>NC_088689.1:48352500-50852500 GCF_028017835.1 Emys orbicularis
GAAGCTTTGCATGAGGGACAAGTCAAATTCCAGAGACTTAAACTCTTGTCATGCTAGCATCCCTCCACACGGGGGGGGGGGAGGGAAGAGAAGGTCCTAGCCTAACAAACTTAACTAAGCAAAAATGTATGTGGTTTTTGTTTTTAGTTAATGGGCAATTAAATAACTACTTGTTATTTGGTTAGTAACACTAGCACAGTGCTCCGAGAAAGAGGCAGGGGTTCCATCTCGCTGCTGCAAGGGGTAAGAAGGAATTGAGGGACAGCTAAACCCGCTCTGCCCCCGGTGTGGGGGTGGGCATAAGGACATCTAAGGTAGAGGTACGACCTCAACGGACCAAGAGAATCTGAGCTCATATACATGGGGCACAAACACACCAAGAGTGCAACCCATTTGGACAATCACTTGGTCAGCTTACTGAAGCTACTCACGAGGTTAAGAAAACTAATGGTAGCCTTCAGGGAGAGGGATTAGTGGATAGTGATCAGTTTAAGCATTCAGCATGAGAAATGTAATTGGTCATATGGATATAACCACCAGATAGGTGTGTGAACATGGGATGTAAGAGGAGCTAGCACCACTGAATGAGTCATGCAATATAAAGAGAGCAGTATTAAAAGGATTGGCCAGTATACTCATCTATACAAGGAATTTTAATTTAAAATTGTCCCTTGGTTCTCCAGTCTACTCCAACTCCCTGCTGAGGTCAATTGGGGAATATAGCCCTAATATCCCTCATTCAGTCATTCATCTGCTTGCAGAGCTGCATTTGATATATCAAATTAGCTATAAAAGCAACAGATGATTAGTGACAAGAGTGACAAGAGTTTCGCCCTAGGCGAAACTTCCACCTTGTGCCCCCCCAAGCTAACCCTGCCCCTGCGCAGCGGCTAACCCCCCCTGGGAGCCCCCCCCAGGAAGCCCCCCCCCTCAGCAGCTACCCCCCCCTCCACGGAAGGTAACCCCGCCCGGGGAGCCCACCTCCACGGCAGCTAACCCCGCCTGGGGAGACTCTTTCCCCCCCACGCCCCGCGGCAGCTAACCCCGCCCGGGGAGCCCACCCCAGCTCACCTCGGCTCCGCCTCCTCCGCTGAGCACGCCGGCACCACTCTAATTCTCCTCCTCTCGCAGGCTTGCGGCACCGATTGGAGGAGACTTAGAGCGGGGGCTGTGTGCTCAGCGGAGGAGGCAGAGTGGAGGTTCCCCTGTGCGCCGCCCCCGTTACTGCGGGCAGCCCTCCCAGCTCACCTCCACTCCACCTCCTCGCCTGAGCAGGCTTTTAGGCACCCCCAACCACTAGGCGCCCTAGGTGGCCGCCTAGTTTGCCTAAATGGTTGCACCGGCCATGGACAAGAGGGACACAAGCAGACATGCCAAACCTATGGAAAAAAATGCAGAAATTGGGCTTGTTTTTGGCTTAATTGGCTTGTTGACTAGTAGCTTGTTGGTTTTTTTTTTTAATCAGCTCCTGGCAAGCCGGGGTGGGTGGGGGCAAGTAAGGGCAAGGGGGGAAGAGAGTCAGGGTTGCACAGTGGGACCACCACAGTCCCAGACTGCACGCTGGGGGAATCTAGTCACATAGAGTCTTGGGGTTCTTAGGTATTGGGTTGTTTTGGCCTTGTTTTGAAATGGGATTAGCTTGATTTTTGGTTTATTGTGAAAGTCGGGGTGCTTATTTACTGCGTGAAAGTTGGCAACTGTGGACACAAGTAGCCTTGGCCCAGGCAGCAGGAGGCCCTTCACTAAAACTGTCTCTTGTAAGTGAGTTTCAGAAAGAACTCACATCTGTTCTTAAAGCAGATGAACTTGCACAAAATTTCATTTGGAAGGGCCAGGGCACTGAGTAAAGGTTTCAAGTGCATGACCTGAAATATTCAGTTGCAGCACTTTATATTAGGATGCAGTAGCCACTAGAGGTTAAGGTGCAGGACAGGAGTAGACAGAATGAAGGGATAGAGATTATTAGGACTTCACCTTTTCAATAGCACTGAACATACAGTTAACTAATTAATATGCACAATATCCCTGTGTGGTAGGCAAGTATTAAATGTCCTCACTTTAAGGATGTGGAGTTGAGGCACAGAGACGTTAAGGGCCAGATTATGGTTTGCCTTTCAAAGGGGTGAAAGTCGAATGGGAAGACAGAGCCCCCATTCTCCTCAGGAACCTGCCCAGAGGTCACCCACCATCACTGCCCTCGTGCTTTCTAAGCACAAGAACGGGGAGAGTATTACAACTCCAGTAGCACACAGCAAACTGAGGCAGGGGAGGTTGAGCAGTGTCCCTGCCCTATGCTATACGGACTAAAGCTACAGGGCATGATGGGGAGTAAGAGCCATGTCTAACTGTAAACTCCAGCTTCAAGCAGCAAAGGCTCTTGGCCCGCCAGTGTGCCTGCAGGGGGAATATTTCCAGGGAACAGCACTTGCATAGTGTCTCTGCCCTTCTCCCAGGTAAAAGCACAAAATGAGTTGTCAAAGGCCACAAAACTAGTCACTTGCAGAGCTGGATGAGAACTCAGCCATTCCTGGCTTCTAGTACCAGACTACAAATACACTTCTTTCTGTGCCTACTATCCAGCAAATAAGTGGAAGTGTCCAAATTGTGGGGAGAGAATCAGGAGATGAGAGAGAAATCTTAATCCAGTGGCAGAAGGGGGAAGAGCAGGAGAGGAGATTGTGGTGCATGGAGAACTGTGTTGGAGTTGGAAGCTATTACTTCAGGATAGGGGAGTGATTTCTGGACCTGCTTGCAGGTGAGGGGACTATGTAGGGAAGTGTGCGAGCAGAGTCAGATCAGCAAACAGACAATTGAGTCGTGTCTCTGTTTTAGGAGGCAGCTAGCTTAGTCTCTGTTTTGGGGTTCGTGTGTGTTATCTTTGGCAATTCTAAGAAATAAAGTGGTGTTACATTAAAAACATAAAAATACTCTTGCTGAAAGGTTGTAATCTAACTCCTTTGCTTATATGCCGTAAACAAACAGGGGAGGAAGGAGGAACTTGCTCCTTGGAGACCGTTCCTCCTGCTGATAATAGCCCACTTTAATTGAATTGTCTTGTTAGAATTGGTAAGGCAACTCCCATCTTTTCATGTAGTGTGTGTGTGTGTGTGTGTGTGTGTGTGTGTGTGTGTGTGTGTGTGTGTGTGTGTGTGTGTGTGTGTGTGTGTGTGTGTGAAGATGTATAATCTTCCTACTGTATTTTCCACTCCATGCAGCTGATGAAGTGGGTCTTAGCTCACGAAAACTTATTTCCAAATAAATTTAGTAGTCTCTAAGGTGCCACAAGTACTCCTCGTTGTTTTTGCTGATACAGACTAACACGGCTACAACTCTGAAAGTACAGTGAAGCAAGTCGAACCTTAACAAGACACTGGAGATGTCATTACTGACTTCACAGGTATAGGAGTGAAATCTAAATCTCCCTTTCCATTTTTGCCTTAATAAAATTAAATTGATTTTCCAAGGTACATGTTCCCCTTTTTAGTGATTAACGTGTCCTGCTAGTTCAAACTTTAGAGAAATAGTACAGCATCATGTGAGAAAAGCTGTACTCAGAGACCACTGGGCATTTAATTTTGGTGCATGCATTTCTAACTAACAAAACTAACAATGCATCCACAACTACATCTACAGAGGAATTCAGGTATTTTTAAATACTTTGTGTATTTTCCAAGTCCATGTATTTGTTTGATCATAGAGTTGGTTAGGTCTCTTAAGGATACAGGCATATGTTTGCAAATAGATTTTTGTTTAAAAAGCCACCTCATTCATCTAAACAGTTCTGTCAATATTTCTGGAATATAAATACACAATTTAGTTGTATGTGGATTGTATAGCATGCCTATAGAATGTGATTAGAAGTCCATTCACCTGCAATGAATTTATTATATTTTATTAGTGTTATTAGGATACTGTAGTATTAAAAAACATCAGTAACAAGTATAAATAAGATTGCACCCCAGTAACACCATTATTACTCTAAAGCTGGTTGAGAATTTTCCACTCAACTGCATTTTCCATTGAAAAATAATTTCTGAAAAAGTAAAATTTTCCTGCAGGAAAATTTTAAAATTTTGCCTTTTTTAAATTTTTCTCTAGGAAACAAATATTTTGTTTCAGTTCAGCATTAAACTGCATTGTTACATCTCATGTTCCCTTCTCTGTGGTCAGGGCTCCCTGGCCGATCTATGTCTCCTGGAGCTTATATGTGTACACTTACCCCCTTAGTTACTGATGGACTGCAAGACTTTGCACTTACACAGTACTCTACTGCAACTGGTTGGAAATTTTAACATCAAGATGTTTTTTTCTGGCTGAGTCATCCTGGCATATCATGGGAGATTTAGACCATCTTGGAGAGAGGTCTGGCCCAGAGAGATAATGGGGACATTAGGCACCCAAACTATAACTCCAATGAGGCATCACAGTGGCACAGGTGGCTGTAATTTAAGTGCCAAACCAAGCCAAAATTCAATATATTTTGACATTTCCAAATTGAAATTTTCGAATGTTTTGTTTCATGAAAAAAATTTCAGTTTCATTCCAATTCAAACAAAAACAAGTATTGAAATATCAATATTCTGCAGAACCCCAAGTTTTGATCAGCTCTATACTTTGTAAACATTGGTTAAAGTTCAGAGGCAGGTAAACATTAAACTGTTTTACCATCTATAAAATGGAGTTCAGAGCAGAAAATCTGTGCTCAGTCTTAGAGCATCTGGCTTCAACCGAGATACCTCTTCATACTCCAACTTTTTCCAGATTTGCAGGTGTAACCTGTTCACACACACACCAGCTCTCTGAATCTTTGTAAAACACCAACATAGTGAACATTATGAAATTTGAATGAAAATTTTCAAAATTCCTCCAATTTTGTACACATTTCGCATACCAGAAAATGGCTTTTGTCCCTAGCTGTTGCGGTCTGGTATGGAATTTGATTTAGTCAATTTATAGTGCACCCATCATGACATTATTTCTAAACTTAAAATACGAACAAATATATTTCCTACAATTAGTACACTTCTAATGGACCCAATCTAACTCACTCAAAATAATGCAAAGACTACAAATGACCTTAATGGGAGCTGGGTCAAGCTCTCAGTGCCCTTCTATCTAGGCATACACAAGTACCAGACTGGATCTTTAGTATACAAAGTGAAAATAGGTGCTAAAAAGTTTACTCCATTTTTACAGAAAAAATAAAATTAATCAATTTCTTTATTGGCGCTTTTGCCAAAATACCTTTTCCACAGAGCAGCAAACATGCTGATGTTTAGACACTATGGTGATTAGTTCAACATAAGTACATAGATAGGGACTACAATAAGTATATCTATTTGCAACAGCTGATTTTGAGTTGCAGTATGTATGCCAAAAAGCAACTGAGGCCATAGAACCGGGATTCCTTTTCCTCTATTATACAACTTTATAAGGATTGGGTAGAATTTTTCAGATTTAATTAAAAAAAAAATCTCTACTATGATTAGATATCGTGTGTGTGAAACAAGTTTCAGCTCAATGTGAATTTTTATAGCAATGTTAAAGCCCTGAGAATATGAGTTTGTAGCGGGAATGCTGACAACCATAAATGTAATGGAATGAACAGCACTGCTGTAATTTCGGATACAATCTTATTGATATGACTAGTGGGGAGACTAAAGGTAGCACAGATAATTCTACTTCATTTTCTTGCACTCTTTCAGAGTTAAAATTCTCAATGGTTGCATCGGTCATTAATTTCATATGAAGAAGGACCCTGAAACACTTTATTGCTCATGGTATCCTCCTGACAAGAGACAACAGCAAAGATATATATTCTGTGTTACAACCAACTAAACCCTAGTGATAAAATGTTACTTGGACAGCATTTCTTTCAAGGTTTACCTAAACACATGCTGGGATTAAATTCAAAGGTGAATTTATTAGAACTTTGAAGTCTCAGATTTGAAAAGATACAGCAAATTCTGCTTTAATTATACAAGAATAGGGAGAGTTGGCATTCGCAAACGATCCTAAAATTAAAACTAGAGTTTCTCTCTAGTGCAGAAATTCTGATCAATAATTTCTTTTTCCCAGAGCAGTAACAAAGTTCCTGTTAGCAGGTTATCATCCCGTTCAGCCATCTCGCCCAGCAGCTGCTGAATTGGCCTAGTGCCCAATGCCTGGCTAGCACTGCTCCCCTCCCCCTGAGTGGCCGCCAGTATAACAGTAGGAATGTAGGTTTGCAGACTCAAGAGGATTCAGTAGCTCAGATAAGCAGCCAAATTTTTAACCCTTTCTAGTCTGAACCCAAATCCTAGAGGCTAGCTCATCCCTATTTCAGCCAATCCTTCTGCAACTGAAAGCATCCTATCAATGCCCAATAAAACGAGGGAGACAAGGTGGGTGAGGTAATATCTTTTATGGGACCAACTTCTGCTGGTGAAAGAACATTGCAAACAATGAAAAAAGTCACAGCTACACTTCAGACATCTTTATAAATCATGTGCTTCACTTACTGTGCCTGCTACTTCACATATTTCAAATAAGGATTTAATTTAGATTTCCCAGGTGCATATGTGTGTTACAGAAACAACAATTTTTAGACATCTCTATTGAAGTATATAAATATATAGGAGAATGCAGCAGTACGTAACTAGATAGAAGAGATGCAAAGCCTGGTGGCATGTGCCTTCAACAGAGAACATCTTGTGTGGTGACCGCAGGCTGCTTGCTTTCCACCTTCAAAGAAAACAGGAGCAGAGGGGGAAGTCACCTCCTGCCCATAACTCACATAATCCTGCAATATTTCTTCCCATCACAGACCTCCCTGATTTCCTCCCCTCCCCAACATATATATGTAGAAAAACAAAGCAAGGCCAGTTACCAGGGATCAGGAGGAACACATTAAATATTTGGGCCCCATTCTGGGTTATGCTGTGGCCCCTTCACGCGCACACACACACACACACACACACACACACACACACAAAACTTTTCCTTCCTTGTATGATGTAGAATTGTAGAAGGCTTGTCTAAGGCCTCTACACTGCCCCCCCAGGCAGCCCCCAGCATAGGGACATGCCAGGAGTGTATCTGAGCAAGAAAAGTGGTGTGACCTAAGCACTCCACACTGACTATTCTGGCACAGCTCAGCAGTCCTCAGGGGGCTGTTCACAGCCAACTTTATAACTTAACCAATTTACTGTTGGGGCCAGACAGGCCCAGAATTTAGCAAGTGCACAGATTATTTAAAGGCACATCCCTTCCCTTGCCACAGGTTTTGGTCAGCACTGCTCAGAATCAGGGCTACTGTATATTGAATTAAATAAGAGCTGTTTCCAATAAACACACTTTTCAGCTAGGATCATCTATCCTGGCTTTTCTTTTTATACTTTGGAAATCTGGCCCTGAATTCCCTTTTAAAGAATGAGTAGTGCTTCTGGGGTCTCATTTCTGGGGTGCCTAATTTGAAATCGCTTACAGTAGGGGAACCTGATTTTCAAGAAGAACTGATTACTGACCCTCAGAAAAATCAGGCCCATTTAAGGCATCACAAACTGGGCATCTGAAAACTGAGGTACCAAAATCACTAGTTACTTGTGAAAGGAAGTGACAGCATGTATACACAGTCTCCACAGTACCACCTAAAAGTGTCCCAATCTGATCGTGGCTGAGTTGGTTCAGTCTATAGCTCTCCTCAGTCCGTGGTCTACCTAGTAAGACTACCAACAAAAGGATGACACATTAGTGGTAGTTGTGAATCTGTTTGTGCTGTGAACCTTTGAACACTTAGAAGTGGATTGAGGCCAGGAACTCATTTTATACAGGCCCCCAGACTTTCAGCAGGTAATATGCGGTCACTGTCAACCCAGGCTAGATTACACTCAATAATAAAACATGAATACCACATAGTTCATATATAGCATTTTTCATCTGTCCATGTCAGAGGAGATAAGTATCAATATTCCCATTTTACAGATGGGGAAACTGAGGCACAATGAGGTGACCAGCAGCACAGCTGAGACCAAAACCCAGGTTTCAAGTCTCAGTCCAGTTATTCTCTGTTAGGCAACACTGCCTAGAAATGACAGTCTATGTATCCTAAAACTCATTTTCTGAGCCACTGAGTCCCCTCTCTGGAGTGTAGTAATTAATTACCATGCTCTTAAATATGCTCTTGGGTGCTCCACATTCTACACTGTTCTTACAGTCATTATTGTATTTCATTTCTGGGATGCTAATGGGTTTCTGACAAAAAAATCCTTCTCCTAACTCGCTTCAAGAAAGAAGAGTTTTAAAATGTTTATATCTTGTTTTCCATTATACCAACCACAGTCATAAACCAGTGCTGTCAAAATGACAGTTTCATGCACTTCCCATTTTTTCATTGTTTTCCCAATATTTACTGCAGTGAAACCTGCATTGTCCTTTACTATAGTAACTAGATTCATTATCATATAGCTATTGGGATTTCCATGTAGTTAACTTCACACCCTGAAAGCATGTTTATGGCAAAGGCACCCCTCACAGTGGGTGGTGCAGAGATGCATTCCCCAGTACAATCAGCACAGTGCCTACCAGAACTCTGCATGGGATAGAATGATCTCTGCTAAACCGCTGAACTGGGAGCACAGTGCACTTCCTTGGCCCTGGCCCAGTTCCACTAGCTGGTGCTGGGAGGTACAGGCCAGGCCCCTCTCCACCTATTTTGGGGAGGTTTATTCCTTCCTTCCATGCAGATCAACAAGGAGACTGAACAGCCCTGTGCAGGGCTATGGGTGAGCAGTGCTGCTTGCCCTCTCTTGCTACCAATACTCACCTGTTTAGGGCTTGTCACAATTTTGTCCTATGTGGTCAATTAACAAACAACAACCTATAGTTTTCTTTTCTCTAAATCTTAAATAAGGTTTCCTCTCAAGATTCACATCTTGAAAGTTTCAAGCTAAGGCAACCAGTTCCATATCTGAGCACTTAGCTTGAAGCCAGTATTTCAGTGTCATATTGCAAGACTGGGTACCTTAAATTGAGTTCCAAATTCAAGCCTGAGCCCTCAATCACATTTGCAAACACCTACTAAAATAAAGCTTCACACATTAGGAGGAGGAAAATGAAAACTGGCAGTTTTGCACAGCCATTATTTGGAGATAAAATTGTACAACAATTCCAAACTGGATACCTGCAAGATCCTATCTGTACTATGGACAGGGAAGGATGCTCCTACCGATACCAATATATTCTGTATTGTAAGAATGATCCCTGATAGCTGAGAGGAAAACCAGGAGAGGAGTCACAGCCCCAAGTAAAGGGTCCTGTAGAAACCTTTTACACTAGGCAAACACACTGAGTGGAGTGAATAGTGGGTGAAAGTGTTCAAATGTTAAAACAAGTTCACTTTTGCCATGTTCATGCATCTTGTGTGTTTGCTTTCCAGGAACGTTCGTGTGAGCAGGTATTTAAGGGCAAATGCTCAGGGAAAGTGAATTTTACTCTGAAGCCCTCAAATACTCACACAGGTCTGCTGCTTCTCTGACCTACAGACTTGCTTTCATTCCCCTGCACACACTCCGGAAGTAAGGGATTACAGTTCAGTGATCCTGCTGTGCATATAGCTTTAGGTTTCAGAGGCTTCCTGGATTTGCACACTTGGAACAACTTGCATTTTCTAGGAGCATGTTGACATAGTTTTGAATGTTACATTATCTAGGCTCCTACAGGAGATTTCAGGCTCACAATGAAGTATGAACTCCCTCCTCCTCTCCCCTCCCCATTTAATGTACTTCGTTTGATTTTGCTTGAATTTTAGATCAAGTTAGGTAAATTGCAGTTTACATTTGATACTCAGATTAATGGGCTCAGCATGAATTAAGCTTTAACCAAAAGAGAAGGGATGAATATTTCTGGACCTTGCTAGAAAGCCTTTCACTCCCAACATTGTAGGAGCGGTCTGTGAGCAACAGGCATTTAAACAATAAGAGACAGATTTTCACAGCAGGAGGGGGACAGAGTTCAAGGGGGACATCACCATGAAGATCCACTTCAGAGATCCAGCCCTCCCCCACATGATTGTGCAGTCAAGTGGGTGACCACCCATTCATCAGAAAAGACTTACAGAACCCACCACAAACCTACTAAATCCCCTGTGACTCCACAATGCCTGTGGCAGTCCTCTATTCCCCAGCCCTTGGTCAAATTTGTCCCCACACCTCAGAGAAGGGTCTCCATGGCAATGTAATAGCCCCAACTTTTGTTACCTTCGGTGGAATCCCAATTGGGCTGGACAGGGGAAAGCAGTGCCCTCCCCATCAACCACACTACTAGCCACCCTCTCTTCTCCAGAGGTTCTCCCAGTTTCCAGACCCCCCTCACAGACCCCAGATCTGTTGGGCAACCTACCATGTGTAAGTTTATTTCTATAGTTGTAGATGGCTTTTTTAGTACACCTTCTGCTGTGTGGGAAGAGCGGTATGAAAAGAATGTAGACACCAGATAAACCTAGCTAGTTAATATGGAACATGGACAGAGTCCATAAGCCATCATTTCTCCCTCGCCAGTAGATGGAGCAAACTTCTCCAACAGAACAGAAGAGGATTCAATGTGATCTTGGAGTATGGCCAGCTTGAAAAATGAGGGGACTGCTTAGACCAGCAGGAACTCCTTCCCCTTGGCTTTTACATGTCCTTGAGGGGGAACAGCAGATCATCCAGATCTGGCCATCAATGGCAGCACAGTTGTTCAATCAGCAGTAGGGAAAGTGAGGCCAAGAAGCAGCAAACAGGGGCTACTTCTCAGCCTCTGGGATGGGATTGTTCCCATATCTTGCAGAATCTGCACCCTGACACGCCCATACTCCTGCCTCCTCTCTGAAGCTGTAAAAACCCTCCCACACTTCCCCCTTGAAAGATGTCTAACACTTCACTATGCAGTGTTTCCTCACTTTGGTTGTCAATGATAGGGGATCTCCTGGACTTAGGCTGTTGACAAAAAATTACAAAAAAGTAGGCAGTTACAAGGCATTCCATGATAAAAAATAAGTGCAATTGATTTATTCAGGGATCCAAAAGGAATTTATATAGAAAGTGGGAAGCAGTAACTAAGTTTAGACAGACTCCCCAATAGCTGAATTGGGGATTTGCACCAGGATAAGCCCTGCATTTATCAGTGCAGAGCCTTTACATTAGGGGTTCACACCAACATAACTACTAATTTAGTTACATCAGTGCACATACTCAATATAAAACAAGGTCTGTGTTACTCCTAGCTCTGAAATCAAGACATGCTACATCATTTAAGACTAGTCATAATTTAAGATTTTTTAAATCTTATCAGCATGTATCAAGTTATAGTAAATATTCAGATGTCCAGAGCAACACATTTTTACTTTTTGTAACTATCCCATTTATATCTAGACATCAAAAAAAGAGAGATTGCAATTACATAAAGGATGCATGAGGCAGTAAAAGTCTTCTGCACCCATAAACACTCATTCAGTGTTTACAAGTTCAGGAGCATTGGTTATTGCTATATGCCATTCTCAGATATACTGGGCAGTTGTGTGTGTGTGTGTGTGTGTGTGTGTGTGTGTGTGTGTGTGTGTGTGTGTGTGTGTGTGTGTGTGTGTGTGTGTGTGTGTATGTATGTGTATATATTTGTTCAATAGTATTTGATTGTATACGCATTTTCAAAAAAAAAAAATTACTGTTTAATTACACAGTATGGATCTCTGGTTTGTTCCATTTTAGGTATAGAATGAAATATAGACTACAGTAGATAAACAAGAAACAGAAGAGAGACCTGATATTGTGCATGTAATACAAATGATCTATTGATATAATGTATTTCCACCAACATTTAATGAAATGTTTACCAAATTTTTAAACTAAAATGCCTATTAGAGATGGCCTGAACCAAATTGTCAAAGTCTGAGGGTCTTCAGATTAGACATGTTGGAATGTAAACTAGGATTCATGGACCATATCGGGGTAAGTATCAAACCTCAGTTACTATAGATAGATTAATCTACCATCACACACCTCAAGTTTGAGGCATTGCAATCCAAGTTTTGCAGCTCATGCCCATCTCACATTTTCAGTTAAACTTTATCTAATGGGGAAGCGATCCTTGCATCCAGGTATAACTTTGAGCATATTCTAATCTGAAAATGACAAAAGAGCTTGACATACAAATATAGAGTCTGCCATGAGAGTGACAACCATAATAATTCCACCACGTACAGCCTAAAGTTAGCCTGGGCCTTTGGCCCAGTGGGAGAGGTTAGCCCTGAAGAACAAAATTATTGCTCACCTCAGGAGACTGTGGATCACTTTTCAGGGCATCAGGAAACCCTGAAGGAACTCTCATTTCTGGAAGGATGAGGAAGAGGCTGGCAGATGAAGTAGATGAAGAAATTCAATACTCTGAGCACTTACCCCTCTGAGCAATGGATGGCACAATAGGTATGTTAGATAGGGTGACCAGACATCCCATTTTTAAAGGGACAGTCCAGTATTTAAGCCATCCTGCAGGTGTCCCGACTTTTTCTTAAAAATAGGCAAATTGTCCTGTATTTTCTGTCTCCCTCCCATCAGTATTGGTGGGTCCTGCTGCTGGCCAGATCCCTGCTCGCCAGCTGCCCGCCCACCAGCAGGGAATGGGGGGCTCCAGTGGCTGACGATCGGGTCAGGGTGCAAGCCTGGTTGTGGAGTGAAGATGCAGCACGCGGGGCCAGCCGCTCCCCCTGCTGGTCAATCAGCGCAGCCCCTGCTGTTTGCTGGCTCTCAGCCAGCAGCGCCCCGCTCCCTGTTCTGTTTCCAACTGGCACTGGCTGCCCGCTGTGGTGATTGGTGAGTGCGGGCAGGCGCCAGCTGATTACGTGTTGCCTCTGCTGTCCACCCATCGGCCCTTTATGTGCTCCCCCTCTCACTGTCCTCTCCCTGCTATGCCCCCACTCCCCACCCCGCTGCTCCTCCACATCTCCCCCAGTGTGGCACGTCCTGCTCCCAGCGCTGTACAGAGAACCAGCCCCCAGATGGAGCACTCAAATCACCAACAGACTGGCTGGCAAACTCCTTCCTTTCCCTACTGCCTTTGGCTGAGAGAGTGCCCTGGGAAAGTCCAATACCCTCCAGGCTGGGGCGCTGGCCAGGAGGAGCCACACGGGTCCTGCCCCCAGGGAGCACAGGGCTGCTCCATCCCCTAGGCACCCTCACCTGCTGAGCCACCTCTCTGGCAGCGTTCGCTGAAGCCCCTGCAGTCAGGTTCCCTGGGCCATGATGCACAATGCACCCTTAGGGCTTAACCCCTTCCCACCCATGCTGTAGCCCAAGATGGCTGGGTTATGTCGGTGGCTAGCAGCAGTCTGGAGGTGTTAGCTGCCTTTCGACACTGTGCGGGCAGGAAGGGACAAGCTGCTTCCAGCCACTGGGGGGGGGGGGGGGGAGGGAAGAAATGAGTGCTGCAAAGACACGGGCCAGGTCATCCCTTCCCCCGCTGCTCCTCCCCAATGGCTGGAAGCAGCTCCCATCCTTTCCCTCCCACATGGTGCCAAAAGGCTGATGCTGGCCTCATTCTGATGTGAACCCTGGCAGAAATATGTGGGGGGGCATGTGACCCTGTGTGCCCTCCCCCATGTGTTGCCTTGGGAAGATGCGGCACTGGGTATCAGGAGAGGCGGGGCCCAGCCAGACATGGACGCTGGAGAGCACTAGGCTGGGAGGGTTGGGTCAGGTTGCCACCCACCTGCGTGAGAGAGGTGTACAGGGGAGAGAGAGAGAGAGAGAGAGAGAGAGAGAGTGTGTGTGAGAAAGAGACCTCTCCTTGTGTGTATGTGGAGGTAGGAATGTGTGTGTCACCCCTCCCCATGTGAACCCTAAAGCCTTAAAGATAAGAAGGTAAATAAAAAGAATCCAACAATACAGTATTTCTTTTTAACAGGGGCTCAGTCAACTTGATGTTAATCTGAATGTTTATACTGTGTAGTTCTGATTGATTGCCGTTGAACTCACTTGAATAAGAATAATTTTATCAGGTGTCCCATATTCAGCATAGGGAAATATGGTCACCCTAATGTTAGACTGAGGAAACTTGGCAACCAATGGCCAGGAGGTTGGACTAGAGAGGGTTGGCAAGGATGAACCTGGGGAAGGAAGCCCTGAGAAAAGGAGGGGTGATGGAAATTATACAAAGAGGAGATGAGGCAAAATTCCAAAACTAACGTTTTTATAGGTCTATGGTAACAAGAGAATGGTAATCAAGCTCATAATGGCACCTAGACTTCTATTCCCTCACCCACCTTTTCTTGTTCAAATTAATCCTTGGCTTTATTGTTTCTTTATTGAAAAACTAAGAATTAAAAAAAAATGAAAACGTGACTTTCAAGATAGGCACCCCATCTATGACAGTGAAAGTTCTTACTCTATGTAAACTCAACTAAGATTTCAAAGCATTTTATTATCTCAGCTGTGCAGACGGTCTGCCTAAGGCTACTTTAATATACAGAACCATCTACTTCTGCAATTTTTATTAAAATGTAATCTTGTCATAATGCATCTGTATATTTGTATTTGGCAACACATATTGTAGAAAATAATTACAATGAATACCCTATGCTCTCATTTCTGCTTCAAATGTTTTCAGATTTCTATTTTGGAAAGTAAATAATTCTACTTTAAAAAGTGAAGGCTGATTGATGGATGTGTTCTGATTTCTCCCTTTTTATTTTTAGCAGTGTTGGCAAATTGTACTAAAAAATTAGTTTCAGAGACTTTAGGAATATTTCTCTATCTGTACAGCAGGTATTCAATGTTTTTTTTTAAAAACTGACAAACAGCTGTTGCTGAGACTTTAAAAACAAAAAAAGTTCCCCTCTAACTCTGGTTTCTACATCTAGAAGTGAAATGTTCTTAATCTACCACTTTTATAACTGGTATTTCAGAGTCATATAAATCAAGTACGTGAGGGAAATGTAAGACTTTACTGCTAATTTATCTGACTAAAATCCCAGGTTCAGTTACAGTTCAGGGCAACTGCACCTATGTTTCCTCTCCGTGGTCCAAAAAAGGCATCTACTGTAGGCTCCCAGCTCCTCAGCTGTCACCTCTCTTGGGAAAAAACTCACAACACTGTCTCTCTCCTGACCAGGGTTTTTCCAGGCCTCAGTTCTCTCCTTACACTGCAATATCCCCAGCACACCAGACTGGCAATACAGGCCAGCATGAGATTTGAGGTTGTAAGTTACCACACGGCTCTTTATAAGCAAGCAAGCAAATTTATTCTTAAGTTGAAAGCATTACAGAGAAGCCAAAAAACAAACAAACCCCTATACATATGCTAAAAAGCTTGCCAGAGGTCACCCCAACACCAAACCCTGTCTCTCACAAGTATCAGTCTGTCCAACCCTTCCCTAAGGATCGCCGTGCCCCCTCTCGCACCCCCACCCACCCTTGGACAGAAGGTTTTGTCCATTTGCTGAATCGGGAAAAGATATCCTAGTCAGTTCAAACTCATTATTTATCCAAAAAGTCCTTTGTTACTGCTGGAGAATCCAGTTTCAACCCATATATGCAAGCCTCTCCAGTTGGTGGTATCTCTGGAGGGGTTACAACCTGGCTGATTTGCCTTCACCACCACCCACTGTTTTTAATTCATGAAGGGCAGTGGTCCTCAAACTTTCGTACTGGTGACCCCTTTCACACAGCAAGCCTCCGAGTGTGACCCCCTTTATATATTAAAAACACCTTTTTTATATTGAACATTATTATACATGCTGGAGGTGAAGCAGGGTTTGGAGTGGAGGCTGTCAGCTCGCGACCCCCTATATAATAACCTCATGACCCCCTGAGGGGTCACGATCCCCAGTTTGAGAACCCCTGATAGGCGCTGTGGTTACAATCCCTGGCCCACAATGACGCATAAACTTAAGATCTCCCACACATATTGCAGGAAATTGCCACATCTATCAGACCCACCATTGCCATCAGAATAAATAAGGCAATAATGTAGCTGATTTACTTTATTGAATTTTCCTTTGTTTCATACTTCATTTTTGTTTCCAGTGTTCTGTAGCTTGATTTGCTTATGTCAAAATATGATCTTTGTGCTGTCAACTCAGAATGGTTTGTGAAATCAAACAGTTTGATAAATCTGAAAGCTACATGTGAAAATGACTGGTAGGTGAGCTAACCCACCAAAGTGCCTTATTTCACAACACAATAAATCATGAGGAATAGCTCTCTGAAGACAAATATGTTTTAAGATAATACTACACAAATCAGATGCAGCAAAAATGGGCTGTCTATGTAAATAAAGAATACAAACACACACAATGCTAACTCCCCTTTAAAACCAACAGACCCAAAAAAAACAAAAAGATAAAAAAAAATCTAATGGGGGAAAATAATTTATCTTGGAACGGAGTGTGTATACCACCAGTAATAATGGAAGTGTCTTGTCTACAGCAATCTTATAAGCTACTGCTGAGTACTAGCAGAAGTAAAACCAGATGGAGTTTTGCTGATTGTTACATTATAAGGTTCAATTGAGATTCAACTGCAGAAAAGCTTTCAAAATTGCAAATATTTCTGAATCACATCCTGCAAAGAGTACTTAATGTGTCAAATTAGAGAAGTAAAAGTAATGTAACATTGTAAGGTAACAGGGAGACAAACCCAAAAGCCATTCCACTGGATTGCTGCCTCCCCACAGTTCTGTCATGTTTTCTTAATGATATTCCATGTGCAGCTTAGCACTTATTTCTTTAAAATGAAAGCTTTGAGCCATATATGTATAACTACTTGAACTATGTTACATAGGGTAATTTAAGAATAAAATTTAAGTGCCAGCCTAGTAGAAAAGCTACCCTCACTGTAAAGCCATGCACTGCCACAAGACCGACCTGAATTATACTCTGAATAATTCTTTCCCTGCTGTTCTTCAAATTCCTCAAGGACAGCACACATACCCCTACGACTAGCATTCAGAGTGAGTTTCATGTTGCTCCGTAGCGATTTCTGCTAGTCACCGACAGACTGACACTCCACTGGTGTTTGTAGATGCAATGCAAGTCCTTGACTATCAAGGTCAAGAGGGCAAAAGTAGCGATCCACTAAAGCATGCTCAGGTGTGCAAGCCTGGGTGATCCTATTGTTGAAGAAAGATTACAAAAGGAAAGATTTTTTCCTCTTTATCCATGGACTTGTCTTATTTTAACCCTGAATTTGATAATGGTTTTTGAAGAGGAGTGTGTGTGAATTGACAATAGGAAAATGCAACAAGCATTGGTTACAGCCTAATGATTGATTTCAGAAAAGAGAATGTTCTGGGTGGCCATCAGTCTTTGGGACAGCTGCCCCCAACTTGATTTGGAACAAAGGAAGTCATTTTAAAAAAATACTAATCCCTAAAGTCAAGTTATTTTGAACATACATCAAGACATGCCACATCACAACAGATCAGTGGACTATCTTCTCCAGTATCCTGCTTCTGAAGTGACCTCTACCAGATGCTACAGAGGAAGTGAACTTACATATTTTTCCTACTAGTTCCCATATTTCTGTTGCATTTAATAAATAATATGGGCTTCCCCTGCTGTCCAGGATAGTTGTCATGCAGAGGGAAGCAGTCTATTTAGCATCTGACTTGGAGAATTTTAGCTCTACAGTTTCTCATCTTTGTTGATTTTGTGTTTTCATTAGAAAATCTCATTAATGTTTTTCTATCAGTGCAACTGTAAGATCATTTTGCTTGTCCAGCTTTTCAAAAGATATGTGAAACAGCACACCATTGTAAGTAAAAGGACAGCTCACCCAGATAAAAATGGGATCTCTATATTCAAGTTGGGAAAAGATGAGTATTTACATAGTCATGTTTAGGTTGCAAACACCAGCAAGGGAGACTTTAAAAAGAGAGGGGGGAGAAAGTAAGTATTTTGAAAATAAAATTAGAAAAACCTCTATGTGGGGATTAAAACCAACTGACTGGTTTTATATACAAACCTGGATAGCTTCTAGTATGGGTAGTTGTGACAGGGTTGGGGCTCACCACTGTGGCGCCTCCTACCGGTCGTCTCGGGGAATTGGTTCGATCCGGTAGAGCGCCCCCTTCTGGTGGCGTCCCGCCTGTCGTCTCGCCTTCAGTTGGCGCCCAGACTCGCGTTGCTCCCAATGCACTGCGTCCTCTTCTGGAACGCTGTCCTCCGACAGTGTCCCCTTGTTCATTCACACCCCCTTCCGGTGGAGGTTGGATGGCCCACAGTCTTACACCTTCAAGTCCGATCCCCTCGGTCAAGGATCTGGTGTAGTTTCGGCCGGCCGCTCCCTGCGGCCTATGGCTGAGGGTATGGCCCAATAGAACAATAAAGGGGAAAAGGGGGGGGGACTCAGGCCCGCCCACTACTCTGAGTCCCGGTCCAGAGGCCCTCTGGCGACAGTCTGGCTGTCCTCCTTCTCCTTCCTCCTCTGACTACTCCTCTGGACCACTTCCCCAACGGCCCTTCTCCGTGCTAGGCCTTCTCCTTAACGACCTGCCGCATGGCAAGCTACGGAGTAGGGCCTTCTCCTACCCTCTAAAGCTGGCCTGCACTGCGCTGTCCGTGGTGCTGGCCTCCCAGCTCTGGAGACAGTCCTTCCCCTCTGAAGGCCTGGGACAGACTGACTGCTCTCGCTCTGAGCAGTCTTTTATATGGCTGAGCTGGGCCCTGATTGGCTGGCCCCAATCTGTCCTCTGATTGGCTCCCAGTAAGCCCTCCTCGGATTGGCTGCGCGTCCACGCAGGCGCCCAGGCCTGCCGCAGCCCACCCTCTCCGGGAGTGGGGCAGCCGCCCCACCACAGTAGTCATTACTATTATATGGTTAATGAGTCACAGCAACAAATTTAAAATGGCCTATCAGCATTCCCTTCCTTTTCAGATTAGTCTCACAGTCATAATATTCTTCATGCACAGCTTTTAATGTACTCTAGTATTTATAATATACACACACATCTGGTTAAGTGCTTTGCTGAATTGTGGGCCTCAGTGTACAAGTGACCTACATTGGCTGTGACTTTGGTAAACAGCTCTAGCCTACAATATGTACAAAGCCTAAAATAGTACCCCAGCCTTGAGTCCAAGTAGCAGGGCTGGGAATTGAGGAGTTCCTAGGGTGACCAGATGCTAACTGTAAAATATCGGGACCTGCCTGTCATACTAGCATGCTCCCTCTGCAAATGGGCATACTGGAGTACCCACCCACGCATCCACCCCCATCCGGTCCCCTCGCCTGCTCTTCAAGCAATTCCCTGTGTGATAATGCCAAGAAGATTGCTGCAAAGATGGGTTCTGCTCTGTATAGGTGGGATACAGTCCCCCAACAACTTAACTGTATTGCCTGGTAGAACCCCATCAGTGCTACTGCAAGAGAGCCCTCTGCACCTGTAAATGTGGGTGCATGTGTCCATAAATAAAGCTGTGACAGTGCAGATGTTAATGCTAAGAATACACATCCAGAGGTGGTACAAGAGAGGATGAAGCCATGTTGTGGCCTCTTCTTTTGCCATTAGAAACTGATTCACAAAAGCCAACCAAAAAGTCATGCAGTACTACTGCACTATTTCCTCAGTTCACAAACAAGGTGTTTCCCAAATAATGAATCCTCATTGGACATGGTAGATTTGAACCTCTGCCCATTCTTGAGACGTATTAATCACAAATAGAAAAAGCCAATCCATACTAAAGGCTTAATCAAATAAGGGTTGTCATTTAACCAGACATACAGAACTCAGACCCTTTCCACCAGCTCAAAAGACTGATTTATCCTTGTTCATCTGGGAGCCTTGCTTGGCTGCAACACTGCACAAGGTGAACCTTGAACTTGATAAGTTAGTGTACAGAAGACCATCCACAGTAAAGGATTTAAAAAAAAACACACACAACAAGGAGAGAGATTCTCAGTCACCTGGCATGAGTAAGTGTACCTTCATTGATTTCTGGAGTTATGACAATTTATACCATGTGAGAATCTGGCCAATTAACATGATTTAAATATAACTTTCTCCACTGCCTTGCACCAATATAGCCGTTTATACCTGTGCAAAACATTACCATATTGGTTAGGCAATGTTTTACACCCTCTTTACACAGGTATAAATGACTACAGAGGGTGCAAGACAGGGAGAAAAGAATCAGATTCATGATCAGCAAGTCTTTATTTTATCTTTTAAAATGGACAATGCACTTCGTGGAACTTATATTATCCATGGGCAAGATAACCTGATATACAGAACTCTTCCATCTTTAATTTCAATGGCTCATTGCTTTCCTGGGTAACAATGTAATTCTCTAGTACAGGGGTCGGCAACGTTTGGCACGCGGCTCGCCAGGGTAAGCACCCTTGCGGGCCGGGCCAGTTTTATTTACCTGCTGACGCGGCAGGTTCGGCCGATCGCGGCCCCCACTGGCCGCGGTTCGCCGTCCCGGGCCAATGGGGGCGGCGGGAAGCGGCGCGGGCGGCCAATGGGGGCGGCGGGAAGCCGCAGACATCACATTGCTCGCCCGCGCCGCTTCCCGCCGCCCCCATTGGCCCGGGACGGCGAACCGCGGCCAGTGGGGGCCGCGATCGGCCGAACCTGCCGCGTCAGCAGGTAAATAAAACTGGCCCGGCCCGCCAGGGTGCTTACCCTGGCGAGCCGCATGCCAAACGTTGCCGACCCCTGCTCTAGTACAAAGGAAAGCTTTACAAAGGGTCAAGCCACCTTCATTGATTGTGTGTGCATCTTTGAAGGTATTCCAATTTGTACATTAAGGGTTATGAAGTCAATAGCTATAAGGAATTATGTATAGAAAGTACTTAAGTAATTCACTTTTTTTACCCTTCAACTGTTATCAACAAAAAGTTTGAGTTTTATTTAGAGTAGATACTTGTGTGAGGTTACAATATATATTTTCTACTTTTTCATGCACCTTCCAATGCTTTGATGTCTACATTTTTGTCATGCACATATCCATTATGTTTTCAAGGGAATTACTCAATGTCAGGTACTACTCGGTGCAAGAAAAGTTTGCAGAATCTGTCTCTAAGCTAGGGTTGTTTTTCTAAGCCTGGAAACTGGTTTAACTATGAGTTAGGATTCAGTTTGGTTATTACTTCATATGAAAATATTTGTCCTATAGTTTAGACTACTGTGCCACCCCCCCCCAATCCAGCTCTCAGTGATTAGAACCTTGAGAAAACATTGTAAGAGGTCTATAGGGTGGTATCAACCAACATGAATCTGTTTTAAACTCCATTATTCCTGAGTGATTGTAGAAGATGGCAAGGATTCCCCTCTCTCCTGGGCACCTAATTCCACTATATATACACACACACACACACACACACCAGTGAATTGCAGATGGTTCATTACACCCTTGGGGCAGAGCTTTTTCAAAAGATAAATACAGTGTTTTCTAGATGTGTGAGAAATCTTAGGCTCCCTGTTCCCTTTGCTAACACTAATGAAATCACACCATTTTCAACTAACTTATTTTGATAAAATAAGGGATTCATATAAAAATGAAATTCCTGACATGTAATATCCCTGCTTTGAGTCTTTTTAGCTAAACTTTCTTCCTTTACAAACCATTCCTGAACAAGGCCTCACATAGCACGCAATACTAGAGCTGGGCAGGAAACAGTTTTCCCACCCTGAAAAAGCTGATATTTCAATAGTTTCCCATTCCACTCAGACTTTTTAAACTTTTTGGAGGTAACCCAAAACCCAGGACCAGAATAGCCAATGACTTATGGCACTCACCCGGGAAGTGAGAGACTGAGTTCATGTCCACACTCTGCCTGACTTGGACTTGAATCCAGATCTGCCGCATCCCAAGTGAGCTCCCTGACCAACCGGCCATTGGCTGGATGACTCATTCTCTGTTTGAGCAACGAATCCATTCTAGAGCTGAGAAGCCTTCCTAAAAGTTTCATTGAAACCAACTCTTCCCCGCAAAAGTTTCAGTTTCAATCAATCGGCGTTTTCCAATGAAAAACCATTTATTCAAAAAATTCCTGACCAGCTCTACTCAAGACATCATAGGAAGCAATGTTCTGTTTCAGCCAGCTAAACCTTGACATCTTGATTCAGGGACAATCACCATTATAGGATTTGGAATTTTGATTAAGTAAATATGGTAGGATTTTTCTCTGCATGAATTTATGCTTGTCATCCTTTGTGCCATTTGGATCTCATATGATGAGAATTTCCACCCTACTATACAGCTTCCCTCACCTGAAAACTACACATTTTGCAATCTCAGCATCTCTAGTAAAAACATGCTCTTTAGCTCACTTATATACATGAATTACAGTAAGATTAAGACAGAAAATGTCTGTACTTTAAAAAGTATCTTTAGAACTGAGCTAGCAAGTGTATCCAGAGTGGAGTATGCTCACATACATCTGATTCAGGAATGTAGCCAGACCGTAATTAATTCTTAATGGTATTTAGCTAAATGGGAGAGAGACCATGTATGTGGTTATATTGTTGGTTACATCCAAAATATCCAGTGACCTTTGGACTTAAAAGAATGCTTGTGTGGAAATTAAGTCATGGTAAATCTTAATCAACCTAATACACAAAAGCTTTTGAGATGTTAAATTCCTGCCATTTCCTATTTTTCCACCTTTAAAACAGACACATCCATAGAATTTGATTTTAAAAGTGACATAATTCTAGAGAGGGAAAGCAGCTGTGTTAATATCTCCTGCACTTGTCTTTTTTAGCCTCTAAGTCGCCATTCAAGTTAGATGGAGCTAGCAAAAACAGTGTATTGAGAACATGTCAAAATATAATGGCCAAGGCCAACATTTTCAAATGAAGGTGCTGATTTTGAGTGCTCAACTTGACACCCCTTATCATGAGAAGTCTTGAGCTCCCATGACTCTAACAGAAACTAGTAACCCGAGTGGTCTCAAGTTGAGTAACCAAAAGTATATCACTGCCCAAAATCAGTGGCCACCTTCAAAAATTCCAGTCCAAGGTTGAAATGGGAAGATGTGTGGCCAGATCTTCACAAGAGATCAGTTTCTCCAAGTGCTTTCAAAAAGGGCTCAACTACCATTAAGGCACCTAAATAAAGGCCAGATTTTCAAGAATACAAAGCACCCAGAAGCTTCTATTGTGACACTTACTGCTAGATTCTCAAAGGAACTTAGCATCTAACATGTTGAGGAGACCTTTCATCTGGCCACTTATTTTGGTGCCAAAACAGGAGCTGAGCTCTTTAGAAACTCCAGACCTAAATCACATGTTCTGAGTTTAGCCTAAGAAAATGTCATTTTTTAATAAAATAGCCCAGTCCTGCTATATATGAGCATATACGTTCCCCTCATTTGTCTCTTTCCTCTTATTTAATTTTCAGAGATTTGTTGAAGAAATATTTTGGAGTGCCTCTTGGAAGAGACCTTGTGACATCATAATTAGTTTAAAATCTTGTTGAAGTATGATGCACTGGAGTTAAAATGTTTTAAAATACATTTTATGAAATGTTTATTTTAATGAAAATCTAGATACGTATCAGTCTATCAGTTCTATGCCAAGAGTAAAAAAGGAAAAGATGCTCAAACACAATATTCATAATTAGAATTAGGCAGCGCATCACAAATCTAATTATAGTATGAAGATCAGAAGCACAACCATACCAATTCCTTACTTTATTAGCTTTCCAGCTATTGAGAAGTGTTTATAAAAACCCACACAGTCATGATTTGACAAAAAGTAGTGGTAAGCTTAAATCCAAAGAAATGGTGGTGCTAATAAAATTGATTCTCTGTTCTTTCTGACAAGCTGATTCTGTTGGCCTGCCTCTAAGTAAGTTTAAGAAAATCTGTTCTATGTTGTACTTAGTCTCTGGGGAGCCAGTTATATTTGAAAAGAAAGCTTTTGAAAAGACAGTTTTGATGACTAAACATGAATTAAGAAAGATCATTTGTGGGACTGTCATACTAAAACCCATGCGGGACAAGGGGTCATTAATATTTTTATAATTGCTATTCCAGTCAAGAATATCATCTGCAGTTACATTAAGTAGTCCCTGTAATAGAATGGCATCCATCCCAATATTTAGGGTACGAGGTAGACACTAGTTTGGTGTTAGGAAGTATTGCATAATGCTATGGGGCTTCCAAAGCTTCTGAGACTGGCTACTACCAAAAACAGGATGATGGGCTAGATTCATCATTGATTTGTTCAGCTATATCAGTTTGCCCATTTTAACAGTGTGATTAAAATAAAAATCAATTTTAATTAGCTGGGCTCCAATCTTACTCGCAGTGAAGTCTATAGCAAAGCCATATTGATTTTGATGAGACCAAGATTAGGTCTCTGATTTGGCACTTAACCCAGCACTGTGATCCTTTAGGTAAAGAAGCAGACTTCAAATGGACAGAGTTACTGAGTTACATAGTGAAGTTGCTTCCATTTGTCCAAAGGGAAATCCTCAAAGTGGATGATGGGCAGGTTGTTTACTGGCAGGGGGACATAACATGTTTATCCAAAAGGTATAGGTTCTGAAAAACTTTTGCTTTCGTTACTTTGTAACAATAGTCTCATTTTGGTCAACGTGCAGCACTTATCTGAGACAGCCTAAACCCCTTTAGTGCAATATTGGAGATGTTTTTCTTCCCCAGACCCATGCCTGATAGTTAATTTAATGATTAAGAGCAGTACAATGCAAGGTGCCAAGCACCTGCTGAAAGCAGATCTATATAACAATGGTTATGACCCTGGCAGCATTGTGCATGGTCTACACTCATTTTCAGGTTGTTGGTACCATCCCTGCACTTTCACTAGAGGTAGCATCAGGGAGAAATCAGTTTGAAAAGAGACTAAATGAAGACAGAGCCAAGGCAGCAGAGTAGCTTTGGAGGAAAGTTAGTTCAAGTCTACAGATAGAACTGCATGGAAGTTCTGCTTACATCTTTACCTTGGAAATTTTTATTGGTTGTGGAAGGGGAAGACATTCTCTCCTTGCAGTACAATAAATAGTGTTGCTTGTTTTTACCACAGCTGAAAAGCCATCCTCATAGATGTCTTTTTCCCCCATCCCACAAAAACAAAACAAACAGGAATTTGTATAAAAAAAATTGATACTTGTATTTGATTTTTACACCACTATATAAATCTCTTTGAGGGTTCACAAATGAGACAGAGTAATCCCCCCTCCTTGCTCCAACCAAAACAGTTTACTTAGCCTGAAATTTCCCATAGTTCAAAGGCCACTGCATAGATGGCAGATTCATCTAAGCCCTTGATTCCAGTACCAGCATGGAAAGCAAGTTGGGAGCAGGAAGGTGAGGAGTTCCTACATCTACAATTACAATAATCCCACGGGACCACAAAAACTTGCCTGGGTTACACAGGAGCAGTGGGTAGTGTTTCAACGTATAGCGGCCAACATCAGCCATGAGGACCCTTATTGCAGCCATATATTCTGCCCTTGAATTGGGGGGCAACGGATTCCATACTTGTACAATCCATAGACCTCCCTTGGAAAACTCAGTTTAAGCTTTGTGTATTCACATCTATTAAAAGTGTGACAATGAAGGACAACAAATAGAAGTAGAAGTACACAAAACATTCATTTCAGTCTACAACCACCCATAAGAGCAAACTACTACACAAATAGGAGATACTTGTGGCATAGTCTCTTTCTAAGATGGATTTGCTAATGGAAAAGAACAAGCTGACATTTTATCAGGTTCATGGCTTCTTCAGGCTGAGTTAATAATCCATAAATACACACCTCTCAGTTTAGCAGGTAAGAGTGTGAATATTTGTGTGTTCCCTCTCCCTCCAAACTTTGCCAAAACTTAATTTCTAAACTTTCAGAACGTAAACACAAAATTAAAAACAGAAGCATTAGCAAGAATGCACTAGCTGGAGAATGCACTCTGGAACCTGATAATCTAAACAATGAATTATGACAGCCTTGGCTTGGCTACTGAGTGGAGGTTTCATAGAAGAAGTTTGACTGGGAACATTCAATTATTTTAAAAGAGACAAGTTGTCATCTATCGAAGTGCATAAAAAGTCAGTCAATCAGCATCTTCTGATTTAGCTGCTTTGGAGCCTGGAATCACACGCAGACATATGTTGCTCTTTCAATAAGACTGTCCAAGTCATCAGCTATTCAGTGTAAAACTATTTCTACTGCATTTATGGATGTGTCTCTTGTAGTTTGAGATTTTTTTCTCTGCAGCTTCTTTCAATTTCATGCTCAATACTTGATTTCACAGTAAGCATTTCAATTTTACCCCTTAATATATTTTCTAGTATTTTTTTTTTTACCCTCAGTAATTGCTGTGAGTTAAGAGTTTTCAGCCTCCTTCAACATCCTGTCTATTGTACCTGCTGACAGATTGTGTAAGAGAAGATGGAGCCAAATATGCTAACTGAGTTGTCCTAAGTCAAAAGTGACTAAATGGGTCTTGATGCTTCTGCCCTTCTTTTAGTGGATAAGGAACATGGCATCTTACCTATTCAAAGTCAGCTTCCAAATTTGAATTTATGACTACACTGCCACAGGTTGCAAACTCACACCCTGATACTTTATTTCCTTAACTTTCCAAGGCCACACACCTCTCTCTCACACACACACACACACCCCTCACACACAATTAAAATTGAAGGGGGGGGAAATGGGATACCAGTTGTTCATAGCTTATTTTGGTGAGGTTATTGATTGGTAGGACTGGAATCCAGAATGGAAAAAGCAGCCCAGGCAGCAGCCAGCAATTTTTTTTTTTTTTAAACAAACCTTTTTTTTTATAATTTTAGCCCCAGCTCCCTTTCTAAATGCCTTTTGCCAGTCGTATATTTGTACGGGGTGGTGGTAAATTCCTACAAAAATCAGTGGTATACCTGTATCACAGAGTTCCGTCTACATACAGAGTTAAAATAATCCTTTTACTCCTCAGCTAAATTGTAGCAGATTGAGGTTTATGCTGTGAGTCACTTTTCTATTGGAAGAGAAAGTGATTGATTAAATTGCTTATTCTTTGAGGTTCAGACCTGTTCTCCCTTGGGGTGGCAGGACCCTGATTCTCACAAAACACGTAGACCCGATTTTGAATTTTTAAAATACTTTGTTTAAATAGTTAGGCTCAGATCTCTTTCCAACCTTTGTATTTTATAGTAAAAACTACTTCCCTGTTTACTACTTATATTTAAATTGTAAATGTAAAACACATTCCTTTGTTTAGAGTAGGCTTGTTGAACAACTTTTGCCTAAGCAGGCCTGTCTGGTTTTGGATATATGCTAATAACATCAGACAAGGGGAAATTCATATATTTACATATAATATTGCTACATATATTTCACAATGAGGATATTGATCAGCGAGTTATTAATTTTAAAATGATACCTTACAAACATATTTTGTACAAAAATTATTACATTAGCGTGTAGGGTGTGAATACAGGGGTGCTTTCAGTCACAAATACACAACCTGAACTCTAGCATCACACTCTACCACATATTATTTGTGCATGAAAGACTTTTCTATGTTGTCTACATGTCTTTAGGGAATTTTTCTAGTTTGAGTTGAGGTTATGTGTTTGAGTGCACTTCTGGAGAAATGGATGCATCATGACTGGTTATAGTTGGGAAGTTAGAGGGAGATTGTTTTGGAACTGAGTTGTCAAAGAATATGTCTGAGTATTACAAAGGTTGATTGGTAAGGAATGTGTGTAGAGCTTGGTGAAATATAGTTTCCACCTCAAGTAAACATACCTGCACCAGTTCTGATCAAGCTAGTTTGCTAAAAATAGAAGTGTAGCTCCCATGAGCAGTGGGAGGGGCTAGCTACCCTCAGTACGATGCTGTTGAGACCACAGAATGGCTGTAGCCACAATTCTGTTTTTAGCATGCTAGATCAATGAGCTAGCATTAGTATGTCTACTCAAGCTGGAAATTACACTCCAACTCCAGTGTGGATATATCTGAAGTCAACTAATCTTTCCTGTGTGGGATTACATATAGTTTAAGTGAATCTGTCAGCAGTATCTGAAGAGAGAATCTTGACTCTTGGACTTGCTCAAAGATAATGGAGCACAATGTAGAAGTGACAACTTAGTTACCAGTTGGGATTCTCATGGGTCATCAAACTGTGTTCGTTATCTTACAAAGAAATCTGTTTAGAGGAATATTTAGTAACTGGATGTTTTTATGCAGAAACTTGTTCCATCACACTATTCATTCAATGGACCAAGGGAAACAGAATTAGTAAAGCAAACCTCAAGGCTCAGACTCAATTCAGTTTGGGTGAGGACCCACAAACGTGGATGTTTATCCAAACTATCATAAACTTTTGAGCATAAAAAAGTCTGCCAATCTAATTTAAGCAGGCTTTCCCATGAGTTGTCTACCACTACTTGCTTTGGTAAGACTGAAAGTGCTACAAGAGCAGTGTTTCCCATGACATTTCATCCCTTCTACTTCTGGCAGGAAGTTCAGAGACTTATTTAAAAATGAATAGAGAATTTTTTACCAATCAGAATTTTTTCTCACTTTAAAAAAAGGTGGATTTATGTTTGTTAGATTTTTAAGTAATGCTTCTTGATAGTTACATGTTAAAATCGAATGAATATTCAGTATTGGTAGCTAAGGATTAAGTGTCATGTTCCACTAGCTAAAATGGAAGGCAGGTATGTGTTTCTAATTTTCCTTCCAGCATGATGGAAATTTGACCCTTAATGTCATGTGTCTGATATTAGATGACGATGACTTGATATCATTGACCACCTTATTTTCAGAGATATTTCTTCAGAGTATAGCCTGCACTGGTTGGGGACTAGAATATTTTAAAAATGGAATCCTTTACTCAAAATATTTGATATACAATTATGAAAAATCATCAGAAGGATTAAATGAGCTGTTGCAGTCAGTGGTAGAACTGACAAATGGGATAAATGCAGTAGGAAAGGCTGTTCACAACTGAATAGTCTCATTACAGCAGGTTCATAAGGAAATCTTGTATATGAGGTCTAATGTTGAATATCCTATATGTACATTATATATTCAGGTGGTGGTCTTGATTTTATTATGGGCCTAATTCTTCATGATCCCAATAGCTTGAACTCCCACTCAAGTCCATTGGGGGAGTATGCATAACCTCTTGCCTTAGAAACCTTCATTCTTTCTTCTTGTACTGTAATCTGGTGCCAGTATCTTTCCCCGAAGAGTAGACATAATAACAGACACTAAAGGCACAGGAAAATGCAAGACTGGGTTTCTACAATAGTCACTTTTTTAAAAGCAGTATTTGACAGCAGCAAACACACCATATATTGGAGTTTCCTCAGTCTTCTACTAGAATAGGAAATAATTCTTTCCTATTGTTGTGCTTTCCATGCAAAAACTTGGCTCTGAGGTGAAGAAAAAGAGAACCAGAGCTTTGCAAATTCTGTGAGCAAAATATGAAGAGTGATGATGGCCCAATGATGTCTGAAATCAAGTTGGCATAGCTCAGAAAGAACCAGACAAGGAGACAATATGTGATATTAATGACCTTCTCACTCCCCACAAGTTCCTGCTCTCTAGATGTGGATGGAGACCAGGAATAACATGTTAGAACTCATCTCTACAAAACTTACATTATAGTATGGTATCTATACTGTGGGATCCACAGGAAGGTAACATACTAAAACACAGAGCTTTCTATTTCAGATTATTTGATGAGCCGACTCTGGTTACAGCCTAAGGATAGCAAGACTGCACTGTGATAACCATACACCTCAGATCTACTCACTGTGAAGGAAAAGAACAAGTGCTTCTAGTGTTGTGAATTTGAACAGTACTAAGGGAGGGGATGTGAAAGCTTATTGGTAAATCATTGTTTATTCCACCTAATTGTATAAATCATTAAGTGACCATTGTAGTCTCTTGGATGGGGATTTAGAGAGAGAGACTGCTCCCTAAAAAGACAGCTCCTACAAGATGACTGGTACTTTAGTCATCTGGGATTGTCACATTTTCAAATTATTACACTTTGAAGATTTTTATGTATGTGAACTCTGGAAGATCACTTCATTATATTTCAGAAAGGGTTTTGTCTTGTTTGAGTGCAATCAGGCAGACCGAGTATCTTCTATCTACCTTAATTTTTTTCCTAATCTCTCAAATAAAAAGGGACTGTGAGGAGCCTTTTATTATGAAAACTAAGGCTGAAAAAATATTTAATTATTTGTTTACAGAACATAGAATACAGAACTTTAAATAAAACTATAGACATTTAAGTGATGGGTTTTAATAATGAAAAAGCTCACCAGGATAGTTCTTCAGTCTCCCATACTCTTGTCTTAAGTTTAATGGGGTTTCATTAATTTCATTTGAAATCTTCTTATATGAAGGCATAATTATGATATAGTGAAGACATAATCATGATATAGTAACACTAAGCTAGATGGCATAAAATGATCTGCTAGTAAAATCTTGGAAAGACAAGGTCACATAGTACAAAGTCTTCAAATTAACTCTTCTAAAATGAAGTGCTGTATCTGGGAACAAAATAAAAGGTAGCCAACGTGTTTTCATTATTTGATGTGACTTCTAGTAGCCACATGACAGTTCACCACAAAGTGATATTTCTGAAGTTCTCTTAAATGCCATTCTTTTTAATTTAGACCTCCGTTTAGTCAGACAGTTTAGTTTAGATATGATTTATATTAAAAATCCATTGTGTGGACATGGGACTGGGAATTACAAATTCTTCAGTAATCTGCTTTTGGTAAAGCACTTCAAAATGATTCTAGTTCAAGAACAAACTGTATACTCTAACACTGAAATATATATAGCTGCTTAGCACAATAACCTAGACCCACTAGCTAATCTTATCTACTCCCTGCCAATGTAGGATTAATCCCTCAAGTGGATTCTTGAATGACTCATCTATTCCTGTTTTTAAATCACTCAAGGGATGCAACGTTAACCATTTCCCTTGTGGGGGCTAGTTCATGATTAGTCACTCCCCACACTAAGTCAGCCTGAATTTCCTTTGCTTTATTTCTGTTCCTTAGTTGTACTTCTTTGGAACTCCTTACAACACACATTACTCCCTACTTAGAGTTCATAATGCATATGGCAAGATAACCGTACCATAGTGGGTTAGGGATAGGATACATAATTGACAGACATGTTATACATACATATAAATAAAATATTCTGAATACTGTCGGAAGAATGGCATTTTGGCTAAACGCAGACAACTGGAAGCAACAGCATGTGGATTTTGTGCCTGGTTCTGACAGTCTTGTGTGAATCCAGGCAGGCCATTGAGGCCAGATCTTGCATTGTTGGTGTGTAAGCCTAGGCATCTTAATAAATGGCCTCATCGCAGAGACTCTGAGGATCAATAGCTTACATAGAGTTTATTGGATGCTTAGCACTTAAGAGAATCAGGCTATTTATTTAGGCATGCAGATCTGATTGTGTTGGCCTTGACCCCTCTGTACACTAATATACTATCTATTAAATGTGGATATTATTATTCTACCTCAGATACTGAAAGGGTTCATAAATAAGTATTCAGTAAGTGTTTTTGGATCCTAGGATGGACCCTAAGGTGATAGACTTGTAAATCTTTTCAAGCATATCCTCAAATCAGTCCTTTCCATATTTTTGCAGGTATTTACATTTACTTTTGTTTGACATCTTTCTGATAGTGAGATGCCCATCCTCCTCTCTAGACCTTGTCTTCACTTCACCCCAGGTATTCTCTTCACTGCTTTTGATCAAGTACTATTTTGACAAGGTCTCCACCTATTCCTATTTAGCTGTATATCTTTTCCTTATCTTCTGTTTAGTTATTTAACACAAGTAGTTCAGTAGTTTTATGCCAATTTGATACTGATTTAGCTGCCTCTGTGTAGTAATGAATCTCTCTTGCATTTGTATTGCATGTTTTTACAATCCTATATTAGCCCTCACCAGTGGTTTAGAAATAACATGTTCAGCGCTTTTGCTGTCCTTATTTTGCCCTGCGAATTCTAACTAGTTGTCTATCTTTTTGTTTAGCTTCCTTCCTCCTCCTTCACATGCAATACAGGTTCCTCTTTGTCCTCAGACCTTTGTATGTACATATGATTTATATATCTATCTATCTATCTATATATATATCTATATCTATATCTATATATCTGTGAAGTTGTCAGCTTAACTTCTGTACCCGGAAAGATAATGGAGCAAATAATTAAGCAATCAGTTTGCAAACATCTAGAAGATAATAAGATAAGTAACAGCATGGAATTGTCAAGAACAAATCCTGTGAAACCAACCTGATAGCTTTTTTTGACAGGGTAACAAGTCTTGTGGATGGGGAGAAGTGGTAGACGTGGTATATCTTGACTTTAGTAAAGCTTTTGATGCTGTCTCGCCTGACCGTCTCATGGGAAATGTAACCTAGATGGAGCTACTATAAGGTGGGTGCATAACTGTTTGGAGAACCATTCCCAGAGAGTAGTTATAGTGGTTCACAGTCATGCTGGAAGGGCATAATGAGTGGGGTCTCGCAGGGATCAGTTCTGGGTCCGGTTCTGTTCAATATCTTCACCACTGATTTAGATAATGGCATAGAGAGTACACTTATAAAGTTTGCAGATGACACCAAGTTGGGAGGGGCTGCAAGTGCTTTGGAGGATAGGATTATAATTCAAAATTATCTGGACAAACTGGAGAAATGGTCTGAAGTAAATAGGATGAAATTCAATAAGGACAAATGCAAAGTACTCCACTTAGGAAGGAACAATCCGTTGTACACATACAAAATGGGAAATTACTGCCTAGGAAGGAGTACTGGGAAAGGGCTCTGGGGGTCAGTGGACCACAAGCTAAATATGAGTCAACAGTGTAACACTGTTGCAAAAAAGCAAACATCATTCTGGGATGTATTAGCAGTAGTTTTGTAAGCAAGAACGAGAAATAATTCTTCCATTCTATGCCACGCTGATTAGGCCTCAACTGGTGTGTGGTCCAGTTCTGGGTGCCACATTTCAGGAAAGATGTGGACAAATTGGAGAAAGTCTAGAGAAGAGCAACAAAAATGATTAAAGTCTAGAAAACGTGACCTATGAGGGAAGATTGAAAACACTGGTTTTGTTTAATCTGGAAAAGAGAAGACAGAGGGGACATAACAGTTTTCAAGTACATAAAAGGTTGTTACAAGGAGGAGGGAGAAAAATTGTTCTTCTTCTTAACCTCTGGGGATAGGACAAGAAGCAATGGGCTTAAATTGCAGCAAGGGAGGTTTAGGTTGGACATTAGGAAAAACTTCCTAACTGTCAGGGTGGTTAAGCACTGGAATAAATTGTCTAACCTGCTCGTAAAAATCCCAAATGATGGAGATTCAACAACTTCCCTAGGCAAGCACCTGCCAGAGATGGTCTAGATAATACTTAGTCCTGTTATGAGTGCAGGGGACTGGACTAGATAACATCTCGAGGTCCCTTCCAATTGTATTATTCTATGAAATATACAGGAGAAAACTGCTTTTGAAAGCAAAGCTACTGTCTGAAATCATGTCTGGAAATGTAAGCTGACTCCTACGCAGAGATTTTGAGACAGCAGAATTGATTATGAGACAGCCAGAGAGACTGCTGACCTGAGCAGAGATGGTGTTGCCTTGTAAATAAATAAATAAAGTTCACTTTTTCCCCCTCTGTCTGAGATGAGTGACTTGTTTCAACTCATGGAATGTATAAATCTACACATGCTGAAGGGGTAAAGAGATTGCTTGATCCTATAACCCCATCTCCCTTTGGATCTAGGTGATGCTAGGAGAGGACACCTGTACAAGTTGTGTTCACTTCATGCTACGGTGGGTGAACACAAGTGGAGAATCTGAACGATAAGTTGGAGACAAGAATTGGCTGTTGCATTGGTTAGTGTTACCACTTTCTACCTGTAAAGATGGTAGAAAACAGAACAATTTGCATTTTAGCAAACATAACTGGGGAAAGAAAGAGCATAGAGCCTCTTTCACCACCAGACTCCATGTCACCTTCCTCACTGTTTGGATAAGCTTTGCTTTAAAGAGAGAATCCACTTCAGAAGTTCACAGGACTATAAAAGAAAGGGGCAGAAAACCACAAATTCTCAAAGACAAAGCCACCAGCATCTTCGGGCCTCCGGGGCAGTTCCTAACCAGTCACCATACTGCCAGAAGACTGTGGGTGGAAAAGGCCATCTTGAACAAAAGCCTTGAACCAGAACTTTCTAGATGAAGTTTTAGATGAGTGTTTTCACTTTTATATGCTTGGATCCATGTCTAACTTTCTCTTATACCTGAATTCACCTAAAATCCTGTTTTCTTTTATTAATTAGCTTGTTTTATTTTTAATCTAAACCAATCCAGTGCTGTGTTTAGATTCCACTGTTTGGTAACTCCAAATAAAGTAACAAGCTGTTGAATATTGACTCAATACAGGGGCAACAAACCTCAATATCTGAACAGTCCAGGAGAGGGCTGAACAGCGCAGAACACATGTTTTGGGGGAATCCGGGACTAGGAGCATGTTGGGGTCACCCTGCAGGTAGTAACCTAGGCAGGTGGAAACCAGAGAGTGTGACTGGTCAGTACTAGCAAGCTTCCGGGGTCAGAGCTGCAGCTATACACAGAGTCAGGGCGTGACCTGCAGGCTAGTTGTGAGCAGCCCAGGTTGGGAGCCACAGCAGGAAAGCATTGAGAGACACCCAGGGTTACAGAGCAGCCACTGACAATCCCCTCACTAATCTGGATTGCTCCCCAGGATAGGACAGCATTTCAGTGTGATTGTGGGGAAATAGATACAATGTGCCTGGTAAATTGTTGCAATTTAGGAGTATGTGAACCTTTAAAAGCAAAAGGGAAAAAAAAGAGATAGCTAAGACTGGGGCAGGGGAAAAGGACAAGAGGCCTAGTAATTCAGCAAGATAGCATCAGAGAATGGAACTAGTTGACAGTTGTGAGCAGTTCCAGCAGCTTTCTCTTAGGAAATTAAATTCAACAAACTGTCAAATAGTGGAATCCTTCTGTTTGTTTAAATGTACAATTTGGGAAGTGGCGTATGTGTGAGGTGTTATGAGCATGTGCCTTGTCTAGGTTTGTGGTTGTACAGGGACTTGGGGGGGGGGGGGGGGGGTCCGGGGAAGGAGGGGAAGAGTTCAAGGAAATTTCCAATAGGAGTAATTTTTAAATGTATCCTCCTCTAAAATATTTACTAACATTTACAAATTAATATTATGAAAAAAATATTCTCTGAAGTGTTAGTGTGTTAAATTTGAAAACAATTCAGTCACTGAGTGTGACACAGAGGGATTCTAAATCCTACTCAAGGTGCATAAATCTCTGTGCAACTTTAACCATGGAGCACCTACCAATGTATCCGTAATAACTTCAGTTTACTGAGGTAGGAATCTGTCAAATCATTACCCACACTGTTGACCAAGTTTATCATAACTCCACTTAGTGAGATTTGAAAGATTATGGTCCATCCACCTTTTTTCTTGTGTGTTTTGGTCAAGAATCAGGTTCCACATTCCTTCTGTCCTGCCAATCACTTTTTACATTCCAATTAGATTTATCTCTTAAAGATGTTTAATTATATGCAGCTTCACTCTAATTAAACTCCACTATATTTGTAAGGTAAAGTTGGGCTGTGTGTTAGCTTCTCGGCTCCTTGGAGCTAAGATCAAAGCGTAGTGAATTCTCTGAGTTCTAGTTTACAAAACTGACCAAATTAATCCCTAGTGTAGCTAACTGAAATGGACTAATTTAAACCATTAAGTTTAGTCACCCAGTGGATAATACCAGAAGACAGCTGCCTCCACTGACAGATAACATCATTAGTAATTATGGAGTTAATGAAACAGTGGCAGATACCGCTGAAAATTGTTTTGAAATGTAATGTTTAATACACTGCAAAGCCACATAATCAATAGTGCTTGGAGAATAACTGATTTTCTGGTTCACTGGTAGTTCTGAAAAAAACGTAGAAAAAAAAATAATGTTGGTTTGACCGTAACTGAAACCTAAAGTTTTTTGGAATTTCCAGCAAATTGAAAAAGTCAACAAAAGTTGCTTTGTTCCTAGGAAATTTTAAATGGTTTTGATAAAAACAATTCCCTTTTCTAATACAAAGTTCCATATTGCCTCTGAACAGGGCCGGCTCTGGCTTTTTTGCCGCCCGAGGCAAAAAAGCCTCCGGCCGCCGCCCCGCCCCCCCTGCGGGGGGGGGGCGGAGCCCGGGGGGAGCGGCGAGCCCCGGTGGGGGCTCCGCTCTCCCCCCGGCGGCCGGGGGCAGGGCGCCGGGGGGGGGCGGCCGGAGCCCTGGGAGGAGGGCGGCGAGCCCCGGTGGGGGCTCCGCTCTCCCCCCGGCAGCCGGGGGAGGGCGGCCAGAGCGCCGGGGGGAGGGCGGCGAGCCCGGCTGTGGCCCCGCTCTCCTCGGCGGCCCGAGCGCCGCGCCGCCCCCCTCCAGGTGCCGCCCCAAGCACCAGCTTGGTTGCCTGGTGCCTGGAGCCGGCCCTGCCTCTGAACAGTTTCCCAGTGTGCCCTAGAGGGGATCCAATGTTTCCACAGAGAGCACGCTGCTTAGATGCTGGCCCTCAGTTTCTGGATACCTTTCACTCTGGATAGCTTCCACTTCAAACCCTCTTCCTTTTTAATAGAACTTGCAGTTTCTCTCTCAGACTACTGTAATTGACTGTTACACGGACTGGGGGAAAACCCCCTCCCTTCCTTAGTTTTCCAACACCGGGGGTTAGGGCGACCAGACAGCAAGTGTGAAAAATTGGGATGGGGGTGGGGGGGGTAATAGGAGCCTATATAAGAAAAAGACCCCAAAATCAGGACTGTCCCTATAAAATTGGGACATCTGGCCACCCTACTGGGGGTTCTCTTTTCAGTTTCAATGCCTTTCCATTAATGGTCCACCATTGTCTTTCCTTGGCTTGTACAATGCTGGGTGCTTAGAGTTTTTTGTTGTTTGTTAGTTTTGTACTTAAAAAACAAACAAACTAGCCTAGGAAGTGCCCCCTTACAGCCATTGACTCTGTGAGAAGCAGAGGGATAGCTCAGTGGTTTGAGCATTGGCCTGCTAAACCCAGGGTTGTGAGTTCAATCCTTGGGGGGGGCCACTTAGGGATCGGGGGCAAAATCAGTACTTGGTCCTGCTAGTGAAGGCAGGGGGCTGGACTCGATGACCTTTCAAGGTCCCTTCCAGTTCTAGGAGATAGGATATCTCCATTTATTTATTTAACAATCCAGTTACAATTTCAATTTTCTACACATATGTACATGCATATATTCATAACCATAACCTGTAAACATATCTAAGGACTATCAAATTCAGAACATCACTTTCACAAGAGACCTTGAACATATTTATACACAATATTGCATGCAGCAGTTGATTAAATTGCTTATTCTGAGGTTCAGACCTGTTCTTCCTTGGGGTGGCAGGACTCTGATTGTCACGATGTCACAGAACACCTAGACCCGATTTTGAATTTTTAAAATACTTTGTTTAAATAGTTAGGCTCAGATCTCTTTCCAACCTTTGTATTTTATAGTAAAAACTACTTCCCTACCAAGGAAACTTCTATTTGTGTTATGTCTAAGGGGAGCTGAAGAATTGAAAATCAAAAGTTAGTCTATTGATGTAAATGTTCAGCAACAAGCTTTTTATGTAAGCTATCTGAACATTTCACCCAGAACTTTTTCTTGTAAGCTTTGTGACATACTTTCAGCAAGTTACCCAGCTGAAGGGAAAAGCAGCTATTTCTTCCTCATGTTTTGTAACTCAAAGTAGTTTAGTGCATTTAAAACATGTGAACTATTCCAAATGAATTTTATCAGTCTTGTCTTTACATGTTTAAAAAAATATATAGAAGTCCTCTAACAAGAAAGCTTCATCCATTTCAGTCTGCGTGGGGTATGTACCCTGTAATCTCTACTGGCAGGGCTCCTATGAAGCGATAGGTATAGATTAAAGGAGCACTCCCTGGCAGAACTCCCAGGCACAGCAGCAGTACAAATACTGCCTGGCCTCCCCGAGGGGTGAATCAACCTTAAGGCAGAGCTGCTCCTGTGCCAGAACAAAGCTGATTCCATTTGGTAGGCATGGATTCATCCAAGAAAGCAAACCCTTTTGTTTGTTAATGAACATTTTCACATTAAAAACTGGCCTGAGCCAAGCCCCCAGAGCCAGGCATCTCTCATTTTGATGAGCATTCAAGTTCTGGATCTGAATTTTACAGTTAGTCCTATTGCTTTGGGGGTTTGGAATCCAGAGCTGCATCCAAATTGTGGCCCATCTCTACTAGAAATTATTTCTTCACTTAAAGAATTCCATCAAAATGGCTTCATTTTGCATATGTAATTGCACTCAGCTGTTTGTACTAATTAGACATTTAAGATTTCCATGGCAATCTTCTTTGCTCATAAATTGTAAGAGGAGATCACGTTCAACTGGCTAGGCAACACACACACACACACACACACACACACACACACACACACACACACTACACCCACCAAAAGCAAAAATGTAAATTAGTGGACATCTCACTTCAGCTTCACTGAAGCACAGAGTGGAAGTGTTAGTGCAGAATTGTCATAGTTATTGAAGATTTACGAACATTTGTGTTTGCTTTTTATGGGGAAATAAATCTTCATTACATTTTATATTATTCAATAAAAATAATTTATATCTAATTTAGTTAGAGACAGTTAAGTTGAGTTTCTTTTCCCCAAAAAGTGTTTTGTTATGCCATCAGCTTGTACTACATTTCTGCACTCTTAGCTTCTTTGTTCAGCACTGTCTGACCCTGAAACTCCCCTTTTGTCCCATCATAAGACCCCAAAAATGACATTATTCCTCTCCATTTTGGATAGAGATAACTGCAGGTAATTACTGCTGGGGGGATTCTGCATGACTGCACACCCACAGAAAATGCCCCCTCACAGATTTCCTGTGTTTCCCTGCAGAAAATGGCAGGGAAGCAAAGGGAAGCTGCGCGGGGGGGGAGAGAGGGAAAGAGGAGGGAAGGCAGGGGGTGGCCATGGGTGCAGTTTTTTTGGGGGGGGGATTGTCCCCCTCCAAACAGAGGTGAGGCAAGGGGGGGAGCCTTCCTGGGTTCTATTCTGTGCAACAGTGAGTGCCCGTGGGGGGCTGGGTAAAGGGGGTGGGCAGGACTGGCTCTAGGCACCAGCAAATCAAGCACATACTTGGGGCAGCACAATTCCAGGGGCGGCACTCCGGCCACCCCCCCCCCCTTTTTTTTTTTTTGATTGGGGTGGCAAAAAACCTAGAGCCGGCCCTGGGGGTGGGAGAGAGAAATGAGGGAAAGGACTGTGAGGAGGAAGAGGCAGTGGGGAAGGAAAGGGGTGGAATAGGGCAGGGGGAGAGGAATGTGGGAGTGGGGGGAAAAGGGGGATGGAGAAGTAAAAGGGGATAGGGGAATCACACGGGGAAGCGGGAGCCCTGCATGCGGCATCCCCTTGGCAGCAGCTAGGGCTCCCCCATTAAGCAGGCCCATCAAAGCCTCACCCTGACAAGCCCCCGAGTTGCACCTGGACCCCCACCCCATCAAGCCCCACTCCCCCAGCACCCAGACCCCCCCCCCCCCCCACACCCAGATCCCCATCTCTCCAGACTCAGCGCCTGCTCCTAAGCCCCAACCACCTTCACCTGGATCCCCTGCCGAGTCCCATTGCTCCTCCACCCCCAACAAGCCTCTGTTCATCCAGATTTCCCACTGAGCCGCCTGCACCCAGATTGCCCCACACATAAACCTCTCACCCCACACATGGATCCTCCCACACTAAACCCCTCCACACTTGGATCCTGCTGGGCTGAGCCTGCCCACCCACACCTGGTGCAGAGGGGCAGGCCCAGCCCTTGCACTGTGTCAGGGTGAGGTGTAGCCTCACTGCCGAGTCCCTGTACTGGGGGAGGTGGGGGTTTCAGGGTGATCTCCCACCTCAATGCAGCCAGTGGCTTGTGCGCCCCACTGCTGTGCTGGAGCCACATTTATTTATTGACAAATAAAATTTGCAGAATTTTAAAATATTGTGCGCATAATTTTTTATTTTGGGGGGCAGAATTCCCTCAGGAGTAAGGTAATATATGAAGAGTCTGCTACAGTTATGACAACTTAATGACACATGGAAACATTTTACTCTGAACATGCTGAAGTTTCTCAAAAAAAGCTTGAACTCCAGAAGAGTCACTCAATTATTCATTTTTCCAAGCAGATATTACAATTTGCTCTGGATACACAGCCCATATTTTTTATACAGTAGTATCGGTTAGGAATAGGGGTGAATTAATGATCTAGAGCCCAATACTGCAGACACTCACTAGTGTTATAGGCCCCATAAAGTCAATGGACTATTCATGATAGTAAGGATGTCAGGATTGGGCCCTGTGAGGCTTACCATGCCCACCCCTATTATGAAGTGCCTTGTTTATGTAATGGATTTCCATGAATAGATTTCCTCCAAGTAGTCTCCATGGGGAATATGTGTCATAAAGCATTAGATAATGTGCTTATCAGCTAACACTCAGAAGTGATGACTTTCCTGAAATATTGATTTCAAGAAGTATCATTGGGTATGACATACCACTATTATGGATTATCAATAAGAAATTGAATTTGAGATATGACTGCAGGCACTCAGATGAGTCAGTTTTTCCCCCACTTTCACTTGTATGTTATTAAAAGTTTGGTGCATAAAATGGTAACCTGACAAACTCAAGTTACAACACTGACGGGAGGGGAGAAAATGGTGTGCAAGGAAAATCTGCAGACACAAAGATTGTAAAACACTTTTAAAGTTTTTTGACCTAAACGGTGCAGTATTCCCTTCAACCACCAGCCATAATAGAAAATATGAAACAAAAAAGATAAAAAACTGATGCTTCTTGTGCACTTCCCCCCCACACACACACATTTTTACTAGTTGCTGGGTCACTGACATAAGCTTCATGAATTTCCTGTACACTGACATCATGAGAGATTATAAACTGACTAGATCATATAGTATAAGTGCTACCACTGGTATTGTACAGTGAAATGGCAAATATGCGGCCAAAACAGGAGACATGGGCCAAATCCTGAGGCTCAGTTTCCATGGAGTCTCACCACAGACTGGAGAATCCAGGCCACATCACTGGGAGTCATAGCAATCCTTGTAAACAGAGATAGTAGAAAAGCTCACGACAGCAGTGACTTTCACAAACTGGTGAGATTTCTGCTATTTGGGACAAAATTATGAAAACAGCCTGCTGAATTTTGGTACCATTGAATTCTGATCTCAACTCTAGTTCTAATCTATTTTTACCTCATGCCACAATTCAAATCTAAACCTAATCCAGATCTGACCAGTGTGGTGTTCAAACTCTATCACTGAGCATAAAAAATTATCAACTAACATTTACTCTAAGACTTCAATATAAGTGGCTTTGCCTTCTATAATACCTAGCTGTTATATAGCATTTAGCAGATTTCAAAGCCATTTGCCAAGGAGGGAAGTATCGTTATGCCCCTTTTACAGATGGGGAAACTGAGGTACAGAGCGACAAAAAGTCCTATGGCACCTTATAGACTATCAGATGTATTGGAGCATAAGCTTTCGTGGGTGAATACCCACTTCATCAGACACATGTAGTGGAAATTTCTAGAGGCAGGTATAAATATGCAGGCAAGAATTAGTCTAGAGATAACGAGGTTAGTTCAATCAGGGAGGATGAGGCCCTCCTCTAACAGTTGAGGTGTGAACACCAAGGGAGGAAAAACTGCTTTTGTAGTTGGCTAGCCATTCACAGTCTTTGTTTAATCCTGAGCTGATCGTGTCAAATTTGCAAATGAACTGAAGTTCAGCAGTTTCTCTTTGAAGTCTGGTCCTGAAGTTTTTTTGCTGCAGGACGGGGGGTGCCCAGATGGGGGAGGTACGCCGAAGCCGCAAGCATGCCGCTGAATCCGTGGACCTCCCGCAGGCATGCTTGGGGACGCAAAAAAGCTAGAGCTGCCCCGATCCTTTTACGTAGGGATTGTCCAATTTGGCCGATGTACATAGCAGAGGGGCATTGCTGGCACATGATGGCCCCGTGGGGGTGGGAGGGGCTGGCTGGCCTGGGGGACAGGGAGGAACTGCCCCCCAGCACTCACCGGCGGCACGGCTGGGGCTGGGTCCCTGCACTTCCCACCGCCGGTGAGTGCAGGCCCAGCCCTGCTGCAGTCCTCAGGGGTGGGAAGGGGCGGGGCAGGGGCTGGAGCAGTACGCAGCTGCGCAGTGCACCAGGAAATTTGGTGCCCCAAGTTTCCTGGTGCCCTATGCAGTGCATACTTTGCATATGGGTAAGGACAGCCCTGGTATAATCATTTATATTTGTTAGCACCTTGATGCTTCATCATAATCCAGGCCCCCTCTGTGCTAAATCTTGTACAAAAACATAGTAAATTTCAGCCACTGACCCAAAGAGCTTCAAGCAGTAGTTTTGGATTGGAAACAACTGTTGTTTCCCCCCCAATACTGTAGGCTATCCAGGAGCGCTGCCAGCTTTTTTGCCGCCATAGGCGGCGGAAGGTCCTGCCCCCGAAATGCCGCCCCCGACAGAGGCAGCGGAAGGTACCGCCCCCAAAATACCGCCCCGAACGGGGCATCCGAAGATCCGGCCGCCACGGTCGTCGCCCCCCAAATGTTAGCGCCCTAGGCGACCGCCTAAGTAGCCTAATGGGTTGCGCCGGCCCTGAGGCGATCATGAAACTATGCTTTGCATAGTGTCTTTCATACAAGCCATGTTGAATAACACTAGACAGTGAAAATAATTAAGTTTTTGGTAAGGCCCTACCAAATTCCCAGCCATGAAAAACATGTCATGGACGGTGAAATCTGTTCTCCCACCATGAAATCTGGTCTTGTGTGTGCTTTTACCCTATACTGTACTGATTTCACGGAGTTTCTCCAATTAGGGGTCCTAACCCAAAAGGGAGTTGCAGGGGATCACAAGGTAATTTTAGGGTGTTGCAGTATTGCCACCCTTATTTCTGTGCTGCCTTCAGAGCTGCCTGGCTGCAGAGCAGTGGTTGTAGGACAGGCACCAAGCTCTGAAGGCAGCACTGCGCCAGCAGCAGCGCAGAAGTAAGGGTAGCAGTACCACAACCCCCCCTACAATAACCTTGTGACCCCCCCCACAACTCCTTTTTGGGGTCAGGACCCCTACAATTACAACACTGTGAAATTTCAGATTTAAATAGCTGAAATAATGAAATTTACTATTTTTAAAATCCTATGATTGTGAAATTGACCAAAATGGACTGTGAATTAGGTAGGGTCCTAGTTATTGATGATAAAACAGAGAAGGAAAGAGATTAAAAAGGAACAGGCAGAGAAAGCACCGTGGGCCAAATTTATCCTTGTTGCAACTCAACTCCCAGTATGTTTCCAGCTGAGATTTATGAAGTCACTTTTCAGAGGAAAAGGAGTGTCTCAGAATCAGGAATTATGGCTCATAAGCATGGGGCAGTTCTGAAGAAAACCTTTTGCTACCTTCAGAAGGAAACCACTCCCCCCCACCACCACCCATCCACCTACCACCAGCCCTCCAACTTCCTATGGTCAGGAATTGATTTAAAAACCTCTGACAAAGGGATTATATTGCCATTTTATTATACTTTAATCCTGGTCAATCAAGTTGAGGATATTTCCCTAACATTATAGCATTAAATTGTTATACTTAAAAAAAAAAAAAATACAAAAAGATAGCAGGTTCTAAGATCACTTGACTGTTACAAATGGTCTCTTTCTCAACTCTTCTGAAATTGGCCTGTGAGCTATCAAATCCCCAACTTTGTTACTGCTGGAAGAATAGATTGCAAAGTGCATGCTATCATAATACACTTGCATAATCCTAGAATATAGCTCTCAGTAAGTGCTTGAGACTTAATTGGCTCTCTCTTACCACATTCTAGGTTTTCTGACCATGAGGAATTGGAGGTAAACTATATAAAATCAGATGAATCTTTACAGTTTTCATGCACCTTACCATTGTTTTGTGGAGACCCCTAATTAAATTGACCGGTATTTTTATTTTTTAAATAAAAAGCCTGAATTGTCTGCAGTTGGCTATGAAAATTGTCTTTTTGAAATATCACTGGGGCCTATGTGCTTTGAATGATTGAATATTCCACACGGCTACACACAAAAGAGTTCTGCTTGTAGTTAAATAAACTAAGTCTAGGAATTTCAAAATAAAAAGTCATTGTAAGAAGACAAAACCAAACCAGTAATAGTCCACAGATAAAGCAGCCACAGGATTTCACCATGGTATTTTAAAAAGACCTCTACTTTAAAGAGAGCGGAGACCAGTTGATTCTTCCCCTCCACCCTCTGTGTTCCTTCCAGCTGTTGCACAGCTGCCTACCCTTCCAGAATGCTCTCAGAAAACTCTGCTATTCTGGGGATGGAATTCCCTCATATGTAGCACTTGCAACATAATATAAAATTCAACACTCTACCAATTTCTTCAGATACTGTGTGTATTTAAAAAAAAAAAAAAAAAAGGTGAGCTCCCACCCACCCCATCAGTGGGAGCTCCTTTCTCCGGGATCCTTAAAATTAAGCACAGATACCACGCTTCAAACAGAGACCTGCTATAGAACTTGTCTCTCTTCCCAAATGAAGATTTTTTTAACTCAGCCCTGCAGGAAGGTCTTCACACACTGTAACACAAAAGTCTGGTGTAGGCAGTCACCTTACCACAAGCCTATTAACTATGAGGTAAACGTTGCTTATTCTTAACCATTTTATCACTCAATCTGAGGGATGTGTGTGTACATAATGTAAAAGGGCACTATACAATGGTTAAGGCAACTCTGCGGTTTTTATTTCTGCATATTTTTGAAATATAAACAGCCTTCCCAAAAACAGAAAGCCCCCAGCTACAACCCTTCAGCTCGCCTTCCATCCCCAAAAGTTTGGGGATACATTTAACTTTTGATGGATTGTTAAGGACTTAGAAAAAAGATGGATTTTTGCAAGAAGCATTTTGGCTCCATCTTTAAAGAATAATTGTTTAACGATTTAAGACAAGGCAACATCTTGCAGATATGGAAAGAGACTGTCTACAGGATACTTTTGTCTAGCACCAATTCTTTGCCCACTTCCTATAGTTTCTGGCAAAGTAATAAGCAGACTTCTGTAGAAATAATTAGTTTATATTCCTTTTTTTTTTTTTAATCCAAAGAGGTTTATGAATTGCTTTTCCAATTTCAAAATGTGGTTCATTAATTGCAAGTAAAAGTATATGAAGATAGAGCTTACTGGTCTATGACAATCTGCAACACACATGTAAGTATGAAAGGCAGGAGCTCTGTTAGAGACAGAGTTCCATTTCCTGGCTCCAGACACCCGATGGGTTCAGTTTACAAAGAGAGAATACCCGTGTCATTTGATGCCAGTGGTTCACAAACAAAGTAAGATATAACAGTAAATACAAATAAACCATTAGCTAAAAATTAAAAATCACAAAACACAGCCAATTAATAGAACATAGATGTGTAGGCTAGAGGCCAAGAGACAAAATCTGAACCCTGGACAAGTCAGAGAATTTTTCTGCCTCTTATTAAAGATCTGTCAACAACTACTATCTGAACTGTAATAGCTTTTTGAACATGTTGCTCCTTGTATAGTAGCCTATCCACTTGTGCCTTTGGTTTTCATTGCAAACAAATGATTGATCATACTGGAACTGGCATGCTCTAGATAGGATGGGGCACTTTGATTCACTGAGGGAAACAAGGTTTCCAAGAGGCCCTTGAAAGAGCCCTGGCACACATAAAAAAGTTAAACAAAGCAAATCAGAATTCCATCACACTCTTTGTAACTAGAGCCACATGGCTAAAATTGTGTCAATGTAACAAGTGAAGATTAATTCTGCACCAAGCCAATTGTCCTTTTTCTCCCCCTACGAACGGAGCCTTAAGACAGACTGTGGTCCAAGGAGCTCTTCAGTGCCAAGTGGCAAAGGGCAAAACCATAACGTAACTCTTATCAGGTCTGACATAATACTCTTTGCCCAAACTAATTATTGTCATTCTATATAAATTTGCAACATGCTTGTTATTAAATATTATTGCATGGTGTACATACAGGCTCTATATGAATAAATATATTTTTAATGTATTTGTCAAGCAAGGCTTAAGTCACACTGCCCTAGACAAAGGAATGTGGTTCTGCCTTCTTGAATGTCTCTCTAATACGACTTGAGCAAGGAGAAAATGTCATTACCTTTACATGAAGAGTACACACAACTATCAGGCAAAACAACGTGGAAGCTGGCCACTTAATACTCTTGACAGGGGGATGGAAGCTGGAGCTCCAGGAGCCTGGCTCCTGAAACAAGGTCATTGAGATGTAGAAGACATAAGAAAGGTCAGAAAGCCATGTGGGCATCCATTACCAGGCAGATGGAAGAGGCCAGACCTCTTGTACATCTGAGAAAAGTGGAACCTTTCAACCAAGGGGGCTGAAAGTCTCTGGAAACTGAATATAGATGAGAGACTTGCTTGAACAAAAGAGATCCATTTGTTAAGTTAGACTTTAGTCTAAAATATACTTTTATTTGTGACCATTTTTCTATCCCACTTACTCCAATGTGGTATCACTTAAATATCTGCTCTTATTAAGTTTATTTTAGTTTTCCTACAAGCCGTCTCAGTGCTGTATATTAAAGAGAAGTGCAAGTCTGCAGCTAGTAAACAGGTTGATGCTGTATACTGTATCTTTAAAGAAGCAGCAAACTCCTTCTGTGAGAAAGACTGGACACTACAGGGCAGATGGTTTTGGGAAAACTCAGGACTGGGAGGAGGTTGGTGTCACCCTGCAAGGAGTAACCAGCTGGTGATGCCAGAGTAAGGTTATTGTGCTGTAAGCAGACTTCTGGTGTCAGGGCTCTGAACCAAAGCTGCAAAGCACAGAGCCGCCCAATGTAGGAGGGCAGCTGGTGAACATTCCTTATTGGTCTGGGTTGAATCCCAAAGCATCATACAGGCCTGTGTCTCAGAATGCAGAAGGCTGGAAATTCCCTTATTCTTTTTGTTAGTTCCATTCTAATGTCTTCCCCAAACCCTTCTAATAAGTTATGCTTATCCATTCAGTTAAACAATGCAATGTGACCAATCACCACTTTAAAATCTGTATATTGCGTAGGTAGTCTAGCAGTCAACTGTATACAGTTCAGAGAAGTCTGCTTATGGACATTCCACAATTAGAACAAGAGGCTAAATTTTATTGAGGAAGTTATTTGCTCAGTTTCAGAAATTAGCTGGGGTGATCTCGTATTTCCTTGAAAAAGGTGACACAGCCACCACCACATATGGCGGTGACTGGACCATTTTTAGCAGCCTCAGAGAGGACTGAGAGAGCATGGAGACTGAATTACTCACTCCAAGAGGCAGTCTGAGTTAAGGTAAATTGCAGGTCAGGGATAAGGCACATTGGTAGCTTGGTGTGAGGTTTCGTTGTCTCTTCGTACACTGCACTCATTCTGAGAGTTAGGAGGGAATTTCAGTCTTGAGCTAGCATTTAAGAAACTTTTAATAAATTAAATTCACTCCCCCCTCCTTCACTTTTTATTAACCCCAATAAATGTTTAAATAACCAGCTTGCATAATTAAATATTAGGTACTTGACATCAACTGTTATCAATACAAATATGGGGATGTAATTTTCTGTGTTAATTGATTAGAGAAAGTGTCTGCTGCTAATGAACAGTGCCAAATTATGTATCTTTGGATTTATTTTTATCTCTGACAGTCTATAATGTAAATATTCTTTCTGCAATGGAAATAACGGTCTTACAATATGCCTGCAAAACAGTGGAATTCATTTTTAGCCAAAATGAATGCAAGATACATTTAGGTTTACTACGATCAGATTTAATGGAACCAAATACATTTTTTCTGTGCCCTTTGTACAAAGAATTTAGTCTACAAGTGTATGTTGTGGTACGCAGAAACTTCTGCATGGAGATATGGGAGCAAAATGCAGTGGAGATTAATGATTTTTTACTAGAAGGATAGTCTGCATGCAAGTGAGACTCCAGTATCAATAAGTTCCTGGGTGCTCACCACTTTTCGTCTTAGCAAGCGTGTTTGACAATGCTTTTCATGCAAGCTTATAAGCTGTTACAGCCTTTTAGATGCAAGGTACATGCCCACATGTTCAAAGATACCTACCATAAAGGTAGTGACAAGATTTTACCTAAATACCTTCACTAAATATACTGGGTTTTGCAAACAGACACAATATCCCTCAAACTACTTATGTTCACCTATGCACTTGGTGTAAAGTATGTTGATACAACTAGTTATTGCCTCTATGTACCTTTAATGCTTTTTATACTTTTGCTCCCCTACATTCATTTCCTTTCTGTATTCTTAAAGTTCTCACTTGCATCTTGAAAACTACTTTTGCTCCTATTTTAAGTGGACTAAATAGAATTAAAGAACAGCTGTGGGCACTGCTGATCTCAAGCCAGCACAAGTCCATTGACTACAACACACTTCCTCATTTACACTGGTGCAATCTTGATTAGCATATCAGACCATTTTGATGATCTCTCACATACACAAGCAAGGACATAGTTGGGGGGGGGGGGCGGGAGGGGCATTGTCCCCCTCCCCCCCCACACACACACACACAACTGCAGCCTCAGGCAGGTGCAGAATTCCCCCCCCCCCTACACACACACACACAGAGGGCTCCATTGGCCTGACTGGAGCTTCCCTCCCACCCCAAATATAGAAGTCAAACTACACTTCTGTCTATACACATGCTTCCAGTGATGCATATCTGGGAACCCAATCACCAAAAATAAATAAATATTCTTGAACAATTCATGATAATAGGTCAGAGGGTAGCAACAGAAATAGGGACAGGACAACAGATTTAGCTTGGAAGAGAGACAGGTTGGAAAGCAGAAGCCAGAGAGGATCAGGAGGAGGGAGAGCGACTGACCTCCTGCCCCAAAGCAACAAGCATCACTTTCACCAACAACTTCTGGACTTCCAGGCACTTCATTTCAATGTCTATTGTAAATACACAATTGTGGGGAGGGGGAGAGAGAAGGGGAGGAATCTATCACTTTCTTACTCTCAAACAGAGATGAAGACTAGCTGGGCCACAAGAGTGTTCTGTAACATTACCGTTATTTAATATTCAGTCTGTACACTTCACATTGGGGTAGAACAATTATACTTTATCAAAAATGGGAATCATCTATTTAACACTGTGTGAATTTTAAGAAACCCATTAGCTGCTGCAAGGTTTCATCCATCAGCCCCATGATAAATTTTTAAAACAACCCCGTTTCCTCCCCTCCCCCCCCCCCAGCAACTTTCAGATATCCTTATGCTAAGTTTCCTAGCAAGCAAGCATCAGCAATTCATTAACCTTATTCATATCAGAGTAACCCTGGCAAGTCCTACATTACATATGATTTGATAAAGGTGTCCTACATCTCTGACCAATGTGATAAGACTATCCTCTTTTCATGCACATCTCTACTGGCATGCCTCTCTCAGCTGTTTACCTGAACCTGATATTTTCCAGCCTTTGTCTTGTTTTAAAGTTCTTTACCTCTTATTTTTCCATTATATTGATAAGCTAACCTTCTATTATTGTCCCCAATTAAAGTCAACCGAAGTTAAACATTTGCATGCACAATATAGGAACTACAAACTATTCAAAGTAAACTAAACACTAATAGTTGACAGCACAAATATGTTACTATGTAAAACATGAGTAAACTGAGCATTTCTAAAGTGCACTTGCTCAAGAGACTTCATAGGAAACTTGTAATTAAAGCACTTTGCTCCCAGTACACAAGATTTAAAAAAAAAAAAAAAAAACCATGCTATTTTTCCCAAGTTCATAAAGAAATCACCAAGAATTAGATGTAGCAAATGTCTCTTGCATACATCCAGACTATGCCAAAAGGCCTCTTACCCTAGGCAATGAGGCCCAGGTTACACACTCTGCTTTCATGTGCAAGAGGCAGGAATACATCATAACCTGAAAGAATTTAAGCCTACCTGGTGTCATTCCCCCTCTCAACTCCAGGAAATTTATGCATAAAAGAACACTGATCCTGTCAGTGTACTATGTTCCCTCAAAATCCATCCCAAAAGGGAACATTATTCCAGGCACTTGGGAGGAAACCAATGGGAGGTTTCTAAATGAACTGTGTTGTTGCAAGTGTCAGGGTGACCCAAGTAATAGCAGAGAGGCACTGGGCCTCCATGGGGAATTATGGGCCTTCTGTGACGCTGACACCAACACCCAGTAGGAAGAACTGAGAACAACTATACAGTTTTGAGGCTGCAGAGTTTTCCACCTCCAAACAGAGCTTAAATTGCTGGAGGCTGCTTGAAGTTCTACCTATACTCCTGCTTCCAACTCTTGCTTCCAGCTGTGTAGCGGAGCATGGGGTAGCAATAGTAGGAAGTTGGGAGGAGATCTTAGTGTAGACAAGGTCTTTGTGGCTGGTTACAGGGGTCACGATTTTCAAATATAAGTACTGTGACAGACCCAGACCAGTGGGGTACAGGAGTCTGGTAGAGGGCAAATATACTGGTCACTGGATGAGTAGTTTTCTGTTCCCTGAGTGACCAGAGCAGGGGCTGCACTAGAGTAATCAGGAACCTGCTAGAACCAGTTAAGGCAGGCAGGCAAATTAGGACACCTGGAGCCAATTAAGAAGAAGCTGCTAGAATCAATTAAGGCAGGCTAATCAGGGCACCTGGGTTTTAAAAAGGAGCTCACTTCAGTTTGTGGTGTGAGTGTGAGGAGCTGGGAGCAAGAGGCGCAAGGAGCTGAGAGTGAGAGGGTGTACTGCTGGAGGACTGAGGAGCACAAGTGTTATCAGACACCAGAAGGAAGGTCCTGTGGTGAGAATAAGGAAGGTGTTTGGAGGAGGCCATGGGGAAGTAGCCCAGGGAGTTGTAGCTGTCATGCAGCTGTTACAGGAGGCACTATAGACAGCTACAGTCCACAGGGCCCTGGGCTGGAACCCGGAGTAGAGGGCGGGCCCGGGTTCCCCCCAAACCTCCCAATTGACCTGGACTGTGGGTTCTCCCAGAGGGGAAGGTCTCTGGGCTGTTTCCCAACCCACATGGTGAATCTTTGAGGCAAGAAAATCTGCCAATAAGCGCAGGACCCACCAAGATAGAGGAGGAACTTTGTCACAGTACCTAAATCTAGTTGTTATGGATAGATGACTTTCCTTAAAAAGCCAAACAAGAACAGTTGTTAAATCAGAGTCTCAGGAACTCTGAATTTTAAGTTTTAAAATAAAAAAATAAATAAATAAATAAAAGGGACAGCTTTGAGCTTTAAAAGTCCTTTACAATGTTGCTGACTAGGACGGTATTGCTACCGGGTACTATTTATAAAGCTACCAGAATTAGTGAAGACAAAAAAGATACTCAGATTCGAGTACCTCAAAACATAGGGCCTTCTTACAATGCTTTGGGATGAAAGTAGTAGTAATAATAAATAAACCTGAAAATGAGTTGCGTCTAAGCAACTTATTTAACAGCCACCAAATGCTATGTCTGGTCAAACTGATACTGTATCTCAATCAACATACATCATTCAACAAGTATAGTCCACTAAGGACCATTGTGCCAGCCAGAGTGACCACAGTTGAGGGCATTTCACACCAGATTTAGAAGAACATTTGAAATACCAACTCCTGTCAGTGCAGCTTTTGGTGTATATGTTTTCTCTTTATTTCAAGGATATGACAAAGAAAGAACTGACCCACACAGAAGTGAATTAATATAATGAAAGCAAGATTAAATAGTGCATAAAAGGATAGCAATCAATAAGAGGTAGAGCATAAAAAGTACCAGCTGATCAAAGACAGAAAAATAAGACTGCTGCAGAATGATGAGTTCACTTAAGAGAGAAGGGGGGGGGGGGAAACCATTTGAACTAATACAGAAAAGATCACAAAATGTACCATAAAAAGTGACATAAAAGGGACACAGGAAAAAAAAAGCCAATACACATCCATGATGAACCAACTGAACTAGAGAAAACAAGTGTGCAATATTATCAGAACACCATGTAAGAAAAAAAAAAAAAAAAACTCAGTACAGAAAATATACAAAAAAGGGCACTAAAGAAATATTGAGGCAAAGAAAAATGGGCAGAAATATCAAATAAAAAGTTGTCCTCAGTACAAAAAATTATGAGCCTGAGTAAGGTAAAAGGGACTGGGACCACATACAGTGGCCACCCTTGAGAACTTGCCAATTCTCCTCTAAATAAAACGACCTCATAGTACAAACAATGCTCTATATTTCCCTGCTATGAGTTAGAAAATACAGTCAATAGCGAACAGTAAGGATTCCTAAAAAGTTACTGTACCGTGGAACTGGTGTCTGAAACTCCACTACAAGAAATTGGTTCTGCCACAGGTACTGTGACATAGACAATGTCATTTAAATAACTGTGCGGTAGGTACCATTTAGATAACTAAATAATTTATAGTTTTCAAAAGGTAGCCACATATTATGTAGGGCTGTATTGTTAAGGTGCCTGATCCTACAAGGTATAGGATCCTGACCCTCACTTGGTTTTGCCTCAGTCACGTGAAAATGCATGTTTTGTATAATCCCCATATAAACACCCTAAATCAGTTCAGATTGACTCTGAAGATTTGTGAAATTTAGTCAGCTCCCAAGGTTTGTGAATGTTCGTTGACTTCTTGATGGATCATCACACACAAGTAATCCTATTCATGTACATAAAAGCTCCTCCAAAAAACATTCCTGTGTAAAGAGGGATCACAAATCTTCATGGAAATGTGAATAATAAAAGGGAAGAATGTATTTTGATTTAATTGCTATTTGGTTTTCTTGAAAGTCAGATAGCTTTTGGCATTATTTTACCCAGTTTTCATGACTGGGATGTGAGCAGTCTGACCTAGTGGTCAGACCAGGGTCAGGCTAGGTTAGATACTAGGAGGTCAGAAGACAAAACTAAGAGTCAGGTATCCAGAGGAAGGCAGGATCAGGTGATCAGCAGCAAGCAGTAGAAACAGTCCTACACAGGGTGAACCCAGTTGCATGAACAGCATCCTGTTCCTGTGCCGGATTTAAAAAGCAGTGATGAACCAATCAGGTCCCAGCACTGGAATCCTCTACTGGAATTCAGTTCCTAGTCTGTAGGTCACTGGATGGCAGGTTGGAACTTACTAGCCCTGAGGATGAGAATTCAAGGCCCACTGTCTGTGACATCAACATTGGTTAATGATATGGAAAAAATGATTTGGGAGATTAACAACCACGATAGTTACAGAGGTGACCAGGTACCTTTTAGAAAAGGATTTAGCCGTAAGTCTTACCAGATCGCAAGGCAAGTCAATTATTATGCATCAGTGCATGAATCAAGTAGATGTGAAGAATTTTTATTACTCCTGATTTCCTGCAATTAAGGGCAATTCAGATAAAAAGTGGTCCGCCTTATTTCATGAAATTTCTCACTTTCAGCTCATGGGAGTCTTGTTGACTAAATACTAACCTGGCAAAACTAATTAATTTTGCCCTGAGCATTCTTTACACAGATGTCTGTTTTGAACAAGTTTTCAGCTTAATGAACCAGCTCCAAGTAGACAAGAAAACAGCTTCAATGAAAGTTCAGCTATTACCTCAAAGATATCTTGGAGTAAGCTGCCCAAATTAGTAGTTTCCTATTTAGGCTATCCCAGAGTATTTCACATGTAGTTCAGTAACTTCTGCTATGAGACATAATGATAGCCCTGCCTTTTTTAAGACACGGCCAATGCCCAATACATCTGGGCCAAATAAGCAAGTTTACTTGGAATAAATTATTATTTAATAGCATGCTCTACACTAACCTGTGCACCCCATACTAAAACAAATGTGTGTCCTGGTCTGAGCCGACTACTTCCTACCATGCACAATTACTACAAAGTGCCCTTATAAAATACAACAGTATTCAGTGATAGCTGACCAACTCACAGCATTACAACTGGAAGCTGTAAAATTTGTGAGCATTGCTGGAGAATATAATAAGGTTTTATTTATTCTAAATAAAGATTTAGTGCCACAGTTCAGAGACATCACTGTGTTCTCCTTCATAGTTTTCCTGCAGGAGAGACAGACAGACAGAAAGACCAGAAACCATAAAGGTAGCAATCAATGCATGAAGTGTGTTCTGAAATGGTGACATTCTTTTACAAAGAGGTCATAGCATGGGCCTGACCTGAGACTAGTGCTCCAGACTGGTTGGAGATGGGTATTCCTTCAGGATGCACCACTTTCCATTGCGATTGCTGGCGACAGAAATGGTTCTTTTTGCAAAGCTGGCCCATACATGCATGTCCCGTTGATAGAGGGCCAACATTTTAGGACTACAGTGCAGAGATATTGACTTCTGTCCATGTGCTATAAATTATTACAGCATAGGTTCTTCATTCAGGAGTTTTTGGGACATGGAGGTTTGATAACTGGCAGCATCTATATCCTTTGCAAGAGCTGATTTATCAGTGGCTGGCCTCTGATTCCCCAGATTTAGTACAATTTCACAAGGCAGTTAAAGAACCATGCAGTGGTTTTAACTTTGTACATTGGACAGCAGCAATGGATTAGACCAGTTAGAGCCAAATGCATCAGCCATTATTTCACTCTGTAATTGCTCAGTCATGGGCATTAAAACCTATTTTTATTAGAACTGTAGTAGGAAAGAAGTTGGGACATTGTTCCATTGAAAGTAAAATTTTCCTTGACACTTGACAAAATAAGTAGAGAATCACAGTCAGATTAGCAAGACACTTCGGTTTAACAGCTGATGGACATGCTCCTTTAACCGGTGGCATAGCCAGGTGGAGGGAACAGGTGGAGGGAACAGGGGGAGCGATCAGAAAAAAAGGCGCCACCCGCTGCGGCGCTTGTACTCACCGGGGTCTTCGGCGGGAACTTCACTCGCTCCGCATCATCCCCCCGCACCAGCAGCACATGCACCCCCGGCCAGCCCCTCCCTCCCAGCACTCACACCCCGCCGGGGGCGCCCCTGAGCCGGATCCCTGGGCCCTCCCGCCGCTGCTCCCTGCAGGCTGCGCATGGGGCTGGCCCGCTCCAGCTCTGCTCCCGCCGGTACCCCCACAGGGCAGGCAGGTCCCGGGGCTTCCCTCTGCCTTGGCTCCACGGCCACTGCCGAGGCAAACTACTTGGAGCCCCTGCCCCTGGCCAGACGGTGAACTTCACGCATACGCGAGGCCCTGCCCTAATAAGGTGTAGCTGGCGGCGCTGTGAGGGGTTCGCGTTCTCCCGCCTTCCCCTCCGGGCCCCTCCTATTGGTTCGGGGACTGGACGTGGGTGGGGAGGCAGGGCTCTCTTAAAGGGAAAGTAACACTTCTTCCAGCCCCTTCCTCCTCAGCCCTGCGTTCTGCGGAGCTTTTACTGATGGGGCGGGGCTCCGGGTCTTCAGCGGCGGGCCCTTCACTAGCTCTGGGTGTCTTCGGCGGCACTGAAGGACTGAAATGCCGCCGAAGCCCCGCAGAGCAAGTGAAGGTCCCGCCGCCGAAGACCACGCCACAGCAGGTGGCGCATTTTTTTTTTTTAGTGAGTTAAAAAGGTGCCATTTTTGGGGAATGTGCTCAGGGGGAGCAGCCGCTCCCCCTGCTCCCCCCCAGCTACGCTACTGCCTTTAACATGGTATCTCATAACTGCTATTTTTAACAGCATACCCAGTCTCATTGCCCTCTTTTTTCCCTTCTCCCATTCTCATTCTACCACTTATGTCTGAAGTGAATTCTTTCCAGTCCAAACCCATCCTGATAACTCACTTATTTCATGTTGTCACCACTCACATGCCACCCCCCTCGCTCAGCCCCCATTTTTAGAGAAAAACAAAAGTTGTACTACATTGTTTTCCATTATGGCTCTGTAGTGGGCTCTTATTTGATCTATTTGTCTCAAGGCAAGGGTTGCATCCTATGCTTAAATAAGTTTTGTGCTGTAGAAGCAGGGGCGGCCCTAGATTAGCTGCCAGCAACTGGCACCCTAGGCGAACCATGCAATCAGCGCCCCCCACCCTCAAACCCCAAGGGCAGATCTAGGCTGAGGTTTTGGGTAAACTTGGAAACATTTTGCCCCTTTTTTCCTTTTAATGTTTTTAAGCGTGTTTTTTTTTTTAAAAAAAGAGAAGCTTAACTATTCGGTTTGTCCGTTCATCTGTCCAACCAATGGGCCATGAAGCTGGGTCCCCATACTGTAACTTGTTTGTAACTTCCTCATCCTTTCTTCCTTCTACTTCATTTACTTCAATTTCTGCATGTCTCTCTGAAGGTGAATACATTTTCTCCACTTCCATATCAGTCTGATGCTGTGAGCTGCCTTCATCTAGAAGTAAGTTTCCATCATCTTGAGTTTCCAAACTGCTTCCATGCGGATGTGAGCTACCCTCCTCTCCAAGTAAAATTCCTTCATCTGGATGCTGTGAACTGCTTCCATCTTTGTTTGGATTAAAGAGAAAATATTTCAAGAAGGATCCCTGCTGTTTTGCCTGGTCCTTTTCCTTCTCAACCTTTCATTTACGATACTCTGCTCCTGAGGGTTTTCTTTTTCCTCTTTCTGCCATGAGGCATTTGAATAGTGTTATGAACTGTGCTCCCAACTGCAAGCATTATAGCATTAAGGATGGCTGACACACCACACAGTTGGCGATTTAAACCACATTGCAGCCATCCCAACATGTATTTTCACTGCTTAAAGGTTCAATGATTAGTAACATACACTCACTTACCTATTAAAACAGTTAGTTACAGCATTTACATGGAAACAAAATGACTTTTTTCGACGTTATAACCTGACACCGGTTGTTTGGAAAGTAATCCCCTTCCTCACGGTTACCCGCTTGGAGAGTGACATCATCACTTTCGTAGTATATTAAGCATTAAAGCTGTTACTTTTCTTTTATGGACCTTATTTATTACATGTGAACCAATTACAACAAAGCAAAGTTCATAATTATACAGCCTGATAATAACGCTAAGGTTTAATAACGCTTAAACATATAAATCTAAAATATGAGTAATGCTGAAAGACGTTATTCTTTGGCACAAAAACACAATTTTCCCACAGTATTTGCTCGATTCTTAACCATCTATCTGCGACGTGTTAAAATGACCGTTTGACATATATCAACTCACAATATCGCTGCTCTACATGAATTTCCGGCTATGTGACCTTGATGTATATTCGACTTAGGTGTCACTAGCATTGCAGCTCTTGCCACTGGTGGATGGGTTTCATTGTGATTGAGTTATTGCTTATCAAAATTGCGGAGTGGGGCATCTTGACCCTATGTTGCAAATTGACAAAAAAAAAAATCACTAAAATATTTATTTTTGCAGTAAATAAGACTTGACATATTAATAAATTCTCAGAAATGTAGAGAAATGAATTATAATTCATATTCCCTCTGCATGCGCATGGGAATTGAAATGACGACATCTTCGTTATTTTATTTGTATTTTTTTCCCTTGAATTTGGCGCCCCATTTAACTTGGCACCCTAGGCGACCACGTAGTTCGCCTATATGGACGGGCCTTCCCTGTGTAGAAGATAGAGCTGGTTGGGAAATTTCCATCAGAAGTATTTGCCACTGGAAAATCAAATTGCCACAAAAACAATTTTCTGGAAAAAAAAATCAATTCTGCTGAGTTTATTTTCTGTTGAGAGAAATCAAAAATTAAATACTTAGTTTCAGGTCAGTTCAACACAAATCAGATTATTTTGTTTTGCTGAATTGGCCAAAAAAGGTTTCATTTTGAAATAGTATATGAAATATTAAACAGCATTTCCTTATTAGTGTATTGCCTTGTAGGAGTTGTTTGGGTCCCCATCTGGCCTATGGGCCAAGTGCTCTGGAAGACTACATCTTGCATAATGCGATTTGGATTTCTTTCTGACCAACCAGTCTGGGGTGCCTCATAGGATTCACATTACTCTGTATATCATGAGATGTCCATCCAGGGAGTCTAGCCCCTACAAAAGCATGGGGGCCTCAGGCTACTCCCATAAGGCAGTGTGCCACAAGTGGAAAAAGCAGTTCAATGTTGAAAGGACTCAAAACAAAATTGTTTAATTTTGGATTGTTGAAATGGCCCAAACAATTGACTGCATAAACACTATTCACCAAGAACATGCAAAGTTTTATAACAGTAACTGTACAAAAGCTTCTGTAGAGTGAAAATCAGTGTCTGAGGGCTTGTCGTCATGGGGAAAAACCCCTCAGTAGTGGACATTTGTACTGTGCACACAGGGCCTTTGGACACATTCGGTTAGTGCACTTTGAAAGTGTATTAAATGGCCTGAGGGTGCTCTTAGTGCACAATAAACTTCTACACGGGCCATTAGTGTGGAGTAGCTACTGCACACTAGCTACTGCAGGCTTACCCAATCCCCCCCCCGCCACATGTAGCATTAACTTATTATAATGCTAACAGGTGGACTGCACTTCACAGTTTCTTGCTCCTTCAACGGGGTTGGGGGGAGAGGAGGGGAAGGGAGAAAAAACAGAACCAATAGCTTAACTGCAGTAAAGAGACAGACTGAACCCCAGGGCTCAGGACTCAAGAGAGCATTAGACACATGACCAGTATCATGACAGAAGGAAAAAAAACTTACACAACCCATATCATTTAAAAATCAGCCCTTTAAATATGGGCTAGGAAGTTCACCAAGTTGTTACATTTTCTAGGGCAAAGATTCAAGGCACTTCACAGCTGCAGTCCAGATTCTGCTCAGATATGGATTTACTTATGTCTGAATTTTCAGAAACCTTCATGATCCATTGCCAACTTCAAGCACTCAGCAGCTGACCTTAACACTCCTGATCCACACATACACACCCTTAATGCACAAAGGTTGTGGCATGCTTTGGATCAGAAGCTTTGGGTCAGTGCATTGTAGAGAAAGGCCAGTTGGAAAGTTCAGATATAAGAAAGAGGCCTCCAAAAAGTAAGGTAGGGTTGCCAACTTTCTATTTGCAGAAAACCGGACACCCTTGCCTCGCCCCCTACCCCACCCCTTTTCCAAGGCCCTACCCCCGCTCATTCCATCCCCCTCCCTCCGTCACTCTGTCTCCCCCATCCTTGCTCATTTTCACCGGGCTGGGCCTGGTGCAGGTGGGGGTGCAGGTGGGGGGGGAGTAGTGGTGGTGAGGGCTCTGGCTGCAGGTACAGGCTCTGGGGTGGGGCCAGAGATGAGGGATTCGGGGTGAAGGAGATGACTCCAGGCTGGGGCAGAAGGTTGAGGTGTGGGAGGGGGTCTGGGCTGAGTCAGGGGGTTGAGGTGTGAAAGGGGATATGGGCTCTGGGCGCGGGCTCCAGGGTGGGGCCATAAATGAGGGGTTCAGGGTGCATGAGGGGGATCCAGAATGGGGCAGGGGGTTGGGGTTCAGGGGGGATGAGGGCTCTGGCTGCAGGTATGGGCTATGGGGTGGGGCCAGAAATGAGGGGTTTGGGATGCAGGAGAGAGCTCAGGGCTGAGGCAGGGAGTTGGGATGTGGGAAGGGGTATGGGCTCTGGGTGCATGCTCCAGGATGGGGCCAGAAATGAGGGGTTCAGGATGCATGAGAAGGATCCAGGCTGAGGCAGAAGGTTGGGGTACAGGGGGATGAGGGCTCTGGCTGGGGCAGGGGTTGGGGTGTAGTAGGGGATGTGGGCTCCAGGCGGTGCTTCCTTCAGGCGGCTCCCTTAATGGCCCAGTCAGCACTGCTCACCGGAGCCACCAGGGTCCCTTTTCGACTGGGCATTCTGGTCGAAAACCAGACACTTGGCAACCCTAAAGTAAGAACCAATACAAGGCAAAAACAGCACTCAGCAAAAAACAAGAGAACTACTAATTAGAGAAAGGCAAAACTAAGTACTTTTGAGAAGTAAAAACCATTTTTTTTCCTTTGCTGAAGTTCCTCTGTCTGAAAACCCAAAGAAGCAGATTCTGTCTACCACACAGTAGAACAAATAATGAGATCCATGCAGTACAACATTTCAATTCAGCCAATTATCCCCTACATTCTGTGCACAGATATAGGCTATACCTGGCCAAGGAACAGGAGGGGAGCAGTGATTATTCATAGATTCTAGGACTGGAAGGGACCTCGAGAGGTCATTGAGTCCAGTCCCCTGCCCGCATGGCAGGACCAAATACTGTCTAGACCATCCCTGATAGACATTTATCTAACCTACTCTTAAATATCTCCAGAGATGGAGATTCCACACCCTCCCTAGGCAATTTATTCCAGTGTTTAACCACCCTGACAGTTAGGAACTTTTTCCTAATGTCCAACCTAGACCTCCCTTGCTGCAGTTTAAGCCCATTGCTTCTTGTTCTATCCTCAGAGGCTAAGGTGAACAAGTTTTCTCCCTCCTCCTTATGATACCCTTTTAGATACCTGAAAACTGCTATCATGTCCCCTCTCAGTCTTCTCTTTTCCAAACTAAACAAACCCAATTCTTTCAGCCTTCCTTCATAGGTCATGTTCTCAAGACCGTTAATCATTCTTGTTGCTCTTCTCTGGACCCTTTCCAGTTTCTCCACATCTTTCTTGAAATGCGGTGCCCAAAACTGGACACAATACTCCAGCTGAGGCCTAACCAGAGCAGAGTAGAGCGGAAGAATGACTTCTCGTGTCTTGCTCACAACACACCTGTTAATACATCCCAGAATCATGTTTGCTTTTTTTGCAACAGCATCACACTGTTGACTCATATTTAGCTTGTGGTCCACTGTAACCCCTAGATCCCTTTCTGCCGTACTCCTTCCTAGACAGTCTCTTCCCATTCTGTATGTGTGAAACTGATTTTTTCTTCCTAAGTGGAGCACTTTGCATTTGTCTTTGTTAAACTTCATCCTGTTTAACTCAGACCATTTCTCCAATTTGTCCAGATCATTTTGAATTATGATCCTGTCCTCCAAAGCAGTTGCAATCCCTCCCAGTTTGGTATCATCCGCAAACTTAATAAGCGTACTTTCTATGCCAATATCTAAGTCGTTAATGAAGATATTGAACAGAGCCGGTCCCAAAACAGACCCCTGCGGAACCCCACTCGTTATGCCTTTCCAGCAGGATTGGGAACCATTAATAATAACTCTCTGAGTACGGTTATCCAGCCAGTTATGCACCCACCTTATAGTAGCCCCATCTAAATTGTATTTGCCTAGTTTGTCGATAAGAATATCATGCGAGACCGTATCAAATGCCTTACTAAAGTCTAGGTATACCACATCCACAGCTTCTCCCTTATCCACAAGACTCGTTATCCTATCAAAAAAAGCTATCAGATTGGTTTGACATGATTTGTTCTTTACAAATCCATGCTGGCTGTTCCCTATCACCTTACCACCTTCCAAGTGTTTGCAGATGATTTCCTTAATTACTTGCTCCATTATCTTCCCTGGCACAGAAGTTAAACTAACTGGTCTGTAGTTTCCTGGGTTGTTTTTATTTCTCTTTTTATAGATGGGCACTATATTTGCCCTTTTCCAGTCTTCTGGAATCTCTCCCGTCTCCCATGATTTTCCAAAGATAATAGCTAGAGGCTCAGATACCTCCTCTATTAGCTCCTTGAGTATTCTAGGATGCATTTCATCAGGCCCTGGTGACTTGCAGGCATCTAACTTTTCTAAGTGATTTTTAACTTGTTCTTTTTTTATTTTATCTGCTAAACCTACCCCCTTCCCATTAGCATTCACTATGTTAGGCATTGCTTCAGACTTCTCGGTGAAGACCGAAACAAAGAAGTCATTAAGCATCTCTGCCATTTCCAAGTTTCCTGTTACTGTTTCTCCCTCTTCACTAAGCAGTGGGCCTACCCTGTCTTTGGTCTTCCTCTTGCTTCTAATGTATTGATAAAAAGTCTTCTTGTTCCCCTTTATTCCCGTAGCTAGTTTGAGCTCATTTTGTGCCTTTGCCTTTCTAATCTTGCCCCTGCATTCCTGTGTTGTTTGCCTATATTCATCCTTTGTAATCTGTCCTAGTTTCCATTTTTTGTATGACTCCTTTTTATTTTTTAGATCATGCAAGATCTCGTGGTTAAGCCAAGGTGGTCTTTTGCCACATTTTCTATCTTTCCTAACCAGCGGAATAGCTTGCTTTTGGGCCCTTAATAGTGTCCCTTTGAAAAACTGCCAACTCTCCTCAGTTGTTTTTCCCCTCAGTCTTGATTCCCATGGGACCTTACCTATCAGCTCTCTGAGCTTACCAAAATCTGCCTTCCTGAAATCCATTGTCTCTATTTTGCTGTTCTCCCTTCTACCCTTCCTTAGAATTGCAAACTCTATGATTTCATGATCACTTTCACCCAAGCTGCCTTCTACTTTCAAATTCTCAACGAGTTCCTCCCTATTTGTTAAAATCAAGTCTAGAACAGCTTCCCCCCTAGTAGCTTTTTCAACCTTCTGAAATAAAAAGTTGTCTGCAATGCAGTCCAAGAATTTGTTGGATAGTCTGTGCCCCGCTGTGTTATTTTCCCAACATATATCCGGATAGTTGAAGTCCCCCATCACCACCAAATCTTGGGCTTTGGATGATTTTGTTAGTTGTTTAAAAAAAGCCTCATCCACCTCTTCCACCTGGTTAGGTGGCCTGTAGTAGACTCCTAGCATGACATCACCCTTGTTTTTTACCCCTTTTAGCCTAACCCAGAGACTCTCAACACTTCCATCTCCTATGTCCATCTCTACCTCAGTCCAAGTGTGTACATTTTTAATATATAAGGCAACACCTCCTCCCTTTTTCCCCTGTCTATCCTTCCTGAGCAAGCTGTATCCATCCAAACCAACATTCCAATCATGTGTATTATCCCACCAAGTTTCAGTGATGCCAACAATGTCATAGTTGTATTTATTTATTAGCACTTCCAGTTCTTCCTGCTTATTACCCATACTTCTCGCATTTGTATATAGGCATCTAAGATACTGGTTTGATCTTTCCTCCCAGTTTTGTCCTGACCCTCCTTTCTCTCTGCCAATATAGCCCACACTCCCTCTCGTTTCCGACCCATCTCCCAGGTCTCCATGTTCCCCACTTACCTGCGGGCTTTGCTCACCTGTCCCCGTTGAACCTAGTTTAAAGCCCTCCTCACTAGGTTAGCCAGTCTGTGTCCAAATAGGGTCTTTCCCCTCCTCGAAAGGTGAACGCCATCTCTGCCTAGCTGTCTCTCTACCCCAAGCTACTGAGACCTAGCATCTAGACAGCTGTTCAGCATGCAAAGCCACTTGGTTTCTGGCAGAAAACATCAGGGAAATTAATGCTGCTTTGGGTAATACGTAACTTATAAGCCATGACTTCTATCCCCTCAGGGGTAGTGAAAGTGCACAGCTGTAGACCTGAGGCCTCCAGTGCCTATGCTGCCAGAGGGAATGCAGGCAGGAAGGCATATGGATGGGTTCCTCTTTTGCATAGTAGAAACCGAACTCCGCGAACTTGAGGTCAGGATTTTCTTCATATCTATGCACTCTGTGCTGTTGGTAGACTACAACATGTGTCGTTGATGCACCACAGCTAAACCCTCTCACAATGGGGGAAAAACAAACATTCCTCACCCGGAATCCAACCAGAGTGTAAGTGGTCTTCACATGTTCATATTGAAAGGGATGATTTAGCACAAAGTCACTAGATGATTTTGTTACCAGGTACTGATTTGCATCTGTACCTGCTGGAAACGTGCCACAGCATAACCCCTCCCATTTGAACTTGTCCCTTACTTGCTTTGGTCTCATTTCGTGGTGTCGCATGTCTTGACTATACAGTTAGGGCTAGTCCTCACTGTAAATTGAGCAGTTAAATTGCTTGCCCTTATTTTACCTATCAGATCCCTCTGTCTCCCTCTATCTGAAAGACTGCAATACTAAAATGTTAAACAGGGGTCGGCAACCTTTAGGAAGTGGTGTGCCAAGTCTTCATTAATGTAAGGTTTCACATGCCAGACTGGCAGCGCGGACAGCAGACGGAACCCTAGACTGGCAGCGGGCTGAGCCGCTCATCCCACTGCTGGTCTGGGGTTCCGTAATCCAGGCCGGCAGTGGGCTGAGCGGGGCCGGCGGCCAGGACCCTGGCTGGCAGCAGTGTGCCGCTAAAAATCAGCCCGCGTGCCGCCTTTGGCACATGTCCCGCAGGTTCCCAACCCCTGTGTTAAACCTATCCTAGCCATAAGCTTTCTTAGAACTCCATCAAAGCCTCTTTTCTCTACCTTGGTTCATCACAACAGCACATTTAATATAAAATGAACCAACTGTGATACCAATATATCCTAGATATGATGCTGATAAGCACTTCAGGAATGGTAAGAGATCAGATGGACACCCACTATATAAACCAAGTTTTTGTACAAAACTATTGGGGCAGGTGGCAAAGTTCTGAGAATTCAGAGGATATCCAAATTCTATTAGGAATTCTTGCAACATCTCTGGTTTTAAGGAAGCACTCCCTGTAAGAAAGAAATATGTAAGAAAAAGACTATTTCAGAATATAATAATTTTGTATGTTTATGATAGTAAGTCATCACCTAACGACTCCGCTACCAAATCTGCTAGACATAAATGAAGGGTTACATATATTCTGACTTTAGACAGCCTATTATTTATATCTAAAGCATATTTAAATATATATTTCAATATTTAATGCCAAGTTTTATACCACATCATTCACAATCCATTAAGTATTTTATTACATTTATTGTAGAAGTGAGAAATGTATAGCCCTTCGTTTATGGTATTAATAAGGGATGATGAAACCACACTGAAGATATATTGCTTTTCAGTTTATATAGATTTTTTTCCATGATGTTAATGGTTTAGTATAATAAGATATGATCCAAGTGCCGTAATGTAACTAAGATTTAAGAGAAACATTACTAAAATCTACACAGGCCTTAAGGCTGTGGCACAAATATTTACAAACAGACTTGAATTCTCTCAGTTGCTTTCTACAGAAGATCTGCTTGAAAGTTTTCCAGCAGAGAGTTTTCCACTGGAAAATTAAGGTTACAGGGAAATTTGTGTTTTTGCTGAATTTTTTAAACACACAATGCATAAATGCAGAAGTTGATCCAGGGAGGAGCTATCATAGAGATTACAGGGCCAACTGTTTTCTCACACCAGCTTTACACTGGTGTGATTTCGTTTACCCCAATGGAGTCATTGCCAATTAAAACCAGTGAAATTTAGAGCAGAATCAGGTCTTTCTTCCCACCAACCAATGTCAGTAAGGTCAACAGATAATCCTGTAGTTTAAATAGGGTTGCCAGGCCTCCAGTTTTTGACTGAAATGCCCAGTTAAAAAGGGATCCCGGTGTCTGCAGTCGGCACTGCAGACCTGGCCATTAAAAGTCTGGTTGGCAGCGCAGCAGGGCTCGGGGCTAAGGCAGACTCCCTACCTGCCCTAGCTCCGTGTGGCTCCCAGAAACGGCCACCAGGTCCCTGCAGCCCCTAGGTGCTGGGGCGGCCAAGGACTGGGAGGCTCCGAGCGCTGCCCCTGCCCCGAGTGCCAGTTCCGCATCTCCCATTGGCCAGGAACCGCAAGGAATGGGAGCTGCGGGGGGCAGAGCCTGCAGGCGCGAAGGCAGCATGCACCATGCAAAGCCGCCTGGCCACCCATGTGCCTAGAGGCCGCTGGAACCTGGCGGCCACTTCCTCAGAGCTGCAGTAAGTGCCGCCAGGACCCCACCCCCCCACCCCCTGCCCGAGCCCAGAGTCCCCTCCTGCACACCCAACCCCTCAGTGAAACTTTCAACACCACAGGCAGGTTTCTGTTTCCACGTGCCCGAGAGTCACATGAACTGGCACCTGACAAAACAACATCTGCAGTTTACCACCTCCCTGGTGCTCTGTAGCTCAGTTGAGCTACTTGCTGGCTTTTATGAGGGTCAGGTGATCTTCCAGCAATAACCTGATCTCTGGCCTCACAGCATCATATGGAAGGCAGTTGGTCAATCACAGATTAGGCTGGGCCCCAGCTCCCTTTAAAGGGTCAGACACCTCTGTGACATCTTCTTCAACTCATAGCCGAACAGTCATCTGTAGCGATCGTTCACCATTTGGTCCGTTCCTGAACAGCCACAAGGACTTGACGGCCCGAGAGTCCAACATTGGACCAGACTTGCTGAACCCATGTAATGGGGGGGTCCTGCCTCTGGGCCACCTCCACATCTTGGTTGGACATCAGTATAAGCCATAATTATAAACAACCTCCTGATCCATTGGACTCAAATGTTTAATAACCCTAAAGTATTTTACAAGAGTATCCTAATATAAATCAGTATATTCCATTCATTTTTAAACCTCAACTGTTGCAGCCCCTTTTTACCAATAATATTCTGTCTCTAAACAATTGCTCCTACCTATCAGCCTAGCTGCTGTGGTTAACAACACCGCATGGAAACCTAGATACTGTCAAACCTTTACTTTCTGTAAGTAAATTAATAGTAATCGGCTACTGGAAGGCTGGGGGGGGGGGGAAATCAATGTTTTCCTACATGGTTATCAACTGATTTTTTTCTGCTAGAAGGTTGGAAATATAGGCTTCTAATTCAATCAATCTGCAATCATTTAAATATTTCTTGAGCCAGTGATAACTGAAAAGCCTTCCCAGGAGTTCTCTCTTGCTGCAAAAATCTCTCTTTTGGTTATTCTGTTTTTACTGATGAAAAATTTAGTCAACCATTTGAAAATGACTACTTGAAGTATATTACTTGTGTCATTAGAGACACAGTTCTGAGCTCCCTAATCTCTTCCTGGTTTCATTGCTTTCTTGATGTGTATTTAAACCTGCCCCTGAGTTAGGTTACTGTCATTGGTTTAGCTGTAGTTTTTGAAAAGTTGTTGTGATGTTCTCCCAGACTGCATTGATCAAGAAATGTCTGGACTTGAATGTGATTATATTAAGATAGATAGTGGTCTTAATGGAGAATAGATCTTATTGCCTTGGACATTTCTATTTTATCTTCCTAGTACCTTACTTACAAAATAGGACTCATGAAATTTAATTTTAGGGTAGAGATTTTTTAATTTGAACACTATTCCCCTGCTGTAGTTGCACAGTTCCAATGAAGTTTGCCAAAAATGTAGGTTATTAATAAGACCTAAAACATTAGTATGTCAAAGACAGAACCTGGATTTTTATTTTCTACAGCCAACAGGAGTTCTACATGCAGAATAATGGTAGACTACAGAATAAATAAATTTATTCTAATGTTTATCAAGATTAACAACTCATTTGCTGTAGATATCTGTGTAGATGTTAAACTTAGGAGTCTGATTTGTACAGGCCTAGGCAGCTATTAAAGTAGAAATGATTGCTTTGTGGTTGAACCAAAGTTTTATTGAAAATTTTAAATACTAAGTAATGACCATTTTTTGGACCAGCTCTATTTGTAGTTGTCCCCTTTAATCTGAAATTCTGTACATGTGCAAGTCTTATTAGTTTATGTGACTAGATCATTGACATACTCAATGGAGGCATATAAGATGATGCCATGAAGGGCTGCAACATTTTCACATTGTTATCTATACTTCTGTTTAAGTGTAGATGTGCATATTGGCTGAGATTTTCAAAGCAGAATAGGAGATAGAATGTTCAGGTGCTTAATTGACTTAGAAGTTTAGGTCTCATTTTCAGAAGAGAATTAGGCACTTGGAGAAAATCCTAAATCAAGGAGACAGTCACTTTGGCACCTAAGTCACTTTTGAAAAAGGTTACCAAATGGCTTTTATCCACACAACTCCCATTTAGTTTCAACTGAAGTTGTGTGGCTAAATCTCCTGGTCAGTTGTGAAAATCTCAACCATTAGCTTTCAGAAGTGATGTAATATGCTTTAGACCAGGGGTAGGCAACCTTTCAGAAGTGGTGTGCCGAGTCTTCATTTATTCACTTGCATTTAAGGTTTCGCGTGCCGGTAATACATTTTAACATTTTTTAGAAGGTCTCGGTCTCTAAGTCTATATTATATAACTAAACTATTGTTGTATGTAAAGTAAACAAGGTTTTCAAAATGTTTAAGAAGCTTCATTTAAAATTAAATTAAAATGCTGATCTTACGCCGCCAGCCTGCTTAGCCCGCTTCCAGCCTGGGGTTCTGTTCACCTAGGCCGGCAGTGGGCTGAGCGAGGCCTGCGGCCGGGATGCCGGCAGGCAAGGGGCCGGCAGCCGGGACCCCAGACCTGGGGGTGTGTGGGGGTGCAGGGCAGAAGGCTGGGTGTGTGGGGGGGTTCAAGGGTCAGGGCAGAGGAGGTGCAGGGCAGAAGGCTGGGTATGGGGGGGGGAGTTCAGGGGTCAGGGTAGAGGGCTGGGGGGTGTGGAGGTGCAGGGCAGAAGGCTGGGTATAGGGGGGAGTTCAGGGGTCAGGGCAGAAGGCTGGGGGTATGGAGGTGCAGGGCAGAAGGCTGGGTGTGTGGGGGGGGTCAGGGCAGAGGGCTGGGGTGCTCGGCTCGTGGGGGTGCTCCCAGCCCCCTGCCCTGAGCGGCTCATGGCAGGGGGCTGGAAGGGATATGCCCTGTTCCACCCCCTTCCCCAAGGTCCCGTCCCTACCTCTTTTCTGCCTGCTCTACAGAGCAGCGAGCATGCTGCCACTCGGCTCTGCTCCACTCCCCCCCTCCCCCTTGCAAGGGCCATCAGCTGATTGGTGCAGGGAGAGGGAGGGGGAGGGGGAGGAGGAGGGGCAGGAAAGCACCACACTGGGGGAAGAAGCGGGGGAGGGGGAGAAACTTGGCTGCCGCAGGACCAAGCTTCTGCTTCCTGCCCCCGCAGGGGAGAGCAGTGGGCATGGGGGCTGAGTGGGGCTGGGACACACACATACCCGCTCTCCCCTGCGGGAGCAGGAGGCAGAAGCTTGGTCCGGCAGCAGCCAAGCTTCCCCCCTCCCCGACTTCTTCCCCCAGCGTGGTGCTTTCCTGCCCCTCCTCCCCCTCTCACCGGGCAGGCAGCATGCCACTCAAAATAGGCTTGCGTGCCGTGTTTGGCACACGTGCCGTAGGTTGCCGACCCCTGCTTTAGACGCTATCAAAATTCTGTAGTGGCTCACGTGCTGCTGTTTTTATAGAGTTCTGTTTCCCAAGTACACAGATGCAGGCTAAATCTTTAGTTACATTTGCAGCAATGGTTCATTGTACACTGTTCCCTAGTGGTTTTAAGTGATAGGAACACAAAAGGTCACATGGACTACATCTTCACTAGTGTCATATAGAAACAATTAACCACTTATCTGCTTGGCTCAGGGCTAGATTAAGGCCTAGACAAAAAAAAAGGCACAGGGGGGGACTGTGTCAAGAGTCCCAGATCCTGGAGTATTGCAGTGACATCAGAATCTCAGCTTTCACTTACAAACTGAGCATTTCTAGCCCAAAGGGTTGTGAAGAAAAAGCTCTCAAATTTTAAAACAAAAACAACCAACTCAAGGACATCTGCCAGAGTCTGCAGAGAGCCTAAAATAATCAAGGTCTGACCTGCCCTTGGTAGCCAAATGCAGTGCTTATACCAAGACTCACTGCTCTGGTGATCCCTGCCAACACCTTACCAACAAAGGAATCTGTGTATCGTAGGAGTAGAAAATAGTAGACCCTGTCAAGGAAAGGAGTGGGGTCCCATGCTGCTGTTCCTGCCTTTTTTAAAAGGTAAATCACCCTCCTGCTATCAGCACTCCAAGAGGGTGGAGTGGAATCATGGAGGCACACCATAATATGGGGCCCTAGGTGTGGCATCTTTTACTTTTTGCACAACAAAGATATGAAGCCGCCACACACACAGAGTTAGGAAATAGGAGTTATTTGGGAGCTAAAAGTATATATAAACCTACCAGGCAAAGCTACATATTGGGGCTCTGACTGGTTTCTGGTGGCTTCTAGGACTTAGCATTTGTATTCATTGAATTGAGAGCTAAGCAACCACCCTCAAGGTCCCAGATTACCATAATCTAGCCCTGACTCGACTAATGTCTATGACACTGTAGAAGGCACATATCTAATGCCACCCCATGGAAACAACAATCCCCATATACATGATTTGTGGGGTAACATTGTGCTAAGCCTCTCAATAGAACTTGAATCAAGCCCAATACTTGGCATAGGCTGTGCAACCTTTGTTTCCATTATTGGAAAATACAGATCTTCCACATAGAATCATAGAATATCAGGGTTGGAAGGGACCTCAGGAGGTCATATAGTCCAATCCCCTGCTCAAAGCAGGACCAACACCAACTAAATCATCCCAGCCAAGGCTTTGTCAAGCCGGGCCTTAAAAACCAATAAGGATGGAGATTCCACCACCTCCCTAGATAACCCATTCCGTTGCTTCATCACACTCCTAGTGAAATAGTGTTTCCTAATATCCACCCTAGACCTCCCCCACTGCAACTTGAGACCATTACTCCTTGTTCTGTCATCTGCCACCACTGAGAACAACCTAGCTCCATCCTCTTTGGAACCCCCCTTCAGGTAATTGAAGGCTGCTATCAAATCCCCCCTCACTCTTCTCTTCTGCAGACTAAATAACCCCAGTTCCCTCAGCCTCTCCTCGTAAGTCATGTGCCCCAACCCCCTAATCATTTTCGTTGCCCTCCGCTGGACTCTCTCCAATTTGTCCACATCCCTTCTGTAGTGGGAGGATCAAAACTGGACGCAATACTCCAGGTGTGGCCTCACCAGTGCTGAATAGAGGGGAATAATCACTTCCCTCCAGCTGCTGGCAATGCTCCTACTAATACAGCCCAATATGCCATTGGCCTTCTTAAGGGCACACTGCTGACTCATATCCAGCTTCTCATCCACTGTAATCCCCAGGTCCTTTTCTGCAGAACTGCTGCTTAGCCAGTTGGTCCCCAGCCTGTAGCGGGGGATGGGATTCTTCCTTCCTAAGTGCAGAACTCTGCACTTGCCCTTGTTGAACCTCACCAGATTTCTTCTGGCCCAATCCTCCAATTTGTCTAGGTCACTCTGGACCCTATCCCTATCCTCCATCATATCTACCTCTCCCCCCAGCTTAGTGTCATCTGCGAACTTGCTGAGGGTGCAATTAATCCCATTATCCAGATCATTAATAAAGATGTTAAACAAAACTGGCCCCAGGACCGACCTCTGGGGCACTCCACTTGATACCGGCTGCCAACTAGACATCGAGCCATTGATCACTACCCCTTGAGCCTGACAATCTAGCCAGCTTTCTATCTACATTATAGTCCATTCATCCAATCCATACTTCTTTAACTTGCTGGCAAGAATACTGTGGGAGACCATATCAAAAGCTTTGCTAAAGTCAAGATATATCACATCCACCACTTTCCCCATATCCACAGAGCCAGTTATCTCATCATTGAAGGCAATCAGGTTGGTGAGGCATGACTTGCCCTTGGTGAATCCATGTTCAATGTTCCTGATCACCTTCCTCTCCAAGTACTTCAAAATGGATTCCTCGAGGACCTGCTCCATGATTTTTCCGGGGACTGAAATGAGGCTGGCTGATCTGTAGTTCCCCGGGTTCTCTTTTTCCCCCTTTTTAAAATATGGGCACTATATTTGCCTTTTTCCAATTGTCCGGGACTTCCCCTGATCGCCACGAATTTTCAAAGATAATGGCCAATGGCTCTGCATTCGCATCAGCCGACTCCCTCAGCAGCCTTGGATGCATTAGTTCTGGACCCATGGACTTGTGCATGTCCAGCTTTTCTAAATAGTCCTTAACCTGTTCTTTCATCACTGAGGGCTGCTCACCTACTCCCCATGCTGTGTTGCCCAGTGCAGCAGTCTGGGAGCTGACCTTGTCTGTGAAGACCAAGACAAAAAAAGCATTGAGTACTTCAGCTTTTTCCACATCATCTGTCACTATGTCGTCTCCCCCATTCAGTAAGGGTCCCCCACTTTCCCTAACCTTCTTTTTGTTGCGAACATACCTGTAAAAACCCTTCTTGTTTCCCTTCACATCCCTTGCTAGCTGTAATTCCAATTGTGCCTTGGCCTTCCTGATTACACCCCTGCATGCTCTAGCACAGGGATCTCAAACGCAAACGACCATGAGAGCCATATGGGGACTAGTACATTGGCCTGAGGGCCGCATCATTGACACCCCTCCCCCTGCTGCCCCTGGCCCCTCCCCCACTCCACCCCTTCCCTGATCCCCCCGCCCCGCCTCTTGCCACCCCTTCCCTGCCCCCATTCCAACCCCTTCCCCAAAGTCCCCACCCCAACTCCACCCCCCTCTGCCCCTATTCCAACCCTTCCCCAAATCCCCGCCCTTGCCCCGCCTCTTTTCCACCTCCTCCCCTGAGCATGCGGCTCCCTGCTCCTCCCCCCTCCTGGAAAGCGCTAAGCTCCGACAAACAGCTGTTTGGCGGCAGGAAGCACCTGGAGGTAGGCAGAGGAACAGCGACATGGCGCGCTGGCGGAGGGGGGGGCGGCAGGTGAGGGGATCTTGGCGGCCGCAGGAAATAACTCGTAGGGGGTACGGGGAGGTTGCAGGGAGCTTGGCGGGCCGCAGCAAATAACTCGGCGGGCTGCATGTTTGAGACCCCTGCTCTAGCAATATTGTTATACTCCTCCCTAGTCATCTGTCCAAATTTCATGTAAGCTTCTTTTTTGAGTTTAAGTTCACCGAAAATTTCACTGTTAAGCCAAGCTGGTCGCCTGCCATATTTGCTATTCTTTCTGCACTTCGGGATGGTTTGTTCCTGCGCCCTCAATAAGGCTTCTTTAAAATACAGCCAGCTCTCCTGGACTCCTTGCCCCCTCATATTAGCCTCCCAGGGGATCCTGTCCATCACTTCCCTAAAGGAGTCTAAGTCTGCTTTTCTGAAGAAAAAGAAAAGTAAAACTTGTAAAGAAAGTTTTGACTAAGTTTCACTAGGTCTTTTGTCTGAAGACCCAACAGAAGCTGCTGGGTACTAAGCTTTTCTGAAGAGTCCAGAGACATCATCCAGATGCTTAAGTGGGAGCAGAGCATGTTTGAAAGTGTGGCTCCATACATTTACTCCGCTTTATCATAAATGGAGAAAGTATTTTTTTATTTCACATTTTTCTACTTTGCAGTTTTGTTTTTCCCTGGGACTTGCTTTTGCTGGTAGTCAATAAATTGTAAGTGTTTCCTTCCAGTTACTACACCCATTCTACCTATATCTCTAACAGAAAATAAGTCTGGCAACTTTATTTTTAGGATGAATGCTTTACAGTGGAGACCGAGGGGAGTGTGTCAAGACAGCACCTGATTTAAGGATTCTTATGGGTTTTTTCCTTGTATTGTTGTTTAAGGAACAGCATGATAAAACACTATATTTGCTGTACATTTGTTCACCAACATCTTTGAGTGGTTCCCTTTTTATATAATTCTTTTCAATATCTGCAGAAAGCACTCTGCAAACCTTTTGCTGTAGTTAGTTAGCAACTAACCTGGTATACTAGGTACCATCCTTCTTTACAAATGCCTAAAACTTAGTTGAGTGCTGGTGTCTCTTATGTGAGACTGCTTCTTTGTCAGACATCACACCCACGGAGATTTCATTTTTGTTTTAAAGTTTTCAATTTTGATTAATTTTTCATTTTGGTGGAAAGAATCTTACTGATTTTTAAAATCAAATATTTTTTTCAACTGGAAGAGAGGCAGAGGGCAAAATATAGAAAGCAAGCCAGTGGAAAAATCCCTATTCTTTTCCATTCTTTTTTGTTTTCCCCCATTACTGGAATAAAGTATTACTTTGTTTCTCTAAATGAAACAAAGATTACTTTTAAAATGAAAATTACTTGAAAAAAAGTTTTTCCTCCCATTTCTCTAGTGGAAAAAGATGTTAAACTAAAAAGGTGGGTGTTTTACCAGAGCTCTGAGAAGAAAACTTCCATGAGTCAAAACATATCCAGATTTTTTCCAAAGTTTTCCTTGTTGAAATTTTGACAAAAGGAAGAATTTAATAAAAAATAGATTGTGAAAAAAATTCAACAAAAACTTTTCAACCAGCTCGATCTATCACGGATATTTAAGTCTAAAGTTAGTGACCAAGGCATGCTAATATGGTTTCCCTTTTTTAAAAAAGACCATTCCTATTCTGTGTGTTACATGGTCAAAACATGTCCTTAATCATGGGCACACAGTTCCTATGGACTTAAAAAAAAAAAAAATTGCATACACACATTCAAGGTCAGAATTTGGTCCTTGGGAAATAAACTATTGCTGGGCCTCAAAATTGGACTTAAGTTCTTCCCTTTCATATTTTGCTCATCTGGTGTACTTGTGAAACATGATTTGGTATTCTAATGGGGCCTGGTAATCAGCACTTACTACCAATTGAGGAGCCCTAACTACGTGCTTCTACATATTTTGGTGGCCCTGCGAGCTAATTCCACACTCCAGTCTATACTTTGCATCATAAGTTTTAGGGGACCAACAGAAATATCTGAGTTACTAAAAGGGAAGCAATATGACCACAATTTGTTGCCTTGTTCTCCCTGTAGACATTAATTCACTAAATTTTATACAAAAGTTTTTCATTTTTAAAATATTAGACAAATTTAGAAGAGCACCACTAGGATAATTAATAATCAAGAACTTTTACAAACTCCTCATCTGATCTGTTGTCTGCAAAAATGTGAGTCCAAGCCTTTGTTTATAAGCTAGAGATGTGACTCTTCCCTCCCTGCTCATGTTTATGTACTTGTGCAAGTTTGTGTGAATGAGTAGGGGAATCCCATCCCTAGCTCATAGTGTAGGCAACCTAATTATTAGCTTTTTACAGTGCTTTTTATCCTTAGATATAAGAGGGTAAATATAAATATCCCATTTCAGAATGAGGGGAAGTGAGGTACAAAGAGGTAGAGTAACCTACACAAACTCACTTCGGACATCAGGCTCATCTGATATATGAGCAACTTCAAAGATTTTAAAAGTTACAATGAATCCATAGAGTCAGATTTTAAAAGCAAAAGGAATTATGATGCAGTCTGACTTGCTGGTTGACACAGGCCGTTGGATTTTACCTAGTAATTCCTACATTAAGCCGACAGTTTTTGGTTGTGCTAGAAAATATTTTTAGAAATATATCCAATCTCAATTTAAAGACTTCCAATGGAGAATCCACCACATCCCAAATAAGTTGCTCAAGTAGTTAATTGCCCTTTAGTCATAGAAAAGTCAGATTCACCAACAGTTGCCAAAAATTTATTTCCCATTCTAATTAAGGGGTTACAGGAATGAGGCATTTTAGATACCTCTCTGTGATAATTGCTGACTTTTTAAAAAATGATGACCAGTATATACAGTAGTATACAATTGCTAAAGTCAGACTATGAGAAATAAAAAGTAACACCACTTTTTGGTTTTCTGTTTATAAACTGGGGAGGTAGGAAATATTTCCATTCTAATTTGAATGTTTTCCCATGGGCCTGCTAATATAGCAGCATTTTTAACTTTGCAGTCTGAGCGACTAATGGATATTTCACTCATTTGGATCCCCATTGTATGTATGTCTGCTAAGCTTCTGCAAACAGTGTTGGCCAAATATGGTGTTCTAGTACCTATATAAAGTTACTATATAAATAAGAAGTCACTAAAGGTATGTCTACACTGCAATGTAAGTCCTGGGTTAGTTGAACCTAAGTTAGCAGACCCTGCATTTGTTAACCTAAGGCTTGAGCGGCTACACTCATTTGTGATCCCAGGTTAGGAATTGTTGAACCCTAGGTCTCAACCTGGTGCTCCAGTGTCTACACTGCTTTATGTGGGCCCAAGTCCAACCACCCAGGCCACAGACTTCCTAATGCCTCTCCCAAAATGTGACTGCTCTAGCCCTTTGTTTGTGGTGGGAAAACTTGACTATCCACCCAACTTGACTGTTTGGGGCAGAGAACAAAGCTGACCAGTGGGACTGTAGAATACTTTTGGTAGAATCCCAGAGCACGAGTCCAGTGGAACTGTGTCTGCACTTCAAAGCAATAAGGCTTGAACATTGGGTCCCTTAGTTACAGGGGCTTACATTGCAGTATAGACATACCCTAGAACAGTGTTTTTCAAAGTTCAGGTCGCAACCCAGTACTGGGTTGCAGCATGTAAGGCACTGGGTCACCTTGCTCAGCACCCAGGGACCCCACCGGCTCTGGTCAGCACCGCCAATGGTGCTGCCCAGCTAAGGCAGGCTAATGCCTACCTGTTCCGACACTGCGCTGCACCCTAGAAGCAGCCAGCAGTGGGTCCGGCTTCTAGGCAGGGGGTCCACGGGGCTCCATGAGCTGCCCCTGCCCCGAACACAGACTCCACACTCCCATTGGCCAGTTCCCAGCCAATGGGAGCTGGGGGAGCGGTGCCTGTGGGCGAGAGCCGCAAGGAGCCGCTTGTGCGGCTCTGCCTAGGAGTCGGACCTGCTGCTGGCTGCTTCTGGGGCACAACGTGGTCCGTGGTGGAAAGCCTGCCTTAGCACCCCAACTGCGCCGCTGACTGGGAGCCGCCGGAGGTAAGTCCATGCTCCAACCCCGTGCCCCAATCCCCTGCCCCAGCCCTGAGCCCCCCCCCAATCTGGAACCTCTCCTGCACCCCAAACCCCTCATCCCCAGCTCCATCCCAGAGCCTGCACCCCCAGCCCAGAGCCCTGATCCCCTGTTGCATCCCAACCCCCTACCCCAGCCCAGGACCTCCTCCCACACCCTGACCCCTCATTCCCAGCCCCACCCTGCAATCCTCACCCCAACCCTCTGCCCCAGCCCTGAGCCCCTCCCACACCCCAAATCCCTCATCCCCAGCTCCATTGGATCACAGGCATCAATTTTCTTCAACTGTGTCCCCAGAAGAAAAAAAGAAAAAAAAAAAAAAAGTGTGAAAACCACTGCCCTAGGAAACCCATCTGAGTTTGCACTGCACATTCAACATTGACAACATATTTTTTTTCTTTTTTTTTTATAAAAAATGACAGATACAGGCATGGGTACAGATGTGAGACTAGTTATAATTGTAAAAAAATGTGGAAACCCATGCTCAGTCAGATTCACATCTATATCTATTGAAACAAAAACAATCTGCACTCATAGCATGCAGCAACACACCTATACTAGTGAGCTCCCATTGATAAGAGCACTGGGTTGGGAATCAGGAGATCTGGATTCTACACCTGGCCCCTATGTCCTGAGTGAGCTTGGGAAGGTTACTCTACCTCTTTGTACCTCACCTTCCCCTCATTGTGAAATGGGATATTTATATTTACCCTCTTATATCTAAGGATGAAAAGCACTGTAACAAGCTAATAATTAGATTGCCTACACTATGAGCTAGGGATGGGATTCCCCTACTCATGCACACAAACTTGCACAAGTGCATAACACAAGTAGGGAGGGAAGAGTCACATCTCTAGCTTGTAATGTAGACAAAAGCTTGGACTCACATTTTTGCAGACAACAGATCAATATCCTAGTTTGGGACGTCATGCCCTCAGGTAAATTCTACCACTACATGTTGGGTTCTATCTTATGATTTAGAAAGAGCTTGGTGAGTTAGCAGCCCAGTGACTTATAGCTTCCATTTGAAAATAAAAGTGGCCAATGACCAGAGCAGACCAATGTGCGCGTGAAATTAGTGCTGGTGAAAAGTACCAGACTGAGAGCCCTGGAGCCATTTATGCAAAGGCTAAAGAATGCTAATAACGACAGCTTCTGTTACACTGATTGTCAGCATGCCTCAACCCTGACCTGCAGGACCTATACTGGTAAGAGGATAGCAGATTCAATAATCCAGTCAACCGGTGGCCTCTCTCATGGAAGTGTAAATATAGGTACAATTACTGCCAATAACTACAGTATTTTTGTTTAGTATGGACATTTGTCCACCTGGCTCTGGACAGCCACCCAGGTCTTTCACATTATACTTAACAGCTGTTCAATTGCTTAACAAACTTCCATAAATGGAGACTTCTCTTAGATGTAAGTTGGAAACTTCACTGTGAAAGGTTCCACACCCGAGTTATGCATTCCCATGATTTTGCCACCATTTTATCTGTGCTTTTAATCCTTCTCAGATTTGAGTGATCATGAAGTAGTGTAGCATTCACAGAAAACAATTTTCAAAGCAGTTGGATGAAGATGGGGTACTGTTACCATGATTAAGAAGAAATTTTTGCACAGCAGCCTCCAAGAAAAACAAAAAAGTTACAAGTTTAAGCAGAGCTTGAGTTTGCTATTTCTAATAGCAAGCTCTGATATATTTTAATAAGCCTCTTTGCAAACAGCTTCTCCAATTTTTGCAGGAACAGGACTACATCATCCCTGGCTCCAAAAACAGACAGACATTTTGACTGAGACTGTGCAATGGCCATTTAAATGTATTTCTTCATCCTACAACTTCCATTTATTGGCCTGATACAGTTGTCAGTTGCATTTACAATACTGATGTGTTAATTGTAGTTAGCCAGGTATTCAGACTGGAAAAGGAATTTATTTCCTAGCAATCATAAGTGCAGTTTCTGATCTCATTCTGCAGTAGTTTTAACACTGTTGCACTGGGTCCTGCTGCTTTTCCATTAAGCATTAATAGGGAAAGCTGCAGGGCTCAGCACATTGGAGCTCCAACACAGTGGAACGGGATTACTGGTAGCACTGCATACTCCATTCAATCACCTGGCATCTCCACCCCAAACATAAAGTTGACCTTCCTAATAACACCTGTCCATATAAAAAATGGAAGAAATTTATAAATCTCTGGAGTGAAACATGCACTTGTTTTTAATATAACCAGCCCCGGATAAATTAATGAGCTGGCATTTTAATATTGTGCTTAGTACAACACAGATGCACAAAAGGAAGGCAATTTTGAACTGTATAAACAAAGTTATATTTTGTTCAAGATAAAAGTCTTCAGCATGGAGAGCAATTCCTAAGTAAAAAGGTAAAAGTTAATTTTAAAACAATGGATCCAGAAAAGTCAATCAATTATAATTCTATGGATTCTTGTAAGATTTGTGCATTTTTTAAAAAACCTGTTGATGAATCACTTCAGTAAAGCACCACCTAGAGCTCTAGGTGGGGGAAAGAAAAAAAAAAAAAAAGCTCATCCACACAAATGAGTCACTGAGAGACTGTAGATGAGCTTGTCTACCGTAGTGACTGTTTCAACACAACTTTAGCCAAAATGATCTGTTTTCCTTTAATCTCACCTACCATACACTGACAAGCTGGGGCAGAAACTAAAGGTCAGGAGTCTCGCTCGTTACCCATTGTAATCTGGCTTCCCCATTTGATGTTACACAGATCACTTTGACCCCATATTGTTAGAATTTGTTTTACATTCAAATTTGACACAACCTAAAACTCTGAATTGGGAATAACTGCAGCAGGAGTCTTCCAATTGCCAACCATTTTCTTGTTTCCAGCTGGTAAATTCTGAGGACAACTCTGGTTTTCTGCCGCATAGTGTTCCATTTCCTTGGTCTCTGAAGTACTATGCCCTATCTATTTCCTGCTGAAAGAAGAGCGATTGTATCTATAATGAGCTGATAAAATATAGAAATGTGAATTCAACTTCTCTCTGGTATTTTGAATCACTGAACTGACTCCAGTTGAGTATGCAGTCCACTAGGCCTCAACTGGGAGCCAGCCCCTCTTGAGTTCCAATCCTAGCTTTTCCACTGACTTGGGTAGCCTTGGACAAGTCACACACTGACTAAGTTTTCCCCATCTACAATACATGCCTATTTTATAGGGGTGCTGTGGAAAGTAGTGTTTGTGGAACATGAGGTAAATATTAAGATCTCCAGACATTTTACAAAGGAGGTCAGTGTAATTAGTCCCATTTTACACATTTGACATTTGTTCTACATACAAAAGTTTAATAAATATTATTTTGCTTCATGTTTAGAATGTTGGATGGAAATGGTGGGGTCTTCACAACCATGGAATTAAAAGTCTGCAATCATAAGCCAGTCAAATTATTCCTTCCTAAGGAAACAATTTTGAAAGTGATCCCATGTGTTAGTGAGTCTAAACTCAGAACTCAGACATGTTTGAGCCATGCATTATAGTTGGACATCAATATATCTAGCTAGATGTTGGGCTTAAAATAATAATAATAATAATAATAATAATAATAATAATCAGGTCACAAGAAGGGTTCTTCCACAGCTGTAAACAGAATAGGGTTTATATCGCTATGATAAATGGAGGTTGCTATGATTTTAAAATTCAGTCACTTCTTTCCACCCAAGAAATGTTTATCTGAAAGCAAACGTTCTGTTCTATCTATCCTTTGGTATAATCTGTGACACCTACAGGGAAACTAGGATATCACGTTGAGTCTTATGATCTGTTTATATATTTACAGGAAAAAGTCAACTTGGCAGAGGATTCTACATAGAATTAAGGACATGAGGGGAAAGAGTACAGAACATTTCAAATGAATTGTTTTGAAGTCTTTAGTGGAACAGTTAATACACTTACACAAATTTAGTTTTCCTGTGTGCTTAGATTGAGGAAACAGGTTTAATATAAATATTTTAATACCTGATATTGTTTCTAACTAAATTTATTTATTTTTAAGTTGCTGAATAGATCCAGTTAAAACTTTTGATAAGGTGATGGATCTTCTAAGCAGGGGACTACAATTCCAGTCAGCGTCTTCCACACAGCTTATCCGCTTCCCTGCTGGCCAGGTAAGGGGAAAGGACCTGATCAGAAAGTGGCCAGGCTTGGTGAAGGTTCAGAAGTCACATGGCAAGCCAGGACAGACAAGCTGAAGCAGCAGCTACATGGCACCCAGGGAGATGGAGAGAAGCTGAATTCAGAACAGAATCCCCAGGAACCTGTATCCAGAGCATCTGCAATCCCTTTCCTGCCAACCATAACAAAATACCCTTGCACATAGCCACCTGGCTCAGTAGTTATTGGGACCCACCAGGCCTAGCACCTACAAGGCTTAGCAGCTGAAAGTGCCTACAGTGCTTGCCTAAGAGTCACTGTGCAGCTGTTTCGCTACTGGTATCTGGGGGGGGGGGGGGGGGGGGGCTGGACTGAACAGCCCCAATACATTTTTCACCAAACAGCTAGTTTACCAAAAAAATAAACTTCTTTAAAAAACGTGAACTTTACAAACATAAATTCCAGGTTTTGGTTTTGTTTTTTTGAAACAGTGGGAAAGTTCTCCACAAGTTGATCTTTTTACTCCTCACCCCAAGCCTTTTTCCATCGACTGGAAAAGAGGGGATGAAAAGATCTAAGATCTAATAAAGGAGACTAATTTTGGATATGTGTAATACAAGTTACAAATAAAGTAGTTAGGAGCAAATGACTGACAAGTGAACTTATTACATAAGGCAGATTTTCACATCTTTTTAGTATTCACTGTTCAAGTCAAACTTTCCACATGTGACTTTTAAAAGAATTAGCTTTGAGAGTAAAAAGAAACTGATGGTTATAGCATAAAAGTAAATGACATTCTACACCTCCCTCACTGAATTGATGAATAGATTTGAATTACATTAGAGGCATGTGTCACACCAGTCTAAATATTAGAACTACATTTCTTAATGTATCACTGAAGATCACAAGTTATTGCTTATTAAAATTAGTTTTTCTATCTTCCCCCCCATTCTTTGCCTTAGCAGGTTTTTGCAGCTTTCTGAGGTGCACCCCATTTGCCAAGTTTTAGAATTCTAGTCCCACAAATTCTTAATGGTGCCCCACAAACATATAAAGGAAATATTCCTAAACAAAAAGCTCTTAGGCAGGTTCAGGACATTAGAGATCTGCCACTTTAAAATGTTGGATTAGTGTAGTAATTTGTTTTTGTAATAAAAACATCAATTTTAAAGGCACTAAATCAGAGCATTGTAGCTTAAAAAAAAAACTCAGATAGAGAAACACAGGAAGCATTCAGTAAAACTGCCACGAACACCAACCTTTACTCCTGCCTCTTACCCTCACTTATCCGCCACTGACACATGGGAAAAATGGTTACACGAAAGAAAATAAGTTTTTCATGTAGTGTGGTTTCCCCTCCCCGCTATATACCTGGCATCCACCTTTACAGACTGTAAGCATCTCAGGCTTCTATCAGAATGTGTAGAGTCTTGAGGGTCTATGGCCTATACTTAGATTGGCCATTAAAAGGGTTACTCCCTATACTGTATCTGGAGCATGTAGTCTTTGAGAAATTAAGAGTCAGTAAATGAGGTCAAGTGTGGGGACAAGGTTTCATGTAGATTGCCTTAAAAAAAAAAATCTTAGTGAGAGGCAGCCTCTGGTTTGTATTGCAAGCGTGGGTAAGATCTCCCAACTTCAGTTAGTAGGCAAGTTCAATGTATAGGCCAGTATGTAGACATTCATACAGAATATCAGAGGAGCAAGCCTCCCATAGTATAAAGTTAGATGGTGCCTGATGGGTGGGTTGCAAGGTGGCACAATTAGGTTGGTACTGGAAACTTTACTATGCTCAAGCTTGCTAGCTTTTGTGATTTGAGCTAGTGAAAAGGAAGCCATTTCTGTGGAGAACCACCAAATAAGACAAGTTATGCATTTACATCAAGCTGTTTTTGAGGTCTGACACTGAGCCCAGTGCTAGCCTCCTTCATCTTGCCAGTTTACTCAGCCCATCAAAGACCCAGACAGAAAAAGGCAAGCTGTACTGCATTCACCTTCTCTTGAATCACCACCATATCCAAAAGGACATGCCTCAACTAAGGCCACTTCATTCAAATTCATTCATCTAAAATAGAAACCAGAGCCAAAGCTAACAGATGGTATGCTCATTTACAGAGCCAACAGCTAACAGGTTCATAAAGTAGATCAGTGGTACCTGGCAGGCAATAGTGATAAGTACCCCAGACTTGTCATCCTGGCTCATTTTAAACATTTAAGTTAACTAGGCCACATATGCAGAATCCCCAAATTTCATCTCCTAGCTTGCCTCCCTAGAACTTTCATAGGTCATCTCTGGTCTGGCCATACAGCCAGTCACCCCTTGGATTGGTCTTCAGATTAGATTTCCTAATTGAGTCCATCATAATCAAGTCACTGTCCAGGATGGATCACCATCTTATTAAGACAGAGCTCTCCCAGTTGCCAAGCAACAGACTCATAACCCTCAACCTTCAAATTTCAAAGCATGCTTAAGGACACTAGCACTCGAGTCCAAGCACATGAGGAATCAAGCATCCAGTGAATCATTGTAAACCATACTTGACCAGAATACAGGGTCCCTTAACTGGTCCATTTGTCTCTATTGCCCACACAAATTTATTTGGTTTTTTGACATCCTACCACAGATGAAGAGAGGGTCAGAATCTTGACCACAGATGGAGAAAATGAAGGCTGAAACAGATATGTTAGAAAACATGTTTCCACCTATTCAGAGGCTGTGTCACAGTTCAAGAGAATGTACCTATCAACGTCTACTGAAGCTGGGAAAAAAAAAATCTGACTAAGGAATTAACGGGGGTGACTTCAATCCTGAGTGCATAAAGCCCATAAAAAAAAAAAAACTAGCACGAAGTGCTGTGAAGAACTGTCATCCTACTTGGCTAAAAAGATTGTGCACATCCAGGAAGGCGTCTCAGTCTCACTCTATACTATCCAAACACCTGTATTCCCAGAGTTCAGTACATTCACTAATCAAGAGCTATGAACAGCTTAAAGGAGTCTCAACCCAATACCTGTGAATCTGACCCATGCCCTCCTGGCTGATGAAAGTCATGAACTAGTGACATTCATAACCAAAATGGCCAATGCTTCAGTCAAGGAAGGACTTAAAAAATAAAATAAATAAACAAACACACCCTACATACACAAAATAGTGCAACTGACACTGAAGAAATATAGCCTGGGTACATCTGTTCTAGCCAACTACCACCCAGTATCAAGCCTTCTGTTTCTGAGCAAGCTCAAATAATCTAATCAAAAGGCCAACTAAACACTCAGACTGAAGCCAATATCATGGACCCAAAACAGTTTGTATTCAGGAATGGAAACTGCTTTAGTGGTACTGGTGGATGATCACCCACTGCCAATGAATGGTGGTAAAATATCCATGGTCATCTTTCTGGATCTCTGCAGTATCTGAAAGTCAACCATGAACTATTGCTGTCCCAGCTGAAAGAGGTAGTAGGGATCCAGGGGAATGCACTAAAATAGCTTAAGTTCTTCTCAGAGGGACACTCCCAAAGAGTAGCAATGGGAAACTGCACTTCTACCACTAGACCCCCTTTCATTCCTGGAGTCTCATAAGGATCAATTCTCTGTCCTGTCCCATTCAACATCTACATAGAGCCAGATGACATGGACTCAAGTGCCAGCAACATGCAAATGACAGCTCTACCCATCTTCACTTCATATGACCGCTCAACTACCACCAAGATGGCCCAGTGTTTGGATGAGATCAGCTCATGGATGAACAACAGCTGCATAAAGCTGAATGTGAGCAAAATAGACATTAGATGCGCAGAAGAGAGCAATGTGAGGAATTTGTAGCGATGGTTCAGTTGAAGGCACACCCACAGTTGCTTAAATCAGTCTATTTCAGGAATGCTCCTGGATTTGCCACTGAAGCTAAGACTTCAAAGGGCAGCATCCACAAGTGAAGCTTTCCATCATCTCCAGTTGGCTAAGAGACTACCCCATCCTGCAAGTGACCTGGCCTTGGTTATTCACGCTTTTGCACTGCTATAGTTTAATAACGTTGTCTCATCACATTTAAGGGCTGAAGCCTTCATGCCCATGGAATTCCCGCTGATATAGAAAGCTACAGCATCTCTTCTCAGCAAAATGGACTACCACAAGCAATCAAACCTGTCTTCTACTCACTACACTGGCTATTGAGTCAGGTTCACGGTCTCAGTCCTTCCCTTCAGTGTGCTCAAAGGCCCAGGCTCAGCATATCTAAAAGATACTAAAGGTCCAGGATAAAGACCGTGATTGACAACTCTGCTCTTCTGCACAGTGGAGCATTCTACTCTAAGCGTAAAAGCTTTCTCTCTGGCCCACAAACTCCGACAGGAAGTAAGGGTCCTCACAAACCTCACCACCTTCCATTCTAAGTGTAAGACACTTCAACCTTGTTAAGGTTAGAGAAGACAGAGCAAGATGTACATTTTAAAAAGAAAACCCCAGAACAAAAAACAAAAACACAACAAAAACCACCACTGTACATACATTCCTCCAAGGAGAGGAGAAGGGAGAAAGAAAAAGAAAAAAAAAGAAAAAAAACACATGTCAATGTATACTTGCCAGAACTCAGGTACTATGATGAAAGTAGCATAAGAACCTATATAAAATAGACTAAAATGTCCCCTAAAAGTAAAATGTCAACTAAATACTCTCTCTCTCTCATTCACCTCAAACTTTCACAAAAGAACTGCTCTGTGGCACACAATAGAAATGTGGAACATAAGATATTGTGAGGATCTTAGAAGAAAGGGAGTGTAAATGAAAAGCTGCAGTTAGATTTGGAGTTGTGTTTTGAAATGAAAAGCTTCATGAAGAATTGTAAATTCTCTACATTTTTGTTTAATCACATCACCTATCGCTGTCTCAGCTAAGAGCAGAGCACAAGGCTTTTCAAAAGTTTAACCATGCAGATATTGACAAAGAGGCTTAGTTTGCTAATTTGCCTTGGAAATTGTTAAAATTTCCTTAGATTTCCATACACATACAGTTTACAAGTTAATCTACTAGATTTGTTTGTATTTTTCATTAATGTTAGCAGTAAGCTTTATTGCAGTCTTCTCAGTATTGGCACCAGTTAAGCAGTAAACAAGTGTTTAGCCATAGACTACCATATGTTACAGCAGAGATTCTCTATTCACTGGAGCATGTAGCACCAGTCTAGTTTGTCTTGACTGACGCTATACTATTAAATTATGTACTTCTCAGAGAATGGTTCAGTAGTTGTATCACTGAGATCAAATTGAGAAGGTTTATCATCTGAACATTAAAAAAAACAGAGTAAAAGAGCAGCAGTACTCTATTGTCAGTTTCGTCAAAAAAAGATTAGTATATTAGAGGGAAAATGACTGAAGTTACAGAAAGTGAGGGGGCGGGGGAGGGAGACTGTTTCAATTATATCTTAAGGCTGAAATCCACTCTACCCTCGGAGCTTGATTGATGTAGCTACAGGGCCACAACTGCTAACTTGGGTCCCAGTCCTGCAAAGACTTATGCATGTACTTTAAGTAAGGAACAAGGCTTTGATCCTCTAAAAAGAGCCCAGGATCCTGAAGTCTGTCCGGTGACTTCTCAATGTACACTTAAGATAGTTTCTAAAGAGTTACTTGGGAAACTAGATAACCTTAGCAACTGAAGACACCAGTTTACGAGAACTACATTATTGCTAGGAACAATACTGTCCTATGTAGTGCGAATGTGCCATCATGAATGACTGGCATTCTGTGAAAGCATGTGTACTTCCAGTGCTGATTAAAACTGACCCTAAGCATCATTAAAATCTTGTTTTATCTGTACTTTTACTGTTGCTGGTTTTTTTTGGAAGTGTCCTTCGGAGAAATAATATTTAGTACCAGACACTTTAAATGTTATTCAATAAGATATTTTATGTAGAATAGCGCTTCAGACTTCATTTCCCCATCTTGGAGGAAATTTCCTTCCTTCCAGTGTGGAGTCTATTGAACAACAAGTTCCTGTACATAAGTCAAGTAATTTTAAGGCTCCAGGACTCTACGTAAATTTATATCCCATTGTACAGAACTATCCCTCACCTGCAATCATTGTCTATTGATGAACTGAGGAGAAAAGAAGCCTTAGCATTTGAGAAGAAGGAAAGAGTGCTATTATCTACAGTGCTTTAGATATTTAGGTACTGCAGTTAAATAAGGTAAAAGAATCTCTGTTTGGGGGCAATAAAGCAATTTTTGGCTACAGTTCCAAAGATACCTTGCCATTTTTGCTGAGGTCCCCTCCCCACTCACCCAGAACACCATACACCAACAAATTGAGGGAGAAAGATCACCTCAGAGTTATTGCTGCTCTCAGGTTTAGTTCAAATACACAACAGCATTTATAAACAGCTTTGTTCTTTGAGATTGAGATTGATACATAATCCAAGATAGTCTCTTATGAAAAGCTATTATTTTTCAACTAAACCCTAACTAATTTGTGCCCAAAATATCCAACTTGTGAAAGCATCACTAAGTTTTCTGACAAATGTTTTAAAATAACCTGAGTGCTGGCCATGTCTCTGACCCTCATCTTCATGCCTTCTTCCATAAGTCATCTTTCCTACTATAAGCATGGGTCACCCTGCTACTCTTCACTTAAAATTAATCCTTAAAACTCATTTCTGCTTTGAGGCCCACAAATGTTAGTCCATGTCAGTAAAGTGCTGCCTCTACTTACATTGAAAAACAAATTCTAAGTAGCATCATCCTCCAGGTCTCTCAGTATTAGTCCCCAGATCTTGCAACCGAATCTGTCGGCAGACTGATTTCAGTAGGGCTCTGGGGTAGAACAATGGCACACATTGCAGGAACATGTGGGCAGGATTAGGGTATCAGACTGTGAACTCCTCAGAGCAGGACTCTGTGCCTTCCTTTGTTCCTTGGACAGATGCTGGACTGTCTGTCAGTACTTATCAAATACATACCAACATTTGGCTTTTGAGTAATGTCTCAAAAAAACCCTGAATCTTCTTTCCACCTGTACCCTCAATTTTTGTGTCATTCCTCAGTTTACTTTATGCATCTCCACCTATATCGGTACATTTGCATGCCTGGGGAGCGGATGATGGGTGAGGGCTGATGAGGAATGAGGAAGAAACCCCTGCTCCAGGTAGAAAAATTCCTCTCCCCCATGTTAAATCTTTCCCCTCTCATGTCTTGGTGATTTCTTAAGAAAAAAGAGTGAGATGAACATCTATTTTATTTCCTGAAATTCAGCATTATGCAGATAAGACCTAAGATTTAAGTAATGATTCAGAAAATAAAAATAAAAGATTGTCCTGGCTTCAGGTTTTGAACTGATTTCTTCTCTCTTCATCACCTAAACCATTGTTTAGAAAAAGTTTGTGTAATGAAAGCCTCAAACTAAACCTCTTAAAAGAAACCCAGTCCCATGGACTGTATCTGGAAGATGTCTGTAGTAGTTTTCTAAGACATTGTTTTGAACACAGATAGGACTTAGAATATTTTTATTTTACATTTTAAGAAACCAATGATTTTCCATTTAAGATGCTTTCATCTTAGGCTCTGCAAAATCCCTGTGAGGTTCCCTGATCTTTCTAAAATCAACATCAGGAACATAGAGGAGCCACAGACCATTTTTACTGAAAGTGCCTGGAAATCTTAGTCCAGTTCTCCAAACAATTTTAAACATGTATTGAGCGTAAGGTCAGAAGGAACTCTTAGATCATCTGACTTCCTGTATATTGCAGATCAGTGAATCTCACCCAGCTACCTCATTTCAATCCTCAGGAAACTGAACTGCTCCACGCTACAAGGGAAAAAATAATGAGATAAACCAATTCCAAATCTGATTCTCAGTTTAACCTTGAGCATGTGAGCAAAAAACACCAGCCATGTCTCCAGGAAGAGGATTCTCTGTACCACCTCTGAGCACTGGTTCACCGTGTCTGGTGGACCATCTCCAGCTATGGTCAATCCCTGATGCCTCAGAGGAAGGCAAAAAAACCCACGATACATCTGGCCAATTGTTCACCTGGGGGAAACAAATTCCTTCATGACTCCTACAGTCAGTCAATCTGCTAAAGTCCTGAAGCCTGTGATTTCATTAGTCATTGTCTCAATACAGAACTGCAAGTGTTATGAGCATATTGAGGGCAATGCAGAGATTCTTGTCCCTTTCATGGTCAGAGGAATGGAATGGATGGGGCGGGCGGCAGAAATCAGATTTACAGGCCCAAAAGGGCCCAATGCACCCACCCCCCCAGAACACACAGTCTGTAGAATTTCTTCCAGGAGCTGCATTTAAGCACATCTTTTAGAAAGATATTTAGTCTCACTTCAAAGTCTCCAAGTGATAATGAGTCCACCACCTCCCTTGGTAAGCTGGTCCAATGTTTAGTTACCCTAACTGCTAAGAACTTGCATCTTATTTCAAGGTTCAACTTCCAGTCACTGGATCTTGTTAATACGTTTTTCAGCAAGATTGAGTTGTCTCCCTCCCCCAGATATCTTTTACATGAGTTAGTACCTATACACTGCGATCAGATCTGAGAAGCTGAATAGGTGGAGTGTCTTAAGCCTCACATCCTAAGGCTTTTTGTTTTCCAGGACCTTGATCATTGTATGAACCTCATTTGAACTCTCAAGTATTTCCATATCCTTCTTTAAGTATGGACACAGTATTCTTGCAGTGGTTTTACCAATGCTATGCACAGAGACAAGATCACTTCCCTACTTCTACTTTTATACACCCCAGGATCACATTAGCCCTTTTTGTCACTGCACTGAGAGCTCATGAGAGGCAGTTGTCTATGACCGCCCTTAAGTCCTTCTGAGTTGCTGCTTTTTCACCATAAAAGTTTAGGATGGACTAAATGCTGTCCAAAATGTGTAGGAGATCTCTCATGAAACTTTTTAAAGTTTGGAACCATAATAACTAGTTAAAGCACATCACAAGCCTACACTGTACTAAGTTGACATAATTGACAAGATGCAACATGACATAACAACCTTATAAGCTTGAGAATGTCAGAAAATAATGTCCTAGTATCAACTTATTCAGAATCTAGTTCATATTTAATTCATTCAAAACTGCTGATTAGTGATCAGAGTTCTACTCAAACCAACATGCTTTTATTTTTGTCTCAGCAGACTGAATTTTAATGAACCTTCTAGAGACAACCAACTGTTTTAGCCTTCAGTAGGTGTATCAATAAATAGGATCTTGATTCAATATTTTCATCATCTTTGATATTTGGTGCTACAATAGTTACCATTAAAATATCATAATTTGTCAAGTTACTACAATGTAGTATGTAAGATACCACCTTCCCACCACCCCCCATGCTCCACCTTATCCCCTCCCTCCCATATGTAGTTTAGAGAACGAATGTGAAACTGTATTTCAGATACCATATGATTACTAGTTGATGACTGAATATAGGGATGAGGAATCCAAAATTTAAAAGTTTTGTTTGGAAAAGTCAGTACAAATTTTGGAAGCATGACTGAACATCTAGGAGTAACTTCGGTGGAGTCAGGATTACATCCTTGGAGTCTGCAAAGTGTTGCTGTAGCTGTGACAGGAACATGCTTCTTGTGCAGTTTAAAATATTTTTGCTTTCACTGAGGTCAGGAATAGCCTCATGATATTTCATTGTTTCTGATTTTAATCCCAGCATGTGATGGGACTGAAGAATGGTAAGGATACACAAAAAAAATTAATTCTTTAAAAAAGGAAGACTGAACTTTTGTACCTGGAAACAGATTTGGTTCAGGTTTAAGGGAGGGATTCTCCCTCTCACTTCATCCCCCATATGCTGTGAGGGCAGCAGAAAATGGGGTCACAAAAACCATTTAAATGGCTGGATAAGTATTCCCCTAGTGCAGACAGTGCACAGGGCAGCCCTACAAGCTCACTCCCTTCTATTTAACGAAGGCATAGATGCCCTTTGAGCCACCTAAGCTATACGGGGCAGGTCCAGCCCCTGAAGCTGGATCGAGAGGCCCTCCCTCCCCTAGAGCTGCAAGTTTTGGGCTGTGCTTAAGAGATACAGCACCAAATATCAACCTAGATTTTCATGTGACTTGTGTCAGTTCACATTTTTATCCAAACCCATCCCTGGTACTAAGCAGGAGTTCTGACTACTCACATCTGTAACATATGATCTTCCAAAAAAAAAAAAAAAAAAAAAAAAAAAAAAGCACTAGTGAAGTCAGTACAAACTAAAATTTCATACGACTTGTTTATATTGCTCTACATACTATACACTCATATGTAAGTACAATATTTATATTCCAGTTGATTTGTTTTTATCATTAACTGGTACAATGAGAAAGTAAACAATTTTTCAGTGATAGACTGCTGTGACACTTCTGCATTTTTATATCTCATTTTATAAGCAAATAGATTAAGTGAGGTGAAACTTGGGATATGCAAGACAAATCAGACTCCTGAAAGTCTGGAAAGGTTGAGAGCCACGGAGCTAGACAACCTGATCCGCAGAAACAGCCATATGATTCTCCATTATTGACTGATCGTTAATGCTGCTTATTGATTTCAAAGGCAAGATTGAGAGATTCTGGCTTCGGACTCCTTGAAATACAACAAAGAAGTATTTTACCTCTGCTACAGAATCCTAATGGTCCCAGGAGGGATAGTTTACCAGAGTGCCTGCTGCAATGGTAGTTGACAGATAGTGGAAGATAAAAATGTGAAAAGTTGTTCCAAAACAAAACACAAAACAGTTCTCTTGTAATTAAGTTTAGTGCTTCTGAAAAGTGCCAAGCTGATAAAGGACATGCAAGCCCTCTGATGTTTAGCAAAAAGCATAATATATGAAAACTTCACAGCACTACTCCATCCATATGCTTCAACCCAGATCATCTGAAGAACAGACAGTGATTTCAGTGTATGGACCATGAAGCTGATTTTTGTCAGACACCTACACTCAAGGTGAAGAGTGTGAAATTTATGAGCTAGCACTATGCTACCCTGGTCATTGACAAAGGCAGACAAGGCTTATTTGCCTCAAATGTATTTATAGAGAAAATGATTGCTAGTTCATCTAGACTCATCCATCATAGATTGTGAATGCAATTCATGAGCTGCAAACGTGCTACATTAAAATTATGTCTAATCATTAATATAGCTTTTAGTGGGATTCACTATAAAATATTTAAAGATTGTATTTGGTGAGTTCTGGGCTTTTTGCCTACTTCATGCCTTGACTTCCTTAGGCTTCTTCTAAAAGAAAGTTTGCATAATATTTTTAAAAGACCTATCATAGTTAAAGGTGTAGGTGTTAAGTATCCACATTTAAAAAAAAAAAATAGAAGAAGAAGTCTTGCTGCCTGAGTGTCTCAGTGTCTAAATACATTGCAGAAAAATCTTGGTTTTTCCTCCCAATCCCCTTCCTGTGCAGCTATCTGGGAACAAATGAATAAGAGAGAGCTGACAGGCCAGTCAGGCTAAAGTAAATTAACAGAACTTGTTGGGGGGGGCGGGGAGGAAGTCTTGTATAGATTTATTTTCGAACTATTTTATTGAAGTTGAGGGAGCTTACTTGGCAATAGTTCACCTAGTTCTATTTCCTAGTGAATAATTTATTCAAGTTTTGTTTTCTCTAGTCATAAGTTAATTATGACCAGACTTCGATTTTTCAAATGGTTATTCAGAAAGTTATATAAATATATTTCAGCCTAAAGGTCCTTCAAGGACCAATCACCTCTGCTGTGTCTCTCAACATGTGTTAGTTATTCATATTGTGTAGCTGGTCATACTAAGTTACTGTGTAGCATTTCTGATCTGTGATTAGATTTTTCATTTTGTTGGCTTAAAAAAGGTGAGAAGTACTTCTCCATGAACACACAAGTATTCAAGCACCTTTTGCTTTCCACTGACATACTTATAAACAAGAAACAGAACTATTTGAATGAATGTTCATAGATGTTAGATCGAATACTTCAGAAACTTTTGTCACTTAGTCCATGGCTATTTTCTGTATCACGGCTGTACAGTATATGCCCAATTAAACTAAAAATAGGCTTCCAAATGGTTTGTCAAAAATGGCATTGCTGAAGTGCCTTCTCATGTCAGTACAAGTATTATATAAGCTTTTGTTTACAATGATTATTGACAGCAACCAAAAAAGTACAAAGTTTACCACTTAGAGTACAGGACATCAATGCTTTCTTACACATAACACTAGATATGGCCCTTCAAATATTGTCACTTCCACTCACATTAAATGAGGCTACATCAGTATCTTAAGTACTCTCTTGCATCTCTAGTTACCAAAAGAAACACTTTGAACACCATCTACTGTATTCAATTATCTAGTGATTGGTAAAACTTGGTCTAAGTGTTGGTGGCCTGCGATATACATCAGGTCCAGACTAGATGATCTAGTGGTTCCCACTGGCCTTAAGCTTTGTGACTCTGAAACTGTCGAGATTTTAAGGGTCCACTCTACTGTTACAGAAGAGCAACCTTCAGAATCCAGATTCAAGACTCATTTTTTTTAGTTTTGTTCCATATTACATACCAGCCTTTGATTACTGCTTCCATCTCCCTTTAATTTAGGGGGAAATAAATTAGATTTAGAGAAATGAATTGGTCTTAATTTTAGAGAGTCTGATTTATACTGTAACACAAGCTTGTCTGCCTACTGCTTGCAAATTACAATATTACATTTATTTGAATGTTGGGGAAAAGTTAAGTACTATTCTAAATGAAGCTCTTGGCAGCTACTCCCATTTAATTTTTTACTAATGAGTAAAGCTTGGCTAATAAAGTAGTACAAATCACCATCCAGACTGTTGAATTGGAAAAACAGACATTGGATTAAATTCAGAGGTAATGAGTAAGGACATCCCTTACACCTATTTATTAGAGCTGGGGGGGAAACGGTTTTCCCCAGCCTGTGAGAATTTTTGAAGTTTTTCACTCATCCTGAATCTGGACTGATAATCCAAACAAAAATTCAGTTTGGGTCAACTGAAACCCCATTTCATGTAGTTAATTCTGAAGTTTTGTTTTCATTTGTTGCTTTTTTGGAACTTTTAGTATAAGTTAGAATTTTGAAACAAAGTCATACAACCAAACCATGTTTTGAACATGTCAGAACTGGACAGCTGGACACTTCAATAAATTTTGGAACTTTTTTCAAATGAAGGGATTCATCAAAACCGACCCCACCCGCAACCCCAAACATTTTTGGTTTTAGCAAATCAGCATTGTGCAACAAAAGAGATTAGTCAGAAAATTCCCACCCAACTCTACCATTTATCTCCAGTACTGGCAGAATGGATGTAATCCTAGTGGCAAGCTGTGACATTTGGTTCCCCCTTATCGGAGGGGCTTGCAAACCCAGGGTTTGGACCAATCTCTACTAGTAACTCATTGGTTCCACATCACCTGTGAAAGTTATTTTCCCTTGCTGTTGTGTCCCACATCCCCATTCTGCTGTGCTGCTAAAACTTAATTGAATCTTGATTCCTGAAGCACAATGACTGGTATTCATCTTGTTCCACTATATTGCATGCTAAAAAAGCAGACCACCACTAGAGTAGAATAAAGTGGATGGGACAGGAAGGAGGGGAAAGGAGACACCACGACACCAATGAGGCTTCTCTCAATTGTTATGCAAGGTCTTTGACTGCCTGCAAGAGTTCTTTCAATGGAGCAGGAACACAACTGAGTAGTTTGAAATTAAGAAGAGCCCAAACCTGCACTACTGCTCTGTTGGTTTCCAGATACTTTAGTTGCAACACTACTCTAGAAATTGTCAGATAACTGTGCTATGACATCAATCCAGCACCCACTAAAGTCAACAGGAGTCAATGGTACATGATCTATCAGCAGCTACATATTGTCCCTAACTGATATCCCCGCTTCTGCCCAAAGAAGCAAGAAATGTGACAGACTAGCTAATGTAAAATCAACGAGTGAGAAACTGTGGTATAGCTAGATCTATGGCTCAGATGCTCTCTAAAAAACATTGGCTTCACTTCTAAGCATGTCTGACTCTAGGCTTTGAAATGGCTTAGAAGGTAGAGCACCAGATGTGCTTAAAGCTAGCATGGTATCACTATCACTTTTCTCCTCTTACTGGTGGTGGCAGTCTGCTCAGCAAAATAAGGTAATGCCACAAGAAAGGCTAATATTGGTCCACATGCACCATAAACTTCAGAATTGGGTGCACAAGTCTGCCAGCGTGTAGTAAGGGGCCCTATACATGGTGTAATAAAGGAGTAATGAGCCAGTAGCTGAAGAAACTGCAGTATTATGCAAAGATACAAGTGGATATTGAGGAGATAAAGAGAAGAGGGTCTCATTTCTTTTTTCCTTTCCTACTCCAGTGCTAGAGACACTGGCTTAGTTAAAGTATATCAAGCACATAGGGTGATCTACCATTTAAAAGATGATGCACATATTAGCTGTAATCCTTCCCTTTAGTTATTAATTCAATAATTTATGCTGTATCTAAACAGATATACATTTTCCATGGCCAACTAGAATTGTCCTCTGAAGATTTTCAGAACTCATTCTTTTCTCGAAGTATTCACAGTGGCTCTCCAAGGAGCGTGGGGGAAGAAGAGAAACTACAGTGTTTCATGCTAGATGTTTCCCCCCCCCCCCCCCCACAAAGGCCACTCCTATTGGTCTCCCGAATGGATGGTTTTTAAAACTAACCTGCCTCCTATGTGGTTTACATATTTAGAATCACCACAGACACCTTTTAGCTTGAACTGAAGCCTAAGAATATAAGACCTATTGTAAAGTAATCAAAAGCACCTAAGTGACTTACAAGCCCAAGTCCCATTTTCAAAAGAGACAGAGTACTATAAATTTATTTTGAAAATGTTACCCCTTGACATTATGCACCTTGTTTTGGCTTAGGATATTTAAAAAAAAAAAAAAAAAAAAAAAAGGATGAGAACTTTTCTCCTCCAAATAGCTTTTCTGTGTTTTCTTCCCCTAACATTCAACTTGCATTTTATATATCTAGAATAAGCATACTTGATTTGGGCTTTATTTGCATCAAACAAAACAAAAACATTATTCTGATGATTGTGTATTATGGTATTGTCCTCAGATACTCCTTGTCTGTTTAAGAAAGAAGTTGTAGTAAAAGTTCATTGAAGAAAGTGTAGATGTTCTAAATAGTTCATTAATTACTGTATACGCCAAGGTTTGAAAGCAGAAACTGCATTTTCAGGTATAGGGAGAATTTTCTCTAAATAATCTAAAGAAGATGTTCTATCTTCGATACTCTGGTTTATAGAAGCATCTGAATGCCTCGCAATCTCTAATGTATTTATCATCATGAGCATGAGGCAGGGCAGTGCTATTATCCCCATTTTACAAATGGGGAACTGAGTCACAGAGGAGCGCAGTCGCTTGATCAAGATCATACAGGAAGCCTGTGGTGGAGCAGGGGCTTGAATGAAGATCTCAAGTCCTAGACTACTGCCCAAGTCATTGGACCATCCTTCCTCTGTTGCTACAGGTGACGCAGTTTCTCACATGAAGCATGCTCTCAGTCTTCACACTTTCTTTGTTTTGACCTTCACCACATTCAGAGTCCTTGCAGCATCCTTGGGAAGGGAGGCCTCAGTTCCTACACATAGAACAAGCACTCCGACATATTTCTATGCTGTTCTCACCTTCCTAGAAGTCAGGAACAGTTTCTTTCCTCAGAGCTGCTAGTGTTTATCCACTAGTGCCAATTCATAGTCACTTAATTCAACAGCTGTTGTTATTCTCTAATAAACCAAACAGAAAAACAATGAAAATGTAGCTAGGTTGGATTAGCTAGCTAGACCCAAATTCTGTTTTAAGTTACAAGTTACCAGAGTGGTCAAGTTGCCATGAGGTTGCACAATCTTTTGTACCCATTCCATCTTACATGCTGCAATACCATCACCTCTCAATCTAAAGGTTGGTAAGGTCAGTCAGTATTTTGATGGGAACCCCCTGGAAGACCTACATATTGCACAAAGTTGTACTGGTGTTTGTGATGACATTCCCCTCTGAGGTGGTCTTCATAGCTAGAAGAGGTTATTCCCCACAGCGGATTGCTAAATTGATAGAAAATCTGAGTGGCATAGGTAGTTTTTGCCTCAGTATCCAAAGCTGAGGCTATACTCCCATGCACATCAGGGATTTACCTCCACTGGCTACAAGGAAGTAAATGTTATGCCTTGTAAAATCCTAGTGGAGTCATCAAGAGAGATCTCATGTTGAAATAAACAACAACAACAAGAGAGACACCAATTTTTTGCACTGAAACATAGCCCAAGTCTGTACTGAAATAGTGCCCCAGCTTGTGGTAGGTTACCACAGTAATGCAAAGAAGATGTAAAATTTGACCACTTGGGGGCATTAAAAATCCCAGAATTCACAGACAATTTTAAAGTTCATGGATATACTAAACATCCATCTTTCAAACTAAATGGGAGGTACAGTTAGGCCCCTTTATGGGGCAAGATGGTGGAGACAGTACAAGTTGCCTGTCACAGTTCAAGACAACTGCACCTGCATTACTCCTCTATGGGCCAACAAAGCACCCACTTTCAGGATTCTGGTTCCCCAACCATCACCTCTCCTTGGTGGAGACCAGGGTTTATCCAGGCTGCACAGTTGCGTGCCTACACTGAGTTCCCAAGCAAGACAGACTGCCTAAAAGCAGGCCTGCTTTGCTTTTCTACTCAGAGTCTATAATGGTCCACAGTTATGAGGTACCACACAGCTTTTCCTAAGCAAGCACACTTATTGTTAAGCAGAAAGCATTAGAGAGAAAAACATTAAAACAATAAGAGAACCTATAATGCTTGCCAATATACTTACCCGAGATCACCCCAACTCCAGCGAGGCCTCTGGTAGGAGACAGCCCTTCAAATCCCACCAAGAGGTTTCTGTGGTTACAAGTTCATAACTGCCTTGGCTCAAAACAAGCATCCCTATTAATCTGACAGTCACTCCTTTATACAGTTTGTGCGCCTGATGTTCCCCTCACACAACAGGTGGTCTTCAGACAAAGGTCCCCTCCTCAGGGCAAAGCACCAAAAGGCTTGCACAGCTGGAGGCAATATATTTGCCTACACCTCCCCTAGAGATTTCCTGAGAAACCCATTTAATCTGCCAAACTAGAATGAACTTTTTAAGTTGTTTCAGATAGCCCTTTAATGCTCATAACACTTCCCAGGGTTTACATTAGTCATGTCTCAAGAGGGGAGACATTACCTACAATACATAAATATTTTGCATGTTTAATACAATGAATTCCTAAAATACTTAAACTTAATAAAGTGTGTCCAGGATATTGCAGAAACTTGCCATATCTGTCACACTTCTGTCTGAGGCAATCAGCTGCATGGCAAAGCCTGAGCAGAGTTAAGCCCTTTATCTGGGGGCAGGGGTTGTTTCCCCAGGACTGTGTGCAAATTCAGAAGCTAGAGGATTGATTGCAGCTGTGTGTTAGAAGCAGAAAGCCATCAGACAGCAAGAGAAACAGCCATGAGAATGGCCTTCATAGGCAACAGTGGGACAGAGCTCTTGGAAGGCTAGTGAGGCAGGTTTGGAAGCTGTGAGCAAGGGAATCTTTGTATATATTCTTTGTAAATAAACAGAATTGCACTAAAGAAATACCTGACTCTTATAATCAGTTTCTCCTTCTAATAGAAATAACTGAGCAAGGCCTTAAATATTGGCTAACCTCTCTGGACAAGGGGCAACATTATCATAATCAATGCTGCTGTTCTAGGGAGAAAACAGCAATTTTGCTATTTAATATTAGATTTGAGGGCCCCCAATTTAGGAAGACACCTCTGTTCATAATAGCATTTATGCAAACACTTAATTTTAAGCACCTTCTAAAGTCCTATTTAGCTGCCAGCTCTTCAGACTGAGTTGGGCACTTGGATTCTTCCACTGAAGCCTTTGGATCCATGCTTTTGAATCACAGGACAGAAGTTGGATCATAGTGATTGCTGAGTGCCACTGTACATCCAGATCTCTGACAAATCACTGTGGTTCATTGTCTTATTTGATTTCCCACCCCCGTTAAAACAGATTCTATCACGTTTGACAACCGCATAAAAGATTTATGCTAAGTGTAAGTACAAAACAGTTATACAATGTTGTAGAAGACTCTTTCATTATAGGTAGGATGAATGACATTTAAAATCGGCAGATTATGCTTTTATAACCTTCAACACGAACACAATTTCATGTGCCTAGATGAAAAATAGAAACCCGACAATTGCCACTAGCCCTTACCAAGTATATTCCACACTGTTAAGCAGATGACAAAATAGCAAAAACAAAATGGAATTTAAACAATGTTTTCCTTCCTATGTCAGTGAAGCACAAAGTCTGAGTCACATTTCAGTCATATCAATGTCTTCTGTTGACATACCATTGATAAAGTATTCCAGATAAGCTTCATTAGTTTCAAATAAAACATTCATTGTTTCTCTTTTGATTTGTCATTCATTTGGCCATAAATATACCATAGGATACAATTATCAGAATGCTACATATAACTTGGGCCATAGGAAAAGAATGCAAGAGATATTTGTTACAGAAATAATGTCAAACCTGACTATACATTAATTGAGCTTGCAGGGATGATACCTCTGAAAAGTTTAAAGTGTCAAGGGAGTTTTATCCTTTACATGTTGGGCCAGGTCCTCAGCTGATGTAAATTAGCATAGCTCCATTTAAGTCAATGGACGAGCTACACCAATTTATACCAGCTAAGGATCTAGCCTTTTTTATTTTATTTTTTGGCCACTATTTGGTTTAATGGCCTGTATTTTTTAGATATTCTATTTCTCAATTCACCCTTACAAGCCCAGGATGAGACACCCGATTTAATAAATATTGAACCTATAAGAACTTGATGAGTGTAAAACCACTAATGGAATCGCAACTTTAAGACTGTGCCCTCTAAAATCAGTTCCTTTTAAAAATTGAATAATGTGTCCTTGAAGGTGAAGAGATTGACTCTAAAGGCTAATAAATCAAAAGAAGTAGAGCTCAGCACATGAGTAAGAAATTTTACTAGACAGCCTCCCTGCCTTCATGAAAACTGAAGCTCTATTTCTGTTACAAAAAGGGTCAGATACACAATGGATGCGTGTCCAGATTGTTAAGCAGTTTCCCTAAAATCAGGCAAGCTGAACATACTTTGTAAACAAGCCCAATAGCAAGAGGCAGTTTGCACCTGCAGCTCTCCTTTATCAGCTACTGCTTTTATAATTTGGCAGAAGTTGAATTATCTCCTGGAAACAACAAGCAGGGAGACATTCCGTATCACTCTTAGGGCCCTCTGGTCCGAGGGCTCAAGGAGAAAAGTTTCAAGGGCCTGCATGGCAGAGATTTTGTCATCTTCCTTGCAGGTTTTGTTAAGAGACCCCAGAGAGCAAAGATACTGAAGAGAAATGGTAGGAGTGCCATTCTTCCCTCTCTCCAAGAGTCTGGGGATTTCAACCCTTTCATTTTTAGTTCCTTCTCACCCCTTCTCTTCAGGGAAGAAGTGAATTCATAAAAGCTATGCAATTATTTCAATTTTATCTCCTTTCCTATAAATCGCTGCAGCACTCTGTCCTTCTAACCTTTCCCGGTTGTAGGAAGGAAACCATGTTTGCCTCTTGTGTTTGTTTTCTAATGCTTGTTTAAGGAATTAACTGAGGAAGAGACTGGGATAGTGAAACTGCAGCTCAGATAAAACACCCATCTCAAAAAAAAATATCTTTACATTGTTTAGTTTTTTTAGTTTTCAGCTCATATATATGACAATGTAAAGATTTATATATAGAGGCACTTACCTGACTAGGGATGATGCTTACAGAAAATAACTAGCTCCTCTCTGATTCATTCCACAAGAAATTAACTTCTTGACTTCAGCTACATCTTGACAATTGGGTTCTATTGGACAATAGTCAACCCAGGTGTTGCTAATTTAAGGAGTCTCAGGTGCAGCAATGACCATTTAGCAGAAGCTGACATAGCATAGTCACTTTAACACCCACACACACACCCTGCCTCCACCCCCACCCCCAAAAAACCCCTGAAGCACTAGCCTGTAGTTCATTCTATGGAGTAACATTAAGGAAGTAAACTGGTGAAGAGAAGTTGGCTATAAAAAAAAAGCACTGAAGCTACAATCAGAGGCCCTGAATCCAAATCTTTCATGAGTGAAAGTCAGACTTCAGTCAGTGGGTTTACACTGAAGGAAGTGAGATCAGAATCAGGCTTGTAGCAGCTTGGTATTGTCTGAACTTAAGTAAACTATAATCCATGAATATTTTAGTTTTGTTAATGTGTATTTATTGCTTCTACATTTTGCTGCAGCACATATACTTTGCAAACACACTTTTTATTTGGCTGGTGACAATAACAAACTACTTGCTTTACTCAATCAGTCCCACTGAAGTCAAGTAGGTCCCATTTAGCTCTTCAATACAGTCATGTCTCACAGGGCCGGCTCCAGGCACCAGCAAAGGAAGCAGGTGCTTGAGGCGGCCAAGGGGAAGGGGTGGCACGTCCAGGTCTTCGGCGGCAATTTGATGGTGTGTCCCTCACTCCCTCTCAGAGTGAAGGACCTACCACCGAATTGTCACCGAAGAATGAAGTGGCGCGGTAGAGCTGCCGCCGAAGTGACGCCGATCGTGGCTCCCCCCCCCCCTTTTTTGGCTTTGCCGCTTGAGGCGACAAAAAAGCTGGAGCCAGCCCTGATGTCTCATAACAAATAGAAAATGCACTTGATGTCATACTCCTCTTTGCTTTTTGTTTGCTACAGTGTACTTTGAAAATACTTAAGCCACTTTTAATGTCTTCTCCCACCACCACCATTTATTGTTGCCAATCACATTTTCATAACTAATATCTATGAAATGCAACAAGAAATTCTTGGGGCCTGTTAAGACACAGAAGTAGAGAGCTAAAGCCCTCCCCCCCCCCGCGCCCTTAGGCCCCAATCATATAATCAGATCTGCATGGACTGACCTATCTGAAACACCATTGAATTCACAGCGGGTCACATAGGCCCTTATGTCTTCCCTCAACACAAAGGAGTTTTAATAAATACAAAGAGAAGCAGAGAGTAATGTCACTTCTGAGTGAGGAAGGGGACCCCAATAAAAAGGGAGATCAAATAATGAGGGACACTTAGGGCTAGGTAACCCTTTCCACTATACGGTTCAAAAGGGAAGTAGGAATTAAAATAGTTACATGTGGAACTTTAACCTTCCTGGAATACATCTAAGCACAGAGACTTCTCCCCTTTGCAATTAGGACACAAGAAGTGAACTCAGTTTGAGTGTACTATTGATACTAAAAATGAGACACATAAATGTGTCTTGGATGCAACAATGAAGTAAAGAAAAGCAAGGGTATAAGCATTATGGCCCTGATCCTGCAAGCTTCTGCAAATGGGTAGACCCCTGAGTTCAGTTGAAGCCAGATTGATTTCAGTGGTTTACCTATGCAGAACCAGTGTCTGGACTGGGGCCTAATATTCTGGCACTCCTGCACCATGACTGGGAGTTTTCACCAGAACCAAAACATATCTAAGATATGGGAGAACCATACTTTCCAGTGAATGGAACACACTATGTTAGAGGAAAATCAAATTCAAAGTAATCAGCTTCAGTACATCAAGTGAGCATTGACAGCATTTGAATTATAAGTGGATGTAACTGGATACCTTAAGTGACAGCTAAGAGCGTGGGGAAGGTAAAAGGATCTGAGGTGTATATATTATATATATTTTAAACAAAGATTAGTAATTCGTTTAAAAAGATGAGGAACAGGAATGGCTCTACCTCTGAATATATTAAATGAATACATCGATGTGAAACTTGAACTGCTGGGATTGTTATGTGTCACCTCCAGTGTTGTCAGAACTGTGCTGCACTGTAATGTGACTGATGCATCCTGACATGACACAACCAAGTGTCAAAGACAATGGGAACAGAAGTTTGTTTTTTAGTAACCAGCATGAGCAACATCTTACTTTGAGATTTTGCAGGGTTTTTTAAGTGACCCAGTATAGTCAAAGTATAATGTTATTTTAACAAGAAATAATCAGGAAGTTGGGAGAAAAATGGGAATAAAACTTTTAACCCAAAAAGAAAGATCCTAGTACATTAGGGATGATCAAATAATTAGGGATCCAATGTTGCCTCATCGAAGGGAGCACATAGAGCTCCCAACCACACTCATGGAAGCTATGAGGCTGTAAATTAGGGAAGACAGACTATTGTGTTTTAAAGAAGAGACTGGATCTCTTTGTATGGAGAATTTCAAATACATTTTAATGTTGTGGTTAGCGTAGATATATTTCTATTCATCACTCTTCTGATGGAAATTGCTATAATAAACTTTCAAAGACTATTTCTTTATAAAACCTTTATGTCAACCAGCTCAAAAAGAGTCCAGGCTAGAAAAAAAAGCCAGAGGAGAGCCAGGAAAGTTATGGCTTCAAAGCAGCGAGAGTTTGTTAAACTAACCAGTCTATGAAGCCTATTAGAGAGTGCATCCTGGTGCTGCAGATTTATACAAGCTAATAAGATAAGTTTAAGGACACTTTGTTAAACATATTCAGCCCAGGAATTACTTTGAAGAGAAGACACCAATCTTGTCAGCTGGTTATAAATTCAAATAGGTACTTCAAGGACAAAGAAATAGGGCTTTTAGGTTGAATGATCTTCCAGTAGCTTCACTTCTAGCGTGGATAGCTCAGTCTTTGACATATTTATTATGAATCTTCATTTAGAAGCTAACAAACAAGTGTGGCCAGAAAAGAAGAATCCCAAAACATCATAAACATTATAAACCACCACCAAGTCCAGTAAATAACTGCAAGACAAGGGACAATCCTACAAACCATTTCTTGTATGAATAGCCTCACCAGCATCAATGAGACTACTTCAAGGAGCAAGAACCGGGAGTAAACAGTTGCAGGATGGGGCTCCAAAAGAATACACAAGAACAAGACAATCAGAATACTTTGAGGAAAACTAAACACAAACACAGTATAAAGATGACATACTGCATCGTGCAGTTGCAATTAATGCACTTTATGTGCAACTTTACTAGACACTTTCAGTTCAGAGATCCAAAAATTTTCTATCTCCTGGTTAATGCAACCTGTAAGCTCTGCAAGTCCTCCCACTTAATTTCTCAGCTCAACATGACCAGTCCCAGTTTAAGTCTCTTAAATACTATTTTCTGTAACAACTGTTTTCTGACTTTGTAAGCAGACATGGGCCTGCAGGTGAACCTAGCCTTACCTTTCTCCAACTGGGTGTCAACCAATTCACTTGCACAGATCAGAGCAACAAGAAGCCAAGCCAAACCAAACTAGTCAAAAAAAACAAATTGTCACTTCCTGTGATGAAGCACCAAGGAAGGCAGGCACACACACAGCAACAAATTAAAGGCCCTTACCTCAGGGCCCAGTTTCAGCTCTCCCAAACTGAAAGTCCAGAAAAAGTCTCTGTACCTGGTCAACTAATCTTCCAGAACTTGAGGGGGAACTCTGCCTCTTGCAGACTTCTCATCAAACCCTCCCCCATGCAGCTTCATCTTCCAATAGATAACTAGGGCAGAGCAGGGAGTCTCCTTAATTGCACCCAGGCTGTTCTGATCTCCAGGCTGAGCTGTAAACGGGTAGTACACTCCTTCACAGACACCTCACTAATGCAAACCTTACAACATAATTAATGAGCTCAGAATTTAGAGTCAGAGGAAATTATGTTGCCCAAGCTACTTTTCTGATCTCTTATAGTCTGTTTGCTAGCAACTCTACCATTCTTCTTATTCCCAATACAGCATCCATATTTTTGCAGCACATAATTCCCTACACATAATAGGCCAGCATCACCACTGTGCTACTCCACTTTGACACTGGCATAACTCCACTGAAATGAAAGATGTAAACAACTGGAGTGACATAGTGATGAATAAGGGTAACATTTTTCATAAAATGAGGAGCATTGCACTGTAGACTTAAGAAATACTTGTAATTGTCAACTCTTTGGGGCAAGGATCATCTTTTTGTTCTGTGTTTGCACAGTGCCTAGCATAGTGGGGATCTGGTCCATGACTAGGGGCCCTAGATGCTATGGCAATACAGTTAATAGATAACTTGTGGTAATGACTCCATAGTTCAGGCTTCGGAGCTACAGTTTACCAAGGGACATGGTGTATTCTCCATCACTGACAATTTTTAAATCAAGATTGGCTGTTTTTCTAAAAGATCTGCTTTAGGAATTATTTTAGGGAAGTTCTATGGCCTGTATTCTACAGGAGGTCAGATTGATGATCACAATGGTCACTTCTGGCTGTGGAATCTGAGTCTATAATTGAGCACGGAGGCAGATTGCTAGGCCCATGTGGAACCCCACAGACTTCGGTGAAGGCTATGAAATCTGTGGGAGAGCCATGGCAATCTCCCCAAATGCCCTCACTAGCAGGATGAAAGCCTAAGACTGTAGCTTGCTTTCCATTATAGGCCTGATTTAACTCACATCTTCCATGTTCCTATGGGAGAGGGAAATCTCTTTTTGCGTGAAATTTGGCATACGTGGTCTTTAGCCAGGGTAGAACATGTTATTAGAAAATTTGGGGAAACTGACAAGTCTCTGGCTGGGTTTTCAAACGAGCTTAAGGGAATTAAGTGCCTGATTCCTATTGAAATTCAATAAGATGTAGATGCCTAGCTTCCTTTAGGTTCCAGGGAACATCCAGGTCTATTGGCCATGCTAAAAGAAATGTAACAATACAGCTTTATAAATACTAACCGTCAATTAGATTCAGTTTAAATAATCTCAGGCCTTTTCTGTAATATAATATTTTATAAAAACATTATTTTGAACCTGGCAGCACCCCTTTAATGTTAGAACTATCCAAAATTCCTAAAAAACAATACAGCTGTAGCCTACAGTTCACCTGTAAAGCTAACCAGACGAGTACCCAGAAGTCACCTCCTACAAGACAGGGCCAACAAAGAAAATAACAGAACACCACTAGCTGTCACCTTCAGCCCCCAACTAAAACCTCTCCAGCGCATCATCAGAGATCTACAACCTATCCTGAAAGATGATCCTTTACTCTCACAGATCTTGGGAGACAGACCTGTCCTCGCTTACAGACAACCCCCCAACCTAAAGCAAATACTCACCAGCAACCACACATCACTGAACAAAAACACTGACCCAGGAACCTATCCTTGTAACAAAGCCCGATGCCAACTCTGTCCACATATCTATTCAAGTGACACCATCATAGGGCCTAATCACATCAGCCATACCATCAGTGGCTCGTTCACCTGCACATCTACCAATGTGATTTGCATTCAGACAGTTATTCCAACAATTTGAAATGTTAGACATTCGCATCTTAAATGAAAAATATTTTTGATTTTTTTATTTCTTGTAAATTGTGCTCTTGTTTAAGCCCTCTTCTTTTACTGTCATTATTTTAAAGCATGGTTATTTGGAGATAATACTGGATATGTTATAAGCCAACTGATATTTCAACTATCACAGCAAATTACAATCATTTGAGTCAAGGTACTATGAAGCTCAAAGATCTGCTGTGCATCATAGTAATATCCCCAGTGATATCTACTCTCCTCCACTGTAATAGTCAGAATATAGAGTTTACTGTCTCTGACCTACTTCATCCTCTTCAACTCTGTTCTACTTAAGGCATTATTGTGAAAACAGAGGATAGCAAGGGAAGAGAAATGATTCAATGGGCATAATTCTCTGATAGTGTATTTTAACCCAGCTCTTTTTAAGTGGATGGAGCTGCACCAGTTCACACCAGCAGAGGATTTTGTTCTGCTTTTCCTTAATGAGTTAGAGATAGCAAATATACTCAGTTTACAAATCAAAACACATTTTTTTCTAAACACCAGCACTACATTTTCTACTTGGCTATGGGTTTTTTTATTATTATTATTATCACCAATGATAGAGATTCTGGGAGCAGAAATGAACTGGTAATTTTATTAATGATGCATGAAGCAAAATAGAATACATCTTACTCTTCCATAGCTACAGCATACTGTCTCCAGCAAGCTGGCCATCCTAAGAACGTGTTTTTGTTGTTACAATGAAATCTAAATTGTTTATATTTTGTTCTGGTATCTGCCATGGTTTTTACACATATACCAAAAATAATCATGAAATAAAACAGGAAAATGGAACAACAGTAATAAAATAGTCGTACCATACATTGTAAGCCCCACAGCAATCACTTATTCCATTGTGTGGTGAACTCTTAACAAAATGAATTGCTGTTTCACTTAACATGAGCTGCAAATTTAGGACACACGGCCAGAGATCTGCAAGTTATTAGTTCTTCATCAGGTGATGCAAATAGCCTAACAATAGCACACTAAGTTTGTCATAAGTTTTTGTATAGGGATCCACAGAGGATACAAAACCACACTGTCTACTTACAGTTACTGCAAGTTAAACAACATGCTGGTTTATTGTTTTAACTACATACTCAAAATGTTGGTACAACCTCCACCAATAAACAGGATGCAAGGTCAAAGGATGAAGCCTGGCTCCAGCCCATAATACTCTGATTTGCTCAGTTAACCCTTTAATAGCAATTTACTACCTCCTTCCATTCTTAATTTACTACTCAGATGTAGTCCTTTAAATAGCCATGGCCTCTTCTTTCTTTCACTGGATAGCAACCCTCCTTAGCTGCCAGCAAAATCTCAAGCATTGGGGAAACCTTCCTCCACTCTCTAAGTTCCGCCATTCAGTAGATACCCCTAATTTGGGCACCCTGGGCAACCCTTCATCCTCTCCTGGGCTTTGCTTCTCATGGTGGTCCTCACCCAAAAGCTAAGGCTCAGGCACTTATATGTCATTCCATAAGAGGACCTGATCCTCATCTTACCACTCAATGAAACGGACCATCAATTAAACAGATTTTAAACGACCAAGGTCCAGTTTGTTCTAGAATAGTACCTGGAATCCATGTTGGCTGCCATGTATTAACATTTTTGATATAGATTCAATCCTTCAAACCCAACTCTCTAACTTTGAAATGACAATCATGGGGAGCTTGGGTTTTTTTGTGGGGGGGTTGTGGTTGTTTTTTAATCAGCCTGTCTCCTTAAAATTTCCTTTTCTGAGCTGGGATGAATTAAGTCCAAATGAATTCTTATCCTTTTCCCCATCGACAGCTGGGCCAGGCTCACCCCCATTATAATGTGAGGAGTGGTTCGGTATGTCAAAAGAAATTGAGCCAGCTTGTTTCCAAGCTTCCATTCATTATCTTCTTCCTTCCCTCTTTGGAAGTTTGAATAGCTCTTTCTGCTAGACCATTTGAAGCTGGATGGGATGGAAACGTTTGAATACATTTAATCCCATTTCTGCTCAGAAAATCTTTAAACTTCAGACTGGTAAAATTTGGTCCATTGTCAGTGACAAGTACTACCAGAAATCCATGTGTGGTAAAGGTCTGTTGAAACTTTTCACAGGTAGCCATGGAGTTGTTGAGGTCATCATGTGCACTTCTAAGCATTTTGATTGGGCAGCCACTATAATTAAAAACATCTTCTCCTGTATCAACCTGCAAAATCAATGTATATATGGAACTATGGGTGTCCTAGCCATTCCCAAGGATGAAGGGGTGACAATGCCAGGGCCTGCTGGTTTACCTGACATTGGTGACATCCCTGTACTATTTTCTCCAGATCTTCATCCATGTTTGGCCACTATGCATAGCCCTGAGACACAGGTTTCATATGTGAAATGCCAGGATGCACTTCATGTAATTGGGTCAGGACTTGATCTCATCCTTGGTGGGGAATCACAACTCTTGTGCCTAACAGTATACATCCATTCTCTATACTTAGTTCTGTACTCCTGGTCCTAAATGGGTGAAATTCTTTCTTCTTACTCTGATTTTGAGCTATATGTGCTGCATTACCCAGGGAAGGATAAGATCCTTTCTAGTCTATTTTGTTATCTGGGACACCTTTACCTGGGTCTGGTCTACGTGTTCCATGAGAAGCATGTTTTCTTCTAGTAGTGCTATAGAACAAGCTGGTACTGGTAATGGTAACTGACTGAGGGCATCGCAGTTAGCATGCTGATGTCCAGACTTAACTATTTTATACTCATAAACATCTAATGTCAAAGCCTAGTGCTGTAGTCACACCAGTGCTAGGATTGGCACGCCTTTCTTTTCATTGCAGAGTCATACCAGTGGTTGGTGATCTGTAAAAATGGCAAAAGACTTCCCATATAGGTATTTGTGGAATTTTTTTATGCCAAACACAATAGTGAGGCTTTCTTTCTCCAATTGGGATTAATCCCATTCAGCTTTATTCAGGGTCCTGGAGACATATCCAGCTGGTCTTTCTCCAACATCTCTCATTTTATGGGACAAACCTGCCTCCAACCCAGGACAAAGCATCACAGGATGGGATTAATCCTTTGCCCAAATCAAAATGAACCAGGAGCTTTGAGGATCTGAGTAGCTTTTTAGACTCCTGGGACACTTTCTCCTGTTTTTTTTTCCCTGCCAAGGGGTCTCCTTCCTTAAATGTTGGTATAAAGGTTCTAAAGGGGCTGAAACGTTTGGAAGAAACACGTGTAAATAATTTAACATAACTAGGTAGGCTCTTCACTCAGTGGTGTTCTGGGGCACTGGTACTTGTTCAATAGCTGTGATCTTGTCAGCCATTGGGAAACCTCCCTCCTTGTCTATCCTGTAGCCCAGGTACCTCACTTCTAGTCTCATTAAAAAGCATTTACTTTGTTTCAAGAGAAGTACCTTCTCCAGCACTGAAAGAAGTTTAGGATCACTTCTGCTGGTATTAAGGATATCATCAGTCCTCCCTACAATCTCTGGAATACCTTTCAACAAATTTTCCATGGCTCACTAGAAAATTCCAGGTACTGACAATATTCCATATAGTAATCTATTGTATTGATATAAGGTGTTTATAGTGGTGAATTTCTTACAGTCCTCCTCCAAGCAAGTCTTCTCTTCCTGGAATGGTGTAATTGTCTATTTTAGAAACTTGATTCACTGTTACTTTATAATCCCCAAAGATGTCTTGTCGCGTTTAACCACTGGCACTAAAGGGGTAGCCCATTCAGAAAACTGCAATGGTGAAATGAAGCCCATCTTTTCCAACCTGTCCAACTCAATCTCAATTTTTTGTTCTGAGAGCATAAAGAATGGGTCTTTCTTTAAAATATTTTGGCTGCTCCACATCCTGAATATAAATCCTAACCATTACCACCTCCCGCATCCCTAACCCTTCTGAAAAATTATTGGATGATCCAGAACTTCCTGGAGTGCTGGTGTTTTACCCTGGTCTAATTTAAACATTTCTTTCTGATTCACTTTTAGTTCTTTCAACAAATCTCTAACAAATTTTGCCTTTTTCCTTGGATCACTAAGACTGGTAAGTTTTTCTTTTGGCTTTTATATTTTACAGGAACTAGCACTGAACCTACCACCTGGATGGGTTCTCTGATGTAGGTATGCAGCATCATTCCTTCCTTCACTCGTGGACTTAGTCTCACTTGGCACCACTGATAAGATTATGATTTAGTCATGGGTATTTTTGAGTAAAAGTCACAGACAGGTCACAGGCAATAAACAAAAATCCACAGCCTCTGACCTGTCCATGACTTATACTAAAAATACCTGTGATTAAATTTGGGGGGGGGGTGCTGGAGGGCATGGGGGGGCACCGGGGCCATTGGCTCCAGTTGCCAGTGGCCACAGCTGTTCCAGACGGCCAGCCAGAGACCACTACCAGGGGCTGCGGACCGCAGCTGCTCCGGGTGACCGGGGTCCGCTGTCAGGGGCCAGAGCAGCAGCTGATGTGGCTGTCTCAGAGGCCACCTGAGCAGCTGGTCCTGGAGCAAGCTGCTTGAGCGGCCCTGGGGTGAGCCACACTGGCCCTTGCAGAAGTCAGAGGTCACGGAAAGTCACGGAATCCATGAGTTCCATGACCTCTGTGACAGACATGGAGCCCTACTGATAAATATATTCATTAATTACCATAGCTGAAGCCCCTGTGTCTACTTCCATGTGCACCGACTGATTGTTTAACAATACTGTTACTTCATAAGGACCCACTTTCTTCCCTGTTATAGAGTACATAGTGTGTACTTCCTCATCTGTCTTTTCCTCCCCCTCCAGTAAAAAGACCCTCTGCTTCCTTTCTTTTTCTTTGTAATTATGGAGGTTTACAGCTTGGCTTTGATATGCTTGTTGATATCCAACCTTGAGGCATTGATGACACTGGGTCATTTTATATTTACAGATGGATGCCAAATGAGCTTCTCCACAGTAAAAGCATCCTTCAGGAGCCGGAAACCCTTTGTGTTTCTTTGCATTTTGTTTACAGAATTGGTTTGATTGTTTTGTAGTCTAAATGAAAATCTTGTATATTTTTTCACTGCTACTTCCATAGCCATTGTCAGTTCTACCACTTTGCGCCAGGTCAAGTTCCCTTCTGCCAGTAACCACATTTGAATTTTTTTTATCATGATTAATGCCAGAAACCAATCTGTCTCGCAGCATATCCTCCAGGACATCCCCAAATTAACCATATGCAGTTAGCTTTTTAAGCTCAGCCACATACAGTGATATAGATTCACCTTGCCTCCTCATCCAATTATGTGAGTTAAAACTTTCCACAGTAGTAATGCTGGTCTTTAGTGTTTAGTGCTCAGTTAAGATCCTTTGTGGATCTTCTAAATATTTCTCTCCTGGTTTCTGAGGTTGTAACAAACTACTTAAGAGGGAGTAGGTTTTACTCTCACAGATACTGAGAAATATCACTTTCTGTTTTTCTTCATCTCTCATCTCATTTGACAGGAAATAGTGACCTAATCTTTCAACATATTGCTGCCAATCCTCATTTTCTGCATTAAACTCTTCAATTTCCCATAAGATGCCATTCTATGTTTTCTCCTCATTACCAGTTTTGTATAGGGGCCCCCAAAGGATACAATAAGATGCAGTCTACTTTCAGTTACCTCAGGCTAAAGAACACGCTGCTTTATTGTTGGAACTACATACTCAAAATGATGGTACAACCCCCACCTACAAACAGGAAGTAAGGTCAAAGGGTGAAGCCTGGCTCCAGCCCATACTACTCTGAGTCACTCAGTTAACACCTTAATAGTCACTTTGCTACACAAGTGTAAAGAAAAAAGTCTGTTGGATAATGATTTTTGTTCTCCATTATTAATCTAAGCCATTAACGGTTATTACCACTGTCTGTAATAGTCTGATTAAATTTACACTTGTTATTAGAAATCTGATGAAGGTGTATATCTCAGTAAAAAAAATCATTAAGATGGGACTTTGTGGCACTCATGATCATTTGAGAACAAAGTGACAGATTCTTCTGAAGTCAGCATACTAAAAATGGAAATACTGTAATCTGTAATTATAGTCTGCATAGTTTTCATCTTCAATATATTTTGTTATAATAGATGTTCTTGTGACAGATCCTCAGTTTAGCTAAACTGATTTATCTCCACTTAAGTTAATGGCACTATGCCAGTTTACACAAGTTGAGGATCTGGGCCCTGATATTTTAAACTATAACAAGAAATGGAAAAGAATAAGAAACTGTATTTACTCAAGATGTTCTCTAAACTGTATCAACTGTCACCAGAAGTAGGCTGCTAGGGCTGCTTAATAAATGGGTATGTGAGATTTGCCCCCTAGAATAAACACACCAATCTGCGGTGTGCAAAATGGGAAACTATTTGTGGAAAATAATGACATCCAACTTTAAGAAATCAGGTTAATAGTCTCACTATTTGTATGGCTCAACACTGAAAATAATACTGTGTCAGTTGGCTGGGGAAAGAACTGCGACTGTTGCAGTTAAGGGCATTGTTAAACTAAGCAGTAGGTGATACCCTAACAGAAAGTCAATCTCTACCATTGCTAGTGGAATACACTAAGTCCCACCTGGGAAAATCCTCTTTAGGCGTCATTCAGCATACATCACATTTCAGCCCCAGTCCAGCAAAGCACTCATGCCCAGAGTTTTAACGCTATTTTGGTTGCAACACCTAGCTGCCTAAAGCTCATTTTCAAAAGAGATTAGGGAATATTGACTCTAAATTCCCAAATCCCTTTTGAAAATGAGTTTTAGGTTCCTAAATCAGGCAGGTGTTGCAGTACTGAACAGAACAACATGTAAATACCTTTAAAAATCTGTGTGTAAGGCCCTGATTCAACAAATCACTTAAGCACACGTACAACTGTAAGCAAGTGAATAGTCCTATTTGATGGCATTCAGACATTGAGCAAGTATACACTCTTCCGGTTGCTTTATGTCAGAAGCAAACAAAATATTAAAACCCTGTGATGGGTGTACAAACCCCACATTGCAAGGGAAGGGGTTAAAGAGCTGCTTTGGGTCCAGGCAGTCCCACCTCACCACACCCACAAAGCCTGCGCAGGCTGGTGGAGGAGTTTAAAAAAGGGGAACAGAGTAGCTCAGTGGCAGACAGACAGTGGAGATAAGCTGACCTACACTCTGAGCTCCAGGGAAGACATACCACAGGAGTGCTTGCTTCTTGAGGTCTGTCTATAGTGACCTGACCAAGCCTATTGTCACAGTTCAGGACAACTACAACTGTATTTCCCCTCAGTGGTCCAGCAAGGGCACCCACTTTCAGACTTCCAGCTCCCTTGGTTGTCAGCTCTCTTGAATGGAGACATGTCTCTCTCCCTTTGGGCCAGGGTATCTCCAGGCTGAACGGTTCCCTGCTTTCACTGTGTTATTTCCAGCAGAGACAGGCTGCCCAAGCAGGCCTGCTTGTTTTCTCTTCAGAGACAGCTAATTAACAGTGTGATTGCCCACAGTTATAGTTCCCACACAGCTGTTTTTATGCAAGCCTATTTTACTCTTAGGACAAAGCACTATAGAGAAAACATCTTAAAAGCAAAAAAAAAAAAACCCTGCATGCATGCTAATAAGCATCCCAGAGATCACTTCAGCCCTAACATAGGCTCTGGAAAGAGCAGTCCTTCAACACTCCACCCAAAGGGTTTCAAGTTCAAGTTCATCACAGCTTCAGCTCATAACAAGCACCCAGTCATATGGGGCTTCCAACCTTTCCCTAAGAATCAGAGTGCTCCATTGCTGGGGTCCTGTCTGTTGTCTAGATCTGGAAGAAGGACTAGAGCCTGTGTAAAATCAGGCTAATTATCAAAAATTATTTCAGTCTCTGTTAGAATCCATTTTGAACTAGCATATGCATATCTCTCCAAGTGGGGTGGCTTCCAAGGGATTGATAACCGGAGGAATTAAGAACACAAGAATGACCATACTGGGTCAGACCAATGGTCCAATCTAGCCTGATAGCCTGTCTTCCATCAGTGGCCAGTGCCAAATGCTTCAGAGGGAGTGAACAGAACAGGGCAATTTATTGAGTGATTCATCCCCTATCATTCAGTCCAAGCTTCTAGTAATCAGAGGTTCAGGGATACCCAGAGCATGGGATTGCAACCCTGACCATCTTGGCTAATAGCCATTGATGGACCTATCCTCCATGAACTTATATAGTTCTTTTATGAATCCAATTATACTTTTGACCTTCACAACATCCCCTAGTAATGAGTTCAACAAGTTGATTATGCATTGTGTATGTATGTGTGTTAGACCTACTGTCTATTAATTTCATGGGGTGACTGGTTCTTGTGTTATGTGAAAGGGTAAGTAACACTTCCTTATTCATTTTCTCCACCACCATTCATGATTTTATAGACCTCTATCATATGTCCCCTCAGTTGTCTCTTTTCCAGGCTGAACAGTCCTAGTCTTTTTAATCTCTCCTATATGGAAGCTGTTCTATACCCCTAATCATTCTTGTTGCCCTTCTCTGTGCTTTTTCCAATTCTATTATATCTTTTTAAGATGGGGCAACCAGGACTGCATGCAGCATTCAAGGTACGGGTGTCCCATGGGTATATATAGTGGCATTATAATATTTTCTGTCTTATTATCTATCCCTTTCCTATTGGTTCCTATTAGCTTTTTTTTAAACTGCTGCTGCATAATGAGCAGATGTTTGCAGAGAACTATCCACAAAGACTCCAATATCTCTTTCTTGAATGGTAACAGCTAATTTAGACCCTATCATTTTGTATGTATAGCTGGGATTATGTTGTCCAATATATACTACTTCGCATTTATCAACATTACATTTCATCTGCCATTTGCTTGTCCAGTCACCCAGTTTTGTGTGATCTTTTTGTAACTCTTCACAGTCTGATTTGGACTTAGCTATCTTTAGTAATTTTATATTGTCTGCAAACCTGGCCACCTCACTGTTTGCCCCTTTTTCCAGATCATTTATGAATATGTTGAACAGCACTAGTCCCAGTACAGACCCATTAGCATCACCTTCCTCCTACAGGAGTTACATACAATTCCACAATAACGCATACACAATTGCATTTTAATGCAATGGACCCAAAGATATTAAACCTAATTCAACAAGGTTTATCTTAATTCAGTAAATTTTATCTTAATTCCATAAAGTTTGTCCAGGATGTTGTAGGATATTGTCAGTCTGTCATACCTACAAAAAAGGGACCTGTGACTCTCTGAAAGTTAGAGACTTTATCTTTGTGGTTAGTTCTTTACTTTATCCTATGGGAAGAGAGGCACTGGTAGGAATTCACAGAGGCTCCTGCATAGCAATCCAGGGTGCAGGACTTAGCTGCCTACCATTGGGTCCTGGATCAGAGCCTAGTGGAGAGTGTGGCCTGAAGATACAAGGTTCTGGACTGCAAGATCTCAACCCAAGGGAGGGAGCCCTGAGGCCTCCCACTTAGTCCTGTAGGCTTTCCCATTCTTGGATTTTTTTAAAAACACACAGAGGGGACAGACTTGAATATGTATCTGGCTGAAGGACAGAGTAATAGGAAGGACAGGACATCTTAGGGCAAGTGGCAGCAAGAAAGGGGGACGCAGGGAAGGAAGACAACCAACCTACCATACCATACCATTGATGGTGAGCATGCCCTTTCACAAACCCTAATCCAGTAAAGCACTTAAGCATGTGCATAACCTTAAGTAGGTGAATAGTCCCATGGACTACTGTATTATAGCTATGCACATGCTTAAGTGCCTTGCTGAATAAGGACTTTAATATTTCCAGTGAAATCCTGGCTCTACAGAAGTCTGTTATTGACTTTAATGGGGACAGGTTTTTACCCCTTTTGCTTGCTTAATCTTTTAAACATAACAAAAATGTACATTTTCTGCATCTTCTTCCACCATGGTCTTCAATTATAAAAGGAACTTGGGAACCTTAAATTAGAAATACATTTGCTTAATAAAATAGTCAGAAGGCCTATTCTTAGCTGAGTGAGTACTGTCTGCATTAGCAATAAACAATATTCTGTGCCCACTCTGAGATCGGCATAACCCTCAAATAGTGAATATTATTTTCATTTAATTTAAGTGAATAAAGCCCAAAATACAAGCAGGGGCTGTTTCTGGTGTTTGCTTCTCAAATAATGCACTGCTTATTTCCAAGAGGCTATGACACAATAAATAAGGCATGAATTTTCAGAATTCAAACCAACCATTTTTACAGGCCTCCATTTCCTCCTTACAATTGCATCTCACTTTCTCTTTAAACTGCTTACTGTTCTTGTGTCAAGTCTATCCTTTTCTTGCAGTCAAATACATGTGGCTTCTTGCCATTGTCACATTATTTCAGCAGTACTGAGGTGTGTGGTATTTCAATACAATTACATTTGGCCTTGTCATATGTGCAGCTGGAAGAAAGCATCGTTAAAATCAAACAACCCATTAAGGTGCTTAGTTCAAGGAAAAACTCTGATGCATTAAAAGCATTTAAAAGTGGTCTTGATTTTATGTTTCGGTCTCTAAACCAAACATTCTGTGAGGCCTGGGCAGCAATGTTTGTGTACCTCTGCTCTTCACTAGGCAGAATGAGTGAGAGCATGTCCCCCCCACAGTGGCCAACTGACTGAGGCTATCAACCTTCATAAATACTACAATCAACAGAGAGATCACTAATAGCTTATGATGTTGGGATCCAAGACTTCTGCTTACTGTCCTAGAGTGCTTCATATCCAGGGTTTAGCTAGTGTCAGGGATTATGGTTTGTCCATTGCTTATGTTCATGGATTCATTATAATCTAATATTGTGGATAAAAATATGGAGGTGCTAAACATCACAGAGTACAAAAAAATTAGTGCAAATGTCACTATGAAATCTTGTGATCTTTACTGTTCTTACCATGTCTCTCCTTCTACTAAACAACAAGCCATCAATGAGGACTCTTCCAGATGCTTGGCAGTTATTTGTTGACCTGTTTCCCTTTCAAGAAAACTAAGAACCTCCTCCCAGGATGTAGAACTCTTGAGGTTACTCTCATAAAGCAGAGTGGAAGGAGTTACCCCTAGTCCAGCTCACAGAGGCCTCAATCTTGAAATCAGATCTATACTGGTGGATCACTGAAGTCAAGACGACTCCATAGAGATGCATGGTGTTACTGGATAGTGATGCTTGGATCCAACACATTTTGAGTGATTTCAGTTTAATGTGCAGAATCCTCAATGGTTTGTCTGGCTCATCAGAAAGGCCATTTTTATTCCATGACTTGTGACTTTATTTTTGGGAAGAAAAATATTGATCTAACTTTTAATAAGTCACCAAGCTTCTCTATTATGACTGGACAAATCTGAAGCAATCCTTATAAAGGGATTCATTTCCCTTCATAAAATAAAACTCTCTCACTAGGGGCCCGGTTCACTGTAATGTGTTCATCCACCATACCTTGTACTTCTGTGCTGTATCATTACCAGATAGATATTTCACTTAGATGGAGGGGAAAAATATAAACCTTAACTGAAATGTTGCTACTTCTTTTATATTGAGTTTAATTCAGTCTTCCTCTGTGGTGGATGCTATATAATCTAAATAGTTCTAGGGTTGGAAATATTTTTTTACAAACCGTAAGATTCCTCAGTTAAAGGATTAAATAACCCAGCAAATTTTATGTCAGTGTAGTAATTTCAGTTTATTCTTTCATACTCACACATCCCCAAACCTCTATACACTCATGTGTTACTTTCCCAGAACAAGAGGCTTGTCCATATGATATATTTAAGCCCTATAAGCCTGTCTTTCCTTGTCATAAAATGATCTTAAATCTATCCGTTCTTATCGGGGAAAAAATATCATTTTCTTCAGTTATCTTTCCCCTGAGACAATATGTTTCTTTCAAGTTAAGGTAGTTTATTGAGTTACTGTACAAAATACAGTGTTAATAATAGTTATAGAGTTTGAGACCAGAAGGGACCACCAGATCATCTAGTCTGACCTCCTGTAAATCACAGGTCACCAACACCACACAGCATCCACACACTAAGCCCAACAGCCAAAATTAGATCAAAATATTATAGTCCTTAGGCAATAACGGGACTTTTTTTCCTGGTTATTAAAGTGGCCACATACAACACTCTGAAAGAAACAACACAAGCAAATATGTAGGTAGTACCATTGGCTCTCTCTTTCTATTCTATCAATCTAGGTACATATACTACTAGAATGCCCACCACTGTTGTATCTGAATGTGTGTACCACAAGACAGACACATGAAAAACAATGTGGTTTAAAATGGTGGGGATAGCAACTTTCACTAGGACTGAGCTATATCTATCTGCTAGGTCAGGTGATCACTATTTATAGGTGCAGTTAGGTTAGTTTCACTGTATTTTATTTCAGCTTACTTTGGCTTTTTTTTTTTTTTATTGTGTCATGCAAGACCAACATATAATGACAAATTGATAACATATACAAAGCATGTCACTGATACCTTACATAAGCAGTGTTGATTTTTTTCTGTTTTAACACAGAATACAAATAGGAGGACTCAGCTCCCATGCTGTATATTGATCTTACACCATGTGTTCAGTGTAGTAACAAGGACAGTTTGGAAGACCACCTCTGACCTTAAGAAAATTATGAGATAAAGTTAAAGAAAAATGTTTTGACAGCTGCACTTTCCGCCTTTTTTCTTTCCAGGTTAGTCTCCCAAACTTGTCTTTTTCATTCTTCTTCTTTCTGTGTCCATTTGACTATTTTCTTTTTTGCTATGTCTTTCTGTTTTTACTTTCTTTTTTGCCTGTTTTTCATTTCTCTCCTTTCTCTGTCCCTTTCTCTTTTCCTTTACTTTCTTTAACTGTCTCTTTTCTTTGGCTCAGGCAGACAGTGGAGGCAGTAGACATCATTGATCTTGAGACCAGAAATACCTGCCGTGAATGGAACTGACCACAGGGTTCCTGTCTATCCCAGTACATATCACAAGGGGAAAAAAAGCAGGAGCCTAGTGTTCAAAAGACCTGAATCTCTTAGGATTAATTCACCACTGACTTTCACCCCAACCAACCCTATTAAAGACAATTGAATTAAGCCACCTACAAAACAATGTAGAATTTATCCCCTTGCATCCTGCGACAGAATGCTCCATCACTGAGAGTGATGGCTGACTGTCAGGAATTTAGTGGGGAAAGAATCACTCTGGCCTGGGAACTTGGATGTTATTGGATAAATAATATGCTTCTTAAAAATGATCACACTTCTCATGAACTCTCTCATTGCCAGGAGTTGTTGTGGAGGCTGAAACTATAACATAGTTCAAAAAAGAATTAGGTAAGCTGATGGAGCTTAGGTACATCAATGGCTATTAGCCAAGATTGTCAGGGATGCAACCCCATGCTCTGGCTGTCCCTAGCCTCTGACTGCCAGAAGGCCGGAGTGGATGACAGGGGATGGATCACTTGATGATTGCCTGTTCTGTTCATTCCCTCTGAAGCATCTGGCATTGGCTGGTCAGAAGACAGGATACTGGGCTAGATGGACCATTGGTCTGAACCAGTATGGCCGTTCTTATGTTCCAAGATGGTTTATTATTAAAAAATGATGTGGAAGGATATAGGATGCTGTGGTGACAGCAATAGCCTTTAATCTCTAAAGACTGAAGTTTAAAATCCAGTTAGTCATAGGTGAAAATATGTTAAATAGAGGCTTTTTCATATCACAAAACCATCACACCATCTGGCACAAGAGCTTCTTTCCAAGGTGGTGGTGTAGTTCAATGGAATGCTCTGGCAAAATGGTGTGTGGAAACACACAAACATTACCAGTGCTATTTCTGATTCCAGCCAATGTTATCAGCTCCAGACTTTCACAAGTATTATGTTAATCTGAAATGTCATACATTAATAGTTTTATTATACAAGCAATTTTAGTTCAGATACACCAGTCTCCCTTTCAGGGAACTGTTATTGCTGTAATAAACCCAAACAAGCATGGTTTAATAATAAGAACTCTCTGGTGATAAATTCTTTTTGATGGTCTACAGTTAAGAAACTAGTTTATTAGATGTTGGAGAAAAACAAATTGGTTGTAATTTTGGACAATACCAGTTTCTTGTGGACATTTGCTACATTTCTAAGGCCCAAATCTTATCCAGTCAGGAAAGTTATGAGAATAATTTATATCATAAAAAGCTTAAGAATTTGCTTTCAGAAATCGTTACATATTTTACATATATAAACCCAACACTCCTGATGCTAGAAAAGGATCATAACATATGGTAGTTATTCAGATTAAATAAATAACACTCTAAATAGCTATACCTACTGTGAGGTGATGTGCAGAGTGCAGATAGGAGAAGCACAGTAGAAGGAGTTGTTAGTGTTCGTTCAATATAACTAATGGTCTCATTAGAAATCTCTGACCCAGCTGTAGCAGGGTGAACGCCCGCTCCAGCCCTGAAGGGGTTGGAAAAGCCCTGCAGAGGGCTGGGGCTGTGTAAAGGGGCAAACCCCGGCTGATTGGGGAAGTGGCTGCAGCTGGGGCCACGCCCCAAACTGAGCCACTCAGCCTTATAAGAAGGCCAGGGTAGTCAGAGCAGAGGAGTCTCCCTCTGACAGGAGAGAGAGACAGGCCTGGCTGCAGGGAACTCACCCGGGGACCTAGAGTGAGGCAGGGCTGGGGAAAGGCCTTGGGGCTGGGAAGCCCTAGGCCAGCAGCTCCCCAGGCTGCAGGGCCTGGTCCTAGGCCATATAGGTATTGGGGTTGCAGAGGGGCGGCCTGAGGGTGGGTAAAGGCAGCCAGTCCAAACCCCTTGTTGCCGGTGATGATTGGCTGATAGTCTGCCCCAGGGCACCGCAGGGGTGAGTCCGCGCCTGATTACATATGGTGGAGAATGTGGGCAGGAACGGTCCACCCCTGACACAAGAGGCTAGAGCACGGACAGTGGGACTATTGCCTAGAGACTTTGGAAGGGGACAATGGAACCCCGGTACACTGGAGTATATTTTGCAGAGGCCCCAGGGGTTAACTCTGGTTGGGGACAGGTGTCGGCACCCTGGGCGAAGGGGGCTGATGACCCACAGAGGTTATGGGAGGTGCAGTGGGCCCTCCATAAGCAGTTGGGCCAGCTGGTGGATGAGCAGCGGGCCCTGGCAAGGATCCTCCGGCAGGAGTGGCAGAGGAGGAAGACATGTTATACCTGCGGAAGGTGGGGACATGTAAAGAGGGATTGTCCCTATTGGGACGGGGGCAGGGCGCCTTGCCCCAAAGAGAGACAGGAACAAGTCCCACAGCTAATCCGCTGGGCGAGGGAACCCAGGCGGCAGAGGAGATTTTGGGCCTGTGGGCGACGAGGGCACCTGCAGTGGGCGTGCCTTGACCCGAGGCCGTGGGTCCAGGTCAGCCCCGGTGAGGGGGTGGGACCCCAGAAGGACCCCAAAAGGTCCAAGGTAGCCAAGAGGCGCGGAGCCTGCCGGGGCTACCGTGAACTGCGACACATAAGGAGGCACTGCCCCCTCAGGGGAGCTGAGGTGCGGCTGATGGAGGTGCCTGGAGACTCGGAAGGGTTGAAGTGTGAGGAAAAGCTGGTGAAGGCGACACCCAGGACGGAGGGGACCCCGTGGGAGGTCGGGACCCAGACCGTCGCTGGGCAGGTCTTCAGCCAGGGAGTAGGAACACAGGGGGCCCAGCAAGAGGCCGGGACCCAGGCTGGTGTGGAGAAAGTTGCCGTGGGGACCGAGACCCAGAAGGAAGAGGGCCTGGGGGACGCGGGTCTACGGGCGCGGCTGGAGGCTGCGGAAGAGGCCTGCCGCACGGCGGAGGCGGAGCTACGAAAGGCCCGCCAGGAAAGGGAAGGTCTGGCCCGGAAATTAAAGGAGTCCGAAGAGAAGCAAGCATGGCTGGCCGGACACCTCTGGGCTGCACAAGCTAGGGGACCCACCCCCTTCTCCCGGGCGTGGGATCGTGAGGGGGGGGTGTAGCGGGGTGAATGCCCGCTCCAGCCCTGAAGGGGTTGGAAGAGCCCTGCTGGGGCTGTGTAAAGGGGCAAACCCCGGCTGATTGGGGAAGTGGCTGCAGCTGGGGCCACGCCCCAAACTGAGCCACTCAACCTTATAAGAAGGCCAGGGTAGTCAGAGCAGAGGAGTCTCCCTCTGACAGGAGAGAGAGAGACAGGCCTGGCTGCAGGGAACTCACCCGGGGACCTAGAGTGAAGCAGGGCTGGGGAAAGGCCTTGGAGCTGGGAAGCCCTAGGCTGCAGAGGTCCCAGGGCGCCGCAGGAGTGAGTCCGCGCCTGATTACACCAGCCCATAAAATATGTTAGTTACTACAGATTACAGCTGGCATGTAGTGGTCATATCTTAATTCACCTTCAAGGGATTCCCTGAGAAGAAGTTGCTGGATATCTTTAATGCAATTGTGGGTAAAAAACATCTTTTATCTATAATATGAAAAGAATCATTACATATTTTCAGAAGACAGATTTATGACTAAATACGCAGCCTATATTGACATAATTCTGAGGAAAATCTCTATGAATGAATTCCTATCAAACTCTGTTTGGAAAAATAAATTCGAGCTTTCTGAACAACAGACATGAAATAAATAAAGTATTCTCTTTAAAATAGAAGAGATTGACTTTTAACATTTCCCAAACAACTTTTTAAGGCCAGAGTACCAAAAGAGATTGAAAGAGAGCCCGAGCCCTGGCCCTTGTTTCATATATCTATCACATTGCTTCCCTGTGAACACTGTGAAAGGCTTAAGTGCTTTAAACAAAACCTTCCTTGTGGTGAAGTATCCCCATAAGACAACAAGAGGCTGAGACTTGTAGTGCCAAAAGATTGGAGGAGACGCAGGTTGATATCCTGAGCACCATTGGGATGACCACTAAAGACCTTGGGGATCAACATGATAACTACTCTGAAACAGTTACTAGAGAAGAGGTGCAGAATTTAAAGTCACCATAACAATGTTTGCTGGGCTAACTTGAAATAGAATTTGATATGTAGAGAAAATGCTCAGAATTTGTTTTTTCAATAAATACGGTTACGTCTGCATAGTTCATTTTGTACGTATTGATTATATTCATGGATCAAATATACTGCATAATTAGAGCATGCAAAACAGATTGACATATGCCACATTGATCATATTTTATATCACAAAAATATGACAAGTATGCTAAACATACTGGATCACATTCATCCCTGGCGTAACTCCTCTGAAGTCAATGGAATTACACCACAAAGAAAAGGAGAGTGGCCATTATCTCCCTATACTTTTTCATCACCCTCAGATTGAGAACCCATGGTTTAGCATGAATTCAGAACCATATTAAAATCTGTTTGGTTGCATTCATGTATTTGGAATAAATAAGTATCAGGCACGCTTTATTACTGTGCAGTATTAGAAAGGTTTCATTATACAACATGTCATTAATTAAAGCATGACTTATCTCTGAGGCTCATAAAAATGACAATGAAGAATAAAGGTTTAGCCTTGGGAATGTGCCAGGTTGCACCAAGTGTCAGGTAGTGTAAAAAGAATTTCCCAGGTGAGGAATATTCAGGAACCTACTATGAGGTGTACGCACACACACAATTTAAAGTAATAGAAGTTGGACACTGTGATTTACTATCAGTATATTCCATGTCTGTTTTAGGAGACAATTACTCATACGTTTGCTTCCCCCATCTATAAAATGGAGATGATAATACTTCCTTTCTCCCATCCCTTGTCTGTTTTATCTATTTATAGTGTAAGCTTTTTGAGGGCAGGGCCTCTCGCTTACTATGTGCTGGAACAGTCCCTAGCAAAATGGGGCCTTGCACTCATGCCTAGAGGCCATTACTGAGTTTAAAATAAATTAATTAATCACAACATTTTTATGTTACCCATGCACTACTCCTCATTTATGAGCTTAACTATATAATAGTTGCATATCTTAGATGATTGTTCTAACACCATTTTCCTATAATATATCAGCAATAATAGTCTTTTACCTTTAAAATATATCAGCCAATTCTTTGGTTAATATTATTAATATGCCTTTTTGTGACGTCTTAAACATCTTGCATTGATGGTAAGGCCATTCCAGTCCATCTGGAATTAGAGAAGGCTGTGAAAAAAAATCTCATTTGAAAAAATCATTAGAAATACCTTTGTTTTTTTGACAGCATTGGGTTTTATTTTCTTCTTCAGCGGTTGCTGTTTCTCAGTTAAACAAAGAGTACTAGAGCAAAACTTTTAGAAAGTGTAACATTTTCATGGTGGTTTCTGAAGCTTCTTTTCTGCTATATTGCTGACAACCCTTGCAAATCAGTCAGTCAGAATTCATAGGCCAAGGCATCCAACTAAGAGTGCAGGATTTTTTTTTTAATTTGAACAAATAGCCAATCAGACATATGTCAATTTCCAACCCGGTGTAGTTCCAATTATTTGCATGTGGTTTTTCATTAAAAATGGTCTTCATCTTCTTGAGTTTATTTTATTCAGTTTGTCTAATGCAAGCTCATTTTCCTGTCTCTGAACTGGACTTTTATTTTCTTGTGCACTAAGTATATAAAAGATATTTTTCCACATTTTTCTGAACACATCTTTTCTTGTGTCCAGAGATGATTCTTTATTGATCTTCAGCAACCTTGTAGGGTTTTATATTTTTGGAAGTCCATGAGATAAATGGACTGAATCTCTTTTTATTAATGTACATCTGTGTGCTCTAAGAGACTTTTTTTAATGTTCTACTCTAAATCAGGGACTTTTCTCAACTTATTTTCTTCATGCATATGGACAGTTCTCCATTTCTTCTGCCCAAAAAGGACTTTCTTGGCTAAATTCTCAGCTGGTGTAAATCAGCATCACTCCGTTGAAGTCAGTGGATTAGTGCTGATTTACACCAGCTGAAGAGTTGACCCTAAGTCACCTTTAATTTGTTCTTACTCAGGGTGAAGGAAGTTCCTAAAAGGATTCACTTCCAGCACATAAGTGCTCTTTATTCTTTTTTTGGATTAGATGTCAGTCTCCCTGAAAACAGCAGTTTTAGTGAAATTTATGTTTCATATCCCCCTTCATTGTATTAATAAATACAAGACAGTATTGAATGTGTGAAAGTACTTAATCTTAACCTATGAGGTCCCCCATGTACATCCCCTCTTCCTGATCCACTGCATCCCAATTTTGAAACCTTGTTTCAGAATACCCAGGGAGGGACTACTGCAAAATTGGGAAAAGTAGGGGACACTTTTTCCTTCTTTATGTGCACATCCATGCCTGGATCCATTGGGTTTTCACCCCATAGATGTGGAGATAGACTTGTGGAGATAGATGATTTGGTCCAATGTTACTTAATGAAAGGACATGGACATCTAGACTGGAAGTTAAGAATTTTCCTTTCAATTTGACAATCTGGTAAATTTTCTGTAGCACCTTTGCTAATACATCAACAATCGTTGGTCCAGTAGAAGATATTACCTCACCCACCTTGTCTCTCTAATATTGACCAAGGGTCAGACAACTGGTTCCCATGGCATCATACCTCCCCAACACTATGGATATTTTTAAACTGATGTTTTTTTAATTTCTAAATTGTTTCCATTCTACAGATTTAAAGAGGATCAATTTGGGGAGGTGGTTAAAAAAATTGAATCAACATTTTAATCGAAGCTTATCAAAATGATTATTTATCAAAACCAGTAATTGAATTTTTAATAAACATATTAAAATGCCACTAAATGTCAAAACATGAGAAGTTTAAAAGCAGTTATTTACCTTTTTTTTTTTTTCATTTTCAAAGAAAGGTCATTTTACTGTGAAAAATATTTTTGTTTGAAAGATTTTGGCCAGCTCTAATGTTCCCCCTGCAGCTTTAACTTACTCATTGTCCTCCCGAGGGAATGGGGTTCCAGGTCCGGCGGAGACTTTGGAAAGGAACAGGAGTTTAGTATAGATGGTCCATATAGCTATATCCTGGGGATCACAAGGCTAGCAGCCAAATCTCTAGCCACTTTAGGTGGAAGATGGCATTGGAAACTGCCATTGCTAACTCAAAGGATTTCTTGCCTTTTCCTCCATTCAAGAGTAGTCTCTGTAGGAAGAACACAACAATCATAGCTACCACCTATGGCCTTGCCAATACTAGAAAATATCATGGACTCCCGCCAGCAAAGCTGTACAGTAAGGCCAACCCTATCAATTGTGTTCAGCTGGGAATTGCAGCTGCAAGATTCCTTACATCTTCTCAACCTAAAGTAGTTCTTCACTGTCTTAATGCTCCCCCCAAAGGTCTTGTTTACACATTGCAAAGAAAAAAGCTCAGCAGCATCTATGAGGAATGATTGGGAGACACTGTGTATCTGCCCTGCTTCATATAGAAAAGGTTGCATATATTAGTAGACATTATTGAGACTCACATAAATGAATCTGCTATTCCATCCCACCCTCACCCCATTCAGCTGAATAACACAGCATGGCACTCTTTCTACATTTCTGTTTCTTCTTATTTTTTATGAATATATTTTCTTCTTTTAGGATTAATTATTCCAGCAGCGCAAGATATAATTCAATATAGCTATTGAAACCTTTTACAAATAATTAATGTAATGTAAAAAAGCCTGAATAAATTGAAGTTTCTGCCAATGAGCTCTCTAATTTTCCTACCATCAAAAGAAGATATACACTTCAGGATAATTTGTGGCAAGTAATTATGCTTAGAAAAATAGTGCATGGAAAAAATGTCCATATTCTTTTATGTTTCAGATTAAAATTTATAACACGTAATTTTTACTACAATAGGTATAATCCAGCCATACATTTAATGGTTTTGATAAACTGTGATCCTAATTTGATCTCAGTTACACCAGCTCTTCACTGGTGTACCACTGCTGATTTACATCCATAAAGGGCCTGCTCTAGATTTTTTGCTGTCCCAAGCAAAAAAAAAAAAAACTTCCGGGAGCGCAACTGCCGAAGCAAAAAAAAAAAAAGGTGTCCGGAATGCCGCCCTTGAAATCGTGCCACCCCAAGCACATGCTTGGTTTGATGGTGCCTAGATCTGGCCCTGCATCCATATATGTGGAATCAGAATCTGTCTCTAATCCTTTTTTTTAGCCAGAAGACTAACATCATCATCAAATATCCTTTTCCCTCCTGTGTTCTTTTTTCCAAGCCCTTGAGAGAGTTCAATGTTTTATTTTTTGCCAAATTAAAATATTCTGTGGAGGCTTGGTGTTGGGGATTTTTATTTGTTTTGAACTGAAAATCAGGATGCATTTGACATGACGTGACCAAATCAGAACAGATGACAGTTATGCTCACTACAGAGTAGACCCACGGCACTTAAAACTGTTTTTAGTTTCTCTCTTTCCAAATTACTGGCACAGTCAAAACCAATTCATTCAATTAGCCCTTTAGAGTAAAGCCATGTCAATGGGTTGCATAAATACGTGATCCCTATAGCAATATGTAAAATGTCTCTTTTCACATCCCACAGCCTCTTTGTTGACATCTAATGTATTGTAATTAAGTATAATTAGGTAGACTTATGGATTCACACTAATGGTTATGTATAAGTACATGTCCCCCACAGCTATTTGTTCAAGGCATTCTTCATATCATTTAACTTGCTTCAATTATGCATTTTATAATTTGCCTACTGATGTTTTTGCATAGTGATTTTATATACAGAAATGTGACCTACAGGATTTTCAATATTGTTAACTTAAGATCTGAAGAGATTTCTTTGACCTATAACTTAGTTTCCTTCATTGCTTTTTAACTCAGTTGTTATTAAAACAATTCCTTTGTGCCTAAAATTTATTTCATTACTATTTTAATTATGCAACTATGGAAAGCAGATAATGAGAAAATAGATGGACTTTTTTATATGTATATTCTATGAAGTGGCTAACCATTCCATTTTTCAAATGAAAGTTTTAGAACTGATTTTATATCTAAAGGTTTGTAGGTTCATAAAATATTCATTATTTATGCCTCAATCCTGTGTAATGCTTAAGCATGTGTGTTACTTTACTCACCTGAGCAGTACCATGGTGCATAAATTTACTCATGTCTTTGCACAAAGAGGGCACTGGGAATTCTACTTTTGTTTATGATTCAGAGAATGTAAAATTATTAGCTAAATATTCAAGGCATGAATAGAATATGGCTTTTTGTCTTGATTTTTAATTCACCTCTTCATAGATTTCATTTTTCTTCCATGATATGGCCATTGTTTCTCTTATGAAAATAGGAGACAGGAAAGTAAAATGAACTTCCTACTTAATAAATAAATCAACATGCTGGATTGTGTATATGAAGGTGTACTCTTCAATTGCACCTTAGCTCCACCAATAGGTCATTTGCCTTGGCCCTTGATTCCGTAAAGCACTTAAGCAAATGATGAAATCTACTGTGTTTAACAATTGCTACCAGTTCTAAATTTAGGACTTATGATTGGTACAAAATGCGCACACATGCACCCTGTAGGTGTCTCTATCTACCTTTTACTATATAGCCTTCCTGTGGTCCTTGCTGTGACAGAGGGACGGGGTTCTGTCAATAATTCCTATGTCACAGCAAGAGAATACTGATAAATCTACGCTACCTCTTGCATCAGCTAAGATAGATACTGGAAACATCCAGCATCCAGAAATGTAAGATTTGATTTGATTTTCTCTGTAACTAAGCTAATGGGAGCCCATCTCACTGGGCTTTGCAAACTATTCAGATGTGATATGTTGTGCAAAACATTTCTTTTATTTTACTACCATTTTCTCTCTGTTTTTAATAAATCTTATTGTTAAGAAGACTATTGTTGTATTGGGTAACTTCACACAGACTGCCCTGAAAGAGCTGAGAATCGCTCAGCCTCAGAGAGAGCTGATGAAGGGATAAGGATTTCTGGAGCCTACCCCCATACACATAGTCTCAGTAAGATGGGGCATGGACAAGAACCATGCTCTCCCATTAAGGCATAATACAAATAGCTGTGGCAGATGCACACCGGGAAGAAACTCAAAGACCAAGGAGCAGATGTGAATTGGCAGGGGTGCGGGTAACACTCACTGAACCTTCTCACAGGCATATCTGCCCTAATTGTGAATAATTTTGAAAATTAGTCCTCAAATGCCTAACTTGTACATAAATGACTAAACAACATCATAGGAAAGAAATGTTAAAATGAACTGAATTTAAGAAACAGATGCACAAACAAATTGAAACAAGCTGGTATTAAAAATGAAATAAAAGGCAGTGGAGGAGAAGAAAAAGACTGATCGTAAGACAAAGTAGAAAATGAAAACCTAACGCTTCCCAAATCACCACGTAAATTCTACCAGTCTATCAAAGTACACACCTGTTCTCCACATCCTCCCTGCTGAGTGCATGAGGAAACCAATTTAAAGATACTGTAGTGAATGTGAAAATTGCAGACCCATCCATCACCATTATCCCCTCTACAAAAAACAGCTATTGGCGAGGAACAAAGAAACCCAATAAGCCTTTGTTTGTAAAACAACAAAATGCAGCTTCTGCTAATACTGGCTGCCTACTTAGCCATCACCCAACTAGAAAAGCAGGAGCGGTTAAGTGGTGGTATGATGCCAGGGGATTCATGCTTAGGGGTTTTTTATTATTATTATTCTGTGCGTGCTATTAGTATCTGATGACCTAATATACACGGTAGCAGCAGCAGAAGCAACTGCTAGGACAAAAGCCTCCATAATTGCTTAACAAAATTGCTATTCTCCATTCTCAGCCTAAGACACTGATTCTGATCACACAATAGAAAGAAGATACACTCAGTGTTTGCTAGCAGTTACAGTAATGGCAGGTCATAATTTTAATTTCTCAAACCAGCATGCTGGGGGCCCTCCTATAGAGTCAACTTACTGAGAACCAGTTATTACAGAAGAAGCCATCTGTATGGCTTCACTACTGGACCTTTATTACAGACCATTTATCTTAATATTCAGTCTTTAAAGAAACCATCAGTGTAAGATTCCCACTCTTGGATTTCAAGCTCCCAGCAACAAGACAGAGCAGTGATTTGCACTGGGATCGCATATCCCAAAAGTGAGAATCCTTTTGCATGAAAGTATCTTCAATGGAGCAGAAGCATGGATATAGAATTTTCCTTCTAGCCCTGCAATCCTATTCATTGTTTTGTGATTTTTAAAAAAGGATATCTACTTTAAGAGGAACAAATACCAGAAACCAACTCCTCTAAGCATGTTTTACTTTGTTGTTTTCACTGCTTGTCTGTTGCTGCTGTCTTGCAGCAGATGTTGCTGTTCATTTTGTTTTTTAAATCACTCTATTTAAAATCTGGCATGTGATTGCCCTACAGTGAAAAAGAGAACGAAGCTGTCACTTCGATATGACTGCTTGGAGACTGCTCTTTCTTCATGCTGTCATTGTGTGGCCTATGTTAGTGAGAAGCACAGAGCAATAAGAAAAGTAGAAAAAATATTAAGTGATAAATCAATTCTCCTTGCGCTATAAAATGAGATTGACAAACAAACATACTAGAAGTCTATAAAAAGTAAATAAGCAGGTGTGGAAGCACAATCCATGGCCTCATTTGCAACCTGATATTGACTGCACTCCGGCTGAAATCCAAACATTCCCCCTCGCCCCCCAAACACAGACCCCTCTTGTGCAGAGCCCAGCCAAAGCCCTGACCCCAAAGAAGTAGTAGGACAGGTAGAGCAACCGGAAAGTGCAAGTCTCTCTACTCAGATATAAAAAGGCCAATTTTGGCAGCAGGCAGTGAGAAAGGTGAGTGAATCTACATCTGTCTCTCCAGTGACTGTGAACCCCCATCCTGCAGGTATGGAAGGACAGCTTCCATCTTTTTCAGTCAATAGGAAGAGCTGTTCTGTAGGAATTGGGGTGATTCAACCCATGTTGTTCCTCAAACACTTACTCATCTCCTCATAGACTCATAGACTTTAAGGTCAGAAGGGACCAATATGGTCATCTAGTCTGACCTCCCGCATGATGCAGGCCACAAAAGCTGACCCACCCACTTTCCCTTAACTCAGCTGTTGAAGTCTCCAGATCGTGATTTAAAGACTTCAAGTCGCAGAGAATCCTCCAGCTTGTGACCCCTGCCCTATGCTGCGGAGGAAGGCGAAAAACCTCCAGGGCCTCTGCCAATCTACCCTGGAGGAAAATTCCTTCCCGACCCCAAATATGGCGATCAGTAGAACCCCGAGCATACAGGCAAGATTCTCCAGCCGGACCCTCATTTTACCAGCGATGGCACGTTATTGCCTAATTGACTAAAATCACGTTATCCCATCAAATCATTCCCTCCATAAACTTATCTAGCCTAATCTTGAAGCCAGAGAGGTCTTTCGCCCCCACCGTTTCCCTCGGAAGGCTGTTCCAAAATTTCACCCCTCTGACGGTTAGAAACCTTCGTCTAATTTCAAGCCTAAACTTCCCCACGGCCAGTTTATATCCATTTGTTCTCGTGTCCACATTAGTACTGAGCTGAAATAATTCCTCTCCCTCCCTGATATTTATCCCTTTGATATATTTAAAGAGAGCAATCATATCCCCCCTCAGCCTTCTTTTGGTTAGGCTTAGCCTGCTAGTGCAATACTATACCAAATTATCAGCTTGCAAATGGATCTTTTCTGTATCAGGAAAAAAATTACTATACAGAAATGTTAGTATATTTAAATCTCCTCCTCTAGTCTCCCTTACTTACTCTGGCCTAGTTCAGGAACAGCAGAATTTTACCCTATCCGAGCTGTAGAACTCAAAGCTCATTTACTGGTGGCCCATGCCTTTATCCCAATAAGACTCAGGGATGGTGTAATTTCCAGTGATGGTGACCCAGTAGAGTCAGTAATTTTTTATTGCAATGAAGCTTTGGTGAGCATAATGGGAACGATAATGATACTGATGATACTGAGTTAAGCATTGTACAGAGTTTACAGTAGCCTTTAACCTCCCCCAAACAGTCCATGAGAGCCACTGATAATTCCTGAAAGAAATGTGAAGGGACGGAACCTTTCAAAAATGTAGCAAACACTTACTCCCTGAAAAAAAAGTATTTCTGAATACATTTTGCCTGACCAATAAATATAGACAAACTGTACTGATGGGCCAAGGATAAGAGCACACACAGAGACTGCTTGCTTAGCCTGCTAGTGCAATACTATACCAAATTATCAGCTTGAAAATGGATCTTTTCTGTATCAGGAAAAAAATTACTATACAGAAATGTTAGTATATTTAAATCTCCTCCTCTAGTCTCCCTTACTTACTCTGGCCTAGTTCAGGAACAGCAGAATTTTACCCTATCCGAGCTGTAGAACTCAAAGCTCATTTACTGGTGGCCCATGCCTTTATCCCAATAAGACTCAGGGATGGTGTAATTTCCAGTGATGGTGACCCAGTAGAGTCAGTAATTTTTTATTGCAATGAAGCTTTGGTGAGCATAATGGGAACGATAATGATACTGATGATACTGAGTTAAGCATTGTACAGAGTTTACAGTAGCCTTTAACCTCCCCCAAACAGTCCATGAGAGCCACTGATAATTCCTGAAAGAAATGTGAAGGGACGGAACCTTTCAAAAATGTAGCAAACACTTACTCCCTGAAAAAAAAGTATTTCTGAATACATTTTGCCTGACCAATAAATATAGACAAACTGTACTGATGGGCCAAGGATAAGAGCACACACAGAGACTGCTTGCTTAGCCTGCTAGTGCAATACTATACCAAATTATCAGCTTGCAAATGGATCTTTTCTGTATCAGGAAAAAAATTACTATACAGAAATGTTAGTATATTTAAATCTGCTCTTGATGGCATAATACTCAGTTTGTATTATGAAAATGTATCTTACAAGCTTTTTAATCAAGCTGGGAAGTTAAGAAGGTCAGGTTGTATTACTCTGTATGTATCCCATTTGTACTTTGCTATTGAAACACACTGTCATTCAGGAAGGACCCAGGCCTTTTATAAAAAACACGAAGTTGGGAACATTAGCTCATTTCTTCGGGATCAATTAATTTCCCAGAAACTGATGAATGCGTTTTAGAAATAGCTGTAGGGAAATGTTAATTGGAGATATATCTATCATGCCTTGGAGAACATTTTAGCCAAAACGAAGATAGGTTCAACTTCCCTTGAGTTGCAAATAAGATTGTGATTGAGTAGTTTACTTACTAACTTCTATGATAAGTGAGAGATGTATCAAATTGTAGAGAGCCTTTGCCCAGAGCAAAAGGGTAATGCTTTGTTGTTAAACCATTTAACACAATCGGGAAAGATAAAATTGAGTATCCAAGTAAAGTGGGATTTCAAAACTGCTCAGCATTGGCCTAACTGTTTCACTGAAGTCAGTGGGAAATCTTCTATTGACTGCAATGGAAGCAGTGTTAGGCCAACTGAGTGCCTTCATAAATCCCTCTCTGTATAAGTAAACCTAACCCGACTCCTATTGAAGTCAAAGACAAAACTCACTGATTTCAGTGGGGGGCTGGATCAGACCCCTTATTAGATGGTTCACCCCTTGTGGACAGAATAAGAACCCACACAAACCTTCATGTAAAAACCTAGTCAAAACAAATCAGAACCTTTTTCCAAAAGTCAAAAATATTCAGTTCATTATTTTACAAAAAAGTTAATTTTCACACTCCTTTCCTTGCCCGGAGCCAACTAGGACTAGAAGAAGAAATGCCATCAGAACATCTTTACTTGTAATATTTTTAGTCTGACAAGAAACATAAGATAGTTGAAGCCTGATTCAGCAAGATTTCTAACCCAACATTGCAGGCTCCAGTAGCACAGGTAACTCAGATATGAGCCTATTCTAGAATCCAGGATCAAATTACCACCCACATTTTCAGAAGCTTGGATCTGAATCCAGAGCTGAGCATTGTGAACAACTCCTTTCTTTACAATAGGCTGAACCAAAGCTCCAGAACCCCATATATTCAAGCTTCAGGAACCTTTGGATCTGGCTCAGAATTCTGAGACTCAGGCCCATTTAATTTACAGAAGGGCTGGATGAGCATCAGGACATGTGATCACTTAGAGAAAGGATGCTGTTGTGGTTAAGGCATTAGACTTGCCTCAGAAGATCTGCATTCTGTTCATGGCTCTGCTACAGAACTCCTGTATGACCCTGGGCAAATCTCTATGGGTTTGTCCACACTGCAGTAAAAAAACAGTGGCACCAAGTCTCAGAGCCTGAGACCAAGTCTCAGTTCACTCAGGGTTGTGTGGGTCAGGCGGTGGAACTAAAAATTACAGTGTAAAGTTTGGTCTCAGGCTGGAGCCCAGGCTCCAGCCCAAGCCCAAGCATCTGCACTGCAATTTTTAACCCTCATTGAGCCTGTGCCGTGGGTCTTTTATTACAGTGTAGACATACTCTTAGTGCCTGGTTCTCTTCCAGTTTCACTTAACAGCAGAACTCCTATGCCATTGTGCTGCAGGTCCCCCATCAGTAAATAGGAATATTAATTCTTCTGTAACTTGCAGAGTAAATTAGGGCAGGGTAAATTAATCAAGATTTGTAAAGGGCAGACAGTGATTTTATATACTCATACATATGAACTATGATCAAGGTTTACTGATCTTTTTACATAGTTCTTCTGGCTGCTTTTGTCTACCATAGAAAAATAAAGATTTGTATTCACTCTCCCTCTGAAAGGAAGACCCTAGGAACATCAATATGATGCAGATGTTTCAGGTGTAGAAACATTGTGCCAAAAAAGGTTAACAAGATATATCCATCATAAGCAGTAAGCACAGAAACTTCTTGATAAGTGCAGGCCTGTAAATGCAACTCAAATGCTATTGATTTTCAGTAGTTTCTATCCTATGATTAATTGTTTACACAATATTCAATGTTAGGCAATAAATAACACATTATTCTTAGTGTTATGACAATATTCCCCATTGACAGCCTTTAGCTGTCTACATTTTTGCAGCAGACTTGGCAAACATTTCTTGAATGTTTAATGCTTGCTTGCTCTTTTGGAGTAGTATGTTTTTAAAAATTAAGTTTAGTTAGGGGTAAGAATTTATAGAGCTTATGTGAAAGAATTGCTGGTTCACTTGCAGTGCTCTACATTATTAATTCCAGATTAATTTCATCCTCTAGTTGTAGACATAATGGAACTCTCTGTGAAAGTAACTCAAGCAAAACACTATATTTACAGTACTTTCAATATATGTTAACTAAATTGACAAAACTGAAGGCAAACAGTCTAGAGCAACAAATTGGTTAGTAAAATATTGAACAGTATTTGTAAAAAAATAATTGTCTTTTTTACTAAACTAGCCAGATTGATTTAAATTCAAATGTTTTACTCTTATGACACATCTCTGGTTTCAATGAATAGAGCAGAAGGCAATTAATTTTGCTGCTTATATATAGTAGACTTGACTTGTTTGCCTGAAATATCCTAATTAATCAAGTGCTTTTCCATTTACATGTAGGACACTTTTGCCATATAAAAAACCATGAGCACAATATAGCTTCCATTCAGAGCAAAATGAACTACTGTGGTTTTTGTTCCTAATCCTGGAACAAGGAGTTTGTAACTGAGTATAATTAATTAATTAATGTATTAATGGTAATGTATTTGACTAATTGTTACTTAAATATGCTAGGCAAGTGAATGTAAAATAATGTTCAGGTTGTTATTATTAATGTTTCAATCGCGAAAGAGTTTTATAATCAGTATTGTGCCTTTGGATACGACAGCTGACAAGGCACGACTGAGGTTACAGAATAAAAGACTATGTGCAGTTGGACGCACACTGAAATAGATATGGAACCCCCAGGAGGACCTTCCCGGAGGGGCTAATACAGGCTGGTCAATATGGTGATACCTAAACCACCTGTGCACGCAGACTGGCAGATCAAAGTCTAATATGATCAAATGGGGCTATTCTAATGACATGAACATACAGTATGCGAGTGCAGTGAGGTGCAGACCATGGAGCTCCTGCTCATTTGCCAACTCTCTGGGGAGACTTGTACGAAGGAGGCCCTCGCTATGGAGACGAAAAAAGCCATTGCTTGTGCACGGTTCTGGAAAAACATCTAGTTTGTGACAAGGACACAAGAAGAAGGAGGTTTCATGTATAGCACAGTTACCACTAAATTTGACTGAATGAGTTGCCAATGTTGAATTCTAAATGAGACTCTAGTAAACTGGTGACCACACTGTTCAGCCCTCTTGCAATTAATACCAAAGTTCCAAATCCTACTCACTTTATGAGTTGTGTAAGTGAAGGAATCGGAAATTCCAAAATGTTGGAAGTAATTTCATTTCTCCTATAGCTTGATGTGACAATAATTGAAAGTGCTTCAAAAAAGGAAATTATTGTGGATTCAAGGTCACAGTGGGGTTAACTTTGGGCCAGCTAAACTACATAATCAGTTAAATGAGATTGCTGAGTGCAACTTCATCCCTACTTGATTTTTTGACACTAAGAGAAATTATCTGGTAATTTTGTAATGTGGCAGTCTACAGTCAAGAGAAGGTGCTACTTTAAGGTAAGAGGTGTTGCGGCTCAGTATTGAACTGCATTGTCGCTGATGAGTACCACCCACACTATGGCTGCCCACTTCGCTAAGCAGAGTTATCTTGCCTTAAATATTCAAGTGCACCAAGTTCTCCTTGAAACAAAATAGCTACCAAGACTTATCACTATTGTAACAGAATATAGTGAAGACTCACAGGAAACAGGATTTTAAGGGCTCTATTTTGCCTTGTAGAATCAGTGCTAAGCTCAATATGCCTGCACCTCAAGTTACAGGTTCTGAGAATCACATGATGATGTCACTGTGAGACCATCACTTATAACCTGGTGAATACAAGAAATAGACTGCCTGCAGTATCAGGCTTCCAGATGAGGTCCCCCCACTTCTAGCATAGGTCATTCACCCTAACTGTGATGGGAAGGGGGGGGCGGGCAGGCAGTCCACTTCAAATCCCTACAGGAGTAAAAACAGTGCTCAGAGTGAGAGTAACGAATCTTCCTCACTCAGCAGACAGGCAACATGTTGCCAGGTGTCAGAATGGATCAGAATGAGAATTAGCAGACACACTTGGTGTTGTGGGGCTCTTTAAAATCTTTTCCTTGCCACCCCCGCCACCCTCCACACACCCCCTCCCAGGGGAGGAAGCATTGGCTAGAAGACCTGCAGGACAAAACAAGTGATTGCAGGTAGAGCTCTCCTATCTATTTCCTATTAAAATATTCTGCTGTTCTAATCTTTGTATCTCACACCCATAAATATGCAGGGATGCAACACATTAAAGACTAGGCTCTTCAGCTAGTGTAAATCAACATAGCTCCTTTGAAATCCTAGGACGTCTGCTGATTTACACCAGCAGAGGATCTGGCTCTTTCCTACAAAATCTTACAATCTAAATTTAGACAAAACTCAATGAGTGGTAATTGCAAACAGTTGGAGGAGGACAAGCATAACAACAATATGATCATGCAGTTGCTTTGGCAAATTAACATGCAGTATGTAAGTTCTGAGAATTGTGTATGTGACTGATGCTGATTCTTGGAGAGTCTGATAAGGCTTGTGGAAGACGTGGAAAAGAGAAGATGAGATGAACCTGAAAGAAAGGTGAGAGAGACTACAAAAGAGAAAATAGAACAGAATTGAGATTAGGACTGACATGGGAGGAGAGAATGAAATGGAATAAAGTAATTAGCAAAAGAGACAAAGCTTAAGTTAACATATTGTAGTAATGTACATATGTTCCTATATGTTATTGTGCTTCCCTGGGAGATGCACAATATCTCTGTACATTTGGGAACGGGATAGGATGGCTATTATAAACATAATATCTGTTATGTTAATATGAACTAAGCTACTTTTTCTTTTTCTAGTTAAATCATGGAGGAAAAGAAGAAAGAAAAATCACTTAACATTTACCAAAATGCAGGCACAATACTTCAGTGGAAAGAGACTGCTAGACCCCTAGACTAAGGCTGAATTGGATAATTAGTCCTTTAAACTTTATAACATAGGAAATTATGCATAGATTTCAGCTCAAGTGGCTGGGCTCCATTACGGCAGCTCAGAAGCCTGGTGGCAGCACAATGATCTTTTATATAAAAGGCAACATTTAGGCTATGTCTACACTACAAATTACTTCGGTATAATTTATGTCACTCGGGGGTGTGAATGATCCACACCTGAGTGATGTAATTTACACCGACCTAAGCGCTGGTGTGGACAATGCTATGTCAGTGGGAGAGCTTCGCCCACTGACATAATTACTGCCTCTCTCAGAGGCAGAAGTTACTAAGCGGACAGGAGAGCTCCTTCCCATCGGCTTAGAGCATCTTCCCCAGAAGCGCCACAGCGCTGCTGTAGTGTAGACATAGCCATAGGCCCAAAGGATTGCCATACTGATCCCAAATAATTTTGGGGAAGATGACTCTGGCACCCAAAATGTCAAGGCTGGCTGGGGTGTAGAGAACTCAAAAGGGGCACAAATGGAGGGGGGACATATAAAGAACACAACACTGGCTCTCTGATAGACTCCTGCCTCTCCCCAACCCTCTGGAAGCCTCTTAATGGATAGATAAAAGGGCTGGGTATCTGTGGGTATGGAGGCATAGTTTGGTGGGAAGGACTGGGATGATGGCTGCTCTTCCCAGACACCTTGCAAGAAGCACCTGCTAACTAAGACAAAATATCTACAAAGGAAGATGCTGCATATCTCCATTTATGTGGGGTTTTGAATATTCAAAATATTGCATTGATGAATTTGGACTGCAGGCAAAAGCCCAGGAAAAGCAGAAATGAGGGTCATTAGTGTATACAAACATCATTCCCAGACAACAGAAAAGTTTGGGTGGGGCATTTTAGGAGGAGCTAAAATTTCCTTTTGATGCAAACTAGTGATGGTATTTTCCAAATACAGTACATCTTCTTTACAGTGTAATCCTGGTGATACTTAGCATGCTAATTAATGTACCAGAGGAAATTCCATAATTTTGGCCAACCAAATAAAATAACACCACAAAGAGAGAGCACCTGGAAGGCTGAGGATATTGAAGCCATTAGCTTTAGTTCCAACTTGTTTTGATAACTATGGGCAGATAGAGCACTGAGTCCATATGTTCCGGAAATCAGTGGTTAATAGCTAGTTCCAGACAAGACTTATTCAAGCAGATCTTCAAGTTCTAAGAGCCACAATACCACAGAGGTAAAACCAACTGTAATAATATTACCCTAAGCTCTGTAATACCCTGCTCAGAAATTTGGATGACCACATCATTCCTGAATTTCTGCCATCCTCTCCCTAAAATACGATAATTATAAAAGAGCAACTTGAAGAACAAAAGTGCAACGCATGTGCCAAATACTTCTACTTACAGAATTTTTCAAGTGGTTGTAGTCTTCTATTTTAAACACAGTCTGGACAAAAAAAAAGGATAGAAATGTAGTTAAAATTCTAATAATGTTTTATCTCCATCTCTGTCTCTCTAATAGGCTAGGGACTTAGTGATGAAGAGTGAGACCTCAGCTTATTCATTTTTGCATTGCCATATGGACAATAATGACTGAGGCAGTCTGTTAGGTATTATCTTCCTATGTTTTTCTGTAACACATGTAGTTTTGCAGCAAATTGTTATCTGAACATTGTCACCAAAATAATATACATGTAGTGCAAATGAGAGAAAGATCAGCACACTTTAAAAATTACTTTGCTCCTGTTTTGTATATTGCAAGATTCAAGAGATAAATATAATTCTGCATCTACTATTTTCTGATATGAAAAGATATATTTGCCTCCATATGTATGCAGAGTCCAAGGTCAGTTCATTTCATGTTTTTTCTTTGCCAAGGAGTTGCTGTGATCTGATTAATATTTTAAACTAAAATTTACCAAGCCAGCAAATGAATAAAAAACAAAACAGAATGTAAGGACAGCACAGAAAGAAAAGCAAATAATGAGGGAGCAGAGCATCATAACCCAAAGAAAAGCTCTAATCTCTTTCTAAATTAATCATAAAAAAAAGCTATGCAAACTCCCCAAGCCAGACATAATGAGGAGATGGGACCTGATTCGGCTCCTACTTACACCAGTATAATTCCTTTTGCTTCACTGAAATTACTCTTAATTTACACTGGTGCAATTGTGATCAGAATGAATCCCCAGGCCAGAGCTACTACTATCCTGGATGCTTTGTCTCACTCCACTGACAGAAAGCAACCACAACCCCATTGTAATTGGCTGGTTAAGGTAAATATGTATACTAAATAATGTTAGAGAAATTAATAGTGAAAAGCAACTGGAACTTATCATTGGATCTCATCCTAACGTGTAGCAGGAACTTAAGATGGTCACCAGAGGTGGTTATGAAAAAAAAAGTTAGAGAATATTTTAGAAAGTAAAATAAACAAACCACCTAAGTATTTTAAAGTTATATAAGAAGAAGCCTGAAGCACACGCAGGTATTTGTGGATCCCACTGCTGAGATGCTTAGGGTCATAGCTTTGGTCTAGGTAGGGCCAGCCCCAGAGCACAGGTTGCACTCAGCCCAATGTACGAGGCAGCACTGGTCCTGAGCTGAATCTGGGGTTTCTGAACACCCTTCGAGCTAGTACCTCAGACCACCCTGCCATCCCTCAGTGGAGTTCCGAAAGGGCCACGCGAGACAATAGCAAGCTCCTTGCTTCCTAGTTCCTCCTGCAACTGGCTGGGCTACTCAGCTCTTCATTCCCCTGCCCATCATGTAAAAAGAGCAGTACCTCCAACTGCTCTTCACTGGCTCACCTGTCCCTCCTCCTCTACGTACCCCCTGACTTCAGTAGAAGTTGGATAAACCCCTTAGTCAGGGAGAATCAGCTGTCATCTCTAGGGAGAGGTTTGACCTGGGAAAGGTTTTGTCCCTGTATGCTAGTCTAGTGCCTTAACCAGAAGTATAAAACTTCCTCTTACTCCTCTTCCTAGCTGAATTGTCAAAGACTTTTATTGGTCATTTTTTCCCTAAAGCTTTATTTCACTAAATAGTGTATATGGGGGAGGGGAGAAAATCACACATTTGTTAAGGCCAACTCCTTATGAAAATTATAATGATAATTTTCTGAATCTGCCAAACAGCTGGTAGAATGTCATGTCCAAATCAAGTTGTGGACAGAAATAGATAATGGATATTTTAATTCCTATATAATTCTAACCAAGACTTGTATTTGTTTCTTATAATTTTGGAAGACACTCAGAGCAGAACAGTCAGCAATTTCATTCTGGTTAGAAACTGTACCTTGTAATTACACAATCATTCTGTGTACACCCTGACTTGAATGTAAATAGTCTAGGAATGTATCTGGTTACAATCATCAAAACAAATTAAATTAAATGTGGTTATGAAAATCAGAGAAGTGCCCTCACAGAGGTAATACCTGCATTTCACAGGTGTATGCAGCTATAACCATAAAATCTGTACACCTATGTTGCAATATCCGTTCTTGAAAGCAACCACTTCAGAGATGTTACCAAGAAACCAGTCAATCGTTTTTTTGACTAACAGTATTTCTGGAAGTAATGCATTTTTGAGTGCATGTTTTAGCAATAGAGTAAAACATATAATGGTCCTTCAAGTGGGAATGTGGTAGCTTAAGTATGTTAGAAAACTGTGTAATGAAATGTGTCAGTCAAATATATATACTAAAAATGTTAGACAAATTAATACTATAGGAAAATATGCAGGAATGTTTGTCTTTCTATGTGTGTCTGCACAAAGAGAGCCCTTTGCTTAAGACTCTCCCCTGCCTCTTACAGAAGTTTGTTGTCAACTACTTCCACTGCAGCATCTCCCTTTCCCGGGGCCTCATGGAGGACTCTGAGATCTGGATATGCATGCAAAAAATATGAGGATTGTGTGGGTCAGAGGGAGTGGGCAAGTCTTGTTGGAGAAGGACTCAGTTAATTCCCAGCAGCTCAGTGCACACATATATATCCTTTTCCTCAGAGCCTCTTTATCACTTGGGAAATCATCCCTCAAGGAGGTTGCTAGGGTACCTGTGGCTAGAGGAAGCCCTGGTAGCATGGCTGTGCTGGAGCCATAATGCCAGCAAATAGGGAAGGGGGATGCTCTGAGGACCCCAGAGATAGTGTGGAGACAGTATCCGTTTGGTTTAGATGGTGGAAACATAGCTCATACTTGCAGGAAATAGAAACAAATTAAACTTCTCATGGAATGATTTGAGGGATATCTGTGAAGAGGTTCTTTGAGTTTTCCTCACCACAGGGCCCCTCAGCACAGACGTTTGCATGGGAGGAGGCTATCTACACCATGGTTGGGCTATTTTCTGCCTGATTTATATGAAGGGTTGTTGTTTTTTTGTACTTCAGCAACGTAAATATAAAAGATTGAACATCTTCTCTTTTCTTGCTGCTTGACATCTGCAATATAAATTGGGTATTCCTGGGCATAGGGGCTGGGGAGGAGGAATTAATTTCAAGTCATATTGGGCATTCGTGGCATTGTCAGAGGGCTACTTTTCAGCATACACAGTGGGAGTTCATGTTAGTCACTGTTGAAACAGGGAAGGCCCTCTCAGGTTGGGTTTCAATGAGCATGAAATTATGAGTATACAATGCTGAAGAGACACAGTCAACTCAATAACCACATTTCCCTCTGCAAATGTACTTACTCTTCTTACAGTGATCATAAAATTAATTATCAGAGGGGTAGCCGTATTAGTCTGGATCTGTAAAAAGCAACAGAGAGTCCTGTGGCACCTTTAAGACTAACAGATGTATTGGAGCATAAGCTTTCGTGGGTGAATACCCACTTCGTCAGACGCATGTAATGGAAATTTCCAGAGGCAGGTATAAGTATGCAGGCAAGCATCAGTCTGGAGATAACGAGGTTAGTTCAATCAGGGAGGGTGAGGTCCTCTGCTAGCAGTTGAGGTGTGAACACCAAGGGAGGAGAAACTGCTTTTGTAGTTGGCTAGCCATTCACAGTCTTTGTTTAATCCTGATCTGATGGTGTCAAATTTGCAAATGAACTGAAGCTCAGCAGTTTCTCTTTGGAGTCTGGTCCTGAAGTTTTTTTGCTGCAAGATGGCTACCTTTACATCTGCTATTGTGTGGTCAGGGAGGTTGAAGGGTTTTCCTACAGGTTTTTGTATATTGCCATTCCTGATATCTGACTTGTGTCCATTTATCCTTTTACGTAGTGACTGTCCAGTTTGGCCAATGTACATAGCAGAGGGGCATTGCTGGCACATGATGGCATATATAACATTGGTGGATGTGCAGGTGAATGAACCAGTGATGTTGTATCTGATCTGGTTAGGTCCTGTGATGGTGTTGCCAGTGTAGATATGTGGGCAGAGTTGGCATGGATTGGTTCCTGAGTTAGAGTTGTTATGGTGCGGTGTGTGGTTGCTGGTGAGAATGTGCTTAAGGTTGGCGGGTTGTCTGTGGGCGAGGACTGGCCTGCCTCCCAAGATCTGTGAAAGCGAGGAATCATTGTCCAGGATGGGTTGTAGATCACTGATGATGCGTTGGAGAGGTTTAAGCTGAGGACTGTAGGTGATGGCCAGTGGAGTTCTGTGATTTCTTTCTTGGGCTTGTCTTGTAGCAGGAGGCTTCTGGGTACACATCTGGCTCTGTTGATTTGTTCCCTTATTTCCTCGTGCGGGCATCGTAGTTTTGAGAATGCTTGGTGAAGATCTTGTAGGTGTTGGTCTCTGTCTGAGGGGTTGGAGCAGAGGCGGTTGTACCTCAGCGCTTGGCTGTAGACGATAGATTGTGTGGTGTGTCCGGGGTGGAAGCTGGAGGCATGAAGGTAGGCATAGCGGTCGGTGGGTTTTCAGTATAGGGTGGTGCTAACGTGACTATCACTTATTTGTACTGTGGTGTCTAGGAAATGGACCTCCCGTGTAGATTGGTCCAGGTTGAGGTTGATGGTGGGGTGGAAGCTGTTGAAATCATGGTGAAATTCTTCCAGAGTCTCCTTCCCATGAGTCCAGGTGATGAAGATGTCATCAATGTAGCGTAGGTAGAGAAGGGGCGTGAGTGGACGAGAGCTGAGGAAGCATTGTTCCAGGTCAACCATAAAAATGTTGGCATATTGTGGGGCCATGCGGGTGCCCATGGTGGTGCCACTGGTCTGGAGGTATATATTGTCACCAAATTTGAAATAATTGTGCGTGAGAATAAAGTCACAGAGCTCAGCAACAAGTTGTGCTGTGTCATCATCAGGGATACTGTTCCTGACAGCTTGTATTCCATCTGTGTCCATCAGTGCATTGGTGATCTCCCAGAAAACACCATCCTAGCCACCATGGATGTGGAGGCTCTCTACACAAACATCCCACACACACCGCACCATAACAACTCTAACTCAGGAACCAATCCATGCAACAAACCTCGATGCCAACTCTGCCCACATATCTACACTGGCAACACCATCACAGGACCTAACCAGATCAGCTACAATATCACTGTAAAAGGATAAATGGACACAAGTCAGATATAAGGAATGGCAATATACAAAAACCTGTAGGAGAACACTTCAACCTCCCTGGCCACAGAATAGCAGATGTAAAGGTAGCCATCTCTTTTTTTAAAACTGGTTTGTTGCGTGTATTCGACAACACTTTGTGCACATGCTTAAGTGCTTTCCCAAGTCAGGACACTATGTGTATATGGTAATGAGTTTTACAGGGGATCTACAAACATGTTGCATTATACCCCAAAAAAGGTCTACAGGTCTGAAATACTGCAAGCTCCTCCTACCTACTACTATGCAGAAACCAGAATTGCCATCATCTTTTCAATTATTTTTTCATTCCAAATTGGAATACAAAGTCAAAAATGCAAAATTTTCAGCAGAATGAAAACTTTTTAAAAAAAAAATCCTTTTTGCTAGAACCAAAAAGAACTTTTTGAAAAATTCCAGGCAGGGAGTTGGCCGAGTGACAAGCCAGGAAGACAGCCAGGCTGGGCAACCTGAGGAGCTGGCCCAAGGAACTGGGTAGCCCAGGAACCAGCTAGCCAGAGAGCCAGGCAGCTGAGAAACCAAACCCCCATCAGGCAACCAGAAAGTCAGCCAGCAAAGGGAGCCCAAGAAGCAACTAGCCAGGAAGATAGCCATCTGGGTAGCCAGGAACCTGAGGAGATGAGTAGCCAGTCAGCCCACCAGGCAGGTTGACCCAAGTAAAAATGTTCAGAGTATTACATTTTGTCTGTGCTTAAATTTTTGTAAACTAAACACATTCTATTTTGCTCAGTATATAATTTTCAATAATCCAATTTTGTTATTTCAAAACCAGTGCTTTCAGACTTGTCACAAATCAAGGAGAAATGTAATCTGCACTGTGCTTGATTTTTTTTTAAAATTAGGTTTATTACTTAAATTTCTCCTAGCATTCAAAGCAACAAATTTCTTTACATAAAGTAGCTTATTATATTGACTAGACCAGACAGAATATTAACATGATGTAAAGGTGAAGTGGAAGGAAGGAACTGATATTCCTCCCTAATTAAGCTACAGCGAGTCCATTTAAAACTGGGGAATGTTTTAGTTATTTATTTATTGCAAAAATATTGCTGTTATAGCACTGAGTTTTGGCCACCATTAAAAGGCAAGTTAGGACAATAGAATTGTGTTTTGTGATGGTTGTTCGGGGTGAAATCTAGACCAGTGAAGGGTTGTGTCACCATTTGTCCTGCAACCCTGGGTGCTTTATGTTTTCCTGCTGTAGCTCACAGCCTGAGATGCTCACAACCAAGCTACCAGGCTACTGGTCACCAGGGCCGGCTCCAGGGTTTTTGCTGCCCCAAGCGGGAAAAAAAAAAAAAAAAGCCGCAATTGCGATCTGCGGCGGCAATTCGGCGGAAGGTCCTTCGCTCCAAGTGGGAGTGAGGGACCGTCCGCCGAATTGCCGCCAAATAGCTGGACATGCCGCCCCTCTCCAGAGTGGCTGCCCCAAGCACCTGCTTGGCAAGCTGGTGCCTGGAGCCGGCCCTGCAGGTCACACCCTGAAGTGTCCGTGGATTAGACAGCCCTGTCTACAGCCCCATAGTCTCACTCCGGCTTCCACCAGCCTTGACTACAACCAGCAAGGCGACCCCATCACACTCCCAGTCTAAAATTTTCCCAACGTCATATTCTCTGTAATGTCCAGCCCTCTCCTGGTCAGTTCAGAGAAATAATAAAGTCAATTTGTTTCTCTAAAGCAGGGATGGGGAACCTATGACCCATTGTTTAATTTCATCCGGCCCATGGAGCGGGGTTGGGGGCTCGCCCCGCTCCGCCCGCCTGGCACTCCAGCCAGAGAGCGGGCAGAGTGGGGCAATCCCCTGTGCCCTGACCCCATTCCCCAGAAGGAGCACTGGGCAGGGGGTTGGAACAGGCTGGGGGTCCTGGGCACCATCTGCCACTGGGAGGAGGATGGATAAGTGGGCGGCCCAGCAGCAGCAGAGGAATGCTCAAAAAAGGTATGTCTGCCACTTGGGGAGCCAGGCCCGGCATGGGGTGGTAGGATGGGAGCTGTTGCCGCAGGAAAGTGGCATCTTCTCTGGGAGCTCGGTTCGTGCCTGGGGCTCCGGGGGGCCCCTGGCTAGAGTGTCCATCTCCCCCTGCAAGGCTGGCTGGAAGAGGTGGGGGGAGGCAGCCTCAATCCCTCTTGCCCCCCATCCCCCACTCCCCTGTCATTGCCCACCCTCCTGAAGTCGGGGCCCACCCAAGTGTGACTATGCCACTTGGCCACCCACACCAGGGAGGGAGAGAGGATAACCCCTCTCGGTCCAGTTCTGGGGAGGATTCCCCCCACCCTCCTGGGGATCCTGCACTCAGCTCTGGCTCCCCAGAAATATACTGACAAACCAGGGGAATTTAGAGAAGAGCCACACAACAGCACCAGGGGATAGTAGGGCTGATTTACGGCGAGAACCACATTACAGCGTCTGATCCAAAGACCGGAATAGTCAACGGCATGGGCTTTGGATCAGACCCTTGCTTTTTACTTGTGTGTGGCCCATGATTGATTTTTAATGTGTGTTAATGGCCCCTGATAGAAAAAAGGTTCCCCACCCCTTCTCTAAAGACACAAAAGCACATCATAGCTTATTAACTTAACAGGGGTAAGTACACCCTTCCCCTTAAACACAGCACTGAGTTGGTTTATAGTAAAAATAAAATTAAGTTATTAACAATTAGACGCAGGTTAAGTGATGCCAAGTAAAAAAGAATAAAATTAGAAAGGGTTACAAGCAAATAAAAGTGAAAATATGCATCTAAAAGTTTAAAACTTAATCTAGCAAGGTACAATCTTTGTCTAAGCAGGTTTCTTACCTATATTCAGTTTCCAGAGACTTCAGCTCCCTCTTAATTGAAGGACCTGTCCTTTCAAGAGCTCTGTTCCTTTGTTTCTGTCTAGTGATGGATGCCAAAGATGGCTTCTCCCCTTGCTTATATCTTCCAAAGTTCAATAACTTTCTTTTAAGAGGCAGGGTGACCTCATGCTGTTTTTCCCTTCCCCTGGCTTCCCATCTCTCTGTATGTAAATGGGGCTTCCACTCTTCTGATTTCACCATGCTTAATTTACAAAGGCAGCTATTTACTTGTCTCCTTCTCTCCTGTCTGGGAGGGAACCTGTTTCTTTCTGTTTGGCTACAGACTTTAAAACCCGAATTTCCTCATATAGCGCTAATACATACATTTCACAATACTGGTCACCAATGTGTCATTAGCTTTTAAAAAAGACCTCTAACATAGCAATATGGTATGCAATATGCAGTTGCTTACAGCTTGAGGTTCAGACCCCCTGTCTTTATAGATCAGTAAACCTTTGAAATTGATTCTTCTGAAGATGACCTTTCAAACTAAAGTTTATGCAAGCTGCCAGAGTCTGGTGGTGAAGGAAGCTCCAGGCTCTTTCTTCCACCACTTGTTGGCTTAAATGCAAACTGTTCTGTTTCCTGCCATCTCCTCCCCCTGCTGTCTTGATGGTCCTGTTTATTGCTTATATGCAAATATGGGCCTTCATTATCTTTGCATGAAGATCAGACTGGTCAGAGAATCAAATACAGTCAAATACTTTTTCTAAGGCAGACTGACCTTCTAACCAACTCCCCCTGACATGCCTGGTTTAAACTCATTTTAATCATAATTGTAGCATATATCCATAACTTTTAATGCCCACTGCATACATACATCACACAAAAATATTAATGATAAGTGAGCTATTAGTTTTCAAAGGATATCTCATAAGGCGTATTTTGTACAAAAGTTATTACAATAGTATTAAATATTCATAACCAGGGACCAAAACCTGCAGTTCTCACTGAGTCAAAATACTCAGAGTGGGATTTCGATACTCATACAGCCTGAAGTACCTTACCATGTAAATGAACATATTAACGTTAATGGAACCAACCCTGAAGTTAGATAATATTCATTGAATGAATGAGGATATCACAGAATTTGCTTGATGAGTTGTTCACTGTATTTCTTTAAACTCTACCATATCCAAAAATATGCAAAGAAAGAAAAAATGAGCTTCCTAAAATGGAAAAAAATATTTTTAGTTTCTTACCAAAAATGTTTTGAATATTCCTGGGGAAAGAAATGGCTTCTGAGGGAAAGGCAATGTTATTGATAGGTTTACATACTGCACCCTAACACACACACACACACACACACACACACACACACACACACACACACAGAGAGAGAGAGAGAGAGAGAGAGAGAGAGAGAGAGAGCTGATAAAAGAATCACAATCTTCTCCTTAAAGAAAATGATTATTTCTTGGACATTTAAAAACAAAACACCAAATATAGGTTTAATTCCCATGGCAATAAATACCAATTCCAGCACAGCAGAAAGTCACAGAATCAGGCTGGGCTTTCTTTAAGTAGAAGTAATTTTTAAAACTCCATACTCATTTTATACGTTTTAGTGCTTCAGTCTTCTCGGAATGCAGCACATACCTTTTTGGAGTGGGAATGGAGTGTTCTCATAACCCATTTGTAGCTGATAAAACCAGAAGTGTACAGAATACTCAGCCAGGGATTTGTAAAAAGAGTCAGTGAAGTGGCTCATGAGACAAGTTCAGGAGTGGCCTCAGACCTCTCATTCTATAGTCCAGTGGTGCCCAGGCCAAATGCACTTGGGATCCAAAGAGGGAAGCAATTTCCTCTGGCTCATCCATAGAGTAGGACTGACATTTGACTGAGAAGTTGCTAGCTCCATTATTGTAGCAAGCTCTAAAGGAAAGTGGATTGGTATGAAGGAGATAAGTCCCAGAATGAAAGAGTAGGAATTTTCTGAACCCCATTTGGTCAGTAAGTGACGGATCTCCTCTTGGATGTCAACCCAAACTAAATATTTACATGTTTAGTAATACAGCAGTTGCCATACTGCATGAAACTATCCTGTCTCTGATGCTTCACTGGAAGATGCAAGAACTTTGTAGTAGACAGATAAGTGATAAACTGCCTGTAGGGAAAGTTTCTTCTTAACCCTATTACTGTCCTGAAGCATGAGGGTTTAGATCCCTTTCAAAAACACTTGGTGCTTAGATTCTTATTTTAATCTTTACTATAACTGTTCCCATCATCTGTAAATAGTCTGAAAAACAAACTTTCTGCATATACATTTTTCTTTCAGACCCTGAACCCTGTGTTCACTCCATTTAGCCACACTTGTTTTCCCCTCAGCTTCCAATAGCCTAGTCAGCTACTAGCCTTCTTTATCTCACGATTATAGATCAAAGCTAAGTCAGCTAGTCTGGTTACAGTGTTCAGACAGAATGGAGCATAGCTGGGAAATGTTTAGCTACTATTTTAAATATGAATGACCATATTTGATTAGCTAATCAACAGCATTCATCATCCATTAATTTGTCAGATGTTTTACCATTCCTAATTCAATATTATAATCCTGGCGAGTGTATGAGTGAAGTTTTGTTGTACAGATTTGTTTCCAGTCTCATTACAATAAATGTGACTATCATTGCCCTGGTTACTTTTTTCTATCACCTTTGATCTGCTTTGTCTTTAAGGGCTCAATCCTGCAATGTGCTGAGCACGCTGGCTCCAATTCAACAGAGTACTTAATTCTCCATCCAAAACTTTCTATGTAGTAACTGCTATTGTTCACATTTAGAATTATTATATCCCATTCTTTTTTTTTTTTTTTTTCATGGTTATTCTCCTAATAGATTTCTTAAGGGCTAATGACAACAAAAGTTCAGCTTATCTGGAGTCCAGGGTAGACAGGTATTTGGTACCCTGTTCTGAAGTACAATAAAATTTACATTAATGTTTAATGAAATTACATATGTTTCATATATAACAATATAAATTGGAATAACTTACATTGAGCCATAAACTCATTTATTAAGGCAAAGTGAATCCTCAACAACCTACTAATAACTAGTCCTAGAAAGTCTTTTCAAGTATAAACATAATTTTTAAAGCAATTTTCTGCAAGATAGAATAAATTGATTGTTAGAAAGTAAAGGTATCAAATACGGCAAAAATGACTTGGCATAATTCAAAAGCAAATGTTAATGTAACTACGCATTTTTATGATATTAATAATAATTCTTATGACAATTTCTATATTCATAGGCAAACCCCATTATCTGTTTTTTAAAGAATTCATTTGTTTGTAACATTGGATCACATAGCACAGATAAAACATTGACAAACATTTATAAATAAATTAACTGTCTTGACACATGCAGTACTGTATTATGCATTCCTAAAATATTCAGAAGTGTGGCATGGGCAGCAAATATATTTATAATACTGCAAAAAACTCAGTCATTAACTGAGCTAACACTTGGGTGAAGTGTGTGGAATTTACACTTTTCTCTCAGTATTAGCACTGTGAAATTTTAAAGAATTGCCTTTGCAAGCCTATCTAATATATAAGACACCACTGAAAAAATGAAGTTCTTTGAAGGCCCAATACAGTAACTCCCCACTTAACGTCCTCTCGCTTAATGTTGTTTCGATCTTATGTCCCTGCTCAATTACAGAACATGCTCCATTTAAAGTTGTGCAATGCTTCACTATAATGTTGTTTGGCTGCCCCCCATTAGCTCCCCTATGCCCCCCCACAGCGCCTCCCACCCGCCGGCAGACCCCACGAATCAGCACCTTCCCCCCACCCCACCTCCTGCCCGCAGCAATCAGCTGGCTTGCGGCGTTCGGGCTCCCCCTCCCTCCCCTGCCTCCCGAAAGCTGCAAACGAGCTGATTTCCCCAGGCAGGAGGCAGGGGAGGGAGGGGGGAGCCTGTGCGCCGAGTCCTCGCTCCTCCCTCCTGCCCCCTGAAAGTCGCAAGCCAGCTGATTGCCACGGTCAGGAGGGAGGGAGGAGGAGCGAGGATGCAGCACACCTCTCCACTCCCTCCCCTGCCTCCTGCCCGCGGCAATCAGCTGGTTTGGGGCTTTCGGGAAGCAGGGGAGGGAGGGGGAGCCTGAACCAATGGCGTAGCCAGGTTCTAACATCAGGGGGAGTGAACACATTAAAAAAAGGCGCCACCCGACATATCAAATTACTAATTACATACTTTTAAATTTGTTATACATATTTATTTGTACTTAAAATAAAAACACAAGATTGATCCAGCCACGGAAGGGTTTGCACAGCCGGCATTTCACAGGAGACCTTTAGATTATACTTAGATATACTTTAGATTCTAGAAAGTAAATGACAGATTACAGTAGTTTATAATTGTCACAGGTTTAAAAAAAATACTGGCCATTTTTTCCAGTTACTAATTTCATTTTAAAATCAATCAATGAAATGTACTTTATTTATAATAGATCGTAATACTAAAGCCACCAAAAAGGCATGACAAATACAAGTTTTATGAGAATTGGTGAGCAAAGATCTCATAGCTCTTCAGGGTTGGACAAAGCAATAATTTCCCTTAAAGTAGCTTTATTCATGGGGGTTTTTTAAACAAAAGACATCTCTACGACACAGGTTGGCAGTCTAACATTTTTGAAACACTGAGTACTGAAAGTTAGGGTTTTTAACCAATTTAAGCTGTACACACACACACACACACACACACACACACACACACACAAAAACAAACCTCTTCCTGCTTTCCTATCACCAGTTCTGTTACTACAGGAATGAAATCTAGACATCCCGTAAAATAGCTAGTGCCACATTGTTCTTCAAACCTCAGACCAGTGAAATGCAGCTTTGCATTTGAGATACTATATGACTATAGTACATTTTGCACTGCCTGCATCTACACTGACATCAGGAGAAGAGAAGAGGACAAGACTGTCCCTAGCATATATGATTTAAAAAAAAAGGCGAGACACACCCACCCACTGTCAATGCAATAAGAAGGGAGAACAGTAGCTGGGGTCAAGAGAGAAGATGCAGTGAAAACCTCCTGGGCCATTGTCCTTCTCAGGCTCCTGTGCTGCTAGCTGCATCTCTCGCCAGCTCAGGGGGACGTTGGGCAGCACGCCACTCCCCCCACCCTCCAATCTGTCTGAAGTCTCAGCCCACATGCAGGCACCATAGCGAAGGTGGCAGAGGGAGGGTGGCTAGGCTGCACCCAGAGGCTGACCATCACAGCTCTGGTTGCTGTGCTGGGGCGAGGCTGCCAGAGCAGTGCTGGCGCTCTGGGGTCTCAGATCTGCTCCCGGTGGGTACTGTATCCGGGTGAGTCCTAGTACAAAGTCAGGACTGCTGCTTCCGAATCATTCCCCACTCCCGTCCAATCTCCTGTGCACCAGCTTCCCAGCTGTATCTGAATGCAGTTCTGTTTGCACTCATCATACCAGCTCTACCCAGCAACCTCCCCCCACTCCTCCAGCCCTGACCTGCTTAAGGGGAGGTAGATGTTCCTCTCTTCCAGACAATTTATGAAAACAGAATATACAGCCTTAAAATAGAATATAACATTAGGGATCTATTATCGACCACCTGACCAGGACAGTAATAGTGATGATGAAATGCTAAGGGAAATTAGAGAGGCTATCAAAATTAAGAACCCAATAATAGTGGGGGATTTCAATTATCCCCATATTGACTGGGAACATTTCACTTCAGGACGAAATGCAGAGATAAAATTTCTCGATACTTTAAATGACTGCTTCATGGAGCAGCTGGTACGGGAACCCACAAGGGGAGAGGCAACTCTAGATTTAATCCTGAGTGGAGCGCAGGAGCTGGTCCAAGAGGTAACTATAGCGGGACCGCTTGGAAATAGTGACCATAATACAATAGCATTCAACATCCCTGTGGTGGGAAGAACACCTCAACTGCCCAACACTGTGGCCTTTAATTTCAAAAGGGGGAACTATACAAAAATGAGGGGGTTAGTTAGACAAAAGTTAAAAGGTTCAGTGACTAAAGTGAAATCCCTGCAAGTTGCGTGGGCCCTTTTTAAAGACACCATAATAGAGGCTCAACTTCAATGTATACCCCAAATTAAGAAAAACAGTAAAAGAACTAAAAAAGAGCCACCGTGGCTTAACAACCATGTAAAAGAAGCAGTGAGAGATAAAAAGACTTCCTTTAAAAAGTGGAGGTCAAATCCTAGTGAGGCAAATAGAAAGGAGCACAAACACTGCCAACTTAAGTGCAAGAGTGTAATAAGAAAAGCCAAAGAGGAGTTTGAAGAACGGCTAGCCAAAAACTCCAAAGGTAATAACAAAATGTTTTTTAAGTACATCAGAAGCAGGAAGCCTGCTAAACAACCAGTGGGGCCCCTTGACGATGAAAATACAAAAGGAGCGCTTAAAGATGATAAAGTCATTGCGGAGAAACTAAATGGATTCTTTGCTTCAGTCTTCACGGCTGAGGATGTTAGGGAGATTCCCAAACCTGAGCTGGCTTTTGTAGGTGACAAATCTGAGGAACTGTCACAGATTGAAGTATCACTAGAGGAGGTTTTGGAATTAATTGATAAACTCAACATTAACAAGTCACCGGGACCAGATGGCATTCACCCAAGAGTTCTGAAAGAACTCAAATGTGAAGTTGCGGAACTATTAACTAAGGTTTGTAACCTGTCCTTTAAATCGGCTTAGGTACCCAATGACTGGAAGTTAGCTAATGTAACGCCAATATTTAAAAAGGGCTCTAGGGGTGATCCCGGCAATTACAGACCGGTAAGTCTAACGTCGGTACCGGGCAAATTAGTTGAAACAATAGTAAAGAACAAAATTGTCAGACACACAGAAAAACATAAACTCTTGAGCAATAGTCAACATGGTTTCTGTAAAGGGAAATCGTGTCTTACTAATCTATTAGAGTTCTTTGAAGGGGTCAACAAACATGTGGACAAGGGGGATCCGGTGGACATAGTGTACTTAGATTTCCAGAAAGCCTTTGACAAGGTCCCTCACCAAAGGCTCTTACGTAAATTAAGCTGTCATGGGATAAAAGGGAAGGTCCTTTCATGGATTGAGAACTGGTTAAAGGACAGGGAACAAAGGGTAGGAATTAATGGTAAATTCTCAGAATGGAGAGGGGTAACTAGTGGTGTTCCCCAAGGGTCAGTCCTAGGACCTATCCTATTCAATTTATTCATAAATGATCTGGAGAAAGGGGTAAACAGTGAGGTGGCAAAGTTTGCAGATGATACTAAACTACTCAAGATAGTTAAGACCAAAGCAGATTGTGAAGAACTTCAAAAAGATCTCACAAAACTAAGTGATTGGGCAACAAAATGGCAAATGAAATTTAATGTGGATAAATGTAAAGTAATGCACATTGGAAAAAATAACCCCAACTATACATACAACATGATGGGGGCTAATTTAGCTACAACGAGTCAGGAAAAAGATCTTGGCGTCATTGTGGATAGTTCTCTAAAGATGTCCACGCAGTGTGCAGAGGCGGTCAAAAAAGCAAACAGGATGTTAGGAATCATTAAAAAGGGGATAGAGAATAAGACTGAGAATATATTATTGCCCTTATATAAATCCATGGTTCGCCCACATCTCGAATACTGTGTACAGATGTGGTCTCCTCACCTCAAAAAAGATATTCTAGCACTAGAAAAGGTTCAGAAAAGAGCAACTAAAATGATTAAGGGTTTAGAGAGGGTCCCATATGAGGAAAGATTAAAGAGGCTAGGACTCTTCAGTTTGGAAAAGAGAAGACTAAGGGGGGACATGATAGAGGTATATAAAATCATGAGTGATGTTGAGAAAGTGGATAAGGAAAAGTTATTTACTTATTCCCATAATACAAGAACTAGGGGTCACCAAAAGAAATTAATAGGCAGCAGGTTTAAAACAAATAAAAGGAAGTTCTTCTTCACGCAGCGCACAGTCAACTTGTGGAACTCCTTACCTGAGGAGGTTGTGAAGGCTAGGACTATAACAATGTTTAAAAGGGGACTGGATAAATTCATCGTGGCTAAGTCCATAAATGGCTATTAGCCAGGATGGGTAAGAATGGTGTCCCTAGCCTCTGTTCGTCAGAGGATGGAGATGGATGGCAGGAGAGAGATCACTTGATCATTGCCTGTTAGGTTCACTCCCTCTGGGGCACCTGGCATTGGCCACTGTCGGTAGACAGATACTGGGCTAGATAGACCTTTGGTCTGACCCAGTACGGCCTTTCTTATGTTCTTATGTAATTCAGAGTAGCAGCCGTGTTAGTCTGTATCCGCAAAAAGAACAGGAGTACTTGTGGCACCTTAGAGACTAACAAATTTATTAGAGCATAAGCTTTCGTGGGCTACAACCCACTTCGTGCCACAAGTACTCCTGTTCTTTTTAAAATAGAATGTGGGCCTAAATATCCAGAAGCACCTCCATTTGTAAGATTTGTAACAAAAATTAATATGAATGGAGTAAAAAGTTCTAATGGAGTGGTAAGTTGTTGTTTTTTCTGTTTATGTTAACATGGTTTAAACATTGAGCGTTAATTTGAACATACATCTTTACTCAGATGTTTAACAAAATACTTCTTTTTGAGTAGTGGAAGAGGGGAGGTGTAAGGTAATTGTCATCAAATATGTTTCAGTAATTGAAAGATATTGCTAACAACTCCTCTCTTTTGCCTTAGCAGCACTCTGGTTGTTACACAGTATAAGCATTTATTAAGCTTGAAAGGAAACTAAACATGTTAAGTTTTTCAAACTTGCTAGCAGTAACTTGATTAAAAACCACCGTATCTGATAGGCAGCTATATTTTTTGGACTCCGAGGACTGACAGGGGTGGCATTTTTTGTCTATTTTTAGGTGGATCCCAGAGCCATATCAGTCCTAGCAAAATGGCAGAATTCTTATAGTATCAAAGTTGTTCTGCAAGAGCTTCGGCGTCTAATGATGTCTAAAGAAAAAATGAAACATCCTCAGCCACCTGAAGGACAATGTTACAGCAATTAATTAAAAAACAAACAAACAAATCCTGCCCCTTTATTCAATTTTAGCTGACTTCATTTTTCACAGTAAGGGGAGGTAGATCTGCCGGGAGCCTCCTCCTCCTCTCATCCCCGGGGAGCCAGGCAAGCAGCCGAAGCTGCCTGCAGCCCCGGACCCAGCGAGCGAGCAGGGCTGGGGATGCGGCGGGCGGTGCCGGTGCAGAGCGGAGAGCAAGCCGGCGGCCGCATGCAAAACCCGGCTCCGGACTCCGAGTCCGGAGCCCAGTGCTGGCTGCGCAGAAAGGCGCCGCTTTAGGAAAATGCACCCCCCTAGCTACGCTACTGGCCTGAACGGAGGCAGGGGAGGAAGGGGGGAAGAGCGAGGACGCGGCGTGTGGAGTAAAGGGAAAAGGGGGGGTCGAAGAGGTGGGTTAAGGGTGGGGGCTTGGGGAAAGGGGTGGCGTGGGCAGGCTGAGGGTTGAGCCCCCCGCCCCTGGTGCTTGCAGTGTAGGGGAAGCTGCCGCTTCTGCTGTGCAACATGCCTCTCCTAGCCCACAGCACCTTCAGCCTCCTTGCCTGCCTCATTGTCTCCAGTGCCAGTGGGCTGTGCCTGTGTGGGGTAAGGCAGGGGCACCTTCCAACTATAGTACTGTACTGTATGGCAAAAAAAAATTCCCTGGAACCTAACCCTCCCATTTACATTCATTCTTATGGGGAAATTGGATTCGCTTAACATCATTTCATTTAAAGTTGCATTTTTCAGGAACATAACTACAACGTTAAGTGAGGAGTTATTGTACCAGTTCCAGTGAAGTTAATGGCAAAACTCTCATTGACTACAATGTGATGAGGATTCAGCTCTTTGAAATGAATAATTTGTGTGAATGTTTTTTGTAGCAGATTCCAATTAGTTGTCCACCAAGAAAATAACAATAAGACTTAGGGAATCAAAGGCTCCTTCTATAAATAATTAAAGCCTGGACCATTTACTCCTAGATCTGTGCAGGGAGGGGACTTTCCAAATGCAGAATTAGGATCATCTATCTTCATGGCACTGTGTCCACACCCACCCTCCTCCAGATCTCTTGGATGCTGTCCATAGACCTTGGGTGTTCCCTGGGGAAAGGGATGGAGGATGGCATGGGCTGGGGAGGAGCATGCAGGCCAGGGGTGGGGGCAGAAGAAATGCATATTGTACCATCATATAGTTTGGGCTACGTTATCTCTTACACACAGCCTGCCTTTGGGCTGCTGAGCCATACCTGGCTTCAGTGGTGAACAGAGGGTGGGGAGCACTGGGAACCAGAGCCACATACAGAAAGGCAGAGAAATCCCTGAGGATGCACTAGACCAGCGGTTCTCAAACTGTGGGTTGGGACCCCAAAGTGGGTCGTGACCCCATTTTAATGGGGTCATCGGGGCTGGCATTAGACTTGCTGGAGCCTGGGGCCGAAGCCAAAGCCCGAGCTCCAGCACCCTGGGGTCGAAGCTGACGCCCTTGGGCTTGGGCCCCCCCACCCAGGGTGGTGGGGCTTGGGCTTTGGTTTTGGCCTTCCCAGCCAGGGCGGTGGGGCTCGGGCGGGCTCAGGCTTTGGTCCCCCCTCCTGGGGTTGGATAGTAATTTTTGTTGTCAGAAGGTGGATGCAGTGCAATTAAGTTTGAGAACCGCTGCACTAGATTTGACAGCAGGCCCCACTGCTCTTTCAATCGGGGAATGCAAACTCCACCCCCTGATGGGACAACATTGGGGATCTCCACAGGAAGACCTTGATGGGGAATTTCTCCCCTAAACAGCTGCCTCCCATGAGTTTTACCACAGAAAGGAATGATCTAGCCCTAACAAATATTCCACCCACAGGAATAATCCATGAGAGAGCCAAGAATCAGAAGTTCAACTTGAGGTGTTTCCTCCAAAGTATCTTGTTGGCAGAGGGCTCATCAGTCCTTGCTTTGACCAGCCTCCGGCCTAGGGAAGAGGACCGCATACCAGAAATTTGTTCAATAACTTTGAAAAGCAAATTTGAAAAAAATCAAAGATGGTTAGTGACCAATTCACATAAGGTAAAAAGGGCTAAATCCAACAGATAAACTGCATGCTACAAATAGTTTGCCTGCTGCTATTCATGACACTTGCTCAGCATGGTAAAGCAATTTGAGGCTGTTGGCTGAAAGCTGCTGCGTGTGCAAAGTATGAGAAAAAAAAAATACAGTGATCATCCTTAAGAGATTTGCCAACAGATAACTAAATATGTAACCTCAATGTTTGCCCTCGGGCCAGGGATTTCTTATAGAATAGTCTTAAAGAATAACAGGAGCTAATGCAAATACTGAGATAACCATATATATTTTCCTAGGGCAGTGGCTTTCAATCTTTCCAGACTACTGTACCCCTTTCAGGAGTCTGATTTGCCTTGCCTACCTCAAGTTTCACCTCACTTAAAAACTCCTTGCTCACAAAATCAGACATAAAAATACAGACGTGTCACAGCACACTATTACTAAAAAAAATTGCTTACTTTCTCATTTTACAATTATAAAATCAATCAATTGGAATATAAATACTGTACTTACATTTCACTGTATAGTAGACAGAGCAGTATAAACAAGGCATTGTCTGTATGAAATTTTAGTTTGTACTGACTTCACTGGTGCTTTTTATGTAGCCTGTTGTAAAACTAGGCAAATATCTAGATAAGATGATGTACCCCTGGAAGACCTCTGTGTATCCCCAGGGGTACATATACCCCTGGTTGAGAATCAAAAATAGCAAGTTTTTAAGAGAAATCTATTCAAGTAGGTTGCTTTATGAAAATAGCATGAATTTAACACTTGAAGTTGAAGAAGGAACAGTTCAACCTCCCTTGCCATACAACTCTAACATGTAACAGCTGCTCCTCTACACCGGGTTACTACATATGCTGAATATCAAAAATGGCAAAAGCAATCATAAACCAAGTAGAAGATTTATTTGGACAAAAGTAATCTCATTTCATGCCACAGGAGCCTTCCTTCATGCCTACATATGGCCATGAAGACACCTTCACACGATGAATATCTCATTTATAACAGAAGGCACAGCAAACAGAGTGTACAAGTGATTGAGGCTCATGAGTACTGTAATAATAAACATCTGGGAACATTTTCCAGGATTATGTCATAGGTTTGACATTTTCGCTAATTTGTTTCTGGGCCATCTGTTTTAAAATGATTCTCACAGGTGGTTGACTTATTGAGAAGCACCCCTTACATTTTGTAATATGTGTTGCATTTTGAAAGATGTTATCCTAATTACTGTTTTTTGAAGTAGGTGACAAGCTATCCACAAAGGAGAAGGCTGATTATCTTCATTAGCCAGCCACATAACAGTGTCATGAAAAAAGGGAAGAATTAGCTATAGGTAATACTCAGCTTTCCTTCAAGGTTGTATCGCTGCTTTGCAGGAGGTAATCTTACCAACCTCCATTTCCTACCAAAAAATAAAGAACAAACAAATCAGTTAGTAACTTGGATGCAAGAGGCGCATTACATTCTGCTCATTTGGGATGCAAGCAAACTAGACATACTCACTGGTGGTAGGTCTCGGTTATTTGCAGATGCTAGATTTTTGTTTATGTTAACCTGCAAATTAGTTAACAAGGTGATATGGGGACTGAACACAACATTTGTGTGTAGGGAATTAGATTTTTAACACCCATGAACAGTAATAGTGTCTCATACTCTGCACACTACAGAGTACTGACAACTGAATCTTTCTGAACATAGGAGTAGCTTCTGGTAAATACATATTAAAATATTTTGAAGGAAAATATTTCAGCTAATAATATAGGTACATGAGCTTACAGAATCTGGGTCTGAATCTGTATGACTTCCTCAGGCAAACTCCCATTTATGTCACTGGGGGAGCAAATCCTTGGCTAGTGTAAAATAGCACAGCTCCACTCAAGATAGTGGAACTACGACAATGTACATCAGATGAGACTCTACACCTGGGAGTTTTGTGCAAGGAAGATCTGCAGGACTGGATCCTCTGCAGTGATGATTTACATCCAGTTGCGTGAGTGATGCTATTGTTTGACTGTTGCATAAAGCAATGGAATGTAATATAGTAGTCAGACCTTCAGAAAATTTTAACTCAAGCACTTAAAGAATTAATCTTCAAATGCATTTTTTAAGATGGTTCATGTGGAAAAATCTAGTTACTGCTAGTTTCATTTAATTTATACAAAGAAGCAGAATTTCAAAATCCATTTCCTCCTTCCTGTCCACAGATAGATGTAGACAGCAGAGCCAACAACTTGTTCCAGGTCCAATTATCATTCTTTGAAATATGAAGAAAAAAATACCACAAATGCAGACAAAATCACTGAAAGAAAATTCATCCAAGAATCTGAAAAATAATTTCACTAGTTCTCATGATTATTAAATTACAAGCCTCTCGATTGTATACTGACTGAAGATGCATTGTCATGTAAGAGGATAGATGAGTGGCACTAGAAAGCATCTAATGTTGTCTAATGTATAGGGCACTGGACTTGGAGTTAGAAGACCTGGGTCTATTACCAGCCCTGTTACTCACCTGCTGTGTTACCTTAGATATGTCATTTCTCTACACCTCTTTTCCCGCCTCCATCCCTTTGTTATTAATTTGTATCTTCGTAGGCTTGTAGTCTGTCTGTTTAGACTACAACTTACTATGTGTTTCTAAAGTGCCTAGCACAATGGGATCATGAAATGTCAGTTTGGATCTCTAGTTGTTATTGTAATACAGGCGAGTCATCTTACGCGGGGGTTCCGTTCCGTGGTTAGCGCGTAAAGCGAAAACCGCGTATAGTCAAAATTACATTGAGTTGAATGGCGGGTGGAATCGCCCGCACTACAGGTACAGTATTAAAATTGTTATTTTTCTCTTTTTTTTGTTTTTGCCGACTGCGTATAGCTGAAATCGCGCATGTTAAATGCGCGTAAGATGCGACAGACCTGTACTAGTAATTAATAATAATGTAGATCCCATTCTTTCTGTTTAATGACTTGAGACCCGATCCTGCAACTGACTGTGCAAAAGCCTGGGTCTACCTGTGCAGTGTTTATTCCATGATCAGGGCCTTGTTCTGCAATGTACAAATTGCATGCAGGGAATTTCTTTGACTCTAGCTTTCTGAAAACTAAAAAAAAATGTTTTTGAAAAAAGTTGATAGCAGGTACTTTTAACCTAGACTCATAGTTATTTGTTTTTTCTCTTTCTGAGGTCATTCAGTGGCAGGCTTATTACACAGGAAGCAATTTCATTCCAGTTGGCAACTGCATGTAGTAATTACACTGCCTTTAAAATTTAACACTCTGGCTGTAAATCTCAGACAAACCTTTACAAGGACACTGTTTTGTTTGTTTCCCCCCACCCTTCTTTTCATCTTCCCTAAGTCCCTCCAAGAAACCTTGAAAATTATTTAAAAGAAACAATTCCACTCAGTTTGGGTGTATAATTTAGGCAAAAGTTCAAATTAATTCTATGGAAATATTAAAACAACACTGTGACCATCTGCTTTTCGCATACAACAGTTAAAAACGTGCAGTAGCACAACTTGGCTCCAAGATTAAGCATGGCTCAGTAGAGTTTCTGATGACTGTTGAGAAATAAGCCAAACAGAGAAAAGCACAGAATGTCCTTCAGTGGCTTTGATTGTTTATGATGTATTAAATGGAACTATGTACAAGGAAATTAGAGATGAAAAAGACGTAGTTGTTATCTCCACCCCAGGCCAGGACAGTACTCTACCCAGCCTAACTGCAAAAGTCCCAAGTGGTGGTGCTTCCATTACTTCTACCAATTTCCTTAGAAGACTATTCCAACATCTAATAGATCTGACTGTCTGGAATTGTTTTATGATATTCAGGCTAAATTTATACTTTCTTAATTTCAGCCTATTAGTCCTAGCTATGTTGCCATATTGCTCATTCCATATGGCAGAGCAGCATTAACTTCCCCTTCCTGCCTCCAGTTCCCTGAGACAAGAGATGTCTGTGCAGGTGCAGGATGGGGGTAATGGTTTCTAGGGAAACTGCAGCCATGGAGAGGTAGCAACCACTTTGCAAAGGAATCAATTCTCCACAGGGCTGCAGTTTCCTTTCCCAAGAGATCCATCTGATATGCAACCTCTCAATCCTCCATTGCCCTCCAAACACTTCTCCCCACTGAGGGAAGGAAATTGTTAAGGATATCATGCAGAGTAAACCTCACAGAACTTCTTGGGCTCCCTGTCCAACGGTCTTACTGCAGGAAGGCAGCATTTGGCCTTCTATAAACTACACTAATTCTCTATATAGAAGTGACTACTAAATATGACTCTGCCTTATATGTTGCAAAACCTTATTCCTACTTGGGGCTGTGGGACTCACAAGACACCATTTTAAACATGGGCTACTGGAAAGTTAGCAGAATAAAGATAAATGCACCTTGGGCTGCCCCCTGGCTCTTACAATCTTGTACAGTGCTATGGTGGGGGGTGGGACAGGTGTAGACTGAGCTGGAACATCTACATCCAGGGCCAGCTCCAGGCACCAGTGAAGGAAGCAGGTGCCTGGGGCGGCCAACAGAAAGGGGCGGCACTCTGAACGTTACTGGGGCGGCACATCCCGGTCTGCGGCGGCAATTCGGCAGCGGGTCCTTTGGTCCCTCTCTTCTTCTTCGGCGGCACTTCGGCGGCAATTCAATCGCTCCACTTGTAATCCTCGGCGGCAGGGCAATCGCTCCGCTTTCAGCAGCAGCTCAATCGGCTTTTTTTTTTTTCTTCGCCGCTTGGGGCGGCAAAAAAGCTGGAGCCGGCCCTGTCCACACCACAATTAAACAGTCCTGCAAGCCCAAGTCATCTGGCACAGGCCAGCCACAGGTTTTTAATTGCAGTGTAGACATACTCTAATATTCCTGTCCTTTGGCAGACAGGAAAAACTAAGGCTCAGGAAGTTAAGTGACTTCCAAATGAGCATGGTGCTTTAGTGGACTGAAGATAGAACTAGGAGGCTTGTTTTCTATTCCTCATCTAATATTAGCCTGCACAGGTTGCTTATCCTCTTTGAGGCTCAGTTTTCCCCATCTCTTCAACTGGGGCAATGCTCTTTGTCATATGGTAAGTGAAAATATTCAGGATGTAACAGAGAGAGCTTCATTTTACAGATTGGGAAACTGAGATACAGAGGCTCAGATTCTCTAGTCTGACCAAACTGTAACTATCACAGCACCAAAGAGAGGGAAATTCAGACCCTGACAACTCTAGGCAGCTTCAAGGGTGCTCTAAATTGTGTCTGGCTGCCTATAGCCCCCATGGTGCTGTTCTAGCAGGCAAGGATTGCCAAAGTGCAGCAGTACTCCCAACCTCAACCCTTCATCCCTGCCCAGGCCTTCTACACCAGAGGCTACGAACGACAGTAGTGCAAAGCCACTATGCCACTCCAAATTTTCCTTTTTACTGGAGGAAAGCCTCAAAAGGCTAGTTAAGTTGGTTTTATGGTTCCTTTGCACAGCTGAAAACTGGTCTGTTTTGTTGAAATAACGTTTGCAATGACTATTTCATTCAGCTCTACTGTTATGTTGTCATCGCATGGTGGGTGGGTTGGGGAGGAGAGCTAGCCATGAACTGACATCACACAAGCCATTCCCTAGAGAGCCTAGTGCTGTGTGTCAGCTCATGTATATACTGTCTCTCCTGCAAAACCCCATTTGTCACTTTGTCATCCTGAAAGTCATATCAAATCAATATGTAGAATTCCTGCTTGATTAGTACTGAATTTCTCTGACATATTTCTGTCTGCAGTTTAAATCTAGAAAGAAGCACCAATCCGCTCTTTCAGAACAGTTATGTTAAATTGCTGCAATGCATTACATCAGTGGAATTGCTGAACTTTGTATTTGAAGAATGCAAAAAATTCACTCATTGATGAGAATGCTTATCATGATCTGGTGTCTTCCTTGGAAATACTTGAAGAATCCCCAAAATTATCTTTGGTGCCTTCAAAAAAAATCCATTTTTAGATGAGGCTTCCATTTCTCATCTCTTGAGCATGGTGCAGGTATCTAAAGCACTGCCCCACTAAAACATAAAAATTAAAGCCAAGTAAAGTTAACTTACCTTCCTCCCAATTCCATCCACTATTCAGGGTTGTTCCTTTTAGCATAACGGGAGTTCTTCTCTGGCATTAGGTGGTGTAATGAACACTCAGAGCTGATGCCAAAGCAGTGAAAGCCTGGGCCAGACCCTCTTCTGGAGTAGGAACAGCAGGAGAATGAAGGAGATGCCACACTAGATGATTTCAGGGAGTTAAGCACCAGGAGAAAGGCTAGCAGATGATGAGGGATCTTCCCCTCGCTCATGGCCAGTGTGATGTCAACTACACTAGCTCCATTTCATCATAGCAACAGAAGCTCACCAACTGTTGGTGCAGAAAACTGCAGATCCTGAAATTTATGTTCAATGTGGACTCTGGGATTTGCAATTTGGTAAAGTGCAAATTCTACTCTGCTTGGTGACTGAAAATGAAAAGAAGACAAAATACATACATGTCTTCCTGTAGACAAAAGCACAGAGAAAGAGAGAGATCAAGACTTGAAAGAGTGAAATACAGATTCTAGCCCAAGTACACCAGTATGGCAGTCTGCTGGGACCATGAATAAGCCAGGCAACAGGCCCAAGGTGAATTCCCTTAGTGCAGGAGTGGTGTAGGGTCAGTATACGCTTCTGCCCCTTGTAACACCTGGTATAGGTGTGTGCTGGGCATGGAAAGGTGTATGGCAGAGCTCTCTATACCCAGCTATTCTGGGCTGAAGAGCAGCTTATAAGCGGCTGTAAGGAGGCTGCTGTAAATTAGAATGGTCCCTGGGGTTGCTCTACTCCACCAGTGGCCATGCTGGCACAGAGAGCAGGCAGAACCAAGGAAGCACAAAGAAGGTTTAAAGCCTCCCTCCCTCAGACTGTGTAATACCCAATAGTGCTACACAAATAGCTCACAACAAATACCCTCCCCACTGAATGTAGCCTATTTAGGGGGGTGGGGGGAGACACACAAAATATCCACAAGCAAAGTGCAATTCAAAATTTGACAAACACTGATTTTTTTTTTGTCAGTTCATTAAGACTGGTCACATAAGTCACACAGTATTGTTTCCGGTCGCTGACTGGTTAAGCATTCAAGCACTTCTGACACAACTACTTACACTGGTCTACAATTTTTGAGAAGTCGTCTGCTTCAGAGATAAAATGTGCTATTTATTATGTATTCTGATGTGCTGAATTCAAATATGACAATTAAAACAACTGATTGGCTACTGTTTCTAAGATATTTAAGTTTTTACATTTTATGTCTATGTATATTGTGTAGATAGTAGAGTTTTAATCATAAATTGTAAACCTAGGTCTTTTCATGTGTTTATGGTTGCTTTACATGATAATATTTCACCTGTCCTGTTTATGTAACACTTTAAAAATCAGCAAAAGGGTTATATAAATAAAATTTATTATGAAACAAAAGGCAAAAAACTATTATGTACATAGTTTAGTCCTATTCAGTGTCTACTCGGCGCTTCTTGGCTTGTCTCTTGTATTCATTAAATGGAGCATCTCTTGTCATTGTCCAGCAATAGTCTGCAAGCATTGATGGGCTCCATTTGCCCTGCTAGCGTTTCTCCATTGTTGCAATGTCCTGGTGAAATCGCTCGCCGTGCTCGTCGCTCACTGCTCCACAGTTCGGTGGAAAAAAATCTAGATGAGAGTGCAAAAAATGTATCTTTAGTGACATGTTGCAACCAAGGCTTTTGTATGCCTTGAGGAGGTTTTCCACCAACAACCTGTAGTTGTCTGCCTTGTTGTTTCCGAGAAAATTTATTGCCACTAACTGGAAGGCTTTCCATGCCGTCTTTTCCTTGCCACGCAGTGCATGGTCAAATGCATCATCTCGAAGAAGTTCATGAATCTGAGGACCAACAAAGACACCTTCCTTTATCTTAGCTTCACTTAACCTTGGACATTTTCCACGGAGGTACTTGAAAGCTGCTTGTGTTTTGTCAATGGCCTTGACAAAGTTCTTCATCAGACCCAGCTTGATGTGTAAGGGTGGTAACAAAATCTTCCTTGATTCAACAAGTGGTGGATGCTGAACACTTTTCCTCCCAGGCTCCAATGACTGTCGGAGTGGCCAGTCTTTCTTGATGTAGTGGGAATCTCTTGCACGACTATCCCATTCGCAGAGAAAACAGCAGTACTTTGTGTATCCGGTCTGCAGACCAAGCAAGAGAGCAACAACCTTCAAATCGCCACAAAGCTGCCACTGATGTTGGTCATAGTTTATGCACCTCAAAAGTTGTTTCATGTTGTCATAGGTTTCCTTCCTATGGACTGCATGACCAACTGGAATTGATGGCAAAACATTGCCATTATGCAGTAAAACAGCTTTAAGACTCGTCTTCGATGAATCAATGAACAGTCTCCACTCATCTGGATCGTGAATGATGTTGAGGGCTGCCATCACACCATCAATGTTGTTGCAGGCTACAAGATCACCTTCCATGAACAAGAATGGGACAAGATCCTTTTGACGGTCACGGAACATGGAAACCCTAACATCACCTGCCAGGAGATTCCACTGCTGTAGTCTGGAGTCCAACAGCTCTGCCTTACTCTTGGGTAGTTCCAAATCCCTGACAAGGTCATTCAGTTCACCTTGTGTTATGAGGTGTGGTTCAGAGGAGGAGGATGGGAGAAAATGTGGGTCCTGTGACATTGATGGTTCAGGACCAGAAGTTTCATCCTCTTCCTCTTCCTCGTCTGACTCAAGTGAGAATGATTCTGGTGCATCAGGAACCGGCAGTCCTTCTCCGTGGGGTACTGGGCGTATAGCTGATGGAATGTTTGGATAATGCACAGTCCACTTTTTCTTCTTTGACACACCTTTCCCAACTGGAGGCACCATGCAGAAGTAACAATTGCTGGTATGATCTGTTGGCTCTCTCCAAATCATTGGCACTGTAAAAGGCATAGATTTCCTTTTCCTGTTCAACCACTGGCGAAGATTTGTTGCACAAGTGTTGCAGCATATGTGTGGGGCCCACCTCTTGTCCTGATCTCCAATTTTGCAGCCAAAATAAAGGTGATAGGCTTTCTTAACCATAGTGGTTATACTGCGCTTTTGTGATGCAAAAGTCACTTCACCACAAACATAGCAGAAGTTATCTGCACTGTTCACACAAGTACGAGGCATCTCTGCTCACTTTGGCTAAACAGAAATGTGTCCCTTTGCAAAATCAAACACTGACAAATAAGAGAGCACGACACTGTATGATTTCTAGAGCTGATATAGGGCAATTTGTTCAGCAGAGTGATGTAAGCTTTGTTATGATTGCATCATCCATGACTTCTAGGAATAACATGATGCAATTCCTATCATGTATGACGCAATACCAGCTTCAGATTGCATCATTCATTGTTTTGCCTAAAAAGCAAGTACTGTCCAAACCCAGTCATAGATTTATTCATAGATCCAGTCAAAGATGTATTTTAGTCATTTCTGGTTTAAATTGAGATCCCTTCCCTTTATAACTCACTTATCCTCCGCCATTCCCAAGTCAAGGGTCGTATATACTGACCCAATAGCATATCTTGAAAACTAGAGCCAATCAACAATTTTAAGCATCATTTTCGTTCTCAGTGACCCAGAATTAGTAAAGTTTGACTACATTTATTTCAGAAGCATTTTAGCTGTAGAGCAGTGTTATCAGTGCAAACTGGAAATCTGGTTTCTAAAAACATTCATGCTGGGGAAGCTCAAATCACAAGAGTGTTTTCAGAGAACAAAAGCAAAAGAGACATGTATGTTCAAAACAAATTCACTCAAAAAAATATTTGCAGAAAAACTTTTCCCATATTTCTCCAGCTCTAATATTCACATTCAGATATGAATACCAGCCCCAACATCAACAAGTGAACATGAATGTTAGCCTACAAGCACAGTTCTAGAGGAGAAACACATTGGACCACATATGGTCTTCTGGTACACAGATAGAACTCCTAGTCTTGGTGAATTTCACCCATTGTTTTTGATACTTTTTTTGACCATGTTTCTCTGCACTGACACAATAAGGTATGCAGAATTGCAAACAGCAACAGGGGAAATGGAAAGTTAATGCATGTCACAATGGTATGATGTTGCATTTGCCTAAAGCAATTTGATATAATTAGTAATCTCAAAACTAAAGCCTTTATATTTTATTTTTTCAGCCAATTGTACTAAAAACTATACATCAGCATGGATAGCTTGTCATTTTAATCCACTATGATGTTTGCAAGCTTTGAAATATCAAGCTCATATTTGTATGCAAATTTGTGCTTCCAATTACATACTCATTAGTTCTTTAGGAACTTCATCTTAATATTCTGAAGATGTTTATAGTTTCCTTGTCATCTTCTTGAATTGCTTTACAATGGCACCCAATGTATGTAAAAAACAAGGAATCTATTAACACAGTGACTTTCTTAAACATGGACATATAATTTCAAGGGATGTTATTATTTGTCAATTTCAAAAAGTTCAAATATCTATTGTGACAGACCCAGACCAGTGGGGTACAGGAGTCTGGTAGAGGGCAAATATACTGGTCACTGGATGAGTAGTTTTCTGTTCCCTGAGTGACCAGACCTATTGGGATCCAGGAAGTGGGCGGGCGAAGCTAAAGGATCCCCCCCAGCCTAAGGGGGGGGTCCACAGGACCTGGAGACCAAAAAATTACGGGGGACAACTAATAAAAGAACAGGGACAGGAGTGAGGTCAAAGGGTCAAACGAAGCGAACCAGACGGGGACACCGAGCAGAGAACCCCGGACAGCGCCCACTGCTCCTCGAAGGCGTCAAGGGAGCCAGTGGACGCCGCCCAGAGGAATTCTGCCCGGATACGTGAAAGAACGGAGGACCTGAAATACGCCCCACAGTCACAGGATACTCCATCGGCCAACCTCCTCACTCTGGTTTTATAGATGGCCAGTTTCGCTAGGGCCAGAAGGAGGTTGACCAGGAGGTCCCGCGACTTTGTGGGGCGATGGATAGGGAGTGCATAAATAAAAAGGTGAGGAGAAAAATGCAACCAAAATCTTAACAAAATATCCGTGAGGAGCCGGAATAGGGGCTGCAGCCTGGCGCACTCCAGGTAAACATGCGCCAGGGTCTCCCTCACGCCGCAAAAGGGGCAGGTGTCTGGGATAGGGGTAAACCGCGCCAAGTACATGCCCGTGCTCACGGCTCCGTGAAGGAGCCGCCAACTGATGTCCCCGGTGGGCTTCGGGATCAGAGCAGAATAAAGGCTGGCCCACCGGGGCTCCTCACCCTCCAGAGGTGGCAGAAGGTCCCGCCACTTCGTATCGGGGCGGGACGCGAGGGTGAGGACATGAAGAACGTGGAGCACGAGCGTGTATAGATGTTTCCTTGGCGCGGTCCGGAACAGAACCGGCTGCAGACGGTGCAGCCGGCTCATGGCGAATGGACGGGGAGGGGGCTGGTTGGGTCCACGGGGCAGGGGCCCGATGAAAAAGTCTGGAGGGCTTGGAGTGGAGGGTGGGCGGGGCGTGCCCTCTCGCAGGACCCGGTCGAGATAGTCCCAAGCAGCGGGCGGCAAAGCGGCCCTCACCTCCTGAAGTACGCGCCGGGGAGTACGAGGTCTGGAGAGCCCCATGCGCTGAGCGAGCGTCAGGGGATCCAGCCAGTCTCCTCGGTCGTAGTCCAGGAGGTCTCCGACTTTGGTGACTTCTGCTAGGACCAACCTCTGGCGCACCATGGGGGACTCCGCCACTTGCACACGAAGCTGGGGGTTGTGTAGCAGGGGCTCCGCGAGGAGATCTGCCCCCACGGTGGCCGCCACGGACCTGGTCACTGAAAACAGTTTCCAGGTCCGGAGGAGGTCCTGGTAGAAGACCGGCAGCTCGGAGAGGCCTCGCGGAAGACCTCTCGGTTGGAGACAAAGGAGCTGCCGGTCATATCGGAGCCCTCGGAAGCGGCGCAGGAAGGCGTGCGCCAATACGCTCCATGCCGGACTACCTGCACCATAAAGGAGCCTCTGCAGGGCCTGGAGGCGGAAGACGTGGACCTGAGCGTGCAGACACTTCAGGCCCTGCCCTCCCTCCTCCAGGGGTAGATGGAGAACCCCCGCAGAGACCCAGTGCAGTCCTGACCAAAAGAACTCCAGAATCAACGTCCGGAGGGTGGTCAGGAAGCCCGGGGCCGGGACCAGGGTGTTGAGCCGGTACCAGAGCATGGACAGGACTAGTTGATTGAGCACCAGTGCTCTCCCTCGAAGGGAGAGACACCAGAGCAGTCCTGTCCATTTCTGGAGCCGCTCCGACACCCTGCCTTCTAAACCTAGCCAGTTCTCCGGCGGAGACGGATGCGTGGCAGAAAGGTAAACGCCGAGATAGAGCAGCGGACCCGCGCTCCACCGGATGGCCTGAAGCGCGGGTGGGAGGGAGCTCGCCTGCCACCCGTCCCCTACCACCAGGCCAGAGCTCTTGACCCAGTTGACCCGGGCGGAGGAGGCCGCCGAATAGATGGTCTGGCAAGCCTCCACCCGCACCAAGTCGCCCGGGTCCTGGACCACGAGGAGCACGTCGTCGGCGTACGCCGACAGGACCAGCCGCAGCTCCGGCTCCCGCAGCACCAACCCTGCCAACCTCCTACGGAGGAGACAGAGGAAGGGCTCGATCGCCAGAGCATACAGCTGGCCCGAGAGGGGGCACCCTTGACATACTCCTCGCCCGAAGCTGACCGGTTCGGTCAGGGTCCAGTTGAGCCTGACCAAACACTCTGCGGAGGCGTACAGCACCTGGAGAAAACCCACAAACTGGGGCCCGAAGCCAAACGCTCGCAGAGTGCCCAGGAGATACCCGTGGTCCACCCTGTCGAACGCCTTCTCCTGATCCAGGGACAGGAGGGCGAACGACAGACCATCCCTACACCCGAGTTCCAAGAGGTCCTGGACCAGATACAAGTTGTCGAAGATGGTGCGGCCCGGGACGGTGTAGGTCTGGTCTGGGTGGATCACGTCCGCCAGCACGGACCCTAGCCGCAGCGAGATGGCCTTCGCTACGATTTTATAGTCCGTGCTGAGGAGCGAGATGGGACGCCAATTCCGTAAATCGCGGAGGTCCCCTTTCTTCGGCAATAAGGCGAGCACAGCTCGCCTGCACGAAAGAGGGAGGACCCCGCCCTGCAAGGACTCAGCCCAGACGGTGACAAGGTCCGGGCCGAGGACGTCCCAAAACACGCGGTAGAACTCCACGGTCAGCCCGTCCATGCCCGGAGATTTATTGGTGGGCATGCGGCGGAGGGCTTCCGAGAACTCGGCCAGAGTGAGAGGCAGCTCCAGCCGGTCTCGGTCGCCCGCGCTGACCGTCGGGAGTTCATCCCAGAGCATTCTGCAAGCGTTAGGATCGGTCGGATCCGGGGAGAAAAGGCCTGCGTAGAAGGCCCTGGCCCTCCCGCACATTTCCGCCGGATCCGTGAGGGGGGTGCCGTCCTCTGCTAGAAGGCAGGTGACGTGCTTCTTGGCCCCCCTCTTTTTCTCCAGGGCGTAGAAGAAGCGGGAACCGCGATCCATCTCCCGAAGGAGGCGGATGCGGGATCGAACAAAGGCACCTCGGGCCCGATGATCCTCGAGGGTCCGGAGCTCTTCCCGCTTCTCCCGGCACGCTCCGCAGAGGGATGGATCACCGGGGCTGGCGGCCAGACGCCTCTCCAGCTCTAAGACCTCCCGTTCCAACTGCCCTATCGCCGCATCCCTCCGTCGGCTGGCGCCCCGGGTGTAGTCACGGCAGAAGAGCCGGGCACGCACCTTCCCCAGGTCCCACCACCGCCGCGCCGAGGGAAAGGCACGCCGCTGCCCTCGCCAGGCCAGCCAGAACTCCCGGAAGGACGCCACGAAGCCCACATCCTCCAACAAGCTATTATTAAAGTGCCAATAGGCCGGCCCCGGCCTCTCCGCGCAGAGAGAGGCTGTCACGGTGGCTAGATGGTGATCTGAAAAAGGGGCCGGCCGGATGCTGGAGGAGTGGGCCCGGGAAAGATGGAAGCGTGACATATAGATGCGGTCCAACCGGGAGTGGTACGACCGATGGACCTCCACCCGGACAAAAGTGAATGTCGAAACGTCATCCGGGTGGTGGTTGCGCCAGACGTCCACCAGGGAGTGATGTTCGACGATCTCCCGGAGGACATCCGCGGCGGCCGGGTGCTGCTCGGTCCCCGAGCGGTCCCGTTCCTCAAGGGTGGCGTTAAAGTCCCCGCCCAGGACCAGGCACTCACGAGGATCCAAGGTGCCGAGGAAGGCGGACGCCTGCTGATAAAAACACAACCTCTCCGGGCGCAATGTTGGGGCGTAAACGTTGACGAGATTAACCACAAGCCCCTCCATGCGGACCCGGAGGTGCAGCAGGCGGCCTGGCACAGCCTCGGCGACCCCCAGCACCTCGGGCCGTAGGTCGGGGGAGAACAGGGTCGCCACTCCAGCCGTACGAACTGTGAGGTGGCTAAAATAGACCCTGTCCCCCCACTCCAGCCGCCAGCTAGCTTCAGCGGCCGGATCCATATGGGTCTCCTGCAGGAAAATCACAGAGTACCCCCCCTCCCTAAGAAAGGAGAGCACCTGGCTCCTGCGGAGACCCATCCTACAGCCCCGGGTGTTTAATGTTGCAAAGATGATCGGTGCCATGAGGAGGGCTGGGGGGGATCCTCGCCGGCAGAGACGCTCACGGCCTCCGTCGGGCCGCGCAACAATCCGTGACCTACCCCGTGGGCGATTAAGGAGTCACGGAAGAGGCGGACCCGTTGGTAGGCCGCAGCGGCCTGCCTCCCGGTCCTCTTACCCTCCCCCATGAGGGCCCTCGCGGCCCGGAGGATCTGATGAAAATCCCCCCATCGCTGGAGTGCAAGCTGTACCTTGTTGCGGGAGCCACGGACGTCCTCAAGGAACTCCCGTAGCTCCTCTCTCAGCGTATGGGGGGGTGGGGTTACTGATCTAAGGCTTTCCCCCAGTGGGGCCCCTGTCACAGCCCCGTGGCCCACCGAGACGGGCAAACAGGGGACAGACCCTCGACGTGGCGTCCGATGGGCCGACGCCACGTGGCCTGCCTCAGATCCCGGCTCACTGGGGGGCGGCGGAGGGAAACTAGCAGCCCCTGGTGGGTCGGGACAGGGAAAAACAAAGGCCGCTCCTTGGGGGTCATCCTCTGGGATAAGGAAGGAGACAGCCCCAGGGGCGGCAAAAGCATCACGGGAAGTGGAGGGGACAGGGACAGGGTCGGTGTCAAGGGTAGGGCTGGAATCAGGAATAGGGACAGGGGAAGGGGTGATATTGGGATCGGGGGTCCCAGCAGCCAGGCCACTGGGTGGGGGGGGTAACACCCCGCAAATGGGCTCAGGAATTTGCGGGGAGGGAGGTGGGCCCTCCGCGATGCCAGGCTCGTGCTCCAAGGCAGATGGTAAGGCCACGGCATCTGTAGGTGGAGAAACAACGGTGGGGCCCCCACCCGGGAAGGAGGTCGGCTGCCCCACAGCCATGAGGGAGTCCCCTTGTGACTCAGGTCCCGGTTGCATGGCACTGGCCGTCGCCTCAAGAGGCTCGGCGACCACTAGCGGGGTGCCATCTGCAGCCGGGTTGGTGGAAGAGTCCAGGGGCTCCTCGGAGGCGGGAGCGGAAGCAGTGGGTAAGGGGACGGAACATGGGGAAAGGGGGGCTGAGGCGAGGTCGCTCAGATCGAGGCCCGCTGGCAGAGGGTCGTCCTCCCCCTGGGTAACCGGGGTCAGACCCAGGGCCTCGATCTCCTCATAAATGGAGGGGAGATCACCTTCCACCACCCCAGGGCTCTCCCCGTCTGCACCCGAAGCGACGCTCGCCTTGGTGCATACAGGGGCTTCAGATTGTAAGGGGGTGAGAGGGGCTCCATCAGGGGCTTCCATAGGAAGGGACACCGGAGGAGGGGTAGTGCTTTCCTCCGATGCTGCCACGTCTTCCCTAGCCGGTAATGGTGGACAAAACCCACCCGGGGGCAAAGCGGAAGGCTCAGCATCGGTGCCCCCCTTCCTGGTCTTCCGGGGGGCTACCGCATCAGATGGGAGGAGCGGAGCTCGAGCCTTCCGCTTGCCCCGCTTCCCCTGTACTAAGGACCAGCCCTCCATGGCATCATCTGGGGGCTGGCTAACAGGTGTTGGGTCAGGGAGCAAGGACGAAAGCTTAGGGACTCGGGGAGGTAATGGTGGGGTAACATATAGGAGGGAGGATTCTCCCTGGGGCATGCCCTCTTCTATGCCCGGCGGTATCCCTACCTCACCCTCCTCTACAGGCCTTGCCAGAATGCAGGAGGCAGAGGCGGGGCCCTCCCGCTCGTCTAGGCGCACTGGGGGAGATACCCCTTGGGCCCGAGCGGGAGCTTTGGTGGGCCGGAAAGGAGGAGGGGCGGCTTCGGGCGCCGGGTAGCTAGGGGCGCCGGCGATGACGGGGCCGGCGCCCTGCCGGGGCTCGGGGGTCTCGGATGTCCCTCCGTGCCGGGCCAAGGGGCAGTCCCTCCGGACGTGTCCCATCGCCCGGCAGAGGTAGCACCGGGCCTCCCCCGTTGAATAATGCACCCGGTAGCGGGCCCCCTGGTAGGGGACCAAGAAGGACCCCTCAAGCGCCTCTCCGTCACGTGCCGCCGACGGCAGTTGTAACTGTACCTGCTGGCGGAACGAGAGGACATGACGGAGGGCGGGGTCTTTGCAGCCCAATGGGAGAGGGCTGACCACAGAGATCGGCCTTCCCAGGGTAGAGAGGGTGGGTAACAGGGCGGCATTTGGAAGGAAGGGAGGGACAGAAGTCAGGACCAGTCGGGCGCCCAGGTCTTCTAGCGGCTCCAGGGGGACGTACACGCCCCCCACCGCCAGGCCCTTCTCCACTGCCTCCTGGGCGGCGGCCTCCGATGCTAGGAAGAAGACGACCTTTCCGTACATCTTGGAGGCCGCCACAATGGCCGTGGGCCCCACCACCCTCGCCAACGCCCGCACGTAGGTCTCCACGTGGGGCGAGGCGGGTACCAGGAGGCAACGGACGCCGTGCTTCCTAGTCAAGGTGGGGAAGGGGCCCCGGCCGCTATAGATGCTAGCAGAGGCGGTGGATTGGGGAGATGATGTAGCGGCAGGCGGGGGGGCCGCCGCCACCTGGGCATATGCCCTGGGGGCCGGGGGAGGGACACTCACAGAGCTGGTGGAAGGAACAGCAGGGAGGGACGCCGCGGCCGGTTGCGGGGCCGTGGCAGTGGGGGCACCCCCTGCCATGGAAGGCCTGGCTTTTTTAGCGGGGCCTTTACCCTTCTTTGTGCCCTGGCCCTTCCTGCCGGTTGGAGGGACTCCCCCAGAGTCAAAGGGGGCGAGGGACGTGGCAGCAGCGGAGGTCACCTCATTACCCACCGCTGCCGGCGCTCCAGCAGGGGTGGTAGTAGGTGGCTCGGCAGCGGCGGTTGAGGTAGAGGCTAGGGGGGACGATGGTGGGGCGGGTGGAGGAGGGGCAGCAGGGTCCGCCCGAGGGGTCTCACTCTTCTCGTCCCCTGCCATAATGAGGACGGGGGGTAGGGAAGGGGGAAGCAGGTCGACCACTCCTCCCCGCTAGGCTGTAGGCAGGGGAGGAGGGCGCCAAAAAAAAAAAAGGGGGGGGGGTGGATGGGGGGGCTATCAAGGGCTAGGGGTCAGTCACCGACTCAGGGAAGGTTTCCGGCTCCTCTTGTTGCACCAAGGAAGGGAGGATATAACAGCATTGGGGGGTGCAGTGAGACAGAATCAAACTAAAATGGGGAGGGGTACAAGCGCATAGGAGGGGACATGGGCGCACGAGGGAAGGGGCTAATCAGGGCAAGGGGACCGCAGGGGGAAGGGAGCAACCAGGCAGTAAATGGGGCAGAGGAACCACGGGGCTAGCTTCAGAGGCTGGGGCCGGTCAAACAAAGGCTGCAGAGGGAAAGGGCGGGGCAGGCAAACAAACTGGAGCTAGCGAGGGGTTGGGGTAAGGGGGAGGGGCAAAAGGCAGTAAGGGGCAAACGGGTAGGTAACGGGGCAAAGCTGGGGACTTGCTGTAGGGGGGAGGGGGTCAGTCCAAAAGGGGGGGCACGTGCACCCACGTGCGCTTGCAACAAAAAGGAAAGGCAGTTTAGGCTGGCTGCTGTATCAGGCCCAATGGTGGCAACAGGGTGTGGCAAGCCTAGGTGAGCAGCTGAGTCCCAGAGGCAGGAGCTCGAGGCAGATGGTGAGTAGCCGGTGGGGGTGGTGGAGGGGGCAACGATGATGGTGGTGGTGGGGATCGGGGGGGGACACAGATGGACCAGGGGGCAGGCTCCACGCCACACCCCCTGTGTCCCCACAAACACAGTCTAGATCCCCACCAGAAGAGCACAGTTCAAAAGTTACTCAGTCCGGGAGGGCCCCCTCCATGGTGGTCTGTAGAATTCCTACGTGCTCCCCCACTGGCAGATGGTCCTCTTCTCCTCCTCAGGGCTCCAGCAGCTCCCCAGCAGCAAATGCAGCAGCTCCAGGTGGCAGTCTGGTGGCCAGCAGGAAGGACCCTTCTCAGGAGGAGGTGGTGGTGGCATCCCCAGCAGCAGGAGCAATGGCTGGGGTCTCTCCCTCCCCTCCTCTGGGGAGTGGGCCAGCAGGCCCCCCCCAAGGGGCTGTAGCTAGAGCAGCAGCAACCAAGGGTGTGGGTGGGTCTAGCAGCCAGCCAGCAAGCAGGTAGTAGAGAAAGAGGAGGAACAGCTCCCTCCCTCCAGGCCAGAGGGCTACAGGAGAGTGATCTATTAGTCCCAGGTCAGACAGGGTTTCTGTTCCCTGAGTGACCAGAGCAGGGGCTGCACTAGAGTAATCAGGAACCTGCTAGAACCAGTTCAGGCAGGCAGGCTAATTAGGACACCTGGAGCCAATTAAGAAGAAGCTGCTAGAATCAATTAAGGCAGGCTAATCAGGGCATCTGGGTTTTAAAAGGAGCTCACTTCCGTTTGTGGTGTGAGTGTGAGGAGCTGTGAGCAAGAGGTGCAAGGAGCTGAGGGTGTGCTGCTGGAGGACTGAGGAGCACAAGTGTTATCAGACACCAGGAGGAAGGTCCTGTGGTGAGACTAAGGAAGGTGTTTAGAGGAGGCCATGGGGAAGTAGCCCAGGGAATTGTAGCTGTCATGCGGCTGTTACAGGAGGCACTATAGATGGCTGCAGTCCACAGGGCCCTGGGCTGGAACCTGGAGTAGAGGGTGGGCCTGGGTTCCCCCCAAACCTCCCAATTGACCTGGACTGTGGGTTCTTCCAGAGGGGAAGGTCTCTGGGATGTTCCCCAACTCACATGGTGAATTTATGAGGCAAGAAAATCCGCCAATAAGCGCAGGACCCACCAAGATAGAGGAGGAACTTTGTCACACTATCCGTAAGTCAACTGATAGCTTATTTTAAAAAAAAAAAAAAAAAATCACATGCAAACAAATAGAGACTACAACATTTTCCAGGTACTGGAATATCTTTTTGTCAAAGAACCTTAAGTGCCTGACACTGTGTTACCTATGCAACTGAAAAGCTCATTATCTTTTCCTTGACTTTAATGGATGTATTAGGTGCACAAGGACTAATGGGCCAGATTCTCTGTTGATGAAAGTCAGCCTAGCTGCATTGACTTCAGTGGAGGATCTGACTCATTATTTCTTTAAATTACCAAAATTTACAGAAAATTGGAAGCATATTTTTTAAACCATTGGGTGACATCTGAGCCATCCCTATTAAAAATATACAACTTTATCATCAGAAATGCAAGCTCCTTAATGGTGTTTGGGGGGGGGGTTCCTTCGTTAGATGCATAAGGTACAGTTACTAAAAGTTATTTCCCTCTGTGATCTTGGGATGTTTCTAAATGTATTAAACAATATAACAGCTGTAAACCTCAAGAGAGAAGGCATGCATATAGGTGGTTGTGTACCAATTCCAGGGGGTAAAAAAGTCAAGCATGATCAATGGAAGCATTAAAATTAAATGGTAAACTCTAGCCTGTGTGTAAATGAGGTAGAACCAATGCAGTATAGACCAAAATGTTCTGGGATTCTCTGTTTTTGCATGCAAAGTGGGCCCATTCCAGCCAGACTCCAGGTAAGTGCTAGCCGACAGGAACCCCTCAGCTTGATTAGAAATTGCATTCAGTCATTTCTTCACTGTCATATTAAGGCATAAATTGATCCCTAATGAGAGAAAAACTAGAATGGCTTTCAGAGGACATCAGGTTTTGTTTGCCTGTATCAACTGCAGTTGGCATTGGATGTCAGCAACGAAGGATTGACTGTGTTATATGGATTCGCACATCTCTATTTAAGCTAGCAGGGTAAAAATGAAACTTTTTAGCCAAACGGAACTACAATAATGTGGTCAAGGTATTAGATGGCTTTAAAATAATGTTGCTATTCTCAAAACTATTTAAATATCTTCAAAAATGAAAAATAACTCTCTGCATGAAACACTTTCTTGGTAAATGATCCTTTTATTCTGTAATGCTACCAGCATATGTGTGTGTTAAAAACACTTGATGCTGTTCTGCATCCTCCTTCTGTAGAGCCAGTTCTGTTTCACATGCAGCCAACAAAGTAATTACAGTTTGGAGAGCGGGATGGGGTGCGCAACGGGGTCATAAATTTGGAGCTTTTACTCACATGCCGGCCCATTAAAATGTGCAAATCTAAGCAGGAATCCCAGAGTTAATTTCAGAACCCACTTTCATATTATATGTATGTATATATAAATAAACAAACACCCTAAGGCATTCAATTATGTGTAAGAATAAGAACACAGTGACAGGCCATAGGACAACAATCTGAAGCTGCAAAGTACAGAAATATTTATCAACAGTAACTTTAAAACAAAATACATAAAGGTATTTTGAAAGTCCTTACGGATTCTCCTTCAATCTATTAAGCATTTTGGGTATACTAAAGGCAACTAAGCAAACATGCATTATTAGCCATTTCAAAAGAAAGCAGGGGGAATAAGATCGCTTTTGTCACATCATTATAAAGTAAAATTGAAAAATGTTATTTCAAAGAAAGATATTTGTGTGTAATAATGAAAGGGAGCTTGCTTTTCTGGCTTTCTTTTCCCAAATGCTATGACATCCAACTGGTAAGTGAAATAAGGGTGCTATGAATCTAACAGCATGTGATAGCCATGGATTAGAAACATAAATAAGCGTAGAGGGAGTGCTTGCTTTGGTATGGTTTGCTCACAGCAGCTTAAATCAGGACACCAGTTCCTATCTGGCTCAGGTGCTGTAGTGACCAACAGTCATTGCCATCTGAATGGGCTGCATTCATTTCTTTGTGGGCAAGTGTCTGTGTAGAAAAAAAACATTATTGAAATGAGTATTAGTTGAGTCACTCCGCAGCATAGAGGGAGCAAGAGTGCAAGTAATGAATGGTCATGGAGACTACACCCCCTGCCCTTTTGTTACTAGAGGTGATCTAGGTCAGGGTTGAAGCACATTGCTGGGGAAAGACAGGGAACATGTTCCAACTGCATTTGTGCTCTGTCTGCACTGTGGGATATTTTTGTTTCTTTCAGTCTGGCACTTTTCACAAACTACAAATCTCTATAAAAAGCGGAGATAGGATGGCCCTATGTGCCTCTCAGTAGTGCTACAACATAAATGTGCATTCCTGTATGAAGTCAAGTTTGGACTAGTTTTGATGCACCATGAATGTGAAACTACTACATTGTAATATCTAGAAAATAAGTAAATCATTTTCTTTGTGAACTGTGCTTGGTGCTATTGACAGGCTGCTTTGTTATTGACTGGGAATAGAAGCTTAGCCACCCCTCAGGTTTCAGTCTGTGCTGATGACATTTTCACTGCCACCTTGTCAAAGATCAGGCTCTGAAGTGGACAGCAGGTCCAGTGAGAGAGGAAGGCTAGAACGGTGGTTTCACTGCCAACATGAGACTTGGGAGACCTGTGTTTAATTGCCTGCTCCAGCACAAACTTCCTATATGACCTTGGGCAAGTCAATTTAAAAAAAACAAAACATATAGCTGCCTAAAGATGCATGTGGGTGCCTAGTGGGATTTTCAAAAGCGCCTAGACAGATATCTGAGTCTTTCGGTGCATAACTACTTTGAAATCTGACCCTTAGTCTTTCTTTGCCTCCGTTCCCCTTCTGTAAAATGGGATAATAGCACTTCCCAACTTCACAGAGGGGTTGTGAGGACAAATATATTAACAATTACAAGACGCTGAGATATGACAGCAACATGGGCCATATAAGAGGGAACAGTTCAGTTTAGCATGGCCACATTTACTCACTATTTTAGGAAGAGATTTTCAAAGACACAAAAAGCAAAGACATCCAATTCCAAATGAAAGTCAATGAGAGATGGACAACTAACTCCCATTCGTGCCTTTGATCGTCTCCCCTTTAATTTGGGAAGACAGATACATTTTCAGCAAAAGACAGAAAACAACCTAGGAAGGAATGAAATATTTTACAACCATAATTATGGTTGTGATTGTTAGATTTTTGTATCAGATATATTACAACTGTCTTAATTAATAGAGTCCAGGTGTTGTTCATCCAGAGTGGTTTTGGTTAAACTGTGAGGCTCAGAATTGCAACAATGAGTACTAACACTCCTTTCCAAAAGCTAAGTATTAATCTTGCATTTTGGACAGGTACTTACTGGGGTTGGGGGGGGGGGTTGTTTTGTTTTTGAGGAGCTGGAAAGTGAAATCCTCTTCAGTGCACTGTGCTAGAACACTTCTGTCATTCAGGAAGAAGCAACATCTTTAGGCTGCATGGCTCCTTAAAAAACTCTTCCTCAGTTGTCTGGGGAAAAGCTGCCCACTGATAAGGCAGAGAGAAGTCACACTTCAAGGGTAGGAATGGATTGCTCTTGGGCATAATAATGAAAGCAATGGAACGTCTCAAAGTGAATAAGTATATCAGTATAGGTGATCTCAGCACAGGGGTTATTTTATTAAGAGTCATGTGATAAGGTGGTGGATGGTTCTGGACATACAGGTCTCTAGAATAACAGCACTGGGGTTATTATTATGCTAGTAGCATCTAACTGATTGGTGATTACCATAGCAACTTTTCTGATTCTATCCAGATCACACATTAGTACTTCTCTAATTACTGATAAAATCTAATAGAGTTGGGATTAGTTAGGTAATACTGCATCTTCACTGTACACCGGTAGGCATCTGGAGAGCATCATTTGACAACACACCAACGCAGCTTTTTGGATGGGGATGGCATGGCAGCAGTCACTGGCATGGCTCAGGACAGCAAGGAACAGAGGAAACAAATTAATGCTTCAACACAACAATCAGGTGGGATCAGGATTCTGGCTGTGCTGGCAGGCTATCAAGGTTTCATTATGACAGGTGTTAACTCACAACTCAGGAGCATCCAAAATCTCTTTTCTGAAAGTTATTTGTTGGGGTATTTTTAAGCTCTGGATTTGCTCTGTAAAATAAACAAAAATAACTAATCTATCCATTACTGATTAATCCAATGAGAGGCCAAAGGGTAATTCATCCAATATCAGCTGAATTGCACATAGTTTAAATGAAAATATATGTTGGCAATATAGCACCTATATTTCATTCCTACTGAAGAATAAGGTGTGCAGTATAGTTAAAATAAAGTTTTCTGGTTGTACAAGCATCCATGGGGAGAAAGAGAACTATAAAAAATCCTTTGTTATAACTTCAAATTCTGAATATAGCCCAGGGAATTGGGGATTATGGGCAAAAAGCTGGAACTAGAAAATACTCATAATCAAGACAAACTGCAGAAGCCAACCATGCAAAACATCCCCAGCACAAACACTCAGTACACTCTCCTTGTTATCTGCTCTTCTTGTTCTCGCTTTTATGTAGGTCTTATACAATCATCTGTTTCTGCTTGATAAAAGATTAATTCAAAAGTTGTTTACCTGTCAAGGTCATGGGTTGTTCCTGCACTGGATGACATCATATACACCTAAAACAGTGCATGGTAAGAGGCTGCATTCTTTGCTCTGCTCTAAGTACCAGAAATCTCAGCCTGTCCTTAAATGTTCCTTGTTCAGTTATACAGACTCAAGGGACTTGGGTGAGTTTCAGATAAGAACCTGACTTTTGAGTTTTTATCCAGCCTCTGAACCTTCTGATGCTCCTATATCTAATCTGTCTGTCAACCACTTTTAAAGTACTACAGTAGCTAAACATTGTTCAGGGATTATAGAAAATTGGTGAACTCACCAATAAGGCAGTCAGCTCTCCTAGTTTAATGGCCGGTTTCTAACTTTGAGCATGCTGCCAGGTTTACTTCTACTCCGGTCCTTTGGGGAATGCAGTGGGAAAGAGGTGGAATTTACAGCATAGTAGCAAGGACTGGATTTTTCCTGGTGTCCCTTCAGAGGGATTTCCAGAGCCTGGGGCTTGAAGTTGAGCACTTTGCCTCCGGCACACTGGTTTCTCTTAAAGGTTAAGGTAACATGCCAGATTACCATGGCTGTCATATAAGGTTCAGGGTGGGGACTGTGGAAGGACAGTTTCTGAGATAGAGTGGGTCAATCCCACTGAAGGCTTAGTAAATCAGTATTACAGAAACTTGAAGCAGATCTGGTAGCGAATAGGGAGCCAGTGAAATCTGTGGAGCACCAGTATAATATGCTCTCTGCAACTCATACACCTTAGGATGTAGACTGCCACACCATGCATAAACTGTGGTTCTTTCTGACCTTCATGCCTAAGCCCTAATAGAATGAATTACCATAGTCTTGCATGGAGATCACAAACAGATGGCCAAGGCATTAACCGAGAGGAATGGACAGTTTTCCTGATACCAGAAGATGGAAGAAGGTACTACTGTTATTTGAGTGTCCATGGTCAATAATTCCCTCCAACATAACCTCAAGACTGGCAAGCAGATGCCATTGATTAAGGGTAGGTTCCAGGAAGTGTTTCTTGGGGGGGGAAAGTTTCCCTCTTATAACTAGCATCACTTCAGTCACTTCTGGGTTCATCCAGCTGTACTTCATCTAGGCTCCAGGCTGCTTCATGCACTGTGAAAAGTGGGAGATGGAATTGACTGTGCTAGGAAACAGAGATCATTGACATATTGCTAGTCCTCTTATTATAAAATGTTTAGTGGTTGAACCTAGATTTACAATGAGAACAAGATTGAACCCTGTGGAACTACATACATAAGACCTCTGTGGGATAGATAGCAGTGATATGACCCCTCCATAAAGTTGATTAGGAAGATACCAATGATGGGCAGGTTCTCTGTTAGAAAGGAAAGAGCATAACCATTTTAGCCCAATTTCCTTGAATCCTAACAGGACAAAGATGGGTCAGCAGTACCTCTTGCTATTCCTTTTGGTGGTCTTGGAATCTTAGAACTGACATTACCACAAAAGTAAATAAGCTTTGTACACATTCACATATAAGGGCAGAATCTGATCATTTATTGGACAGTGGGCTATTTGATCCAGATAGAAAACCCCAGCATTTGCAAGCAAATGATTTTTTTTTCATTAGTACTCCAGTTAAATACATAAACAATGTCAATATTTTATTGATATATTACCTCCATTAATTTTGCCGCACACTTCTAAAGTGAAGATCTTATTGTAGAAGGACATGTATCTGTGTCTCTGGTAGGAATTAATTTGTTGATATTTAGTCAAATCAATTAACTTGAAAAGACTACATTGTCAAGGAACAACCTTCATCTAGATTTACAGTGCTCTATCTATCATGGAACAGCAGTAGAATACTATATTCCTGTAGTAAACTCTTAGAGCCATAATATATTAAGTATCATAATTGACTTCTCATTTTTTCCAATTATACAATTTATAAATAACATGACATTTCTGACAGCTTAATTTACTAACCTATCCCAAAAAAGTCTTCAAAAAAATATCCAAAACACACATTTCAGAATCATTGTTATCTCCCTATCAGGGTAATTATAGTAGCACTATTAGTTCCTCTATAGTTAAGATTGTATTACCCTATTTTCAGAGCGTTTTATCTCAGCCATAAACATTAGCTCCAGGCTGAAACTCAGTATTCAAGACTTCAGTATGTATTCTGACTAGGGATTGGAGACTAAATTAAGCCAACATAAGAAACAAGACCAAAAGGTCCTCAGACTGAACCAATTCCAAAGGTTTTATTTTGGTTTGTTTGTTTTTTGGGTGGAGGCGAGGGATACCTCTAAGTTCCCAGCCTACTCCTGCTCCTCTCCATCAGATGGCAACAACAAGTTGGCATTGATTTGAGCAGCTCCCTACACTATTACCATCCATCTAACAATTCTGAAAACAGTATTAGCTTGACAAATAGCCCCTTTTTGGACTTGTGAATCTACATGCTTACTTGAATGTCCCTGTCTCTAACTATTACCTTAGGAAATACCCAAAAGAACTCTGAAAGATTGTCCGGTTATTTTGTGTCTTCCATTAAAATACTACTTGGTGTTACAACATTAAGCAACATATCCTGTGTAACATGTAGCATGCTCTAACAGAGCATGATAATAGCAATGGTAAAATACTGTAAAATCTACTGAATACGTAGTTTCAAGCAAAGGGGAATGAATTGGTAGCTAAGAGCCTAAGGCAAAGTCAAGATCCATTAAAGTTTCAGTTCACTTGTTTGGGGAAAACATAATTGGCTTGAATGAGTTTCAAATGTATCTGATCTTTTACCCATTAAAAACTGGATGAGTTTTATTGGTGACTTATGCATGATTTCATGGTTTATCAGACTCAAGGGACAACAGAAATTTTAAAAGCTTAAAAACATCCTAACTTAGCTAATTAGTTATCAAAATATTTTGAAATCAACTGCTACTCAGACAATCTGCATTTAGAATAAGGTTTACAAAAGCCCTTAAAGAGAAGGGAAAATCAAAATATTCCTTGAGGGTCGCTCTTCAACGAGCCTTCAAACATTTAAAACAAAGCTGTGTACATTCTGCTTGTGTTTTAAGTATTGTCAAGTACTCACTTCCACATTTTTGCTGGGGGCTGGCATTTTTGGAAGATCAGAATGGTGATGTCATACCTGGCTGTTTTCCATGATGGATGCAGCAATCCTTCCCTCTATCTAAAGGAGATGCAGATTTTTAGCTGATACATGAGTGCCTCCCTTTCCCACTAAACTTGAGGAAGCTGCTAGCTTGTGTGATAGCACTACCCAGGACCTCCAAGCACAGCACAGTTTGCCAGAAAGGAATAAGGAGAGGAAATTGAGGAATATCAATGAGAAATAAAATTGTTGGTGTTTTCCAATGTGTTTATGAGACCATCTGTGAAGAATGTGGAAGATGTGTATTCTTTTTATGAATATTGAGTATATCTGTTTATTGTATTGTTATTATACTGTTTGCTACACATGTTCTAAGGGTTAACTCTTGCAGGACCTTATTGCATGCCCACAGGAAGGCAGACAATGGCTTTAGATAACCCAGTCACTGGTACTTAACTGACAAGGGTCAATGCCTTTGAACTTTGACCTCTGACCAAGCTTGCCCCAAAACCAAAGGCTTGGGACAGGGGAAAGAGCCCTTCAGGCACAAAAGCTGAAATAAATAACTCTGAAGTAGATAAAATCCTGAGTCCCAAGCTCAGGGGAGTGGACAATTAGTGACTTCAGGGAAGCAGACTAGACCCCAGTCCCCAGAGACAGGGATACCTGAGATAAGCCAGACCAGGGGTTGGCAACCTTTCAGAGGTAGTGGGCCAAGTCTTCATTTATTCACTCTAATTTAAGGTTTTGCATGCCAGTAATACATTTTAACATTTTTAGATGGTCTCTTTCTATGTCTATAATATATAACTAAACTATTGTTGTATGTAAAGTAAATAAGGTTTTTAAAATGTTTAAGAAGCTTCATTTAAAATTAAATTAAAATACAGAGACCCCCGGACCAGTGGCCAGGACCCAGGCAGTGTGAGTGCCACTGAAAATCAGCTCACGTGCCGCCTTCGGCACGTGTGCCATAGGTTGCCTACACCTGAGCCAGACCTTCTTAAGCTCTGATAGAAATGCTAAGGTTGAGAACAGACATACACATGTAGGCCTTTTGTTTTTTAACCCTTTTCTCTAAAACCTATGTTCCTATGCATAAATAAACAGTACTTCAAAGAAATGGTTCTGAGTCACTGCATTTACCTCCTGGTCACAGCTCCCAAAGGGAACTCTTGTAGGTGCCAAACCTAGTTGGACCTGCTGAGGAAATGCCATTGGCAAACAAGGCAGCTGTAGCCTGGGGAGCTGATCCATGAGTAGGAGAATCACAGGAATCCACTCTGAAAGGAGTGAAGGTGCAAAGCCTGTGCGATGGAATGATGGCTGCCCTGTAGTATCCCCTCCTGGCTGAGCCTGGCTCTACAGGTGTTCTCTGCCTCAGTTTCCCACAATAAGTACTCCACTCAGTCCAAAAGGTTGTAAAACAAAATTCTCCTATTGGGGTTCTACTTTATCAAATCCAAATAAATGTGAAATAATCAGTTTCTCCCCTTGAGCTCAGGGTTTGCACAGCCCTCTTCCTTGGGGGCCTGTGCTTCTTGGGGTCCAGCTCAGTCTCTACCTTTATCCACTGCAGCGCTTGTCTCCAGCCAGCTACAGCCCGTTGGCTTCTGTTGTTGTCATGCTGCTGCAGCTGTGGTGCTGGAGCTCATCCTTCTGGGAGCATTCCTGGCTCTGGTGAGCTCACCTGGGGGCTGCTCTCCTCAGACACTTCCTATTTCTCAGAGCCCAGCTGAGTCTTAGTAACCCATTATTGGGCTCATTAGCTAAACAACTACCAAGCAGACGCCTAGGGATTTATTTGCTGCCAATTAGGTCTGAGTTGATTCATTCTTGCTTACAGGATCCTGTCACAGGTAGGCTGGTCCCTGACTCCCCTTTAGGGTCTGTGTTCTCTACAGATGGGAGCAAGCCTCCCAGCCCAGGTAGACAGATTTGCGCTAGCTCAGCTCGAGATAATGCACTAAAAATATCAGTTTGGCAGTTGGGGCTCAGCTCTCAAGCGTCGGGGATTGGGTGGACTTCAGAGTTCAAGAAACCCATCCATACTGCTATTGTTAGCTCGCTAGCTCGAGCCTCACTAGCATGAGTCTGTCAATCGGGCTGGGAGGCTTGGTCCCAGCTGCAGGGTAGACATATCCTAGTGGGTCAGCCCTGTGACAGCCTATCACTTGAAAGGGTACACTCAGGAGAATCTGAAGAGGGTATCAAAGGTGCAGCTAACCTGGTAACTGGGTCACCACTTTTACATTACAAAAGAGCACTCTGACCTGATCCAAAGCCCACTGAAGTCATTGGGACTTTTTCCATTCATTGGGCTCTGAATCAGGCACATAGAGAGCAAAGTAAAAAAAAAAAAAAATTTTTTTATTTTGCTTCACAATTTACCTTTAAGAGTCACAGAAACAATGTAGTAACTTAAATAAATAAAAAACTGCACATATAATACATTTAGAAGACTAAGGGAGATATATATTCACCTAATAAATAATGGACTATGCTCATCAACACTGATTCTTTGACATTTCACACCACACAATCTCAACTCAGCCACCAATCTCAACTCAGTTGCTCACTGACCTTCTCAACAGAAAGGTCAGTCATCCCGTATAAATCATTTTCTTTGCTTACACGTGTCTGGACCATCGTGATATTTATCAGGGAGTTCACAAGTTAATCCACAAATAGCTGGATTATCTCCCCTGAATGCTAAAAGAACTTCGGCAGTTCTATGACCAAGTTCCCAAAATGTTGTTAAAATCTCTCTAAATGGTCTAGTGAGCACTTTCCCATCCAATGGATGGCTCCATTGACATGGCTGTGTTTTTTTTCTAATCTGCTCTTTTATATTTTGGTGGCCTCCATGGCTCTTTGGCATTTGTAAGAATTCAATGCAAGATTCTTGAAGGAAGAGGAATAATTTTAAATTAATCCAAAAAGGCACTTTTTAAAGTCTCTTTCAGTTTTTAAATAACTGAATAGCACTTTTATAAGATTCCAGACATGCATATCTCTTTTCTGTCTTCCTAACTTTGGGCGACGTTGCACCATCAGTTTTCAACCATATGCCCAGGTTGGAGTTTTGCCTAAGAATCAATGACACAATACAACCCATCATTCTGTTTTTCTTTTTTGCAATCTTCATTTCTATGGAGTTCCTTTTAATGTGTGCATTTTTCTTCATGATGTTTTTGCTGTTTCATTATCCTTACACATACACACTTTTATATATTCATAATCAGTATATAAAATGTTCAATATGATACTTAAAATCTAACCAATAAGAGATTATGGTATTAATATAATTTTCAACTCATTCTTCTATTTCATCTAACTCATTCAGCATTTGAAACAGCCATTTTATCTTTCAGTAATTTCTCGGTCATTATAATAAAAAAGCCTCCAACCCATATTATTTTCTCCTTTCATAAGCAGATGGAGTGTAGCCGAATATAAAACTTGTATTCACTTTTCTAAAAACTCCTAACCAAGCCAAATTCACTTTTAAAGTATTTAAAGACACATCTAAGAACATGTGTATTGTCATTCCCAAATGGAAAATCCACTTTTTGTTTCTCATCTCTGAAAGGAAGTTATCATATTCTTCAACTGAAGAAAATAATTTAATAGTCCCAGGGGTCTCTGCATTCAGTAAAGTTTGTTCTTTAATAGAGTTTCCTAAGTAATTAGGAAGAAGTGGCAGACAGTATACCTTTGCTATCCATATGGCTGGCTCAGACTTTGTATTTATACTTAACTATACTGTACTACACTACACAACCAAATCAATGTTTTCATTCACATCTTTCCCTTCAGATGTTTTTGATAATTTCTGCTTTTCTGTGGATTAAGTCTTCTTTTATCTAAACTCCTTATATGGTTTTCACAGAGTTAGACTTTATTACTGACCCTAAATTGTCCTCAAAACTCACATGTCCTTTTTTCCCCAAGGTCTTGATCACAGAAAAAGGTCTGCTTTCAGTAAAATTCTCAGTGTCTGCATACTATCTATACAAGCCTCAACTACAAGATTACTAACTCAGACAAGAGAACCAAATAATAGATTTCATCTCTAAAGAAGTGCTGCTGGTTGATAGAAAGGAGACTCAAACTGCTGCAGCTTCTTTTCATATTTCATCTTCAAATTAACAAAAACTAGTTATGGGCAAAAACTGAAAGAATAGATGAGAACACCTTGTGGAGCTCTAGTGAAGGCTGCATCAAACTTCTTAGCTGGCCTCATCCCCTCTCATCGACCAAACCAAAAACCAGATTCACAAGTAATTGACTGTATTTCAAAGTAGTCCTTTACTGAGACTATCTTATCTTCTGTGAAAGGTACAGGAGAAGCACTAGCTACAACTATCCATTGGACAAGCCAACCCTAATCTATACTTAATTAATCCCTTACACTAAGACCGTGCCAAGACTTACGCATTTTCTTCACTTTATGCAATGTGAGTAGTCTAATGGCTAATGCTATCCTTGATGTATAAACAAGGAAATTTTGAATAGGAGTAAAGAGGTATGATGGGGACTATCAGGCCTTCTCTGCCCCCTGCTGGAGTCATCAGTGTCTTGACATCCCACTGCTCAAGGAAAAGCCACTCACACTGGGCTATCAACAAGACTCAGTCTTCCAAAATCCTAAAAGGGCCAGAAGGAGTCACTAACCAACCAGGAGCCAGCAGACCAGTTAAGAAGGCTTGCCCGCTTCTCCTCAGGGGAGTATAATGAGAGACTGGGAAAGAGGAGCTCACAATTAAGGTAAATTTGCAGGCACAATTATCATAGAATCATAGAAGATTAGGGTTGGAGAGACCTCAGGAGGTCATCTAGTCTAACCCGCTGCGCAAAGTAGGACCAACTCCAACTAAGTCATCCCAGCAAGGGCTGTCAAGCTGGGCCTTAAAAACCTCTGATAGAGATTCCACCACCTCCCTAGGTAATCCATTCCAGTGCTTCACCACCCTCCTAATGAAATAGTTTTTCCTAATATCCAACCTAGACCTCCCCCACTGCAACTTGAGATCATTGCTTCTTGTTCTGTCATCTGCTACCACTGAGAATAGCTGAGCTCCATCCTCTTTGGAACCCCCTTTCAGGTAGTTGAAAGCTGCTATCAAATCCCCCCTCGCTCTTCTCTTCTGCAGACTAAACAAGCCCAGTTCCCTCAGCCTCTCCTCATAAGTCATGTGCCACAGCCCCCTAATCATTTCCGTTGCCCTCCGCTGGACCCTCTCCAACTTGTCCACATCCTTTCTGTAGTGGGGGGCCCAAACCTGAACACAATACTCCAGATGTGGCCTCACCAGTGCCGAATAGAGGGGAATAATCACTTCCCTCAATCTGCTGGCAATGCTCCTACTAATGCAGCCCAATATGCCTTTAAGCTTCTTGGCAACAAGGTCACACTCTTGGCATATCTACCTTCTCATCACTGTAATCCCCAGGTCCTTTTCTGCAGAACTGCTGCTTAGCCAGTCGGTCCCCAGCCTGTAGCGGTGCATGGGATTCTTCCATCCTAAGTGCAGGACTCTGCACTTGTCCTTGTTGAACCTCATCAGATTCTCCAATTTGTCTAGGTCACTCTGGACCCTATACCTACCCTCCAGGGTATCTACCTCTCCCCCAGTTCGCCCCATCATAACATCATAGCAGATGTTAAGTACATACTTGAGGCAGCCAGCCCCTCATGCCATTGTGCTTACATTTCTATTTTCAGCATGCTAGGGTAGTCAGAGCTAGCATGACTGTATTTCCTCGAATTATACCCCCACCTTGCAGTGTAGACATACTCACAGACACTTCCAGTCACTCTTAGTTCTTGACTGACCTGATGCGCTCTATACTGTCAAATCACATTGCAATGCAAGGACTGAGGCCCTACAGATCACAACACAGAATGAGGTGTTAAGAGTCTGGATTTTTCACACTCTTGAGCAACACAGCTGGGTTGACCTAACATTTTAGAATAGACAAGTCCTAAGTGTCCTGTCAGTGGGTATCATCCTAAATCCTGTTGTGAGACTTTAATCCATTAATAGAACCTCATTAATCTGTAGTTTACTAATCCATATACTTCATCGCGCACCCACACACACACAAAAATCACAGTCTCGTTCTTTCCTTGTTTCTCAGCAAAGAGTTAATACAGAATGCTGGAGTGAGGACTCAGTATTTATGATAACATGCTACTATTGTTATCCATAATATGTTACTAAATGTACAGCAATATGTTTTATAAAAATCAAACTAAATTGCAGTTGTCAAAATGACTGAGCTTAGAACATTGTGCTTATTTTTTATACTGTTTGTTCGCTCACTAATTTCAGTAATTCACAATGGATCTCCTAGTCATTAGTATGAATTATCAAAGTATGATAATGATGTGCAGCAGAAATGCCAACAGTGAAAACTCTATTCAAAAAGACTGAGCAAATTCAGAAAAAAGCAATACTGCAGCCATGGTATATAAATAAAGGAGCACTTAAGTAGTGTTGCTAGTTTGTTTTTTCTCTTGAGAAGTTTTAGAGGTGGTTTTTAAAATGTACTTAGTCCAGCCAGTCCATAGTCTCAAGTGTGAACATTTATTCTTCAGTGATGTATCCATGCTTGATAATGCCTTAAATCATGAAGATGTTAGCTTTTTAAAATTACATCGAAGTGACACTTAAATGCCTGTAGACTGCAAGTTGTCAATTTTTCATAAACATATCCATATAGAATAATCAATGTCATCACTTTTGTATATTATAATTTCTTGGAATTCAGTTAATATTTAGGTACCTTATCACATAGAGTTCAAAAGGAACTTCTCACCATAATAACTGAAACTATACCCAGATAGGAGCTGTAACAATTTTCCAAATACAGGAAGCAAATAGAACCCCCACCATCCCCACAGCATCACAACTTTAAAAGACTGAAACTGAGAAACTTTGGCAGCTGCTTGAATATCAGTGATTCCACAGCCTGCATTTAACGCACAGCCTGAGCAGAGATGCCGTATAATACAACCTAAACAAGGCCAGGCTAAGGATTACACCTAGTTCAAACAGGAGTGAATTCAAGACATGACAGTGTGTTAATGGTTGTATAGCACCTAGAGGCCACCACTGAGATAGGGGCAAAGATTTGTGACTGCTGACTTTGGGTGCCAAATTTGAGATACCTTATAACGAGTCTTACTTTTCAGAAGCGAATGCACAAAATTTTCTTAAAGTTAGGCCCCTTTAAGGTGTCTCTAGTTGGACACCCAAAACCATTAGTCACTTTTGAAAATCTTGGCCAGGCACTGTATAAACACTGATAAATTTTAGGGTCCGTTCTCTAATCACACTTTGCTTCAGTATGAAATATATTCAAAAGATCAAATAACCAATATCAGTCAGGTTTATTGCTAAAAATCAATAAGAGTATAGTAGAGAATACAATACAATGCCCATTTGATATAATGCCCGTTTCCAAGAAGAAGTATTGTACAGCGTTATTAAATTCACCTTACACATAAGGTATGCTTCCAAAGTTATATCCCTAAAGCTATCCTAAAAAAAGGTACCACATGCATCCTTTGAGGCTAGATTTAATCAATCATCTTTCTACCTTGTTTTTCTGATACCAGAGTTGCCCGCCTCTTATCTTTTTGTTCTGGACACATGGATTCCAGGTATTAGGCCGGGAAAGCACCTCCCAGCTTGTCAAAGGCAAATACATTAACGTTCTGCCCCAGCACAAGTTGCTTATTTTCTAATGCCAAAGCTGACTTCTAGACATATATATATATATATATATATATATATATATATATATATACACACACACTATAATGTTATATTTATATTGTATTCTTAATGCTTATTAATAATATGTAGTGTGAATAATACATATTGTTATTGAGAAAGTGATATATATTAGCCCAGCATATATTCAAAACCACATAGTCCCTGCTCCAAACAGCTTACCATCCAAATAAACAAGACAGTCAAAGGGTGGAAGAGGAAGCAGAGGTACGAAGAGGAGATATAATTTTGCCCAAGGTCACATAGCATATCAGTGGCAAAGCTGGTAATGGGGTTTCCGGTTCTCTATCCACTGGCTCACAGAATACTGGAAATATTCTACTCTTGACTAATAAGCAATAATTATTGTGCTTAGCTCTTATATAGTGCTTTTCCTCCATAGATCTCAATAGGCCTCTTTGTCTTCTTGGGTTTACCAAACACTCAGAGGAGAGCAAAAGCTAGGAAAACCTCTAGTGGGAAGAAGCTGGAAAGCAAAGGAGGGATGTGGCAGAAGCTCAGCATGTTCACCCCTCCCAGAAGGGGGACACGTATCAGGATTTCCATCCTGTAAAACCAAGGAATTTCTGTAAGTGCTGTTTCCTCTTCTCCTTGTTCAGCAGCATTAATGAAGGGAGTGCCCTCCATCATTTCACTGCCAGTATACAGTAAATACTAATGCCTTCTCTTTAAGGGCCCAATTCAGCACTGTTGACTTTTGCTACTGACTTCAATTGGAGCAAGAATACATCCTAAAATCCCACATTCCATATAACAAAAACTTGCTCTTCACCTATTGTCTAAAGTTTTTTTCCCCTTATTAGTCATGAGATGGCTTTGTGGTATAGAGGTAAGATCCTTGCCTACCATGTCAAAAGTTCAGAATCCAAATCCCAGCCCCACTGTGCCAGAGGATCTGATTATTAACCTGAGGGATTAAGCCTTCTGTAAGTACAAGTTAGCCAAACACAAATTATTGGGTTCAGTACAGGGGTAACTGGATGACATTTAGCGTCCTGAGATATACTAGAGGTCAAACTAGATGATCTAATGGGCACTTCTGGCCTTAAACACTATTAAGTTATTAAGACTGAGGGGAAATTTTCTCTTTCCTGCTTTCTGTTAATTACATTCTGTAAAATGAATGAATTTTGCAAAATAATGCCTAATTCTTTTGTACTCGGTAACACAGATGGGCCAGATGCTCAGTTCATGTAAAATGACTTCAATGAAACTACAACAGTTCAAACCAGCTGAGGATATAGCTGATTGTTTGTTTTTATTTATTTTTAGAAATTGTCATGGGAGATTGTAATTTAAAGAAAAAATTCTCAAAGCAAAAATTCACTTCATCCAGTTCAGATTTTTAAAATGGAAGTGTCACAAGGTCGACACACCACAGGTGGCGCCTCCTTCTGTCCGTCCTGGGGATTAGCTCTATCAGGCATTGCACCCTCCTCTGGGAGTGTCTTCACTCCTCTTGTCTCACCCTGCGGCCCCTCTGGCTCCAGGAACTGCAGCCTCCTCTTTGTACTCTGCTCTCTGGCCAGGTCAGTACATGGTTTCCCCTTCTGGGGGTTATCCAAAGTTCTTCCACACTAACAGTCTCAGGCAGTCTTCTCCCTGATGGTGCCACTTCCCCAGTGGCCAGTGGGGGAACCCGGGCCTGCCTAATACTCCAAGTTCCAGTCCAGGGACCCTGTAATCTGGCCTGCTTTCCCTCAACCCTTGTTGCTCCTTCCTTGAACTCCTTCCTACAGCTTCTGGTTCCTCCCTTTTTGGGTGTACCAGCTCAAACTCTCTCCTCCCAAGGAGAAACTTCAGACTACTAAACCCTGTAGCCTCAAACACACCTCCCTACGCCCAGGGAAAGACTACAACCTACTTCCCTGCAGCCTCTCCCCCCCCCCCCCCCCCCATTGCCAGCTTCATCAGCAAATTAGGCCTTAGCATTCCTTTCAGGCTTTGTCCTGTTGGGTAGACACCCCTTCACAGGAAGCTATTTCTAAATATCATTTGTAACAAAATCAAATATTTTTAATTCTTATTATGGTCACTGAAAATGACCTACTATGCTTATTTTCAAAAAATTAAAACTTATTTTTCCAGTAATTATGACCTTTACCTTATATGTTCAGAAGAAAATACTGCTTTTGGATGCCCCATTTGGGATATCCTAAGAGGGCCTGATTTTCAGAGGTATTTTCTGAAATTCAGCTACCTTGAAGGTATCAATTTGAGCACCCAAAATCACTAGGTTTTTGCTGAAAATTTTGGCTCATCGTTTTTAAGATTTCCTTGAAGAATCAAAAATATTTAAATAAAATAAAACAAAACAAACATAGTGATTTTTAAATCAAAAGCTGCTAAACAAAATCAAAAAAAGTCAGGCTAATCACAGGAGTGCTATGCATCAACCTAATGAGCCATGATATAAAACCTTGTAACATGAGGTTTCTACTGGATGCTAGTAGATCCATTTATCATAGAATCATAGAAGATTAGGGTTGAAAGAAACCTGAGGAGGTCATCTAGTCCAACCCTCTGCTCAATTCTTTTTAGGTATTTAGAATTAGGTAGCAGTTCTGCAGAAAAGGACCTAGGGGTCACAGTGGACGAGAAGCTGGATATGAGTCAACAGTGTGCTCTTGTTGCCAAGAAGGCTAATGGCATTTTGGGCTGTATAAGTAGGGGCATTGCCAGCAGATCGAGGGACGTGATCGTTCCCCTTTATGCGACATTGGTGAGGCCTCATCTGGAGTACTGTGTCCAGTTTTGGGCCCCACACTACAAGAAGGATGTGGAAATATTGGAAAGAGTCCAGCGGAGGGCTACAAAAATGATTAGGGGTCTGGAGCACATGACTTATGAGGAGAGGCTGAGGGAACTGGGATTGTTTAGTCTCCAGAAGAGAAGAATGAGGGGGGATTTGATAGCTGCTTTCAACTACCTGAGGGGGGGTTCCAAAGAGGATGGAGCTCGGCTGTTCTCAGTGGTGGCAGATGACAGAACAAGGAGCAATGGTCTCAAGTTGCAGTGGGGGAGGTCTAGGTTGGATATTAGGAAACACTATTTCACTAGGAGGGTGGTGAAGCACTGGAATGCTTTACCTAGGGAGGTGGTGGAATCTCCTTCCTTGGAGGTTTTTAAGGCCCGGCTTGACAAAGCCCTGGCTGGGATGATTTAGTTGGGAATTGGTCCTGCTTTGAGCAGGGGGTTGGACTAGATGACCTCCTGAGGTCCCTTCCAACCTTGATATTCCATGATTCAAAGCAGGACCAACCCCAACTAAATCATCCCAGCCAGGGCTTTGTCAACCATTTACAAGTTGCTGTGGTCAGAGACTGTTGTATTTTGTAACCCGATCCTGGGTTCAGATTAAACGAGCAGGCCAATGGTCAAAATTTACTGGAAATGTATGTGACATTGAAAAGGTAAAAACACTGACAATTTTTGTTTTTTTGGCTTTATTAGTGTGGGATCCTTGACTGTGAAATACACTTTCTGCTTTAGCTGGGAATTCAGGTCAGACCTGCAAGGTCTAGTTCTCCCAAGGGTTATTTTGGCAGCTGGGAAGAGCTGGATCATAGACACCCTTTGTCCAAGCCTCCTTTTCCTGCTTACGCCTCTTATTCTGATGGCTGTACGGGGAAGAGGATGGTTTAGACCTGCTATATTTGCTCTAAACCACTAGGAGATTTACAATGAGGAAATTCTCCTAGCTGGCCAAATCTGCTGGATTTCTGGCCTCCTTGCATGCCAATCCCTTCCGATTTCTTCTGTGCAAGTGGTGCCTCCAAATTCCTCTTACATACAGAGGGGCATCAACTCTGGAGAGAGACTTCAGGGTCTGTTTCTCTCCTCACTGGCAGAAATAAAATTAGAAAAGGCTTCTGCTCTGCCTAAGATGAATCAAGGAACAATTCCTCTTCTTTCACTTTTGGGGGTTGCACTGCTCCAAATGTTCCCCCAGACCCAAAGCCAGTGCTACCATTAAGGCAAACGAGGCGGTTGCCTAGGGCGCCAAGATTTGGGGCCGCCAAAAAGCGGTGCCCCCAATTTTATTTTACAGCGTTCCTGGGCTGGGCTGCCAGCGGCGCGCTGACACGTGTGGCTCAAACTCCCTCTCCCAGCGCAGCGGCCGCTCCACTTCTCCCAGCTCCCAGGCTTGCGGCGCCAATCAGCTGTTTGGCACCGCAAGCCTGGGAGGGGAGGAAAATTAGAGCGGGGGCGGCATTCTTGGGGAGGAGGCGGAGCAGAGGTGCTGGGGTGGGGAGCTGCCGCACGGCTCCCCGGGGGGGGGGAGCTGCTGCGGGGGGGGGGGCACCTCAGGGCAGAGGGGGGGAGCTCCCGCGGGGGGTCGCCTCAGGGCGTGGGAGGGGGCAGGAAGCTGCCGCAGGGCTGGGGGGGGTGCACAAGGTGGAGGTTTCGCCTAGGGCGCGAAACTTCCTTGCACCGGCCCTGCCCAGACCTGAGCATGTTTTGTTGCAGTGTTTTGATCCCAAATGCAGCAGGAAATAATTTACTATTAGGGTTGCTACTGAAACAGACAAAAATTGTAATTTTCAAGAGGGAAATATAAGTTAAATAGCATGCTGTTTAATGTAGAAAACCCCTTACACAAAAGCTTGGGGAAATTTCTTTTTGGAAAAGAAGGGTGCTGGACAAATCTATCAGAGGCATCTGGGAACTGAAATGCATACAAGGAGGCTCAGAAAAATTTCATTTTTGGTCTGGTACGAGCAGAGAAGAAAAAAGCAATCTTATTTCCAAATCTGATATATTGAAATTTCACAGGAAAGACAATAGAAAGACCCATTGATTAATTATTCTAGCACTGGTGAAGAAAACAAGTACACAAGTTTAAGCATATTTGAATTTCATAAATAGGATTATATTCCTTTGTGGCACGCTAACTCAGTTTCCTGAAGTATCTGTATAAGAAGATACAGGCCCGGAGTAATAATTTAATTGATAAGAGGAAACAATGTTTTGAAATCCTGATAGTCTCTGTTTAAAAAAAAAAGGGGGGGGGGGAGTTCTAGTAGTATGTCTCATCATAACATACTAGAATTTGGTAAAAAGACTACAGGTTGATTCTCCAGTGCCTCGCACGGTGTGTGTTGATTTATATCGGTGTAGGGTGGGTGTGAATGGAGAATTCCACCTGGTAGCCTTTCATTCCCGCCTTGTGAGCCCGGTGAGTTAAAATAAAATGTAAGGATAGTCACTGAATGAGTGGGCTATGAGGAGAAGCAGGTAAAGTTGGCCCTCTTTTGGCTGTGATAGATTTCAGAAATTAATTGATGTGAGTAAATATCTTACTATCCTAACTCGGGGCCTGATTCCGCTCCCTTTGGTGTTAATGGTAAAAATCCCATTGACTTCAACAGGAGCATGATAGCATCCTCAGTTCTCACTCAAGAAAAATCTTCTGTTAATCACTGTGAATAATGTAAAATCACTGTGACTACTGTTAGGTAGGGGAGCATGAACTCTGTTAGATTTTTTTTCATGTTCGTACTGTGTGTTTGGTCTCACTACTCAATTAAGTGTGAAGGTTTAATATTTTCCCTCTCCAAAAGGGGAACAATAAGAGGGTTGTACCAGTTTAACGATAGCAGTAGAAAATACTAGTATAGTTACACTGGTATAGTTAACGTTGCAATTTCTGTGTGTGGACAAACCCACAGAGGCACAGCACAGAACTCACAGCCCAGTGGGATTGGGAAGGTGGGTGGGGGGCCACAGGTTAAGGTGGCTTTAAGCCACCTTTGTGTCCTCCCAGTGTTATGCTGCTCCTTGGCCTAATGTAGATAGCCCATGGTGCTTGTCTAAGTTGCCCCAGATGCCTATGAGTCACATCGCTGCATGCTGCTTCCCCACCCCTGCTCTATCCTAGGCATGCCCCCTATACCAGTACTTACAAGGGGGTCTTAGGAAGTCAGGCTGTCAGCTGTCTTCCTCAGTTCCTGCACAGCATTGGATAACCCATCCTGGCGGGATCTGGGGCTTGTAGACCCTCTTTATGCTGCTCTGGCCCTTTTAGCTGGCCTACAGAAGCCATCGTGATGGTAAGGATCTCACCCACAGCTTCAGTAAAGAAGTAAAACAGAAATTTAAAATTAAACATTTAAAAATGGATATTGTGCTACAAGCTGCCTAGAGTTAGGTGACAGACAGCAGTTACTAATATTCATATTTACAATATCGCCTATTCTCACTGCAACAAACTATATTGCTACAGCAAGACTATATTTCTCAAGGCAATGCTGAGTAATAAAATTAAAAGCAAAAAATAAAACCTGCCTTGATCACAGGTATCGAGATCAATAGAAACATTATTCAAACTAATGGGATTCACCAATATGCTGCTTCCTATATACAGTGTTGTGTGATAAAACTAACAATGCTCCCTCATAACAAACACTTATATACTTGCTTCCTCCTCATTACCATTACCACAAATCATTTTGTGTTAGCAAATTTGGCTGCAGAAGCATAGTCCAGAATATAAAGGTCTTGCTGTCATGAGTTTACACCTATTTTAGCTGGGAATAATATAGCTTTAACTGAATAGATTTGTAAATATTCAGCCAGATCCTGCTTCCACTGAGGTCTATGATAAATCTGCCAAACAGTATAGCTACAGCAAAACTATACAACTGGCATCAATGCAATGAGGATCAGGTCTATTTCCTGTATTTATGTCCCTAGATCACTGACTTGCCCTTTGGCAATGTCTGCCACACTTAATGTCTCCCAGTGAGAATATTGCAGTGCCATTTGCTGTGAAATTAGTGGTCACCTTTTTTTTTCCTTAAAGGAGAATGTCTTTTTTTTTTTTAAGTTAATGGTAAACATATCAATGTGGCCCACTTATGTTCATGACAAGCTATGTCCTTTTGTCCTTTCTCAGTTGCAACTCGGAGTGGTGTAAATACCAGAGGATCAGACTGCAAATCAGTGCTAGATTCCTCCCACTGTCTGAGACGTCGATAGCTCTAAAACCTTTTTATCTATACATTGATAATCAGAACCCATAGTAAAAATACCAATGAATAATACATCAGTAATATCACCACCACTTTGCACTTAATGCCTTCTGAAAAAAGGCCATAGGAGCAGATTAGATGTCTGTGTGAGATTTCCCTTTGTAGAGCTTGCTGAGAAGCATTCCACCAGGCAGTATGGGGTTGGGGACTGAGGAGCTGGCACAGGCATGAAACTTCCCAATCCCGTGGCTCCAGGGGATCCAGGGAAGGAGGACACATCCTGCATGGATGCTTGCACCTCTGCACCATTCTGCTAGTATCCCTGCCTCTGAAAGAGCCTTGCAACCATTAGATGAGTCCCCCTTCAGTGGACTCCACACGTTGTTTCAAACAGCCATGTGGTCTGGGCCTCTTTCATAGAAGGGAGGTGCTCTTTTCTCTAGCTCTCCAGCATCTGTAGGGGTTCTAGACCAGGGGTCGGCAACCTACGGCACGCGTGCCAAACACGGCATGCAAGCCGATTTTGAGTGGCATGCTGCCGAGGTCCCGGCCCCCAGCCCCACTCAGCCCCCCCGCCCACTGCTCTCCCCTGCGGGGGCAGGAGGCAGAAGCTTGGTCCTGCGGCAGCCAAGCTTCCCCCCTCCCCCGCTTCTTCCCCCAGCGTGGTGCTTTCCTGCCCCTCCTCCTCCCTCTCCCTCTCCCTGCACCGATCAGCTGATCGCAGGGGGAGGGGGACGAGTGGCAGCGTGCTCCCTGCTCCGTAGAGGAGGCAGAGAAGAGGTAGGGATGGGACCTTGGGGAAGGGGGTGGAACAGGGCATATCCCTTCCAGCCCCCTGCCATGAGCCGCTCAGGGCAGGGGGCTGGGAGCACCCCCACGAGCCGAGCACCCCAGCCTTCTGTCCTGACCCCCCCCCCCCCACACACACACACACACACACACACACACACAGCCTTCTGCCCTGTACCCCCACACACCCCCAGCCCTCTGCCCTGACCCCTGAACCCCCCCACACACCCAGCCTTCTGCCCTGTACCCCCTCACACCCCCAGCCCTCTACCCTGACCCCTGACCCCCCACACACCCATCCATCTGCCCTGCACCCCCACACCCCCCAGCCCTTTGCCTTGACCCCTGAACCCCCCCCCGCCCCCAGGTCTGGGGCCCCGGCTGCCAGCCCCGCTCAGCCCGCTGCCAGCCTAGGTGAACAGAACCCCAGGCTGGCAGCGGGCTGAGCAGGCTGGCGGCGTAAGATCAGTATTTTAAATGAAGCTTCTTAAACATTTTGGAAACCTTGTTTACTTTACATACAACAATAGTTTAGTTATATAATATAGACTTATAGAGAGAGACTTTCTAAAAAACGTTAAAATGTATTACCGGCATGCGAAACCTTAAATTAAAGTGAATAAATGAAGACTCGGCACACCACTCCTGAAAGGTTGCCGATCCCTGTTCTAGAGGATGCAGTCTTATACAAGAGGGACAGTGAAGAAAAAGATCTGCAAGGGGACCCTGGCAGGGCATCTCTTACCTCCTTCCTCTTTAGTCTCCTGCTGTGGGGCTTTCCTTGGAAGGAAACGATATGACTCAGAAGGTTAATATTCAGTTAGAATAAAGGGGTTTAGCTATTATTAAATTCAGCAGCAATCTGTATGCATATCCCTATTGTTATTTAATTCACTTAGTGGCATTATTTTCTATTGCGCTATAAATATGGAGGAGAAATGGTTTTGTTGATAGAAAAGGAGGAAAAGGAGGCTTGGACAAAGGGTGTCTATGATCCAGCTCTTCCCAGCTGCGAAAATGACCCTTGGGAGAACTAGACCTTGCAGGGCTGACCTGAATTCCCAGCTAAAGCAGAAAGTGTATTTCACAGTCAAGGATCCCACACTAATAAAGCCAAAAAAACAAAAATTGTCAGTGTTTTTGTTTGTTTTTACCTTTTCAATGTCACATACATTTCCAGTAAATTTTGAGCATTGGCCTGTTCTTGTTTAATCTGAACCCATAGCTCTGTTCAAAGGAGTTATGGAACAGGGGCTGCAGGGTTGGACAATACCAACTCAGTTTTTCTAATGAGTTTGCCGCTATGAAATGTAATATCTTCAAATTGCTACAGTTACAGGCTGAGTTTCCCATTTACTTACTGGGCAAATACTAGTCTTTAGCAATGCTTTTATTAACCAGTACTCAAGCAACTCGTGATCCATTTTCATTACTCAGCCAAACATCAATCTTTTCCTTCCCTATGCTCTTACCCATTTTCTGATCTGGTTGCATATCTGCAACAGTTTTGAGAGTTTACCATTAACAAATGGCATCAGAAGTAATACACTGTACATAGGCCCAAGTCCTGCGTTGCTTTCACATCCAAAATTCAGGGTGCACTTTGGGTTCACAAGAAAAGTTTGTGCAGAGCTCTGAAGCAGTGTTTAATCTTCTATTTGCAGTTTCTCTGTCAATCCTTCAGTTCCTCTCTGGGGTTTCCTTCAAATCTCTCTGTATATTGATTTTTTTTAAATCATTTGTGCTTTTTATTTAATCTGTTGTTGTTGTTGTTAGCAAAGAGGCATGTTAGATGATAAAATTTAACAGTTTGACAGAACCTACATTACAGCAGCAATTCAAAAAAGTTCATGTCATTCCAAATACTGACCAGGTGGTTTCCTCTCCAGCTCCACTCCAACTGAGAACTATAGCAAGGTTTTATGAAATGCACATTTATGTGTTGCCCAAGGAAAAGTCATTTGTTGTCAGGGGAAAAGGTGAGAGGATGGGAGGTCTGAGACCATCACTACGCACGTTTCTCCAGGAAATGTTTTACTAAAAATCCGATTTTTCTTCAGCCTGCAAGAGGACAGAATATGATTATGGGAACTTTGTTCTGCAAAATTCTGCCTGGAGCTGAATGTTTGTGCTATAGGAAGGTCATGAGAGATCTAGGGATTGAAAGGAGGAGAGATTTTATTCCACCCAGAAAATAGCAGGATTCTGTTTCCAAAATTGACTCGTTGCTTATTTTAATTATTGAAAAACTCGAAACTGCTAACCTGCCATTATGAAGTGTTTGGCTTCACTTCAAGTTCCCTGTAACTGCTATTTAAATCTCTCTGGGAAATCTTAGTGTTTCTCTTACATTTTTGTTCACTATTTTTAATTCAAATTGGTTTGTCCAAACATTGATGCAATTCCTAGCCTTGGCCCTAAATATTTTGGTATGATGCAGCAGATATTCTGGGTGCAGGGCACCATTTCCCCAGCACCCCCCAATCCACTCACCCACCTCATCCCCACTGGTAGCACTTTCTGCCCCATTCCTGCTTCCCTAATATACACCTCTCAGGGGATTTAAAGCCTCTAGTCTTTATTTCCTAATCCAACAAAATTCTGAAAGAATAGCTGAATGCTCTGTGTGCACGAGCATGTCATGAATACATTTACTTTCATGGCAACAAACATCCACTAGAGAGTAGACTAACATGAAACTAAATATTAAAGGACCAGCCACTTCTTTCTGCTGTATGGTGTGAAGACGGGAAAGGAGAGGAAATTCTAGGGACAGGAGTCAGAATTGTCAGAAGTGGGAGTATGAATGCAACATTGTATGCTCCCCTCCTTCCCCAGAGGCCAGAGACTGGGCCCCCCTTCAGGTTCAGGGTCTGCCCGAGAGGCGAAATCACACATGGCACGTTCCACTCTGAAATTAAACACCGTGTGAAAAAACACCCCCCTGAGTGCAGCAAGTTTCAGCGCTGCAAAGTTTCAGTGCATCAGCACTGGGAGCTGCGCTACCAGTAGTAGTAGCTATGCCCCTCGTGGAGGTGGGTTTTTAGAGTGCTGGGAGATGCGGCAGCGCTTTAATATTGCCAGTGTAGACAAGCCCTTAAGACAGGTGTTTGCACGAAAGTGAGGAAGTGAATGCAGCTCAGATCAGCATTAGCTTCTGATCTGCACTGCCTCCTTGGTGCCTGATCCAAATCCCTTTGACGCTGATTGAAAAAGTCCCATTGACGTCCATGGGCTTTCTATCAGAAGCTTGGAAAGGAGAGAACACATAGGCATAGCAGAGGGATCAACGAGATCCTGGCTCTGTAGAGACATACAAAATGCCAACTGAGCCAAAACTACCTACCTGATGGCATCCTTTTAAATTAGGGTTCCCTTTGTGCAGTGGTGCTTCCATGGCAGAAGTCAAAGAATGTATTTAAAGGGTCTTGAAAGAACAGTTTATTCTGTGTATTTGAGAGAGAATAAAGTTATAATTGTTGATGTCTTGTATGTCAATGTCTTTTCATTTGTATTGGCTGGAACAATATGGGATTTTCCATTTTTCCCTGGCAAAATGCTGTCTGCAAAAATGTTTGTGAAATTCATATGAACTGGTCGAAATTTGGAAAAAAAACATTTTTTTTTTTCCAACCAAGCACATATTCACTAGAGACAGTGTTTCAATGATCATTCACTATCAGTGCATGTGAACAAGTCCTGCTTCTTAATAACAACTATCAAGATACCCACAGATGCACAAACATTTTAATAAGAGTTTCAATTTTTTCTTATACTAGTTGTTTACTTCAACGTATTAAAAGTGCATGTGAAAAACTCTATGCACCTTACAGTCCTTATAAAAAGATACTAATATTTAACAGGAAAAGAAAATCCCTCAACCCTCTGAAAAATAAAATCCACCCTCACCCTTCCTCATACTACAATTTTATTTATTTAGTATGATTAAAGTGAGTTGTCTGGAGCACTATGAATCATGCAATTTGTTTTTTGTTTTTTGTTTTTTACAATCTTCATAAAACACTCCTAAAAAATGAATCATACATAATTGCTATTTCCAGGGTCTGCTTACACCATAAAATATCATGTGTCCTGTCTGTGATCAGAGAAGAACACCATCCAAAAGGGGCACTGGGAAGTAATCCAGTTGCATGTGATATTTCTACAGGATATGCATGAACAGCAGTTTGGAGCAGCAGCAACAGAGCATCTTAGGATTTGTCTTCACTAGAGCACTACATCAATCAACTAAGCTTATGTAGTGCATCTGGTGAAGGCTATGTTGATGGGAGAGCACTCTCCAGTCAATGTACGGTAATTACTCCACCTCAATGAGAGGCGGAAGCTGTGTCAGTGGGAGAGCATCTCCCACCTACATAGTGCGGTGTAGATGCCACTTTAAGTCGAAGTAACTTATGTCGCTCAGGGAGGGTGGTTTTTTCACACCTCTGAGTGATGTACTTTACATCGACTTAAGCGGTAGTGTAGACAAGCCCTAAGATTCTGCCGTATGGTTTTGATAGTACTCCTCCCTCGCACCTGCTGAATTGCAGAGTGTTAGGTGTTTGGAAAAACCCAATATAAACAAAAATATTTTCATGACATTTGAAAAATTATTTTCAATGAAAACTGTTAAAAAGCTAAAGACGATAGCATTGTGTCAGAGTGAATGACAACTGGACAGTGAAACTTACTGAAACTGACTCCTTAACTTTCATTGTCCAAGCTGAATGGAATGCAAAAATGTCAACAGTGTAAATGGTTCAAGTGTATCAGGGTTGTGTTGAATTCAATGGGAAGTTTGCATGAGAGAGGACTGCACAATGGGGCTTGAGGCCATAGCTCTTAGCTAAGGTCCTAGACTGATAGCTGCATTAGAAATAGCAGAGACAGATAGAACCCAGGGATTAGCTGAAAAAAAGTGGCCAACATGCAAAAAGAAATTAAAATTGTGTATTTTAGAAAATGATAAATTAGAAAACCTTGATGAAATCTGCCATTGTGGCCTGCTTACAGCAAAAGTTGAAGTTTGAGTAGGGGAAAATCTAAAACCTCCAAGGCTACCAGTGAAGCAAAAAATTGTATTAGCTTTACAGCCTGAAGCATATTTGTTAGTATTTAACAAATTATGTGCTTCATTTAAATACTGTTGCCGGTAGCCAAATATATTAAATTCACCTCATTAGGTTTTAAGTCAATCAAGTTAAAAAATTAAAAGACGCTTTTCTTAGTTTATGCCTAGGTACTTCTGTGCTCATTCAATAAATGCCAAAGGGATACCTATGCCACAAAGGTCTTTTTCAATAACCATTTGTCTGCAGGTCTCCTGAACTTAGATTGTAATACAGAAAGACAAGGCATTCATGTGATTTCAGAATATTGCCGATGTTCCACAATTAGAAAGTTAGCTGTAATATCAAATATGTGAGAGCCTGAGCCACTTACATTGCAAAGAGCCATATGTTCCTCTGGTAAAAAGAAAGAAATAGGCACAGAAAAGGCTAAAGAACGGACTTTACTATGCCAAATAAGTTGCATCGAGCGGAGGCTGTATGGTCACGTGAGGAATAATGATGTGAGAATCTGGAGACCTAAATTCTATTCCTAACTCTTCCACCAACCTTTTGTGTGACCTCGAGCAAGTCTCTTTATCACATGTGCCTTCGTTTCTCAATTTGTAAAATGGAGATATTTAGCCTCTTTAAGCAAAGGACTTTAAGCTGTAGAGATGAAAAGCACGATATAAGAGCTACTTATTATTAATACCCATCATGCTAGTTAGAACCCGTTCCTGTATCTCTTAGTCAAGAAAATCCCTATTTCTGTTGCCATGGCTAGAATCACCAAAGGCACTGTGCTGGGAAGAGGGACAGCACTACACCCCTATGCATATAGAAGCATCTGTGGTACACAGTATGGTATACAGAAGTCCTGGTATATATGAAAATATAGCAAACTTTTCCTGTACCCTTGAAGAATGAGATGAATGCTACACACCCCAATATTTATACATCTTTATACATTAAACATCTACGGAAACATTTAAAATTTGCCATGCCATGGTATAAATTTCTGCCAATCACAAGTTAATGCTGCTTGGAATAGCAGTATTGAAACTGATGAAAAAAGAAACAGTTGTTGACTATCCTATTTAAAGAGTCAAAAAACTCATCAAATGCATTCTCTGACTAATATAATTGTGATTTACTTTGCCTTTCTCGGGGCCTAATTCAACAGGATATTTAAACACGTGCCTAACTAGAAGCCCATGAGTAGTCACATGGACGTTAGTAGGACTAATCACATGCTTCAAGTTAGACTTGTGGTTGAATACCTTGCTGAATTGGGGTGTATAAGATGACTGAATAATAGTGGAAGGAAACTATCAATTTGAAAAACATCACAAAATTCCTTGAATAAATTATTTGACTAGGTGTAATCAAGAACTTGACCTTTTTAGAATGAGTTTCTTTACTTAGAACGGGACCCCATTTCTTTTTTTCCTTAAAACTGTACTTAGGTTTTGATGGCTGAGGTCTTCTGTCCTTGCAGGTCAGCACTACTCAACAAGTTTATAACTAACTACTTTGACAGCCAGTTAGAAGGCTCTGATGTGTTTGACAACTCATCCATCACTGACCATATGGTGTGAACTAGAATACAGCAATCAGCAGCAACAGCAGTGCCAGGTGAAAGACATTCAGAAGAAGCTTTATCACAACAAAATCCATAAGAATAAAAAAGGTAGAACTATATTAATTAATTATAAATAAGTTAATTTACAATGTTAAACTTCTACCAATTCTCCTACTAGGTAAACTACTGATATAAAAATGTTAAATTACTTGCTATTAGTATAAAGGCCACTTGTCAGTTAGAGAGTAATTTATTTCTGTCTCACTTGTCTGCTTATTCCACTGTAGAACCCTTTTTAAATACAGAACTGCCAATTGTATCAATCTTTTCATTTTATTATAATGTAAAATAAAGTTCACTATGATCTGAACTAGAAGCATCTAATTCACTGCACTTAATCTGATCGGACTCCTCATATGTTGCCCAGATCAACAAAGGCAATTTACAAAATGTTATACTGAAGATACCAGTAATGAATTATTGATCTATCTTTTTCTACCTTTTACTTAGGAGGTAAAATAAAGATGTATTCAAACAGAAGTATTTCTATTAAATTTAACATCTCTCATAGTATATTTAATTTTCAATATCAGTTCTCTAATTTATGCATCATCTGAGGATTCTAAACTGATGACATCTAGAATGCCAATATAATCAATGCCATTTTAGTGGATTTTTATTGGTGTGTGATACAAACATTTATTGCAGAGTCTGAGTTCAGTCAGTTCTTGCCAAAACTCAGATTATTATAATCAGAATTGAATGCGCATGAAAAAAACAAAACAAATTAACAATGTGTGCAGTGAAATTCTATGAAGAAACCAAAGCAAAATGTGGTGCTCACAGCTGACCATCCTACCTGTTTTCTTTCTCTGTAGATGGGGAAGGAGGGAGAACAATTGGCTCTGTATGGATGGGGGAGCTGGGATCTGAGGTAGGAAGAAATTCTTCTCCAGGGCATGGAGTGACAGCAGAGCTGCTCTGCAAATGCTAGTGCAAGATCTGTAAACTGCAGTCAACTGTGTTGTGACTCCAAATCTCCCCTCCCCTGCCCCACACACACACTTGGGTTGGGAAATGGACTGTGGAGCTCCATAATCAGGGATCCACTGGCCCCAAACCCATTCCTCCTTGGGCTTCCCATCTAACCCAGCCTGAAGACAACCTCCAGAAAGCTGGACTGTGCATTGCACAGAAGATGCACTATTTGTACACCATACTTGGGAGTAAATAAATCATGGCATTTTCCCCTGCCACACACCCACACACACACACACATCCCTCGCCCCAGCACATTCACACCACCACTGCTCCCCTTTCGAGTCTAGCAGGGTGATCATTTTCAAATGTGAATGGCTGAGCAAGCATGTGATCCCAATAGGACAGGTAACTAAGAGGTCATTTGCTATAGGCCACACTTTATCCAGTCTTTACATGGCCAACAATAAATAACCATAGGTAGAACAATAGTTCCCTACAGCAGTTACCTAAATGACCAGAACCATTTTCTAAACTTATTAAGGCGAGTGAACATTCCACCCTCTTTTGGAACAGAAGGGTTTCTCTTACTGTACAGAGCAGCAAAACAGGATTTCAAATGAAGAAAGAAGGATTCTGCTAAGTATGTGATGCCAGAGAAATTTTGTTTTCTTAAAGTGCCTACTGATTCACAGTTGCCAATGTTAGTTAGAATATTTTATAAACTGTCTCTGGTCAAAATTAACTGCAGTTCTGAGGGTGACCTGCACTACTCCAACATCTGCTTCTCCCTCACCTTTAATAAGGACCATGAGTGGAGATCAGAAAACTCAGAAGTGATGTACTCAGGGTCAGATTCTGATCTTGCTTACGTCAATGTAAAGGTATAACTCCACTCAGTGCCAGTTGAGCTACTGCAGTCTAAAAGTGAGAGAGAGCAATACAGTCATAGCAGTGCCCGATAGCCAGCTCACAGATAGAACTGCAGAATGATTTAAACAAAGGACAACATCCTGTGTTCTTAACTCCAAGTATGTAAAGGTAAATTGGGAAGATTATAAGGGAGGGAACAGGATAAAAACAAATTAAAATTAGGGCTGTCGATTAATCGTAGTTAATTCACGCGATTAACTCAAAAAAATTAATCGTGACTAATCACAGTTTTAATTGCACCATTAAACAATAGAATATCAATTGAAATTTATCAAATATTTTGGATGTTTTTCTACATTTTCATATATATTGTATTCTGTCTTGTAATTGAAACCAAAGTGTATATTATTTTTATTACAAATATTTTCACTGTAAAAATGATAAACAAAAGAAATAGTATTTTTCAATTCACCTCATACAAGTACTGCCATGCAATCTCTTTATCGTGAAAGTGCAATTTACAAATGTAGATTTCTTTTTTTTTTGGAGGGGGGGTACATAACTGCACTCAAAAACAAAACAATGTAACACTTCAGAGCCTACAAGTCCACTCAGTCCTACTTCTTGTTCAGCCAATTGCTAAGACAAACAAGTTTATTTACATTTACAGGAGATAATGCTACCCTCTTCTTATTTACAATGTCACCAGAAAGTGAGAACAGGCATTTATATGGCACTTTTGTAGCCGGCATTGCAAGGTATTTACGTGCCAGATATGCTACATGTTCGTGGGCCCCTTCATGCTTCAATGACCATTCCAGAGAACATGCTTCCATGCTGATGACGCTTGTTCAAAAAATAATGCGTTAATTAAATTTGTGACTGAACTCCTTGGGGGAGAATTGTATATCCCCTGCTCTGCTCTACAGAACCCGAACCACCAAAAAATAAAATCAACCTTTGGCTGGTGGCATCTGACTCAGAGGATGAAATGAACATGCATCAGTCCGCACTGCTTTGGATTGTTATTGAGCAGAACCCGTCATCAGCATGGACGCATGCCCCCTGGAATGATGTTTGAAGCATGAAGGGACATGAATCTTTAGCGCATCTGGCACATAAATTGTGACACTGGTACAACAGTGCCATGTGAACACCTGTTCTCACTATCAGGTGACATTGCAAACAAGAAGCGGGCAGCATTATCTCCTGCAAATGTAAACAAACTTGTTTGTCTGAGCGATTGGCTGAACAAGAAGTAGGACTGAGTGGACTTGCAGGCTCTAAAATTTGACATTGTTTTATTTTTGAATGCAGTTTATTTTGTACATAATTCTACATTTGTAAGTTCAACTTTCATGATAAAGAGATTGCACTATAGTACTTGTATTAGGTGAATTGAAAAATACTATTTCTTTTGTTTTCTTACAATGCAAATACTTGTAATAAAAAATAAATATAAAGTGAGCACTGTACACTTTGATTCTGTGTTGTAATTGAAATCAATATATTTGAAAATGTAGAAAATATCCAAAAATATTTAAATAAATGGTATTCTATTATTGTTTAAAAGTGCGATTAATCGTGATTAAATTTTTTAATTGCGATTAATTTTTTAATTGCTTGACAGCCCTAATTAAAATGCATATACTTTGTATTAGCATACATAGAACAAATGCCAGTTTAATTATGCTTCTAAGGGGCATAATTAAATTGATTTCATATCATTCCCTAAGTGAATCGAGTGGATGTATCACATAGATACTTCAGACATTAGCATTTTTGTCAGTTGATGAGAAAGCATTTCACATGAAAACTCATTGATCAGCAAAATGTAAACACAACTAATGCATTGCCTGTCTTTTTTCATTTCCCATGCAAAGTTCTGAATTATTAATAACATTGCAGTCACTGATGTAGCTTCTTTTAAAGAAAAAAGCCTTTATAAAATGTTTAAAGTACTTGATCTAAAAAAAAAAAAAAAATGCTCATTATGTCCTCTAGTAAAGGCTACTAGTGACACAAAATAATGCACTTTGATAAAATTAAATTGTCATTTAGCACAAGAAATACAGAATTACAGGTATGACTTTCATTCAGTAAAATCATATACTCTGGACTATATTGTGGCTCCAGGAGTCACAGCCAATTTGGGGAGGTGTTGGAGATACATTGCACCAGCGGGAGTGGCTGGAGGCAACCTCCATGTGGAGGACAAATAGGCAGATGCAAGCAGAACTCCTCCAAAGAGATGCTGGGAGTTCCTGTGCTCCTTTTGGAGATGAAAAGAGTTCTCCCTCCAACACCAGCTTAAGATTGGTACACTGAATGTGACTGTAGCCATGACCCCTTTGGCATGTGTAGCACCACTGCATGGAGTACAAGTACCAAGACTCTAGCTGCTCCTTGTACAGATGTGCTGGGGTAATGGGGGCAGAGTCCCCTGTATGATCTCTTAACCCTTACACACACGTGCAGAGGCCACCGCTGAATTCACCATGCAGCAGCTCACTTTCTAGTACCAAATATATACATGGTATTAAGGGTGGTAACATGGACTTCTGCCAAAAAGGGTAGCAAAGGTCATTTCTTGATTATTAATCTCCTTATTCAGACAAATCTTATGACCTGAATAAGGATGCAAGACTTGGGTCGAAATCTTAGAAATAAAACAAGGCAATTTAATATGCATTTCATGATTTACTTTCTTTCCTAATCATATGTGTTTTGAGAAAGAAAGATCCTCCTCATACACACACAAAAACTAACAAGTTCTTATTAGTAATAAAAATAAATAATAAAATGAACTATTATCAGGTATCATCATTCTCCAATATTTGGAATATACACAAAAGTCCAGTTGTAAATTTAACTCAAGATTTAATAAATCTTATGGTCTATAATGCAACTTCCCAATCCTGCAAAGCCTTACATTCATACCTAACTTCATGCATCAAGAAATAATCCTATTAATTTAAAAATAGACAATTGACTTTATTGAAATTACTCATCGTGCATAAAGTTAAGCACATGTGAAAGGCTTTGCAGGATTGGGGCCTATGTAAATAGTCCATAGTTCAAGTTATTTGACCTCTAAAGGATTTTGTAGGATTCATATATCAGAGAGAGGGAGCTTTGTGAGAGTCTGGTTGAGAAGGTAGGGGTCTTAAGTTTTGTTTAAATTTTTGCTCCTGCCTGCACGTTTTCAGCAATTGGAAGAGTCTGTTTATTCCATTCTATGTTTGAAATGAGTGTCAAAGGCCCCCAGAGCCTGAGATGAACTTTTTAAAAAAAGTAAAAAAGAAGTTGATACAAACCAAAATAAATATATACTTTTCATTCCAGAGAAGCAAATTACATGCTTGGAAACTTTCAAACAGGAGTGTTTACCTTAACTCAGCAATTTAAAAAAACAAACAAACAAAAACCCAAACTTGAGATAAATGATTAAAAACGTGAAACAGGAAGTGTGCCCTTTAAATACCAACTCCTAATTGCAGAGATATTAATATGTAAATCTAATTACGTACATTTAAGGATTAGGTATTTCATTAAATCTGCCTTGATGTAAATTGCACAGTCAGTTCTTTTATTAAGACTGATCATCAATTTCCATTCTGGTATTTGTTAATAATAACTGACAAAATATCAGAGGCTCACCCTTGCTGCAAGCATTTCAATGATGGCTTTACAGCACAGCTAAGTTAAATACCGTTATGCTCAGCTCCAGAGCATTCATGATGTTATATTAATGTCTTACGTGACATGAATAAAAAAAAGCTTAATTTTAGCCAATATATATTATATTTATTGGCTATTCAAGGGTGCATATATAATCCAATTATCAGAGACTTGAAATAGTTTTGCACTATTGCCCTCTGAGCTGGTCCAAGCATTCTTTTTAACTATTGACAGTCTAATGTAAATCCAGTCAATTGTATTCAGTACTTGGAAGATATTTCCTTAAGATGCATGAAAGTCAGTTCTCTGTGGTGGAAAACACACCGGACACTAAGTGGGAAGTACTGGGTCTCAATCCACCTGCCACTGAAATCAACAAGAGTTGGGGCCTTCAATGGGAGCAGAATAAAGTTAACTGATTACACATTAAAGGCAAACAACAAGCAGAGACTACAGAAAGACTCTTTCCCATGCATTCCTATGTTCTCAGGTCAAGTAGTTTATGTTCTCTAGATAGCTGGGGGGGAGGGGTGTATATGCTTATGGCAAATCAGAATTATTAATCCATTGAAAAGAGCAGAGCTAGGTTAAAAAAATGCCAATTACTTTCATGGGAAATTTATGAGGGGAGGCGTCTCTTTTCATCTCAAATTTGCCATAAAAAAGTGATGGCTTTCCAATGAAAAACTTAATTTTTTTTTTCAAAACTGTTCTATTTTTTATTTTTAGTCTTCAGTTTCCATTTTGTGGTTTTGTTGTTTTTTAATTAAAAACAAAGGTAAATTGAAAATATATTTTCCATGAAAAAAATTCAACCAGTTCTACAAAAGAATAAAAACTTACAGTGCCAGATCCTTAGCTGTTATAAATTGTCAAGGCTAAGTTCAACCAGAGCTATGTCATAGGGTATGTCTAGACTGCACACACACGGAAAATAAAAAAAAAGTGTACTCAACTCAGGCTAGCTTACCTAAGGAAGCTAACAAGATAAAATAGCAGTGAAGATAATGGCAACTTGGCTTTTACCTCAGGTTAGCTAGAGTTCAACCTCAGGCTGTGCTATAGAATTGAACTTGATCTGCTAACCCAAGTTAAAAGACAAATTCCCATGTCTTCGCTGCTATTTTAACCCTATTTACCTAACATGGGTTAGCAAACCCAAGTTAAAACCCATTAGAACACCCAGTCTGACCTCCTGTATATCACAGGCCATTAAATTTCACCAGTAGCCTCTGTACTTAGACCAATAACTTGCGTTTGGCTAAAGCATATCTTCCAGAAAGGCATCCAGTCTTGATGGGAAGACATCAAGAGATGGAGAATCCACCACTTCTCTTGGCAGTTTGCTCTAGTGGTTAATCACCCTCACTATTAAAATGTGTGCCTAATTTCTAATGTGATTTTGTCTTCCAGCTACCACCCATTGGTTGTTGCTAAACCTTTCTCCACTAGATTGAAGAACCCTTTAGTACCCGGTATTTTTTCCCCTTGTTGGTACTTCTATGCCATAATCAAGTAACCGCTCAAACTTCTTTTTGATAAACTAAGCAGCCTTACATCTTTAAGTCTCTCACTGTGAGGCATTTTTTCCAACACTCAAATCATTTTGTGGCTCTTTTCTGCACCCTATCCAAGTTTTCAACATCATTTTTAATATGTGGCCACCAGAACTGTCCACAGTACACTCCTCACCATGTGAGGAGCTGGCTCTATAGAATCTGAAATTCAACATTCTGGGGAGGAAAGTTAATTTTTAATAAATGAATCTTCATTTTAAATTGAATGAATGCCAGAATCATTAGTATGTTTCGACTACTCTGTGATGCTCAGACAATACAAAGCAGCTATAATCCCACTTTAATCAACCAGTTAAAACCATTATCATTGCTTTGCATTGCAAAAGCAGTACAAAGCAGCCAGAACATACCTGTGAATTTGGCTTATTATTTTTCTCCTCTGACTAATGGTGGATGAACCATAAAAGATCACTTCTGAGAAATATCTAAACAAATGGATCCTCATCTGAAGTTCACCAGAACTTTTCCATACATCTTTGGTCTCAAAATTACCTAAGAAAGCTACACTGCCTTATACAATTTCTTAGTTTTGTCCAAGTGAGACATATCAGAACAGCCTTTCTAGTTGTAATTCACGAGTGGTGTTTCGGGTCTCAGAGGAAACCGGGAAATTTAGAAACTGGGTTCAGGAGATCTTTGAACCAATTCCTATGGAAAACCCAGTGGCTAATCCTACTGCATCAAAGTCAGAGGGAGTTGTTATATAGAGGGACCATTGGTGATTCACTTCTCTGTGTCAGCAACTCTTATCAGGCCTGACATACTCACTACACTTAACACATAGTTGTCATGATATATACCCAAAAGGTGGCATGTAATATGTCATTGGAAAACTGACTGATAATTAATACTCTTGTATGAGGGCTGCATGGGGTGTGTATAAAGAGTTATGAATATCTGCTAAAATTAGACTCTTAAAATGTGTTTGACAAGCAGCATAAACCCAGTCTGCCTTAGACAAAGGAATGTGTATTTGCATGTCTGACCAGTCTGGTCATCAGGCAGAGACAATGAAGGTACATTTACATATAAGGTAAACAAAGCTAACAAGCATGGGAGAAGACAGCATGCTGTCTATACCCCCGCAGGAGAGAGAAACTTTATCTGGGGATACACTTCAGAAGAATACATTTCAAAGGCTATAAAGACAGAGGGTCTGAACCTCACATGATAAGCAATTGAATCAACTGATTGTATACAATATTACTGTATCATAAAAGTATATTGGGTAAGGTCTTTTATGAAAGCCTGTGACACACTGGTGATTAATGCATACATTTCACATGATATTAACACTATATAAGGAATTATGGATACTTAAGTCTGTGACCAATCACAGGGAAAAACAGGTTTTCTCCCTGACAGGAGAGAAGGCAGCTATCTACCTGTCTGCAATGTAAATTAAGCATTATGGAACCAAATTGGAAAGCCCATTTACATACAAATCAGCAAGGAGGTGGGAAGTTAACAGAAAGGGAAGAGCAGTAGGAAGCATTTCTTCCTCTTGTAATAGGGTCAATGAACTTTGTGAGATATAAGCAGAAACAGAAAGCTGTTTTGGTATCAATCACTTGGGGGGTTAAATGAGCCAGAGACCTTGAAATCACAGAATATTGGATCCTTCAGCCCAAGGGGATTGAAGTCTCTGGAAACTGAGTTTAGGTGAGACACCTGCTTAGGGAAAGATTGAAACTTGCTAAAATTAAGTTTAGTCTTAGAAGCATATTTTAACTTTTGTTTGCTTGGAACCCTTCCTATCTTTATTTCTTATACTGGGTATCACTTAATCCCATTTCCTTTTATTAAATAAACTTATTTTACTTTTACTATAAACCAGTTCAGTGCTCTGATTGAAATAGGAGTGTTTGTTAACCTCAGTTAAATTAGTGAGTTGCAGTGTATTGTTTCTTTAAAGGAGCAACAAACTTAATAAGTTTTCTAAGTGTTCAGTGAAAGAGTTGGATGCTGAGGGAGACAGTTTCGGGAAATTTCAGGACTGGGAGGCTTAAGGAGTCACTCTGCAAAAAGTAACTGGGCGGTGGAAGCCAGAGTGTGACTTGCACAGATGTATGCTGGCTGTTTGTGTCAGGGCTTGAGCCACAACAGCATAGCATTTAAGGAACCCAGAGTTGCAGGGTAGGCAGCAACTCAACCCCTTACTGGTCTGGGTTGAACCCCAAAGCATCACACCATGTAAAATATATACAGTGTTGCCAACTCTCATGAATATATAGTGAGTCTCATTTATATTTCATGTTTTTCTTAAAGACCCAGATGTTAGAATCAAGAGATCTAATTATTTTTAAACCAATCTCGTGATTTGGGGTGCCTGGTTCATGATTTTTGACACTTGGTGTTAGCAATACAGTATATATATTTTAAAGCTAACAGATCTTTTTGAAATCTCATAAGAATCAGTTTTGTCTCTAGAAGTTAAATGGAGGAAAATTTTACACAGTGTTAAACTTCAGCTCCTAAATGTCTTTTTCCAAACTATACTTTTGTAATATCATTCCTTAACATTCATTATCACTGCATGAATTATTGGTCATTTTTCCTGCAACCATTTACCCTACTTTGAATGTGAGTTTAATAGAGTTCTATAATCATTTGCATAAGCAACTGATCTTTTATAATAAAATTTAATTTTATTTGGATATACTCAATATTTGATCTAAACATATAGGATTGTACAAGAAAACCATCTCTCCCAGAGATTGTCATTTGTGCTACAAATGCTGGGCATCAGTTCCACACCTGGGGATAAATCCCCAAGTGGTTAAAAAGTGTAAGCAGTTAACTCCATAAGATTCCTGTCATGGGAGTTTCCTCTTCATAGTCCCCTCAAAGGGAAGGATTTGAGGAACTGTGCCAACAGCCGGAGCCTGCAAACCACACAAAGCCCTAGACTCTACTAGGGAACAAGATTTCATCCACAGGGATCTTGGTGCACTAGTGCATGAAGGTCAGGAAGGTGGTCACTGGCCTCCAGGACCATCCTGATTAACGTGGCTCCTCAGAAAACTATATTACCTTACGCTTTACTCAAAGCCTGGGCTTTTACCCTTCAAGGTACAAGCAGTTAATGCTTTGTCAAAAAGCATTAAGCACAGTGCAGGTATCTGCTAAGAAATCAATGGGCAGGTGGGGACCATGCCACATAGAGCACATCCCCTCATCTCAGGCCTGCCTGAGAAAAAATATTGGTGGGGTAGATAAACATCCCGGAGAGGTGCCATCTCCCCTTTTGCAAGTGCTGAAGGTCTCCCATCCCTTCTTGCACAAAGGATTCAAAACTCACAATGGGGACAGGCATGGAGCAGCACCTATGAGACAAGCTCCACCCTCCACCCCTATTCCAACGAAGGCCCTCCAGGTGGGTATTGGGGAAGGGGAGGACTACTGAGACAAAAAGGATGGAGCTGGAGTGCAGCCACTCTGTGTAACATATTCCTCTGGCAACTTGGCAGAACCCCCCAGCAGAAATCTATGTGGAGTTAATTTTTCTCTCCTTCTACCATGGCTTTGACACCTTTGGAGTTGGGCATAGCAGCATATTTGCAATGGGGAGCAGATGGCAACATGTCTCACTTCTATGTGACTTGTGTAGGCAAAGGGAGTGGATTCGTTGAAGATTAGAGGGCTGGTGATTAATGCAGATCCCCTGGAATTGATGGGAACCAAACTGGATTTGCCTTACAAATTGAAGTACTTTTTGCACTCTCCTGCCCCCCCCCCCTTTTTTTTTTTGAGGAAAGGAGAGTTTAATCACTATCTTGTTCTTCTCTTATCTAAGAAGCTAAGAAATAAAGACAACTGGAAATTAAAGATATCAATCTAGGAGTGGGAAATCATTCAGCCTAGACCAAAATGTCAGACCATCAGTACCTCTGAAGTACAGAAGTCAAAATACTTTTGAAGAAAAAAATAATCATCTACCTTAAAGTCTATTTCTGATACACAATATTGGGCCAAATTGTATACTCAGTTACACACAAGGCCTCATCCACAGGTGATGTAAATTATGGTAGCTCCATTGATGTCAATTGACTTCAATGTGACTTGCGTGCATGTATGTGAGGGCAGAATTTCACCCACTGTGTTTATGTCTTATGCATTGAAAAGGCTAGTGGTTATTTGGGAGGGTTTGTTTTGGCTTACTCTGCATCTGTAGTCTTAGGTCAAAACTCTGTTCAGAGCCACATGACAGATCTGGATTTCAAAGTTCTGTTTTCCCAATCCATGTACATAGGGCCCAGTTCTGCAGTCCTTTCTCAGGCAAAACTCCAATTGATATCAACAGTGTATTTCTCTGTGGAAGTATGGTAGGAGGAAGCCTGTGGAGAAAGCCGGAACATTAGAATGTAGAGCTACTGAAATTCATGAGTATTTTGCCTGCTGAATTTATTTATCAGTTAATAAATGTATTTGACTGCAGCAAGGAAGAAATACTAAGAGAAAAAGGACAAATATTTATGCTGGATATTTTTGGATGGAGCTGGGGGAAATGTATATGGAATTTTAGCAGTATAGTGGGATGCTGTATTTTAAACTGGGTTACATACAGACAGGCACACAAGCAACAATAACTGCTGGTACAGTGATAGGCTTTTCTGCTGGCTGGGGTTTAATCACAGAAGCTTCCCGCTGACAACTGTGGGTCAAGCAGCTTAATCCAGCTCAATAATTCTGAAGCTTCTCATTCCTCTTTCCCCGACATTCATTCTGGTGCACATCCAACATGTTGACATACCTCTAATTTAAGTTTCTACCCAAATTGATGATGATATTCTCACTTCACTGCCCGCAAATGCAGCTGAATTAAGACACCAGGGTAATTAATGGGCCACCATATTAACAATTATGTTTCTTCCCATTCCACAGAGCAAACGCCAGACTAATTTTCATGTGTAAGTCACACTGTCAGAAGACTTCATTCCTATTAAAGAATCAGTTAAACATTAATTAATAGACATTTAAACTTTTACTTGGACATGTTTAGTGAAAAATGTTCCTTTGGCAGAATACTAATTGGTGTTCTAAATATCACAGGTCTTTTAAAAATGATCCTGTCTATGTGAACTCTCTATTGTGCAACAGTTTCACTGTATATCTCTTTTAATACATATGCACATACATAACTATATACTTATCTACAGATAGACAGCAAAACTATTTCTTCCCATGTTTCATTAAAAACCTCATAAATTGGATTTGCTCATTTCCTAACTGTATTGAAAATTCAGAGTAGCAGAAATGTAAATGGAAGCTCTGGTCACCTTTAAAAGAAACACATGAAAAGATTGTTAATGTTCAGAAATTCACTGACATTCCAAAAGAAATAGTCATTTCCAAGTACCCTTTCCAAAAGTGAAAACATAATGGGTAAATTAAGTTTGCTGTTGCCTGCTTCATGCTACTATATCTCCTCATTTTGAAAAATCAATATAAGCTATTAATCATTTCACCCAATGTCCAGAGACTCTAAATGCCTTAAAGGTGAACTGCAAAGGTTTGTGAAGAAAAAACAAATAGGAGAAGCAAAATTGCCATATAAACACACTAATAAGGAGACATTTCCCACCAATGTCTGAATTATATACTGTCTCCCTCCTTTTACGGATCACAAACTCCTCACTCAGCTGAAACCTCTCAGCACACATAAAGATGGTGATTTTACCTCCCCCACTGACCAGTCCAGGAGGGGAGAAAAGGTAAATCTGATTTTATTCAATAGCATACAGCTCTTTCAATTGTTCTTTTGCTTCACTTTTATATATGAGGAATGGAAACTATACAATGCTGAACAGACACCTTCCATTTCTCTTTGGGCAGATTCCTTACTCCAGCACGGATCAGTAAATACTGATGTTACCAACTCAGTGCATGTGGGTTCACTGCAGCAGACCAAAAATTTTGCAGTAGTCAGTCTGCCACTTCACAAAGCTGTAAAGGGGGAGGAGGTTTAAAGAGGAGAGAATACCATTTTGAAATGTACCCAAATGCTACTAATTGGATTTACTTGGCAATTCTGTGGCAGATTTTATTCTATTCTACATAGGTTCTTTTACCACCCTCATCACATAGTATTTGAACAAATCCGGGTGTAAAATGTCATATCTCCATTGACTTCAGCTGAACTATGCCAGTTTACACCAGGTGTGGACCTGGCTCTCTGTTGTTTGTAAGGAAGATGTTTTTCTTGAATAACCTTCCAGTGCATCTTAAGTGGAACAAAGTGAGCACTGACACCTGTTGGAAATATCACCGTCCCTCCCTCTCTCACACACAGAGCACTGTAACAACTAACCCAGATTACAGTATCAGAGGGGTTGCTGTGTTAGTCTGAATCTGTAAAAAGCAACAGAGGGTCCTGTGGCACCTTTAAGACTAACAGAAGTATTGGAGCATAAGCTTTCGTGGGTGAATGCCCACTTCATCAGACTCAGATTACAGTGTGAGTGTAAAGAGGAGCACACACCACCAGTGCTGTCTAGTGGTCAGGCAGGGATGCAGCAGGTTGCCTCCCTCCCTGACATCCCTCCCTTTCAGTTATAATCCTGTCTTGTGGGATCTGTCCCTTCTTTTGTGGCTCAGTTCTTCAGCCGGCTCACATGTTCCAGTCCACATCTTTCGAGGCATACCGACAAAAGGGCCCATCACAGAGAAGTCTTTCAGCATCTGCACGGGCTTCAGGGCTTTCACATTAGTCCAGTGACTTGGGGTCTGGGCCCCTGAACACCCAGAGTCTTCCCCAGCTGGATTCTTCACTGAGGTAGAAACTAAGTCTGCACCTTGGGGTGCTAAGCAGCTGCCTCCCTGGATCACTTCCTACCTAAGTCCCCTTTGTACCCACCACCAATTAAAGAATCACAAATAAAGTCTCTGACTGTCCAAGTCAGTCACCAGTCTCTCCTTTGTAGTCGGTATTGCCAGGCCTCAGGCAACAAGAGCTCCTGGGCAGTACTTCCCAGAACTCAGAGCACAGGTCTGCTCCCTTCCATCGCCTGCCTCCCCTGACCGGCTCTGCTTCCCTTTTTAAACTCCACCTCCAGCTTGTGCAGGCTTTGCAGATATGGCTGGGTGGGACTACCTGGGCCCAGAGCTGCTCCTTAACCCCTTGTTCTCTATTGTGAGGTTTGTACACCCCACCAAAGTGAGGTAACGCATTTCAGTTCAAAAATGTGCATGACAAATTAAGATACACAGAATTGAAATCATGTCTCAGAGGTGGCTCAGGATATAAACTATTAGAGAGCTGGCACCATTACAGAAAATTCTTTAATAACATTTTTATTATTGAATATGTAGAGAAGAAAAAAAATTGCAGTCTTTCTCTGTTACTGTATGACCAGATTGACAAGCATCACATCTTAGAATAAATGATAATTCTAGATACATAGCTTTTTACATTTTAATTTTAAACACGGAATTTATCTAATACCAATGAAAAGGCTATTTGTCTATCCATAAAGACATAATGACCCCATCACTGTACTATCTTTAATTTAATGATACCTTTATTTTTGGTATAGTGCAGTCTAATTAAAGTGTTCACATTTTAAACACTTTTTGATTTGTCTGATTTATGAACACAAAGAAAATGTAAGCAGTTGAAATATTATTTGGGTTTTTCTTTGTGTTTGGGATTTATTTGAAAATCCTTCTTTCAAAGCATAGATGGGCAAAGCCTGCCCCCTAGAGTATTGTCTTCCCCAGTGAAAAGAAGCATGTCTATACAAATTTATTCATACTCAATATCCAGCAAATAAATTTGAATTTGTGGGATAACTGTGGTCCTTGTAAGTGACAGAATTTCAGTTAGAAGTATTTGAACTCCTGAGCAAAATACATTTGCAGGCTCAAAGTTAAGGCATGAAGAATTCTCAGTTATTTGAGAGGAAAAGGCACTTTGGCAAAATTTATTTAACAAATTAGAACGTGATGTTTTAGTACTACTTGAGCCTCCAACAAAGAAACAGAAAAAAATGCATTTCTGAGAGAGACTAATAGTCCCATCTAAACTGCTGATATCCTCTCCCCAATAACCAAATGCTTCAAAAGAAAACAAAGCTCCCATAATTACAAAATTTCTATGTATATTCATCTGAATTAATCTGGCACATAATACCAGTTACAACACATGCCACAATTTATGCATGTATTAGGATTATGTTTATTTCTCTGACCGTGCACTACCACAGTGTTCAATACCTCCTGGAGCTGCCTGATGCACAAGAGAAGCACACACCAGCTGCTACATCTCATAAGGGATGCGGATGCATTATGTTCTGTCCTCTGCAATTAGGCAGGTATATTGGTTGGTGTGTGTATTGGGGGGGAGATTATGGTATTATGGAATGCTGTTCCAGTATTTCTGATACTTCCAGTAGTGATAGTAGTGGAAGTGAGGGTCACATCAGATTCACTCACATAACCCCTGTTAATCTCCCATTGTAACTAACCATGGGAAAGACAAAATCTGACAATACACACCAAGATTGCAATAGAAGCCAGACATAGGTGTTGACATCAACGGCCCCTTTCAGGGCCTCAGCCAAAGACAGTACTCAAAATCATCAATTTCTGTGTGGAGGGATTTTCTGCAGAGAAGGCTGGCTTTCTGTCTGGCATGAAAGCAGACATTATGTGCTTGCAAAAGCATGCAAATTACTGCAAACTTTGAAAGTAACATCTATGCCAGCACAATACTTATACGTGACAAAAGACTGGTGAAAAAACACCACTCAGACTCCATGATATAATGGAATTTATCATGGTTGAACTCAATCAAATAGCAGTAGTTTCTATTTACAAACCACCAGGTGAACAGTTTGCACGTCCAACCAACTTTCCCTGCCAGAAAATTAATGCCTTATTATAGGTGCTTCAACAGCCACAAAGCCATCTGGAGATACTCTAACAATGACAACATGTGGGGAAGAAATTGAGAAGTGTGTGGCAACAAACAACATGACCCTGTTCTGTGACTTCACAGACAAATGTACCTTCCAAAGCGCATGATGGGAAAAGGGGTACAATTTTGACATAGCCTTTATCACCTCTTAAAATGCAGGCAACCTCAGAAGGGAGGTTATAGCAGTAATCCCAAGATCACAACATAGACCAGAGCAAGTGGCTACAGTACAACCCAGGAAAACAAAATGCCTTCTGAGATCCAACTTCAGAAAGGCTAACTGGGAAAACTTTATCTCTGAACTGGCTGACTCCATCTGTAATATTACTCCAACACACAAGCACTATGGAGAATTTGTTTCCCGGGTCTGGAAGACTGCCCAAAAGCACATCCCATGGGGGATGTCGGACATAATATGTATGTAGGATTCCAGAAGAGACAAGCCAACAATGTAAGTGATAGTCAGAACTATTTGACTGGGATCCCTTTGGTGAACAAATCACTGGGTTCAGCAAATGCTTATGAGAGAAATTGGAAAAATGAGGCACAATCGCTGAGGGAGCTGATTGAACCAACAAACCTGTGCCACGGTAGCAAAAAAGCATAGGCCACTATTCGTAAGCTGAAGCATGATGCACAACAACGAAAGCACATTGCTGCAGTCTCTCCCAACGAAATCACAGCAACTCATTCTGAATGGTAAACCTGCCCACAAAACAAAAGCGCAGAATTTTTTTTCATGTCCTTAGAGTCAACAATGAGCAGCTGATAATAGCCATGAAAATCCTGAAATTGGAAAGACAGCTGGACTTGATGGCATATCTAATGAACTATTATAGTACACTTTGGGATGAGAGAGCAGAAGTCACTGCTTGATTTCAACTCATGCATGCAGACAGGCCAAAGTGGTTGTACTACTCATAAAAGCCCTAATTTTGCAAAGAATTACCACCCAATACCCGTACTTTGTTCAACCTGTAAGCTATATGAACAGAAGATAATGGGAAGAATAGCACCAAAATGGGAAGGGCAGCTGACCGATGACAAAGCTGTTTTCCACCCAGGATGTTAGAGTTGTGGCCAAGTTGTTAACCTAACTCAATACATCAACGATGGCTTTAAAACTGCAAAATTATGGAAGCTACAGTGGCTGAACTGTAAGCTGTTTATGACACCAAGAACCACCATGCATGTCTACTGAAATCGGAATGTCCTCTCCTCCCTAGTCAAGAATCAACAGTTCTTTTTCAAGATGGATGGTCAGAAAAGTCGATGGCGTACTCAACAGAATAGATTGCCCCAAGGTTCATCACTATCACTCTTGCTGTTTAAGATCTATATAAATGATCAACCAGAGTTTCCCAATGTGCAAAGATTTGTTTATGAAGATGGTATTTGCATTGCTGCCCAATCTGAAGGAGTTGAGGACAGAGTGTGCATTGTAACTGGCTCCCTGAGCCTACTTAAATACTATTTCAAATGATTCCTAAGTGCCAACCCTAACAAGACAAGTGTGTATGTTCTATCATCAGGCCAAACAAAAACTCCAGGCAGATCATGAGCACAATGAACATCTGGTGTATCTTTGGGTCATGTTAGACCAAATGCTGACATTCAAAGGGCACATGAAGAAGCTGAAAAAGAAGGGGAACTCCAAGAATTGTGTACTCCAGAAACTAGCCAATACGAAATGGGAAGCTGACCAAAAACATTATGAGCAATTAGTCTCACCCTGCGTTACTCAGTTGCAGAGTACTGTGCCCCAATATGGTCACACTTGAGCCAGGCACACAAAATTGATATTGAACTCAATCAATCCTATAGGACCATCACAGGGACTTTGAAACTGACTCACACATTGTCGTTATGCCTCCTTGCAGGGATTGCACCACCATCAGTAAAAAAGGAAACACAAAAGCAGATGTACAATTCAAGACATCCACTGTATGGCCACATTCCACCATCTAAGAGGCTGAAGTCGAGAAAGACCTTTGCTTCTAAAAATCCCTTACCTCAAAATACCACTGTGGAAGGCTAAAAAGTAACAAAATTGCAGGAAATGCTGATGAAACTGGAGAACGTAGTTCCTTCAGAACAACTCTCTCCAAGCACTGACCTCAGACGAAAACACTGGCGTACTCTAAATTGAGCAAGAGCTGGAATGGCAATATGACTAAATAGATGCTCAGGAATGACCCCAAATGTGAATGTGAAGAGCCTAGGCAAACATTTGAACATTGCCTGACACAGTGCCCCCATCAACATCCTGTACTCTCAAGAAATTATTTGAAACAAGTTGTAACACCCGGTCTTGGCTGAGGAGTCTTGATGAGTCTTGGATGATGAGTACTGGACGTACCAGAAGTGCATTCTACTTCCAGCAATGTTGAGCACTGTAGCAGTAAGTTGGATTGTGTAGGGTCATGAGGAGGAAGTAGTGCTGTGGAGCTAAGTTATGGCAGTCCCCCCTAGTCCCTGCAGAGAAATGTTGACATGTCATTTGAGCCTACAATGTGTAGTGGCCAATCTGAGAGTAGGGAGGGTACCTTTTGGCTGATGTATTCTGGGAGACTAGAGAGGACTTATTTCTGGTAGATGACAGGGGTGGCAACATCAGCACAGAATGAGCAGAAATTTAGTAGAATATCATAGTGGCATGCTTTTTTCAATGTGATTGCACATATTATGTAGAGCAGTGGTTCTCAATCAGAGGTACGTGTACCCCTGGGGGTATGCAGAGGTCTTCTGAGGGTACATCAACTCATCTAGATATTTGCCTAGATTTACAACAGGCTACATAAAAAGCACTAGCAAAGTCAGTATAAACTAAACTTCATACGATTTATTTATACTGCTCTATATCCTACACACTGAAATGTAAGTACAATATTTATATTCCAATTGATTTATTTTATAATTATATGGTAAAAATGAGAAAGTAAGCAATTTTTCAATAATACTGTGCTGTGATACTTTTGTATTGTTATGTTTGATTTTGTAAGCAAGTTGTTTTTGAAGTGAGGTGAAATTTGGGGTTATGCAAGACAAATCAGACTCCTGAAAGGGGTACAGTAGTCTGAAAAGGTTGAGAGCCACTGATGTAGAGCTCCTGAACTTGATTTACAATGCCCCTGCCCCCCCCCCCAAATCCTGATTCATATGTAGAAAGCACTTCACCCATCACTGAAACATCTGTTTCCTGAGTGCCATGCAACAGCTGTTTAACAGTGTACAGATACACCGCACAGCAGGTTAAGACAGGAAGTTAACAATAATGCTTGGCACTTGCATGCTGTTGTACATCTTTCAGCTACTTTAAAAACCTTAACTAATGTTAATTGTAGAGGAATTTAATTAGACAACTTGTACCCAAGTTGGAATGTGGCCATGACAATGTGAAAGCACCCTAAACGCTTTAAAAAGTGCCCGAAGGCATGCCGCTCTCTGGCCAGCGAGCCCGCTGGTGGCTGGGTGCGGATCAGCAGGTTCTCCTCCTTTAGTGCTAGGTCACAAAGTCCCACTCCTGCTGGGGTAAACTAATAGTCTAACACATAATAGTCCATCAACTTCACATTGGACCTTCAGCCCAAATCTGAACTCACTAGTCCTTACCCCTGCTATCAGTGGGTTTCAGTAGTCCTTACCCCTTTTCAGGGGATGGTTTCCACTCCACCTCCCTCATGGGGCTGCTAGGGGTACACAGGCCCTCCCACTCCACCGGATTCCAGTCCAAGGGCCCTTGAATAGGCAGTCAAGGCCCAACTACACAGACCCCTCGCTGCCTCCCTGAACCACTTCCTGCCTTGGGGCTTTTGCCTCAGCCTCTTCCTGGGTTCCGGCCTCTCTAAGCCTCTTCCACCAGCTCACTGACAAGCTTCTTAGCTCTTTCTTCCACTCATCTGCTTCTGCTGCAGGAATGTTTTCTCTACTCCCCCTCGCAGGACAGTCTTCCTCCTCCCTGCAGGTCCCTTCACCAGTGCGCAGAATCTTAGGTGGACACACTTCCTGCCATTTCTTTCCTAACTGCTTTGAGCTTCCTGTGGCAGATGTACCTCCCTTCTGGGAGGCTCCGTCTGCTCCCTGACTCAGCTCCCTGGCTCCAGTCAGGCTTCTCTAACTAACTGAGGGCCAGAGAGCTGCTCTTCCTCCTGGTCAGACCCTAACTGAGCCAGTTTCAGCACTTTTAATTCCTCCCTCCAGGTTTGATACTTACTGCAGATGTAGCAGAGTGGGGCTGATTGTACTCACAGGCTCTGCCTAACTGAGCAGTTCAGGCCCTGTGTGAGGTTGGTAAACTCCCTCCCCCACCCAGTGCCAAAGGGTCTTTTAATGACCATAAATGGTCGAACATCAGTTTTACACCCCATCCAGAAGACAACACCAGCAACACAGTGCCCTTAATGCCATGTTGAGACTTAGCATGCTCCAGTACTGATTTAGAGAGAAGAGTACCCTCATTCAAATCACCAAAGTCAGTAGTACCATAGGTTGTGCTTGGATATCTCCAATCTGAGTACTAGTCTTGCCCAATCATGCTTAATTTGTGAAAGCTAACAAGACTACAGTCTGAGGCAATAAGGATTCATCTTTAGTTATTTACTTTGATTATTTCTACCAATTTCTTCACAAATTGACAGCAACATCTCCAATGATGGATCTCTTGACAAAGAGATCAGAAACAGGATACAGACAGCTTCTCAGTCATTAGGAAAGCTACGTAATGAAGTCCTGAAATCCCACAACAATAACCCTCTCAACAAAAATAAAACTTTATAATGCTTTTTTGTTCACATCTCTCCTCTATGGCTGTGAGACCTGGACATCATACAAATGGCATATCAAACAGCTATATGCGGTGTCTGCACGCCATTATGGGCCTCAATTGGCAGGACAAAATTACCAACCTGGGGGTTCTCCAAAAGTCAAATGCCATAAACATCGAGGCCACGCTGATAAAAGCCCAACTACGCTGGGTTGGACACGTCATTAGGATGCCTGAATATCGACTCCCCAGAAAAATTTTCTAGGGAAAATTGGCACAAGGACATTGGCCGCCCCAGAAAGTGCTACAAGGACAGCATCAAGAACAGCATACACTTTGTGCAATAAAACCAGATGATCTTGAGAAGGCAGCATTAAATAGATCAGCATGGCAACACACAACACTCAGAGCTTTCCAAGCCTTTGAAGGGGACAGAAATAATCGATTGGTAGCTGCAAGGGGAAAGCATCATACTACTGATACAGCTACCAAGAAACTCACCAATGACTTTGTCTGCCCGCTCTGCTCATGAGCATGCACATCACACTTTGGACTTCAGAGTCACTCCAAAATCCACAAAAAGAGATTGCATGAAAATGTCGTCGAACCAATGGACTACACACACACAAACCAATTTCTTCAGTCTATTATAGTAACTAGAGAACACCGACTGCATTGATACACTTACTGCACAAGTCCAACAGCGACTCATTTGAGTTCTTCCAGAACAGTAAGTGTCATTCTAATGGACTTAACTTCCACTTCATGTTAATAAATGTGAGATGAATAAATCGTCATTGATCTGAGAGCCCACCTGTATGTAGACTAAGGTTAAAAGGAATGGCATCTATGAAATGTTTACCGTCATTAAAGTGTTTTAGCAGCTTTACATAATATTAATTCATGTCACTAGACGACATTTCCCTTGCTATTGAAAAGGCCACCATGTAAGTGATGATGATGTTGCACTTTGAAGATTTGAACTGTAAGATGCAGTGACATGAAAACAAAAACATTTTGTGCTCATCTAATTCTCACTCTTTCCATCATCCTTTGATTCAAAAATAGTGCACTTAATGGCAGAGTACAGTACTTCTACGGAGGCAAATGTGCATTCAATGTTATAGTTTACTGAACAAGCTCTGGTCTTTCATATTGTTTTGAATTCTTGTCTTCTTTATTCAGTCAAATTCATTTCAGCAGCATGCACTTCCTTCACATATTAATGATACTATGACATTTTCAGAAATGCCCACGAAGTATACTGATAACATATTGGATTGATTAAAGCTGAGAAAACTCTTAAAGGAAAAATAATACCATTGAAATACTTCTTTTACAGCAGTGTTCATTTTATGTCACTGTATTACTTAAAAACAGATGAAAATGTATTAGATGTAGGTGAAATGGCAGGGAAATTTTGTGGAATTTCATATATTTTTCCAGTTAATTTTTTTCCAGTTGAAATTTTGAAGGAAATTTTCCACAGGTCAGCTTGCAAAATCCACTTCTAGTTCAAAAGTTTGCATTCAGAATTTTGCATGGAAGTACCATCTTTGCAATGCCAGCTTGTGAAGAGAAGATGTGGCGTACAGAGCAACAGTCAAATAGTCACACACATTTGTAATAACACACACCCCAGGTCAGACAGGACAGATGTAGCCAGAGATTTATATGCAGTGGTTACACCTCCAAGAACTTTGCAAGTTTCCATGTTCAGCATCCTCAAGATCCCACCATTCATGGTCTACTCAGGGTGGAGGTCCAAGCTGAGATGCTGAGAGTCTCCAGGAGTTGGGGGCAACTATTAGATCTCTTCATTATCTGGAAGCAAGCAACGGATATTGGCACTGTGGGGGCTTCTTACACTCAGAATGAACAGGCACTGGAAAGAGTTGAGCTGATTGTTTCCAATCAGGATCCCACAAGTGTGCCCCAAAGCACTATTGATTCCTATGGCCTGATGGTGTACACTGACTGCCAGTGATATAAAACAGAGAAACCCAGCATTTACATAGACAAACTAGCTGTAAAAAACTTTTTTTACCTGCCTCTGCACAGCCAAGCTGCATGTAAAATGTATGTAAGCCAGCATCAGCATAACAAAACCACATATAGAGAACGAATTTCAGAAGACTAAACAACAAACAACGAAGTGAGTAACCAACAAAGTAAAAGAAGCAGAGAGAGACAAAAAGGCATCCTTTAAAAAGTGGAAGTTAAATCCTAGTGAGGAAAATAGAAAGGAGCATAAATTCTAGCAAATGAAGTGTAAAAATATAATTAGGAAGGCCAGAAAAGAATTTGAAGAACAGGTAGCCAAAGACTCAAAAAGTAATAGCAAAAAAAATTTTAAATACATCAGAAGCAGGAAGCCTGTTAAACAACCAGTGGGGCCACTAGACGATCAAAATGCTAATGGAGCACTCAAGGACGATAATGCCATTGCTGAGAAACTAAATGAATTCTTTGCATTGCTCTTCACTGCTGAGGATGTGAGGGAAATTACCAAACCTGAGCCATTCTGAAGGAACTCACATGTGAAATTTCAGAACTACTAACTTTAGTCTGTAACCTATCATTTAAATCAACTTCTGTACCAAACGACTGGAGGATAGCTAATGTGATGCCAATTTTTAAAAAGGGCTCCAGAGGTGATCCCAGCAATTACAGGCTGGTAAGCCTGACTTCAGTACGGGTTGAAACTATAGTAAAGAACAAAACTGTCAAACACATAGATGAACATCATTTGTTGGGGAAGAGTCAACATGGTTTTTGTAAAGGGAAATCATGCCTCACCAATCTGCTAGAATTCTTTGGGGGGGGGGGGTGTCAACAAGCATGTGGACAAGGGGCATCCAGTGGATATAGTGTACTTAGATTTTCAGGAAGTCTTTGACAAGGTCCCTCACCAAAGGCCCTTAAGCAAAGTAATGTCATGGGATAAGAGGAAAGGTCCTCTCATGGATTGGTAACTGGTTAAAAGATAGGAAACAAAGGAGGAATAAGTGGTCAGTTTTCAGAATGGAAAGAGGTAAATAGTGGTGTCCCCCAGGAGTTGATATTGGGACCATCTCATTCAACGTATTCATAAATGATCTGGAAAAAGGGGTAAACAGTGAGGTGGCAAAATTTGCAGATGATACAAAACTACTCAAGATAGTTAAGTCCCAAGCAGATTGTGAAGAGCTAGAAAAGGACCTCACAAAACTGGGTGACTGGGCAACAAAATGGCAGATGAAATTCAATGTTGATAAATGCAAAGTAATGCACATTGGAAAACATAATCCCAACTATACATATAAAATGGTGGGGTCTAAATTAGCTGTTACCACTCAAGAAAGATATCTAGGAGACATTGTGGATAGTTCTCTGAAAACATCCACTCAATGTACAGCGGCAGTCAAAAAAATGAACAGAATGTTGGGAATCATTAAGAAAGGGATAGGTAATAAAACAGAAAATATCAGTTTCCCTCTATATAAATCTATGATACACCCACATCTTGAATACTGCATGCAGATGTGGTCACCCCATCTCAAAAAGTTTTCCTTTCAGATTTTGAAAATTTGTTTCACTTCAGTAAATCTTTCATGAGTTTTTTTAAAAGGCCAATTTTGATGAGAAAATATTTTTTCATTAATATATTTTTCTGGCTCTAACCATGTACAGAGTAATAACTGGAAAGATACAGAATTAAGCCCCAGGTTGGCCAAATCATGGCTTTAAAGATTAAAAGGAACCTTGTGTTCTTCAAGCAGTCATTCTTGTAGGTAGATTAGAGAAAAGATTTCACTGTCTCAGCTAACAGGGTACTCACATACTCACTCAATGTCAGTCATCAAAATGGCTTTCTGAAATGGATCCTTAACATTTCTTTTATGGTCAGCATCATTTACAAACAAAATTAAATTACACATGGATAAGACCATTTATAGCAGATCACCAGCATCCTACTAATGCACAGGTACACTGATGTAGAAAGCCAACAGTAAGGGGGCAGGAGGGCGAGCTCCGGCGGGCCGAGCGGCAGGAGCTCCTGGACGCAGCTTGCTGAGGCTCTGGGAGGCGGGGGTAAGTGGCATGGTAAGCCCCTCTGAGCCGGGCACCCCCCCAGCCCCGAGCCCAGCCCCTCTGAGCCGGGCACCCCCCCAGCCCTGACCCCCAGCTCCGAGCCCAGCCCCTCTGAGCCGGGCACCCCCCGACCCCAGCCCTGACCCCCAGCTCCGAGCCCAGCCCCTCTGAGCCGGGCACCCCTGACCCCATCCCCCCCCCAGCCCTGACCCCCAGCTCCGAGCCCAGCCCCTCTGAACCGGACACCCCCCCGACCCCAGCCTCCCACAGCTCTGACCCCCAGCTCCGAGCCCAGCCCCTCTGAACCTGACTCCCCACCAACCCCATCCCCCCACAGCCCAGACCCCCAGCTCCAAGCCCAGCCCCTCTGAACTGGACACCCCCCTGACCCCATCCCCCCACAGCCCTGACCCCCACTTCCGAGCCCAGCCCCTCTGAACTGGACACCCCCCCGACCCCATCCCCCCACAGCCCTGACCCTTAGCTCCGAGCCCAGCCCCTCTTAGCCGGACACCCCCCTGACCTCACCCCCCCCCAGCCCTGACCCCTAGCTCCGAGCCCAGCCCCTCTGAGCCGGGCACCCCCCGACCCCATCTCCCCACAGCCCTGACCCCTAGCTCTGAGCCCAGCCCTTCTGAGACGGACATCACCCGACCCCACCCCCCCACAGCCCTGACCCCCAGCTCCAAGCTCAGCCCCTCTGAGCCGGGCACCCCCCGACCCAGAGCCCAGCTCCCCACCCAGCCCTGGGCAACAGTAGCGCCACCCCCAGGCAGTGACAGCCCATTGGCACCAACCATCACCATCACCCAGAGACAGCCCATTATGTAATTGCAAATGTATACATACCGTTAAAGCATTTAATGTTTTTAAATAATGTATTTCGTGTATTTTCAAATTATTAAAAAATAATTTTTGAATGTATTTCACTGGTTATTTTTTACATTTCCAAATACGTTACTATAGTATTGCAACTTTTTTTTATGGAAGGGGCCCCCGAAATTGCTTTGCCCCGGGCCCCCTGAATCCTCTGGGCGGCCCTGCTTCTCATGGGTTTGTAATTCAGCCATAAAAATCCTCCTTGGACTGAAACATAGTGTATAAACTCTGTGAGCCAAATTCTCCCCTGATTTTACACCTTTTGCAACATTATCATGGGTTTGAGTCAGGGCAGAATTTGACCCTTTGAGTGGTAGCTGATTTTAGAATATTTAAAGAACCCCAGAGATGAGAATATTTAGGGAACTTTATAATGATCTCATAGCTCAAAAACTAATTTCAGAACTCAACATGAGTTAATTCCAGGTATAATTCCATTATACCTGCCAGCTGACTAATGCAATCCATAGGTTATTTAAAAAACGAAACATTAGCCATTTATAGGTATTTTGCTAAAGGGCAAATCCAAAGGCTCCCATCCCAGGCAGCAGAGAAGGTGTGGATCTGCTGCAAGAACGGGGGAGCCAGGACAGGAGTGTGCACTTCCTGTGCCCTTTGGCACTCAGCTCCACATGGGTCCCCTGCACAGCAGTGCACGGGAGGTGGGAGGAGGAGAGCCAAAGGACCCATCACTGCACAGATCCTCTTGGCCTCCCCCTTGCAGTGGTGGTGGTAGCTTGACATCTCGACTACTTCAGCCCACCCTGACCATTGCAACTGCTCACTCCCACACTGCAACCTCCCACTACTGCATAGGGTGAATACAGGATTTAGGCCTAAGGGCAATGAATACAAATAACGCTTACCTCTTCTGTAGCACTTTTCATGCGTAGGTCTCACAAGGTGTTACAAATGAGAGTAAGTATCACTGTCCCCAAAGTAACAACAGGGAAAGTGAGGCAGAGAGAGAGAGAGAGAGAGAAACTGACTTGCCAAAAGTTGCCCAACGGATCAGTGGCAGAGCCAGGAACAGAATCCAGGTCTTTTGACTCCCATTGCAGTGCCCTGTCCTTGGAACCTCAATGCCTCCTCATTATGTTGTCTCCTGCTCACTGAAAAATTTAGTCATAACTGTGACAGTTTGGGAATATGTCTCCCATTATGAATTCCATTTGGTTTTCCGGACACTGTTGGTACTTGTTACTGTCATTGTGGATTAGATCATCATTTTGTAGCTGAAATTGCTACATGTAGTGAGGAAGCTATGTTGGAAGGGGGACAAAGAGTCAAAGGTCATCAACATTGACTGGCTCTCACCTGTTTGAACAATGGGGTTTCTGCCAGCAAGGCCATCACCTTTGTATAGGCTCACTCTTCATAGAAGCCTGTTTGGGGAGAAGAAGGGGCTGGAATCCCCCCCTGCAAACCCTTTCCTCCTCCCGGTCCCCCCGCACACACACACCCTCCAGCCAGAGTACATGGCTGGAAGAACTGAATTTTCTCCATCTGACCAAAGAGGGACAGAGGTTAAAAGTTGTCCAAGCCAAGGCAATACACTGTCAGAAACGGAGTACTCAGAAGGAGGAAGTTGAGATAGGAGGGACTTTACCTTCATTAAAGGAATGGGACCAAACCCAGGGACTCACAAAGAAGGCGAGAGCAGACTGAGGGGAATTGAACTCAGGAGTTTGTTGTGTTCCATAGATCTGTAACTTACTTGTGCTTTTTAAGAGCAAAGTATGTGTGTGTTTAAGAATTCCATTGCTAAGTCTGCGTTCTTTGCTCTATAACAACATGGTCTCTAAGGGCATAACTAGGGAAACCAGAGCTCCCAAAGCAAGGTGGACTCTAGGGAGAACGTTTCTGAGCAACTGGGGGGTTTTGGAGGTTTGAAGTACTGGCACTAAGGTCAAAGTGTCCAGACTACAGGGTCCTACTGCACAAGAGGAGTCTCAGACACTGGGTCCACACTGGCAGTGCACCTGAGTGACCCAGAGCTAGGATCAGTGAACAGTCACTACCCAGACCCAGGGAGCTTAGCAGCATGTGGGATTCAGAAGTTGGATTCCTCCAATCCTACTGGTATCCACTCAGAGTGGGACTGGGTCACTTTGTGACAATAACCATAAACACTATTGATACATGCTGCAGTACTTACAGTAATTATTGTATTGAAGAATGCATGTTGCATTTCACCTTTAAGGATGTGATGATTATAATAATAGAATGGAAATTGCTTTCTAATAGAATCTTTGTTGGATGAATACAAAAATATGTTAATTCTATATTTGTACTGAATTGGGATTCTATTCATAATATAGGATATTTTAGGCCTAATTCATTTCTCACTCATGTAAATTAAGAGTAAGTCCTTTGAAATCAGTGTAACTGTATCAGTGTAAGACTGATGTGAGAAGAGAATCAGGCCCATGATGTTTAGAGTTTGATCCTTACATATTAAGCAGATCCTCATCTAGTGTAAATTGGCATAACCTCATTGACTGCAATAGAACTACACCAATTTGTCCCATCTGAGGCTCTGAGCCATTAGTTTCAACTTATACAAATTCAATTAAAGTAAAAATAGTATAAAATGCATAGGAATAAACTTTATGCCATATTCTCCTAGACAGGTTTTAGCTTTTAGTTTCAAAGCCTGAAAGTTTAGTTGGAAGCATAGACTGGACATTAATTAATACCTCTGGATACCACATATGACATTTCTAAATCTGCCTGTAAAATAATGGCTACTAATGGTTTATGACTTTTAGAAAAAAATTAAGAAATATAGTAACTTTGTACTTTGGCATAATTTTTTTCATTATGTTCTGGGATACATTATTCTTCATTGAAATGCATTAGAGTTTCCTTCCAGCATAAATCTTTGAACTGTGAGATCTTTCTGTCAACTCATATTTTAAAGATTTGGGCCTGATGCTCTTCACACACTGGCTTTACACCAGTCTAATTCCAATGGCTTCAGTGGACTCCTGATGTACATGCAACATAAGAGAGAGGAAAATCAGACTTTAGGCAGCTGAATAAGTGCAACATGAGAGGCTCCATTCCTCCCAAACACTCCCACTATACTGCCACGGGGATAGAGATATTCTACCCCTTGAAGGAAATGTTCAGGTTTCCACACTATTGATTAGTGTGAATGATGTGCTTATTTAATCAGCTTCTGGGAAGTGAGTTTTAGTGCTATGAGTGACATTTCCTTAATAACTGCCTAAAGACCCACTTTCTTGTTACGCTACTTTAAAATCATTATTTTGTTCTGAGATGTTCTCTAAATGGTCGAAGATAATTCCCTTTAATAGGAAATATTTGCTTGTTAAAAAAATATAATTTTCTACTTTTTTCTTGCACACTTATGTTATCACCAACAAGAGAAATATTCCTTCTCTTTTTTATTATTTTCCTCTCAACTGTTTCTTAGAATGAGGTAGATCAGATGCCAAGGATTCAGGGAATGCAGGAAGAACCTCCAGGAAAACAGTTTAAGCAAAAAACAATGTTTAAAAATCAGATACAAGATGGGGATTGTCCAAGAGCTGCAAACATTTTCTTTGGTCTTATAAAAATTCCTTATTTTCTTCCATTTATTCAAGTCCAAGCCCTTAAGTTAAACACCATAAATTTCTTGTCACTGCACATGTTCTCTAACCCTTTACTAAAGGAGTCTGCTACTCTAAAGAAGCTTTGGGTCTGAGTTGGCCACTGAGTCCCACAAACAATTCCCATTATGTTTGGATTCCACATGTGGATGATGCTTCATGCAGGGATTGAAGGCAGAATGAGGTTAGGCTAGAATCTAGATTTTGCAGGCCAAATGTGTTGTACTGCACAGTGCAGGGATTACAGCAAGTGGATCCTTTGGATAAATGAAAACTCCAAATATCTACTGTAGACCCAACAGTTAATAAATAACCCATAAAAGAACAAACTTTGATGAGCAGTTTTGCATTAGATTTTAAAATATGCTTTGTTCAAATAATAAGTGACATTTTGTCAAGGAGCCAGTTTTTCAGTGCCTTTCATTTTATTTTTGTGACAAAATCCAGCAGCATGTCTTTTACAGTTCCCCCTCATTTATTATTTCCATGAATAAAAGATGTTATTTGTTACTAATTCACCCTGACTTTTTGGCCACCCAGGCTGGCCTTTGTATTCCTCCAGGGAACGGGTTTCCTTCCAAGTTGAAATTAAGTCACTATAGAACTCTTTATTGATTTCATGGTACAGAGGGGGTACCATTCTTCATTGTGGAGTTAACTGGCTCATCCTTCTATGACAAAAATCCCAATTTTTAAATTAAGCTGTCTAAATTATGCAAAGAGAAAACAGGGGTTCTTTGTCAAATGCTATTGGTGACACCCTCAGCTACTGTGAGTGGGCACAGCTCTATTGAGTTCAGTGGAGCTACGCTGATTTACACTAGCTGAGGATCTGGCCCTGAATGTTTAAGACTGAGGATGAGAAGACTCTTAAGTTAGTCATGGCATACAAAGAGCAGGGCCCATAAAAGTGCTAATGCTTCAGAAGAAAGACTAAAGCAGCATTAGCCATGAATGTGATTTTATCATGGGCACTTCCGTGATTACTGTTATCAGAGATAGCTTTTAATTAATAATGGCATCTAAATTAGCAAAAAAGAGCATGCAAATGAGACCATTCATTAGGGTGAAATGATAAAACTCTGTATCATTGTATTATGACATATTACTCAGTGATAACAGCTGCCTTCTTTGTAATTGGTACTAATCCCAGCACACCAAATTGTCTGTGTTAGTTAAATCAAACACAGTCTTTTTATTAGTATTGTGCAGTAAACAAAACATAAAAATAAATGTGCTTTTGAGCAAAACCAAGGAAGAAATCCTGACCTGGCTGAAGTCAGTGGCAAAACTCCCATTGATTTCAATGGAGCCAGGATTTCACCCCAAGAGTACTGTTACAAAGCAGATAAGCAGCTTCTTCGGGAGCTCTTAAACCGGTATAGCAGGAGAAACATAGGAATGCAAATACTAGATGAAAACAATGATCCATCTGTTTTAGTAACTTGTCTCCAACAGTGGCCCAGCTGCTTCAGAAGAAGGTGCAAAACCCCTGAAGCAGGCAGTGATGGGATAACCTGACTCAGATAATTTTCCTTCATACTCCCAATAGTTAAAGGTTGGTTTATGCCCTGAAACTAGAAGATTTATCTCTTTTCCAAAAAGCAGCAGAGATGGATGTTGGAAAACCCAAGAAATCACAAGTATATTTCAGTGTAAGAACATTAAAACAAATAAAAGTCATTTTATGAACTTTGGTGGTTGACATAGACTGAAAGTAAATTGGCTGTCCTAGACTAGCTTCACTACAACTGCATGTTTCCCCTGCATTGGGCCAGAGAAAGGCTGCAGAACTTCAGCTCATGCAGAAGAAGAGAACTGTCACATGTTGAAAAGGGAGTGACTGTTAATGGCTTATTCACTCAGTGAGAGAGACTCTCTGGCAGGAGGATTTGTGAGATTGAGGCTGGGAGGACTGCATGCAGTGGTGCCTGGAAAAGAAAAACAGCTAAGTTAGGAAGTTTCAAAGAGCAGACCCAGCACTCCACCTTAAGAGGTTAAATTGGGAGGAGAGAGACTGGAGCAGAAAGAGCAAGTCTGAGACCATCTTCTCTCCAAACAACTAAGCCCTATTTGTAAGTTTATGTTTTACATCTGTTCTCTGCAGAGTGTAAAATAACAAAAATAAACAGCAACTAAAAGTGGAAGGACTATAAAATAACCATGGTCACCAAAGTAAATGTCACGGCCATTAAGAAATAAGTCAAAGTTTAAAGGTCAGCATCAAGGTATGTTTCATCACTTACATATTCCTCCTTTTGTTTATATTAACTGCTAGGAAGCTAGAAATGGAAATATGTATCTTTGCCCCGTATGCACATTGGGCTCATACAGGTCTTTTGTCTGCTAAGTATGTTCAGCTAATGACATTTTTTAAAATTTTTTTATTTCTTTTTCTTATTTATTTAGAAGAGAACACTGAAGCATTTTGAAACGCCACCACTAACAAACAATAAGAGTGCATAGACTTGCCACAAATGTATTTACCGTAAGAAAAAACCCAAAGTTTGTGATATTTTAAGTTTTCCAAACTTGGCATTTTCCCTTTAGCAGCTGTGTCATACAATCATCAATTAAGGACCAAATTCCACCGTCAGGTATTTGTGTGAGGCTCCCACTGGCTTCAACAAGAGCTATGCTGCCAGTGGAGACCACCTCCCAGCCACTACTATGGCTGCACCATAGGCAATGTGGACAAGACTCTGCAGGAGTTAATGTTCTTTTAGCAACATTAACTCCCTCTCGGATTTCCTCTAAAACACCTGAGCAAGGCCTGCGTGGGGCATGGCTTGGAGAGTGGCTCCCCCCTGCTGTTCCTTCTCCCATCCTCAAAAAGCCACAAAACTCCTTACAGGGAGAAGGCATAGAGGGAAACTGAAGCTTAGAGGGCGTGGAAGTAGCATGTTGCATTGGTTCAGTTGAGAGCACTTTGCATTCTAATTCCATGATCCTTTGCTCCCCCATGGCCCATCTATAGTAGGTGGGAAGCATGTGACTTCAAATAGTTTTTGGTGCTCAACACTTCAGAAAATTAAGCGTGTAATGATATCTGTGCAATCATTTATGGGAGGCACCGCCACTCCTCTTGCATGCAGATCCCCCTTGACATCAGTAGGAGTTCTACACCATAATGGAATACAGGCCTGGGCCCTGCTATACTGGCTGTGAAGTCAGTGTATAATTCTGGATAGAAATTACCAGTGTCCTTCTGATTTAAGTGGCTGATACCATCCTGCATCATTTGCGCTTTCATTTAACATATACAAAATTCTTTTTCAATATGGCAAAGGCCAAAATCAAGTAAACATAAGATAAATATTTACTGAGAGTGCAGTTAACAGAGTTTCATAGGGATTAAGTTAGGAAATTGAATAGCATGAGAGGCACAAGCAGGGATATATTATTAAATTATACATTTCTCTTCACGTTTGAATAATTTATTGCTTAAATTGATACATTTAGTAAACAAAAGGCCTAGAGACACCTAAATAAATATTTAAGTAGTTTTATGTAAGCATTGCACAATCATTTAAATTAATTGAACAAAAACACAAAAGCATATCAATGCTTTAATTCTAATTTGCCTATATCATAATATGTATTAGTGTGCTGGGGAAAAAAACCCATCATGAGTAAATCACACTCCAGAAACATAGTTTCTATGGGTATGGATGGACCTTACATGACATGTGATTTTTTTTTTTAATTAATTGAGTTAAAACAAATAACTTAGCTCTTCATGATATGGGTGGCAGCTTGGAGATTCCCTGCTGACTAAATATTAGGGGCTGAACCTGCAAACACTCACTATCAACCATAGTGCTTAATAACATGACTAGTCCGATTGGGTTCAATCAGAACTACTCAGTAGTACAGGTGAAATCCTGGCCTCGTTGAAGTCAATGGGAGTTGGGCATTGATTTCAGTGGGGTGAGGATTTCACCCTATAACTTTGCAAGATCTGGCCCGCAGTTAGGTGCAAATATGTATTATTCTGGGCATTCTTACATTTGGCATAGCCAAGTATTTTATAATTGGCCTTTACTAATCATTCTGATAGAATGATTCTTTTATCATGTATTTTTGAAAATAGTTATTAATGTTAGTAATTTGAATAATAGAGTCACAAAAGAGAAAAACAAAACCCCACAGTATTTTGTAATTTCAAAAGACAGTTTTGATAATCTCTATCATATTTGAAATTAAGTGGTTTGATTTTCATGCTTGCCCTTCCTCATTCCCTCCTTCCCTGCAACAAACACACACAACTAATTTTGAAACTTAGATTGTAACCTCTTTGGGAAGTACTATGGGCCAGACATTTTAAGGTATTTAATGCCCAATGATGCATATAGGTGCATAGTGGGATTTTCAGAAGCATTTTCAAATAGAACTTAGTCGTGTAGGATGGTGCTTTTGAAAATCCCACCAGGCACCTAATACCTTTACAAACTGAACTCCTTGTGTCTTTCTCTGTCTTTTGTGATACACCTAGCAAACATCTGGTTTTTAAAAAGTAAATAATGATTCAATTATATCACAAAGTATTTCAAGAATCAAACTGTGAGCCCACTGACCTACTGGAAAGCATTATGCACATCAGTGCTGGTGTTTTGTTTATCGTTTCCCTGCTATGGATTTTAAAGGGGAAATGCCTATTGAAGACTCTGGGGAGTTGTAATTCAAAACCAATGCCACTGTGCCACCCATTGACTTTAGATGTTTATTCTGAGGGGCTTGTTTTCTGTCTATAGTTTATTAGAAAAATAAGTTTGTGGTTTATTTCATCTGTAACTGCATAATTTTGAGATTAAATTGGTTGTTTCATCAGTACAGATGGTGATTCTGAGCAATGGCGGAGTCATCACTGACTCAACTTCTAACACACACAGACTACAGCACACGCAGAGTAGAACATGTGCCACTTCCCAGACTGCTGATGTACTTGACCTAAAAATCATAGCAGACAGCCATCACAGGGCATAAACAGGTTTAAAAGAAACATGATCAGTTTCATCTGTTTCTTTTGCTACTATACCAGTTATTAAAAATTAGAATCCACATTTTTTGGAAGATGTTGGTTGAAACAAAGTACTGTAATCCCTAACTTTGCCACTCCCACACACAAGAACTGGCTTTGGGTGTTATGTATATGCTCTCCCTTTCACTTGTTCCCTCTCTCATCTGCTTTGTACTGGGACCATCATAAAGGCAATTCTTTCAGCTTGGGGATGCACAGCCTCTGTCAATCTTACTTCTTGCAGGAATACAGCAACACTGTACTTGTCCAGATACAGGATAAATTCATAGAACAAGAGGTGAGGAAAAGAAGTGGGCATCTGAGTAATAATAATTAAATCTACTGTCCTGTAAGTACCTCAGCATAAACAGAATAACCTCGTTAGTGTATTATGCACCTTCAACACAGTATCGAATAGTAAAACAATCCCTGTAGGAAGCACTGGAATAATATAATGCCAACTCCTATTTCAGCAAATGGGCAGATTTGTATATTTACTTAACTCCATGGCAAGGCAGAAGTGGCCTAGATCTATATTGTGGTAGATGATAGTATGTGAACAGTTAAGGTTCACCATCTTCACCCCCCACTATCTTCAGAGCTTTGTGTTGCAGGGCTCCAGGCTCTAGTGCCCCATCCGCACAGGCTATCTGCCTTGGTGTGTGGGAAGCGTCTAGTTCAGTGCCCTTTCGGGGCAACAAAAGGGGTAAAATGTCCAAAGTCCCAATCAATCAGCCATTCTGCTGGGCTCTGTTCCTAGTCCTCTTTCTGGGGCTCCTTTGGAGTCTTCTTCCTACCTCTGCTATTGAGTACAGGCCCCCTCAGACTGAGTCTCCCTGGGGTGTCTAGACTCCTGCCAGTCCTGACTCTAGGCCCTTCACAGGAGCCTCTCTGCTCCTTGTGGTTTCTTCCCGAGACTAAAAACTCTCTCAGCCTTTTTGAGGGCAGGTGTCCATTATGACCTGACCCCCTTTGCTGAGAAGCAACTAGTTAATTATAGCACAAGTATAGTCAATGTAACTAACTGGTGTTTAACACCTTATTGTCCCTGATGGGGTTTCAACCCATCACACAGATCCAAAGACACATATCCCTCCCCGCTTTCTCCCCTCTCAGCTGACACTTGCAGAGATTCACCCCTGTATACCAGGCAGCAACAGAGGAACTGACAGATCCCCGATGGTCTCCTAGCCCCATGTGGGGTAAGCACCTCAGAGCAAGGTGGGCTTATGTAGAGGAAAGATGTCCTCTGTCTGAGGGAGTTGTGGGGATAGTTCCTTTAAAAAAAAAACAGCAACAAAAAACACACAACTAATAATGCTAGGAACAAGGATGGCTGTGAAAAAGCTAAATAGCAGAGGGAATGCAAATAAATAAAATGCATAAATAGCAGATAGCAAAGGGTGGGTGCCAGAGAGGCTATTGCAGCCTCAGGAATGAAGTAGCAATTGTAAAGTGGCTCCAGGACTTGTGGGGGAGGATTTGTCTCACACACACACCTCTCCCACAGAGAAGGTCAGTGCACTCTCAGTACTCAGGTTGTGCAGTACTGCACAGGATTTGTAATGTGTAGGTCCTTGTGCTCGACCTCTGCACTAGGTACTCTGAACTTTATCCTCCATGAACTGGGCAGTAGCCCTACAAAAAGGGATGATTTTCACACAACACACCCTTTCAATAAAACACCCTCTGCTACCCCATGGGACTTGATGACATGGAAGTACATCACAAAGGGTTATTTTATTTTAAGATTATTTATTAATTATATGGTATCTGGGAAAATTACAAAGCTGGCTTGTGCAGCAAAGGATCCAGTGTATAGAATCAATTGAAGCATTCAAGACAAGAGACAAAGGGTTTCATTCCAGTTGCTGATCAGGTTAGATGCATCCTCACAATAAGGAAAGGAGTTTGCAATTGCTCTCCCCTTGATGATTAAAAAAAGGTGGCTACTTAGTGTCTGATTCTTCAAGAAAGATACAACACCCTCAAAGAGTTCTGAGCTGTGGGGCACTACTAAGCCAACAATGATCACAGCAAATTTCACATATTGGTAGATTATGTCAAACAACCCACCACTTCAAAACAATATTTCATCGAAGCAAATACTTTATGAAAGTATAGGGGTTTAAAACAGAAAGTAAACATAATAAAACAAATTGTCAAATCAGGAGAAGAAAATAAAAAGTTCAAGGAAAAATCGTTAGTTATTGAGCCAGCACTTCACACGTAAAAAAGATCTATTTCAGTAGATAGAGGGTAGAGCATATGGTGCTCTACCCTCTGTTACTAGCATCCCTGGTTCTGAAGATATTTAGGTACAATTAACACTCTGTTCATTTCATCTGATGAGTCTTCCAATGCAGTCAAATCTGGGTTAAATTCATTCCTGGGATGAACTTGTCCCTTTGAGTTTATAGCATAGTCTGCTGCCACAAATTCAGCATTTTAACTTCATTACAGGATTGATTCAAAGGGGAGACAGCAGGAAGCAGAAACCGTTTGTTACAACATAAATATTAACTGATTAAACAAGTGGCAATGATTTGTTTGTGGGAGGTGAATGGGCAGGATGTCCAGGGAAGCTGTATTTTCCTGGAGGGAAGGGGAACAGTTCTCCTCCCCAAAGTGTGAAAATTGTAATGTTTGCTCCTCAGCAGTCAGGTGCTGGAAAGAGTCAGCAGCGATCACGTAGAGGCATAAGTGCCATTCCAGGCAGCAAAGGGAACAGTTGCATTCTACAATAACCTGTGATAATCAGGTGGAACAAATCACAGCACATGGAGTCAGACCCAGGCAGCAGGCAGAGGGACTCTGGGCATCTCCGCCTCCCTCTCCAGACTGCATCTCCATCTGCTGTGAATATGTCAATAGCAGCAGCCTCCCCAGTGAGTAAGAGCACCTGAAATCAACTCTGAACTTGGGCATATTTTATGCTTTGCATACTTGGAATGTGCTTGCACTGTAAATATGCTAGGGACGCGTAAATATGCTAGGGATGCTAGCTTCTGACCTTTTATTTTTTTAATTAAAGGGGCAGGCCAGTTCTAGAGATGGGTAGCAGTAGTCAAGCCCTTTCAGCTGAATTCCTAGCAGATATTAACACCTAGATGTCCAAAGTGGTGCAATGCAGCTGAGCTTCTGTGCTACAGTATGACTCCTTGTTGTTCTTTTTAAACGTGATCACTTTTAGGAGTAAAATATGTGTAAGTCACCAGAGATATTGTTAACATTTTCTATTAAATGCTATTATAATCCAAATGTAAAATTGCTAAAGAAAGAATCGTCTGTCACTTAGCAATTTGGACTGACTTCTGTCAAATACACATGCAATTCTCCCTGAAGACAATCAGTATTTGCATCTCCAAACTCAGAGTATGACCCTTTGTAGGTAAGTTTATTGCTTTGCAATTCATGTATTCTAGAATCTGTCTTTTTATGAGCGTATGTTTACATATAGTTATTCGCAGGTATCTCTTTTTGTGACCTACTTAAAGCTCCAATCCTACAAGCATTAATTCTCAGGAATAATCCTATGCATTTCAAGAATTACTCAGGTGAGTAAAGGTGTTGAGCCCCATATTCTTAAATCTAATTTAATTTTTCAGATTTAGACTACTTTTAAAGATTATTTAGTCATAGTTTAAAGTTAAATTATTACATCTGTGTGATATGTTCAGCCATGCATTTCTCATTCACACTCAGAGAAACCAAGCAAATAGAGCCCTGACCACTGAGCTGAGAAGATGCCCTTCAATATTTGTCAACTTTAATTTTTGATCTGTCTAAGAAGCAAATGCCTGAATAATTTCTCCAGATCTGGGAACAGAAGGGACCCTCCACATGGAAAGGGAGTGGTAAAATAATCTGCCTCCATGGAAACATCCTCCTGCCTCCAGACTCTGTAGGTCCTGAGCCCATGTTAGGGGAAGATGGGGCAGGAATAGGGTTGTTAACTTTCTAATCGCACAAAACCAAACACCCTATCCTTTATCAAGGCCCTGAACACCCTTCGTCAAGGCTCCACTCCCTGCTCACTACATTCCCCCTGACTCGGTAGCTCGCTCTCCCCAACCCTCACTCACTTTCATGGGCTAGGTAAGGGGCTTGGGGTGTGGGAGAGCTCTGGCTGAGGGTGCGGGCTTTGGGGCTGGAGCTGAGGGACTTGGGGTACAGGAGGGGGCTCTAGGCTGTGGGGTGGGACCAAGAGATTTGGAATGTGGGAAGGGGCTACAGGTTGAGGCAGGGGGTCAGGGCTCTGGGCTGGGGGTGAAGGTTCTGCGGTGGGGCCAGGAATGAAGTTATTTGAAGTGCAGGAGGGGGCTCCAGGGTTGGGGGGGGCTCAAGGCTTGGAGCACGGGCTTACCTTGGGCAGCTCCCCGTCAGTAACACAGCGGGGCTAATGCAGGCTGCCAGCCTGTCCTGACACTGCATTGTGTGCGCCCCGGAAGCGGCCAGCAGGTCCAGCACTAGTAGGTGTGGGGGGGTAGAAGGCTCTGCGTGCTGCTCTCGCCTGCAGGCACCATCCTCCCAGCTCCCATTGGTCAGTTTCCGGCCAATGAGAGTGCGGAGCTGGTGCTCAGGGCAGGGGCAGCGTACCATGCTCTGTGGCCCCCCTGCCTAGGAGCCAGACCTCCTGGCCACTTCCGGGCCACAGTGCGGTGTCAGGACTGGTAGGGACTAGCCTTCCTTAGCGCTGCAGCACCGTCGACCAAACCTTTAATGGCCTGGTCAGCGGTGCTGAGCGGAACCGACAGGTCTCTTTTCGATGGGGTGTTCCGGTGGAAAACCAGACACCTGGTCACCTTAGGCAGGAAGGGGCAAGAAGAAGTGGGTGAGCTCGGGAGAAGATCACGTGGGTCAGTTGGGGGATTCATTGCTGTATTTAAGCAGAAAAAGTAATATAACCCCAAGATGTATATTTTCCATGGAGATGCCCATTCCACACTGAATCATGGGGCAGCCATGTCCAAGGAAGCCCTTGTCTCCAATGGAGTAGCACAGAAATAGATAGGGTTGCAGGGTACCACAGCTGGTGCAGAGACAGATCCAGAAGGTTTGGAGGTGGGCCTCCCAGCCTCTTCTTCAGCTGCAAGGAGAGAAGCCACTACACTGTCTCTGGAAGTAGTTTTCTTCCCCAGGGCTGCCCTCCTGTGGGTTTTCCCCTGGGAGGAGATGATCTGGGCCAAAATGGCTATGTTTCTAAAGTTCACAAACCAGTCTTTCATGTATAGGAAGACATTCTAGTCCTCAGTCAAGTCAATTAGAGTTTTGCCATTGACTTTAAACAGGATGGGACCCTAGATTTGCTCTCCACTGGCACAGAGGAGAATATATACTTAAGAATTAAAATGTTCTTAATTTTTCAGAGCAGCCTGATATATAAACTTAATTTTAAAACTGTTCCAAATGAATATCCGTTTCTATAAAATTGTGTTCCAGCTGTAGAAGCTTAGACACACTTGCATTAAGCTTGATGTAGCTTTTTGGAAAGATCTTGAACTTCACTCAATCCAATATATTCTGTTAACAAAAATTATTTCACTTCTGCTGTCTCCGTACCCACAAGCATTCACTGTTATCTGAAAGACGATTAATCTTGAGATGGTATTAAAGGGTCATCGTGAGAAAAATGCAGATTAGTTACTTGTATTTCACAATTAATATGGAACTGATCCTCCAATCCTTATGCACTTGAACTCACCAAACAGATTAAATAAGCAGACAAATTATGTTTAAATACAGAATTTGTAAATGGATTTAAATGTCGGACAGATTCTTGCAGTTGGCATGGATATGCTATTTATGTTCATACCATATGGAACCCTTCTGCTTCACAATCCTAACATTTCTACTCTGTGTTTAAAAATAACTTCTTGTAAGACAATTGTAACTATTACTAACAGTTTTAGTGTAGACTGGGTCCTTGATATGCATCTCAACAGTACAAAGTCCAGATTCCTGAAAGACTGATCTTCTGTCAAGTGACAGCTGCAATGCTGTCACTTGCAGCTAGCAATCATTTTACCTGCTGCAAGTAACAAATAATGGATCAGCTGCCATTTTTTTATTTGAGCAATAATCAATATCACAATAATTGAAATTAAACTATTGATATGGAAATCGTAGCAAATTTTAGTGTTAACTGAAGATGAACAACTAGCAAATTCCATCAAACTAATCTGGGAGAACAATTATGTGGTTGTCTTTATATTTCACAGTAATGTAATAAAGGAAACAGTTGTCACATTTCACACCAGGTGAATGACTGAGAAAACAACTGTGTAATATCAGTAGCACTCTGAAATTTGCAATTTTGTAATGACACATTCATTACCATTGCATAATAGAATGAACAAAAACAATCAATCCTTTACCTGAATTGTATTTAATTCACAATTTTCATATCTGCTTTGCTGATAATGAATGGCATAATAGGGAAAGTTTCTAACCACGTGTCATAACTATAAAGGGAAGGGTGGCAGCTCTCCTGTGTACAGTGCTGTGGAATCCCTCCTGGCCAGAGACTCCAAATCCTTTTACCTGTAAAGGGTTAAGAAGCTCGGGTAACCTGGCTGACACCTGACCCAAAGGACCAATAAGGGGACAAGATACTTTCAAATCTTGGGGGGGGGGGGGGGAGGCTTTTGTGTGTGCTCTTTGTTTTAAGGGGTTGTTCGCTCTTGGGACTGAGAGGGACCAGCCATCAATCCAGGTTCTCCCCATCTTTCTAAACAAGTCTCTCTTATTTCAAACTTGTAAGTAAAAAGCCAGGCAAGGCGTCTTAGTTTTACTTTATTTTCTCAACTTGTAAATGTACCTTTTACTAGAGTGTTTATCTTTGTTTGCTGTACTTTGAACCTAAGACAGAGGGGGGTCCTCTGAGCTCTTTAAGTTTGATTACCCTGTAAAGTTATTTTCCATACTGATTTTACAGAGATGATTTTTACCTTTTTCTTTAATTAAAAGTCTTCTTTTTAAGAACCTGATTGATTTCTCCTTGTTTTAAGATCCAAGGGGGTTTGGATCTGTATTCACCAGGAGTTGGTGAAAGGAAGGAGGGGGGAAGGGTCAATTTCTCCTTGTTTAAGATCCAAGGAGTTTGGATCTGTATTCACCAGGGAATTGGTGAGAGGTTTCTAAAAGCTTCCCAGGGTAGGGAATGGTGGCAGCGGACCAGAACTAAGCTGGTAGTTAAGCTTAGAAGTCCTCATGCAGGCCCCTACATTTGTACCCTAAAGTTCAAAGTGGGGATACAGCCTTGACACCACGTCTGGCCAAAAACAACTAAAAATCCCTTAATACCCTTTCCTTCCCATCCCACCAGTCCGTAACAATTGTAAAATGGTACTTTTGAGACATAATAGCACTTGAATTGGTCTTCCCATTAGGTTGAGGCTATTCTAGAAAAGAACATGTTATGGTTCTTGACAGGAAGAGCAGGAATCTCAGATGTGACATTGCGTGAGAGCTGAAAGATGACAGTTGTTACTATGAGGGAAAATGAAGATATGTATCACTGTGGCATAATGTTCTCTGGAGCAGTTACTGTAGACAGCTCTAGTGACAAAAAAATGCTAAGTGGTTTTGGACCTAGAAGTCATGCCTAAGAATGACACAACAGCCTAATTAATTGTATTTAAAATGCAAAGAGACTGGGGGTTTGAAAAGTCAAGTGAAATCTTTTAGAACCCAGAAGGAAAGAGACTGTGCCAGGATTCACTGTTAAATCTTTTAAATTTGCTATCATATTAAAGTACAACTGCATACATTATACTCAGCTCAACAGTCCTAGGGCCTTGTTCTCCACTGTTTTGCATCCCAAGCAGATTCTACCCCCCCTCCTCCCCAAAAAAGGGAAATATGCCAGAAACTCCTTGAAGCCCACTAGGACTTTGTTATTGCTATCAGTTTTACACAGAAAGCACTGTGAGGGGTGACCGTATAAAACGGATAGATAGATCCACTTACCTGTCCCTGAGCAATGTGAATACCACTACCAGTGTTGTAAGTAAGTAGAGGATTCTGATTTGGTAGTAGTTTACACTCACTTTGCACATAATGTTGTAAATGACTCCTATGTAAGGTGCAAGGTAGTGGAGAATTAAGACTCAAAGGGCTTGTCTACACTGGCACTTTACATTGCTGCAACTTTCTTGCTCAGAGGTGTGAAAAAACACGCCCCCCTGAGCACTGCAAGTTTCAGCGCTGTAAAGTGTCAGTGTAGACAGTGCACCAGCGCTGGGAGCCGCGTTCCCAGCACTGGTATCTACTCTCCTCATGGAGGTGGGGTTTTTTTAGAGCGCTGGGAGAGCTCTCTCCCAATGCTATGCCGCGACTACACAAGCCAGGGAAAACATGCCCTAAGGGTATGTCTACACTGCAATTAAACATCCACAGCTAGCCCCTTCAGCTGGGGACTCGGGCTCACAGGGCTCAGCATACAGGGCTGTAATACTGTAGTGTAGATCAGGGGTTCTCAACCTTTTTCTTTCTGAGGCCCCCCCAATATGCTGTAAAAACTCCATGGTCCACCAGTGCCACAACAACTGTTTTTCTGCATATAAAAACCAGAACCAGCATTAGGGGGTAGCAAGCAGGGCAATTGCCCAGGGCTCCACACCACAGGAGCCCCACAAAGCTAAATTGCCCAGGCTTCAGCCCCACAACATAGAGCTTCGGCTTTCTACCCTGGCTCCAGAGAGTCTAACACTGACCCTTCTTGGTGGACCCCCTGAAATCTGCTCACAGATTTCCAGTCCCCTGGCTGAGAACTGCTGGTGTAGATGTTCAGGCATGGAGTGGAACCTGGGATGTCAGCCTCCACCCCAAACCCCACTTTGCCTCCAGCATTTATAATGGTGTTAAATATGTAAAGAAGTGTTTTTAATTTAAAAGGGAGGTCACACACAGAGGCTTGCTATGTGAAAGGGGTCACCAGTACAAAAGTTTGAGAATCTCTGTCTTACACAGCCCGCAGGGAAAGTGACCTGGATGCAGGAAGCCCTGACAATGCTCTTTGTTCCCCCTCACAGCCCCTTAGGGCTGTGCGGGGTGGAGGAGCAGCCGTCCAGTGGGGGATCGAGCAACAAAGCCAGCTGTTTTTTGCATCCAGGTCAGTTTCCCCATGTGGGTGCAGGAGGGGGATGCAGGGGTTAGAGGCAAAGGGGGCCCAGTGCAGGGGTTAGGGGCTCAGGAGGGAGGTGCAGGGGGGAGGAATGAAGGGGGCACAGTGCAGGGGTTGGGGCTCAGGAGGGAAGTGAAGGGGTTAGGAGTCAAGGGGTGCAGGGATTGGGGCACAGGAGGGGAGTGCAGGGGTTGGGGTGAAGGGGCACAGTGCAGGGGTTAGGGGCACAGGAGGGGGCAGGGGTTGGGGGCAGAGGTTGGGAGTGAAGGGGTACAGGGTTTAGGGTTGCAGGAGGGGGAGTAGGCATTGGGGCAAAGTGGGCACAATGCAGGGGTTAGGAGGGAAGGAAGAGTGGGGAGCCTGGGGAGCCCATGGGGCAATGGGGGTGTGCCACACCCATGGGGGCCAGGGGCACCAAAATGTAAGTTTGCCCAGGGTGCCATTTTCCCTAAGGCTGGCCCTGGCAACAGGACTTGAACCCTGGGTCCTGGCTTGACTCAGGCTTGGACCTTCCACCCCCTGTGGTCCTGGGATCCTGGGTCTGATCCCTGTGTTAGTGTGATTTGTGTTTAAACTAGAGCCTGAATGTGAACCCTAGGCTTAGGTTGCAGTGTAGACATACCCTTAAAGAGCTGTAGCAGTTTCACTAAACCAGAAAGTAGTGCTCAGTATCCATGTCACTTCTAGGATAATAGTACTAATAAAGCACTTGTTTCCTTTGCAGCTACACAGGCTTCTCTATATTTCTTGTTCCTTCCCTGCCTGCACCACAAGACCAATTTGGCTTAGCTCCTCATTCCTCTTAAAAGAATTGGAATACTAGAGTCCATGCTTGTCAAAAATTCGGTTACTAATCTGAAGTAAAAGTGCCACATGCTTACTTCAGTAACATTAAAGGCTTGACTCTAAGCCCAAAATTGCATGTGCAACTGTTCAACTACTTTATAAGCCTACTACCACATACACGAACACAAGTTCTTTGGCCTGTATTATGCAGGTCAGACTAGCAATCATAATGGTGTCTTCTGGCCTTCAAATTGTATCTATAAGAGAGTCAAAATTTACAAGAACACCTGGCTATATAGACATCCGTCTGCTAATCAGGAGAGAAACTTCTAAGATTCTTTTAAAAAGTTGGCAGTGAACAGTTAATGATTTTTTTTTTTTTTTGTCAAATGATGGACCGTAAAGTATTCAATGTCTATGCATGTCAGTCTGTGCACCAATGAGGCAGGCAATGCTAACAATTTCAAAGCAAAAATGAGCCCTTAAACAATAAGAATTGGCCCCTTCCCACTGTAACATTCTGCTACTATTGTTCTTTGTTGACTGTTATTGAATTATTATTGTTGCTTGTGACAGTCAATGCAAGATGTTAGTACAAATACTATCAAAGCCTCATGACCAAATAGCTACTTATACACCAAACTAATGAGCAGAAGGTTATTTTCTACTTTCCACAGCTAAAATTGAATGTCAAACACATCAAAAGAGGTTTTAAATTGGAAGTGTGTTTCTTAATTTTGGACTTTAAACTTGCCAAAAGATTTATCTCTACTGTATGCCTAGCTGAGACAGGGGTATTCCCATGGTCAGTGGTGGCAAGGTGAGTGGAGCATGAATCCACAACTCTTTGGATTCAATTCTCCTCTTACTCTGGTTTTACACTGATGTAATTCCATTGAAATCAAGTAAATGATTTACACCATTGTAAGGAAGAAGAGAACCTTTGTCTTGATTCTGTCCTATGGAAGTCAATTGTAGTTTTGCCAAGGGTGCAGGATTTGACCCTGAGGCTGCAAAACTCAGTTTTTCAGGGATCTACTAAATTCCATTGCAGTTCCCTGGCTGTGGAATCACAGTTTACAGAGGACACCATCTAGCTGAAATATTTTTGCTGTTCACCATTTGACTCAAAAATGTCACTAACAGTCCACTGCCAACTCTTAAAAAAAAAAGACAACAGGGTGAGCACAAGGGACTTGATCCTGCAGGAGCTTGCACTTGTAGCCCCTTGTTCAACCGAGCAGACCCAGTGAAGTCAATGGGACTGCTCCCATACCTAAGGACTACAAAATTAAGCCCTGAGTTACAAATCCTGCAGTCTGTGTGGTTAAAAGGCTAAGAGGACAAGATCATGGGCTACACTGCGTCTGACCTATATGTGATGAGCTAGGTTGAACAGAAGGCACAAAACTCCTGTGCAAATGCCAGCCACAATTTCAGTTCCTGTTCTGAGGCACTGACCCTATCTAGCTTCCTAGGTATCTTCTTTCAATCCCTTGATATCAAAAAATGGATTTCACCTGCTGTAGGCATATTCAGCATGTTTCAATACCAATTTCTTTTCTAATAAATAAAGGGGCAGAGAAGGAAAAGCACTATTAAATATTCATAATACCCAATTAGTTTTCTGGGGTATTAATGAAAGGCTGTGGTTAATGGATCTTCGTTTCACCTCAGACCATCAATTCTCAAAGCCATCATTAATCCCCAGGAAAAGCACTGAGGTTTTATCATTATTGCTTAATTACATGGAAAAATAGACAGATTGTTAATATTAATTTGCATTACAACTGGTTAAATGGATAGCTTGCAAGTTTATCTTTAATTCTCAGCGCACTCCACAGCAACCATTTAATGCAAGGTAACATTTAATAACATTATTATTAATTTAATCAGGTCTCTGTCATGAGTAACCTGAGGTAGAAAATCCTTATATGGACACAGTTCTCAGATTTTTCCACTGAGATGCTACTGCATTTTGTTTACCATATGTGAGCCCCCAAGCTAAAGCAATTGTAAGCTTTACCTTGAAATTTCTATGTAAATTATGTGAAGTTGTACACAGGAATCTCATAATGCAGGTTCTGTCTTGCAATGAAGTGAGTAGAATGCTTTTCTAGAGAGTGGAAGGATGAATTTCAGATGAAGGTAATAGGGGGCAATAAGGATTTCAGATGTATTTCAAATAAAAATCTTAAGTGCAATGTGCAAAACCTTTTCATTTTTGACATGCCGATGTGGAAATCTCAATTACCTCCTAATCGTAGATATTAGTCCTCTATTGGCCTTGGAGGTAGAACTGAATGAAGGTGTCCATTTTTTAGTCAGAGGAATAGTCTCGTAAGTTTTCTGGGGTGTTCACTAAGCTGTCTAAGGGCAATTTCCATATCAAAATGGAAAACAAAAAAAAAGTGTTGGCACACACGGGTCAACCAAACTATGATGAAGTTAACATCTTGTGCACGCTTTGCACCTGAGTGATATGCCACTTTACCTCCTCAGTGGGCCTGAATCAAGGCAGGGATACAGGGGAAAAAAAAGACGCATACCAGGGTATCTGTACTTCTTGTATGCTGGAGGGGTTCTTCCATATGAGCTCTTGCAGAAGAGGCAATTCGGAATGAGCAAGGAGAAGGTCATACCTGGCCCCAAGTCCCTCCATACCAGATGGCAGGAGTAGGCTGGAAAATTAGCCAGGGAAGGGCTCCAGTTGGGGAGATATATAATTTTCCATAAAAGGGGGAAATTAGAAAATTATGAATTTTTATCAAATCATCATCTACAAAAATGATGGCCAATATCACGAGAAAGTCGCTTTTGTGTTACTTAGTATCAGGGCTGGATTAACTTGTTGTGGGCCCAGCGCCAAACATATTTGTGGGCCCCACTGGGGAATGATTGTAAAAGGGGCCAGGGGCAAAAGCACAGTGGGGCGGGAGCTAGGGTTGGTCCCTGGAGCAAGGGAGGGGCCAGGGGTAAACTGCAAGCACAGCAGGGCTGGGGAGGGGGTAAACAGGATCTCCCACCTCATCCCTGACCACATAGAGCGGGTAAATACCTGGTTCTAGCCCATTCTCTTAGTCTCTCTCTGCACTGAGCTGCCCCTCCTCCCGCAGCAGCAGCAGGACAGGTTCTCTTCCAGCCCTCTGGGGTGGGTGTTGGGAGGGGGAGGAGTGGAGGCTAATGTGGTTACTCCTATAATCGGACTTTTAGTTTCCAGTCAGCACTGCTAACCAGACACTCGGGTCCTGTTTTCTACTGGAGTTTCCAGTCTAAAACTGGATACCTGGCAACAGGACTGCCAGAAAAGCCTGGGGGGTGGAGGGTAAGCAATCATTGTTAAGCGGCGGGGGAAGCAAGTGGTGGGTGGGCTAGGGAGTGGAGAGGAGCTAGTGGGCAGGGCCAGGTCTGCTGTACTGCCCAGGTAGGTTGGAAACTGGGAATCAGTCGACACAGTATCCCCAGCCCAGGTGACGTGACAGCCAGTGGTGGATTTAGAGTTAGTGGGGGCCCCCCGGCCCTGTGTTCAGCTTCATTTTTGGGGCCCTTCCTTGGAACCCAGCCAAGAAAAAGAACATTCTCTCTTATCTCCCCCCCACACCCGTTTTTCATTCTTTTTTTCTTCATCCTCCTCCTATAAGTAATAGCAAGTAAATGAAAATAAAGTGAGGTACCTTGATTGTTCTTGAGTCTAACTTATTTTTCCACAGACCACTTGAAAAATCGCAGAGGGTCTCGGTGGACCACTTAATGATCTTTCCAAATATTGTTTGTACCGTTAACTAACTATTGTAAAGCGCTTTGGATAAGAGCGCTTTATAAAAAAATGTGAAAAAAAACATTGGGGTGCGGGGTCTGGCCAGGAGCTAGGGTGAGGGAGGGGGCTCAGGGTTGGGGCAGGAGGATGGGGTGTGGAGCACTTACCTGGGACAGCTCCTGTTTAATGCGAGGGGTGCAGGTGGGAATGGGGGAGTGTAGGAGCTCCCGTTTGGTGCTCAGGGTGGGGGTGGGGATGTGGGGGGTGCAGGAGTCAGGGCAGGGGGCATGTGAGGGGATGCAGGGGGCTGGGTGTGTGTGAGGGGGTGCAGGGTTCAGGGCGGGGGCTGAGGGGGTGTGAGGGGGTGCAGGGGGCTGGAGGTGTGTGAGGGGGTGCAGGGTTCAGGGCAGGGGCTGGGTGTGTGTGAGGGGGTGCAGGGGTCAGGGTGGACAGAGGGCTGAGGGTGTGGGCTGGGGTCGTGGGATTGCTCACAGCAGGGGGCTGGAGGGAGTATGCCCCGATTTCAGCCCCTTCCCCAAGGCCCCGCTCCCGCCTCTTCTCCTCCTCCTCCCCAGAGCGGCGAGTGTGCTGAGGCTCCGCTCTTCCCCCTCCCTCCTGCCGGCAAACAGCTGAACGACTGCAGGGAGAGGGGAAGGGGAGGGAACGTAGCACGCTGGGGGAAGAGCCGGGGGAGGAGCTTGGCTGCTGGCAGAGCCTGCCCTGCTGCAGCAGGAGCCGGCAGCATCAAGCTTCTGCCCCCACAGGAGAGAGCAGGGGGGGGCGGAGAAGAGCAGGCTGGGACCCCTTTGGACTGTGGGCCGGCGCCATGGTGAATCCGGTACTGCTTAGTATCCTTCTCTTTTTCAACTCTTTACATGTTAACATTAAGCCAGAATATGTAGTACCAGTGAATTAAAGTGACAGAATGGAAATAGACTTCTGTTACTTTGTGTTTCCTTTCTGGAGAGTACACATGTAATTTGAAATTTGTAAGCTCACTATGTAGCTGGCCATGTCATGCCATTCAGGATTCTAGGATTTTCTTGTGACCAGGTAAAGAGACAATGTAGAACAGAAGGGAATTAAACCACAGGAGGAGTTAGGTGTGACGCTTCAGTCAATGGGACTCACCTTATAAAACTTTCATGAAGTGAGATCATCCTGATGAGAAGAATCATGAACATATTGACCAAGAGCCAGATGAATCAACTGAATAAAACCCTCCTGAGTGCCAGAAGATGTGCAGATCTGGATGAATGGTGGAGCCAGTAACTCATCTGGATGTGTAATATATTGTTAAATATTCTCATTAAAGACTGCTTATATAGTAGAAGGGTGTGTGGGGCAAGGGTGGTGGAGATGTGAATTATCTGACTTGGATTTACAGAAGTACAATCCCAAATCTTTGTCAGCTAGACTGAGGAAAAACATCTATTGTCGAGCCTCAACCAAGTTTCCTGCCAGAAAAAAAAAATCATCACAGCTCTTCTGGATTCCTTGGCAACATATCCCTAATTCCAAATATGAGCCCTATTCAGAGTTCCTCATTCTGTAGTGTCTGAATGTCAAAATATTACAATAAAATTCAAGGTTTGCATATTTAGATATAGCACCACATTTACATGGTGCCACAACAGGCAGTACAAACTGTGCTGTAAAACACCAACAAACAGAACATAGGTCTCCAACAAAAAAGCTTACAGGTTAAAGGTGCAATGGTGTCCTATTATCTACATTTCAGTGTTTGAATAGAAGGGGAATGGGTAAGGAAAGATTCCCCCGTGTCTGAGGGAGTTTTACCCTCTTCTCTGTATACTGCAGAAGCAAACACAATAAGGATCCCTTTTATATCAAGAGTGATACCTTCACCTTTGAATACACCAGACTAAATGGCAGGTATTTCAAAATTAGTGTCAAGGAAGATTCCCCCAACACTTCTCTTACAGGGATTTCACTTCTTCCCTTCCATACTCACACCCTCTTCCACCTCTCATTTCTCCCTTTCCTCCACAATTTACTGAATTACTTTCTGAATTGCTCCAAAGACATCTCTTGTGAGCTGCTAGTCTGCTCCCACCTCAGCTGATCCAATTGCTGAAACAGCCTTCTGATCTCTCTCTCTCTCCTCAGCTGTCCATCTTCTTTTAAATGTCAGTGGAAAACCATCTCTTTCCCCCTTTACAGTTAATCTCTCTCTGCCTCAGCTTTTATTAACTCTCTAACTAAACTATTTAATTCTCTAAAGTCATTTTGGAGTGGAGTCAGTGCGTCTGAAAGTTGACAGACAAATTAAGGCTCTAATCTTGCAAAGACTTATGCATGTGATTAACTTCTATGCACAGAGTGTAAAGTTAAACATGTATTTCATGCTGGAAGGGCATAATGAGTGGGGTCCCGCAGGGAGCAGTTCTGGGTCTGGTTCTGTTCAATATCTTCACCAATGATTTAGACAATGACATAGAGAGAGTACACTTATAAAGTTTGTGGATGATACCAAGCTGGGAGGAGTTGCAAGTGCTTTGGAGGATCGGATTAAAATTCAAAATGACCTGGACAGACTGGAGAAATGGTCTGAAGTACATAGGATAAAATTAAATAAGGACAAATGCAAAGTACTTCATTTAGGAAGGAACAATCAGTTGCACACATACAAAATGACTGCCTAGGAGTACTGCAGAAACGGATCTGGGGGTCATAGTGGACCACAAGTTAAATATGAGTCAACAGTATAACACTGTTGCACAAAAAGCGAACATCATTCTGGGATGTATTAGCAAGAGTGTTGTAACAAGATATGAGAAATAATTCTTCCGCTCTACTCTGCGTTGATTAGGCCTCAACTAGAGGATTGTGTCCTGTTCTGGGTGCCACATTTCAGGAAAGATGTGGACAAATTGGAGAAAGTCCAAAGAAGAGCAACAAAAATGATTTAAAATGATTAAAAAACATGACCTATGAGGGAAGATTGAAAAAATTGGGGTTGTTTAGTCTGAAAAAGAGAAGACAGAGGACATGATGACAGTTTTCAAGTACATAAAAGGTTGTTACAGGGAGGAGGGAGAAGAATTGTTCTTCTTAGCCTCTGAGGATAGGACAAGAAACAATGGGCTTCAATTGCAGCAAGGGAGGTTTAGGTTGGACATTAGGAGAAACATCTTAATTATCAGGGTGGTTAAGCACTGGAATAAACTGCCTAGGGAGGTTGTGGAATCTCCATCATTGGAGATTTTTAAGAGCAGGTTAGACAAACACCTGTGAGGAGTGGTCTAGATAATATTTAGTCCTGCCATGAGTGCAGGAGACTGGACTAGATGACCTCTTGAGGTCCCCTCCAGGCCTATGATTTGCAAGATCAGGGTATATGATACCATGTGTTAATTTAAGTGTGAAAAATATGAATCCAAGAGCAAAGTGTAAAGAGAATACATGGCATGTGGGATTGTAGAGAAAGTGCTTATTTGCATGAGTTTGGGATGCCTTCATTTCTAGTCACAAGCATTAAAGCAATGGTAAATTATGCAGGCCACCCTAAACTGCCAACTACAGCTTTGTACCATACTAATCGATTGTGTATTTGTTTATGCCATGTATTTTGGAGAAAAGCTACTTCAGAAAATGTTTAAAGAGTTTCATTTTAATTTCATTTGTGCTATTTTTCATGTCCCTCTGCCTACAACTGCCTCTTCTGCTCAGCTTTATAGGGAAGGTGGGAGCAAAAAAGGAGACTCGCTTTAAAACTCATTTATTACAAAACACTTGACAAGGGCTAGGGAAATGGAACGCTGTGTCTGCTACTTATTTCACTAACCTTAATTGTCCCATTGTTCTCCCAGCTGTTTGTTACCTCAACCTGTTGTCTCTCATCTTATATTTAGCCTTTTATCCTGTAGCAGTTAGCCAAGGGGTGGACTACTGTACCCAGGCAAAACCCCACAGATGTCAATAAGGCTCAACACAGGAGCACAGTTGCAAGACCAGGGCCTCAGATTGCCAATTCAATGGGACAGGGGCTATCTTTTTGGTATGTGAATGTACAATGCGCTTGGCACACTAGGATCCTGAGCTCGGGTTGTGGCCTCTATGTGCTACAATGATACAAATAATGAAAATAGAGAGTCTGTTATTGTTCTGATGCTGCCTAGTTAAGTATAGATAAGTACAAGTAATGTTCCAAAATGACTTGAAGGGTGCTGTTTTTGGTGTTGTTTCAAAATCTTACTTTGTTAAATAATTCAGGTGAAATAAAGACATGATATATGTCTCATATCAAAACGAAATGAGTGGGAACTTAATATCATATATAAAAACATTAATTTTTGATTGATCCAAATGTCCTTACATACCAGCATCCCAAAGGGTCCATCTAGAAGTAAAACCTTTTCCTAGAAGAGTGCCCATAAATCTTTCCATTTCTCACATCTTCAACACCAACAATCCATTCTCTTTTGGTAGACGTCACTTTTTATAGCCAGTAATAGGTCTTAAGTGGGTACATACTTAGCACAGCTAAGCCACGCCTCCACTGCCACTACCCATGCTACCATGGCTATGCTGCTATTAATATATACACAAGCTCAGTGAGAGCTAGCATCAGTATGTATACACAAGCAAGGGAAATCACACTCCTAGCTCATAGCCTTAGTTGCTAAAATTGGTCCATTTCTCTCCCTCTTTTTTATTATTCCTTTAGCCATGGTAACTTACCCTGAACAGTCATTAAAGTGAAGGCTTGGTGTGTGACTTTAGTCTAATGATGTATCATATTAGGGCCAAGTTTTCAAAAGATTGTGGATCTTCCTGGACTTTGGCAAAGGTTCCAGAAGTGCAGACACAGCAGGTAGTGAAGTGGACTGGCACAGGGAAGCACCTTTTCAACATAGGGGTGCTACGCAGAGCCCCAATCTCTGTGCACCCAGACCTTGGACACATTTTTGAGAAGCCTACTTTTCATTCTGCCTGCACATGCCCACAAGCCTCATTGAGTTTGTGAAAGTAGTTCTGGGAAAGTTTAGCTTTTAGTTCCATACCCTTCAATGCAGCCTGTGCAGGTGGCCTCTTACATCTGCACAGTCTCGATGAAGTCAATGTGGCTTTGCACAGACATACACATGGATCTGATTACAGGTTCAGGACCAATGTGCATGTTTCTAAATTCTCATCTGAACAGAGTTTAGGACAACGCATTCACCCACCACCTAATTTCTTGCATCCATTAACTCTAATTACCTTGACAATCTTGTGAAATGTTTTTACAGAAAAAAAATGCAGCCCATCATAAAAATGTTGTAAAATAAAATAATTCTTTAACTCCTTCTTTCAAAAAAACCCAGGACGAAAATGAAAAAAAGAGAATGTAGTGCTGACTGAAAAGTTTTTGACATTTTCAGAAGAATTCTCTTCATGGCGCAAGCTACAATGTAAATCAAAAGTATATTCTCAATTTTGGTTCCAACAACAAAAAAGCCATTATACTAAATCATTTCCCCACGGTAAGATCTCAGTATATATGAAACTGTCAGACTCTCCATTATACACATAAAGGGTACTTTTTTGTACATAGCATTGAGGAGTATATAACTAACAAAGGAATGGGAAAGATAAATGAACACCTACACCAGAAGCTGGGCAATTTCAAAATGGGAAAAGGTCAAAAGAAATCTTCAGGTTATACTATGAAGCATTTCTGTTATCTTCATGACTGAGTAGAGCACAGGGACTTCCATCAATAAATGGCCATTTATATTTTATAGTGTGGCTCACTTCAACTTATTTCAGTTTCCATTGACTTGTTGAAAAGAAAGTAGACTTGCCCACAACCACATGGGAAGGGACTGTTAAACATACTGTTTTATATTTTATATGTTCAAAAGAGAATGAGTGCAAATCTTCCGAGCTGTATATATCTATTTCATTAAGTATGACTCTGGTCCCACTTCCTGACCCAACCAGAAGGAAATGCAAACCATATACAATGTTAATTATGTTTTGTCATGTCTCTATGCTTCCTCTACAGAATTACATTAAAACATTTATGTCAAATTATCATAAAACCTCCTGTTTTTGAGGAAATGCAGTGGAACTATAACTGATGCATATAGGATTAGTTTTGAGTTTCTATTCACAAGGCTGGATTCACATAGGGTCACCTTCTGATGTTAGTTACTCCAGTGTAAAACCAAAATAACTGTACTAACTTCAGTGGACGTACACCAATGTAACAGAGATCACAGCGTGGTCCAGTCTCTTTGCAATTTTTTTCCATATTAACTCATGTTATCTGAAATGTGTTTACGTAAAGGGTTACAAAAACCTTTCTTTTTTTTTTAATTAAAAACCTTTTCTCAATTTAGCCTATAATACTTTACAAGGCCTCCATGGTCCCTGACGCACACTAATAAAGCAATCATCTGCTCTTCTCAGTCTCATTGTCATAGATAAGAATCAGTGTCATAAAACATTGATATTTCCATCTCCGAAAAAGATACAGAATAATTGGCCTCCCAATCTAAAGCCCATTCTGTAAATCCCAAAGTAATTTGCTTGTTCCCAACACTGAAATCTTTTATTGCTTTGTTTCCTGTGCATATCTGTCAAACTCAACAAAAGATTAACATAGATGTTTGGTTTATGTCACAAGCTCTCCATTGTGCTTCTTTATGCCTAGCTATGCAGAAGGGTAGGAGCTCTGACTGTCTCTATAGTCAATAACTTTTTCTTGACCAGTACACATGGGGAATTTACTCACCCTGTAGTTTAGGATGCCATTCTCCCCTAAGTAGGATGAATTCCTATTTATTTCAAAGGGACTACTCTCAAAGACTGCAGTACTGGGTCCCACATTCCTAGTTTCTCCTCGACTAGGATCTTTGACTGTATTCTAGTACCAATCCTGGTGGTTAAGAAAGCTAATCTTTATGGAAAAGCCCCAGAAAACTTAACAGAAATTGACTGTCCTACAGAATTTAATTTAAAAAATCCTCTGTTGTGCTCCATTGGGTGGTTCAAAATCCCTAGAAAAAGGGTATCAATTCTCCATTACATTCCATAGATTTTGAGTGTAATTTCTACAGGTTTCATCCCTATTAATTAAATTCTATAAGACTGTTCTGTAATCTAACACAACTACTTAAAGCGCAGTGACTAAGTGCTGTGATTTATTAGAGCAGTGGAAAGTGCCATCTTGCGTGTGCAAGTTGTTCTGATACAAATCCTCTCTAATTTGACACAAAGGAGGTAACTAGTCTGAAAAAGAAAGGATGATTAGGGTGATTAGAGTGCTAGTTTGTGACCCAGGGGAGTGGATTCAGTTCCCTGCTCTGCCACAAACTTCCTGTCTGACCTTGGGCAAGTCATTTAGTGTCCCTGGACCTCAGTTCCCCATCTGTAAAATGAGAATGGTGGCCCTTCTCTATCTCACAGGGGTGTTGTGAGGATAAATACATTGATGATTCTGGGATGTTCAGATTTTGTAATAATGGGGACTATACAAGGACTTAAGATAGATATTGAAAGGTATCTGCTAGAGAAGCAGTGTGTTCATGAGTGCTCCTTTTTTATCTTAGATCTTAGATCACTTTGGGGCCCTACAGCAGGAATATTACATCTGTTATAAACTATGATATCAACACTCAATCTTGTGTTTTGGCATAGAGCACTATGAAGCGCCTGATCGTGCAACATGCTTAATACCCACAACTCCAAACAAAATCACAGGCATAAGTGAGTACTCAGCATCCTTCAGGAGGCAGAGAGCCCAGCATGTATTGGTATTTTAGTGGTTACAACAAGGTCCTGGAGTAAACTTAACACCCCCACCAAAACAAAGTGGCAAGCTTGCAATTCCCTGGGCCTCCCAGTGTAGCTGAGAAATTGGTAATATTACAGCACAAAGACACAGATTGTCCTTCCACCAATAAGACAAAGAACATCTGAAAAATATGGAGTTACACCAGGGATGATTTAGTCTTATGGAATCTAAAAATAAAACTATTGAATATTAAGGGCTCAATTCTGCCATGTACTGAGCATTATGCCCCTGAACCAGGGAAGTACTTAAACTGAGTAGTTAAGCAGCTGCTTAAGTGCTTTGCTGGATCTGAGTCAGAGCCCTCAGCATGATCAAGCTGGAAGTTAGCATGCAGCATAATGCCCATTTTAACATGAATTATGTAAAACAGTTCATTTAAAGCTTCTGATGCTGATTTGTTGCTACAATAAAAGTCATCATTCATTTCTGGGCATTCCTGACTGTCTTTTTTATTGCACTCCCATCCCCTACAGATCAGGGCGGTGGACCACATTATAGGACCATATTTTTGCATTCAGATAGTGCCACCCTTTAAGCATTTTTGTTCATGGGAAAGGATTATGTAGGCATGGTGTGTTTGTTCCCTCTCGCTCTTTACTATACTATAAGTTGAAAACCCATTGCCACAGACAGTACTATTGCATAGTGTGTTATTTGATGTCTGCTTTTAAGACGACTTCTATAAAGAATGGTAAAAATTGAATCCATTTCTAAATTTGAAAAATTATCAAACTTGCATGTTAGTATTTCTTTTTTCATCTCACTAGCATTGATGCTTTAAAGCACGAGAACAATTTTAATTTCCATAGAGGTTAGCCTTGCCCTGATAGAAGTGTAAAATTAGGTTGAAATAGATGTTTTCTTCTGCATAACTAGGTTGGCATCACAGGCTTCTCTTTGATACTTAAGCAGCTGAGGCATGCAGAGTCAACACTTTCATCTCAGAACAAAGCATTCAGTAGGCAATAGAAATAGCAGTGGTAGCATTCTAGCAACTTTATGCTGCACAAAGGAAAGAGGCTGGATATAAGGAGAAAATGAGTAAACAAATCAAGTACAATAAATCAGATTAACAAATCTATGAAAAAGCAGATAAGGTCACAATCTCTAACATTGTTCTTGTATTTGCTATGGCTGTTCATCTCTGCTTTATGCATATAGCAATTTTATTGTGAAGCTTTTAGTTACCATTAAGTGCTGACAAAGAGAGACAAGAAACTTAGAAAGAAAAGACATGTTCTTTTATCTCAATCTCAAATAATATGTAGGCAAGAGCAAAGCTAGTTTACCGCTGCGCTTTCAGCCTCTGATCTTTGCTTTTCTGTGTGGCACATGCAATACTACTTTTTATGTGTAGACTTTTAACAAAGCTGGAACTAGTTAATTCATTTCATGAAAAAGGTTCTAAATTGAAAGTACAGAATTCTCCATGACAATGAGAGATGTGCTAAACTACTTGGAAAGAATTCAGGTCACTCAGAGCTCCCAGGCAGTAGATGAGTAGAAGATATTTGCAAAGAAAGAAACTTACTCCATATTGGAATTTTTTCATATTGCATGGATCCATTTTACTAAAAAACACCCATCTTTCACACTTTATTTATTTATTTCCATGGCACAGCGCAGACTCACCCTGGCAGCACCTCCTGCTGGTCATCCTCGGGAATTAGCTCTTCGACCCAGGAGCGCCCTCTGCAGGCCAGTGATCCCTCCCAGGACGCCAGTGCCCTTATCTCAGGGTTCTGCCTCCTGCAGTACCCCACAGTCTTACTGGGTTTCCCCACCCCAGGGGAACCCCCACCCCCTATCCCCACATCGCTAGGGTTACCATCCATCCGGGTTTCCCCAGACATGTCCGGCTTTTTCAGCTTTAAATGGCCGTCCGGGGGGGGGGATTTCTAATAAAGTAGAAATGTCCGGGATTTCCCCCTTCCCCTCATGCAGAGTGCAGCGCGGCTGATTGGACGGCTGGGCCTGATTGAAAGCCGCTCGCAGCCACTGGGGCCTCTAGCAGCCAGAGTCCCTCCCCCTCCCCCGCTCCCTCCTCCCCAGCAGAGCAGTGCCTTATTTGTTTGGCTGCACGGAGCCCGCAGCTCTCCCTCGGCCTGGTGGGGGGGCAGGCAAGGGACAGGGAATGGGGGGGTTAGATTGGTTAGGGGTTCTGGGGGGGCTGTCAGGAGAAGGGGGTGTAGAGAGCGGTCGGGGGTTCTGGGGGGGCTGTCAGGAGAAGGGGTGTAGAGAGCGGTTGGGGCAGGCAAGGGACAGGGAATGGGGGGTTAGATTGGTCGGGGGTTCTGGGGGGGCTGTCAGGAGAAGGAGGTGTAGAGAGCGGTTGGGGCAGGCAAGGGACAGGGAACGGGGGGGTTAGATTGGTCACGGGTTCTGGGGGGGGCTGTCAGGAGAAGGGGTGTAGAGAGCGGTTGGGGCAGGCAAGGGACAGGGAATGGGGGGTTAGATTGGTCGGGGTTCTGGGGGGGCTGTCAGGAGAAGGGGGTGTAGAGAGCGGTTGGGGCAGGCAAGGGACAGGGAACGGGGGGTTAGATTGGTCGGGGTTCTGGGGGGGCTGTCAGGAGAAGGGGGTGTAGAGAGCGGTTGGGGCAGGCAAGGGACAGGGAACGGGGGGTTAGATTGGTCGGGGGTTCTGGGGGGCTGTCAGGAGAAGGGGTGTAGAGAGCGGTTGGGGCAGGTAAGGGACAGGGAACGGGGGGTTAGATTGGTCGGGGGTTCTGGGGGGGGCTGTCAGGAGAAGGGGTGTAGAGAGCGGTTGGGGCAGGCAAGGGACAGGGAACGGGGGGGGTTAGATTGGTCGGGGATTCTGGGGGGGGCTGTCGGGAGAAGGGGGTGTAGAGAGCGGTTGGGGCAGTCAGGGGATAGGGAGCAGGGAGACTTAGATAGGGGGTTGGGTCCTGGGGGCATTTAGGGTGGGGGGGACAGGTGGGGGTAGGGGGATTCTGAGGGGGGTGGGAAGTGGGAGGGGGCGGGGCTGGGGCAGGGCTAGGGCGGCACCCCATGTCCTCTTTTTTGATTGTTGAAATATGGTAACCCTACACATCGCCTCAGTCATGGCTACTGCCAGTCTCTGTTTAGCCCCCGCGCCCTGGGGCGGACTGCAGTCTATCAGCCGATCATCACAGGCAACAAAGGGTTTGGACTGGCTGCCTTTACCCACCCTCCGGCTGCCCCTCTGCAAGCTCAATACCTAGGAGGCCTAGAACGAGGCCCTGCAGCCTGAGGAGTTACTGGCCTAGGGCTTCCCAGCTCCTAAGGCCTTTTCCCAGCCCTGCCTCCCTCTAGGTCCCCTGGGTGAGTTCCCCAGCAGCCAGGCCTATCTCCCTATCAAGTCAGAGTGAGACTGCTCCCTCTAGCTTCCCTGGCCTTCGTATAATGCCCAATTGCTTAGTTTGGGGCATGGCCCCAGCTGCAGCCACTTCCCCCAATCAACTGGGGTTTTACTCCCTTGTCCAGCCCCAGCTCTCTGCAGGGATTTTCCAGCCCCTTCCAGGCTGGAGCGGGTGTTCACCCCGCTACAATTTCTAAGCACAAAAAGGTCCCTTTTGCAGTGGAGATGACTTCTCACTGAAAACTAGCAACAGCTAGCTCTGAAATTCAAGGTCTGAGTACAGTTTGAAGGGAGGGCTCAAGATCTGCTGAAGTTAAATGGCAAAAATATTTGTAGGAGATTCCCAGGGAAATGTACACCATACACTTGCGTAAGATATCAACACTGCTCACCAGAGTTCCTAGGGACAAGTATAAGACAGAGGATCCATATGGATTCAGAAGTGTGTGTGGGTTTCTTGGGGTTTTTTGGGAGGGAGGGGCGGGTTTGCAAGAAATGCAGGTGCCAATTATATTTTGCTGAAATTTTAACACCAACATTAAAAGTGAAAATGAAAAAAAAAATGTAATATTAACCTTCCCTTCTCCCCCCCAAAAATAGCTTTCACATTATGTGTTTTGAAACTAGATAACCAACATGTACATCTCAAGTAATGGGGAATGCATCTGTTGTATTTCTATATATAACCTTTTCTCTTAATCTAACATCATTGCTTCCACTGTTTTAGTGAAATCTTTTATTTCATGTCATATCTACTATGTGTTACTTCTACATAAAATGTAATTTTGGTTTGCTCTGAGATACATTTGATTTCTGTTGGGCTCTTATATCTTTCCAGAGTCCAGAAATATACATATTTTTGCCACCATCTAACTTAAAGAAACCCATTCATGAGTGCATAATGAATAATTTAGGGTTACCATTCGTCCGGATTTTCCCGGACATGTCCGGCTTTTTGGGTTAAAAATAGCGTCCGGGGGGAATTTGTAAATAGCGACAAATGTCCGGGATTTCCCCCCATGCAGAGCATGGCAGGGCTGCAGGAAATTCAGCCGCTCGCATGGGGCTCCGGCAGCCAGAGCCCTTCCCCCGCAGCTTCAGATCAGCTGACGGAGTCCAGCCCGGCCAATGTAGAGCTACTCCCCTCCGCTCCCCTCCCCTCCCTGCATTCTCAGATCACCGGCCGGCCGGGCCGTTCACATCGGGCCTCGGCAGCTCCTCCTCCTCCCCCCTTCTCCTCCTCCCCTGCTCCCCCTCCCCTGCTGCCCAGGGCCCCGCTCCGGCAGCACTGTGCGGGGGCAGGGACTGGGTTGTGTGTTGCGCTGGGGAGCGCAGGGTAAGGGGGCCAGGGGGCTGGAGAAGGGGCAGGGGGTTTCTGGAGGGGGCAGTCAAGGGACAGAGAGTAGGGGGGATTGGATGGGTCAGGGGTTCTGGGGGGGCTGTCGGGGCGGCGGTGTGGAGAGGGGACGAGGCAGGCAGGGAGCAGAGGGGGTTGGATAGGGCGTGGGAGTCCCTGGGGTCTGTCTGGGGGCGGGGGTGTGAATATGGGGTGGGGGTGTGGATAAGGGTCGGGGCAGTCAGGGGACAGGTAGGGTCCTAGGGGTGCAGTTAGGGTGGGGGGTTCTCAGGAGGGGGCAGTCAGGGGGTGGGAAGTGGGAGGGAGTGGATGGGGTGGGGCGGGGCTAGAGCGGGGCTCCCCCCCCCCAGTGTCCTCTTTTTTGATTGTGGAAATATGGTAACCCTAGAATAATTAATATTGAAAAGTCTTCCAAATTGCACAGAGTTGAAGTTAGAATATAGTTATGATCTTATTGTAATTATATTATCCCCGAATTTTTTCACTCTCAGGCAAAAATTATCCAAAACATGTGGTTTTCCTGTTTACTTTGAGTAGTTCCAGCAGAGATTATTAACCAAAGCTGAGGAAATTTTGAGCAAAAAGATGGATTGGGAGAAAAAACTTAGAGAAATGTGAATGAAAATTAGGAGTCTGAGAAGAGCTTATCAAATGGCCATATCAAGAACAATGATATCTTTATCTAAAAGGCCTATTGGTTCAGTGGCAAAGTGAAGGCAGCAATCAGAAATAAAAAAGCAATATATAACAAATGAAAAAGGGGGAAATAGATAACTTCTTATTTATATTGATTGCTATGAAGTGCAGAAGATTGATAAGGGATGCTAAAGACAGCAGGGAACTATCCATGTGCTGCAGGGCTAAGGAAAAATCAGATGGTGTTTAAGAAGTCATAGTAATGGTATAGACTCATTGCTAGATGGAAATAGTAAAATTGTTAATAATGATGCAGAAGAGGCAGAAATGTTCAAATGTTTCTGTTCTGCATTTGAAAAGAAGCATAATGATGTAGTTCTGCCATGTAAGGATAATGAAGTACTTTCCAGTCCATTAATAACTGGGGAAAATGTTAGACAACATCTACTAGGGATAAACATTTTTTTTAAATCTGCAAGTATGGATAACTTGCACCCAAAAGTCCTAAAGGAGATCTCTGGCCCGCTGATGTTTAATTTTAAATAGATCTTGAAATACCAGGGAAATTCCAGAAGAGTGAAAGAGAGCTAATGGTGTGCCATTATTCAAAAGGGCAAACAAGCTGACACAGAATTCAACTGATTAAAAAAATTAAAGGACAGAATACAATTAATGCTACACAGTTTTATGAAAAATAGGTCTTGTCAAACATGATATCATTCTTTGATGAGATTACAAATGTAGTTGCTAAAAGTAACTGTATAGAAAAAATAGACTTTTGTGAGGCATTTGACTTAGTATCACACAACATTAAGATAAAAAAATTAGCTCAATACATTATTATCAGAATGATTCAATCAAATTAAGAACAGTCTAACTTACAGATCTCAGAAAGTAGTTCTCAACAGAGCTAGTTAATCTATTAATTATTATTATTATATGTTCTAGTGAGGTTCCACAAGGATCTTTACTAGACCTGATGCTATTCAACGTTTTCATCAATGATCTGGAAGTAAATTTAAAATCACAGCTGAAAAAAACTGCAGATGACACACAGATTGGCAAAGTGGTAAATACTGATGAGCACAGGGCAGTCACACAAAGCGATATAGATCCCTTGGTAACCTGGGCCCATTCAATCACAATGTGTTTTAATATAGCCAAATGCAAAATCCATCTAGGAACAAGGAAGGCAGGCCATACCTCCAGGATGGGGAACTGTATGCTGGAAACAGGAGTCATAGTGGGGCCATAGTGGACAAGCAACTGAACATGAGCTGGTAGCCAAAAGAGCTAATGTGCTCCTTGGATAAATAAATAGGGGAGGAGCGAGTAGCAGTAGGGTAGTGATTTTATCTCTTATTATGGCAGTGGTGAGGCCAGCACTGGAAAAGTGCATATAGTACTAGTGTCTGCATTTTTTAAAGGCTGTTGAAAAATTGGAGAGGCTACAGAAAGAGCCACAAAAGTTATTCAAGTGCTGGAGAAAATGCTTTAGAGTGAGAGACTTAAAGAGTTCAATCTCTTTAGCTTATCAGAAAGAAGTAAGTAACCTCTCAATGTATAAGTACCTTCATGAGGAGAAAATATCAGGTACTAAAGTTTCTTTAATCTAGTGGAGAAAGATATAACGAGAACCAAAGGCTGGAAAGTTGAAGCCAGACAAATTCAAGTTAGAATTTAGTCACAAAGGGGGTTTTGTTGTTGTTGTTTTAATTAAGAAAATGGTTGTTTTCACTACATAATCCAAGGGAAAACCCTTGAATCCTGGTGTGCCTTTCCTTGATCCTTATCAATCAGGCTTTATGCCTGGTTATGTTATGAAAGGTTCATTGGCCTAGTTGGTCATTAATTTCCTTCTAGATAATGAAGAAAGCAATAAATATGGCATCGATACACAGGTTGGAACTCTGATATGACACACTAACAAGCATACAAAGCAAAAACATGCCACCACATTCTGCACCAGCTTTGGTCAGATCTTCAAAGAGAGCCACATGTACAGCACATTACAGAGTGAGAAGACTTGGATTACTGAGGCAAAATCCACATCCAAGTCGCAATCATTGTGCCAAGAAAAGATGTAAAAAGGCACCCCAGGCCACCACGTCACCCAAGACTCCAGGAGCAATCAGGGTCCAGGAGTACACCGTACCAAGATTCAACCTCCTGCACCCTTCACCATCACCGCTTCTATTTCTTTGGCCCCTTCCCATCAAAACTCTCACCCCTGCCTACCCATCCTCCTGCTCACTCTGTTTCTTTTCATCTCTCACCCTCTCCTGCTGGTACTCAGTTTAATTTGAATCATCTCCTCTGACATGACATTTGAAGCATGTCTCTCTCTCAGCAACCTCTCCTCCTGACTCACAGCCCATCCTGAGTCATCACTCTGAGCAACCTCTCCTACTCCTGATGTTTCCAGTCTCTCCCTTCGCACCTCTCCTCACAACAATCCATCCAACTCTTCTCTCTTACCTCCCTCTATGATGTTGTCATCTACAATCCTGCTACACCCCTTCAACTTCCCTTTCACTCCCTCTCCCATTTTTGCACCTGGCTCTCCCTCTTCCTTTCCCTCACAATTTCCACCTTCATCTTTGGCAATTTAAGCTTCCACACTGATGTCTTATCCATCCCCTTAGCCAACTGCTTCCTCAGCCTCACTTGTGTGATCCTGTATCTTGGATCAACTCTCCCACTCACTAACATGTAGGGTGACCAGACAGCAAATGTGAAAAATCGGGGTGGAGGGGGGGGGTAATATGAGCCTATGTAAGAAAAAGACCCAAAAATCGGGACTGTCCCTATAAAATCGGGACATCTGGTCACTCTATTAACATGGCCATTCATTGATCACTTCTTCTCAAAGCAATATTTCTTCTCTGATCTTCCCCTTACTAAGCTCCATCTCTGAGCACCCCTCCTCCCTTCCAACACTGCTCACTTGCACTCTCTACCTGACCTATCTGATCTCCAGTCCATCAAGGTCCATGACTTCTCTGCTACTCTCAATGCCACCTCCACTCTCCACAATCTCCTCCGCAGACTTATTCATTGAATTCCTTCCCTCTACTACCCATGGCGCTTTCACCCCTCTTTGTGCATTCAAATAGCTTTCAAATTTCCTGATCTAAGCACTTCACTATGCAATCTTATATGCATTTTTTTTTTTGCATTTATACAAGTTTAAATAAAGTTTCAGACAAGTATCACAAACAAAAAATTCCCCATCTAATGAAAACTCCTGTTTATCTGAATAGAACAAGAGACATGAGACTTATTTGAGTAAATGGAGTTCCAATATTTTCCTTTAGCACTTTTACTTAATTTTATTTGTTTCACTCCAAGGTCTTTTATTGTAAGTTGCTTTATTTTTTTTTCTTTTAAATGTTGCTGGTCTTTATTATTATGGAATTGTTCTTATTTACTTCACATTTTGTAAACAGTCTCAATTCAATTCTACATCATCAAATCAAACACAAACCTACTAGCAATACACAGAACAGCCTCTGGTTAACTTCTTTCAAAAGAAAAGGGATTTTTTTTCTTTGTGTCTAATTTTCATCTGTTTATCAACTCATGTATTGAAATTCAAATCACTGTTGCAGGAAAACAACATTTCCTTTCATTTGGATCATGAATCCACAGACCCCCCCTCCCCCCGCCACTAACTGTCAATCGTGTGACCCCTCAATGGGGAATACACAAAAATTATGGAATTTCCAGTTAGTGGAAAATTTTAAAATATCAGAAATCGAATAACAAAATTCCCCACAAATCTGCTCAGGAGATAGGCATTCAGTTCTTGCCTCTGTCACAGACTTGCTTCATGACCTTGAGCAAGTGACTTAGGAGCAAATTTTCAACAGTACCTACTAACTTTGATTGCCTCCATTTTGAGGTTACCTATTTGAGACAAATAGCACAAGCAAAGTTGCCGACTCCCACAAATATCAAAAGTCTTGCACTTATTGCTGGTTTTCTTAAAGGCTCTGTTCCTGGAGTCAGGTAATGATGAGAGAATTTCAGATTCCATTTTTTTTTTTAAGTATCTTTCTAGCCCTCATGGCTACAGACAAAACACTTGAAAATATGATCCTTAAAGACTCAGAAACCAGAATATCAAGAAAAAGCAATTGAAATGTATTCTATTTTCAATGTGGGTGGGGGGAGACAGACGATCATTTCTGAATACTAGTGGGTTTGCAGATGTTCAAAGGTGCTGAGCATCCACGGTTCCAGTTTATTTCAATGGAGAACACAAATGACTCACCCAGAAATAGAACCCAGAACTCCTGACTTCCTGTTCTGCCCTTTAGACCATCCTCGCTGAGGGCCATACTGTTTGTGTGCCTTAGATGGGTGTGCAAGATCATAAGTGTAGTTCCTGCTCTGTGGGGAGTACAGGAATTGCTTCTTCCATATTCCCCCTCCCCAAGGCAAACAACACCCCAAAAGGGTAAAGAGAAGGGGCATAGAGGAGACAGAGCCAAAGGTCCACCCCCTACCACATAAATCAGTGTAGGCAGCACCTTATAAAAAGGTTGTTACAGGGGATACACTCTTTCTTTGCATTGGGGAGAAGCAGGAGACTTTCTGCTCATAGTGTTTTCCTTTGGGAAGGGCTGCACCATACTGAAGGCCTGTGCTGAAGGCACAAAGGAGCCATAAATGGTTATTATTTGTTTTTGCCTCTTCCTAACATCACTATGTTCCATTTCAGTTGATTGGCTGCTGTCCCTCTCCACTCAGAACAATATGCTTTTTTCTTTCCTCTGGCTGGAATACTTATTGTGACAGGTTTTGTTGTTGCTTCCCTCACCCCACTCCACTCCACTCCACTCCAGCCCTTCCCAGTGGCTATTCCTTGCCCTGACAGTGAAAACACACTTCATCTATTCCCACCCATCATCCAGTCTGAAAAAATAAATCATTAGTGAGCTCTCAGTAAATCATCCATGTCCAAACAAGCGTGTTCAAGAGGTTTACAGTGTGAAATTGAAAATAGAGAAATAAATTATGGAAGCAAATGCTGCTCTCAAAGGCTAAACCCTGAACACTACTGATCACAGGAATGAAACCCTACCTAGAAATGAGAGGAAAAACAGGCATGACATTTGAGATTTTCATAATTCCTTAAAATTGTGTTTGAAATAAAAAGTACATGCACTGATCTAAGAGGAGAAAAAACATTCACATTATTTTTCCATGTCATTTTAACTAATACCTGCTGTGAACATACATTTGCTCATAAAAACAATTATAGTATCCAATATTTAAGCATTTCCAGGGAAATCTGTCAGTTCTCTACTTGCTGTACTCAATCTTTTTGCCTGCTATAGCAAGTGGTATTAAATAATTTATTGCAGGTGAAAACCAATCTTTGATATTAATATTATTCATATTCCTGCTCAGAAAGGAACTTCATAAAATATCCACCATTTAGGATATAGTGATATGTAGGGGGGAACCTCAATATTGATGCAAAAATTGTTATCAATAAATTATTATAATGTATTCTTATGTTAGGTCATTAAAAACTCATCTGCACCTTTACTGAATTTAAGAATTCCTCACAATTATTTTTATGGCCATGCTGCTTGGAGAATATAACAACGTTTGCTTATGTTTCTGGTTGCTTATTTTATTAAATGTGATGTTCACACTAAATAGAGAAATTCCAGACGGTTTCTGCTTTCTTCCACCTAGAGACAGGCCAAGTATTAGGAAAGATTACACCCAAGTGTTTACATAGACTCTAAATGGCAGCTTTTTATAACTTCTATTTTGCTTTAGGTTTCTATGCTGTTTTGAAAAATGTATATAAGCATTGGTTATTGCAATTTGTGCCTTGTACAACATATTTAATAGAAATTGCTAGTTGCAAGTGATAAATATATCACAAATGGCAGCCCATAAATCCAAGAATCATTTTGGTCAAAAGGCAAACAAACCACAAGGGTCTTTATCAAAGAACAGAATTCATCTCTTGTATAAGATACCAGCAGGTATAGAGATGAACTTACCTTGAAAAAACAAACTTTGTAACATATTTATGTTTAAAAGAGTCCCAAGTTTCAAAGAGCGTAAAAGTGTTTGTTCTGGATCAAGAAGGGTAACTCTGAGGATTCTTATCAGGAGTCATAAAACTAAGTTATACAAGTAATGTTTCCTTTACAACCCCATCCCCACTTCCCTTTGCAAGAAAAAAAATTGCTGGTTTAAATCTATTCAAAAGGTGTTAAATAATTTTCTTATTAAAAACAATTATTTATAAGCACACTAAAGCCTTCAAACTTGAAGAAAAACTGTAATGACTGGAAAAGGTTTTACAGAATTTGTTGGTTACTTCTATCTTATTCATTTTTCCCCTCAATAGTGCAAACCTTTGTTTATGCCTTAAATGCTTGAAGATGGCACCGACTTCTTTCGAGATGTATGTTGCAAATATTTTATCTAAACACAACGCTTGTAGTGTAATAATTTCCTAATATCATTGCTATGTAAATGGTAAGTTTCTTCATGGACCAACATGGAATCCAATTACCTTGTTAGACTGGATACTAATACAAGAAGCCATCTGAGTATAGAATATTTATGTTAAGTGGTGAATTAGTTATCTGGCAATGCTTAAGCAACCTCCTTACCAAACTGAAAGACAAGAGCCACCTTTCCAAAGGCTGTTAAGAAGAGACAATACCTTCTTGAATGGCTATGTAAATTTAAAGATGCTCTAAGAATTAATTCACTTTAAAAAGGCTATTCTGAAAACTAAAAAGCTTTTATATAGAAAGTAAGGGTGTTTGGATTTATTTCAATTCCTACCAAGCCCTGATGAAAGGACTGAAAAAAAAGGAAGTGTTAAAACTCTAACTTTAAAGATGCCCTGACAACTTTATGTCACAAAGACAAAGGCAGTGTCATCATCAAGTTGAAGAAAAAGCAAGTATCTTTCAAAATCACTGAATTCCCTTTCACAAGTTACTTTTAAAGTGCAGATGCAGGCAAAAGACAAGAAGATAAAAAATTATTGCATTGTGTCATCTTGGCCCTCTTAATGCCCTCCTGGGATTCTTGGTTTGGCATGTTCCTATGAAGAATTGACATTTTCTTCTTGAGAAATATAAAAGTTCTTTTAAGCCAATGGCTAGATATGGAATGAGATATTAATGCAATTCCTGTTTCATTAAAATGATCAGAGCTGATGCAGTCTGAATCTGGTTACAGTATAATAGCAACTACAAGTCACAGAAGTAGAAAGAAACTACTGTTAACAAAGTTGGGCAAAGTAATGGAAATATCTATATATCTATATCTATGGATATATTTTATTTGTGTGGTCATGAAATTAGTTATATATAAGGCTGCAATTCTGTCACGGAGGTTGCGTAAGTCATGGATTCCGTGACTTTCCGTGACCTCCGTGACTTCCACAGCTGCAGCGGCTGGTGTGGCTGACCCCAGGGCCAGCCACTGCTGGAGCGGCCCCGGGGCCAGCCACACCAGCCACTGCTGGAGCAGCCCCAGGGCCAGCCACTCGGACGGACCCCAGGGCCAGCTGCACTGGCCACTGCCCAGGTGGCCCAGGGCAGCTGGCCCCAGGGAGCACCTGAGCAGCAGCAGTCCTGAGGGCTGCTGGAGTAGCGGCCCCAGGGAGTACCCAAGCATCGGTTCCGGGGACAGCACTAGGGACTGCCCAAGCAGCAGTAGTCCTGGGGACGGTTGGAACAGCAGCCCCAGAAAGTGTCCCAGCATTGGTCCTGGGGAAGCCCCAGGACCACCCAAGCAGCAACAGTCCTGGAGGCAGCCCCTGAGGCTGTTGGGAGAATGATCCCCGGGGGCCTCAGAGCAGCGGGCCGCTGGAGGCAGTCAGCACCCACCACTGGAGTAGGGGCTCCCCAGAGCAGCCAGGCCCAGGAGCAGAGATTTAGCAATGGGTATTTATAGTAAAAGCCAGAGACAGGTCACGGGCCGTGAATTTTTGTTTATTGCCTGTGACCTATCAATGACTTTTACTAAAAATACCTCTAACTAAATCTTAGCCTTAGTTATTTGTGAATATTTATACAACTGTTAATATTCATTAACATTTTGAATGTTTCTCATATTTGTACCAGAAATGTGTTATTCAATATTCATTGTTATTTATCATTCCTTATTCTCTCATAAAATATTTTCAGTCAACCAATTAGAGAATAAAAAATACACCACGAGACTAAATCAGACATAGTAAGCAGCATTAATAAATAGTGCAAATGAACTGTTCCCAATTCACAAAAAAAATCTATAAATTATCCTCACAAACTATTGAGCAAATACTTACAAATATTAATAATATTGGGACTTTTCAGCTTGAAAAAGACGACAACTAAGGGGGGGGATATGATAGAGGTCTATAAAATCATGACTGGTGTGGAGAAAGTAAATAAGGAAGTATTATTTACTCCTTCGCATAACACAAGAACTAGGGGTCACCAAATGAAATTAATAGGCAGCAGATTTAAAACAAACGAAAGGAAGTATTTCTTCACACAACACACAGTCAACCTGTGGAACTCTTTGTTAGAGGATGTTGTGAAGGCCAAGACTATAACAGGGTTCAAAAAAGAACTAGATAAGTCCATGGTCTATCAATGGCTATTAGTCATTAATAGTCAGGATGGGCAGGGATGGTGTCCCTAGCCACTGTTTGGCAGAAGCTGAGAATGGGCAACAGGGGATGCATCATTTGATGATTACCTGTTCTGTTCATTCCCTCTGGGGCACCTGGCATTGGCTACTGTCAGAAGACAGGAAACTGGGCTAGATGGACCTTTGGTCTAACCCAGTACGGCTGTTCTTATGTAATATATAACTATAAATCAGAAATAGTTTGACTCATTCACAAACTAAAAGAGGCCTATGTTTGTCAAAGTGTTGGGTCAATGGATACTGTTCAATGAGCTGTAATTACTACAATACTTATGTATTGCATCTACACCAGTCACTCAACAACTCTTAAAGCTAAGCAATAAGGAGGAGATTTCTAAAGGCAAAAAAGGCATTTAGGTGTCTAAATCCCATTTGTGCCTTTGAAAATCTCCTTTATAAATCTATAAATGCTCATGCTATGTGTATTTGATACTTCTCTGTGTGCAATATTTTCAAAAACAAGTATTTGTATTAAACACTTACATTAAAGAAATAAAAATAAAATGCCATAGCTACATTTTTGCAATATAATTAGTCATTCATTTTTTTCATACCTCGATGAAGATGCCAAAAAAATAGAGGAAAATGTGATTATAAGATCAAATCTATGCTTCAGATAGAATGATTAATTCAATAGGAAAGTTAGTAAGAAATGATAGATGTGTATCTACCACAATTCAGTGGTACTATTTTTTAACCAATACATTGTCTAATAGGTACAAAAACTGGAAACTGAACAAAAAGCAATTTTCATTTCCAAATCACTTTATAGTTATGCATTTGCAATTTAAGTAACATTCTTAATCCTGTCTAATAGGCCTCCTGCCTGATACAACAAGTTCACACTTACCTGGGGGACATTTTCTTCTCTACATATGGCATACAGTTATAACTCTGTGAACCTAAACTATAAAAGTGTTAAACTTAGATGGGATGGTCTCAGAGTACAGGGATGCTGTACAGTTACTGAAACATAACTAGATATCTGTTTCCTCAGCTATGCATATTGCTGCACTCTGGTGCTGGAAGTATGATTTCCATTGTCATTCTAGTTATTTATTTTATTTATTTCCCTTTCTAAATCCCTGTATGCCAACTGGCTAATAGCAATTACCATCTAATCAGAGTGCAGGATTTTCAATAGTCACTGTATTATCATTTTTGAATTCCTATGCAGTGAATATGCAAGTCCCTTTGTTCTGATTAGCGCTACTAACTGGCTTCTGGACTTACAGTTATCAAGTTGGTTACGGAGATGCCACCTCTCCCTTAAAATGAAACAGAAAAAATCCAAAAGTTACATAAAAATAAAGAAAAAATAACAATCAGCAGATAAAAAGGAGGAGTCTACCCATAAAAGGGAAATTGTATTAAAAATATTGTTATGGCAGGAATTATCAGATGGCGCTATTACATGTAGTCTTACAAATTCTTTTTATCAGCGTGCAAGCAAGATTTGAGCCTTTAAAGATATAGGGTATGTCTACACTACGAAATTAGGTCGAATTTATAGAAGTCGGTTGTTTAGAAATCGTTTTTATAAGGTCGATTGTGTGTGTCCCCACACAAAATGCTCTAAGTGCATTAAGTCGGCGGATTGCGTCCACAGTACCGAGGCTACCGTCGACTTAGAATCATAGAATCCCAGGGTTGGAAGGGACTTCAGGAGGTCATCTAGTCCAACCCCCTGCTCAAAGCAGGACCAATCCCCAGACAGATTTTTGCCCCAGATCCCTAAATAGACTCATAGACTCATAGACTTTAAGGTCAGAAGGGACCATTATGATCATCTAGTCTGACCTCCCGCATGATGCAGGCCACAAAAGCTGACCCACCCACTCCTGGAATAATTCTCTCCCTTGACTCAGCTGTTGAAGTCCCCAAATCATGATTTAAAGACTTCAAGTCGCAGAGAATCCTCCAGCAAGCGACCCCTGCCCCATGCTGCGGAGGAAGGCGAAAAACCTCCAGGGCCTCTGCCAATCTACCCTGGAGGAAAATTCCTTCCCAACCCCAAATATGGCGATCAGCTGAACCCCGAGCATGCGGGCAAGATTCTCCAGCCAGACCCTCCAGAAAAAAGTTCTCTGTAGTAACTTTTAATATCCCATCATTGACCATTGTTACTAATTACCAGCGATTGCACGTTATTGACCTATTGACTAAAATCACGTTATCCCATCAAACCATCCCCTCCATAAACTTATCAAGCTTAATCTTAAAGCCAGAGAGGTCTTTCGCCCCCACTGTTTCCCTCGGAAGGCTGTTCCAGAACTTCACCCCTCTGATGGTTAGAAACCTTCGTCTAATTTCAAGCCTAAACTTCCCGACGGCCAGTTTATATCCATTTGTTCTCGTGTCCACATAAGTACTGAGCTGAAATAATTCCTCTCCCTCCCTGGTATTTACCCCTCTGATATATTTAAAGAGAGCAATCATATCCCCCCTCAGCCTTCTTTTGGTTAAGGTAAACAAACTGAGCTCCTCGAGTCTCCTTTCATACAACAGGTTTTCCATTCCTCGGATCATCCTAGTGGCCCCCCTCAAGGATAGAACTCACAACCCTGGGTTTAGCAGGCCAATGCTCAAACCACTGAGCTATCCCTCCCCCCAGAGCGTTGCACTGTGGTAGCTATCCCACAGTTCCCGCAGTCTCTGCCGCCCATTGGAATTCTGGGTTGAGATCCCAATGCCTGATGGGGCAAAAACAGTGTTGCGGGTGATTCTGGGTACATGTCATCAGGCCCCACCCTTCCTCCCTCCCTGCCGTGAAAGCAACAGAAGACAATCATTTGGCGCCTTTTTTCAGCCCAGACGCCATAGCACTGGGATCACGGAGCCCGCTCAGATCACCGCGGCAATTATGAGCACTTTAAACACCACGCGCATTATCCTGGAGTATATGCAGGACCAGAACCTGCCAAGGCAAAACCAGGCGAGGAGGCGACGGCAGCGCAGCGATGAGAGTGATGAGGAAATAGACATGGACATAGACCTCTCACAAAGTACGGGCCCCAGTAATGTGCAAATCATGGTGTTAATGGGGCAGGTTCATACCGTGGAACGCCGATTCTGGGCCAGGGAAACAAGCACAGACTGGTGGGACCGCATAGTGTTGCAGGTGTGGGACGATTCCCAGTGGCTGCGAAACTTTCGCATGCGTAAGGGCACTTTCATGGAACTTTGTGAGTTGCTTTCCCCTGCCCTGAAGCGGCAGAATACCAAGATGAGAGCAGCCCTCACAGTTGAGAAGCGCGTGGCGATAGCCCTGTGGAAGCTTGCAACGCCAGACAACTACTGGTCAGTCGGGAATCAATTTGGAGTGGGTAAATCTACTGTGGGGGCTGCTGTGATCCAAGTAGCCAACGCAATCAAAGAGCTGCTGGTATCAAGGGTAGTGACTCTGGGAAACGTGCAGGTCATAGTGGATGGCTTTGCTGCAATGGGATTCCCTAACTGTGGTGGGGCGATAGACGGAACCCATATCCCTATCTTGGCACCGGAGCACCAAGCCAGCGAGTACATAAACCGCAAGGGGTACTTTTCAATGCTGCTGCAAGCACTGGTGGATCACAAGGGACGTTTCACTAACATCAATGTGGGATGGCCGGGAAAGGTACATGATGCTCGCGTCTTCAGGAACTCTGGTCTGTTTCAAAAGCTGCAGGAAGGGACTTTCTTCCCAGACCAGAAAATAACCTTTGGGGATGGTGAAATGCCTATAGTTATTCTTGGGGACCCAGCCTACCCCTTAATGCCATGGCTCATGAAGCCATACACAGGCAGCCTGGACAGTAGTCAGGACCTGTTCAACTATAGGCTGAGCAAGTGCAGAATGGTGGTAGAATATGCATTTGGACGTTTAAAAGCACGCTGGCGCAGTTTACTGACTCGGATAGATCTCAGCGAAACCAATATTCCCATTGTTATTACTGCTTGCTATGCGCTCCACAATATCTGTTAGAGTAAGGGGGAGACATTTATGGCGGGGTGGGAGGTTGAGGCAAATCGCCTGGCCGCTGATTATGCGCAGCCAGACACCAGGGCGGTTAGAAGAGCACAGCAGGGTGCGGTGCGCATCAGAGAAGCTTTGAAAACCAGTTTCATGACTGGCCAGGCTACGGTGTGAAACTTCTGTTTGTTTCTCCTTGATGAACCCCCGCCTCCCCGGTTCACTCTACTTCCCTGTAAGCTAACCACCCTCCCCTCCCCCCTTTGAGCACCGCTTGCAGAGGCAATAAAGTCATTGTTACTTCACATTCATGCATTCTTTATTAATTCATCACACAACTAGGGGGATAACTGCCAAGGTAGCCCGGGAGGGGTGGAGGAGAAGGGAAGTGTCGGGTGGGGTGGGGGAGGAGATAAGGACAAGGACACACTGCACTTTAAAACTTATTGAAGGCCAGCCTTCTGTAGCTTGGGCAATCCTCTGGGGTGGAGTGGCTGGGTGGCCGGAGGCCCCCCCACCGCGTTCTTGGGCGTCTGGGTGAGGAGGCAATGGAACTTGGGGAGGAGGGCTGTTGGTTACACAGGGGCTGTAGCGGCAGTCTGTGCTCCTGCTGCCTTTCCTGCAGCTCAACCATACGCTGGAGCATATCAGTTTGATGCTCCAGCAGCCAGAGCATCGACTCTTGCCTTCTGTCAGCAAGCTGACGCCACCTATCCTCTTCAGCCCACCACTTGCTCTCTTCAGCCCGCGATTCAGCCCACCACTTCTCCTCATGTTCATATTGTGCTTTCCTGCACTCTGACATTGTCTGCCTCCACGCATTCTTCTATGCTCTGTCAGCGTGGGAGGACATCTGGAGCTCCGAGAACATGTCATCCCGAGTGCGCCTTTTTCGCCTTCTAATCTTCACTAGCCTCTGCGAAGGAGAAACATTTGCAGTTGGTGGAGGAGAAGGGAGAGGTGGTAGTTAAAAAGACACATTTTAGAGAACAATGGGTACACTCTGTCACGTTAAATCTTGCTGTTCACATTACACAGCACATGTGCTTTCGTTACAAGGTTGCATTTTTCCTCTTATATTGAGGGCCTGCCGGTTTGGTGTGAGAGATCACTCACGCAGTGCCAGGCAACAGAATTCGGCTTGCAGGCAGCCATGGTAAGCCACAGTCTTTTGGCTTTTTTAACCTTCATAACATGTGGGAATGGTTTCAAACAGCAGTGCCCTCATTTCACATACCAAGCGGCCGTTGGGTTGGCCATTTAAAATGGGTTTGCAATTTAAAAGGAGGGGCTGCGGTTTCCGGGTTAACATGCAGCACAAACCCAACTAACCCACCTCCCCTCCCCCCCATACCCAATTCTCTGGGATGATCACTAACAGCGGGGAACATTTCTGTTCAGCAGAGCAGGAACGGGCACCTCTGAACGTCCCCTTAATAAAATCACCCTATTTCAACCAGGTGACCGTGAATGATATCACTGTCCTGAGGATAACAAAGAGAGATAAGGAATGGATGTTGTCTGCATGCCAGCAAACACCGGGACCATACGCTGCCATGCTTTGTTATGCAATGATTCCAGACTACGGGCTACTGGCCTGGCGTGGTAAAGTGTCCTACCATGGAGAACGGAATAAGGCAGTCCTCCCCAGAAACCTTTTGCAAAGGCTTTGGGAGTACATCAAGGAGAGCTTTCTGGAGATGTCCCTGGAGGATTTCCGCTCCATCCCCATACACATTAACAGACTTTTCCAGTAGCTGTATTGGCCGCGATTGCCAGGGCAAATTAATCATTAATCATTAAACAGGCTTGCTTTTAAACCATGTGTAATATTTACAAAGGTACACTCACCAGAGGTGCCTTGTGTGCCCTCAGGGTCTGGGAGCATGCCTTGGGTGGGTTCGGAGGTTACTGGTTCCAGGTCCAGGGTGAAAAACATATCCTGGCTGTTGGGGAAACCGGTTTCTCTGCTTCCTTGCTGTGAGCTATCTTCAATGTCTTCATCATCATCTTCCTCATCCCCAAAACCTACTTCCGTGTTTCGTGATTCTCCATTGATGGAGTCAAAGCACAGGGTTGGGGTAGTGGTGGCTGCACCCCCTAGCATGGCATGCAGCTCAGTGTAGAAGCGGCATGTCTGCGGCTCTGCCCCGGACCTTCCGTTTGCCTCTCTGGTTTTGTGGTAGGCTTGCCTTAGCTCCTTAATTTTCATGCGGCACTGCTGTGCGTCCCTGTTATGGCCTCTGTCCTTCATGCCCTTTAAGACTTTTTCTAATGTTTTGGCATTTCGTTTACTGCTACGGAGTTCAGCTAGCACTGGTTCATCTCCCCATATGGCGAGCAGATCCCGTACCTCCCGTTCGGTCCATGCTGGAGCTCTTTTGTGATCCTGGGACTCCATCATGGTTACCTGTACTGATGAGCTCTGCGTGTTCACCTGGGCTCTCCACCACGCTGGGCAAACAAGAAATTCAAAATTTCGCGGGCCTTTTCCTGTCTACCTGGCCAGTGCATCTGAGTTGAGAGTGCTGTCCAGAGCGGTCACAATGGAGCACTCTGGGATAGCTCCCGGAGGCCAATACCGTCGAATTGCATCCCCACTACCCCAAATCCAACCCGGAAAGGCCGGTTTCAGCGCTAATCCCCTCGTCGGAGGTGGATTAAAGAAATCAATTTAAAGAGCCCTTTAAGTTGAAAAAAAGGGCTTTGTCGCGTGGACGGGTCCAGGCTTAAATCGAGGTAATGCTGCTAAATTCGACCTAAAATCGTAGTGTAGACCAGGCCTCAGTGTATTGTTTTGTTGTTAGTTTTGTTATGCAGTAATCCTCTGAGAGAAGCTGACGGAGTTTCCTGTCTGCTTTATTAGCTAGATTTAGAGGTAATTCTCAGGACAGAGTAGCTTCCTCGGAACTGAGTCATGGGTGTGTGGGCTGAGATTTGTGGAAGAACAGCATGAATGCTTTTTGTGACTGCCTCTGTTTCCGGATTGGTATACTTGTTTAAGTAAAGTTATTACACTTATACCCACCCTGTTTCACTGATTTCTCCTCCACTAGGGAGCCGACCTGCAAGGCCCCAGGCCCCAGACATCTGCTATTACTTGGTAGAGGGGGACAACTGCCAAGAAGGGGACACTGGTATCAGAAGAAAGTGCAACTGTATTTTAAAACTGACTAATTTTGTCTTCAGGCACAGTCCCTCACCCACTATAGTCGATGAAACTTTTACCCTTTTATCCAAATCTGAGTCTGACATGCAGCGGAGTATGGACTATTTCTCTTCAGCTTGTGACAATGTTGGTCTCACAATCAACATCAAGAAGACAAGAGCAATGTACCAGCCTGCACTGGAAAGCCTTCCATAGAGCCTGCTATCACAGTGAATGGCCAAACCCTCCAGGCAGTGGACAAGTTCATCTACCTTGGGAGTACACTGTCACATGCAGTTCACATCGATGATAAAACCAATGTGTCCTTTGACAGACTACGTGCAAATGTGTGGGAGTGCAGAGGCATTAGTCAACAAATAAAACTGAAGGCCTACAAAGCCATCATGTTGCCAATTTTGATATATGCATGTGAAACCTGGACAGTGTAAGACACCATGTTATGAAACTGAATCAGTTTCACGTGGGCTGTCTGAGGAAAACTGGTGAGGATGAGATGGCAAAACAAGGTTCCAGATACGGGCAGGTATTCCAAGCATCCATATTCTGTTGATGAAATCATAGATGAGATGGGCAGGCCATATCACCAGATGTCAAATGATCAACTGCTAAAGAAGATGTTTTATGGTGAGCTAAAGAAGGGAGACCAGAAGAAACATTTCAAAAGACTCCCTCAAGTTATCCTTGAGGCATTTCAGCATTGACCCAGAGTTTTGGAACAATCTCACTCATGATCATTCTACTTGGCAAAGTGTCATCCATACTGGAGCTGCAGTCTATGAGCAGAGAAGAACTGCTGAGGCAGAGCAGAAGCACCTGCAGTGTAAATCTCACAACAGCAGCATGTCCACTGTTAATCAAGTAACCCACAGTGATATCTCTTGTTCAGTGTGCCACAGAGTTCAAAGCTCAAATTGGCCTGATCAGCCACTCACGTGTTCACAGAAACCAAACCAATCAGTGATGTCATGGTCATCTTTGAACTTGAAGGACAAACAACAATCCTTTGATGAAATTCTCTCTCAGTAGAAGCAGGTTCAGGCCATGCTCTCAGCCCTCCCTATGATCCCACTCAGATCTATGAATTGAAAACATAGGATGTATTTGGCACTGATTGGCTCCCTTGTTAGCCATCCTAGTAGAGGAGCTAACAAATGAATTAACAGGCACGAAAACTAACTTACCCTCTCAACTCTTAAAAACCATTATGTTGTCAGGGTGTAACACCAACTCTGAATCTTATAAGGTCCTCTATCATCAGATACAATGAAATTACTAGCAGATTGAGATGTGGGATGGCAAAAAAGAGGACCAAAGTATCCTTGCAATTTGCTGTATAGTCATTGCGCTTCAAAAGGTTATAGTACTGAGGATTTTATTGATAAAGTGGAGTGTCTGAATAATGATCAGTAGTGTAATGGAAATACAAAACTAAATGAACTAATCTACTTGTCACCATATAGCATTAAAAATTCCATGCTTGAATAATAAGAGTATAGCTGGAGGAACATACTATCCACCACCTGACCAGAATGGTTACAGTAATTGTCATATGCTTAGGGAGATCAAAGAGGCTACAAAAACAGAAAACCCAATGGGAGATTTCAACTATCCCCATACTGACTGGGTATATGTCACCTCAGGACAGAATGCAGAGATAAAATTTCTAAATACCATAAATGACTGCTTCTTGCACCAGCTAGTCCTGGAACTCACATGGGAAGAAGCAAATCTGGATTTAGTCTTTAAATGGAGCACAGTATCTGGTCTAAAAAGGTGAATATAGTTGAACTGCTCGGTAATAGTAACCATAATGTAATAAAATTTAACATCTTTGTAACAGGGAGAATACCAAATAAAACCACCATGGTAGCATTTGACTTCAAAAAGGGAAACTACGCAAAAATGAAGAAGCTAGTTAAATAGAAATTAAAAGGAACAGTCACAATGGTGAAACGCCTACACGCTTCATGGAACTATTTAAAAACCACCATAACAGAGAGGCTCAAACTAAGTAATACATCAAATGGGGGGGAAAAAACTCAGTAAGAGGACCAAAAAAATGCCACCATGGCTAAACAGCATGTGAACTATCTATGATAACTTAAAGACGGTTGAGGCACAAAAGCATCCTTTAAAAATTGGATGTCAAATCCTACTGAGGAAAATAGAAAGGAGCATGAACTTTGGCAAGTCAAGTCTAAAAGTACAATAAGGCAGGCCAAGAAAGAATTTGAAGAGCAGCTAGCAAAAGACAAATGTTTTTGCTGCTAGTTTTTGTAAGCATATCAGAAGCAGGAAGCCTGTCAAACCACCACTGTGGCCACTGGACGATTGAGGTGCTAAAGAAGCACTCAAGAAAGACAAGGCAGTTGCAGAGAAGCAAATTAATTCTTTACATAGATCTTCATTTCAGAGGATTTGAGAGAGATTCCCACACCTGAGTCATTATTTTTATGTGACAAATCTGAGGAACTGTCCCAGACTGAGGTGTCAATAGAGGAGGTTTTGGAACAAACTGATAAATTAAACAGTAATAAGTCACCAGGACCAGATGGTATTCACTCAAGAGTTCTGAAGAAACTCAGATATAAAATAGAAGAACTAACATGGTTTGTAACCTATTGCTTAAATCAGCCTCTGTACCAGATGACTGGAGGAAATAATACATTACCAATTTTTTTTAAAGTCCCCAGAAGTAATCCTGGCAATTACAGACCGGCAAGCCTTGCTTCAGTACCAATCAAAATGGTTGAAACAATAGTAAAGGACAGAATTCCCATTACAGCTTTTGTAAAGGGAAATCATGCTGTGACGGGTTCGACTCCCCTTCCGGGGTACCACCTGATGTGCTGGGGTCACAATGAGCCCACCTGTGCCACCAGCCTGGGTTCTCCCCACTCTGTGCTGCTGACAGACTCTCAAGCCCTCTTCCAGCACACACATAGGCAGGGACCCACCCAGCTGTAGAATTACACAGAGTCTGCAATAAGCTCTGTGTGGGAGGACTCAGCTCGGGGAATTGCCCAGGACTCTGGTGCACACACCCTCTGGAGCGTAAACCCCAAATTATATTGTCTTGCATTGTATAGAGATCTATACAGCATAAGCTCATGAAATTCGCCCCCTCCCTCAGTGTAGAGAAAGATATGCACAGCTTCCCCCTCTCATCCCCCCCCCAGTTATGAATTGCACAAACTAGTTTTAGAATAAACAAAAAAACAAGTTTATCAACTACAAAAGGTAAATTTTAAGTGATTATAAGAGATAGCAAACAGAACAAAGCAGATTACTGAGCAAATAAAACAAAACATGCAAACTAAGCTTAATCCACTAAGGAATACTGCCTACAAATAATAATTTCTCACCCTAAATGTTGTTTCAAGCAGGTTGCAGAGTTTCTTGAAGGTGAACTGCACTGCTTTCAGCTTAAATCTCCAGGGATTCATTTTACATGCTGACTTTTCTTGCCTGGGCTCAGCCCCTGCCTCCCTCAGCTTAGTTCCTTTGTTTCTTCAGATGTTTTCAGTAGTCTTCCATCTTGGGCAGGGAGGCAGTGGAGAAGAGCCAAGATTAACTCACTCCCCAGCCTTAAATAGGATTTGCATATGGTGGGAATGCTTTATTTCCTAGTTTGACCCCCACCCACTTCCCGTGGAAAATTACCAGCATTTCAAGATGGTATCCTGTACCATGATCACATGGCCCTGCAGTGTCAAAGCAGCATCCCAGGAAACTTCTCAGGAAGGATGGAGATTAGTATCTTCAACATCCTATTGTCCTTCCTAATGACCCATCCAGGCTGATTGCATACTGTCTGGTGGGCATTCCCCAAGTTCACACACAGTTGTAATTGTTACATAGTCAATATTCCTAATTTCAGATACAGAAATGATATAAGCAAACAAATTGGATAATCACATTCAGTAAATTATAACCTTTCCAACAATACTTCACATGACCCATCTTGCACAAAACATATCTTAGTTATGCCATATTCATATCATAACAATATCTCTATGAAGAATATGGGGCGTAATGTCACACATGCCTCATCAACCTATTAGAATTATCTGAGGATGTCAACAAGTATGTGGACAAGGGTGATCCAATGGCTATAATGTACTTGGACTTTCAGAAAGCCTTTGACAAGGTCCCTCACAAAAGGCTCTTAAACAAATTAAGTAGCCATGGGATAAGAGGGAAGGTCCTGTCACAGATCAGTAACTGGATAAAAGATAGGGAAAATAGGTCAGAATAAATGGTCAGTTTTCCACTATTTTCCTTTTTCCATTGTGGAGTCCCCAAAGTTCTGTGCGGAGACTTGTGCCGTTTAACACAATCATAAATAATTAAGAGGGCAAACAATGAGGTGGCAAAGTTTGCAGACAATATTAAATTACTCAAGATAGTTAGTCCATAGCTGACTGTGAAGTGTTGCCCAGGAATATAATTAAACTGGGTGACTGTGCAGCAAAATGGCAGATGAAATTCATTGATGACAAGAATGCACATTGGAAAACGTAATCCCAACTATACATACAAAATAACAAGGGCTAAATTAGGTGTTACCACTCAAGAAAGAGATCTTGGAGTCACTGTGTTCAAAGAACTATCCACATCTGCTCAATGTGCACAGTCAAAAAGGCTAACAGAATCGTCGGAATCATTAGGAAGATAATAAGATAAGACAGAAAATATCATAATGCCACTATATAAATCCACGATACATCCACAGCTTGAATACTGCATGCAATTCTGGTCACTCCATCTCAAAAAAGATAAATTAGAATTGGCATAGTTGCAGAAAAGGTCAACAAAAACAATTAGGGGTATGGAAGAGCTTCCATATATGGGGAGATTAAAAAGACAGACTGTTCAGCTTAGAAAAGAGACAGCTAAGCGGGGATATGATAGAGGTCTATAAAATCATGAATGGTGTAGAGAAAGTGAATAGGGAAATGTTATTTACCCCTTCAAATAACACAAGAACCAGGGGTCAGCCAATGAAATTAATAGGCAGCAGGTTTACAACTGATGTAATAAAGTATTTCTTCACACAACATCCCATCAAACTGTGGAATTCATTGTCAGGGGATGTTGTGAAGCCCAAAAAGTATAACCGTGTTCAAAAAAGTGTTAGATAAATTCATGGAGCATACGTCCATCAATGGTTATTAGCCAAGATGGACAGGGACGCAACCACATGTTTGAGTGTACCTACTAAACCTCTGACTGCCAAAAGCTGGGTCTGGATAACTCAATTGCCTTATTCTGTTCATTCTCTCTGAAGCATCTGGCACTGTTGGAAGACAGGATAGTGGGCTAGATGCACGGGTGAAAGTAGAAATAGGGACTTACTGGTACGGGGCTGGGTTGGGGCCGGCTCTGGCCCCCAGAAGGGGCGGGGCCTCGGGCGGAAGGGGCGGGGATGGGGGGGGTCAGAGCCAGCCCCGGCCCGCCCTGTACCGGAAAGTGCCCTCCCCCCACCCCCGCCGGGATAGCAGCGGCAGCTGGGGGCTCCAGCACCAGTTTAAAGAGCCCAGGGCTCAGCCGCCGCTACTGCCCCAGACCCTTTAAACTGCTGCCGGAGCCCCCGGCTGCTGCCCTAGGGCTCCGGCAGCAGTGCTCTGAGGGCTATTTAAAGGGCCCAGGACTCCCCTGCGTCTACCGCCCCGGCCCTTTAAATAGCCCCCAGAATCCTGGGGTAGCAGCGGCGGGGCTCCGGCGGCTATTTAAAGGCCCTGGCCCTTTAAATAGCCCCCGGAGCCCCACTGCCGCTACCCAAGGGCTCCAGCAGCGGGGCTCTGGCAGCAATTTAAAGGGCCTGGGGCTCCAGCCGCTGCTGGAACCCCCAGGCCCTTTAAATTGCCGCCCAGGGAAGCCGGGTTGCCCCAGTACGGCGCACCGGCTCTTGCCGGTACGCCATACCGGGGCGTACCAGCTTACTTTCACCTCTGGCTAGATGGACCATTGTTCAAACCCAGTATGACCATTTTTATGTTAAACCTCCTTGTACAGTTTTACAGTCACAGGATGAATTATGTATATTGCACATAATCACACAGCTTTCGGGGAGGCACTGCAAAGGTGAAATCCATACCTTCTGTTCATGAATGTCAATGCAGATGAAGCCATGGAAGCCAGTGTAGCTATCAAACTGCTACAAAACGAAAAGGACAGAAAAGTTTGAATAGATGTTTGCCACAAATAAAGAAAGAACAAAAACCTCACTGTTTGAGAATAACCAATAGTAGCACCCAACAAAATGGAATCCTAAGGGTCACACAACAAAGTCACTTAGAGTTTTCACAGGCAACCCAAAAATAAATGAAAAAGTATGTCCAACATATTCCCTTTGGTTTATCTCATAACGGGAAAATGAAGGGGGGGGAAGTCTTCTTTCAGACTTGGTGCATCAAAGTTTCCATCACCAAACTTTCAAAAATCATGAGTCAGACTCCATCAAAAATCACGAGAGATGAAAAAACCCGACATTACTACATTGCCTTCTCATTTGAGCATTTAAATGAGAAAAATCTCCTGCCCCCAATTTATGCATGACCTTTTCAAGCTTTGGAATACAGAAGCAGCAAACAGATGAGTAGCAAAGTGAACAAAGAGACTGAATGGAAGGTTCAGATAATGGCAACTCAAGCTTATTTTGAAATATACATTCTCTTGTACAAATGTGCATTTCTTGGGCCCATTTTCCTCTTTCTTTTGATATTATTCAGGCTACTATTCAGATATTCTCACCTCTCCTGACTTTTCCAGTAAAAGGTTTGATGGAACCTTGAACCAGTATAATTATCCTGCTTTCTTTTTACTAAATTGAGATTAGCTGTGTTTTAATATATATTGAAACAAGACAATTGAATCAGTAGCTGTGCAGGATTTAAGTACTTTGCAATGCTAATAATGTTGTAAAATGGAAAAAATATATAAAATGTTAAATATAAAAAGAAATGCAAAATAACTTGCACAAGTGAAAGTCTTTTCCCCAAGTATTAAAAAGCTCATAGTCCCTACTACTAATTTGTTTAAACATATGCAGATAATTTGACATTATTCTAGTTCCAACATTGTTCTGTCATCTGCTACCAATGAGAACAGTCTAGATCCATCCTCTTTGGAACCCCCTTTCAGGTAGTTGAAAGCAGCTATCAAATCCCCCCTCATTCTTCTCTTCTGCAGACTAAATAATCCCAGTTCCCTCAGCCTCTCCTCATAAATCATGTGCTCCAGCCCCCTAATCATTTTTGTTGCCCTCAGCTGGACTCTTTCTAATTTTTCCACATCCTTCTTGTAGCATGGGGCCCAAAACTGTACACAGTACTCCAGATGAGGCCTCCCCAATGTCGAATAGAGGGGAATGATCACCTCCCTCGATCTGCTGGCAATGGTCCTACTTATACAGCCCAAAATGCCGTTAGCCTTCTTGGCAACAAGGGCACACTGTTAACTCATATCCAGCTTCTCATCCACTGTAACCCCTAGGTCCTTTTCCGCAGAACTGCTGCCTAGCCACTTGGTCCCGAGTGTAGCAGTGCATGGGATTCTTCCATCCTAAGTGCAGGACTTTGCACTTGTCCTTGTTGAACCTCATCAGATTTCTTTTGACCCAATCCTCTAATTTGTCTAGGTCCCTCTGTATCCTATTCCTACCCTCCAGTGTATCTACCACTCCTCCCAGTTTAGTGTCATCTGCAAACTTGCTGAGGGTGCAATCCACGCCATCCTCCAGATCATTAATGAAGATATTGAACAAAACCAGACCCAGGACCGACCCTTGGGGCACTCTGCTTGATACCAGCTGCCAACTAGATATGGAGCTATTGAGCACTACCCGTTGAACTTGGTACCATATTAACTGTACAACTTGAAACTTTCCCCTAAACTTAAAATTTGTTGTTGGGATTTTACCTAAGAGAATATGAAGCTCATGTCAAAAACAATGGAAACCATGGTGCTAAAACTCCATGAAGTTTTTAAAATGTTTTTAAAAAATTACCCCAAACATAACATTTAGAAATAACAGGCACTACTGGCACTATTTAATACAGCATTCCACGTAAACAAATATTTTATTGATGTATATATAATGCCAAATACCTCCTGACACTTGATTTGACAAGTGATACTCATAGGAGAGTGTAGCGAGGCGGCCTGGCTCCCAGCCGCCCCTGGGAGGGACGAGCCAGAACAGCCGCCAGAGTGAGCGGAGTCACCGCCGCCTGTCCCCACCCCCCGGAAGTCAAGGGGCGGGACAGGAAGTATAAAGGCCAAGCCACAGCGCTCAGTTGCTGGCCGGCCGCGGGAGAGGACAGACGCTGGTGCCCGAGCTCCCACTGGGCTGAGCCTGCCCAGAGCCCGGTATCCTGAGGAGGACTGGCCGAGCCTGCCCAGAGCCCGGTATCCTGAGGAGGACTGGCCGAGCCTGCCCAGAGCCCGGTATCCTGAGGAGGACTGGCCGAGCCGGCCCCGAGCCCGGTATCCGGAGGAGCGGCCTGAGCTTCCCCCCGCCGAGGGCTCGGAGGAACCGACCAACCTACACGGCGCTCGGTGCCCGGAGGAGCCCATGGTCTGGGACACGGCAGGCGAGGCTCAGGATGTGCAGGTACCCATGGAGGAGGAGATGGGAAGTGGCCCAGGGATAGCAGACCCCGAACCCATGTCAGTGTGTTGCGGTCAGGATCCCCACTGACCCAGCAGCAGACGGACTGCTGCTGATAGGGCCCCGGGCTGGAACACAGTGGAGTGGGTGGGCCTGTGTTCCCCCCTGCCACCCCACGCCGGGTGGCAGTCTCTCCTCCTCCCTGCCTGAGGGTCTGAGCCCCTGAACTTACTGTTTGTTTGCTCTGCCCCTTCCTGAGGGCCTGAGCCCCTGACCTTACTGTTTGTTTGCTCAGCCCCTACCTGAGGGCCTGAGCCCCTGACCTTACTGTTTGTTTGCTCAGCCCCTGCCTAAGGGCCTGAGCCCTGTACTACGGTTGGCTGCCTGCCCGACCTAGGCCTGGGCGTGCAAGACTGAACTGCTCCCCAGCCTCGTGTAGCGAGGCGGCCTGGCTCCCAGCCGCCCCTGGGAGGGACGAGCCCCACCCCGGAAAGTCTACAGAGAGCATTTCATAACAGTATTGCATATTGAGCTATACAATCAGACCTGTGAATGTATCATCACTGGCAGAAGGCTGAGCTTATTTTTTTCTATTCCTGAAAGAGCAGAATAGACCATAATTCTAATGGCAGGACATGTGGTACATCTAGGATCCTTTATCATGGAAGAAATATTTGGTTTTGTTTACCCTATGCTTTTGATGAAAAAGTTGCCCCCCAAGAAAACTGTGTTCACAGCATGCTTTGAATGAGATATTCAGAGGATCACATGGAGTACATCGTTTGGATGACTATAAGGCTCTTCCAAAAGTGATAGCTGTTCTAAAATAAAATCTTTTCAAAACATTTTTTTCGCTTTGATTCTGCCATGAAACCTACAAGAAGAGGGCACATCTAGTGTTAAAAAAAATCTGACAACGTTTGAGTGTTGGATGAAGAACAAAACTTTTACTATTCATGGAAGAAGAAAGGATGTCGGCCCAGGTTAGAAACTGATCTGCCTCCAGAAAGCATTTGAAAGAGGTGGTGAGGTTGAGTTTGAATTAATCCACACTAAAATAAAAATAAAAATCTTATGCTACTAAAAAGGAAAACCCTGATTTCAAAAACAGTGAAACTATCAGCATATAAGTAATTGGAGTCTGTTCATTATGGGATTCTGTCTGTTCTTTTGTTATTCTTATAGCTTATGACCTCCCCCATTTTGCATCACTTGGTCTTCTTGACCCTGACAGGTTAAAAAAAGAGAGATAGTTCTGAGAAATGATCCCAATGGGCCTCCAAGATTTCATTACCTATTCTAGTAGCATAATTCTAAGCTGCATGCTTGAACAGTATAGCTCTTTATATTTAATTAATTACAATTTTGAAAGTGTTTGTCGAGTCAGGTTCTTTATTGGTTGAGGGGGGCAGAAAAGAAGACACTTTTAAAAATTCTAAAGCAATCTCCTCTCTCCCTCTCCTCTCCCTTTCTAGTTCTAATTTCTATGCTAGGAAGGGACAGTGGGTTGCTCATTTCTTTGGAGCATGCCATTCAGGAAAGCAGTACAATCAATCTGCATTGTGAGAGCTCAACAATATTTGGTAAAGTTCCTGTGCTCTTAAACGGATTCTTTTGTAACAAACAAACAAAAAAAGACAATTCTTATGTGGAATAAATCATGTTCAAATCCTCCAAATCATCTTGTTTCCAAGGGTCCTAGCGGAGACAATAGTTCACATTTCTAAAGAAGAGATAAAAAGATGATAACTGGACTACTTCAAATTATCAAGATTCCAGCTGAAATACAAGACAACCTGTCAGAGAGCTATATTAGCTTTCAATGGGAATAAAGAAACTGACTTGGAATTATTCACTCACTTGGGACTTAAGGCGTCCAAATATAGAAGGTGGTCTGCTAAAGAAAGCTATTCAAAAAGGAAAAACCAAGACTATCATGTCAAAAAAGAATAGGAGTCAAGGGAAGACTTAATACAACTTTACATGGGCGGTGACCTGTTACTAAAATCCATGTTCTACAAAAGGATAAATAGGACTATTATATCAAAGACAGAAATGGGGCTTGCCTATATGGTGCATTAGTCTGCACCAGAGGGGTGCAAGTTCTAGAGTACACTAGCTTGTCACACACTAACTGGCACATGTGAACCTTGACTTTGCAAGCTTAATAATTCCTTTTAACATAATTTATGCTTGTTTGATATAATAGAAATAATAATAAATACTTGGCATGTATACACCTTTCATCCCAAAAATTCATCACTTTGCAGGAGAATTATTATAAATATGTTGAAAGTCAATTCCTCTCCTCCACTAAGCTAAGTCAATTCCTCTCCTCCACTAACACTAAGCTGCTAACTGTGTTTCCTCCATGCTGTAGTGTGGGTGAGAGGAGTTGGTAAAAGGTTGTTACAAAATGGCCTGGGACAGGACATTCCATCCCACCTCACCCACAGCAGCACAAGAAAGCCATGATGGCTTCTCTCTCCAAGTGGTTAGGCAGAAGCATGGCCTTGCTGAGGAAGGAAGAGTCAAGGAGCAGCTGCACTAAGCAGCATGTTTCCTGGGGAACCCATCATTACTTAGATGGCAAATTGCAGTACACGTTAACGAGACAGTTTCTACATTGATTTTCTGCCATAGTTACAAAGACCAACAGAAGAGTCAGGAATTCACATCAGGTAGGGGACTAGCCAGTGGCTGCATAGCATGCAACATAGCTGTGGAGGCAGAGACTGACACACATAGTGGAAGCTGAGCATGTGGGAATGGCCATGTATTTCCCAGAGGGCCCCTGGCTTCTGCCTAATGGATGGCCTGTTAGTGCCTTACTTTTATTGTAGATGCTACCATGTGCCCCACCTTGAAGGGATAACAACTCAGGACATTTCAACGCAAAGCAAGCTCAAGTTCCACCCAAATTTTCCCTTCTACAGATTTTTCCTACATTGTTAGCAGCAATATCCATAATTGCTTAGTCCAAGCCAGGACATGAAGAGAGCCTATATTGTGATGCTAGGTAGCACAGACTGTTTAGTTATTCTAGAAACTAGAGAAGCAGGGAGAATTACAGGGTCTTAATTACAGCTGATTGGCGCCGCAAGCCTGGGAGGCAGGAGAAGTGGAGCAGGGACGGCGTGCTCGGGGAGGGGGCGGAGCAGAGGTGAGCTGGGGTGGGGAGCTGCCGCACGGCTCCCAGGGCCAGGGGTGGGTGGGTGGGGAGCTGCCGCAGGGGGGGCGCCTCAGGGCGGAGGGGAGCTGCCGCGGGGGAGGCACCTCAGGGCAGAGGGGCGGGTGGGGAGCTGCCGCAGGGCTTGGGGAAGGGGCGGAGCAGAGGTGAGCTGGGGTGGGGAGCTGCCACACGGCTCCCCGGGCTGTGGGGGATGGGAAGCTGCCGCAGGGGGGCGGCGCCTCAGGGCGGAGGGGGGGTGGGGAGCTGCTGCAGGGCTCGGGGAGGGGGGAGGGCGCAAGGTGGAAGTTTCGCCTAGGGCGCAAAACATCCTTGCACCAGCCCTGGTGGGAGGGGGTTCTGGGATGGGGCAGGGAGTTGGGGTGCAGGTTCTGGCTGGGAGTACAGGCTCTGGGGTGGGGCCAGGGATGAGGAATTTAGGGTGCAGGAAGGGGCTCTGGGCTGAGGCAGGGGGATAGGGTGCAGGGGGTGAGGGCTCTGGCTGGGGATGTGAGTGCAGCAGGGGGCTCAGGGCTGGGGCAGAGGATTGGGGTGTGGGAGGAGGTGCAGGAGGGGGCTCAGGGCTGGAGTAGGGAGTTGGGGTGGGAGGAGGTGCAGGGTGCAAGCTCCAAGTAGTGCTTACCTCAGGCGGCTCCCAGGAAGTGGTGTCATGTCCTTCTGGCTCCTAAGCGGCCAGGGGGCTCTGTGCATTGCTCCCGTCTGCAGGCACCACCCCCACTGTTCCTGGCCAATGGGAGCTGCAGAGCCAGCACACAGGGCAGGGGCAGTGCACAGAGCCCCCATGGCCACCTCCGAGCCAGAGGAACATGCCGGCCACTTCTGGGAGCCACGCGGAGCCGAGTAAGGAGCCTGGCAGCCCTGCACCAACTGGATTTTTAATGGCCGGGTCAGCAGTGCTTTTTCGAGCGGGTGTTCCGGTTGAAAACCAAACACCTGGCAACCCTACACTTCACCCTGCATCTTTTGAGGTGATGGGTGCTATTGGAGACTTATGTAGTGGATAACAGCCTCATGGATCTTCACAAATGTCAGCAACAAACTCATTCTAAATGAGCAGACGTTTTGCGTGAGTGTGGCATGGAGAACAGGACCTTTATACACTGTTACAGTGAGTTACTGGTATGGAACAGTGGATATGTTTGCAGAAGAACCAACCCTGAAATAACTAATCCAGCACACTTAGCAACTTCCAGTAGAAGGAGAGGGTTATTTTTCACAAAGACAACATTGCACAATTGTTTTTGAGTTTGGAAGATACACAAAGCAGAACATTAAGTTAATTTAAAAAAAACATACTGGAGATTTCTGAAGACTAAAATGAGTGAGTTTCAAATAAACAATGAACAAAGGAAATTCTAATGATGTATGGAATTCCTTTAAAATATTCCCAATGATCCTTTAAATACTAGTTGTCCTATAGCACTCAGAATTTCCCTTGATTTTAATACCACTGTAATCTATACATCAGAGTTGTAAAACTGGACCAAGCTTATGTATTTCAGACTCTGCAGGTTGAGATTTAACACTCTCTGTTCCCTCCCTCTCCCACACAGATGCACTCCTGACCTCACCATTCTTCTTCCAAACACAATGTGTCTTGGTCCTGACCCTTAGCTGTGCTACATCCCCACTATAGTTTTCATTAATATCACACCCCAGGAAAAATTTTAGCTGAGGTCAAGAGACTCCTGTTTTCAAGAGCTCTCAGAGCCATTTAAACATTGTGGGTTAGCATTTTCCGGAAGAAGCTGACCCTTTTGGTGGCTATTAGCTAATATGTACTTACTTTTACAAAATAAACCACACAACAGCATTTAATAGTGTTGTGAAATATGATTCTAAATAATTAAAACTAAACTCTCTGTGTAAATGTAATAAGTAGTTAAGTAATGCTTACTGCAGTAGTGCCGCTAAAACTCAGTAATAATCACTAAACTAAGATTAGCTCTTTGCAGAGAAGTGTAATTAAACCATTTTTGATGAGGTAATGAGTTCTTCCTACTTGCAAAATTAAAATTAGCAAGGTTCTAAAATGTATGTCCAGAGTCTGTAGTTCTTTTATAATACTTTTCATTTAAATAGCTCCTTGCACCCAATGATCTAAAAGCATTTTACAAAAGTTGTTAAATACTGCTATTCCCATTTTACCCACCCAAGGTCACTCAACAAGTCAGTATCACGGTCATATATGCTAGATGTAGATTTATTCTGCGGCTTATTGTGCCTTCTCATTCTTTGTTTTCTTCTTCTGAGTCCAATGATAAACTAAGCGGAATTTGCTACTCTCTGCAAATATACATGATTACTCATCTACTTACATTATGGCATGATATCACTGTTTATTTTCACTTGTGTATATCTCTGCAAGTGAAAGAAGTCATTGCTATTTGCAAGGCCCTTAAAAAAAACATAACAAAAAACCTCCCATCATTCACAGGTTCAGCCCTGCTGCTTGTGAAATCTATTAGGAAAAAAAATGTCATTTACAATGCTTTTCATTTTGTGTAGCCCTGACCACTAGCAGCTGGATTGAGATTGCCTTTTCATAGTTCACAAGGGACTTTTACAGCTGTCACATGTAAGTAAGTCTTAAAAACCATTTCTCAAAGCAAGATTTATTTGAGGGCTAGCATCTGGTGACAAATGTTGAAGGAATAACAAAATCCCTTGTACTGTGGGTTCCTTGATGTTCCTGTTTATTAATGTTCATCTTTTCTCATAACTCAAAGTCATAGCATTGGCCTATGCTTAATACACCGTTTGGAGGCAAATAAAATGAAACATCTCTTTGCTTCTCCACATAAGAAAAATCGGCTCATTAAAAAGTTAATATGCCAGTTGCCAATAAATACATTTAGTGCTTTTCCAATGCTACTTTAACTATGGTGTCACTACCAATGCTTCCATAATATAAAAAAAAGTGATATTCTTCCTCTAGTTTAAAAAAAAAGAAAAAGGTATTTCTTTTATTCTTTTATTTTTTTAAACCGATTCGTGTTATAAATAGGAACCAGAGGGAAAGTATAATAGCAGTAATTTCAATACACTCTTAAAATCCATATGAGGGAATTTTCCGGTTTGTCCAATATGCTGAATATTTAACGTTGCTGGCTATTAGGTGGGTGAGAAGTTTGTCTCTCACACCAACAGAAGTTGGTCCAATAAACTATATTACCTCACCCACTTTGTCTCTCTAATATCTGACACGGCTATAACTACACTGCATACATTGTTGGCTATGAGCAGTTTATTCTCTATCTGTTTAATACGTGTTCTTCTATGTTAAAGAAAGAACAAGAAAAAAGGACAAAAGTCCTGACCCTGCTGTTTTTACTCTGGCAAAACTCCCATTCCCTCCAGTGAGAAAGAGTTTTGCATGAGACAAATCCACAGGTTTGGACTCAATGATAAACAATGGAATCATAGAATCATAGAATATCAGGGTTGGAAGGGACCTCAGGAGGTCATCTAGTCCAACCCCCTGCTCAAAGCAGGACCAATTCCCAACTAAATCATCCCAGCCAGGGCTTTGTCAAACCTGACCTTAAAAACCTCTAAGGAAGGAGATTCCACCACCTCCGTAGGTAACCCATTCCAGTGCTTCACCACCCTCCTAGTGAAAAAGGTTTTCCTAATATCCAACCTAAACCTCCCCCACTGCAACTTGAGACCATTACTCCTTGTTCTGTCATCTGGTACCACTGAGAACAGTCTAGATCCATCCTCTTTGGAACCCCCTTTCTGGTGGCAGCCAGCCCGCCTCTGCCTGGGAAATCTTCCTCTAGAGAAAAAGAGCATTAGTCTGTGCAAAAAAGCAGAAAACATATTGGAGTTCTGCATTGAAACCCGGCAATGTGCTTGTTCTCTCAAGAAACCAGATCCAAACCAAGCAGAAAGATCAGAGAATGCAGTGGCTTAGATATGCTTGGTGGGAATTTTCCCAGTGGTGGTTGCTAATCATTCAACGCTGGAATTCAGATGCAGTTCTTCAACTTGTCTTTGGATAAGACTACCTGCAATTCACAATGGTCACTGAAATTAAACATACAGTTCATGGAAAAGGGAACAGTGAGAGAAAAAACATTAGAGAAAGAGGAAACATATGAATGAGAGTCTCTGTTGTATGCTGTAAAGAGAATATTATGTATTTTTTCACTTAACCTATGTCCCAACAGGAGAGCACTTACCCATGTCAATATTCCAGCAAGTGCTCCCATTGGGGTGCAAAGTCGGTGAAGCTCCATTGAGATTCTGTGGATTCTACTTCTGATCATTGGGAAATGTTTTCAGAAATCAAGGACTCTCTTGGAGGTTTGAAGCATCTGACAGAGAGGATCCTGTGTGGACTCCACTGAAGAAACAATGCCCAGACAGAGCAACTAACTGTAGACAATATTACTGTATTATAAAATCATAGGGTGAGGTCTTTTATGAAAGCTTGTGACACACTGGTGAATAATATCATTGTGAATGGTACATATTAACACTACATAAGGAATTATGGATATTCATTGATATTAGGCTTTCCAGTCTCTGACCAAACAGAGAGGAGAAACAGGCTTTCCTCCAGATAGGAGTGAAGGCAGCTATCTACCTCTCTCCAGTGAAATTAAGCAAGGTGTGACCGGAAATAATGGAAGCCTCATTTACAGAAATCAACAGGGGGATGGGAAGCTCACAGGAGGGGAAAAACAGCATGAGGTTATCCTTCCCCTTGAAGAAAAGTCATTGAGCTTTGGAAGATGTAAGCAAATAGAGAAGCCATCTTTGGCATCCATCACAAGACAGACACAAGGAAACAGAGCTCTTGCAAGCTGTGAAAGGTGGTTCCTTCAACCAAGTGGGGGTTGGGGAAACTGAATAGAGGTGAGAAAACATCTTGAACAAAGCCTGTACCTTACTAGGTTAAGTTTTAGACTTTTAGGGTATGTATACATTCCGGTTAAAAACCCGCAGCTGTCCCGTGTCAGCTGACTTCGGCTCACAGGGCTAAGACTAAAGCTAAAGCCAGTTTAATTGCAGTGTAGATGTTCACGCTCAGTGTAGACATACCCAGTAATGCATGTTTTCATTTTTATTTGCGTCTAACTTTATTCCTTTTACTTGGTATCACTTAATCTATGTTCTACTGTTAATAAATTTGTTTTATTCTTACTACAAACCAACTCAGTGTTGTGTTTAAATGGAAAGATATATATACCCCACTTAATAAACTGTGATGTGTTTGTGTCTCTTTAGAGAAACAAGTGAACCATAGTATTTCTCTGAATTGTCCAGGAGAGGGCTGGTCATTGCAGCGCATATGGTTTTGGGGAAATTTGGGACTTGGGGTATGTTGGGGTCACCTTACTGGTTGCAACCAAGGCTGCTGGACACCAGAGAGGGGCTGTAGACATACTGCTGGGGACAGAGCTGCTGAACTAGGGCTGTCTAGCACACAAACGTTCTGTGCTTGCAAACAACTGGGGCTGTCTAGTGCTTGTAGGCTGGTCGTGAGCATCCCTGGCTGGGAGGTGCAGCAGCAAAGCAGCGCACAGCACCCAATGTTGCAGGCCAAGTGGTGACAACACTTCACTGGTCTGGATTGCTCCCCCAAACTGCAGTCACAATGACAAACTCCCATTTATTTCAATGAGGCCAGAATTTCACCAACAGTCTTCAATGGGACTACTTACAATATGTAAAGTTAAGCACGGGCACAAATCTTTGCAGCATCCGGGCCTGGGGCCTGGTCTGCACTACACAGTTTTGCCGGCATAAAATTGCCTTCTGTCAGAACATTTGCAGGCATCCACACCCATCAACCCTGTCACTAAAACAGACACAAGAACTCTTCTGGCCTGTGCAGGATCCATAACTCTGACAGTGAGATGGAGGAGAGATTGAAAAGCATCACAAGAAGTTGTGCAACTTTTAAAAATAAAATCACATGAAAGAAACTTTATTGAATGGAAAAAAGGGAATTGGGGGAACTTGACCCCAAGCTCCCATAATTTTCTGAGCAAAGTCCAAGTAACCCACAATGCACTGCAAAAACATCCCAGAAGGCAGTGTGCTGGATGGTAGCATGGGGGACATTGGAATGCCTACACCGTGGCTTTTGCCAGCACAGCCTCTCATGACAAGGACACATCATATATGCAAAGCAGCCAACTTTACAGCAACTTTCAGCAGCTGGCAAAAAGTTCTACTGATAAAACCTTCTAGTGTACACATGCCCTTAGACTGTAAGCTGTTTGGGGCAGGAACTTCATACATATGGGTCTTCATATGTATTTGTATAGAGTCTACTATAATGAGGCCCCAATCCGGATGTGGGTGTCTGAGTACCACTGCACTATAAATAATGAAGTGATTAATTATTTGTAGTAATTATTCAGCAAATTATTTTGAATAGCAAATACATTCAGGGAAATCATCAGCTGCTGCCAGAAAATTTGCTGACAGAATAAGGGGATAAATTCATCAAATAAATTATTCGCTATAAATTATTTTGCAGTTCCAGTAAATATATGGCCTTCCCCCATTTTTATTACCTTCTTTACAGCTGCCATGTTCAAAATGCCAGTGATCAGCTGTACAATAAATATTAATGGTTCATAAATTAAATGACATTACTCTTCCTGACATGCCACCATTTCTGCAGGGTCCCACAGAAAAGGCACAGCCTGCTTGTTGAATAAGCTCTGAACAAGGAACAATACACCTCTCTTTCTTTTAGAAGTGCTTGGTTTGTCAGGCTCGATGGCATATATCCAGAAGGCTATTAGGGCAAAGTTTTTACGCATATGCAATAAAGTCCACAAACATTAAAGAGGAAAAAAACGGGAAATTATTTTCTATGAAAAATACCTGAGTTATATAATTACATTTCAAAAATTGTATATGCTGTCTGCATAAACAATTTGTACCAGAGGGGCTTGTGTATACAGTTAACACCACATCTTCATAGACAGACGGCATTATTATTATTTGTATTGCAGTAGTGCATAGAAACCCCAATTATGGACCAGGATGCCATTACACTTGACACTGTACTAACACAGAACAAAAAGCTGGTCCCTGCTCCGAAGAGCTTATGATCTCAGTTTATAAGGGGGGAAAAAAGGTAGATACAGATTCAGACAGAGGGGGACATAGGCGCTGACTCTGTGGGTGCTCCAGGGCTGGAGCACCCACGGAAAAAAAATAGTAGGTGCTCAGCACCCACCAGCTACCTGCCGATGAACTGTTCGGCGGTGGGTGGGAGGCACTGGGAGGGGGGGTGAAGCAGGAAGAGGCGGAGCGAGAGTGGGGCATGGGAAAGGGGCCTAGTGGGGGTTCAGCGGGGGCGGAACACCCACCTGGAAAAATGAAAGTCAGTGCCTGTGGATGGGAGACCAGAAGGCAATGTTAGTCTACACAATGGGCAGGGGACTCAGCACATCAATGGCCTATCCATTGTCTAGCTTCTTGTAAGCGTCACAGCAAAGGAAGGTTTTAAGGAGGGATTTGAAGGAAGATAATGATGTAGCTTTATGGAGGTTTATGGGGAACTCCTCCATTGGAGGAAGAGCCGAATGGGAGAGGACATAAAGGTGCTTGTTTGAAAATGTAACAAGTGGGCAACAAAGGCTACCTAGCAGAGCAGAAGTGGGAGTCAAAAATCTCTATAGCATGAGACATGATGTCAGGATCCCAACAAGGGCAGTCAGGGCCAAGGGGCAAATCAGGGGCAAATCTGAGGCAAAGAGCAGAACTGGCCTTAGGGATGGGCAAGGGTGGCCACTGCCCATGGCGCCAGGCACAACGCAGAGGTACATGCTGCGAGGTATCTCCCTACTGACCTGCTAAGAGCCAGCCAGGCATATGGAGGCAGCAAGGCAGGCGAGCAGCAGCGTCTGGAGAGGGTGGATGGACCTGAGCTGCAAGGATCCAGCTGAACCAGCCAGGTAACTCCTCTGGAGCAGGAATGCCCCTCCCGTACCCACTGCCTGCCCCCACCATCAAGCCACCCCTGGCCAAGCTTCTTGGGACCGGGAGCCTGCCTCCTCTCTGCTGTGCAAAGCCAGTGCAAGGGTGAGGGGGGGTGTTGGGTTGTACCCCTCCCCCCATCTGTGTACCCAGTCTCTGCAAGATGCAGCTCCCATGCAACAGCGTGCAGCCTACCTTGAGCTGCAGGCCGAACTCCAGGCACCCAAAGCTGCAGCAGCAGCGCAGAAGTAAGGATGGCAATACCCCATATATCGTGCCTCCTTTGCTTCTGCACTGCTGCTGTTGGTGGCGGTGCTGCCTTCAGAGCTGGACGCCCGGCCAGGAGCTGCCACTCTCTAGCCCCCCCAGCTAGTGCTTAATTTGTGCTGGACCCCAGCACCTCTTTCAATACAAATTAAGCACTGGGGGAGGCAGCAGGGCCTAGAGGTGATGGGGGGAGCCTGGGGAACCCACGGGGACCAGGGTCACCAAAATACAAGTTCACCCAGGGTGCCATTTTCCCTAAGGCCAGCCCTGGCTAGGAGTTGCCAAGGAGTTCATAGACAGCTCCAGGCCAAGGTCAATACCAAGGGTCCGAGTCAGGAGATAAAGTCTAAATCAAGCTGATGTCAACCCAGAAGTTCAAGAGCATAGAACAGGAATGGTCATGGCAGCTACAGGAGATCCATGCTTGTTGCCTGAACACTTCCTGGAATGCCCCTTGGGCTTATATAGGGCAGGGAGCCAATCAGGAGCCCTAGGGCTGCTAACTGTAAAATCTTTGAGGTGGAACTTCCCATGGTGTGTGTCCACAGCGGGTCATGGGAAGTGGAGCGGAGGCTGGTTACAGCTGCTGCTGGGTGGCAGTCTGGAGATGTCACCTGCCTGGTAGCTCTACTGGCCTCAGCTCTAGACGTGTGGGGCATTACAGATGATAGTCAGGATGGCGGTACTCCATGAAGGGCCTTGAAAGTGAAGGTGAGTAGTTGTGTATGATGTGATGCTGAAAGCAGAGCCAGTGGAGAGATGCAAAGAGAGTGGTGAGTGGTCAAATTGACAAGCCAGGGAAAAGATCTTTGCAGCAGTGTTTGGAACACATGTAAGTGGGGCAAGAGCACATTTGTCAGAGAAGATGATATTGCAGTAATCAAGATCTGAGATGAAAAGAACCTGGATGAGAGTTTTAGCTGTGTGGATGGAGAGGAGTCGTCATGTCTTAGACACATTCTGGATGTGAGAATCTAAAAAGAGGGCCAAGTTGAAGATGACATATAGTTTACTGGCCTGAGTAACAAGAAGGATGGTAGTGTTGTCCACAGTAACTGAGAAAGGTGAGGGGCTTTGGGGGGCCCTATTCCTTCCCATTTTGACTTTGCTAGCTCCTATCACCTGGGATCCTGGAATGGAAAAGCCAATGCACTGTCCAGAAAGGAGAATACTATGTTGACCTGAAAGGGTCTAATCAAGAGCCCTCCTATATCCTTAAGCCCCATAAACTTCCTGAGTGCGATTTTCCACCAGGATCTGCTTGCACTATTCTGTGCATCCTCTAACCCGGGGATTGCACCAGTGAACAGGAAGCTATAAACAAAGAATAGCACAAAACCTGGAATGGGCTAAGTTTTATTAAGGGATGCACATACATTCCCCCCTGGAATCCCACTTGTTGCAACCCCACATCTATGCCATGATTCCCCCTTGGTGGGACATTTTGGTGGCTACAAAACCCAGCACTTAGCATCTCATTTCTTTTAGTGGCCCCAAATGCCAAAGACAAGACTGGCACATGTTGCCTCCTGTAATGTATGTGCCTGCATCAAGCTGCCATGCAGTAAACCCATGAACTCCTTCAACTTCTAGAAACTCTACCTAGACCCTGGGTGGCTATTGCACTAGACTTCATCACCTGAGTCCAATAGGTATACAGTGATTCTGACGGCTTTTCACAAAGACAGCTTACTTTGTTCCCTGCAACCAACTGCTCTCTTCTGAGGAAGCTACCTGGCTATGGGTGAACAAGGTTGTCCTCCTTCATGGGCTTCTGGATTGCATCACTTCTGATCTCAGCTCACAATTCATCTCCCATTTCTAGAATGAAGCACTTGGAACATGAGGGGTTCACTCCTGCCTTATTCTCCCTACCACTCCAAAACAAATGGCTACATGGAGAGAGTAAAACAAATACTAGACCAGTACCTGCCCTGTTATATCTACCAACCATCACCAGAACAACTGGTTCTTGATGTTACCCTATTTGGAGTTTGCATAGAACAACACAGAACTTGCCTCTACTGCAAAGCTCCCCTCCCCCCCTTTTTTTGTGCAAATTATAGGTTCCATCCCAATTCCACCAGAAGCTACCCATGATCTCTTCCAACCTGACAATCTCAGATTGGATACAGCCAATCAACCAGACCCAAGAGAAGTTAAATAACCATACTGAAGTAGTGAAAAAACAATTAAAAGTGGTATGTGGACCCACAATAGCAGAATGGTCCCACCTTTTCTGTAGGCCAGAAAGCGTGGTTCTCAGCTAAACATCTCCACACGGAGAACATCCCATAAACTGGATCAGCAGTTCCTCAGCCCTATCATTAGTGTTGACAATTCAACCCTTTACTTGTGAGCTCCATCTGAATACACCATTTGTCCCTCAGAATACACCATTTGTCATGTGTTGTCCTGAAGTCATGTATAAAGAACCCATTTCCCCTTCGAACCCAACCCCACTCCACCCCCCACCAATACACGTCCAGGACCATAAAGAGTATATAATCCATGCGGTCCTCTATACGAAGGTCAAGCAAGGCAAACTTTGGTACTTGACCGACTAGGGGGGCTACAGGCCTGAAAAAAGCTACTGGGAGAATGTAAGCCCCCCAGAGCTGATGAAAGCCTTCCATAAGAGCTGCCATGAAAAACCTAGTCCAGTGATGCCTTGAAAGCACCCTAGGAGAGTGAGTGATGTGAGGATCCACAGGTTTTCAACCTAGGTCTGCAGGCCCCCAGACAGCCTTCACATCCCAGCCACCATCTGGTGGTTTGTTAAAAACTGGTGGTCTGAATATCTAATGGAACCCTAGCCCCACAAGAGGCTCTACACTTACCCATGCAGGCCTAGTTCCATTTGTCACTGAAGAGGGAAATGGGGCCATTGCCCCATTCCCTCCTTGGAGGCTAATACAAGGGAAGCACAAATATAATGATTGCCCCTGGTGCATCAGAGAGGGAGAGAGAATGCACAAACTGCACTTGTGTGTACAATTGTACATTCTCTCTCTCCCCCTCTCTGAAGGACTAGGTGCAACCATTGTCTTTAGTGCTGTGCTCTGTAGCCTAGTTACAATATAGTTTAATAAATTCTATAATCCCGAGATCAAAATGTAACTAAGTGAGGAGGCACTAAGACTCAGAGAAACAACATGTGTGATATGTGAATGCAAAACTAAACTATGTTTGTGGCTTCTGTTCCCATGCAGTAAAACTATTTTCTTCTGCTCAGTTAATTTTTTTCGCAGTTCAGAAATCCATGAGACTGAAAAAGGTAATAGCAGTCACAGTGAATGGAAATTCTCTCCACCTGGTTAATGTTACTTGTATAAGTATTTGGAGTTAGTTCATTTTTCAGATACTTTACACTAAAGGAGAGCCCTACTGTGGGAGCCTTTTCTGCAGTTTTACTGTGACCCTGAATTGTGCCTCATATTGCTACTTCAGCAGTTAATGCCTTTCTAAATGTAATATTTCTGTTTGCATTCACTGCCGGGGTCAAAAGAGTCACGTATCCAGCATCCAAAGAACCCCATGTGCCTGTCTTTTCTCAGAACCAGTAATAAGTACCATATTTATATTGAAAGTAAAGGATATAAAAATATAGAACACCTGCTTGCTACCTTCTAAAGGACTGCTGGGCTCTGAGACAATTAAATGTGATAATTTGTAAATTTATCAAGCAACAAAGGCAATAAAGTAGGAAGCAACACCACCCTAACAAACAGGGGGGAAAATGGGGCGGGTCGAGGGAGGGAGGATGAATAGAGGTAATCTGGCCAGAGGTGACATAGATATTCCTGCTACCTTCAGCAAATAAAACATGTTCTGTCAGCCAGAAACAGCATTCATGCTCTGTCTTCCATCTTACAAGAAGGATGGTGTTGAAAGAAGGTCAGCTGCCACTGCTGTAGAATATTTAATGTGGTTTTGCTCTTGTGATGGAGAATAGTGCTAGGGCTTCTAATAAGCTGAAAGAACTCCATTTTATACCCTATTCAAAGGGCCAATGGGCAGGGCTTCCTCTGGAATTTCAAGGAAGAAACACTAAATTCAAACAGCTCTTTAAAATCTAAAAAGATCCTGCTTCATCCCAGGCCATCAGAGTTATAGAACGTGGAATGGGAAACTTAAGAATTAAACATTAAAAGGTGTTCACATGAGCCTTTGCCAGTTCACTCTTCCCTTCTGTCCATTCCCCCTCTCCCTTCCAAGGGTTTATTTTTACTATACTTTCCTCTCCATCCCAAAAGTTCTTTCTGTACAATGGCTCAGTTCAGACCAGGTGTAACCACCATTGACTTCAAGGGAGTTTCACCTGTTTACAAACAGAACGGAGTTTGCTTTACAAGGATTTCTTATGCTCCTGGAAAGTTTTGACACCAATGTCACAAATCTAAGTCCAATGAAAATAAAACAGTACATCAAATAGGTACACACACTTCTCTTCAGAAAACAAAAGAATGTCTGGGGCTCAATATCCTATCACTCAGAAACCACTATAGAAATATGTCCTTATTATGTAGGGATTTGTGGGTTAATCTGGATGTTGATCTAACCAGTGATTTGAAGCCTTATTTTTTTTAAACTAAAGATCACAAAATTTCCTCGAGATGTGGGAAAATTATGTATCTGCTGAATAGTAATTACTTGTTGAAATTACAATAACAGTGATCTTTAAAAAACAGACTGCCCTCCTCCCCCTGCAAACAAAAAATAATATGGAAATATATTGATTTTTCTTATTTTCATGAGAGTTAATGCATTTTCTGCACAGGATGGGGGGGAGAGCGTATAGCAAGAAAATCAAACATTTACTTGAAGGAGAGCTGGGAAATTCCACACACAGCCCTCCAGACTTTTGTTCACTGGCCCTAATGTTCAATAACTTCCACCAAAGGTGGTACTGTTGTTCTCTAGTCAGCATTATAATTTGCTGGGAGCCAAAGTCTGCTCTAAGGGATGCTGCTGTAAATCTGTAGTAACTCTGCTGGATGTCAATGTAGTAACAGAGGTTGATTGTCTTCTCAGACCAGTTTATACCGATATAGCTCCAGTAACTTCAACAATTTTGCTCCCGATTTGCATTGGTTAATAATGACCAGGAAAAAAAGAATTTGACAATAGATAGAACACCACTATGTACTTTGAAACTGGCATGTTGCTTCCTCCAAACAACTGCACAAATACATGTAAAAATGGTGTGAAAAAAAACCCACAGTTCCACACAATGTGAAATCAGCCAGTGGACACGGCATATATTCCTTCGCCTTTGTTGCATCTGACAGGTGTACAATTTGTGACTGATGACAGAAATGGTCTGCTCATCAAGCACAGGGGAGGATTTAAAGATAGAAACCTCTTGAACAGAAGCACTCCAGTTCTGGTGTCAAGTCTGCAATGTCACCTCCAAAATGGTAATAATTTGTACTCTATTTTCCTATAATGTAACTTTTTATAAAAATATTAAAGAGATTGTTAAGCTGAATTTAAATGCTTTGGATGGATTTTCCTACTGCATAATAGAACTATGAAAAGTGGGAAACTGGCAGATTCTGGATATCATAATGTGTACAGAAGCACCTTTCACCTCTAAACTGCCAATTCAAGAAAATAATCTGCCTAGGTCAACTGTTTGCTGACAAGCAAAATTAACTGGTGGAATCAGTCCAGCTCCAGTGAATAGGAGATTCTGATCACATTTAAATCAGTGTGAAACAGGAGTAACAAAATGTTATTGGAGGAAACCCCAGATATTTATTGGTGCAACTGGGATTGGAAAATCATGCTGCTGTTATTGACATTATAATAATTACCACCATGAGGGGTGCTAAATGTTCATCTCAGCAGAGAGAGCAAGGATTTAATAGACCTACAGGCTAGAACTGGGGTAAACTTTTCTGGGCACCAAACCTATTTGCAAATTCAAGTCAAATTCAACAATTATTTTGGCCAAAAAAAAAATGAACACAGAAATGTTGGAAATATTGAAACAGTTTAGAAAAATGTAAATGAACCATTGAATTTCATTTCAAATTAACATTTCCTAAACAAAATGTTGATTCAAATCAACACTTGAAATGTTTTATTTCACCCTGAATGAAATTTTCATTTTCTATTTCAGCAAGAAAAAAAAAACTTAGAAAAAATCAGTTTGCTTGAAATGAAGCGAATTTTTTTGGTTCAGCCACTAAGGAAACAAATACCTCCTCACACCTGTGGAGATGGTATCTCCAAGCCAGGTTTGGCATAGTGTGGAGAACCTCATCCAATCCCTGGGCTACTCCTGTTCTGCTAACTAATTCTCCAGCATGTTTCACAAATACCAGATTCACAGGGAATGCTTTGGCTTTTCAAAGGAGCTAATAGCATTAGAAGATTGTGTTCCACTTATAACAAAGAAAAAGTATACATACCTTATCAGCCTGTGTGTCATGAGGTTTGATGTACCAGTGCCAAGGAGAAAATGAATAACTGTACAACTAAAACAGCTTACACTCAATCTAGCTTTAGGATTTGGGTCATTTACATGAGTTTTGTGTTTATTTGGCAGAAGAAAAGGGCAGAATGAACATTTTCACTGGGGAAAAAAATCTAAATTTGCTATTCAACGTGATCTTTCTTCTCTATAACCAGACATCTTATTTCTACACTCTGGGAATGTGAAACATAATACTAAGGGAAGGAGGCACCCCTGTGGAAGCATCAGAACGTAAACAAATTGAGTGGGTTTCATGATACTTTAGAAACTCATTTGGATCACCTGTAACTTGGAAAAACCAGAGAAGCCTCATCAATACTATATATACTGCATATATACAGTACTGTAAGGAATCCCTGTTTGGACCCAAGAAGTAAACTGCTTGTTTAAGGCAAGACAATAGCAAATAAAGGATGAATGCTGTTGGTTGTTTTACTCTACTTTTATTTACAAATCCTTGCAGAATCTGTGGCCAGAATGATTGCACTGAGAGGCTAGCAGATTTGTGATCCTTCACGCTGAGTTTGGCAGCAGTAACTCGCACAAAGGTTACACAGCTCAGAGCCTTTCATTAACAATAGGTTTGGTGACTAAATGGAAACACTGACCAAGATGTGTGCTCTCAAGAACTGCAAGGGCCACTACTCCATAAACATACTCACATTCTGATTCCTGACCTCCTGCATCTAAGGCCAGGTCTACACTACCGCGGTAGTTCGACAGCTGGCAATCGAAGTTCCGGGTTCGATTTATCGCGTCTGGTCTGGACGCGATAAATCGATCCCAGAAGCGCTCGCCGTCGACTGCGGTACTCCAGCTCGGCGAGAGGAGTACCGCGGAGTCGACGGGGAGCCTGCCTGCCGCGTGTGGACCGCGTCTGAACCGCGGTAAGTTCGAACTAAGGTATGTCGACTTCAGCTACGTTATTCACGTAGCTGAAGTTGCGTACCTTAGTTCGAATTTGGGGGTTAGTGTAGACCAGGCCTAAGTAACCCTACAGTCAGGGCTCCATGCTTCATTCTGACAACAAAACCATGATATGGCCTCTGTGGCCTGGGCTTTTTAGCTATGCCCACTATATTTATACCACTCTGGCTTGCACTCATATATGATGACATGATGCAGTACCATTTTTGACACCACTTCATTTCACACATTAGTGTGGCTGTCAGCTCCTCTAGTGTTGATCTTAGCAAGATAGGAACATACTACCCTTAATATCAAATTCAAGCTGACACTGAAGAAGGTTCTGCAGAAGTGAATCACTGATTTTACATTCACTGTCCTCTGTGGTCACTATAGTTGAGTAACTGGGTCCTGCTGATTCACAGAGGGCCGATCCTGCTCCCATAAAAGTCAACAGCAGAACTCCTATGATTGAACCCTGTGTCCTTTGGTGGGATTCAGGGCATAAATTCAGCCGGAGCTGTCCGGATTAGAGCTCTGGTAAATATTTTCAAACCCTCTGGAGCTTTATACCATGTTGGGGGGGAGGGGGATTCCAGGAAATACTTGATAAGAATTTAAGCCCTGAGTAGGATACTAAGTATCTTATTGTTATAGAAGCGAAACAATGAGAACTTTTCCTGTTTGCACATGCTGATTTTTCCACTTATACAAATACTATTAATATTCATTTAAAATATAAACCAATTATTCCCCCATACATACCACGGTACATCTAGAGATGCCCAAAAGCCACCATAGCCCACATGGCAGTTACTCTGGGTGTATTGATACATGTATTTTTATTAATTTTCCTTAGCAAACATTGGAATTTATGCTGCAGAAAATGAGGTCTCAAGTTATACATGTTGGACAAGGAATCTAAAATAAAAGTAACAATTCTTGTGTGATGAATAAAAGTGAACAGCTAAAAGCTGTTGCCAGCAATCACTTTAACAATCAATGCAAGAAAGTAGTGACACTAAATTAGAGTAAATTTTCAATGACAAGGTGTTCTCTGTGCCCTTGAAGTCTGTGTCAACTAAAGTTGCCTTCATGAAATTTCAATATTGTTAGGATCTTTGGCTGTTTTACATTAAATCAGAATAACCTTAAACAATGATCAAATCTGGGTTTTCTAAGAAGCCATGTTGTGAAATAATATGTATGCTATGAAGGGGGTATTACAGTTCAGGGCAACTGCACCTGTTTCCCCCCTCCATAGTCCCTCAAGGGAATCACAGTAGACTCCAGGCTCCTCAGCCATCACCTATCTCAGATAGAGACTGTCTCTCTCTCCCTCATGGCCGGGGTCTTTCCAAGCTGCATTGTGATATCCCTAGCAAGCCAGACTGCCTAAACAGGCTAGTGTCTTCACTTTGATTTCCTCTTTGAAGGCTATAAATAACTAATTGACACCAGTCACAACTCATCACACAGCTCTTCATAAGCAAGTACATTTATTCTTAAGGTGAACGAATAGAAAAAGTTGCTTAATGCGAGCTAAAAGCTTGCCAGAAGTCATCCATCAATCTCATGGAGCACACTCCCAACTGCAGGGTAGACATACCCTGAGCTTCAGCCTGGCTGCACTAACTCCAAACTCTGGCTGTCCAAAAAAAAAAAAAAAAAGTGTTCTGAAGTGCTCTTCAGCAACAAGGACAGAGCTCTTAAAGTCTTAGTATCCATATAAAGTATACAGAGATTCAGCACAGTGCCACCAGTAGGATTGTGAAAGCTTACCAATATCAAGGTGAGTTCAAGGTCTAGCTCTATTACTGAACAGCCAGCCTAAGTCCAAGAATCTTCACAGCTGATGCAGTTAGCACAGGTTCTATAACAGCCAAAGCTCAGCATTTCCTTGTGTGTATAAAACATAACTGTACTGCTTTACTTATTAAACTGAAACTAATTGAAAAAAATCCTAACTCAATTTCATTTGTTTTCCATCTTATCCCTTATAAACAATGTAGCCATTGGAGTCAGGCAGCTCACAGTTCATGATGGATATAAATTATATTGGATAGATTCACTATGATACACTTCTTTCTCACAATTTTCAGTGGGAAACTTAAACCCCTTGCCCCATCTTGCATGTACCACTATTTAATTACTGTTACTTATATATCTGATTATTTTGTACTTTCTTCCACCTCATAATATTTTCAGCTTTCTTAAATAAGATCTCATTTGGATTCCCTAGGTCTGACATGGTGTTAGAATAACTTGTCATAACTGCTTATATTGGTATATCACATTATGCATTCCAGCAGGCAGGATGCACCCTCCCAACCATATGTCAACCCTGCTAACTTCAAAAGGACAGTTCACTAAAATTGTGTGGTTGGCATTGTTTATCAAAGCATACTTCCTACAGTTTACATTGTTTGTATAAAAGTACAGGAAAGAACAAGTACATAGGCATTGCCTCTTGCCATGAGTACTTGCATGTACTGAGAAGTTCTCACTAGCATAATTCTATTAATTTTTTCTTGTTTATATTCTGAGGATTACATTGCTCTAACTACATAAGAACTGCCATAAAGGATCAGACCAGTGGTCCATCTAATATTGGCCAAATGCTTCAGACAAAGAGGCAAGAAAGCCTATGATGGACAATTATAGAATAATCTGTTCTTAGGGAAGGTTCTCTCTGAACTGTTGCTGTCATTTACTGCAAGTGAGAAAATTACTAGGTGCAGGCTATCATTACCTGACCATGCAAGAGCCTTTACTAATGACAACACAAAATAAAAAAAGATTACTCATTTGAGTAAGGGTTTGCAGAACTGGGCTCCAAATTTATTCAGAAACTAACCTCTTTTCCAATTCATCATATTAATCTTTTTCCTGTAAAAAAATTTTTTGACACTGAGCATATGGATTTTCTTGAGTTAGAATTATTTACCAATTTTATTTAATTTGATAAAGATAATTTTAAAAGTATGTTTTCTCTTTTACCATCTAAATAACTTAACATGTATACAGCATAGAGTCTGAAAACTGTAAGAACATGTTAAGATAGACATGGTATATAGATTCAACAGTGCCATGTAAATGGGGAACAAAAATGAGCACTATTCTAATTTAAATCAATTGTTAGACATGACTCATGGGGGGCGGGGGAGGGAGGAGGAAACTTTCTCTAATCCTCTAAATCCTTGAAAAGGTAATGACTCAAGCTACGTCTACACTACCGTGGTAAGTTGACCTACGCTACGCAACTCCAGCTACGTGAATAACGTAGCTGGAGTCAACATACTTTAAGTCAAGTTACCACAGGGTCTACACCACGGGGGGGTCAACAGGACTTACCTTACTCTTCTCATCATGGGTAGAGTACAGGGGTCAACTGGCGAACGATCTGCTATAGATTTGGCGGGTCTTCACTAGACCCGTTAAATCAACCGCTGGTGGATCAATCTCAGAGCATCGATCCCAGCTGTAGTGTATACATAGCCTTAGAGTTAGGAGAAGTTAACCATATCTCTAGATGATGGATTTTGAATGCTAAAAAGTCTAATGTTAGTTCTTCCCATTCAAAGATATTCAGCTAAAGCAAGCCATCAGCTTTATGTGTAACTGTAACTACAGTACTTAGAAGGCAATATCTCCAAAAGTGAAAAATACACATTCAGTTTTTTTCATTGTTATATTTTGTGCACATAATTAGCAAGCAGAATGCACAAATTATAGCACTCGAGTTATTTTTAGCAAGCATTATATCCAGTCTGAGATATAATGGATATCCAATCCAACTCTTTACTCTCACAACCAGTTCCCCCACTGAGTTGAGCAGGGCTATTCAAGATCAGGTGTTTTTATTGTTTTTTGCAAACTTTATTAGCATTATCTAATAAAGATAAAAATTATCTTTGTCCTATGATCACATTGCCTCTAGTGAGAAACCACCAGTTCCACAGGAATTTAGATCAAAAACATAGTTATTCCTCCCTATATTTGCTGTGCACAGGTGGCCTTCTGCACAAATCCACACCATCGCATGAGGGCTTTTCTGGATGAGGGAGAGTCATCCATCTCCACATGATCATTGTCCCCTTCTCCTAGACCCTGAGAGAGCCTCCCACGTGGTTGGAGTTCCACAGCTGTGAATGACAATGAGTGGGGCCAGGTTGGGAACAAGGTGACTCATTCCTACACACACACCCCAATCAAACCTCAGGGGGGAAAAAATCCTCTTTCACCCTTTGAGATGTCGCTTAAAGGGGGGGTTCCCTCCAGTATGACAGCCTGGTTTAAGCCTTTGCAGCCTCACTCTAATACAGCTGCACTATCAGCAAGCCATGGGAACTGAAGAGCCAACATAGAGAGACAGGGCTTCCATGGCACATTTGGGCAGATCGATATCTTCTATTCCATTGCAGACCAAATCCAAGCACCACAATCATGGAATGACTCAAGGGAAATTCAACAGCATCTTCCTTTCTCCAGAGCCTGCCTCCCATAGGTATTTCAGAGGAAAGGACTAATGATCCACAAGCTTTTGTTCATTCATGAAGCCAAGATCAATCATTCAAAATCTGATGCCCCTGCCATTTATTAAGCCTATTTATATTGCTGGGACTGAGTAGTTTTTGACAGACAATATTACTAGCTCCTTGGGTCTAGATTCATCTAAAAAAATAACAGTACTACTGTATATTTTTCATTCGTTATTAAACAAATCACCCATTAAACTGTGATAGGGTGAAACAAGTAGGCTTGCACTGTGATGGCAAGCTGAAGGTTATAACCCTGTCCTAGCCAGTGTGAAGCACTACAACTTCTGCCACAGTTAAACACTTGTTAGTATTACCTTCAGGAAATGCTTTTGTCTTAACAGGATAGTTAATACCAGGATTTTGCTTTCTAATTTCCACTGAGGGTGGGTATATAAGGCAGAAGCAAGCTTGAGGAATATAGATGGTATGTGTTTCAAAGTATGTTTAAGATTGGAAAATTGCCTAGGTAAAATGCAACTTTCCTATTCCACAGATCTTCAGTCTTTGTGTATTCTGAATGAAATTTTCTACTCTATTTTGCTGACAAAAATAAGTGTTTAGTACTTATTATTCCTATTTGCCCATGTAGCCAGTACAGCTCAGCGAGAGCAAGAGAGTCTTTTCTGGAATCAACAGCAATTGAATTGTTAATGAATTTCCAATTACAGAAGCTTTACCTCAGGGCACAATGAAGTGCATGACCATAAATGCATCTACAATACTCTTCATATTGCATGGGTCAAGGTTACTGGTGATTATATGCCCACTAGAAGAGTTCAGCTTGACTTTCAGATCTCAACTTGAGCTTGCAAAGCTGGCAATTTAACAAAATCCAAATTTTTATCTATAAACAGAGCATATTTGCTCCGGAAGTCGAGTGACCATGAATGTGGAACCTCAGAATGCCATTTTTACAGAGGTACTTTTAAGAGTGGAACTGCACTTTATTATCTGTTAAGCATTGATGGTGTGATTGATGTTGCACAAAGCGTAAAGTCCTGCCCCAAAGAACTTACAATCTACAGTCCCAATTCAGGAAAACACTTGAGTACCTGCTTAATTCCATCCCAGGAGAGCACTTAAAGATATGCTTAACTTTAAGCATGTACTTCAATGCTATTGACTTCAGGTTAATCATATGCTTAAGCGTTCTCCATAATAGGGATTTTTTTTTAATAGGGGCTTAAAAGATATGACAAATAAAACCAGATTAAATGAGAAACAGAAGAGGTGTTAATGTAGGACATTATTTTCTCTCTCTTCTAAATTTGAGGTAGTGGAGGTATTTGACTAAGTTGTGTGTTAGTGTTTGTATGGGTCAGAATTTGTGGGACTCACAAAAGATGTGAGTCTCTAGGAGGGACTGAAACTTTAAATTGGCTCTGAACTTCGATTATACAGTTTGTCCATTAGACACTAACCTGCATGAAAACTTTACCTTTTTTTTTAATTAATCTGATCCCCAGTCGACTCAAGCCTTATTGTCATGTTTGAAGGAGGTGACTCATATTACCTCCATCCATTCAGGTGTAGAAGGCCACATCACACCACTTTTAACATTCAGTTCGAGTAGAAGGTAAGTGCTACTCTGTGTATGTTAGTCAACGAATCAGCTCAAGTACAGTTAAAAATCTGAATCCCTGTGAGCATCTTTGCATTTTTTTACCATATACAATACCTTGTTAAAGGTCCCTGGTGCATATGTGAATGTATGAGAATTAGACCAACAAGCATTATAGATTAACAACATTTAAGGAAGAAAAATTCTGACATGCTACGTGGTGGTCATTACTTTGGACAATCCTAAGTGAACTCTTCAAAAAATTAATCACCATTAAAAAAATTTATCATGATTAATCGCAGTTTTAATTGCACTGTTAAAAAATAGAATACCAATTGAAATTTATAAAATATTTTTGGACGTTTTTCTACATTTTCAAATATATTGATTTCAGTTACAACACAGAATACAAAGCATACACTGCTCACTTTATATTCTTATTTTTGATTACAAATATTTGCACTGTAAAAACAAAAGAAACAGTATTTTTCAATTCACCTCATACAAGTACTGTAGTGCAATCTCTTTATTGTGAATGTGCAACTTACAAATGTAGATTTTTTTTGTTACATAACTACACTCAAAAATAAAACAATGCAAAACATTAGAGCAGGGGTCGGCAACCTATGGCACGTGTGCCAAAGACAGCACGCGAGCCGATTTTTAATGGCACACTGCTGCCTGCTGGAGTCCCGGCAGGCAGCAGCGTGCCATTAAAAATCCTGCCCAGCCTGGCCCAGCCCCCCAGCCCCCCGCGGGGGCAGGGGTCAAGGGGCAGAAGCTTGGTCCTGCCGACTCCCCTGCCTCTTCCAGCAGTGTGCTGGGTTCCTGCCCCTCCTCTGCCTCTCCGTCCCTCCCTCCCTGTCGACCGATCAGCTGATGGCCCTTGCGAAGGAGGGAGTCGGGAAGGAGCAGAGTCAGCGTGAAGAAGCGGGGGCAGGGCCTTAGGGAAGGGGGGGTGGAATAGGGGCATATCCCCTCCAGCCCCCTGCCCTGACCCCCCCCACACAAACCCCAGCCCTCTGCCCTGAGCCCTGCAGCCCCGCACACACCCCAGGCCCATGCCCTGAGCCCTGTACCCCCCTCATACACACACAGCCATCTGCTTGACTCCTTCACACACCCCCACGACCCCAGCCCTGACTCTGGCACCCCCACACATACCCATCCCCCCCCACCCCATGCACCCCCCACATCCTGACTCTTGCACCCCCCACATCCCCACCCCCACCTTGAGCACCAAACGGGAGCTCCTACACCCCCACACACACATTCCCACCTGCACCCCTCGCACCAAATCGGAGCTGCCCAGGTAAGTGCCCCACACCCAAACCTCCTGCCCCAACCCTGAGCCCCTCCTTCATTCTAGATCCTGGCCAGACCCTTCACCCCCAGCCCTGTGCTCAGTGCACTCCCACCCTCAGCTCAGTGCAGAGAGAGGAAGAGAATGGGCCAGAACCAGGGAGAAGGTAGGTACCCACTGTATGTGGACAGGGCTGGGACCCCAGATCGGCAGCGGGCTGAGCGGGTCTGGCAGCCGGGATCCCGGCTGGCAGGAGCCGGCGGATGGAACCCCTGAGCGGCACTGGGCTGAGCCGTTCAGCCCACTGCCGGTCTGGGGTCCCAGCCGCTGGCCCCGCACAGCCCGCTGCCGGCCTAGGTGAACAGAACCCCAGACCAGCAGCGGGCTGAGTGGGCCAGCGGCGTAAGATCAACATTTTAATTTTATTTAATTTTAAATTAAGCTTCTTAAACATTTTGAAAACCTTGTTTATTTTACAATACAACAATAGTTTAGTTCAGGGGTCCCCAACGCGGTGCCCGCGGGTGCCATGGCACCCGCCGGGGCGTCTAAGTGCGCTCGCGTACTGGCCAGCGGATGAGCATCCGCCGAAATGCCGCCGAGAAGCAGCGTCATCCAGAGGCGTTGCCGCCAAAATGCCGCCGATTTTTGGCAGCATTTTGGCGGCGACGCCTCTGGATGACGCTGCTTGTCGGTGGCATTTCGGCGGCGACGCCTATTGACATTGCCACTTGTCGGCGGCATTTCGGCAGATGCTCATCCGCTGCCACGGTTCTCCGTGGCTCGTCATCTGGCGCCCGCCAGACGAAAAAGGTTGGGGACCACTGGTTTAGTTATATAATATATAGACTTATAGAGAGAGACCTTCTAAAAACATTAAAATGTATTACCGGTACGCAAAACCTTAAATTAAAGTGAATAAATGAAGACTCGGCACACCACTTCTGAAAGGTTGCCGACCCCTGCTTTAGAGCCTACAAGTCCACTCAATCCTACTTCTCGTTCAGCCAATCGTTATAACAAACAAGTTTGTTTACATTTACAGGAGATAATGCTGCCCACTTCTTATTTACGTAACCAGAAAGTGAGAACAGGCATTCGCATGGGACTTTTGTAGCTAGCATTGCAAGGTATATACGTGCCAGATACGAATGTTTAGAATATGTCCCTTCACGCTTCAGCCACCATTCTGGAGGACATGCTTCCATGCTGATGACTCGTTAAATTTAATTAACGCATTATTTTTTTGTGACTGAACTCTTTGGGGGAGAATTGTAGGTCTCCTGCTGTATTTTACCTGCATTCTGCCATATATTTCATGTTATAGCAGTCCAGGATGATGACCCAACACATGTTGTTCATTTTAAGAACACTCTCACTGCAGATTTGAAAAAAAGCAAAGAAGGTACCAATGTGAGATTTCTAAAGATAGCTACAGCACTCGACCCAAGGTTAAGAATCTGAAGTTCCTTCCAAAATCTGAGAGGGACGAGGTATAGAGCATGCTTTCAGAAGTCTTAAAAGAGCAACACTCTGATGCAGAAACTACAGAACCCAAACCACCAGAGAGAAAAATCAAACTTCTGTTGGCAGAATTTGACTCAGATGATGAAAATGAATATGCATCCGTCCGCACTGCTTTGGATCGTTATCGAGCAGAACCCGTCATCAGCATGGACGCATGTCCTCTGGAATGGTGGTTGAAGCATGAAGGGACATATAAATCTTTAGCGCATCTGGCATGTAAATATCTTGCAACACCAGCTACAACAGTGTTATGCGAACACCTGTTCTCACTTTCAGGTGACATCGTGAACAAGAAGCAGGCAGCATTATCTCCTGCAAATGTAAACAAACTTGTTTGTCTAAGCAATTGGCTGAACAAGAAGTAGGACTGAGTGGACTTGTAGGCTCTAACATTTTACATTGTTTTATTTTTAATGCAGTTGCTTTTGGTACATAATTCTACATTTGTAAGTTAAACTTTCACAATAAAAAGATTGCACTACAGTACTTGTATTAGGTGAATTGAAAAATACTATTTCTTTTGTTTTTTACAATGCAAATATTTGTAACCAAAAATAAAGTGCTCACTGTACACTTTGTATTCTGTTTTGTAATTGAAATCAATATATTTGAAAAACATCCAAAATATTTAAATAAATGGTATTCTATGATTGTTTAACAGTGCGATTAATCACGATTAATTTTTTAACCGCTTGACAGCCCTAAGAAGAAGCTACATGTAGCAGAGAGCACTGAAGCTAGGAATTCTGCAGTGAAGAAGGCATGCATGTGATCAAGCAGGCACAGTGCCTCGTACAGTGAGGCTCCAATCCCTGACGAGGGTCCCTAGGCCCAACTACAAGTATTAAATAATAAATAAATAAAAACAACAACAACCCTCCCTCGAGACTTAATCATGATCCCTGGCAGAATTAATACACCACTCATTTCATCATCTTCATACAAACCCCTATCACCTTTGAAATACCTGTAATCGTTTTGGAATCTGGAACCATCCTGTATGAATAAGGCACTCACATATCTACAACTACACTTCTACAGCAGCCATTTCTAGTCTTCCTTTGGTGCACCCTACTTTAAAAGGCTCGTGAATCTCTCTAAGATTTGTTAACTAACATCTTTTAAAGAATAAACACTTACCACAAAGTCTAAGTACGTTACAATTTTAAAAGCACAACATACAATTATCTTCAAAGACAAAAAGCCTTCCTAGCACCAGAATGAAGTCCTTCAATTCACATGCTCTGATGTTACAGTTACAAAATATGGCCTACATTAAAAGTATTTTGCTGCCTTCAGCACAATCGCCTTCTCTTTCCCATATTCAGTCCTCTTAAGTCCCCCCCGACCTTGCCCAGCCACCTTCAAGAAAATCTTTTGGAATCAGGAGCATCTCACAGCGTATATAAAAGATAATCAAATCCAATCTCCGTTGAACAAGGGCAGGAAATGAGTCCTAGAATCCTGGACCCCTCTCTGAGGTTGCCCTGACTCCAGTCCCCTCCCATTTATATTGGAAAGAAAATGTTAGCTTAAGTGAATCCCACAATAGCAACTGTTGCATTGCTTCATATATAGGAGAAAGGCAGTCTCAGATAGTCCTACGTGGGTCAAAACCAACACCTAATAACAGTAATTCACTTCTATTTCAGTTTTCCATTCTGACCTCATAAGTCTTCAGGCCAGAGCAATCTCGTAAAATCCCCATGTTACTTTGGTCTGACTGTTACAGAGTCTTGCTTTCTCTGATATGGTTCCATTGTTTCTAACATTAGCACTTCTTCTAACACAGCTTTTACTTTAGGTTCTCTGCATATTCCTCTTCAAAGATTATTTCTGAGCTAATTGATAAGGTTCATCTATATAAGGCTGATCCAGTTAGCATAGGTTGAACCATCCTGGAACAAGATAAATGAACAAAAAAAATAGAGAAGCAAATGGTCTTAGGCCACATGCCTTAAAGTAGGTTTTCATGTTGTCTTTTCAAGGACAGCTGATGGAGATGATCATCAAATACAGAGGTGCTTCTCCTTCTCCCTCTCCCCTCCCCCCCCTCTCTTTCTCTCTCTCTCTCACACACACACACACACACACACACACACCCTTAAGCAGGCATTAAAGTTTCAGAAAGTTATCTAATAAGAATGTTAACCCCTTCACTGGATCCAGAACAATCATTGCTAGGAGGTCACAACTACTATGCTTTATAGCAGTTCTAGAGCTGGAGTTCTAGGAACAATCCAAAAGGTTAGTGTGTGTTATTGTCCAAACTCAGCTATATTCACAAATGGACTTAGGCACCTAGCCAACACTTTAAGTGACTAAGTCCAACATTTAGGTGCCACTGAGATCCTCAAAACCCTCACACAACACTCAGCTGCCACCTAACCCTGTAGGCACCTTAATTTCTGCTGCTTGATATGCACAAAACTTCCTATATCCTGCCACCACTGAGATGCTTGGCCCCAGAGTGCATGCCTAAGCCCCAGCAGGATTCTCAAACTAGATGTTCCCTGCCCATCTTGCCTGAAGGGTCCAATCCTGTAGGCGTGCTCAGGGCATCACTACTGGATTGGGTCTCACACCAAAACAGCTGTGGGTGAGCTGGTTGGGAATTTATGGGGCTGGCTGGCTAATGCATGTGTATGTCCCATTATACCCAATACCCAGTGGTTAGATTACTCAACTGAGATGCGAGAGTCCTAGAGTGACCAGACAGCAAGTGTGAAAAATCGGGACGGGGTGGGGGATAATAGGCACCTATATAAGATAAAGTCCCAAATATCGGGACTGTCCCTATAAAATCGGGACATCTGGTCACCCTAGTCCCAGATTTGAATCCCTACTCTGCCCAGTTTGGAGCAGGGGCTTGACTCCAGGTCTCCCACATCCTGGGTGAGTGGCCTAACCACAAGCCTTTGGGGTATTCTGGGGTGGGTCTCTCTCAATCTTTCTTGCTGAAGATGTTACACTTCCTGTAAATCATTAAATAGTCTTTGGGCCAGGGAGAACAAGAGAGATATTGACACTATAGCCCAGCGGTTAGGGCACTCCCCTGAGATGTGGGCCTCTCTGGATTGAGCCTACTGATATTAAACAATAGCATTGGTGATTTCACACTCCATTTTTCTATGGTTTTTATTTGGAATCTTTAGAACTTAAGAAAAAGCTTCAATTTCCCCTGACTAGTCAATAATGATAACAATAAAACTTTATGCTAAGAAACCAAAGCAGTCTGAAGGTCCTCTCCCTTGAGTTTTAACAAAAGCAATAAGGCTCTACATGCAAGAGTACTCCCACACATTCTAAATCTATGCACAGCAACTCCTTTGACATTCCTGTGTCCCACTCCTTTGGCAGGGAAAAAATAGGTTACATATAGCCTACCAAGTTTAATTAGCAAATGTTGTCAGAGCTTGTCTTGAGGTAATGCAGACATTGCAATTCCTTCCAGAACTGAGTTTACTACTTTACAATCAATCCTGTCTCAAAAGAAAAATGGAAAACAAGAGTCTGGTTAACAATTGTTAACTAGAATCTGAATGGAATATTGAGAGATGAGTCTAGCAATCTGACTGGAGGAGGCATGGGGGGGCATTAGCAATCTAGAAGTTACCCTATAGATGCTGTACTGACTGAAGCTGCATTGCTCAGAAAGAAAGAAAAAATCTATATGCCTGTATTTATTTATTTTTATCTTCAGTTTTTAAAAGCAATAATAAACTGGGCATTGAGCATTTCTAGAGATTGATGACTAGCTGGGGTTTGAAATATCAACTCCTCTTAGCTAGATATTAATCCCTAGGAAATGCCCTGCACCTGAAACATTATGACTTAATTAATAGTTTTTCCTCAAGAACATTTATTAGGCTGCCTCCTATTGAATATTACCCATTACAATAAGATATTTCTATAAACAAGGGATAAAAAGGGTTCAAAACCTCCAAATTTATCATTTCAAAAAGGAAACAATTGTCTAGACTATCCGTTAATAATATATAGTATATCCTTGACAAGTAGTACAGTGGCAAGTTACTTGACATCTAATCTAATATAGCACCTATATTAAATTGAAAATAGGATTGTTACAGTTTGGGAAATCTATGTACAATTTATGAATGTTGGCTGTTCTTATGAAACTGCTGTGTCATTCAGTGCCTCACTATATATGAAGTCTGCCACATATTGTCAAGGCTGTATCACATATTCCCCAGATCAGGGATAATGGACAGTTGTTAAACCTTTATGGCTCCCATTCAAGTGGGAGCACCTCAGGACAAAGATTGCTGAAGCCTAGGGAAAACAGTCTGACCAAGTCTGTTTGTAGGGCTGGCATTTAGAGAAATGGAATTTTCCCAGGAGAACAAAGAAATCATGTGTTAACACTGAGGGCAAGTCTATGCTACAAGTGCTGCTTCAGCTATGGCACTGTAGCACCATAGTATAGATGCTTCCTACATTGACAGAGGGGGGTTTTCTGTCAATGTAGGTAACCTACCTCCAGGAGTGACAGTAGCTAGGTCAACGGAAGAATTCTGTTGACCTAGCCGGGTCTACCCTGGGAGTTAATTTGGCTTAACTATGGTGCTCTGGGGTGTGAATTTTTCACACCATTTAATGCCATAGTTAGGTCAATCTAGATTAATAATTCACATACATAATCAGTTTTACTCTTGGAGTAACAGTATCATACTTAAGTCAGAAAATAACCCCAAAAATGAGAGCAGCCAGGAATACAAATAATAATAATAATGTTAACAGAGAAGTGTAAATAACAGGCAAGATTCTCTCCTGCACCAGGAGTTCCATTCAGCCCAGGAGAGATGAGGGCGTCAGGGAGCCAGTTCCAACTCTCTGATTCTTGAGCTAACCCTAGCCCAGACACAGTTTCAAGCTGCTACTGGGCAACTCTAAGTTGTGCCACTGACATCAAGTCCTTAATGGACCAGGCATCAGTGGAGGAATGCTGCCTTCCAAGTTCAAATTCTCAACCAGTTCTCCCTATTTGTCAAATCAAATCTAGAACAGCCTCTCCTCAAGTTGCTTCTTCCACCTTCTAAGAGAATTAAACAGTAAACCAGAAGGCTCACACCTTGGGATGGAGTTCTGGGAGAAGGTAAATTTAAGAGACAGGGGAATCTGAAACATCAGCCGTGAGCACAGGGGAGAGGCAACTTGACAACAGGTTCCAGCTTTTATGAGAGAGTTCTAGACAAAGGGTCTGAGCCTTGAGAATATACCTAGGACATTCCCCTCTCAGAAGACTAGGGCAGGGGCTAGACTCTGTTCAGACTCCAGAGGCTTAAAATGCCCAGGGATCCAGAAGTTTGGATTTCCTTCACAGCAGTTGAGTTGGTGGACAGTAGGGGGCACATGACTGGATCTGTGACAGATTCCATACTATACAGTAAATCAAGAAAATATAAGAGTTGTTGCACCACAATCCAGAAATGGGCTGCCCTCAAGAGAGTTTATAAACAACTCTTCACTTACTTAAAAATACCTGTAACAATGACAGCATAGGTCTTACCAACTCTGAGAGGCCAATTAAGTAAGAGAAAAAAAACTTCAAAAGTTTTTTTTCTCTTACTTAATTGGCCTCTCAGAGTTGGTAAGACAACTCCCACCTGTTCATGCTCTCTGTATGTGTGTGTATATATATCTCCTCAATATATGTTTCACTCTATATGCATCCGAAGAAGTGGGTTGTAGCCCACGAAAGTTTATGCTCTAATAAATTTGTTAGTCTCTAAGGTGCCACAAGTACTCCTGTTCTTTTTGTGGATACAGAGTAACATGGCTGCTACTCTGAAACCTAGCATAGGTCTTGTGACTCCATTTTATAAAACCTGTGTCAGGTGGATAATTTTACAATGGCTGAATTTGACACATTGATAATTTTAGATATTGCTTTCCAAATGAACATCCTAGTTTTGTTAATTTTCTGACGCTTCAAAAATCAGTTTCCCAATCAGCCTTAATTCAGCTATTTCCTAACTTTTGAGCTCTGTACTTTGCGGTCTTAACATTCTCCTAACACAGTTATTTTGAATGTAACATATATAAAGGGTGGTGTTGAGACTACCTTAATGTTTTCCTCACTGATCCATGAATCAGGAGACTGGGATTATGCTGCACTCTTGCATGCCTTTTAACTCTGGGAAAATGCCCTTGTTCTACAAAAGTACAAAAAAATATATTTACTCCTACATAATCTTCCCTGAATTTCTGTTCTATGCATAATCCCAAAGGGAGTACAATAGCAGAAGGGTGAAGAGAAACAAAGGGGGGGAAAGTAGCTGGCCGATAACACAGGTATTAACCAGGTCAACCTACACACATTGCACTGAAGGAATCTGCTGTTTGCTGACTCTTCACATAAAGACTCTTGCCTCTGCTATATTAAATATTTTATCAGTTCTTTGTTGGCTCTTTCAAGCAAATGTGGAGGACTCTCTTAGCAGGGGTTATGGAGACCTAGTAAATATTAAATTATACCTCAGAACCCTCTAGGGTCCCATCCAGTGGTGATGAGAAAGCAGGAATACCTATTGGCAACCTCGAGGAGAAAGAATTGGAGGCACCTTAGTTCAAGCAGCAAAGCCCTTGCAGAGCTTTCTTAACTGTGCTTCTCAAGCCCAGATTGCCAGCAAGGCTGAGAACCACTCAGTTGCAAGGAGCTTCAGTCTCTCCTTATATGAAATAATATTTGCAGGCCTATTATCAGAGGGTCTGAAGAGTCAGTACTGCCATCTCCCAGTAGCAGGCAACTGTCAGCACAAGAACCCAAATGCCATGGCTGCAGCACTGGGAATGTTCACTAATTTCTTTCACAGATATTGTCATAATACAATTTACAGCGACTAATTCCAGTCAGTTTTCCATCAAACATTGGTGATTTTGTTGTGGAATTTATGGGCCCCTAAACCTGTATGTCCCAGATTTCTGCACACTGGCTCCTACATCTTTTACCCAAGCACTTGAGGAACTAGAAGCCATGCGACCACAGTCTGGAGATAAACAGACTTTGCTACTCATCTTTCTTCCTTCCTTCTCTTTTCTTGTTTTCCTACCTGAGATCTGGTGAGCTCTGCCTTCCCTATCACACCTGCCTCCTGCAGACACCTGAGCTGACTGTTCTGAGGCAGCATCTCCTCCTGTCAGTGCAGGATAAAGAAGAGGCTCAGAACTTTCTGGAAGGCTGGATTTTCGCTCTTCTTTTTCTTTCTCTCTCTTCTGTCTGTTTGCTCTTTCACTCTCCCTTGCCTGGGTGTTTTCTTCCTTCATTTTCCTTCTCCTCTCCCTTGTCTATGTTCTCAAACATTTTCTCACACATATCTGCCACTCCCATCTCACACTCATCAGTGCTGGTCTGGGGCTGCTCACTAGACTCAGCACAAAGCACTGAAAAGGAATCAAGCTCTCTTCCTTTGACACATTCCCTAAGACCCCTGTCCTGTCTCTCTTTCCTCTTCTCCCCATTGTTCCCCCCAACACACACACTCTCTCTCACCCTTTCCCACCCCCCATATATGTACTCATTCCTACCCCACATAATACAACTGAAACACATAATACAACTGCTTTCCCATGGGCAGCAGAGCCTGGAGCTAAGCCAAGCCAGCCCTGATTACAAGATGAGTCTCATCTGAGGAGGATCACATGCTGTGATATAAAAGGCAGCAGGAAGCTGCAGCTGCAACTGTGAGAGAGAAAAAGGAAGTAGAGATAGAGGGCTCAGTTTTCCCCAGAAAGGGCTGTAAACTAACAACTTCAGGTGGAGCAGACTGACTAAGAGCCAGCTGTGGATATGGCTAAAGGACCAGAGCTAAGTATGAAGGGCTGAATTATGATTTTGGGCTATGTTGAGGATTCTTTGTCTTATTTTGTGATTAATGATTCTGAAGTCTGCATGAACTTTATTTGAAATTAAACCAGCCCAGAAAGGGGCACTGTGAACCACAACACAGACTGAGTGGAGTGTTAAGGAGCCTGTGAAAGAGAGCTAATAAGGTCAGGCTGCCTTTAAAACCACACCCTGGGCCAGCAGGGGGCACTCAATAAGCAGCCACACCACTACAGCAACCTTCAAACTTTAGATGCCTTAATTTGAACCCTGAATGGTGTCCCTTCCCATCAACTCAAACTGCACCAATTACACTGTACACCTCTACCCCGATATAACGATATAACGTGACCCGATATAACATGAATTCGGATATAACACGGTAAAGCAGCGCTCCCGGGGGGTGGGGCTGCGCACTCCGTTGGACCAAAGCAAGTTTGATATAACTATAATGCGGTAAGATTTTTTGGCTCCCAAGGACAGCGTTATATTGGAGTAGAGGTGTACATATGTGGCAGTTGCCCTTCTCCAATATCCACATGTCAGAGTGAGGAGCAGAGCACTGTGGTGGTAGCCTTAGCAGTATGTGACCAGCACAAAGAGCATCCCATGACTGAGGGAGAGCCCAAAGCTCTTGATTTTAGCTTCCATACATGCTCTGTTACCAATTCCATCATTACAGATTAATTCCCCTCAGCAGATTAATGTTGCACTCTTTCTTCCCTTTCACTGCTTGTCTCTAGCCAGTCCATATTTAACAAGAACACCCCATCGTACCTTTTATTATCTTGTCACAAAGCTGTAAGAGGAAACAGCAAAGCAAAGTCTATTAGAGCCAGCAGCTTCTTGTTGCAGACTGAAATGTATTCAATGATTTTCCTTTCCTACTGCAAGAACCTACTAATGAGACTTGTGCACATACAATGGGGGTGGGTGGGGGGGAAACACACACACACACACACACAAGTATATTTGTAAAGGCAAGTTAACAAATACCAGCATTATTTCAAGTCTGACACACCTCCTATACAATGGGATACTTTTTCCATTTGTGCATCCACATGATGAACTTTCATCTCCCTTGCCAAGTGTCAACACACCAGTGAAATCATCTTACTTGAGGATCTATACACTTGCAATCAAAAATATTCTTACATTTTTAATCTCTCAACTTCATTCAATACATAGAAAAGTTTTCAGATAAAGTAATAAATAATATAGGATTGTGATAGGTATATAAATTTAGATCATTTATCTAAATAATTACTATGTTAGCATGCTATTGAACACCTGTGCAACTCTGAGGTTTATGATAGCACCAAAAATCTGAGTTAGTAATGAACAGTAACAAGTATTTTTATTTATATAGCACTTTTTATCCAAAAGGAACCAAAACACTTTCATGCTTCATATATGGAGTCAGTCATTTTCCCTCCTACTAAAAAGAAGCCTCTTTCGGGAAAGTAATCAGCAATTATTGAAAGAAAACCACAGAGAGTAGGTAGCCAGAGACTCCCGCCGGTAGGGACAGAAGAAACAGCCAAAACTATGACCTTTGGAATTCAGACATTGAGAACTGTCTACAGTTCTGACTAAACTTTCTCTGCCCTGTGCTGATTGACTGTTTGCCACAACCCTGTAGCTTTCCTCCTCCCGCTCCTTCAGGCTCTTCACTTCAAATTCACTCCATCCCTGTCCACTCACCCCTCCTTCTCCTTCACTTTTCTTTCCATTTTGCTTATCCCCTCCTAAACTCATCACACACACACAAACATTTGCTGCCTTCACATTGTTCATGCTGCTTGTATGTTCTACCATTCCCCTCCACCCTGGGTCTGTCTTGTCTTCTTAGATTGTAACTCTCTTTGGGGCAGGAACAGTCTGCTATTCTGTTTGCACAGTGTCTAGGACAACAGGTCCTCATTTTTGGTTGGCCCTTAAGCACTACTGTAAAACTGGATTAATAATTGGTAACTGCACCAATATTTCTACACAGTAGTTCAGGAAAAAAAGCATTTTATTCAACTGGAACCACACAGGAAACTGAGGAGACAGTATATTTACTTGGTTTGGAATTTGGCCAGGACACCCGTCTTAACACTTTTACTCTTAGAAAAGGAGCTGTGGGATCTTTTATTACTATGGGTTGTCAGGAGCTTAGTTTTGTCACATGAGAGACAACACTACTGTTTATGCATTTCCCCTTGGGCAATGCAAGGCTATTTCTTCAGTACACACTCAGAGAGAAGAAAGCTACATATTCAGTCACCACTTCCTGCAGTACCTGAGCTTCTGAAGAGGTCTAGTGCAAGGCAAACTCTACATGGTTTGTGAGATCTGGAAAGTTCACAGCCAGGTGATTAGACTGCAGACAGTATTCATCCTCCTCCTTTGCATACAACTAATTGCAAAGTAGAACTAATTTTTACACAGTTCAAATTTTAAGGGAGGTGCTGGAAAGAATATGTAGTCTATTTCTGACCAAAAGAATAAAGGATATATCAAATGTCTACATGGTGCACTGTTACATAAAACAAAAAAACTACACAGGCAAGAATTCTAGAATTCAATTACTGTATAAGTTAAAGAGAAAAACTGAGCAAATACAGGCAGGGGACATAGCAAACAGATTCTGCAGCCAGGGAAAACTGCATTCAATAGTTGGTCAGCTATAGAATTTAGGCCTGGCCAGAGAAGCTGCTGAGATTAACTTTTTCTCTAGGTCCCTTCTCCTCATTCACCCATCTCAGGTGTTAGAGATGCTATATTAACGTGTGGTAAATAATAAGTATCTACAAAAGTATCAGAAGAGAGGGAAGCACTATAGAGGAGGGGTGGAAGGGATTAAGAATGTAGGATAGGAAAGGGAGAGTGCTATCCAAGTAGGAGGAAAGCACGCATTACGGGAAATGTTTGCAGGAATTGTTAGATGATCAAATCCTGTCATCCTGTCAGATCAGGGCACAGCTATAGCTTCTGCATATCAGAATAAATTCTAGTTCATATTGTCACTCTGCTTATAACGTGTTTAAAATGGTACCAAAACTACCTAGAATTTTTATTTTCTGGTAGTTTAATGAAGAACCCCAGATCATTGCTATGGATGTGAATACTGGAGTGCAAACTTTTTGCTGGCAGGATCCCATTTTAATTGATTTACTCCAGGACCCCAGACAGCCTGGAGGGTGCCATATTGCTCAACAAAATGGCATCCTCACCACAGAAAGACCTCACATGCATCCTACTTGCAAGGCCATGCGGTATGGAGCAAAATGGCATCCTCTGCACAGTAGGGATCATTGCAACCCCATCTGATGATGGTGTACCCCATTTGGGGTCATGACCCACAGTTTAGGAACTGCTACTGTAGTATTCTGAAGCCAAAAAGAGGAAGAGTTTTTGTTGAGACAAATTAAGTAGGGCAAAAGAGACAGAGGAGACATGTTCCCTTTTATTTCCTCTTTTTACCTTTCGCTGAAGCTTTCTGTTGACACGTTTTTCTGTGTTCTGTTTTTTTAGTACTAAAACTTCTGCCATGTTCCCTGCATGAAGCTGCATCAGTCCAGGATCATGTGCAACAGTGGGACTGAAAGCCAATTTGACAAAAAGTAAGTATATTTGAAAAACATAGGGGTAGAAATGAGCAAAAAAGTGTGGATTTGGCTACAGAGATTTTTGACTTAAAACTGGAAGTGTTTTAAAATGAAAATTTTAAAGAGAAATTAAAATTGAGAAAGTGTGCCAAATTCTACAACTGTGGAGAACGCTTGCTTCCCTCATCACAACTCACTTTTTCATTTACATCAAGTCTTCAAAAACGTTCTTTGCTGGAGAAACCTGAAGATTGTTCATGGCAAACCTAGCAAAAGTTCAGCAGGGAGAAGACCATTTTCCCTCCTCTTTGCAAAGGCACGTTTCCTTATTTTTTTGCTATGGCCCTGATTCAAGAAAGCACTGAAACACATGCGTAAGTCCCACGGAAGTCACCATCTCACTGCACTCTGACTTCTGTGGGATGTAAGCAGGTGCTCAAGTGCTCTCTTAAATAGGAAATCCTTCCTGAATTGGGGTTTATATGCATGTGACTGTTTATACCTCTTGATAGTCCCCAGTAGCAAGTCACTCCAACAACAGCTAGTGGTAGGTGACCAGATGTCCCGATTTTATAGGGACAGTCCCAATTTTGGGGTCTTTTTCTTATATAGGCTCTTATTGCCCCCCCACCCCCATCCCTATTTTTCACACTTGCTGTCTGGTCACCTTAGCTGGAGGGAAAATGCTACAGGGACCTATTGTGTCTAAGCTTCAAAAACAGACTCCAACGAGAAACTGGGAGTGGATGGGTCATTATACAAAGTAAACACTATTTCCCCATGCTAATTTTTCCCATACTGTTACTCACTGTTACTCACACCTTCTTGTCAACTGTTTGAAATGGGCCATTCTGATTATCACTACAAAAGTTTTTTTTCCTCCTGCTGATAATAGCCCACCTTAATTGATTAGTCTCGTTATAGTTGGTATGGCAATACCCATTTTTTCATGTTCTCTGTGTATATATATCTTCCTACTGTATTTTCCACTGCATGCATCCGATGAAGTGGGTTTTAGCCCACAAAGGCTTATGCCCAAATAAATTTCTTAGTCTCTAAGGTGCCACAAGGACTCCTCGTTCTTAGAGCTAAGTATAGTATGTATTAATAGCAAGGAGGGGTTTTAATACAAACTTTATATGAAGTGTTCTCTCTGTGTCCCACTTATCAAGTTTTCACTTTGAAACTTTAGCTTTCTAATCTCTAGGTTAAATGCATCGGAGACCACACAGCATTTCTGTCTTGGTTGTCATTGTGAATGGAGCCTGGCAGCAGCAAGAAATATTGAAATCCCTGATGTATTTCTGTTGTTTCTTCAAGAGGGACCATCCCTTCCAGTAATGAAAAATCTTCCAAAAATAGTGCCCAGGGATGAAACCTCACTCATCATATTTCCCAAATTTGGCAGTTATGACAGTTTTATTCCTGTGTATTATTAAAGCTTAGGACTATATTTACATAATTAAACATTGATCTGCTTTTTCTCTCTGCATCTGTCACTCATTTCTGTGGAATACATTAATTCAATCTCTTCTGCATATGTGAGGTTTAGTATATATCAGGTGGTATCACTCAACTGTACAAAATTTTGTCCACTTGTGGAAACGTAGATGAAATGTTTTAATCATAAAGTCAATACATTGTTGGGATAAACATCAGAGTTACAGAAGGAAATTTCTGCATAAATAGCAATGCTTTGGTACATCAGTTCCCATACTATTTAGTTATACATCTTCAACACTTTGAACAAAGCACAGAATATAGACACCAGTGGTGTCTGTAGATCTGATGTAAAAAAATGCATATATCCCAAAGTAATTGTGACATTTATATTAATAAAATAAATTTTAAAAGCACCTACACGGAACAGTAGACACTTTCACTATATGCAATCAAATCATACTAGCACAAAATAGCCTCTAGTTCCTCCTCCTTCCCTCAAATGCCCAATCCAGCCACAAATACCAGCCTCCGTTTTCAAATACCAGTACTGAAGCCTGGGAAAAGAAATGGACTTTGAAGCTGGCTTTGATGTATATTACATACAAGCATCTGTAAAGGCTTCTCGGTTAAAGGGGACTGTGTAATTCTGTGATAAGTCTTTGGCCTTGAGCCTAGTTTTTTGAGTCCATGTAAGAATCTAGAGAAAAATATTAACAGAACACAATTTTCCTTTGAAGAAAAGCACACCACTATTAAAAGCTTTTGGCAATTGTATTTGTATTATTCACAGTCTGATCCAGAAATTGACTCAAAATGAATATCAGGTGCAAGCCCTAGAACAGGCTGATACTATAAATGACCAAGTTATTGATAGAGATGAAAGAATGTATTAAAATATATTTCAAGTTCCATTGAACTTCATGGTTTTAAATTTATTCAGGGACAAAACTTTTCTACAGTTTTAAGTTTTCTACCATATAAGGTTTCCTTTTAACTGTACACAGTCATGCAGTGGTTGGCATCCTCACAAAACTCAAAAGCACTGATTAAGTCAGAATTTGCTTCTTTCAGTGTCAATTATTTGAGGTTTTCCAGTTAGTTCCAGAAGGGTGAGGTACCATCATTTTAGGATTCTCAAATATTATCAGGAGGAAGATTGTACCCAGAACAGGGTAGCAGCAAGAGGGGTCCTGTGATGCTTTCCAGGGGTGCCCATGACTAGGAGCTGATCCACATCAGGCACAGACTCCACCAGACCCTGGTAAGCACTACTGTCCAGGTCTCCGCAGGCCTCGCTCTCTCTGTACAGATTAATGATAGACACACACCAACCGCTTCATCCTCCACAGTGCTCTGTTTCACCGAACACTCAGAACTCTCGGGGCTTGGCTTCACTACCGCGCTAAATTGGCATCTCAATGCAGCGGCATCGATTTAGCAGGACTGGTGAAGACTCGAAAAGTCAACATAGCAGAAGTTATGTCAGCGGGAGAGCGTCTCCCACTGACATAGCACAGTGTAGAAACTGTGTTAAGTTGATGTAAGTTGTGTCGCTCAGGGGAGTGGGTTGGTTTTTTTTACACCGCTGAGCGACGTAACTTACGTCGATTTAAGCCAGTGGTTCCCAAACTTTAACAACCTGTGAATCCCTTTCACCAAAATATCAAGTCTCGCGAACCCCCTCCTAAAAATGAATATTTCCAGGTAATTTCTCCTTTACCTGAGTATAAATTATAAAAGCAGTGATCTTGGAAATATAAAATTTGTTTTTATGACATGTTTATTACTATTTATTATTATTATTTATCATTACAGTATTTTTATTACATTATGAAAACGGCAACACTCTTCCAAGATCTCACTTTCGTAGCTTGCATCATTTTGAATAAGCTTGCTATAAGACAAGGCTCCTATGTTTCATCAAGAAGTATCAGATGTGAAACAGCATGAAGGTATCTAAGAAGCCAACTCAAAGAGTTCCTCTTATACAAGCATTCAGGTCTTGAGCAGTTCAAGCAAACAACACATGTTACAACAAAGCTTAAACTTGTTCTTCATAATACTTTTAAAAACAATACTATCTGCCTATTTAATTTTAAAAACAGCAAAAAATATCCACCTCCCTTTCCATTTCTTATAAGGAGTTTTGAAGTTTAAATCTCCTCAGTGTGATAGATGTGCTTACTTTGATCTGCTTAGCTCTTGGAAGTCCAGGGGCTCTGGGCTGCTGGTCCCGTGCTGCCCGGAGTCCCTAAGGACAGCTCTGTCCGCCATTAGGGAATTTTCCCCCGAGAACCCCCTGTAACATTTCACGAACCCCAGTTTGGGAACCACTGGTCTACAGCCAAGTTCTACGATACAATCCCATTTGCTCCAATCCCTCAGACAGAGACAAACACCTACAGGATCTCTATCAAGTGTTCTTAAAACTACAATATTCACCTGGTGAAGTGAAGAAACAGATTGATAGAGCCAGAAGGGTACCCAGAAGTCACCTACTACAGGACAGGCCCAACAAAGAAAGTAACAGAACACCATTAGCCATCACCTACAACCCCCAACTAAAACCTCTCCAGCGCATCATCAAGGATCTACAACCTGTCCTGAAGGACGATCCCTCACTCTCACAGACCTTGGGAGACAGGCCAGTCCCTCCTTACAGACAGCCCCCCAACCTGAAGCAAACACTCACCAGCAACTACACACCACACAACAAAAAAACTAACCCAGGAACCAATCCCTGCAACAAACCCTGTTGCCAACTCTGTCCGCTTATCTATTGAAGGGACACCATCATAGGACCTAGCCACATCAGCCACACCATCAGGGGCTCATTCACCTGAACATCTACCAATGTGATATATGCCATCATGTGCCAGCAATGCCCCTCTGCCATGTACATTGGCCAAATCGGACAATCTCTAAGCAAAAAAATAAATAGATACAAATCAGACATCAAGAACTGTAACATTCAAAAACCAGTAGGACAGTGGTTCCCAAACTTTAACAACCTGTGAACCCTTTTCACTAAAATGTCAAGTCTCGCGAACCCCCCCCTAAAAATGAATATATCTAGGGATTTTCTCCTTTACTTGAGTATAAATTACAAAAGCAGTGATCTTGGAAATATAAAATTTGTTTTTATTACATGCTTATTACACACTATTTATTATTATTATTTATCATTACAGTATTTTTATTACATTATGAAAATGGCAACACTCTTCCAAGATCTCACTTTCATAGCTTGTATCACTTTGAATAAGCCTGTTATAAGACAAGGCTCCTATGTTTCATCAAGGAGTATGAGATGTGAGACAGCATGAAGGTATTTAAGAAGTCAACTCAAAGAATTCCTCCTACACAAACATTCAGGTCTTGAGCAGGCCAGGCAAACAACGCATGTTACAACAAAGCTTAAACTTGTTCTTCATAATATTTTAAAAACAATACTAGCTGCGTGTTTAATTTTAAAAACAGCAAAAAATATCCACCTCCCTTTCCATTTCTTATAAGGAGTCTTGAAGTTTAAATCTCCTCAGTGTGATAGAGATGCTTGCTTTGATGTGCTTAGCTCTTGGAAGTCCAGGGGCTCCGGGCTGCTGGCCCTGTGCCGGGGTCCCTGGGGACAGCTCTGTCCGCCATTAGGGAATTTTTTCCCAAGAACCCCCTGTAACATTTCGCGAACCCCCAGGGGTTCACGAACCCCAGTTTGGGAACCATTGACTTAAGCAATAGCGTTGACAAGGCCTAAGGTCCTCTAAACCCAATGGAAAAGTACACACCAGTTTAGTATATTCAACTGAGGATCACCACTCTACTTAAGACACAGCACTTAGCTATATTTATAGTGAAAACAAGAATAAATTTATCATCAAAGACAGGATACAAATGATAATAAGTAATATTATTGGAAACATGGTTACCTATAAAACAAACACATTTTCTAGAGCCTAAACTTAATTCACAAAACCTTCCCCTGTCTCCTGCAGGATAGATTACCCCAACTCCTTTTCCCAGCATTTTCAACTAGGATGGCTGAGATCCCCTTTTCATAAGTTTAAGCCCGCTGGCAACTTGTCTTCATAGACTGAAAGATGCCAGAGCATCTCTTTGTACCCCCACCTATATCAGACCTTCAATTTTTACCAGAAAAGAGGATCTCCCCATTCCCTGCTGTTTACCTCTTCCTGTTAATTTCCTTCTGAAGTCTTCACAAGGTCTTCATTAGTATTTGACTCAGTATGCTAACAGATTTCTATTGTACAACACACAATGGTCCACCACGGAGATAAGTGTCTCCTGCCTCCTATCTGGAGAAGTTTGACTCACTGCACACCTCTGAGGGACCTGCCTTTCACTAGAGGGCCTAGAGAACATAATTTTCAGCATGTATACATAACTCCTCCCATGTTTTGCATAATACATCTCTCAAGGATTATGATGACCAGTGTGACACAGGCTTTCATGAGGGGCATTTCTTTGATGAACCCAGAGGACACCTGTGCCCTCCGCCTGCTGGTATCAAGAGATCCTGGGGTTACAGGTCACATTTCCTCTCCTGGAAGATGAGATTGAGAGAAGAAAAGCACATAAGCCCCAGTTCTGTCAAGTATTTAAGCACTTGTACATGAGCTGCCTCATTGACTTCAGTGGGACTGCTCACATGCTTAAATGATTTCCTGGATCAGGGCCCTAGAGAGGAGAAAAGAGAGGGACCTAAGAGCATTGGTGGTGGCAGCGTTACCTAATCCAAGGTACAAGGGAGAATTTGTGCCTTGGGGAGTTTTTAACCTAAGCTGGTAGAAATAAGCTTAGGGGGTCTTTCATGCCGTTCCCCACGTCTGTACCCTAGAGTTCAGAGTGGGGAGGGAACCCTGACAGCCCGTTTAACAACTTTTGCCTAGGCAGGGCTGTTTGGTTTTCAACAAGTATCATCATACAAGGGGAGTTGATAGCTTTACATTTCACCATGGTATTATTGACTAGCAAGTTATTAGTTTTCAAATGATACCTCACAAGGTATATTTTGTACAAAGATATTAGAATAGTGTGTAGGGTGCTTTGAGTCACAGAGATTGTATTGGCCCCTACAAGATTCATCAGCAAGGTTGGAAACTTTTAGATCCATGACACAGCACTCTGCTGCTCGAACAAATGGAGTAACCAAATGCAAAAAATCTACTTCTCTCATACGCATTGATGCTTAAAGGAGAAAGCACCAAGTGAGTCTCCCCATAACTCAGTCAAATGACAGGGAAAAAGTGACGCTGCTCATCGCAATGGCAGCATCTGGTCACCTTTGGCTATTCAGAAGAGAGTCCTCCTGATGCCACACTCTCAGAAGTTTGAAAATATTTAGCGTTCTTATTCTCAGAATGCTGGAGTAATGATGCACTATTCTGTCAACACAGTGACTGAGCCTGTCACTAGAAAAAAAAAAAAAGTTACCCAAGCTGCCTTCAAATTCATCACAATATTGTCTGACACTTTCAGGATCCTGAACTTCTCCATGGCAGAGTCTTTTTTTCCTTTGTCAATTATTGCACTGAAATATTTAGGTTATCTAGTAAATGGTTAGCTCAAGCCTCTCCCTGAAGTTCAATTTTTGTTAACAGGATGCAGATCAAGTTAGTGTGCAAGTAACAGTGAGGCTCTGAAAGCTTTAAGGCTGACTTGCAATCATCACAGAATGTGGGGGTATGTATATTCTTACTTTGGCACTAGTGAAGAATGATCCTCAAGGGGTTCAATTTCACCCAGTTGTTCAGATTTTTAAACAGATCTGGACCATAGAGATTTTGATGAGAAACTGGGCTGAAAGTCTGATAGCAATGGCATTTCTCCTATGATTGCTGTTACCATATTTCCTGCTTCCAGCTGAGCCACAAGTGTTGTATACCACTAGAGTGTCCATTTTTGAGGGATTTTGATTATGATATTTCTGATCTTACTCAGAAGCAGAAAGGCCAGTGAAAGTGAAAAGTAATAAAAATATTCTGAACTTTTTCAGATCTGAGGTTTAGATTTAGCTCAAGTTTTGGGCAAAGGATCACTTGCCACAAGAATACTTTCCCCAACACTATTCTTGGACTCAAAGCAGTGATGGGCAGCATGGTGTGAAATACCTATGAGTGTAGAGACCTGGAATTGCATGTGCTTATCTAACGCTATGGTACAGCTTGTATGCTCTCCAAAAGGTTTAGGGTAAGATTGATAGAATGTTTCACAGCTGGCTAAACATCCCCTTTCGTATGATGTTAGGGCGATCCACAAATGGAAGGCTCCAGTGTTTTTAAGTGCTATTATTTACATTGGGTCTGTACATTAGAGGTCTAGTCACAGCACCACTCTCTTGGGATTCCCTCTGAAACCTATTTTCCACTCAGCTTCTCTATAACTCAGTTTGACTCCAGACTGTCACTGAGATCTTTATTCGGCATACACCAACACTACACTGAGTTGATTAGACGCGTGGGATGGGTGGATGTAAGGTACAATCACAGCTCCAAAGTTACACAGACACCCTCTACCTATGTATTCATTGCACATTTTGTTGCAATTACTATACAATGCATTACACATTTTTGGATTGGATTGGTTACTTTGCAGGAACCAACCCCTGTGCAGCATGCACTGTCCACATATTGTCCATGTTCGACCTACTCTTTACCTCATCTGTCTTCCTAGTTTCTTCACAAATATAGGAAGCTACTACAGGTAGTATTCACTTCAGCTACAGCGTAGCTTTTCTGCCTAAACCACATCAACAACTACTAGATCAGGGCTCTTTGAATGAGTGTCCCTTATAGGCCATGCCAGACCATGCCCCTTTTTTAGGGAATTCTTTTCTTATTTATATACCCCGTATGTGATTTTTCTATATAAACACATACAAATCATACAGAACACATGAAAATGCTTAAATGAAATGTTTATTTGGATGAAAAAGCTAAAGCTTCAAAAATATCCAAATTCATATTTAAATTCAGAGAAGTTTGGGAGCTGAAAACAGAAACTTGTATTTACTACTTTACTAGAAATTATGATCCCATTTAAACACAATCAATAATATAAAACTTACCCTAGGCAGTTTATCAGCTGATACATAAAAAATATTCTCTTTTCACATTTTCACTTGCCCATATTCATTTTGTTCTGTTTCTATAACTATAAATTGAAGAATTACTTTTGTCTGGATACAAAAGAATGTCTCCTAAGAGACAGTTACATTTTCTGAAGTTTTCTCTCTTTAATCCCTATCAGGATTTTTTTGTAAATGCACATCCTGAAATCCTGACTAGTAAGTGAGAGATTTGTTATGCTTGACATTTGAGATACATGTTTTGCCTTTTGTTTTGTGGCCTGCTTTAAAGGGCAGTGAGCATCAAACCTAATCTGACTTCTAATGACTCTAGTAAACACGTCTGAATGAATAAATGCCAAAACATTTAAAATACAGTGTTAAATGTACTTGTTTCTGTACAGAAAGAAAGGCAAAACTACAGCACTAGTCAGACATTGCAATTTATAGACAAAGGTGACATTTTATATTTATTTAAATAGTCTTGTCTTGACAATCTACTTGTCTTTGTAAGGCCATTTTTCTCTCCAAATGTTATCTTTGTTCACTGCTGTATGGTATGCATTGCAGACATTTGGAACAAAATCAGTATCTTTCACGTTCAAGAAAATAAATTGTAAGGAATGGCTCATTTTACTTCACATACCTGTTACAGGTGCGGTGAAATTTTACAGGCATATGCCAGAGGAATATTAAACCTTATCAGGTATAATATGATGATAATTCCTGATCAGTTGTTAAGGAAACTCACTGGATACACATTTTAAAATTTTCCCTGAAGGGAGAAGGGGAAGAAGGAGGGAGTCAGACAATCTGGGTGAATCCTTTGAAGTGGAAACAGAGTCCCAGTCTCATCTGATGAGTGGATTGAAGACTTGCTTACGGATTGAGTTGTCACTCCCAGGGAGTAAATAGAAAGTCCAGATGTACCTTTAGACAGTTGACCCAGGACAAGTTATTATAAGTGGGTCTGATATCACTGGTCCAGACAAAGCATGACAACCTAATGGTTACTCCATTTGTTCAGCAGCAGGGCCGGCTCCAGCATTTCTGCCCCCCCCCCCCCCAAGCAAAAAAAAAAAAAAGCTGCGATCGGCAGCAGCAGTTCAGTGGCAGGTCCTTCGCTCCTAGAGGGAGTGAGGGACCTGCCGCCCCCGAATTGCCGCAGGTGCCGCCCCTCTCCCTTGGCCGCCCCAAGCACCTGCGTGTTAAGCTGCTGCCTGGAGCCGGCCCTGAGCAGCAGAGTGCTGTGTCATGGATCTAAAAGTTTCCAACCTTGCTGATGAATCTTGTGGGGGCCAATACAATCTCTGTGACTCAAAGCACCCTACACACTATTCTAATATCTTTGTACAAAATATACCTTGTGAGGTATCATTTGAAAACTAATAACTTGCTAGTCAACAATACCATGGTGAAATGTAAAGCTATCAACTCCCCTTGTATGCTTGCTTTCTTGTTGAAAACCAAACAGCCCTGCCTAGGCAAAAGTTGTTAAACGGGCTGTCAGGGTTCCCTCCCCACTCTGAACTCTAGGGTACAGACATGGGGAACGGCATGAAAGACCCCCTAAGCTTATTTCTACCAGCTTAGGTTAAAAACTCCCCAAGGCACAAATTCTCCCTTGTACTTTGGATTAGGTAACGCTGCCACCACCAAGTGATTAGACAAAACTCAGGGAAAGGACCACTTGGAGTTCCTACTTTCCCTTAATATTCCCCCAAGCCCTACACCCCCTTTCCTAGGGAGGCTTGAGAATAAACAAGATGAGCACAAACCAACCTTGGGTTTTTTAGACCACTAAAAAACCCAATCAGATTAAAAAAAAACAGAACTTTATTAGAAAGAAAAAAGTTAAAAGAAGCACCTCTGTAAAATTAGAATGGAAGATAATCTCACAGGGCAGTCAGATTCAAAACAGATTTTCCTCTGGGCAAAACTTTAAAGTTACAAAAAGAAAACCAGGAATACACCTCCCTCTCAGCACAGAGAAAATCACAAGCCAAAATAAAAGTAAGCTAACGCATTCCCTTGCTAGTACTTACTAATCCTAATGGAGTTGGATTGCTTGCTTTCTTGATCTGTCTCTGGCAAGCACACAGAACAGACAAAGAACAGACAAAACAAAGCCTTCCCCCCCCCCAGATTTGAAAGTATCTTGTCCCCTTATTGGTCCTTTGATCAGGTGCCAGCTAGGTTACCTGAGCTTCTTAACCCTTTATAGGTAAAAGGATTTTGTGCCTCTGGCAAGGAGGGATTTTATAGTACTGTATACAGGAAGGTTGTTACCCCTCCCTTTATATTTATGACACGGCCTATCCTAAACAAAGGAATGTGTGTTTACCTCAGTTTGCACAGTTATCGGAACCATCAAGACAGCAGGAGAAGAAGATTGCAGGAAACCAAACAATTTGCATTTTAGCAAACACAGGCGTGTGGGAGGGAGCATGGAGCCTCCTTCATCACCCGACTCTATGTTGCCTGTCTCACTGATTGAATAAACTTTACTTTGAGGAATAAGCTTCAGAAGAATCGATTTCAAAGATTCACTGAACTATAAATTTTTTAAAAAGAGGCAAAAAACTTCAAGTTCTCTCCTTCATCCAAGAACCACCAGCACGTGACAGGGGAGGAGGAGGAGAAAAGAGGTCAGCCACCATATTGCTGAAAGACAGATGGTCAGAAAAGTTATCTTGAACAAAGCCTTGAACTGAACCTTGCTAGATTGTTTTAGACTTTTAAATGCATGTTTTCACTTCATTTGCTTGAAACCATTTCCAACTTTCTCTTATACTTGAGCTCACTTAATATCTTGTCTTCTTTTGTTAATAAACTTGTTTTACTGTTAATCTAAACCAACAGTGCTGTGTTTGTACTAAAACAAATGTCAGCTCCAGTTAATGTGGCAAGCTGGGGGGGTTTGTCTCCTTAAAGGAGCAAATGGATTGTATTGCTCTGAGTTGAAACAGGACTGGACATTGCAGAGCACACGGTCTGGGGAAGTTCAAGACTGGGAACATGTTGGAGGCACCTGGTATCATTAACCAAGTCTAGTAAAGACAGAAGTGTGTCTGTGATAATTGTTAGCAAGATAGTTGGATTCAACCACCTTGAATCAGAGCTGTACAGCACATAGAACATGAAGTGCACGCTGGCTTTGAGTATGTCCCCAGCAGGGAGCCACAAGTAGCAGAAGCATGTTGGGGCACTCAGAATTATAATACAAGTGGTGACACAACCTCTCACTGGTCCAAATTTCACCCAAGAATGTGACAGCCACATGATGGAATTTATCTTTTCAGTTTGCTTTATAAAAACCTATGAAATTATACACAAATCCTGTTAAAACAATGTCATAATGGTAGTAAAGTCAAGCACTTAAAAGTTAGGAAAATGCCTGAGTTAAGGTTGCCTGTGCAACCTTAATTCAGCGCCTTGTACCATCATGAATGCACAGTCTTTACACCATTTCATGTTATTTTCCCTCCCTCTCCCAGGTCCCTACTATATTTAGGATATGTCTGTACAGTAACTCCTCACTTAAAGTCATCCCAGTTAACATTGTTTCATTGTTACGTTGCTGATCAATTAGGGAACATGCTCATTTAAAGTTGTGCAGTACTCCCTTATAACGTCGTTTGGCAGCCGCCTGCTTTGTCCACTGCTTGCAGAGAGAGCAGCCCGTTGGAGCTAGCTGGCGGGGGCTTGGAACCAGCGTGGACCAGCAGCCCCCCATCAGCTCCCCGCTCCCCTAAGTTCCCTGTGCGGCAGCCGCCCAGCAGGCTATCAATTGCCAGCAGTTCAGATGTCCCTCCCCCCACTGCCATGTGCTGCTCCTGCCCTCTGCCTTGGAGCAGCTCCCTGGAGCCTCCTGCTTGCTATGCAGGGGGGAGAGAGTGCGGATAATGTCAGGGTGTCCCCCTCCCCCCTGCTCCTGCACCCCACTTACCCCATCTCTATGGGGGAGAGGGGAATGACAGGACAGGGCTCAGGACAGAGGGAGCTTCCTGGGAGCAGCTGCTGTCTCAACTTGCTGATCTACTTAAAAAGGCAGTGTACTTAGAGTGGGGTCAGCCTATTTAAAGGGGCAATCTCTCTCTCTCTCTCTCACAGGGTGTGTGTCTCTGTCTGCCATGCTGTCTCCCCTCCCTCCATTCGTGCTGCCTTGTAGAGTGTGAGGCTACATTAACAACAATGAATTAACCCTTGAGGGCTCAGCCAATTGCTAGTTCATCATTTAGCAGTAAGGCATTCCCTGGTGTGGGGGAAAAATAGTCTAAGGCCTAAACTTTGGTCAAGTGAACTGTATGTAGGGTCAGGTAAACTGTATGTGTGGCCTGGAGGAAGGAGAAAAGGGGGGGGGAGAGTAAAAGGAGAAGGGTAGACAGAAATCATAAAAGCAGAACTAACTGTAGACATTATAAAAGTAGAATTAACCTTTGTAACAAATTATGATTAATAGATGTCAGGTGACAGAGCAAGAAACCGCAAAGGGCAAAACTAAGAAAAAACAGGAAAACTTGTTTTGCTTTATTCCTTATATGGATGTAAAACTTTAAGGAAGTATATGTAATTTTTGTGGTTTTATCCTATATAATCTCTCGCATTTTATCTGTCGGGGGGGTTCGGCTGCCTTGGCTGACTGCCCCATGCATGCATGTTTGATTGATCAATAAAGAAGCCTCAGGCTGTCTAATCCAAAATCAACCGTGTGGTAAATTTTCCACAACACTGGGAAATATCCCACCCTCTTCCACTCTCTGACTTCACCACCTCAACCAACCTCAATCATCATCGCTGTGCATAGCATTAAATTATATATGTCTGGTGAAAAAAATTTCCCTGGAACCTAACCCCTCCCCCACCCATTTACATTAATTCTTATGGGGAAATTGGATTTATTTAACATCATTTCACTTAAAGTCACATTTTTCAGGAACATAACTACAACATTAAGTGAGGAGTTACTGTACTTCGTACATACTTGGGGCAGCTAGCCCCTCCCACCACTCATGCCACCGTGACTACATTTCTATTTTTAGCAAGCTCTCTCAATCAGAGCTCCTTGAGCTGGAAACATATCTTTAGTGCACAGCTTGGACAGCACTCACTCAATGAGCAACTATTCAATATTTTGTTTTCTCCTCATTCAGTGTGGCACCCACTAATTCTATCTTCAGAGCAGGATTTAAATGATGTCCTCATAGGCTTTTCTATGGTGCTCATCACTATAGGTTCCCCTGTGAGGTGAGAGACTATTATCCTCATGTTACAAATGGGGAGCTGAGGCACAGAGTATCCACTAATTCTGGGTGCTTGAGATACCTGGGACCTGATTTTTTTCTGTGTACTTTATACGTACAAAGTGCTATATAATGCTAAGCACAGCTCCCAAGGATTTCAGCTGCCATGATGAGTGATTAACACTTCTGCAAATCTGGACCCAGGGTTTCAGGTTGGACATCTCGAAAATTCAGAACACAACCCAAACTAATTGTAAGTGACTTGTCCAGCATGTCACAGGATCTCTATGGCACAAGTAGAGAGGAGTCAGTTCTCCAGGATGACATTCAAGTGTTTTAACCATGAGACCCTGCTTTCTCTTCCTGCAGTCTCCTAACTTATTCACTACTTATCTTCCAGCTTCTGCAACAAATGAGACAGGGGTCCTACAGACAATATCCTCCTTCACTACAGAGCCCTGATTCATCCGCAGAGAAGGTTCACATTGTGCATTAAATGAGGCAGGGGTCTTGGAGAAAAAAGGGTTTATCATGTAATTATAAACTCTATCATCATACGTACTCGAAAGGGGGCTGAATTTAGCACGCACAGACCAGAGGAAATGGAGCCATGTACCTTGTATTATCTTTACCATATTATGTAAAGTGCTAGAAAGCTCAGCCCTGCAATCTTTATTCAGGCAAAAAACTCTCATGAAAGTCAAATCAGCATTTTGTGTAAGTAAGAACTTCAGGAATGGGCCACTCATGAAGGAAATTGGACATTAAGAAACCAGATCTAAAGTCCATTGAAGTCAAGACTCCCACTAACTTCAATGGACTTTGAGTCAAGCCCTATATCTGCAGAGAGCTGTGAAATGGAGTTTAACAATGGAGATGTATGAAAGAATTGTATTATAGTTTTCTCAGCAAGGGCATTAATCTTGTCTGTTTCCTCCCCCTCTTTAGCAGGCTTATACTTAGGCCAACAGCCTATGCTTTCTCAGGGTGCTATAATGCATTTTATAGCCACCTGACAGGTAGGGCATAAGATCAACATCTTGTGAGCTATTCTCCTGTGCTAGGACAAGAACATCTTGTCCTCAGTGTTCTGTCTCTGATAACCTTAGTCCTCTCATTCAGTGGGCTATTATACAGGTTGTTACCATTTAAGACACCAGGCTGGCTACTACAGCATTAATGAAACAATACCACCAGTGAAGAGGAAATCATAAAAGAATCTAGAGTGACCCCACACAGCACAATTTATTGGATAACAACTAGAATTGGCAAAAGCTATTTTACAAGAAACTTTGTAGTTCATTTTAAACAAAACTTTGCTGCAAGGACATTTCCAGCTGTTTCAGTCAGACACAGGAATAAAATAAAAGGGACAATGGAGAACATAGGTCAGGAGGGTAATAGAGGGCTAGATTGTGGCATTCAGCTACAGCCCTGAGTAAGAGGCTCAGAAAACTCACAATAATTCCTAGGGCACTGATCTTGCATAGGAGATGGAGGGGACCTAGCTTTAGTAAATTAACTAGAAATTTGATGAAATTTTTTCATTAGAAAATGCTGATTCATCCAAAAATATTTGTACTTACGTTGCAACTGTGATTCTCAGATGTGTTGTTTACACAGATACCATTCTAGATGCTCCATAATCTTTTTGAATAGCAACATCCATTGTTGCTGTGCCAGCACCCTAATGTGCCCTCACAACCACTGTAGCAGAGGGTGTAAGGGGCAGGGTGGCCTCAACCACCACTTAGTTCCTTTGGCAATAAGAATCCCAAGTGGATAAGACTCCAAATTGGTGGGCAGGTTATGCAATCTGCATGAGTAGCACATCTCAAAAGAATCTCAGTTGCTGTAGGGTAAGTAAGCATTCTTTCTTTGAGTGATTATCCACACAGATTCCACGCTAAATGACTGACAAACAGTTCTCAAACATGGAGGTGGGAGAAAGAGTTCTACTTAAAGAGTGACTGCAGGACATCCCTATCACAGCTGGCACCCAATCTGGAAGGTAAGTAAGTATGAACAGAACTCAAGATATACCTACATATTTCAGATAAAGGTATCTTACTCAAGCAAACAGAGAGGCTGCCTGAGGCCTAGTGCAGTGGGCTCTAATGGGACCCTTTCATAAGCAGAACGTGAGCAGTCTAACCAAGAGGACAGAGTGGGAGTCTAGAGCCAGACCAGGCCTGGCTACCAGAACTTGAGAGCCCAAGGTAGGCCAAAGGGCAACTGGGAGTCAAGTGTCATGAGGGAGGCCAGGTCAGGATACTAAGAAGTCAAAAATCAGGCAGCACAGGGAAAGCCAGTTGCACAAATGACTTCCTGGACCCCTGCTTGGTTTACATAGAAGTAAAGAACCAATCAGATCCCAGGACTGGAGTCTTCTTCCAAAGTTGAGCTTTGAGTTCTGGTGACTGTTATCCAGGGCCGGTGCAACCATTTAGGCAAACTAGGTGGCCGCCTAGGGTGCCTAGTGGTTGGGGGCGCCTAAAAGCCCGCTCAGGCGAGAAGGTGGAGTGGAGGTGAGCTGGGGCGGGGAGGGCCGCCCGCAGTAACAGGGGGGGGGGGGGCGCACAGGGGAACCGTTCCCCGCCCCAGATCACCTCCACTCTGCCTCCTCCGCTGAGCACACAGCCCCCGCTCTAAGTCTCCTCCAATCGGCGCCGCAAGCCTGCGAGGGGAGGAGAAGTAGAGCGGTGCCGGCGTGCTCAGCAGAGGAGGCAGAGCTGAGATGAGCTGGGGCAGGCTCCCCTAGTAGGGTTAGCTTCCGCGGCGGGGGTCTCCCCAGGCGGGGTTAGCTGCCGCAGGGGGGGGGGCTCCCCGGGTGGGGTTAGCTTCCGTGGGGTGGGGGGGGAGTCTCCCCAGGCGGGGTTAGCTGCCGTGGAGGCGGGCTTCCTGGGTGAGGTTAGCTGCCGTGGAGGGGGTGTCTCCCCGGGCGGGGTTAGCTGCCACAGAGGGGGGGTAGCTGCTGCGGGGGGGCTCCCCAGGTGGGGGGGTTGGCGGGCTCTTCAGGTGGGGGGCTGGGTTAGCTGCCACGGAGGGGCGGGGTTAGCTGGGTGAGGGGGGGCGCACAAGGTGAGGCAAAACTTCCTTGCACCGGCCCTGCTGTTACCAGATTACTGGGTGGCAGGTTGAAACATATTGGCTCCTAAGAGCCTTCTGGACCAGAGTTTGGAGACCTGTGGGGCACCCTCTGAACAGTGTTGGACTGGAATTTTGCGGTGGCTCCTATGGAACACTTGTACATTTTTCCAATGGCTCTCGGGTGCACTCCTCAGAGCCATATCCCTCCCAGTTGATAAACAGGGGAGGCTGTGGTACTTTGTTCAGAGTCCAGGACCTTGTAAAGCACATAGTTCTCACAACCTTGAACCTGTCCAGGACGAGACGGCGGCAGCTGGGTCCTGCATGGCAAATGGATTTTCATGTCAGGTTTCAGAAGTGATACCTGAAACATTGGGTCAATCTTCAGAGATTAGGGTAGTTGCAGTTCAAAGGGACTAGGTTGATCTGTTGCTGGATCTTAGGAACTGAAAGTCCAGCATATGAGTGGGTCTGCATATGGAGGTGCTCTGCGCAGAGCCATATTTTTCCCCACTGAATAGGTGAGACCTTGCTGTTGATGCTGATCCACGTACTGTTTGTAGTCTATTCTGGCCTTTTCAAAGTGTTTCCTCACCTTTTTCCTGGGTCTGGTGAATCTGCCACACTAGGTCTCAGGCAGCCAGCTTCAGAGAGAACATGGGTAGTTGTGGGTGGAAGCTATAGCTGTTTTTTTTAAAAGGGGGTGGGGGGCTGACCTATGGATGTATGGTCTGCATTCTTATATGCAAACTACCCGTAAGGGAGAAATGAGAACCAATCATCCTGGTGATGATTGACATATCATTGTAGATACTGCTCGAGGAGCTGGTTGGTCCTTTCCATTTGGCCGTTGGACTGGGGATGATAAGTGGCGGAAAGGCATGTGCAGACCCCCATACCAGAATTGGGCCATGATGTGGGACTTCTGATCAGAGATAATGCACTCAGAAGGCCATGGGGATGGACTTCATGGCTAATCCATAGCTGGGCCATTTCCCCAATGTGGGAAGAGGAGGCCTGTACAGGGAATGAAGTGGTTCAATACAGTCAAAACTGTTGTAAATTTGTTGGTAATTCTGGTAATTCTACAATGAAGTCTGTGGTGATGGCTGCCCAGGGATGAGATAGGGTGCTCAAGGGCTGGAGGAGACCACAGGTTTTGTGGTGTGGATCTTGGTGTGGGCACAAACATTGCAGAAGGCACTGAATAACTATTATTTGGCATAACCTGGGCCACCAAACAGATAGGGATATTAGTCATTGGGTCATAAAGCACGCCAAATATCCTGCTAGGCAAGAGTCACGGCACAGTTGCCAGACCACAATTCTTCTAGGACCTTGGGGAATAGATGCAGTCCCTTGTGTATGTGATCCCATCCCAGGAGTGATCTCTAGTTACTTGTTGATAATAGCTTCTTCAACAGGAAGAAATATTGAGGCAGAGTGAATCACTGCAAGTATACCCTAGTGAAGAGCTGTGCTGATAAAGTTACAGGGCTTGAGAATGAGGGTTGGTTCCTGGCTGAGGCCTCATGGGTTGGTACCATTCCCAGAGACAGGGCTTCAGCCTGGCCATTTTTGATTCCAGAGCAGTGGGATGATTAAATCAAATTGGGAGAAAATACTTCCCACCAGAACTGTCACTGGTTTAATGTTTTCATGCTATGCAAGCACTCCAGTTTGTGATCAATGAATACCTGGACTGGGTGGTGAGCTGCTGCCAGATAAAGACCGCCTTTTCATAATGGCAGTGCTATCACCAGAGTTCTTTATCTAGTATTTCATAGTTGAACTCTGCTGGGGTGAGCTTCCTCAAATAATAAGTGCATGGGTGTAGTACTTGTTCGGGTCCAAGTCATGGGGAAAGGACAGCCCCAAATTGCCAAACTGGAGGCATCAGCTTCTACCATGAAAGCTTGTGACACATCTGGGTGAGCCAATATGGGCAGAGTGGTGAAGGTAAGTTTCAGCTGACTGAACACATACTGGCCCTCAGAAGACCCATGGACTTAGACATTTTTCCAGGGGACAGCAGTGAGGGGCTCAATTTGGTACAAAAAATAGGGATGAATAGTCAAAAATTAGTTAACTCAGGAAGCAGTGCAGGTCACATACCAAGTGGGGAATCTACTAGCCTTGGATGGCTTGGACTTTGCGCAGATCCAGCTGGATTCCTTCTGGAAATAAGAAAGTCCAAGAACTCCATGGAGGCCTGCTGGAAGGCACATTTTTTGAGTATGCTGCCCTAATTGTGCCAGGACCATTTGGACAGCAGCATTATGCTGTACAGAGTTGTGAGAGAAGACCAGTATATCATCCAGGTAAACTACTATGTATTTGTTCAATATGTCTTAGAACACATCATTTATAAAATGTTGGAAGGTGGACATGGCATTGGTCAGCCTGAAGGGCATTACCAGATATTCAGACTGGTCCTACCAGGTTTGGAAGGCAGACATCTGCTCTTCCCCTTCCTTGATTGCTTGTACACACCTCCCCACAGAGGACCAATGTAGTGAATATACAGGGAGCCCACACATGATCCAGCAACTTAGGAATCGGGGGTAGCAAATACCGGTTCCTGCTAGTTATTTGATTCAATGTGAGGTGGTCAAGGCAGAGCTGCAGATCACCATCTTTCTTCTTGACAAAAAAAAAGAAAAAAGGCTGGTGCACTGCACAGCAAGGTCAACTTGTGGATGAACAAGTTGGGCTTCTCATGGAAGTATTATCAGAGTGCTGTCAGCTCAGGTTCTGACATACCATTTGAATGAATTTATGCTATTTTTGCTCCTGGTTGCAGCTCTATTAGCCAGAGATAGTCCCATTGTGGAGGCAGGGTTTCTGCACTCATCTGCTCAAAAACCATCAGGGTAGTCTTGGTATTTCGAGGGGAGTTCTGATGTTGCTTTGATGAAGGGTTCAGTCTGGCTGCCTGCCCCCACCTGAGCCTTTTGAAATTCAGTCACTGAGACAAAAATCTACCAATCTCCAACAGTGCTGCCAACAAAACTCCTATGAGAAACAGATTTCCTGTGCTTACCACCAAATGAGCAAATTGTGAAGGATCAGCCAGGAGATATGGCATTTCAGGGGAAGTGCAGAGAGTGAATCATGCTGAATTGTGATGTTTCTTAGTGTCCCTGAATCATGGCCACTAGGGGAGTGGTTTCCTCCATTACTGGACAAGAGGGCAAAGGGGAAACTTCAATAGTCTCGTGAGGTCATTGTAGGGGAATCTGCAGGATACAGGCTGCTACTGTGTATAAGAAGCAGTCGGTTGTGCCTGAGTCAATCAGGCCTGTTAGGATGGGAATTCACCAGGTTGCCCCAGGTATATGCAACTGGACCAGCACCTGCAAGGGGGAATCAGGTAGAGCTCAGGGTGTGTTCCAGTCCAGACCAAGGTGCAGGGGGGTTCTTTTCTTCCAAGGTCCAGGTCAGTCCCCCTTAATGTACCTGAGCCAGCTCATTTCCCAGGTCCCCAGAGCAGGTAGAGACAGAGTGACCCAATACACCATAGTAGAAGCAGAGATTATGCTAGCGGCAGCATTCCTTCTCTACAGGGGTGAGCTATTGTCAGCCCATATCTTCTTGCATCGATTCAGCAGAAAGTATTGATGATGAAGTAACAGTATGTGGTTAAGATAATTTCTCCTCCTTCCCATAACCAGTTGTCTATATGGATGGCGAGATCCACTAGGGCATCCAGATTCATAGGCATCTCCATCCAAGGCCAATTCATCTTTAATTTCTTCTTGCAGACCCCCCCAGAACAAATATAGCTGTGCTACCAAGCTCCAAGCTGTTTTGCCCATGAAGCAATGGACATGCACTACGTTGGAGGCTATGGTACCCTGCCCCTGGTGGAGCTTTCTTAGGGCATTCTGCCATTCGAGCTTGGTGCACCTCATCAAATAGCACTGAGATGGCTTGGAGGATGATCCACCCCCCCAGTGGGACAGAACTGGGCTGTCCAACTTCAAGGGAGAGGCCAAGTCTAATGCTTCTCCAGACAGCAGGCTGATAATCAGGCTCACCTTTGTACAATAAATAGAACAGGACTGAGGATGCATCATGAACAGGAAGTAGCATTGGTTTATAAAACTTAAGCATTGCTGGGGTTATAAATCAAATTGTTTGAGCAGATGTGTCAGGAAACAGGGCTTCACGGCCTTAGGGTGGCCAGGTATTCGGTTTTCAGCCAGAAAGTCCAGTCAAAAAGGGGACCTGACAGTGTTTGGTCAGATCTACTGACTGGACACCACAGGCAGAGAAGGTACTAGGTTGTCACCTGTGGCAGCCCCTACTCAGCCAGGGCTGCCTACCTGCCTCGGGCAGCTGCAGCTCCCAGCTGTAGCTCTGCGGGCAAGTCCCTCCCAACCTGGGTAGGGTTGGGATGGGTAGAGAAGGGAAAAGCAGCGAGCGATGAGGGGAGGGGGACAGACAAGCAAATGGGAAGCAGGGCCTTAAGGGAAAGAGGTGGGGCAGGGGAGGTTTCGGTATTACAGCTGGAGTGTCCGTTTTTTAAATATTACAAAGTTGGCAACCCTACAGCCTACCTAGAGTGCAGCATTTTCTCCAAGGTGAGCTGGAAGACCCAGGCCTTCAGGGCTCGGTTGTCCACCTGAAGGTAGGCAGCCCCCTCGAGCATGTCTGGTGTTTCCAAAGGTAGCAGTTGGGTTGCTAGGTCCATTCTGGCACACCAGGCTCACTCCTGTGGCCTAAGTATCTGTGCAAACTATCACAACAAAGATGTGAGTAGTCTTACCTAGTGTTCAGAGTAGGAGTCAGAAGCCAGGAGACAGGCTCGGTCTGGATACCAGGAAACCAGAATCAGAGACTAGGCAGACCAAGATTCGGGGTAGGCTGCACTAACAGCATCAGGCCAGTAGAGTGAGTGCAGCCTATGGGCTGTCAGTCACAGTGTCCACTGTGTGACCTGTGCAGGTCTGCCCATGTGCAGACAGGATTCCTGGCCTTAGGAGCATGGGACTCCAGGTCCTGTTGTGGTTGTGACTCATGTGAGGGTTACTAGTCGTACTCTGCCCAGCAACAGTTTGATATATACACCTCTACCTCGATATAATGCTGTCCTCGGGAGCCAAAAAATCTTACCGCGTTATAGGTGAAACCGTGTTATATTGAACTTGCTTTGATCCACCAGAGTGTGCAGCCCCGCCCCACCGGAGCACTGCTTTACCACGTTATGTCCAAATTCGTGTTATATCGGGTGGCGTTATATTGAGGTAGTTATCAGTTCTTTGGCAAGCATGCAACATGTGTGTGTGTGTGTGTGTGTGTGTGTGTGTGTGTGTGTGTGTGTGTGTGTGTGTGTGTGTGTGTGTGTGTGTGTGTGTGTGTGTGTGCCCGACCACAGCTCCAGTGCTTATGGGTTTACTTTCATTTCGCTAATAAAGGTTTATTTAAAATACTTATCCAAATTCTAGCATCTTTTGTATCGGACCAGACAGGTAGCAGGAGGAATCTGCAAAGCGGCATTATTGCCTCAAAAGGAAAAGGCTTATCAGTGCCCAACATCAGGAGGCAGGCAAAGGTTACCACAAGCCAGAGGGCAAACCAAGAGTCAGTATACTAGGAGGTCAGAATCAGGCAGCAGGAAGAGATAGCACAGGGACAGCACTCCTAAGCAGGCAAAAACCCACTTATTTGGATGGGTTCCCATTCCTCTGGTTGGTTTAAATAGAAGCAGGGAACCTATCAGGACCTGCAGAGTTTCACCAACCAATCACTCCTTAATCTTCTCTTTAAGAAATAGCACTCTTTGAATCTATTACTATAAGGCATGTTTTCTAATCCTTTAATCATTCTTGTGGCTCTTTTCTGAACCTTCTCCACTTTGTCAACATCCTTCTTGAATTGTTAACACTGAGACTGAACACACTATTCCTGTGGTGGTCATTCCAGTGCCAAAGACAGAGGTAAAATAATCTTCCTTCTCCTATTTGAGATTCCCCTGCTTATACAGCTCAGGATCACATTAGCCCTTTTGGACACAGCGTCACATTGGGAGCTCAAGTTCAGCTGATTATCCACCATGATTCCCAAGTCCTTTTCAGAATCTTGTTTACTAGGATAGAGTTTCCCATCCTATAAGTAGAACCTAAATTCTTTTTTCCTAGATGTATGATTTTACAGCATGTTATTTGCTTGTGCCCAACTTACTAAATGATTCAAATTGCTGTGTACCAGTGAGCTGTCCTCTTAATCATTTACTGCTTCCTTGATCTGTGTGTCACCAGCAAATTTTATCAGTAGTGATTGTGTTTTCTTCCAGGTCACTGATAAAAGTATTAGATATCAGTTCTTGGTCCTATGCTCCCAATGGGACCCCGCTAGAAACATACCTGCTTGAAGATTTCTTATTTTCTAGAAGAAGGATTCATGTCCCAGGGAGACCAGTAGGGCCAGGATTGAAACACATATTGAGGTAGAGGACACATGACAGTAATACTATCATGAGGATTCTTTGAGAATTCCTATCTTCTTTCTGTGTCCTCTGATGGATTCCTCTCTAGATTTCCTACTGAATTCTTGTTGAGCCATCCAGGGTGGAGCATGAAGGTGGAAAGGTGAAGAACATCCTCTGGGGAGGAAGAAGAGTAGACTTCATCCATAGGTGAAGAAGTCCTGTCCAGAGTACCAAGTCTAAGAGAAGGGATGGGTGCTAAATCAGGTTGAGGCAGGGGAACGGATGGCATGAAACTCACATCTCAAACACTCCAGTAAAGGATTCTCCGTTATTTGATCTATGAGTAGATCAACCAGTACTGTGAAAGGCTTCAGTACCAGAATATTTGCTGCCACAATGTTCATCAGTAGTGTGAAAGTTTTGATCAGTACCGGGATGAAGAGGTCGGTGCTGAAGGTTTTGGCGCTGAAGGCAATGCCAACAAGCATGGCACCATGATGGACAGTCCTTGAAGCCTGACTTGGATTCCACCACCACCATCATAAGAAGTACACCCCTCTATGGGAGGAAGGGGAGAGAAGATGACCTACCCGTAAGAATCCACCTTTTGTTATATAGAGATAGTGATAGGGTGTACAGAGGTACCCACATGAATCATAGAAGATTAGGGTTGGAAGAGACCTCATGAGGTCATTTAGTCCAACCCCCTGCTCGAAGCAGGACCAACACCAACTAAATCATCCCAGCCAGGGCTTTGTCAAGCCGGGCCTTAAAAACCTCTAAGGATCGAGATTCCCCAACCTCCCGAGGTAACCCATTCCAGTGCTTCACCAACCTCCTAGTGAAATAGTTTTTCCTAATATCCATTGCAACATGAGACCATTACTCCTTGTTCTGTCATCAGCCACCACTGAAAACAGCTTAGCTCCATCCTCTTTGGAACCCCCCTTCAGGTAGTTGAAGGCTGCTATCAAATCCCCCCTCACTCTTCTCTTCTGCAGACTCCCTCAGTCTCTCCTCATAGTCATGTGCCCCGGCCCCCTAATCATTTTCATTGCGCTCCGCTGGACTCTCTCCAATTTTTCCACCGCCTCTGTAGTGGGGGGCCAAAACTGGACACAATACTCCAGATGTGGCCTCACCAGTGCTGAATAGAGGGAAATAATCACTTCCCTCGATCTGCTGGCAATGCTCCTACTAAGGCAGCCCAATATGCCATTAGCCTTCTTAGCAACAAGGGCACACTATTGAATCATATCCAGTTTCTCGTCCACTGTAATCCCCAGATCCTTTTCTGCAGAAATGCAGCTTAGCCAGTTGGTCCCCAGCCTGTAGCAGTGCATGGAATTCTTCCTGCCTAAGTGCAGGACTCTGCACTTGTCCTTGTTGAACCTCATCAGATTTCTTTTGGACCAGTCCTCCAACTTGTCTAAGTCACTCTGGACCCTATCCCTACCCTCCAGCATATCTACCTCTCCCCCCAGTTTAGTGTCATCTGTGAACTTGCTGAGGGTGCAATCCATCCCATCATCCAGATCATTAATGAAGATGTTGAACAAAACCAGCCCCAGGACCGACCCCTGGGGCACTCCGCTTGATACCAGCTGCCAACTAGACATCGAGCAGTTGAGCCTGACAATCTAGCCAACTTTCTATCCACCTTATAGTCCATTCATCCAATCCATACTTCTTTAACTTGCTGGCAAGAATACTGTGGGAGACCATATCAAAAGCTTTGCTAAAGTCAAGGTATATCATGTCCACTGCTTTTCCCATATCCACAGAGCCAGTTATCTCATCACAGAAGGTTATCAGGTTGGTCAGGCATGACTTGCCATCGGTGAATCCATGTTAACTGTTCCTGATCACCTTCCTCTCCTCCAAGTGCTTCAAAATGGATTCCTTGAGGACCTGCTCCATGATTTTTCCAGGGACTGAGGTGAGGCTGACTAGTCTGTAGTTCTCCAGATTCTCTTTCTTCCCTTTTTTAAAGATGGACTCTATATTTGTCTTTTTCCAATTGTTCGGGACCTCCCCAGATTGCCACCGGTTTTCAAAGATAATGGCCAATGGCTCTGAAATCACATCAGCCAACTCCCTCAGATGCACTAGATCTGGGCTCATGGCCTTGTGCATGTCCAGGTTTTCTAAATAGTCTTTAACATGTTCTTTCACCACTGAGGGTTGCTTGCCTCCTTCCCAAACTGTGCTGCCCAGTGCAGCAGTCTGGGAGCTGACCTTGTCTGTGAAGACAGAGGCAAAAAAAGCATTGAATACTTCAGCTTTTTCCACATCATCTGTCACTAGGTTGCCTCCCCCATTCAGTAAGGGTCCCACACTTTCTCTGACCTTCTTCTTGTTTCTAACATACCTGTAGAAACCCTACTTGTTACCCTTCACACCTCTTGCTAGCTGCACCTCCAATTGTGCTTTGGCCTTCCTGATTACACCCTTGCATGCTCGAGCATTATCTTTATACTCCTCCCTAGTCATCTGTCCAAGTTTCCACTTCTTGTAAGCTCCCTTTTTGTGTTTAAGCTCACCAAAGATTTCTCTGTTAAGCCAAGCTGGTCGCCTGCCATATTTGCTATTCTTTCTGCACATCGGGATGGTTTGTTCCTGCGCCCTCAATAAGACTTCTTTAAAATATAGCCAGCATTCCTGGACTCCTTTCCCCCTCAAGACTCAACTGTGTTCATGGGCTGCCTTGGGCCCAATCAGCCATGCCGGTGTCAGGCGTTAAGGGAAGAGCTAAGAAGCTGCTGCCTGGCTGGGGGCAGGAGAACAGACCTTGAGTTCTCACTGAGGGACAGAATCAGTGCCTCTCTGAGGGAAGGAGCAAGTTTGTATCTTGGTTTGTTTTGGATACCCTGAAAGGGGTGGAACAGTTACATTTCCTAGCCAGAGAGCTGAGTCACCACAAGCCAGAAGGTGATGGATGCTGGGCAGACTACCAAGAGGGAAACAGAAGCAGAGCCACTACTTCACCATGCCACACCATAAGGAGGATACTGTACTACATATGTATATATATTAGCAAATGGGCAAAGAAGACATACAAAACTAATTCTAGCTTCACTAACAATGAAAATGTTTTAATTTGTATTATGAAGCTTCTACCGCATTGTTGTTTCCTATTGTTTGCTGGTGTTAGTTGTCAAATAAGGGAACTTACTCCTTTCAACTATTGCAATACAATTTCAGTATCCATTTCTATAGTCAGAATATAAGTTTTTAGTAGCATTTACCTTTCTCCCATGAGAATGAAGCCCAAATGCAATCTGAAATCCTAACAAAAAATTCCTGGTTTCTGTCCACACTTTAAAAGTCAAAAACAATTAGCTTTCATCCTGCTTAACCAGCTACGGTGTATCATTTGATACAATATTTAATACAAAGATCAATCTCCAGCACTTATCTGAGTTAGGAGAGAGTGGCTGACTATTAAAAAAACCCTAATACTAATTAAAAAAATAATAGTAATAATTTTCAAAATGCAACTGTTGGCAGAACTCAGGATGAGAAAGTTGTCAGACAGCATTCAACTAATACTTGTATTACTTTTGCTAACCCCACTAAAGATAGTTATGGGACTCTTAATACCCCACATTGCTGCACACATGCAGGAATGGAAGTGTTTAAGTCAGATCAAGACTAGACCTTTTTGAGGAATGAAAACATCCTGACAATCTAGAAAGAATATTTCTGCAGAAAAGTACTGTATATCACACACACAAAACAGGTATGGCCAAACAACAGATCACATTAATTGAGTTTTAAATATCCTCTTTCTACACAAGCAGTGCAGTTGACAGGGATATACTGTATAAAACTGTCCACAGTTGTTATATTCTCACCAAACTCTTCTGTAAATAGTTTAATTCATGTTAGGGCTACAGTTAGGTCTATTGCAGGCTGCAAGGACCCAGATCTTCAGCACATGTTAATTGGCAGTTATGTTTTGGAGGTACACTGATTTACACAAGTTAGGATCTAGTCGTTTATTTTTAGATAAAGTAAATGTTGGTAGATGTAACTGCTTAAGGGAAAAGAGACTGAAATTATACAGTATTAAAAGTGTGCAGGATCTACACAGACTAATTAATATGCAACACATTAGGTGCACTAAAGGCATGTGATTTCTGAAGTGCACCATTACCCCACCATGTAGACAAGTCCTTAGTCTTTAATCGCTGTTATATTTTAAAGAGTCCTGTATTACAATAATTTAATATTTTTCTGGTTATCTAAATCTTATTCCATGTTTTTCTCTAACATACATTTTGTCAAAGTTCAAAATTCTTAGTTATACCAATTCACAGGCTTGGTCTACACTTACCCCCCAAGTCGAAGTAAGGTACACAAATTCAGCTACGTGAATAACGTAGCTGAATTCGACATACCTTACTTCGAACTTACCGCGGTTCAGACGCGGTCCACACGCGGCAGGCAGGCAGGCTCCCCCGTCGACTCCGCGGTACTCCTCTCGTCTAGCTGGAGTACCGCAGTCGACGGCAAGTGCTTCCTGGTTCGATTTATCGCGTCCACACCAGACGCGATAAATCGAACCCGGAACTTCGATTGCCAGCCGTCGAACTACCGCGGTAGTGTAGACATACCCACAAAGTCAAATGGACATAATGTTTTGATGTGTTAAATATAAAGATTATTTCCTTAACACCTTAATTTTTATCCAGTTAGAACAAATAAAAGTTCAATGAATGTTTCTAGTATTGTGCCAATGCTGAAAAGATTTACTAAAAAAAAACCCCTGAGTATAGAGATAGTGCTGTGCATTCAGAAGTGAGCAATGGAATGTTATTAAAATTACTGGAAGCGTGTTACTCTCCACTCAACAGGAGTTGCCAAGTCCTTAAATATACACAATGTTGGGCTTAAAAAAAAGTTTCACACCAACATTAAAAAAATTTGCAATATGCAAAGCCAATCTGGAGAAAGGGAATTAAACACACTTGCTGATATTTTAGCCCTTGCTGCCACCTGCAGCTCTCATAAAAAACTGTGTTCTCTCATTAAAAGTTTCCATTTCAGAGCCCTAGACACCGCAAATTGAGGAACTGTTTCAAGCACACTAACTATAAACTCTCCATTACAGAACTGTGATCACAACTTAAATAAAACTATTGCCATGACTGTCAGTTCCAATGTAAGTGTTGTACCTCATTTAATATCCACATTACACAGGGGAATACAAAAGGCCAGACTCTGTTCTCATTTACCTCACTGTATATCAGGAGTAATACTACTGAAGGCAATGGTGATAGAATGGTATAATACCAGTGTGAGAACAGAGTCAAAACCTGTATCTTTTTGTTAAAGCCAACTGTCTTACCAGGAGTCTCACAATATTTACTGTTTTTCTAAAAGCCCCAGTTCATGGAATCACATGATTAAAAGAGAATCTCAAGATTTCATTTTTAAGTAGTCTTGTGATTACAAGGAAAAGCTTGAAAATCTGAATGCTACGCTCTAGGCTCAAAACCTAGAAGGCAAATAAAGAGAACCCAAAATGTATCATTTTTAAGATCTCATGATTTTTAAGCCAAGAGTTATGAACAGTTGTGGTCAGTAATACATCTCATACTTAGCCCTGTAGATTGTTGTTGACAGCATATTTTTACAAAGCAGGCTATGAAGGATAACGTACACTGCATGCGGTGCATTTGATCTAGATCTTCAGCTAACTGGCCTGAGTAAGCAGTCTGTGGGGTGTCTTCTCCTCAGTACTCTGGCCCTTTATATTCATTTTCTGGAGGGAACTTGCCCAGGGTCATTCCACATCTGGACAGTTATCAGAATACACCTAGATTCTACTTCGCATCACAGCAAGCCTAACAGCCCCTTGCTTTGGTCAGCAGCAGGACTAGAACCTGGCACCAGACCTGTGCAGTCTCCATTGTGGCTGGGAGGCTCCTGGGTTCAGCTGCTCCCCAAATTACTCCTGTCATTGAATATTAAGCCTGATTTGGGGAGCAGAGAAGATATGCTAGTCTGAATAACTATGGTTATGGCTACTCTAAGCAGGATTTACCAGGTTGGTCCTCCAGGACTCCAACCATAGAGACCCATCGAGGAGGCCTCTACCCAAAAAGATGTAGTCCCGAACATTGTTTCCTCACCTAGCAGGTTGCAACTCCAGAGGGTCACAGAAAGTAATAGGGGGGGTTGGATAGAACGGAAAATTTTATTACTATTTAAATCAAAGAAAGTCTGACTTCTCTATACCCCACACACTCTTATCCTTCAAGGCCATGTGTTCTCCGTCAACCTCTCAAAACATCCACACAAATAAATTGTATAGGCTTATCATGAGTATAGTTTTTACTCTTATTTTTATAGCAAGTGTAAACAGGTCACAAGAGCGTTTTGACTTTGAATAAGAGATTGACAATCTGAGAAGGCTGAAAAACACTGGTCTATCTAGCACATCATCCCACAGTTAGCCATAGCTTGGAGCTACGGCTAGAGCACCATCTCTCACCCATGCCTGTGAGCAATAACCAGGGAAAAGTAGATACAGCCCATCAAACCAGGGTGCAACCAGAGCTAGACACCCACCAAGGGACCAGTCTCCCTGTCAGACCACCCCTCACAGACCAAAGAAAGGAGCAACTGGCACTAGGGGCTAGCAACCCCACCCCAGCCTTCCACCCACTCCAAGGTTGGAGCAACCACTGTCAGAGATGAGAATGTGAGTAGTAATACCTACCGGCTACAGCTGGAGTCAGGAATCAGTACCAGAGTCAGAGCCAAGGGTCAAAGCCAAGGATCAGGTATCAGAGCCCAGGGCCAAAGCCAAGGATCAGGTATCAGAGCCCAGGGCCAGGATCAGAGCCAAAGACAGAAGTCAGGAATTGGAGCTGAAGGTCAGAACCCAGGTTACCTGGAGCAAAGCAAGGGTAAGGCCAAGGCAGGAGCAGGACTAAGAACAAGCAGATACAAGGGCTACCATAGCCATAGGCAAATGTTTAGAGTAGCTACTACACTGCTGCTGCTGGGCTTAAAACCTGATCTGCTGACACTTCTAACCAATCAGGCAGTATAGCCTGTCAGGCAACCTACTACAGACCAGCTGCGCTTGTTAAATTGCCCAGAGATTGGCTTTGCTGCAGAGCCTGCTTCCAGACTGACTCTGCTGCAAGCCCTGATTCCTGACACCCATCAAACAGCACCCAAAGTTTCCTGAAGAACAAAGTCAGGGAGATGGCCCAAAAAGCCTGCCAGAAGCATAGCAAATCTTATATTCCTGAAGCTCATGCCACACTGTAGCCTTGGCAGGCTTAAGTTCCAGCAATCAGAATATTTGCTGTTGTTTATGTAAATAAGGCAGTACATATTCAGATTTGCAAATTAGGGTTTTGAGTCATTTGCATAAAATCTCCACATTTTTATGCCTTCAGCTTTGACAGGCATTCCTGGGACCTTCATGCTACAGCACAGATCATTACCACTTTACAGAGCATGAATAATATCAGAAAAAGGTTATCTGTTAACAACTTATGTGTCCATGTTATCCATTCATTGCTTTATGGACAAGCAGTCAGTTCAGCATCCAAATCCATATAATATTCCTGTATGCTACAATTTCCATTTTGATTGCTGACACATGAAAAACTATATATTACCACACACCTCTTCTGTGATTACACACATACAGCTGCTGAAAAGCACAAGTTACTCCAGCTAAAGTCAGCATCAATGCAAGCTCAAAATGTTTCATTCTGATCCACACGCTGCAATTATATATTCCAGTTTAGTGTTTTGTTTTGTGTTTTTTAAAGATTCCACTAACTTTTCCTCATACCTCTTTCAACACAGGTAACAAAGATCTCCAGATCTTCTTTTTTATTGTTTTGCAACAGAGCAGCATAGAATCTGAGCCCAAGAAGAGAAGATGCTGTCAGGTTTTCAAACACATAAATAACATGACATTTCAGAAATATGCAGTGCATATTTATTTATATTAATATGTCATTAATATTCTGGCATTTGGAATCATATTTAATAAAGCATTTTGGAATTGAGTTAATTCCTGTTTTCCCCAACTACTGTCTATTTTTTATTAAAATCACCACCACTCTCCTACTTCTCTAGATCAGAAGGTAGACAAGCAACTTTATCAAGATTTGATGCTGTATCTCAAATCAGCGTTACTCTGTGCTATATCTGAAATGCAAGCTAGAAATCTGGCTGTGTCACACTGGAAGCATGTCACCATAGGCCAGAGGTGGCCAAACTACGGCCCGCGGGACCATCCTGCCCACCCCCGAGCTCTGGCCTGGGAGGCTAGCCCCGGCCCCTCCCCTGCTGTTCCCCCACCCCTGTGGCCTCAGCTCGCTCGCTCCGTCGCGGCGCAATGCTCTGGGCAGCGGGGCTGTGAGTTCCTGGGGCAGCGCAGCTGCAGAGCCCGGCCTGACCCGGAATGGAGGCAGGGGTCCTGGAGGGGCAGTCAGGGATGGGGAGAGGGGTTGGATGTGGCGGCAGGGGGCACTCAGGGGCAGGGGTTCTGGGTGCAGTCAGGGGGCAGTCAGGGGACAGGGAGAAGGGGTGGTTGGATGGGGCAGGGGTCCCGGGGGGGGCCGTCAGGAATGAGAGGAGGGGTTGGATGGGACGGCGGAGGTCCGGGGGCAGTCAGGGGACAGGAAGGGGAGGTGGATGGGGCAGGGGTCCCGGGGGGGAGGAGCCACGACCTCCTCCCCTAACCGGCCCTCCATACAATTTACAAAACCTGGATGCAGCCCTCAGGCCAAAAAGTTTGCCTGCCCCTGATTTAGTGTATGATGGTAGTGTCCAAAGACTCCGGCTATGATCAGGCCCCCACTGTCCTAGACACTGTACAAACACAGTGAGAGACAATGCCTGCCCCAAAAAGCTTACAGCACACCTCCCAAAAGTTCTGGATTTCCCCCAAAACCTCCTGTTCCAGTTAAAGCAGGGCATTTCCCACATTCAGGGATATCTGGGGGGCAATTTGCCTCAGGTCCCCCATTTGAGAGGGCCAACAGATCAAGTGGCATTGCAACCTGGCACACAAGGTCTCAGTGCCACTCTGGTTTGGTCTGGCCACCCCTCTATCTCCATTTACAGAAGGGTGGCCAGGTCAAACCTGAGTGGTACTGCTTCCTGCTATAACCACTTGAAATGCTGGGAAGTATGTTACAGTCTAAATAGATAAGACGGATTGGGGAAGGGGGGGCAGGGAAGGAACAGAAGCTTGCCCAAGGTCACAAAGCAAAGAAAGGAATAGAACCCAAGTCTCTAGTAGTCCAGTCCAGTGCCCAACCACTGGACCACTGTGCTTCTCTAATGCTTAGCCAGTTATCTAGATGTTGCAATCAAATCTAGCTTCAAAAAGACTCTATGTTTGTTGCCCTGTATTAGAAATAATTAGGGAAACAACGTTCTTAAAATATAATGCCTTTATGGTAACACTACTGGCACTTGTTTTCTTAAGTCAGCCCTGTTTCCTCATTTCTAAAAACCTTCACTCCAGCAGTAGGGAAGCAGGAATCAGAGGGGTAGCCGTTTTAGTCTGTATCCACAAAAACAAAAGACTCCTCGTTGTTTTTGTGGAAGCAGGAATGGTTCTCAATAATAAATACAGTGATTAATGCATTGGCATTTATTATGTCTACACGGCAGTTAGAAGGGTGTTTCAAAGTGCGAGCAGACAGACTCATGCTAGCTCTGCTCGAGCTAACACACTAAAAATAGCAGTGCAGCTTGTGGCAACATGGGCAGTGGCTCATACCCACGCAGAGCTAGCACATGTCTGTCCATCCATGCCGGGAAACATGCTCCCAGCTGTGGTGTAGACATACCCATACATAGGAGTTAGTTCTCCTCACACTCTTTAGCTTACCTAAGGAGCACTAGCTATCTTTAGATGCATGAAGCAACAACGTAATGTACTGGGGACAACTTGTTTTTGAAATGATAGATTTCATTATTCTAAGCAAAGGAAGGAGTGAGAGTAGCAGAACAAGGACAATGGACTTCAGAAAAAAGCAGACTTTAACCAACTCAGAGAACTGGTAGGTAAGGTCCCATGGGAAGCAAATCTAAAGGGAAAAAAGAGTTCAAGGGAGCTGGCAGTTTCTCACAGAGACAATATTAAAGGAACAACATCAAACTATCCTGATGCAAAAGAAAGATAGGAAGAACAGTAAGATGCTAATATGGCTGTATCAGGAGGTTTTAATGACCTGAAAATCCAAAGGGAATCCTACAAAAAGTAGAAACACGGACAAATTGCTAAGGATGAGTACAAAAGAATGGCACAAGCAGGTAGGTACAAAATCAGAAAGGCTAAGATACAAAACAGTTATACCTAGCAAGTGACGTTAAAGGCAATAAGAAGAGGTTCTATAACTACATTAGGAAGAAGAGAAAGATGAAGGAAAGTATAGCAATTTTAAAAATTACAAAAGAAGAAGTATGTGTAAGACCTGAAAGGGTGGACTGCAGTTAGAACTTTACAAATTACATTTGCAGCAACGTCTAGCATAATTCTGACAAGAAAGCAGATTTTCAAGTTAAGAGCACAAAGTCTGGTGGTTTTTGGAAACTTAGTGCCATCCAGTGCATCAAGATGAACACTACATGATGTATACAAAGATGCTAGTAGAAGGAAAATTAGAGAGACAAGGTGGGTGAGGTACTATCTTTTATTGGACCAACTTCTGCTGGTCAAAGAGAAAAGCTTTTGAGCTTACACAAAGCCCTTCTTCAAGTCTGGGAAATATACCCAGAGCACCACAGCTAAATACAAGGTAGCACAGATTGTTTAGCATAAGTAGTTACTAGTTACATACTTCAAGGGGCCATTCAAGATGAAATGGCCTGTTAATGCCCCGTAAGTCATAGGGGGTAAAGGAAAGGGAGGGGAAGGACAGCTGGGGAGGGAGGTTGTTAGAGGAAAAGTAATTTTTCTGGCAAGTATTGTGTACTTGCTAATGAATTGTCACTAGTGGAAAACTTATGGTTATTATCAGGATACCACAGAGTAGGGAATTTTTTTTAAAAGGTTTCTTTATTATGACAACACTGGCTAAAATACAAATTGAAAGAAGTCAGACACATTTCAGTAGGGTTTTTTTAAATGTTTGTTTTAGAGGTGATATGATAAGATCCCTGATATGGTAAGGAGACAAATTGATGAATGATAAGATTATACAGCAGAAGACGAATAAGTCTTTCAGATAATTCATATAATTTTATCAACCATGTTTGTATGCCAGAAATAGAATGTGGGGGGAAAATCCATTTACCTCAAGAAAATTTTAAATAAAAATTAGCATAATGTTGAATCTGTGTCCAGAACAGGCTGACAAGAAATAACTGTAGGTTTTTTTCCTTCCTATTTGTAAGAGGCTGAGAATAAATGGAAAAAATATCAGTGAGTTACTCATAACTTCATTACTTTTTAAAAATAATTGCTAGAGCATTTTAGCTGCAAAGAAAAGGACAAAAATAAGGATGAAAGTAATCTTCAAATGCTCTAGTAATTCTATGTGATTCATTATTTTGGGAATAAACTAGCAAAGCCCATTTTCTCTACATAGACTGAATCCAAGTACCATTTAAATCAATGGCAAAACTCCTCTTTGACTTCACTGGGAGCAAGATCAGGCCCACTATAAAATGACAAAAGAAAGTGTAAGGCCTGCTATTCCTCTTTCCCAGTTCCTTAAAGAATTTCCAGTTAGCTGGACATGTTGGGTATAATTGCAATTGGCTAATAGTTAAACTTGCACCAAGGCTTTGAGGGTTTTGCTATTCATTCATTTAAGAGGATTCTGCTGTTTTAGGTAACTTATTGTAATTTGGTAAATGGAGAATACGTTTTTAACAGATCTATTCTTACATAATATCCATTTTTATTGCATTTTACTTTTTGTGTTCTTGATGTTTATTCTTTTAACTCAGTGTTCATTTTCAATGTTTTCAATGTATTTCTGGATGGATTTTGGTTCGGTGCATGGAAAATATAATTTTAACTTTCTATTCCTTTACCAGGAATCCAATCACTGTGACCTCTGTGTACTTGTTCCACTACTCAGAATGTACCATGAACCAGAAATTCTGAAATGAAAATCAGATTTGGAAAAGGATTATACTGAAAAAAATGCTTATGTTTGTATCTCATAAGCAACAAAAGCTTTTTTCTGAAAGATGAGGAGACTTCTCCTGATGGGAAGAAAGAAAAAGGTAATCGTGTACTGTAATGAGAAGGATGAAGAACATGAATCAAGCTGTCTCAGATGAAGGCATATGCAAGTTATTATAACTGTGAATCACACAGTAGGTGAAGCTGTAAGCCAAGAATGGCAAGGAATGTGAAGTGAGAAGAGAACAGTGATTTCATATTGAAAGTTGCAAAACAAAAGTAAAAATCAAGCCTATCCAAACCACAGAGTTTCTGAAAGCCATGTTTCAAACTCTTTGACTTTTATTTACAAATCCCATAACATGATCCTTTCATGGTTTTATATTGTAGAATGTCTTATTGTCTAGCTGAAAGTATTCATCAAAATCACCAATATAATTTATTGTTGTAACCTGAAGTAGCATGTCGATCATCAAACACTATTGCAAAAATATTCTGTTCTCATTTCCAGATATAAAGTCAATGAATTTAAATTCAGATTAATCATTTCAGATACTACAGTGACAGCAACCATGTAAATACCTGGATAGACAGACAGAGAGACAGACATGTTTTGTCAGTCTATGGACTTCTTAGATACAAGCTTAATTGTGATCTCAGATATTCAGATATATTGCCATATTTATGCACAAAGGCAATTTTACTCAGCACAAAGCTAATGAGCTTTGAAATTCATGAGAAACAAGTTCATAATATATGTATCATGCTGTTTGTCATTACCCCAGTCTACCACCATATTTTCAAATTGGAAAAAACTGTACACAGGCTCATAGGTTCTTTCATAATAAAGGTTTTACATTCACCATGGGAAACTGGTATTTTTCACTTAGCACATTTATGTCATGCCATACATAAATGAAAAAGAACTGTCTCACCATAGTGGCACAACAATGTGATGCACCTGTGAAAAAGGCTAATAATCTGGGATGTGTTAACAGGAATGCCATGTGTAAGACATAGAAGATAATTGTCATGCTCTATTAGGCATTGATGAGGCCTCAGCTAGAGTACTGTGTCCAATTCTGGGCACCCCAGTTTAGAAAAAATGTGGACAAATTAGAGAAAGTCCAGAGAAGAGCAACAAAAATGATAAAATGTTTAGAAAACCTGACCTATGAAGAAAGACAAAAAGAAGACTCGGGTGGGGGGGGACACCTCATAACAGTCTTCAAATATGACTGTTATTAAAAGGTTGGTGGTCAATTGCTCTCCATGTCCACTTAGTGTAAGACAAGAAATAATGGGCTTAATCTGCAGCAAGGGAGATTTAGGTTAGATATTAGGAAAAACTTTCTGACTATAAGGGTGGTTAAGCTTTGGAATAGGCTTCCAAGGGAGTTGTGGAACCCCCATCATTGGAGGTTTTTTAAAACAGATTAGACGAACACCTGTCAGGGATGGTCTAGGTTTACTTTGTCCTGCCTCAGTGCAGGGGGCTGTACTTGATGACTTCTCGAAGTCCCTTCCAGCCCTACATTTCTATGATTCTATGATACATACATTCAAACAATATTTTTAGTTGGAAAACCACTATCAATTCATCAATCCATATTTCAGCTAAAGGAACATTAACTGCTCAAGCAAAACTTGCTCTTCAAAAACACCAAACTTGTTTCTTTTTTTGTTGGAAAATGAACACTAACAAAAACAGAACTCCCCTTATAGACTTGGGGTCACACACATGAAGTGACACGATAACCCAACATTTCCACACACTTATTTAGTTTTCCTGCCCTCTCTAAGATGCCTTATCATTGGATGAAGAATGAACCAGAAAGGCCTTATGTTCAGCTTGCGGGGGAGGGATAGCTCAGTGGTTTGAGCATTAGCCTGCTAAACCCAAGGTTGTGAATTCAATCCTTGAGGGGGCCATTTAGGGAACTGGTGTAAAAATCTGTCTGGGGATTGGTCCTGCTTTGAGCAGGTGGTTGGACTAGATAACCTCCTGAGGTCCCTTCCAACCCTAATATTCTATTCTATTCTATTCTATTCTATTCTATTCTATTCTAAGCTTGACTGACAAAATCCTGAGAACCAAAAACCTTGAAAAGGTCATAAATTTGGCTTTTAACATTCTGACAAATCAAGTTCTTCACTGGGTCAATATCCAAAAACCTTCCCATTCCCATCATCTAGCTCGTGGGCCACAGAATCTTCTAAGGTGCAAAATGCTTCATCAGCTATTGCACAGCTCATTATTACAACTAATTGAAACACAGAATTTCCCTTTTGTGGGAAATTTCAACATTTCAAAATTTCCAGCAGAACAGAAATTCCATACAATTTTCATTTTGGAAATAATGACACATAGTGCTTCTGAAACAAAATATGTTCTCTGAAATCCCAGTAATTTCTGTTACATGATTGTTTCCAGGATCTCCATTTGGATTCCTAAGAACTGAAAACATAACAACTTTCTCATGGCCCAAACAGACACTGCTGGCCAAAAGAATCTTATCTCACATACACAGAGCCCATCAGTGGCATGAGTGTGGACAATCACTTAAAAGAGGACAATAAGATTCCCTAAATACTCTCAATTAATCTTCAATCAATTTCACCAGTTTATCCTTCAATCAGATTGGGGAGAATGTAATAGGGTTGTATATGGAGAAAGATGCTATTAAACATTTTTTTCCACAAATAAAACTAGCATTTCCTGAAAGCAAATTTCTTCCTTTGCTGATGGTGTTCACAAATATAATTTTATGGCTAATAATATAACCATAAATTATACTCTACAGTATTCACTTTCAACAGCTCAAGGTTGGAGATAAAGAAAACATCCATGAAATTTCAGGAAGTTAATAGCCTCCTCTTCTAAAAGGTCAGTTGTTTTCTTCTTCTTGCTGAAGAATGTCTAAAGGGGCCCAGCAACTTCCTGCTGAGGCCAATCAAGTTTTCCACTACTGCACCCTTGGTACTGTAACTGACCCCAGTGCAGAGTATGGCTAAGAGTGTTGTGGTACTCTAGGCCCTAGGTGTCTGGTAGCATGCTTGGTGTACCACAGCCTTGGAGGCAAGTGCTGTTGACGCTCCAAGCGCTACAATTTTCAGGCTCCAGCCCTCTGCTAGTTTCCAAAAACACTCACACACTTGAAGTAACCAAGAGTGTTTCTTTACTAGAGTTGCCAGAAATAAGATATGCAAACGACCTAGGCAACATTGTTTTAAGTAACGGCACAAAAAAGAAACAACACTCTCTAACTCGGCTACTAAAGGCAACCCAGTGCAGGGCTGGGAAGGTCAGAGTACAATTGCACCTCTTCCACAATGTCCTCCTGCCTGCAAGCCACTACTTTGTATCCTATTGTAAAAAGAACAGGAGTACTTGTGGCACCTTAGAGACTAACAAATTTATTAGAGCATAAGCTTTCGTGGGCTACAACCCACTTCTTCGGATGCATATAGAGTGAAACATATATTGAGGAGATATATATACACACATACAGAGAGCATGAACAGGTGGGAGTTGTCTTACCAACTCTGAGAGGCCAATTAAGTAAGAGAAAAAAAACTTTTGAAGAGATAATCAAGATAGCTCAGTACAGACAGTTTGATAAGAAGCAAGTGTGAAAATACTTACAAGGGGAGATAGATTCAATGTTTGTAATGGCTCAGCCATTCCCAGTCCTTATTTAATCCTGAGTTGATTGTGTCGAGTTTGCATATCAATTCCAGCTCAGTAGTCTCTCGTTGGAGTCTGTTTTTGAAGTTTTTCTGTTTTAAGATAGCCACCCGCAGGTCTGTCATAGAATGGCCAGACAGGTTAAAGTGTTCTCCCACTGGTTTTTGAGTATTATGATTCCTGATGTCAGATTTGTGTCCATTAATTCTTTTGCGTAGAGACTGTCCGGTTTGGCCAATGTACATGGCAGAGGGGCATTGCTGGCACATGATGGCATATATCACATTGGTAGATGTGCAGGTGAACGAGCCCCTGATGGTATGGCTGATGTGATTAGGCCTTATGATGATGTCACTTGAATAGATATGTGGACAGAGTTGGCATCGGGCTTTGTTACAAGGATAGGTTCCTGGGTCAGTGTTTTTGTTCAGTGATGTGTGGTTGCTGGTGAGTATTTGCTTTAGGTTGGGGGGTTGTCTGTAAGCGAGGACAGGTCTGTCTCCCAAGATCTGTGAAAGTAAAGGATCATCTTTCAGGATAGGTTGTAGATCTCTGATGATGCGCTGGAGAGGTTTTAGTTGGGGGCTGAAGGTGACAGCTAGTGGTGTTCTGTTATTTTCTTTGTTGGCCCTGTCTTGTAGGAGGTGAATTCCACCGTGATTTCAATAATTTCCATCCCACCATCAACCTCAGCCTAGATCAATCCACACAAGCGGTCCATTTCCGGGACACTACTGTGCTAACAAGCGATGGTCACATAAATACCACCCTATACCGGAAACCTACTGACCGCTACACTTACCTACATGCCTCCAGCTTCCATCCAGGACACACCACACGATCCATTGTCTACAGCCAAGCTCTAAGATATAACCGCATTTGCTCCAATCCCTCAGATAGAGACAAGCACCTACAAGATCTCTATCAAGCATTCTTAAAACTACAATACCCACCTGCTGAAGTGAAAAAACAGATTGACAGAGCCAGACGAGTACCCAGAAGTCACCTCCTACAAGACAGGGCCAACAAAGAAAATAACAGAACACCTTCAGCCCCCAACTAAAACCTCTCCAGCGCATCATCAGAGATCTACAACCTATCCTGAAAGATGATCCTTTACTCTCACAGATCTTGGGAGACAGACCTGTCCTCGCTTACAGACAACCCCCCAACCTAAAGCAAATACTCACCAGCAACCACACATCACTGAACAAAAACACTGACCCAGGAACCTATCCTTGTAACAAAGCCCGATGCCAACTCTGTCCACATATCTATTCAAGTGACATCATCATAGGACCTAATCACATCAGCCACGCCATCAGGGGTTCATTCACCTGCACATCTACCAATGTGATATATGCCATCATGTGCCAGCAATGCCCCTCTGCCATGTACATCGGCCAAACCGGACAGTCTCTACGCAAAAGAATTAATGGACACAAATCTGACATCAGGAATCATAATACTCAAAAACCAGTGGGAGAACACTTTAACCTGTCTAGCCATTCTATGACAGACCTGCGGGTGGCTATCTTAAAACAGAAAAACTTCAAAAACAGACTCCAACGAGAGACTGCTGAGCTGGAATTGATATGCAAACTAGACACAATCAACTCAGGATTAAATAAGGACTGGGAATGGCTGAGCCATTACAAACATTGAATCTATCTCCCCTTGTAAGTATTTTCACACTTGCTTCTTATCAAACTGTCTGTACTGAGCCATCTTGATTATCACTTCAAAAGTTTTTTTTCTCTTACTTAATTGGCCTCTCAGAGTTGGTAAGACAACTCCCACCTGTTCATGCTCTCTGTATGTGTGTATATATATCTCCTCAATATATGTTTCACTCTATATGCATCCGAAGAAGTGGGTTGTAGCCCACGAAAGCTTATGCTCTAATAAATTTGTTAGTCTCTAAGGTGCCACAAGTACTCCTGTTCTTTTTGCGGATACAGACTAACACGGCTGCTACTCTGAAACCTATCCTATTGTAGCTACTGTTGGCCACCTGCAAGCAACAGGATGTGTCTCTGGTCAGCTTTCCTGGCTGCCTGCTATACAGCACTCTCTCCATAGCCTGCTTCCAGGCTGTGCCTCCAGCCTCCCTCCTCAGCCTGGTCAACTCTGACCTAAGGATATTAATTCTCATTCCTGTGGTTAAGGGATTGTGGATCCCACTACTGGCCGGAAGTTAAACTGGGTGGGAAAAGTGCCCAGAAATGACCTTGCAGGTTACAATACAGAACTGCAGTGTCTGGCATATCTCAAGACTTAAAAGCTTTTATTATGTTGGTTCCATTGTCTCAGGGGGCCACATTGATAACGTATCCAGCAATTGCCATTTATCAAGCATGACTAGAAGTGTCTCCAGAATAAATGTGCCCATGAGTTTGCTATCAAAATCCTTGGTGTGCAGCACAACTGTGTTTCTTATTAACTCGTTGTCTACCATGATATTGCTTCATGTCCACATATCCACAGTAAGATCCCAATCAAAGAACTTAAGACACTGCTTCACTTTAAGGATCTGAATAAAAGTCAGTGGGGCTATTCAAATGCTTAAAGTTAAGCACATGCAAGGTGCTTTGTGAGATTGGGGCTTATAGGAGTAGAATTCCATGCTTTTAAAATCTAATTTATTTGCTTCCAAACGTTTTCACACATCTAAGACATAACAGCGGGAGGGGGGGGGGGGACTTTGGGACTGGAACAGGTAATGAGGGTCTAGTACTTTGATGTGCTTTCACAAACACAAATCTTCAGCAATTGAAATTGACTACTGAGCAAACTTAGCATTGAGGACAGTCCCTCTTTGGGTTTGGAAAATAAATTTACCGAGGACTCCTTTGGGCAGCATACTTGTGTGTAGTCTGTTCTTAGTAATGTGCTTATCTTGAGTTGGATTACTCTTTTAAAGATTCAGTGCTCTTATAGTACGGTTACATTTCAGGCAACCTGATCGCCACATGTCCTCATAGCAGTTGTGGCAGAATCTGATACTGGGTTGCCACATAAGCTTGTAGTTTTGCATTCGTGTAGTCAGCATTTGCTAGATAGGAGGACCACAACAGAGAAAATCTGCTATATTATAGTCTGCTTTTTTCCCCTAGCCTTTTTAATTATATTTCAATAACAAAATTAAAATATATTTGATCGATATACAAGCACAAAATAGTACAGTGCTTTTATACTATAATCATAAACAAATTAGTGTGTCCATGAGAGAAATGAAAACAAAACAGGGATACCACATGAAATTACGAAACTAGTTGATGCTAATTAAATGGATAATAACCAGTAGAAAAAAGAAAAAGCAGGGGAATTAATGTGTTCCGTGCTCCAAATGTTCAATTAAGCTTCACTTCTGTGCCCCGCAGTACTGTTCATGCATCTTTGTCCATTTCATCTAGCAGTTTGAATATCACTTGACTTTACTCCCCCCCAAAAGACGTGCTCATTTCTGCTAACAGCACAAAACAACAGAATGGCCCTACAGATGGAGTTCTTTGACCTATCACATAGTCACTAAATTGGGTGGGGGGGAGGGAGAGATTATTTGTTTTTAATGGGGATCTGATCATCTAAAGATAATTATGTTACTGGAACTAAATTCTCCACCGATTCGTACCCTATATAATTCCAGTTATATTCGATTATTTATGAGGTGTCACCTAAGTCTGACGTCCTGCAGAATACAGGCCATATAATAATAATATAACATGAAATTATATTGTAAATCAGCAGAGAATTTATCACAGGAGAAATCAAATCCAGGGGGCAATTTGTTGGACAAATGATATTCCACCTGGGTCACTGACTGAAAAATGGGTTTTACAGAATACATTGTCCCAGGAAAGGCAACAAAATCTGCCCCTTCTCCCTAAAAAGCCAATACTAACATTACAGTAACACTCTATTTTCAAGTATTTTCTTGTTTAAATTTAGCATTTTATAACTTTTCAGTAGGCTGTCCAGCAGCTTCATTGTAAACAGGGATTAAAATAAGGGAGGGTGGGGCAGAGTTTAGCTTCCCTCCTCCTTCCCCCCCCCCCCCCCCCCGATCTTATTACATCACCGTGGCCTTTGGTAAATCTTATCTATACTCCAGAGTGCTAGTCTTGTTCTCCCATCTATTAAGCCAGTATTCAACAATCCCAAGATTTTATAAGTGGCTCATTTTTCACTGTATGCCCGTCATCATCCGAACAGTATTTTCTAGTACGGTGGCTGATGATTCTCTCCTTCCTCCTAGACTTGTAATGGATTGCACCTTGTGGGAATTGCAATATATCAGCGGTTCTCCAACTTCATTGCACTGTGACCCCCCATTAGAATGACTGCCACTGTAGTTTCTGGGTAGGAAACATTTACAAAATCCTAGCCCAGGACTTGAACAGAGGGATTTGAAAATGATAAGTATCAGGGGGTAGCTGTGTTAGTCTGTATCTACAAAAACAACAAGGAGTCTGGTGGCACCTTAAAGACTAACAGATTTATTTGGGCATAAGCTTTCGTGGGTAAAAACCTCACTTCTTCGGATGCATAGAGTGAAAGTTACAGATGCAGGCATTATATACTGACACATGGAGAGCAGGGAGTTACTTCGCAAGTGGAGAACCAGTGTTGACAGGGCCAATTCAATCAGGGTGGATGTAGTCCACTCCCAATAATAGATGAGGAGGTGTCAATTCCAGGACAGGAAAAGCTGCTTCTGTAATGAGCCAGCCACTCCCAGTCCCTATTCAAGCCCAGATTAATGGTGTTAAATTTGCAAATGAATTTTAGTTCTGCTGTTTCTCTTTGAAGTCTGTTTCTGAAGTTTTTTTGTTCAATGATAGTGACTTTTAAATCTGTAATGGAATGACCAGGGAGATTGAAGTGTTCACTTACTGGCTTATGTACTCCCACCTGTTCATGCTCTCTGTATGTGTGTGTGTATATATATCTCCTCAATATATGTTTCACTCTATATGCATCCGAAGAAGTGGGTTGTAGCCCACGAAAGCTTATGCTCTAATAAATTTGTTAGTCTGTAAGGTGCCACAAGTACTCCTGTTCTTTTTGCGGATATAGACTAACACGGCTGCTACTCTGAAACCTGGCTTATGTATGTTACCATTCCTGATGTCCGATTTGTGTCCATTTATTCTTTTGCGGAGGGACTGTCCGGTTTGGCCAATGTACATGGCAGAGGGGCATTGCTGGCACATGATGGCATATATAACATTAGTGGATGTGCAGGTGAATGAGCCCTTGATGGTGTGGCTGATGTGGTTGGGTCCTCTGATGGTGTCGCCAGAGTAGATATGGGGACAGAGTAGGCAACGAGGTTTGCTACAGGGATTGGTTCCTGGGTTGGTGTTTCTGTGGTGTGGTGTGTAGTTGATGGTGAGTATTTGCTTCAGGTTGGGGGGTTGTCTGTAAGCGAGGACTGGCCTGCCTCCCAAGGTCTGTGAGAGTGAAGGATCATTTTCCAGGATAGGTTGTAGATCGTGGATAATGCGCTGGAGAGGTTTTAGCTGGGGGCTGTATGTGATGGCCAGTGGTGTTCTGTTATTGTCCTTGTTGGGCCTGTCCTGTAGTAGGTGATTTCTGGGTACCCGTCTTGCTTTGTCAATCTGTTTCCTCACTTCCCCAGATGGGTATTGTAGTTTTACGAATGCTTGATAAAGATCTTGTAGGTGTTTGTCTCTGTCTTAGGGGTTGGAGCAAATTCGGTTGTATCTTAGGGCTTGGCTGTAGACAATGGATCATGTGATGTGTCTTGGATGGAAGCTGGAGGCATGTAGGTACATATAGCCGTCAGTACGTTTCCGGTATAGGGTGGTGTTTATGTGACCATCACTTATTTGCACTGTAGTGTCCAGGAAGTGGATCTCTTGTGTGGACTGGTCCAGGCTGAGGTTGATGGTGGGGTGGAAATTGTTGAAGTCCAGGTGGAATTCTTCAAGGGCCTCCTTTCCGTGGGTCCATATGATGAAGATGTCATCAATGTAGCGCAAGTAGAGGAGGGGCACTAGGGGACGAGAGCTGAGGAAGCGTTGTTCTAAGTCAGCCATAAAAATGTTGGCATACTGTGGGGCCATGGGGGTACCCATAGCAGTGCCACTGACTTGAAGGTATAAGTTGTCCCCAAATCTGAAGTGGTTGTGGGTGAGGACAAAGTCACAAAGCTCAGCCACCAGGCGTGCTGTGGCCTCATCAGGGATACTGTTCCTGACAGCTTGTAGTCCATCCTCATGTGGAATATTGGTGTAAAGTGCTTCTACATCCATGGTGGCCAGGATGGTGTTTTCAGGAAGAACACCAATGCATTGTAGTTTCCTCAGGAAGTCGGTGGTGTCTCAAAGGTAGCTGGGAGTGCTGGTAGCGTAGGGTCTGAGGAGAGAGTCCAAATAGCCAGATAATCCTGCTGTAAGAGTGCCAATGCCTGAGATGATGGGGCGTCCAGGGTTTCCGGGTTTATGGATCTTGGGTAGCAGATAGAATACCCCTGGTCGGGGTTCTGGGGGTGTATCCATGTAGATTTGTTCCCGTACTGTAGCTGGGAATTTCTTGAGCAGATGGTGTAGTTTCTTTTGGTATTCCTCAGTGGGATCAGAGGATAGTGGCCTGTAGAATGTGGTCTTGGAGAGTTGCCTGGCAGCCTCCTGTTCATAATCCGACCTGTTCATTATGACTACAGCACCTCCTTTGTCAGCCCCTTTGATGATAATGTCAGAGTTGTTTCTGAGGCTGTGGATGGCATTGCGTTCTGTATGGCTGAGGTTATGGGACAAGTGATGTTGTTTGTCCACAATTTCAGCCTGTGCACGTCTGCGGAAGCACTCTATGTAGAGGTCCAGTCTGTCATTTCGACCATCAGGAGGAGTCCACGCAGAGTTCTTCTTCTTGTAGTGTTGGTAGGAGGGTTCCTGTGGGTCAGTGCACTGTTCAGTGGTGCATTGAAAATATTCCTTGAGTCGGAGACGACGAAAGTAGGCTTCCAGATCACCGCAGAACTGTATCGTGTTCGTGGGGATGGTGGGACAGAAAGAGAGTCCCCGAGATAGGACAGACTCTTCTGCTGGGCTAAGTGTGTGGTTGGAAAGATTGACAATGTTGTTAGATGAGTTGAGGGTACCACTGTTGTAGCCCCCTGTGGCAGGTAGGAGTTTAGATAGCTTACTGTCCTTTTTCCTCTGTAGAGAAGTGAAGTGTGCATTGTAAATGGCTTGTCTCATTTTTGTAAAGTCCAGCCACGTGGAAGTTTGTGTGGAAGGTTGGTATTGTATGAGAGTCTCCAGTTCTGAGAGCTCATTCTTGATCTTCTCCTGTCTGCTGTACAGGATGCTGATCAGGTGGTTCCTCAGTTTCTTTGAGAGTGTGTGGCACAGTCTCTCACCATAGTCAGTGTAGTATGTTGATTGCAATGGATTTTTTACCTTCAGTCCATTTGGTATGATGTCCATCTGTTTGCATTTGGAGAGGAAGATGATGTCTGTCTGTATCTGTGCAAGTTTTTTGTTGAGGTTGATGGATTTCCACTCCATACGGCTAAATTTAGTGCCTTGCATGGTGTCAAGTATCAGGGGGTAGCCGTGTTAGTCTATATCTACAAAAATAACAAGGAGTCTGGTGGTACCTTAAAGACTAACAGATTTATTTGGGCATAAGCTTTCGTGGGTAAAAACCTCACTTCTTCGGATGCAACTACACACACCACACCACAGAAACACCAACCCAGGAACCAATCCCGGTAGCAAACCTCGTTACCTACTCTGTCCCCATATCTACTCTGGCGACACCATCAGAGGACCCAACCACATCAGCCACACCATCAAGGGCTCATTCACCTGCACATGCACTAGTGTTATATATGCCATCATGTGCCAGCAATGCCCCTCTGCCATGTACATTGGCCAAACCGGACAGTCCCTCCGCAAAAGAATAAATGGACGCAAATCGGACATCAGGAATGGTAACATACATAAGCCAGTAAGTGAACACTTCAATCTCCCTGGTCATTCTATTACAGATTTAAAAGTCACTATCATTGAACAAAAAAACTTCAGAAACAGACCAAAGAGAAACAGCAGAACTAAAATTCATTTGCAAATTTAACACCATTAATCTGGGCTTGAATAGGGACTGGGAGTGGCTGGCTCATTACAGAAGCAGCTTTTCCTCTCCTGGAATTGATACCTCCTCATCTATTATTGGGATTGGACTACATCCACCCTGATTGAATTGGCCCTGTCAACACTGGTTCTCCACTTGCGAAGTAACTCCCTGCTCTCCATGTGTCAGTATATAATGCCTGCATCTGTAACTTTCACTCTATGCATCCGAAGAAGTGAGGTTTTTACCCACGAAAGCTTATGCCCAAATAAATCTGTTAGTCTTTAAGGTGCCACCAGACTCCTTGTTGTTTTTGAAAATGGTAGTGCTGTAGCAGTAGTGCTAGGCTAAGCAGTCTATTTTGTACTGTAGAATAATGGTTGGACAATAACGTTCACCAAGAATGCAGCCCCAAATATGATGAACTGAAGGAGCAGCAGTTGAAAGTTTAGAGAACACTCTGTGATTTCTATACTCCACTTATCAACTGAGTCCTCAAAGTAAAAATAGCAAATGTCTTATGCCCAAACCTGCCTGAACTGAATGCTGAAAGTCCTATCATAAATTGCAAGAGAATATGCATGGTATGCCACTACAACATCACTGGCAATTATATCTATATTTTTCTCAAAACCTTACCTGCATAATTCCAGATATCTGCACTATCAGTGGATTCATGCATTATATGAATTTGAATTGGGAAATATTAGCCCCAGAATCTGTACCTGCAGCCCGGTTTTCAGAGCTTACCCCTTTTCTCTAACCAAATCTCAAATCACTGCTGTAGGTGTTCTCTTAGGAGAGAAGTTGTAGCTGCATGCCAAAAGGGGAGATAGAAGACATTTGCTGGGTAGACAAATTGGCTTGGAGGTGCAGTTGCAGAGATGGCTGAAGAATGCTGATCCTGAAAATAGAAAGAGTACTGTAACTCTTATCTCTAAGCTGTTCCTGAGAAGCTACTAAATTGGTTTTTGGGGACTAAAGGGCTAAGTACACTGCAGGGAAAGAACTATATAAAATTCTCATTCTCTGTCACACTCATCTTGTGATCCTGGAATGTAACAGGAAAAGACTTGGTGCAAATGTAAGGAGTCACTTTTCAGAAGGTAAATTAATGAAACACCTCACAGACACTTTGTCAGGTTGGTTCTTTCAGGTGACAACCTACAACTATTCTTCAGATACTAGCAGCTAGCTAGGCAAGCTCAAGTGTGGTACTTCAAAGACTATGTATGCTTAGTTTAGATTTTTTTTAAATTAAGTAAATGGTTTATTCTGAACTTTTAAAAACATTTACTTCGGCATTCATACGTTTTATTTCATGGGTAATTGTGAAGAGTATTAATTGCTCCACTTGTACTGGTAAACATTCTGCATCATACCATGGATCCATTTGAGACCATCCATCGAACATACAGTCATTTTTTCTGCACATGTACCCTGCCACAAACATTCTATTTTAAATGCTACCCATTATTCCTCTACGCTAACTGGCACATTAGTTATAGCAAAGGGCCATTTGCCTACTATCTCTTAAAATATCTTTCAAATGCCTTGATTTCACAAAGCCTCTCTAGATTTACAGTGTATTGACTTATGGAGTCCATACAATGGGGAGAATAGTATCAGAGGGGTAGCCGTGTTAGTCTGAATCTGTTCCACCCCAGACACACCACACGATCCATCGTCTACAGCCAAGCACTGAGGTACAATCACATCTGCTCCAACCCCTCAGACAGAGACCAACACCTACAAGATCTTCACCAAGCATTCTCAAAACTACGATACCCACACAAGGAAATAAAGAAACAAATCAACAGAGCCAGACATGTACCCAGAAGCCTCCTGCTAAAAGACAGGCCCCAAAAAGAAACCAACAGAACTCCACTGGCCATCACCTACAGTCCTCAGCTTAAACCTCTCCAACGCATCATCAGTGATCTACAACCCATCCTGGACAATGATCCCTCACTTTCACAGACCTTGGGAGGCAGGCCAGTCCTTGCCCACAGACAACCCGCCAACCTTAAGCATATTCTCACCAGCAACCACGCACCGCACCATAACAACTCTAACTCAGGAACCAACCCATGCAACAAACCTCGATGCCAACTCTGCCCACATATCTACACCAGCAACACCATCACAGGACCTAACCAGATCAGCTACAACATCACCGGCTCATTCACCTGCACGTCCACCAATGTTATATATGCCATCATATGCCAGCAATGCCCCTCTGCTATGTACATTGTCCAAACTGGACAGTCACTACGCAAGAGGATAAATGGACACAAGTCAGATATCAGGAATGGCAATATACAAAAACCTGTAGGAGAACACTTCAACCTCCCTGGCCACACAATAGCAGATGTAAAGGTAGCCATCTTACAGCAAAAAAACTTCATGACCAGACTCCAAAGAGAAACTGCTGAGCTCCAGTTCATTTGCCAATTTGACACCATCAGATCAGGATTAAACAAAGACTGTGAATGGCTATCCAACTACAGAAGCAGTTTCTCCTCCCTTGGTGTTCACACCTCAACTGCTAGCAGAGCACCTCACCCTCCCTGATTGAACTAACCTCGTTATCTCCATACTGATTTATACCTGCCTCTGGAGATTTCCATTACTTGCATCTGAAGAAGTGAGGTTCTTACCCACAAAAGCTTATGCTCCCAATACTTCTGTTAGTCTTAAAGGTGCCACAGGACCCTCTGTTGCTTTTTAATGGGGAGAATGAATGTGAATGAAACTCTATTCAAAATAAAACTATACATGTTGCTCTTAGCATTCAGATACTCAGCAAGTATTCAAGACCTTTTCACAGCTGGTATTCTATCTCACCGGTAGTGCTACCAGTTGTCCATTACCTTTCCATTGAAATCAATGCAATATTAGGCTATAATGGGTACATTCAGTAACAAAATAGATAGTTCTACCTACCTGTACAATGCCCATAATATTTCACAGCACTCTATTTAACACATTTGCCTTTCATTTCTAGGGTTAGGTTTAATCCATGGCCAGGATACATATGTGATATGAGTGTTAGTTGTTAAACCTTTGATCCTAGTTATTGATTTTTTTGTAATATTTTGGTTTAATGATGGTTTGATATACAATACTTTCATATCTACAAAATAAATGCTAAACATTTAGTTTCTTATAAGGTTGCAAATGGATGTTGGCCCAATTCTCTTCTAAATGATGGTAGCATGGCTGTAAAGTGTGTGTTTTGACCTTCTTCTCTCCTTCACAAGAGCAACCGGTCTTTGGCTCCATCAAATACACAATGTAAACCACAGACCTTATTCCAAAGCTCTTTCCTCTTCTGCAAAAGCCACCAAAAACTTCTCTGGTTCTCATAATCCTCCACTGCAAGCCCCTGACTCTCACCGAGCCTCTCCAAATTCAGGGCTTCAAGTTTAGTCCCATAATTTAAACAACTGTGAACTTTTTCTTGCAATACATTCAGATTAGGCTTCAGTTCTGTTTAATAATTTGCAAAGGATTTCCAGCTCACAGAAAACAAAGTTCATTCACCAGTTACAGTTAATTAGCTTCACTTCATTTTCTGACTTGCATGAGGAAATTTATCCAGTTTTACATTCTCTGAAATAATTATTGCAATATTCCACACTACAATTTTTGACAAGTTGATTAACGGCCTAGAAAAAACAGTGACATTTTTGGCATATTATTACATGCATAGAATATTATTGTAAAAGTGATAATGTAGTCTTTTGTGAAGCAATTTCTCATATTATAAATACTTTGTGGTATGCATGCTATAAATCCTGTGCACATTTAATTATTTGTAATTAGTTGTGTGTTTGTAAAACTAACAGTTTAATCATGTTTAATTAGACACATTGTAATTGAAACATTTGATAGCTGCATGTTGTCTTGTTAAATTGATGAAGAACACCTGGAATGTGTAATTAGTTCCACCACTAACAAATTAACTTTAACTAAAATCTGCTATTAATAATTATTCCCCTTCCTTCCTGGTTGATCACTAGGCGGAGGATCATAACAAATATCCAGTTTACAGCCAATGTAATTTATTTGAAAAAGAACATGGCTGCATAAGCCCATCAACTACCAACTTTACGCTTCAGAAACACATTCTAAAATACATGGATGCCTTAACAACGATGCCTATGTATTTTGCACAGGACATTGTTTTTCCTGTTGAAAAAACAGCAGACAAAAGTTTACTTGTATTTCCAACACTAATTTTCAAACTCTAGAGATTGGGTGAGGCATAAGTGTGGGGGGGAGGGGGTAGAAGTCAAACCAGGGAGAAGCCCTTGAGGATACATTTTCATGTACTTCCTCAGCACTGGGAATTCTTTCATGGCATTTTCAACTAGTAGTCTTAGGCTTTGGCAGCTATTTTGATAAATAACTTGAAAGAGCAGGGTTTCTTCTATACAAATTGTCTGTCAAAACAAAAACTAACAAAATAGTCATATGTGATGTTAAGATTTTGTCATGGTTAATTTTAGTAAAAGTCATGGACTGGTTGTGGGCGATAAATAAAAATTCATGGGAGCTGTGACTTCTCTGTGACTTTTACTAAAAAGAACAGGGAAAGAAGGTGGAGGAGGGGGAGGAATGACAGCTGGAGCCCCACAGGGAAGGACTGACAGTCCCAGCCCCACCAGCACAGCCCCGTCTCCAGCTCCTGCTGTAAACAGAGGGAAAGGGGTGCGAAGCCCCAGCTCCGGCCCCAGCTGAAGCCGTGGGGAGGGAGTGCACAGCCCCAATTCCATTACCGGCTGAAGCCACAGCAGGCAGGGGGACCCCCACAGCTCCCCTCCGCAGCAGGAGACAAGGAGATCCCTGGAGCCCCTAGCTGCCACAGGGGGGCAGCAGGACCCACGCAGCTCCCCACTGTGGCAGCAGCAGCGGCATTCCTACAGCTCCCCACCACTGGAGAGGGGGTAGGGAGACCCGAGCAGCACCCCACCACTGCAGGAGGGGGCAGGGGGACCCTGAAGCTCTGAGTTCCCATGGGTGGTGGGGGCCCCAGAGCTCCCAGCCACCCGCAGCTGCCCAGTCCCTTCCCATTTTATCGTGGATATTTTTAGTAAAAGTCAGGGACAGGTGACAGGCTTCCGTGAATTTCTGTTTACTGCCCGTGACCTCTCCCTAACTTTTACTAAAAATATCCATGACAAAATCTTAGCCTTATATATGGTACATCTCCAGCCTTAGTGGAAATTACTACTGTAACCGTGACTCTGAGCCAATGGATACTTATCCCTGTCATGTGACATTAACATTTTGTAACCCTGACTCATGTTAAGTGACTGGGGAACAGGAAATATGGCCAATGCCTTCCCAGCACTGTGTTCCACATCCTTATCACAACTACAGCCCATCTTGTGCACCTCTTCCAGTCACAAGGAAAACAGAGAAGAAGAGGACAAGAGCCTCTTCTCTTATTTTACTATACGAATTTTTTTAAAAAAATGTATCTGCTGCACTTTGGGGCAGGAAGTGCCTTCCACTGCCAAATGCTGCTAAGAGGACACTGGGGGATTCCTGCACCCAATCAGTCCTTGTTCAATTAATAGTTACCTTCCTTATCTTCTCTCATCCTTCTACCTCCCATTTGTACCAAATAAAATTGAAGGAGGAACACCTCAGCCTAATGCTGAGTTCTCTTTGACTACACTGCATCTGTAACACTGGTCTACAATTTTTGAGAAGTCGTCTGCTTCAGAGATAAAATGTGCTATTTATTATGTATTTTGATGTGCTGAATTCAAATATGACAATTAAAACAACTGATTGGCTACTGTTTCTAAGATATTTAAGTTTTTACATTTTATGTCTATGGCTATTGTGTAGATAGTAGAGTTTTAATCATAAATTGTAAACCTAGGACTTTTCATGTGTTTATGGTTGCTTTACATGATAATATTTCACCTGTCCTGTTTATGTAACACTTTAAAAATCAGCAAAAGGGTTATATAAATAAAATTTATTATGAAACAAAAGGCAAAAAACTATTATGTACATAGTTTAGTCCTATTCAGTGTCTACTCGGCGCTTCTTGGCTTGTCTCTTGTATTCATTACATGGAGCATCTCTTGTCACTGTCCAGCAATAGTCTGCAAGCACTGATGGGCTCCATTTGCCCTGATAGCGTTTCTCCATTGTTGCAATGTCCTGGTGAAATCGCTCGCCGTGCTCATCGCTCACTGCTCCGCAGTTCGATGGAAAAAAATCTAGATGAGAGTGCAAAAAATTTATCTTTAGTGACATGTTGCAACCAAGGATTTTGTATGCCTTGAGGAGGTTTTTCACCGACAACCTGTAGTTGTCTGCCTTGTTGTTTCCGAGAGAATTTACTGCCACTAACTGGAAGGCTTTCCATGCCGTCTTTTCCTTGCCACGCAGTGTATGGTCAAATGCATCATCTCGAAGAAGTTTACGAATCTGAGGACCAACAAAGACACCTTCCTTTATCTTAGCTTCACTTAACCTTGGAAATTTTCCACGGAGGTACTTGAAAGCTGCTTGTGTTTTGTCAATGGCCTTGACAAAGTTCTTCATCAGACCCAGCTTGATGTGTAAGGGTGGTAACAAAATCTTCCTTGATTCAACAGGTGGTGGATGCTGAACACTTTTCCTCCCAGGCTCCAATGACTGTCGGAGTGGCCAATCTTTCTTGATGTAGTGGGACTCTCTTGCATGACTATCCCATTCGCAGAGAAAACAGCAGTACTTTGTGTATCCAGTCTGCAGACCAAGCAAGAGAGCAACAACCTTCAAATCGCCACAGAGCTGCCACTGATGTTGGTCATAGTTTATGCACCTCAAAAGTTGTTTCATGTTGTCATAGGTTTCCTTCATATGGACTGCATGACCAACTGGAATTGATGGCAAAACATTGCCATTATGAAGTAAAACAGCTTTAAGACTCGTCTTCGATGAATCAGTGAACAGTCTCCACTCATCTGGATCGTGAACGATGTTGAGGGCTGCCATCACACCATCGAGGTTGTTGCAGGCTACAAGATCACCTTCCATGAAGAAGAATGGGACAAGATCCTTTTGACGGTCACGGAACATGGAAACCCTAACATCACCTGCCAGGAGATTCCACTGCTGTAGTCTGGAGCCCAACAGCTCTGCCTTACTCTTGGGTAGTTCCAAATCCGTGACAAGGTCATTCAGTTCACCTTGTGTTATGAGGTGTGGTTCAGAGGAGGAGGATGGGAGAAAATGTGGGTCCTGTGACATTGATGGTTCAGGACCAGAAGTTTCATCCTCTTCCTCTTCCTCGTCTGACTCAAGTGAGAATGATTCTGGTGCATCAGGAACCGGCAGGCCTTCTCCGTGGGGTACTGGGCGTATAGCTGATGGAATGTTTGGATAATGCACAGTCCACTTTTTCTTCTTTGACACACCTTTCCCAACTGGAGGCACCATGCAGAAGTAACAATTGCTGGTATGATCTGTTGGCTCTCTCCAAATCATTGGCACTGCAAAAGGCATAGATTTCCTTTTCTTGTTCAACCACTGGCGAAGATTTGTTGCACAAGTGTTGCAGCATATGTGTGGGGCCCACCTCTTGTCCTGATCTCCAATTTTGCAGCCAAAATAAAGGTGATAGGCTTTCTTAACCATAGTGGTTATACTGCGCTTTTGTGATGCAAAAGTCACTTCACCACAAACATAGCAGAAGTTATCTGCATTGTTCACAGAAGTACGAGGCATCTCTGCTCACTTTGGCTAAACAGAAATGTGTCCCTTTGCAAAATCAAACACTGACAAATAAGAGAGCACCACACTGTATGATTTCTAGAGCTGATATAGGGCAATTTGTTCAGCAGAGTGATGTAAGCTTCGTTATGATTGCATCATCCATGACTTCTAGGAATAACATGATGCAATTCATATCATGTATGACGCAATACCAGCTTCAGATTGCATCATTCATTGTTTTGCCTAAAAAGCAAGTACTGTCCAAACCCAGTCATAGATTTATTCATAGATCCAGTCAAAGATGTATTTTAGTCATTTCTGGTTTAAATTGAGATCCCTTCCCTTTATAACTCACTTATCCTCTGCCATTCCCAAGTCAAGGGTCGTATATACTGACCCAATAGCATATCTTGAAAACTAGAGCCAATCAACAATTTTAAGCATCATTTTCGTTCTCAGTGATCCAGAATTAGTAAAGTTTGACTACATTTATTTCAGAAGCATTTTGGCTGTAGAGCAGTACAATTATAATCTGTCTGCCAGGAATCATTACTCTGGCTCCATGATCCCTTTAAGGATTTTCCCTGTCTGATTTGACAGTTAGCTAGGGAATACAAGCCCATGTCTAGGGTATTGGGCCCGTTCAGTATAATTTTAGACATTGTTCACAATATATAGCATGAACTTCTAAAAAAAAAATCAGCCCGAAGTAGACACATAACATGGAAAATTTCAGCCCAAACAATCAAGTTTCGCAAAGTTATAAGCAACTGAAAACTGGGTCTTATAATGGAAACTGTCAGACAACCCTAACTATAAGCACATTACTACCTGCACTGCCTAGAACACAGAGCACATATGGCCATTAGGAGATATAAAGTTTGTCTGTTTCCCTGGACTGGGACTAGGCTGCTACATAAGAATGATACCAGAATGATGTCACTGAGAAGAACCTGGTCTGAGAGATCTGTGACGAAGGTGGAAGGAAACTGAAGCTAGACAAATTTAGACTAAAAATAAGAGTTTTAAAAAACAAACAGTGATAGCAATTAAGTATTGGAACAACTTATGAAAAGTGGTGGCAGATTGTCTATCACTGAAAATTTTTAAATCAAAACTGTATTGTGATTGAAGTGGATCAGATAGGTTATAAGGTTCTGAATACTGTACGTGTTGATCTGTATTCGTCATAGAATCATAGATACGTAGAGCTGAAAGAGACCTCAAGAGGTCATCTAGTCCAGCCTCCTGCACTTAAGCAAGACCAAGTACACCTACGCTATCCCAGACAAGTGTTTGTCTAACTTGTTCTTGAAACCTTCCAGTCATGGGATTCCATAACCTCCCTTTGGTCACCTAGCCCAGTGCTTAATTACCCTTAAGAGTTAGGAAATTTTTCCTAATGCCTAACCTAAATCTCTCTTGCTGAAGATTAAACTCATTATTTCTTGTCCTACTTGAGTGGAAATAGAGAGCAATTGATCACTATTCTCTTTATAACAGCCTGTGACTGGGGTCCCAGTGGGGGTCAGCCGTGGTCACCCAATTAGGGTGAACTGCAAAGAATGGGGCAATCCCCAAAAAGCTGGTGGATATTCCAATACTTAGGTTTCTCAGAAGTCCAAACAACACAGTTCCCTTAAAGTGATCCAGCCTCAGGCCTCCTTCCAGATACCTAAGTCAAATATGATGATTTCTGAAAATCTTATTTCATCATATAAAAGAAAAGTTTCTACCAATCCCAAAGAATTGGACACATTACCTCCCAGGTTAATGAATGTTTCAGATCTTACCCAAATACACGCTACAGCCAATTCTTACTAACTAAACTAAAATTTATTAAAAAACAGAGAGAGAGTATGGTTAAAAGATCAATATACATACAGACATGAGTTCAATTCATTGAGGTTCAGATTCATAGCAGAGATGGTAAGCTTTGTAGTTGCAAAGATTCTTTCAGATATAGTTCATAGGTTATAGTCCAATGTCCAAATATCATATTCAGGGAGTACCAGCATAACTGGGACCTCAGTCTTGTGACTCAAACTTCCCCTGATGAAGCCTAAGCAAATCTGAGATGACAGAATCAGGACCCAAGGGTCTTTTTATACAGTGTTCTAGCATCCACTTGACCACACAGTCCTGGTTAAACAATAGGCTTTTGATGTAACCAATTGCTTTCTAAACACCACCAGTAATTAGTTACACAAATTAACATAGGGCAATTTATCCATTAAGCAGTCTATGACCAACTTCAAAGACACAGATAGACAATGACATTATTTTACCCAAGATTCATCTAAATGTTAATATTCCCTTTTGATCTCTGAATTAGTAGCTATAGTGACAGACAGGAACTGTCTGTTTACATGGGTAGCATTTAAGATACACACAATTAGTATTACTTCTAACTTCTAAAAAGTTCTAGCCTACTTGGCACAAATGGTTCTCTTTACCATTCGCATACCTTTCTAACATGACTTTAAAGGTGGGCTTTGGGTCATTCATCCTAGCTGTTTAACCCTTTCTGGCCATGAGTTATATTTTGTATAAGATTTGCTGCATTATATAGCAGTGGTAGCAACAATGGTCTGCATGGTTATATTTTAATTAGACAAAAAGAACAGGAGTACTTGTGGCACCTTAGAGACTAACAAATTTATTAGAGCATAAGCTTTCGTGGGCTACAACCCACTTCTTCGGATGCAGTTGTAGCCCACGTGGGTTGTAGCCCACGAAAGCTTATGCTCTAATAAATTTGTTAGTCTCTAAGGTGCCACAAGTACTCCTGTTCTTTTTGCGGATACAGACTAACACGGCTGCTACTCTAAAACCTTTAATTAGACAATGTCACACAGCCCTTAACATATTTAAAGACCGTTATAGGGTCCCCTCTCAGTTTTCTTTTTTACAGACTGAACATGCCCAGATTTTTTAACCCTGTCCTCATAGGTCAGGTTTTCTAAACATATCATTTTTGTTGCTCTCCCTGGACTCTTTCCAGTTTCTCCACATCTTTCCCAAAGAGTGGCACTCAGAACTGGACACAGTACTCCAGCTGAGGCCTCACCAGTGCAGAGCAATACAGTACAATGACCTCTCGTGTCTTACATACAATACTCTGGTTAATAAACCTCACAGTATTAGACTTTTTGCAACTGCATCACATTGTTCACTCATATTCAATTTCTGATCCATTGTGACCCCCCAATCCTTTTTAGCAATATTACTACTTAGTCATTTATTTGCCATTTAGTAGTTGCACATTTGATTTTTCCTTCCTAAGTACAGTACTTTGCACTTGTTTTTATTGAATGTCATCCTATTGATTTCAGACCAATTCTCCAGTTTATCAAAGTCATTTTGAATTCTAATCCTGTTCTCCAAAGTGCTTGTAATCCCTCTCATCTTGTGGTCATGCACAAATTTTATAAGCAAACTCTGCACTCCATTATTCAACTCTTACTTAATACTATGTGACCCAGAACAGACCTCTGAAGGATACACCCTCCCAGTTTGACAGAAAGCCATTGATAAATACTCTTTGAGTGTGTTTTTTTAACCAGCTGTTCATCCACCTTAGTCATTTCATCTAGACCACATTTTGCAAATTTACTTAGGAGAATTTCATGTGGGACAGTCTCAAAAGCCTTACTAAAATCAAGATAAATCATATCTACTGCTTCTCCCTAGCCACTAGGCCAGTAACCCTGTCAAAGAAGGAAATTGGGGTAGTTTTGCATGATTTGTTCTTGACAAAACCATGCTAACTATTCCTGATAATTTTATTGTCCTCCAGGTGCTTACATATTGACTGTTTAATAATTTGTTCTAGAATCTTTGCAGGTATTGAAGTTAGGCTAACTGGGTTCTCTTTGTTCCCCTTTTTAAAAATAGATATTATGTTTGCCCTTCTCCAGACTTCTAGAACCTCACCCATCCTCCATGAGTTTGCAAAGATAATCACTAACCATTCTGAGATTGCTTCAGCTAGTTCTTTAAGTTCCCTAGGATGAATTTCTTCAGGCCCTGATGACCTATGAATACATCTATCTCATCTAAAAATGTTCTTTTAGTTATTGTTTCCCTGTTCTGGCTTGTGTTCCTTCTCCCTTATTGATAATATTGGGTGAAATATCTGGACACAACTACTTTTTTAGTGAAATCTGGTACAAAGTAGCCTTCTTAGGGTATGTCTACACTACGAGAGTAGTTCGATTTTACTTAAATCGAATATGTGGAATCGATATTACAAAGTCGAACGTGTGTGTCCACACTAAGGACAGTAATTCGACTTTGTGAGTCCACACTAACGGGGCAAGCGTCGACATTGGAAGCGGTGCACTGTGGGCAGCTATCCCACAGTTCCCGCTGCCCATTGGAATTCTGGGTCGAGCCCCCAATGCCTTCTGGGGGAAAAAATGTGTCGAGGGTGCTTTTGGGTAACTGTCGTCATCCAACCGTCACTCCCGCCCTCCCTCCCTGAAAGCGCCGGCGGGAAATCAGTTCGCGCACTTTTCTGGTCAGTGACAGCGCGGACGCCACAGCACTGCGAGCATGGAGCCCGCTGCGACCATCGCTGCAGTTATGGCCGTTGTCAACGCCTCGCACCTTATCATCCACCTTTCCCAGAGGCAGATGCTGAGAAATCGGGCGAGGAGGCTACGGCAGCGCGGTGAGGACCTGAAGTCTAAGAGTGGCACAGACCTGTCACAAAGCACGGGACCCCGTGCCGAGGACATCATGGTGGCAATGGGTCATGTTGATGTTGTGGAACGGTGATTCTGGGCCCGGGAAACAAGCACGGACTGACTCATAGACTTCAAGGTCAGAAGGGACCACCGTGGTCATCCAGTCTGACCTCCCGCACGACGCAGGCCACAAAAGCTGACCCACCCACTTTCCCTTAACTCAGCTGTTGAAGTCTCCAGATCGTGATTTAAAGATTTCAAGTCACAGAGAATCCTCCAGCTTGCGACCCCTGCCCTATGCTGCGGAGGAAGGCGAAAAACCTCCAGGGCCTCTGCCAATCTACCCTGGAGGAAAATTCCTTCCCGACCCCAAATATGGCGATCAGTAGAACCCCGAGCATACAGGCAAGAATCTCCAGCCGGACCCTCATTTTACCAGCGATGGCACGTTATTGCCTAATTGACTAAAATCACGTTATCCCATCAAACCATTCCCTCCATGAACTAATCTAGCCTAATCTTGAAGCCAGGGAGGTCTTTCGCCCCCACCGTTTCCCTCGGAAGGCTGTTCCAAAATTTCACCCCTCTGACGGTTAGAAACCTTCGTCTAATTTCAAGCCTAAACTTCCCCACGGCCAGTTTATATCCATTCGTTCTCGTGTCCACATTACTACTGAGCTGAAATAATTCCTCTCCCTCCTTGGTATTAATCCCTTTGATATATTTAAAGAGAGCAATCATATCCCCCCTCAGCCTTCTTTTGGTTAGGCTAAACAAACTGAGCTCCTCGAGTCTCCTTTCATAGGAAAGGTTTTCCATTCCTCGGATCATCCTAGTGGCCCTTCTCTGTACCCGTTCCAGTTTGAGTTCGTCCTTTTTAAACATAGGAGACCAGAACTGCACACAGTACTCCAAATGAGGTCTCACCAGCGCCTTGTATAACGGAAGCAGCACCTCCTTGTCCCTACTAGAAATACCTCGCCTAACGCATCCCAAGATCGCATTAGCTTTTTTCAAAGCCACGTCACATTGCCGACTCATAGTCATCCTGCGATCAACCAGGACTCCGAGGTCCTTCTCCTCCTCCGTCACTTCCAACCTATGCGTCCCCCCAACTTATAACTAAAATTCTTGTTAGTCATCCCTAAATGCATCACCTTACACTTCTCACTATTAAATCTCATCCTATTATTATTACTCCAATTTACAAGGTCATCCAAGTCTCCCTGCAGAATATCCCGATCCTTCTCCGAATTGGCAATACCTCCCAACTTTGTGTCATCCGCAAACTTTATCAGCCCTCTCCTACATTCGGTTCCGAGGTCAGTAATAAATAGATTAAATAAAATCGGACCCAAAACCGAACCTTGAGGAACCCCACTGGTGACCTCCCTCCAACCTGACAGTTCACCTTTCAGTACTACCCGCTGCAGTCTACCCTTTAACCAGTTCTTTATCCACCTCTGGATTTTCATATCGATCCCCATTTTTTCCAATTTAACCAATAATTCCTCATGCGGTACAGTATCAAACGCTTTACTAAAATCGAGGTATATTAGATCCACCGCATTTCCTTTATCTAGAAGGTCTGTTACTTTCTCAAAGAAGGAGATCAGGTTGGTTTGGCACGATCTGCCTTTCATAAACCCATGTTGTAATTTGTCCCAATTGCCATTCGCCTCAAGGTCCTTAACTACTTTCTCCTTCAAAATTTTTTCCAAGACCTTGCATACTACAGATGTTAAACTAACAGGCCTGTAGTTACCCGGGTCACTTTTTTCCCCCTTCTTGAAAATAGGAACCACATTAGCTATTTTCCAGTCCAACGGTACCACCCCCTAGTTTACAGATTCATTAAAAATTATCGTTAAGGGGCTTGCAATTTCTTGTGCCAGTTCCTTCAATATTCTAGGATGAAGATCATCCGGTCCGCCCGATTTAGTCCCGTTTAGCTGGTCAAGTTTGGCTTCCACCTCTGATGCTGTAATGTCAATCCCCCCTCCTTTATTCCCCTCTGTCCTGCTCACTCTATTTCTAAGCCCTTCATTAGCCTTATTAAAGACCGATGCAAAATATTCATTTAGATATTGTGCCATGCCTAGATTATCCTTAATCTCCACTCCATCTACATTCTTCAGCGGTCCCACTTCCTCTTTCTTTGTTTTCTTCCTATTTATATGGCTATAAAACCTCTTACTATTGAACATAAGAACATAAGAACATAAGAAAGGCCGTACTGGGTCAGACCAAAGGTCCATCTAGCCCAGTATCTGCCTACCGACAGTGGCCAATGCCAGGTGCCCCAGAGGGAGTGAACCTAACAGGCAATGATCAAGTGATCTCTCTCCTGCCATCCATCTCCATCCTCTGACGAACAGAGGCTAGGGACACCATTCTTACCCATCCTGGCTAATAGCCATTTATGGACTTAGCCACCATGAATTTATCCAGTCCCCTTTTAAACATTGTTATAGTCCTAGCCTTCACAACCTCCTCAGGTAAGGAGTTCCACAAGTTGACTGTGCGCTGCGTGAAGAAGAACTTCCTTTTATTTGTTTTAAACCTGCTGCCTATTAATTTCTTTTGGTGACCCCTAGTTCTTGTATTATGGGAATAAGTAAATAACTTTTCCTTATCCACTTTCTCAACATCACTCATGATTTTATATACCTCTATCATGTCCCCCCTTAGTCTTCTCTTTTCCAAACTGAAGAGTCCTAGCCTCTTTAATCTTTCCTCATATGGGACCCTCTCTAAACCCTTAATCATTTTAGTTGCTCTTTTCTGAACCTTTTCTAGTGCTAGAATTGAATTTAATTCCCCTCGCAAGGTCCAACTCTACACGGCTTTTGGCCTTTCTCACTGCATCCCTACATGCTCTGACCTCAATAAGGTAGGTTTCCTTGCTGATCCCTCCCCTCTTCCATTCTTTGTACGCTTTCTGTTTTTTCTTAATCGCCCCTTTGAGACGCCCGCTCATCCAGCTAGGTCTAAATCTTCTGCCTACTAACCGTTTTCCCTTTCTCGGGATACAGGACTCGGACAGCTCGTGCAACTTCAACTTGAAATAATCCCAGGCGTCATCTGCCTTTAGATTCCTAAGTATGTTAGCCCAATGCACTTCCCAAAGTAGTTGCCTTAATTTATTAAAGTTGGCCTTTTTGAAATCGTAAACCTGAGTCACAGTTTTATTTCTGTTAATCCTTCCATTTAGTTTAAACCGAATTAGCTCATGGTCACTCGAGCCAAGGTTGTCCCCTACAACCATTTCCTCAACGAGGTCCTCACTACTCACCAGCACCAAATCTAAAATGGCATCCCCCCTCGTCGGTTCAGTTACTACTTGATGAAGGAATTCATCTGCTAGCACGTCTAGGAACATCTGAGCCCTATTAGACTGGTGGGACCGCATAGTGCTGCAGGTCTGGGATGAATCACAGTGGCTGCGAAACTTTCGCATGCGGAAGGGGACTTTCATGGAACTTTGTGAGTTGCTGTCCCCTGCCCTGAAGCGCAATGACACCCGGATGCGAGCAGCCCTGAGTGTCCAGAAGCGAGTGGCCATAGCCCTCTGGAAGCTTGCAACGCCGGACAGCTACCGGTCAGTCGCGAAACACTTTGGCGTGGGCAAATCTACCATGGGGGTTGTTGTCATGCAAGTAGCCAACGCAATCGTGGGAAACGTGCAGGTCATCATAGATGGCTTCGCCGCGATGGGATTCCCAAACTGCGGTGGGGCTATAGATGGAACTCACATCCCTATCCTGGGACCGGACCACCAGGCCAACCAGTACATTAACCGAAAGGGCTACTTTTCAATGGTGCTGCAAGCACTGGTGGACCATAGGGGACGTTTTACCAACATCAACGTCGGATGGCCGGGCAAGGTTCATGACGCTCGTGTTTTCAGGAACTCTGGTCTGTTTAGACGGCTGCAAGAAGGTATTTACTTCCCGGACCACAAAATAACTCTTGGGGATGTGGAGATGCCTATAATCATCCTCGGGGACCCAGCCTACCCGCTAATGCCCTGGCTCATGAAGCCCTATACTGGCGCCTTGGACACTGAAAAAGAACTCTTCAACTACCAGCTGAGCAAGTGCAGAATGGTGGTGGAGTGTGCTTTTGGACGTCTCAAGGGGAGATGGAGAACCTTACTGACTTGCTGTGATCTCAGCGAAACCAATATCCCCATTGTTATTGCAGCTGGTTGAGGCAAATGGCCTGGCTGCTGATTATGCCCAGCCAGACAGCCGGGCGATTAGAAGAGCCCAGTGGGATGCGCTGTGCATCCGGGAGGCTTTGAAAGCTAGGTTCCTGAGTGAGCAGGGTAACCTGTGACTATTACGTTTGTTTACAGAGAAGCTGAACCTGCCCCCGTTTCTTTACCCAGTAAATGTTCACTATCCTCTCCAGTTACATACCCCGTTCACCCCGTTCCCCCCCTTCCAACACATGTTTAAAAATAAAATCACTTGAATTTTGTTAATGAACACCGTTTTCTTTATTACTGTTTTCTCGGTAAAGTGTTGAACCTGGGACGCAGACTGTGGTGGGGAGCGGGTGTAGTGTAGTGATGCAAAGGACGCTTCTAAACTCCAGGAATGACAAGCTCCGCAGTGATGGACTGGTTGTTTCAACGGAGCCTGCCACCCCTCCTGTTCGGGACTCTGTGTGTGGGGGCTATGTGACTTTGTGGCAGGGGGAGGACGGTTACAGATCCCCTGCTGCGTGGCTCTGTGATCCAGGATAAGGACCGCTGCATAAGATCTCTAACCGCCCTCCCCCGCCACAAAGTCACATAGCCCCCCCCACACACAGAACATGAAAACCACCTCCCAGACTGACCAGGGTAACTAGTGACTGTAATGTGTGTGTGCCCTGCTGCTGAACCTGCCCCCGCCTCTGTACCCTGGTAAAGGTGACTGTCCTGTCCAATTACCAACCCCCTTCCCCCCCTTCAGACAGACTCTCCTCTAAAAGAACATGATGGAAACAGTAATTAACAGAAACGTATTTTTTATTAGCAACTACACATGAAACTGGGGGATGAAACTGGGACGGGGGCTTGGGTGAGGCGGGAAGGAAAGGACTTATCAAATTTTGGGGAATGAGAGCCTTCTGGTACTTGAGCAGTCTGCAGGGGTGGAGTGAGAGTTTTCACGGACTCTGCCGCCCCTCCTTCTTGGGACTTTGGGTGAGGGGGGTATGGGACTTTGTGGCGGGGGAGGGCGGTTAGAGATAGACTGCAGCGGGGCTCTGTCCTCCTGCCTCCGGTCCTGCAGAACATCCACAAGGCGCCGGAGCATGTCCGTTTGCTCCCTCATTAGTCCAAGGAGCATTTGAGTCGCCTGCTGGTCTTCCTGCCGCCACCTCTCCTCCCATTCCATGTGTGATCGGTGCATTTGGGACAAGTTCTCCCTTCACTGGGTCTGCTGGGCTGCCTGGGCTCGGGAGCAGCCCATAAATTCAGAGAACATGTCCTCCCGTGTCCTCTTCTTCCTACGCCTAATCTGCGCTAGCCTCTGGGAGTGTGATGCCAGGCTAGGTCGGGAGACAGTCGCAGCTGTGGGATGGGAAAAAGGGAGTGAATTCCTCAGAAAGATAAATTTAGTTGTGAACAAAGAACATAGTCTTTCTCTGTGAACAAGACCATGCACAGCACCTATCACATGCGCACTCAGGACAAGGTTGAATTTTCGGCCTTCGCATTCAGTGCCTGGGGTCTTGCAGTGCAGATCAGAGAAGCGGGGCAGGACACCGGAATTTGTGTAGCAGGCCGACATGGTAAGCCGTAGACTTGTGGCTGCTTAAAACTTTAATAATAGCACTGGCCTCCTTTCACGTTCAAAGCAATGCCAGTCCCTGCTGCCAGTAATCCGGCAAGCATGAACTCTGCCCCTGTCCCACCCCCTCGCGGCTGTCCCAGGGAAAGATCCCTGTATGCTGCCCCTCTCCCGCCTTCACCGCGTGGCTGTAAACCGCCGGTTACTGTTCTGTAAAGGAACAGGCAAGCAGTCCCAATACTAACATTCCCCTACCTAATTCAAAGCAGGTCACCATGAGCGACATCACTCTGATGAGGATTTCAGAGACGGAGAAAGAAAGGATGCTTCGGGAAAGCATGCAAAGACCAGGGCCGTATGCCGCCATGCTCTGCAAGGCAATGATCCCGGAGTATTTGCTTGTCTCCTGGCGCGGAAACGTTTCGTACCACGGAGGACCCAATAAGGCCGCTCTCCCCAGGAACCTGATGCAAAGGCTTTCCAATTACCTCCAGGAGAGCTTCGTGGAGATGTCCCAGGAGGATTTCTGCTCTATCCCCGGACATATAGACCGGATTTTACTGTAGCTGCACTGGCAGGGACTAAACAGTAGAGCGCCTAGGGCAAAACAATCATGCTAAACCGGACATTGTTAGATTTTTTTTTCAGTAGTTGCACTGCCAAGGACTGAAACGTGAAGCGTCTAGGGCAAACTAATCATGAAAAACCCATTGTTAATATTGTTAATATTCCTGTTCTGTTAAAAATAAATGTTTACATGTTTAAAACACTTACTGACTGATCCTTCCCCTGATTCTGTGTCTGGGTTAACGCCTGGGGACGGTTGGTAGGGGATCTCTGTAAGGGTGATGAAGTGATCCTGGCTGTCGGGGAAATCAGCGTTGTAAGCGCTGTCGACTGCCTCGTCCTCCTCATCTCCTTCCTCATCTTCCCCGTCCGCTAACATGTCCGAGGAAGCGGCCGTCGACAATATCCCATCCTCAGAGTCCACGGTCAGTGGTGGGGTAGTGGTGGCGGCCGCACCTAGGATGGAATGCAGTGCCTCGTAGAAACGGGATGTCTGGGGCTGGGATCCGGAGCGTCCGTTTGCCTCTTTGGTCTTCTGGTAGCCTTGTCTCAGCTCCTTGATTTTCACGCGGCACTGCGTTGCATCCCGGCTGTATCCTCTCTCTGCCATGGCTTTAGAGATCTTCTCGTAGATCTTTGCATTCCGTCTTTTCGATCACAGCTCGGAAAGCACGGACTCATCGCCCCACACAGCGATCAGATCCAAGACTTCCCGATCAGTCCATGCTGGGGCCCTCTTTCTATTCTGAGATTGCATGGCCATCTCTGCTGGAGAGCTCTGCATCGTTGCCAGTGCTGCTGAGCTCGCCACGATGTCCAAACAGGAAATGAGATTCAAACTGCCCAGACAGGAAAAGGAATTCAAATTTTCCCGGGGCTTTTCCTGTGTGGCTGGTCAGAGCATCCGAGCTCAGACTGCTGTCCAGAGCGTCAACAGAGTGGTGCACTGTGGGAGAGCTCCTGGAGCTATTACCGTCGATTTCCATCCACACCTAGCCTAATTCGACATGGCCATGTCGAATTTAGCGCTACTCCCCTCGTTGGGGAGGAGTACAGAAGTCGAATTTAAGAGACCTCTATGTCGAACTAAATAGCTTCGTGGTGTGGACGGGTGCAGAGTTAATTCGATGTAACGGTGCTAAATTCGACATAAACTCCTAGTGTAGACCAGGCCTTAGTGTCATCTGTTATTACTTCTTCTTCCCTTCTAAGTAGCTGACCTACACTGTCCATCTTTTTCCTGTTCCTAACATATTTATTGAACTTATTATTGTCTTTTACATCTCTTGCTAGTTGTAGCTCACTCTGTGCCTTAGCCTTTCTGATTTTATCTCTACATGCTTCCACTATTATTTTGCACTCATTCATAGCAATTTGTCCACGTTTCCACTTTTTGTATGATTCTTTTTTGATATTCAGGTAATTAAAATGTTCCTGATACAGCCATATTGGCCTCTTACTGTTCTTATCTTTCCTTCACAACAGGATAGTTTGCTTCTTTGCCTTTAATATCGTCTCCGAGAAACTGCCAGCTCTCCTGAACCCTGTTTTCCCTTAGAATTTCTTCCAATGGGATCTTGTCTACCAGTTCTCTGACTCTATCAAAGTCATCCTTTAAATCCATTGTCCTTATTCTGGTACTCTCACTCCATTCTTTCCTTAGAATCATGAAATATACGTGTTTCATGATCATTTTCACTCAAGCTCCCTTCCACTTGCATCTGAAGAAGTGAGGTTCTTACCCACGAAAGCTTATGCTCCCAATACTTCTGTTAGTCTTAAAGGTGCCACAGGACCCTCTGTTACTTTTTACAGATTCAGACTAACACGGCTACCCCTCTGATACTTCCACCTTCAGACTCACACCCAAGTCTCTCTGTTAGTCAGAATGAAGTCTAAAATGGCTGCCCTCCCAGTTACTTCCTCCACCTTCTGAAAGAAGTTGTCCCCAACACATTACAAAACTTTACTGGACATTTTGTGCTTTGCCCCATTACTACTAGACCCCCATTATTGCTGTGAATCTTAAAATAAGATAATGGTACTAACACTGTATGTGACCAGGTGAGTGAGAGAAGTTATTTCATATTCAGTTATAAGACTTTCGTTTGTGATTGCATTAATTTAAGTTGTATTGGAATAAGTGGAACATTTATTAGATGCCCTATAATGCTTGAAATCAATGGGAAGGCAACACAATGGCTTCCCAGATAAAAATACCTAGTTGCACACAACAGAGAGACACTAGGGGCAAGTTGTTAGCTTCAAAGATCCTTTATCTTGTCTCCAACTTCCTGTAAACCCAATAGGGTAATGCTAGGAACTACCAGACCAAAGGTCAACAAACCATTGAAATGTGTTTTGATTCCTGGAATGGGGCTTCATTTGTGAGCAGCTGTCTAGGGAGAAAGGCTGGCACAGGCAGGCTCTGAGGTGTAATCTGAAGGAATTTCCCCTCCCCACATCAGATCCAGACAATGGTAGGCCTTACACAACAACCAGATGTGTATAGTATTCTTTATTGTTTTTAAGGTATGTTTTCTCTGAAATGCTTTTGTTCTAAATAAATACTTTGCTTTAAGGAAGCTGCTTGGTCATCAATTACCACTCTCATTACCCCAGAAGGAACGGAATTTCAGGATCTGAGCCCAAGTCAAACCTGCTAAGGTGGTCATAATTGATGCATGGGACAACCATCCAGTACCTGGTCTGAAAATAGGAGAAACAAATAAGAAAGAGATGATGACCTGATACCTCACATTTAAAGGAGGTGCATAGGGAGAAACCTGCTGGCACGTGAGGTGCATTTTGCCTGGTAACTGTGACACGGATGTTTTTCTAAAAGATATGTCTAGTTCAAACAGGAATTAATTCCTGGCCTATGGCCTGTGTTATGAAGGTGATCAGCACAGAGGAGCACAATGGTCCCTTCTGGCCTTACAATTTATGAAGATAAAAATTAAAAGATGGGGATACTTCTTCCTTCCTGGCAGGATATGAGATGGGACAAGAAAGGTGAAAAGTAATCTTGAAAAATGCTAAGGAATTCATCGTAATATTGGCCTATGCGGGCACATGACATGAGTAAAGGGAAATTCAAGAAAAATAAAGAGGAGACTTGGGAAGAGAAATGAAAACTTAAAATCAGACATAGCTATTTTTTCAAGAGCCTGCTGGCACCATGCATGAGTTTAAGGAGATTGCACTGTAGCCAATTGATAGATTCACTCATGGTGTGGAGAAGAAGGCTTCATTGACCGCTGAAATATGTTCTGGGATGAGAAGAGAATGTTTGGTTTAGAGTGATGGTCTCCACTTAAGCACAAAGGGAACTAGTTTCCTGGATTCTAAACCGTCAACACTGATTAGGCAAGCTTTAAATGGAAAGGAAGAGGCAGGGGAGGAGATTTCACAAGCATGGTAGTGTATTTCCACTACACAAAGTATGAGGTTGACGGGGATTGTTCTGTCACAGGAAAGGATGACTAGTTCTGTAGGAACATTTGTGTACTGAATTATCTATACACAAGTGAGGAGTATGGGAAATAAGAACTAAAAGTGGTACTAAAAGATAAGGATTGTGACCTAATGGGCATAACTAAACTTTTTTCTTTTTTTTCTTTTTTAAACTCAGCTCTCTTTATTCTCTAACAGCTTGGAAAGAAAAAGTAACAGATGGAGAACAGTTATACAATGAGTAAAAAATGTATCAGGACATTCCCAAACAAGCTTTCTTCTCCTCTTAAAAACAACAGAAAAAACAGTTGCTCTAAATTAAGGTGCTCTAACTCCCTAAGGCCAAACATATGAAATTACCACAGCTTTGAAAGGAGATCTATTCAGAAAAGCAGTTATTTGACTGTTGGGTTCCTTTAGGAGCTTTAAGCTCCCAAAGCAGTAATTGTGCTAATCCAGTAGAAAATGACAAAGCTGCAGACAATCCCTCTATTGAAATACCTAAAATGAAAAACAGCAAATATTAAAATAAACTGCCTTTTCATCTAGCCATGGGGAAAAAAACAGCAAGGTGGTGAAGCATCTACTGTAACAAGGTGTTAAACCTAACACCATTAAATGCAGGGATACAAACATCAAAGGGAAAGGATGTAAAGAGAGATTACATGATGTGTGTGTGATGTTACACTCCATATTCTTCATAGAAATATTATGATAGAAATATGGCATAACTAATATTTTTTATGCAAGATGGGTCATATGAGGTATCATTGAAAAGGCTATGATCTACTAAATGTGGTTATCCAATTTGTATGCATATATCATTTCTGTATCTGGAGTTAGGAATATTGACTGTGTAACAATTACAACTGTGTGTGTACTTGGGGGAATGCCAACCAGACAGTAGACAATCAGCCTGAATGAGTCGTTTAAGAAGGACAATAGAACTTTGAAGTTCTCCCACCTTCTTGGGATGTTGCTTTGACACTGCAGGGTCATCTGATGATGTCACCTGGTACGGAGTACCACCTTGGACACTGCTGGTATTTTTCCACTGGAAACAAAGCATTACTGCCTTGTATAAATTCTATTTAAGACTGGGAAATAAGTCAATCAGGGCTCTTCTCCATTGGCTCCCTGCCCAAGAAGGAAGACTGCTGAAAGCACCTGAAGAGACAAAGGAACTAAGCTGCGAAAAGGCAAGGGCTGAGTCCAGGCTAAGACAGGGGTCTAGTAAAGACCTAGTTTGTAAAGGGGGTCTAGTCTGTAAAGAGAAATAACTGGAAATTTAAGCTGCAGAAACTCTGCAATCTGCTAAAAACAACATTTAGGGTGAGAAATTACGTTTTGTAACCTGTTTCTTTAGTGAATTAAGCTTAGGTTGCGTGTTTTGTTTTATTTGCTCAGTAATCTGCTTTGTTCTGTTTGCTCTCACTTATAATCACTTAAAATTTACCTTTTTTAGTAAATACACTTATTTCTTGTTTATTCAGAACCCGGCCTGTGCAATTCATATCGGGGGGGGGGGGGAAGGGGGGGGAAAGGCAAAAAGCTGTGCATAACTCCCTCCACATTGAGAGAGAGGGCGATTTTTATGAGCTTGTATTGTACAGATCTCACTATACAGTGCAAGACAATATTATTTTGGGGTTTACACTCCAGATGGTGTGTGCGCACCGGAGTGTTGGCCATTCCCCTAGCTGAATCCTCCTACACAGAGCTGTTTTCAGTCTGTATCTGCAGCTGGGTGTGGTCTTACCTCTGCTGGAAAGGAGCTTGAGAGCCTGGCACCGCAATCCAGTGCAAGGGAAACCCAAGCTGGTAGGACTGGCAGGCTCAGTGGGAACCCAACACATCCGGTGGCACCCCAAAAGGGTGGTCCAACCCGTCAGAGCATGTATGCATGCATATCTATTCAAACTTTGGCCCCCATATTTCCCTCTGTTCTGGGTTTGTGATGGGAAGGAAATAAGCAAAAATTCCTGCCAAAAGAGGCCTAAATTCACGGAAGGGATTGCAGCTGCAAAATGTGACTCCAAAGAGATGCAGAGTCAGAGGATGAATCTTTTTTGTGGTCTGTATTATTACAGAGATACTTGCTGATAGTTGCAAATAAATTACCAAAATAATTGCAAATGTCAGGATTACATTGTGTTAATTTTGATGAATAAAATAAGCAGAATTATAAAATATTGTGCACAGAATTTTTATTTTTTTGGCACAGAATTCCCCAGGAATAGACTTTTACAACTGTCACATGTACAAAAATCTTAGTAAATGCTGAGCAGGATACATTCCAACTTTTAAAAAAATTGGGAGATATAAGCACATTTTAAATACAATTTATATTTATTACCTGTTTTCTACAAGAACTGGAATAAAAGGATGTGGAAAATTCATTATTGAGGCTGATACATTAAACATCTGGCAGAAGGGGGACATGAGACATTCACCATACATTGATGTATTTATGGAGAGCCTCTCTCAATGTGTTACTTCTGCTTCTAAGAAAATGATACGTTTTAAGATTCAATTTTTATTACCAAAAAAAAATAAGAATCAACAGAGCTTTTCATAATAAAAAGTTCTAAATTGATAGAAACATGAACTCCTTTTTACCATTTCCTTGATGATGTAATTATCCTTTGAAGAGGGATCCTCAGTTGTTGTGGTTATGAACATTAAAGGAAGGTAAGAGACTATCAGAAGGTATTCAGGAACACTTTCACCAGCTGAGTTCTAAAGCCCACAAAAATGGAATATAAGGCAACTAAATATATATAAGAAAATAAGAATTGTGTGTTTTGTGTTATTTTGAACTTTGGCACAGAACTTAAATGCACATATACAGATGTTTTATGCAATCTAAAATCATAACTTTCTCTGCAAACTGTATTTTGTGATTTTAAATAATTTTATACAATTTAAGGATTCAATCATGCCATTTATAACATACAGATGGACTGTTGTACCCCTACAGACTTCACTGGGGTTCCACAGGGGCAGAGCAGTCTACCCATGTGTTATAACTTGCAGGCTCATAGTTTAAATATGAAAATTATGTCAAAATGCAGTGGCTTTTCCTTAAGCTTTTCCTACCAGATGCATTTAATAAAAGGACTAAAGTCCAAATGATAGGAAATATCCTTATAAGAGCATGACAAATTTACATGTAAAAGAAACACTAATTTTATATTTATAATTTTTTAAATTTAATTACAATACTGTTTTGGCAAACCAATCATAACAACTATGATATCCCTACTCAAAAATAAATATTTTAATTGGTAAGTGAAATCTACTGAACTTATTTTTCTATTGCAGATATTTCCAATTCTAATTGAATATAACATTTTTTGATTATATATCATATTTGATACATTTTTGATAATTTTCTTCTAGTTCTGCAATTATAGCTAGCACTTAGCTACTGGTTAATTGCATCTTTTGAATTAATATTTCAATAAATGTTCAGTACTAATTTACTCCCTCTTTTAAATATACCTCTTGTCTGCAAAGACCTCATATTATTCTTTCCAATGTTGCAATTTTTCATGTTAAATTTCTTTGTTGTTCAACTGGGTCTTATAAAAAAAACCTACTGTATCCGGCATTAAAGTTAATTTACTTCCCTTTGAAATTTCCTGATCAATTTGATTGAGTTTCTCACATTATTAATGTTACTGTTAAGGCAATAGTCTATACAAATCTTTGGTCTTTTTGTATTATGAGGTATGCAGTAGTTTAAAGCAAATGAAAAAAGAAAAAAAAAAATCTGTTGAGTACATTAGCATGCACAGGATGTAATTATTTCTAACAATTACAAAATACCTGAATATAGTAGGCTGCCCTGCAACCTTCCAATCAGAAAATATCTTTTAAAAAACACTTATTACATACTACCTCAATTTCATCATTATATTTCAATTCACAGCTAGCAGTTACATCTTACAAAATAAAATAATGGAATATTTTATCTGTATCTTCTGTGTCCAGAGTGTGGTTAATTAAGTCATTAAATTAATGCAAGGATTTGCCATCTCTCTTTTCACAAATTTTGGCAAACTTTTTCCATTTTCTCAGTTGCGCTCCATATAAAAATAAACTGTTCAACATACTGGAAGTGGCATTATACTTTATGCCCCTTGACATTTCCATTCTGGTTTCTCAGTGGCTCCACACCTCCACTATGAAAGCACTTTACCAAAAGATGCTTGACTTTTCACCAGAAAGATGTTTTTTGAAATTTTAAGTGTTTTCTTCTAATTGGTTTACCTGTTAAACAGATGAAATATAAATTATTAAAACAATTTAAAGTATCTTATTTTTGCTGATGTTCACAGATTAATGTCAAAGGGGGAAATCAGCATACATTCAGTTGATCAAAATTCAAAAATGAAGTGAAATTAAAAAAACAAAACTGCACAAATATAAGTTTAAGAGACTGTGTTTCAATTTCTTTTCATTTCAATTGAATTCAGTACTACCAAATATTAAACTACATTAAGTATATATGGACTTTTAATTTTTTAAAACTCATTAACTCTTTAGTACAATAATTAACATAACTAACAAAACTCATTAATTTGTTAGTGTGTTAAGGACACTTAGTATTCTTTTGTTTCCAAGCTACCTGTGTTGACTTCATAGGATAACCTTTGTTGTTGTCATTAGATATCCTACCATTCATATTTATCTGAGTAAGACGACATATGCAAAATCTTTGAATGTGTTACACATTCTGTGTCATGAGATAATTAAATTTTGAGTCTTCACAGTAAAGTTTGTGTCACCATACAGGATTGGAGGGGAAAAAATTGTAGTTTCTACAGTATAACAGTGATAGACTGATGCTTGCTGCATCTTTTGAAGAGACTTTATGCAAATTCCAGCAATTTGCATGAAGTCACTGTACTGTTAATTGTAGTAATAGATTTCAGCTAAAAACTAAAGCTACAGTATATCTTTTCAAATTGTCCTGGTTGTAATTTTGAAACTACCATTGTTGACCATTAATCAGACAAAACTAAGTTACTTTTCAGTTTCAAAAGTTTTATTAGGCATTCATCTACTAGAGGAAAGTGTTCCAAATACTTCTAACAATGGAGGAGAAATAAATAAAGGAATTAAACACTCTCCTCAAATATCATACACTGTTTTTTTAAATGTTATATTCTAGTAAGGGACTTGACATAAATAGAAAGGGTACAATGCAATACATAAGAGTGACTTAATTGCCTTACTGCAGAAGTACAAGTTATGTTATCTACAGTATCACCTGTGACTATTTCAGGTTGTTTTTTAAAATTATGTTCAACAATAACAAAAATGCACTGTGGCTTATGTGCTGTATCATATACACAGGTGAAAATGAGTGCAAAAAAAATTATTTTAAAGCTTTCTTCTTTGACATACAAACAATTGTAAAACTCTATTTAACAAATACAGAGCAAGGATGTTATGAATAAAGAAAAAACAGAAATTTAAGATTAATGTCCAAGTTGAATAACTTAGAAATGTGTGCTACAGTGTGACTTGCGCAAGATGTATGGAAACTGCTTTAATAAAAAACTAGATTAAAAAAAGTTTTTTTACTCTGCCTTTTTGTTTTTAAGCATTTGGTATACAGGACCCTGAAGGTCTTCAATGCTCTCTGCAATTGGCTTATTAAGAGTTTCCGGAAGAAGAAGAGTCAAGAATCCGGCTGATACTCCACTGATTCCAAACACCATGAATGGTACAGATGGGTTAAGAGTTTTCTGAAATTAAAAATCAGTGATAAAAACCCCAAATTAATTCATGCCCCAGGATATTTCTAAAAATATTGCAGCATTATTTGTTCATGTTTCATATATATATATATATAATTTCAATTAATTATACACAAAAACAAGTTATATCAAAAGGTCTGTTCTTCACAGCATTCACGTATGTAATATCTATTAACAACAATGGTAATTATTTAGATATACATTACGAAAAGAATGGATCAAAAACTCACTATACAAACAATTATTCATATCAAAATCTCCATTATGAATGTTTGCAAGCCAAAGAGCATTCAGGTACTAAACTAGGTATCAATACAAAATTTGTTTACAAAGACAGCAGCAGCAGATAAATACTAGGTAACTCACTTAATGTAAAAGATAAAATGTTAATTTGCTTCTTTCTCAAAGGAATGACATTTTATAAAAAGATATTCTATTTTGTAATTACCAAAAAAAAACCAAAACACACAACAACCAAAACACCCTCTCTCATTAGTTAAGTCTGGAATTTGACTATATCAATATAATTAAATAGAGCTTAAATATACATTTGCAGAGGTATATATAAGTATCCCTTGAAAAAGATCTACCTGCCATGTCAGAATCATGAAAGCAATTCTGAGATTATTCCAATAAACTAGAAGTCTTGGGGGGGAAGTGTCAGTAATTAACATGAATAAAATAAAAAGTTTACTTACCATGGATGGCACAAACGGAGCCAAAACACCACCAAATCTGCAAGTCATTGAACAGACACCCAAGCCAGCATTTCTGTTCCAAAGGGGGGAAAAAAGGATGTGTAATTTCAAAACGTGATATGATTAGAACGAGCCCTTAACAAGCAATTCTATTCTCAGGTATGATCCAAGCTTTATTGTTCTTTTTCAAATGAAATGTACACAAATACTTTTTTAAAATGTCAATCCATCACTTGGGAGAGCCTGACAATGTTTTTGTTTTGTTTTGTTTGGGGGGGGGAGGGGAAGTCAGTCTATTAATGTAATTAATATAAGTCCAGCAGGTAAGTCAACCTGTGTAACAGTAAAAATTACTATAACCAGCCAATGAAGAAAATATCCCATCTTGTTATACCAATAGAATAAAAACCAGCAGGATCTTATTGAGAGGGATAAGGCAAAGATGCCACATTTATTGTAAATATAATGATAAAGCAAAAGATAAAAGTAAACAATGTTGTTTGACTACTTATTCCTATCACTACTTATTCCTTATACACACACACACATATATATTCATTCACACAATCATTCATTCAAGTTCTGTATAGGTGTTATAGTTATCAGCCTAGAAGTTGCTCATGCCAAGTTACTGGCCAGGTATCTTGGTCATGAGGATGGAGCCGAGTCTGTGTCAGGTGCACCTGATGCTCTTGGAGGTTGGCAGCAGAACCAGAGACTCAAAATCCTCAGTCTTGAGAGTCCATTCTTATAGGAATTAATTCCTATGTTAGTCTATGGGAGCTGTTTCATCCTGCTGTTGCTGACTCAATCAGCGGATGGCACATTCCTGGGCACATTCCTGGTGGCTCCACACTGTCCAAAGTTTGTGTTTCTCATCCTTCCAGGTGATGGGGTGGATCCCAGTTTACCCTCCGGGGGTTCTGGTGGTCCACTTTACACATTCTTCGGCCGATGGATACTCCCTTTCTAGGCTGGCACCTCCCTAACCATTCATGTACATCAAGCATTCATCAACATACATTCCATATCTTAACCATATTTTAATTTACTGTCTCCACCACTTTCGGGGTGTGTGCTAATTCATTTGAGACTCCCGGCCCTTTAATCACAGAGGGTGGGGGTCTGTTCCTAGGAGCCGTTGCTGTTACAATGAAGTGAAAGTCACTTAACGGCTTATAGCGTTTGTTTACATTGTATCGATTACTTCAAGAACAAAGTCAATTAACTTGTTTGTAAGTTTTACATAGTGATAAAGTATCTTTCACAGGACAGATACAATCAATGGTTTCTACAGACAGTAGCTTACACATTTTAACAGAAGACCCAAGAGATTTTTGTACTTGGTGAAACTGTTGCATTTTAAAGTGTGGGGGACAAATTATTGGGGGGGGTCACTGTTACTTGTGGGAATCACTGTTAGTACCTTCTTTAATATCCCTACAATCTATCTCCCAAGGATATCCATGCCAAAAACCCCATCCTCTGATGCAATCCAGTACTTCCCCAAAAGTCTGAATAAACAGATAGGCTTTACATTATGCCCTACAAGTCAATAAATGTGGGCTACTCTGGACTGGGCTACAGAATGAATTCCAAAGTTGACAGGAACCTCATGGAGAATGATCTAGCAACTCCCTCCTTTATAAACTGAGTAAGCTGCAGCTTAAGGGCCTCTACTGCAATATCTCACCGGGAGAATGGCAGTCTCTGAAACAGGCAAGGTCCTAAGTCATTTAAGTCTTTATTGATCAAAAAGAAAACCTTAAAGTCCACAAAGAAGTCAGTGGCCTGTCAGTGCAGATCCTTGAGCACTAGTGTATCATGCTCCTAGAGAAATACACCAGCTACCAACTGTGCTGCTGCATTCCACTCAGTTTTCAAATTAATTTTAAAAGGTACAACATCATAAAGAGTGGACTGTAATAAGACATGGATAAATGTAGAAAGGTCCACCTCACAAATAAATGGTTGCAACTTCCTGATCAAATGCAAATTCTTTCTGGGCCACTGCAACTATATGACTGCCTAACAGCAGCTGGGAGGTCTATTAATACCACTGGTTGTGAACCTGAGTGACAGAGAATAGACACGCATGATATTATCTTCAACAAATCTTTCAGTTGCTTCTCCCAACCTATCATCACCTCAGTCATATCCGGTCTGAGCTTCAGCCTGGTTGTCCTCATTTCCCTAATCTCAACCACAACCTGGCTAAATCACCGAACCACAGCTAATGGATTAAACAAGACAAATATAGAATTAGAGATAGGTCACCAACATACCAAAATGACTGAGGTCCATGTCTTTTCCTCACTAACTTCTAAAAGCTCTTTACCCATGTTGAGCAAAACAGATGACTGCACAGAACCCTGTGGAAGCCCACATAAGAGTAACTTCTCTACTATCTGGCATTCTCGCAAAAGGGAAATAAGGAAGTCACTCAGAATCTCTGCATCTACCCCTCTCATGTTTGCAGGAAAGCCAATAATTCCCCAGGCAATGATACCGCAAGCAGCTGGCACATCTAACAGCAGCAGTGTGGACATCTGATCTTTGGCCATTGCCAGGAGGAGTTCTGCCAACAAAACTCAGGGCAAACCCAGGTCTCCTCCCAGAATTACATGGGTCAAAAATTCTTAATTCTCATCCTTTATCAGGTATGGTTAATATTCTCCCAACCCCTCTAGATTACCACCAGCTCCAAACACCTCCTTTCTCCGACAGAATCCATACAAAGAACAACCAGTTAACATATTGAAAAAAAATTCATAGTAAAATGAACCTTCCCTCTCTTTTCCATAAAACCTAGGTCTCTCAAATCCAGAATGTTAATGGATTTTCTAACAATAATGGGGGAGAACACGGTGTTCTAAATGCAAAATACTTATTTTCATCTACATACAAAAGAAGTATGAGTTAATTAAAAAATTAGTACTTAACTAACCTAATCCAAAAGTCAACAACATGTTGCTCATGTAAAACACTGTCACTACAACTCAGAGAACTGAATCCATTAGCATTCCAGAATGATTTAGAGAATATTTTCTAACATGGTACATTTTGCTCTGGCTGACTAGAACCTCCACTACCTCAATAATGTATCTACTACAGGAACTATCAAAACTGAAATGAAGGATTATGGTTAATAAACAAAGTATAGAAAGCCCATGCCAAAGCAAACCATGGGAAAAAAAGGCAAGTGTGTTTTGAAATACAAACATATCTACCATCCTTCTCCTCCATTGTTGACATACACATTTTATGACACCTTTCAGACCATTGTGAAAGCAAGTCTTCAGATGCCATCTCAGACAGTCTAAGGGCCTGATTCTGAGATCAGTGTAATTCCAGAGTAACTACACTGTAGTCAACAGAATTACACTGGTGTAAAACCAGTGTGAAATCAGAATCAGGCCCTAAATGTTGTTCTAATTAGAGATCATCTAAAATTCACCTGCCAAGTTTATTGTTTTAGTTCTACTATATCGTTTATACATTAGGATTGTGGAAGCACCATATACAGCTTCTCACACTCAAAAGTGGTGGCAAGCTTATTATATCCAATCTATCTATCATATGGGTAGAATTTAGTGGCAGGTAACTGAAAACCAGAAGAATATTTAACATTTCAGTTCAGTGGATAGAAAAATTCATCAAGCAAAAAGGAAATCTACTCCCCACATTCTTAAAATTGATGATTTGCAAATGCTTGAGTTTCATATACAAACAAGTATTGATAATATACAGTTGTCTATGTGGTTGCATTAGGGTGAATGACAATCCTTCCAAAGGATTTTTAAAAAATGTTAATACATTAACTTTTATTGGTCCAACTTCTATTGGTGAAATAGACAAGCTTTCAAGCTTACACAGAGCTCTTCTTCAGGTCTGGAAAAAGCTCTGTGTAAGCTTGAAAGCTTATCTTTTTTACCACCTGAGAGTCTACAGTACATTACTATTGATGAGGCTGAGATCTCACAACAAACATTCTGTTCACAGTATGTATTCTTAAAGGGTAAGGTGCTAAAACATATTCTGAATAACCAGAGTACTCATTTTCTGAAAACTGTATACCCTATATTTTATTAGGCTATGAAGAATCACTGACTGATCTTTTACTCTTCATAAACATATCAACGGAAAATGATTTCTTATCAGCAAACACCACAAACAGTCCAGGGGTGTTCCTGAATGATTTTGTCCTATTAAGGTAGTACCTATGCCCTTACTACAACTAGTGTATGTAGCTTAGTTTCCCCAGGGTTGAGTGAGGCTTTGGGAAGAAAACTGGGAGATGAATAAACTGGTTCATATGAACTTTAAACAACTTTGGGCAAGAGGTCTGAGAGCAATCCTGTCCTTAGAAAATCATGTATAGGGAGGACCTGACACAAGGGCCTGAATCTCCCATACCCTTCAAGCTGAAGTAATGGCTCCAAAAAAGTCAGTCTTCACTGACAGGTGTTATAGTGAACAGGTTGCTAAGGGCTCAAAGTAGAGGACCCATCAACCTCAATAATGCTGTACTGAGGTCCCAAAAGGGAGGAGACTACTGAACTAGAGGAAAACCATGAATAAAAGCCTTTTAGGAATCTAGCCATTGGAGGGTGAGAAAATACAGTGAGGACAGCCCTGCAGAGGAGGGTGATATACAGATATTGCTATTAGATGGACCCTTCTGGAATTAATGCAAAGATTGTTTTAGAGCTAGTAAATAGTCCAAAACAGTGTTGAGAAGGGAGCCAGTTGGTCCTGAGATGTCCAAATAGAAAAACCTTTTCCACTTCAGCTTTCTAAGTCAGTCCAGATGAGATTTTCCTGCTTGGGAGCAGAATGTTCTTTACTTTAGCTCAATAAGTTGTTTCAATGGATATAGGCCAGTCACATCTAGGCTGTCAGACATAACTATGATGGATTTGGATGTAGAATGACTGGTATTCTGCAAGACTATGTCAGACAGAGCAGAGAAGGTGACTGGGGCTGCACAGAGAGGCTGGTGAGGAAGGCTGCCATCTTACAATAACCTGCTGTGGTCATCTTCCTCAGATCAGCTCACAAACAGACTATGGGTAGACGTGGATCACTTGTCTCTAAATGCGTGGCTATCTCTGGCAAGCACTTGATGAACACCCTCAGTGCTATAGAAAGACCAGCAGACAGGACCCTGCACTAGTAGTGAAACGTTCCCACCAGGAATCTGAGGTACATTCTGTGAGCTGGATGTTGAGACATCGAAGGTACAGAGTAGGACTTCAAACCTCTTTCTTCTTTTGAATGAGAAAATAATGGGGAATAAAAATCAGAATCTCATGATTGAGGATCCTGACGAGGGACAGGGAAGGTGGGTGGGCATGGTGGTAGAGAGATTTTAGAACATATACAGTACCGATTGCTAACAAATCTCATGGTATTCCCAGTCCGGGTGTCCAAAAAAAAGGCAGTTGCCAAAAGTGATGAGGGGGTAGCAAAGTAGTGATCTTCAAAAAGTTCTGCTAGGCTCTCAACAGAGGTGTAGAAACTGCTGTTCAGAGGACGTCAAGTGTGCTGTAACTCAGGAAGAGATATCTATGTTGCAACCTCTTTTTTCCTCAGTAGCTCTGATGCCTTCTGTGGATTAAAATGATGTCCCTGTCCCCTATACTATCTGAAGGAAGTTTTAGGTCTGGCTTGCTTTCTCCTTGGATAGAGTATACAAGCTCAGCGAAAATGCAAAAGTAGCTCTAAAGTCCTTTAATGAATGAAGGGCTTTATCAGTTTTTGACTTGAAGAGATTGTGGCCCTCAAACAGAAGACCTGCTATGGTGGTTTGGACCTCGGTAGGTATTCCTGATGACTGGAGCCAGAAGGATCTTTGCATCACCTCGGATAGCTCCCCCCAACCACCACCCCCCACCAGGCTCTCAGCTCCCAGCTCTCTGCCACAGCCAGGCGGCTGCCCTCAGGCTCCCAGCTCCCCGCTCAGAGCCCGGCAGCTGCACTGGAGCCCAGGAGCCACCCAGACTTCAGGCATGGAGCTCACAGTGGTAATTACTGCAGTGGTTTTAAATCGACGTACGTTTCTAGTGTAGACATGCCCTAGTCTCCTCAGGAACGCAGCTACCAAAGACATACGTTTTGTGAAAACTTGAGGAGCTGCCAACAGGCTAAAAGGCAGCACAGTGGATTGGTAATGTGAGTGTTTCACTGTAAACCTGAGCAACTTCTGTAACCTTAAAATATTGCCTCATGAAAGTAAGTGTATCTTAAGTCAAGCGAAGCATACTAGTCCCCGTGTCTGGATGGGGCAGGCACTGATGCAGAGACAGAAAGAGGAGATTGTCTACGCCTATAATCCCTACTCTTCTTTCTCCGCAGGTCCTGCTGAGGAGCAGGGCCAGAGTAATGGTGGGTCTGCTGCATGGGCAGGGAGGCTAGCCCCCCCAGCCCCATCACCTCCATCCGCGGCTCCCCCCCAGTGGCCGGAGCCCCGAACACACCCCCTCCTACTGAATAGGAATGCCTCGAATATGGTCTGGAAACTGGGAAGGGGGATGCCACAGATTCCAAAAAGGCCACTGGACAGGTTTAGGACCCCAGTGACCTCCTGGCCACCCACTCGATAGTGCTCCAGCTGAAGGATCCCTGGCAGGGTAAGTAGTGCCTCAGTGGGGAGTAGTGAGAGCAGCTGTGAGGTTGGGAAATGTAGGATTCAACCTCCGATTCAGAGCAGGACAACTCTCCTTCCGTTGACTGATGATGCCAGTGACTGGTGCCGAGTTGGAAAAGAAAGCACTGTAGCAAGTGTTGCAGGCTTCCCCTTTGAAGGTACTGAAGGATGAGCCATATGAGGCAGTCAGGGCTGACCTGGCACAGAGTCCTGCAGCAATATTGTTGCAGCTCCCAGGTCTGCCGGTACCGAGAGCACAGACTCCTGTACCGTTGGCAATAGCAGTATTGAAAAGCTCAAGAGATCTCTGGCAGCCACAAATGTCTCCAGTGTAATAGGTACCAAGACGGTGTCAGTACAGTGCGGTGCTGCAGATGTGGAAGGTGATCCCTCAGGCTCCAGCCTCAACAGTACCTGCCTCAGTCCTGGAGTCAATGGTCCCTGTTTCTGCATTGCCAGAGAAGAGATGTGCTTGAACTTTGGCAGCACTTTACTCTTAACTGCACTTCTAGCAGATTTCAGTCCCAGAGATCTACTCTCAGCGGTCTACTTGGAGGCCTTATGCCTCTTCTTAGGCAATGGGGATGGTGAGCAGTGGCTGGACTCAGGCAAGCAGGAAATGCATTCTTCACTGAAGCCAAAGCACTCAGTGCAGAGTCCAACTGACCTGGCTTTGATGGAGGTCTCAAGCCTGCCTCCATAAGAAAAACTTTAGTCTGTTTTCATGGCCCTTTTTTGTGTGAGGCTTAAAATCTCTGCAGATCTGGCAGCGATGCCAAACACAAACTTCCTCCAAACACTTCAAGTAGCCTAGGTGTGGGATGCTCACAGGCAGTGGCTTACTGCAGGAAACACAGGGCTTGAAGTCCAGTGACTGAGACATCCCGCTGTACTGGGTACTGGATGAAATCATCAGGTGTGGTAACATTTAATCTAACTACACCAATAACTAACTAATAACTTATGCTATAAAACCATTTACAATAAAATCTAGAAAGAGCCTACTGAGAACCCTTGCAAAGGCAAGTCCGGGTGGTAAGAAGAAACTCAAGGGGCTTGAAGTCAGCTGGGCCCTTTATATTGGTGACCGGACGGGTGTGACAGCTTGAGCTTGAGCCACCCCAACAGGTTTCACTGAGGGAAAAATTTCCAACAACTGTAAGTGGAGCGCACAAACACCGAGTGGAATGCATCTGTGAGATCACTCAAAGAGCTTCTGTTGCATGAACTACTTTGAGATTTTGAAATTTGGCTGAATTTCAAATCTGAACAAAACCCAAATTATTCAAAATTCTCTGAAGGAAAATTCCAGAAAAAGTTGTTTTGGATTGAAACATTTTGTTTTAGCTTTGACTTTTTATTACTATATATTATCTTCTAATTTATAATTCAAAAAATAAAAACAAAGTAATTTCTAAACAAAAGTTGATTTTTTTGGTTTTACTCAAAATTTCTGTGAAAATAATAAAATTTCACAGAGTTTCAATTTTGACTGAGCTGTATTTTCCATCAGAAAATGTTGTCAAAACGTTTTTATAACCAGATCTATTAATACCTATCTATGAAAAATTAGTATAAACTAGTATATATTTTTATTTTTTATAAAGCCAAGAATCAAACTAAAAGTTACAGTAACACAACCCCTGCAGTGTCCGTGTGCTTCTCTGTGACTCTGTTACAGAATCACAGAGAAGCACACGGACACTGCAAGGGTTCACAGGTGGTAAGAAGGATCTAAGTGACGACTGGCCCTGCCTCCACACATTATGACCTGGGAGTGGGGAGGTGAAGAAAAATCTAGGGTTGGGGTGCGGCTGCAACAGACACTGCTGGCCAAAAGAATCATCTTGCATTTGCCTGGGGTGCTTGTGCATCCAATAGTAGAATCGATATGAACAATCATTTGAAGAAGAAATAAGTGTTCTTAGTGGGTACTGTAGCTTTGTGTTGGTTCTAGTAAACTATATTCCTGGATTGAGTCATTTTCTGCCATTGTTTCTATTATAGGATTAGTCTCTGGACCAGCAGGCAATGCACTTCTGGTTTTTTTGGTTCCCCACTCTCTCCTCCCCCCTCCCCCATATTTTCTGGATTTTAGGAAGCATATTAAGTGTCTATGGCACTAAATAGGTGTTAACTGAAATTAAAACCTGCATGTATTTTACTAGTAATAAAATTGAAGAAATGGATTGTACTATGACATCTCTGGTTTCCTCTGTTTTTAAATTTTTGCTTTTGAACAAAATATTTAATTTAACAACATACAGCATAGTTACACTTCAGTATAAAATGGGGAAAGGAATACTGAAGATGTCTGCAAAACTGCATAATACCACGAGGTGGTGCTAAAGTTTTGTTTTCAAATTAACCATCTGGCACAAAAATTGAAGTACTAGTGTGACATTTTTCTTGTATAAAATAATGAAAATATTTTAAACTAATTAAAATATCAAGAATATATAAACAGACAATCACTAACCTGTAAGTGAAAACATTTTTAGTATGGGTCCTGCGATGCAATAACATACTCTTTTATAAAACAATCAAATTTCAAGAATGCAGATAGTTTAGAAAAATGGTACTCTTCCTCGCTCCACCCCTGCTCTCCACCTCTCCAAACATAACATATGGTTATTTTTGTTCCAGAAATAAGTGTACAGATTCTCCAGGGGAACAGTGCTGTACCGGATTAACTCTCCCCTCCTCTCCCCTCCACCCCCCATCACAAATGACTTATTTCAATTACAATTGAGTATTGGTATAATTCTCAGTAGATATGCACTGTTGCATATCTGGCAATAGCAGCAATATGACTTATGAAATAAAATGTTTAAACCATATGATCACTGTGAAACAAACAAAAGCCAAGAAATTAAAAAACTTCTCAATCCAGGCTTAACTCACACAATTCAGACTCAGGGAGAATGATAAGTACAGGACGAGGAGGCAAACATTAAAAATACACAAAATTTTTCTAACAAAACCCAAATTCAACTAGTTTTTAGGTGAGTTAGTTATAAACCTAAAACTTGGCCCAGGTTTTCAAACACAGGGATTTGTTTCATGTAAAGCTCCTCCCATGGTCTGTGACAGAAACTGCAAAATCCTGAAGAGTCAGAGTGTGCAGATCTCTTTCAGTTGTGATATTTTATAAGCTGAGAATTACTATGAACCTTTAGTGCTAAGTGCAGTTCAAGGTGTTGGTGACCATTTTTAAAAGCTCTGACTCTCCTATGACCACCCTCAACTATGCTCCTACTGTAGTTCCTAGTTTATAACTCTCCAGGAGCATCAGTAGGTCTTCCTTAATGGAGGGCCTCAGGCTATGGAATTTGCTCCCATTGATTGTCCCCTAGAGCTCTAGATTTGTATATTTCAAAGCAGAACAGCATCTCTTGGGTGTACAGCCAGCTCTAATGAGCTGCAGGGAATTCCATAGCCATATAGCTTGGAACAGCAATGACAGCATAGCAGGCAGAGGCTCAGACAAAGGGGTTTTAACTATCCACACTCTCCTGACCTCTACAGCTAATGAAGTCATCAAACTGATTTTTACTATTTGAACTCTGAACATTATTGTCTGGTGTTTGGTCCAATCTCTTCCAACCCCTCTCTCTCACATTCCTTCCACTAACAGCCTCACTTTCCTTGTCTGCTGCTCCTTCCTTCCCCATTTCACTCTGCGTCCCTACCCCCTTTCTTACTATTTACTCATCTCCTACTGCTATTTCTCCCTACCCTCTAATAAAGAAAAATGAATAAAAGGAAAAAGAAAAGGAACTAACAAGCAGTGTGCCTAACATAGTCCTGTGACTTTGCTTATACGTGGTTGCCCCTCACCTCTTTTCTCCTTACTTATTGTTTTATTGTCCTTTCTAACTGTAAGCTTTCTGGAGAAGGAATCATATATTCCTTTGTGTTTGTTTACGCAGCAGCAAGCACAACAGGGCCCAAATTCTGACCAGCATTTTTGGGGCACTACTCCCATATAAATGATAATATTTTGGCAGCATGGGAAAGAGGGGGAGAACAGGACGGGTATTGTGTACTTCACTTCTGTAACTTGGCTGTTAACTTACTCCTGATAACAGGTGGGATAGTTTTTGTCAACCTATTGTGAATTATGTAATATATGGTGGGTATTTCAGTTCACTTGTTTGCATATTATACATCTGTAAAACAATGTGTGGTTGCTAAGGCTCCATATAAATTATTTGTTAAAAATATTTAATTAAATAACATGAAGGTATAAACAAGTAACTGTTTTTCAAAAGACATCACATAATTACTACATAGGGGACTTTAATTATACAGCAGTGTTATAAGAACTCAGCTTTTTATTGCATGTGCCATATTGACTAATTAAGTTAAAATGTTCTTCCATCATGTTAATTATGGTATTTTGTATAAGAGCAAGACAAGAGTTTCATGGAGTAGAAATTTGTTTTTATGAATAAGAATTTTACTAGTAAAATTAGTGATGGAAATAAGAAAAATATACCTAGGGTTATATTTAATTAGGGAAGGATTTTTGTTGTTCACATTTTTAAAGTGGATTTAGTTTTTGTGAAAGTTGCTAGTTCAAAAGCTATGGGGAATGAAGTCCTCAACCCATCAAATGGTGTAGACATAAAAAGTATATTCAAGTAATAAATTTTACTATCAGCTGCTTTGATAAGTGTGAAATCATGTTATTTTACTAAAAAATTAACAAACAGAAATTATAATAACCCAGCCACTAGTCAACTCCTGTTGTGTGAAAATTGTTTACATTTACATACGTGCTTTATCAACTGTTTCAGACTCTTTAGCCTAACTAAAAGAAGGCTGAGGGGAGATATGATTGTTCTCTATAAATACATCAGACAGATCAATACCAGGGAAGGGGAGGAGTTATTTAAGTTCAGCACCAATGCTGACACAAGAACAAATAGATATAATCTGAACATCAATTAGTTTAGGCTTGAAATTAGACTTCCATCAGAAGAGTGAAATTCTAGAAGAGCCTTCCAAGGGCAGTAGTGGGGGCAAAAAATCTAACTGGCTTCAAGAATGAGCTTGATAAGTTTATGGAGGGTATAGTACGATGAAACTGCTACAGTGGCATGTAGCTGATCTGTGACTACTAGTAGCAAATATCTCCAACAGCCAGTAATGGGACACTAGTTGGAGAGGGTTCCGTGCTACTACAGAGAATTCTTTCCCAGCTATCTGGCTGCTGGGTCTTGCCCACATGCTCATGGTTTAACTAATCACCATATTTGAGGTCAGGAAAAAATTTACCACCAGGTTAGATTGGCAGACACCCTGGGTTTTTTGCCTTCGGCTGCAGCACGGGGCATAGGTCACTTGCAGGTTTAAACTCATCTTAATGGTGGGTTCTCTGTAACTTGAAGTTTTTATATCATGATTTGAGGACTTCAGTAACTCAGCCAGAGGTTATGGGTCTATTACAAGAGTGGGTGGGGCGAGATTGTGTGGCCTGCAATGTGGAGGAGGTCAGACTAGATCAGGGGTTCTAAAACTTCATTGCACCGCGACCCCCCTTCTGACAACAAAAATTACTACACGACCCCAGGAGGGGGGAGTGAAGCCTGAGCCCAGCCACCCCAGGTGTGGGGGCCAAAGCCAAACCCCAAACCCCACTGCCCCAGGCGGGAAGGGGGGACAAAGCCGAAGCCCAAGGGCTTCAGCCCCAGGCAGTGGGGTTCAGCTTCAGCCCCAGGCCCCAGCAAGTCTAAGCCAGCCCTGGTGACCCCATTAAAATGGGGTCTCAACTCACTTTGAGGTCCAGACCCACAGTTTGAGAACTACTGGACTAGATGATCATGATGGTCCCGACCTTAAAGTCTATGAATCTAAATGTTAACAATTAATGCAGTAAAACAAATTTAAACAAATCATTAGCCAGAAGTTATATTTCCTATGCCAAAAATGATTCAGATCTAAATTTTCAATTACCTCACTACTGTTGGGTAGAGTTCAGAAGTATAAATATACACTATGTTGAAGGCAGCACTGACAGTCAATTTTCCACACAAGGCTAACAGAGTTGGACTGAAGAAAAAACCTTTGGAAGAGAGAAAATAAATAAATGTGAATATAAAGAAATATGTACACGTCTCTGGGGTTTTTTGTACTAAGTTGAAAACATGGTCTTTTTCAAGAGACTTAAATACAAGTATAGCATTTACTCTTTGCTACTGAAGTTTGTTCTTCCAGCGTAAAAGCTATCTATCCTGTCACTTACCTTCCTATGCCAGTTCAGGAGGATATTTGGAATTAAAGACCTCTTTTCTGTAGAAAAAAAATTCCCCACAGTTCACTAATTAAGTGTAGACCTTTTTAAAAAAAAGTTATTTTAAACCACTTGTAAATGGGTTTTGCATAGTAATATTTTTTTATAAATTTATTGTCTGACCTTGTGCGTTCCCTGTAGGATCATAAATTGATGCCTAACTGATGTACTCAAATTTATGATGCTACTGCACCACATATACAGGACTTCATCACACTGACAGACGTCTTTCTGACAACTAAAATCCTTGCCTCCAGAGAAAACACATTCTGTTTTGTGACTAAGATGTATATTTCTGACCAAGAAGTCTCTCCCAATGCTTTTTGGGAAACCCAAGGTTACTAGCAATAATAATGACACGAGAGAGGGAGAGAAAAAAAAGAAAAGGTGGGATTTTTTAAGGTAAAAATTAAATAAAAACATGAATGTATTATGAAATACAAAATCATGGACTATGTGACTGAATTCATAAGCCTATTCAATCTAAAGGCATACATGGTCTAAAAGGAAAAGTTTGAAATTCTGTAAGTAAAAACAAGAACATTGTAATTGATACCCTAGTCCACTAACTAGATAGGCCTACTACTTCCTTGTATTATTCCTTAATGACACACTTTTACCAACTTATTTGCCTTTCACTAAACACACACTCAATTGATGCTATATTGACTGGAGAAGAGTACAGATCTTTTAAAATCTGAAAGAATTAAGTTTAACTCTCCTGTTAACATGATTTTACTTCCACCATTTTGATGAAACAAACTGTGACACAAACTCATTTGTAAAAAGATGTTTTGGATAGAAATCTGGATCTTCAATTTTACTTGCTAGACAAGAAGGAAAAGTCAGAATTATGTTTCAAGAACTGTATTTCAGATTCTTCCTCCAGTTCTGGGTTCAACTTATTTGGATCAAGTCATGTTGGCTAAGTATTGGAAAAGATAGTTTCTCAATTGTTTTTTATTTTTGTCCTTGTATGATTCCAATTCTTTTTAACTGGATCAAGCCAGATTTCTACTTGAACTGAAATACTAGTGTCATCAGCATATACACTGGAACTCTGAAACTTCCTTCAATTGCTTTTCCAAGTTTCATGTCTTCCTGCAGAAATCTTTGTAATGTAAAGGGGATACAAAGGTTATTCAAAAAATCTTCCACGTGCTCAATGCAAATGTCAACATACATCTACTAGCTGGATGCAAACGCAGAAACCCAGTCTTCCTGATAATTCCACTGAGTGTCACTGGGAAACTGGGGCATCAATTTTCTTTTTTTCAATCAACGAATCATGAAGCTGAGGGTGTTTGCAGCACTTTTTAAATTCCACAGTGCATTTTAGAACTTCAATTATTACTGCTTTTTCAGTGAGGCTTATATGATGTGCTGAACAGCCATATATTAGACATTTAGGATTATTATACCTGAGATGTTATCATGTTATTCCTGAGGCAAAAGACTCACTTGCCATATTTCCCTTTGCATTCCTGGATGGCATCGTTAGCAACTCTGGCACAATATTCCATGGCCTTTTTCTCAGAAGTAGAATCAACAGTATTAAACACAGTTTCTCCTGAATGGATGTTGATAACCATCAGTGAGGCAATTCTAATTTTTAACCAGCAATTTCACATCAAGTGTCAACATGAAACCTTTCAGTTCTTCCATTATTTCTTCGCCTAAAGCATCTAGTAGTGGCCCTGTGAATTTAAATCTGTCTGGAGGAATAGATCCAAAGGAAAGTTCTTCAAATATTTCTGATAATGGGTAATTTTGTGCTACTATTTTGGGCAGAATTTTGTGAAAATGATGTTAGAAAATAAGAAAGTTCCAAGTTTCTTATCAAGCTCAAATCTTTGCCATTCAGTTATTTTTTATGGTATAATCACCAATTGGTTGATCTTTGCCATTTTTTGTGTGTCAGAGATGACCAGAGATTGCTCATAAATGAAGTTGATATTAAGCAGCTGCTGGAGCACCTGGAATAGGGAATGGTCACCATGACTATGCTTTTACGATAATGGCATCAAAAATGTTGCACATGAAGGGTCATCATACACATTAATGTTTTACTCTTCCGCTTCGGTAGGCAAAGTTTTATTCAATGGCACTTTCCATCTTGAAGAACCCAAATATAGGTTTATATTTTACTGCAGAAGAACTATCCATGCAGGAAAGTGTAGCCCTCAAAGTCCCTATTACACAGATTAAAATTCTGTCTGGCACTCACAGTCAAACACTAGAAAAAGTCCCAGGATATGATTAATTCAATATGAATTGCTTTTTAAAAAAATTTCTCTCCCAGATACACAAAATAACTTTCAACTTCAATGGACCATTGACATCAATGGAAGAGATGCACAAGTTAAAAGAACATTCATGTTGTATACTACCACGCAAATCTAAGTAAATAATTTTCTCCCGTTGGAACTTGCTACCTTTGTTCACCAGAGTCCATTACAAGAGACGAAAATGGAGGAAGCTGCACCTACCTCTTAGAATTATTTTTGAAACCAAACAAAATTATAGCTTAGTTTGCCCCACCTTCCAACTCAGAGTCCCTATGAATGAATGTCTTAATCCTAAAAGAATGGGAAGGAGGGGTGGATGGGGGACTATAAGAAAGTTCTAATTGTGTTTTAATTTAAAAAAATAAGTTTTTAAATTGACCAACAGACAACATCTTTAATGGCTGAAAAGTTGTAATTTGTCTTATTCCACATGTGAAATGATTTGGATCTATTTTGGTTGATAAACAAGTTGAGCTATCTAGAAATCAAGATAGATTTCTGATAGATGAGGGCATGCAGTGCATGTGTTTAGTACCTAATTATAATTTTAAATCCACTATAATAAAATCAAGATTTTTTTGTTAAATACTTCAAGGAATGCAGACTCAGGCTAATAAAAATTGCTTTGTTCTAATAACTACAAGGTCAGATTAGAGAGGGAATAATCCTCACTTCATGCTGGGAACTGAATCACTGTATGATGCTGGGAGCTGAATGGTTTAACTGACTACAATCATTCTGGGCCAAGAACCAATTTTACTCAGACCAGGCTAGAAACTGACACACATGGTAACTTTATCAGTTACCCACAACACCAAAACTCCAAACAGAGTAGGTTTTATGAAATTCAGCAGTGCTTCAGCAATCATTACTCTGTGCTAGTGCACTATCTTTAAAGATGATTTTTTGATTTTTTTTTTTTTACTCTTGCTTTGACACATGGATGAACATCATGCTGTTTTTAAAAAATCATCAGAAAAAGTAAAAAATTAATTTGGATTGAAAGGGACTGAAATGAAAGTCAGTCAGTCACATAAAATAGCAGAAACTACTATTTATTTCTGCCTGTATGCCAAACATAGATACACTTCTACCCCAATATAACACGAATTCGGATATAACGCGGTAAAGCAGCGCTCCCAGGGGGCGGGGCTGTGCATTCCGGTGGATCAAAGCAAGTTCGATATAACATGGTTTCACCTATAACGCAGTAAGATTTTTTGGCTCTGAGGACAGTGTTATACCGAGGTAGAGGTGTATAACTTTTTCTTAAATCAGTGTATTTTAAAAAGTGGTTAGAATTCAGTGTCTATGGAAAGCTGATATTTGGGGCTGCAGCCCCACATTAGCAGAATAAGCTACCTGTTCCACTGAAACTGACACCAATGTTATATGGTTTTAATAAATGTTTGATCCTTCACTTGCTCACGGGTATAATATAAATTGAGGTTGCAATTGCTAAATGCAGTTTAATATTTCAGACTGAGTGCTCTTGCATTCTATTACTATTGTACTGAAGTGTGTTATGGTAATATAGTATATCTTATCCTCCTCAAGCACTCATGCAAATGAGATGTGTATCTCATGAAGCTATCCCACTGAGAAAAGTTTTACATTAAAAAGGGGGGAAAACTGCTTACTTGTAATTCTGTTTCTCTGAAGATATAATTCCAAAAAGATTTCCACTCCTAAGCCTTAGGTCATCACCACAAGCCTGGAAGAACTCCCTCTGCGCTTAAATAATTTTGACCCTTGAGGCTCGCAGTAGCAGGATAGAGAGAGAGAGAGTCAGGTCCCCTACTGGCTGTTGCATGCTGGATATAAATGCTTCCCGTTGAACATTTCAGTCAGTTCCTTTGGTTTCACAGGATGTGAAACTCCCAGGATGGTCATCCAATTCAAAATGGTTAATTAGGACTCAAAATAAGTCCCACCCCCAAAACACAAAAACTAAGTGCAAACACTGAGGCACCTTAAAAAGGGACTAATCCCCAAACTCTGGGGGAGTTACGGTTACTCAATGAGAATCCCTTTGTAATGGTATCTCCAGAGAGCAAGACTTACACATAAGTAATTCTTTCTTCTCTAAAGACCTTATCCACCATGATTCTTACTCCTAAACAGTAGGAAGCGGGGTGAATGTCCCAAAAGAAAAAATAGATAAGGTTGATACATGCAGCAACAACATGGCTATTGCCAATAGCGAGAACAAGAAGCAGCCTTAGCTTTAATTACGACTGAGTTCAGCACTTTGATGACAACTACCTATCTGGTCTTAGTCAGGGGAAGGATCTACACCAGCATGGGAGGCGTTAGCACTGAGTCCTGGAGCTCAAAAGCTGTGGCTAGCTCAGGCTTACACTTTGAGAATTTATCCTTTGCAGTACTCTGGTCTGGCCTTGGGCTAGACTTACAGGAATCCCTAGGATGCCTTAAAGAGGGATTTCAGGCACTCCAATATCTTTTTCAGTACACTGGGTAACATCAGCAGGCAAATTTGACATACCCACATATCAAGGTTAACTCCTAGGCAAATGACGTATTGAATACAGTTATGCAAACAGGACACAATCGTGTGGCACTAATATTCATATGTTCACAGAATTTAAAACTACAATCTCTTTCTAGTTTCCATTCTTATATTATTTTCCATTCAGTACAAACTAAAAATTCATATAGACAATGACCTGTTTATATTGCTCTATATTCTATACACTGAAATGTAAGTACAATATTTATAGTCCAACTGTTTTATTTTACAATTATATGGTAAAATGAGAAAGTAAGCAATTTTTCAGTAATTACTTGCTGTGACGCTTTTATATTTATATGTCTGTTTTTGTAAGCAAGTAGTTTTTAAGTGAGATGTAAATCAGGCTCCTGAAAGGGGTACAGTTGTCTGGAAAGGTCGGGAGCCTCTGCCGAACAGTATCTCAATAGTAACACTACTATTTTGTAACATTAAGTAAAATAAAATGTACATATGAGTAGATAGCTCAAGATTCTACAATGAATCTGGTAGGATTTTTTAAAAACTACTGTAATAATTGTGAAAATACTGTTTGTCACAACTTTATTCAATAGTTTGTACCATGTCCAGTTCTAATGCAAGCAAAATATCTCCAAAATATACAGAGACTTTACTAGCCCCCTACTATTTCCTAACCGATTAGTTGAGTTTAATTGTAAAACAGGTATCTGTAGATGGACTAACTCAAGTTTCAGTACATACTCACCAGAATTTTCTGGTAAAAACATGGTAAATATACATGCAAACCCTGAAAATATCAGAAAATAAGTTGTAGTTTTACGTCTTCCAGACCTAAAAGGAAAAAGAGCACATGGTTAGATAAGGTTAAAATCTAAGCTCATCAAGACAGAAAACTTGCCTTTTTGTAATTGTCTGTGAAAAGCCAAGGGCTGTAATAATAATAATTATAGACATATTGTCCCATGTTTCAGACAGTGGTTTCAGTTAAGTAATTACATATTTTTTTAATTACGATGCATTAGTATTCACAGAAACTGTTTTCTAGCAAAATGTTTGATTTTTTTCTCTAAAAAGCTTAAGTGAATTCATGGTTCATGAAAACTGTCAACTTCTGCAACAAATGAGCGAGGGGGTCCTATAAACAACAGCCTCATTCACTACACAACCTTGATTCATTCTGTGAGCACAATCCATTCTGTGCAAAGAATGGGATCCTGTGGAAAATATAATACATGCTCGAGTAATTAAGAGTTTATTTAATAATGCATACACACAAGGGGACTGAATTAAGGCTGGATAGGCAACCTTCATTCTGGCCTTTCTAACCCGAGTGCTTGACTGTGCAACCTTAATATTCTTTTACATAGTTTTTGTTGTAATATAAAGTAAAAAGTATAAAATACATTTTATATTTAAATCTTGACAAGAATACATACGACTCCACAAAGGCTATTTCCACACCTGTTTACTTTGGAATAAAAGTGAAGTGGACCTGACTGAGAAGAACCAGCCAACAGTCACATTTGCAGTATTATATTATATACAATTGATATTTACTTACAAAGGATTACAAATATATTTGATTCTCAGTCAGTAAGTTAGAAAATCACTGACAGTTCAGCTGAAAAGTTAAATATATTTCTAGAATAGGGAACGTGCCTATTACTCAGTTTACACTGTAAAATATATTAGCTATATCTATATATTTCTCTTATCAGCAGCAGAATTCTGGATTCTTTACAATCAACATAGAATATTTGCATTAAAATGATCCTTTTCACCCTTTTGAAACAAAATGTAAGAATTTCTTAATGCATTGTAGATTAAGGCTTATACCAAACTTCAGGCTACCTGGCTTGTTACAGATAATATCTTTTAAACTTTTATAACTACATACATCACTATGCCCTCATAATAATGGATAAAAAAAAAGTTCTCAAATACAGATGAATATATTTTCAACAAACTGCACAGGGACTAAGCTGCTTATGTCCCATGAATGTGTGTTATACAGTTTAAATTGTAGTCCTTGATCATTTTAGCTTGGCAATCTTACAAGTTCAGTGAGCTTTGCCAACAAAACTTATATGTGAAATCCTGGCCCCAATGAAGTCAATGGAGTTTGCCACTGATGTAAATAGGGCCAGGACTTCACACCAAGTTCCTTGAATGGCAAGGGGGCTGCAGGCCTACATAGCTGCGGATTTCTAGAGCTAGTGCTTAGCTTTTGGCACTGACAAAAATTTCTATAACTGAGGGCCTCCAAATACGGAGAGAAATATGAAAAATTATGGACTAAGTGATTATGACTTTAAAAATACTAAACCAGTTCTTCTTCATAACTGGCTTCATTTTTAATGCTTGATAAAAACAAGCTAAGTTCAAAGTTTTTGCTACTTTAATTTGTTTAGTTATTTGGGTGTAAAATTTCTAATTGAGATATGACTCCTGTGGGAATTCTGCACCACTACGCATACACAGAATTAATGTCCCCCCAACAAATTTCTTTGTCTCTCCATACAAAGCCCCTCTACAGTTAGATCCTGCTGGAATGAGCCTGCCTTCCCACACCTGGTACGCCTAGCACAGAGTCGCAGGGCCTGGAGTGTTTCTGGGACAGGCCTGGCCCTTGTGCTCTGTCAGGGTTAGGTGCAGCCTCACCACTGAGTCCCTGCCCGGAAGTGGGAGGGCTGCAAACTGATCTCCCACCTCCATGCAGCCAGTGGCCTGTGCTCCTCACTGCCACACTGGAGCCTTCATATTTATTTATTGACAAAATTTGCAGAATATTTTTTAAAATATTTTAAAATGTTGTGCGCAGAATTTTTTTATTTTTTGGTACAGAATTTCCTCAAGAATAAGATATATAAAAAGAGTATTCTATCCATACTGACAATTATTTTACTCAGATTTTTCAAAAAAATAAAGTTCATCCTTAGGCTAACACTAAATATTGAAAAATTCAACCTAATAGGACAAAGTTAGATGACACCAAAAAGGGAGGGGTGGAAAATGCTAAACACATTCCTTCCTTAAGTCCAGGAGGCCCTACAGTTAACTGCCTCCCAAGAGAAAGACAAAGAGGGCGAGGTAACATCTTTTATTGGACCAACTTCTGTTGGTGAAAGAGACAAGCTTTCAATCTTACACATAACTCTCCAGGGAAAAACAGTTTCAGAAATACATAGTATCTTACCACTAAAAAAAAAAAAAGCCTAAAATAAGCTTTTCCCTATTTTATATATGATTCTAGCCTTACAATATAGACATAAAACTAGAAAGTTACTAGTCTTACCAGGATTTCTCAATAAAAAACATGCAGAGAGGAAATGCAGGAACTTCTATAAGGCCATAAAGAGCTACATTTAGATACAGATTTCCTCCTAATTCACCAGCATTGAATGTTAGGCCATAGTATACAAGGCTGCAGACATACCTGAAAACATCCATAAAGTTTGATTAGTTTTGATAATAAGCATTTAAAGCTAAGATCTTAAGTTAAAATGTATTTAAATACGTACTAGTAGTACAAAGAGAATTATTTCACACACAGCATTATGGATCCCAGTCAAAGAAAGAAAAGATACCACAGATCCTACTTAAAGTCACAAAAAAAACCCGATCTTCTTGCCAAAGTACCACCATAAATTAATATATATATATATATATATATATATATATATATATATATATATACACACACACACACACACACATACACACACACAGAGAGAGAGAGAACAACCTGTGGAGATTTGACATTCCATAAGTATTTTTAAAAACTGTTTAATAGACTGAATAGATGTTAACTTCTATTCTATTAAATATATAGCTAAGTTTTCTATACATCAGACAAGTACATGAAAGTAGAACAGACTGTCCAGCTTCACAAAAATAATTCATGTAACAAATATAAAAAGGATAATAAAGTATATTGTCCAGCTAGGAGCAAAGATTCACTCTCATGGATCAAATATATTACCTCTTTTGACCCAAGCAGTTTGCCAAATTCGGGGTGTTGCAGGTTGTTCCAGTTAGAAGTTGATGATGGAGTCAGGTATTTTCTTTGATGCTGTCACTGTGCCTCAGTGGGTCACAGCTGAGAATGCCAAATTCAGGACTAACTGCTGAGAAATAGGGCAGACTCATCCCAAACTGATGGTCATTCTATCATTAGATTATACCAAACCCGTAACAAAAGTAAACTTCTGGAACAGACTGCTGGCTTGTAAAGTCTCTCTGGTAACTTCTGTTGTTCGATGTTTGGCTGCATGTGTGTTCTCTCTGTGTGCTATCCCAGCTCTGCGCAGATAGTTGGCACAGCAGACTTGACTGAACTGTTCAATAAGCACAGACCCGTTCATAGTGAAGGAACATGGTCAGGTTTATTGTTAATAAAGCACAGTTCTAATGTCCTGGCTCAATGGTTACGGGCATGGGCGGCGGGTATCATAGGCTGGAGGAGGCTGGGCCTCCCCAAACAGCCAGGTGTGGGCCCGCCCATACTCCGCCCCCAGCTCCCCCATGCAGTGGCCCTGGCTCAGGCAGCTCAGCCTGCCCTTTTGGCACTCCTGGGCTGGGGGGAGGGGGGTTAGCCTGGGGCAGCCGCTGGTGGCCATGGGGAGGGGCCTCTGGGCTCCGGCAGGGGGCAGGGCCAAGGGCAGAAGGGGCGGGGTTGGAAGCTAGCCTCCCCCAGCCGGCAGTCCACGTGCCGTCCATGGTTACAGGTACACTAACACATGTTTGCCCGTTGCAATGGAGTAGCTCAGTTAACGGCAGAACTTCCCATTATCCCCTAGGCCAGCCAAAGACACTCCCTCTGAGATACCTCTTTATACACCGATACAAACAAGTTACGTATTGCCCCTCTGACATGGTTAGGTGACACTCTCTGGCGTATTTAGGTGACACTCATTACCTTGTACATGTTGGTTCAATCAAAACATCTCTATCCATTATATTGGCATCCTGACCTTATCTTTAAGATGGATCAGCATGTTCCTATTATCTTTGGGGAATGTGTTGGTATTGAGGTGTTCTGGTACCACCTTTCTGGAATGTGTTTGCATATGTGTTCTGTACCTAGAACTTCTTAACAATGTGTGTTTCTGAAATATCAATGCTGTTCTTGCCAGATTCTGTGAGCAAGGCCTGTCTCTTGCTCACAACCTGACTTTGCTTTATAGCAGCAAAGCTTTGACCACTACTTCAAACCAGGCCTCATACCAGGCCTTTGATACAAGGGCTTATGTCTCAGGCTCTCTTCCTACTACAACTTCCAAAAGTTTTTGTTGTAAATCCACAGTCCAGAGAATCAGAGCAGGTAAGAAGCAAAATGGAGATCTCAGGGGTATTTTATATCCTCTGCCACATGCCTGGAAATTTATTGTCTCAAACAAAGCTCACAGCCCAGTTTGTGGAAAGTTACTGACAGAAGATGGAGTCCAGGGTCACAAGAGCATATCACGTGTCCTTACATGGCTTGATGACTCACATGGAATAGCCATTGGCCCCTTGGAGGCTGGGGCATCTGCAGGAAGAGCTATCTGGGCGGAATGAGTTTCCTCTATGGTCCATTGTGAGAGCTAAATGTCATTGATGAGCCATCAATACATAGCTGTTTGGTCCTGATGTAAATCTCATCTGGTGGGTGTTACCCAGGAATACAGCACATATGTATGATGCCAGTACATAGGCAATATTTATGACTTCAGATAAAAAAAAAAAAAGATACATTCATATAAACAGGATAATCATACTTAGCAAATCATAACTTTTCCATTGACACCTCACGTGACATACTTTGTACAAGATTTGTTGCAATTGTATAACAGTGGCAATATCAAAGATAATTGGCCATATTCAATCATTCAGCATTACAGATGCAATCTTGTTTATTTATAAGGAATGTACAAAGTCCTCTTTGCCACAAACACAGGAGGAACCCAAAAACAGGAGATAGGCGTGAGGCTGAAAGCAAAGCAATTCTTTTGCCAGCACCAAACCCAGAAACCCTACTTTCGCTAGGCTTCTCTCAAAGTCACAAACCATGGTTGTCCAGGCTGTGTGTGTCTCTCTTCCTGTATTACTGCACATGGCGAGTAATCTTTTCTTCATTGAGTGATGTCCCTATGGGTGCTCAACTGTATATCTGTGCCCCTAGTTGGAAGGCTGGGGCTTCGGAGTGGCTCAATGAGTCTGCAGTGGCGTTCTGGTGTCCAGGGAAGTATGCAGCTGAGATGGTGATGCCGTGCTGGATACACCAATTCTATAACTTTAGTGCCTCCAAGCATAGAGAATGAGACCTCGCTCCACCTTGCCTGTTGACGTAGAACATGCAGGCAATATTGTCTGTCATGACTCTGATAGTGCAATGTGTGATCAGTGGGAGAAAATGTAGGCAGGCATTGCGGACTGCTCGTAACTCTAGGAGGTTGATATGTAGAGTGAATTCGGTTAAGGACCATCTGTCCTGCACTGTATGAGTGTGAGTTGCGCTCTCCAACAGATTAAGGAGTCAGTTGTTAGTATCATGGACAGTGCTGGTTGAAGGAAAGGGACCCCAACATGGATGTTTTTGGGCTGTGTCCACCAGAGTAGTGAGTCCTTGACCTTCATAGGCATGGATAGAAGTTTGTGAAGGCCGTGTCTGTGAGGAACATAGACTGTACGTAGCCACACCTGGAGATAACACATGTGTAACTGTGTATACTTTACTACGAATGTGGCAGTTGCCATATGGCTAAGTACCTGGACACATGTCCTGGCTGAGATCTGGTGATAGGTTCTCACCATCTGTGAAATAGGAGGAAGGCTCTGGGTTGTTTGGCATCCAATTGTGCCCTGATAAACTCCAGTAGTTGCACTGGTGTTAGCATAGATTTCTCCAAGTTTATGCGAAGGCTGGGGCTCAAGAAAAGGTCCACTGTCATTCAGGCGGCGTGAAGGGCGTCAGTTTCGGATGAGGCCTTGAAGAGACAGTCGTCTAAGTATGGAAATATTACGATGCCCTCTTTGCATAGGTAGGCAGCCACTACCACAAGGACTTTGGAGAATGAGGGGCTGTGCAGAGTCTGAAGGGCAGTACTTTCTATAGTGATCAGACCTCATGATGAATCAGAGGAACCGTCTGTGGACAGGGTGTATTGTGATCCGAAAATACACGTCTTGGAGGTCGAGGGCTAAGAAGCAGTCCCCCTGTTCCAGTGCTGAGATAATGGTGGAGAGAGTAACCATCTTGAAGTGTTGCAGTTTGTCGCACTTGTTTAGGTTTCAAAGGTCTAGGATCAGTCTCCACCCGTTGGATTTCTTTTGGATCAGAAAATAATGGGAGTAAATACCCTTCCCTCTGTGCTGGGATGGGACCAGCTCTATGGCTCCCTGTTGCAGAAGGTGGTTTATTTCTTCTCATGGAATGCGTTCGTGAGAATGGTCCCTGAAGAGGGAAGGGGAGGGAGGGAGGGTGGCGGGGTGGGCTAGATAGGAATGGGATGGAGTATCCTTCCTTGATGATCTCTAGAACACATCTGTCTGAGGTAATCAGCATCCATGATGGAAAGAAACGGGCTAGACGGTTGCCAAACTGGCAGGATGTTGGAGATCGTTGTTGTGACTAGAGCAGGCTTCTTGGGGCCTTGACCACACCTTCAAAATTGTTGTTTGGCCAAAAGTGTGATAGAGATAGCTCCTTGAGGAGTTATATGTCTGCATTTGGTAGGGGGCTTCGGTCAACTTGTTGGGTGTCCTACTGTCAATGGGGAGTGTACTGCGGTGATTGGGATCACGGGGAAGGTTGGTATTTCCCTGGTCATCTCTTCAGCATTTCATGCCAAGACAGCAGTGTTGCTCGCACATCCTTAAGGGAGTGTAGGGATTCAGCTGTACGCTCGGCAAATAATTTGGGGCCCTCAAAGGGTAGGTCCTCAACGGTGGTTTGTACCTCCTTAGGGAGGGAAGAGGTGCAGTCATGACGCCCATCGCATGACTACGGCAGTCACAATAGAACTGGCAGCGGTATCCGTGGAGTCCAAGGAGGCTTGTAAAGCTGTATGGGCCAAGAAATGTCCTTTGGATACAATGCCTGAAGTTGCTCCTTTTTGTCATCAGGAAGGTCTTGGCACAGTTCCTATATTTTGGAATAACTGAGATAACTGTATTTGGCCATAAGAGCCTCATAGTTCGATATTTGGAACTGGAGCATAGTGGATGAACAAGCCTTGCAACCAAATAGGGCCAATCACTTCCAATCCCTTTCATAATCATGGGGATTGAATGAAGTTTTGAGAACCCCTGGTCTAGACAGTGGGCTGGAATCACCAATGTAATTTAATCTAAATAGAGGTTGGTATTGTTGTCCCTTTTCATGCACAGCATTAACCACTAAGGAATTTGAAGTCAGACGAGAAAAAAGAAAATTCCATGTCCTTTGCGAGAATGTAATATTTTTTGTCTACCCACTTGCAGGTAGGCAGGATGGACGCTGGGGTCTGCCATAGCACCTTGGTGGGGTCGAGAAGGGCCTCATTGACAGGGAGGGCTATTTTGGAGGATGAAAATGCATGCAGGATGTTGAGCAGTTTGTGCTGTTGTTCTTTCACTTCCTCGAAAGGAATCTGGAGAGAGTCTGCTATCATGCCAAACAACTTCTGGAAGTGTTTAAAGTCGTCAGCTGACGTAGGGAGTAGAGGCATGATAGCCTCATCAGGGGAAGAAGAGAAGAAACAGTGGCAGCAGAACTTCCTCCGCCAGTTCTTCTTCCTCATCAGCTATGGAGAGAGGCTCAGTCTCTGGTAGTCAAGAGACCAATGGAGATGGCGAGCCTGTAGGCCTTCAGCTTTGCTCTATGAGAGGCTTCCCAAACTGTGCTCTATACATGGCCCAAGGATCCCAGTATGGCCAATGTGGAGGGAGTGACACATGGAGTTGCATCCATGGCAGTCCATATCAGGGCCCTGGTCCGATTGTGGATAGTAAGGACATGTAGAGGACACCTTTTTTTGCCTGTCCCGAGTATGAGGACGGGACAATGTACTCCTCCTCCTCTTCCTTGCTGGGAAAGGGCAGTGCTGTCCTCAGAGGGGAAAGAGAGCAACGCTGTGATTCCAGAGAAGAGGACAGAAGTGGAGGGAGGTTGTGTCTGAGTAGTGGTGACTGAGGCAGATCAGATACAAGCAGGTACTTGGGGTATCTGAACTCTTGGATGGGGGCGGGGGGTGGGTGTATCAGTGCCAAGGGAGAGGTTCATTCTCTTGAGCAGCCAGTAGATGGAGTTGAGCACTTGCTCAGTGCCAAGGATTTGCTCGGTGCTGAAGACTTGCTCAGTGCTGGTGGTTTCATCAGTGCCATGGTGCCCGAAGTTGATCTGGTTGGCGTGGTCAGCACCGTTCTTGAAGGTCTCGTGTCCTGTCTATGTTGCTGACAGCTGTAGGTCTGCCTGCTTAGGGTCTTTAGATCTGTGCTTAGCTCTAGCACTGGAGGTACTTGGATGGTCCCTGGAGCAATGTCCCCTTTCTGAGGATGTCGAAACAACTGACCTGGCAGGAAGTGGCGTTCTGGTGGGCAGAGCCTCAGATGGTGATGAGGGAACCTGTTTCTTCCCGTCAGCACAGGAAGGGAAGATTTTCTTTTAGAAGGACATGGCAAATCAGTGAATGACCTAGCGGAACGTGAGAGCTGCCCGGGGGAAGTGTCTGGGCCAGGGTCTGATGCTGGACGCAATGATCTCTCCATGAGAAGTCGTAACCAAATGTCCTGGTCTTTTCTGGACTTGGCAGTCAGGTTGTGGCAAGGAGTATACTTTTGCGACATATTATATATATGGAGAGGATGAGAAAGGAAAGAACTACTGAACTACACTAAAACTAACAGGTAAGGCACTATCTAACAGGTCAAAATGAGAAGCAGGCTCTGTTGCAGATTCCATAAGAACATCCATACTGGGTCAGACCAAAGGTCCATCTAGCCCAGTATCCTGTCTTCTGACAGTGGTCAATGTCAGGTACCCCAGAGGGAATGAACAGAGCAGATAATCATCAAGTGATCCATCCCCATCCCAGACTAAAGGCGGTAGAGAAGGAACTGGGCAGCGGTCAGACTGCACAGCGCTATATCTAAAAGTAATAAAGAAATCCAGACTAATTTTTTTTTTGGTATACTGAAGACTTACAAAAACATAAACTATTATTTAGTCATAGGTCAGAAGGTTAGTAATAGGTGTTCCCGATCAGCTTAAACAAAGTTGGAGCTCTTCCTGTGACTTATTGTTGCTCTGGTCAAGGGCTTTTATTTTCAGATGTGTGATCTCCTCTCCCATTATGGGCCCATTTTTGAAACTGTGCTTGATGCAATCAAGGGCGCTAAGCCCAGTGCATATGTTACCAAGTGTGCACCCACATTTGATATTTAAAAAAAAAAAGTGTGCACCTGCTTTTTGTCAAGTCCTGTAGTAATTACAGCAGTAATTAGAAAATAAAGGGGTAAGAAACTAACAGCAGAAATGCAAGAGACCTACAGGCCTACATAAAACAGCTTAAGCATTTAACATAAGCATAAGGCCTTAGGGAGCCTGAGTAGGAATAGTTGCTCAATAAGTTAGCATAAGTAAGTAAACTAACAATGACCTTAAGTCACAAGATGGCATAAGACTTTATTTATTGTTTTGTAATCATCACAAGTGTTACAAACTGCTGGTAGGTAACTGCAAGAAGGCAGTTTATACCAGTTTAAAGTATTTTTGGAGGGGAACATTAGCAGATGCTCAACCGCAGGTAACCATAGTAATCCAACTGACCTATATGTTAATCAGCTTTGCTTAATTAATATACTAACCTATAGGATAATGACATCCCAATATTACCAGGGTGAGAAAGTTAAGATATGGTAAAGGAGGGAAGAGTTATGCATAAGGACCATCAAGGCCTATAAAACATCTGGTCTTAGGTACAGCCATTGGAGTGCTTCATCAGCATGCCAGAGTTGGACTGAGATCGGTCTCAACTTTTAGAGCTCTCCTCAAGGATAGAGTGAGTGTATACCTGTAATGGTGCCAGTCGCACTGACAGTGTTATATTATATAACTTTACTTGTTTGGATGGTTTTACTTATCAGACTAATTGTAATAATAAAACTTTCACAGTTGCAGAACGTCTTCCCTGAGTACTGCCGTGCCCTACAGACAGTAATTCTGACAAGAACCTAACATATTAGAGTGCTAATTGGGTAAACTAAATCAATAATCTAATCAATAATTAATTAATAGACCAGGCAACATGTGAAAGCTAATGACTAGATGGCGTGCCCATACTTTGCCCCCACTTATATCTACATCGGTCTATTTTTAGCTCTTTGTTTCATTTTTACACCTACATTTTGACAATTCATATATTTAGTATATATTCAGTCAGAATGTAAGATGGAAACAATTTTTATTAATTTCTGCATTAGCATTTAATTTTGTTAAGGTTTTGTTGTCTCCAGCTAATGTCTTATTAGTCTTTGGAACAGTTTCCAGATAATACAACTTGATCAAAGGCATTACAATGTAATACCAGCACAATTTTTCAGAAAACCAATGCCTGGAATTACTAACAGAAAAACTCAAAATTTTACTTTGAGAAAGCTATTATTAAATGAAGGGAAGAAATTGAAAATCTTAATCAGTTTCTCATCTTTGACTAATTCTTGCCATCTCAGCACACCTCCTTTTTATTACTTACCAGATGTACATCAAGATGATAGTTCGCCACCGAAGGACTGGGTGTTTTACTAGGTTTAGGACACCGGATGCGGAGTCATTCTTTTTCATTGTTCCTGCACATGGTTTCAATTTTATAGTCAACCTTTCTTTTCCATTACCACAGGCCAGGTATTGAAGCACATCCTCTGCTTCTGCAGTATTCCCCTGGGAATACAGCCATCTTGGTGACTCTGGAAGCATACTACCAAAGAAAGATACAATAGTGAAAGTTCAGTCCTACCAACAAAGTACTGTATCAATTTTCTTTCTCTGCAAAATACCTCAAGTGTCATCTTGTAAAGCAACTGTATATTAAATCCAAACATTTGAGATCATCTAACTTATAGTACAAGCAAGTTAAAACCCAGATATTTTCTCAGCCAGTTTGTATCAGGTACCCTTTTTTTAAAACCATGTAAAATATTGTGGACAAAATGCTATGATGTCCAAGTATTTTAAAAATGTAATTTAAAGCCAAATCTTGACCTCTGCTGAAATGACACACAATGGAACAAAATAAGAGAGTACATCAGAAACCTTTTCAATTCCCATTCACTGTGCTGCCCAAAGCAGAATTTTGTCCTTTTATGTTAAAGACTATCTTAACTCTTCACCCCCTAACAGAATACCCACATACTCATACCCAAGGAAAATACCCTCACTTGGTAATTACCTTGACGCTATACCTCAGTACCAATTAATCTCCAGTAACAAAAAAATTCGGAACTTTAGTTCTACAGTAACATCAAAATGTTTAAAGCCAACTCCAAAACAGTAAAAATCATAATGAAAAATAGTAATATTGAATTGTTAAAACATATCACTAATTCAAACAAACAAAAAAGCTAGAGCAGAAAATTAGGCCTTGTTGTATTTGATTATAATCAACATAATCTATTTCACATTTGCTAGTATAGCAAATAAAATGTTTCAAAAATTCTCTGCTCTTCAAAGTCAATTTATCTAAAGTAATAAAGAAATCCAGACTAATTTTTTTTTCCTGGCATACTGAAGACTTACAAAAACAGACACGTTTGCCACAAGACAAAAGCATACAAGATATATGCATAAACAGTATAACTTAATATTTACTTATTTTGTATTTTAATATTTATTTAATTGCTGATTTAAATGATAACAAGCCTCCTAGATATTGTTTGGCAAGTGAGGAATCAACTTCTACAACAGAAAATTCACTTAAAGACACCATAAGCTAGTATTTCTAGAAGAGACAGCCCAAAGCTGAACTGATTTAGTCAATATGACAAAAGCAACATTAATAAACTAGGCTTTAATATTATACTGGCACTAAAATAATACTGAATTGCTACTTGTCTTAACAGTGTCTACCCAATTTAAATATGTGGAGTATTATTTATTACTGCAGCCTAGCTCATGTTGTAGATGGGGACCTGAAATGTGCAAATGGACCAGAAGTCACCTCCATTCCCCCCCCCCCGCTTTTTTTTTTTTTAATAAAAAGGACAAAGGTTTTCCTATTGTACCTCTGACTGACAAAAGTTTTCCCAACTAAAGTGCAGTGTAGACATAGACTAAGTAATTTATCTTTCACTTTTGCTCTAGATGTTACACTCTGTCTCTCAGAACATGAGTTTTACAGATGAATTCTAGGTAGCATTGCTTGCAGATTTAAGGATCTTATTTTCTTCACTGGGAAAACAGTTCTAACAAATAGTTTTAAAATAGCAAATCAATTAAATCTGATACTCAATAAGTCTATTGTACTATTGCAAAAAAAAAAATTAGTCTATAGTTTACAGACTATAGACTATTGCAAAAAAAAAACACTAACCCAGGAACCTAACCTTGCAACAAAGCCCGATGCCAACTCTGTCCACACATCTATTCAAGTGACATCATCATAGGACCTAATCACATCAGCCACGCCATCAGGGGTTCATTCACCTGCACATCTACCAATGTGATATATGCCATCATGTGCCAGCAATGCCCCTCTGCCATGTACATTGGCCAAACCGGACAGTCTCTATGCAAAAGAATAAATGGACACAAATCTGACATCAGGAATCATAACATTCAAAAACCAGTAGGAGAACACTTCAACCTCTCTGGCCACTCAGTAACAGATTTAAAGGGGACAATCTTGCAACAAAAAAGCTTCAAAAACAGACTCCAACGAGAAACTGCTGAACTTGAATGAATATGCAAACTAGATACCATCAATTTAGGCTTGAATAGAGATTGGGAATGGCTGAGCCATTACACACATTGAATCTATTTCCCCATGTTAAGTATCCGCACACCTTCTTCTCATTATCACTACAAAAGTTTTTTTTCTCCTGCTGATAATTGCTCATCTTAATTAATTAGCCTCTTAGAGTTGGTTGGGCAACTCCCACCTTTTCATGTTCTCTGTATGTGTATATATATCTCCTTACTATATGTTCCCTTCTATGCAGCCGATGAAGTGGGCTGTAGCCCACGAAAGCTTATGCTCAAATAAATTTGCTAGTCTCTAAGGTGCCACAAGTACTCCTGTTCTTTTTGTGGATACAGACTAACACGGCTGCTACTCTGAATCCTACTTCACTTAATACACAAATCAGAAGGAAGAGGTTAAAAGATTTCTGTGTACCAATACTAATCAAATGGGGACATATTTAACGACATTAAGGCAAAGCTTCTGGCTTCTAATGCTTCTGTTTCAAGAAGGTTAACATCTCTACCTACATGATAAGGACACGGAGGGTAGGCTTCTTTTGGCATCTTTTCTTCAAAGTCAAGTAAAATCTCAAAGCCTTTGTTTTATTAGTGAAAATATCTGCCAAAAAAACTCTTCCACCTTTGACCTCATATATGCACTAATCTTGTCTTGCTCGGAGTATAAAACATTTGAAAAAAATCAACCGTACTTCCATTGCTCTATCTTTCAATGACAAAATAAGGTATTTTTGTTAAATTGCTACACATTATATTCTTACACACATAACAAATTTGAACTACTTACAAAGAAAGAAGAAAGAAGAAAACCCCTGGAGAATTTGATACAAATGCGAGGAAGCGCCATTCTCGTATGTAGTAACCCAGGAAGGCATAAACTGCTATGCCGACTGCAAATGTTAAATTTGTTAACGAGCCTGAAAATAAAAACAAAAAAAAAGCTACTACATCAAACAATGACAAAAGCCCACACTCAGATGCCTCAAATTTCTAAGCAGTGAAATACACTAAGTATATATTCTTCCTACAGTATATAAAGACTTTGCAACATTCTTGTGCAGTTGTGATATTGCTTTGAGTTCATTTGAATAAGTTAACTGATTCTGACAGTATATGGATTATGTATATGTATTTACAGAATTTTAATATTTAATTGTTTTTTGGGAGGCAATCAAAGCAAAGCTCAACGTAAAAATTGTATAGAGAAGCTGAGGTGGGAGAGGAAGTGAAAGGATATACTATAACTGATTTAATTGGATGCATGATGACAATCTGGAGTGGTCATGAGTCAGACAAATTGGAAGAGAGCTCTAAAACTGGAAGGGTAGTTAGTATTGTATAGAAAAGCAATAAACTTGAGTGATACTAGGGTAAACTTACCAAACCTTTCTGAAGAACAAATATCTATAAAAGGTGTTATGGAAAATATGTAGTCAATGTCAATCACAAAAGCCTAAGAGCAAACTTTTTCAGTCAATTATGTGAGATACAGTACTAAACTGGAAGTTCTCAAACTGTGGTCGATGGAGCCTTGGCCACTGCTGGCAGCTAGAAGCTCTTCTTTAGCACCGCTATCAGGAGCTCTATTCATTAGCTCCCCCTCCCTACCAGCCATTGATCTGTTCTTCACTACCCCCTACTCAACAGCTGAGAGGTACTAAAACAACAAAGCACCTGAAATGACAAGCAGCAGGGAGCGGAGTATCTCTTCAGCCCATCAGGGGCCAGCCCTGTAGGGGAAAAGACTGGGAAGAGCTGAGATAGACAAACAGGAGGCAGACAGAGACAACATGAGTGGAAATGTAGAGACAAACAAACGGGAAGGACAATTGGGGGGGGGAGGGAAAATCAGTAATTGAAAAAACAGGAAGATAGAACAAAAGAAAAACCTACTCCCTCATTCCCAGAAGGCAAGAAAATATAAAGAAACAAGAAAAAAAAGAGTGTGTAAAGACTGAAGAAATAAAAGGGGAAAACAGGCTCACAGCCATCACAGTTAAAACATTTAGGACCAAATTCTACCCTCAGTTACTCCAATGCAAATCCACTAAAATTAGAGTTTCTCTACATTTACAACAGTGTGATGGAGAGCTGAATCTCAACTTTTATTATTAAATGTACGTTAAATACTCGCACAGTCAGAGCAGAGAGACATTTTTAAAATATTGGATTCAGTACAGAATATGAAAAAAGCACCAGGCATATGCTATCCTATTTTTGTGGGACAGGAGAAATGAACTACTTTAAAAAAACGGTGATGGGGTAAGAGGCAAGAGTTCTTGCCATCATAAATATTTTCTCAAAACACTGGTGGTGAAATTGGGAAGTTGGGGGAAAAGGAGGTTTCTGGAAAAAAAAATTGTAATGCAAAATAGTCCACAGATTGTTTTGGTAATCATTATGCTAATCTTGAAATATCACCACTACCCTGTTGTTAATTACACTGGCCCCAATCAAGCAGTCCTTATTCAAGCAAAATTTTGCTTGAAATCCTTGGCATTTTGGGTGGAATATTGTATTTATTTGACTCACTATAGTCTTTAATATGTACTAAAATAACTTCATACATTTAAAATTATTTCTAAAATTGCAAGAATTTATGAAAAAGAAAGTTTTGTATAAGATATTAGCATCATTCTTAAATCTTACCTGTTAATGCCCAGTAAGACTTTCCTACATATTCTTGTGTCAAGACAAAAGACACTAGAGACATTCCACCATTCATAATCCCAACAATGAAGCGTGACATTGCAAAAATTTCATAACTTGGAGCGAATGCTGTGACATATCCAAAAATGACATCAAAGAACAGACCTGAACAAAACAGAGTATAAAAATCCAGTCTATCAGTCTTCTCAAATAGTGTAAATTCAGAAAAGAGAGAAGGAAGGAAAGAACAGGACTGAATTACTTACCGTAACTAATGGTCTAAAGATTCAACATCTCAGGTAACATGAGGATTCCAAGGGGCTCCAAATTGTTAATATCTATTACCTCATCTCCAAGTCACACACCTGAGGTTTGTAATACCAAGAATGGAGATCCACAAGAGGAAACTTACCTTTAGACCAGTGTTTCCCAAACTTGGGAGCCGCTTGTTTAGGGAAAGCCCCTGGCGGGCCGGGCCAGTTTGTTTACCTGCCGCATCCGCAGGTCCAGCCGATCATGGCTCCCACTGGCCGCGGTTCACTGCTCCAGGCCAACGGGAGCTGCTGGAAGTGGCGGCCAGTACGTCCCCTGGCCCGTGCTGCTTCCAGCAGCTCCCATTGGCCTGGAGCAGTGAACCTCGGCCACTGGGAGCCGTGATTGCTTACCTGCTGCGTCTGCAGGTCCAGCCAAACCGGCCCGGCCCGCCAGGGGCTTTCCCTAAATAAGCAGCGTCCCAAGTTTGGGAAACACTTCTTTAGACAATACTATATTTCAACACTAGACCCTTCAACTAGAAGTACAACTGCAAAATAAATGACCATGACATTAGTTATCAATTGTAATCCGAAGATTAAGTCTCAATCAATTAACTCACAACAACACTCCTACCAGTCGGAGCTACCGGTAACTAGATAATCTGATTGGTTGATAGCAATTCAGAGATAGCATAATAATCATGTAACTTCAAAATATACTTTAAATTAATTAACAAAATGGTTTAAGAAAATTACCATCTGCAGAAAATGACGATTACGCAACTAAATTTCTTCCTTCAAAATTAAGTACATCCATTGACCTACAATCTTCAGTTTTGAACTTTAGAGCTAAAGGGATGCTTCATAAAACAATTTAGAAATCAGGAAATTGAGTTCATAGGTAACAATGGGCACAACTGTTTTATTTCATACAAAGGTTAAAAATGCAAAGAGCAACTGTTATTTAAGAAAATAAAACTGTGCCTCAAGAACCTTTTAATGCCAGCTGGCAAAGGGGTACAGAGGTAGTTCATAGAGGTTACAGGTAGCTCCCGAGTCTGGCATGTATAGTCTAGTTCTCCAAAGAGAGCCATGTGAGGTCTCTACTAAAAGCTTATGTCAATCCTGAGCCTCATAATCACAGAGAGATATACATATGAATGACATCAATGGAGCTGTGTTATATGTACTGAAAATATGTTTTAAAGTCTATCACCAACCAGAGACGAAAACAGGTTTTCTTCCAGACAGCAGGTAAGATGTGTGTGTATCTGTCAAAATGTAAGTTAAGCATTGTAAGCCAACATAATGAAATCCCAGTTTACATACAGAGTCAAGAGGAAAGGCAGCAAACCAGAGTATAAACTACAGGGGGTCATCCTGACTCTGGGGTACAAACAATGAACTTGGGGAAATACAAGAAGAAAGCAAGAAAGACACCACTTTATCCTGCACCTATGAAGTAATCGAGCAGTACGATTACATTCATGAAAACGGGGTCTCAAGTAGGCTTGGTTGAAAACACTGCAAAGGACATGTTGGGTGAGATAAACTTATTTAGATTGGAAGTTAGCCTGTTAAGTTAAATTTAGTCTCTAGGAATCATGTTATGATTTTGTTTCACATGTAACCCTTCTATTTCCATTATCCTTACTCACTTGCTCTTAAATAATAAACTTATCATTGTTTTCACTATAAATATATCTCAGTGCTATGGTATTATACAAGGAGCTGATCCTGAGTTGAAACAAACAAGTTAGTGTGTACATTGTCCCCTTGGGGACAGCAAGCCTGGTATTTCTGAGAGCGTTCAGAGGATAAGGGGCTGGACACTTCTGGGGAATAATTTGAAGGGGCTCAGGGACTGAGTTACACCTATTGTTAACCGGGTAGGCACAGTAAGGGCTGACATAACAGACTGGAGGTGTCAGGGAGCTGACACCCATTTAAAGCACAAGCAAGTCTCCCTCTCGCTGGAGGAAGGAAGATGATAAGGTGACTCATAGCTCTGGTACTCCAAGAATCATCACAACAAGGTTTTATGGTAATAATACACCAGTTAAGGAGATATAACTAAGTTTCTGGAGAAGGAGGAACTGTGAAAAAGCAAGATGGAATTAAAAATCTCATGATAAAAGAACTATGATAAAGAAACTATTGATAAGGTTTCTTTAGAGCATATGGAAGCACTGTAGTATGTGTCTGATCAATCTTGAAAAATATCAGGCCAGGGCATAGACTTTCCTTATTACTCAAAATGGCTTGGATACTATCCTTTATCCAAATAGTGTCCCTGATGCCATGTGGTCTTGTGCTACACAAAGGGGTCCTAGAAACAGAAGTAATCTTTTCTGAGAAAAGCAGAAGCAGCCGAGGATTTCAATGGGACTGATTGAGAAATATTATAGGGATGGTAAAATGCTACCTCCGTTGTGAGGTTGCAAGGGAGTGTGGCTGAAATTGACTTTCAAAAAACCTGAGAAGTGAATTCCAGTGGGATGAAACTGTGCTGTTTAGACTACACATTAATATATTTTGACGTCTTGCCCTGAGAAGTTAAAAGCTTCTACAGAGAATTAGTCCCAGTACTACTAACTGTATCTATATGATCTCCTTTAGTTTAAGTAGTAGGATTAGTGATTTGGGATCCAAATGTTCAAATCACAGCAGGGCTGGATTTCTCACACACTGGCAACGGTGTCTCTTGAGGAGCTCAAATCACTTTAAAAGCACTAGAGGGACAAGGTGGATAAGGTAATATCTTTCATTGGATCAACTTTTGTTGGTGAGAGAGAAAAACTTTCAAGCTTACAGAGAGCTCTTCTTCAGGTTTAAAATAAGAACACTCATGACAACAGGAAGAAAATATATTGTATTATGTGGCTGGAGAAAGACTTTTTAGTTTTAGACATCTGAAATTGATGGGTCTACGTGTTGCAAATTCTACAAGAAATTGCAACATATTTTCTCATCTTTTTATGGATGGGTGATGATTTGTGAAAACCCATAGCACCACCTCCCCTTATAATAGACAATAATTACTGGAAGGCTGGAGAATGTAAGTCAAGTTGCATTATAGCTGGCTAAGAAGTAGTAAATTCAAAATCTTATGCTGAGGTCTCAAACATGAAGAAAACTCTGGAAGTTTAACATAGTGTGTTATACAATATAGCCAATTTCAGAAAACTTTTGAACCAGAAAATAGATTGCCAAATAGTACAGAAAAACAAAACAGACAGACCACAAGTTCAAATGGATTTTTTTAAACCACAGCTGGTGGAACACCACAATCAACACAAAACAATACAAGCTTTCTTCACAAATACTCTTGCCTCAGAAATATTCTTGTCCCCATCCAGGAAATAAACTTTTAATTGAAAAGTCTGATGAAATGCATATGCTGTGTACTCCCAATGGAAAAATATTAAATGCTCTTATTCTGGCCCTCATTTCCTTCAGATCCAGATATTATGTCCAAATTGAAAAAGTGTAAGAAACAATGATTTTACTTTTATCTTACCTGACATGTACACTGGTTTCCTGCCCAATTTATCAGACAATGGTCCAAAAAATATATTTCCGATAAGCAATCCAGCAAAATACAAGGATGATGCCAGGTTTACTTTATAGGCTTCGTGTTTGATTAAGTACCACTGTTGAAAATAAAGGAATCTGTAGTTTAAAAACAGTAATAGATTCATTGCCTTCTTGAAAATATTGAAGAAAACTTAATACTTTTACAACTATGCAATATCTCATACCATTATTCTGTATTCTGGCCTTGTGTTATGTTCACCTGAGTTTTGTTTAAAGCTCCATGGCAGATTATGGCCCAACAACTTTTTAAATGTACATACTTCTGTCAAGAAGTTTCATTACAATATATTTCTCATGCTATGTTTCAATGTTATATGTTCAAGCAAAATAGAAATGCATCACAATAAACTTTGGCCCATCAACAGCAACACAGTCAACGTTATTAAAAATAGGAGATACTTAATTTTTAATAACATGAACTGGAAATCTTCAGATTTGTTTCTGACGCACAGGCTTACAATAGTAATATGCTATTAAAGCCATTTTGGCAGCTTAAAATTGAAAGATAGCAAAAAATGTTCATCAGGAACAAAACAATATAAAATATGATTTACTTGACTATTATCTTGCCCTGAACAGTGTTTCTCAGACCACCAGAGGTCCATGGAGCCCTTTCTGGTAGTCTGCAGAATAAAACACTGAAAACCAAACAGAGAGGGATCAAGGGATTGCACAGGAAGGTGGTGTAAGAGAATCGTTCTCTTATGAGAAGAAGTTTGAGAACCATTAACCCACATTACTCTATTTTGTAAATGCAGAACAGAATTTATTTCTCCTTGCTTTGCACAAAAGGAGACTCTTTGGGTGAGATGGTACTGCAATATACAAGCTGTACAAAATATCAGCCACTTTTGAGATTTCCTGTTAGCACACCAGGTACGCACAACAGATTGTGTTAAAGAAGGAGCTTGACTTCCTAACTTACATTTTTGTGTGAATTTACTTCAATTATTAATTTTAAAGATACATTTAAAAACAAAAATACAAAGCAAAAACCAACATCTAAATACTTGATAGGTCATGATTACGCTTATGAAGTCAGACAGACAATAGGGTAAATTCACATTTGGACATTTAATATACACAATCTGGTTATTTGTTCAAAAATCATTTTGTATCAAAGAAGTCCTAACTACTGACAGCTATTAGATGGCCTACATCAGGAGTTCTCAACCTATAGGTGGTAACACCCTGGAAGATCACCAAAAAAAGTTTTAGGGGGCTTGTAAACTACCCTTTCTCCCTATTTTTCCCTTGCATTCAATATATACATATATATAGTCTCTAGCCCTTGAAGTTGCAGAGATAACTTTGAAAATGTGCACCAAGCATAAACTGAAGCAGTGATACCAGCCTGAATCTACAAACAGCCTGCAAGAGCAACTCTGAAAGGTACGAGCTGCCCCTTTCATCAATTCTGTAGCCACAGAATTTGACTTTTTTCCCCCCCAATATGCCATGGAATTCAGCATTTCATTGTTTTGTTTTAGTCAGAGCTCAATATTTTGGTTTGGGCCCCCTGCCCTGATGGGACCTGCTGGCTGTTGCCTCTGCATTCTCAGCTTTCCTACTCAGGGGAAGATATTTAGATTATATTGCACGCCTCCTGCACTGTTCCATAGAGCCAAACAGCAAGGAAGACATGTCTACCCTCCATTTCTTCCCTCTTCTATGGAATTGGCTCTTTCAGCCAGAATTTCCTCTCTGCTAGCCTCTGACCAAAATGCATATCAGAATACTTCAAAAAGGTGGCTGCAGTATCTGACAGAGGATTCAGGGGCATATACATAGCCACTAGGAGAGGACACCGCCATTTGAAGGCTAAACATACATCTTTCCAAAATAATCTCCTGAATTCTTCAATCAAAAGTTTACAAAATGAGGTGACCTTCATTAAATAGCAATGCTGTAAACATGAAAGCCCTTAGAGAATCATACTTGGTGTCATCACAAATAACAAATGCCTCAAAGTCTCATAACTAGGGAACCACTGATTGTTCCCTTAGTCTCAGATATTAGAATCAGTTGCTGCCAGGCCAATCAAAGGACTCTGCCCTCTTCAATATCAGTCAGCAAGATGACAAATTAATGACATGCTGCAGATGTTTGGAAACAGATGTTAGAAGCCAGCAGTTCTCAACACAGCTGAATGAAACTTTCAATATTTGTCCAGTCTGAGCAGCATGGACTTCCTGTTTTGCTGTCCACTGAGAGGATGCACCAAAAAGGAAAAATATCTTTGAAGCTTTCCTGCAGTACTTGTAGTTGGGACTGATTGGTGTCACTGTACTTGATATTCAACACTGATGATGCCAGAGATATGATAAAACACACTGGCTTTATATCTAGGATAGCATACCAAGCCATTGGAACACGTTGATCAATTCAAGGGGAAGCTTTTGGCAGCAAACAGAATGGCAACAGAACTGAAAACAGGTACTTGGAAGAGGCTGTTAAAGTTATGGACTTTACAACCTTTTATCTATATTATGTGAAGAAATGGGCACTCAACATGAGCAACTCCTCTTCCACAAAGAAGTTTGTTGGTTTTTACTATGAAGTTTTGAATTTCTAGTCTGAGCTCAGAGAAGACCTTTTTTCCCTTGTTTAATTTGGCTCTGCCCTTGCTGAATAATTCACAGATCAGCATTCAATTATTCTGAATACTTCTTTCCAGGATTGGACCATGACATGGGTTCTCAAACTGGGAATTCCAAAATCCTGGAGTTGGGGTGGCAGGCTGGGGATTCATAATTCCTGGGAGGTTGCAACCACCTTGTACTTCTCTTATTGCTAAATGGGAAGAGGCGCCCTGGGTTAAATGTTGCCATACCAGGTCAAGTTTGAGAACCACATGAAGTGTGCTGGCATATTCAGCCCAGGTCATAATGATCTGGTGTCCACATACGTAAAACCACTACCACAATTAGCACAAACTGACATTGTGGTTGTCAGTCTCTCTAGAGAGGTCAAACTAAACAGGTATGGAAGTGAACTATCCTCTCCATCCCTAGATGTGGCCTCTTCAGGTCACAGTTAGAGCAAATTGAAGGGGAGTATGGGGAAGCATGAGTATCATACAAGATGCATGACATCTGGCAGTCTGAGAAAATAACTATGGAACCCCAGGATGACATTTTCACACATACATATTTCATATCTGAACTTTAAGGAGATTGAGCAACTACTGCAAATTCACAATAAAATATTCCATAGCCATCTTCAAAGGATCCACACAACCAAGTCCTAGCATCTTTTGCAAAACAAAATTACACACACGCAGTTACTGTTGCTCATGTATATAATATGGAAAATAAATAAAATGGGAAGATCTCTAAAAAAATATATAGATAACCATCCCATTAATTTCAAGAAAATTAGAGATTTTTTAAATATTACCATTAAATAATGTATAATATTAATTGCTAACAGTTCAGCACTATTTTTTCCAAGTGAGTTGGCAAAACTCATAAAATGATCTGATCATGACAAAATGTAGAAAAAAATAGAAATAATTAAAAGTCAAAAGCTGAAAAACAAAAGTATATGATAACTAATGGCAAAGATCAAGTCTTATTTTATATTGTAAAAACATACTATCAAAACATTAAGAAATGCATTTGAAATCCAAAAATCTGTAATCAATCAAGTAATTATAAATGATATATGTTTAACTGACTTCTAGATGACAATTATTGTAGTTAAGTACAAAGCCTGAGAAAAACTAAAATACTGCCAAATCTTATTTACTGGGTAACAAATTATTGGGCCAACCATGCAAAACGTTGACAGCCTTTCAACTCCCATTGACAGTAGGCTCTTTATGTTTACACTGAGAACAGATTATGTAGTCCTTACTACAGGAGGTAAAGCCCCTCTTGAATAAATCTGGAGCTCTGCTTGAGGAAAGACAACAGAGTTTAACATTGGTTAAGTGATTAACAAAATGTCAAATGCAATGCATAATGACCACATTTTAACAGCTGGATCTCATATTTCAGACTGTGGCTAGAAAGTTTTGGATTTGAAATACATGATGAAGTCCTTGATATGTAGGTGAAACATCAGTATAAAAATACATTAAGCTATATCCAGGCATGTTTATCGAAGAAGAAAGGGTCTGAGCTACAGGAGCCATTGCCTTGATAGTAAAATTTAAATGCAGAGGATCAAAACTTGCATTGTAAATGATGGGATAGCAAATCTAATTATGGCAGAGAAAGTATCTTCACTTACATATCCCTAATTCAGATATTTAACTTTTGGGGTGAAAACTAATTTTCTGTAGTTTCTCACCTTTACTCTCAGAACATTTTGAGACAGTTTGCAGAAAGAGGGGAAAATATGTTTACACCAATTAGTTTTCAGACAATTCTTGTGTGTAAATGTATAAGTCAAAACAGCTTCTTTTTAAAACTTGAGAACTTACCAGGGACTTGGTCCTCAGTAAGAACAAATGTTTTTAACATGTTTAAAGTAATGTAGTTTAGAAATAATGAAGTTATAAATGTCAAAGTGTCATGTGCAGTATTGTACATGAATTTTCAGCTGTGATTTTAAACAATGCACAATGCTCCAAATAATCATTTGCATATGTGTGTCTTAAGCATCACATATTTTATTACGTCATCTTCAAAATCAGACAGATGCCCATTTAAATGGGAACAGAGTACAATAAGAAGGATGGGAAATCTCTTGTGTCTCTTCTCATGTCCTGCAAGTCTTGTAAGTAGAGATGTCCTAATTTCTTTTTTTACATTAATTTTCTTTAATTTAAAAAAGATAAAGCATATATAGTTATTAGAGCAATGGTATAATTTTATATACAGAAAAGTCAGGAAAATTTAAGTTGTAGATCCACAAAACAATCTTAATTCAGCCACACTATATAATATATTTAATACACAGTAAAGAGTATATCAACTCAAATAAGCCAGAGGTTTTGCTGAAGGAAAAGGGCTAAACTTGGAGGAATATCTAGGAAATGCAACCTCAATCTTCATTAATGGCATCTTCCAAGTGAATGTCAAGACAGTCTGAAAATGCAAGACATTTAACTTCTCATGGACACAGCAGCAGTAGCCAGAAACATCTTGTTTCACCTTCCACTACTCAGGAGACCCTGCTCCTTTTTCCCCAAAGGTAGACTTGTTCACAGAAATCTCTGGTTTGTCACCTCAGAGCTAGACTTCTACAGCATGCAATAGCTTGATGTGATGCTCAAACTACAGATTGCTCACGGCTCACAGCATACATGCTAAACAAAGCAGGGTTGGTAAAAATAGATGATTTTTTGAAAAAATACAAAAACAAACAGATTTTTTAGATTTCGTTATTTAAATTATAACTTTTTCTTTTTTTAAATGAACCTGTTTATAATAAGTTTAGGCCTTAACATATTTTACATTAAATTCAGCTTTCATTTTAATCTCTTACATTTAAATAAAAATAAATATGCTGAATCCATGAGCCTCTATCAAAACCTTTGAGTTAAAGGCTGCTTTTCTATATAAAGAAAGAATCGGGGGAAAACATCCAATTTTTGAGGTCAAAGTTTATAAATATGGCACAATACATTATGTACTGTATGAAGGTCTTGATCCTGTGGGGGACCCAAGGGCAAGAGACTGGCTAAGTCATCACAGGTGTTGGGATCCAGCCTCTGACTCCAAGAGACACTATCATACATCTCATCAGGATCATCCATTTAGCCCACCTGGTTGGTCTCACACTCCTATTTTATAGCTTCTCCCTACCTGAGGTCTGATTGTGTTAGTTCTCGAATTATGAATATTTATGACTCCACCCACCCATAGAAACTTACTCTCCAGCTCATGGAAAAACACTGAAGTTTCCGTATCCAAAACACTGAAGGTTGTTTTGTTTAATAAATATAAATTTTATATGCTGTTTTGTGTATTTAATTAAATTCCATTTACTATCCTAATGCAGCTTGGCACAGATCATGAGCAAAATGTTAATTATCTAGTATTTATCATTCAACATTTTCTAACACACTAAAAATGTACAATTAACAAAAATCTAAAAATATTCAGCTATATAATTGCTTAAATAAATGTATATAGTTATAGTGTACCCTTCTAGGTAGCAAAAAAATATATATATATACACCGAATCTAGTATAAAGGCTCTATATAGTTGTAAATCTACATGTTTTAATGTTATATCAACCAATGACAGTTCACCTTTCTTTAGAAAATAACTGAAGTACAAATGGAAAAGTTGATTAAAATTGATGACATAAATTGAGGTTTTCCGCTTGGTGATTTACATTTTATACTGTATGCAGTTTGTTGAGTCCTGTCAGCCCCAGAATATTAGAAAGAAGGTGGGTGAGGTGATTTTTTTATTGGAAGAACTTCTGTTGGTGAGAGAAAAGCTTTCAGGCTTATGCAGAGCTCTTCTTAAGGTCTGGGAAACGTAGGCTATGTCTACACTGCGCACCTTACAATGATGCGGCTGTACCACTGCAGCCATGCCATTGTAAGGTAAGCAGTGTAGCCGCTCTTTGTTTCTGGGTCTCCCAGCGACAAAATAAAACCACCCCCAATGTGGGGCAGTAGCTTTGTTACTGGGAGAACACCGCCAGCCAACGAAGCGCTGTCCACACTGATGCTTTTCGTCCACACTCCTGAGCAATGCAGTTTTACCAAACTAACACCTGTTGTAGGCAATGCTATGTTGATGGGAGGGCTTCTCCCATCAACATAGCTACTGCCTCTCGTGGAGGTGGATTACTACACTGAGGGGAGAAGGTCTCCCCTCAATGTAGTAGCATCTTCAAGGAAGCGCTGCAGCTGCACCACTGCAGCGTTTTAAGCATAGACCTGACCTCAAGTGTCACAGCTAAATACAAGATGGAACAGATTGTTTAGCACACATAGTTAACACATATTTCAAGGGACAATTCAAGGTGAAGTGGCTCATTAGGGCTCATCATCAGAAGCAAACTCTTCACAGATACTCTGAAGTTTCCTAAAGAAAAGCTCTGTGTAAGCTCAAAAGCTTGTCTCTCATCAACAGAAGTTGTTCCAATACAAGATATTACCTCAGCCACCTCATCTCTCTAAGAACATATACTGTCATGCTCCAAACTGACTGTCCGTACAGTTCTTAGCATAGTTCAAGTTGCTAGATCTTGTTTTCAAAGCCCTGAAAATGCCATGAACAAGCCACCTCAAGGCACTATCTCTCACAGGGAGAGACCTCAGCAATGGAATCAATTACCATAGAAGGTGAGTCCAGCTCTTGCAGCCTTCTGATTGTGATGCAAGGCTCACCTCTTTCAGAAGAAATTCCCTTAATAGCCAAACAATAAAATAACTCCAGCAAGTGAGCATACAGCAAACAAGCTATATCCAGACACTTTTATACGGCTCAAAATACTGAGGAGGAGAAATACCAGGCCAGAAGAATCATGTCCATAATTTTCAATGTATGTAATGATGCCAAGATACCACCGTGATGGAAACTTTAGAAATGCATTTTCTAATAAGATATTTAAAATACCACCACATACTGGAATACAAAATACAAATGAACAAAGCTATGGTTCTTATTGCAACCATTTGCAACTTTCTGATTTCTGTACTCTTAAATAACTACCCTGATGTTGTATTGACATAGATTTTGCATTTAGGTGATCTTTCAGGTGCTTTTTTAATCTAATACAATTAATTCTGTGTCATGCTACCAACCATTATCTGAAAGAATTATGCATTAGGCTGTTATGTGTATAGTAATACAGTACACATGGAACCACCAAAACTATGTAGTCTGAACAATCTCAAGGATTTTCTTCAAAACTGTTGTAGAGTCATTCAGTTTTCAACATGGATTACTTGATATGCAATCAATCATCTTTTCCTTTTCATAAGTTATTTCTCAGTTCAAATTTGGTATGTTTTATTTATTTAATATTATTATATTGTAAAAAAGATGGGGAAGGAAAAGTTAGGGAAGATGGAACATATACCTACAGAAACATCTGTAGTCAGTTGCAGGTACATTACAAATTTCAATAAGCAATTTATTTAAAAATTAAAAAATAGTTAATCATAATGCTAAAAATAGATATGCTTTTAAAGTTTTCTACATTCTCCTGAAATTCCATGGTGAGAGATGCAGTAGCATTCTAAAAAGTCAGGCTTATCTAATGTTTTTAAATTTTTGAGACTCTGTTTCTTAGTCCTGAAGGTAGCTCTGCATTAGTGTTGAATTAATAAAGATCTCTAAATATATTAAGAATATTGTGAGTCCTTTATTATTCTAGACTGGAGAATCATGTTTATCTTTAAATATTTCTGCCAGAAAGATTTCCACCTATTGCTCGTCCACATGATGTTTTTCTTTTGCTTTACACACACACATATTATATACACATTTTAATTTGCTGGAAAAACTCTGTTAAACTACCACCACATTAATGAATTTCTTACATGTAGGTTCATATTCTCTGTGGTGGCTTTGCAGATCACTGATATAGAAAGATTATTTAACATATATAAATTTTAAAAAATTAGAAAAAAAAAATTCTGATACCAAATCCCAGTTAAATCTGCTTATCACCTTACAGAGAACTAAGAAAGAAGTGTTCTGCTTGAATTAGAAGATGACTACTTGTTAAAGTTTATCAGTCATATGTTCTAAAATAGTCTTCCTTTGTTTTATTCTACTCTTCAGTGCTTTTTGTAGTCTTCTCGAAGTTTGAATATAAAATTGTGATGGTCTTCACTCGTGGGGAGCATTGTCTAATGGTCAGGGCTTAGGCCCTTCAAAATGCAGAGGGAGTTGGGGGGGCAGGCCCTCCTACTACCCCAGGCTCCAGGTCAGGACCCTGTGAGGGTTATCAAAAGTCTGACAGCCAGGAGTGCCTTAAGGCTGCCCTCCTTGGGCCACTTCCTACCACCCCACAGTTGTCCAAAGTTTGCCGTCTCTAGTGAGTTCACCGCTTGGCACCTCCTTGTGGCCATGCGTGGCAGCTCCCTCTTTCTCAGGGCAGTGGCTGCCTCCTCCTGTGGCTTGGCTCTCAGCCAGGTCAGTTCCAAGTCTCTCCTCTGCTGGGGTAGTCCATAAACAAAACAAGGAGAATTGGCACAAACAAACTAAGGCCCCCGGGGGAGGGGGGGCAGGGGTGGAGAATGCTTCCCTCTCAGGTTCTATCATGGAGGGACCTTTGGGCAGTTGTTGTAGGGAGAGATCCTGCCTTTCCTCAGCTCTGTTCACAGGAGCTGCAAGTCTTCTCTCTTCCCTGATCTGCCCCTAAGTGTGCTGTTTTGCTCCCAGGTGTGGTGGGGCGGGGCTGGCCTTGTTGCATTCTTTTTGCTCACATTTTCAATATCATTCTGCTTTTAAGCTCAGAGGGGATGGACATATTGAAAAACCCACCACAACAGTCACAAAATCTGTCACACAGACCTGAGTCAATGTTGCATCATTTCTCCAATTGCATCTAGTCCTTAAACCAGGGGTCGGCAACCTTTCAGAAGTGGGGTGCCGAGTCTTCATTTATTCACTCTAATGTAAGGTTTTGCGTGCCAGTCATACATTTTAACATTTTTAGAAGGTCTCTTTCTATAAGTCTATAATATATAACTAAACTATTGTTGTATGTAAAGTAAATAAGGTTTTTAAAATGTTTAAGAAGCTTCATTTAAAATTAAATTAAAAAGCAGAGCCCCCCGGTCCGGTGGCCAGGACCCGGGCAGTGTGAGTGCCTCTGAAAATCAGCTCACGTGCCGCCTTCGGGAGTAAGGGAGGAGAAACAGATTAATAGTTTCTCTAGATCAGCAATTCCCAGACTTTATCTGTTCACATACCAATTCTTAAAAAATTGTTGTGAAGTGAATGGATGGCACATCACACTCACTCACGTACCACAGTTTGAAAACCCATGGCCTAGATCACATTCCCTAGCAAGTTAACTGAAAATTGCCCATGGCAATCAATCAGCATAACTCATTTCTACTAGAAGCCAGGCAACCCTCTCAAAAAAAATGTTTAATACAGGCAGGGATGTTCCTAAGGCAGCTATATTTCTTGGGTGATGGGGACCCAGGAAGTAACACAAAGAACACCTAGCTTTGAACAAATGCAACAAAACACATAAAACTAGAGGGCGAAGTGCTATGTCCAGTCCCCAGGATGCAAACCCTGGTTCAGTCCACCCCCACCCCTCAAGATGACATGGATATTTTGGGAAATCCAGAAGAGTCGTGTGAACTTAGTTTTCAGAATAATTTTAATTCGCCTATAGGGAAATCTATGGGAGGACATGATGCAGCTATAGTCAAGATTTATTACACTGAATAATAAAAAACAGAACAAAAAATGCATTCCAATTCATTAGCGCTTCCTGAGTCATAAGTATTTCTTCAGAGGCTGAATTCATTCTCAGTAGGAAACTGACTGTATAGTGGGCTGATGTAAGATTTCAAACATGTAATTAAATTGTGTAAGTTGCAATAAGTTGTCCTCTTTAGTGAAGGGCTCAAAAAGATGAAAAAAAATTCCTAAAAATCATGAAATTAAGACCATAAAGCGAATTTAACCCAAAGCATTTCACTCAGAAGAATACTGAATTTATGCTAAGTAAAGCCAAAGATAATAGTATGTATAATTTGAGCAATTAGACCTGATTACAGATTTAAGAAAACTGAAGAAACTAGTAATAAAGCAGAGACATGTGGGTTCTGGTAAGATCAAAAGTGAGATGCCTGGCCCAAGTGACCTTTTTATCATCAGCAATTCCTATGTCCTCATGTACAGAAGAATTACAATTTGTGAAAGCAACATATTTAACTAAGTCTTTTTCTGGCTTCACAAGAGAGAATCCTGCACTGATGATAAAGGAATAAACCAGAAACACAGAAAAGAATCGTTAAGAAATAACATAGAACAAAGTACTTGCCTCAGTTGCTATAGATGTGAAGTTATCTGCAAAGTGGACATGTCTGGCAAGCTCCTCTGTGCTATCAGGAATTTCTCCCTGGTCAATATGATACTCTGGCACAGCCCCCACTAATACAATAAGCATAGACTGACAGGCCACATATACCTAAAAAGAAGAGAGAAACAATTGTTTAGGATAACAATTGTTTAGGATAAACAATGTACATGATATTTTGCCCTCGTTTATCATAAATATTTTAACCTCTTCATTGAACTAATATTTAAAACTTGAGCTACAGTAGTTCTCCTAATTCAAAATCACAACAGCTCAGCTCAGTCAGTGTATTGTCTTTGAGTCCCTAGACAGGAACACATAGGCCAGGGCATTTTGGAGGGACAGCAGTCATGTCATAGTTAAGATTTTCAGTGGGTTTCTATTAACATTTTGATTTTGCAACCCTCCCCCAAATTTCAAAATTCTTCAAACTTCTTGCTACAAAGCAGCAAATAAGAACACAGAAAGGAGATTATAAACTACCGTACTTTACTAGGGACTTCTAGCTGATCTAGCACCCAAGGCCAAAATTTAATTCAATTAAAGTTTGTTTCCAAGAGTTACTAACACTTTATATAGTAACATCACTAAGGAATATCAATTCCAGAAACAAATCAGTACAGCAAACCAATGGAGTTAGAAACCTCTAGCTTTTAACCTCTAGCTTTTAACCTCTTGCAGGGACTGAACCTGATCACTATGGAGGTTAGATCGGGGTGGGCAAATGCGTCTCGTTTACAGTTAAACTACGGCTCCAACCCCCTCCCCCATTCTCCACCTAACAGACTGGGAGGGAGCGGGAGCTTGGGGATTCTGCCCAGTGGCAGTGTGGTGGGGCTAAGGGCTTCTGCCAGAGACAACCGGTGCCTGCTGAGAGTGGGGGAGCACAATTTAGAGGTTCCCCCCAACAGCTGGAGTCATACTCCTAAGCCCCCAGGCATGCCCCTCCTTACCTCAACGGCCCCTCCCTGCAGCTCCCAGGTATTAGCTCCACGTGGAAAATCAGTGGCAAACAGCTGGAGCTGCCACTTTAGCTCCACGGGGAGAGGCAGCAGCAAAAGCAGTGGCTCTCCCTGAATCTCCCAGCTGTTTCTCACAGCCTCTCCCCACAGCTGCAGCTCCCAGCTTACTGGTTCCAGCAGCTGCCATGCAGGGAGTGGGCCCTGCAGCACAATGTGACTGAGTGGGGCAAGCAAACCCTCGCAAAAATCTGGGAGGGTACGTGCCGGGACTCAGGGCTTCAGCAGGAGTGGGGCTGAAGCCCCAAGACTCCCCGTCCCCACAGGGCTAAAGCTTGAGCCCTCTGTAGGTGCCTCTTACAGTGACAGGGCTGAAGCCCCAAAGCCCCCTCCCTGCAGGGTTGAAGCCCCAAGCCCCAGCAGGGGCACCCCATGGGGCAGAATCCCCAGCAGGTGTCCCCTGGCTCTCAAACTTCTGAAGATTGTTGTATGCAATTCAGAGGGTCTGTAAGTTTGGCCACCCCTGGGCTACGTAGTAGAAAAAGAAAGTTTTCCATCAAAAGGCTCATGAGGCTCTCTCTTCCTGCAGGCCTCAGGAGGTTCACAGTAAGTTTGAATGCCTTGTACGAGAAGTGCAATCTTAGTTCTGTGTTTCTAACTTTTTTTTTCTTTAAACCAACTTTCTTGAAAAATAATATATATCCAAACCTTAACCACTTTTTGATGCTGTATTGTCTATGGAAGGAACTCAGCTCTGGAGCTAGTTTCCCCCGACAGGTCCAGCAGGGCCCAATATTGTCTTGCAGCTTGATTTGGGGATTGGATCTGTTTATATTTGGATTAGCCAATTTTGTTGTTGAAAACAATGTGTTTACACACCTACACATAAATATGATAGATGCAGTTTTAGAAATAAAAAAAATAAGTATACAATTTTTCCTAATGCTTGAGATTTTAACAAACCAAGTAAGAGAAGTGTTCAATTAAAAGGTCTTATTTAAAGAAACATTTAAGATACACTATTCACTGAAAAACTGATTTTAATATTACCTCTTCAGTTTTAAAGTATTTATATTTCACTTCTGTCTTTTTTAAGTGGCACTCTTTATGTTTTGTTTTTTTTAACAGTTTGCATATGAACCATGTCCAACTTTCTCAAAAATGGGTACCTAACGTTAGTCAATAATTAGGTCAATGGAAGTTATTGGGTATTTATATCTTCTGAAAAACCAGATGAGCTAGAGACAACTGCCTGGCATCAGCCCCCAAGACTTATGGGCAGAACAAAAATTTAAGTGCTTCTTGAGCCAAAGACAATCAGTTCTGAAGAAGTTACAAAAGAACAGTGAGGACTGAAGAAATACTACAATAAGCATGCCAAACAGTTCAATTACAAATGCAAGAGAATGTTAGATTTCAAACTGAAAGCAGCCAGCAAACTGCCAAGGTAACAGCTATTCTATCTACACCAAGGTCATAAATCAGGGGTGAGCAAACTACGGCCTGGGGGCCGCATCCAGCCCTCCAGACGTTTTAATCTGGCCCTCAAACTCCAGCCAGGGAGCGGGGTCAGAGACTTGCCCTGCTCTGTGCAGCTCCCAGAGCAGTGGCATGTCCCCCCCTCTGGCTCCTACGCGTAGGGGCAGCCAAGGGGCTCCGCACGATGCTCCCGCCCCAAGCGCCACCCTCGCAGCTCCTATTGGCCGGGAACCGCAGCCAATGAGAACTGCAGGGGCGGCGCCTGCAGACAGGTCAGCACACAGAGCCGCCTGGTCACGGCTCCGCATAGGGGCCAGAGGGAGGACATGCTGCTGCTTCTGGGAGCTGCTTGAGGTAAGTGTCGCCTGGAGCCAGCACCCCTGACCCACTCCACCACCTCAACCCCCCGCCCCAGACCCAATCCCCCTCCCGTCCTTTGAACCCCTCGGTCCCAGTCCGAAGCACCCTCCTGCACCCCCAACCCCTCATCTCCAGCCCCACCCTAGAGCCCGCACCCCCAGCCGGAGCCCTCACCCCAGCCCCCAATGTTGTGTGCATTCATGGCCCACCATACAATTTCCATACCCAGATGTGGCCCTCGGGCCAAAAAGTTTGCCCACCCCTGTCCTAAATCATCTGCCATCTTGAGGCTCATTCCTACTGGAAGAACCAAAAACCATCTATCTAAGACCATGGAAGATGCTACCTCTTATCTCTAGATGAAATCTAGAAAAATTATAGTGTTTTCTTGATGTGAGAAGTTTACATATGCCCCCAAATACCCCACCACATCTCTGACAATGAAAAATGCCAGGAGCAGCAAACATAGGGTCCATCTAGCAGCTCCATCTCAGATCACTTCAGAAGAAATCCCTAAGAACAAGTGGTCTTGTGATCAAAAAGACACTGGTGGTTTGTTTTTTTTGCATTTGATTTTTTAAAAACACAAGATTTAGAAACAGTAAACTCCAACACCTTCATCTATCTCATGTGAGTGGAGCCATAAAAGATCAGCAGCTTTTCCAACACCATCCATGCTTTTTTTGTTACACTGTAGCTACAAGGAAATCTTCCTGGGGTTAATCTTGAAAGGCCAACTGTAAACTTCAGCTACAGAAAAATGTAGCAATTATTCTCCACAATCCTACAGCATATTTAAGTACTATCCCAATTTTACAATAGGGAAAAATGATATGTAAAGAGCTTAAGAGACTTGCCCAAGGTCATACAGCAGGTCACTGACAGATACAAGAAGAGAACACAGGAGTTCTTGACTTGCAGTACTATGGCTCAATCTCCTGATCTACAGTGCAGGTCAACAGATTCACAGGCTGAAATATAAAATTTACTACCAAAGATTATTTGTATACTGGCTCATGCACATCCAGGCTTCCACCGTCCTTATATTAAAATAACACATGTAAATGTTGTCATCCTGGCCTTCCAAAGTCCAAGGGAACTTCAGAAGATAAACAGCCAATGACAACATCCGCTTAAAAGGATAAAGACTGGTTTGCACTATAGGGGATGTATGAACAAGGAACAGCCTAGTTTAATATTCAATAACCTTCTTGCCTAACGATATAAAACTATTCTGAAAGAAATTTCATTTAACATCTATTTTTATAGTACAGTATCCACATGATTTCTTTTGGGAACACTACTCAGGTAATCTGGACTCTACGTTAATTATGTGAGAGCCAGAGAGAGCGTCTGTTTGTTTGCTATTCCAAGCATTCCAGGAGGTTATAAACCGAGGCCAGCGTTAGGATTACAGCAGGGTTCCTCCGTGCCAGTAACCCAGAAAGAAACCCAACCCCGCGGCTGCGAGAGGAAATTCCCTCCTCTCCCCTGCCAGCCACGCTGAGCTAATCCACTCACGCCTCGGTCTCCGCGGGGGCCGGCTCACGCTGGCCGGAGGGACGCAGCGCAGCCACTCAGGCTCCAGTATGACACCCCCGCCCTCCGCACGGGGCTCACGGAGGGTTTAAAACACGCAGCCAGCGGCGCGGACAGACACGTTTGCGGAGCTAAGGAAAAGAGGCTCCTGCGCCCCCTCCCCGCCCCACGCGCGTCCTCAGGGCAGCTGCCACCGTCCCTCTCGTGTCCCATGAAATCGCTCCCCGCTCCACAGCGCCACGCCCGCCCCACCCAGCGCCCCGTGGCACCCTGGCTCTCCCCCCCCGCGCAGCGGATGAGGGCGGGTCACCGCCGGGGACCGGGGCAGGCCGGGCTGAGCAGCTGCGCGCCCCCCGCCTCCTCCCACCTGCAGCAGCACCAGGAAGGCGGTGAGGCGCTTCTGGCTCCGGCCGAACTCCCCCACCGAGCCGAACGCCTCGTCCAGCTCCATGGCCCCGCGGCATCCCCGCCACCAGGCGCGACCGCGGCGCCCTCTGGCGGCAGGAAAAGCCTCAGCTCGCAGGGGAGGGAAGGGAAGAGGCGACGAGCGCGGCCCTGCCAGTCACTAACGGTCTCCTCCCCGTGCCCGAGGCTGAAGCGCCGCCCCCGGTGGGTGGGAGCGTCCGCTCAGCGGCTCAGGCGAGGAAGTTGTAGCTCCCTCGGGCCAGGCCCGGTGGGAGGCAGCGTCTGCGGAGAGTAACCAGATAGTGTGAAAATTCCGGGTGGGGTAATAGGTGCCTAGATAAGAAAAAGCCCCAAATATTGGGACTGTCCCTATAAAATCAGGACACCTGGTCACAGTACATGCCCCAAACAGCAGGGGCAGAGCCTGGGGATCTCCCGAAGCACATGGCCTGAGAAACAGTAACTTAGAAAACAAAACAGTAGTGAGGCCATAACAGAACTTCCAGAGTGGGGAAGAGGAGTTGAAGGCTCTGCCTACGTCTACACTGCAGTGTAAGCCCAGGGTTCGAACTGAAGCCTACCCTCTTTCTATCCATGCTAACCTAGGGCTCAGGCCCTTGGTCCCACAGGAATGGAGAATCCACACCTGAGTCAAGCCGGGACTCAGGCTTCAAGCCCTGTTGTTTCACAGGCAGTGTAGATGCAGCTCCATTAGAATTGTACTCTAGGATTCTACCAAAAGTATCCCACAGGCTGACTTTCTTTGTCTTCTCCAGAGGCAAGTTTGGTGGACAGTTGGGTTTTCCCATACTGCACCACGAACAAAGGGCTAGAGTGGCCATATTTTTGGAGGGCACTAAGCACTCTGGGATATGGATGGGTGGACCTGGGCTTGCATAATACAGTATAGATGTTGGAGCCCTAGGTTGGGACCCAGGGTTCAACAGTTCCTAGCCTGGGGTAACAAATGAGTGTAGACACTTAAGCCTTAACTTAACAAACCCAGTGTCTGTTAACTCAAGTTCAGCTAACCCTGGGCTTACATTGTAGTGCAGACATCTGCTCTGAGTAGGATGACCAGATAGCAACTGTGAAAAAACAGGACAGGGTGGGGGGTAATAGGCGCCTATATAAAAGAAGTCCCAAAAAACAGGACTGTCCCTTTTAAAAATGGGACATCTGGCCACCCTAGCTCTGAGACCCACTAGGAACCATGTTACAGCAACTGTGGGTGGAGCTCAGATACCACAGCAGTGGGTTCCAGTATAAAATAAACCCTAGCATAGATTTAGAGGAATTATACAAATGACAGCCAGCATGCTGAAAATCACACTGTTTCTCCTGAATTAGAATGTATGGCTGATGTAGCCATTGTCCAGATTAGCCTCAGCTTCCTTTCCTTTTATGATGGTATTCTTTTCCCCCACTCTGAAAAGACACACAGAGTTGGCATCTGGCCCAGTTACCGTGGGTGATCTTGAATTTGAGATTTATTTTAGTCCAGCCTCATAGCACAACAATGAGATGCCCTAACCTCACAAAATTGCCATCACACAGCTTACTTGTGGAGGTCTGCAACTCCCATGGTACGGGGAGATTTTGGCAAACCAGTAAAGTACCTGAAACTACTATTGCTTATTGCTAAAAGCAGCCAAGTCAGCAGGCTGTAAAGTGGCCATGCAGCAGGCTTAGCTTAACCAAGGCAGGAAGGGAGGGGGTTTTGGGTGTCACAGAAAGAGCAGCTTGACCCCCACATCCTTCTTGATAAGAATTGTGTTGAAGTTACTGATACATGCATTTTAGGGGCCTCAAGGCTGCAAACTTTGGGGGGAAAACACACCTGGTTAATCAATAATCAGAAGAAAACCTCTTGCTTGACCGTTGAAACAGCTTGCTTAACAAGTTTTCTTTAAGTGACATGTCATTGTATTACTAATGTATAAATAAGGGGGGAAAGTTTGAGGTAGTTGGACTCTCTCTCCCCCTTGTGTTCCCCATCGGCAGATGGGCTGCCACTCGAGAGCCACACTCAGCTTTGGTAATTATCGAGGGTTGGGGGTGTTTTACTAACCTGTTGCGGACATGTGTAAGTGCTTGAGACTAAGTAAAGTTTAGCTTTTTATGTTGTCCTGTTTATGCCAGCCATCTATCGGTCGGACGGCCATGTCTCCCCTGATTTATTTCCTGACACCACCTCGCACAGAGTAAAAGTTACCAAGAGCTTTGGGTTGAAAGAACCCTGGGTAACACCATCTGTAGCAGACGCATTTTGAGAGGTAAGGAAAGATTTCAGCAGCAGTCTCTTCACAGGGCAGACCAGGACACCCATTCTTACTACTCTGTGCTCCTCTGGTGGAGGGGCCCATGTGGGTAGCACCTCTTCACCAACAAAGTCCATTTCCAAATGTCATATTACAGTATTTTTTTTCTCTTGATATCACTGCTGCTTCTCTGACTACAATAGAGTTGGATCGGAATCTTAGGGCTTGTCTACACTGGCAATTTACAGCGCTGCAACTTTCTGGCTCAGGGGTGTGAAAAAACACCCCCTGAGCACAGCAAGTTTCAGCACTGTAAAGCGCCAGTGTAAACAGTGCACCGAGCGCTGGGAGCTACGCCACTCGGGGAGGTGGTTTTTTTTAGAGCGCTGGGAGAGAGCTCTCTCCCAGCACTGTGCCTCAACCACACAAATCACGTTAAAGTGCTGTCATGCTATGCACAGCTTTAGAGAGTTCCTCCACAAGTATAGTGTCTGTTAAAATGCTTAGTTTTTTGTTTGTTTATTTGTTTTAATACATCTCCTGTAAGTTGTATATACACTATGTGGATGGCTAATTTGGAGGTCACTTAAGATTTGTTGACCCTTCATTTTACATATTGACAAACTCTTCACCTTAATTATTGATACTGAGAGTCAATAAATTATTATGGTTTCAATAGAAGTAAATAACATGTAGAATTCCCATCATGTGGGAGGAGATACATAGTTAATCGGCTATTTGATTTCTTATTAGTAATGCTTCCTAAAATTCTCCTTTGTAGGTCCTGTCAGGTCTGTTTTTCCAGGTTTCAAGCCACAAGAGATCCTGGGCAGTACTTGGCCAGAGCTCAGGGTAGCAGTCTGCTCCCTTCCATTGCCTGCCCTTTTTTGTACTGCTCTATTTCCCCTTTTAAGCCCCATCTTCAGTTTGTGCAGGCTCAAAAGCAAAAAGGTGATTACTTTCAAGAATGAATTACAGTGCCATGGAAGGAACAGTGCCTCTTTTCCCACATCTCTGAAGTTACTTTCCTTTGTAATGTGCTTTGAGTTCTATAGATGAAAAGAGCCAAGTATTTCAGTAGTGGGATGTTAACTGATGCATAGGAGGGTCTTTCACCTTCCATATTCATGGAAACAAAATTGCAGAATCTGACTGGCTGAGTGAATGTAGAATTCCCATATTTTGCTTGGGAGAGGGGAAATGTAATCCAATCCTCTTCTGCTCCCCTAGCCCTCTGCACCCTCCCAGTTCCTTGCAGATCTAAATCCAGTGATCCCAGCTGTAATTTGTAGGGAAGAAAAAGAAAATAGTTTGTTGGGAACAGAACCGTTGTTCTGAAGCGCACACTGGTATTATTGCACCTTATCAGCTACACTGAGCCCATCTTCTTCTCTGTACATAGTACTTCCTTAACCAGTTGCAGCATGTGATGGCAGCGCAATATTGGGACAGACACTAAACAATTGAAGGGGCAGAACATTGATAAGAACTGAGATTCATAGATTCCAAGACCAAAAGAGACCATTGTGATCTAGACTGACCTCCTGTATAACAGAGTCCCTAGAACTTCCCCAAAATAAGTCCTAGAGCCAGAGCTGTCACGTCCATAGGGTAGACCAGGGCAACCATCATAGGCCCCATGCTTCAGGGAGACGCCGGGGGGGGGGGGGACGACGACGACACGACAGGGCAGCCCAGGGGCCTAGTGAGGGGCCTTCTTCCAGCAGCAGGGGTTGGGCCCACGCCCTGCACTCATCAGCCCGGGCGTTTATTTCTTTTTCTTGCCCGCAGCCCCTTGGGCTCAGTCTCTGTGGGAGCAGCAACGAGCAGCCTAGCCCCAGCCTGCTCCGCTCCACTCTGCCAGCTCCCAGCGTCGCCTGCCACTGCAGGGTCCTAGTGCCCCTCAACCACTCGTGCCAGGGTAGGCTGACCCTGACCCTTCCCTTCTGCTTCAGACAGACCCTTCCTTCTCCAGAAGGATCCTCCCCCAGCACAGGGGGCACCCTAGCACAGGCGAATGCCAGCCAGTAGTCTCCATCATCTGTAGCCCCTTGGTGTCCTCCCCAGTGCCCCACACCTCCCTCTTCCACTGCCCTTTCTCCCCTCTCCCAGCACTGGGTGGGGTCCTCCACTGTCACCTCCAGGCCAAGGCCAGCCCTTATCACTCCCCTGCCTCAGGGTCCTCCTTGCCTTTCCACTCTCCAGCCTTGGGGTTCCCCTCCCTGCAGTACCGGGTCCCAAAACTCTGCTCTCTTCACCACACACCACGACTGGGGTCCTCCATTCATCTGCTTTTCTGCCTCCCTCCCCCTCCCAGTCCCCAGAGAAAACAGATCTTAGAGCCCCTCCTCCATGCTGGAGGGTCCTGTTTATGTATCTATCATCTAGTTCTTTCACAATACTATAATTTCGAGTTGCAACATGACATGGAGAATGTTTTTTGTTCCCATTCAGACAGCTTTGTGTGTGTGTGTGTGTGTGTGTGTGTGTGTGTGTGTGTGTGTGTGTGTGTGTGTGTGTGTATATAAACATTTGTTAATATTAGGTTTGGTATACAAAGTTATTTTAAACAAACCTACAATACATATGGAGACTAGACTACCTGTGAATTTTTAACTGACATCCTACCAAAGATATTGGTAGCAGTCTTAGGGGAAGGTGATTTATGCACCTCATTGAGTAGGGCATATTAGGGACTCTCCACATTACACACCAACCTGCCAATTTCAGGGCCATCCCTAATTCCCCCTTTCTAGTCCCATCTGACTGATGCCAGCCGGCTGGGATCAGTTCCCTAACTATCCTGCTTAGGAAGTTGTGGTGATGCCTAGACATAGACTGGGAAGTCAGGAGGTGCCAAGAGCCTCCCAAACACTAGAGAGATTCAGCAGTTTCTAGCCATCACGAGGAGGCCAAGGATGAGTACACTGAGCTGGTGTACCTGGGAGATACTGCATTGGCACCTCAAGTGCATCATACAGACACCGCTGAATGAGGGATGGGGACAGCCGGGTCATAGGGAGCATGAGAGCAATTGGAGCCCCACATAGGTCTCTTCACCCAGAGACACCAGGGCCCAGCCTGACGGCAGCTGGAGAACCCCAGGAGCCCTGTGCCTGGGTTGACAGAGGTGCTTCCACAAATGCAAAGCTGGCTTGGCTGCAAAGTACCAGGCTCTCTGTGTACTTAGCCAAGCAGGGAGACGCCCCTCGACCGCACCGCTGGCCAGACTGCTATGTTTCTCAGAGACTCCTTAAGGTATAATGGTCCTGTGTGTACATCAAGTGGCCTCTTTCCCCAGAGGCTCCAGATGCATGGCTCGAGCTGCCTACCTGCAGCTGGAATCGAGCAGGGCCAGACAAAGCTCAACTTGCTCTTCTCCCCAAGTGCCAACAGGCCTGGCCTCACAGAGCCATGGCAGGGGCAGCACAGGAGGAAATGTGCTGCAGCTGCATCCCAGCGCCGCTTCCCACCAGGCAACTGCAGCCGTAAAAGCTGCCTGGGGAAGGTGAGGTTGGGGCACTGCCTGGAGTCACCTAGCTCTTCATGTGCCTCCTTATACCCTAGTATGTGAGGGAGAGGAGTATGCTGTCCGAGGAAGTTGGCAGATATGTGACTTCTGAATTTGCATGTAAAATTATGGGATAGGAAATAAAACTTGGGGGGCAAGTGCCCCCCTCCATAAATGGTGCTCCTGCATAAAAGCAGCTTCAAAAGAAAAAGCCTTTCATTCCTACTCCTTTAAGTATGTTAGTTAAAATGACATGTTTAATTAAAAAAATCCACCTGAATATCCTAATTGATAGAATATCTGGGTAGACTTGCAGTTTTCAAAAAACAAAAACAAACAACAAAAAAACCTGACATTTCCTCATCAGATAACTACATTCATTTTGTTTACACACTTAATGATGTTTTACCTATTTCAAGTCAATGTTAATGGAACAACAAGCTTTTATGCACACAGTAGCTTCCTGTCTCTCTCAAATCAGGCACTCCAAAAATATTTAGTGACAATTTAACCACACATCAAACATTATTTAAGGAGCTCCCTACAGTTAGTGTGCTGTTTCAGATGAGGAATTTATAATAAAGTACAAAACAAGTTAGTTTCTAGTAAGTCTGCTGTTTATTTTACATTGTTTTAAAAAGTCATACTTATGGTAATTACATACACACTGCATCCTGCTCAGAAAGTAGCATTTACAAAAGGATTTCAAGAGAAGTGGATACAAAATGTTTAAAAAGCTCTCTACAATACAAATATGTAAACAAGTTGACAGTAATTTAATATTACAATAAGAAAAGTTAAAGCTTTTATTTCATGATTTTTAAAGCTACTATCTTTAGTCTCAATGCAGACTAATTTTGGGGTTCTTGTAGCATTGCAGAATGCGAATTCTTGAAAATGTTACAATATTCCTTTCACAAACATGCATCCTTTACAGAAAAAATATTTTAAAAAAATACTGAAGTCCCAACTGATAAAATTAACATAAAAATATAAAATGCATCATCATGAAATCACTGCTAAATACTTTAACACTTACTTTGTCATTCTGTAAACCACATTTTTCACTTTTTCCTATAGTGCTCATCAACTTAAGTTCATTAATGTCTGTGAGGTGTTCAAGATAACATCAGGTCACCTGAGAGGCAGGGAAGTAACTGAAATAAAATGGTCAACACTGGTAGTTGCTTTGCTTTCATGGTTTGCATTAAGTTTCTTTTCAAAGATGCTTATTAATGGTTCACTCTTTAGATTTCTGTTGGTGTTTGTACATGTGGCCAAGCTGAATCCGTTAAACATTAATACTAAGTTCAAACATTTTCCAAAACGTATCTTGCTTCTCTGACTAATCTTGTTTCATCTGGTTTACAAAACTTGCATAAATTGTCTTTAAGTAACTAACATTACAAATACTGTAGATGGCAGACAAGTTCAGAGTTCCCTGAAAATGCTCTTATTTATACCATATTTGGGTTATATTTTAATTTGCATACTGATAGAATAAAGTGCTAATTTCCTCAGAAGTGGACTTACATTTTTATTTAACATTTTTTGAGAAATCTAATAGCTAGAACTACACAGATCATCTTCACCATTGCTCAAGTCAAATCCTCAAGATACTCCACCACAATGTTTGAAAGACTGCACAATATTTCAGATAATTGGTTGACTACGTTTATCTAGCATGATAAGAGGACAGCCAATAAATAGGTATAGTTTGGTTAAACAGTGACTAACAGGACACAACGAGCCTACACTTTTGAAGAGTGTAAACTCAAGGAGAGTGAGAAATTTACCATTAAGTCACGATTAAAAATGAAGATTAATTTAACAGAGAAAAGCATAGGCTGTCAGGAATGACTAGACAGTAAGAGCTATTAGATTGAAAAACAGTCTGATAGGAAATAGTCTGAAGCAATTAAAATTAGATAGGACAGTATGCCAATACCATCATTAACATGGGGCTAAGGTTGCCAGCATTCCCCATCCTGTAATTCTCATCCCCTTCCAGGAGAATTTAATTCCCAGAACTCACACACTGGAAAACCGGGAATGCAGACAACTGGCTTCTGTTCAGCAGCACAGCACAATGAGTTACTTGGGGCATGTCTGCACTACAGACTTAAGTCGACTTACAGCCACCGGTCAACTTAACATAGAAGTAATTACTGTGGTGGCTGATGTCCACACTACCCTCCTTCTGTCAGTGGTGTGCACCTTCACTAGGAGCACTTCTACCAACTGAAGAGGGGCAGCGTGGGGAGCTGAGCCAGGGAGCCTACCTGCCCCTCCTCCCTTCCCCTCCCCCTCCCCCCCCCCGGCTCTCGACTCCCCACTCCCAACTGGTAGCAGGGAGCAGCTGCCCAGCTTCTCGCCTCCCCGCTCACGGCTGAGAGTCGGAGCCAGGCTTCTCCGCTCCCTGAGTGGGGAGCCTCCAGGCAACAGCCAGGCTTTCTTGTCAATTTCACGGCCCAGCATGGAGCTGTGAAATTGACAAGACAGCCAACAGCGGATGTAAGTAATGCAGTGTCTACATAGGGACTGTGTTGCCCTAACTACAGGGACAGAAGTGCTACGCCTCTCATGGAGGTGGAATTATGATGTCAGTGTAGTAGGGCACTTACATCAGCGGGACAAGGCTGTAGTGTGTACACTGACATAATGAGGTTGATGTAAGCTGCCTTAAGTCAACCTAACTGTATAGTGTAGCCCAGGCCTCAGAAGAGCAAACCCCACATCACTCTGCGTTGAGTGAAACTGACTAAGAACACAGCTAAAGTTCCTTCTTACTGAAGTGCTAAACACAAAATGCTCACTCAGTGGTGTAGTGCTAAGCAAATTCTGTTGCAAGTTCAATATGGTATTAAAGTACTTAAATAAGAGGAAGCAAATATTGTAGAAGAAAAGTGATTGAGCCATACTAAGAAAGAGGAGTGAGTAGCAGAACACTGAGAATGGGATGAGAGAGAAGCGATAAAGTAGGTGTGGGTTGCAATCTACCCCCACTACATTTTGTATCTTCAATGGAACAATTATGTGGGCTACCAAAAGTTATTATTGGGCCACAAGACCACTTTATTATAATGTTATGTCTGGCTAAATCCTTTTATGGTTGAGATTTTCAAACCAATGTATCTAAACATCTGTAGAGATACCTACATTACAGAAGAAATGCTGCAAAAATGATCTGTGAAGTACAGAGCTGGGCAAGTCAAGTCAGCCACAGAGAAACCAATCTTAATGGTCCCATGTGTAACAGACTGTGTGTCATGTATATGGCTGTGCAATTGTGTTTCAGAGGCTAAGCTTTAATTTAAAAAGTCTCTAGCCCTTAAATTTGCAAAGACCCTTAGAATATGAAGAGGATGTAAACTGATGGAGTAATTATGTGAGAGTAGGCAGACAACCTGAAACTGCAACTTTGAAAGGTGAGAATTGCCCCATTCCTCTACAAGGAATGTTAACAATGATGTCTAATGAGAACACCTTTATAACTATCATGTTATCAGAAAATAAAAGCTAATGTTAGCAATTATTGGTGGTTACAATGGCAAATATTAGAGTAATGAGATGGGGAAATGAGGAATTCAAATATCAATCTTTCCAAGTTTAAAGTCACCTCTGCCCAGCCAAAGAAGGGACAGGGAAAGATGCACTTCCTCCAACTACAAAAGCCTCAACTGATTCCCGTGTCTTCCCAAGTGTCACAAGGCATGAACATCCCCTCCTACCCTTTTGTCAGGACAACTAGCCTTAACATGCCACAACAGTTATAGGTTTTCAATACAAAAATATGCAGCATACTGAAAGTTTGGGCCTGGTATTAGATCAACTGAATTATCAAAACAAAGGCTACTATGTTAGCTAGACTAGGCTGACAGAGAGACAAAGGATTTAGGAAGGTGGTCAAAAGGAAATCAGAAGGTCCCTGATACATAATTTAAGTCTAAGTCTAATAGGCAGCGAAGGACACAAAGCCCACCCAATGGTGCTCAGATACCATGGCAATAGGCATGGTATACGAACCTAAGTAGAACAGAATGGCAGAACTCTCTAACAAAAGCTGTTGCCCAAGTATGTAAGGAAAGAGACTTTACCGTTATAAGATTGGGACCAGTAACCTCAGTTCTATTTGGTAGCATGACACTGGCATCAATGGTACTATACTCATTTGGGAGAGGGTGGCTGTTATCTGGTATATCATTGAATCTTTTAGTAAAGCTATGTCAATCTTAGCCCTTTTAGTCCCTTATGGAATGTAACTGGTACTAATGTGCTTCCGAAACTCCCTTTGCACAATACTCCCACTGTTCCCATCAGTATTGTCACTCTTGTCTATAAAGCCATGTCTGCAGTAATTTCACCTAAATTCCTACAGTTGCAGCCCCACTGATGTAATGCTAATGTAAACCAGCCCTCATTTTCAACTGTCATTTAACTCTGCTTAAATGGGGGGAGGGATAGCTCAGTAGTTTGAGCATTAGCCTGCTAAACCCAGGATTGTGAGTTCAATCCTTGAGGGGGCCACTTAGGGATCTGGAGCAAAATCAATACTTGGTCCTGCTAGTGAAGGCAGGGGGCTGGACTCGATGACCTTTCAAGGTCCCTTCCAGTTCTAGGAGATGGGATATCTCCATTAATTTATTTAGAGATGATCTACATGACACTGTGGTTAGAATGCCAGCAGCTGCCCCAAAAGATGCTCCCACTAATGGAGCTGCTCTCCTGGCAGTAACTGTAGGAATAAGAAAAATTCTAGCTAAAACAAGACTTAAAAGTCTGTCAGTGGGCTGCACTGGGCCAGTAGAGGGGGTTGCTACTGAATGGGGGGGTTCCAGAAGGAAACGTGCTTTTACTGCCCTCTTACAGTCTCTACTTGCTGTATTTCTCTCATATCTGAGAGAAGGTTTGCAGGGCAGAAAGTTTTTGGAAGTGATCCTATGACATTCCTTCCTTTAAATTGAGTGTGACACTTCTGTCAACACTCAATACATTTTAAATTCCATTTAATATTTATACATAGTATTTTCCTTCCATCCCTATTGGCTACAGAGATATTTGTATAAAGGATTTTTAAAATTAAATAAAATCATGATGTCAATTGGGTTAGAGCATTGCTGACTGAATCAGCGAGAAGACAGTCTTGAAAAGAGCTATTTATACACAAATATCTTAATAACTACTTCAGGAATAATGAAACGAAAGTATAAATTTTAATTATTGGTCAGAACTCAAGTTTGATATCTAAAGCTATTCTGAAATATAATATTATAAAATAAGCCTTAGCAAAAACCTATAATCTAGGACTTGAACAGTCCATCAAATGTGACTGCATTACTCCCATTCATTTCAATGGCAGTTGTACCACACAACTGATAAATTGATCAGGTCCCCGATATCTAGCAGTTGCTGCAAATTTGTATCTACCACAATTTAGAATTGAGAACTGGCTATTAGTCATAAGTCACTTTACATCTGAATGTGCTGGAGAAAGAATACTCCCCCTAAAATACAAAAGGTACCTGACAAAATTCTGTAAAGGTTAGTAGCAGTTATCTATAGCATCTTCCATGTGCTTAAGTAACCAAGAGTAAGATGTGGTAATACAAGGATTAAAATGCTGCCATTTAAAAATACATTGGTGAAACCTGATTTTTTTTTAAATCACTAACATTACATGTTTACTGTTTTACAACTGCACAAGGATGCAAAACTGTTGTACAGATATCAAAGTACACCTATTAATATTTAAAATATTAGGAAATAAGGTGTAGGAAGTTCTTTTAAGGACATACCAAATATAACTGGCTTTTCCTTTTTCCTTTCCCCACCTTCATTCAACTGTCCTCTAAAACTGTACATTATTATATAATTATGAAAGCTTTTTCAGGAAACCTGGTTTAGAAAAAAATTCAAGTATACCTATTTTTGCATTGTAAACTAGGAAACACTAGGGGCTTAAGTTTTGTAAGAGCTGAATAACACCAAGCTCAACTGATGTTAATGGAATTTGCAGCTGTTCAGTACCTTTGAAAATCAGGCTTTGTTTTTGTCATTCATTAAATTCTTACTAAGTTTAATGAGTGCAGAAACCTAGGATTTTTCCTAGCCAGATTTAACAATCAAATCAAAATGATAAGCCATTAAAGATTAGAAGCATCTTATATAGCTGTTTAGACTGATAAAAATGAGTCCTACCACCATGCTTAAAGTTTTTATATATACACAAATCCTGAACACATGATGTGCCAAGTAAAGTTACTGTAGTACAGCAGTTTGTCTTTAAAGTGTAGTACACTTAAAAATACACCGCAGGCCTCTTCTTTACTTTATATTTTAATGAGCCATACCGTATCTGAAAGAGAAAGTTGTGTTAGAAATCAAGTGTTACCATTTAAGTTGCATAAAAATTACCAAGACAAAAAGGTGATTTTTAAAAAACAACAACATTTTTTATGATTCAACTTCAGCATATTTCAATTCAGTTGCCACAACCAGGTACACCTCTACCCTGATATAACGCGACCCGATATAACATGAATTCGGATATAACGCAGTAAAGCAGCGCTCCGGGGGGGCAGGGCTGCGCACTCCGGCGGAACAAAGCAAGTTCGATATAACGCGGTTTCACCTATAACGCAGTAAGATTTTTTGGCTCCCGAGGACAGCGTTATATTGGGGTAGAGGTGTATTATATAGGATTAGACCACTCGATACAGGACTAGATTCAATAAATTCATCCAGCTATCATGACAGGGACTGAACATGTTACTTGTTAAGATCTTACAGCAGTCATGAAACTCCCAGAGAGTGGTTTACAGAATGTGCCCTTCTGCCCGGCAGCCTCGTGTGGGATTCTGCATAGTTTTGTTTTGTACTATCTATCTATCTACATAGTTACTAGGAAGTTGTCTGAGGAGACAGGATGCTAATACCCAGCTGTTTATCTCGCCTGATCCCACCAATGCTATCACACACCTTACCGAAGGTTAGGCAGAGGTTGGGGCATAGAGGGCTAGCTGATTGAAAGTCAGCAAGACCAAGATATCGGCAGGTTGGAGAAGTAACCAAAATATATACCCTCTTACTTGGGATTGTGTACTGGCCATCTAATATTAAAATTCATTGCCTGGTGATACTGCTGGACTCCCAGCTGATGTTACATAGCCATCCAGTAGCGAGAATAGCTTTATTTCAGCTACAGCTGGCTTGAAACATGGAGTCATTTCTTTTGTATAAAGACCCTGCTGCTACCACCCATGCATCTGTCACCTCCAACTCAGATTATTGCAGCAGGCTTTACTTGGAGCTTCACCTTAAATAAATGCAGAAGCTGAAATGTAAAATGGCATAGTCCATAACAACTCATTTGGTAAAAAGGTATTTGGAAACACGACACCAATACTCTAGGATCTGCTCTGACTGCATCTTGATTTCCAGACAGAATTTAGAGTGATGTTTTGAGTGACAAAGCCCTAAATTACCTGGGATGTGCATAAGAGAGACTGCCTTTCCCCTTATTGTCCTGTACAGCTCCAGTTAAAGGTGCTTGAGCATGAGAAGGAGCTGTCAGCCGGGCCTTCTTCATGAGTGGCCTTCTGCTTAGAAAGCTACTCTCTTTCCCACCAGGGCCGGCTCTAGGATTTTTGCCGCCCAAAGCAAAAACAATTTTGGCCGCGCCCCCCCCCCCCCGTTTTTTAATTACCCCACCCCCAGGCCCGCCTCAACTCCGCCCCTTCCCCAAATCCTCAGCCCTGCCTCCTCCCCCCAGGCTCTCAAGCCTGGGAGGGAGGGGGAGCAGCGGCGCGCGAAACAGCTGTTTCGTGCGCCACGGCCGCTTGGGATCTCCCCCTCCCTCCCAGGTTTGAGAGCCTGGGAGGGAGGGGGAGACTCCGAGTGGCCGCGGTGCGGGCGCCGCTTCTCCCCCTCCCTCCCAGGCTCTCAAGTCTGGGAAGGAGGGAGGGGGAGCAGCGGCGCGCGAAACGGCCGCTCGGGATCTCTCCCTCCCTCCCAGGTTTGAGAGCCTGGGAGGGAGGGGGAGACCCCGAGCGGCCGCGGGGCGCGAAACAGCTGATTCGTGCGCCGCTGCTCCCCCTCCCTCCCAGGCTTGAGAGCCTGGGAGGGAGGGCAGTAGCCGCGTGCGAATCAGCTGTTTCGCGCGCCACGGCGCGCGAGCGGCAGCGGAGGTGAGCTAGGGCGGCCGGGGCACATTTTTAGGGGCGGCACGGCCAGCGCCAGAATGCCGCCCCAAGCACCAGCTTGTTTTGCTGGTGCCTAGAGCCGGCCCTGTTTCCCACCTCCATTTGCATCTAGAACAGGCCAAAATTTGTTGACCTTCAGGATGTGCTGAAAAACCCAGACTTCTGACAGGCAGAAATGTTGTGAAGAGGACTGCCATGTGTGTTTATGTTGCAGTATTGTTGATTTGTGATTTGTTTGATGATGCTCCTGGTTCTCATGTTGTATCTTTAAATCCGTATGAAGAGCGTGTAGAGCCCGGCATAGGAGCTTTTTTCCTCTTTGCGTTATAAATCAAAGTACAGTATTTATTAGCACTTGTTCAAAGTATCCATAGGATACAACAAAAATGTGAATGGTCCTATCCCTTATAGGATCCCTGTATGCATAGTGCGGGGTTGCATCAGCCACACCTCAAATGAGATGTCATGACAGTCAGCTCCCTCCCTTCAAGCTGTTTCTAGACTCTGGGCCTGTTGTTTCACCATTACTGTGATAAGTACACATTTGGGAGACAGTGCTCAGAGAGTAAAAAGCTTAATTTCTTTTATTCTTTTATTCAATTATATTTATATCTTCAGTATGTTTGTTTCCCTTTGTCTTGTATAGTTAACTATTCTTCTCTTGTTTCCCTTTAGAAGACAGAAAAATGAGTGGCGGCTTTTTGGACCATAACTACACATGCTGTGTTCCACATTCCACTTACAATTTAGAACCACCCTATGTCCTTTATAAATAAAATATTCTGATTTCTTGGACTATTATGTTTTCAAATTACATTGTTATTAATGGAATGCAATACTTTCAAATTAAACGCTGCACTTGCCTCTTTACGGCCTTTAATACTTTTCACAGATTTCATGCTTTGTGATCGTCGGAGACCCCTCTGAGCAAACATCTCATCTTCTGAATGTGTCCCCTCCATTTCCTCATCTGTTTTATCATCTCCAGAATCTTTTTTCAATGGAATTCTGTAACCTAAAATAAAGCACATCAGGCAGAAGTTTGTATGCCATAAGTCTGTATAAATAGTGGTAGCACAAACAAAGTATTTGTAGAGACAGTGCAAATGATGAAATTCAGGAAAGTTAAAGCGGTTTCTTAACTCATTAGATGCTATAAAAGCTTTTTAATTTATTGAATTTTGCTGAAAAAACACATGAAAATTTAGTCCATTTTAACAAGTACATTCTTTACTTATCTAAAATGTAGCTATGATTTCTTTGTGGAAAATCCATCAATTGCCATCTGTTTCAAGATAGGAGAGCAAACAATAGTACACTATAAAAATGTCAGGCAGAGCAAAAGCCATTCATTGGCCCATGCCACGTAATCCTTAAAATTATGCTGGCCATGATACAGTGATTTCCTTTAAGTTGTCTCTACTGGCAGTGTAATTGTTTAGATAGTGAAGATCAAAGCCACCCTGCTACCATTTGCTGTTTTCCTGGAGGAGTTCTTTCTTGAGCCATTGCAGTTTGGGATTAACACCAAATACTGCACACACATGGCAAGTACAGACCTGCCTTTTAAGTAATACTTGAAGTTTCAAATCAGATTTTTTTATTGCGGTTTTAAAAGGGACACACTTTTAAATGGGCTATTTCACTTTTCAGATAAAAAATATCCTTTACGTAGCACGTCCTGAATAGAGAAAACCCACCATGGTTAAATGACAAGGTTCCAGAGATTATTCAAGACAGACAGGTATCCTTAAGAAAATGAAAATGCAGTCCTAATAAAGCCAATAGAAAGCAGCATAAACTATGGCAGGCAAAATACAAGATGGAAGGTAGAAGGGCTACGATAGAACTTGAAGAACTAATAGTCAAAAATATAAAATAAATTATTTAACTATCAGAAAAAACAGTTACCAAGAGTAACTGTTGTTCTTTGAGATGTGTTGCCAATATCCATTTCAAGTAGGTGTGTGCGTGCCGTGTGCACAGTCATCGGAAGGTTTTTCCCCTAGCGGTACCAGTCAGGTCGGCTTAGATGCCCTCTGGAGTCACACCTTCATGGCGCCGCATATAGGTCCCTGCCGAACTGCTGCCTCCTCAGTTCCTTCTTGCCGGAGGCTTCAACAGAGGGGAAGGCGGGTGGGTCTTGGAATGGACATGAGCAACACATCTCAAAGAATAACAGTTACAAAAAGATAAGTTGCCATTTTTCTTCGAGTGCTGCTTCATGTCGATTCCAAGTAGGTGACTCCCAAGCAGACTGTCGGAGGAGTCAGTCATCGGAGCTCATGGATTCGCTGATTGAAGCGCCACTCTGCCCAAAGCTGCATCATCCCTGGCATGCTGGATGATGGCATAATGCAAAGTGAACGTGTGGATTGATGACCAGGTTGCTGCCCTGCAAATCTCCTGTATAGAGACTTATGCCAGGAATGCGGCCGAGGAGGCCTGCGCCTTTGTGGAATGCGCTGTTAGAGCTGGGACTGGCACTTTCGCCAGGACTTAACAAGCTCGAATGCAGGACGTGATCCATGATGAAATTCTTTGGGATGATACAGGGAGACCCTTCATCCTGTCCACTATAGTGACAAAGAGCTGATTAGACTTTCGGAATTTTTGTTTTTTCAACATAGAAAGCCAGTGCCTGCCTGACATCCAGAGAGAGGAGCCTTTGTTCCCAGCTGTAGGCATGTGGCTTTAAGATAAAAATACTGGGAGGAAGAGGTCATGACTTGTGTGAAACTGAGATACCAATTTTGGCAGGAAGGCTGGATGAGGCCGCAACTAGACCTTGTCTTTACAGAAGACCATATATGGAGGCTTGGATGTCAAGGCCTTGAGCTCAGACACCCTCCTGGCTGAAGTTATTGCTATCAGGAATGCTACTTTCCATAAGGAGGTCCAGGAGCAAGCATGTTGCTAAGGGCTCGAAGGGAGGTCCCATTAATCTGGGAGAGCACCAAGTTAAGGTCCCATGCTGATAACGGATGGAAGACTGGAGGGTATAACCTATCTAGGCCCTTGAGAAAATGACCTACCATCGTTCTAGCAAAGACTGATCGACCGTCCACCCTGGGTGGAATGCCGAGATGGCCGCCAGGTGAACCTTTAAGGATGACTCCACCAGACCTGAGTGCTTCAAGTGCAACAGATAGTCCAAGATGAAGGGTACTGAAGCTTGAATCGGAGATGTGCCCTTCTGTGTCACACAAATTGAAAAGCTCTTCCACTTGGCTAAGTAGCTCTAGTAGACAGCTTTCGGCTGCCAAGTAGGACCTCCCTGACAGATGCGGAGCATGCCAACACCATGTGGTTTAGCCAGGAAGCTTCCATGCTGTGAGGTGGAGAAACTCAAGGTCAGGATGCTGAAGGTGACTGTGGTCTTGAGTGATGAGGTCTGGCACCTATGGCAGGGCGATCAGAGTGGCTACTGACAGTTCCAGGAGTGTTGTGTACCAGTGTTGGCAGGGCCAGGCCGGTGCTATCAGGATGACTGATGCTGTCCCTCTGTCCCTTCTGACCTGGAGCAGGACCTTGTGAACGAGCGGGAAGGGCCGGGGGGGGGGGGGGGGGGAAGATGCATAGAACAGATGGTCCTTCCAGGGAAGGAGAAATGTGTCTGCATTCGAGCCTGGGCTGAGATTCATGAAGGAGCAAAACTGCTGACACTTCCTGTTCAATTTCATCACGAACAGGTCCACCTGGGGAATTCCCCACCATTGGAAGATGCTGTTCACAATGTCCAGGTGAACCAACCACTCGTGGCCTCGGAAGGATCTGCTGAGGTGGTCCGCCAGCTCATTCTAGGATGCCAGAAGGTACGACGACTCTAGGTGTATTGAGTGACCTATGCAGAAGTCCCACAGTTTGAGGGCTTCCTGGTATAAGGGAGGAGAGCGCTCCACCCTGGGTGTTTATCTAAAACAAACATCATTGTTGTATTGTCTGTCATGACTGATACACACCTGCCCTCCAGGTGGGATTGGAAGGTTTGACAGGCTAAGCGAACTGCCCTCAGCTCTCTGACATGGATATGGAGTGAGTTCTGCTTGGGACCAGAGGCCTTGGATCCTGAGGGCCCCAAGATGCACACCCCACCCCAACATTGACGCATCCATGACCAGCAACATCGATGGTTGCCACCTGGAGAAAGGCACTCCTGCACAACTGCCTGAGGGTTGAGCCACCAATGGAGGGATTTGACAACCCGAGGAGGAAGCGAGACTACCTTGTCCAAGCTCTCCCAGCTTGGACGGCATACTGAAGCCAGCCAGGCCTGAAGGGGTCTGAGCCGGAGCCTTGCATGCTGGACTACATATGTGCAAGCGGCCGTGTTAGCGAGCAGCTTCAAGCAGTTCGGTGCCGTCATGATGGGGAAAACGTTGAGTCTCCTCTATGATGGGGCACATGAAAGCGCAACTCTGACAGGAACGCCCTGGCTTGGGTGGAGTCTAGGACTGCTCCTATAAACTCTATCCTCTGGTTTGGGGATAGAGTGTACTTGGGCACATCCAGCAATAGACCCAAACAGTCGAAGGTCGATTGTATCAGATGTACACGTGCCTTTACTTGAGCCCTGGAGCGGCCCTTGACAAGCCAGTCGACGAGACATGGGAACACCTGCCATCTTCTCAGGTAGGCGGCCACGACTGTCATGCATTTGGTGAACACCCGAGGGGCTGCTGACAGGCTGAAGGGAAGGACTGTAAACTGGTAATGGTTGTGATTCACTACGAACCTGGGAAACAGTCTGTGGGATGGGACTATTGATGCGCAAGTATGTGTCCTCCTGAGTAAGAATGAAATAGACGTCTCTGTGGTGCAGCCCTTCAACACCGGCAGTGACCATCGCCTGCTTAGAGCGAAGTTGATTTTCGACAAAGTAGTGGAAAAGAAAGCTTTACAGATGGCAAACAGGAAACAGCGCCTGAAGACATTCAATGAAGCAAAGCTGAAAAAAACGATTTCTGGGTTTGACTGGAGCCAGACAGAAAAGTGTGATGAGGACTATAGTATCTTTGCTGACAAGCTGAGATGTTGCATAAAAGCAGCTGAAATTGAAAAGATGAAGAAGGCAAAGGGAAGAATCTCGAACGAAACAAAAAGCTTGTTAGAGAAGCGGAGAAATATGAAAAGGAGCTCAGATAACAACCTCAAGTACTCCATTCTGTGCAAGCTTATACGGTGAAAACTGAAGGACAACTTTGAGAACTTCCGGAAAGAAAAGCTCCTTAAAACAGCTGAATCACGCAAGAGCCTCAGGACATGCAAGCGGGAATTGGCACAGTATAGATTGAGCGTAACAGCATTGAAGAACAAGGATGGACAGACAGTAATTGACAGAGCAGGGATGGAGGAGGTCTGCAAGGACTTCTATACACAACTGTTCAAATCAAGAATCAACGTCCCTCTCCCAACGCTCCAAGAGTCAGAAGAATGCGTCCCCCCAATAATCGTCAGCGAAGTCCGAAGTGCACTACACCAGATGAAGAAGGGAAAAGCTTCAGGCAAAGATGGAATAACGTCAGAAATGATTTCCGCAGGAGGCGAAAAACTTTGGAAGGCCCTCGCTTTAAGATTCAGTCGATATCTCGAAGAAGGAAAAATACCATCAAGCTGGAAGAAGTCGAATACCATCTTGCTGTACGGGGGGGGGGGGGAGAGAAAATCGAGAAAATCTTAAGAACTATCACCCTATATGCCTGTTCTCTCATATCTATAAACTCTTTACAAAAGGTGATAGCGAACCAACTCTCGCAGAGTCTGGATGAACAACAGCCTAGAGAGCAGGCAGGGTTTTGAAGAAATTTCAGCACGATCGACCATATATTTACCCTTAGCCTGCTCCTAGAAAGAGCGAGGGAATACAAACTCCTGTTGTGCATTGCTTTCGTCGACTATGAAAAGGCCTTCGATAGCATTGAGTTCAACCCTTATTAAAGGCACTCGCAGAGCAGGGCATTAACATGCAGTACATCAGTCTGTTGAAGGAAGCGAATACTGGATGTACAACAGACATTACTCTCCTCAAAACTCCCCTCCGCATCCCAATCGAGAAAGGCGTAAAGCAAGGAGATACGATTTCACCGAAACTATTTACTGCCTGCCTCGAAATGGTTATGAACAAGATCAATTGGAGGAGTGCTGTTAACATAAATGGAGAACGATTATCTCATCTCAGATTCGCGGACGACATCGTACTAATTGCCGAAAGCACCAACCAACTGCGGAGCATGCTACGAAGACTCAACAAGAAAAGCAGTCAGGTCAGTCTGAAAATGAACCGCTGCAAAATGAAATACATGCAATCAGACCTCTTACGAAAAGCCTGAATAATGGTAACAGGAGAAGAAATTTAAGAAGTGGAACAGTACATATATTTGGGCCAAGAAATTAATATGCGCCAAGACATGAACAGAGAACTCTTGCGAAGGATTCGGGCAGGATGGTGTGCATTTAATTCCATCAAGGACGTCCTCAAAGGAAAAATCGACAAGACCACGCATACAAATATCTTCAATTCAACAGTGCTGCCAGCCATGCTGTATGGCAGTGAAACGTGGGCACTGACAAAGAAAGAAGAACAGCGGCTGTCAGTAGCTGAAAGGGCAATGGAACGAACTATGTTGGGAATTTCCCTTCTGGATCGTATCCCAAATGAAATGACTGGAGAACGCAGCGGTGTGAAAGATATTGTCATGGAAAGCAGATATAATAAGATATGATGGGCGGGCCACATAGCAGGGCTCACGGACAATAGGTGGACTGCAATCATTACTGAGTGGTACCCGCGAGAACAGGAGAGACCACCTGGTCAGCCTCCAAGAAGATGGGAAGATGACATCGTTAAATGTTTCGGACGAACATGGAGAAGAAAGGCAAGAATGCGAGAAGAATGGCGGACGTGTTGTGATCGGCGCAGTCTTAACAACAGCTGAAGACCGATCGATCCAGATGATGTGTCCTTCAAGTCAAGGGTGGCGTACCAGTCGCCCGGATCCGGGAGGGGATGATGGTGGCCAAAGAGATCATGCGGAACTTCTGTTCCTTCATGAATCTGTCGAGTATGGGTCTGAGACCCCCTTTGGCTTTGGGGTTCAGGAAATATCGGGAGTAAAAATCCTTGCCCCATAGGCCCTGAAGGACCTCCTCTACCGCTCCTGAGACAGAGCATTTACACCTCCTGCATGAGAAGCTGCTTGTGAGAAGAGTCCCTGACGAGGAACAGGGGAAAGGGAGGGGAGGAGCAGAATTGGAGAGAATATCCCACAACTACTGTACGGAGAACCCAGCGTTCTGAGGTTATCTGGGCCCACGCAGGATACAAGTGGGATAGACTGTTCAGAAAACAGGGAGAAGGATCCGGTGACTGGACTGGTGCATTGCCTGCAGGCACACCATCAAAAAGGCATGCCTGGAACCAGAGGACTGCCTCACTGAGCCCTGGCCTTGATTAGACGGAGGCTGGGGAGGTCTGTGTCTGTTATTAAATAAAATAAATATATGGAGATATACCTATCTCACAGAACTGGAAGGGACCTTGAAAGGTCATCAAGTCCAGCCCCCTGCCTTCACTAGCAGGACCAATGTACATATAATGTATTAGTTATCTAGAAACACCACGCACATAGCAGCTGCATCACCTATAATACAACCATATGTACACATACAATAGGAATTTATAGGCTTTTCCACTGCCCAACTCTCATATCTTATTGACGTGATGGTCTCTATGCCGGGGACTTCCTGGGAATTAATCCTCAGCTCAGGTTAAGGTCATCACCTCCTCCAGATAGCTATTTATCCCCAGGAAATGCCCTGTATGATTATTATATAAATAATGGAAGCCATTTTTTATGTAAGACTTACCTTCGGCTTTTCAATACTTAAATCAGAGGTAGTCAATTATTTTTTGTCAAGGTCCAAATTTCTTGGTCAAAGGTATAGTCAAGGTCCAGGCTCCAGAGAAAATAATAAATAATAATAAACCAACACTAGTGATAAGTAAATGAAAAGATTTCGGGGTCCATTCAAAAGCGTCTGGCAGTCAGGATTTGGCCCACAGTCCACCTATTAACTACCCCTGACTTAATGAAACAGAAAGGAGGAAAATAAAGCAGAACTATTCCTTTGTAAGAGGCAGCAGCTAGGATTATAATTTTAGTCAGAACTTCAGCTATAAGTAAGGCTACGATTATATCACGAACTCATGGAATCCGTGACTTCCATTGACCTCTGTGACATTTTCTGCCCTGGGGCTGGAGCTCCCAGCCACCCTCCACCCTGGTGGGGACCCCCCCCCGCAGCTGCCCAGCATGCAGTTGGGGGACCCCCTGCATTTCCCTGGCTGCAACAGGGGGAACCTGCAGCTCCCAGCTGCCCCGGGGGCAAGGGGACTCCGCAGCAGCCCAGCCCTGCAGGCAGGGGATCCCGGAGCCTCCATACACTGCAGTGGTGGGGGACCCGGGAGCCCCAGCAGCAGTGGGTGCCAAACCCACCTACCCCTTTCGTCAGGGATATTTTTAGTGAAAGTCAGGGACAGGTCACAGGCTTCTGTGAATTTCTGTTTATTGCCTGTGACCTGTCCATGACTTTTATTAAAAATATCCATGACAAAAACTTAGCCTTAGCTATAAAGGATGGTGTCTATCCTTCTGAAATTTTTCATTTTCTTTAAAGTAGCACAGAGATTCATAAGCGCTATTCATTAATAATGGAAGTTGAGATACCTTCCAGAAACTTTACTGTTTAATCTACAGTATCAAAAAATTCTGGAGAACCACCTGTTAACTTGTGCATTTGCACATAACATATGGCATTTCAGTTTCTGTGCTGTGTCACCAAGTACTATTCTTCACTCCCAAATTTTAATTTTCCCATGACAACTCCTCAATTGACTAAAGTTATTTTTGTTGCTACAAGCATGTTCACCTTTTAACCAGTGACTTTGCCACCTTTTTAAAAAAGCCTGTTACATTCACCCTTTTTTCATTAGTTTGTTCTCTTCCAATTTACTTAATTGCCACAACTTTTCACATATTCCATGACACCAACAGTGACAATTATGGGTCACATCCAATAAATCTGACTTGCACTTCAGCATTACTGTTTTAGTTAGCAACACAAACCACAGACTCAACAAGATAGATACGAGGATAATCTATTTGCTATCTCACCCAGTAGAGCCATGAAGGGAAAAGAACCACCAAGAACCACCAGTTCAGAACCTCAGTTATGATGGATATAATCCTAGTTGAAAATGTTACGTATCAAGCCAAATCTATTCAAATTTGCAGGAAGAGATTGGGGTTTTTTCCACCACCAATATTTAAGAGAATAAAAAAGTTCTTGCTTTTTCCACTTCCTGGCTTTTACATATCAGAATTTAACTACAACAGGAGTAGCCCAAAACTTTAACAAGATACATACCCAGAGACTCACTGACAGAACTCTTGGTTTTCTTTTTGGTTTCAGGTAAAGTCTGATAGGGTCTTTGTCCCACTGGCTCATCTCCTTGAATAGCTGTTAAGTCATGCATACTGAAACTTCTCAACCGTTCAGTTATTGCACCTTGACCCTGGAACACAATAATAGCACTTTTCAAGAACAAATGGAGAAGCCTTTAGATTTGCTCTTCAAATTGAGGAAAGGTTAAGTACATGCTTTCTTGCTGTATTACAAAATTCTCTTAACAGAGACATGCAGTAGATGTTCATTTGTTTTAAGCAGCATTCATGTTTGTGTTTTTTCCTCATGTAAATACTCTGACATACTATGGACACATGGAATATTCAAGACTATCAACTTTATAAATGTTACATGTGTCTTTATGGGATTGTATTCTGGCTCCATTGGAAAGTTACAGGAGCTTCCTGCAGGAACTAAAGTCACAGGGCAAATCCTTAGACAAGGAACAAGTCTGGAGAAGCTTTACCCTCTGAGAAGATCGTATATACTGGCATGACCTCATTAAACAGGCTGTCAAAGAAAGAACAAAAAACTATACATGTGACCACCTTAACATGGGGAGAGAGGTCATTCCCCTTGATCCAAGAAGTGACAGACTTCAGACTGGGCCCAGAGGGGCAGGCCCTCTGAGAGGACCTGAAGTACTTTAAAATCTGCGAAGGTCCCCATGTGGAAGATAGGTGACACCTGGTAAACCAGACATGCATGTAAGCAGTTTGTTGTTTTTAAGATGTGTTCTCTACAATGCTTTTGTTCCAAATAAATACTTTGCTTTACGAAGGTTGGCTGGTCACGGATTAACTCTAGTTGCCCCTGAGAGAACAGGACTAAGTGCTAAAACTAAATTCAGACTTGCTGAGATGATCACAGTGAATTAAAGAATTGCAGCCTAAATCCCCAGTCTAGACACAGAGAATTGTGGGACTCTGCCCTGAGAAACATGATGGCTAGAGGCCTGATGCCTAGTGGGGTACCCTGAAGGAGGCCACAAAGGGGTCAGAGGTGCAGTTACCCTGAGAACTGTGACCAGGAGCATTTTGTTCAAGCTTAACATTAGATTATACCTTGTAAAAGGAATTTTTAAAAATCATGAATTAAGTTTGTAGTTCCAATTCCTAATGCTTTTGGACACTGCTTATATTTCTTTCTGATTTATTTATTCCTTATTCTAGGTGGATTGAAGAGATTTTCCCCAAAAAAGCCTTTAATGCCTGATCCATCAGACAATGTATCACCTAGTACCACTTTTCAAACATCTGAATGTAGTAGTAATAGCCCTTTATGTAATATATTTTGGTAATTTTAATTAAGATGTACACATACTTGTTTCTCCACAGTATGAAAAGTATTTAAAAATAGAAGATCAATCAATAAACATGCTGATAAGATACTATACTTTTGTCCTACATACACAGTAGTGTGTTTTGCCTCGGGTCACTGTTGTGTCGTGCATTGCAATACAATCTGCATGCAGTGAATGAGGCAAAGGAGATATATTTTTATCATTGATCAATAAGTACACCCCAGCTTCAATCACTACACAATACCCAATCTTTGCAGCGAGGGACCCAAAATGAAGAACAGACCCACACGAACACCCGTTTACAATCTAACTCTTTCACTGAGCATTACCTAATTATTTCTGTGGAACTAATATAATATAATATATCTGACAATGAAATGGACTACTGTAATGCACATGCACAGAGAAGAATTAGAGTTGCAATCCTAGTATTTAATGTTTCCCAATTTTAGTAATCTACTGTGCAGCTATATTCTTCAGTGTAGATTTTGGATAGAACTTTTAAGTTTGTTTTCAAGAGAACATAGAAAAAGTAGAAGTGTTTGGCAGAGAGGAGGGTAATACTATGTCCTATGAAAGCTGTGCACTCAGTGAGGCAAGGGCTCTTGTGGAGCACTGCCTCATTCAATGTGCATATAAAAGATGATACAGAATGGTTCCATCAGGGCTCTTTCATCCCATATATACCCTCCAAGATTGAAAAAGTCAATCAACTTTGTTATGCAGATAGCAAATAAAACATTGGAAATCTTTTTTTTTTTTTTTTTTTTAAACGAAAAGGTCTTGCACATCCTTAATTACATTTTACGGAACACAGAGGATGAAACTGGAATAACTTTCATATACTATTGGAGAGCAGTGATTGTGACTTTCTACACACGTTCACTGTGTGCAGCGCAACAGGTCCCTATCCTGACTGGGGCCTCTAGGCGCTGCTGCTAATGAACAGTAATGAAGGAGCTACTGAAGAAACAATTCCGTGGCAGACCATCTAGCAGACCAATATTATTCTTCATAACATCATACAATGGAACCCAAAATGTCAGTCAAAAAAGCCACTTCTAATGACTAGAATTTAAGGGTCACAAAATGATGAAAGATACTTAATAGAAAAATATCTTTTAAATGATGCATTCATCAGGATCAAGACTTTTCTCACTCTGCAGCTCGAATTTCCACAGGAACATTAGTTTACTACAGGATGAAATACCCTTAAATCCAATTCTCAACTTCACACACTCCTCACTCCTCTGACTTAGCTGATAATTTGTTAAACTCTCAATAATTATTTTCCAGCATGGTACTTCCCACTACGCTGCCCAAAAAGCATAAAACCCCTCCTCAGGTCTCAGACCACATGATTTTGTAACAGTGGCCTGGTTAAGATCATCCTTCCACTAATGTATTCAAAGGCAACAGGGATCCTTTAACCAGCTCCAGGAGCTGAGTTCCCTGAGCATCTGCTGCTGTGCTGTTTTCTAGGCTTTTCCCGTTTGCCTGTCTTCACCTCTGACTCCTCCTGCTCCCTAGTTCTGGCTCTCTGACTCCCTGGTGCTTGGCTCCATGGAACACTGCAGAGAGAATATACTGTAATTAACTCCCCATTATGTGGAAAGTTGGAGAGGAAGAGGCAGCTGCAGGCAAATACTGGCAGGCCACGGAAACAAAGCAAAATTTTATCTGCAGCAAATTGATGTATTCCACAGTAAAAGTGCTGCAGTGTGAAGTCCATGGTATCTTGGAAAAATGCCAAATTCTGCAATTTCAGAATCCATGAGCTCCTGATTGAGATGAATGGAGTAGTTCACATCTCTCACAGGTACTGTTGCAGACTCTCTACAGACACAGGCAAATACTGCTGCATCAGTTTACACTGCACATGTTTTCAAGGCTATCTTAAAGATTAAAATTCTCTTTTAAATGAATAAAGATTTTTGAAGCACAATTCCACATGAAGGGTTAACTACACAGCTGTGGAATCACTGAATACCTGGGACACCAAACATACTCACTAAATAAAAGATTAAAATACAAGCAGTGTATTTAGGGCTCCCTCACCATAGTGCACTGCTGCACATATTAACCCATGCTTCTGTTTTTGTTTTAATTAGTTTCTTAAGGTGTCACACAGTCTCAACATTTTATGATTCCAAATCCAAAAAGAGAGGTGCAGGCAAATCTTTGGGTTCAATATCACAATCCATTCCCCACACACAAGTCTAAGTAATTTCAGAACAGACTCTCAGATATCATCATATTTTTAAATACTGTAGTTGACATGCTTTGGCAAAAAGCATGTTGTCACTGCACATAGACTAACTTCACAAAAATCTGACCAAGGGCACATTTTAGACTAAGAAAATTGACTGTGTTTTAATTTGTGTTAGCTAATGCAGGTTAATTAATGGTGTTTGAAACATCAATTAGCACCAATTGTAAACAAACAGTGATGTTTAAAAACTTGTTAGCTGATGGTGGTTAACACTGTTGGTGCATGCCTAAGTATACCTTCATGTTGTTTACTTAAGATGGAACAAGTAGTTGTGTGGTCTAAGCTCTTCCTTAGGGCAAAAGCAATTAAAGGCCTCATTTTCAGGAAAAAACGTTTTCTCTGGGTGATACAGTGGAAAAAGTAAGCCCTATCCCATTAGGCTGCGATTAATACGGAGAACAGAAGGAGGAGGTGCCTGTGATGCAGCAGCCTTATGTTCCCCTTATCTATGAAAGGCTTTGGCTGCTGGAGTTTTTCCACCAAAAGCAGCCTTACTGAAAGGTTAACTGACCAATCTGGCCTTGAATGTCTGATCAGCTAACCACTGCTTCAGCCAAAGAAGCCTTTCCACTGTTATGAAGGCCACTATGGTTCTCAACATGGTCCTAATGATGTATGTAAAGTCTGACAAAGATGAAACTGCAGAGACTGATCATAGCAGCCTCTGAGTCAACTTTGACTGTTCAGCCCTCTCAAATGTATCTGAGTTTTCCTCTAGCAGGATAAAACGTGTAGATAGCCATTTCAAAAGCTTGGCCAGATAATTCAAAATGATCTCCCTGCGTGACCTTGGGCAAGTCACTTATCTCTCTGTGCCTCAGTTCCCCATCTATAAAATGGGATATTAGTAATTTCCAACCTCACATGATACTGTGAGGGTGAATACATGGAAGATTGTTAGGTGTTCAGATACTAGAGTGATGGAGCCATAAGTACTGAAGATCTCTCTTCAAAAGTAGACTCTACCTTTGTTGATTTGCCCTGAGGGAAGCACCCCCTTTAACAGAAATTGTTGTCCACATGATTCTCCTGACTCCTTGAGAAAGGGTATTCTCATTTACCAGCCAAGTGCAACTATCCTAACATCGTCCTCTGGGGATCACCCTGGGAGGCAGATATACTAAAACCATCACAGGAAGTTCACCAAGGCAGAGAGACAGGCAGGCTCAAGGCCATCTGTAACACCCTGGGTATACATGTGGAAAACTACACAGTGTGGGTTGTCCCAGTTGTAAAAGAATTTCTGGAACTGCAAGCCTCATTCTTCAGTGTCAGCTATTAAAGGTATTCTTCTCTTCACTTGTTGGAGGCAGGAACAACCGACTTGGGTAAGCTAGCAAGCCCTTTATATACACAAGGAATGAAATCACCAGAAAGAACATATATGCAGTCTCCAAGTGCTAGCACGAAGGAATTACACCCAAGCTTTTGGATTGGCATAGCACATTAAAGAGAGAATTTCTGATATTAACAATATAGTTTAAGAGTTGCAGGGAGCTTCCTCTCTCTCTGCGCACTCTTTACAATCATATTGATATCTTAATGTCTTTGGTACTATGACTGTCATTTTTCCCAAGCAACTTATTGCACTGGATTAATTGTACAGATATTCATGAGGATGCATAACAACTTACAAATAGAATAAGTATCCTTCCATTCACAGCTGAATGGCTTTGAAATCCAAACTTCATTGACACTAAGGAAGAAACTATTTGTTACCTCAGAAAGAAAGGAATAGTTGGGTCTCAATGTAACTTCAAATTCTGTATCTTTGAATATTCGTGGCCAGCCAGAAGTATATCATTGTGATGTAATCATGGCCGGCCAGCCAGATACTGTAGGGATGGAAATGACCACAAAGTAATAGTATAATACTGCAGGTGGTCATTTTATCTTTTCAGAGTGCACAGTGTGGCAAATTAAAATAGGAGTGTTCTCCTCAAACTGCAATACTAACCTTCTTTTAAAAAGGAGTTCACATTAGTTAAAAATGGCTACTTTTGATATTCCCTCCCAGCCCCCCATTCCCACTCTGATATTTAGGGCATTCTACCCTAGGAATATATTTTGTTTAAAATTGTTATGGCTTCAGGCATGTAGCATTAATAACTTTAAATGATTAATACATGAGAAAAAACAACCAACCACCACCAATATGAAACAGATGTCCACCAAACATAAGCTCACCATGCACTTTTCTTTATAATTACAATGATCTTTAGAAGCACCACTCAGGCAGAAAAATCTCACTTTTAAAGAATTAAGGAGCCCTAGAAAATAAAAGTTTGGATATTTTTTCCAAGTCTTGTTTAAAAATAAATCTTTACACAAAAGAATTTTTCTTTTAATTATAACATTTTAAAAGGTAGACAGCTGTTTATACAAACTCTACAATAGTATGAATTACAGTATTCACCAATTTTATTTGTATTATAAGTTATATTTAGGTAATAAGACGTAAGGTGTGTTAGATGTTGGGACAGCAACAGGCTAGTTTTTTGCTGGGCTGACTGGCATCACACCAGAGACTGCTGAATCAATTTATCACATCTTAATGATACAGGTGAATATTTAGGTTTATAGATATAACATTTTACATTTCAGACCAAGAAAAATGTTTTGTAATTAATATTCCAATGGAAACTTTAAAACATATTCCGTGTAGTGTCTGAACATCCCAAACAGTGCAACATGCACTAGTGTATGAAAACCAGAAAGTGAAACTGCTTACATTGTTGTCAAGAGAAATATCAAAATCTGAACAATCTGGGACATAGAATCATAGACTATCAGGGTTGGAAGGGACCTCAGGAGGTCATCTAGTCCAAACCCCTGCTCAAAGCAGGACCAATCCCCAGACAGATTTTTGCCCCAGATCCCTAAATGGCCCCCTCAAGGATTGAACTCACAACCCTGGGTTTAGCAGGCCAATGCTCAAACCACTGAGCTATCCCTCCCCCCCATCCTATCTGAGATGTTATTAATTAAAAAAAAAAAAAAAAAAAAAGACAGATATCTTTAAAATGTGAAAATATTCCTTTTATGGAAGTCTGTTAAATTTTCTTCATTGGATCCAAAAGCCCAATTAATCTTTAGTAAAGATTAAACTATACTAGTCAGTTCAACCTCTTCAATCTTCTATGTTAATCAAAACACATCTTTCAAGCGTACAAGTTGTTTCCAGACTTATTTCACTAATTGTAAGTTGAGAGCTTTCTTGGTTGACTTCATTAGTGGCTTTTCAATCAAATATTTTGGGAAACCCCCTTCATTAATTTCAGTTAAGTTGCAGGCAACCATGAATATGTACAAGTTATTAAAATGACATTGCGTTTTATTCAGCTCTACGATTTCATATAAAAACACTACTCAAAGCAAGAATATGCAGATCAGACAACTATGATGCAAGCTTTCATGTAGTGCATTACTTTAAAAATTTGATCTGAAATCACAAACTAGGAATTAATCACATAAAACAGCTTTTATCTGTGGTAGTAATATTTCATGCCTTATTTTGCAGATGTAGTTACCTCAACTTGATTGAAGGAAGACAGCAGAAAGAAGCCAGAAATCCTGTAAACAGTGTGATTACCAGCAAGAAAATGCAACAAAGACAGAAAAAAAGAATGTTGATCTTTCACTAGTTGCTTGAACATAACATTGTAGTCTATATTTTAATTTACCACTCAACTGATATCCATTATCCAAAAATTTACATGCTATTCATTTTAAAACTAACATAGTATAAAAATACTCACAAAATTGCAATCCTTAAATTACATCCCCCTATTTTTAAACATGTTACTTTTAGAATGAATTCTTTGAATTAAGATGGGTAAATACCCAACACCACTTTGCTTTTTTGTCCATAATATTTACCCTGAACAGTTTAGTGTAAGTGAAATTTACCTTTGCAGCAGCAGTCACTGCAGCAGTAGCTGCCAAATTTAAACCCTGTCTCCCAAAATTCACCATAGTTTCATAACCTCGTTCTTTGGCTTGTACAATATACTCATCGATCTCCTAAAAAACAAAACAGAATACATATTTAAATTTGCACACAAAATCCCTGAAAGTCATGAAGTTGTATTACCCCATAGCATTATTTTATCATCAAAATTTGGATGGAAGACTTGAAGGTAAAATATTTTTATATTTCAACTTATATTAAGTGTATTAGGCTATGTCTACACTAAAGACCTTACAGCAGGACAGCTGTACCGATGCAGCTGCACCACTATAAGCTCTCTCATGTAGCCGCTCTATGCCAACAGGAGAGAGCTCTCCTGTCAACATAATTAAACCACCCTTAATGGGAAGCGGTAGTTATGTTGGCGGGAGAAGTGCTGTGCACGCTACCACTTATGCCAGTGAAACTCGTCATTCAGGGAGGTGTTTTTTCACTTAAGCGACATAAGTTTCGCTGGCCTACGTGGTAGTGTAGACATGGCCTCAGTTAATGTATTAACGTTTTAAGCACAAAAAATATTTAATTCTTGCATTTAATGCCAAACTTTGAAAATAATCATTTCTTACCCGTTCCTTTGAAGAAAGAAGAGGATGCAGAAACTTCCTATACATTAAACTTGCCCCTCTAGTATATGGAGAGAGCAGCCAAATAACAAAAGCAATCTTCAACTCATAATACAATGGAAACCTGCAGATAAAACATTATGCAAGTACTATGATAAGAAGGTAGATGTTAATTAACTACCAAAAACAAAGCGTTGTACAAAAAACAAACTGGTTACACATTTTTTACAACAAAATGTTACACTATCTTTTCATCTAAGGTTAATAACATCTATATTGATTAAAAATTAACTATTTAATAGATGAATATCTGTTTCATTGACTTATTTGGTTTTCATTTAATGTAATACCATCAAAAGCAGAAAGGGTAAGAGATTTAAAAAATCTTTCCATGTTTTCTTGCATTATACTATTTTATTTAAGACACCAGATTTCTTTTGCATGAGTTTTACAACTCCATTCTCTTCTCTTGTGCTTTACTGCATGGGTAGCATTTTTCTATTCCTACTCTTTAAGGAATTAAAAGGCACCACAAATTTAGAAATGGGGGACACTATTCATTATGCAAGTTCCTTACAGCCGTTCTTGGAAACGTCACTTATAAATACAAGTTGGTAATTGTATTATCTTCTCTGAATTAAATCATCAGAAAAAAATTATATCATCCCATGTTCCATATTATGCAAAATCTTACCAAGAGATCATTAGGTCTGCTACTGTCTCAGTAACTGTATAAAGAGCAAACACAATCCAGTACATCATCCATCGAACCTGAGAATGAAAAGATGTTTTCTATTAAAGATAAGTTTTAATTTAAATTTCCACTTCTATAATAAAAAACATTTAATTCCTGTTACAACGTAAGAAATTGAGCAGTGTCTTTCCATAGCTCATATTGAGTGACCTAAAAAAAACAACAAACCCAAATTAACAAATGACAAGAACAAGTAGGTTGATTTTGATTTTTTGCTTTGTTTTGCTGTTGTTCTGAGAAGATGGTCTGGAGGCAACTGTCTAAAGCTGCTCAGATCTTCAGTAGTGTGATCCCACCCAACCTGCCTTGACTGACAGGTCTGGTTCTGCTTCCAGCTAGCTGCAAACAGGGGGAAAAACCATTGTGTAATTAAGTTGTGGAACTTCTCTACAAAATGGTCATGAAGTGGAAAGTCATACTGTGTCCACTCTCCACCTCAAAAAACTGGTTGTTTTCAAGTCTGATTCCCTATCATTTAGATGCCCTTTTCAAAAAGCAAACCTTTACTAAACAAGAGAGTCCCCAAAAGCCTAAACTTCTCCCCACTATGTGCAGCTAAAAATGATTAATGTTTATTTTCCATCATGGTTCTACAAAATAGCTTCTTCTCCACAAGGCTGTAAGTGGAAGAGAACTCCCATTATGCTGGATAAGACAATATGAAATTAGGATTCTAACTGGTGAAGGACTTGAGGCTCTAACCCAGGGGTGGCCAACCAACAGCTCCGGAGCTGCATGTAGCTCTTCAAAAGACAATATGCAGCTCCTTCCAGGAACCAACTCTGGGGGGAGGGGGGAAAATGGTGGGTGCTCAGCACCCACCGGCAGCCCCATCAGCTCCCCGCCCCTCCCCCAGTGCCTCCTGCCTCCCCCCCCCCAAATCAGCACCTGCTCCTCCCTCCTCCCCACCACGATCAGCTGTTTCACGGCATTGAGGTGGCTCTGGGAGGGAGGGGGAGGAGCGAGGACATGGCGCCCAGCCCCCTTCCCTCCCCCAGCACCTCCCGCCACAAACAGCTGTTTCGCAGCATTGGAAGCAACTCTGGGAGGAAGGGGGGCTGGGTGCTGCGTCCTCACTCCTCCCCCTACCCCCCGAGTCGCCTCAATGCAGCGGGTGGGAGGAAGGAGCGAGGACCCGGTGCGCAGACCCCTCCTCCCCCCTCCAGCGCCTCCTCCTCAGTCCCCTTGCCTGCTGCCCACCCCGATCAGCTGTTCTGTGCTGGCAAGAGGCTCTGGGAGGGAGAGGGGGAGGAGCGAGGACACGACTCACTTGGGGAGGGAGCGGAATGAGGTGGGAAGAGGCGGGGTGGGGATTTGGTGAAAGGGGTGGAGTGGGAGGAGGGGCCTGGGGCAGAGCCAAGGGTCCAGCAACCCCTGGCCAGAGTCTGTGTCTCCTTGAATAAAAGTACATAGTGACTAGCTGGTGTGGAAATTTTTAATCAAAGTTTTTTTTATGCCATCTAACAATGGAAGGCAAGTGCAAACGGAAAAGAAAATGCACAGATGAAAATCGAGGCTTCCAACAAGAGTGGGAGAATAAGTACATTTTCGTTGAAAGTAATGGTAAGGCCGTGTGTCTTCTTTGCCAGACGCGTATCTCTCCGTTCAAATCTTCGAAATGACGCTGCAAGTTTGCTTCTAGCCATGCACATATGGATCAAGAATTCCCAGAAAGTTCTGAACGCCGCATTTTAAAACTGAAAACTTTGAAAAGCACTATTCTGAAGGCGAGTTTATAAAAACGTGCCTCACTGGTGTGATTTCAATCCTGTCACCAAAGAACGAGAATCTACAGAAGAAAATTTCTGGCCTGCAGCTTTCACACCACACAATAGAACGCAGAATCTCCGACCTGAACAGTGACATCGAATTGCAACTGCACTTGCAACTTCAGCAGTGAGTATTTGAGCATCGCTTTGGATGAGTTGTGCGATGTACAGGATAAACCTCAATTATCGATATTTGTCCGGACTGTGTCTGATGACTGTGTTGTAAGAACTCCTCGATATCATCCCACTAAAGGACAGAACTCGTGGACGAGATCTAAAGGAGGCGTTGATGTTGGTAGTTGCGAAAAGCCACTTGCGATTACAGAAACTCACTGCCATTGCAATGGACAGGGCTCCATCCATGTGGGGATCTGTGAATGGATTAGTAGGGCTTTGTAAGTCTGATGAGAGCTTTCCCGAATTTTGGACATTTCACTGTATTATTCATCGAGAGCAACGGATATCTAAAAATCTCAAATTTGATCACGTCATGAAACCTGTCTTGCACATTGTGAATTTCATTCACTCAAACAGACAATTTCAAAATCTAATCAAAGAACTGGATGAAGACAACTTCCCTGCCGATTTGCCATTTCACTGCGCAGTTCGATGGCTCTCGAGAGGTAAAGTTATTTCCTGGTTTTTGGAGCTTCTGGAACCAGTAAAATTGTTTATGGAGAAGCCAAGAATATACTCCGGGCTTACAGATCCTAGGTGGGTTCTAGACTTGGCATTTCTTGCAGACATGCTGCTGCATTTGGATAAACTAAACGTGGACTTACAAGGAAAATTCCGGTTGCTGTCTGATCTAGTGCAAAGTGTATTTGCATTCATGAACAAACTGCAGTTGTTTCACAGACAAATGCTTGAAGGAGAGCTGACACTTTCCCTCAATATCACAACTTCCAGCCAGATCAAAAGAAGATGCAGCAGAACCCCTAAAACGGAGCACAAACTAGATATGCGAGCATGATTAAAGATCTTAAGGACAGTTTTGAGGAAAGATTCCAAGATTTGCAGTGGAAAAAAGACCTCAAATCATATTTCTGATTGACCCTTTTAGTGCTGAAGCCAATTGTCCGAAGATCCCTTTAGTCACTGACAAAACAACATCCCAGTTGGAAATAATAGAACTTTTGGAAAATGACAGATTGATATCTGCCCAGAAGACACAGAGGGACCCTTACTTTCTGGAAATCTGTACCAAAGGATAAATACCCCAACATCAGAAGTGTGGCCCTAAAATTAATCTCAATGTTTGCCTCGACCTATCTTTATGAGTCTGTTTTCTCGACACTCAAACACGTGAAATCCAAGCACCAATCCGTTTTGACAGACAGCCACTTAAGAACTGCTGCGTGTGAGCACAACTGAACACAAACCAAATTTCAAGGGAATTGTTGAAAGCAAAGATTGCCAGAAGTCCCACTAAGTAAAACGTTAAGACAAGTTATTGTTATTGTTAACTATACATTATAAATGCATAATAAATATACATTATCAAATTATATAATGATTATGTGGGTGTATATATATCTATACACACACACACACACACACACACACACGTATATAATCATTACATAATACTGTGGCTCTTTGGCAACATACATTGGTAAATTCTGGCTCCTTCTCAGGCTCAGGTTGGCCACCCCTTACAGCTTCGATCAGCTCCACTATGTGAAGTCTGAGAGGTTAATCACTCCCTGGTGGTGAGGGAAAGAGCTGAGCTAAGCAGGTACAGTTCGTATAAAGGGTCACTTTTTACACAAAATCAAAAGCCACCAATAGACAGCTTACAGGAAGGAAGGAAATTCAGAGGAAGTTTGGAAATGATTTCCTTCCGGGTTCAGCACTATGTGCTATTTAAAGATTGCCAGAAATGAAACAGTGATGGTAACCTGCCACAAATGTGCCATGTTTTCTTTCCTGCCTCAAAGAAAATTCTCATAAAGCCTCGAGTCCCCTGTCCTGTGGCTGAAGCCCTGAGCCCCAGCACCTTCCCCGAGGCAGAAGCCCAGTGCCCAGTCACATCTTGGGGCTGAAGCCACAAGCCCCGGCGCTCTGAACCACGGGGCAGAAGCCACCCCACAGGACAAAAGCCACAAGCCATGGTGCTCTGAGCCCCGGTAGAAGCCGCCCCACAGGGCTGAAGCCCCGACGTCCATGCAGAAGCTGCCCCAAAACCCAGCACTCCAAAACCCGGCAGAAGTCGCCCCGCAAGGCTGAAGCCCTGAGCCATCTCCCCACCCAAAATGGCAGAAACCCCGAGTCCCCCGCCCTGTGGGGCAAAAGTCTCAAGAAACTCCCTCCCACAGGGCTCCTGAGCCCCTGCCAGCTCCATGGGGCAGAAGCCCCCCTGTGCAGCTGAAGTCCAGAGCCCTCCACCCCCAGGGGCAGAAGCCCCGAGTCCCCCACTCTCCTGAGCCCCACCCAGCCCCTTGGGGCAGAAGCCCCACCCCCACAGCTGAAGCTCAGAGCCACACACACACACACGTTCCGTGGAGTTTTTATACCATGTTGGGGGGCACCTCGGAAAGAAAAAGGTTGAGGACTCTGTACTAGATTGTGTTCTTGATCATTCTGAATTTGAGTGACTACAGTCCTTTAAACTGAAGAAAAATAAATTCTCAAATTGGTCAAGGAAAAAAAAAAAATCTTACTTAGAAGCCCAGGATAACAAAAAAGTCCCTACTGAAGACAATTAAATGTAATTACTACTGCCTAGTCAATACTTAAAGGTGACCTGTAAAGGATTTTTTTAAAAAGCCATGCTTGAAAAGGATGTTCTAAAAAGGTGATTTCCCCCCCTTGTTTTACCTTAGGAGATAGAAATATTAATCCTGGCCTTCACTGGTTTTGTCTGGTGGTCTTCATTGGAGTTAACCAAGATGATGTGAGCTCTAAACTGTAGCTGAAAGGATGGGGGTGTTGAATCTTTAAAGATTTTGTCCCAAATGCTCATTAGGCACTGGAGGTTAACAGCGGTTAAAAAACAAAAACTTTTGAACAATCTGACCAAAAAGGCCTTCCAATCTTACTTGTTTAGCTTTCCCTCTTGTTTTATATCACAATTTCACTAGATCTTCAGGAGCCATAAAACCTTATTGGTTGGCAAGACCTGAATTTTCAAAATAGAACCACAGATTCTTTTTATATACAGTTTAAAAAAAAACCACACCACTAAACACAAGAGCACTTCTCCGCTTCACTGTGATTCATCTTCGAAAATTCTGGATACACCATTGCCTGACTTACAGTGTCAACCAAGTTAAAATGCCAAAAGAAAGGAAATGGCAATGGATAAGATGGAAAACCAATATGCGAAGTCTGAACTTATGCCTTGATGGTCATGTGGCTGTCCAGCACATCTCAATACAGCAGAAGTGACTATTCTGCCCTGAGACTGTCAGTGTTCCTAAGGACTGGGTTTGATTCCTATCTGAAGGAGGTATATCTCCTGAATTTACTTAGAGTTTGGAGGACTACTATACTGAGTCTTGTTAGAGAAAGCTCTCAACTTCAGATAAAAAAAGTCAACTGATGGGAGACAGTAGCCACTGGGAGGACTATTCTAATTGATAGAAAGTCTATCATCATCATCTCCTGCAGGGGTTCAAACTGAGTAGTGCTGTAAGAAGCAGAACAAGGTTCCAAGTTCATGCTCTAACACCTTGGGAGTTGGAATGAAATTGATGCCTTAAGGAAGCAATGTTAAGATGATTTGTACACAACTTCCTTTTCTTGAATATGCGGAGAACATTATGCTACAGAGACTTGCCATTTTGCTTGGACACTCATACACCCACAGTAAAGCAGTTCTGAAGAAACTCAAGGCCATAGTAGTTAAACTACGGACTTAGAAGTTTTCTTACTGGCTGGTGCAATTTGGTACCTCTTTTGGGGTCCATGAGAACAAACACTACTTCATTCAAGTGCTCATATTAAATGTGCTTGGTCCCAGATGGAGGTTTGCAACAGCAGACCTTTGAGAGATACAGACATCCGAGGATCCAATAGTAGGTTAATAAGGCCTGAGAGCCTTGCCCTGTCATCCAGAAAGTCATAAATAGTATCACTGCTGCTCTCTCATTCTTATCTTTTGTATTGTCATGAGGAGCAGTGCAAAAGATGGAAAGACATAGCAGGGACCTGGTCCAGCTTTGCAAGAGGTCATTTATCAAACACATCCCAGGTCCTAACAGAGAGGTTGCAGGGCACTTTATATATGGGCTTCAAATGCAAAGAGGTTGATCACCAGCACACCAAATTGATTTACAACAACAAATATTTGGTAATCCTACTTCTGCCGTGTAAATTTTGGTGTTCATCTGCCACTTCATGGGCAGTGCTCAGAGATAGGAAATTTTGCTCCATCCAGAACAGGATAATTTCTCTGAGGTAGGGCTAATCATGTTCTTTCTAGCTATTTATGAAAAATCCATTGGACACAGACAAGATTTGTTCTGGTCATGGCAGTCCATGGAGTGCTTCAAAATCAAAAACCTCAATTAACCATTGTGTTTCAGATGGTGGATGCTATGTTCTCTCTTTCTGGGTCACATGCCATCAACTAAATTTAAAAAATAAAATAAAATCTGAATCTCTGCATTCAACAGTAGAGGAGCAGAACAATTGGATTTAGATGTCTACCACCAGGTGAGATCTGGTGAGCAGGGATCCGGCCAGCAGCAGGACCCACCAGTACTGATGGGGAGCGAGGGGGGACAGAAAACATGGGACAATTTGCCCGTTTTTAAGAAAAAGTCAGAACACCTGGAGGAGGGCTTTAATACAGGACTGTCCCTTTAAAAATGGGACATCTGGTCATCCTACCACGAGGTGCCTTACTGCCTGCCAATTATTCCATATCTGGCCTATGTCTCTCTCATCACTCCACAGCCACCTGCTGGGTTAAGGAGGCAGAGGTGGCAGCGAGGCATGGCAAACTGCAACATAAACTACAGACAATAATCTAGACAGTAGAACATGGTGACCCAGAGCAGCCGCTGGGAGTTACAGACCAATATGCATGAAGACTTGCAACAACAGCTGAGAGTCTGCTATTTTCCCCAATCTTTTAGATGTCTCAGGAAATCCTTATCCTCTATTACAACTTGCATGAGAAGGGTATATAGCTACAGTTTTTCTAGGGCAGCTGCAGATGTAAGTGTAGTTTTACAATACTCTATACACTCTTGCCCATGTCTACCCTCTGTTCTTTAGTTTGGGTATATTTTACTATTTGATTTAAAAAAAAATTGGGGGGGAGGGGGGAGAGAAAGAGAGAGAGAGAGAAACAGACCATTTCTTTTGCCTCTAACTTTTCTCGGCTTCTCTCTCTACAGCCTACAGGGCACCCATCACATTAAGCATTTCAGAAGGGGAAGGGGAGCTGGGGAAACAATATCCCCAAGTCATATGCAGCTCTGGAAATCAAACATTATAGAACCAAATTATTAGTGTAAAATTTGAAATAAATTTACATTTTTCTTCAGAAAATCTCTACATGCAGGAAGGTCTGTTTGAGCTCCTAGTCATTGCAGAGGCAGAAAAAAATAAAAACAACTTTAGAGGCAGGGCACTCTCCTGCTACCAGCGAGTGACAGATCTGGTTCTGTTCCCAAACTACAAACAGACTGAAATACCTATTATAATGTATTTGTGAACCTTGGCACAAAGCAAAATTAAAAGCTGGAAAACCACTGCTGCTATAGGAAGAAAAAAAATATGGTTTCACAAATTAAAAGAGCAGACATGAAGTTATGCTGGAGACCATCAGCCTTGACAATTGTAGTATTTCACTGTAAAAGACTTGGCAATTTAAAATTTGGTTAAGGTTAAATGCCAATAATAAACTTAATATTTGAATGATCAAATTAACAAATCAAAGACAGTAACTCATGAAAATGCATTGCTTACTAACATTCTGGATTCTGCAAAACAAAATATTTAATATCAGGAATTTACTTAAACACAAATGTTTTAACTGTTACATACAAATTTGATCTCTGTGTGGAAAAAGAGCAAATAGACGGTAGTAGCTGTACTTGTGTATTGGGTATGACGGAAACAGGAAAAGCTGCTTGTAGAATAGAGTTTGGTACATATCAGCCTGCATTTTCAATGTATTTAAATATAAATTTCATTTATGCATGAATGCCTAAATTTAAGTGGACTTATTTTCAACAAGGTGCGTTGTCTTCAGGATAGGAAGAAACATCAAAGATGGTAAAAACATCTTCTAAGGATATGAAAATTTTGCAGCTATTGACTTCAATTTAGATGCCATTTTTGGAGAAGAAAACTGTTTTCAGCAGGAATATCAGATCTGCTAGTAGTAAATATTTATATTTAGATGCCTCTCAAAGGCCCAAATTGGAACTGGGACCCCATTGGGCTGGGCACTGTACAAGAAGAAGAAAGACAGTCCCTGCCCTATAGGGTTTACAGGACATGTGCCTACTTAAAATTAGTCCACATAACACTCCCAAATCACTTCAGTAATTCACACAAGAATTACAATACTGGTTGAGCCCAATGGCCCTGCAGTCCAGGATCCTGTTTCCAACAGGGTCACTGCTTTAGACCCTGGACTGAGCTTTAGACAGCTGTCTGTCATCCATGCCTTACTTCCAGACACTGGCTAAGACATACCACCACAGTCTCATATGACCAAGACAAAGTTGGGGGATCACCCACTTAGAACACAAGGCACCATGTCTACTTATTAACCCTCCCAATGGCCTCTTATGTTTGAACTGGAGGGATGGCAATAGCACCCTATAATCCAAAGCTCCTCTTAAAAGAGAGAATTACCCACTGCTATGTGAGATAAAAGAACAAAGCCACTGAATAGCTACCCCATCACTCTCACCAAGGTCTGCAGGTGAGTCAACAGGACTTTATGATTAAAAGCACTGAAGGTATCAGATAATTCCAATATCAGCAAAGACACATTGGCAATGGGTGAAGATAAAGGAGATTGGTAAATGCAACCAATGCAGTCTGTGACAAAACCATGTTTGTACCAAGACTGACAATGACCAAAAGAGACCTGAGGCATCTAGATAAAAAGAGTTCTCACCACAACCTTCCTCAAAAATGTAAGATGCGATATGTTACTGGCCACAGTCAATATCAAGCAATTGTTTCATAAACAAAAGGCCATACCACTGCTTCCTTCAAGGCAATAGTCTCTAACTTTAAGGAAGACATTCATGATCGGCATCAACAATAGATGAAGAACTTTACCAGCCAAGCAGACGGGTTTAAGGCATAGTTTGTAAAACAGATTTCTCTCAACATTTCAAATCTCTCAGTGGTGACAATTCCTCAACTGAAAGACTTTACATACCTTCCTCTTCCCGCACACCACAACCTGGGCTCCTGCACTTGCCTAGGTAAATTATGACAGCTTAGAGTCAGCAGAATCCAGAACTCCCCACAATATTAATACCTCCTGTTAATTCAACAGTTTATCTTTGTAAACGGGCAAGCAAAAACAGATCGGACAAGGACTGTGCTAGTCCAAAATGATTAATATCTTCTTGAAGAACCATCGTTTTCTCAAAGTAATTGAGTAAAGAGATCTACATTTTGTAAAATAGAATGACTTCAAGGAACTATGATATCAATAGCAGAGATCAAAAAAAGGTTAAGGACAGAGACTGACTGGCATAGATATGACACTTCAGAGTCACTATGATGCTGACTAGCACATGAGAGAGACAGTTCTGATGTCCCATTCTCCATGTGCAACCAAAACAACATATTCATTCACTATTGAACTCCATAGTGCTCATGTCAGGTTTAGACAGGGTGACCAGAAGTCCCAATTTTATAGGGACAGTCCCGATTTTGGGTTCTTTTTCTTATATAGGCACCTATTACCCCACACCCCCAGTCCTGATTTTTTACACTTGCTATCTGGTCACCCTAGGTTTAGACTTCACTGACCATTTCATTAAAATCACATCTCTAAATTCTATAGATTTTGTGGATTTTTTTAAACCCAATTTATTCCCAGTAAGTAAAGGAAAGACAAGGGATTTGGTTATGTGTTGGAAGCCAGTTACATAATTTCCAGACATAGAAATTCTCTCCTCTGCAATAAGGCCTCATTTTCTGTACAGAATGCTGTCTACCAGTGCCAGTTTACAAGTCACTCTTAAAATTGTACATAACTATACTTGATTTTTAGGTTTATACTGCAGTATAAAGCCAAAGACCCTAATTCAGGGGTTCTCAAACTGGGGATTGGGACCCCTCAGGGGGGTCGCGAGATTATTACATGGGGAGTCGTGAGCTGACAGCCTCCACCCCAAACTCTGCTTTGCCTCCAGCATTTATAATGGTGTTAAATATATAAACAAGTGGTTTTAATTTATAAGGGGGGGGGGTCCACACTCAGAGGCTTGCTATGTGAAAGGGGTCAGCAGTACAATAGTTTGAGAATCACTGCCCTAATTTGTGGAAGACCTATTCTGCAAATTGTCAGTAAAAGTAATACCTAAAATATCTATAGCACTGCTTGCCACAAGCAAAGAGTGGTCTGTTCTTAAGTTAGGCAGATGAATGAAAAGAATAACTAGTTAAGTAAACAAGATTTTTTACTACCAAGATTATGTAGATATAGCTATGAGTAAAGTTAAGCACCTACGTCTTGAGGGGCTACAATTTTATTTTTATTAAAAATTTCAGAGGAATAAAGTTTGTGTCACTTCTAAACAAAACTGCTTCAGTGTTAACAAAACAACATTTAGACTTTCAATACATTAGAGCTATTTTGAACATTTCATACAAACACACACACTCACACCTGAAATGTTCAGAAATAGAAATAGAAGTGTCCAGTTAGGGTCCTAAACCGATGTTGAAGTGCTTAAATATGGGATTTTTCCTACATGACATGAGTGATTCAGGTGTCAGAAAAAAAGTCTATGTAAATCTGAAGTGATAATTTAGTAAGCATCATGCTTCAAATGCGCATCTGCAATGAAAGAGACAAGTCTAGGGCCTCATTAACATCCTTACTGTGGTAACACCACAAACTCAAATGCAACTGATAAGCAAATACCTCATGCTATATTTGCAACTAACACCACCTTTATATTGTACTTCCACAAGTTAGGAAAGCCAGATTTATACTTCATCAGGGTTTGTAGTTTGAAGTCATTGGAACTTAGGCTCCAGAATGACTTAGGAGACCAAGTTTCAGTACTATTGTGAATACTTCGGCTTGTGTGTAAACAAAAAATGCATATACACCACATTTATAGTTTAAAGGCTTTAAAGGTTTTAATCTAAAATAGCAGAAGCAAAAGTTCTCAAATTAGCTTTATGACCTTTTGACACGATTTAAACCTTTTTTATTTTAAATGAAGCAACTTAAATTATATTGATATAAACTGCTCCACGCTGCTACAAAGCAAGATTATCATTTCATGAAATATTTGTGGATCTAAATCAATTAGACAGGAAGTAATGTAGATATATGATACCTCAATCTAATGATGCAGATATTTACCCAATCACTGTATTCTCATTAAATATTTTATGCACTGAACATTAAAGAAAGAAACGCTAACTGGACTTTGCCATAAAAACACTAAAATAAAAAATGGAATTCAATATTATTTGGCATTACTTAGCTGTTATTTCAATTGCCCTGGTTCAGCTACATGACAAATCTAAAAAGTTATGATACCTATTTTAATGTGCAAAGCCTAAAAAAACCCAAATACTTTATTAAAGCTGTACTGATTCACAAAGTGATTTATTAAGTATTCACAAATCTCATCGGTCTGAAAGGACCTTTATTAGTAATTTAGATCCAGATATGTAATCACCATTCATCTAAGTGACCTGCATAAGGTACAGCAAAGCTAAGCACACTTCAGTAATTGCTGGAAGAATGCATTTATTCAAAATCCTTTGAGTTTTACAACCATCCATTTTCTCTTTGAATGCTACTGAGTAAATCCAAATGCAGCTTCATATTTGGAATCTAATTATCAGGAAAACTAAACAAAAAACTTTAAACAGCAATATTAACAGCTACTATACTTGACAATTGGTCTCTCTCCATATTAACATTGGACAATTAGTTTAAGCAAAGACAAAAACATTAATTAAATAATGGCTTAGTTAGAATAGCAAAATAAATCTTGCAATTGCTCTCCTGACTTCAGTCAATCAGGAAAGGTCAAAAATCAAACCCAAGCATTCAAAGGAAAAAAAGTCAACAGTTCTAAATTATTAACAACAAAAAAAATTGAGAATACAGAAGAGTCTAGAAGACCTGCTCCCCTCCTGATTAAAATTGCATATCATCCCTCTGGCAATTACAAAAATTGCTTACGTGGAATAGGAGTAAGAAAATTAATTACTGTATATACTCGTTCATAAGCCGAATATTTTTGGTAAAAAAGTGACAAAGAGCGGGGGTCGGCTTATAAACGGGTCTACACCAAAATTTGATTCTTTTAAACTCTATGGAATCATTGAATTGAATATCTAATACATTGTCGTTTTGTTTACCTGGAGCGTCTGCAGGCCTGGAGCCCCTCAGCTCCCTGTGGCCACTTCCCGCAGCTCCCATAGGCTGGGAACGGCGAACTACAGCCACAAGGAGCTGAGGGGCTCCATGCCTGCAGACACTCCAGGTAAAAAAAAAAAAATCCCGTCCCTCCAGTAGCTTACCGTCACGGGCCGGAAGCCAAAGTTTTCCAACTCCTGAAATATAGGGTCGGCTTATGAAAGGGTCATACAGTTCTTGCTATTTTTACCTATCCATCCTGGAGGGTCGGCTTATAAACGAATGGGCCAATGAACAGGGGCGGCTCTAGGCACCAGCTAAACAAGCTGGTGCCTAGGGCGGCAAAATGTATGGGGCGGCAAAATGCTGAGCTACCGGCTCCCGCCTGGGGGGGAAGTGGCCGCTGCCCGCAGGAGAGCGGCGCGAACAAGCCGAGGAGCGGCCCGTCCTCTGCAGCCGGGGCAGGGCCGCGCTACCGGCGCCTGCCTGGGGGGTGGGCGCTGACAGCGGGAGAGCGGCGGGAGCCTGTAGCGTGGCCCTGCCCCGGCTTCAGAGGACGGGCCGCTCCTCGGCTTGTTCACGCCGCTCTCCCGCGGGCAGCGGGAAGCGGGCCCCCCCCCAGGCAGGAGCCGGTAGCGCAGCCCTGCTCCGGCTGCAGAGGACGGGGGAACATGGCGCCCGGGCGGTCCGCTCCTCCTCGGCTTGTCCCCGCCTCTTCCTCCTCCTCCTCCTCTCTGCGCCGCCTCCTGCCAGGGGAGGGGAGAGGGGAGCAGAGCGGCAGCCCGGGCTGAGCCCAGCTCGTGCCAGGGCCAAGGCGAAGCCCAAGGATGAGCAGGGCTGGGATCCAGCAGCAGCCCCAACCCCTGGGAGCGGCGGTGACCAGAGATGACTCCACCTCAGGCCAGATCTGCAGCAAGGTAAGAGTCGGGCCAGGCGGGAGGGTCCCCAGGACCCCTGGGGAGCTTCTGCCTGCTGGAGCCCCAGAGGCTGCTGCCTCCCTCCCCTACAAATTCTCTGTTTTCATTTTTTTTTTTTAATTTTAAACAGTCAAAACAAAACTGCAAAATGCAAACATGTGTAAAAGGCAAAAAAAAAGCGGGGGGGGGGGGAGGGGGCAGCCAAACAATTTTTTGCTTGGGGCAGCAAAAAACCTAGAGCCGGCCCTGCCAATGAACAAGTATATACGGTATGTATTTTTAGATGTTTAATTGTAGTACAGTTAATTACATGGTCTAGTACAGCATGGCATTTTATTTCCCCTCTTATCTGTTCTGTTCCCTCCTATGCTACCTGAACTCCCCCTTTGTCTCGTACTGCCCAGTCCTCTTCTCCCTGTACATTTGCTTTATCTCCTGGACATGCTGCCTAGACAGCCACTTGATCCTCTTCTCCCCTTGCTCTCTTGGGTAAAGAGTCCCACTGCTTCAATCCCATCTCCACAACTCTCCTACATATTCCTCTGCAGGTGGCTGGCAGCTGCACTCTCATTATTGGCTGTCTGTCTCAGAATGGCAGCTACCATTTTCCTCTCTACTTATGTGGCAGCAGACCCCACTCAAGGCTTTTAGGCTGGCTCCTCTTACTCATTTTTAGTAACTTATATAGAGTTCCAGGCTCCTCTTCAAAATATAAGGAAGAGTCAGGACACCATGCAGCCAGCCATATACAACCATCTGTGATAAATGAAGCGGGGGGTGGGGGGGGGGGGGAGGGGTTTTGTTTTGCTTGTAACCTTTAAGCTGGACCTCAAGGAAAATATTCTTGGTGCTTAATCCTTGTAGTTGCTCTTTTAAAATCTAGCAATAGCCTGAGTTCCCAGATGTATTTTCTTCTTTTTAAAAAAATAAAATTTACCTTTAAGAACAGAATTGGATTTGTGTGTCTTAAGAGGTTTGTGCACATGTTGTTTAATTAACTGGTGTAAACAACTGATTTCCCTTTCCCCCCCGCCCCCTTCCTTTCTCAGTTCTTCCCCCGAGAGAGGGTGAAAGGGCTTGAGAGTACCCCACAGAAAGGTATTTCCAAGTGCACCTTCCTTGGCTCTCAAAGGGGTTCTGCACTTGGGTGGTGGCAGCATCTACCAATCCAAGGTCAGAGAAAAGCTGTAACCTTGGGAGTTTAATACCAGCCTGGAGTGGCCAGTATTAATTTTTAAAATCCTTGCTGGCCCTCACCTTCTGCACTCGAAGTGCCAGAGTGGGGAATTAGCCTAGACACCATCATTTAAAAACTACTGATCTAAGGATTAATTTATTTAACCATGTACACACCATTAAGTTTCACTCCAAAATTCAAAATACACTACCCATTTATTTAAAATGGAAGACTGCTCCTTTTCAGGGTCCCCTCCCCCCCCCGCTGCCATACTCTACAAAATTTTAATTAAAAAGATAATTTTCACCTCCACTGTAGAGGCAGCCGTCAGACTGTCAATCAACATGGAGCCCCAGTTATCCTAACCCTGCAGAAAACTGGCACGCAAGAATCTTAGGAGCTGCAACACTGGGAAACCACACCTCATTACACCTTAACTAGGTGTTTCCTTAATGCCTAACTAGTCCCCTTAAATGCAAATTTGACATCACTTTTGTCTAGTCAGCTTTACAGTTTCCCTTGGGTACTCAATGTCACCTATTTGGAGAGTCACACATCAGCAATGGGAAAAAAGCTTAAAGAGGGAAATGTGAATTTCAAACCCCAAAATCTGGACAGAGAAAACAAGATAAGGTTTAAATTAGGGCTGTCAAGCTATTAAAAAAATTGTGATTAATCCCCACTGCTAAATAATAAATAAATAATAATAAAATACCATTTATTTAAATATATTTGGATGTTTTCTATATTTTAAAATATATTGATTTCAACTACAGCACAGAACACAAAATGTACAGTGCTCACTTTATATTTTTATTACAAATATTTGTGGTGTAAAAAACAAAAGAAATAGTATTTTTAAATTCACCTCATACAAGTATTGTAGTGCAATCTCTTTATCAAGAAAGTTGAACTTACAAATGTAGAATTATGTACAAAAAATAACTGCATTCAAAAAACAAAACAATGTAAAAATTTAAAGCCTACAAGTCCATTCAGTCCTACTTCTTGTTCAGCCAGTCACTCAGACAAACAAGTTTGTTTATGGTTGCAGGAGATAATGCTTCGGGTTCTGTAATTTCCGCATCAGAGTGTTGCTCTTTTAAGACTTTTGAAAGCATGCTCCACACCTCATCCCTCTCAGATTTTGGAAGGCACTTCAGATTCTTAAACCTTGAGTCGAGTGCTGTAGCTATCTTTAGAAATCTCACATTGCATTTTGTCAAATCTGCAGTGAAAGTGTTCTTAAAACGAGTATGTGCTGGGTCATCATCAGAGACTCCTAGAATATGAAATACATGGCAGAATGCAGGAAAAATAGAGCAGGAGACATACTATTTTCCCCCCAAAATAGTCAAAATTTAATTAACGCATTTTTTTTTAAACGAGCGTCATCAGCATGGAAGCATGTCCTCTGGATTGGTGGCTGAAGCATGAAGGGGCATATGAATGTATAGCGTAACTGGCAATACCAGCTACAAAAGTCTCATGCGAACGCCTGTTCTCACTTTCAGATGACATTGTAAATAAGAAGCGGGCAGCATTATCTTCCATAAATGTAAATAAACTCATTTGTCTTAGCAATTGGCTGAACAAGAAGTAGGACTGAGTGGACTTATAGGCTCTAAAGTTTTACCCTGTTTTGTTTTTGAGTGTAGTTATGTCACAAAAATAAATCAATAACTAATAAAAAATACAAATCTACATTTGTAAGTTGCACTTCCACGCTAAAGAGGTTGCATTATAGTACTTGTATGAGGTGAATTCAAAAATACAATTTCTTTTATCATTTTTAACAGTGCAAATATTTGTAATAAAAATATCAAGTGAGCACTGTAAATTTTGTATTGTGTTGTAATTTAAATCAATCTATTTGAAAATGTAGAAAAACCATCCAAAAATATTTAATCAATTTCAATTGCTATTCTATTGTTTAACAGTGTGATTAAAACTGCAGTTAATCATGATTAATTTTTGAGTTAATCGTGTGAGTTACCTGTGATTAATCGACAGCCCTAGTTTAAAACACTAAAAATTCCTTAAAAATTAAGTTTTGAAGTTGGTGTCACTTTAACGTATACTTCTACTTTGAAACATGACTAAAAAGCATCATTGGGCTATTTTCACAGAATCATAGAAATTTGAACTAGAAGGGACTTCAATAAGTCATCTAGGCTGGTCCTCTGCACTGAGGGAGGATTAAGTATTACCTAGACCATTCCCTACAGGTGTTTGTCATTAGAGGTTTTTAAGAAGAGGTTAGACAGAGATCCCACAACTTCCCTAGGTAATTTGTTCCATTGCTTATCTGCCCTTACAGTTAAGTTAGACCAGGGATCGGCAAACTTTGGCATGCAGCCCGCCAGGGTAAGCCCCCTGGCGGGCCGGGCCAGTTTGTTTACCTGCCGCGTCAACAGGTTCGGCCGATTGCAGCTCCCACTGGCCGCGGTTCGCCGCTCCAGGCCAATGGGGGCTGCGGGAAGCGGCGACTATCACATCCCTGGGCCTGTGCCACTTCCTGCAGCCCCCACTGGCCTAGATCGGCAAACCGCGGCCAGTGGGAGCTGCGATTGGCCAAACCTGAAGATGCAGCAGGTAAACAAACCGGCCCAGCCTGCCGGGGGGCTTACCCTGGAAGGCCGTGTGCCAAAGGTTGCCGATCCCTGAGTTAGACATTAAGAAAAAGCTTCCTAAATCTCCCTTGCTGCAATTTAAGCCCATCACTTCTCATCCTGTCCTCAGTGGATAAGAGAGCACTTTATCCCCCTCTTCTTTATAACAACCTTTCAAACACTTGACAACTTATATCTCCCCCCCCCCCCAAATCTCTCTTCTCCAGAGTAAACAAACTCAAGTTTTTTCAATCTTTCATCATGGATCATGTTTTGTAGACCTTTAATCATTTTAACTGCTCTTTTCTGGACTTCTTCCAATATGTTCCACTCCTTTCCCCAGGTGTGGTGCCCAGAACTGGACATAATACTCCAGCTAAGGCCTGATCAGTGCTGAACAGCATGGAAGAATTACCTCTCATGTCTTGATAATTGGTTGGTGAAATATAAGTATACAACTCTCAACCAAATTTAAGGTTTGTGCTCTGCTTCTTAACAATGTGTCCTGAGGTTGCTAGTCACTCTCTGGAGCCAGTGTCTGACAGCTTGACAGAGAATATCTGCACCTTGGATGGTGTGGTTCCTAGGGATGTAAAAGTTTAACTGGTTAACCAATAAGCTTGATGCTTATCGGTTTCAGTTCCGCTGTCGCCCCGCGCCCAGGAGGCCGGCAGCAGGGCTGCGCGTAAAATGTGGGTGTGCTGCAGCACCTTCCGCACCCTTAGTTCCCCGGTTAAATGTTTAACTGATAGAATTTTAATAGGTTACACAGTTAGGTGTTTTATACGCTATTTACATCCTTAGTGGTTCCATCTTTCATTTTCTGAGTTCATAGGTGATGGAGTCTTAAGACTCCCAAATGCTACTTGATTAGCTAGCAGCAATGCCTAGCACACCCTTTGTCCATTCAAGACCAGAAAGATGCAATTATTTCTTTGCATGCAGACCTTGCTATTGTCATTCATTCCTTTGTCACTGAGACTGGACTATTGCAGTGTAGTGTTAAATCCATGACCTATGATCTGCATTGCCTGCTGTCCAGTTTCTGGATGGAATGTAAGGCGTTGGTTTTGAAATGCTAGTTGGCCTAGAAACTGCCTGAGACACCACTGATTATTTGTTGCAAACCCCAGCTATACTTTTGGGAAAAGGGAGATTTGCAGGAGGGAGACTTAGTTTTATTTTTCCTGGCCATTATAGAATTATATTGACTAAAGAAACTGTAATAACTGTCATTACTGTAATTGTTTTCTTAACTAACTATTAAGGACACCTAAAATGATTGGTTGCAAATCTTATATTTTATGCATAATACAAATAGTAATATTTCTGCGGGGCTAATGAAAGCCTTTGATATTTGCAACCCCTTTGTCTTCACAAGGTTTTCACAGCACAGGCAGTTGTGGAGCAAAAACAATTATGCTGACATAAAATGGAGTAGAAATCTGCTCAGTCTTGACTGTTTTGTTTCAGAAGTGCTAACATTAGGGGAAAGCTATAAAAACCTTATGGAAGTCAGAAGACATGACATGACTGACTATACCAAAGGGAAAGATTTGTTGAGTAAGGCAGTAAAGCATGGTTCTACTTGAAAACTTAAGTAGCACCAACCTCTCCCCCTACAAAACAAAGGAAGTTAGATGCTAACAATACTTAATGTTTCATTAAGGCAGCATAGTTAAGATCACAAAGGTTACATCCACACTACCGCCAGATCAACACTCCGGTGATCAATGCACCGTGGTCGATTTAGCAGGTCTAGTGAAGACCTGCCAAATCGACCGCAAATTGCTCTCCGGTCAACCCCAGTACTCCACCGCGAACAAGAAGAGTAAGGTAAGTTGACGGGAGAGCGTCTTCCATCAACCCAGTACAGTGTAGACACCAAGTAAATTGACATAAGCTACGTCGACTTCAGCTATGTTATTTACGTAGCTGGAGTAGCTTAACTTAGGTCGACTTACTGCGGTCATGTAGATAGCCTTAGTCAGGAAACTCAAAAACTAAGCATCTTACAACAACATCAGGCCCCAATCCTGCGAACACTTATGTACATGAATAACTTTACACACAACTACACCTAAAAGTGTCAATGAGACTACTCAGAAACACGTCATGTAACTAAGTTGGCGAAACCAGGGACCTGGCTTGACTATGGTACATATTATGAGAACATATTTTATGTTGTTCTTCATATACCATAATTTTGTGTGTTAAGCTGTGTGATTTATATGGAAACCTTAACTTCATATCTAAATTAGCTAAGCATTCATAAGCATATTATATGATGTTACAGTCATAATTTTTGTACCTAATATTTATGAAGATATATTAAAGTCGTGTCACGCTTTCATGTGACTATATGTTACACTGAATAACTTGGTGAAATTTACATCCACTAAGTTTCAACCGAAGCATTATGTTTCATTGGACAAACAAGACAGAAGTGGGACTTACATATTCCTTCACATTTTTTGTCTTCACAGCTTTGTAAGAATAATAAGCAGGGTACAACATCCCAAACACCAACCTAAGGAAAAATAAACAAACAGTTTTTAAAATCTGACAAGCTGTATATAAAACAAAGCAATAATCTCATATATACACAATTAAAAGGGTGAACAACCTAGAAACAGCACTCTACTAGCTTTAAAAAAATATAAAGATTTTAAGGCAGTTTGAACGAAGCTTTGGGCAATGTATAATGGCACTGCTTTAACTCAGGATGGCTAAAATGACCCTTTACAGATGGATCTATTTCTTAGAACCTGCCTCTTTAAGAGATGACTGTAATATTGCCAATTAAAGGAACTGCACTAGTAGCAATGGTACATGTTTCAGGTGTAGTTTTACCGTAGGGCTACATGTGGACGTGTGGCAGGTGTGGTGCTCTTAGGGGAACTATTCTGCAACTGCCAACCCAGCTCCTTGAAACAATGGTTCGTGGGTGGTTTTGAGACAGATTCTACACTATGACGAGAGTTATGGAAAGTCCAAATTCATTTTCCTGGAACTCCCCAGGAAGCTCAGCCATTTCTACAACATATTGCTCAGATGGATGCTAATCCAAATGGTAGGAGCTCATTCTTTGCACAGACAGCTAATTTCTGCTCAAAGTTTTGAAAGTTCTTCACCCTCTCACTCAAACAAACAAACAAAAAAAGACGACAACAACCAGGAGGGTGTCCCAGCAATGCATGCTGAGCGCCAGAGCAAGACTAGTAGGTAACTGAATTCACACTACTGCCTAGTAGAGGCTGTATTCTCCTCACCCCTGCTAATTTGTCATGGTAAAGAGCTCTTAAATAAGAGCCTCATAAGCATGGATTGGTGGGACAGTTGATTGAGACATGGAATCAACAGCAGTGGCTAGAGAATCCCTAAATGATGAAAGAACTCTAACTTTGTAACACCATTATGAAATCACAGTTCACCGAGAGGGCGTGCCAATTAAATTGGAGAAGTTAGTTCCACTGACTGCAAAGTATGCCTCAATGCTACTGTGGACGCAGTTTTGCTGGAGGCAGGCATGACCATATTTCAAGCACTACAGGGGTTTGTGGCCAAGGGGGCAAGTGATTGAGGGTTTTGAACAGCAGGGAGATAGGTGCATGGTCCATGGATACCATTTTGTGCCCACCCTATCAAAAAGAAGTAACAGATCAACAGAAAAAGACCATCACTACAGTAATGCAAGCTTTGATGGAACTTCATGGTTATTTCTTGTATCTTTATAATATATGGCAAAGCAAGCTGTACTATGCCAGAAATTTAAAATCTCTGGGTATTAAGACCCAAACAAAAGGGCAAGTTGTTCATCCACATGGCATAGGAGTAGAATCTGTTTATGATTGGCTAAATAACTTTAAATTTTGCATAACCTCCATACTAGCACATATATAGCATAGATGCACTGAATCATTTGTTTCAATCAGTTCAATACAAACAGCTGAAGCATAAGCTATTGCAGTTAGATAAGGCCTTGTCTACATCAGACTTGACAGCCAGATTCAATGGTAAGATGATGAATATTACTCCCAGGACCACAACCCACTTTTCTTCCTCCTCCACCACTGCCCTGACCTCCCCCAGCTCCTAGACACTCCATCCCAACATACCATAGGTCTTTACTCCAGATGTTTCTACTCCATTCTCCTTGGATATTGGACATGGGTAACTAGGTGTAACTTAACACCCCATTTTTGAACCGGAAAGTCTTAATGAGAAGCCATGTTTGACAAAAATATGCATGGTAAATAATGCATCAAATACAAATCTACTTCTGAGCACAGTGACTGTAATTTAGCACAGCTCAATCTCCAAATTCATTGATTGTGGATATCAATGAAATAACAGGATTGCAGTTTAAAAGAGGCTTTTTTAAACAGCTATTGGAATTCTTGCTGGTTGCCTAAATTAAAGCCATGTTAGTTGCATTTTGACGAATAACAAGGAAAATGATGGATGGAGAGGTGAAGCAGAAATGTGACTGAGAGTCAATACCTTCTGTACAATGTTTGGATTCAAGCATGAGGAAGAGGAAGCTGAGAAAAACAAGATGGGTTTTTTTGGTGACATCAGTGACTGCGTTGGGTTTTTAGCAGGGTTTTTTTTTTTTTTTTTTTTTTTTTAAGAATAAAGTACTTAATTTCAGCTTTGCATTAATGGAATCACATACAGTACAGATGAGGAGGTTACCTACCTATCACTGGAGGTTCTTTGAGATGTGTGGTCCCTATCTGACATGTGCCTGAGTCCGGAAGTGTTTCTTAGCAGAGTCCTTTGACCCACATGTGTGTCTCCTCGTTCTTCCAGCGCTGAGTGTATAAGAGGTAGTGTGGGTCAACGCCTCTCCAGTCTCCCTCTTACCATAATGGAATCCAGTCCGAAGCAGAGGGGATGGAGGGCAGTTAATGGAATACAGATAGGGACCATGCATCTCAAAGAACCTCCAGTTACAGGTAAGTAACCTCTTCCTCTTGAGTGATGGTCCCTATGTGTATTCCACACATGGGTGACTCGTGAACAGTTATCAGCATGGAGGTGGGTGCACGGATGCCAATGGAAGTGCAGCCTGCAGTATGGCCTGACCCACAGCAGTGTTCGTTGCTGCTGCTTGTGCGATGGCGTAGTCTGTCGTGGACATGTGGAGTCCAGTGAGGCCAATGTGGTGGCTTGGGCTCTATGATGTTGCACTCCATATGTTTAAGGAAATATGCTTATGAGTGTAAATATAATGTAACTGGAATATGCTTTATGCAAAAGGTCTCTTGTAATGTATCTACTGAGTGTGTTCATCCTATCTGTATGAATGTATCATTCTTGTATCTGAAGCTAGAAATATGAAGTATTACTCTGAAGTCCTATTGTAACTATGCAAAGTGTGGGCCATTAATGGTGGTTTAGAATCTTGATGGCTCCCATTAACCAGGACAATTGGTTGGAAATGGCTCTGTACCAGGGGGAAAGGATTGGGCCCAGACTAGGAAGGAGTCTAGTCTGTGAAAGAAACTTATTGGAACATCTCTGAGGGTGAGATTTTATCTGTAATTAGTTTCTAAATGTATTAGTCTTAGACTTGTGGGTTTTGTTTTACTTTGCTTGGTAACTTACTTTGTTCTGTCTGGCATTACTTGAAACCACTTAAATCCTACTTTTTATACTTAATAAAATCACTTTTGTTTATTAACAAACCCAGAGTAAGTGATTAATACCTGGGGGAGCACACAGCTGTGCATCTCTCGATCAGTGGTATGGAGGGCGGACAATTCATGAGTTTACCCTGAATAAGCTTCATACAGAGTAAAATGGATTTATTAGTTGTTTGGATCCCATTGGGAACTGGATATCTGGCTGCTGGAGATTTAAAACAACTCAGCAGGTTACCTGTTAAAGCCTGCAGCTTTGGGGGCGTGGTTCAGATCTGGGTCTGTGTTGCAGCAGACTAGCATTGTCTGGCTCAACAATGCAGGGTTCTGGAGTCCCAAGCCATCAGGGAAAATGGGCTCAGAGGTAATTTCAGCACATCAGGTGACAGTCCCAAGGGGGTCTCTGTGACCGAAATCTTCACAGGCTTGTGTTGAGTGCACTCTGATTTTAGCAGATGGAGGTATGATGCATTGGTTTTAGCATTCACAGATGCACCCAGAGACCCATTTGGAGATTCGTTGGGACGAGGGGGCTTCACCACTGGACTTTTCAGCTATGGCCACAAATAACTTTGGTGATGCGTGAAAGGGTTGAGTCCTGTGGAATGCCAGTACACGATGGACATCAAGGGAGCACAAAGCTTTGTCAGTAAGGGAAGGGTGTGGTTTGGGGCAGAAAACTAGCAGGTGTATGCACCGATTTAGATGGAACTCAGACACCACTCTTGGGAGGAATTTAGGGTTCAGACATAAGGATATCTTGTGCTTGTCGAGCATCGTGTAATGGGGAGAGTCTGCCATCATGGCTGAAAATTCACTGATTCGTCTGGTCAAGATAATGGCTATCAAGAAAGTTGCTTTCATCAAGAGGTGGGAGAGTGAGCATGTTGCTCAAAGAGTGGCTTTATTAGGGTGGAGAGAACGAGATTAAGATCCCATGGTGGTGTGGGCTTCAGTACTGGTGGAAAAGTGTTGAGTAAATCTTTCATCAAGCAGATAGTGGTGGGGTGCATCAACACAGAGGTCCATGGGAGACAGAAAGGCACTGAGTGCTGCCAGATGCATTAGAATAGAATTGAGGGTCAGGCCAACATCCTGAGGGTGAGAAGGCAGTTGAGGACGACTGGAATAGACACCATGTTCAGTGAGTGGCGGTGGCAGTGGGCCCATGCTATGAAGTGTCTCCATTTAGTTCAGTAGCAGGATCTGGTGGATTCTCTCCTGCTTTAGGTAAGGATTTGTCGAACCAGAGTAGAGCACCCCCAACGCCCAACCAAATACCAGGCTGTGAGATGAAGAGGGCCTGGATTGGGATGACAAAGCCTCTCCCAATCTTGTGAGAGCAGATCCGGGAGTGTGCAGAAGCAGAGTGGTGTGCAGGCAGAGTCTGAGGAGGGCCATGAACCGGAACTGATGGTGCCAGAATGGGCTATGAGTAGGACGGTGGCTCTCTCCTGGTTAATCTTGTGTAGCACCTGTGGCAGCAAGGGAATGGGGGGAGGGAGGAGGCGTAGCAGAGGTTCCCTGTCCAGGGGAAGAGGAGAGCATTGCCCCGAGAGTCCTCCCTTAGAGCAATTGAGGTTCTCATGAGTAGCAAAGAGGTCCCATCGGGGAGGGAGGGTGCCCCACTTCATAAAGAGGTACAGGAGCATGGCATCATGTAGCTTCCACTCGTGTTATGTGCCGGTGACTGTTCCGAATGCTTGGGTGCAGAGGTCACCATCAGATCCCATTTGTGCCTGGCCTTACCCTTCATGCAGGCAATCTTGGGCACTGATCCAGCCGGATCCATGCTGGACATCTCACTTGACCTGGCACGGCTTGGGGAATCTGCTCTTGTGCCCATAAGAGTGTTTTTTTGCTCTGATGCTGGGACTTCTCCTTGGTCTTCAGTATCACCAGTTCCGGGGCATGCGGAGTGCTCGAAGGGGCGCTCACCACTGGTGATGGCCACACAGGAGTTTCCTGGGCCCAGATCCAAGTATATCTTGGTTCTCATTCCTTCCTCCATCAGATATTTACGAAGGTGGAGCTTGCAAGATTCCCAGGTCTGGGGCAGGAAGGATTTTCAAATGGCACAGTGAGTCAGGATGTGTGCCTCACCGAGGCAATAGAGGCACCGCTGGTGCCCATTGCTCACAGAGAAGGAGCGTGGGCTGGAAACCGTTTTTGAATCCCGGAAACTGGGGCATAGTCCCCAGGTGGGGGGGAAGCAGTCCCCAACCAGGGGAAAGAAGAACTACACTAACTATACTAAATGTATCTAACACTATAAAAACTATTTACAACTATTTACCACAAAGCAGAAGTGAATCATTCTCTTAGAAAACCAAGAGCGTGAAGAATCAGGGTGTTCTGACTCAGGCCATGGAGAGGTGAGAAGAAACTGGAGAGGTGTCAACCCTCACTACCTCTTATACCTTCAGCCAGGAGCACAAGGAGACACAGTAAGCGTGGGCGGGTCAGACACTGCTAAAAAACACTTCCCGACTCCAGGGCACCACATACACATGCATCCACTAGTGAAATATACATAGGGACCATGACTCAAAGAAAAAAATCTTTTCTCTGTGAATGAGATCATAGTAGATCTTCTCCATCTAGAATACTATGGATGAATAACTTTGGGGATTGTCCAGTTGGGCAGTGCATCTCAAGCATGCATGCATCTCATCTGAAGTACTTGGAACAGTCCAAAGTCGTTCATTGCATACAGCTACTACCGGATTGCAGAGGTCTCCCTTTATAGTAATCCAGAACTAGAGCCATACATTCAATTTAAACCTTACTCTTCACTGATTTCAAAAGTATCAAGAGCAGCCTAAGTGGGAAAGAGTACTATACTGGGCCATTAAATATTGCCTTTTCATTTGAGTTATTCTTCAGAGGTTCATGTCTGGAGCTTAGATTTAAAATTGCCTTAGATAAATCGCAAATTACAGTAGAACCTCAGAGTTACAAACACCAGAGTTATGAAGTGATCAATCAACCTCATTTAGAATCAGAAGCAACCAAGACAAAAAATAAAGCAAGTACAGTACAGTATTATGTTAAACATAAACTGCTAAAAAATAAAGGGAAAGCAGAATTTTTCTTCTGCATAGTAAAATTTCAAAGCTGTATCAAGTCAATGTTCAGTTGTAAGCTTTTGTAAGAACAACCATAATGTTTGTTCAGAGTTACAAATATTTCAGAGATACGAACAACCTCCATTCCCGAGGTGTTCGTAACTCTGAGATTCTGCTGTACCCCTCTAGAAGTCCTCTGAAATTGTCTGGTATAAGCAAAGACTACATTATGCAGAATTTCTTGAAGACACAGATCCTGGAAGAAATGATCTTCAAACTTCAATTGAATAAAGCACCAAGTTCTTTGTGTAATGCCACAAAGTTCTTTGATTTACATTAATTAAATCTTCATGATAAAAAACAAGGCAAAGACAGGATAACCCCATACAATCTAAACTAGCTGCTGGGATCCTCTTGCTGGGAAAATACAAAATTGAACTCTGGTCTTAGCAAGTAAGAGAAAAATGGATTTTCACATTCAATAAATCAGTGCATGATTTATGGTGGTTGATTAAGACATTTGAACAGTGTAAGGAAGAGTTCAAACTCAATAGTTGTTTTCAGACAACTTTTTATTTTTAAAAAGGGATTTTGAAGGGCCAGATGAAAACAAGAACCAAGCATCAAAGTGTAATTTTCATTCTGCAGTAACCAGCATCATATTAGCTAGATGGTCTAAAACCCTAGTTCATAATTCTAGCCTGAAATCTGCTAAAATTATGTTGGAATTAAGATGGGAAAGAGCAAGATAAAGTCTCAGCCAATGCTTTTCCTAACCTTATGGTCAGAGTTTAAGGCCAGAAGGGACCACCAGTTCATCTAGTCTGACTTCCTGTATACCACAGGTGACCAACACAACCCAGCACCTGCACACTAAACCCAGTAACCGAAATTAGACTTAAGTATTACAGCCCACAGGCGACTAGACTACTACATGCCACAGACCGAAAACAGTAGGGACTGAGGTGCACCAGTGCCTGAGGACCCTCCAATGGCAAGGAGATGATTAAGTGAGATGTACCCACACAATCCTGGCAAGTGACCTGCACCCACACATTGCAAAGGAAGATGAAAAACCCTGAGGTTACTGCCAGTCTGACCTATGGCAAAATTCCTTCCTGACCCAACATATGGCCATCCATTAGACTCTGAGCAAGAACCAGCCAACCAATCACCTCAGAGAGAAAATGCTCAGTACCACCTCAGAGCCCTAGCCGCCCAATGCCCTCTCTCTAGCCATGGCCATCTCTGATGCTTCAGAGGAAGGAAATATTATATATATATATATATATATATATATATATATACACACACACACACACATTCATTTTTGGGGAGTGAGGTGATCCCTTCATGAACCCTGCAATTGTCCAGCTGAAACACTGACGAATTAGCTTTTAGTAACATAAGACATGAACCAAAAGTGAGCCCCAGCGCTGTTGAGTCCAGCCCCCTACCATCACAAGCAACCCCATTGTAAAAAAAAAAAAAGAAAAGAAAAATCACACTCAAATATGTCAAGTTCTCCTTTAAAACTAATTAAGTTGTTTGCCCCACAACTCCTACTGGGAGGCTGTTCCAGAGCCTCACCCTACTGCTAGTTAGAAACCTTCTAATTTCCAGCTTGATTTTGTCCTTGGCCACTTGGTATCTATTTGTTCTTGTGCCATCAATGTCCTTTAGCTTAAAATAACCCTTAACCCTCCCTGGTATTTACCCCATAACATATGGAGAAGTAATTCTATCCATCCATAGCCTTTGGGGGGGGGGGGAGTAAGGGGGCACAAATTAAATGAGCCAAGCTCTTCCAGTCTCCTCCTCTTGGTATTAGCGAAAGTGGCAAGAATTCTAGCTAATAATAAAAAAAAAAAATCCAATCTTATAATTATCACTGGCCCCTATTCTACTAGTGTTTTTTGACACTGCTCTAGCATGAAAATTTAACTAGAGTTCTCAGACAACAGCGAAGGAACCTAGCCCATGCATAAGAGTCAAAAGACATATCTAGTTAAAGGAGAAAAAAAGCTTTTGTTTCATTCCATTAACGGGAGAATTAGGTATAAAAAAATAGGGACTGAGAGCAACATATTTAGCCAATTGTGATGCAAGCAGGTACACCTCTACCCCGATATAACGTGACCTGATATAACACGAATTCGGATATAACGCAGTAAAGCAGTGCTCCGGGGGGGGGGAGGGGGCTGCGCACTTTGGCAGATCAAAGCAAGTTTAATATAACGCGGTTTCACCTATAACACGGTACGATTTTTTGGCTCCCGAGGACAGCGTTATATAGGGGTAGAGGTGTAGTGTAAAGTTTACCCACATAGCTACCACTGGTCCTCAGGACATGATAAATTCATGTAATCCAGAGTCATCTGGAAAGTCTACCAGTTACAAAACTGACATTTTTGTTTAGATCAGAGGTGTGGGCAAAGAATAGACTTTTCTTTTTTTTCTTGCATCTTCAGATCTGCTTCCAGACCTACAGAGAGGGATCAGTGCATGGGGGGGGGGGGGGGGGGGCTGCAGCTGACTATGGGTACTGAGGACAAGCGTTGGATCTCAACATTACATGATATTGCTTCCACAGCTACAAAAGAGTGCAGCATCTACTGAACTCTATTCCCCTGCAGAAACCAATACTAAAAAGTCCCAGCATTTGAGGAACATTTACATATTCCATCATGTGATAAAGGCGTCCATCCTTGGATTTTCCCACAATATCTTTATCCAAGTCAATTTAAGGACAAATCAGATGGTCTTTAGGCTTGTCCAGCTTGTGTGCTTCAGACCTTAAAATTATTAAAAGGAATTTGTGTTTAATAGTTGATATTGGTGCATTGCTCTCATGTAGCAGATGAGAAGAAAGCCAGCTTCTCAAATGGAAGCTGATTTCAGCTGAATCTAATTTACTTTATTCCACACTGCTAGATTTATGGGTAATCCTGTTTACTAGTGTGTTTTTACTGCCAGTTGTAGGCATAGCTATTTCATTTTTCCGCTGTATTCAACATTAATGTAGCACTCTTAGCAGCTTAGTTTAAATTCCCTCAAAATTTAATAAAAATATTTGTTGATTAAAATGCAATGAGTATTTTCTTAGACGCAAATATGGCGAGAGCAGAAGCTGATGCACCTTGACTCCATCCTTCCAACTGAAGATCTGCAATCAGCTCATTCAAAACTAAAAAGTTAAGAATTTCATAAACAACTCCAACTAAGACATCATCTTCAATTCAGATCCAAATGATAAAGCATGCAAGCATCAAATAGCCTTCTCAGTTCAATTTGAAATTTGGCTTTGATGCAGCTGAAAGACATCAGGAAAAGAAAAGAAAAAGAAAAAGAAAGGGGGAGGGAGGAAAAAAAAAAAAAGAAGAAGTTACATTTCACAAGTTCCACAAAGTCCCACTCATGCACTGACCCTCTCAGGGGCACACACCATTACAAAAAAATACCAATGAAAATATTATCATTTTTCTTATCGATACCATTTATCACTGTAGGAACTCAATCATATCTGCTGGAGAGATCACATGAAAAGCTAAGGGTGGTGTGACCTACTTTTTGGAGACTGCCCTTAGATCTAATTTTCTGGTCACACATACTACCCTGAAATATAGTTTCAAACATGACAAAAATCTAGCCATCTATAACAGTGAAAATACCCCACAAACTCTGCAAAAACACCTATTAAAATCTTAACTGCTAGAGAACACTGAACCATCTAGAGCTTGTAAGAGAGAATTATAGTTAATATCTAGGTAGACATACAAGAAATATGGGTCAAAGTGCAGCATAAGAGCCATATAAATAAAAGATATCTTGTATTATCCCAGTGAACTTGAACAAATCATTGAATCTAAAAATATAGATATAACCATTTCAAGGAAAGATAGGGTTCAGCAGACCTGCTATTCAAAACACCACACAACTCACCTCAGCACCAAGAGCATCAACACAAAATAATTCTGGTCTTACACGGATATAAAATAGATACAACAATTTTAACTATATCATGCCACACCAGTCTCTATATTAAGGACTCATTTACCTGCATGCCTATTACTTGTTCACTGATATATTGTACCAAACACCACTGACTTTTTACTTTCAATTTAACAACAGACTTAATTTCTGTATTACTCCCTATTTACATACTTACCAGGGTAAACTCATGAATATTTAGTACATTTAGATGTTTAATCAATTTTTCATAACTATCTTTGAGACAATTAAAATTGAGGGTATCCTATTTCCAAATACTATAGCCATTTCCTATAGCATTACTTCTCCACTGAGAACAGAAACAGAATACTGCCTCTGTCAACTCCATCCATCTCCAATTTCAGGCTGTCTACACTACAAAATTAAACTTAACTACGTCGCTCGGTATGTGAAAAACCAACACCCCTGAGAAGCGTAGTCTACACTGAGGGTTAGATCAGCTTAACAACACTAGGTAGATAGAGTTCTTCCCCTGACCTACCTACCACCTCTTGGGAGGTGGATTACTTATGCTGACGGAAGAACCCCTCCTCCATTGGCACAGGTAATGTCTACACTGAAGCAATATAGCAGTGCATCTGCAATGATACCGCTGTAGCATTTCAAGTGTAGACAAGCCCAATCTGAAGGACCTATTTCTAAAGCTGCTGCCAGCCACTGAAAAGCCTTCAGAAATCACTGTTCTGCTTTTACTGTTGGTTATATTTCTGTTAATCTCTACACACATGAAAAGCACACAAACACCAACTGTCTGAAAACTGACTCATTCCAAGTTAATCTGTTCCTGTGGATTATTCTCCACTGCAAGTTGTAACTGTTTGTGACATCATGGCAGCCATCTGTGGTATCAAACAGAATGTAAATCAGAAGTTAATAGTAGATCAGTTCAAGAATATACACCTCTACCCCGATATAACACGAATTCGGATAGAATGCGGTAAAGCAGTGCTCCGGGGGGGGGGGCAGGGCTGCACAATCTGGTGGATCAAAGCAAGTGCGATATAACGCGGTTTCACCTATAACGCAGTAAGATTTTTTGGCTCCCGAGGACAGCGTTATATAGGGGTAGAGGTGTATCTTGTTATCATCCAGTTCCTGGCAATTAAGGTAACCCAGCATACTTTCCCCTCTTCCTGCAGAAGTACTCAAAAGGCTATACTGCACACCTTGTGGCGGCATGTAGGGTATGTGTAGCTACAAGCCACAGTGAAAAGTGGGATGCATCCACACTAACACGTAACTACACCTTAGTGAAAGGCTCCAGTGGGTGGAGGCGGCTGGGAAAGGCTCGGCGGTGGGGAGCTACCAGTCTTTCACTAAGGTGGGGAAAAGACTACAGCAGCAGGAAGGTAGCCAGACACTACCCTGCTAAAAACAGCAGTGTCGACAGAGAAGGCACTGCTTGGACCAGAGCCCTGTAAGGTACATACCCACAGGGTTCAGGAGTGTCTTTAATCTACTCATGTAAGTAGTGCCTCACCCTCTACGCTGCTATTCATACCCATGCTAAGGAGGTGGTTAGTGTGTGCACACTACACACTGCCAAAAGGAGTGTGCAGTATAGATGTATCTGAAGTGATGGTCATAGTAATAAAAACATGGCTTAGTACAAAAAAAAATTACACTTTATTATAAATAAACAGTCAGTTATAAAAAGTGATGATTTTCATAGATTCAGAGAATATCAAGGTTGGAAGGGACCTCAGGAGGTCATCTAGTCCAACCCCCTTGCTCAAAGCAGGGCCAATCACCAGACAGATTTTTGCCCCAGATCCCTAAATGGCCCCCTCAAGGATTGAACTCACAACCCTGGGTTTAGCAGGCCAAAGCTCAAACCACTGAGCTATCCCTCCACCCAAAACTGAAGTCAAGGAGAGTCCTCAAGAGATGCCTTCTGGACTTCTTGGGGCATATCACAGGGGGAAAGTGTCCTTCTGCCTGACCAGGGACCCTCAGATTAAAAGTCTGAGGCTCTACCAACTGAACTAGCCAGGCTCACATAAGGAAAAAGTTACGACAAACTTTGAATCTAGCTTCAATTTACATTTTGAATACTTTCAGAAAGGAAGATGGCTAGAAATAATTTTTATTTTTAAATATGAAAGCTGATGTATATTATGACAAGTTTTTTGCAGTGAGGTGGATAGGTTACTACCTCATGAAAGTGTGATTGGGGAATGAGGAACGGAAAGAGGAAACCAATAGGGCTAACATCTATGAAATGAAGATAAGGAGTGTTTATTTTAAGTTGAGAAGAGATAGCAGGTGTTATGAGCAAGCAACTGCCACTCATCACAGCAAAGACATGATGGTCTATCAATTTAGGATGCTTGCACCAGGATCCTAACAGCGGGTGGTGTCAGATCAATAACAGCCATCAGAATATGAACTTGAACATAGTTGAGACGTATAAATGAGGGACTAGGAATATATTTTAAAAAAAAAAAGCTTCTAGAAACAGAATTAGATTTTTGGATTGGATTGTAGTGAGAGAACATATTTTAACTTGCTTATTACCTAAATACCAGCACACAAATAAGTAAAGTTTAGAGTTCACCTCCCTCAGACCCATACACTCTTACCTAGAACAAATAGTTTTCAATCCCTTGGAAATTATTTTTTCATCCACTAAATTTGTTTGTCCAGCTTTTTAGGTCATATAATGGAATATTCAAGTGCTTTGTTGCTACAGTGATGGGCACCACAGAAAGCCCTAAAATAGACTTTAAATAGAACTCCCATCTCTCCCACTGGCTGTACATTTGAGAATTAAGAGTTCATCAGAATGATTTGATACCCATACACTCAACAGGTTACACAGCCCTTTATTTTGAAGGTTCTATCTTGGGGGAGTAACGGGAGCCCAGAAACAAGTAATGGAGAGATTAAGATTCTGAAGATCCAATTGCAATATTTAAACTGATATGTCTACACCAGTACTGCCAAATTCTGTGATTTTATGATGAGTGTCATATTGTTCTTGAAGCCCCAGCTTTTGGAGTCAAATGATTACATGAGAACCTCAGCTGTGAGGCTTCCTTAAAAGTTTCTAATCCTTGCAGTTGTAGAGAAAACTAAAGCTTCAAAAACCATCACCCACATGTACACTAAAGGCTCAGAAACCAGAAGACAAGTAAGGAGAATCTTTTTTTAAATATATTTTTAAGTCATGATTAGAGGTCATGACTCATGATTTTTCAACACCACCACATGTTCACTACCGTTTACTTTAATGCAGAAATACAGCAACTATTATTTTTCACTGGTGAACTGAATCTAGCATGTTCAGTTGTAAGATGTTGCTACATTCCAACTATAGTTGATGAGTTTGAATGGAACTCTGACATGCCCCAGTTAAGGCTGAGGGGGGGGGGGGGTTGGAGGAAACCACCACTCACATCCCCCTCCCTCTCTGAAGGCACGCACACACTCCTCATTATACTGGTTCTATTTAACTTTTGACAGTGAGACAGCTTTAAATACTACTCATCCTTCATTTGTACTCTAAGCAGCAATTATCTATCCATCCTCTCCCCCCACCCAAATATATCATTCCTGAGGAAAACCTAATTCTTTTGTTATTTAAAAAGGTCACAGGGTACAGAGTCAACCTTCTCTTTTCCTTCCAGAGTTTCCTTGTGTATATTTTTCCCCGAGATATATTATTCTCAAGATCAAGTTATAAACATTAGCATGGGAATTATCTAGTAGTTACAATTACAACATAAGACTTCCAAAGTTACCAATCACATCAGCTGCAGAGAATTTCTTTATGCTCCTAAGTATTTAAGAACATTTGCTCTATTCCCTCACAACAGTTTATGTTGGGGGGCCGGGGGGGACTGATTCAGTGTATTAAGATATTGATGCACCATATGAGCTGTCAAAGCTCCAGCATCTGAGGACTTTTAACATAATCTTTGTGATTTAGGAGGTGCTTTAATTTAAATACATAAATAAGGATTAGACAGACACTTATAACAGGAGACAAAGAGTCCTGTGGCATCTTATAGACTAACAGACGTATTGGAGCCACAGGACTCTGACGCTTTTTACAGATCCAGACTAACACGGCTACCCCTCTGATACTTGTAACAGGAGAGACTCTTACAGATTAGGGTACCAAGTCATTTCCATTCTTACTGTTTTCAGTAAATATTTTCTGCAATTTCCAGCTACTGGTCTGAAGTTTTCCAATTCTGGCCTGTGGCTGAAGCTTATTTATTTAAATGCCATGACAGTTCCATCATTTTTCAGTACAGGAGAGTGGGAAAATGCTCTTCTCCACTATATGCGTCACATTTTTAGAACAGCCTTAGTGCCAAAACAGCTGGAAGTAGGAAGCTAAAATTTGGGAGGGAAGTGGGCTTAAGTGAGAAGAACTGCCTTGGAATGTTCCAGAGGAAGACACATTTTATTTAGGAGATTGACACAAGAAAAAAAAAAAAAAAAAAAAAAAAAAAAAAGACAACACACTTCAAATGCACAGTACATTTGGTATATGTCTAAGACCTTTTTTTAAAGTAATATCCAGAGTGGTGCATAGCCTGCATTCACATGTGCAGTGATAAGTTAGCTGCTTAGTGAAAAATTTAGTCCAGGTTCACATTGAATAAAGGTCCACAGAAGCTTTGGCCTCATTCACTGCATGTCTTGTGAGGTAAGACTGTACAACTCAAAGCTATGTGAAAATGCCCAGGAATTCCTAATATGTTCAGTGGAAGGGGATCCTTCCATAGAGCCCATGACACAACATGGTCAGACACAACATAGTCACCATTATACTAATCATTCTGTAACATGGAAGAGTTTAACTTCTGAATCTTTTTGTGAAAGAATGTTAAAATCTCTGTTAGGAAAAAGTTAAAGTTACCCTGTTATGTGCTTGAATGTCAGGTAGTGGCAGTTACCCATGGAACCTATCCCAGGTGATACCAGACACCTCTGTGTTCTTGGGGAACCAGGGTGCAGTATCCAGCCTGACTCATGAAAGACACCCCTCCCCCCCCCCAGCCTCTGCTTAAACCAAAACCCATCAGAGGAAAAAACTTGCAGAGAGCAGTGAAGGGCGTTGGGAGACACACCTAGACCCCTCCTGACAAGGGTGACAATATTAAGACATGTCCATTAGCATACAGAATGGAGAGTAGAGACAACTCCCCTAGCCTCATCTGCATGAAAGATGGGACAGGAAGACATCTCAATTTACATACAGAAGGGAGAACAGAGAACCACACTGAATTCTGGGACCAGAAAAAGCAGGGAAGCACTGCATCATGGGAATCTCTGCTCCAGATGCTAATGAACCTATGTCTGCACAAACCCAGCTCAGCAATTATCAGACCAATTCTAGTAATGAATCCTTAATTGATATCCAAATACTAAAGCAGACTAGTTGCATTGTGAGCTCCCTGGAAGAAAACACCACCCATAGCCAAGAGTGATCAGCTCCTGTTGTCTAGCCTAAAAAAAAAAAAAAAAAACCACATTGAGTCATCAGCTTACCTATAAACAAATCTAGTGTTCTCCCTTGAACAATTGTATTTTCTCTACAAAAATCCCTACTCACACTCTAGTCAGGGTACTGATGCTTAGATCCAAACTATGCATCAGTTCCACTGGAACGCCATCTTCTCCTGACTGATCGTGCTGGGGGCTCTGCCTGTCTCCAGCACTCAGGACCCTCCGCTACCACCATCACCTGGGAACCCCGACCAGTTCAAGCCTCATGGAGTGGGTGAGATCCCCCCCCCCCTCTTTCTCTCTCTCTGTTTTCCTTTCTACCTTAGGTATTAACCTTTAATAATGTATGTTATGTTGGTTTAGCCCTCCTTGTGCAGTTATCACTATTATTCAATAAATAACTTTTATGGTTAAGTTGGTTGCTTCTCTCTCTCTCTTGCTGAACTTTACTCTTCTGTGTTTTTAGCTTCCCCCATTCACTCTACAGCAACGCTTCTTTTACCTAAGCTAAAGATCCCAGCAGCGCCCAAAATACTGTGGGGTTTGCTTATCAAGTAGGTTACTGCCAGTACAATTGTGATGTGAGAGTGGGGATAGGGATGTGCTGAATCTGGGACACATAAGGGTAACAGCTTGAAAGTGCTGCTTGACCCAGTCCATGGAGCCCTGGGGCATATAAGGAGAAACAGCTTGAAAGTGCTGCTTCCTCCAGCCCAGTGAGTCCAGAGACATATAAGGGGTCAGCTTGACAGTGCTGATTGACCCGGTCTGCTCAGACTTGCTCTGTTAATGTATGTGTGGGTGTTCATCATCCGGTTCTGGGGCTGGAGTAACCCAGCCCTAGGGAACCTAGGTCCTGCAGGATAGCGCCATTGGGAGGGGACTTGCAGAAGGGAGAAGTAAAGCTCCATATGAAAACACAAGTGACACAAACAGTACATCAATAGGATTACAGAATCCCCTTCCCCAGAAAAATAACCTGAATAAATGAGCATACTCCAAAGTAAGGGGCAAATCTGGTAACACAGGGCATTATGCATTTAAGTTATGATTAGCTGTTAATCATACCACCTTATTGTAATATAGTACACCAGAGAGGTCAGAGCTACCCTTAACATTTTTCCCTGTGGCAACTGTAGGCCTAAGGATTTTTCATTAAGCTTATTTATCAGAGGCAAGCTTTGTTCATAACTGGGATCCTGTTGGTCTAACTTCAGCAAAAGCATGTGATGTACTTCAGAAAAGAGAATTCCATTCCTTATGGGCAAGAGAAGTCACACTTGACTTGCAGTACCTAAAGAGACTAAAAACAAGGTTGTATGCACTGTTGTAGAGGCATTGGTTCCAAGATATTAGAGAGATGAGGTAATATATTTTATTGCACCAACGTCTGTTAGTCAGATAGACAAGCTTTGAGCTTACACAGACCTGAAGCAGAGCTTTGTGTAAATTGCAAAGTTTGTGTCTCTCACCAGAAGTAGTTGGTCGGACACACACACACACACACACACAAAAAACACACCTCACCCACCTTGTCTCTCTAAAAACACGGTTGACCAACTAAGGAATTATGTTAACAGCTATGGGTTTTCAGAAGTGGATTTCTTTCCACAACACTTTTCACAACTGAAGGGAAGCATAGCATAAATTTGATCTCATTGTATCCTCATCTACACAAATACATAAACTCTCTAAGATTTGTATTAACCTCAAGTACTTGTGTCACGGAAAAGTAACACCTACAAAACTTGACATGGCTTGGATAGTGGAACCTATGTGAATGGGAAATGAGAAACTTAACACAGAAGATGGGAATATAAATCCACAGAACCCCAAAACTGTGGGCTACAGAAATTTTCATGGGAAACTCATAACTACTTAAGAAGGTAGTTTTCTATACGCACGCACGCACACACACACACCCCATACTTTGATGTGCCTAACTAGTCATTAGATGTTACAAGTAGCATCAGTTAATCACGTAAAATTAAAAGAAATATCTTCAAAACTAAGGGAAATATATGAAAATTCAATTTAGAGTAAAATTTCCTTGGTGACATATTTAAATATTACCCCTGGTGTCACAGAACTAAACAGGAATATCCTTCTACAGACTATTCCCACAGATTCCTTTGAGGCTTGGATATGAAAGTTATATAAGGAGAAAACTATGACAATTAACAGCCAGAACAAACTCCAGACAGTGAATGTGAAGAAAAAGAGGGCGCATTTTTCTTTTTCTACTCTTTGCTCCCAAAGCCAAGACTTCTATTACAACAGCCGCATTAGCAAAGGGAGGCAAAGCAAAAAGCATTATATTGGAACTCTCCACAGAAAGTTCTGTCTTGGATTCTTGCACTTAAAAAAAAAAAAAAATCAGTAAAATATAAGTTAAGTAAAAGCAGGGGTTACACATTTCTTTCCAAATAAAACCACACCTTTAGCTCAAATGAAATTGTGACATCTGGACATGGGAGCTGTCAAGGCTGCTTCCCCACTTTGAACTTTAGGGTACAAATGTGGGGGCCTGCACGAAGACTTCTAAGCTTAACTACCAGCTTAGATCTGGTCCGCTGCCACCATTCCCAAAGCTAATTCCCTTCCCTGGGAAGCCTTGAGAAACCTTTCACCAATTCCCTGGTGAATACAGATCCAAACCCCTTGGATCTAAAACAAGAAAAAAATCAATCAGGTTCTTAAAAAGAAGGCTTTTAATTAAAGAAAAAGGTAAAAATCATCTCTGTAAAATCAGTATGGAAAATAACTTTACAGGGTAATCAAACTTAAAGAGCTCAGAGGACCTCCCTCTAGCCTCAGGTTCAAAGTATAGCAAACAAAGATAAACACTCTAGTAAAAGGTACATTTACAAGTTGAGAAAACAAAGTAAAACTAAGACGCCTTGCCTGGCTTTTTACTTACAAGTTTGAAATATGAGAGACTTGTTTAGAAAGATGGGGAGAACCTGGATTGATGTCTGGTCCCTCTCAGTCCCAAGAGCGAACAACCCCCAAACAAAGAACACAAACAAAAGCCTTCTCCCCCCCCCCCCCCAAGATTTGAAAGTATCTTGTCCCCTTATTGGTCCTTTGGGTCAGGTGTCAGCCAGGTTACCCGAGCTTCTTAACCCTTTACAGGTAAAAGGATTTTGGAGTCTCTGGCCAGGAGGGATTTTATAGTACTGTACACAGGAGAGCTGTTACCCTTCCCTTTATAGTTATGACAGGAGCCGATTGCTGATCTCAATTGAATGCGATTACATTCAACTTACATCTGCCATCAAAAAGCTATATTCTTAAAAAAAAAAAAAAAAGGAGATATCCTATCTCCTAGAACTGGAAGGGACCTTGAAAGGTCATCGAGTCCAGCCCCCTGCCTTCACTAGCAGGACCAAGTACTGATTTTGCCCCCGATCCCTAAGTGGCCCCCTCAAGGATTGAATAAGGGGTATTTTTGTATCATTACAGCATACACCTATGTCTATCACATGGATGATTTTCCAATGGCAGATTGGCACCAAATTGTTTAGCATCACTACTACTGTAGCTAATAGTTTGCTACAACCCAAAGAAACATGTCTTTAAATTTAAAGATGTTTCAGAGTGGTAGGCGTGTTAGTCTGGATCAGCAAAAACAATGAGGAGTACTTGTGGCACCTTAGAGACTAACACATTTATTTGGGCATAAGCTTTTGTGAGCTAAAACCCACTTCACTCCGTGCATCTGATGAAGTGGGTTTTAGCCCATGAAAGCTTATGCCCAAATAAATGTGTTAGTCGCTAAGGTGCCAGAAGAACTCTTTTTTTTCTTTTTTCTTTTTTTTAATTTAAAGATCATTGACAATCCCTTTGCAGTGTCTCATTCATGTTCTTTTTCATAGTCTTCAAAACCTGAAGTTTCTATCATGGCAAGTTATTTTCATATAGTGTAAATTCTGGAATTTCATGACAAATTTCAGTTGTCTTTTAAAAGATCAAACAGCTTGTCCATGGCAAACAGATAGCTTCCCTTTAAACATGAAACATATGGGACAGGGGCTGTTTGTTACAGATTCACATCTTTTAGAGACCTGTGTTTTTATGGACTTGCTCATCAGGGATTAAAAGCCATCTGGATCCAAAATGCACATGAGGTATTTGGATACCAGATTTGGCTTTGGATCCTTAAGTTCCCGAAACGTATCTGTATTAACGTATTAGTTGTTGGCTTCACATAAGGCTGCAAAAGGTAAGTTATTCCACCACAGGTGTGGAAGTGTTTGTGAGCTTGAAACACATCTCAGTTAAGCATATTCTGGGTATCAGAACATGCATGAGTGTGGTTTTGTACTAGGAACACCCTTTCATGCCACAACACAATGCTTTTGGTATTCTTCCATCTGAAGACTCCCCCACATGCAGACATGCCCCCCGCTGTGCCCCAACCACCTTCTCCTGGAACCCCAACAAGCCCCTGTGCCTCCAGATTTCCCACTGAGCCACCCACACCCAGACTGCCCCACATAGAAACCTCTCACTCCATACCTGGATCCCCCCACACACTAAGCCCCTCCACACTTGGATCCCACTGGGCTGAACCTGCCTACCAACACCTGGTGTGCTTGGTACAGAGCCCCAGGGTATTTCTGGGGCAGGCCCAGCCCCTGCACCAGGGTCAGATGCAGCCTTACTGTGGAGTCCCTGTACTGGGGGAGGTGGGGGTTTCAGGGTAATCTCCCACCTCAATGCAGCCAGTGGCCTGTGCTCCCCCCCGCCATGATGGAGCCACATTTAATTGACAAATGAGATTTTCAGAATTTTAAATTGTGTGCATAATTTTTAGGTACAGAATTCCCTCATGAGTAGCTGGTCCCATTACTCTCACCCATTCTCTTCCTGCAGCATGCAGTTTACTATCCCAAAGACTGAAATATTTTAGTTTAGCTTCAGTTTTTGGGCTTAATATAGTGGTATCTGGGTGAAAGGTATGGACATATGATATACAGGAGGTCAGACTGGGTGATCTAATGGTCCTTTCTGGCCTTACTCTGTGAAACTACTAGCTCCCTGTGTTGTATGGAGAAACCGTTTTTATTCCTTAATGCTATCTGAAGCATTCTAGATCCATTTCAGGCTCCAATACTCTTGATAGCAATATAGAGTGGTGGGCAAGCGGGAGGGGGAGACAGTACTTTACACTTATTACTGTACATCAAAAAAATTGCACTGCACTCCGCAGAAAGAATACAGTAACCAATTTTTACAGATACAGAAGGCAAGTCACTGACAAGTTCACTTAAGGTCACACATGTTAGGGACAACTGTGAATAGAATCCAAGTCTTTTGTCTCTGAATTTTCTGTTCTCATCACTGGACCATATTGTTTCCCTTTAGAGCGTGCACCCTCAGTTCAAACGATGTATTATGCTCCAGGCTTTGGAAATTCAAGGAGACAAACAAGAAAAACCTTAGTCATGCTTCCCAAAGGTTTAACACAACTCAACATTATAAATCATTTATTTGGGGCAGACAATGAAAACATCAAGCCAAAGTTGTTTGTACAAGCTTCTCTTCAAAACTTATTTAAACATATTATAATTTAAAACAAAACCAAGCAGCATTTCAAGTGTTACATGATGCTGGGTATTTTTATCATCACTAACAAAACTTTTATTCAAACATCAATTTCCCACAAATTTTGTTTAAAATCAGTATTAAGAGTACTGTAGATGACAAAGCTAGGAATGGAGTTGCAAGTCAGTGTGTCACCTCAGTTAAATGCAGACAAGTGCAAAATGTGTGTCAAGTGGACACACGTTTTAAGCCAGGGGCCTCAAACTCAAATGACCATGAGGGCCACATGAGGACTAGTACATTGGCCCGAGGGCCGCATTACTGACACCTCCCCCGCCGCTGCCCTCAGCCCCGCCCCCACTCCACCCCTTCCATGAGGCCCCGCCCCTGCCCCACCTCTTCCCACCCCTTCCCTGCCCCCATTCCAACCCCTTCCCCGAAATCCCCACCCCAACTCTGCCCCCTCCCTGCTCCCAGGGGGTGCAGGAGGGGTGAGGGGTACAGCAAGGGGTCAGGGTGCGGCAGGGGGCTCAGGGCAGGGGGTTGGGGTACAAGAGGGGTGCAGCAGGGGGTCGGGGTGCAGGGTGCGGCAGGGGGCTCAGGGCACGGGGTTCGGCTGCAGAAGGGGTTCAGGGGGCAGGATCTGGCCCGGCGCGTACCGGGGGCAGGGCAGGCTCCCTGCCTGCCTGCCCTGCCCCCGCAAGAGGCTGGAACGTGCGGAAGGGGGGGGCGGAGGGACTGTGTTTCTGTTGCTTGAGGCACCGCCGCCAGCAGCTCCCATTGGCCGCAGTTCCCTGTTCCCGACCAATGGGAGCTGCTGGGGGCGCTGCCTGAAGCAACAGAAACACACAGCCCCTCCGCCCCCTCTTCCCCATGTTTCAGCCTCTTCCCGGAGCTGCGCAGGGCAGGGCAGGGCACGTCCGGCCGGAGCCGCTCTGGTAAACACTGCGGGAGGGTGGGGTGGCTTGCGGGCCGCAGAAAATCACCCCGCGGGCTTGAGACCCCTGTTTTAAGCAGTGGATGACACTAACATCATTCATCTATACAGTGACTGGTCAGTGTTCTAAGTGTCACTACCAGACTGAGCCACATCTGAATTGTGGACAGAAGCTGAGAATTATCTACCCTCAGAGCCATTCAGATGCCTCCAAAATAATTAAACAGCTACCAGGTTTTTGTCAAACAACATTTAAAACTGGACTGAGATAAACCCTTATTTAAAAAAATAAGACCATGTGGAGAACAATCCTACTTTGGAAGGTAATACACTACATGGCACAACCCATCTGTCACCAGCTTCTACACTTAAGTGGATTATCAGAAAAATTCCAATAGTGTCTCTAGGCAAAGGTAAAGCTATGTCTACTGTATTAATGGTAGCATACTAACTCCAGGGTTTAAAGGCTGCTGCACTTACCCATCCCTCTCTTCCTTTAATATTCCAGGTTGGGGAAATAAGTCATGATTAAGGCTATGTTTTAGTCAGAGGTACTTTTAGTACAAGTCATGGACAGGTCATGGGTAGTAAACAAAAATTCACAGCCATGATCTGTCCATGACTTTTACTATATACCCCTAACTAAAACTTGGGCCAGGACCCCCGCTGGGGGTCAGGGGGGTGGGGGGGGGACAGGGACAATGGTGCCCAGCATGCGACCCCCTGCTGGGGCTCGGGGGGGGGGCAGGGCTGGCAGGCTCCCTACCCGGAATGTCCCTGCACCTCCTAAGGGAAGGGGCAACCAGGGGGGTTCTGGGCACTGCTCCCGCCACAAGCACCGGCTCCGCAACTCCCATTGGCCAGGAACCCACAGTGGTGGCACCCGCAGGTACAGGCGGAGCCTCCTTGCCCCTCCACCTAGGAGCTGCAGGGACATGCCGGTAGGAGCTGCCCCCCCCCCCCCCCAAGGTAAACTGAATCTGTGACTTCTGTGACAGACACACAGCCTTAGTCATGTTGAGTTCTAGTAATAAGTACAAGTGACAAGAAGCCAAGAGAATCTTCAGTTCTAATACGGACCCATAAATTATCTTTTGACAATACATCTGACCTTGCAACTCAATCAACCCAGTTGGCTAAGTTGTATGTACAATATCACAGCTTTTTCTCAGTTAAAAAGTCCCATGTATCCGAGACCTTTCACTTCTAAAGAGCATAACGTGGTAAGGGGAGGGCGGGGGGGGGGGGGGGGGGAACAGATTTTATTTATTTAAAATAAATAGGACATCTACTTTTGTTTACGTAGAACACATCACATTATTATTAGTGCCAAACATGCTGCTACAGAATAGTCTCGTCTTATCCATACCAGGCTGTAACTGACAGCTAGTATATAGATAATTTAGTTTCAAGTTATGACAATATATTGTCTTCCAGTAACTGGTATATACACAATTACTCAGACCCTACAAGTTAGAAAGAATGCTTTGATTCATACTTCAAGATCAGAAAAAAGTTTTTAAAAACAGCAGAAGTCACCAAAACATGTAGAAACAAGTCCACTCAGTCCTACTTCTTGTTCAGCATGTGACTTAGATAATGAAAATGATCCAAAGCAGTGCAGACCGAGTGTTCATTATCAAGCAGAACCCGTCTTCAGCATGGAAGCATGTCATCTGGAATGGTGGCCGAAGCATGAAGGGGCATATGAATCTTTAGCGCATCTGGCACGTTAATACCTTGCAATGCAAGCTACAACAATGCCATGCAAACGCCTGTTCTTACTTTCAGGTGACATTGTAAACAAAAAGCAAGCAGCATTATCTCCTGCAAATGTAAACAAACTTGTTTCTCAGGTGTTTATTTTTATTTTTTTTAAACACATAATTCTACATTTGTAAATTCAACTTCCATGATACAGAGATTGCAATACAGTACTTGTATGAGGTGAATTGAAAAATACTGGGTTTTTTGTTTATCATTTTTACAGTGTAAATATTTGTAATCAAAAATTATAATATAAAGTGAGCAGTGTACACTTTGTATTCGGTGTTGTAATTGAAATCAATATATGAAAATGTAGATAAACCCATAAATATTTAATAAACTTCAATTGGTATTCTATTGTTTAACAGTGTGATTAAAGCTGGGATTAATCACAATTAATTTGAGTTAATCACGAGTTAACTGTGATTAATTGACAGTCCTATAATAAAGCATTTGTGTAGACAAGTTCAGGTATTTCATGAAGGATTAGTCAAAGCACTGACAACACATGGGCAAGTTATTTTAACCCCTTCTAGTATTTTTCAAGACTATCCACACTTTTGACTAAAGTGTGGTCTAGCAGTTGAAGCACAGAACTATCAGATGGCTCTGTACTCCAATTCTGGCTCTGACCTTATTCCTTCCAGCCCTGGCAGGAACTACATATCACTGTAATTTTACTAACTCTGAGATTAGAAGAGTCTCCTGAAATTGAAGTCTAGAGAAACTACAATTTTAGGTTTTTGTTTTAAAGACACTTGGGGCAAAGTGCAAATATAGCAAATCCACTGACTGATAATAGATCAGCAGAGGGCCAGGTGATGTCTGCTTTAGGTGAATCTGCTGCTGCTCTTCTGGCTACCAAATAGAGAGCAGTAGGTCAGCCAGGAGGCACAGGTTCTATGGCAGTTGGGACAACAGTTGGAGACCTGGAGGGACAGCAATGAAGGCAGCTGTTCCAGGCGGCTGCTCAGGATGAATAACCAGGGTTTCTGGAGTTGTTTGTGTGCAATCTAAATATACAGGACTCATGTAGATAGTATAGATAAGACCAACTGCACCATACCCAATTCAGTTATTTTCCTTTTCAAACACTAGACAACTCAACTTCTGCAAGGCCCCGATATAAACACGGTTTGGCTGAGGGGCACCAATGTTTAGATCTTTCCCACTGTGTCGTTCTATTTCCAAACCCACAAAACAGGGTCCAGCAGAACAGGGCAGGGGGAGGGGGACGGGGCAGGGCAGAGGAGCAGATCAAGAAGCAAGAAAGGGAATTTATCAGGGCAAGGAGCCAGAGCATGCCTGGGAGTTGGGTGAAAGAAGTAGAAGTAGAAGTAGGAAGGAATCCAAGACAGAAGACCATTTAACTGAAAGCCTCTTATAGCAGGGGCCATGAAAAACGTGCCACGGACCATGAAATCTGGTTTCTCTTTCCCGTCAAAAGTGGTCTTTTGTGTCCTTTTACCCTATACTACACAGATTTCATTGGGGAGAATAGCATTTCTCAAACTGGGGGTCCTGACGCAGAAGGGAGTCACAAGGTTATTTTAGGGGGATTCCGGTATTGCAACCCTTACTTCTGCACTGCCTTCAGAGCTGGGCGGCCAGAAAGTGGCAGTTATTCGCCAGGCGCCCAGCTCTCAAGGCAGCACCCCACCAGCTACTGTACAGAAGTAAGGGTGGCAATACCATACCCTGCCATCCTTACTTCTGCATAGCTGCTGGCAACAGCTCTGCCTTCAGAGCTGGGCTCCTGGCCTGCAGCCGCTGCTCTCCAGCCGCCCAGGGGCAGCACAGAAGTAAGGGTAGCAATAACCCTACAATAACCTTGCGACCCCCCACTTAATTATTTTTGGGATCAGGACCCCTATAATTACAACACCATGAAATTTCAGATTTAAATAGTTGAAATCATGAAATTTAGGATTTTTTAAATCCCCTGACCGTGTAGTTCACCAAAATGGACCGTGAATTTGGTAGAGCCCTCCTTATAGCATGCCCCATGCCGTCTCCTGACCTACTTCCTCCTTTCCCACTCCAGCTCCCTTCCCTCACCAACTCCATTTCGGTTTTCACACCCCTAGCCCCACACAGGACCTGATCTCTTGCCCCACAGTCCCTTAGTTTACCCTCCTGGATGCAGTCATCCCTCCTCCTGCCTCCACCTTTCTGAGACACTGGATATAGCCACTTTGTCAGGGCTTTGCAGCTAGGAAATGGGGCAAGCAGAGTATGGAGGGGTCTAAGACGTGTACTTTTAAACATCTCCCCTTCTCCCAGCAAAGACAAAAATTATCTGAGCCTCTCAAGGAGAGTAGATAAAGAGCAGAACCACACTACATAGTGCCTCAGTTCTCCCCTTCCTCCCCATAAAAATCTGAAAAGTGGGGATAACAACCTGCTTCTTTCACAGGCTGCTGTAGCACTAATTTACTTTTAAGTCTCTGGATGAGAGAAGTGCCAAGTACAACATTCAGGCATTTTGTGTGACATAATGCCCAGCTTTATCATTATGGGCCACATGTCATAATTACAAACTGAGGCTCTCAGCCATGGTTATTCTAGGACTGTTGCTTTCAACAATACATTAAACTACTACATGAGATGGCTGACTCTGCTTTTATATCCATTGAAGTTCTTATCAAACAGTATATGTGACCTAATGCAGTAACTGAAATAAATGGAAGCAGGTGACTGCATACTTAGCTATACATTTGACATTAGGATGTGTACATATGACTGTAGCATTAAGTAAGTGATGTAAACATTGATTAGCAATATCTTTGACTACAACATTTGTTTGCAAACTGGGTAAGTTGACTAAAGATTTTTCTGGACTCATTTGAGCATCCGCTATCAAGACTGAACAGTTAGTTTGGGGCTTTGTTCAGTGAAGTTTGTCAAAACAAAAAGCTTAAGTTACAGGGACAATTGTCAGAATCCAAAATGAGGGACAAGACAGCAGCAGAGAAATAAGCTCAACAACATGGGAATGATTTCCTTACAACAAATAAAAAGTTTACAGCCTCAGCTTCATGACTATTACTGTAAATAGTTTACAGCAGAAACAGCAAAAAAATCAGCTTCATGACAAAAGCATTTTCTCTAAAATGGATAGAGATTATTAAGCAGTTTAGGTCAGAGTGTAGGCATTTTCGTTACAATATAGCAGTCAATATTTGAATACATAAAAGGCCTAACATTTTTCACTTTTAGAATTTATCCTCTTCAGTGCCATCTTACTGTTGGCATTAAGAGCATCCACAGGAAAGCTAGTACACCAGCACATCTCCTTCTTCACATTTGTTTCCTCATCTTTTATGGCCATACACTCACTCAGCACCCCTCCCACCCTCTACTCCAACACCTATTTTCTCTTGGTGCAGCCAGGGAAGGACTATGGGACATGCTAAACCCAGATCTCCAGTGCCAGGGTAGAACGCAGCCTGGATAGCGCAGGCAGAGATACCATGCTGCTCTACAGGCCTCCAGCACCCCCCGCTCCCTGTAGAAAGACCCAGCATCCAGACTGAAGTGCCGCTCCCTGCTGCTTTCCTGTCCACAGCTTCCCCTCCCAGTCCACAGCACTGGGACACTGCCAGGGGCTCCCCAGTTGGGCAAGGATTGGGCATCTCAGTCCATTATTACCTGAGAGAGAAGATCACTGGCCACAGGCAGGTTTGCAGGAACGCAGCCAGGGAAGAAAGCACTGAGGTTGGATGGACCTCTCCCTGAGCTCTCTGGGCAAGTCGCAGTGCTTCCTTCCTTAGTTGCAACCTAACATATCTGCCTACAACTGGGGTCTATCTTCCAAAAAAAAAAAAAAAAAAAAAAAAACAGTTGTCTATATGCAGCATGTCAGTTGCTAATGTCTGAATCCCATTAACATTGTAGTCAATCAGATAGGATTGGTTCTCAGGAAAGTGCTGCTGATAACCAAAAGACGCCTTGTCAGGATTGGTAGCATCCCTTGTTGTTCTTGTGACAACTTTCTCTGGTGAGTATTTTTTTTTTTAAGTGTTTCTAATAAGCATTTTGAACGCTGTGAAATGTAAGAAGCCCCATTGTAGTTGTTCCTAAAAATTCTACACCATTCATCTTCATTAAAACTGTTGCTGAACAAGTGTTTTAAACAGTTAACTTGCTTGTTTTTTTAAAGAATCACATGCTATGGAAATGTAGCTATTAATTAATACAATAATTATGTTTAAGCTACATGCCTATTGTATACTCTAATAAAGGGTGGGAAAGAAAAATTGCCAATCACATTGTAAGAGAAGCTCTGGTATCACACAAAGCTACTCTTGGGTTAGTATGTACCTATATGAATTGTGGTCAGGGAACCAGTTGTCCTAATAAATTCAGCAGATATAGCTTACACAGTTATGATTTTTAGCAAAGTCTGAAGGTGTAATGTTATAGACTATTTAGTAGCTAAAACCCCACCCTGTCACACAGGTGTGCCAGTTGGGCTAAATACTCCATCATCTATGTAGTCTCCCTACTACAATCAAATTGTTACATGCAAATTAGCTGTAAAGTCAATGTGGTGATTAGTTTAGTTACCCATCTCTGATATCACAATGGTCTAGGACGCTTGAAGCATTGATACTTGAGTACCCCCACACAAGTCAAAATGGCTGATGCTTAAATTGTAGGATAACAAACTTCAAAACCCAGTGAGGATTGTTGAAAATATCACCAGGTTCAAAGAGCCCTGAACCATGCTTATAGCTCTGTCCATCACTTCACACTCACTCAGACTTTACAAGTATCAGAGGGGCAATCCTGGAATCTTATTCCAGATACCTATTGGCCAGAGGCATGGCAGGGCCGCCCAGAGGATTCAGGGGGTCTGGGGTCTTCGGCGGCAGGGGGCCCCCGCCACCAAATTGCCGCCGAAGACCCAGCACTTTGGCGGCGGGTCTCCAGGACCTCTCTCTTATCCTTCCCTATGTCATTGGTACCTACATGTACCACAACCACCAGCTCCTCCCCAGCACTACACATAAGCCTATGTAGATGACTTGAGAGATCTGCAACCTTTGCACCTGGCATGCAAGTCACCATGCACTTCTCCCAGTCATCGCATACCCAGCTATCTATGTTTCTAATGATCAAATTGCCCATTACTAATACCCGGCTCTTCCTAATAACTGGAGTTCCCTCCCCCAGAGAGGGATGGAAACATTTCCATGGGTTACTAAGCCGCTAGAAGGATACGCAGACAAAGGTCAAGCCCGTACACCAACAAAGCAGACTGCCCGAGGGCACAGGAATCTGGCTCAGGCTGTCACGCTGGGAGCAGGGAGCCCTCTGGAGACACAGCCCTGGGGGCCCATTCCCCAGGACTCGGCTCCCCCCCCCAAGCTATCTAGTTACCGCAGCGCAGGAATGTCAAATGACAGCAACCAGACAAGGGGCCAAACCGGGGACACCAGGCCCTAAGTGCCACCCGCTGCCACGGGCCCAGGAGCAGAGGGGCCACCGGGCGGCGCTTCGGCTGCACTGGGCGGCCTTCGCATCCCACCTTGATGCCACTAAGGAGACGCTAACAACACCCCCCGGGGCGCACAGCTGAACCGCACCCCCCCCCCCACCAGCTGCGCAGGGGCCTCGGCAGGATCGCGATGGGAACCGGCCCCCGAGCCATCTCCCCGGCTCCCCCAGGCCGACCCCTCCCCACACAAAAAAGGAAACACCTGGGCTCTCGAGCACGGTCCCCCCAGGAGTCACTTACACAACCGCTCGGGAAATCATCCACGACACCATCTTGGCCGAGGCAGCTGCCGCCTCTCGCCACCAACGGCAGCGGGACTCCAGACCCCAGAGCCCGGCACTAAATGGCTCCACTCCCCCCTACTCCTTCCTCCCTGGCCCTGCAGCCCCGCCCACTCCACTCCGAGCCTCGGAACAGGCTACGCCTCTAAGACGTGATTGGCTGCAGCACAAGGTGCTGCCCCTACGCTAGTTGGGTTGCGCAGGCGCTGTGCTCACGTCCGAGGGCCCTTGATATAGCGAGCGCATGCGCCTAGCTCTCTCTGGGCGGGGCTGGGTCTCCTCTGGCCTTAGTCTGCGGAGGTTCCCACCAAGAGCAGGGGGTAACAGCTCTTCCGCCTGCCTGGCCGGGGTCTGGAACCCCGCACTGTTCAGCGGGCGGTTGGCACCTCGGGTTTGCTCATTTGTCTTTACAGCCCCCAGCACAGAACAGAGTCGGGGGAGGCAGGGCCACGCGGGGGAGGGGATCAGTCTTTCTCCCAGGAACACAGATACAACAGCAGCTGCCTTATAGTCCCAGTGAAGGGGTCCTGGTTGGGGGAGTGGGAGGCAGGTCTAATCAAAGGCTAATAACGGGCATCTCTAGCTACCTGCCTGTGAACTGGCCAAGTGTCACCACAGGGCAAACTTAAAACTGATTTTTTTCAACACCATAAATTACTTCTCCAGCTAGCCGGTTCTAGTGCAAGAAAGGACAGACTAGTAACAATTTAACTCAGCTATGGTGACTCAACCATCGAGTTATAGCACAAACTAGCTAATTCCTCTTTAACATAGTGTTAGACTGAGACATAAAATGCACACACAAGTGAGATTATTTCAGCTTGTCCGGAAGAAGCCTAAAACTATCTGAAGGGCTCCTGTAGTACCAAGGAGCAACTGAGGACATAGATAGGACAAAGGAGCTAAATCACTTCCTTGCATCAGTCTTCAAAGGATAAAGATATCTACCCCACTGTGACCCTTTTACAGGTAATAAAGAGGAGGTACTGTCACAAAATAAACATGTCAAAACAGGGAGGGTGCTGGAACAAACTCATGAAACAGCAAAGTCACCAGCTGTTAATCCAAGAGGACTGAAGGCTTTCAAGTAAGCCTAAAATGTAGGCCACTGAGTTTAGCTTTAGTACTAGCAAAGTTGGCTGAAACAGTAAATTATTAAAAAAAAAAAAAAAACTATATGATATGCCCTAACAATTACAGTTCCTGTAAAAGAAAATCGTACCTCCAGTCAACATGCTCAAATAATTGTAGTAATTAAAATAGTGCAGTGGGGTCCAAACTTTTCCTGTTATGCCCCCCCCCCCCCCCGTTACCACTAGTGGAATCTGTCCGTGTCCCCCCTCCCCCCATTACTGCACCGCCAAGGCTTCCTCAGCAGAGGAACTTGGGGCAGAACTGGGGGTGGGGGAGAAGCTGGGGCTAGAGGTGGAGCTGCCCTGGGGACAGAGAAGGAATGAGGGCAGAGCTGGGACCAGAGATGGGTGTCGCTCCCTTCCCGCCCGCCATGGGGGCTGGCCCCGACCTTCCCACATGCCCCCCCAAATGTTCCTCCCACAGTTTGGGGATCACCTAAATAATGGATGAAGAAAAATTGATTGACATTAGGCTTTTCATAAAGCCTTTAACAATATCATTTTTTAGGGACTATAAGGAATCCTGGAGTACTGGAATGAGATGCAATATACAATCAGATTAGAAACTGACTAAGAAACAAAAGTCATAGGTAGGAGTAAAAGGTAAATTTTTCACCAGGACAAAGGTTAATAGTACAATGCTTCTAGGTACAAAGGGTGGTGTTTATTCATGATGTGGAAAAAGGTGTCAAACAGTGAGGTGACAACATTTGCAGATTACATTTAAGTCAATCAAGACTAGAAAAGACTGAGGAACTTCAGTAAAACGTAATCCTAAATGAAAGGACAGCACAATAGCAGATGGAAGACCAAGGACACAGTAGGCCCATTACTCAATGAGGGGGGAAAATAACAACAGAAAATGTGGAAATGGCTTAATGACTTCTTTGTTTCAGTTTTCACCAAGAAGGTTGGTGGTGGTTGGATGTCTAACACAGTGAATATCAGTTAAAATGAGGTAGGCTCAGAGGCTAAAATAGGAAAAGAACAAGTTAAAAATTACTTAGACAAGTTAGATGTCTTCAAGTCACCAGGGCCTGATGAAATGCATCCTAGAATACTCAAGGAGCTGACTGAGGAGATATCTTAGCCGTTAGCGATTATCTTTGAAAAGTCATGGAAGATGTCATGGAAGATTCCAGAAGATTGGAAAAGGACAAATATAGTGCCCATCTATAAAAAGAGAAATAAGGACAACCCGGGAAATTACAGACCAGTCAGCTTAACTTCTGTACCTGGAAAGATAGTGGAGCAAATAATTAAGCAATCAATTTGCAAACATCTAGAAGATAATAAGGTGATCAGTAACAGTCATCATGGCTTTGCCAAGAACAAATAGTGTCAAACCAACCTGATAGCTTTCTTTGACAGGGTAACAAGCCTTGTGGATAGGGGGGAAGTGGTAGATGTGGTATATCTTCATTTTAGTAAAGCTTTTTATACTGTCTCACATGATCATCTCATAAACCAACTAGGGAAATGCATCCTAGATGGAGCTACTATAAGGTGAGGGCAAAACTGGTTGGAAAACCATTCCCAGAGAGTAGTTATCAGTGGTTCACAGTCATGCTGGAAGGACATAACGAGTGGGGTCCCGCAGGGATCAGTTCTGGGTCGGGTTCTGTTCAATATTTTCATCAATGATTTAAATAATGGTATAGAGGATATACTTATAAAGTTTGCGGACAATACCAAGTTGGGAGGGGTTGCTTTGGAGGACAGGATTAAAATTCAAAATGATCTGGACAAACCGGAGAAATGGTCTGAAGTAAATAGGATGAAATTCAATAAGGACAAACGCAAAGTACTCCACTTAGGAAGGAACAATCAGTTGCGCACATACGAAATGGGAAATGACTACCTAAGAAGGAATACTGCGGAAAGGGATCTGGGGGTCATAGTGGACTATAAGCTAAATATGAATCAACAGTGTAACACTTGCAAAAAAAGCAAACATCATTCTGGGATGTATTAGCAGGAGTGTAAGCAAGACAGGAGAAGTAATTCTTCCACTCTACTCCGCACTGATTAGGCCTCAACTGGAATATTGTGTCCAGTTCTGAGCGCCACATTTCAGGAAAGATGTGAACAAATTGGAGAAAGTCCAGAGAAGAGCAACAAAAATGATTAAAGGTCTAGAAAACATGACCAATGAGTGAAGATTGCAATCCATCCCATCATCCAGATCACTAATGAAGATGTTGAACAAAACTTGCCCCAGGATGGACCTGGGCACTCTGCTTGTGTTGGGGCTGACCACAAGTTACCTTGGGCTGATGTTACAGAATGGTTTGCGGGGAGCTAGTAGTGAACTGGCTTTGACTGGATAAATAAGCAAAGAGATAAGCAAGCCCCAAGGCTGTGAAGTGTGGGAATAAAAAACAGCATTGTTTCCTGCCAGAGCCTGCTTGTGGGTGAATACGCCGCCCCCTTAGAAGGAGATGATGATTAAAAACGGCTATGCGAATTGCTTTAGATGAACAATCTCATCTGCGGACCCTGGCCTTGCGGGTGACCAGGAATTCCCCACACTGGAGCAGTGCCTGCTACGAGCCCGCAGGGACAAGGCTGGAGGGTCTGGGACTGCCCGTAGCAGAAGAAGCGTAAGCATTGATTCTTGCTTGCTTGCTTGAAAGCACGTATTTAGTAACGTGTGAAGGCTGGGAAGCTTATTATACTTTTGCAATAAAACCGGTTATACTTATGCACCTGGTGTGGCTTCATTGAGGTGTATCCAAGCCCCCTCCCCTTTGGCTCAACAGCTTGATACTGGCTGCCAACTAGACAACAAGCCGTTGATCACTACCCGTTGAGCCCGACGATCTAGCCAGCTTTCTATCCACCATATAGTCTATTCATCCAATCCATACTTCTTTAACTTGGTGGCAAGAATACTGTGGGAGACCGTATCAAAAGCTTTGCTAAAATCAAGGTATATCATGTCCACCGCTTTTCCCATATCCACAGAGCCAGTTAGCTCATCATAGAAGGCAATCAGGTTGGTCAGGCATGATTTGCCCTTGGTGAATCCATGTTGACTGTTCCTGATCACCTTCCTCTCCTCCAAGTGCTTCAAAATGGATTCTTTGAGGACCTGCTCCACAATTTTTCCAGAGACTGAGGTAAGGACTTTGGGATTAAAAACTATGGTGGTTACAGAATAAAAGGTCAATTTAAACTGTAACTCAGGATTGCAAGGGATAACTTGCACAAAAAGGGGATAGAGAAATGTGGTTGTTGCATCATTTAACATACTGCCTCTGAAACTAATTTTTTTAAACGGTCTTACCCAGATAGGATTCTTCTAGAAACATGCATGAAATGAAAGCAGCAATCTAGCCCTTCATTTATACACACTTCAAATAAGGAAACATCTCCAGTGTTGCAGTTAACAAGGCTGACTTCAACAGTGAAGTTTCAAGATATAAGAAGTTATGGGAAGATTAAAATTTAGGCTCCAGTTCTGTAAACTGTTCTGTGCAAGCAGAGCCTTGTGCCCCCATTTGCTTCAATGGAATTCTGTAGGATTCTGCATCACCCAGTGTATAATGCAGGATTGGGGGCTTAAGTTCCCAGCACTTATGTTGAACTAATATACAATATCACTCCTTACTGCAAGCAAGGTATTTGATAACATCTCACAAAGATCCCTCCCCAAAAGAGTTAAACATTATTGTACTTACTGTTAGATGTAACTATGTTCAGTGATTCCGTAGTTTGCATACTACATTTTATTTCATACAATCACTGTGTGCTTAAGAGGGAAAACTATTCTTTAACAAAAGGACTACCCCACCACCACCACCACCCATAACCTTTTCTGCAGAAAAGGATTTATTTTGCATTTGTTCCCATGGAAACACTGTCCCTAGTGGAAAGCAGAATTTACATTTAAAGACATTTTTAAAGGTAAAGGCAGATCACAGTTAAATGTAATTTCTCTTAAGATAATATTTTATTTTGTAGGATGTTTGAGACTCAAGACAGATAATACATTACAACAGGACTAGTAATTTAAGTCATATAGGAAGACAAATATAAAGAAACAATAGAAGATTCCCAATACAATATTTTAATTCACATAAGAGAGAGATGACACCATATATTGGAAAAATAAGAAGCAAGTTGGCAATGAAATCCATTTTATGTATCACCTCCAAACTTTTTGATGGTCTTCTATTAAACTTGAAATCCTAAGACAAAAAGAACAAACAAACAGAACAAATCCCACACAACTTTGGCCATCTCGTTATGAAAAAACTTTTCACAAATCCAAGATATCAAACATTCCCTTTTCATAGCTAAGAGTTTTTAATAACAGTATGTTTTAACTGTATTTTGATAACCCCTCTTATCGACTGCTTGCACTTGCTTTTCTTGGTCTCACTTGTAGAGTGCTTTAAATATATGAACATTAATGATTAATCCTCAACATCCTTTTGAGGTGGGCAAAATGTTTTCCCCATTTCACAGCTGGGGAGACAGACATTAAGTGACATGAAGAAGGCTACTTACTGAGTTTTTGGCAAGGCCTGAATTGTCACTCAGGAATTCTTGGATTTCAGTTTCCTTGACCGTTCTGTTTTTCATATTATATCAATAGAATACAAGATCTCATGCAAAATCTACATGTTGTATCTATTTACAGTGGTTTCTGTACTAACTTTCTTCCTGCATTTTCTTCTATTCATAGAAGCAAATTTAGGCCCTGATCATCACTTGGGCAGACTTATGTTCATGAAGAGCCCCAATGACTTAAAGGGACTTCACTCATTGCAAGATCTGACCTGGAGGTGCTACCAGATATTTTGTTGAAGTACAGCAGCTGACGCTTTTTGCGGAAGTGTGATTCCCAACTGTGACATTTCTTGCTATGATACTGTGTTCTTACATGATATCACATCCCATTATAGAATCAGTCTGTGATAACTGGTAATTAGCATGGCTATGTTTTATAGTTAGAGATAGAACAACGAAAGCATAGCTTGGGCTCTAGGAGCCCACAACGTATTTATAGAAATACAGTAACATGATACCAGCTGTTTCCCTAAAACAAAACAATCAGGGATACATTTTCCTCTTCCTATTTGTGATATGGCACATTCATACAGTTGGGGTATTATTTGATTTTGTAAATACTTACTAGTTTGGGAGATTACAGTGTTACCAGTTCTCATGATTTTAATTACAAGTCTCAGTATGTTTAATGTTTTTCTTTAAGCCCCAACTCCTAATGTCATTATGTAAAAATCTCAGTTTGCAGTTAAAGAGATTTTTAGCCTGCATGGCTGCAGAGAAAAGCTTGAAAATATGAGCCCTAAAGTCTCAAAAATGAAAAAGATGATAAGACTAGCTAGAATTTGTTATTTTTAAAAATCTTATAATTTTTAAACTAATTTCATGAGGTTTTAGGGCCTGCATCAATCTTTGAATACTTATGGTTGGCAATACTGAGTACACTGTTTTAAAATGGTTTCTTTATATTTTACAGAGCTGATACCAGTCAGCTCTGTGTTCTTGGGGAACCAGGGTGCAGTATCCAGCCTGACTCATGAAAGACACGCCCCCTCCCCCCCCCCCCCCCCCGCCTCTGCTTAAACCAAAACCCATCAGAGGAAAAAACTTGCCGAGAGCAGTGAAGGGCGTTGGGAGACACACCTAGGCCCCTCCTGACAAGGGTGACAAGATTAAGACATCTCCATTAGCATACAGAATGGAGACCAGAGACAACTCCCCTAGCCTCATCTGCATGAAAGATGGGACAGGGAGACATCTCAATTTACATACAGAATGGAGAACAGAGAACCGCACTGAACTCTGGGACCAGAAAAAGCAGGGAAGCACTGCATCCTGGGACTCTCTGCTCCAGATGCTAATGAACCTACACCTGCACACACCAAGCTCAGCAGTTATCAGACCAATTCTAGTAATGAATCCTTGATTGATATCCAAAATACTGAAGCAGTCTAGTTGCATTGTGAGCTCCCTGGAAGAAAACACCACCCATAGCCAAGAGTGATCAGCTCCGATTGTCTAGCCTAAAGAAAATCCTTGAGTCATCAGCTTACCTATAAACAAATCTAGTGTTCTCCCTTGAACCATTGTATTTTCTCTACAAAAATCCCTACTCACTGTCTAGTCAGGGTTCTGATGCTTAGATCCAAATTATGCATCAGTTCCACTGGAACTCCATATTCTCCTGACTGATGGTGCTGGGGACTCTGCCTGTCTCCTGCCCTCAGAATCCTGAGCTACAACCATCACCTGGGAACCCCGACCAGTTCAAGCATCAGAGAGCGGTGAGATCCCCTTCTCTTTCTCTCTCTGTTTTCTTTCTACCTTAGGTTTTAACCTTTAATAATGTATGTTATGTTGGTTTAGCTCTCCTTGTGTAGCTATCACTATTATTCAATAAATAACTTTTATGGTTAAATTCGTTGCTTCTCTCTTGCTGAACTTTACTCTTTTGTGTTTTTAGCTTCCCCCATTCACTCTACAGCAACGCTTCTTTTACCTAAGCTAAAGATCCCTGCAGCGCCCAAAATACTGTGGGGTTTGCTTATCAAGTAGGTTACTGCCAGTACAATCGTGTTGTGAGAGTGGGGATAGGGATGTGCTGAATCTGGGACGCATAAGGGTAACAGCTTGAAAGTGCTGCTTGACCCCGTCCATGGAGCCCAGGGGCATATAAGAAGAGGCAGCTTGAAAGTGCTGCTTCATCCAGCCCAGTGAGTCCAGAGACATATAAGGGGTCAGCTTGACAGAGCTGATTGACCCAGTCCGCTCAGACTTGCTCTGTTAATGTATGTGTGGGTGGGTGGGTGTTCATCCGGTTCTGGGGCTGGAGAAACCCAGCCCTAGGGAACCTAGGTCCTGCAGGATAGCTCCATTGGGAGGGGATTTGCATAAGGGGGAAGTAGAGCTCCATATGAAAACGCAAGTGACACAAGCAGTACATTGTGTGGCAGATCCAGACCAGTGGGGTACAGGAGTCTGGTAGAAGGCAAATATACCGGTCACTGGATGAGTAGTTTTCTGTTCCCTGAGTGACCTGAGAAGGGGCTGCACTAGAGTAATCAGGAATCTGCTAGAACCAGTTAAGGCAGGCAGGCTAATTACGACACCTGGAGCCAATTAAGAAGAAGCTGCTAGAATCAATTAAGGCAGGCTAAATAGGACACCTGGGTTTTAAAAGGAGCTCACTTCAGTTTGTGGTGTGAGTGTGAGGAGCTGGGAGCAAGAGGTGCAAGGAGCTGAAAGTGAGAGGGTGTGCTGCTGGAGGACTGAGGAGCACAAGTGTTATCAGACACCAGGAGGAAGGTCCTGTGGTGAGAATAAGGAAGGTGTTTGGAGGAGGCCATGGGGAAGTAGCCCAGGGAGTTGTAAGCCCAGGGAGTTGTAGCTATCATGCAGCTGTTACAGGAGGCACTATAGACAGCTGCAGTCCACAGGGCCCTGGGCTGGAACCCGGAGTAGAGGGCGGGCCCGGGTTCCCCCCAAACCTCCCAATTGACCTGGACTGTGGGTTCTTCCAGAGGGGAAGGTCTCTGGGCTGTTCCCCAACCCACATGGTGAATCTCTGAGGCAAGAAAATCCGCCAATAAGCGCAGGACCCACCAAGATAGAGGAGGAACTTTGTCACAATTGATAGAATTACAGAATCCCCTTCCCCAGAAGAGTAACCCGAATAAATGAGCATACCCCAAAGTAACGGGCAAATCTGGTAACAGAGCCAAACAACAGTAGCTCTAAAGGGATGCTGGGAAAAATTACCTGTAAGAGAGCAATCCTGAATTAGTGAGTTAGGATCAGAAAGCTATTTAAGAAGGTGCGCAGGTTTTTTGGGAGTGGTTCAGGAAAGAAAGTTAGCTCTCCTAACCTCCAGAACTGTGCTTTAACCACAAGACCATCTTTCACGTTACAGTACTAAAAGAAACACAAAGCAACAATAGCCCTACCAGCTGGAATTAAATCCTAATTTGAAATGAAAACAATTTTTATTAACCCAGGACTAGTTTGTTTTGAGTGCAACATAATGGAATATAAGGAGCACCACTTGTGTGTTTTCAATAGGGTATCTCATGCAGAAGTTGATCTAATTGTAAGCGCAAAAATTAAAACAGTACCCACCATATTTTAAAAATGTAACATAGTGTTTAGCACTTCTGTTACTTAGAAGCTTTTATCTTAACAGCTTAATCCCTAATTATGGATAAATCATTTTGTCAGTTTTAAAGACTAGTTCATACTAAGGTAGGGTGACCAGACAGCAAGTGGAAAAAATCAGGACAGCGGGTGGACGGTAATAGGAGCCTATAGAAGAAAAAGACCCGAAAATTGGGACTGTCCCTATAAAATCAGGACATCTGGTCACCCTATACTAAGGCTGAAATGGGATTAAGTTCCCTTCCCCTTTCTTAGGCTTTATCTACTGAAACTTTATTGGCAAAATTTTTGTCGTTCAGGGGTATTAAACATCCCCCACCCCCGAATGACAAAAGTTTTACCGAAGAAAAGCACCGGTGTGAGTGCTCTAACAGCAGCTACACTGTGTGCCTTTTAGCGGCACGGCTGTTGCAGCACAACTGTGTTGCTAAAAGGTGTGTAGTATAGACAAAGCCTTAGTGGACATGGAAGAAAAAGTTTCTGGAGTTCCTTTCTTACAGGGAAATTTATCTGGAAAGGAAGGGGAAAGTTCAGGGTTGCTCATTTTCAAGCCTATAATTATGGTTGCAAAATCTTATGGCTATACTGTCTTATTGATTCCATTTGGAATTGTTAGAGGAGTGTAGCCCCTGAGTGTGTGGGAGGATGAAGAGCTTCTCCTTTCCCTACTTGTTGAGAATGTTTTAAAATACTAACTGTAAAGCAGTAGTGCTACATCCAGACCACCCAATACTTCAGTAGTGCTCGGCTATACATCTAGGCTGTAGGTTCTGTGGGATGGGAGTGGCTTTTACGTCCAGCCTCTCTCTCGTTGTTGTTTCTACATTTTGGTAGTCTGCATTACAAGCTAGAAGGACCCTGCATTTCCTTTAAAAACTAAATCTTGTACAAGGAATAGGAATTTCTCCTATACATGTGTAACCCTTCTGCCCATCTAAGTTGGCAGCAACAAGGGCCGGGTTCTGTATCTAGGGGTTCCGTTTCAATAATGCAATGCAAAACCGGCTCGAGCCCCCACCCAGTGACCTGGGACAATTACATACCACCCCCTGGGCACCTCTAAGAGGCAGTACTTCCCCTCTCGCAAGCACAGAGTCTGAGTGTAGCAGAAAATGTTTAATAACATGAGGTAAACGACATCAGCATTAAATTGGAAAAACACCACAAACAGGATTCATAATACAAACCATGAGCAAAAGACCCACCCCAGCAAATTGGGCCGTGTCCTTTCCCTTTGGTTCTTGAATCCAGCAACCCAAAAATCACCCAGAGTCCCCAAAGTCCAACCCCCCAAAGTCCCAAAAGTCCAACAACCCCCAAAGTCTCTGTCCCTGGTCAGTGCAGCCCCAGAGTAAAAGGGGGGCACGCAGGGTGTTAAGGGGCACCTTACGTGATCCGAGGTCGACCGGCCGTCTCTCCGTGGGGTTCCGCCGCAGCCTTCACCACGAGCCAGTCCACTTCCTGCTGTCCCACGAACTGCTCTGCTCTACGAGCTGCTCCGCTCCACTCACCGACCTGTGAGCTGCTCCAGCCGTCCCCACAAATGGCTCCGCTCACCGTTCCTTGGGCCGCTCCAACCGTCCCCGCAAGGCTCCGCGCCGCTCGCTGCTCCTCTAGCCGTCCCCACAAACTGCTCCACCAGCCGCTTAGCAATATAGCATCAGACTCCCCCACTAGTTAACACAGCATTCAGTGATCTCAGCTCTTAATAACTTTAGCTCTTTTGTGATTTCAACTCTTAGTGATGTCAGCTCATAGTAGGGGAGCCCCAGTGCTGGTGCACCATTGGCCCAAAATGAATTCAACTCAGCAGCCTGTAACTAGACTCCTAATAGAATCAAAGTTAACTCTGACATTCAATAGTAGAGAGAGGAGGTAGTACAATTGGTGTTTCAAGCCCTCAAAAAGGGCCCATACCATCAGGTACAAATACCTGCCCCCATCCTCTCTCAATTCACTGGGTTGTGGAACCCATGTCCCTTGTCTAGCGAGTGCTGCTTAGGTGATGGTGAGACACTCTGTCATAAAACAGTTTCATTGTCCTTGATTCACATAATCAGGGTAACAACACTTTATTCCTCCTGCCCCAATAACAGAGAAACTGGGGATCCCACCCCATCCAAAGTAACCACTATCAGTTGCTGTTGTCTCATGCCAGGCGGGTGGGTGTGCCTATGCAAACAAGATCAGCCCCTGGAGTTCTTTTCCACACTCGCCATAATTCACCACCAGATGTCAGAGTAGAGCTCATCCTGACTCTGCTTACACATGCAAAATAAGGGGATGTGCTTTTTTCCAAGGCCAGGTGAAGCTGGGGTTAGAAAAGAGACTCCTGTAGAGCTGTTTACAATGATGACAGATAATATATTTGAAATTACTGCATGTTGCCAGCAAACAAAACTCCTTGATACGTAACATGGGAGATACTTGCTCTGGCTGCAGAGAAGTATGGCTCAATGAGGCCAGCCTCAGGCCTGGTCTACACTAACCCCCAAATTCGAACTAAGGTACGCAACTTCAGCTACATGAATAACGTAGCTGAAGTCGACATACCTTAGTTCGAACTTACCGCGGTTCAGACGCGGTCCACACGCGGCAGGCAGGCTCCCCGTCGACTCCGCGGTACTCCTCTCGCCGAGCTGGAGTACCGCAGTCGACGGTGAGCGCTTCCGGGATCGATTTATCGCGTCCAGACCAGACGCGATAAATCGAACCCGGAAGTTCGATTGCCAGCTGTCGAACTACCGCGGTAGTGTAGACCTGGCCTCAGTCACATAGCCTTGTACTGTTTGCTTTTCTGAGTTGAGAAACACTAGAGCTGGAAACTCGCTGGGTGCGGGTATTTGGGCAAGGGGGGGCCCTGTGGCTGGGCTCTTGGGGGGAGGAGGTTTGGGTGTATTTGCCGAGGGGCTCCGTAGCTGGACTTGGTGGGAGGGGTTGTGGGTGTCTGGCCCCCTGGCTGGGCTCTGGAGGGTGGAGGGGGCACAGAAACTGGAACTGGATTGTCATAGGGGTTTCTTTAACTCTCTACTCCTGAGGGAATTTTTATGTATGTCTGTATTGTTACAGACAGACTTGCTGACAGGTATTTTGAAATAAATTACTACAATAATTGAAACTGGTGTTACATAACTGCACTCAAAAACAAAACAATGCAAAACTTTAGAGCCTACGAGTCCACTATAGCAGGGTGCTGGGGCCCCTGCCCGGTCAGCTCCAATCAAGGGAAGCAGATTGTGGCTGATGGAGAAGGCCTGATGCCGGCCTAAGGATTGGCAACACCTGCTGGCCTCACAAGCCAAGGGCTATAAAGGCTGGGAAGGAGCCAGAAGGAGGGAGCAGCAAGGGAGAAATCAGTCAAGGAGGGAGCTGGAGGCCTCCTAACTGAAGGCTGACTCTGCCTATAAGGGAGGTAACCAAACCTGTAAAGCTTGTATATAGATGGACACTGGTGGTGGTGACATAGGGTTACCATATTTTGAGCCTCCAAAAGGAGGACACTCCACGAGGCCCTGCCCCCGCCCCCAGCCCCGCCCACGCCCCAACTCTGCCCCTTCCCCAAAGTCCCCGCCCCAACTCCGCCCCCTCCCCTGCTTCCCGCGAACATTTGATTCGCGGGAAGCCTGAAGCAGGTAAGGGGGATGTGGCGGGAGGAGGCGCGGCCCAGTCTGGCCCCCCCGGCATCTCCAGCCTGGGGCGGCTCGGGCTCTGGGGTGCCGGCCCCGGGCCAGCCCCCGGCCGAGCACCCCCGGCCCGCCCAGCACTGCCGGTCCCCGGCCCGGCCCCCGGGCCCCCGGCCGAGCACCCCCGGCCCGCCCAGCACTGCCGGTCCCCGGCCCGGACCCGGCTCAGCACCCCCCGGCCCCCGGCCCCGGCCCCCGGCTTGGCACCGCCGGCCCGGCCCCCGGCCCCCGGCTCGGCGCCGCCGGCTCGGCACCGCACCGCCGGCCCGATCCCCGGCTCGGCACCGCCGGCCCCCGGCCCCGGCTCGGCACCGCCGGCCCCGCATGTCCCGATTTTCCCGGACATGTCCGGCTTTTTGGGATTTCCCCCCGGACGGGGATTTGGAGCCCAAAAAGCCGGATATGTCCGGGAAAATCCGGACGTATGGTAACCCTAGGTGACACCTCTCTGAGCCTTACTGTGGAGGGCAAATGGGCCCCAGGAAGAGGGGCTGGTTGTGAACCCTGTTACATCCACCGAGTCCTACTTCTTGTTCAGCCAATCGCTAAGAGAAAAAAGTTTGTTTACATTTATGGGAGATAATGCTGCCCGCTCCTTATTTACAATGTCACCTGAAAATAAGAAAAGGCATTCGCATGGCACTTTTGTAGCTGGCATTGCAAGGTATTTACATGCCAGGTATGCTAAACATTCATATGCCTCTTCATGCTTCGACCACCATTCCAGAGGACATGTTTCCATGCTGATTATGCTTGTTTAAAAAAATGCATTAATTAAATTTGTGACTGAGCTCTTTGGAGGAGAATTGTATGTCTCCTCATATATTTTGTGTTATGGTAGTCTAGGATGACGACCCAGCATATGTTGTTTGATTTAAGAACACTTTCACTACAGATTTGACAAAACACAAAGAAGGTTCCAATATCAGATTTCTAACGATAACTACAGCACTCAACCCAAGGTTTAAGAATCTGAAGTGCCTTCCAAAATCTGGGAGGGACGAGGTGTGGAGCATACTTTCAGAAGTCTTAAAAGAACCACACTCTGATGCAGAAACTACAGAACCCAAACCACCAAAAATGAAAATCAATTTGTTAGTGGCATCTGACTCAGATGATGAAAATGAACATGCGTCGGTCTGCACTGCTTTGGATCATTATCGAGCAGAATCCGTCATCAGCATGGACGTACGTCCTTTGGAATGATGGTTGAAGCATGAAGGGACCTAAGAAGCTTTAGCACATCTGGCACATAAATATCTTGTGACGCCGCCTATAACAATGCCATGCAAATGCCTGTTCTCACTTTCAGGTGACACTATAAACAAGAAGCGGGCAGCATTATCTCCTACAGTATTTGTATTAGGTGAATTGAAAAATACTATTTCTTTCGTTTTTTACAGTGCAAATATTTGTCATAGAAAATAAACATAAAGTGAGCACTGTACACTTTGTATTCTGTATCGTAATTGAAATCAATATATTTGAAAATGTAGAAAACATCCAAAAATATTTAAATTAATCGTATTCTATTATTGTTTAACAGCGTGATTAATCGTGATTAATTTTTTTAATTGCTTGACAGCCCTATTAACAATGTTCATCTACAGCGCTAACTATAAATGTAAACATGGAAAGTACACTTGTCACTGAAATTTTCAAGCACATATGCATGCAGAACTTTTATCTGCTATGCCTACCTGCTAGTCACACATGCAAGTACTCAGGAATCCTGCAAGACAGGAATAATATGGCAAACACTCACTCACACCCCTTTGAATTTTTTGTGGCATGTGAAATTCCATACAACAGCTAACTGCCACTCTAGTAGGCCTCTGTTATTCATGGGAATGTCTCCAGTTAAGGGAAATTCCCAAACACATATAAGCTCATTTTACTAGACATGCAAATTGAAAATTTACTTTAAAAACTTTATAACATAGTTTCAACTATATGCAATTCCTTTCTAAAACTACCAGTTCACCTTTCTGTAAAGGTTGGATAATGCTGATTATATTAGGAGAAATTCTCATTACATAAAATATTTACTTGTTCTGTATTTAAACATGCTATATGGTAATAAAAAAAAGGCTCAGCAGCTTTTGTTTCTAAGAGCAAATTAGCATGCCTGTTTTAAAGCATTTGAAATTTCCCTTCATGGTAAAAAGATATTTTTCTGTATTTATTATGGTGCAATGGTCACTGCACCATAGCTATGGTTGTATAACAGATCACTGTTAACAGGAGCCTTAAACAGCCTTTAATTTATAAAAAAAAAAAATCTTACTTAAATCACAAAAAACAACATATAGAATATACACTGTGAGCACTCTGAATTTTTCATGGTGGTTTGAGAAAATGAGCTGGTGTTGAAAGAATCAGTTTGAGAAATCACTCCTTTTGGCATAACCCTCCCCCCTCCCCGCCCCAAACTGTCTCTTTTCTTTGTACCCCTTTTGCAAGAAGTCTAAAAGCACTCGGGAACCTTTCCTTTGGACACATCGATCCTCCTCGTGCTGATTCATAGAATATCAGTTATATGTCTTATAAATGTGTAACCATAGCAGAAAATGTGCACCAGCTGAACTCACTGAATTTTAGTTTGACAACAGCAGCAGTATGAACACTGTCACTAACTTCTGAGTGAGGCTTAAAAAACAGACTCAACATAACGTCCCTAGAGGGACTCTCCCTGCCTGAAAATCCATATACCCTCAGGGAAAATTCTTTGGGCTGTGAAAGAGGCCAGGAGTTAAAATGGGTTGAGATTTGAAGTGCTGTTTAGATTTTCATATAATTCAGTACCTTTCTTGACTGCAACAATGAGTCACTACCTAGAAGGGTTAGGGAACAGCTGCTCCTAATAATGTATGCGTCTCCACTACACAGTCCCCTCCGCCGACATAATTCGCCCGTTAAGTTGACTTAATAACTCCACCTCCTCAAGAGGCATAGCACTTAATTCAATGTTCATGGGTTGACAGAGAGGCAGGGTAGACACAGCGCTGTTTAAGAAGATTGAATTGGCCTCCAGGAGGTGTCCCACAATGATCCGCTGCAACTGCTCTGGTGATCGTTTTCAACTCTGCTGCACAGCAGCCAGGTACACAGGAAATAGCCCTTCCCCTGTTAAAGCCCCAGGAACTTTTAAATTCCCAATACCTGTTGAATCAGCATGGAGAGTTCGCCAGCCCAGCTGATCATGGCAACTCAACACACTCGAGGATGGAGTACACAGGAGGTGGTGGATCTTATTGGTTTGGGGGGAGAAGAGTCTGTGCAGGCACAGCTCCAAAGCAGCTAGAGGAATGTTGACCTCTGCGAGAAGATTGCTCGGGGCATGGGAGGAAAGGGCTACACGTAGGACATGCAGCAGTGCCACGTGAAAATCAAAGAACTTCAGCAGACATACCAGAAGGCAGGGGAGGCGAACAGTTGTTCTGGTTCTGCACTGCAGACATGTCACTTCTACAATGACCTGCATGCGATTCTTAGTGGCGACCCCCACCACTACCCCCAAACGCAGCATGGATACCTCACAGGAGTCAGAGTCCTGGACCACCTCAGGCAACAACGAGGAGGAAGTTTTGGACGAGGAGGAGAATGGGAGACAGGTGAGTCGGGAATCCATTCTTCCTGAGAGCCAGGAGCTATTTTTAACCCCTGAGCAGTCCAGCCAGTCACAGGACAGCATCGTGTCCAAGCATGATGCCGGGGAAGGCGCCTCTGATGACTGTGTAATTCCAGTCAAACTGTAGGGATTACATGATTTTATATTTCATGTTTAATATGAACAAAAAGTGATGTGCAGTGGATCTCTGATTCCCAGTGGCTGCTCCAACTATGCAGTAGGTGCCTCCTGGAAAAAGACTGTTTATGTGCACAGAGATGGCCCAGGAATCCTCCACGGAGATCACCAGGAAACTTTCATAGAGGTATTCTGCAATCCTTTGCAGAAGGTTTCTGGGGAGGGCTTCCGTATTTCTTCAACCATGGTAGGACATTTTCCCGTGCCACTCCAGGATTAATTCTGCTAGCATCATTGCGATACACAGTATAGCAGCATAAGGACCAGGTCTGTACCCAGATGCCTTCAGCATCTTCACCCTTCAGGGGCAGCAGGTTTATATAATTTTTGGTGGTGCCCAGAATGGGTCCAACTCCCATCCCCCGCCCCACACCTGCATAAGGCTCTCAGAGGGATTTTGGGTTCTGTGTACAGGCTCTAAGCTGGGGCAGGGAGTTTGGGTGCAGGAGGGGTTGAGGGGTGCAGGCTCTGGAAGGGAGTTTGGGTGCGGGCTCTGGGGTGGGGCAGGTGGTTGGGGTGTGGGAGGGGGTGAGGGGTGTGGCGCTTACCTCGGGCGGCTCCCGAAAGCGACCCGCACACCCCTCTGGAAGCGGCTCCTAGGCGGGGGAGCCAGGGGTCTCCGTGCGCTGCTGTCCACAGGCACCGCCCCTGCAAGTTCCATTGGCTGCAATTCCAATGGCAGAGTCAGCATTCGGGGCGGGGGTAGCGCGCGGAGACACTCCCCGCCCCAGGGGCCACAGGGACATGCCATCCGCTTCCAGGAGTGGCACGCCGTGTGGAGTGAGGACGAGCAGGAAGCCGCTTTAGCCCCACTGCACTGCCGGTGGTGGTGGTGGGGGCCCCCGGGCCCTTTTAAATCGCCCAGGGGTGGCAGGCAGGGCCAGGATACGCTCTGGGGGCGGCGCGCGGGGGCAGCAGGTGGGGCCAGGGGAGAGACCTGGCCCCGAACATTGGTGGAGCCAGGTCCCCCTGCTCTGAATATTCCTGGAACATGCGCACCACGGGCCCATACTGCTCACCACCCCAGCTCCCTTGACACCTTTGTTACCCTCAGGAGACTGATATCACATCGGGTCACTTAGGCGAGACGGCAGAAGTTTTCATTATAAGTGCTCGTACTGCAAACAATAGATAAGGCTGCGTGTCTGTCACAGAGGTCACGAAAGTCACAGATTCCGTAACTTTCCGTGACTTCTGCAGCAGTTTGGGTGTGTGGGAGGAGGCTCAGGGCTCCGGCAGGGGGTTGGGGTGCTTGGCAGCACTTACCTGGGGAGGGGGGCTCTTCGGCTCCCACCAGCATGTCCCTACAGCTCCTAGGTGGAGTGGCCAGGGGGCTCCACGCGCTGCCCATGCCCACAGGCGCCGCCCCCGCAGCTTCCATTGGCTGCAGTTCCCAGCCAATGATGGAATTCCCTAACTGTGGTGGGGTGATAAATGCCACACATATCCCTATCTTACCAAAGAGTACCTAAACCAGAAGGGATACTTTTCAATGGTGTTGCAAGCACTGGTCAATCACAGAGGGCATTTCACTCACATCAGCGTGGGATAGTCAGGAAAGGTGCATGATGCATAAAACTTTAAGAACACAGGTTTGTTCACAAAGATGCAAGCAGAAACTTTCTTTCTGGATTGCAAAATAACCATAGATATTAAACAGTGACCCTGGGAGACCCAACCAACCATTTTCTCCCATGGCTCATGAAGCCGTACACCAGCCACCTGGACTGCAGTAAGGAGCTGTTCAACAATAGGCTGAGCAAGTGCAGAATGGTGGTGGAATGTGCCTTTGGACGTTTAAAGGGTCTCTAGCACAGTTTGCTTACTAGGTTAGACCTCAGTGAAAGCAATATCCCTATTACTATCGCTGCCTGCTGTGTGCTCCATAATATCTGTGAGACAAAGAGAGATCCACAGAGGTGGGGCATGGAGACGGATATGTTGTCTGCTAATTTTGAGTAGCCAAATACCAGGGCAATAAGAAGAGCCCAGCAAGGAGCACCGCATCTCTTGGAGGCTTTGAAAACCCGTTTCAGTAATGACCCACAGTCATGTGTGCCGCTTATCTGCATTGTGCCTTCCCATGCCATCCCCTCCGTTACATCAGTTTCCCTGTACCTCCTCTTCCCCCAACTCCCCTTGCTTAGAATAAATAAAGAATATTTCATTCTTGAAGCATTGACTTTTATTGCACAAACATAAATAAACTGAAAGACCAGGAAAATAATTTAACCTTAGATGAACGATGTGATAAAATTGGGAGGGGAGAAACCAAGTCAGCTTGTCTGTAAAAGCACAGTAGTCCAGAGTCACTACTCGTCTTAGCAGAAGTCAGTTAATGGCAAACTTGGATCACAGCAGCTCCCACAGTGGCTTTACTAAATACTAACTCCAAATTGATTCCCAACTGATCAGTAGGAGTCTTGCGTTGCAAGCTTCCACACAGCAATTGCTGCTCACTTCTCCACTTCTTCACTTCTCTATTGTCAAAGCAGGTCTCATTTTAGTATTGCTGCACTTCAGGGCTGGGGAAAGCTCTGCACAAAGTTCCTGGAAAGTGGTTTCCCCCATTTGAAAGTTCTGCAGCCACTGCTTGTCATCCCATAACTGCATAACGATGCGATTCCACCAGTCAGTGCTTGTTTCCCAGGACCAGAAATGCTGCTTCACCATGTCCATCTGCTGTACGACTGATAGCAGCAACCGGGAATTGTTTTGTTCTATAGCTTGCTGCAGGGCTGCTTGAAGGATATTGCAATGTTCTGCGTGGCAGCTCCCATCTCAGCTCTGGAAATACTGCCAGATAAGGCACGAGGTGTTTGTAATGTTCACAACAAGACTGCACAGAAGAGCTGGGTCCATGCTTCTCAGGCTATGGTGTACGCACAGCTAAGCCAGCCTTTTGAAAAAAGGTGCGAAAAAGTATGGATTCTTTGCCATTGATATCAGTGGAGGGAGGGAGGAAACTACATCATGAGAAATCCAAGCCATGTTCCCATTTCTCCTGCAACAATGTTTTGGTCCCATGAGGCACTGCAAGCCGTTCCCACCCCCCCACCCCGTGGCTAGTTGCCTTGTGGGATAGCTACCCTCAGTGCACTGCTCTCTCTATTGATGCAAGCATTGTTGTGAGGATGCACTCCACGGACACGAGAGTGGAATGGACACGCCCAACTGACTTAATTACTGCAGCAGCTGGATGTCTACTTAAATTAAGTCAACTTAATTTTATAGTGTAGACATGCCCTAAGAAAGAATGGAGTGTTAACTAGAAAAAAGAGAGAGTGGTGGAAACAGTTACAATACAAAACAAGATTATTAATAAATGCATCTTATTGTTGCCTTTCCTAATAAAGTAGGTTCCCTCCCCGCCTCTCCTCAAAGTTCAGTCTGTTGCAGTGCTGGTTGGCTTCACAGAAACCAGGATTCAGTTTTTCCTGAGAACATCCCTGCACCTGAAGATGTCTCCTCAGTGAAATGATCCAGAGGGCCTTTCTCCCCTTCTCATATATTGAATCATTCTTTTGTCTTTATTTACAAAGAGAGTGAACCTCTTGTCTGTTGTTCTTTTTAGTTCTTGTTCTTGTTCCTCAAGAATCTCTTGTTCTTTTTAGTCTCCCAGTGGTTTCAAGTATTTGCAGTTGTCTGTTGATAGTTTGGGGATGGAGCAAGGCTAGACAGTTAAGTCTTGCATTACATCGCTGGCTAACCAGGGCAAGGTGACAGCACCTTCATGCTTGAATGTGCCATCACCAAGACACAGAGTCACTGGACAAATTTTTATTAGTCCATAAAGCATACTTTCAGCATAAATACATTATTCCTTAAATATTACCTGTACATACATCTTGCAGTGATTATGAATCTTGACAAGTTATAAGCTTTCTGTAGATACTTTACATGCTACTCTTTCTGGATAAATACCCTGCAAGACGTGTTTGGTGTAGTGAGTTTGTCAGAACTGGGATGAGGGTTGTTTGCATAGAAGAGGGGATCCTTTGCCTAAGAGCCCCTGTGTCATAGGCATCACACAGAGTTATTCACTTCCTTACTTGCACCTTTGCTCCTTTGGGTCATCTGGACGGATTTACACTTTATATAGTCATTTTCATGTTCCTCAAGGACATAACTATACACAACTGCAAGGCACTGAAGATTCAGGCCCCTGGTCTTCCGGCTATACTGTATTATAGGGAGCTTTTTGACATAGATCAGAATTCAGTCTCCTAACAATAAGGAGTAAGTGTTAACATTTTAAAAGTTGGGATCATTCCTGCCTTTCTTTATGTTAGCCCAGTAAAGAGACTTCCTCATGTAGCTACTACCACTTTCTAATGCCTGGGCTACATTTTCTGTAAACTGCACTTAGGCTGACAAGGATTGTTTTGCCTTCTCTTTTTGTTCCCTCTTGTCTGACTTCTCTTGCCTCCTCCTCCTTCTTCCACTTACTCCTCCTCTCCACCCCCATACCAGGATTCTCCAGTCACTCTCCCTCCAGCTGCTTCTAATATCAATACTAACTGCAGTTCTAGTATCTAACACCAGAAATATGACCAATATCTAAAAACAGAAGTGAAATGCGAGACGGTGGTACAGGAGCACTTTAGCATCTCTTTAGGTTCATGGGTATAGTATTCATAGGGTGACGATATTTTCCCAAAGGGAAACACAGGACACTGCATGGGGCTGGCCCAAGACCCCCACTCCATCTCCTCCCACATGAGCCCCCTACCCAACCTTCCCTGCCTCCTGCCCACAGGGCCAGCCCAAGACCCCCTCTCCCACCCAATCGTAGGGCCAGTCCGAGCCCCACGGCCACCCACCAACGCGGCTAGCCTGAGGCCCCCATCTTCCTCCCCTGCCCCACACAGGGCCATCTGAAGCCCCCCTGCCACCCACCCACACGGCCGGCCCGAGTCCCCTCTCTCCCTCGCACACATGGGACCGGCCCGAGCTCCCCCTACAACCCACCTACGTGGGGCCAGCCCGAGGCCATCCTCTACCCCCTGCACACAGGGCTGGCCCAAGATCCCCTGCCACGCACCCAAGCACGGCTGGCACGGCCCAAGCTGCTCTCCCAAGTCCTCCTCCTGCACAGGGCTGCCATTTCCACTCACCTTGCCTCCCCACACACACACGTTCCTCCACACCCTGGTAGGGGTCGCACCCCATTTTTGGGGCAAAACTGGGCATTTGTCCAGTTTGCTCTTGCCAACTGATGATCAGTTTTTTCCAAAAAAGTCAGGATGGCCGGTACAGGACTTAAAAAAGGAACTATCCTGGCCAAAATGGGACGCATGGTCACCCTAAGCATTCACACTCCCAATCACAGCCCCCTCATGATGACACAATTTGCTGTCCCATGAAAAGAGGATATTTGTCCTTAGAGTGGATCTGTGCAGTCAGAGTACAATTTTATATTCTGAATGGAACTCTGCACACAAATAACTTAACATTTCTCCAGTGGACCTTATTTGTGAGAGTTTTGAATATGACAAGCAGCAAAGAGTCCTGTGGCACCTTATAGACTAACAGACGTAATGGAGCATGAGCTTTCGAAAGCTCAAGCTCATGCTCCAATACGTCTGTTAGTCTATAAGGTGCCACAGGACTCTTTGCTGCTTTTACAGATCCAGACTAACACGGCTACCCCTCTGATACTTGAATATGACAGTATTGGAATTAAGGCTGTTGATTAATCACAGTTAACTCACACGATTAACTCAAAAAAATTAATCGCGATTAATTGCAGTTTTAATTGCACTGTTAAACAATTGAATACCAATTGAAATTTATTAAATAGTTTTGGATGTTTTTCTACATTTTCAAATATATTGATTTCAGTTATAACACAGAATACAAAGTGTGCGCTGCTCACTTTATATTATAATTTTTATTACAAATATTTGCACTGTAAAAATGATAAACAAAAGAAACAGTATTTTTCAATTCACCTCAGACAAGTACTGTAGTGCAATGTCTTTATCGTGAGATTGCACTTTAATACTGTAGATTTTTTTTTTTTTACATAACTGCACTCAAAAATAAAACAATGTAAAACTTTAGACCCTACAAGTCCACTCAGTCCTACTTCTTGTTCAGCCAATCACTAGGAGAAACAAGTTTGTTTACATTTATGGGAGATAATGCTGCCCACTTCTTATTTACAATGTCACCAGAAAGTGAGAACAGGTGTTTGCATGGGACTTTTGTAGCCGACATTGCAAGGTATTTACATGCCAGATGTGCTAAACATTCGTATGCCCTTTCATGCTTCGGCCACCATTCCGGAGGACATGCTTCCATGCTGATGACGCTCATTTAAAAAAAAATGTGTTAATTAAATTTGTGACTGAACTCCTTGGGGAGAATTGTATGTCTCCAGCTCTGTTTTAGCAGCATTCTGCTATATATTTCATGTTAAAGTAGTCTCGGAGGATGACTCGGCACATGTTGTTTGTTTTAAGAACACTTTCGCTGTAGATTTGACAAAACGCAAGGAAGGTAACAATGTGAGATTTCTAAAGATAGCTAGAGCACTCGATCCAAGGTTTAAGAATCTGAAGTGCCTTCCAAAATCTGCAAGGGACGAGGTGTGGAGCATGCTTTCAGAAGTCTTAAAAGAGCAACACTCTGATGCAGAAACTACAGAACCCGAACCACCAAAAAAGAAAATCAACCTTCTGCTGGTGGCATCTGACTCAGATGATGAAAATGAACATGTGTCGGTTTGTGCTTTGGATTGTTATTGAGCAGAACCCGTCATCAGCATGGACTCATGTCCTCTGGAATGGTGGTTGAAGCATGAAGGGACATACGAATTTTTAGTGCATCTGTCTTGTAAATATCTTGCGAAGCTGGTTACAACAGTGCCATGAGAACACCTGTTCTCACTTTCAGGTGACATTGTGTACAAGAAGCAGGCAGCATTATCTCCTGCAAATATAAATAAACTTGTTTGTCTGAGTGATTGGCTGAACAAGAAATAGGACCGAATGGACTTGTAGGCTCTAAAGTTTTACATTGTTTTATTTTTAATGCAGTTATTTTTTGTACATAATTCTACATTTGTAAGTTTAACTTTCATGATAAAGAGATTGCACTACAGTACATGTATTAGTTTAATTGAAAACGACTATTTCTTTCGGTTTTTACAGTGCAAATATTTGTAATCAAAAATATATAGCGTGAGCACTGTACACTTTGTATTCTGTGTTATAATAGAAATCAATATATTTGAAAATGTAGAAAACAAAAAATATGTTAATAAATGGTATTCTATTATTGATTAACAGTGCGATTAATCACAATTAATTTTTTTAATTGCGTGATAAATTGCAATTAATTTTTTTAATCGCTTGATAGCTCTAATTGGAATGTTCCAAAACTGTGCATATCCCACAGTAAGTTATTCCATAGAACTGCTGCATTTTCCCCCAATTAGTGATTTACCACATCGGTGTTTTGGTGCACATGAATTTGGAATGACTTGACTTCATGAGACAGACAGGTCAGATATTCATTGTGATTTGATTGTGTCTGGGGTTTCTAAAAGGACAGTGTGCAGACTAAATAAGATGCATTTTCATGTCACTCACTATAGCGATGACAACCATGCACATACCTATAAGTAGACGTGTGTATGCTTTTGTTCCCCACAAGTTTTTGAAGTCAGTTAATTATGCCTATTTTTAGTGTCTCCCTCTCTATAGTGTTCCTGTAAATAAGTAATCTTATATTTTCTGTAGTGAAGCCTTATCAGAAAATTTCCTAAAGGGACTTACCTGGTCTTCCTGTACTGGAGAGTCTGAAGAGATAATTTGCTAGGGGTAGAGACATAGCATAACTCTGGTCATACAGAACCCGGAGGGCCTGATTCTGCTTTCACTTACATAATACATTTGACTTTGGTGGAGTTACTCCTGATTTGCTCCAAAGTGAGAACAGAATCAGGCCCCTGAATGTTACCTACCTATGTAGCCACCAAGAGTACTGGAAGTCACCTTCCAAGAGATAGTATTTCCTGGGCCAAAGTCACGCACACAAATGATAGCCAGATGAAGTCTGCTGGGTCATAAAGCAAAATGGCTATCAAGAACAGGAATAAAAATGCAAAGGAAGAGTGGTGCTGGTTGACAAGGCATGAGAGAAAGAGAGTGAAGTGTTGGTGGTGATGGCAGAGAAATGAACAGCCTTTGAGCATCATAGTATCAGTACCCAGAGTATATTTAACTATTGACTTGAAGACATTACAGAAGTGGGAAAAATCATTAAAACCTTGATACAAGGTAAAACCTCCTCACTAAGGCCACGTCTACACTAGAGAGCGTACAGTGGCACAGCTGTACCAATGCAGCTGCGTTGCTGTAAGATCTCCTGTGTAGCCACTTCATGCCAACGGGAGAGAGCTCTCCCGTCGACATAATTAAAGCATCCCCAACAAGCGACGGTAGCTATGTCGGCAGGAGCGCCTCTCCCACCCACATAGCGCTATCCACACCGGCGCTTCTGTGGGTGTAATTGATGTCGCTTAGGGGTATGTTTTTTCACACCCAGGAGTGACATAAGCTATACTGATAAAAGTGCTAGTGTAGACATAGCCTGAGTAAAATACTATTTTTTTCTACCCAAAGGATTATATCACCTTTCTTCTAAACTTTCTTTGCTTGAATGAAGGGGCAAGGGTTCAGATTAAATTGGAAATCCAGGACGATTCAACAATAATCTGTAAATGCAGATAACTTCTATGGCAACTAAAGACGTCAGAAAACATTCTCCTATCATTCAGTTTAACCCCAAGAGAACAAGTCATTCCCTCTTCTCACCTATACTACTTCTCTCTCATATGCTCGTAGCTGCACTTCTCTGCAAATCCTGTGGGGGAGAGCAGGCACCCATTAATCCTCCATTCAAGGATTGGTTTTGTCCCTAATTAAATGAGCACATGACCTAGACAGAGTCCATCCCTAAGCATCCTTGGGCCTTCCTGATGAGCCCTGAATGATTTGATTGAAGTACTCACTGTCTCATTACCAATAACATTGGATACATTTTGTAACTTAGATGAGGGGTTGCAGGAAGGATGAGGCAGTTCCATTCTTTAAAGTACTATGGCCCTGGTAACTTGCATTCTTAGCCTGTCTTCAGTCCCAGTCAATAGGTTATGAAGCATTAGGCCAGGGATCGGCAACCTTTGGCACGCGGCCCATCAGGGAAATCCGCTGGCGGGCTAGGACGGTTTGTTTACCTGCAGTGTCCGCAGGTTCGGCCGATCGCAGCTCCCACTGGCCGCGTTTCGCCGTTCCAGGCCAATCGGGGCTGCGGGAAGCGGCGCGGGCCGAGGGATGTGCTGACCACCACTTCCCGCAGCCCCCATTGGCCTGGAGCGGCGAACCGCAGCCAGTGGGAGCTGCGATCGGCCGAACCTGAAGACGCTGCAGGTAAACAAACTGTCCCGGCCCGCCAGCGGATTTCCCTGATGGGCCACGTGCCAAAGGTTGCCGATCCCCGCATTAGGCAATCTCTTATCTCCTGGAGAAGATGACAGTGTTTAATAAAAAACAGTACTCATTTGTGAAAAAGTGTTATATTCACAGCATACAGAAAAGTTAAATAAAGATATAAAACGCTCCTTCTATAAGGGTTGCAGTGTAACACAACTTTGTTAAGGTTCTGGATTTTAAGAAACAAACAAGAACCAAAAACAGACTGACTGCTGGTAGACCAGATTACATGCTGCCCCTCCAGAGCCTCCTGGCCTGCAAGTAGGACCAGGAAAAGCCCTGACAATTTAAAGTGATAACTTTCAACAGTTTTCAATCCACCACACATAGGTAATGCAATAATAACTTCGGTTTTTTAAAACACAGTAACCAGACTCGGTAAGTAACAGGAACACAGATAAGAAAATATATCTGGATTTTAGTAAGATCTTTGACATGATGCAATACAAGAAACAAGTATATTGTAGAATCACGTGGATAAGTGAAAGTGGTAACTTGCTGACAGATGGATCAAAATTGTAATTTGTGTTGTCACATTAGTAGGAATTATCAAGTAAAATTTGGTATTGGAACAGTTATTGAGTATATTCATTAGTGATCTTGATGAGGAAAATTAACTCAATAGTGAACGGATCTATATACTATATATGAAGTAGGAGATAAGTGAACACTGCAGTTATATTAAAAATACAGCAGAAACTGGATAATGTGGAATATTGGTCATATCAGAGTGATGCAAAATTGAATATAAGGAAGCACAAGTTAATCCTTTTGGGAAAGAATAACTCAGGAACAGGCATACGCAAATGTTTGTCTAGAAAGCTGCCATGAAGAAAGAGATTTGAAAATAATGGTGTGTAACAGGCTCTTATACCAGCAGTATCAGACCCTGCCACTCTTTCCCTTTCCTCAGTCAAGAAAACCAACTGGTGCTTTCAAATTGTTCTACCCTTCTCGTGTTAGGTTTATTATCATAAAATAACAATTAAACTAGGTAGAAACCCCTAATTGTGTTTTCCAGACTCGGTACTCATGATGTTCCTCCTGGCCTTCTAATTTGTATTCATGGATTTTGCTCCTGACTCTCTCTGCTGGTAGCACCAATCTTTCATTTTGTCTGGCAGCAAAGCTTCTGGAAGCCATGTGGAGCCAGGGGAGGCAGGGAGTCTGCCTTAGCCCTGCTGTGCTGTCAACCAGACTTTTAGCGGCCCGGTCGCACCTTTTTGACCAGGTGTTCTGGTCATAAACCGGACACCTGGCAACCCTACCTATTGCTTGGGCACTGCAAAACCTGTAAGATACTCCGCATCAGTATAAACAGGAGTCTCAGGGTACATCTACAGTACGAAATTAATTCGAAGTTATTTTATTCGAATTTCCAGAATCGAGTTCATACATTCTATGTTATGTGTCCCCACTAAAGCGCTTGAATTCGGCGGAGTGCGTCCACAGTACCGAGGCTAGCATTGAATGTCGGAGCGGTGCACTGTGGTAGCTATCCCACAGTTCCTGCAGTCTCTGCCGCCCATTGGAATTGTGGGTTAAGCTCCCAGTGCATGATGGGGCAAAAACATTCTCGTGGGTTTTTCTGAGTGTGTGCCGTCACTTGCTCCTCCCTCCGTGAAAGCTACGGCATACGCCATGCTGCCAGCAGACGGTGCAGCACGGTGCACCGCCTGTCTCCTGGTATGTTGAATCCACTTTGAATGTCCTTGGCCATCGTGAACAGAGCCGCACAGCTTCCGCCACTTTCTCCAGATTGTCTGTGCTGGGCTCCCTTGGAAGCTACAGAAGGCAACAATTCCCTGCCGTTTCTCGGCCATCGTGAACAGAGCCGCACAGCTTCCACCACAGACTCTGCTCACGCTTCCGCCACAAACTCTGCTCTCACCGCTTTTTCCATATTGTCGGTCCTGGACTCCCGTGGAAGCTACAGAAGGCAACAATTCCCTGCTGTTTCTCGCCCATCGTGAACAGAGCCGCACAGACAATCTGGAGAAAGCGGCGGAAGCTGTCCTGGGCTCCCGTGGAAGCTACAGAAGACAACCATTTACCTCCTTTTATCGGCCATTTTGAACCAAACAGCTCATTTCGCGCCCTTTTTCAAGGATTACCCGTGCAGGTGCCATTGCGCGGCAAACATGGAGCCCGCTCAGATCTCTGCTGCAGTTTTGACCATTGTAAATACCTCACGCATTATCCAGCAGTATGTTTAGTACCTGCAAAACCGGGCGAGGAAGCGACAACAGTGCGATTACTATACTAATGAGGACATGGACACAGACGTTCCTAGATGCACGGCATGTGGCGATTGGGAGATCATGGTGGCATTGGGCCAGGTTCATGCCGTGGAACGCCGATTTTAGGCCCAGGAAACAAGCACAGACTGGTGGGATTGCATAGTGTTGCAGTTCTGGGATGATTCCCAGTGGCTGCGAAACTTTTGTATGCGTAGGGCCATTTTCATGGAACTTTGTGACTTGCTGTCCCCTGCCCTGAAGCGCAAAGACACCAAAATGAGAGCAGCCCTCACCGTTGAGAAGCGAGTGGCCCTAGCACTGTGGAAGCTTGCAACGTCCGACAGCTACCAGTCAGTGGGGAATCAGTTTGGAGTGGGCAAATCTACTGTAGGGGCTGCTGTGCTGCAAGTAGCCAACGCAATCACTGAGCTGCTGCTATCAAGGGTAGTGACTTTGGGAAATGTGGAGACCACTGTGGATGGCTTCAATGCGCTGGGGTTCCCTAACTGTGGCAGGGCGATAGACGGAACGCATATCCCCATCTTGGCCCCGGCACACCGTGGCGGCCAGTACATAAACCGCAAGGGGTACTTTTCCATGGTGCTGCAAGCACTGGCGGATCACAAGGGACGTTTCACCGACATCAACGTGGGATGGCCGGGAAAGGTGCATGATGCTCGCATCTTCAGGAACTCTGGTCTGTTTGAACAGCTGCAGGAAGGGACTTACTTCCCAGACCAGAAAATTACTGTTGGGGATGTTGAAATGCCTATAGTTATCCTCGGGGACCCAGCCTACCCCTTAATGCTATGGCTCATGAAGCCGTACAAAGGAACCCCGGACAGTAGTAAGGAGCAGTTCAACTATAGGCTGAGCAAGTGCAGAATGGTGGTGGAGTGTGCTTTTGGATGTTTGAAAGGGGGCTGGCGCAATTTACTGACTCGGTTAGATCTCAGCACAACCAATATTCCAATTGTAATTGCTGCTTGTTGTGTGCTTCACAATATCTGTGAGAGTGAGGGGGAGACTTTTATGGTGGGGTGGGAGGTTGAGGCAACTCGCCTGGCTGCCAATTTCACACAGCCAGACAACAGGGCGATTAGAAGAGTGCAGCAGGACGCGCTGCGCATCAGAGAAGCTTTGAAAGCCAGTTTCATGACTGGCCAGGGTACGGTGTGACAGTTGTGTTTGTTTCTCTTGAAGTTACCTGCACCCTATATATGAAAGGAAATAAAGTTAAAATTGTTTAAAAACTGTTCTTTATTATTTGATGCACAACGCATTGAGAGAAATTAGAAGGTAGACTGGGGTGGGGGGTGGGGGGTTGGTTAGGGGGGGTGGAGGAGGAGGAAAGAACAAGTCCAGAAACCAAATCAAAAGTTCACATATGCCAGCTTTCTGGTGCTTGGGCGATCCTCTGGGGTTGAGTGTGTGGGTCCCCGTAGCCCCTCATGTTCTTGGGCGTCTGGGTGAGGAGGCTATGGAACTTGGGGAGGAGGGAGTTTGATTATACAGGGGCTGCAGCGGAAGTCTGTGGTCTTGCTGCCTTTCCCGCATTAGAGCCACCATACAGCGGAGCATGTCAGTTTGCTCCCCCATGAGCTTGACCATAGCGTCCTGCCTGCTTTCATTGCGCGCCTCCCTCCTCTCTTCGTGTTCCTGTAATGCTTTACGGGACTCCACAATTGTTTGCCTTCATGCATTCAGCTGGGCCCTATCGGTGCGGGAGGACTGCATGTGCTCGGCGAACATGTCGTCCCGAATTCGTTTTTTCTGCCTTCTAATCTGGACCAGCCTCTGGGACGGAGTAGATAGGGGCCGCGTTGAAACATTTGCACCTGCGGGAGGAGAAAAAGGGAGGGTAGTATTTTAAAAAATACATTGCAGAGAACAAAGGGGGCACTTTGGTATGAGTAAGCCATCACACACGGCCAGGCAACAGAATTCATCTTGCAGGCAGTCCCTAGGGGCATGTGGGGTTCTGCTTCTTCTACATTAATTTCAATGCTTTCAAACTGCTGGGGCCCCTTTCCCACAGCAAGCAATGCCTGGTGGGTTTTCCATATAAAAGAAGGGCCTGCGGGCTCTCTGGGATGATCACTGCACACAACAACACCCCCCCCCCCCCCCCGCGCACCGCGTGGTTCCAATCAGGCTCTCACTCACCAGAAGTACCTTCTCCAGGGTCATGGAACAGGAGCCTGCCTTGGGAGTGAGGAGAGGCTATTGGATCCAGCGTTAAGATTATTTCCTGGCTAGGGGGGAAACGGATTCCCCACTTGCCGCCTGTGCACTGTCCTCCTCCTCCTCCTCTTCGTCCTCCAATGTCTCTTCCTCCTCGCTCTGTGCAACTCCCCCCTTGCAGGTGTCCACGGACAGTGGTGGGGTAGTGGTGGCATCACCCCCCATAATTGCATGGAGCTCACGGTAAAAGCGGAATGTATGGGGCTGTGACCCAGAGTGCCCATTTGCCTCCCTGGCTTTTTGGTATGCTTGCCTGAGCTCCTTGATTTTTGTATGACACTGCTCTGTGTCCCTGGAGTAGCCTCTTTCTGTCATGGCCCTGGAGACTTTAGCGTAGGTATTTGCGTTCCTTTTTTTGGAACGTAGTTCTGCCATAACAGACTCATCTCCCCAGCATGCGATGAGATCCAGTACCTCCCATTCGGACCATGCTGGAGCTCATCTGTGAATCTGGGACTGTGTGATCTCCTGTGATGGTGGACTCTGCATGGTAGCCTGTGATGGTGGACTGTGCTGATGGTCACCTGTGCTGATGGTGACCAAACAGGAAATGAAATTCAAAAGTTCCCAGGGCTTTTCCTGCCCACCTGGCTAGTGCATTGGAGTTGAGAGTGTTGACCAGAGCGGTCACAAGGGAGCATCCTGGGATAGCTCCCGGAGGCCAATAACGTCGAATTGCGTCCACAATACCTTTAACCCGGGATTGCGATCTCAATTTAAGCGCTACTCCACTTGCCAAGGTTGAGTACAGAAATCGAATTAAAGAGCCCTTTAAATCGAAAAAAATCGTTTGGTCATGTGGACAGAATCATTTTTTTCCCGAAATAACTCGGCTAATTCCGAAATAACAGGCTAGTGTAGACCAGGCCTCAGAATCAAATAATCTGACTGCAGTTGAAGAGGAGGGAGCTCCTGACTTCCACTCCTTAGTATATTTCCCTGATTCCCTAACCCCAGGGGGAGTTGAGAATAGCAGTACCAACTGCTTGACAGCTTACCTTGGGGCTTGCCCAACCTACCTTACCCAGCTAGTGCCAAAGTCTACTCTTTCCTTGTAGGATGAGAATGACCTTCATGGCAGTTTCCTTGAAGCCTTCCAGGAGTCTCTCTCTGAAACTGTAAAACTACTGCCTATTCTCCCAAAACTGCCCAGCAACTGACTGGAACTTCTTGCTTTTAAACCCTTGTTCCAGCCCTGACATAAGTGACAGAGTTGGAGGGAGGGGGCCAGCCTTGCCCACAGCAGCTCTTTAACTTCTTTGTCACTGGTGGGGGTTTATACACCCTCACAGGCACCCTACTGGAAATTTGGAGACATGAGTTCTATTACTGGCTCTGGTGCTGCTCTGATGTATGACCATGGGCAAGTCACTTCACCATCTCTGTTTCTTCTCCCACCCTTTGTTTATTTAGAATGTAAATTCTTCAGGGCAAGGCTCTCTCTCACTATATGTACAGTGCCTAGTAACATGGCTCCCCAGTCTCAGTTGGGGCCTATAAGTACTACTGTATTACAAATAATAATTGTAAGGAAAGCTGCTGTGTGTGTAACAGGGCACACATGGGGACACACCTCTTTCACTAATTCTGTTATTCAAACATTTTTTGGTAATATCTTAGAACCAAAAGCAGGAACAGAATGTTGGAATTGGAAGGATCAGTGGCAGTGCTAGTTTGCCATGCATTGTGAATGAGGAAGGGGCAATTAACTATAAAAGGAGATCACAGACAGCAAACAACACTCTTTACAGATACCATTGATGAAGCTGTACCTTGGTGAAGTACAGCTAAAGAGTATGCTAGTATAGACAAGGCTGAAGTACTTTACAAATATTAATGAATTAGGTCTCCCTTCTGTGTGAGGCATCTTTGGGACAAGAACAGTCTCTTCCTATGTGTTTGCCCAACACCTGATATGATGGGGCCCCAATCATGCTCATGGCCCTGAATGCTGTTGCAGTATAAATATTAAATAATAATGTTATCTATTTTATAGCTAGACTAACGGCCTGATTTCCAGAAGTGCTCAGCACTAAAATTCCCATTGGAATCAATAGAAGCTCCAGGTGCTCAGGGTATGTAAGTAACTTGCCCTAAGTCATTCAGCAAGATAGTGGGAATGTAGTAAGAGAGAAAGCCTGACTCTCAGATCCCAGCTCTAACTCCTAGGCCACACTGGATTTGGGGTTAATGACCCGTCCAGCTGACAACCAGTTGCTGATTTATTATCTGGGATGCATTCATGATCCCTGGTTTAGATTGCCTAACATTTTCCATTATAAAAATTCTTCTCACTGAGAAAGTACTCCATAATTTGCAACAGGACTGATACTGGCAGGTGAATAGCCCTGGGGTCAGGAAGGTGAATTCTGATGACTCCATGAAAATCCATTCAGCTTTGGCTAAATTATAGGGTGTCAAAAACTGCCATTTCCTGTCTGTGGTTTGTTTACCACAATTTGTTCTGGGCTTGCTGCCAAAAACCATGGACATTCCATTAGTGCTGTGCATGAACCATACTGGTGTCTCCCTCCAATATGCCACACAGAACTAAATCTCCAGATGGGACACAGACAAAATGGTGGTGGCATATTTTTCCTCTATCAAAGCACTCTTTGGCACAGGGCTAGGAACCAGGATCTCTATACTTCCTCTAGTGGCTAGTGTTAATAATTCTGACCCCTTCATAATCCTTATTATTGAGCAAGGCCTCATCCCCCACTGAGAAGTTAACAAGATGGGAATATCTCTAATATCTAATCAGACCCTTAGCCTAACTATCCCTGAAAAAGATCCTGCAAAGACCTTGTGCTTGACTTTGCTGTATGTAAAATATTGCAGTTCCTGCCTATTTTATTCACTGTTTCAGTATGTCATGTATCTTCCTCTAGTGGCTGGGACACAGAGAATAACAAACTTCTGCTCCTGCTGCTACCGAATTACTGCCCTTACTCCTTTAGCTCACCTCATAGAGGTGCATGCTGCAGTACTGGACAGTAAGGATTCAAACCCTGCTGATGATGCATGACTTAGGGGAGGAGGGTTGTTAGTTACATATAGTAGAATTTGATTTTGCCTTAAAAAAAAAAAAAAACAACCTAGGAATTTACATTTTTAAAAGTGATGTTGAAAGATTATTATTTAAGTTACAAAGTCAAACATTCAAAAGTTAAGAAATGCCAGAATTTAAACTGTGCAAGGTTAATCCAGCCCCATTGTGTAAATGTATTATGATACATTCTTTAATTGCATAATCACACAGGACCCCTGCCTCTTTCATTGCATATGCTGGAAGGTGCTCAGGGACTACTTCATGGTTGTGTCATGAATGAGGTTACTGTCTGTAGGACTTGTGCCTCAGTCACTGTAGAAATTGAAAAATGTGTCAAAAATAAGGCAGGCTGCAACTAGAAGAGAAAGGATGGTCTTGTAGCTAAATAGTTGAATGCCTGCTAGGAGAACTTGGTTCTGTCTCTGACTTGGTTATGTACTTCCACTGTGATTAATTGTGTTTAATTCACTTGAACCAATCTTTTTGCAAGTGGCTTCTAATTATGTGATCTTAATTTGCCAGATGCCCAGCCTTTTCATCTGATTAAATGCCCAAGTGAAGTCTAATGTTTGACCACAGAAGCCATTTGTTGCCATTGTGCACAGTACCATCAATATTTTTTCAATTATATGAAAAGATGGAAGATGCTGTGATTTGTGAAATTATAAGAACACTTTTTTTTTTTGCCTGAAGCATTGGAAAATTCTGCGCTGTTGTTTTCTCATACTTTCCATTGATATCCCTTTGGGGCAGGACATAGGTTAGTAACTATTTTAGGGCAGGTTCAGATGGTTAATAGTGGTTTGGGGGTTGTTTGTGTGGAAAATAATTGATCTGAGTGGACACATATAGTATCAATGTTTGTTTTTCCGTTGCTAGGACTGGCTGAAATTTTTTCTTTTACTATAAATCCTGATAATTGAATTGATCATCTGCTCCCTCTACTACGTAACCTGCAGTATTGAGGCATGCAGCAAACATAGAAATAAAATGTCATTATCATAGGTTTGCCATTAACAACTGTCTACAAACAGATCATGTTAGTGATTGACAATGCCACTGAAATGATATTGTTTCTTTCCAAGCATTAAATCTGCCATGAAACTCAAATTCAGAAAGAACAGAAATAAGAGGCTAACAGTATGTCACAGTTTAGAACTTTCTGAAATACCGGAATAGTCTGTACATTCAAATCGTGGTGTAGATGGATTCCATTGTACTATGTGCATTCACCAGAATGATGCAGTCTTCCTTCTCTGCAGCAGCATCACCACAACACTGTCTGCACTGTAACCATGGCAAGGCCATATTAATTGAAAAACATGACTCTGGATAGGTAGAATTTTTCCTAGAAAGGATTTTCATTCAGAGGGAGAGACGGTGACCTCATCAGGCATGAATAATTCTGCAGGGATGGGAATGGCAAATAAAATAAAAAACCCTATACGATGAAACTGAGAGCATGGGTGGCTAATGGAAAGCAAGGCAGGAATAACATCTTATCTTACTGTTGCTGCTGCTTTCCTTCCCTTTGCAACTCTTGCACCAGCTGCAACTGCTGTAAAAGGAATACCCCATCCAAGGATTGCTGCTGCTGCACTTCCCAGGGAAGTTCCTGTTAAAGCAGCAGTAGCAGCAGTTGGAAGAGCAGATGTAGCATGTGACTATTATTGCTGCTTCCCGCTGCAGCCTCTTCTCCCGCAGTAGTTTGTGGTGGCTGTGCTGTAATGTTACAAACTGCTGTGGTCACAATTTGCTACCTGCAGCAGTTACTGACACCTATGGGAGTTCTTTTTTGCTGCTCAGTCACAACTTGCTGCCTCTCATCTTCCTCATCCTCTGGTCCAGGGGTAGCTAATTGTGATGTTTGGGGATACACCAGTCACAATTTGCTAGCTCTCACCTTTCCTCATCTTCTGATCCAGGTGGTGGCAAGATGTATGGTTGGGGGCACTCCTGTCACAATTTGCTAGCACTGTGGAATCTCTCTTTAAAATTTGGACACAAATAACTAAAGATATTTTTTGTAATTTGGAAAAGCATTTTATAGAGATAAACTGCAGGACTATTGTATGTAAAACCCTGAATGAAGGTACTGTGTTCTCTTTATTAGTCTCTTTCCATTGTAGGTTAGAAACTGTATGGCCTATATAAACAAACGTTTAATGTACACAAAACACTGAAACTTGTGTAAAGCATTGTACACAGTATCTGAAATACATTTTAAACACAAACTATTAGTTAGAAAATCTGCCATTGTTCCTGATAAAAACCCCCACCAGCCCATTATCACTGTTACAAATATTGATCAAGTTTTCAAAACAAAATTTGCACTTCACTATTTTGGCACAAACATATGAGCATATTGCCCTGATCTTATTTCAGAGACATTTTCTCAGGCCTTTTCTTCACTGCTAAAACCAAATTGTCTTGTTCTCACTGTATTTTTATCTCAGAATAGCTCCCGCAGCTAAGGCTTTGTCTACACTATGCACCTTTGAGCGACAGGGCTGTGCCGGTACAGCCATGCCGCTAAAAGGCACGCAGTGTAGCCGCTGTTTGTTGGCGGGAGAGAGCTCTCCTGCCGACAAACAATTTCCACCCCCAATGAGCGGCGGCAGCTTTGTTGGCAGGAGAGCGCTCCTGCCGACAAAACACTGTTCACACCTGCGCTTTGGGATGTACACACCTAAACCTTTGAAAATCTAGCCCTACATCTCTATTAAAAGGAATAAGGAGGATCCAGGAATTATAGACCACTTAACCTAACTTCGATAACCGGAAAGATACTAGAACAAATTATTAAACAATCCATTTGTAAGCACCTAGAGTATAACCGCATTATAAGGAATAGAGAGCATGGATTTATCAAGAAAAAATCATGCCAAACCAAACTAATTTCCTTACTTGACAGGGTTACTAGTGAATAGGGGAGAAGCATTAGATGTGATATATCTTGATTTTAGTAAGGCTTTTTACTAGGGCTGTCAAGCAATTAAAAAAATTAATTGCGATTAACCGTACAATTAAAAAAATTAATTGTGATTAATTGCACTGTTAATAATAGAATACCATTTATTTAAATATTTGTGGATGTTTCCTACATTTTCAAATATATTGATTTCAATTACAACACAGAATACAAAGAGTACAGTGCTCACTTTATATTTATTTTTGATTACAAATATTTGTGCTGTAAAAAACAAAAGAAATAGTAGTTTTCAATTCACCTAATACAAGTACTGTAGTGCAATCTCTTTATCATGAAAGTTGAATTAACAATATAGAATTATGTACAAAAAATAACTGCATTCAAAAATAAAACAATGTAAAACTTTATAGCCTACAAGTCTACTTAGTCCTACTTCTTGTTCAGCCAATCACTCAGACAAACAAATTTATTTACATTTGAAGGAGATAATGCTGCCCGCTTCTTGTTTACAATGTCACCTGAAAGTGAGAATAGGCGTTTGCATGGCATTGTTGTAGCTGGTGTCACAAGATATTTACGTGCCAGATGCGCTAAAGATTTATATGTCCCTTCATGCTTCAACCACCATTCCAGAGGACATGCATCCATGCTGATGACGGGTACTGCTCGATAACGATCCAAAGCAGTGTGGACCGACGCATGTTCATTTTCATCATCTGATTCAAATGCCAGCAACAGAAGGTTGATTTTCTTTTTTGGTGGTTTGGGTTCTGTAGTTTCTGCATCAGAGTGTTGCTCTTTTAAGACTTCTGAAAGCATGCTCCACACCTCGTCCCTCTCAGATTTTGGAAGGCAAGTCAAATTCTTAAACTTTGGGTTGAGTGCTGTAGCTATCTTTAGAAATTTGATATTGGAACCTTCTTTGTGTTTTGTTAAATCTGCAGTGAAAGTGTTCTTAAATCAAACAACATATGCTGGGTCGTCATCCTAGACTACCATAATACAAAATATATGGCAGAATGTGGGTAAAACCATGGTGCAGGAGACATACAATTCTCCTCCAAGGAGTTCAGTCACACATTTAATTAACACATTTTTTTAAACAATCGTCAGCATGGAAGCATGTCCTCTGGAATGGTTGTTCAAGCATGAAGAGGCATATGAATGTTTAGCATATCTGGTATGTAAATACCTTGCAATGCCGGCTACAAAAGTGCCATGCGAACGCCTGTTCTCACTTTCAGGTGACATTGTAAATAAGGGCAGGTCTTCACTACCCGCCGGATCAGCAGGTAGTGATCGATCTATCGGGGATTGATTTATCACGTCTAGTGTAGATGCAATAAATCTATCCCCGATCGCTCTGCCGTCGACTTCGGAACTCCACCACTGCCGAGAGGCGGAAGCGGAGTCGATGGGGGAGCGGCGGCAGTCGAACCCGCGCCGTGAGGACGCGAGGTAAGTCGATCTAAGATACGTTGACTTCAGCTACGCTATTCTTGTAGCTGAAGTTGCGTATCTTAGATCAATCACCCCCCTCAGTGTAGACAAGGGCTAAGAAACAGGCATTATCTCCAGTAAATGTAAACAAACTTGTTTGTCTTAGCAATTGGCTGAATAAGAAGTAGGACTGAGTGGACTTGTAGGCTCTAAAGTTTTATGTTGTTTTGTTTTTAATGCAGTTATGTAACAAAAAATAATCTACATTTGTAAGTTGCACTTTCATGATAAAGAGATCACACTATAGTACTTGTCTCTACCATTTCTTTTATCACTTTTACAGTGCAAATGTGCCTGAAAAAAGAACAAAAATTGAGAATGAAAAACTCATGTTGCCATACAAATATGAAGTGCTATACCAGAAACAGTGTGAGATGTGATTGTGGAAGATCTTGGAAACTACTGATGTATTCAATGAGTGTCTGGTGTTGAAAATATCAATTAAATAGCACAATGACATCCGATCCATCTCCACAAAAGTAGATGATTAAGTGCTAAGAGTAATCGAAATAGCATATTAAAAATAAATAATTTAAAGAAGCATTAACCTACATTTACAGTGGATGTCAAGATAAAGGCAGTCCAATTCAGGCATGGAGAATAATAATAGTTAAGACACATTTGTGAACTGCTATGAGGCTTTATGCAGACATATAAATGGATAAGGGATTCCTTTAAAGATTAAAAACAAGTAAGACAATTATAATTTTCAGAGGGGGTGTATGTCAAGTATTTGATTAAATCAAGTCTGTTTTAGCAGCTCAATGCATCATACCAGATGGGGAAGCGCTGCTGTGTCTAGGCACTGGGAGGCACCACGCATCTAAGAACACAGCCCTGGGAAGCGGGAGCTGAGCGGCACCGTCCTGCCGGGGGGCGAAAAGCCGCGCTGCCCCCCCACCCTATTTTTCCTGCCCCTGGCGACTGCTCACCCTGCTCTGGACGGGTAACTCCCCCTGGGATCCTCCCTAGCCCGGGGCTCCCCTCGGACCCCATCTGGCAGCGCCCCTACCCGTTCTCAACCCCGGATCCTACCCCCGATCCCGACTGTGTCCCTAAACCCCCCTCCGTTCCCCTTCCTCTGCTTGTCCCTTCCGTGCCGCCAGCCTATCCCCGCACAGACCCTGCCCAACCCGCCCCGATTCACCCCTCTGCCCCTGTAAACAGCAGGGAGCAGTCTGCAATCCCCAGGGAGGGCAGAGCCAGGGCAGTGGCTTCAGCTGATGTTACTGAGCATGCTCAGTTCCAGCAAAGCAGCAAATTCTGGGGCCGGACTCTTTCCCATGCAGTAGTAGTTCCTCCCGCCCCCTCCCCGCTCGCGCTGTCTGGCGGAGGGAGACGGCGCGTGGTGTCGGTCTCCATGGCAGTGGGCTGTGTGGGCGGAGTGGTCGGGGCTGCAGCGCAGCGGTGAGAGAGCGGCTCCCTCGCCCCCTCCCCTCCGTGTGTTTGTGTCAGGCTGGTCGCGGCGGCGGAGCTGCCCGGGGCGCCCGGCTCGGAGCGGGCGAGGGGGACGGACGTAGCCAGCCGCAGAGACAGCCCTGCTCCCCTCGGCTCAGCGGGGCTCTCGGCATGGGCGGCCCGTAGAGGAGAGGGCTGGGTGGCTGGTGCGGTGCCTGTGCGGCGGCGGCCATGGCGGTGGTGGAGACGCGGCCGGAGCTGGTGGGGAAGCGGTTCCTGTGTGTCGGGGGCGGCGAAGAGGAGCCGCCGGAGCGCGGGGAGAGCGGGCGCTGGCGAGCTGGGGTCATCCGCGCCGTGTCCCACCGGGATTCGCACAGCCCCGAGCTGGCGGTAAGAGACCGGCCCCAGACCCTGCCCCCTGCGTGCCCCCTCTGCGCGACAGGGGGCCCGGTCACCCCCGCGGGGCCCTGCTCAGCAGGCGTTGGGAGGGTCCGAGGGGGGGAGGTGCAGGCGTCGCCTGCTCTCTCTATAGGGCAGTGCTCAGTCAGATCCTGAGGCTTGGGCAGTGGGGTGTCCTCGTTCCCCCTAGCTGGGGCCCTGCTCGGTGTGAGGGGTAGCAGATGTGGGAGTGGTCAGAGGACGCCCCCTCTGCTTGCAGACAAGAGGGTATGACATAGCCTGTCTTTTTCTCTCGCTAGGCACCTAAGGTGGGGTACGGAGTGCAGTGGTAAACACACCCTCCCCCCGTGCTCTCTGTAGCATGGAAGTACATGTCAGCCTCTTCTCCCTGCTGCACACACCGTGGTGTGTGGTGGAGAATCAATCTGGTTGACGTGGATCACGAATCATAGAAATTATCCTGAATGCAGTAGCAAGAAGCTGCCATAATTTGGGGATTGAGATTGGGGTAAAGGTTTTTTTCGCTTCCCCAGAGAGATCGGCATCCCGATATTAATGGAAGGCTTCTGTTGTGTATGTGTTTAGCATATGTGAGGACGACAGAGGAGGTGGCATTGATTAGACTTATTCTCTTTGCATGGAAGATATGGCTGCTATTCTGATCATTTTAGTTCTTCAAATTTATATGTTACTGGGAAATGGTAAAAACTTAGCTTCTCTATGGAGTGAAAATAACCAGCCCTTTCATCTGATAGGTCTAAGAAACAATTATATTTTTACTCAGCTTGAATATTCATCGTACAATGCCCTGTAAAAGCTGTTTTTATTTAATGTTAAGTGACAGGTTTAAAAATACTTTTGTGATAAAAATAATAAAATATTATGTTGAATTATTTCCTTTCCTTGTCTGTGTTGTTGTAATTGTTTCCCTAAGGGGTGTAGGAATGTGCGTGGAGGGAGAGAACAAGCAAGAATATATTCTGTTGTGTTGAGACACATTCTTGCTGGGGGAAAAAACACAAGCAGGATTTCCTTGGGTTAGTGTTATGAATACATAATCTGTAAAATGGAGTTTGTGTGCTGTAGAGAACTCATCTTTTTATTTGTAAATTCCAGATTCTAGTAATATGTGCATTGGTACTGTTGCAACTGTACGGTTGCATATTTTATATTATTTTGAGCATCTAAATGTGCACTTGGTTAAACATCATGACTATATAAGTTCTTTCTGTACATATAGAAAATCGCCGAACTGCGTTGTGCAGTTCACTAGTGCTATTGATATAGTACAGCAATTCAAGATTTAAAAACTGTCATAAGTGTAATTTCTTCTTTTATATGAAAAATCAGGTAAACCAAAATATCTGTTATTTTAGAGGTTATTGATTGCTTCATATGGTGGGGGGGGAAAAAGTGGTCTGCTAAAGTAATCTGTGCTTGCCTTTGTTCATCCCAGGGTTTAGCTTTATTTGTATAAGTAGAAGCATTTACACTTAAACACTGTTGTCATTACCATAGTTTCTAGATTTTTCTAGTTTAGATACTTTAATTCACAATTGTATGTCATTTGTCCCTTCCTCTTCTTTGTGAAATGTTTTAAATTTTCAAACTTTGTGTTATGGTCTTAGTCTTTCTGATATCAGTTGGTTTTGTATGACACCATGAAGTTCTCTAGATGTATGTTATATAAAGAATGTGTTTTTTAAAACACATTTACAAGGTAGTTTTGTAGAACATATATTTAATTATGTATATATAAACATTTTGGGCAACATAATGAAAAATGTACCAACTGCTACTAGCCAGAGTCTTATACCAGTTGTAAACTGTGGGACAAAACTGTGGTGAATAGGGGAAAGTGCTGTCCATAGACTTTTTTTTTTTTTTAAAGGGGATTTATCTTTTATGTCTTATACAGTGCCCAAAATGTGCTAGGTGCTATCTGTTGTAAATATTTATATGTTCTCATTACTGCACATTACTAAGGCTTCATCTTTTAATGTATTTATCCTCACATCCCGTTTTACAGACAAGATACTGAGGCACAGAATAAGGTGACTTCTATAAAGCGTCACAGGAAGTCTGTGGCAGAGCTGGGAATTAAACTCGCGTCTCTCAGGTCTCAGACTGGCACATCATTGGACTATCCTTCTTCTCTCTATGTGCTTTACGGAATGTACAGAATTCATGATACCTGTTTTACAATTTAGGGATAAGGTACAAGTGAACACAAAGACCCAAGGGGCAAGTGAGGGGAGAAGGAGAAGAGAGAACAAAGGTTACAGTAAGAAGACGGTAGGGTTGTTTATGTGTGTTAGGCACATAACTTGATTGATTTTTCTTTACACTTATAATTAATATGTCATATAAGGCTCAGCAGTGTAGACATAGTATGCCAGCATAGCTCCCTCTTGTAGAGGTAACCTACACTGACCAAAGGAGGGTTTTCTGTCAGCGTAGGAACACCATCTCTCTGAAGGACATTAGCTACGTAGACAGAAGCCCTCTTCTGTTGTCAGAGCTGTGTTTACATTGGAGGTTTGGTTAGCATAGCTATGTTGATCAGAGGGTTCTTTTTTCACTCCCCTAACCAATGTAGCTATGACAAACATATGTCTTAAATGTAGGCCAATCCTCTGACTAGCTGGTGTTTGAAATACATGAAACCCCTTTTCCCATGGGCATTTCTGTGTCTTTCCTGCATCCATTACCATTTGGCTGCATTTCTAATCCTTCCACAGCCTCCATTTTTAGGTGGTCTTCCCTGTGAATAGTTCCAGATCCTGCTGCTACTCATTAGCAGAGTGAAATTGAAATGCTTTTTGGTAATTTCATCACTGCATACTGTGTTCTGAATAGTAACAGTTAGATTGATTTCGGGCTGGCCTACCCTCTGTTAGCTATGAACCCTGCTGAAGCACTAGGGCTGTCCAGGGGCTCAAGAAGGCAGCACTGCGTCAATTCACATTTGTAAGACCCTTTGCAATTATGTGGGACAAAGAAAATTTTTAAAATGAAAAGTTCATACACTACTATCTGTACCATACTTGCTACCGACAAATGAATTTTCAAGGCCTGGTGTGCTTCATGAAATGGAAATGATTACTTTGTTTATAGCTAAATTCCAAAATGTGTGTGTAGTTGAAATTTCTGTATTTACTGATAAGAAATCAAATCAGTTTTAAATAGCTATTTAAAAAAGATTAAATGCAGCTTCAAAATTCTCAGTGTTAAGGAGCCTTGACCTAATTAAACAACTTTCTAAGCATAAGGAGATGGTGTTCTGTGGTTCTGAGAAGCAGGGAGATAGGTCTGGGGGACCAGAACACCAGGAAGAGGAGCTTCTGCTGCTCCAGGCTGTGCTGGTTGCTGACGGCTTCAGTCACTGCTTTTTTTCCATTTCCAAGGACTAGGTGGTTTCTCTGACTTGCGACCAGTCCTTGGATGGGGAGGAAGCTGTGATTAAAGCTGTCAGTGACCAGCATGGCTTGGAGCAGGGTCGACAGCTCCTCCTGGGGCTTTGGCCAGGGAGGCCATTTCAGATTTCTGTGTGTGGGGAGGAGGACTTGTACCAGGGGTTCAGGGTTTGCTTAGGCTCCTGGCTTTTGGATTTCTTTGAAGGTTAAAATGTAAATATCAGTCTATTTTGGGTTAATTTGTTGTGATTATTATACTTCTCAGTAATGCTATCTTTCATATACTCCCAAATCAGCAGTGCATCAGCTTTCAATTACCTGGCAGCACCCCCATCCCTCAGTCAAACTCTGCTCTATGTTTCAGCAAGCTCTCCCCTGGAGCCATACTTCTGGGGATGTGGAGTTGCCCAATCCGTTGTCACCACCTGATGTGCTAGCCCTTGGGTGGCAGGTGGGTGAAGTCCCCCACCTGCAGAGAGAGGGAGGGGGGCCATGTGGAGGGGATTCCCTGGGTTCCCTGTTCTGTGACCTTCCCCCTCCAGGCACCCTCTTCTCTGCTCACCTGGGTTGGTGCTCCTGGGTGCAGGCATGTGAAATTTTGTGAGGGGAGCCCTCTCCCACCCAGACTGTGGTGACTGACATGCAGGGGGACAATCATGGCACTATTGTGAAGGTGTGGCTCTGTAAAGAAACCCTGGGATCCACTTGGAGCCCATCCTCTGTGCTCAGGTTGGATTCCTGGGATCGCTGGGGCAGCTGCTCTCCCTGCTCTTCCTCAGTGGTGCCCCTAGCTCCGGCCCTTGGGCCCAGCACCCTGCTTCCTAGAACCCTGGAGAGACCAAACACCAACTTTGTCTATGGCCCAGGAGGGTGGCCTCTTTCTCCCCCCCCCCCCCCCTTCATTGAGTCGTTGAGTGTGATAATTCACACCTATCAGCTACATTGAAATCTTAAAAAAAAATATACTAACTTGTATAGAATGAATGAACTGTGTAAAATAGAATATTTTAAAGCCAGAGACTGAGTAAAAGTAAAAAGTATTGCATTGTCTTGTCCCCATTATTTTATGGAATTTTCCCCTTCTTCCATTTTCCCATACTGGCTGCAATGTTTACTGTACCACTGGCATGGAGGATGGCCAAACCATCTGGCAGCGGTTGCTATACTTCCGGCATCAGTCGTTTGGAAAATGAGCATGTTGTCTCTGCAGTGCACACCTCTTCCTCTTGCCCAACGTTTGGAACCCCTGGTTTTTCCAAAATGTACTCTGTAGTTCATGTTGAAATGTGTACTAAACACCGTGTATAATCTAGTATACGTACAACTCTAATGTAAAAGTACTCTTCTAACCTCAACAATTAATTTTAGTATGTTTTTTTAAGGGTCTGGTGAACTTCTTTAAGCAGTGGTTCTCAAACTTTTTTGTGGTGTGAACCACAGATGAGTAGTGTCATAGATCACTTCACCTTCCATTTGTGAATTTGGAATAGTCCTGTGGTAACAGCAGCATTTGATTACATGGGGGAAAAAAGGAAAATATTTAATTTGTTTTAATGTTCTGCTCCTGGTGCTTCTGTGAGAGAGGCTCTTTTGTGACCTGTTTTTCTGCTAGTAGAGGTAGCCAGGAAGGCTCTGCCTCATTTCCAGGTGCTTTTAAAGGCTTCCTGACTGTTTGTAGTGATGATTCTGGAAACCTGCAGAAGCAGCAAGGAAGTGGAGTCAACACCCTATGACCTATCAGCTCTTTGCTGCAAGTAGCAGTTGATTTTCAGGGCACAGTTTTCAGAACACTAGTTGAATCAGTATTAGCAGGATTGAACAGAAAATGTCTGCGAGAGTAAATATACTTATTTTCCCAAGTTCTGTTACTGTAAAACGTAAGTATTTGAAGGCACAATGTCAATTTCACATCTAGTCAAATTAAAAACAAACAAACTTAAAGTTAAAACAAGGAGCATAAGCTTATGCCCAAATAGTCTCTAAGGTACCACAAGGACTCCTCATTGTTTTTGTTGATACAGACTAACAGGGCCACCACTCTGAAACCGGTCACCATTAAAGTTAAAAGTAGTTTTTTGGTTACAGTGACATTTGCCCTGAGTTCTGCCAGTTTTTGTGTCTTTGCAGTCTCATTTTCCTGTTTGAAAAATACTTTTCTCTACACACATGAGAAACTAGGAAATAGGTTTTTAATGTTGAGGGTGCCTCTTTAAAAAGGTCATGTGCGAGGTGATCATTTTTTTTAATAAAGACTATAAATTGTTGTGAATTTATAGTGAAATCTGCTGTTTTTTTTCTGATTTCTAAAGCTGTGCATTTAGTACACCAATATATTTTGATACCATTTCTATATGGCAGTGTTGGATAACATGGAATCAAGAATCCAGTAACTTGAGTCTCCTGGGAATAGTGTTTTAAGATAAGCAGATGTGGTAACTTTCTGTATCTATCACCAAGGCAACAAATAAGCTGGCAAGTAAAAGGAAAACATTTCATTTCTTTGGGGGGAGGGAATGGAGAGTACCTCCAAAGATTTGTAAAAGTACTACTTAAGCATGTAGAGGTTTTTTCTCTGACTTTGATATTTACGGAATAATTAACAAAACATTGTTAGGGAAAAGGTACAATAACAATTCTGATGGAACTTCTGACATGCATTTTTTGGTTCTCATGTCCAGTGGTATGTGGAAAAAAAAATTATGTTGAAATTAATATTTTCTATTAGTTTCTTGAAGAGTGGCGGTGGGCTTTGCATGTCTTTATCCTCTCCAGTGTATCTAACAGAATACAAATGTACAAAATTTTGTAGTATAAAATGTAAACCTGATTAGGACACAGAATTATAGAAATTTAAAAATAAAGGCATTTTGTAGAAATGCTCCTCATGCTGAAAGGTTTTTTTTGCTAAAGATGTGGCTAAGCATGACTACATGATATACAAAGCTGTATTTTCCCACACCTATCTACACTTGAAACTTATGTCGACATCACTGTTTTTCAGGAGTGTGAAAAATCCACACCACTGACTGACGTAGCTATGTCAATCTAATCCGTAGTGTAGATACAGGTAGGATGATGGAAGAATGCTTCCATCAACATAACTACTGTTGTTTGGAGAGGTTGTGTTCCTACACCAAAGGAAAAACCCCTTCCATTGGTGTAGGTTGCATCTACGTTACTGGGTTATACTGGCATGGCTACAGCTCTCAAGCCATGCCCATATTAGTCCCGTAGTACATGTATACCCCCAGACTTTCCTGTTCCTGTAAATTGTGCACTCTCCTCTCTTTGTGCACTCTCCTCATCCCGAGCACATGTTCTTTGGGGGGGAGGGATAGCTCAGTGGTTTGAGCATTGGACTGCTAAACCCAGGGTTGTGAGTTCAGTTCTTGAGGGGGCCACCTAGGGATCTGGGGCAAAATCAGTACTTGGTCCTGCTAATGAAGGTAGGGGGCTGGACTCAATGACCTTTCAGGGTCCCTTCCAGTTCTATGAGATAGGTATATCTCCATATATATTTTTTTATTATTATTAAGTGTCAATTGCAGGAAAAGGTTCAAATAAAAAACTATTAATGTTGGACAGAGCAGATGATGAATCATAGTTTTAAAGCCAGTTGAGCAAGGTAAAACAATATCAAATTGCTTGATGGTTGCTAACATAATTGGGTAAGGTTGTGGTTTAAAAAAGTCTTTGTGGTTTTCAGGACTTTGTTACCTCAGTTCTCTTTAATATTGGTCTGTTTATGGATGCGCCACATAGCAGTGTGATATGTCCTAGATCAGGCCTGCACAACTCGTAAAGCGGCGAGGGCCATATTACTCCAAAGAAAACAGCTGAAGGCCGAACCCCCTGGCCCCGCTGAACCCCCCCAGCGCCACCCAGCCCCCCGAAACACAACACACACACCCCAGCGCCGCCCGCCCCGTGGAAACAACCCCCCCAGCGCTGCCGAAACACCCCCCCCAGTGCCGTACCCCCACTTTGTAATCAATTGTCCTGTTGAATGAATGAGGTGTGAATGAGGAAGACTGCAGGGCAAGCACCTCCAGACAGCTGCAACCCTTGGAGAGGGGATCAGAGCCAGACCAGATCAGTAGAACAGGTCAGCCACCGACTCACCACTTGCCTCCTCAGCACCCCCCCCCCCCCGCCACTGCCCACCCGGTGGCCTCCTCAGCCCCCCACCCTCCTGGCTCGCCTACTCACCCCCTGCACTGCCCACCTGCTCCCCTCCTCAGCCGCCACCTCCCCCGCCACCGGTTCAGCTGCCCCCCCCGCCACTGCCCGCCTGCTTGCCTCCTCAGCCCTCTCCCCCCCGCCGCCAGCTCACCTGCCCCCCTGCCACTGCCCGCCTGCCTACTCACCCCCAGCCACTGCCCGCCCGCTCGCCTCCTCAGCCCCCCCCCTCACCCGCTGCTTGCTTACTCACCCCCCGCGGGCCGCACAGTGAGCCCACCTACTCACCCCCCGCGGGCCGTATGCAGCCCCCGGGCCGCATGTTGTGCAGGCCTGTCCTAGATGACGATGGATATCTGTAGTAGTAAGACTTGAAAAATGTACTAGACACCTGTTAGTGAGAGGATACTACAAAAGATGGAAGCTTCTCTTCTTGCTTTGCCATGAGAAGCCTAGTATGTGTCTCAAATCAGCTCTTGGGAAGAGGTGCTAAACTTACCACTAGGGTGTTGTCTCTGGATCTGGTGGAGGGATGTGAGGAAAGATGCATCCTTTTGTATTAACCTTAGCTGGTTAGTGTCTGAAGTATGGAAGAATGTGGGGAAGATTGCAATTCTTCATGCTCTTGTTACCACCCTGAAGCGATTTTCAGAAGATAACCAGGGTTTGGGTAGTTTCCAGCTTCCGTAGCATTCTGTCCCACAAGAATGAAGTTTACAAAATTCTTGTAAATTTCACTGTGCTATGCCTCCCTGGATAAAAGCAAACACTCATCTATTTTTGGGTGAGTGGGGGAAGGTAAGGAAACGTTTCCTCCTCCTGCTTCCCGTGTCTAATAGAGGTAGAGAATTGGGTCTGCTCTTGTCACCACAGCTCTTCTCAGAAGCTCATTCTGTTTTCTGTTGATGCTAACAAAGAGGTGAATACATTTTTTTCAAAGGCCACTAGGTAATTTAACATCTTAACCACAGCAAAAAGTTCAAACACAGGAGCATGCCCTAAAAAAACTGAGGGGGGGGTCAAATTGAGAGGCACGAAAGAAGGGAAAACTAGTGGTAGTCCTGTAAACTCTGCTCCAAAATAGCTGTCAAAATGAGATGCTCCTTTTTGTAGATTGTGCATATGTTCAAAATCTGTGCTCTTCAGGCTCTGCTGGGTTCCTTGGGCTTGGCTCTCCCTCAGTGGGGTTCAGATGCCCTGCTGTGCTGTTTGGATGTAGTTCGTTCTTGACTATGGGAAAAATTAGTGGTGGCACTCTCCCATGTTCACCTCTCATGGCAACAAAGACTATGTCTACACTGCATTCCACTGGTGGCAGGGTATGTGTAGCTACATGTCTCAGTGAAAAGCGGGCTGTGTCCACGCTGTGGTATGTAGCTACTTGTGTCAATGGGACTGTCATAGGGGGAGGCAGCGGAAAAAAGCTCAAGCAGCTTTCCGCTGTTAGAGCTTCTCACTGTGGCAAGGAAAAGCTCTGCCAAAGAGGAGGTAGAGGGGAAAGGCTCCAGCAGTACGGAGCTGCCAACCCTTTTCCTTTTGCCTGCCCCCCGCCAGAGCCTTTTCGTGTGGCAGGGAAAGGTTCAATGGGGAGCTATTTAGAGCTTTCCCTGTGGTGGGGGGGTGGGAAGACTCCACAGTGCTACAAATAGCAATGTACACAGGGGAGGCACTGCTTTGGTGTGTAGAGAACCGTGTAGGGTACTAACCCACAGGGCTCAGATGTGTGTGTCTGTACTGTACTTGTCTAAGCCATGCTGTCTACACTGCTAGCAGTATAATAAATATGTTCTCTGCATGCTGCCGTAAAGAGTGTAAAGTGTAGATGTATCTCCAGTGAAATGTCAGTACAAGGAGACTGCATTACTTCATAATATACTACTACTTCCATGTGTTGATTACAGTATCATCACTGCATTTGGATTAACACCTATTGAGATGAGATGAATATGCAGCTCACAACTTGAGCTATTGTTTCATGTTCTGTACAAATGGACAGATGATTCTGCATCAGTTGTACTTAGTTCATGTTTTCAAACAACCATAACAGCTGGAGACTTTTCAATTTTGAAATGAGAGGTGAGATTCTGGAAAACAAGACATCACCTAGGCAGACGTTGGTTATTTTTTATTTTCCATTCACTTTTTTCAAATATTTTTATGAATTATATTAACAGAATTGTTCTGCGTTAATATTTGGGTTCTGTTCTACTCTTACTGTCTGAGTAAAATGAAAATACAGAAGCTTGTTGATTGCTAAGGAGGGGATGTCTGTTTGACTTTTACCAGTACTTTTGTGATACAGTTAAATTAGTGACATTTATCCTTATAGAATTCCCTTATATTTTTTAAAAGAGAAGGAAGATATTCTTGACAAATGAGAATGCAAAGTGTATAGTGACACTATAGTACTGTAGTTGAAAGGACTTGTTTCTGGGGAGAATATTTATGAAATCTGCATGATTGGCGTGGGGTGGAATTGTGTAGTCAATCTCCACCCACTTATGATGCCAGAATGCCATTATGGTACTTATTGTGATTGTGCATATCTTCATAATCTGATTCTCTTTTTCCTGGCATACCCTGATCAGTGGTGAAATTGTCAACAATGTTGACATTAAAATTACCACAGTTTAGGGTTCAGAATTAAACCCCTTATTAGGATGTCTGAAATCTCAGGTAGGCATTACTGAATTGGTTCCATTTGGATTGACTATTTGAAGTTGTTAGGTGGTATATTTTTGCAGCCGTAAGGGATATAGACAGTTTTGTAAACAATGGAAGCTTAAATTCTGAAGCTCAATATTTTTGTTGCGATGGAAAAGGAACGGTTTTCTGAGTCATTGCCAGCTGGCCCAGTTCAGCACCTGAATGCAGTATGTATGGTGGTGGTAGTGATGAGGAGGAAGGGAAGAGTAGGAAGTGGCAGTAATAGGAGCATTAGCATTAGGAGCATTCGATTTTGAAACAAATCTCTTCCAACCTTTTTCCCGGGGTTGAAGGTTTTCTGCCCATCTATTGTAGATGGTGCCATTTGCTGGACAAATACTTCCTTGTTACAACTTCATCTGCTTTTATTAAGAGTTCTTTGTATGTAACACTTATTATATATATATATATATATATATATATATATATATATATATATATATATATATATATATATATATGTTAGTTCTTTTAAAGAGAGTGTGTGTGTGTGCTTTATATATTTGTCAAACTATTTTACAGATAAGATTCCCAGTAGTTCTTTGAAATCAGTCAGTTGCACAGTTAAGCCTAGCTCTGCCCAGCCAACTTTTTGTGCTTCCGTTGGCAGAGTATGCTACAGCTGATAGTATTTAGATACATCCCCAAAGCCCTGTTATGTAGAAGAGTCACTTGTCGGGAGGAAGGGTATTGATATATACTCTCAACTGAAAATCAGAGTGGTTATAGTGCAACACAAGCCAGGGTTGCACAACATAAAAATGTTGTCTTTGTAGCAGCTGGGCTGGGATAATAAGGAGAAGAGACAAGCTTGTGGGTCTATAAATCAATGTTTTCCAAAGTGTACGGTTGACCCCTTGAGGAGATACGGAAAGACTAACTGGTGTAGATGTATACATTAAGACTGGCAGTCCTTTTACCAGCACATAGTGAGGTTGAAGAAGGACATACGTCAGTGCACTTCACTATTTTTTAAGTGGGGGCCACTTTGGCAAAAAACCTTCAATGTGAGAGCCACATCAACTACTAAATTAACAAATTGCTTACTACTCCTTAATGATGTAATGTTACAGAGCCACTCGTGTAACTAAAACAAAGTCTACTTGTACAATAAAACAATATTCTTTTTATAAAATAATAACCAGGAAAATATATGGAAGTAAAAAGGCACCTATTTGAGTAAACTTTTTAAGAGCAGAATAATGCAAAACTTACTTTAAAAACTGGATGAGCGAAAGTGTGTTTTTGATTTTCATCTTCCAAAGCATGTACGTCTCCCGTTTTTTTGGCTGGCTCTGGGAGGGGGTTCAGGGCTGGGGCAGGGACTTGGGCTGCAGGAGGAAGTATGGGGGGCTGGTCCCGGGAGGCTGCAGGTTGGCTAGTTGAAGAGAAATGCTGGTTCAGCATCGCTGGGCCTGCTGTACTCATGCTACTCCTGGTCTTAATGCTGCAGAGCTATTCAGAACCTGCCCATTGAAGAGGACGGCACTTACTTCGGGCGGCTCCGGCCCCACGCCGCTCCCAGAAGGGGCCAACGCGCCCCTGCGGCCCCTGGGGTGCATGTGGCTCTGCGCGCTGTCCTTCTCTGCAGGCACCGCCCCCGCAACTCCCATTGACCACAGTTCCCCGTTCCCGGCCAATGGGAACTGCGGGGCGGTGCTTTCAGGTAGGAGCAGCGCACAGAGACCTCTGCTTCCCCCACCCCCCAGGACCGCGGGGGCATGCTGGCTGCTTCCGGAAGCGGCGTGGGGCCAGAGCAGGAGGGGAGCCTTAGCGGCAACCCCGCTGTGCTGCCGGAGATCACTGTTGATGGGAGCTACCACTGGCTCGCGGGCCTTACAGTCAAGAACACTGACATATGTGGTATCATTTTCCTGAAGGAGGGCTCAGCTCTCAAAAGTTTGGAAAACACTGTTACAAAGTGACCTAGAAGTTTGCTTCTCTTAATCCTCTTTCTTTGTTCCCCAAAACATACCACTACCTTTTAAGTTAAAGGAATTGTTGGGGATATCAATAGGAAATGTTTGCTTTGTATTGTTGGACTATTAGAGAAAAGCCTACAGTGGTAACAGGGGATAAGAAGGTACCTTTTGTTGTGGTCAGTTTGCAGCAACCACTGCTTCATTTTCCTTTATCTTTCTATCCAAAAATCCTCTACAATCCTCTTTAATGGTTCTAAATAGTGTAAGAATGTGTGAATTGTAAGGAAGAGGAGTAAGTGCCGTTTAAGAGGGAGGTATGATGGCAACACTCTAGGGTATAAGACTAATCTTGGAAGCTCAATTTGGGAAAGTAAGGGGCTATGTAATGTAAATACAGCATTAAGAACTGCAGAAGTGTTTTGTTTTTCACTGTGGTAAGAGCTAAGACTATTTAACCATTTGCAAGGGAGGACAATTGTAAAAACCAGATATGGTAATTTGCTTTGACTTTTATTGATATATTTGTTAATTATATTGGGCCCATAATAATTACTATCTTGGCACAGATAGAATGGGATGCACCACATGTACAGCGGAGAGCTATTGAGTTCATTTAGTGTACATGTATGCCCCTTTTTGTCATTTTTTCTCTATCAAGTTCAGTAACCAGTATTTTTTACATTAAATGGGTGTTCCAGTATCTGACCTTTGACTTAAAAACAAGTTTCTAACCCACAAGGCTGGGGGGGAGGGGAAGACACCTAAAAATGTCAAACTGAATACTGTTCACATCCATATTGCCACTACATAGTAAGTGACTCTCTCTCTCTCTCTCACTACCCCAAACGTAATAATTGCTTCCATGTTCTCCCCTCTCCCACCCAAATCTCCATTCCTTCATATGTTTTCTATAATCATATGTTTGCCTTCATATTAGCTGAAGCTTTCTGCTAAAGTGATAAGCAGTGAAATAGTTGTCATTTACTTGGCTATTTTTAGGTTCCAGCGTTAACTACCGCATTTAAATGAATGAGGTATATAAAAGGTTAATGTAAATTTAGATGCAGGAGCATCCATTTGTCATAGAAACATTTGGGGACAAATATTTGAAAGTATTTGGCATTCATTGCAGTGGAAACGCGAAATTACAGTTAACAATGTTAATAAAATAATTAATATATAAGTAACTGAAATAGTAATCTGTATTTATATTTTTGCCTAGAATTTAGTTTACAAGAAGCCTGTAGCAAGGGGGTGTGGTCTCCCTGATGCATGGGGTGAGAACAGCGACCACCCCCTGGTGGGCAAAACTGGAACACCTGCGGCCGCACTGCTGGAAGCAGAGGGGTGGGACAGGAACTGGAAATATAAAAGGCAGGCACTCCAGCTCAGTTGGGAGAGAGCTGCTGGAGGAGTTGGACATCTCCTCCTCCCCAACTGCTGGAGCCCAGACCTGACAGAGGCAGCTACAGTGCCAGAGATGCAGAGGGACTGCCTGAGCTGCCAGACACCAGGGACACTGAGGAGCTGCTGGGGCTGCCACTAGCCGTTTACCCCAGCAAGGCGAACGACAGTCCTGGAACCCAGGTACCCCCTGACTGGGAGTGTAGGAAGGAGCCCAGAGAAAAAACGGTTACTCACTTCTTGTAACGGTTGTTCATGTCCATTCCAATCAGGTGTGGGCGTGTGCACATGCACGATGGCCGGAAGATTTTTCCCTTAGCAGCATCCGTTGGGCCAGCCTGGGCGCCCCCTGGAGTAGCGCCTTCATGGTGCTCAATATAGAGCCCTGCCGACCCTCCATCCCTTCAGTTCCTTTTTGCTGGCTATTCCGACAGAGGTGTAGGAGGGTGGGTATTGGCATGGACATGAACAAAACATCTCGAAGAACAACCGTTACAAGAAGTGAGTAACCGTTTTTTCTTCAAGTGGTTGTTCATGTCCATTCCAATTAGGTGACTCCCAAGCCAAGTTCAGGATTTGGGGTCGGAGCTGTTCACTGATTGGAGTACTGCTCTTCCGAAGGTGCTTAGTCTCTGGTCTGCTGGGTAATCGCATAATGTGCAGCAAAAGTGTGTATGGAGGATCACGTTGCTGCTCTGCAGATTTCCTGGGTGGGAACCTGAGCCAGGAATGCTGTCGATGAAGCCTGCGCCCTGGTAGTGTGTGCAGTGATCGGTGCTGCGGGAACACCTGCCAGGTCGTAGCACTCACGGATACAGGACACGATCTATGACAAGATGCGTTGGGATGAAACCAGCTGACCTTTCATCCTGTCTGTGACTGCCACAAACAACTGGACCGACTTTCTGAACGGCTTCGTTCTCTCGATGTAAAAGGCCAGCACCCTGCTGTCATCCAGGGAGTGGAGTCTCTGCTCCCTGCCGCTGAAATGAGGTTTAGGGTAGAAAACCGGGAGGAAGATGTCCTAGTTGATGTGAAACTGCGAGACAGCCTTTGGGAGGAAAGCAGGGTGAGGTCTGAGCTGAACCTTGTCCTTATAGAACACGGTGTAGGGAGGTCTGATGTCAAGGCCTGAGCTCAGACACCCTCCTGGCTGAGGTTATTGCTACCAGAAACGCAACCTTGTAAGAGAGGTAGAGCAGGGAGCATCTTGCTAAAGGCTCAAAATGGCCTATGAACTTTGAAAGGACCAAGTTGAGGTCCCAGGCAGGGATGTGAGGGTATAACCTGTCGAGCCCCTTCAGAAATCGGCTGACCATGGGTTAGCAAATACCGAGTGGCTCTGCACACCCGGGTGGAAGGCCGAGATGGCGGCTAGGTGCACCCGTATAGGAGACAACAAGAGACCCTCCTGCTTCAGATGGAGGAGGTAGTCCAGAATGTGCAGCACGGGGCAAATGGTGCTGCGCCAACCAGATTGAGAATCTCTTCCACTAGGCAAGGTGCATGGCTCTCGTAGAGGGTTTCCTACTGCCAAGGAAGACCTGTCTGACCTGGTCTGAAACAGGAAAGATTTAACCATGGAGCTTCCACGCTGTAAAATGGAGCGACTGGAGGTTCGGGTGTTGGAGACGTCTGTGATCTTGAGTGAGAAGGTCCGGGGAGAGTGACAAGGTAATCTGGGCTCCCTCGGGCATGTCTAAGAGGGAACAGGGAAGTGTACCAGTGCTGACAGGGCCACGCCGGTGGTACCAGTATGACCCGAGCTCAATCTCTGCGGCTCTTGAGCAGCACCTTGTGAACAAGAGGTATGGGTGGAAAGGCGTATAGGAGAGAACCTCCCCAATGGAGGAGGAACGCATCCGTGCTGAAGCCCGGGCTGTGATTCTGGAAGGAGCAGAACTGCTGGCACTTCTTGTTGTGTCGCGTGGCAAAGAGGTCTGTCGGGGAAACCCCCACCTCTGGAAGATTGCAATTGTGATGTCTGGGCGAAGGGACCACTCGTGGCTGTGGAACGACCTTCTGAGGTGGTCCGCCAGCTCGTTCCGAACCCCGGGGAGGTATGACGCCTGCAGGTGAATTGAATGTTCTACACAGAAGTCCCACAGCATGAGGGCTTCTTGGCACAGGGGAGAGGAGCGTGCGCCCCCCGATTTGTTGATATAGAACATTGCTGTCGTATTGTCCGTCATGACTGATACACATTGTCCGGTTAGGTAAGGACAGAATGTTTGACATGCTAGGCGCACCACTCTCAGCTCTCTGACATTGATGTGGAGATACAGATCTGCTTGCGACCAGGGGCCTTGACTTCTGTGGTCTCCCAGATGAGCTCCTCAGCCCAAGTCTGATGCGTTCATCACCAATCATAGAATATCAGGGTTGGAAGGGACCTCAGGAGGTCCTCTAGTCCAACCCCCTGGTCAAAGCAGGACCAATTCCCAACTAAATCATCCCAGCCACGGCTTTGTCAAGCCGGGCCTTAAAAACCTCCAAGAAAGGAGACTCCACCACCTCCCTAGGTAACGCATTCCAGTGCTTCACCACCCTCCTAGTGAAATAGTGTTTCCTAATATCCAACCTAGACCTCCCCCACTGCAACTTGAGACCATTGCTCCTTGTTCTGTCATCTGCCATCACTGAGAACAGCCGAGCTCCATCCTCTTTGGAACCCCCCTTCAGGTAGTTGAAGGCTGCTATCAAATCCCCCCTCATTCTTCTCTTCTGGAGACTAAACAATCCCAGTTCCCTCAGCCTCTCCTCATAAGTCATGTGCTCCAGACCTCTAATCATTTTTGTTGCCCTCCGCTGGACTCTTTCCAATTTTTCCACGTCCTTCTTGTAGTGTGGGGCCCAAAACTGGATACAGTACTCAAGATGAGGCCTCACCAATGTCGAATAAAGGGGAACGATCACGTTCCTCGATCTGCTGGCAATGCCCCTACTTATACAGCCCAAAATGCCATTTGCCTTTTTGGCAACAAGAGCACACTGTTGACTCATATCCAGCTTCTCGTCCACTGTGACCCCTAGGTCCTTTTCTGCAGAACTGCTACCTAGCCATTCGGTCCCTAGTCTGTAGCAGTGCATGGGATTCTTCCGTCCTAAGTGCAGGAGTCTGCACTTGTCCTTGTTGAACCTCATCAGGTTGTTTTTTTTTTTTTTTTTTGGCCCAATCCTCTAATTTGTCTAGGTCCCTCTGTATCCCATCCCTACCTTCTAGTGTATCTACCACGCCTCCTAGTTTAGTGTCATCTGCAAACTTGCTGAGAGAGCAGTCCACACCATCCTCCAGATCATTAATAAAGATATTAAACAAAACCGGCCCCAGGACTGACCCTTGGGGCACTCCGCTTTAAACCGGCTGCCAACTAGACATGGAGCCATTGATCACTACCCGTTGAGCCCGACGATCTAGCCAGCTTTCTATCCACCTTGCAGTCCATTCATCCAGCCCATACTTATTTAACTTGGTGGCAAGAATACTGTGGGAGACCGTATCAAAAGCTTTGCTAAAGTCAAGGAATAACACACTCACTGCTTTCCCCTCATCCACAGAGCCAGTTATCTCATCATAGAAGGCAATTAGGTTAGTCAGGCACGACTTCCCCTTGGTGAATCCATGCTGACTGTTCCTGATCACTTTCCTCTCCTCTAAGTGTTTCATAATTGATTCCTTGAGGACCTGCTCCATGATTTTTCCAGGGACTGAGGTGAGGCTGACTGGCCTGTAGTTCCCTGGATCCTCCTCCTTCCCTTTTTTAAAGATGGGCACTACGTTAGCCTTTTTCCAGTCATCCAGGACCTCCCCCGATCGCCATGAGTTTTCAGAAATAATGGCTAATGGCTCTGCAATCTCATCCGCCAACTCCTTTAGCACCCTCGGATGCAGCGCATCCAGCCCCATGGACTTGTGCACGTCCAGTTTTTCTAAATAGTTCTGAACCACTTCTTTCTCCACAGAGGGCTGGTCACCTTCTCCCCATATTGTGCTGCCCAGTGCAGCAGTTTGGGAGCTTTGTTCGTGAAGATAGAGGCAAAAAAAAAAAAATCATTGAGTACATTAGCTTTTTCCACATCCTCGGTCACTAGGTTGCCTCCCTCATTCAGTAAGGGGCCCACACTTTCCTTGACTTTCTTCTTGTTGCTAACATACCTGAAGAAACCCTTCTTGTTACTCTTAACATCTCTTGCTAGCTGCAACTCCAAGTGTGATTTGGCCAATGACAGAGGTGGCTGTGGAGCAGCAAAGGGGACCCCTGAGCACACCTGCTGAGCGTCAACCCACCACCAGAGCGAGTCGAGGACTGGGCAAGGCAGGGTCACGATCCTGTCCAAGCTGTCCTGGGCTGGGCGATACTCTGATGCTAGCCACGACTGGAGTGGTTGAGGCCTGAGTCTGGCATGCTGCACCACATAGATACAGACCACAATGTGCCCGAGAAGTTTCAGGCAGTTTCTCACTGTAGTGGTGGGGAACTGCATGATGCCTCGGATTATGTCGTTGGGGGCCTGAAACCTTGCCTGTGGCAGGTATGCCCTGGCTTGGGTCAAGTCGAGTACTGCCCCTATGAACTCTATCCTCTGGACGGGGGACAGTTGATTTCGCTTCATTTAGGAGTAGATCCAGGGTCTCAAAGGTGGCTCTGGTAAATGTGACCTGAAGCTCCACTTGGTTCCTGGAGCGGCCTTTGATCAGCCAGTCGTCGAGGTACGGGAACACCTGTACCTGGTGCCTCCGCAAGAATGTGGCGACGACAGCCATGCAGTTGGTGAATACTCAAGGTGCTGCTGACAGGTTGAAGGGGAGGACAGTAAATTGGTAGTGGGTACCGTTGACCACAAACCTGAGGTACTTCCTGTGGGGCTGAGTGATTACGATATGAAAATATGCGAACTTCAAGTCGAGGGCGGCATACCAATCTGCTGGATCTAGTGAGGGAATGATGGAGGCCAAGGAGACCATGCGGAACCCGAGTTTCTTTATGAACTTGTTGAGCTCTCGCAGGTCCAGAATAGGCCTGAAGCTGCCTTTGGCTTTTGGTATTAGGAAATACCGGGAATAGAAGCCCTCGCCCGTATGCTCCAGAGGAACCTCCTCCACTGCCCCTAGCGATAGGAGCAACTGCATCTCCTGGATGAGTAGATGCTCGTGAGAAGGGTCCCTGAAGAGGGACGGGGAAGGTGGGTGGAAGGGCGGGAAGGCACAGAGTTGGATGGAGTATCCCCTCTCTACCGTGCGGAGTACCCAGTGGTTCAAAATGATATGGGACCATGCACGGTAGAAAGGGGATAGTCGGGAGGATAAGGTAAGGCGGGGTAGATCCAGTCTCTGATCTGGTGTGCCATCCTCGATTCCACCTTCAAAAGGACAGTTTAGGGCCAGAAGGCGGCTTGGGCTGGCCAGAGCCCTGGCCTAAGGATGGCTGATGCCTCCTTCTGCCACTCCTGTTCCTCCTCCAAGAATCGTCCTGTCGGTTCTGCTGCTGGAATCTCTGAGGAGGTTGTGGGTGGAAGTGTCTCCGCTGTGTGGCGGGAGTGTGCAGGCCCAATGACTTGAGGGTGGCTCGTGAGTCTTTTAGGCTGTGCAGCCTCTTGTCTGTTTTTTCAGGAAAAAAAGGCTCACCCTCAAATGGGAGGTCCTGAATGGTCTGCTGGACCTCGTAAGGGAGCCCCTCCGCATGGCTACCCCAGTTTCCAATGCCCTAGTGGCAGCAGATTGGTATGCCGCTCTCGACTTGAAGTTCGCATATTTTCATATCGTAATCTGCAGCATCCAATGCGGCCTGGAGGGAAGCCCAGGAGACTAGCTTCCTGTCCTCCACCAAGGCCGAGAACTCTGTTCGGGAGTCCGAAGGGAGGAGCTCTGTAAATTTGGCCGTCGCCGCACAGGTGTTGTATGAGTACCTGCTGACAATGGCCTGTTGGTTCGAGATACAGAGTTGCAGATTCCCTGTAGAATAGACCTTTCTCCCAACCAGGTCTAGATGCTTAGCCTCCCTGTTTTTTGGGGAAGGCCCTTGGAAGCCCTGTCTCTCACAGTGGTTAGCAGCGTCCACAACGAGAATCGGGGTGGGTGGGAGTATAAACATTCGACCCCTCTGGAGGGCACGAAATAACACCTCTCATTATGCTTGGCAGTAGGTGGCAAGGAAGCTGGGGTCTGCCACAGGGTCTTAGTGGTGTCCACAGTGGTTTTAATAAGTGGAAGGGCAATACGGGAAGGTCCTGAGGGTGCGAGGATGTCCACCACGGGATCAGCCTCCTTGACCTTAATGCCCAGACCCTGAGCAGTCCTACGCAGCAACTGCTGCAGCACCCTGTTGTCCTCAAGCACAGGGGCTACGGCTGTACCTGCCAATGCTTCGTCCGGTGACGAAGAGGAGGAAGCGTTTATAATGAGCAGATGCTCCCTGCCATCCGTCCCCAGGGGGTCCCGAGACTTTCGGGGCAGCGTCGGTGCTAGTGGTGCGACAGACGGTGCCAGAGATGCAGATGCTGGACCAAGTGTTGGCGCCGCCATCAGTACGATGGGAGGAACCGTCGATGGAGCCGGTGTCGATCCGCTCGCAGGCGCAGGGCCCAACGCCGACATCAGCACCGGGGCTGTCGATGCCTGCGTTGTAGTCGACGTCAACAAAGATGTCGGCATGGGAGACGGGTGCGAGGATGTTGCCAAGGGCGGTGCTGAGGTCGGTGCCGGAGTCGACGACGGTGCTGATGTCAGAGGCGTTGGTGTGTGGACAGGCACCAAGGGCAGATGTGTAGCTGATGGCAGGACAAAGGTGGCTGAAGCCACAGAAGACCCTGCGGAACGGTGACTTTGGGCCTTTCACCCACGGCAGGGAGGAACCCAGGGGGTCCAGAAGGGCCACTGAGGTGGGTTCTGCCACTGCAGAGGCCACAGCTGGGACTCACTCCTGTCTCTCCCAGACCTGGATCTGTGGCTCCTGCTTCTCCTGGAGCGATAGGAGTCGGACTCTGACTCCAGGGTCTCTGAGACTGAAGACCATGGAGGAGCCGAGCCTTGGTGCCTTGAGCGTCAAGAGCTCAGGGAGCGGTTAGGTTCTCTGTCCGAGTGAGCTGGCGCTGAGGACATGGAGAGGGGGGAGCGCCTCGACATCATAGCCAGCTTCCCTCTTGACTGCACCAGGAGGTGGGGCGGGGCGGGTCCACCAGCGCTGAAGGTTCTTTCCTCCTGGGGGGCAAGAACAGCGCCGTAAGGTGCAGGAGGTCCCAAGCGGCTTGGTAAGCTTCTGGCGTCAAAGGGAGCTGTAGCTGCTGTGTAGGGACTGGTGACCGGGGGGCGGGGGCCAGACTCAACTGCCTCACTTGGGCCGGAGTCGACACGGCCCCAACGGGATCCAGAGCTGTGGCCCACCTGGGGTCTCACATCTCTTGGTTTAGCTGGAGGAGAGTGGCTGTCCGGCTTCTTTTTCTTCTGAGGCACCGGCGAGTGGTATCGGTGCCTTGAGGTGCTGTCAGTGTCGAGCGTCTTGGGACGAGTCCTTTCTCGGCGCCAAGCTTGACGACAGTGCCAGGTCACTCTGTGTCGAGAACGAAGCGTTAGGGGCCGGGTCCCCGAGCCTGGGTCGGAGTGGGGGCGTAGGGCTGACTCCATGAGGATCACCTTAAACCGTTGTTCCCTTTCTTTTAAGAGTTTTAGGTCGTAACTCGTGGCAGATCTTACAGCAGTCCTTTTGGTGTCCCTCCCCTAGGCACCGTAAACACGACGAGTGTGGATCGCTCTTCGGCATGCGCTTCCCGCAGGCCACACTGCTTGTTTTTAAATCCCGGGGACCGCGGCATATCACGGCTCGGGGAGACAGGATGCGGAGGGGAAACCCCCAACAACTCTATACTAAGAACTCTAATACTAAGACGGCACTAAGGTAACTATATACAATGAGTATAGAACGCGCTTGCTAAGCAGGGGCGAAGGAACATTCCAGCCAACCGTCACTGGCTGTAAGAAGGAACTGAAGGGGTGGCGGGTCGGCAGGTCGGCAGGGCTCTATATTGAGCACCATGAAGGTGCAACTCCAGGGGGCGACCAGGCCAACCTGACGTATGCTGCTAAGGGAAAAATCTTCTGGTCACCGTGCACATTTACGTGCACACACCTGATTGGAATGGACATGAACAAGCACTCGAAGAAGAAGCTGAATAGGGTTTGGCTGTTTTACTAACTGCAAGCTGGCTGGCATGTTGGGGCTGGATTTCCCCGCTGACCCAGTGGCGGACTGCTTCACCACTGTTAGGGCCCTGGATTGGGATGCAGTGGAATGGGTGGGCCTGCGTCCCCCTGCTACCCCACATTTCGGCCAAGAGGCCTGCATTGGTCTGGCACCTGCCCGAGCTAGGACATCAGACAGTTTTGCTGGTGCTCTCACCAGAGAGCTGATTCCCCACCCCCCCAGATTGCTGTGTTGCTCTACCTGACTGCAGGCCAGAGCCTTTGACTGATTACTGCCCCACCCTGGTTGAGGGCCTCGGATATATAGACTGCCCACTGCTCTGCCTGCCTACAAGCCAGAGCCATTAGCTGAATATGGTTGCACCCTAACTGAGGGCGCCGGGCCTATAGACTTACTGATACCCTGCCCGACTGCGGGCCAGAAGCATTAACGCTGTGCTACCCCACTCTGGCTGAGGGTGGAGCTCACAGACCCATTTGCTGCCCGGCCTGGATTGCAGGCTTGGACCTATTACCTGCCAGCTAATTTCCCCTGAATGGAGTCACTCTAGGAGCATTGCAGCAAGAGGGCGTGATCTCCTTCCCTGACACACAGGGAGAGAACTGAGACCACCTTACAAAGATGAAAGGGCAGTCAGGGTTGGGCAATGAATAAAGGACAGTGAATGGGAAGACAGAAGCAGGGAATGGAGATTGCTTGAGGATCTGGGGCCAGGGAGCAGGATTAAAGGAAATTGAAGAAATGAAATAACATCTCAATCTAAAGCTTTCTTTGCCAAGGAGTGTAAAACTTAAACTAGTGCTTGAGTTTTTTCTCCTCATTGCTCCTTATTAATGTACTTGGGGTGGGCAGGGGCAAGGCCATGTGGGCTTCTGGCAGCTGTGTGGGTGGGTGCTAGAGAGAGTGGTGGATTTGTACTGGCATAGCTTCAGTAGCCCATAAACATACTCTGGCAGCAGTCCACTGGAGCACAGCTCTAGACATTCCACTCCATGCTGCGCCAGCTTCCGAAAGCCCTGGGGCCATGTAAATCCTCCAGCATGTTGGTGTGCCATTATATGCTTAAACATTAGAAAACCTAGGAAATTTGAATGCAGAAAACTTAATTGTGAAACAGTTTCAGTTGCCCCCCTCCTCTACCACAAAGTAATGCAACGAGAAGACGCTTATGAGTGCCTTCCTTGTACTTCTCCCCCCCACAGAAATAAATCTTACTATTACCAAAGTCAGTAACTTTAACTGTGACTCAGTAGGGATTCCAGCCTCCAAAACCCTACTAGGTATGTTGTTGCCAACAGGATTTATTTTTTGCTGCTTCAGTTTGATTTTCTATTACTAATCTGATACCCGCATTTATTTGTCCACTGCTGTTGATGGTGAGAGGCATTTCTGAGTTGGACTAGTTTGTTTGATAAAGTCAGTTTCCCTTTTAGTTTATTTGTAGTATGAAATTTAAGAATACTTCTGTATTGGTGGCATTCCTATGTTCCTGTCATCTCCTTGAGAAATCCTTGTGATATGTGGAAAAATGTATGAAATCTAATGTATTTAAAAATCAGTTGAGTCTTATCTGGGACTATGAATACTAAAATGTATTAGTCAAATGTGTATGGTTACTTCATGGTGTCGCTAAAGGGCAGAGTTAAGATTGTTTGGGTGACTTAACTATGCAATTCCATGCCTGAATGTGAGTTGGGTTTCTTTTAAGTTTTACTGAACTAAATTTCCTGGATTTATAATACTTGTTTTTGGGATAACATCCTTATCAGTAATCTAGGGTAAAATATATTATATGTACTGTCAACCTTAACTTCATCTTAATGTAGTTTTTGTTACCACAGCCACTAAATTGTGCTTCAGAACCTCAGCTTTCATTTAAATAAAAATAAGGTTTTAGTTCTTTATAATTGCAGCGAGAACCTTAAAAAATGTGATGTATACTGATGTAATATTGCCTTCTGAGTTTGCAGAAAGCCCGAAGCAGAAGAACTCTCAACTACTTCATTCATCTTAGTCAGGGCTGTATGGACGTCTTGATTCCATGGCTGCGAATATGATATTTTTTCCAAGATGGCACAGAATTCAGCATTTGGCTGCAGCCTGATACTGTGTTCTGTTTCCTTCCCTGCCAGGATCTGTCAGCAGCTGCCTTTTGCTCTCCAGTTTTCGCCACAAGGGAGAGTTTACTGGATTACAGTGCATGCTCCCTGTGCTTTTCCATGGAACCAGGTATTTGGGTCAGGAAGTCACAGCTGGAGTCCTTCTTGCAGCCATGGAGAGCGGGGAGTGAAAATTGTAGGCTGGTAAGCTAGGCAGCCTGGAGAATAGTATAGCAGCTAAGGTCCTGGAAGCTGTGGAGATGAGACTCTGAAGCTGTCTGCATCTCTCTCTTTCCCTGGCACACATGGGGAGGAAGGAGTGAGTCCCTTAGTTAGGATTCCTGGGCAATGTCATGGGAGTGGAGCTGGGCTGCTTGGAGAACACACTGCCCCCGCCAAAAAAAACCCCCCAACAACAACAAAAAAGCCCTCACCCCCAAATCCATCCTTAAATTACTGTCAAAAATAATTAATGACTTTTATGTTAATGAGTATTTTCAACTGGATCATTGCCACACACGTTGTTTGTGTGTGGCAATGGGAATTAAGAGTATTTCCTGGCAGTAGAATAAACTAATGTTGCCACAGAACTTGGGAGTTAGTTCAGCAGATTTTGGTCCTATTGTGCTGTGGAATACACAGTGCCCTGTCTACAGTTATGGTTTGCTGGTTGGAGACACTCATAGATATGAGAACAGAATTTAGGTTGTGTGTGTAGTCTGTACTGTACAGTATTTGTAGTAGTGGAAAAGGTTTTGGGTGGGCCAGGGAAAGTGTGTATTGTTTGTTTTGTTTACTTTTGTGTTTCTGTATTGGGTATGTTGCATGTAGCAACCTTAACTGTTTCACAACAATTTTTTTGTTTGTGAATATGGTGTGTCTGACTAGAATTTTTAAAATGGGACGTGTTTTACACAAACATACTTGCCAACTTTAGCTGAAAGGATTTTACTTGCACATTCTTGGATAAAAGAAAATTTCCGTTGGGCAGAGATCAAGCATGAAAATTTTCATATCAAAAGGTGAGTGTTTTGCAAAAAGATAAACACATGAAATAAGCTTTTAACTGAAATTGTTTTATAACCTTCACTGTAAGAAGTGTTATTGAGCATCTGCTGTAAGTTTACAGCAGTAATTATTTTTGTTTTTTCTATGTTGGTAAAATTGTAATTGGGCAGCTAAGTTTAAAGTAAGAAAATTATAACTTAAACTGTAGAATAAATTAATTTTGCTAGAAAGAGCTTTTGCATCTTCAACTAATGCATATAGTCATTTTCAGACTTCAAAAGACATTGTAAATATGATCTGGACTTACTGTTTTGAAATAATAGTATGAAAACTAGTTCCACATATATCTCATTTTCTTTTTCTTCTCTTCTGGTGTTGGAAATGCCAAATCACCAAGGTAGCTAGTATAAGAATGCAGGTGATGTGCATCTCTACAATAAGAATGTATGAATAAGGAGGAGAAAAAGGATTTATTGGTGGCAATCCGTCCCTTGTGGTGTGGGGGATCGATTGAAGAACAGTGCGCCACCTTCTTCAGAGTATGGACTGGAATGATTGATGCTGCCTTTCCACTTTCCTCTTTCAGCTGCTGAACCTCCATCTGAGGAGTTGTCTAAACCTTTTTCCCGTTGCCTCTTCCCCATCTGCTCCGATTCATGAACTTTGTTTTAACGTCTGCCCTTCAAGTAGCTTAGCTCTCATTCCTGCTTCTTCCTATGGCAAAACTTTTCCAAACTCATCGCAAACATTTTTTCCACCTCAGTATGTGATCTGATAGTTCTACCAGCCCCATCTTTTAAGTAACGAGACATGGAAACCTTGTCTTAATAGCATCGAATTTAAGTTTAAATAGACATAACTAGTGGACAACTACTGATAATTTGGTTGGTTATGGAGTTGACATTAACACTTCTTGTAGTATCGAATGGTGGCTTTGTTGACTCAGCTGGTCCTTTGCTGGTCAAGGATGTAATCATTTGAATGGAAGAAGAAGGAAGGCTGAAGAGAAGATGTGTATATACTCTACATTTGATCTGAAATGTAGTAGATACCCAATTCCAAATGTGCACTCATTTGTTCCAGTCTTGTATGAGAGTCGGGGGATAAAATCTATAAATTCTACAAAGTGAACAGAGGACACAGTTACACTCCAGAATGTATAATGAACTTCTGTCAGGCCTAGTATTAGAATTGCTGAGGCTACTTCTTTGATAGTATTAGTGTTCATCTCTATTACTGTTTTTGTCACACGAAGGAGCCCTAATCATGGACTAGGAAACCATTGTACTAGGTGTTCTACAAACACAGAACAAAAAGATGGTCCATGTCACAAAGAGAAGACAATATAATAAGACAACAGACCCAGACAGGAATACAAGGAAACAATGAGACCGGTTTGTCTCATGGGCCGATCAGAGGTGTGAGTCGACGTGTGAATAGTGAATGAGAGATGCTGAAAGGTAGGGTAGGGATAGGTTGTGAAGGGACTTTATAGTGAAGACAAGCAGCTTATGTCAAGGAGGAGCCAGTGAACAGATGCAAAGAGCGGGGTGATATAGTGAAAGCGATTGCTAGAAAAGTGATCTTTGTAGCAGCACACTGCATGGATATGAGTAGGACAAGATTATATTTGTCAAGGCCAGAGAAGAGGATGCTGCAGTAATTAAGTAATTGAGATGAGAGTCTGTATATGAGTTTTAGTTTTGCAGTTGGATAGGAAAAGCCATATCTTAGCGATATTATGCAGAAAGAAATGGCAAGTCTTAGTTGTAGCTTGGATGTGAAGACTTGAAAAGATGTCACAGTAAAAGATAACACCTAAGGTGTGGACCTGAATAACAGGATAGTGGTATTGTCCATACTGGAGAAGAAGCAGGGGAGAGAGAAGATTGAGGTCTGTTTTAGCCATTTTGAGCTTGAGCTAACTGCAAAACATCCATGAGAAGTTGTCAGAAAGCTGGTTTGGAATCTTGGCCTCTCTGAACCATGGGATTGTCTCAAGTACAGTAGAACCTCAGAGTTATGAACACTTCGGGAATGGAGATTGTTCATAACTCTGAAATGTTTGTAACTCTGAACAAAACATTATGGTTATTTCAAAAATGTACAACTGAACATTGACTTAATTCAGCTTTGAAACTTTAATATGCCGAAGAAAAATGTTGCTTTTAGCCATTTTAATTTAAATTTAAACAAGAACAGAAAGTTTCCTTAACCTTGTCAAATTTTTTTTTAAACTGTCCTTTATTTTTTAGCAGTTTACATTTAACACTGTACTGTACTGCATTTGCTTTTTTTTTGAGGGGCGAAGGGGTCTCTGCTGCTGATTGTGTATTTCCAGTTCCAAATGAGATGTGTAGCTGACTGGTCAGTTGGTAACTGTGGTGTTCATAACTGTGAGGTTCTACTGTAGTTTGATTCAGCTCATAGCAGTAGATATGTTCTGAATCTGTTTTTTTTTGGCTGTGTTGAGCCATTGGGACTGAACATGAGGTATGAAATCATACTGTGGACCTTAGCCTCTTTTTTCCAATTCCTCCAGGTTGTGCTCAAGGTTTCTCCTTTTGAGGTGGTGAACTTATTTCTGAGCTCAGATAAAGAAATACTCGATGAGGTCTTGGAATGCCTTGTGCAATTTTGTGCAGTTCTGATGCTGATCTAGTGCAGTGGTTCTCAACCTTTCCAGACTAGTGCAAGCCTTTCAGGAGTCTGATTTTGTTTTGTGTACACCAAGTTTCACCTCACTTAAAAACTACTTGCTTAAAAACTCAAGACATAAAAATACGAAAATGTCACAGCACACTGTTACTGAAAAATTGCTTACTTTCTAATTTTTACCATATAATTATAAAATAAATCAATTGGAATATAAATACTGTTCTTGCATTTCAGTGTATAATATATAAAGTAGTATAAACAAGTCATTGCCTGTATGAAATTTTAGTTTGTATTGACCACGCTAGTGCTTTTTATGTAGCCCATTGTAAAATTAGGCAAATATCTAGATGTTGATGTACCCCCTGGAAGACCTCGGTCTACCCCAGGAGGTACATGTACCATTGGTTGAGAATCACTGATCTAGTGGAACAATTGAATCATCTGTTGTTGACAGCTAGTACAGTGACATTTAGATGACTGCATCATTCTCACAGGTTGCCCACATATACAGATGATCAGTGGTAGCGGAGAAAACTAAGTGCTGGTAGGCTCAGTGTGAGTCAGATCACATGTTACAGGGAATTTTTATGTTCCTGTGCCATGGCAGCGATTGAGGTAAAAATTCTTGGCTTCCATTTTGGCCACAAAATCTGAACAATCAGGACCAGCAGAATAGTTGAGTCATACATTAACCTGGTCTGCCTCAGTGTGGTAAAAATTGAGTTTGTTGTTGTGAGGAATGGACAGTTTGCTTAGGATGTCAGTTGGCTGCAAGCCATCTTAAGCATTTAAGTGGGAAGCATCAACTGAGAGGAAAAAAATAATCCATCTATTCTGATTGGTGTTCACTGAGTTTTACCTAACAAAGTTTCAGATGTTGACTAGTGAGTTGGCACCCTTCACCTTCCTCCCTTTCCTAATCCCCCAACCTATGAAATCCATGTCTTTTATAACTGATAAAACTTGACAGCAACTGAGCCTGTTATACCCATCTTTCCCAAAAATCTTTACATCTTGGGTCTCATCTTGCCTCCCTCTTGTTCAATGTCTGTATGAAGCCACTGGGGAGACAGACATCCTGAGGTGTATTGTCTGCAGTAGTCTAGTGCTTCTCAGTTCCAGATTTTTTTTTTTAAGAACCCTGATGTGATCGATTTGATACTGGCCAGTAATTTATAAGACAGCATGCTGACCTGGTTATTGGGATGTTTACTGCATGAGTATATTAGTTTAATTTAATAGGATGCTATCGGGAAAAACAAGAGGAAAGGAAAGAAGGGCTCAAGATAAGCTGCCATTTAGCTAACACTTGAGGGATGTTGAGGGACAATGGAAAAGCCTGGGAGCACAGACTCCGGCAGATTAAAAAAGGAACACATTTTCAAGGGTGAGGGGGATAGTTAAAGGGAATGAGACTGTGATACAAGGACCCTGTTGCAGCTGTCTGAAGAAGTTAGGCCTGCCTAGGTTACCATCAGGAGATGGTAAGCCTTTAGGTAACATAGATGTGTGATCTGTTTTAAAAATCTTTCCCTAATGCTTTTTCTACTAGGGCTGTTGATTAATTGCAGTTAATTCACGTGATTAACTAAAAAAATTAATCGTGGTTAAAAAAATTAATCGAAGTTTTAATTGCACTGCTAAACCATAGAATACTAATTGAAATTTATTAAATATTTTTGGATGTTTTTCTACATTTTCAAATATATTGGATTTCAATTACAACACAGAATACAAAGTGTACAGTACTCACTTTATTATTTTTGATTCCAAATAGTTGCACTGTAAAAGTGATAAGAGTTTTTTTCAGTTCACCTCAGACAAGTATTGTCGTATGATCTCTTTATCGTGAAAGTGCAATTTACAAATGTAGATTTTTTTGTTAGATAACGGTTTTGTTTTTGAGTGCAATGTAAAACTTTAGAGCCTACAAGTCCTCTCAGTCCTATTTCTTATTCAGCCAATTGCGAAGAGAAACAAGTTTGTTTACATTTGCGGAAGATAATGCTGCCCGCTTCTTATTTACAATGTCACCTGAAAGTGAGAACAGGCATTTGCATGGCACTTTTGTAGCAGGCATTGCAAGGTATTTACGTGCCCAATATGCTAAACATTTGTATGCCCCTTCATGCTTCAACCACCATTCCAGAGGATATGCTTCCACGCTGATGAGGTTGGTTAAAAAAATCTGCATTAATGAAATTTGTGAATGATCTCCGTGGGGGAGAATTGTATGTCTCCTACTCTGTTACCCGCATTCTGCCATATATTTCATGTTATAGCAGTCTCAGATGATGACCCAGCACATGTTGTTTGATTTAACACTTTCACTGTAGATTTGACAAAACACAAAGAAGGTACCAATGTGTGATTTCTAAAGATAGCTACTGCACTCGACCCAAGGTTTAAGAATCTGAAGTGCCTTCCAAAATCTGAGAGGGATGAGGTGTGGAGCATACTTTCAGAAGTCTTTAAAGAGCAACACTCCAAAAAAAAATCAACCTTCTGTTGGTGACATCTGACTCAGATGATAAAAATGAACATGCGTTGGTCCACACTTTGGATCGTTGTTGAGCAGAACCCGTCATCAGCATGGATGCATGTCCTCTGGAATGGTGGTTGAAGCAAAAGGGACATATGAATCTTTAGTGCATCTGGCACATAAATATTTTGCGACACTAGCTACAACAATGCCATGCAAACGCCTGTTCTCACTTTCAGGTGACATTGTAAACAACAAATGGGCAACATTATCTCCTGCAAATGTAAACAAACTTGTTTGTCTGAGTGATTGGCTGAACAAGAAGTTGACTAAGTGGACATGCAGGTTCTAAAATTTTACATTGTTTTATTTTTGAATGCAAGTTTTTTGTACATAATTCTATATTTGTAAGTTCAACTTTTATGACAGAGATTGCACTACAGTACTTGTATTAGGTGATTTTAAAAATATTATTATTTTTTTTTTTACAGTTCAAATATTTGCAATAAAAATATAAAGTGAGCACTGTACATTTTGTATTATAATTGAAATCAATATATTTGAAAATGTAGAAAACATCAAAAATATTTAAATGGTATTCTATTGTTTAACTGCGTGATTAATCGCGCTTAATTTTTTAAATTGTGCAATTAATTACGATTGGTTTTTTAATCGCTTGACAGCCCTAGTTTCTACTGTTAAGAATAAATTATACTTGGGTTTTAAAAAGGCAGTCACAGTCCCATCGCTAAATACCACTGGTCACAGATGCATGACGGGAAGATGGGGGGAGGGATAGCTCAGTGGTTTGAGCATTGGCCTGCTAAACCCAGGGTTGTGAGTTCAATCCTTGAGGGGGCCACTTAGGGATCTGGGGCAAAATCAGTACTTGGTCCTGCTAGTGAAGGCAGGGGGCTGGACTTGATGACCTTTCAAGGTCCCTTCCAGTTCTAGGAGATGGGATATCTCCATTAATTTATATTTATGTCTGAACTGAGTTGGACCTTTTGGGTAAGAAGAGCGTTTACACAGAATACTGTAGCCTGGGGAGGCTTGGTCTGAAAGTCAAAGAATTGTGGAATTGTATCCTGGGGATAGGTTAAGGTACCAGTCCTGACACCTGAGGGGGTGCAGTCAGAGACCAGAGAGGAGCAGCTAGTTCTGTATCCGGGACATCTGATTCTGCAGTCTCATCAGTCTCAGGTGAGAGTGGATTTTGTGTACATGTACGTGTGCTAGCTTGAATAACAATAACAGTGAAGCTACAGCAGCACAGACTCTACAAACCTGCCAAGTACCCTGGGTATGTATTTGAGAGGGTAGCCTATGCTGTTGGGTGCGTTGCTGTGGCTTCATTGCTAGTGTTATTCAAGCTGGCTAGATCTAGCTAGTTCGGGTATATCTACAGTTGCTGAAGTCACACCTTTGATTGCAGCATAGACATACCTGTAGGGTTTGTCTATGCTTGGAGCTAGGGCTGTGATTCCCTGGCTCGTGTACAGATACTCACGCTAGCTCAATGAGAGCACATGGCTATGCTATTGTGGCTGCACTACTGGTTTTTAGTGAATCATAGAAGATTAGGGCTGGAAGAGACCTCGGGAGTCATCTAGTCCAACCCCCTGCTCAAAGCAGGACCAACCCCAACTAAATCATCCCAGCCAGGGCTTTGTCAAAGCCTCTAAGGATGAAGATTCCACCATCTCCCTAGGTAACCCATTCCAGTGCTTCACCACCCTCCTAGTGAAATACTTTTCCTAATATTCAACCTAGACCTCCCCCACTGCAACTTGAGACCATTGCTCCTTGTTCTGTCATCTGCGACCCCTGAGAACAGCCTAGCTCCATTCTCTTTGGAACCCCCCCTTCAGGTAGTTGAAGGCTGCTATCAAATCCCCCCTCACTCTTCTCTTCTGCAGACTAAATAAGCCCAGTTCCCATAGCCTCTACTTGTAAATCACCTGTCCCCTAATCATTTTTGTTGCCCTCTGCTGGACTCTCTCCAATTTGTCCACATCCTTTCTGTGATCTTTTCTGATAGTGCTCTTGTTCTCAGAGTAAGTACAGGTACCTTTGGTCAGATGTGTTTGTACTTGGCATGCCTAGCCATGTCACTGCCGCCTGTGCTACTGCGGCTATGCCATTATTTTTAAGTATGCTAGCTTGATGAGAGCTAGCATGAGTGTGTCTGCTCATGCTGGAGAGTCGTATCCCTAGCTCCTAGTGTAGACCTACCCTTAGATAGGGATTTAGAAGAAGGTGATCTCAAGCTCCATGTGATGCTTGTTGGTGGGGGAGAGCTTTTAGAAGACAGACCTGGTGTTTGAACCATAAGCGGTGTTTGAACCGTAAGTTAAAGGTATATGCCTGACTTTCCCAAAAAATGAGTGGCAGCCTCCTGATAATTTCCAAGATATGGGTGGCAGCCTTTGGATGTGACTTCATTTTCTAGAAGTGGTCGTCGTGAGTTTGTAGCTACAGTTGAGTTCCATTTTGCACTTAAAGCAGGAATTCAGTCTTTTTGATTTGTGTGAGAAGTTTAGCACATCCCACCGCCCCCAACTTAGAATACTTACTCTTTAAGTACAGAATTATTTTTCAGTCTACAATTAAATCTACTAGCTTCACTTTATTTAATTTTTAAATTAAATTTTCCTTTAAGAAATGACTTTTTTCTTTATCCTAAATATTCTTAACAGTGGAATAGTGGAGACATCACTAAGTTTATTAATGGCTGTTGTATCTAAGTATTATGATTACATGGGCCACAGACTCACTCAGGTCAGTCTTAAATGAAGCCATTGTGATATTACAAGTAACTGCATCAAGTGCCACACTTCCTCTCCATCAAGGAAGCCACAGTTCTGTTGGCTGAAGTCACTCAGTAGTGTGAGGAAGACCAGACATTCATATAGAGAGTTCTCATTGACAGATTACTTTACCCAACTATCATTGCTCTCCAAAGGCTCCGTAGCTGTATACTGTCTGTCAGTGGTTGAAAAGCTTCAAATGGCATTGCTGCTTTGGCTGTATTTAGCATTGAGGCATCACTGGTGGTGGAACTGACACAGGAGTGCAGGGGGCACGCAGACATTAAGATTCAGGGTCTGGTTTCTCACTGCCTTCTTTTCCCATAGCAGTAGTCTCTCTAACACAGCACTCTGAACCAATGAGTAAATTGAAAATTAAGGGCCAAATGCATAAGTATACCTTTGCTGCTTCATGGTGCTCTGGAGATGAAAAGCAGCTGATATGGAAAAATGAAATGTTCAGAAAATCAGTAGTCTAATCTGGGACCACAGATGCTAAAGTGCCTTAATCATAGTCATATGATAATTACATGTTGCTACAGGGCAGAGTTAAGGTTGTTTGGGTTCCTTAACTCTGCATTTCTTAAAAGAAATCTAAACTTCTTAAATTAGGTTTAACCTTAACTCTCTATTTCCTGAATTTGTAATGCTTGGGTTTTGAAATACCTACAACATCTCTATATCATCTGAATGAATTACAAGTTTGTGTGAAAACGTATGTGTAAAAAATATTATAGTATTTTAAATTTTTCTCCTTCCCCCACATACCTTTCTTAAAGGGAAGAAAAAAAACCCCTGAGGTAATAGTTTTGTGGTCGTTCTCTTTGTGTTCTAGGGGTGAGTCCCACAGTCATTTCCTGTGTCCAAGAGTTTCACCCTTGTGGTTGACAGTTTCATTGTTCTAGTGAAACAACTGTCTTTGGACAGTCATGGTCATTCAGGAGGAGGGGATTCGTCAGGTAATTAGTACCAATGAGAGCTTTGAATATACTACCAAAACCTTGAATTGGGGCTTGTCTACACTGGCACTTTACTGTGCTGCAACTTTCTCGCTCAGGGTTGTGAAAAAACACCCCCCTGAGCGCTGTAAGTTTCAGTGCTGTAAAGTGATAGTGTAGACAGTGCATCAGCGCTGCCCAGCGCTGGTAGCTACTCCCCTCATGGAGGTGGCTTTTTTATAGCGATTACACAGGCAGCGCTTTAACGTTGCTAGTGAAGACATGCCCTTGGAGTGTCTGTTGTTCAGGGAGCTGATGCAAGGAGTAGTGGAACAGTGAGGTGATTTGCTATTGGTAGCTTGTATTGCTGAGAAGGCAGGACAGTTGCATTTTGAAACTACTGAACCCTTCTCCTCCTCCCTCCTCCCAAGGTCCTTACCTTCATTCCTAGGAATAATGAATTGCAATATTTAAGTCTCAAGATGATTTGCTGGTGCATGATATTTCTCATTCCATCTGTTCAGTTTTAAACACCCACAATTTTTTCTTCCATGGTGTTGGCCCCATATCTGTAATCTTCCCCAACCCACGTTTTATTTTGTTGGGTACATTTCATTTATTTTAGCATGGGGTTGAAGGAGGGTGGTTTATTGTGTTTTTTGTAATATGGTACAGTCACCTGATTTTCCTCAAAATGGATGAGAAGGTCCTTTTATAAATACTAATCCTATTCTTGAGCTTGTTTTTGGCTCTTTGTGTATTTTCGACTTGTAAGAATTTCTTATTCCATTAAATAATGCTATTTAACTTAAAATGCCTGTTGCTTATACTTTAGCTTGTCACTAAAATCTTCAATCACTATTGATTACTTTTTATCTTTTTACTTTCACTTTGTTTTTGTTTTCTACTGACACATTTCCCACTTCTCCTGGAAAAGGCAGCAGATCAGCACCAGATGTCACTAATTACTCCATTCTCTTAAAATGCAGGCGGTTTTTTGTAGAATTCTTCCTGGAAAAACATGTCTCCAGCTCTGCTGAAGAAGAAATTTTCGATTAAGAACAGCACAAAAATGACCATTTATCATTTTAAAAAAAATCTTTTAATGTGGCCAGTGCATGAAATTTCAGTGAGTTTTAACTATATTGGAAGTGTGAATGGTCTGCCTTATTCTGTTAAATCACTCAGGTCACAAATATGATCTGACACAAAGTGCTATATTTCCTAAAGGATCCAACCAGACTTTCTGGTCCTTAATCAAATGATATTCTTAATAGTTATTTTAAGGATCTTTCTGCTTGTTTCCTCCCCCCCCCCCCCATCGTTGGGTTCCTGTGTTCAGTGACTGTCCTGTTGGCTGAGATGATGACTTGATTTACAACTCATTAGAGCTGTTTGTAAGTCATCTTAATTGGTTTTGCTTGAGAGCAGTATGAGCTGCACCCTCTGGACTGTTCATATTGCCACTACAGATGCCCCCCGGGTTACGCAAATGCGCACTTACAAAAAAAGTTCCGTAAGCTAGAAATAGGAGGTTTTTTTGTTTTGTTTTTTGCGTAATGGTCAGGTATATGTTTCCAACTTACGCAAAATTTGAGTTACACAAGGCGTTCGGGAATGGAATGCTTGCGTTAAGTCTGGGAGCATCTGTACTGTGATGCAGGCCCATGAGCACACTGATTCTTTGCAGTGGCAGAGCAGGGTACTGCTACTAACCAGCCACGCTGACCTCTGGATTACATTGTTTGCCTTGTTAATGAGGTTAGGAAAGAGTTCAAGATTCTAATTGTATTTCCTTTCAGGCCTTCTTGAGAGAGAGTAGTAAGAAGTAATTTGGACCATTTGGGACTCAAAGGCAAGAATGTGCTTTGGAAACCATATCCAGGAAGGGGACTCTTTTTTGAATAGATTTAACACAATTTAAATTAGATTAACTAGAAACTTTTTACTTGTTAACACATATGTTCAAGTGATTATACATTTAAAAGTATCTTGTAGTTTGCTTAAAGGAACACTTGAGCTGTTTTAAATTGACTACAATTTAAAGAAATTATATTTTCTGACAGCATCCTTTAAATAATGTCCTGAAACTTTTTCTTAAATTTATTTTATAAGCATTCTTCTTGCTGATTAGAAGAAAGTGTCTTGGACTTGAGAAACATCATGCTTATAGGGCAAGGACCGGGTGTTTTGTTGTCGTTGTTTTGTTCTGTTTATACAGCACCTCAGCACAGTGGGGTTCTGGTTCATCACTGGGGCGTCTAGGCACTATGGGAATATAAAATAGTAATAATCACTGGTAACGATTGGGCTCATCCATTCTTTCTTCTTTATGTATGTTTGCCAGTTTTCTCTTCGGTTTCAATTTGTTTCAGATTTGCTGCTGTTTTTCCAGGTAAAAATTCGCTTTCAGGGTCTGTGTGTGTGTGTGTGTGTGTGTGTGTGTGTGAGAGAGAGAGAGAGAAGGCATGTGAAGTCTTTGCAGGGCAGTGAAGAATGAGTGATGATACGCTTTGTGCATGAGATATGAACTACAACTGAGCCATCAGTAAAACACTGAAACTTACTGAAATTATATCAAACATGCAAAGCAAACTGAAAAATAATTTTTTTTATCAGTTATAGTAATCTATGGGGTTCTGATAATTAGTTACATTTTCTGATAGAAATATGATTTTTCAATAAAACCCTTGCCGTAGCCACGTGAATGGGCTTTATTCAATTTGAATCCGTTCACTATAACATAGTTGCATATATTGGTCCACCTTTCAGTTGGGTTTTGAAATGTGTAGCTCTCCAGTGTGTTTCTTGGCTTGTGCCTTGAAATTGTGTTTAAGTTGAAACAGATGTTTGCTTTTTAGGTCATGCAAAGTATTCTTTTCATTGCTTGTTTTGTTCAAGTAAAATACACTTCATTCTGGCTGGTTTAGTTACTGAGTGTAACTAGTGAGTTTACAAATCAAATTTATTATTGGGTGTACTTAATGTGTTGTATGGTGATGAGTGCTTTCGGGAAAGCTGGTGGGGGACGTTCACTATCACAATAGTTACGTTGATATCTGTGATGTGCAACATCAGGTCCTTCCTTTACCAAAGCTTGACTTTATTTGATGGATTGCAATATCCACTTTGGGCCTGATCCGAATGTCTGTCCTATTTTAGTCAATGATAGATTAGCTTGAGAAGGGCTGCAGGATCATTGTTTTCTTAAGCTTTCTCTACGTGAGAGACCTGGGTTGGTTTTTTTATAATTTTTTTAGTATAACCTATGGTGTGAATTTAAACAGGTGAAGGCATACTGGTGTAGCGTTCTGTGTAGGTACTCTTATTCTGGTATAAGTGGCTTTTTCAGTTTAGTTTGTTGCTTGGGATGAGGTTTAAACTAAACTGAAAAAACCACTATTATATTGGAATCCGTGTTCACAGAGGGGCTTGTACCAAAATGTGTACTATGTCCTGGTTTATAGTTAAAATTTAGATCAACTTAGCTAAATCTCTCAGGGGTGTGAAAAATTGGATACTTCTGTCCCGTACAGCAGAATGGAGGCAATTATGGTTTTCTGTTGGCATGGTCACTTCAGCAGACATGTCACCCTCAATCTGACTCCATAGAGGAGAGCAGATGTTTCCTCTTGCTATCTGTGAGAGACCGTTTTGCAAAATATTTTTTTAATCTTGGGTAATAAGTTTCCCTTTGGTTCTTTTTTCCTCTAGCAGTTTTCGCTCTCTCCCTCCAACTTGGCCTTTATCTGTAGGGGAAATATTCTTAATTGAAGCATGTTGTGGAAGACTGGGACCTCCTAGTCTGGATCCACAGTTCACTACTTTGGTTGAGTGGCTGCAGCAGCAACAGAAAAGAGCTCTTCCTTGTGCTTCTTCGCTCAGAAAAGGAATTTTGAATTTGGATTAGAGTGCATTGCTCAAAGAAGATTCTCTTAGTACTGGAGGGCTCCTCCAGCATTTACTATCTTGTGAGGATAAGGCAGGATACCTACTCCCACATCAGTAGTTTAGCTGTCTCTGTCCCAGTGTGCTGTACCTATATACAGGTACAGCATAGTGGGTCTCATTCAATAGATTCAGCAAGGAGGTTTTGACACTAGCCTACCTCGTTTTCAGTATAATTATTATGCTTCCTTTGGGTGATACTGCTCCACGTTCCTGGTGAACAGTTCCTGAAACATATTGGGGAGAGAAGCATAGCAATTTTTGAACCAACACGACTAGTCAGCTTCTCACCTTCACCTACATCATGCCACAAAGCCTGCAAGACAGTTTAGTAAGATAATGAAAACTTCAGAGTCTCATATGTACATCATAGAGGCACAGGCAGCCTGATAACAGCAACAAGGCTGCTCTCAAGAGCAGTTTAGGGAGTATCCTAAACATAGTAACATTGGCAGTACCTCGCTACTGCTTCTAATCTAAAGCACTACCAAGAAGTAAAACCAATGCACCACTCCAGCTCCACAGAAGCAAATGATCGACCTGCCTGGGGAACACAGCTCACAAAAAAGAGACCTCTGACTCCACCACTCTACTAGTTACGATTTTCATGACAATCCATCATGCTGTCCAGGCTTGCAGAGCCCGTGGCTTGTAGAACCAAGCACCCTGGGTCAGCATCTTGCCTTGTAATTAGGCAGTTATGACCCACAACTACCAAGAGAAAATATTAAAATGCAAACAGACTGCAGCTGAAAAGGATAGGATGTGGGCAAATAGAGCTGAAACTGAACCAAAGTAAGCCCCTTCTCAGACTTTCTGGATGCAGCCTACTAAAGGGAATTGTGGGGTAACCTTCTTGAAGACTAATAATGTTTCAGTCAGGATTCTGTGGCAGCTAGAATTTCCAAATGACTCAGTAGACCTAAGACGTGAACACTTAAAAGTTCCTGGTGGGAAGTTGAAGGATTTGGATTTCTGGAAGAACAAAGCAAACAATTTCTCCGTATGTTCTCATATTCCTCAGTTTTGGTGTCTGTGCCTATGTCAACTTTTCATCTTTTCATGAGTGGAGTTATTTCCTCTAAGTAACAGTCAGATTATTTTGTATAGTAAGCCTTTGTGTTTCATGGATGCAGTGAGTAGTTTTTCAAATTACGTCAAGTTTCTACTTCTGTTCACTTTTTTGTGGAGGCGGGTTAAAAAAAGTCTCAATTGTAGACATTGATACTGTGGAATTTTGATGTCAATTGTGAGTTATGTCCTCAAGTGATAAATTTTTTTTTTAAACAGTTGGCTGAATTTTGATATACTTACACATTCCCAAGTGTTAGAGCTTCCCTGGCTTTTATTGGGGCTAAATTCTATATCTACTGTGAGTGTTAGAAGCAATGGGCCTGGGCTTAGCTTTCTAAATAAATTTATCCCAAGTTCCTTTTATAAAAGGGTGGTTATATATTGATTTTGGTCTATAGCATTTCTTCATAGGATCATGTGGTGTTTTATTGAACAAATATGAGCTTGTTCTATCTCTACCCAGCGCTTATTAAGGTTTGGTGTTATGCAGTACATCAGGTTTCTGATCTGACTAGGCTGAAAATAGTGCTTAATGTTTGGCAAAGCCAATCCTCCCTTTTGGCATGGCCTTTTTAAAGTAGATTGCTTAACCCTGGGGTTCTTATGTCCCCAAATGAATTTGTATATCATGGATTGTCATTGATCTAAAAGATTGCCTGGGACTAAAACTAAGAGTGTTTGGGGAAAAGTAAAATGTAAAATATTAATTTTAATTGCCACAATTTTGCTTAAGCATGAATTTTCATATTTTGACTAATGTTTTGTTTTGGTTTTCTTGATCAAAGGAGTAGAATTGATATGTAAGTCTTGCTATCTTTTAGAAATACGTATTCTCAGGTATCTTATTGAAGTAGTTAGCTATTTGTATTTATCTTTTTATATCTTTCTGTAGGTCAGAACCCACAGCTACATCCAGGAGTTCTGACTTGACATTGTTTATTTAAGTCCAGGAGTTGAACCATTAAAAATTTTGGTTCAGTTCTCGTTTGGGTTTATCAATATTTCCGTACTCTCCGGTTCAGTTCCGGATCAGACATTAACCTAGAATTATGGTTTGGTAACCCATTCCACCTGTTGGAACCCGTTCTGATGCATTTCCTGCAGATTAATGTCACATACTCATATGCTTGCATTGTAACTCGTAGCAGAAGAATACAATGATAAATATTTTTCACCATAGAAAAATTTATTTTATGAACAAGTTATTTGCACACACTAGTACAACATCCTTCAGAACCCTGTCAGTCATATTTGACTGCTGAGGTGACAAAATGAATTCAAGCCCAGAAAATGCCATTTGTACACTAGTGTGTGTAGCAGGAGCACCAAGCATGATGGTAGCCAGTTGATATAGTGCAGGTCTTGTTATTTTTTATATTTTCACTTTTATGGATGAGGCTCATCAATAAAAGAATCCAGGAAGGGACTAACATGTTTTTTGGCCTTGCTTCGACCAAAATTTGTCTCTTGCTTCTTGGCCTTCTCACATTCTTTGAGGAAAAGCTTAGGGTCGCATCTGACTGTCCAGACATATCTAACTGAAAGTCAGTCAGTTCATCATTTGGAATATCAGATATGGGCTAATTGGGAATTATTACAGTTTTAGTTAGATGTATTTTTATCTTTTTCTTTGTCCTCATGTGAGAAGCAGCAGTTTGTACTGGGGTCAAGGTAAATGCAGGATCGAAATGCATCATTGTCCAACATTTTCTCTCAGTTCTTCATTGAGGCCAGTAGTTTTTCAGTAAAAAGTGAAGAAGACACCTTTGATGGGTTGAGTTGGCATTTTAGCTAGGCTTTGTAAAAATCACTTAGAGTAAGTTCTCATTGAAGTGTCTTTGTTAATTTAGCAGGCTTTAGTGCTGCTATATTTTTAATGGCCTTCCATTTTGTGTCACTTATATAAAGGTCTTGGTACATACCCTCACAAAAATCCTTGAGCTCTAAGAGTCTTTCAAGCATATCACACATGGAATGCCATTTAGTTGGACAATCTAGGATTGACTTCTTTAAATTAAGCTTTTTTGTGATCACTGTACTTGTTGGGTTCCTAAGCCTTTTCCAAATCAAATATGCTTTTCCAGCTATGTGATTCACAGAGCATTCTTTCATAATATCCTCAACAGCAAGATACGAGCAGAACAGCGAACTTCTCATAGAGTAACTCCTCTAGCACCCACCATGTTGAATTCTGTCTCTTTAATCATCTGAAACTGGTTTTGTTGTGTAACATCTTCTGGAGTCTCTTTCACACGCTCATCAGTTTCATTTTGTTTTTCCTTTTCTTCCTGATCTGCAATCACACACTTCGATAGATTTGACAATATTAGCTGCATTATTAGTAGAACTGCTTCAGAGAACTTCCATAACAAATTATGACTTAGAGTATCATTGCCTGCAGGTGTTCAGAAGGCCTCTCAGTGATCTGCTTCATAGCAAACATGCAGAGGATAATTTTCCCATCTCCAATATACTGCATATTAACTCTAGTATGGATCTATCGGGATGAGTAACACAGTCAGCTTTCAAAGAAATAAGCTAGCCTTTGCCTGCCTGTTTAATTTAATGACATACTCTGGTTGCAAGGTCAACAACTTGGTCTTAAATATTTTCATCATTTATTGGCTGTTGACAAAACGTTCAAGAAGAGTGTTAAGAATATTTCTGAAGCCTGAATCTTCCATCAAGTTAAAAGGTCTACCGTTCACTGTTGTTAATTTGAGGTAAGCTTCAAGCAAAAGAGACTGACTAGTCTTCACTTTTGTCTTGCTTTTCAATATAGAATCTAGAGTACATTTGTTTGAGGACTAAAACATTTTTCTGCGCAGAGGGTTAGGATTATTTCCATCATTGTGTGAACTTGTCTCACTTCGGGATAGCTTCTCTTGAGGAAGGAAAATACATTCATCTGGGTGATATCTTTGTATGTGTCACTGTAAATTTAATGCATGTGTTCCCATCAGAACAGTCCTGAAATTACCAATTTGACAAATAGAAATATTCTTGGCCTGGTCAAATGAGAACTTCCTCACCGAATTTTTTTGACCCCTACCCATAGTTGCTTGAGGGATGTAAGAAAAGAATAACAACTGAATATTACATTTTTTGTCTTCCCGTCGAACATGGAGCCTGAAGCTGTCACCGCCAGTGTATCATGATGATCAGTGGAAGGGAAACCGAGTTAGGGCCTGTTATCAAGGACGCTGCCGGGGCTAGATAGGAACAGCCTCAGTTTGGGTCTGGGAGTGGTTCAGCAATTGGGCCAGAGCAGTGCACTGTGTTTCGTTGATTCTACTTGTTTAAGTCAGTCAGCTCAAAGATTTAATGTAACTGAAAACATTCCAACATTCTTGTAAGATTAAGAATGAAAGAGAAAGTTATTAAATACTTAACTTTGAAATATAGGAACCCAAAAAAGCAGCCAAGAAAAGCAACAGGCCTTAGATTTTTTTTTTTTTGGTAGTAATATTTCTTTGCTTGTATTAAACAATAAAAAATTCTAAACTGTGGAACTGGCAAACCTTAAAAAAAAACAAACAAACAAACAAACAATCAAAATGCAATAATTCTATTCTGGAAAAAAACTCATCAGACCTACTGGACAGAGGAGAGAAGTTCTAGGTCCTGCCAGCCAGGGAGGTAAAGTGATAATGAGTTTACTACTATTAGTCAGAGAAGAACTGCTACAGAACCTCTATTCCTTCAGCTTCAGACTGAACTCCCTTACCTCCCTGCCTTCATCCTTCTATCATCCTGCCCTGCCCCCCATCACTCCTTGCCTCCTTCAGGAGCCCATTCCTAGTATAACAAAATAAGTTACCCTGTGCAGGATGGCTGGTGGAGTGACAGCAGGAACAAACTTCAGCACCAGGGTAACAAAGCCAGGAACAGAGTGGAAGAGCAGTGGAGTCTTTCAAAACAAAGGTCCCGTAGTCCATACTCCTCCTGCCTCATCCACCATGTCTGAGGCCTGAGTTACTGGCCCTAGTACTCAGCTGGAAGCAAGAGGAGTCAGATGGCAGGGAGGTGTTCTGGGAGTTGTAGTTGATTTCCATGGCCAGTCCTCTACCTAGGCATAACAGGCAGGAAAACTACCAATACCAGAGCCCCTCTCTTCCTCCCCTCCCTCTCTTCTCATCTTCTCCAGTGGCTTGCTGGGAAGTATAGTCCCTTCCCCTCTCTCTCTATAGGGTTGGAGCAGAGAGAAATGGTTCCTCAGCAACCTTCCTCAGCACCTGATTATTGAACCTGTTGTTTTGAACCGGTTACCAATTTTTCTTGGTTTGGTTCCAGTTCAGGTTCAATGTGACTGAGAGGTTTTCAGTTTGGGTTCACTCAAAAAACCTCTGAGTGTTCAGGTTTGGGTTTTGTTTGATTCCCTTTTAAATCCTGACACTTTACCAAATTTTAAGATTTCCACTTGCTTTTTTAGTAGCGTTTTAGCTGGATTCGTAAAAAATACCATGGCATTAATTTAATCTGGTTTGACATCTAGGAAGGATTTCAGGGATTTGAATTTAGAAATTAGCCCACCAAAATCTTTAGTGACAGTGATGCCTCTCTTAACTCCCTTCCTCTTCTGGCATGCCTGGGCCTCGTGGCCCACATCCTGGATTTTTCCAGCTGAGTCTGCATTGCAGTCTCTCTGCAACTGAGAGTTCCTTTTCTGGGAATATTTCTTAAGATTGGTCTCTTTATTGGAGTACCCATCTAAGTTAGAAGAGGCTTTTTGAGGAGTTGTAGGAAGCTGGGGAGTCACTGTGTTCATGGATTGTCACCTTCAACATGGAGCTAAAGGCTCAAGCAGCCATTGAGCCCTGCTGATGTCACTGCTCCTGCACATGATATTTTTAATGATTTGAAGATTTGCAGCATCAACTTTTATTTTTTTAAATTTAAGGCCAGATTCATCTGCATGCAGTGTCTGCTTTATATACTGTGGAAGACCACAAGGGTATCTGAAGAATATTAGCTAATTAAGATGGATTTACAGCTGCTTTGCATTATCAGAATAGTGCAGTGTGGCTAGTGTTCTCTCCATTTCCACTTCATGCCTCTGTGTTTTTTCCTTTTCCTCTTGTCATCCACATACCCCAACTTCCTTCTCCCTTGTATCCTTCTTGTTGTAATAGGTAGTACCAATGCAATAGGTAGTTCTAAAAAAAGAAATGTTTAGGATTAAGGGTAATTTTTTGCCTTTCTTCATAGCAAAGTTTCTCTTTCAGAGGGAAACTATTTCCGTCTTTCAAAATGTCTATTTTCCATTATTCTTAATGGAAATGAGGCCCCAGACTAACCTTAGCAAAGATGGCCACTGTCTTCCAAATTTATGAGAGTGAAGCCAAGCTGCTCTCAAGGAAGATAGTGGCTTCCTATGATGTAAGGAGGCAGAAATGAGCACTGTGAGGATTAAAAGAGGCAGCAGCTATTTTTGCTAAAGGGTAGCCTGTGGTTTCATTCCCTTTGAGAATAATTAGGAAGCAGCAGCTGTGTGAAAGAGGACAATTTGTGAATTTTTCTGAACAACATTATTCCTCATCTTCTGAAGAGCAACAGGAGAAAATGTCTGCTAATCCTAAATTTTCTTTAATAAGTGACTTATTGCACTGGATATATTCAAGGTTGATTTGAATTCATATTCAGTTTGTGTAAGCATTCAGTAAATGACTGAGATTTGGGACAAAATTTGACAGTGCTACATTTCTTAAAGGACTAATTCTTAATTTCTTAGCTCATAGACTAGTGGATTTATTTGCATATTCTCAGAAAATCAGTACAGTATATGAAGAGTAAGTGCTGTGATTTTGAGGAGAATAAGTAGTTGATTGAATCCCAATTTTTAAGTACAAAACTCAACTCATCCACAACAATGTAGCTATGTCAAGCACCTCCATAATGATCACATGGTATTCCCCTCCCCCCAAGAACCCCTTTTTTGTTCATTGCACAGTTTGGATGGTGTATAGTGAATGAGAGACCAGTTATATTTGTATTCTGACTGTTCAGTGAGTGGACCTCTGCCTCATTCACTGCAGTCCAGTGGGGTGGGATAGCTCAGTGGTTTGAGCATTGGCCTGCTAAACCCAGGGTTGTGAGCTCAATCCTTGAGGGGGCCACTTAGGGATCTGGGGCAAAATCAGTACTTGGTCCTGCTAGTGAAGGCAGGGGGCTGGACTCGATGACCTGTCAAGGTCCCTTCCAGTTCTAGGAGATGGGATATTTCCAATTAATTTATTTAATTTTATTTATTTATTTAGTCCAACCACCTGCATACTCACTGAAGCAGACATCTTCTGGAGCACATGCTACACAGTCAGTCTAGTCCTATCCATCTATACGGATAGAATTTGGCCCAAAATGTGAGAGTGGTCCACTAGACCATAGTCAGCCTTGTTCAGTGCATGCCAATCCAAACTGTGCACTGATGGTAAAGGGGATACTGTAAGGGAAAAGTCTTCAATTACATATTAACATACTATCATAAAACATGCACAGTGGGGCAGAATGAGGTTGCATGGGCAATTCTTGACTTAATGCTTCACTTTGTGGCCTTAACAGTCTTTTTAATGTAACTGTTTTTACTTTTTTTTCCACTGTGTGGTTTAAAAAAATCCTCTAGAATAAAGCAACTCTGATCTCGAAGTATCTGCCAGATGGTACTAGAAATCTGAAAAAAATAATCTCATTCCATATATACTTTCTGAGATGAAAATTCCACTCACTGTTGTTGTACATAGTGCCAATGTCACAAAGGGAGATTATGAACACTTTTAAACAAATGCCAGAAATAAAGTTCACTTGATGTCTGCTTTAAGTACTTTGACCCCACTAATTTTCAATTTTCTACTCAGGACCGCAGTGGTAGTGTAATAAAGGTGCAAAATGCTTTTTACAGAGGCAAAAATTAGTTTTCACTTGTTCTCAAAAATGGCAACCTCTTTGGTTCAGACTTTAAAAAAGCTCTTTGATCTGTGTCTTGAGACCAAACTTAGAAAATTTGAGCCTCAAATGTGGCAGTTGGACTAAATTATTCAAGCCACTTAGAATAGGAGCACTTAGGTAGCCTTGACTATAGTTGGTGCTGTCTACTCCTGGTGTAACAGAAATCTTTATGAACTTTGTAGTTTAATAATTATTACAGCTATTTATAGATGATACTTATGTTGGAGCAGAATCTCAATGATTTGTTGCCAGCAGTATGATCGATGATAATGGCACAATATCAGTTTAAGCAATGCCATAAAATCAGGAATATGAATGAAACAGAGCTGGAGCTACCAGGCTGTTATATAAAGGACCATGTCTAGTCTTTTTTCTGTCTTTTCTGGACAGTAATGTTTTGCTCTAGGTTCTGATTTTCTAACAAGTAAACTGTCATAAATAGAAGCTAGTTAACATACAAAATAAATTAGTATGCTTACCTCATGTCCCTTTCATGAATTTGTTGAACTCATCGAAGTATATCAAATATACTACTTTTGTGTGTATTTGTATGCATACTTTATTTAGTTTGCTCATTCAGTGTGATTTCCTATGTCTTCGCTTTCAATACAAGGAGTGGCCTGTAATAGTTTCATGCTTTCAGTACAACTGTGAATATGGATAGTACTTTTTAAAATGATAATTTAGGAAAAGTAACAGAATACTTGTTTTAAGATTACTGAGAAAGTATGGCAAGCTATAGTCTCAGAAATAAATCTATTTGAAGTTAGAAAAATAAATGAATGTTAAAAGATTTTGCACAACACTCAATACTACTGAATTGTTTTTCTTCAGTTTTAATTTACAAGTTTGAAATTAGAATGTTGTAGTATTCAGAAAAATAATTTAAAAATCTTAACAGTATGGTAACAATAAGATTCTTCCTCCAATCTTAACTTTGCCTTCATCACTTAATGGTGGATGAGCCCTACTAATTGCAACATAGAGAGTTGATTTCTCTTCTTATGTACATGAAATACATTAAAGTGGTGTCTTGTATGATGATGCAGCCTGTACCTACCCGTCTGGCTTTTACTGACTAATGGGATTTCCCAGACCAGCTCTTTGAGGATGTGCATGACATTGGAGGAGTGGGGCAGGACTGGATGTCTGTGGCCTATGTGTTCAAGGAGGTTGTGAAGAACATTGATCACTGCTATGTACAGGGATAAATTATTTTTAAGGAAGAATGTTACATAAGTGTTTGCACTATTTGAATACAAGTCAGGCTAAATGAATGTTCTTGTGTGAACTGTCATGTTTACAAAAAAAAATTGCCTGACTCAGATATTTACAGATTTTACTATATGGTAATTTGTCACCCCAAGTTCTGCATACTAAGGCTCCATCACTTGAATGATGTGACTGTTCTAAACTTATTCCAGTAAAAATGTTTGTAATGGTATAGTGACATTAAAGATTTTTACATTACCATTGTGAGAGGAGGGCGGGGAATGACAGAAATATAAGCTACAGGGGATGGTTGTTAATGTTAGAGTGGCATGCTGATGCTTCTTCATTTCCCCCCACCCTTTCATCTCCAGTAGGGCAGTAGCCAAGTGGTTGAGTTACTCAGCAGATTGCTGATAATCAGAACCTTTTCACTTACCTTCTGTTATCTGCTATGTCGTAAACATAACAAAAGTGCCAGCTCATGAGACAGGCCCTAGTGGACTCCATACCAATGAGGATCCTCAGCAAAGCCGCTGGTATGAGACCTGATATTCTGTTCAGACTGCCAGATGAGTGAAGAAGTGCATATAACATACAAGTCACTTTAGATAACTCGTCATGCCCCCTCTCCCCCAAGTTGTTGAATGATTTTAGTATGTGCAACTTAATACTATGGCCTGAAATAAGATTGTTGGATTCCTGTTTAGGTCTAACACTGAATTTCCTTGATTTTGTATGTAGACTGTTATTTTGAAAAGGCACCTCAGTAATTTCAATTGCTTATATTTTTTGTTTCCACTGCTGGAAATTTTTTGCCTTAAATATTGTTGGCCTTTTCCCATTCCTAAAGTACTAAAAGAAATCTATTATAGCTCTTTAATTTATAAAATCATCATTTAAACTTGTGGTACTTCATAATTTTGTGGAACCAAAGCAGTCTAGACTCTGTAGCATAGTGGTGAAGTTGAACTTCTGATTCAGAGGAACAAAACACTGGGGCTAGTGTAGGGTTTACAAAACTAGTAAGTTGTGTCTACTCTATCTCCTTTCACTTCCTCCCACATTGGCTATAGAATGGTAGTGGTTCCTTTAAAAAATAGAGAGGAAAAAAGTGACTTCTAAATATAAAAATAGAAACAAATACATAGTTTGAGGATCGCTTAACACCCTAGAAAAGTAAACAGTCTTATCTTCTCTTTTGAAAAGTGTAATAAATGCTGACAGTTTACTATATGACAGCACTAATAATACATGATTAGAATTGACCTATAGAACAGTGTGATTTATACAGACGCTCCCCGGGTTACGCAAGACCTGACTTACACAAATTTTACCTTATGCAAAAAGTTCCATAAGGCATAAATAAAATTTCTGAGTTGCGGAAAATATCACGTAGCGTATGGGAACGCAAAGTACTGTATTGCTACTGCTGTATTCCTCTGCACACCACATCTCCTACAAGGGAAGGCTTTGCGCTCTCACAGCCTCTCAGTCTCGTGTTTATTTTAGTGATCTGTATTTCTGTTATTTCACCCTATTATTTTATTCAAATAATGCCTGTCTCCTCCTCCTTCTTCCTCATCTACAAATTAAGCCCATTGTCATCCACCACCAAAATGCAGCCTTCATTGTGCCAGGATAACAATAGGATTAATTATGCTCCCAATACTTCTGTTAGTCTTAAAGGTGCCACAGGACCCTCTGTTGCTTTTTACAGATTCAGACTAACACGGCTACCCCTCTGATAATAGGATTAAGGTAAATGCAATATTTTTGTTGTAATTGTTTGGTTTTATGCTTGCACAAAATAAGTTTCCGACTTATGTAATTTGGGTTACGCAAGGCTTTCCAGAACAGAACAATTGCATAAGTCGGGGAGCGTGTCTAATTGAAATTTCTTTTCTGACAGGGACATACTTGTAGTGAAGTACTTGTAAAATAAGCAAAATAAAGATTTACTTAGTTAACATAGGATAGCTTTTGGTTTCTGGTGCAAAAGCCAAATCAAAAGAATTTCAACAGTACTTGCCAGGTGTATGGATATTATGTGGCAGTGGAGGAAAAGACTTTGCTAAACAGAGTGTTCAAAAATTTAGGTTAAGTTTCTTTACTTATGTAAAACATTGGTCTTTGTTTGGAGCTTCTTCTGGTGCTGAGAGAGTTGTGTAGCTCCATTGATTGGTTCCATGCAGTGGAAATCTGACCTTTAGCAGATGTTTGAGAAATTGCCAACTTTCAGTGTGATCAGCATACCTAGGTGGTTTTTTCCTTATGTCGACAAGAACCTCTCTTGAGTAATATGTCATGACAATGTTAACGCTTCTTAATACTAGAAGCTTTCTGAAACAAGGCAGACATTTTTCTGAATTGTTTGTTTTTGTAAGTTTCTATATGTAAAGTTGTTGGCAATTTATCTGCTCAGTTGCACAAAATATTTTGGGATTTAAGTATGCTTGTCAAAAAAAAAATTAGCAAAGGAATATAGATAAAATTTTGAGGTTTTGGTTTGTCTGCATTCTTGTTACAGCATTAACTTGGGGTGAATGCTTTTAAAGAAAACAGAAAAAGCTCAATAGGAAAAAAAATAAAAGCAGCAATGAAACATATCCCATCTGGAGCTTTTGGCTATGAACAGGATGTTGCATAACTCCATGTGAAGGCTGCTCTCAAGAGCAGTATTTTAGGGGATGTAGGAGACTCAACTGCTTAGTTGTGGGAGTTTTAATGTGAACACTACAAGCTCTGTTTTCTCCAACTCCACCAGTTAGCACTACAGGAAGGGGGTGGGATCTAGTGTGAGATTTGTGATGAATAACTTGACAGTATCAGCAGTTGCCAAATGGGACCTTTCCTGCAGGTGCTAGTTTTCCTAAGGGGTTTACAATTGCTTTTCAATGTGTTACATAGAGTAAGAAAAAATATTATAAGAATTAAAGGTTGGATATGGAAAGATAGAATGTCAACAATGCATATTTCTAGTCTTAGCTTTGAGGCAAATCAGCGAATTGCATAAAAATTGATCTTGCATTGGCAGTAGATGTCCAGTATACTTACTATACATATTTAATTTTATGTTTTAGACCTAAAACAATGTATTACGACTTCCACTTACATTCACTTTTGGTTCCAGTTACTTATCCATTATATCTATAATTGCATTATAAGTATGAGTAAAAATGTAGTCACGTGAGGTGTGCTTAAGATAAGGTGTTCTATCCTGTTACTTAAAGGTGGTGTGGTTCAGTGTCTTAGAAATGATCTAATGGTGTATTTATAATCACTGCAAAAAAATCTTAAATTAGGAAGAGAAAATGGCATCTTAAATAATTGAAAGGATTTGAAATGTTTTCATTTTAAAAGCTAGTATATAAAATTAGCACCTCCTATCTCTCATTTATAGAAATATGAATTTCTGTAAAAAGGTGACCTTAAAAGGTTGCCCCATAAGGAGGCTATAGGAAACCACTCTGGCATGGCCTGTGTTTAGCGTACAGCGTGTATGATGATACTGTGGCACCTTTTAATACTACAGAATATGTGAACCTATATTATATATTGATATAGTAGAACCTCAGAGTTACGAACACCTTGGAAATGGAGGTTGTTTGTAACTCTGAAATATTCATAACTCTGAACAAAACGGCATGGTGGTTCTTTCAAAAGTTGACAAATGAACATTGACTTAATGCAGCTTTGAAACTTTAATATGCAGAAGAAAAATGCTGCTTTTAACCATCTTAATTTAAATAAAACAACACAGAAACAGTTTCCTTAACTTTGTCAAATATTTTTTTTAAACTTTCCCTTTATTTTTTTAGTAGTTTGTTTAACACAGTAGTGTACTGCATTTGCTTTTGTCTGTCTGTCTGTCTGTCTGTCTGCTGCTGCCTGATTGCGTACGTTTGGTTCCAAATGTGTGGTTGACTGGTCTGTTTGTAACTCTGATGCTCTATTGTACTTCTACATTTTTAGCCACCTGAGTTTATTTTGCAGGTTCTGAAATTGGCCTGTATTACATTGGAGCTTGCTGCCCTATAATTAGCTTAAAAGTCTGTATTATCGTATCAAAAAAGTGATATAAGTATCCGTCTCATTTTGGTCTTTCTTAAAGTTGGTATTTGTTTGGGATGGGGAGCAGCTATATTTATTGACCGCATTCAAAGAATATTGCAGCTGCATAGTTAGGGGGCTTGGATATAGCTGATATTATGACAGTGCAGTAAATAGATAAAAATTGGTGCTCAAAAATCTTGATACTACCAATACAGAGCATTTCTTCTTAAACACATTTAATTGGTATTAAATAATGTTTTCATAACCAAATAGAACAGTGGTAATCCACACATTGTTAAACTACACATTTTTAATCAGGATTAAAAAAAAAAAAAAATTTCCCCACATCCCAAATTTACCATGGATACTGAAGTTGGGTCTTTCATTGATAAATCTATTGTGGTTATAAAAGTTAAGTCTCACTGGTCGTCTATGATGTACTGTAAAGTTATAAATACAATTTAGGAGGGGCCAAGCTGGACCATCAGACATATTTTCCAGCTTGAGACTGTCTCCATATTGGATGTCAAAAGGCCACTAGAAAGCATCTGCTAAAGTCAAGGTAGAGACCTTGGCGCTCATTCCTTATCCTTGTGTGTATTTTTGGAAACGGGTAAAGGAGAATGGGTGAATCCTTACACCTAGTTCTGCTTTTCCTTTTCTGTTTTTATAAACACCTCTATAATACCTCTGAATCCTCTCTCTGATAATGACTTCCATGGTCAAAAAATTTATTTCTCCCTGAGGGACCTATGGGACAGACACCCGCTTCTTCACTTTAAGGTTAAATCATGAACATATGTCCAAAAGCAAATAGTTCTCTCGATACATGTATCCAGCGCCTTTCATTCCCCTGATTTATTACAAATAATAGAATTGTTGCATGCAGCTTAGCTGTAGAGGAAACGTTGAGATTGTTTGAGTTACCCCTGGATTCATAGATTCATAGATTCTAGGACTGGAAGGTATCTCGAGAGGTCATCGAGTCCAGTCCCCTGCCCTCATGGCAGGACCAAATACTGTCTAGACCAGGGATCGGCAACCTTTCAGAAGTGGTGTGCCGAGTCTTCATTTATTCACTCTAACTTAAGGTTTCGCGTGCCAGTAATAGAATTTAACGTTTTTAGAAGGTCTCTTTCTATAAGTCTATAATATATAACTAAACTATTGTATGTAAAGTAAATAAGGTTTCAAAATGTTTAAGAAGCTTCATATTAAATTAAAATGCAGAGCCCCCCCAGACCGGTGGCCAGGACCCGGACAGTGAGTGCCACTGAAAATCAGCTCGTGTGCCGCCTTCGGCACCTGTGCCATAGGTTGCCTACCCCTGGTCTAGACCATCCCTGTTAGACATTTATCTAACCTACTCTTAAATATCTCCAGAGATGGAGATTCGACAACCTCCCTAGGCAATTTATTCCAGTGTTTAACCACCCTGACAGTTAGGAACTTTTTCCTAATGTCCAACCTAAACCTCCCTTGCTGCAGTTTAAGACCATTGCTTCTTGTTCTATCCTTAGAGGCTAAGGTGAACAAGTTTTCTCCCTCCTTCTTATGACACCCTTTTAGATACCTGAAAACTGCTATCATGTCCCCTCTCAGTCTTCTCTTTTCCAAACTAAACAAACCCAATTCTTTCAGCCTTCCTTCATAGGTCATGTTCTCAAGACCTTTAATCATTCTTGTTCTTCTCTGGACCCTCTCCAATTTCTCCACATCTTTCTTGAAATGCGGTGCCCAGAACTGGACACAATACTCCAGTTGAGGCCTAACCAGCACAGAGTAGAGCGGAAGAATGACTTCTCGTGTCTTGCTCACAACACACCTGTTAATGCATCCCAGAATCATGTTTGCTTTTTTTGCAACAGCATCACACTGTTGACTCATATTTAGCTTGTGGTCCACTATAACCCCTACATCCCTTTCTGCCGTACTCCTTCCTAGACAGTCTCTTCCCATTCTGTATGTGTGAAACTGATTTTTCCTTCCTAAGTGGAACACTTTGCATTTGTCTTTGTTAAACTTCATCCTGTTTACCTCCGACCATTTCTCCAATTTGTCCAGATCATTTTGAATTATGACCCTGTCCTCCAAATTGGATGTCGTAATGGTCTCACTTAGGAGTTAACTGAGTGGTTGACCTGACGTGTCTGTAGCCTGTATAATCATCACACACAAATACACAATCACTAATTTAATTAAAACCTAGTTTGTTAACCAAATCTAGGCTGTGCTCAAGATTTCAATGAAAGTTAATTATATAGAAGGTTTGAAGTTTGCTTGGTTTTCCATTAAGATCATTTGGGACAAAGTAAAGGCTGACATAGATGCTGAATTTTGTTAAAGGATCCATTTTAGAATTATTTAAAACCAATAAACTAATTATTGACTTACTACTAAATGCTCAGAAGAATCATTCTATGTGCAGAGTAAATGTTAATATGGAGAGGATAAGCTGTATTTTTCATACATAACAAAGGTTGAATCTCTGCTTTAAGCATAAAATGCAAATCTGTCTTAATTCTGGAGCTGTAACTGATGCCTTGATGATATACCTCATGCGCACTGTAGAAAGCTTCAAGCGCCAAATTTTAATTGTTCAATTGGCTTTTTAAAAATCTATTGTCCTTTTGGAAACTCCACAGAATCAACACACAGCCTAAGCAAGGAGACGTGTTTATTGTATATTGGGTTTATAGTATAGACTGCTTTCTCAGATATAAGGCAAAGGTTTATTTATTTTGTTTTGTTTTGTTGCAGAAACTTGAATAGATGGTAAGCAAATCCTGTGCAGTTCTGAGTTCGTGCTTTTTATCCACTTCTCTGTAAAGTGCATTTTGTATTGAAGGGTGGAATTTCTTCATGTCAGGCCTAGCTTCATATGCTTGAAAAGTTACCACCTGTAAAAGAAGCTTTCATGAAGAAATCATATAAATTAACTTGTACTCTATTTGAACTTTTAAAGGATATCACTGACTTGAAAACGCTTTGTTTGAAAGTTCTTTATCTACTGTAGTTACAAGGAATACCTAATATTACAAATGAAGAAATAAATTAATGAAAATTGTTTTCAATTCCTAGCTTTGTTCTTAGTAAATATTACAGCATTTTGTGCATAGCTAGTTTTATTATTTTGTTGGTGGTCACTTCCACTTTCTGTCGTCCGCATTAACAGTTCAGTGTTGCTCTTGAGTCTGCTCAGTATCCGTTGCTGATAAGGATGTTCTGCCCCCTGTTAATGTTTATAAAGGTCTTAACACTTAAACAATAAAAAATAAAGATGCAATTTAAAGGATAGTCTGAACACTCGAATTTTCAAAAATTTGAAAATATCCATTGAAATACATTGTATATTGTTTTTATTTGAAAATCTATTCATGGACTTAAAGCAGACTTTATGAAAGGTGAAAATTTTGTTTTAATTTTCTAACTCAGAGGTTTGTTGCCTAATCTATCTTTGGGCTTTGAGTAACATCCAGATGGTTGGGTTGGATAGGATTTAAAATGGTTGAACCAACTTGTTCAGATATTCTTTGAAGAGTTCTGTCATTTAATATGCAGAAGGACATGAAAATAAAAATGGTATATCACACTTGTCCATGTTAAGTTTTAGAAATTAAAGACTCAGTTAGCTTTAGTTGTCCTAATTCATGGAAAGATTTGAAAGTGTGTGGTGTGAGGTGTGCCCTCCTACTCTGTAGGTTGTTTTTCTTCAAGTATGTATCATTGTGGATCCCACTGTAAGTACTCATATGCCTTGTGCTAGGCCTAGATTCTTTTTAAGTGTCTCTTGGGCTGCACCAGCAGCCTGAGCCTGTATGAGGGCATGAAGGGTGGGGAAAACCATGACCCTTCCACACTTTCCTCTTACTACCCATGGCAGCAAGTCTTTACTCAAAAGGACCTGCGTCTTAAATTGTAAATTGTTTGAGGGAGGGGACCATGTCGTGTTCATACAACACCTAGTAGAACAGGGCTGATTGGTGTGTTTGGGTGCTACTGTAGTATCAATATTCATTAATAATAAAAGGGACAAACAGGTAATACAGTATATGGAAATTGTAATGTTAAGATGTGCATTTGTGAGTAACTGTTTTCTTTTCTTTTTTTTGATTTTTCTCTACAATAGGAAGACGTTAAAGAACACATTTATATATTATTTTGAAAAATTCAATAGAAACCAGTATACATGTTTTTTTTTTTTTAAACTCAACTTTTTCTCATGGTTTATTTCCTTTGGTCTTTTTAAATGCTATTGAATTGAAATCTTAGCAATATGGGTCTGACCTTTTGAAACTGTTTGTCCAGCTTCGACATACAGACATCCAGTGCAAACTTGGTCTTCTGCAGGCACGCCTCCAAATGCCATGAGTACATTAAGTATTTGTGTATTTAAGCCAGGTGTACCTAAAACATATTCAGAAGCAGAGATATGTAGTGTACAAGTTATTTAACAGTTGAAGAATTGAGACTTTATAGCATATTTTAATTAAGTGGATGGAAAATTAAATGTAGATTATCTGTAGGAAGGATGCTCCAGTGCCTTGGACATTGGACTGAGGACGCAGGAGACATCAGATCAATGGCTGAGTCAGGAACTGAGTGTGTGTACTTGGCCAAATCACGTAATCTACTCTTTGCTTCAGATTCCTGCCTGTAAAATGGAGATGATGATAATTCTGTATCTCTCTGAGATGTTGAAGATAAAATCCATCTATGATTGAAACACACTTGGATGGTATGCTAATGAGGGCCATATAAGTTCCTAGGTAGGCAGATAACAAATTGAGAATGTTTAATGTAAATTTATGATCCAAATTTAGTTAATGGAATAGAGAATCTTTTTCCTCACACAACAATGTAGTGGAAAACTGCTTTAACTGAGAAGTTCCTATTTTGGGTATCCATCTTCATTTGGATACAATACTGTTTGACTTCTAGAGCAAATTAGTTAGAACAGTGGTTTCCAAACTTTCCCTGCGTGACCCCATCCTCAGATGTATTGCTTCCCATGACCCCAGTCAGCAGGGAGGAGGCCATTTAAAAATGGCATCCTCCTCACAGCATGACCTTGAACATGGTATGTGAGGTCACGCCACATGGAGAATACTATTTTATAGAGCAAAACTGTGTACTCCATGTGTGGTGTGACTTCAGATAGATTCATAGATTCTAGGACTGGAAGGGACCTCGAGAGGTCATCGAGTCCAGTCCCCTGCACTGTACGTGCAAGGTCATGCTGTGCGGGGAACGCCATTTTTAAATGGCATCCTCCATGCTCGCTGGGGTCATAGAAACCAATACATCTGCCAATGGAACGACCCCATTGGGGTTGCAACCCACAGTCTGGGAACCAGTGAGTTAGAGTAACAGACATTTTATGATAAAGAACAAAGATACAGTCTGTGTGTAGTAACTTTGGAAACTGGGACCTTTTACTTGTAATTCAGCAAATATAGCGTGTGTGTAAGACTGAGTATTGTGCTCTGAGCAAACTTAGGAAATATTCTTCTACTGATGATTGCACTGCATTATAATTTCTAGTATTTTCCCAAGCGTAAGTACTGGTAGGAAAAATTATTTTTCTGCCAACTATAGTCACATGGTCCTATAACACTGAAGCTATAAAAAGAACGAGGATAAGCAGCAATATAAAATTATGATTTATTTGATTGCACTTGGGTAAAACTATGGTCATACTGGGGGAGAGGACCTTATTTGGAATGGTAGCAATTTTAACATATTACTCCTGGGGGAATTCTGTGCCACTGCACAAGTGCAGAATTAATAGTCCCTGCAGATTTTACTTTTTCCTCATAGAATAATTGATTCACACACCTCCTGGCCAGTGGTTTCGAGTGGGTGCATCTGGTTCGGGTGTTGGGAGCAGCCGAGGGAGACATAAATCACTGCCTCAGTGGGGAAGAGCTGGGTGTATGTGCAAGATTCTGTCCCTCTCGCTCACTATTGTGGTGTGCCCAGAGCTAGGGAGGGGCAGGGCTCGGGTTGCCCCAGGTGGTGGCTCTGACCGTGTGCTGGCTCCAGCTCCTAGCCCCAGCTGGGGTATTGGGGGAGGGATGGGACAGGACTTCCTCTTCCCCTCAATGGAGGGGCTGGGTCAGGCCCAGGCCTGGGAACCTCTCTTGGCTGCAGGAAGCTCTGCACCCCCCCTCCTTCGCTTCCTGACCCCATTGGTCCCCAGCCACGGGCAGAGGGGTCACTGTACGGGGTGCTGCTCCCCCCACTTTCTGCCCCATCACTCCCCAGCCATGCAGGGGAGGGGTCATTGTATGGGGAGCTGTCCCCCCGTTTGCCCAATCCCTGCGTATCTGGATCCCACACCAGCCCTGTATCTGGATCTCCACTCCCGCATGCGGACCCCCTTGCTGAGCCCGTTCTCTCGAACTTGCACCCTGCCAAGCCCCACCCTTCCTCACCCAGAACCCCCACCCATGCCCCGTACCACCATACCCAGGTTCCCCCGCTCAGCCGCAAACACCTTCTCCTGGACCCCCTGCAGAGTCCCGGTCCTCCTGCACCCAGAACTCCCTACCCAGTCCCCATGCATCCAGATCCCTCCCCTCCCCCCGAACCTGGACCTTCCCACTGAGCCACCTGCACCCAGATTGCCCCACACAGAACCTTCTCATCCCACACCTGATCTTCCCCCTCCCCCCCCCCCCCCCCACACACACTAAGCCCTTTCACACTTGGATCTTGCTGGGCTGAGTCTGGTTGCCTCACACCTAGATTAGGGGCAGGGCTGGGCATGTGTGTGAGACTCTGTGCCCCTCACTTGCTATCATGGTGTGGAGGGGCAGGGCCCTGGCGTGTTTCTGGGGCAGGCCTGGCCCTTGCTCTGTTTGAGAGTTGGGTACAGCCTCACCAACAAGTCTGTGTCCTGGTGCAGGGGAGGGCTGCAGGGTGATCCCCATCTCTGTGCAGCCAGTGGCCTGCGCTCTCCACTGTTGTTCTGGAGCCTCCACTCCCAGTGCCCTTATAATCTATTATCCGCAACAATTTCAGTTCTAGTCCAGTGATGGTCCAGTGACATACTGAGTACTACACTAGGTATTAGCCAGGCCATTCACTAAGGCCCAGTCTGGTGAAGCATTCATTTCAATGGGGATACTCAGGTGCTGAACTTCATGCACATATTTAAATATTCATGGCCTAACTTCACTCCTGTTGTCAGCAGGAGAAAAAAAACTTTTGTAGTGATAATCAAGAGAGCCCATTTAAGACAGTTTGTCAAACTGATTATCACTACAAAAGTTTTTTTTCTCCTGATAACAGGCCATCTTAATTAATTAGCCTCTTAGAGTTGGTTGGGCAACTCCCACCTTTTCATGTTCTCTGTATGTATATATATCTCCTCACTATATGTTCCATTCTATGCATCCGATGAAGTGGGCTGTAACTCACGAAAGCTTATGCTCAAATAAATTTGTTAGTCTCTAAGGTGCCACGAGTACTCCTGTTCTTTTTTCTCAGGAGTAATGACATACATATTTTAGTGTGTTGCAGCTAGACATTTAACTATGCTGTTGCCAGACATGGGTAGATGGTTTGATTAGCCTATGTACATATACTGGCCATTGAGCAGCTGTCAGAAGTGTTAATAGATTTAAAATATAACACCAGTGCCATGATAGAGAGTCTTTTATACCACTGCAGAAAAGAAGGTGGAATAAATTTCTGGTAAATTATGGCCTTTTTCCATTTAGGAAAAGTAATTGTGAACTGTTACTAGGACAATAAGGCATTGAAGAATGGCACTTAGTATATTTTTAAATCTCTGTTCAAACACATAAAGGAGATTTCAAATGGGAAAAGAGATGTTGCAGGATAAGGTAAAAATTATTTATATTGTGGGAGTACCCAAATGCTCTGGTGAGGATGGGCCCTGTTGTGCTAGGTGCAGTATAGATACCTAGGAAAACAGTTCCTGTCTTGAAGAGCTTACTTTTTTTCGTCATTTTAGATTGTAAGAGTTGAGAAGGCAAGAGATACAGACAAAGTGACTGGGATGATGGCAAGGCTGTATTGTTGTAGAACAAGATTCATGAAGCAGAGAAGAAGGGATAGAATGAAATTATGATTCTAAATTTAGAGTTCCAGAAAATATGGAATGGGGATCCAGATATACGTCACACAGAAAATTATCTAAAAGTTTCCTTTTGCATTAGTTAGTTAGGGTTAGCTAAGAGAGATGCAGCCAAGATCATTGTCTTTGCCTGTTCCTCAAATATTATTGTGGGCAAATAAATAACTTTTAGTATGAAGAGGCACTCTTGAAGCTGGAAGAAAGATAGGAGTTTGGAAATGTATCAATTTTTCTGACTTCTGGCATTGTGCTTTGGTTCATCTAAATGTTTTCTTGTTTCACAATTTTATAACTTTTTCTGGATTATAGATTAGTAAAATCTACAAAGTCAGAATTTATGAAGAAACTAGCTTTTGCTGTACATAGTAAATTTTTGGGGGAGGGACAGTGGCTTTGTATGCTTGTACAGAGCATATCACAATGGGATCCTGGTCCATGTCTGGTGTGTCAAAGCATTATTTCAGTAGAAACAATAAATACTAGTAATAAAGTCTCTATGAAGAATGACTTGGAGCAGTGTTACACCGAGTAACTCCTTTTATTCAAAAGCAACTACAAAATGCTCTTATTATCAATGGATTTTCTATTCCTGGCGGTGAGGACGGAAAGGGAAGGTATTCAACCCAGATCTCCAGGCATTATATTTGAAGGCTTGGGCGATAGGTCTTTGACAGAAATAGAAAGATTGTGCTATTTGAGGTGCAAAGAGTTTTAAATAATGCCAGAAAACTATCAACTAGAAAAAAATTAGTTCAAGTGGAAGGAGTTGTTTTGTAGACAAGTGGGAGAGGTGCTGACCCAGTTTCAGCTCCAGTACCATTTATTCTGGAATATCAGTTACAATTAAAAATAAATGAGTTGTATCTGCCCTTTAAGGTTCATTTAGCAGCATACCATACTCAAGTTAATGGCAAATTTATTTATTCACATAGGTTGGTCAGGAACTTTTTGAAAGGACTATCCTGCATCACCCAGTGTGGGACCCTGTTCCTTCATGGTATTTCATTTAGTTTTGATACAGCTGATGTTGCTACCATTTGAACATATAATGAGCTGCTCTTTGTTCTATTTCTGTGAAGACAGCTTTTTTATAATAGCGATTCCTTCTGCAAGAAGAATTAGTGAACTACCTGCATTTGTGGTGGACTCCTGTGATGCAGTGTAAGAGAGAGATGACCATTTATATTACTGTAACAATAGTAACAAGTTTCCATAAATCTTATACAAACTGTATCATGTAAGATAGCAATGGAAAAATTAGTGCCTATCTAGTATGGTTATGCTGGTTAAATCCATGCATCATCTCTGTATCTGAAGTTATGAAGATTGGCTCTACATTTGTATCTGAAATCTATGTTGTATTCCTAGGTGATACCCACCCGATAGAAGTGATACTGGAAGTATGCAATCAGTCAATAGCCAAGATGGGGGGAAAAAAGCAAAACCACCAAATACAGTACAGTGCTGTGTTAAATGTAAACAACTAAACAAATAAAGGGAAAGTTTGGGGGGGAAAGGTAAGGAAACTGTTTCTGTGCTTGTTTCATTTAAATAATGGTTAAAAGGAGCAATTTTCTTTTGCCTAATAAAGTTTCAAAGGCAACTGTGTTAAATTAATGCTCAGTTGTAAACTTTTCAAAGAAGAATGATAACGTTTTGTTCAGAGTTATGAACAACCTCCATTCCTGAGGTGTTCATAACTGATGTTCTACTGTACTATGAGACTTAAACCCCCCCACTAAAGGCTATATGTAATAAGTTTCTGGCCTAGTTGTTTTAATACTGTTTATATACACCAAGACATTTTGGATGTTGTAGTAAAAACCTTGTTAAAGATGACTTTTCTCTTGCTCAGCTCAAAAGGATTAAACATAGCTATTTCTTTTGGGTAGTCTCCCATCAGGGTATGCTTCCTGTATATGTCTCACTGGGAATGAAGTTGTGGAAGCTGGAACATCAGGGCAGCTGAAGGCTACTTATTGATGCCGAGCTCTTTATGATGTTTCTAATTGGGCAGATGAATCTGACCTTGATCTGAGAGAGGCTTCTTGAAGCTGTCAGTTAAACTGATTTAGTGTTTTCTACAGGTTTTTTTTTTTTTTTTTTCCATTTCATGTACTTAAACCAGTATGTAGCTGAGACATAGATGCTGGAACTAGGAGTGCTGCCATACTCCCTGGCGTGAAGTGGCTTCCATTTTATGGCATTTACAGTTGGGTTCAATGGCTCTCAGCACCCCCACTATAAAAATTGTTCTAGCGCCCCTGAACTGAGATCTTATACTATAACAGTTTTAAACGTATTCATGCAAACAAATGCTTATTGTAGTTAAATATTTTCTTTAGTAATTATCTTTGTAGTTTCTAAAAATCAAAATTGTAATATTGGAATTTTAAAAGTAATTATCATGGTTGTTAAAACATGACTTATGATGTTAGATTCCAGTCCTGCTCAAACTTAACATGTCCTTATTTTGCATTATTGACCGATTTTCTCCCCCCCCCCTTTTCGTGGGAGCAAGTTTATAAAAGCAGACTGCAAATTACTTATTTTAAGAATCAATTTTTGATTTTATATATAAAGGCCAAAAGTATAACTAGGTTAAAAATAAGTTCACGAAGTATATACCCAGCCAAGATGGTCTGGGACGCAACCCCATGCTCCTGGTGTCCCAAAATCTCTGACTGCTAGAAGCTAGGACTGGGTGACAAGGAATGGATCGCTTGATAAATTAACCTGTTCTGTTCACTGCCTTTGAAGCATCTGGCATTGGACATTGGTGGAAGACAGAATACTGGGCTAGCTGGACCATTGGTCTGACCCAGTGTGGTCATTCCTATGTTCTTCCTGTGGAAGCCCATATTGTGAATGTACTCTTTTCAGCAAGTGTAAGCAGAAAAACAAAAAACCCTGAGTGCTTAGGACATTGTTCTAGGGAACTTTGTGTCTATCCGATTTACTGTTCCTGTTTAACTAGTGGGGAGTGGTCATTTAGCTGCTTTAGATCTCGTAGGCGTGGGCATCGGGTGAAACTTCCTCTCAGGGAGGCTACTTCCTCTCTCGCCTCTTCCACCCATGCCCCCCCCCCACACACTTCACCCCCGCTCCACATCAGTCCTCCCTCCAAGCTCCAACTGTGAAACATGTGAGACACTCCAATTGTTGATTTCGATTCATGTGTCAAGAAGAGGTAGAACGGAGCATTTCCCCAGAGACTAGAGAGAGTTCTTCCTCTCCAGGACCTTTGGAACAGAGACACGAGTTGGACATCTTAGACTTGTCTCAAGTTCTGCAGCCAAAGGGTGGCCAGTGGCTTAAGATGGGTGCCTATGGCACCTCATACCAGCAATAAAAACAGTGCCTGGGATACTAGCTAAATCTGCTTACCACCTTCACTTCAGCCTCAACTTTCACTGTACCATCCCTTTCACCTCCAATGGGCTATTCAGCACCAAGTGACCTGTCTGTGTGCACAGTATTGGAATCCCCCTTGTTCTCGTACGACATAAGCAGTGCTAACTTGGCCGTTGGTCACCAAAACCATGGTACTGCACATAGCAGTTGAGACATTGGGATAATCTACTTTCCCTACCCAGATACAAAGAATGCATGAGAGCCATAGCACATCAGAATGGGTTTCCCAGAACTAGAAGAGGTGTATTTGTTGTCTTCTTCCACATTGAGATGTAGAATGGACTCTTATCCTGCACATGTACCTTCCCCTCCATTGCCACCACTCTTGGGAGTTAAGGAGGTCCTCCAGAGACCTCTCTTTGGGCAGGTGAGTCGTGTGGGTCTCTGAGGGACCAGACTCCCCCTTGTGTGTCCACCAGTCTGGTATCCATATGTTCCTCAATCATTGTCCTACTGGGTGCTCTGAGGTATGCAGCCATATGATTGCAAACAACCATCTTTTGCTCCCACCTTCCCGTAAGAGTGAGAAGGATCAACAGGCAGAGGTGGAGGAAAAATTTACCCCAGCAGCAATTTTATCATCCTCCCCTGATGAAGCCATAAGTCCCTTTTATGTCTTGTCCTGCAGATGTCTTTGAGGGGTTCCAAGATCCGATGATATGCATTGCTGGGACCCTTGATGTCCCATTGGAAGTAGTGCAAGAGAAGTCTCACAAGCCACTAGACATTTGCATGTTTCCATGCCTAGGAAACTTGCTATGCTTATTAATGAAGGATTTTTACAGCCTGCTAAGGACTTTTGTGGCAGGCTTCAGCATCATCAGTGCCTGCAACTTTCAAGAGGGTACATACGCAGAACCAAGTTACTCCTAAGGGCTTTGAGTACTCTGATTTTCATCTGCTGTCAGGCTGTTGTCGTAGTGGCTGTTCGGGAAAGATCTTAACAGAAGGGGCCTCCTAAAACAACACCGAGGGAAAAGGATCCTAAGAAACTCTCTGTTTGTCCCCCCCCAAAAAATAAAAATAAAAATAAGTCTAATCTTTTGGTCCTCTCCAGATGTGCATTGCTTACCACTAGGTGCTTTTGGCAAAATGACTTTCCATACTGGGATAAATTCTCACTTTCTTTTGGAAAGATTCCTTTAGAAGTACAGGGAAGAATTAAAATCCATAATGCTAGAAGTGAAGCTGATGGCTGCCACTTTCTTGGAGGCTGCTTTAGATGCACCTGATACGTCTACACGCACCATTGTCACATTTGAGGTATCAAAATTCTTCTGGCTCCAGTCATTGGGAATACCCTTTGAGATCCAAACGATGATAAATAATCTTCCATTTGAGGGTCATGACTTCTTCAGCTCAAAGACTGATGAAGCCCTCTACTCATTAAGAACTTGAGAATGAACCGGTTTGCATGGTTCTCAATGGGCTTACATACTGCCACCCCAAGAAGAAAACAAGCCAGATCTCAAACCTCCTTCAGACCACGTCTTCATACTATAATCAACGACAGAAGGCATCAGTGTCTGGACCAAAGCATGAGCGGTGTGGCCTAGTGGTTGGAGCGAGGTGAAATGAGGAACAAGAGCTGAGAAGTGGAGCCTGGAGTCAGGAATCAGGAGTCAAGAGACCAGAGTCAGGAGCTGTAGTCAAGGGTTGGAACTGGGGTAAATGGGTGAATCAGGAAATCAGACTGGAGCAAGGGTTTGGAGGCTTGGTGAGATCAAGGCTGGAGTAGGGCTGAGAAGGAGGCAGGCCCAGGGATGATTGCAGCTGTGGACGAAGGGTTGAGCAGCCAATGACATGCTGGTGCTGCTGGCTTAAGAGCATGTCTGCTGGCTTCCTTCAGCCAATCATATGGTTCTGTTGTAGCCCATCTGCGCTTATTAGTCTGCCTGGAGATGGAATTAGCTAGTCTCAGGCTCAGCTGCAGGCAGGCCCTCATTCCTGACAATCAGAGGCACTGAAAAAAAAGGAGCGGTTCCAGTTCAGATTACCCATCACCTCTTCCTCAGCTACACCAAACTTAATCTTCCTCTTGACAGCCGATGTCATGGCACAGTTGAGAGCTTGCCAGAACCTTTGAAGTATGACTGTCAATTTGCCCCCCAGCCCTCCACCATCCTCCTTTTTGCAGATGCCTTTTTTTTTTTTTTTTAAATCAGGAATGCTAGACTGAGATCACTGCAGACCAGTGGGTCACAGAGTGTGTCATGCCATTCTAGTCTCTTCCTACCCTTACTTCTCACCCCTCTTCAGTGACCCTCCTCCCAAGATATTATTGAAATAGGAGGTGGATTTTCTTGCATCTCAGAAGTGCCCTTAGAATTCAGGGGCAGGAAGTTTGATACCCATGATTTTTTCATTCTAAAGAAGATAGGAAGATGATCTTTGATGTCTCAACAGGTTCATCCATCAGTGCATATTCAGGATGGTGCCTTTGACTTCTGTAATTCCCTCACTGGATCCTCAAGATGTCTGTTTTCTTATTTTCATACTCTAAGGTCACAGGAAATAACTCACAATCCAAGTAGGAACATCTCACTACCAGTACCGCGTCCTACCCTTTGGTCTTTCCACAACACAAGGTTAATTACCAAGTGGTTGGCAGTTGTGGAAACTTATCTAAGGATCCAGTTCTACCCATAGCTCAACAACTGGCTGATCTAAGTAAATGAAAAGCTATTAGGTTGGTTTGACAGTGTTTGTTCTTGACAAATCCATGCTGACTGTTACTTATCAGCTTAATATCTTCTAGGTGTTTGCAAATTGATTGCTTGATTATTTGCTCCATTATCTTTTCGGGTACTGAAGTTAAGATGACTGATCTGTAATGCCCCAGGTTGTCCTTATTTCCCTTTTTATAGATGGGCATTATATTTGCCCTTTTCCAATCCTCTGGAATCTCTCCTGTCTTCCATTACTTTTTGAAGATAATAGCTAATGGCTCAGATATCTCTTCAGTCAGCTCCATGAGTATTCTAGGGTGTATTTCATCAGGACCTGTTGACTTGAAGACATCTAATTTGTCTTAAGTAATTTTTAACTTGTTTTTTCCTTATTTTAGCATCTGATCCTACCTCATTTTCACTGGCATTCACTATGTTGGACATCCATTCACTATGTTAGACATCCAATCACTACTAACCTTTTTGGTGAAAACTGAAACAAAAAAGTCATTTGGCACTTCTGCCATTTCCACACTTTCTCTTATTGATTCTCCTCCCCCCCCCTTTTATTGAGTAATGGGTCTACCTTGTCCCTTGGTCTTCCTCTTGCTTTTAATGTATTTGTAGATTGTTCTCTTGTTACCCTTCATGTCTGTAGCTAGTTTAATCTTGTTTTGTGCTGTGGGCTTTCTAATTTTTGTCCATATATACTTGTGCTATTTATATTGTTTGTTCTTTGTCTCACTACATCTTTATGAAACTGCTTCGGCATCACAGTTTTTTTTTTTCTTGGAGGGCATTAAATTAAAAATTATATCTTCAAAGTGGCCACTACTCCCTGGAGGTAGTTGATAGTAATTGGCGTCCTACCTTCAGCACGTCAAATAGAAACACTGTGTACAAACAGACCTCTTTCAATGATGAGCTAATTTGTGTTCCCTCAGAACAGGAGGCCAGGTTGGTGGTAATGAAGATCTAGGAATATGCAGAGGATAATCACTATGTTGCGACACTCAAGGTAAACTACCTGTATTGATATTTAAAAACAAATAAAATAAAAAAAACCACAAAGCATCTTTGCAGTTCAGCCTTCTCAGTGCAGTTGGCAGCGTGTCAGTCTCATAATCTGAAGGTCCTGAGTACAAGCCTCAGAGAGGGCAACTGTTTTACTGGGGGGAGGGATAGCTCAGTGGTCTGAGCATTGGCCTGCTAAACCCAGGGTTGTGAGTTCAATCCTTGAGGTGGCCATTTAGGGATCAGCAAAAATCTGTCTGGGGATTGGTCCTGCTTTGAGCAGGGGGTTGGACTAGATGACCTCCTGAGGTCCCTTCCAACCCTGATATTCTATGATTCTAAGTCTGGTCCATGCATGAGATTACTCCTGAGAGCATTTTGTGCCAACAAATTTAAAATTCTGCACACAATATTTTAAAATTCTGCAAATTTTATTTGTCAAATAAATGTGAGGCTCCAGCATGTCATTGAGGAGCACAGGCCACTGGCTGCACAGAGGTGGGAGATCCTCAGTGCAGCTTTCTCTCCCTCCCGCCCCCCCCCTTCCCCGACATGGACTCAGAGGTGAGCTTGCACCCAACCGTGACACCAGCACAAGAACTGGGCCTGCCCCAGAAACACCCCAGAGCCCTGCCCCTCTATGCCAGGTGCACCAGGTGTGGGCTGGCAGGATCCAAGTGTTGAGGGGCTTAGTATAGGGGGATCCAAGTGTGAGTTGAGAGGGTTCTTTGTGGGGCAATCTCGGTGTGAGTGGCTGAGTGGGGGATCTGGGTGCGGGGTGGAGATCTGGATACACGGGCTTGTTGGGGGGGTTCTGGGTGAAACAGTAATGGGACTCGGGGGTGTGTGTGTCCACGTGAAGGTGGTTGGGGCTCAGCAGGGAGGGTCTGCGAAGGGGGGGATAGAGCTTGGCGGGGTGTCTGGGTGTGGGGAGCTCACTGAGGGGTCCAGATGCTGGGGGAGTGGGGCTCAGTGGGATGGGGATCCTGGTACAGCTGCTTGTGGCTCGATGGGATGGGGATCTGGGTATAGGTTGCGCCTTGGGGTGTTCCAGGTGCAGGCGGAGTGGGGCTCATCAGGAGGGGGTTCTGAGTGTGGGGCGGCGAGGCTTAGCTGGAGGGTGTAGGTATGAGGGGGGTCTGGATGCATGGGGGTTGGGCGGATGGGGAGCAGCTCCCTATACAGGGATCCCTCCCACTGCAGCTAAGGAGCGATGGGTGTGGGGAAGGGGGAATTTGCAGTGCTTCCTACAGATGGGGGAGAAATCTGGGGCTGGGTTTGACCCAGCCCCAGATGCCATGCAGGGGAAGAGGAAGTCCCATCCTCCACAGCCTGGCTGGGACTAGCATGTGAGCCCAGCGCAAGGGTAGGAGCCACCAGCCGGGTCTTCCCCAGTCGCGCCATCTGCCCCACAGTGACTTACTTCTTTGCCGGCTGCCGTAGGCACCTGAAACATACTGCTGGGGAGAGTCGCGTGCCCGCTTTTGTGGCTTCCCTTTGCTTCCCCATCATTTTTCTGCGGGGAAGCAAAGAAGTTTGCGGGAGCCATTAATTCTGCGCATGCGCAGTGGCGCAGAATTCCCCCAGGAATAAAGATAGCTAATGTAACAACCAAAGCAATGAAATAAGTTGAGGAATGAAAAAGTACTCAACTTCTCCCCCACTTATAGGCACACTCCTCAACTCTAGCACAGCCACTAATCACAACAAATAATGCATCACAACTTTAACTCTGTCTTATTGGGAATGCTAATTCTCCCCTACCCTTTTTCCCCAAACTCCCTGCCACCACAGAGACTGAATTTCTCCACTACCATGCTTACATTCTCTCATGTTTGGGGACTAGGGTGTTTCCTGGGGCCTCTGTATGTCTTGCCTTTTTTTCCTTCTTGGTCAGAAACTTGCCTGCTTTCAATGATTATGTTGGCCCAGTGACTCAGAGGAACTCAAAGTTCTCTTGTTCTTGTCTCTGTTCCTTTTTCCTAATAAGCGTTCCAGGTTTTTCTGTAGCCAATTTTTATTGGCTGGCTTAGCCACCATTTCCTTTTTTGCAAATTCAGATTGTTGATTTGAAAGTCTGCCAAATGGTATGTTGGTGAACAAAAGTAACCAAAGCTTCTTTTTTATTTATGATTAATAACATTAATATTTCTCTTTATAAAGGATAGGATCTTCAACAGCGCAACAGCTACTTTGACAAAAATTAGGCTGTTCTGGAGCTGACTGAACACTTTCACGAGCTGTGCTCCTGGGCTGGTTTGGGACTTTGTCAAAGATCCTGGTGTTCATCAAAATAGCTGTTTCTTTGTCAGAGAGCCTCATCCAAGAAGCAACACAAATACTGCAGGAGTCCTTTTCCCCCAGCTTGCTTCAAAGCTTTTCCCCTCTAGCTTATTTTAAAAGCTTCCATATGCCATGTTATCCAACAGAAGTAGCTGACATGTCATCCATCAGCTCTGTCGTGCAGAAGTTTTCAGTTATGGTGACTAACACTATTTTTCTTTGTGTTAATAAAATAATTATGTATCACCAGGAAGAGGGAGACCCTAAATCTGACTATATACACATTTTAAACTTTCTACTGTCTGTAGCTTTTAAGGTATAGGGGGCCCAAAAGTTGAAATTAAAAATTTTAACTTCTTTAAAATTTATTTTTAATTGATTAGAACTCAAACTAAGATTTACTCAGACTGTGTGTTGTAAATTTGGGGTTAAATTGTTTTTCTAACAAAACAGAGGCTGAATTCTTGCCTATTTATGTAGATTATTATAGGCCCTCATTTCCATAATCTGAGCACCTCACAGTCTCTAATTTATCTCTGAACTCCCCTGTGAGGTAGGGAAATATTACTTATCCCCATGTTACAGATGGGGCACTAAGAGTAGTCTGTATTGCAGAGGGTAGGTATGATTCCCCGTGCAGGTAAATACTCGTGCTAGCTCTACTTGTCCTAGTGCACTAAAAGTAGCAGTGTGGACAAGATGGCTGAGGTGACAGCTCTGTCTTGCCACCTGAGTTTGGAATCAGGCGGTTAGCATGAGCTGCTGCCCAGGCTGCTATTGTGCTAGCTTGCATCTGTCAGCCTGCCCTGGGAATCACACCTCCCAGCTGCAGGGCAGACATACTCTTAACCTGAGATGCAGACTCTGTCTTGCTCAAGGTCCCATAGGGGGCCTGTGGTGGAGCAGGGTATTCAGCCCAAGTCTCAAACTAGCACCGTAAACCATCCTTCCTCTTAACTTCGATTATAGTGTTGCTACTGCTTCTCCAATGTCAACTTCATGTTTGAAGGACATCTGTGATCTGGTCCTGGGATAAAGACCTTAATGCCATCTTGTGTCTATGACCATACCTTCATTTCTTTTTCGGGATCCGGGGGGGGGGGGGGGGGGGAGGAGAGGATGGGGGGGGGAGAGAGAGTGAGTTGTTCAGGAGATTTGAGTGTTTAGTCTGTGTCCCTGACTGATAGCCCTCTATAGCATCTGTTTCCCATCTGGTTCTTTTTCAGAGGAGTTCATCTTTTAATATTTTTGACAGTGGATAGCAGGTTGCTTCATAGTATAAATCCTCCTATTTCTTCCTGTGATCTCACTTTGGTCCAAGTCAATTTGATACATCATTCCTTTTAACCCCAAAGAGATGTCCATTTGCTTAGCTATCAAGAGCAGTTGTAGGGCCTTGGAAAGAATAGTGGGGACCAGAATTTTTCTTTGTTTCCCTTAATTGTTTTTCTGCTGAGACAAGATAACTCATGGTGGTTAATCATAGTTACTGGCAGTCAAACTTCTTATTAGGCTATTCATCTGAAGCTTGGTAGCCATCAAGCTGGTGTTGCCATCAGGTCTCTGAGCTTAGTTTTCTAGTCTTCCTCTCCTAAACGTGCTGTGTAAAACGGTTGTGTGGTCTGGCATTGGAGTATTCCAGTAAAAGTAATTAACAGAAATATCCCTTTGTGGATTGATAGATACGTGTTGTTAAACTGATGATATAATGAACTTCCCCTGCCTTTCAAATATATTGGAGTTATATCTGTCTGTTTCAACTACGCTTAAATTTTCTGGTAGCTGAGTCATTTTCACAGAGTACTCTTTAATACTTTGTTTCCCAACACTGTGAAGATGTAATTTTCAGAATACAATAAAAGTAACTGTCTTCATATTAAAAATAAGTGAATGATACAGAGGTTCTGATGTGCCTAGGGCACAATGATCATGGATTAAGTAATTTATTCCCAGTATCATTCCCTTTCCTTTAGCCATTTGTAGTATAGTATGTCCTGCCAAACCACTAAGTGAACTTAAAGCTTAACTGAAAAACAATTTTGTTAAATGTATAATGACTGTCAGGCAATTCTGACAGGTTCAAGATCTCTTAGTGTTCTGAAATTGTGATATCCCCATTATGTTGCTATTTTTCAATCTGCTGCTGAAATACTAGTATGATTAAGGCCACTTTGGACAGGATGGCCAGTTTAAGAAATCCTTTGCGCCTCTTTTTACAAGTCTTGTTGAATTTGTTAGAAGATAGCAGCAGCTGTTTAATATTCATCCTTTTCAGTGTGGTGGTGATGATCCACATATATCTTATTACATGATTTTATTTAGCCACCTAAACCATAGTTTCAGTATAGAGTTACTTGAGATAAATTGTTTTTCTTGTCTTGACCCATCAAAATGCTGTATTCTCATTTTATACATGGCTTTAAAGTGTATATGGAAAGTTCAAAAGACGTACATCACTTTTTATACATTTGGCTTTTGAAAACTTACCATTGTATAAATGTTCCTTGCATTGCGGGGATACAGTTGTGAAAACAGTGGGTTTTTTTAAATCTGACTGACTAAATCTCTAGCTGATGATAATAGTAAAGTTTAAATTTAGCATCAAATTGAATTACCAGTTCAGTCTTTTAAAAATTTGCTGGTTTTTTTTTTTTCACTTCTTGTAATTTTATAAAATGAGGAACATAGTAGCTAAAGACTACTTTCTGTATTTTCTGTAGCCAGTACTGTATCATTTAGACTGAAATTTCCCTTGTGTACTCAATAAATCATGACTGCGTTTTTGGTATGTTTGAAATTCAGTTTGTCCATTCTTGAGATGTGTGTGTGAAAGGTCTTGTTCAATACTTTAAGTGCTTATTTTGCACCTCTAATTTAAAAGGCATTTTTGTAAAACTTCAAACTCCTCTTGGTCTTCAGTGAGAAGTTTTAAAGAAACTTGGTTATCCAAATTGTTTTTATAAGTATTAGAAATTTATATTTTTGACTACATGGTATGTGATTTTTCTGTTAATTCAGAGTAGTTCACTGCTTCAGAAACAAGATTTTTTTTTTCTTGGCACATGCATTTTGAAATATAATTGGTCCCCCGCAATTTAACTCACATCTTTTTAAAATATTTTTCTTTTTCAAGATGGCAGTGGCAATGTCCCAGTAGTATTGGCAGCTTTTTTGTTTTGTCATCTTCTTCCCTGGGATCAAAATTTAAACTCTGTATAATATGCAAGTTTCTCTACACTCTGGGATGCAGAGCCCAGTCTAGTCCACAGAACATTGCACTACACTGCTGTCTACTTCTGTTTGACGAATAATGCTAGTATTTTTCTTTAAAAACACCCTCCTCTCCCTCAAAAGTACAAAACATTGTTAATGAAATTTTGTTAAGAATTTAGCAAACATACAGTTCAGTAACTAACATCCCTCATCATACAAAGTTGCTTAACATCATTATCCTATAGTATCTCGTATACAATTTCAGTATATCATAGTCCCTTCTCCACATCAGATGTGGCCTTCCAGACAAACTCTGAAGAGACTTCTGCATGTTAACCCCCCAAGTCCAATATATCTTTCTCTGAGTTCTCAGTTTGAGCTTTACTTTGACTGACTCATTCAGATAGGGAGGCTAATTCCTCCAGCCTTCAGAGGCAGAGCCAATTTTTAAAAACCCCCATACAGATCCTTTTCCACCAGGAAAATGGCCTGGTTATGACAATAGCTTCCTCTAATTATTCCCTAGATATCACCTAGACTAGACACTTTTCTTTCTCAATCTTCCTTGAAACACTGAAGTCATCAGTAGCTTTTGAAAATTTGGGATAGTAGCCTGCATGACCATTCATTGAAGTTCGACAGAGCCTTGCAAATGATCAAGAAATGTCTGAAATACAAGAGCAAAACAACTTCCTTTTGTGGATTACTTACATTTCCCCAGGTTACAGGAACTGAAAAGGGACAGGGTGGCTTACGGAAGATAAACGTGAAAAATAAAACAACGAAATGTTCTCTTGTCTGTTATGTCAGAATAATAATAAAAAAAACAAACAAAACTCTATTTAAAAGTGTAAAAAATTTAATGCCTCATGTGGTAAAACCTGCAGAATATAATAGGATAGAATATAACTTAGTGTTCACCTTTTCTCCCTTAATCACTCTCATATCTCCAGTTACCCTTTGTCAGCCATTAGATACTGAACATAAAAACAAACAGAAAACCCCCACGGCTTTGGAAGGGAATTATATGAAATGAAGTTTTATTTTTTACACAACCATGAAGCAGTATGTTGTTAAAATATGAGGGTAAGAAGTAAGTGAATCTGTTAGGTAGGCCACAATTTATATCAGAACATGAAAACGTCAGGAGACATCACAGCTCAATTGATCAGGTGAAGAGTAGAATGAGGGTGAATCTCCTTAGTAATGTATTAAAAATTGTTTTTCTTAGTCTCTTTTCAGTTTCATCCTTTCCATATAGTGCAAGAGGTCTGCTGCTGCGGCGGTGTTCAAACCCATATTTCTTAACTGATAACACTTAATACATAATAGCCAAAAATTCTTCATAGGGGAATGTTTTCAATTGTTCTCTTGTATAGAATGTACCCCCACCCCAATTTATCAGAGAAATTTATTTTGTCCACATCTCTCAAATGAACTGTAGCAACACAGTATTAAAGGGTATTTATTTAAAAAAATATAAACTCAGCAGTGAAAAGCTAATATGACATTTTGGAGATAAATATTTGATATAAATACATTATGAATTTATACAGCAGAAAGATCAGAACACTGAAGTGTGAGATGCAGTTGCTATGTAACGAGAACACGGTCAGTTTATTAACTATGCATCTTGACAACAGATGTCTACACACACAGAGTTACCAATTCTGTATATATGTAACACAGCAGGCATAGGAAGGAAAGTTGTCAGCTTGTCAGAAGAACCATTTGCATTCTCAAAATGGAGTAGAGAACAATTGTATCTCACTTTCAGCTTCTTTTGTCAAGTATGGTTAGACTCCTGGCACTTTAGAAAATAACCTCCTCTCAGTAGCTGTGATTTAGCCAGGTGCTTTATAATGAACTAAATTAAAAGAATCAACATATTTCTTCTGTGTATTGGCAGGTTAGCAGTATGTTTGATTTAACTATGTTTAGTTTTCCCTAAAGTGTATTGAGATTTAAGTTATTGGTACTGAATCCTTGTGGCATTGGAAATCGGGCTAAAGTAACTATAAATACAAATATAACAATGGATAGTTTCTTATCCGCATCTCTAAATAGTAATACAAAGAATTAACTCTTAAAAGCATTACGGAATTAAGCACTATAAACTCTTTGTGTGAAGGGGGGCAGACTTTAAATTTCATTTAACTAAATGTGAAAGTATCAGAATGATATCATTACTGCAGAGAAGCTGCATACTTATAATTGGTTTCCCTGGAAAAAAAGACCATTTTGGTGTCAAATTCTGTAATGATATTCAGAGGCAACACAGTTACTGCTTACATACTGTTAAATGTATGTCAGTCTTTCTTTAGGGTAACGGAGAGAGCTGATAAAGGCTCTTCTTTTTATAGCGGTGATGCTTCTGCTGAGTGTACTCTCAGCAAGTTTCTTGTTTTTGATTTTTATAGAGGAATTCATGACATCTCGGTTTTCTGGGAAATTTATAATTTTACTCACACCTGACTTACACTGCCCATCCAGCTTTAATTTTGTCCCCTAAAATTTTCCAAAATGTACACAAAGGTCAAAATAAATTACTAGGGACAGATAATCTTTTTTTTTTTTTAAATTTGATTTTTGAATTTACATTTTTCTTTTTAAAAATAAACCTATTTAAAATTAAATTTTGACATTGACAGCTTATATTAAGGCCTAATCTTTCTACAACCCATTCAAATCTTTTAAATTCAATTAAAAAATATTCTGCAGCAAATGTGTACTGCTTGAAATTTTAAAGAAAGTCTGATCACTTGAACTCGTAAAAGTCACTGGTGAAACACCTGGAACCAGAGTTTGTTCAAGAGCTGAACCAGTTTTTAATAGCACCAGCATCTTCTGGAGATGCAGGGAGAATTTTTTATCATTTTGTCTGTTCTGTTTGTTTAGTTCAATGACTAATTCATTCATAAAATGATTGGGAGTTGAAAAAGCTTGTTTTCCTCTTCCAGTCTGTGACTAAAAACAAGGTGTGAGAGGATGAGGTCCACTAGTTCTAAAATCTTGAAGGACACTGTGACCAGAAAGGTTTCAGAGTAGCAGCCTTGTTAATCTGTATCCGCAAAAAGAACAGGAGTACTTGTGGCACCTTAGAGACTAACAAATTTATTTGAGCATAAGCTTTCGTGGGCTACAGCCCACTTCATCGGATGCATAGAATGGAACACACAAAGAAGATATTTATACATAAGAGAACATGAAAGGGTGGAAGTAGCCATACCAACTGTAAGAGGCCAATCAATTGAGATGAGCTATCATCAGCAGGAGAAAAAACTTTTGAAGTGATAATCGAGATGACCCATAGAAGGTGTGAGGATACTTAATATGGGAAAATAGATTCAATTACTGTAATGACCCAACCATTCCCAGTCTCTGTTTAAACCTAAGTTAATTGTATCTAATTTGCATATTAATTCAAGTTCAGCAGTCTCTCTTTGGAGTCTGTTTTTGAAGTTTTTTGTTGCAAAATTGCCACCTTCAAGTCTGCCACTGAGTGGTTAGAGAGGTTGAAATGTTCTCCCACTGGTTTTTGAATGTTATGATTCCTGATGTCAGATTTGTGTCCATTTATTCTTTTGCGTAGAGATTGTCCGGTTTGGCCAACGTATATGGCAGAGGGGCATTGCTGGCAGATGATGGCATATATCACATTGGTAGATGTGCAGGTGAACGAGCCCCTGATGGTGTGGCTGATGTGATGAGGTCCTATGATGGTGTCACTTGAATAGATATGTGGACAGAGTTGGCATCGGGCTTTGTTGCAAGGATAGGTTCCTGGGTTAGTGTTTATGTTGTATGGTATACGGTAGCTGGTGAGTATTTGCTTCAGGTTGGGAGACGGTCTGTAAGCGAGGACTGGCCTGTCTCCCAAGATCTGTGAGAGTTAGGGATCATCTTTCAGGATAGGTTGTAGATCTTTGATGATGTGCTGGAGAGGTTTTAGTTGGGGGCTGAAGGTGACGGCTAGTGGCATTCTGTTATTTTCTTCGTTGGGCCTGTCCTGTAGTAGGTGACTCCTGGGTACTCTTCTGGCTCTGTCAATGAAACAATGAGTTCAATTCACAAACTACAGGTAACACTTCCTTTGTTTAGTCAGTAAGTTGTAAATGCAAAAGATGTTTTGACAAAATAACATTTTTCTCATGTATTCAGCATATGAAGGTAGTTTTATTTAACTAATAAAAAACTAAACTGCTGTTTTGTGCATTTTAATTGAATTCTAGTTTTCATCCAAATGCAGCTTGAAAGAAATCAGAAGTAAAATAATTAATCTTCTAGTAAATAAGAAATGCATTATTGACCATTTGCCAACATAAGACTAAATAGGAATCTGAATAAATGTATGTTAAGCTATGTAATTACTTAAATAAATGTCTATAGATATATAGTATAGTCTCCTGACTAGCAAAAAAGTAACATATTTAGTATAAAGGCTATATTTAGTTGCCAATCAACGTACTTTAATGGTTACCAACCATTAAAGGTCAGACCAAGAGTTTTCATGAGTCTGGTCAGAAAAAAAAAAAACCCAGCGAACACACATTGTTTGCTAGAGCAATGGGAAATAACAAACCGTGTTTAACATAGTCTCTCAGGCACTATTCATCCTTGCATTATGACCTGATGGCAAGGCTGAGCTGGGTAAGCATTTTCTCTTCCTTTTCCCCTTCAAGGCCACTCATTAAACATTCTGGCTTTTTTATATAACTGTTATAATTCCTAGATAAAAAGCTATGTTATGTTGCCATTAGCTGAGAATGTGTACAGTAGAGTAGAACCTCAGAGTTATGTTCACCAGAGTTACAAACTGATCAGTCAACCATGCACTTCATTTGGAATCGGAAGTACCAATCAGGCAGCAGAAACAAAAACAATGAAGCAAATAGTGCAAGTACAGTACTGTGTTAAACAAAACTATTGTGCCCCACACTACAAGAAGGATGTGGAAAAATTGGAAAGAGTCCAGCGGAGGGCAAGAAAAATGATTAGGGGTCTGGAGCACATGACTTATGAGGAGAGGCTGAGGGAACTGGGATTGTTTAGTCTCCAGAAGAGAAGAATGAGGTGGGGATTTGATAGCTGCTTTCAACTACCTGAAGGGGGGTTCCAAAGAGGATGGAGCTCGGCTGTTCTCAGTGATGGCAGATGACAGAACAAGGAGCAATGGTCTCAAGTTGCAGTGGGGGAGGTCTAGGTTGGATATTAGGAAACACTGTTTCACTAGGAGGGTGGTGAAGCACTGGAATGCGTTACCTAGGGAGGTGGTGGAATCTCCTTCCTTGGAGGTTTTTAAGGTCCGGCTTGACAAAGCCCTGGCTGGGATGATTTAGTTGGGAATTGGTCCTGCTTTGAGCAGGGGGTTGGACTAGATGACCTCCTGAGGTCCCTTCCAACCCTGATATTCTATGATTCTATGATTTTATATTCAAAGGACCAAGCTGTTCTGCAGATCGATTCAGGTGTTCATAGCGATAGCTGAGAGATTGAAGGGGCTCCTCCTCTCTGCCCAGAGGATTTAGTCTTGGATTACTTCGTGTATCCAGGCATGTTACGACCTCGCAGGAGTCTCTCTTCCACCTAACCTGACTGCTCTCTCCACAAGATCTCAGGCCTGTTTGGATGGTTTCCTAGCTCAAGTCCCTGTTCAAGATGTCTGCAGGGCAGCAACCTGATTCTTGGTGCACACATTCTCCACACACTATGCCATTACCCTACAAGCCAAAGACGATGCCAACTTGGCCACACAGTGTTACAGGCAGCTTGTCCTTGGACTCCGAGCCCACCTCCTGTGCAACTGCTTGTGAGTCACCTATATTGGAATGGACATGTGCATGGACTCGAAGAAAAAATGGTTAACTTTCTGTAGCTGTTCTTTGAGATGTGTTGCACATGTCCATTCCAAGGCCCTGTCTGTTGTCCCCTCTCTTGGAGTTGTCCGTAAGAAGAAACGGAAGGGGTGCAGACTCCGTGGAGCCCCTTATGCTGGCGCTATGAGCATATGGCATGATGGGGTGCTGGAGCTGACCCCACGGATACCAGTAAGGGAAAAAATTCCGGCAGTTGTGGGTGGGTCGCGCATGCACCTATATTGGAATGGACATGTGCAACACATCTCGAAATACAACAGTTACAGACAGGTTAGTAAGTGGTTTTTTTTCCAACTGAAGTTGATTCAATAAGAAATGCTTTTAAGCTCGACAGTTATAAAACAGTGCAGACAACGCATTTCTTTTTCCATGTGTACATAACAATTGTTTGGTTATAATTGGGTAATTTTGGTTTAAAACTACATATTTGCATTTGATGCTGGCTTTCATCAGGATATTAGGGTTTTGAAGGAGGAATATGCTGGTTGGAACAAATAGTTTGGATTTTTCATCTTTTCTAGTAGTTTTTTTACACTGTAGATTTGGATGGCGAATTTGTGTTTAGCTTATCTGTTCTGTTCACGTATACAGCTTAATACACAAGAAAAAGAAGGATGAAAGGGTTCATTTTTAAGCTAGAGTAACTATAAATGAAGAAATGCATGTATCAAGGATGGTAGGGAAATCTTGAATATTGCAAATAGGACCTTCTGAACTGTAATTTCCTGTCGTATACTAAAACTATTTCTGCTGTCTTTGGCTGCTTGCTGCATTGCCGCTACTCTCCACTGAAATGGATAGCACTTTCCGTGGACTGCCCAAATATATATTTCTGTATACTTTAGTAGCAGTTTTACCGTGTAAAGCTATTTTTTAGTTTACTACAAATTGTACTTTAAGTTTGCTTCTGTACAGCTGGAAATATACTTAGAAAGACCTGGTAGATGGCAAATGTCATTCCTGTCATAGAGGAGCCATCTAGTAATGCCACAAGAAGGCCAAGCTACTGGAAACAGGAGATTAGCTTGTTATGAAACATTTATTTTTATTAGTGGCATGATGCCTCATGTCATTACAGCCAACCTTAATTAATGTTTGGTTATAATGTCACTGTTTCAAAATATATTTGTTTGGGAAATCTTGAGGTAACTCGAGTGTGTTGTATTTCTTAATATTAGATAATGTTAAGTAGTTAAAGTAGTCCACTAGAAATACCTTTTTAAAAACTGAATTTAATCAAATAGTTGTCTGGATCCCAAATCACTGAAGTTTTATTGCTGCAAGTGGCAGTTCATTTTATGTTCCCCAACTTTAAGACATACATTTTATGGCCAGTAGGGGGAGGCACTGGCTCCTCTTATTTCTCAACATAAGTTTTCCATGTTCCCATTTAACTTGAATTATAGAAACACTGTTTGCATTTATACTCTTCTGTTTACTGGTTTGGAAGGAATCTTACATCTCCTTAGCTCTACCACCTTGTTGTGTTTCACCTGAACAGTAAGTGTATATTATGTGAACTAGCTATAAATGGCATCTGAAACTATTATCTTACTCTGACTGCAGTGAATATGTTCAGTCTTTCATTTTTCTAAAAAAACTTCTTAAACAAATGATACAGTAGATAGGCAAATATGACCTGATACTTAGGTCCATATTTATCAGTTAATATTGGTGTGAGGTGTGGGGGAGAGAGGAAGCAATGTGGAGTTACATTTTAATTTATAGATGTCGTATGGATATTTAGGAACCTTCAGTATTGAACTTTTCTATAATACTTGTTCTGATTGAGTTAATGAAATTTAGCTTTAAAGGCAAATGAAGTATGATGTATATTTTTATCTAGGATGTTACTGTGTACAAAACTTAATTTTCATAAGATTGTTAATTTAAGTCTTTTACCAATAAAGCATTTACAGTACAACCTCAGAGTTACAAACAAAAACCACATACCTCATTTGGAACTGGAAGTACACAATCAGGCAGTAGACGACCAAAAAAAACTAAGCAAATGCTGCTTAGTATAGTACTGTGTTAAACAAACTACTTTTTTTTTAAAAAAAAAGTAAAGGTAAAATATTTTTGGCAAGGTAAGGTAACTTTCTGTGCTTGTTTCATTTAACTTAAGATGCTTAAAAGCAGCATTTTTCTTCTGCATAGTAATGTTTCAAAGCTGTATTAAGTCAATGTTCAGTTGTAAACTTTTAAAAGAACAATCATAAAACTTTTTGTTCAGAGTTACAAACAACCTCCATTCCTGACAAATTCGTAACTCTGAGGTTCTACTGTATAACTGATTTATTTAAAATAAAACAATAGATAATCTCCTAATTAAATTCTTAATAAAAGTAGTGTAAGTATCAGTTTTCATAACAGCACTCTATTCCATCTTCATCTGTCGAGAGTACAGCATATGCTTGGAAAACTGACACATTGCTGAAGCCTGGTTAAATTTGTAAATGTAAAAGTTGTTCAGGCATATTTTTTAAAAAGTATAAATCTCAAGTACTTAAGACATTCTCTCACTTCACAAATAAAATTCAGAAGTGTTTTCCTTTATGAATTTTTAAGTTAGTTCTCAGCTCAGACATTTGTTCTTTGAGGAAGAACACTAGTTATACTTTATAGTTTTAAAATATGGAATGTGTTAATTTCATTTCTGACATATGATACTGATAAATAATTTGATGTGCTCACTGTGACCTCCCTTTGAAGTCAAAGGCCAAATTCCTATTGACTTGAATGATGTAAGATTATGCTCTGTTGTTTGTAAAGTAAGTCGTATATGTCATAGAAGTGTAAGAATTGTTTGACCTACCAAGATGAGTTACCCAGAACACTGATACTTGCTTAATTACTGGTGTGGGAGAGGGGGCAAATACTTTGTGAACTGTAGCCAGGGTGAGGTTTAAGCAATTAAACTGAGAGAAAATTTTTTTGAATATAGCGTTCATGATGAGGAATATTAATGCAATAGCATGGAAATGCAATGACTGTCCTTTGTTCCCCTTTACCTTCCTCACTTAGAGAGAACAGGAAACCATTCTGTAAATGCCAGCCAATGAGTCATTTTAGCATACTGTAGTAGAAACCTTGTCAATAAATATGGTACAGAAATCCATTTGCTTATTAAACAAAATTGCTTTGTCTGGTTAGGTCTTAGCTGGAGTATCCAATTTTGGTAACCAGTGTATAGAAAGGATGTAGAGAAACTGCAAGGGATCAGGTGAGCGACAAAGATCAAAGGGATGGAGTGCAAGCCATCTGAGCAAAGGCTGAAGGAATTGGGTATGTTTAGTTTGGAAAATAGGAGATTAAGAGGAGGGGACATGATAGTGGTCTTCAAATACTTGAAAGGCTGCCATTAAAAAAGATGGAGAAAAATTGTTATCTCTTGCCACAGAGGGCAGGACAAGAGCCAGTGGGTTCAAACTAGAGCATAGCAGATTTAGATTAAATCTCAGGAAAAACTTTCTAATTGTAAGACAATGGAACAGACTACCTAGGAAGGTTGTGGAAGCTCCTTCACTTAAGGTTTTCAAAAGGAGTCTGGATAGCCATCTGTCTTGGATGGTTCAGCCACAACAAATCCTGCATCTTGGCAGGAGGTTAGACTAGATGATCCTTGTGGTCCCTTCTAACCGTATGATTCTATGAAAAACTTACCAAACTCAGTCTTGAAGCCAGTTAGGGTTTTTTTCCCCACTGCTTCCATTGGAAGGCTATTCCAGAACTTTACTCCTTTGATGGTTAGAAACCTTTGTCTAATTTTAAGTCTAAACTTGTTGATGGCCAGCTTATATCCATATGTTCTTGTGTCAGCGTTGGCACTTAAATTAAAACTCCTCTCCCTCCCTGGTATTCATCCCTCTGATGTATTTATAGAAAGCGATCATATGTCCCCTCAGCCTTCTTGTGGTTAAGCTAAACAAGCCGAGCTCTTTCAGTCTCCTCTTGAAAGGTATGTTTTCCATTCCTCAGATCATCCTAGTAGCCCTTCTCTGCACCTGTTCCAGTTTGAATTCATCTTTTTTTAAACACGGGGGACAAGAATTTCACACAGTAGTCCCCTTGAGGTCTCACCAGTGCCTTGTATAATGGCACTAACACTTCCCTGTCTACTTGGAAATAACTTGCCTGATGCATCCTAGGACTGCATTGGCCTTTTTCACAGCCGCATCACATTGGCGGCTCATAGTCATACCATGATCAACCAGTACATGCAAGTCTGTCTTCTCTGTCATTTCCAACTGATGTGTCCCCAGTTCATAGCAAAAATTCTTGTTGTTAGTCCCTAAGTTCGTGACCGTGCGTATTGTACTACTAAATTTCAGCTCATTTCTATTACTCCACTTTACAAGGTCGTCCAGATCTTCTTGTATGATATTCTGGTCCTCCTCCGTATTGGCATTACCTCCCAGCTTTGTGTCATCCGCAGATTTTATCAGTGCAGTCCCACTTTTTGTGCCAAAATAGTAATAAAAATGTTAAATAAGGTTTGTCCCAATACCGATCCGTGAGGAACTCCATTAGTAACCTCCCTCCAACCTGACTGTTCACCTTTCAGTATGACCTGTTGTAGTCTCCCCTTTAACCAGTTTCTTATTCACTTTTCAGTTCTCATATTAATCCCCATCTTCTCCAATTTAACTAATTTTCCCTGTGGAACAGTATCAAATGCCTTACTGAAATCCAGGTAGATTAGATCTACTGGATTTCCTTTGTCTAAAAAATAAATTAATCAAATTTTATGTTTCAGCTTCAAAACAGAATATTTAGATAAAAATACATTTAATTGAGAGTTCCAATCAGCTCTAATTAGAAGATAGCTTGCAACCTTGCTTTAATCAGAAAAAGTATTGCTGAAGGTTTTTGCCCCCCTTCTGCTGGAAAATTGTAACAACAATTGTAGAAACTAGCAAGCTAAAACCAATTATATTTATAAAATATTCCCAATGAGAACTTCTCTTTCATGTCCAGGTCTTCAGTGCCATGTTGCTGAATCTTCAACCTGTACTGCTTCATGGAGGTAGAACAGAGTTGTCCATAACTGGGAGGGCTGGGAAGCCGGGCTTCTCTGAAGACTTTACAAACTACTGTTCTGTCTGCACAGAGCAGGATGGCATTGCAGCATATCCTGCTTCAGAGAGCCAGATCAGTTAAGTAAAGGGTTGGGAATTTTGAGCCTTGGCATTCCTTAGGGATCCCAGTTTGGCTACAGATTTTATTTTAGTGGCTCAGGTTGCTGTGTTGTTTTGTCTGGGCTTGGGGAGGATGGTGAGTGGCTCTTTGAACATGGTTGACTAGCCTGCAGGATGGAAAAAAATCTTTAAATTTCAAAATTGATTTTTTTTATTTTGTTTTTTTTATTTAAATGTCATGCCGTTTTCTTTTTTTAAATCTATTTAAAATAAAATTTGAAATTATGGCAATCAGTATTAAGGCCTTAACCGACTATAGTCTGTTAAAAATCATTTGAATTTAATTTAAAAAATACTAAGTAGTACATGTTTGCTGACAATTTTAAAGAAAGTCAGACTACTGAATTGTGGAATTACTAGCTAACCACATGGAACCAGAACCAGTTTTTGGCAGCACTAGCCTCTTTTGTGGGTGCAGAGAGATTATTTTCTTCATTTCAGTTTATTCTACTAGTGCAGTTCATTCAAAGTTAAGAGTCTGATTGGGAGTTGAAAAAACAGGAAGACTTATTTTCTTTTTCTAATCTGTGACTAAAAACTAGGTGTGGAAGGATGAGATCTACTAGTTCTAAAATCTTGAAGGACATTGTGACCGGAAACCGTTCAATTCACTAACAGATAATACTTCCTTTATTTCATAAATCAGTTGGTTTTAAATGCAAAACGTGTTTTGATAAGCTTACTTTTTCTTATGTATCTAGCATAATTTTAACTAATAAAAATGAATTTAAATGGCTGTTTTATGCATTTTTAAATGAATTCCAGTTTTCATTCAAATAGAGCTTGACATAAATCACATAAAAATAATAACTCAATAAATGGAATATGGTCAGTGACTAATTTCTTAATATAATAAAAAGTAAAAATTAAGAATATGAATAAATGTTAGTTATATAATTGCTTACATGAATGTGTATAGATATAGTATTCTTCTGGTTAACAGAAAGACCAAATTTAGCGTAAAAGTGATATACAGCTGCAAGTCAACATGTTTTGATGATTACTGACTTAATGAGACTTAACCATTCTTTAGAAAAACAATTAAAAAGTGGAAATGTAAAACAAGGTTAAATAGATTATTTAAATTTAGGTTTCCTGGTTGCTGATTTAAATCATGATAATTGGTGATTTAAATAACTGAACTTTAAACTTGATTAATTTTAAGTTAATTTATTCACTTAAAACTTTACGCATGACAGAAACAGTTTCATGCAGGGTGGGAGAGGGTGTATGGGTACTAGGGTAGGAATATGGCAAGGCTGGGTTATAGCAGATTCGATCTCTGCCATACCTAATTCTACTTTGTTTTTAGAGATCTTCCTTTGTAGTTCTAAGTTCTAGTGACAAGCAGCTAAGAATCAGGGACCACAAACGTCTCCCTGATCACTCTCCATCTCCACTGTACCCAAGTTCTGTTCAGATGGGGTGTTGAATTTACACTTAAGTCTTTAGAGATGGACACATTTATATTCTCATAGTATTAATTTGGCTAGTATTCCAGAAAATGTGAAGTATTAAAGGCACGGGTTCCTAAAGTGCTTGAGCCCATGGGACTCTTTTTTTTTCAAATGCATTTATTGATTTTTTTTTTAAATTAAATTGAGCTCTCATGCCTCCCTCCCCTTTTAAACTTCATAGATTCCAAGGCCAGAAAGGAGCAAGGTATATCTGGCACTGATGTGATCATCTAGTCTGACTCCTGTATAACACAGAAAGACCTCAAAGCCATAGAATGTCCTCAAAATAATTCCTAGAGCATATCTTTTAGAAAAATATTCAGTCTTGATTTTGAAATTTCCTGTAATCATGACCTTTGGTGAATTGTTCCAATGGTTAACTACCTTCACCGATTAAAAAAAATTATACCTTATTTCCAATCTGAGTTTGTTTAGCTTCAACTTCCAGCCATTGGATAGTCTGCTACATTGAGGAGCCCATTATCAAATATTAGTTCCCCATGTAGGTAGTTATGGACTATGATCAAGTCACAGCCTAGCTTTCTCATTCTTAGGGCTGGTCTACACTAACGCTGTAAGTTGATCTAAGTCACACTAGCTCAGTTACATAAATTCCGTAACTGAGTTCGACATAACATAGGTTGATTTAGAACGGTGTCTACCCCACACTATGTCGAGAGGAAACACTCTTCCGTCTACATAGCTTCAGCCTTTTGGGGAGGTGGAGTACAGCCGTCGACGGGAGAGTGCTCTCCCATTTACTTAGCGGGTCTTCAGCAGACCTGCTAAATCAACACCACTGCATCCATCGCAGCAGTGGTGATTTACCCGGTAGACATGGCCTTAAGCTAAATAGTGTGAGCTCCTTGACTCTCTCACTGTAAGGCTTTCTAATCCTTCAGTCATTCTCTGGTTCTTCTCTGAGCCCTCTTGGATTGTAGATACGAGAACTGGACACACTATTCTAGTAGTGCTCTCACCATGCCAAATATAACTTGCTGATACTTTGGAGAATTTAGACTGGGATAGACTAGCCAGGTGCAAGTTATCCTTGTAAACTGCTCTTGGCCAGCCTCAGAATAATTTAATATAATTTGCAGGGAAGGAAAAATAGGACAAAGTTTCTGTAAAAGTGTCTTGGACTATCAGCATAGAAATGTTTAACTTCATTCCACTTGATGCATTTCAAAGGTAAAATCCTTCTCAGAAGGACTAGAGAAATTAATTGAAACTACTACACAAAGTATGACTATTAGAGAGACAATACTTTAAGATGCCTTCTGTGTTCTTCTTCTGCTATGGTTAAAAAGGTCTTACTGTACTTCAAATGTTAGTGAACTCTGCTGAAATTTTTGATCACAAAAGGATTACACTTAGGTAATTTTTCTGTAAATTAGGCTAACACACTTTGTATTTTAATAAATATGAGAGTTGGTAATTAGGTACGTCATTTAGTTCTGAGTTTTTATAAACACTCTTTTCCAGTCTTGGAAGTGGCTCTATTAAGTGAGCACAAATATACATTAGGATTTGAGTAGAAGGGTATTGTATTACTCTGTTGCCACTTAGTTTTCTGCTTTAAATTTTTATATACAAAATATTGAGATTTTTGTAAAAGTTAGCATTCAGATGTGTGGCAGGTGAGATGGGGTAAAGAGTTGAGGGTTGGAGAGTGGAGTGAACAACAATTGAGTTTATCCACAAGGAGGTGTAAGTGGGGAAATGTGGGGGGCTAAGTGATAGGAGTTGTGGACATTGAATTATTGAAAGGGTGGAGCTGACGAGAGGCAAGTAGGTGATGTTTCAGGAGATGAGAGGGGGAACTCGGTTTCAGAGAGATGAGAGAAGAAGCAATATTTTGCAAAGACAGAGTTGAGTGAATGGAATTATTGGTGGGTGAGAGGGTTGACCCAGGTTAAAAGTCAAACAAGGAAGTGAGACGGGAGGCTCAGATGGGCTGCCAGCATGGAAGCTGCTGCGGATAAACATCAGCGTTTGTGATGGAAGGGAGAGCTAGATGTCAGTATTTGAGAAGTAGGTGAGTGTGAAGAAGTCAGGTGGGCAGGAGATAGGATGTAGTCATTGGGGCAAGTGGAGAGGTTAGAGAAGGAGAGCAGATGAGAAACTTATTCATCTGAGACCAGGGAGCAGGAGGAGAGAGTTGAAGGGGGAATGTCTCATCATATTTTGGTCCATGTTCTCTTGAAATAAATTGGCACGATCCTGGCAGGCAGGGGAGGGTTTGAGAGATTGTCAAAGGAGCAAAAAGGCAGCTGGGTTGTGATCCTGAGATTCAATTTAGTTGGAGAAATACAGTTGTTTAGCTTGGAAGATGTCAAAACTGAAGGGTGGAAGTTGGTCTGGTCATAGGATTTTCACCAGAGATTTTCTGCAGCAGAAGAACAGGAATGTAGGAAGTGGATGTTGGGGGTGAGCGAGAGATTGATGGAGTTGGAAGGCGGACCTCACAATAAAAGAGAGGAACAGAAATGTCAAGTGTGGAGTGGAGTGAGGAATGGAGAGAAACGACCACCATATCAATGGAAGAAAAGCGTAGAGAGGACTGAAAACAGATAAGAAATCCTGAATGCTGATAGACTAAAAGTCATGGGAAGGCCAAGAGACAGGGCACGAGGGAGGGGGCTGATGGTTGATGTTGAAGAGAACAGGTGATGGTTGGGGGAGGGGGGAAATGAGAAACAGCAAGATCAAAGAGAGGGCAAGTGCTTGGTTAAGACCAAGTCAGGTGAATGGCTCTTTTGGTAAGTGGGAGAGTTGAACAAGGGCTGCAGGTTAAATTAAGACTATAGGGCAAGGAAACATGCAGCCAAGGGGTCCGATAGGTCATCAACATGGATGTTGAAGCTACTGAGGCTGATTGTGGAAGGTTATGAGGAGAGGAACTGAGAAATCCAGGAGTTGAAATCAGAGAGGACAGCTGATGGGAAGGAATTGGGTAGATAGTAGATGACGACAAGATGGAGCGGGAAGAATAGACTGTAGTGCTGTTCAGAAGAGAGTGGGAAGGAGGTGGAGTGGGAGGGGTTGGAAACAGCAGGAATTGGAGAGGAGAAGCCCCACACTCCCACCACAGTCTGATCCAGAGCATGGAGTATGAGAGAAGGAGATGCTTTGTAAGAGAGGGCAGATGCAGAGGCAATATCAGACAAAGGGATCCAGGTCTCTTTGAGAGCCAGGGCCTGGCGGGAGCAAGATATGAAGTCATAGATGAGAGGGTTTTTTTTAAGAAATGGGAGTAAACATTTCAGAGACAGCAAGAGAAATGCAAGGGTGAAGGAGGATGGGTGTGAGGTTACGAACAGAGGCAGGAGAAGGGCAGACGTGGTGGAGAGGGGTGGGGAATGAGGCAATGTCACCAGAGGTCAGGAAGAGGTGGCAGAGGGTGTGGATGTGGCATCTAGATTTGTGCTGGTGGGTCATCAGAGCCGTGGGTGAGTGGCAGATGGACAAGGGCGAATACATACAACAACAACAAAATAGGAAAATGATTTGAAGGTACACTAGTAGGTACCCTTAGGTAGCTGGAGTGCATGGCCGATCTGTACCCTCCTCTCAGACAAGGAGATATGGCCAGGCTGACCCACTTGAAAGATCTAAGTGCGGTGGGGCATTCCAGGACAGGGACTGGTCTCTGGCACTGGCAGAAGTTCCCCCTGAGTAGCCTGACTGTGGTGTGGTGATTTTCATTGAGATTGAGCAGGTATTTCAGATTAATTTACTGAAATTCTTGTATTTAATTTTATAATCTATACTGTACAAAATGCAATTGTTTATATATAAAATAATAAATATTTTGTTTTGTGTTCTCTAATTTCCCCAGGTATATGTGGAATTTGATGACCTTGAATGGGAAAAACGAGAGTGGGTTAAGGTTTATGAAGATTTTGCAGCCTTCTTGGTGGAGTACCAGCTGGTCTGGGCAAAAAGAAAGGACCCTAGCCAGACTCAGGGATCAAAGATCAAACAAATTCAATGGCCTGCATTGGTAAGATATTTGAACTGTCATTTTAAAGTTGTTAAACACAGAATGTTACTAGGAAATTGTTTAATTTATTGTAATTACCTTGATGTTGGAAGTTAGTTGTTTTCTTGTCTGTCAGTCTTGACTCCGCTGGTCGAGGAAGCTCATGTGAAAGGATGGGGATTCCGTGATACTAGTCATTCATTTTAATTTAATTTTTGAGGTGATGCAGACCATGATAAATTTAGTATCTCCTAGTGATTATAATAAAACTGATAACACCTCTCACAGTCAAAGCAGTTTGTGTTAATTAACCTAGTAGCACCATGTTGCACTGGTACAGAAAGATTGGATTTGGGTTAACAACTTGCATCCCAGAGCTCGTCACTAAGGAGGGCTGAGGAGGCAGTGTAATTCTAATGGAAATAGCAGCATACCTAGGAGTTGCGTCAAGATCCATAGAGATGACAGGTGAGTATAGACCCATTGAATCAGTGATAAAATAGTCAGTTGCCTCTTCTCTGAGGTGAGAACTGTATCCCTCTGGGTAACTGGAGTGACACTCAGATGCTGAAGCAGCTGAGAGGGTTAAAGATAGCTTTTTAACCCTGTTTACTTAGAAAGCTGTGATGAGGATCTGATGAGGTCATCTAAAAGACAGACATAGATCCGTGTCTTCCTCAGAGAAGCTGCTAGCACATCCAGGATTTTCCTAAAGACCCAAGTTGAGCCCGATTGGGAGAATCTTATATTGAAAATGTTTTCCATAGTAATAGAAGTGTAGAAATCTCCTGTAACTTCTCAGACTGGAATGTGAAAGGAGAACTCCAACAAGCATATCAATACCACGAGTCTTGGGGATGCTTATCCATGATATGATAGTGATTTTAGTGTCTCCATCTGGAACGTCAGTCTTATGGTGAAATTGTTGAGTGACCTGTGATCTAAGATGGCCTCCAAATCTCCATTCTTCTGTGGAACCATAATGAATATGTTCTATAAAACCTTTGTGTTGGTGGGGCAGGCTCTATTATCACAGTATTGATGAGATGGGAAATTATGATGTTTTTCCCTTGTTTTGTCCGTGTAAGTCAGTGGGCAAGCTCACCAGCCAGGGAAAGTAGAATAAACCTCCCAACAATCATTTAGTCCATGTCACTTTCTTCAGGGCTGGCTTTATTATTCACAAAAGATTCAAAAAGCTCAAAATATTATAAACGCTGGGTGCAGGAGGCCTGTCCCACTTTCCAATGTCTGGTAAGGGAGAGGGCACACCTGTTCCTTTAGGCCTCCTGTCAGATCTACAGGGAGGAACCTCCCTCAGGGACTTACCTCAACCCTCATCTAAAAGCATTCTTTATACAGTATTCAGGAGGCATTCACGTGGTTCTAAATCAGCTGCCTCTTCCTCATGTACCCTGTTAAGCAGTTGCTGGAAGTTGTAGATTCCAGTCTTAAAGTTCAAGCCTTGTAACATGTTGGGAAGTGCATATGCACCCAAGGACCAGCAACCTAGTCAAGATGAAGCAACTTAAATGGGGAATTCTGTATGGGGTAAAATCTCTAAAGCCAACTCTTCCTTCCCACAGATCAGGTAATCTCCTTGAAGGTAAGTGTCCTGTAGTTGTAGGGAATGCTTGAAGTGGAATGTATTTCCAGATTACCCCTGCCTCGAGTTTCATGCCTCCCTAGTTGAAGCAAGACCTTTTTGTTTTGCCTGGTGTTAAGTTTTTGGCCTTTAGAAAATTAGTAGTTTTGACTTGGCTAGATGATTGTATGGTTTTCTTCCGTTCTTGGCTCTGGCCATCATTTTGTGCATGTGTTCACCAAACTAATTCCCCTTATGCCCTCCTCTCCATCCCAAGTACTTTGTGGATGTCATGAGTGGCCTAGCATGACAGTCAGTTTTCTGGAGCCATAATTGTCATTGGGTCGTTATACTGGAGGCCATGGAGCAGACAGTTAAACATAGCAAGTCCAGGGAAGCGTCAATCCTGAAACGAGCACATAAAGAAATCGTTTAGGGTGGGCTTGATGCCTTGACAAAGTATGGCGTTCACTTGGCCCAGTTTGTCTGTTCAGGTTAGGATGGCCCAAGTAAAACAAAAAATTGAAGCTTAGTGCAAAAGCTGCCATATTGATGTTCCTTCTTCAGGAGAATTCCATTTTTGTGTCAGTGGGTTCCTTGAGCAGGAACTCTTCCTTTTTGGGCGTTAGTGTCCTTGTCCAGTGGAACTGCAAATACATCTTGGGTGAAATAACAGTATTTTTTTGTCCTTTGGTAGAGTGTTGAAATTTTTAATCTGCCTGTGTAAATGCTTGGATTTCTTTGGGCCCTCACATGCAGCCTTAATCACATTGTCAAAGGGAGGATGGGGAAGGACACAGTATTTCTTGTTGAGTTTAACTGAAATGTTTGTCTGGGACACCTATTTTTGTCTGCCTCCTGAGTCCTCTGTGTGGTGTAGAAGCAGTTTTAGGTCTGCTAGCACTCTCTAAAGTATTGGATCAAATAGGTGTTATGGGAGCAGCTTCTCATTGGACCGAGTATCAGAGGGGTAGCCATGTTAGTCTGTATCCACAAAAACAACGAGGAGTCCGGTGGCACCTTAAAGACTAACAGAGGAAACTCCATGCATCTGAAGAAGTGGGTTTTTTACCCACGAAAGCTTATGCCCAAATAAATCTATTGGTCTTTAAGGTGTCACCAGATTCCTCGTCTTCTCATTGGAGATTTTTCAGCTTTGGCTTGGTCTAGTTGAGCTAGCTGAGGAGCAGGAAGGAGCCTTCTTTCTTCCATTCTTCATAAACATTTTTGTTTTCATTGGCTTATGTTTTCTGGATCTGTAGTCAGGTGATGAGTCTGAGAAGGAAGGCTTGACTGACAAAGGTGAAGTTGCCTTTGTATTTTCTTTCTCTCTTGCTTTCTTTCTGCCAAAGGAGAATTTTCTTCCACACCAGTTAGTTTCTGGTTTAGGTATTCAGAGTTTAAGTATTTTGTTTTTTAACCCCGTCTCAGATTATTTTAGAGCAGCATTTCTCAAACGGGGGTCCGTGGATCCCTGGCGGTCTGCAAGGGAACTCCAAGGGGTCCACGGGCCCCGCTCATCAAATTCTCCCCTCCCTCCCAGCGCTTCCTGCACACCGGGGGGAGGAAAGGGGATGGGGGCGCTCGTGAGAGGGGGCAGAAAGAGGGGGGGAAGAAGAGGGGTAGGGGTGGAGCGGGGGCAGGAAGAGGTGGGGAAGGGGTGGAGTGGGGGTGGTGCCTGGGGCTGAGCGGGGGGGGGGGGGTTGGGGGTCTGCAGCAAAATTTTAAATGAAAATGGGGGTCCTCAGGGTACTAAAGTTTGAGAACCGCTATTTTAGAGAGCTTTTCTTTCTCTTTAGGGCCCTTTTTTCTTTAGCATGGTTATTTTCCTTTGACCTCTCCTTGCCTTTGGAGGTTTAGGGTGGATGGGGAAGATTTCTAATGATTTCTCATTCTCCTTGATTGGGAATTGCAAGCTTGATCCATAAGGGAAGAAATAATTGGAGTTCACAGTCCCTGGTTCAGGACTGTTTAGAAGGAGGGCTTTCTTTGACCATGATGCAGAGAAGTAGTGTATATCTTGCCTGTCTGAACTGCTATTATGTTGCTCAGGGGAGGGCTCTAGAAGCTTGTTGGGAACTTGACCTACCCATCATCTGGGAATTTTGTGCTCCTCTTACTGAAGGCTGCAGAGTGATGTAACCACCGTAACTCCAAAGTGTGTGTGTGTGTAATCAAACATTGCTCCTTTTAGCATACCTGAGCCACAGTCTGAGGGCAAGCGGGGAGAGTGCTGCTCCAGCAATAATTTTATCTTGGGACCTGAAGAATTCCCTAAAAAGGCCAAACCCATTCTCCCATTCTTCCCATTCTCCTCCATAGATAATCCAAATTTGAGGAGAATTTTAAAGTAATTTAGAGAATTTTAAAAGTGAGTCAGGAGGAGGACTAGCTGGCCCTGACTCAAGTCAGGCAGAATATTAGAGTGGGGGAGTAATGGGAAGAGCTTGTGAAATGTATCAGCAGCCCTATTAAGGAAGTATCTGCTATTTGCAAATTAAATCCAGAACTTGGCTATGTTACATCTAGCTTTGCTTCTGAATGACCAGATAGCAGTGATGGCCAGCTAGATGCTTTCATGCTTTGCAAGAAGAGTGCAACCTCTTCTCAGACCTTTCCATAGTTGTTGTTACACACACAACTACTAAGTCAAACACTCACGTTAGGAAATGCCAGAATTAAGGTTGTGTGTGCAGTCTTAATTCAGCCTTTTTATGCAGATCACATACCATTTTTCCCCCCAGGACCCTTCAGTGCATAGAATCAGTGGTGCTGACTTAATGAACAGCTATTCAAAATTTTGTCCTCTTTTCATGGTTCAGTGTATGGCACCACATCTTATTTCCCGCATACTGTTCAAATGCTGCTCTGACCAGAATTGTTAATTTTCTCATGGGCTTTTCTGTGTTGCTCATCACAGTAGTATCTGACTGCTTCATAAATTCTAATGCATTTATTTTCACAGCATCCCTGTGAGGCGAGGTGCTGCTGTTATCCCCATTTTACAGATGGGGATTTGAAGCATAGAGAAATTAAAGTCAAAAGTGTCCAGTAATTTTGGTTGCTGAATTTGAGACACCTAGGACCTGATTTTTCAGAGTATATAGCATTGTATAGCACTTTATATGTTCAAAACACATATCCCATTGACTTCCGTTGCTCTGGCCTGGTCCCCACTAAGCCCCCACTTCGGACTAAGGTACGCAAATTCAGCTACGTTAATAACGTAGCTGAATTCGAAGTACCTTAGTCCGAACTTACCGCGGGTCCAGACGCGGCAGGCAGGCTCCCCCGTCGATGCCGCTTACTCCTCTCGCCGAGCTGGAGTACCGGCGTCGACGGCGAGCACTTCCGGGATCGATCCCAGAACATCGATTGCCTGCCGCCGGACCCTCCGGTAAGTGTAGACGTACCCTTTGTTAGTGCTCAGCAATTCTGTAAAGCAGATCCCAGGGTTTCAAGTTAAATACTCAGAACATAAGGAACATACAATTAGTCGCCAGTGGTGAACATCCTGACCATAGGCTGTGGCTGCACTACAGAGATTACAGCAGCTGCTGTATTGCTGCTAATGCAGATGTTCTAAGTTGACAGGAGAGAGAGCTCTCCCATCCACTTAATTACTCCAGCCCCCGTGAGCAGCGGTAGCTTCTACCGCCAACATAACGCTGTCCACACAGGTGCTTACATTGGTATAACTTAGGTCGCTCAGGCTTATTCACACCTCTGAGCGACGTAACTTATACTGACGGCTAAATCCTGTGCCCCAATGAGTGGAGGCAGGGGGAGGAGTATGGGGAGTGATGCAAAAATAGCAGAAAGGTATCTGGGATCAAGAACATAGGATTCAATTAAGTTGGTGAAGTAGAGTTGTTTAGTTAGGAAGATGGCTGAACTGAATAAGGAGACAGCTAACCTTTAGTGGAGGAAGTTAGCCAGGTTCATGGGATCTCTGCCAGACATCTTGTGTGTGGATAATTAATTACTAGAGAGGAATGGTACATTTTGCTTTTTTGCAAATATTTGTTGACAGCAGAGGAATAGTCAGACTTAGAAATCTTGGATTCTATTCTAGGCTCTGGCGGGGAGTGTACTTTAGTGGATACACTCTTTTCTGCCCATTCTCCCAAGTAGTAGTAGTAGTATTATTTCTATTAGCATAGTGTCTAGAAACCCTCATCATGGACTAGGACCCCACTATGGTAGCTGCTATACAAACACAGAACGGAAAGACCATCCCTATCCCAAGGAGCTTCCAATCTATAAGACAACAGGATAAAAATTGATACAGACAGATGAGGGAGTACAAGCAAACAATGAGGCAATATTGGTCAGCATGATAGTGGTCTCTTCACAGTAGCAGCCTAACTATTGTCAAGTTTTTTGTAGCATAGTTCCCTGATCTATCGGTTAGTTATTATTTAGAGTTTCCAATTTAACTTTCCAGTTGGCAGAGTCCAACTTCCTTTAAATCAGACATAGAGTTATTACTATGAGGAGGGCCCTGTGCACACGGGAGGGAAACTCACTGAGGAAAGATTTTTGAATCTGTAATGTGGTTTTCAGTTTTATTAGCACTGTAGCAGTGTGCAGACTCACCCCTGCAGCGCCTCCTGCTGGTCGTCTCGGGAATTAGCTCATTTCCAGCCTTGGAGCGCCCTTTGCAGGCCGGTGTCCCGCTGCTGCTTGGCCCCAGTGTTCCTCCCGGACTCGGTGCCCTGTTGTCTGGGGTGCTGCCCCCGGCAGTAACCCCTCACAGCTCTGGGTCTCTCCCTCCCAGGGGAACCCCCACCCACTATCCCCACTTCGCCTCAGTGTTAGGCTACTGCCCAGTTTCTATCTAGCCCCCATTCACTGGGGCAGACTGCAGTATAAGCCACTCATCACAGGCAAAGGGGTTTGGACCTGCTGCCTCTGGCTACCCGTGGGCTGCCCCCTGCAACCCAGTACCTAATAGGACTTACCAGGCTTGCAGCCTGGGGCTTTCCTAGGCCGGAGCTCCCCGGCTCCCTTGACCTTTCCCCAGCCCTGCTCCACTCTAGGCACTTGGATAAGCTCCCTGCAGCCAGGCCCTTCTCACTCTGAATGCACAGAGAGACCTCTCCTGGGCCTCTGGCTCACAGCCTTTTATAGGGACCAGCTGGGCCTGATTGGGGCATAGCCCAGCTGCGGCTACTTCCCCAATCAGCCTAGTTTTTCCCTGCCACAGCCCTCTCCCTGGCTGTTTTAAGCCCTTCAGGGCAGGAGCGGGTGTACACCCCGCTACAAGCACATTTAGCAATATCACAAAAACTACAAACCAGCAAAGAAGACTAAGGTGATACACAATGTGTAGCACGATATTGTCTGAGTGGTGAGCACTGGAAGCATTTGAGCTAGACCACCCTTCATTTGAACAAGAGGGCGCCATTAATAGGACGACTTTGTGAAGGCCACTTGACTTCTGAATTTGACAGTCTGGATTTGTTAACATTCCAGTCATTCTGCAAATCCCACCTCTCCCTGAAGGTATTTGAGGAGGCAGGATTGGTCGATGGACTGTTAAACTGGATTTAATGTCTGATTAGTATATTTTCTACTAGATTTGTTTTTATTTTGTGAAGTGCCAAGAGTTTAATACTACACATGTTTAAAAAAAAAAAAAAAAAAAACTGCTTCAAAGGTTTTGCTGTAAATTTGGTATGAGTTCACATACTCTTGGAATATATCAAACTCATTATTTGAGTGTTGATTTAATGTTTCAGTCTGGTCCATGGGCCGAAGTACAATTTTGGCTTTCTAGAGATGTTTTGCATACTTGTCTGACTGCAGAAAGTTTCTGTTCAGTTAACAAAGTTAAATATTGCATGTAAAGACAATTAAGCACATTTTAAAAAGTGAATGCATTATGTAACCTCTTTCCCTCTATATGTGAACTTACCCTCATGCATTCCCTCTCCTCTTGATCTGCTCCTTATATGCATATGTATGTGCACACAACTTTGTAAATACCTTGCTGCCCTTCCTTCCCCTCCTGCCCCCCACCCCTCCCAAAAAAAGAAACCCAAAAACACACATTAGGCATTTTTCTTCTTATCCTGCAGAAGCAGCATGAGAAGTTCTCTGATCTTGGCCTACTCCTTCAGAGGTGTCAGAAACCAGGAGGAGGAGGAAAAGAAGCCAGTTCCTTTTGATCTTGGTGCTTCTGAGCTCAGCTGAAGAGGTGACAGCAAAGACTGGATTGGGGGAGAGAAGGAACTAGTCCCCTGAGATTGGTAGTGGCAATAGTAGGGATGAGAAGGAAGCAGTGCAGAAGAAAGAGCCACTCCCCTGCATCCCATGCTGCACACCATGGTGATATCAGGGTCTGCTTTGTGGGGAGGAAAAGGAGGCTGTCCCCTAAGAGTGGTCTTGGGGGGTTTGGAGAGATGCCACCTCTTTGATCCTTACTGTACAGGGCTCAGTGGTGTGGCAATAGCTCTCTGGCTGCTGCGCTAGGGAACAGGGAAAAGACGCTTATTTGCCTGGGCCCAATCAAGCATAAGCTCCCTCCTCAGCTCTTTGCACTCAGACCCTTCTCCTTCTGGCTTCTTTGAATTGCAGATCGGTCCGCTGCTGGCCAGATTCTGTTGAAGATTGCAGTAAGCTGCAGGCTGGATGAAAGTGTCTTGTGAGATGGATCTGGCCCATAGGTCATGGTGCTTGACACCTCCAGCTCATGTATGTCAGTTTTAAAACATCCAGTACAAATAGCTCTGGGCACTTCTTGCAAAATTAAAGAAACATACTATATCCTGTAAGTTTCAAGATGTAACACAGTCATAATTCCCATAAATCCTCACACAATTCCCAACAGGCTATTCAAGCGACATATAACCCACTCCCTCCACAAACAGTTGAGAGAAAAGGATTGTCTTTGCAAAAAGTCCGGTAGGCTAACCAACCTTGGCTTTGATGGACCAAGCAGGGAAATGAATGATGAGAGAGAGAAGTAACAGAAGTGTTGTCTATTGCTATTGCCTCCTACTGTTTATATCTTGAATAGCGATAATCATTTCTGTTCCACACGTCTTTGTTTCCAATTTATCTTTCTCTACTGGCAGTGCTCTGTACTGGGAAAGATCTTAAAAATGAGGTATTTAAAAACCCACTACCCCCAATATCCTAAACTGAAACTACTTCAAGTGCTGATACCTGTGCATATTCTGCTGTTGGTACTCATGTGCTTGAGACCAGAGAATTCTAGCAAGTAGCATCCATTGGTCTGCTCCTGTGTTGTTGCTCTCCTTGTGCTCTATGAGATACAGACCAATGCCTCTCCAGTTCCTTTTTACCGCTGTGTGGCCTGAGTCAGAATATCTGGTGTCCAGACCTGATCATCTTAGATATGTTTTCTTGTAATTATTTCAAAGTTGATATAGTTAGTTGTTTTTGTTAGTAGTTTTAATAAGTTTAGATAGTAATTAGTTAGAATCGCCACCCTGGGGAATTCTCTGATCCACCAGCGTGAGACTGATGTTGTCCGCAGGCTTCTGGGCTTTAAGAATTTCGTCTCCTGCCCCTGGTGCTGTTTCTACTGCTTTGGGGAAGCTCATATCTCTGCTAAGTGCAGTATCTGACACAGCTTTCCCAGCTGAACGTGGTAGGTGAGAGCTCTCTGGCTTTGGAAACCCTAATGCAAATGCACCATGAGGTCCCAGTCAGATTCAGGCTGGGGAGACCCCTTCCCCCCGTACATTGATCTGAGACTTCGAGGAGTGCACCTCATAGCTAGGTGTCCAGTTCGGGAGTGGGAATGACTAGAGTGAACGACCCTTCAGCTGGGCCTTTTCAGGAGAGTAAGGGCATTCTCATAAGCATACAAAATGGGTCCCCTCCTAGATCCCTTAAGAGAAGGGATCCCTCCATGACCCCATCTAGGTTGGCTAAGTCCTTGCACCCAGAACACAAGGTCCTCCTAAGTTTTGTCTCCTTGATAAGAAGGTGCATAGGAGCAAGGCTCCTTCAGTACCTCTCCCCACATAGTCATTGACACTATGGTACCAGCTGAGCTCTGGGAGATGAAGGACTGTGAACCATCAGTTCCAGTGATAACCATGTAGTTGGAGGCTCCTTCACCAGTGGTACCGTCACAGCCCCATAAAGAACTGCCAGTTATTAAGAGTTCCTTTATGATGACTCAAGTGGCATGAGGTGACGAGAGAGCCTTGTAGGGCTGCAGTAGCCTACATCACTCCAGAGGATATCTTCATCCTGCCAGACCTGCAGTCTCCCCTCTTGTTGGTACTGACTGTGACCAGGGAGATTCAGACACAAAGGAGAAGCCCATCTCCCATTCCATCCACCGGCCGCAGCTATCTGACATTGGTACTAATGTCACACCAGTGGATCCAGACCCAACTTTTTCATCATTGGGAGAATTGGACATACCAGTGGAACCATCTTTCCCTTCACCAAGGGAGTTGAGCCCAGGCAGGATATTAAGAGTCTCCTATTATGAGTCTTGTCCGTCCATTCAGGGATCCCCTTTTAAGACCAATGATACCCAATGCCTTGGGGACCATCACAATCTACTTTTGACCCCCATGTTGGCTTTACTGGGGGCCATCAGACCTATATGCACAGTATCTGGAACCTATGCGATCCAATAGGGAGTCTTACCATCCCTCTTTTCTAAAAGGCCGTAAGAACTTCCTGAGCCATTGAAGAGGAGGAAGATGAACCGGATCGGCCAGAACCACCGATATCAACAGGTATTTAAATTTCTTCGCCTTGTGAGGCAGTTGCTCTTGCCTCGACAACCACACACAGTTCTAAGAGCTGCTTTGGAAAGTAAGGTAAGAGTTCCAAATCCCCTTAGAGGAGGTCCAGATCTCACAACACAAGTTCCTGGACATCTTATAGCCTACAGGATCTAGCCGAATAGCACTCCCAGTCACCAAGGCCATACTGGAACCAGCAAGAACTATATGACACATGCCAACCACCTGTGCCCCTACCCCTTAGAGTACAGAAATGTGGAACTTTGTCCTGACTAAGGGAGTGGAATTCTTGTTCTCCCACCCTATCTCAAACTCCCTAGTCCTCCAAGCAGCCACAAAAAGGTTTGAACAATGCCACCCAGAGGCCATCCCTGCAGATAAGGAGGCCAAATGTTTAGGCCTTATGGGGGGAAAGTCTACAATTTAGAATTTCCAACTACCACTTGCTCCTGGCAAAATACAAGTTTTTGAATTATTCTAAATTCCTGGACTTTAAAGACAAATTACCCCCAGGAGGATCATAGAATCATAGGATGGGAAGGGACCTCGAGAGGTCATTTAGTCCAGTCCCTTGCACTCATGGCAGGACTAAGTATTATCTAGACCATCCCTGACAGGTGTTTGTCTAACTTGCTCTTAAAAATCTCCAATGATGGAGATTCCACAACCTCCCTAGGCAATTTATTCCAGTGCTTAACCACCTTGACAGTTAGGAAGTTTTTCCTAATGTCCAACCTAAACTTCCCTTGCTGCAATTTAAGCCCATTGCTTCTTGTCCTATCCTCAGAGGTTAAGAAGAACAATTTTTCTCCCTCCTCCTTTTAACAGCCTTTTATGTACTTGAAAACTGTTATGTCCCCTCTGTGTTCTCTTTTGGAACAAACCCAATATTTTCAATCTTCATTCATAGGTCATGTTTTCTAGACCTTCAATAATTTTTGTTGCTCTTCTCTGGACTCTCTCCAATTTGTCCACATCCTTCCTGAAATGTGGCACTCAGAACGGGGGGACAATACTTCAGTTGAGGCCTAATCAGCGCAGAGTAGAGCAGAAGAATTACTTCTCGTTTCTTGCTTACAACACTCCTGCTAATACATCCCAGAATGATGTTCGCTTTTTTTTTTTTTTTTGCAACAGTGTTACGCTGTTGACTCATATCCCAGATCCTTTTCCGCAGTACTCCTTCCTACGCAGTCATTTCCCATGTTGTATGTGTGCAACTGATTGTTCCTTCCTAAATTCCTAAAGAGAATTATACCAGATGACCACAATTCTTAGAACAATATAAGATACAAATTGGGATGCCCATTTAGACAGTCCTTTAAATGGAAGGACAGATATATCTATCTCAGACCCAAAAGAAGGGAAACAGGTACTCATGGACATGGGGATAGGCAAATCAGCTCAAGAACAATCTGAACAGGATCAAAGGCATCAGTCCTAAAAAGTCACCAAGAAATCACTGCACATGAGTGTGATCAAAGAGAGCCAGAATGGTTCAAAAAGATGCATCATCAGGACAAGAGGACAGACATGAGAGCCCAAGAAACTGTCTAGATCCAGAAGAACAAGTATATGGGGTAAACATTGCAATACATTATGTATGCTATATCCAGGTAGTTTATAAGAATAAAGGGATATAGTTAAATTGAGACTGGCTGTGTAGCAGCCAGGATCTTTTATGTGGATACAGTATGCTTAGTGGGTATAAAATTATAATTAAATTGATGTTGTGTTATGTATTATAAACACATTTAATAATGAAGTAGCAGGAGCTGCAGATCTCCCCTATTGAAGAAAGTTTGATTTTGAAGTTCTAAATTTTAATGTTTTTGTGAGAATCATTAGAGAAAGGCCACCTGTGGTGGACAGCTTTAAGAATAAGTGAACTGAAAGATGGTATAATCTCATAATGCCTGATGTTATATAGATATTTGATAAGATTAGATGAGATTTGTTTCTTTTAAGAATTAAAAGCAAACCCTTCAGCAGATAACTAACACACCCAGGGAGGAAGTAAGGAGAGTTCGGGTTCTTCTTCGAGTGCTTGCTCATATCGATTCCAATTAGGTGCGCGCGCGCCGCGTGCACGATCGTCGGAGAATTTTCTACCCTAGCAACACCCGGTGGGTCGGCTGTGGAGCCCCCTGGAGTGGCGCCTTCATGGCGCTGGATATATACCCCAGCCGACCCAGTGCCCCCTCAGTTCCTTCTTACCGCCCCTGACGGTCGTTGGAATTGTGGAGCGCGGCATAGCTGTTCTCCACTCTCCCTAGCTTATCCTGTTATCGCTGTAGATAGTTGTAGTTATAGTTGTTGTATAGTGTTAGATAGTTATTCATTTTAGTTTTTAATAGTTGTAAATAGTTAGCGGGGGTTAAGGGGGTTGTTCTCCCCCCCTTCCCCCCCGGCGCATAGCCGGGCTCATGCCCAAGGCTCCTGGCTTTAAGCCGTGCGCGTCCTGCACTAAGCCTATGCCTATGAGTGATCCGCACGACTCATGTCTGAAGTGTCTCGGAGAGTCCCATCAGACAGATAAGTGTAAGATCTGTAAGGCCTTCAGACCGAGAACCAAAAAGGAGCGGGACTTTAGGCTTAGGCAGCTCCTCATGGAGGCGGCACTTAGCCCGGATCCTCCCTCGGCGCGCCCAGCCCCGGCACCGAGCGCCTCGGTGCGCAGCGCCCCTGCGGCACCGACCGGTACTGCACCACGGGCAGAATCGGACAAGGCCTCACGGCACCGGCCTCCTTCGGCACCGCGCCCGCCACAGGGGCCTCGGCTCCGGTCCCTGTCTCCGGGACACAAGAAGTCCCGTAAGGCGCAGGAGACTGCTAGCCTGAAGACGCCGGCTCCCCCGGTGCCGGGGGTAGAGCCGCGTCCACCTTTGGACGGCCAGAAGCAAGTGCCTGCTACACTGTCGACTCCGGCACCGCGGCCGTTGAGTCCGGTGCGGACTGAATCACCACCTCGGTCGGCGGTGGAGCCTTGTCTTCCTTCCACCCCAGAGACCTTCGCGACGGCGAGAGACCTTATTGCTCTCACGGAGCCGGCACCGCCTCAACCTCCGGCACCGTCTGCTCCTCGCGCAGTGCAATCCAGGGGCAAGCCTGACCTGGTGCGCCCGCCATCTCCGGACGTGGACTCACGGCACCGCTCCAGGTCTCGGAGCAGGTCCCGACGCCGCTCGCAGTCCCGGTGCCGACTATCGCCTCGGCACCGGTCGTACTTGCGGCCAAGATCTTCTTCGCGGCACCGCTCTACGTCTCGGCACTATCACGATCATTGGTACCGATCGGACTCCAGACGTAGTTCTCGGCACCGGTACGAGCGCCGCTCGAGTTTGAGGGGCCGCTCCCGGTACCAGGTCTACTCGCGGTCGTCGTCGTCTAGGTCAAGATCCGGATCTCGGCACCGACATGGCCACCGGCACCGATCCCGGTACCGCTCACCGGCACCGCGCGGGGACTGATCGCCTCAGGATCGGCACCGTATCATCCTGAGCCGATTTCGACGCGTTCGGCACCGCCTTGGCCCTCGAGATCAGCATCTCGCTCCTCCGATGGGGCCTCGAGATCGGCATACCCTCCTCAGGGTCAGGCTGCTGCGGCTGACTTGGGCCACTGGCAGGAGGTGGCAGAGGACCCTGCACAGGGACCTACGCACTGGTCGTTCTGGACCCCGTGGGCGTATCACCAGGCGCAGGGGGCTCCACCATCAGCCTCTCGCTCAGCACGCTCTGAGCCCAGGGTCCCGGAGGCCACCATCTCCCGCCCTCCCCCAGGGGGCATGGAGGCTCCCGTGCCTACACCACCTGAGGGCCTGGACCCAGGGGCAGGCGATGCTCCACTTCAGGGACCCCTGGAGCAGGACCCGCCATTAGACCCCTTGCCAGCTGAGGCATCCTCCTCATCTTCCCCAGATGAGGTGGTGGCGGGCACAACCGCCACAGGTCCGCCCCCGATAGATCTTCGTGCCCACCAGGACCTATTACGTAGGGTGGCATGTAATATGGATCTCCAGGCAGAGGAGATAGTAGAGGTACAGGACCCGGTGGTGAGCATCCTCTCGGCTGATGCCCCATCCAGGGTGGCATTACCTCTGATACGCACAATTCAGGCTAATGCCACTTCAATATGGCAAACTCCTGCCTCTATTCCACCCACAGCCAGAGGGGTGGAAAGGAAGTACTTTGTCCCTTCCAAGGACTAAGCGCTAAGCGCTTCGATTTGTTTGGGCGTAAGGTGTATTCAGCGGGAGGGCTACAACTCAGAGCGGCTAACCAGCAGGCGCTCTTGAGCCGCTACAACTTTAATTCCTGGAACTCTATGGGGAAATTTAAAGAGTTGGTTCCCCAGGACTCAAGGGAAGAGTTCGGGGCCTTAGTGGAGGAGGGTAAGAAGGTGGCACGGACCTCCTTACAGGCCTCCTTGGACATAGCGGACTCGGCCGCGAGGACGCTGGCCTCAGGTATCGCCATGCGGCGAGTCTCCTGGCTCCAGGTCTCGGGCTTGCCGCCGGAACTGCAGCAGACCCTGCAGGATTTACCCTTTGAGGGCCACGGGCTGTTCTCGGAGAAGACGGACTCTCGGCTCAGTGGCCGACCGGATGAAAGGCTCACTGGTCTCCTCACAGTGCCTGTCCTCTTGGATCACGTCCTGTATTCGTGCTTGCTACGACCTGGCCGGTGTCCCGACGCCGCGCCTCACCGCTCACTCCACGAGGGCCCAGGCCTCCTCGACTGCCTTCCTGGCTCAAGTCCCGATCCAGGATATTTGTAGAGCTGCAGTTTGGTCGTCAGTCCACACATTCGCCGCTCACTATGCGCTGATGCAACAATCCAGAGACAATGTGCATTCGGGTCAGCGGTTTTGCACACAGCAATGTCTCACTCCGACCCCACCACCTAGGTAAGGCTTGGGAGTCACCTAATTGGAATCGATATGAGCAAGCACTCGAAGAAGAAAAGACGGTTACTCACCGTTGTAACTGTTGTTCTTCGAGATGTGTTGCTCATATCCATTCCAAACCCGCCCTCCTTCCCCACTGTCGGAGTAGCCGGCAAGAAGGAACTGAGGGGGCGCTGGGTCGGCTGGGGTATATATCCAGCGCCATGAAGGCGCCACTCCAGGGGGCTCCACAGCCGACCCACCGGGTGTTGCTAGGGTAGAAAATTCTCAGACGATCGTGCACGCGGCGCGCGCACACCTAATTGGAATGGATATGAGCAACACATCTCGAAGAACAACAGTTACAACGGTGAGTAACCGTCTTTTCCTACAGCTAGAGGGGATCGGGTAACAATGCGGGAAATGAATAGAAAGGGAGGGAAATGGGATAAGAGAACAAAAACAGGTGTTAAATATTATGTTTTTTTAGAAAAAAAAAATTAAAAACCTAGGGCTCAGAATTTAAAAATTTATGGTAAATCAGACTCAGCATCAGGGTACAACAATATAAGTATTAAAAAAAAGGAAAAACAATATATGTGAGGTTTAACATGATTGTGTGTATGATGGGATCTCTGTCTAAACATGTCTTATTTAAAGAAAAGGTAAAGATGTAACGTAATGTGGCTGCTTTTAACAAGGGGTAATGTTCTGACATAGTATTCAGAGATAAGTTTAGTTAAGGGGAAGTTAATGTTAAGGGGATGAACAATCCAGTAAAAAGGAAATGGGTATTTTGCTTACAACAAAAGGATTTTCCTAATATCTATTTCAAGAAACACCCTTGAGGAAAAATGATAAATACCCGATTCTTCTTTGATGCCCCTGTGGGTGCTCCACTTTAAGTGTGTGTGCCTTCAGATGCCTTTAATTGGATATTTTCGGTAGTAATGTCTATCTGGGCCGCACGTGCACAGGAATCGTCTTGCGGTGTCATTGGCACCTCCATCTAGCACGCGCATGACCCCACACCACCCCCGTTCCTACTCAACCGTCCTCTGCCTGAGATGGAGCTCCATGATGGTGTCCTAATGTCCTTCAACAACCGTAACAAATTAAATTAGATAGTAGAATTTAGTAGTTAAATAGCGTAGTTAGTATTAGAGTACCTAGTTAGCGCCTAAGTTAAAAAAAATCTTTCCTTTGTTAACTTCTTCTGTAGCGTGAAACCTATCCCTGCTACAAAATGCTTGGTTCTCCAGAATTTAAGAGATGCAGCTCATGTCGCAAAGCCATGCCTATCTCCAATGAGCACTCGCTCTGTGTCCGTTGCCCTGGGGAGTCGCACAACCCTCAGAAGTGCGCTCACTGTAGCAACCTAAAAGCCAGAGTCAGGTGTGACAGAGACCTATGCCTAAAACTGATACTAATGCAAAAATCACTTCAGCCAACCTCAGACATGGGACAGCAAATTTCTGCTTCAGGTGGCTCCCTGGGCACAGCCTCAACTACAGAGGGCACCCAGTCCTCCAAAAATATGAGGAAAAGAGTCACAACCTCCAGATAGAAAGAGACAGAAAAAGAAGTGGTCTCCGACCAGGTCGCTGTCCCTGGTGCTGACCTCCACAAGAATGAGCACCTTTGATGATCTGGGCACTTCCAGCACTGTCCGCACCGGGACCTCTGCTGAGCCCCACCGCAAGGAGAAGGAGTTGAGGCTCAAACGTGCCTCCTCCTCAGCGGCACTGTCCACCTGGTGAGAGAGACAGTGCTGAGGCCATCGTCATTGGTCATGCCGCTGCCACCAGCACTGAGGACTCTGTTGGCACCAAATGACAGACCCAAGATGGCACCAACCACTCTGATCAAGACGACACATAAGCCATTGGCACAGACACCAGTACCATATAAATCAATGGCATCGATACTGACGGTATTGAAACTGACAGTACCGCAGCAATTCTTACAACAGAAAGACATTGCAATCTCCTCGGTACTGTGGTCGCCCCTGTTCGGCACCATAAGAACATAAGAACATAAGAAAGGCCGTACTGGGTCAGACCAAAGGTCCATCTAGCCCAGTATCTGTCTACCGACAGTGGCCAATGCCAGGTGCCCCAGAGGGAGTGAACCTAACAGGCAATGATCAAGTGATCTCTCTCCTGCCATCCATCTCCATCCTCTGACGAACAGAGGCTAGGGACACCATTCTTACCCATCCTGGCTAATAGCCATTTATGGACTTAGCCACCATGAATTTATCCAGTCCCCTTTTAAACATTGTTATAGTCCTAGCCTTCACAACCTCCTCAGGTAAGGAGTTCCACAAGTTTACTGTGTGCTGCGTGAAGAAGAACTTCCTTTTATTTGTTTTAAACCTGCTGCCTATTAATTTCATTTGGTGACCCCTAGTTCTTGTATTATGGGAATAAGTAAATAACTTTTCCTTATCCACTTTCTCAACATCACTCATGATTTTATATACCTCTATCATGTCCCCCCTTAGTCTTCTCTTTTCCAAACTGAAGAGTCCTAGCCTCTTTAATCTTTCCTCATATGGGACCCTCTCTAAACCCTTAATCATTTTAGTTGCTCTTTTCTGAACCTTTTCTAGTGCTAGAATATCTTTTTTGAGGTGAGGAGACCACATCTGTACACAGTATTCGAGATGTGGGCGTACCATGGATTTATATAAGGGCAATAATATATTCTCAGTCTTATTCTCTATCCCCTTTTTAATGATTCCTAACATCCTGTTTGCTTTTTTGACCGCCTCTGCACACTGCGTGGACATCTTTAGAGAACTATCCACGATGACGCCAAGATCTTTTTCCTGACTCGTTGTAGCTAAATTAGCCCCCATCATGTTGTATGTATAGTTGGGGTTATTTTTTCCAATGTGCATTACTTTACATTTATCCACATTAAATTTCATTTGCCATTTTGCTGCCCAATCACTTAGTTTTGTGAGATCTTTTTGAAGTTCTTCACAATCTGCTTTGGTCTTAACTATCTTGATCAGTTTAGTATCATCTGCAAACTTTGCCACCTCACTGTTTACCCCTTTCTCCAGATCATTTATGAATAAATTGAATAGGATTGGTCGTAGGACTGATCCTTGGGGAACACCACTAGTTACCCCTCTCCATTCTGAGAATTTACCATTAATTCCTACCCTTTGTTCCCTGTCCTTTAACCAGTTCTCAATCCATGAAAGGACCTTCCCTTTTATCCCATGACAGCTTAATTTACGTAAGAGCCTTTGGTGAGGGACCTTGTCAAAGGCTTTCTGGAAATCTAAGTACACTATGTCCACCGGATCCCCCTTGTCCACATGTTTGTTGACCCCTTCAAAGAACTCTAATAGATTAGTAAGACACGATTTCCCTTTACAGAAACCATGTTGACTATTGCTCAAGAGTTTGTTTTTCTATGTGTCTGACAATTTTGTTCTTTACTATTGTTTCAACTAATTTGCCCGGTACCGACGTTAGACTTACCGGTCTGTAATTGCCGGGATCACCCCTAGAGCCCTTTTTAAATATTGGCGTTACATTAGCTAACTTCCAGTCATTGGGTACCGAAGCCGATTTAAAGGACAGGTTACAAACCTTAGTTAATAGTTCCGCAACTTCACATTTGAGTTCTTTCAGAACTCTTGGGTGAATGCAATCTGGTCCCGGTGACTTGTTAATGTTGAGTTTATCAATTAATTCCAAAACCTCCTCTAGTGATACTTCAATCTGTGACAGTTCCTCAGATTTGTCACCTACAAAAGCCAGCTCAGGTTTGGGAATCTCCCTAACATCCTCAGCCGTGAAGACTGAAGCAAAGAATCCATTTAGTTTCTCCGCAATGACTTTATCATCTTTAAGCGCTCCTTTTGTATTTTCATCGTCAAGGGGCCCCACTGGTTGTTTAGCAGGCTTCCTGCTTCTGATGTACTTAAAAAACATTTTGTTATTACCTTTGGAGTTTTTGGCTAGCCGTTCTTCAAACTCCTCTTTGGCTTTTCTTATTACACTCTTGCACTTAAGTTGGCAGTGTTTGTGCTCCTTTCTATTTGCCTCACTAGGATTTGACTTCCACTTTTTAAAGGAAGTCTTTTTATCTCTCACTGCTTTTTACATGGTTGTTAAGCCACGGTGGCTCTCTTTTAGTTCTTTTACTGTTTTTCTTAATTTGGGGTATACATTGAAGTTGAGCCTCTATTATGGTATCTTTAAAAAGGGCCCACGCAACTTGCAGGGATTTCACTTTAGTCACTGTACCTTTTAACTTTTGTCTAACTAACCCCCTCATTTTTGTATAGTTCCCCCTTTTGAAATTAAAGGCCACAGTGTTGGGCAGTTGAGGTGTTCTTCCCACCACAGGGATGTTGAATGCTATTGTATTATGGTCACTATTTCCAAGCGGTCCCGCTATAGTTACCTCTTGGACCAGCTCCTGCGCTCCACTCAGGATTAAATCTAGAGTCGCCTCTCCCCCTGTGGGTTCCCGTACCAGCTGCTCCATGAAGCAGTCATTTAAAGTATCGAGAAATTTTATCTCTGCATTTCGTCCTGAAGTGAAATGTTCCCAGTCAATATGGGGATAATTGAAATCCCCCACTATTATTGGGTTCTTAATTTTGATAGCCTCTCTAATTTCCCGTAGCATTTCATCATCACTATTACTGTCCTGGTCAGGTGGTCGAAAATAGATCCCTAATGTTATATTTTTACTAGAGCATGAAATTTCTATCCATAGAGACTCTATGGAACCTGTGGATTCGCTTAAGATTTTTACTTCATTTGAATCTACACTTTCTTTAACATATAGTGCCACTCCTCCCCCTGCACGGCCTGTTCTGTCCTTCCGATATATTTTGTACCCCGGAATGATTGTGTCCCATTGATTGCTCTCAGTCCACCAGGTTTCAGTGATGCCTATTATATCTATATCCTCCTTAAACACAAGGCACTCTAGTTCACCCATCTTATTAATTAAACTTCTGGCATTTGTGTACAAGCACTTTAAAAACTTGTCCCTGTTTATTAGCCTGCCTTTTTCTGATGTGCCAGATTCTTTTTTATCTGACTGTTTATCATCTGATCTGGCCCTTACATTATACTTTTCAGTCCTCTGCTCCTGACTATAACCTGGAGATTCTCTATCATCAGACTCTCCCCTAAGAGAAGTCTGTGTCCGATCCACACGCTCCTCTGCAGCAGTCGGCTTTCCCCCATCTCCTAGTTTAAAAACTGCTCTACAACCTTTTTAATGTTTAGTGCCAGCAGTCTGGTTCCACTTTGGTTTAGGTGGAGCCCATCTCTCCTGTATAGGCTCCTCCCATCCCAGAAGTTTCCCCAGTTCCTAATGAACGTGAACCCCTCCTCTCTACACCATCGTCTCATCCACGCATTGAGACTCTGAAGCTCTGCCTGCCTACCTGGCCCTGCACGTGGAACTGGGAGCATTTCTGAAAATGCCACCATAGAGGTCCTGGATTTCACTCTCTTCCCTAGCAGCCTAAATTTGGCTTCCAGGACATCTCTCCTACCCATCCCTATGTCATTGGTACCTACATGTACCAATGGTTCACCTGAGCGTACTAATACACAGCAAACAGCATCGCCTATTGCCCCACCTATATTGAGCGATAAGGACAATGATCAGTATGAAAGTCTCTTTTCGTCTCAATACTCTTGACTCACTGAATGGAGGCCACCTTGGGGACCCCTGACACCCAAAATCCAGTACAGACAAGATGTACAACCTTGATATGAGCAGCCTTGGATGTTCTCACCTATGCTCTTCCCGATGCAATGGGACCCTTGAACAGCATATAGGGCTCATACTAGACCCACGACTCCAACCAGGAGCAAAATCTGGTCACCCCCTCACCATCCCCTAGCCAGGAGACTTCAGAGGTAGTGGAGGACACAGAAAAAGGGAGAGAAGGCACAGACCAAGAGGTCATGTCACCTGCACACAATTCATTGTCATCCCCAGATGAAGCCGTAATGCCACCACCCCCTACCACGTCTGATGACTTCAAACAATTCCAAGAACTATTTAAATGAGTAACCATCAACCAAAATATCCCACTGGAGGAGGTGCAGGAAAACCAGTATAATTGTTACACATCCTCCACACGCCTTCATCCTTTAAGGTAGCTCTCATGATAAATGATGCCATCATAGAACTGTGGGAGACTATTTGGCAAACACTGGTGATGGTACCACCAACATGCAAAAGGGGGGACAGAAAATATTACATCCCCGCCAATGGGATGGATTTCCTGTTCTGTCACCCACAATCCAATTCTCAAGTGGTCTAAGCCACTAATCAACATGGCACACAGCCTCAATACAGGTCCACCCCTCAGGACAGGGACAGCAAAAGGCTTGATCTTTTCAGTCAAAGTGTACTCCTCAGCAACACTGCAATGTCGAGTCACCAGCTACACTGCTCTCCTAGCTAAATAAAATCACGACAATTATGGCAAACTGCAAGACTTTGACAGCCTGCCAGAGGAGAAATGGTCACAGTTCAAGGCCATAATAACTGAAGGACAGCTGGTCACCAGAATGACATTACAAGCGTCTGTGGATATATCAGACACAGCGTCAAGAATAACAGCCACTGCCAGGGTGCTGCTCAGAGCCTCATGGCTCCAATCATCTGGTATTCCCAAAGAACTCCAGGTAAAAGTTGAGGACCTCCCTTTTGATAGCAAAAAACTCCTCTCCTGCAAAACAGATGAAGTTCTACACTCGATGAAGTTCTCACAAGCAACACTACGTACGCTAGGCATATACATACCACTTACCAGAAGACGACGCTACCTACCATATCAAAGGCACAGAGAGACATCATTGCCCACAACAATGACAGTATGAACCTCAAAGAAACAAACAGCATCCACAAAGACTGAGAACACCTCAGGTCAGGCCTCAACATCGCAGCCATCTTTCGCTAAACAGTTTTAAAAGTTTGGTTGAGGGTCTGAATGGCCTTCCCACTATACAGCGCCAGTACCAACTTCGAACCAGTGCTTTGGCCATTGACTTTGCCCATTTTACCATGTCTGGGAGTCAGTTACAATGGATCAATGGGTACTGGAGATCGTAAGATCGGGCTATGCCATCCCCTTTCTCTCCCACCCTCCAATCTCACCCCAGTCCCTCTTCAGGGACCCTTTTCACAAGCACCTCTTAAAACAGGAAGTAAACCATCTCCTACATTTAGGTGATGTGGAGCAAGTTCCCACACAACACAGAAGGAAGGGTTTTTACTTCCATTACTTGCTGATCCAGAAGAAAAATGGTGGATGGAGACCCATCTTAAATCTCAGAATGCTTAACAAATTTGTGTAAACTAAAGATAGTCACACTGGCCATGCTAATACCAGTGCTAGAAAGGGGGGGACTGGTTTTCAGCCCTCAACATGAAAATGTGCATCTTGCAGATCACCATACACCCCACTCAGACTATGTCTACAGTTCATAGTGGGGGGTGATTACTACCAATACAGAGTACTACCTTTCGGCCTGTCCACCGCACCGAGTCTTTTCCAAAGCCCTTGAAGTAGTAGTGGCACACTTAAGAAAACAAGGGATAATGATCTTCCTGTACCTAGTCCTAGACGACTGTCTACTGAAAGGTATGACTCAGAGAGAAACAACAGATATGATGCAAACACCATTACCCTGTTGCAGAACCTAGGGTTACAAATTAACAAAAATCAACCCTAGTTCCCTACAACTGGACTTCATTGGGGCACACCTTGACTCCACTGAGGCCAGAACATCACTACCTAGGAACAGATTCGTGACACTGAACAACTTCATCTCAATAGTCAACAACAGCCCTCAAACATTGGCACAAACCTGCTTACAAGTATTAGGTCACATGGTGGCCATGACATTTCTGGTAAGACACGAGACTACTCATGTGCTGTCTACAAAGCTGGCAGAGCTCAGTATACATCCCCAGTAAACACAGCCTAAATAAGAGACTAACAGTACCACCAAAAGTCTGTCTTCTTACAATGGCGGACAAAACCAGAGAATGTGTGCATGGGAATGTGTGCCTTTCGGCAGGATCCAACATCAATAATAATCACAATGGATGCTGTTAGGCTGGGGGAGCCCCATTACTAGAGATATCAATCTACTAGAGCCACGTTCAGTATGCAATGCCTCCAGGCATTTCCTACCAATGATGAAGAACGAGTCAGTCTGGCTAATGGCCGACAGCATAGTATGTATGTTCTATATCAATTGCCAAGGAGGAGCTTGCTCCCACTCACTAGGCACTGAGGCCGTGGAACTGGTGCATACAAAACAAAGTAAATATCTCTGCCTCCTATCTCCCCAGATGCCAGAACACGATGGCGGATACACTAAGCAGACATTTTCTCTGAGGAACGCCAATGGGAAATAAACAGAGTCAATATTTCAACAATGTGGCTTCCCCCCGTCGACATATTTGAGTCATCACTAAACCCCAAGTGCCCACTCTTCTGCTCAAGAGCAGGACTGGGACCTCAATCACAAATGGATGCCTTTCTCATCATATGGGACATATCACTCATGTATACATTCTCACTGATCCTGCAAGTGATGCACAAATTATTTGCTGACAAGGCCTACTTCATACTGAGAATCTCAGTGGCCCAGAGAGACCTGGTACCTTTACCTGATGGGCATGGTGGTATGCACCCCACGAACTCTTCCACTTTGGGCGGATCTCCTCTCACAGGACAATGGCTGGTCTCTCCACCCAAATCTGGAGAAACTTCACCTGAAAGGTTCCATTCTTGGTCGCAGTCACCTCCGCTTGACAAGTTAGTGAGATGGGGCCCTTATGGCTGACCACCCACTTACACCATATTCTTTAAAGACAAGGTCATGTTGAGACCACGCTCGAAATTCTTACCTAAAATATCAACTTCCTTCCATATAAACCAACCCATACACCTCCCTACATTTTAACCCCAACCACACGGGAACTCACAAGAGATTCTTACATGTGCTAGACGTCAGGCAAGCGACAGCATTTTATTTAGACAGAACCAAGCCTTTCCGGAAGTCCCCCCAGACTTTTTATTTCCACAACAGAATGCTTCAAGGGATGCACAAATATCCACACAGAGACTATCTAAATGGATCTCTATCTGTATCCAACTCTGTTATCGAACGAATGACACCGAACCCCCAGAAGGGATCAATCCCACTCTACAGGCTCAATAGCAACGTCAGTAGTAGTGTTGAACAACATACCGATAATAGACATATGCAGACCGGCTACCTGGGCCTCAGTGCACATGTTAAGGAACAATTCACAGTCGCTCAAAACTCAAGATCAGATGCTATAATAGGCCTCACCATGCTCTCTTCAACTGCCCAAGCAAATCCGAAGCCCCTTTATCCACAATGGACATTGCTTTACAATCCCCTGACATGGTGCACTCACAAGGACATCACTCGAAGAAGAAGAGAGGATTACTCACCCTGTGCAGTAATAGATTCTTTGAGATGTGTCTCCTTGTGAGTGCTCCACTAACCACCCTTCTCCCCTCTACTTTGGAGTTTGCAGTAAGGACTCTACGGTAGAGAAGGAACAGAGGGGGTCTGGTCGCATGCATACTAGATGAGGTACCAATGCTGCTGCGAGACGACTACTGCACACACGTGTCCAGACGGACACGGCTACTGAAAATCTCTGATCAGTGGTTCCGGGATGCACCCACACCTGAAGTGGAGCACCCACAGGGACAAACATCTCAAAGAATCTCAGTTACTGCACAGGGTGAGTAATCCTCTTTCTTCATGGACACAACTACCATATATGTCTCAAGGGCAACCTAATAGAAGAGGGGTGGCAGTAATCACTTGCCTTTTATTGTCTCAGTACAACTCAGATATATTTTAATTAAGGTGTCCTTGAAAAGGTAGACTTCTCACCTTAGCCAATGTATATACTGCCAATCAAAGGCAAGCTTCTTTTTGTAATCATTTTTTTAGGGACTTAGGAAACTTTTTAAGGAAGGGGATATTATTTTGGCGGGGGATGGGTGGGTTTAAAGAGGTGCTTAACCCCACCTTAGATTGATTGAATATACACAGAGAGCATTCAGAAGAAGTAAGTGCAAATTTGTTGCATCACTTAGAAAATGAGGATTTGGTGGAAGTCTGGTGGGAGATGAATGCAGATGTCAGGGACTATACATATTATTTTGCTATTCATGGATCTTATTGCAGGATTCATATGACTTTTGTTTCTAGGACATGGGCTTATTTAGTCTAAAAAGCCAGTCTGGGAGTTATAACTTGGTCAGATCATGCCCCTGCATATATTAGATTAAAAGATTGGGATTCAGTGGAAGAACAAAGGACCTGGCACTTGAAAAGAACTTTGTTGTCTGACCCCTAGAGAATTCAAGAGCTGAAAGAAAACGTTCAGAAATGTATAGAAGAAAACGATAAGGAGAAGGGATCAATAAAAGTATCCTCTAGGATGCTGGAAAGGTGGTAATGAGGGGGATCCTTATAAATAAAGCAGCATACAACGACGACGACGAAAGGAAGAGGTAGTGCTCTTGAGTTTTGTTAAAGAAATTTTTGTTTTGGAAAGGAGACATTAATCTACAGGATCTAAAAGAGTGCATAAGAATATAAATGAGATAAGTGGGCACATTAACCTTTTGCAAGCAGGTAAGACTGAGTAAACAGATATACTAAACAAAAACAGGTTTTTAGACAGAAAGTTAATTTCCAAGATATATACAGTTTTGACTGAAAAAGATGTTAAGAAAACAACTCAAATGAAAAGATGGGATAGATATTTGGACAAAGAAACTGATGTGGATGAGCAGGTCTATATATGAGAAAGGGGATATACATCTTTATTTTGTGTAGCTCATAAAGAAAAGTTTTATAAATTACTGTATAGATGGCTTCTGTCTCTTGTTAAGATCAGTCACATTTTTGCTACTGAGGAAGCACTTGATTGCAGGGAAAAGGGAACATACTTGCACGTGTGGTTGTGTCCAGAAATTAGATGGTTTTGGGAGGAAATTATTTAACAGATTAATCTCATGACTTAATGCTGACTTCCCTGACATGCTTGCTTAATGCTCCAGTAAAGAATCTACATTTTAAACAAAACAACAAATTAATTTTTATATTGTTAGCAGCCAGACTTTGTATTGAACATGATTAGAAATGTTTCAGAGTAGCAGCCGTGTTAGTCTGTATCCGCAAAAAGAACAGGAGTACTTGTGGCACCTTAGAGACTAACAAATTTATTAGAGCATAAGCTTTCGTGGGCTACAACCCACTTCTTCGGATGCATATAGAGTGAAACATATATTGTTTTCACTCTATATGCATCCGAAGAAGTGGGTTGTAGCCCACGAAAGCTTATGCTCTAATAAATTTGTTAGTCTCTAAGATGATTAGAAATGTGCTTCCCCCCTCCTATGGATTTTTGGTATAGTAAAATATTGGACTGTCCTTATAATGGTAAAGCTTTCATTCACAAATACAGATGGATGTCAGAAAGGGAGAACATAAGAATGGCCATACTGTGTCAGACCAAAGGTCCATCCAGCCCAGTGGCCAATGCCAGGTGCCCCAGAAAGAGTGAACCTAACAGGTAATGATCAAGTGATCTCTTTCATGCCATCCACCTCCACCCTCTGACAAACAGAGGCTAGGGACACCATTCCTTACCCATCCTGGCTAATAGCCATTAATGGAGTTAACCTCCATGAATTTATCTAGTTCTCTTTTAAACCCTGTTATAGTCCTAGCTTTCACAACCTGCTTAGGCAAGGACTTCCACAGGTTTGCCTGTGCGCTGTGTGAAGAAGAACTTATTTTTATTTGTTTTAAACCTGCTGGCATTAACTTCATTTGGTGCCCCCTAGTTCTTATATTATGGGAAAAAGTAAATAACTTTTCCTTATTCACTTTCTCCACACCACTCATGATTTTATATACCTCTATCCTATCCCCCCTTAGTCTCCTCTTTTCCAAGCTGAAAAATCCTAGCCTCTTTAATCTCTCCTCATATGGGACCCGTTCCAAACCCCTAATCATTTTAGTTGCCCTTTTCTGAACCTTTTCTAATGACAGTATATCTTTTTTGAGATGAGGAGACCACATCTGTATGCAGTATTCAAGATGTGGGCGTACCGTGGATTTATATAAGGGCAATAAGATATTCTCCGTCTTATTCGCTATCCCTTTTTTTAATGATTCCTAACATCCTGTTTGCTTTTTTGACTGTCGCTGCACACTGCGTGGACGTCTTCAGAGAACTATCCACGATGACTCCAAGATCTCTTTCCTGATTAGTTGTAGCTAAACTAGCCCCCATCATATTGTATGTACAGTTGGGGTTGTTTTTTCTGATGTGCATTACTTGTACATTTATCCACATTAAATTTCATTTACCATTTTGTTGCCCAATCACTTATTTTTGTGAGCTCTTTTTGAAGTTCTTCACAGTCTGCTTTTGTCTTAACTATCTTGATCAGTTTAGTATCATCTGCAAACTTTGCCACCTCACTGTTTACCCCTTTCTCCACATCATTTATGAATAAGTTGAATAGGATTGGTCCTAGGACTGACCCTTGGGGAACACCACTAGTTACCCCTCGCCATTCTGAAAATTTGCCATTTATTCCTACCCTTTGTTCCCTGTCTTTTAATCAGTTCTCAATCCATGAAAGGATCTTCCCTCTTATCCCATGACAACTTAATTTACGTAAGAGCCTTTGGTGAGGGACCTTGTCAAAGGCTTTCTGGAAATCTAAGTACACTATGTCCACTGGATCCCCCTTGTCCACATGTTTGTTGACCCCTTCAAAGAACTCTAATAGATTATTAAGACACGATTTCCCTTTACAGAAACCATGTTGACTTTTGTCCAACAATTTATGTTCTTCTATATGTCTGACAATTTTATTCTTTACTATTTTTTCAACTAATTTGCCTGGTACTGACGTTAGACATACCGGTCTGTAATTGCCGGGATCACCTCTAGAGCCCTTTTTAAATATTGGCTTTCTATTAGCTATCTTCTAGTCATTGGGTACAGAAGCTGATTTAAAGGACAGGTTACAAACCATAGTTAATAGTTCCGCAGTTTCACATTTGAGTTCTTTCAGAACTCTTGGGTGAATGCCATCGGGTCCCGGTGACTTGTTACTCTTAAGTTTATCAATTAATTCCAAAACCTCCTCTAGTGACACTTCAATCTGTGACAGTTCCTCAGATTTGTCACCTACAAAGGACGGCTCAGGTTTGGGAATCTCCCTAACATCCTCAACTGTGAAGACTGAAGCAAAGAATTCATTTAGTTTCTCCGCAATGACTTTATCGTCTTTAAGTGCTCCTTTTGTATATCAATCGTCCATGGGCCCCACTGGTCGTTTAGCAGGCTTCCTGCTTCTGATGTACTTAGAAAACATTTTGTTATTACCTTTTGAGTTTTTGGCTAGCTGTTCTTCAAACTCCGTTTTGGCTTTTCTTATTACATTTTTACATTTAATTTGGCAGTGTTTATGCTCCTTTCTATTTACCTCACTAGGATTTGACTTCCACTTTTTTATCTCTCACTACTTCTTTTACATGGTTGTTAAGCCACGGTGGCTTTTTTTTTTAGTTTTTACTGTGTTTTTTAATTTGGGGTATACATTTAAGTTGGACCTCTATTATGGTGTCTTTGAAAAGTGTCCATGCAGCTTGCAGGGATTTCACTCTAGTCACTGTACCTTTTAATTTCTGTTTAACTAACCTCATTTTTGCATAGTTCCCCTTTCTGAAATTAAATGCCACAGTGTTGGGCTGTTGAGGTGTTCTTCCCACCAAAGGAATGTTAAATGTTGTTATATTATGGTCACTATTTCCAGGCAGTCCTGTTAGTTACCTCTTGGACCAGATCCTGCACTCCACTGAGGACTAAATAGCGAGTTGCCTCACCCCTTGTGGGTTCCTGTACCAGCTGCTTCAAGAAGCAGTCATTTAAAGTATTACTATACTATAGAGATTCTATGGAACAAGTGGATTCACTTAAGATTTTTACTTTATTTGATTCTACATTTTCTTTCACATATATTGCTACTCTTCCCCCCCCCCCCCCCCCCACGACCTGTTCTGTCCTTCCGATATATTTTTGTATCCTGGAATGATTGTGTCCCATTGATTGTCCTCACACCACCATGTTTCTGTGATGCCTGTTATATCAATATCTTCCTTTAACACAAGGCACTCTAGTTCACCCATGTTATTATTTAGACTTCTAGCATTTGTGTACAAGCACTTCAAAAACTTGTCACTGTTTATTTGTCTGCCCTTTTCTGATGTGTCAGATTCTTTTTTATGTGAATGTTTCTCATCTGATCTGGCCCTCTCCCCCTGACTAAAACCTAGAGAATCTCTATCAATAGACTCTCCTCTAAGAGAAGTCTCTGTCCGATCCATGTGCTCTGCTGCAGCAATCGGCTTTCCCCCATATCTTAGTTTAAAAACTGCTCTGCAACCTTTTTAATGTTAAGTGCCAACAGTCTGGATCCACTTTGGTTTAGGTGGAGCCCATTCTTCCTTTAGAGCTCCCCCTATCCCAAAAGTTTCCCCAGTTCCTAATCTAAACCCTTCCTCTCTACACCATCTTCTTGTCCACGCGTTGAGACTCTGAAGCTCTGCCTGCCTACCTGGCCCTGTGCGTGGAACTGGAAGCATTTCTGAGACTGCTACCATAGAGGTCCTGGATTTCACTCTCTTTCCTAGCAGCTTTAATTTGGCCTCCAGGACGTCTCTCCTACCCTTCCCTATGTTATTGGTACCTACATGTACCATGACCACTGCCTCCTCCCCAGCACTACACATAAGTCTATCTAGATGCCTCGAGAGATCCGCAACCTTCACACTAGGCAGGCAAGTCACCATATGGTTCTCCCGGTCATCACAAACCCAGCTATCTATGTTTCTAATGATCGAATCTCCCATTACTAACACCTGTCTTTTCCTAATGACTGGAGTTCCCTCCCCCGGAGAGGTAACCTCAGTGCGAGAGGATACCCCAACATCATCTAGAAGGAGGGTCCCAACTATGGGAAGGTTTCTCTCTGCTCCCGTTGACTGCTCTCCTTCCCTGAACCTTTCATCCTCCTTAACAGCGCAGAGTCTGTCTGACTGGATGTGGGACAAATCTACAGTGTCCCAGAAAGCTTCATCAACATACCTCTCTGCCTCCCTTAGCTCCTCCAGTTCCGCCACCCTGGCCTCCAAAGCCCATACGCGGTCTCTGAGGGCCAGGAGCTCCTTGCACCGAATGCACACATATGCCACCCGCCCACAGGGCAGGTAATCATATATGCTACACTGAGTGCAATAAACAGGATAGCCCACACTCTGCTGCTGGGCTTCTGCCTGCATTCTCTCCAACAGCTGCCTAGGTTAATGATATGGGGTTTTGTTTAAATCAAGAAGTTTTGATTATAGTTTAACGGTTTTTAAGAATGGCAAGTGTACCTCGCTCCCTTCCAGACTCCCTCTTGAAACTCCCTGTTAGCGGCCCCTGGTTGCTTACTCACTGCTTTATAAAGCCCTGGCCTTCCTGATAGCCCCGCCCCCTGACTAAAGCTCAGCCAATGAACAGAGGCTTCTAGATTTCAAACTCTGTTTAGAAGTTCACAGCTTCCAACTGCGGGCCACAGCACACAGTCCTTCAAACAAACAGACAAACACAAGCTCAGCACACAGCAAGTTGTGTTCAATTGCTCTACAGAACATCCTAAATAATATAGGAGAAGACACCAACATGAAAATGTATGCTGCTAAGTGGAGAAGATTTTCAGTTTGGATGAATCATCAATTTCAGCCTCTTGAGGCTTCGTTCCCTGCAATTTTGTACTGCTTACCCTCTCTAAAAAAACTTGGGGCTTTCAGTTAGTTCCGTAGGTTGTACCTTGCAGCTCTTAGTGCTTACCATCCACCTTTAGAGATGTATACAATCTTTTGTGTTTCCCTTTCCCACTATGTCCAGATTCCTTAGGGGTTTGCTGAGGGTGTTTCCATCTATATGGGGACCAACCTCCACATTGGGACTAAAATGTTGTTCTGGCATGTCTCATGGGTCCAGCATTAGAGCCTATGGAATTATGTTCTCTCTCACACCAGTCTTTGAAGAATTCCTTCCTTGTGGCAGTCACATCATCTGTGAGGGTTGGGGAGATAGGCGCTTTTATGGTGGATCCCCTTTATACTATTTCTATTCTGACAATGATCCAGTAGGCCACACTCTAAGTTCCTACCAAAAATAATGCCAAATAATTTGAATTAGGTCATACTTCTGTGGCAATTTTTGGGGAGTTTGTACAATTTAGAAATTCTGGTTCATGTTAAGAAATTGCTGTATCATGGAAGGCCTCTCTGTATCCACCATTGCTGGAAAGTCTTTAAGCATTTACCTCTGTGTCCGGGGACATTGTGAGTTGCTAGAACTTAACAGGCATCTATTCAATATGAAACATCTTAGGACAGTGGGTTTGCTCAGGCTGGGAGAAGATGTTTTCTCCTCTTACCTGAAAGGAGGGAGAAAGCAGTGAGAGTGGAAATTCCCCAAGTAGACTAAAGAAACAGAGGTATTGCTGTTGTGTCATACAAACTAGAGAGACTCAGACACAGGAAGTTTTGGACAGGAGAGTGGAAGGGGATGGTCAGTCCAAGGTCAGAAAAGGTGAGTTGAGGAGAGACGGCTCCATGTTTCAAAACACAGGCTGTGCACTGCAACTAGAAGGACTCTGATCCCAACCCAAAGAATGCTCTGAAGTGGTGAGATGACTGAGGCAGGGAGATTTATGTATGGTTTATTTTCTTTGTATGCATCTGTGTATTTCTCATGTGATTAAGTAAAGAGCAATGATTTTAGAATGCTGTGCAAAGTATCTGTGCATTTCATGTGTTACACCTACTGTGTACCTGCTTGAAATGGTAAACCAGAAGAGAAGTACCTTTGGGTGGATATCTGGGAGAGGGTATGTTTGGGGTCCATCAAGCACTACACCTCTCATGGAGGTGGAGTACAGAACTCGACTTTACAGGCCACTTATGTCAGCAGAAGGGACTCGGTAGTATAGACACATTATTATATCGAGTTAACGCGTCTTATGTCAACCGAAGTTTGTAGTGTAGGCCAGGCTTAGGCTGCTCCACCTCAGCAGAAGTTGTAAGATGCTAGATGCTAGGAGTGCTCCTGCTGGGTATGCACAGGGAGCTAGGACAAAACTGTAACATGACACAATGTTCAGATCATAATTATTTAAAGTACCAAAAGTAGTTTTTTCCTTGAACACTTCTTAGCTAATATTTGATGTTTGTAAATATTTCTTGGAGATCCTGCGTACATGCCAACTTTATAGGTTAAAGTATAATTTGTCTTGGAGAAAAGTTGGATGCTTATTGTGAAAAGTACTGTGCAGAAATGGTCTTTGACAAGTCTCATGCTCAAAACAAAACCTTGAAAGAAAATGGAGGATCAGACAAGCACCTGTGTACTAAAGGGCCAAATCCCAAGCTAATATCTGATTAGCAGGAATGTGCTACAGTGCTGTCCCTCTGCCTTAATAAGAGTATGTCTTCACTAGCAATGTTAAAGCGCTGCCATGGCAGTGCTTTAACGTGGCTGTGTAGTCGCGACATCAGCACTTGGAGAGAGCTCTCCCACCACTGTGTAAAAAAACAACAACACCCTACCCCACGAGGGGAGTAGCTACTAGCCCTGGGAGCGTGTCTCCCTGTCTACACTACCACTTTACAGTGCTGAAACTTGCAGTGCTCAGGGAGGTGTTTTTTCACACCCCTAAGCGAGAAAGTTGCAGCGCTGTAAAGTGGCAGTGTAGACAAGGCCTTAGCCTTCAGCATGGGGGTAACAGGAAGAAAGAATCTTAAGTTTGCTCAAGCACATGAAACGTCAAAAGTTGCAGGGTGCTGGAGTTAAAAGGAAGTCTGAGTGGTGAAGGGTAAGCTACTGGTATGTAGCAGGTTGTTGGCTATTGCTACAGAAGCATCCTGAGTTGGGGAGCTGTCTCCATCCTCTACCTTCTTTTTTTAAGCTGTAGCGGTTGATTATTTTACTGGGAAGTCAGCAATCCTATCTTACAATAACTTGAACCAACCTTCCCACTCCAGGAGTGTGAACGTGTTGCTCTGAGAGCTTCCTTCTGATGTCGTTAGAGCAACACCCTTCTAGCTCCTGTCTAAACCAGGAATTTGAGGAAGGGTCCAGAAATTTCAAATGTGATCTTGATTACTTTTTAAAAAGAAAGTGTGGTTTACAGTGTAATTTTGAAAAAAACTGATGACGGTCTTTTAAAGGAATATAATCAAGGAATTTCAGGAAATGAGTTAAAGGTGGTACTATTCCTGCTTCTTAGTCCCTCCCCCAAATTTTATGGTTTTACATTCACATTTTCTTTTTTTCCTGTTTCTCTCTGCTTTTGCTGTTAGAGAGAGAGAGACCCACACACACACGAAACCGGGAAATGACTGTCTGAATACACAGTCAAAATTACTATATATAAAAATCTGGGTGAATTTGATTTAAATTAAATTGATTTAAATCACTAGTCAGGAAGACTTGATTTAATCGTGGATTTCTACATAAAAGTGCATTCTTGTTGGTTGTTATAACCTCAATACATATTCTTCACAACTCAGATCGATGTAGGTTTCATTTTTAGCAGGTACACACATACATTTTTAAAGTGATTTATTTTGAAAACTTTTCAGATTAGTTTTACAGCTATATCAGAAAATGAGTGTTTGGTTATTTCATTTACACAAGGTAATTGAAGCAAATATTTATGAAGTCATTGGGAGGTGAACTATCTCCAATTCAACAGGTTAATCGTTAATATTTGGAGGATTTTGTTGTCAGGCTGTATTAGGAGGAGAACATCACTAAACACATTTAAATTGTTTTATTTAACTAAAACAACAACGTTATGTATTCTGGATTTTTTTTCTTCAACAGCAAACATATAATATTTTAACAAAACAAGCATATGAATTTTTGAATTTAAACATTCAAGTTTTATAAAATCAGGTTTGTTTTTGTTTGTTTTTAACTAAAATAGTTAAATGAAATATTTAAAAAAAAATTAAATTTACTGTCAGCGAGGTCAACATGAGAAACTTAAAATATTGGCTTCTGCAGCTAATTCTTTTTTTTTATTAATTCACTCATCTTCACCTTCATTTTCCTGTTTGTTCATAATCTGGAAAAGAAAAACAAGCTTCCCTGCTTTTTCAGGTCCCAAACGATTTCTCAATTTGGAATGAATTAGTCCAAAGGAAGAAAATATTCTTTCTACACCGGCAGAAGAAGCTACTGCTGTTAAAAGTGAGATGATCACTTCAACAGACTCTGAATCCAAGTGCTTAAATGACTTCCACCTGTTCACTGGTGTGACTTTCTTTAAAACATCATCAGCAAACATATATTTCTTGAATGGTTCACCCTTAGCTCTGAAGTTTATTATAGTTGGCATTATGGAGGGATGATTGCTGGATGTCCATGTCATAGGCAGCTCCTCTTCTTCAGCAGTTAAGGTTTGAGCCTGGTACCGAGTATTGAGAATATTTGCAAGAAAATGAGCTGGTGATAGTGCTTGTCCCATTTGTTTTTTTTAATGCTTGTAATTTAACTCTGTGATTGCATATTTCTCTTTTTAAGATATCACTCAGTTCCTTCCAAATTTCAACAGTCAGCAATAAAACAGCTATTTCCCTGCATTTTGTTCAAGGCTACAGAAACAGGCTTCAGGCTTCACCTCTATATATTTATTTATTTATTTAAAAACATTTTTGCTGTTAATAAGCGTGTTACCTCTGGAGGCACAAATCCACATTTTGAGAACTGCAAAACTAAGCATCTCTGATGGTATCTTCTAGACTGAGCACTGAATCTCATTGGGTAGATAGAAAGATTTAACCTAAATAATCTATACAGAAGCCCCTGGAACTCCATAAATTTGGGTTCCTAATCCATGAACTATTGGAGCTCGTTTACAAAACTTTTCTTAAACATTACATGAATATATTGTCTCATACTATAGCATTAGAATTTATAATCCCTATTCCATGATGAGATATCTTTGAGCTATAATGCATCTTAATTAAAACTTGTTAGGTTTTTTCCCCTCAAAAAACATTTTATCAAAAAAATCTGATTTAAATACAAAAAATCTGTTTTTTTAAATCATTGATTTTTATCCACCCTGATAAAAATTGTAGTGAAATGCAAAGAGTAAACGAGATAATAGAGGGAAAATTCTGATCTTTCTTACAATAGTTTTAGGTGTTGCTTGTACCAATAGTAGTCTAAAAAAAAAATCCAAAGAGAAGTTAAGGTTTTTTTGTTTGTTTGTTTGTTTTTTTAAACCTTGATAGTGTCTCTAAGATATTTAAAGTGTCCTGAGTTTGGGTCAGGTTTATTATAACATAAATTGTATGTAGAATGTCAAGGTATAGTTGATATGATATTTTATTTTATTAGAGTAATTTGGCAGAGGTGGGGAATAAGTGCAAGGATAATGATAATTGTAGGTTCAGGCTGTACAAAATCTTAGGGAATAGATGCGAGATTGCATTTTTAAAATATGCTAGTCCATTGACTTAATCCAGTGGTTCTCAAACAGGGTACATGTACCTCTAGCAGTATGCCGAGGTCTTCCTGGGAGTATGTCAACTCGTATAGATATTTGCCAAGTTTTACAATAGGCTACGTGAAAAGCACTAGTGAAGTCAATACAAACTAAAATTTTATACAGACAATGACATGTTTATACTGCTCTATATACTGTATCGGTGGTTTTCACCCTGGAGTCGCAGTTTATTTTAGAATTCTATAGTATAAATGAGAAAGTAAGCAACTTTTCATTAATAGTATTCTGTGACACTTTTGTATTTTTATGTCTGATTTTGTAAGCAAGTAGTATTTAAGTGAGGTGAAATTTGGGGTATGCAACAAGACAAATCAGCCTCCTGAAAGAGGTACACTACTCTGGAAAGGTTGAGAACCATTGACTTAATCAATTTGTAAAGGAACAGAATGTGAAGTATTTAATTTTTTTAGTCAGATTCAGATTATTTTATTACATATGAAAACTGAATTGGGGTGTTTTTTTTCCTTTCGTTTTATTTGGATTTGAGAGAAAGTAGTATTGCCCCTTAGCTGTGTTCAGTGTGTTACCAGAGAGAGGTGGTTGACCTCAGCTAACCTCAAATGAATCTGACTTCTCATTTACAACCAGATAAATCATTAACACAGTTAATAGAAGAGTTTTCTCTTCCGATCTATTGACTGTATCGGTCATTGCCAGAATGAAGTATTTCATTATTAGGAATTTCAATGTGTTTGTCGTCCTGCTGCTCCTTTCAGATGGTTTTGAAACAGTGGTTTCCCCAAGAATTGAAATTAGGGGGGGGTGTTCGAATTTCCGGGGGAGGGGGGTAATCAGGGCCAATGAGGGGGGAGACTGTGAGGGTGGGCTGTATGGCACCATAGTAAAAACTGAAAAATGTTTCATGACCTTTTTGTTAGATTTAACTCATGTTTTAAAATCATCACACAAATTAAAGGCTACTCAAGCCTTCTGTGAAGCACTACGTCTACATCTTTCTTGGTTTCTTGTTATAATTTTGCACAATTCTGTTAATGAACTTCTTGAATGCAGTGTTTTCATCTTTGGTGGCTTCTCGTGTGTCCGGTACTTTCTTTCCTTCAATTGATATGCTCATTAGTTCATTCACATGATCAGGCAGAAGGCGACTTCTTTCAGAACACAAAATTCTATTCAATGATGAAAAAGAACGCTCAACTGTAGCTGTTGTGACTGGGAGTAGCAAGAGATGAATTCCTACTTCTTTCATCCCAGGAAACAGCACAAAGATCGGGTCGAGCCACTAGTGACAGTAAAAAAGAAGTTGAAGTCAAATCTTCCTTCATTCGTCGTATGATATTCCACTCTGTGTTCAAATTCTCTATTCTGTCCTGATCACATGGCAGCCCCATTGCTGGTAGTGCCTCACTCCACTCAACTGTTGGTGTTTTATAGGACAGGCATCTGTAAAAGCTACGTAGAGGTTGAGTAGAATCTAGAAGTCGCTGTTGTAGATTTTTAAGAATCGAGTCTGTGTACCTTTTCAGTTGTCTTAACAAACCCTTCTTGTGTTCTTCACTTAAGGATTCAATATAAATGCCTTCATTAGTCAACTTCTGGACTGAAGTCTTTGCTTCTTCCAGTACTTTTTCAATGGATAGCTCTCTGATTGTCCAGCAATAGAAGCTACATTTGGATCAAAGATCTAATGCTGTTGTAGCAGATGCCTGGATGGCATTGTTTAATGACCCAAGTGGTTTCAACAGTAGACTTATGAGAGAGAGAATGGCAGTAGTCTTCTCTGAATGTAGTAGCAAAAGTAATCCACCAGCCTCACTACTTAGATCCGTCCCATCTTGGTAGATACTTTCCAAAGCCAGTAATAAGTCCGGAGTAATTTTAAGACAACAGCCAAGGATCGCTCATGAGAAAGCCAGCGGGTTTTCTCAGGTTGGGCTAATTTGAACTTCAGTCCCAGTGTATCTTTTATATTTTCCAAGATATTCAGTCTTTTTGGACTCTTGCTGAAAAAAGAATATAACGAAGACATTAAATTTATAGCTTTTTTAATGTCTTTTGAAGAGTCTGCAGCTCGTACTAGTGCTAGTTGGAGTAGATGGCCTCTGCAGTGTGTATAGGAGAGATTAGGGTTACACTTTTCTCTGAGCAAAGCTTGTACTCCACCATGTCTTCCAGAGAAGTTTGCAGCTCCATCAAATGCACAAGCAGCCATCTGTTTGGGGTCCAATTGACAAGCATTTAACTCTTCTAAGATGTGGGTTGTCACAGATGTGTCTTCTATATCTTGAACATCTAGAAATGCATCTACTGGCCTACCCCTGACATCAAGATAACGTACACAATGACTTAATACTTGATGCCCTTTTGCATCGGTGTATTCATCAGCCATGTATACAAATTTTTTGAATGTGGTGAGAGAGTTCTTCACTTTTTCAACTGTTGAGTCTTTCACTGTTGCACCGCATGTTTCTAGCCAGTCAGTTGAGTTTCTTGCAGAAAGATAGTGAGCATTTGCTGGTCTTGTTTGGAACCAGTGTTCAACTTCAGGATGAACAAGTGACAATGCACTTAACATTGGCCTCCAGTTTGTAGTGTGCAGTATCTCTTGCTTAAATAGAAAGTAGGATGCCACAGCCATGTTTGTTCGGATGAACTGTGTTGTGTCTCCAGCATGCTTAACAGCCTCATTAAGTACTTCTAAAATTGGCTTTGGAAGTAGGCTTATAAGGCTTTCTGCATGTTGATGCACTCCAGAGGCCTGGTATTTTGCAGCCTTTTCACGTAGTTTGTCAGCATTGGCTTTGCTGATCGGTTTGACAAACCAAGCTCCTCCACTTTTACCAATTATAGCATTGGGAAGCTTTCCTTCTTTGTAAGCTTTTTTTTGCAAGAGGTGCACCAGTAGCCATCTTTTGTAACTTCAATAAATGGGAACACTTTGACCGACAAACATCGGGAACTGCCTTTAGGTTTTGGAGACACTGTTTCTTCAGTAGGTAGCTGTATTTGTGCTTCGGGCTGGTCGGATGTAGATATACCACTTGAACTTTCAGATGACATGTTGATATATTCTTGGTTCTTGATGTGTTCTTCACCTTGGTTAGTTTTTGAGGCCTTTGAGTGGAAAAATTGTTGTATTGTTTTTTCTTTTCATTTTCACTTTGACCTGCAACATATAAAAGAGATATGATAAAGTAAATGTTTTGTTAGGATAATGCAAATTTAACATAAGGATAATGCAAGTTACACCAAAACACATAACAGGTCTAGATTTCTAAAAAAATATCATTTTTTAAAAAAATGTATTTAATTTAAATTGACTTTTGAAAAGTAAGCCATCATGGGATAAGAGGGAAGTCCTCTCATGGATCAGTAACTGGTTAAAAGACGGGAAACAAACGGTAGGAATAAATTATCAGTTTTCAGAATGGAGAGAGATAAATAGTGGTATCCCTGAGGGGTCGGTTCTGGGACCATTACTGTTCAACATATTCATAATTGATCTGGAAAAATGGGTAAACAGTGAGGTGGTAAAATTTGCAGAGGATACAAAACTATTCAAGATAGTTAAGTCCCAGGCAGACTGTGAAGAGTTACAAAGGGATCTCACAAAACTGGGTGACTGGGCAACAAAATGGCAGATGAAATTCAGTGTTGATAAATGCAAAGTAATGCACATTGGAAAACAATCTCAACTATACATACAAAATGATTGAGTCTGAATTAGCTGTTACTACTCAAGAAAGAGATCTTGGAGTCATTGTGAATAGTGCTCTGAAAACATCCACTCAGTGTGCAACAGCAGTCAAAAAAAAGCAAACAGAATGTTGGGAGTCATTAAGAAAGGGATAGATAATAAGACAGAAAATATCATATTGCCTCTATATAAATCCATGGTATGTGCACACCTTGAATACTGTGTGCAGATCTAGTCACCCCATCCCAAAAAAGATGTATTGGAATTGGAAAAGGTACAGAGATGGGCAACTAAAATGATTAGGGGTACGAAACTGGAGGAGAGATTAAAATGACTGGGAATTTTCAGCTTAGAAAAGAGACGACTAAGGGGGGAATATGATAGAGGTCTATAAAATCTTGACTGGTGTGAAGAAAGTGAATAAGGAAATGTTATTTAATCCTTCACATAACACAAGAACTAGCAGTCACCCAATGAAATTAATAAGCAGCAGGTTTTAAAAAAACAAAAGGAAGTACTTCTTCACACAACATAAAGTCAACCTGTGGAACTCTTTGCCAGGGGATGCTGTGAAGACCAAAACTATAACAGGATTAAAAAAAGAACTAGATAAATTCCTGGAGAATAGGTCCATCAGTGGCTATTAGCCAGGATGGGGAGGGATTTAACACCATGCTCTGAGTGTCCCTAGCCTGTTTGCCAGAAGCTTGGAATGGGCAACGGGATGGATCACTTGATGATTACCTGTTCTTTTCATTCCCTCTGAAGCACCTGGCCTTGATCACTGTCAGATGACAGGGTACTGGGCTATATGGACCATTGGTCTGACCCAGTATGAGCATTCTTACGTAAAAATTAATTATAATAATAAAAATGTTTAGTACAGAAACTCTCCAACATAATGACCTCTCAAGATAGCAACGATGTGAGATAACAACCTTGGCAAATAATGCATTTTTAAAATCTTGGCCTACTAGGAAACATATTTATATAAGTTTCCATTCCCAGTCACAAATCTAGCATTCTGGAGCAAAGTTACTAAAATATAGTCCAACAAACAAATGTTTATTTAACATGCCCCTCACTTTTCCCTCCACCGCACCCCACTCACCGGTGTTGTCCTTGGTCAGTGGAGACTCGGAGTTCAGAGGTACTTTCACATGAGTACACCTCCCAGGTAGGGGGCAAGAAGGCACCTTGCTCGTTCCTCCAGCTGCTCACTGTTCACTCTGGCCACTGCTGTTTGTTGTGCCACCGTTCACTCCACCACTCTGTTGCCAATGGCCCTGTGCAGTCACCTTCTGCTGCCACCTGCCACTGTGACCTCTGCGAGTTGGTCTCTTGAGGTTCCACCCAGCTCTCAGTGATTTCAGCTGAGCTCTCAGGGGGGGAATCTTGCTGCTAGTGCAGGCTGGGCCGTCTCTTCCACAGAAATGCTGTCCCACAGCAGGACTAAGCACTTAGATCTGATTATCAGTGATTTCAGCTGCAGTGGTCACTTAACAGAACAAAAGACTATCTTTGGAGCCTAATCAGCTCTGTCTTTAAACAGTGGAGAGGGACAGGTCCCCACCCTCTCTCTTGATGCCCTCAGTCAGCACAGGTTAAGTACAGTTCTACTGCCCTTTACTCATACGATAAGAACAACAACATTTCATCTCCTCCCCACATTCAAGTGATTTGTAACCCAACCCCAGCCAAAATCTATCACTTGGGCAACACAGCTCTGTTTGCTGGATACCTAGGTAGATTATGTGTAAATGTAAATACAATCTGGTCCTGAAGCCTTTCCCCCCAGACCCAGCTCATCACTAGCTGTCAGGGAGAGCTCATTTAGACTTTGCTTACAATTCATCATTTGAAATTATTAGGTTGGCCAACATCACCAAAAGGAATGCACTGACATTGTCATAAAAAACAACAACTGTATAAGGAAGCTAGTCTATGTTCATATTTTTCAAATCTATTTTACTTTTCCAGAGACACGTATTTTATCATACACTGTATATGCTTTTAAAGTGTGTATTAATGTTTCAATTTCAATTCAAATTTCCAAACAGTCACTAAATTGGCATGTAACTAGTTCACAAAACTGGGGTGGGGGAGGTTGTGGAAATTCAGGGGGGGGGGGTGTAGAGAAATCACTGTTTTGAAAGAAACATTCTGTCCATTAGATAGCTAAACAAGTGGCACCTATTTCCACAAAGCTTCTTATGGCTATTTAATTTCTCACTAGAACTGTAAAATTTAACATTTTTGCTATTTTTCTTATAACATTTTTGTGTATAGTCCACACACCCTGAAAATATTGCTGATCAAGCATTTTAATTTGAAATTTAAGTAATCAGTTGAGATTATGATGTTATAAGAAGGTATTGTATTTCATCTACTGAAGCAGACAGATTATAAATGTTAATCGCAGTGACTTCCAAGAAGACTTTTTGACAAACATTTTTAATATTTAATTAAAATAGTCATCTCTTCTGTCAGTCAATTAGAATGCAGTGAGCTGTAGTTACTGTATTTTGCTGGCATCCTTCAGAAAAAATAAATGATGAGACAAGGTGGGTGAGTTAATATCTTTTCTTGATGAGAGAGACAACCTTATGAGCTACACACAGCTCTTCTTCAGATCTAGGAAAGGTACTATGAGTATCACAGCTAAATACATGATCAAACAGATGGTTTAGCATAAGTAGTGTAGTTAGCACATACTCTAGGAGATCATTCAAGGTGAAGTGGCCCGTTAACACTCGTGTAGTCATAGGACAAAAAGGGGGGTTAGTTGGTTTCAGATTGTTGTAATAAGTAAGGATTCTGTGACTTTCATAATGGCTGGTGCGGCTGACTTCAAGGCCAGCTGCTGGTCCCCAGTGTCAGTTGCACGAGTCACTGCTCAGGAGGCCCTGGGCAGCTGGTTCCAGGGACTGCCCGAGCAGCGGCCGGTGTGGCTGGCTCCAGGGACCGCCCGAGCTGTGGTTTGTGCGGCTAGCTCTGGGGAGTGTCTGAGCAACGATCCTGGGGGCTGCCCTGGAGCCAGCTGCTGCTTGGGTGGCCCCGGGCAGCTGTTTTGGAGACCACTGGAACAGGGTCTGAGGACCACCCGAACAGCAGTGGTCCCCGTGGCCTCCTGAGCAATGGCCTTAGGGGTGCCCAGAGGGGGCAGTCAACCCCCAGCACTGGAGCAGTCCCCCCTCCCCCCCCAAGCAGGGCTCCCCAGGAGCAGCAGGGACCCAGAAGTAGAGATTTAGTCAAGGGTATTTTTGTTAAAAGTGATGGACAGGTCACAGGCCATGAATTTTTATTTACTGCCCATCACCTGTCCATGACCTTTACCAAAAATACCCATGACTAAGGGCATGGCTACACTTTCGAGTTACAGCACATTAAAGCAGACCAGTGTGCTCTAACTCACGACGCATCCACACTGGCCAGGCACGTAGAGCGCTCTGACTCCGCGGCTAGAGCGCTCCTGATACTCCACCTCAGCACGTGGAATAACGTTTAATGAGCCCCCGCTGGAGCGCCACGGCACCAGTGTGGATGCCCTGGTCTGTTAATACGCTCTGATCGGCCTCCAGAAGTGTCCCACAATGCCTGTTCTAGCCATCTGGTCATCAGTTTGAAATCTACTGCCCTGCCTCAGGTGACCAACCGTCAGCCCCGCCCTTTAAATTCTCTGGGAATTTTGAAAATCCCCTTCCTGTTTGCTCAGCCAGGCATGGAGTGCTCTCAGCGAATCTTTCCAGGTGACCATGCCTCCATGCTCCAGGTGATCCCCAGTATGGAGTGATGGCGAGGGCCTGGACCTCATCAGTGTTTGGGGGGAGGAAGCTGTCCAGTCCCAGGTGCACTCCAGCCGTAGGAATTACGATCCTTTCGGGCAGATATCAAGGGGCCATGACCGGAACTCACTGCAGTGCAGGGTTAAAGTGACAGAGCTGTGGAATGCCTACTGTAAAGTCCGTGAGGCAAACGGCCGCTCCGGTGCTGCCCCCGCGACCTGCCATTTCTGCAAAGAGCTGGACACAATACTTGGGGGCGACCCCATCTCCACTCCAAGTACTACCATGGACACTTCAGAGCCCAGTTCAACAAGGCATGAGGAGGAGCAAAGCGGGAGCGAGGGTCCTGATGCGGAGGAAGACAACACGGAATCCCTAGATGCATGCAGCCAGGAGCTGTTCTCAACCCAGGAGGAAGGTAGCCAGTCACGGTGGCCAATGCTTGGGGAAGGACAAACACCAGAGGAGGTTCCCGGTAAGCGGCTTTTATTTTGGGAAGGAAGTTATTCAGTGCGGGCGCTTGGGGCAAGGAGGGTTAGGGCTGCATGCATGCCTAGATGTAGAATAGGGCGTTGATGTGCTCTCTCACATCGTGGTAATCAGCCTCAGTGATCTCTTCAAAGGTCTCAGCCAGAACTTGGGCAATGTGCTTGTGCAGGTTTCTTGGGAGAGCCTTTTTTCCAGTCAGGCTAACATGTCCGCGCCACTGTGCTGTGAGGGGAGGGGGGACCGTTACTGCACACAGGCAAGCTGCATATGGGCCAGGGTGGAATACACCCCGTATTGTAGTAGAAGACCCTCCCTTGCTTCCCAGGTCACCCTCAGCAGCGAGATATCTTCCAGGACGAACTCCTGTTGAAAATGTGGGGACAGTGTTCAGTATAGGGGCCCACTGCAGCTGTTGGCACAGAAACCCAGAGGACAGGACAGCCATGAAACAATCAGTCCCCCTTGACCCTGTGCTTACTCACCATTTTGGGGCTCCCATGGGTTATGTGCGCTCGCTTTGGGATGGGCAAATTATGCTATTTTGTAGACTGTTCTTGCCCTCCTTAAGTACGGGGGAATCATTGCTCTGTCTGGTGTGAACAATGCTGCCTCTGTTAAGTGTTGCAGTTTGCCTTTACAGATGCAACCTTGAGATCTCAGCCATCCATGTTATCACCAGCCGAGACACTGCAAAGAATCAGGAAGAGGCCACGTAGAAGCAAAGAAGACATGCTGCATGAAGTAATGCAGAAGTCACTTAACGAGAATCTAAAAGTGCCAGAGTGGAGGGAGAGTGAAAGGAGGATCCGCCAGCAGAATGCAGATTGCCGGCACAAAAGCACGGAGCTCCAGCAGCAGCGCATGGATCGGCTGATAAGAATCATGGAGCACCAAGCGGACTCGATCCAGGCGCTCGTAGCCATGCAGGCGGAGCACTACCGCGCCTGCCCCCCCCTGCAGCCTTTGCCCCAAAACTCTTTCCGTTGTGCCCCCATGTCACCTGCAACCCACTTTCCCCAACATCCGGGTTCTTATCACCACCAGCTGCCTCCAACACCTGTAGCTTCACCACCCAGCCCTGAAAACTACGACCCTTACCCACTGCACTCAACCCCCATCACCATGCAGTATAGCCATCCTGAAGTGCAGCACTCATAGTAGAGCACTCCAGACAGGAAGGCTGAGTATGATAACAGGACATACGCAAATCTGTGATTGTGCCGTTCCCCACCCCACCCCCTTGCTCTTTCTGTTTCCCAAGCAGTTGTGTTTCTTTTCAATAAATGGATCTTTTGGCTTTGAAAACATTCTTTATTATTGCATAAAGTAAAAGATACCTTAGCCCAGGAAAGCAACAGGCACTGCAAGTCAGAGTAGCAAAAACAGATTCTTACTAACATTGGAACTACAGCACTTCACTCCCGTGTAGGGCACCAGACATTACTGATGGCTTTCAGCCTCAAATTGCTCCCTCAAGGCATCCCTAATCCTTGCACCCCTGCGTTGGGCCCCTCTAATAGCCCTGCTCTCTGGCTGTTCAAATTCAGCCTCCAGGTGTTGAACCTCCGAGGTCCATGCCTGAGTGAAGCTTTCACCCTTCCCTTCACAAATGTTATGGAGGGTACAGCACGCGGATATAACTGTGGGGATGCTGTCATCGGCCAGGTCCAGCTTTGTTATGCTCATACAAAGCACATGGGATCTTTCTAGAGGAAGGCAAATACGCAGCGTTTATTGAAAATACAACAGTTAGCATATGCTTTTCAGTCATACACACACATATATATATATATATATATACACGCGCGCACACACAGAGATTCCTGCCAGTGATGTTCATAGTTACCAGTCTGTTGTAGCTCGAGTCAATCTAATGGCCAGTTAGATTGAGTACGAGTGTGGAGCTGGGCTCTTGTCGGTCGCGATCCGATGCTCTTGGAGTGTGGCAAGACGAACCCAAAGTCCCATGGCCAAGCACCCTGTTCTTATAGGTTTTTTTCTCTGTTGAAGTCTATGGATTTTGCTGTGTCAGTTTGTGACCGGTTACTTCTTAATTGGTGTAAACATTCCAATACACCTCGGAGAGGGTCATCCTGTCCTTTGTTCCGATTTAATCAATTGTCTTTAGGGGTGCCAGCCTTCACCTCAGGGTCGTCAATCTGCCCTTCATCATCGATGCGCGTTGATGATTCTTTGATGTCCTTTAAGTCTCTTCACTCCTTCCTTGACCATCTGGCTATAACAATGACCTTCACACCTTATCTTTTCCTGATGCATACATTCCTCATTCACACAAACAGATTGAGAATACAAACAGTAGTATTTTATATCAAGCAAAAAGGCATTGCAAATTAAACCTTGCTAAGTTTTACAATCAATAACCAAGAGAATTTACATTGAGACCCAGGCCTTCAGTGTTCCTCTAATCTCTTTAACATAGATACAATATACTCATAAGGATTGTTCTGGTCTGTCATTGCTTTCTGCTATTCAAAAAAGGGTGGCTGAAAGGATGAAATCAAATCATACATTAATTCTCATAGTACATTATAAAATCCAGCTCCTACCGCTTCCCATACAGAGAGCACCAGAGGCCCTTTAAATGGCCAAAAGCACACTCCATAGTCATTCTGCACCGGCTCAGCAGTTGAACTGCTCCTTGCTGCTGTCAAGGCTCCCTGTGTAGGGTTTCATGAACCACCGCATTAAAGGGTAAGTCTCCAAGGCTCACAATGGGCATTTCGACTTCCCCTACGGTGATCTTCTGGTCTGGGAAAAAAGTCCCAGCTTGCAGCTTCCTGAACAGGCCAGTGTTCCGAAAGATGCGTGCATTAATGTCAGTGAAATGCCCACGGTGATCCTTAAGCACCTGGAGAACCATAGAGAAATACCCCTTCCGATTAACATACTCAGAGGTAGGTGGGCTGGTGCCAGTATTGGAATATGCGTGCCATCTGTCGCCCCTCCGCAGTTAGGGAAACCCATTCGTGCAAAGCCAGCCACAATGTCATGCACGTTACCCAGAGTCATGGTTCTTCTGAGCAGGATCGATTAATGGCCCTGCAAACTTGCATCAACACGATTCCAACGGTAGACTTTCCCACTCCAAAGTGGTTAGCGACCGATCGGTAGCTGTCTGGAATTGCCAGCTTCCAGATTGCAATAGCCACCCGCTTTTCCACCATCAGGGCAGCTCTCAATCTCGTGTCCTTGCGCCGCAGGGTGGGGGCAAGCTCATCACATAGTCCCATCAAACTTTTCTCATCCGAAAGTTCTGCAGCCACTGCTCATCATCCCAGACTTGCATGATGATGTGATCCCACCACTCAGTGCTTGTTTCCCAAGCCCAAAAGCAGCGTTCCACAGTGGTGAGCATGTCCATGAATGCCACAAGCAATCTTGTGTTGTATGCGTTACTCGAGTCGATATCATCGTCAGAGTCCTCACTGTCAGTTTGGTTCTTAAGGAGTAACTCGACTGCCAAACATGACGTGCTGGTGACACTCATCAGCTATATTCCTCAGCAGTTTGGGCTCCGTTCCCACAGACCGAAAGGGAAGACAGCGCGCACAGCACAAAAAACGTTGAAAGATGGCGCCAAATGTGGATGGAAACAGAGGGATTGCTGGGATGCGAACTGATGCATTACGGGGTATTGGGACAGGACCCAGAATGCCCAGCACCCCCCGCCCCCTTTCCATAAGCCACAGCGCCAGAATGGGAAGAGATGCTCTGAGGGATAGCTGCCCATAATGCACCGCTCCCAATGCCGCTGCAAGTGCCGCAAATGTGGCCATGCCAGTTCGCTTGCAGCTGTCAGTGTGGACAGACTGCAGCACTTTCCCTACTGTGCTCTCCGAAGGCTGGTTTAACTCAAAGCGCTCTACATCTGCAAGTGTAGCCATTCCCTAAATCTTAGCCTTAGTAATAAGCCATAAATCCAGTGTCTTATTAAGACCATGCTTTTTAGCGTCTAGCAAAGTTTTGAATTTAAGCTCTGAGGTTCATCGTCTGAAAGAAATCTTATCTGAACCCCCACTTCTGGCCTTGAAATGACCCTCCAACCTCTCCAGAAGCTATCTCCCCAAAGACCAGGACACACCAACTCCAAGCGGCACTAGATCCTGCTAGAACAACAGATGCAAAACCTGCATCTATATCTATCTCTATCTCTATATCTACTGCTACGATGATCAACACCCCCCGCAACACATCTTTCAAGATCCATGGGTTCTACATGAGCCTATCCCAACATGTGATGTACCTCATCCAGTGCACTAAATGCCCCAATAACAACTATGTAGGTGAAACTAGACAATCACTATGCTCTCAAATGACCTTGCACAGGAAAATGATAAAAAAACAAAAACCATATCACCTGTGGGTGAATACTTTTCACAAAGCAATTACTCTATATCTGACCTCTGTCCACATCCTCAAAGGAAACCTGCTCAACACTTTCAAAAGACGAGCCTGGGAGCTTAAATTCATAACTTTTTTAGAGACTAAAAATCTTAGTTTTAATAAAGACACTAGATTTATGACTTACAATCTGTAACACACTAACCCCCCCTTTTTGTTGTATGACTACTTCTTTTGTATGGTTTGGGTACAAATATATATCTATGTGTGATAGCCAGCACATTGCTGCAGCAGTGAGCTGGTGAATGTCCTTCAGGCCCTGGCAAAAGAACGAAGCGGACACTCAGATATGATGTGCTCCATCATTTGTGCCTGGTGACCACAGTCGCATACAGGTGTTTACCTTATTTTTCATTTAAAGAGGGTTTGTCCACATCTCCCATGAGATGTCCTGATGTGATTCATCTGCACCAGTCTTTCCAACATAAATCAAAACCCGGTAGTTTCCCTGCCAGGTCAGTATGACTACAGGGATGTTAATGGGTCATTTCACTTTGAATGGCCCCTTTAGAATATGTGCTAACTACTTATGCTAAACTATCTGTTTGACAGGTTTCAGAGTAGCAGCCCTGTTAATCTGTATCTGCAAAAAGAACAGGAGTACTTGTGGCACCTTAGAGACTAACAAATTTATTTGAACATAAGCTTTCGTGGGCTACATCCCACTTCTTCGGATGCATAGAGACTGTCTGTTTGAGTTTGTGTTTAGCTGTGACAATCTAAATACCTGTCCCAGACTTGAAGAAGAGCTCTGTGTAGCTCCTAAGCTGCGCTCTCTCACTAAGGCCAGGGCTACACTGGTGCTTTACAGCACTGCAACTTTCTCTCTCAGGGGTGTGAAAAAACACCCCCCTGAGCACAGCAAGTTACAGCGGTGTAAAGCGCCAGTGTAAACAGTGCCCGATGCTGTAAACTAATCCCCTTGTGGAGGTGGAGTACCTGCAGCACTGGGAGAGCTCTCTCCGAGCGCTGGCGCGCGACCACACTCGCATTTCAAAGCGCTGCCGCGGGAGCACTCCCGCAGCAGCGCTTTGAAGTTTTGAGTGTAGCCACGGCCTAACAGAAATTGGTCCAGTAAAAGATATTACCTCACCCACCTTGTCTCTCTAAGAACCTGGGACTGACATGGCTACAACTATACTGCATAAAATAAATTATATCAATAATTTTGTATAGTAGAAAGTCATTGTAACAACATTCTTATAAGATCATCTTTGCTGCTTTAAAACTTGTACTTAATATTTTATGCCTCATTGAATGTCTGCTAATGTGAAAATGGCAATGGAATAACACTTTAGCTTACTACTAAAAACTAGGGCTTTCGATTAATTGCAGTTAACTCACGGGATTAACTCAAAATTAATCGTGATTAAAAAATTAATTGCGACTAATCGCAGTTTTAATCGCACTGTTAAATAATAGAATACCAATTGAAATTTATTAAATAGTTTTGGATGTTTTTCTACATTTTCAAATATGTTGATTTCAGTTACAACACAAAATACAAAGTGTACACTGCTCACTTTATATTACAAATATTTCCACAGTAAAAATGATAAACAAAAGAAATGGTATTTTTTAAATTCACCTCATACAAGTACTGTAGTGCAATCTCTTTATTGTGAAAGTGCAGTTTACAAATGGAGATTTGTTTTGTTACATAACTGCACTCAAAAACAAAACAATGCAAAACTTTTGAGCCTACAAGTCGTCTCAGTCCTACTTCTTGTTCAGCCAATCGCTAATACAAACAAGTTTGTTTACATTTATGATGTCACCAGAAAGTGAGAACAGGAGTTCACATGGGACTTTTGTAGCTGGCATTGCAAGGTATTTATGTGCCAGCTATGTTAAACATTTGTATGCCCCTTCATGCTTTGGCCACCATTCCAGAGGACATGCTTCCATGCTGCTGATGCTCATTTAAAAAAAAAAAAAATGCGTTAATTGAATTTGTGACTGAACTCCTTAGGGGAGAATTGTATGTCTCCTGCTCTGTTTACCCACTTTCTGCCATATATTTCATGTTATAGTAGTCTAGGATGATGACTCAGCACATATTCATTTTAAGAACACTTTCGCTGCAGATTTGAGAAAACGCAAAGAAGGTACCAAGATGAGATTTCTAAAGGTAGCTAGAGCACTCGACCCAGGGTTTAAGAATCTGAAGTGCCTTCCAAAATCTGATAGGGATGAGGTGTAGAGCATGCTTTCAGAAGTCTTAAAAGAGCAACACATCGATGTGGAAACTACAGAACCCGAACTACGAAAAAAGAAAATCAACCTTCTGCTGGTGACATCTGACTCAGATGATGAAAATGAACATGCATCATTCCGCACTGCTTTGGGTTGTTATCGAGCAGAACCCGTCATCAGCATGGATGCGTGTCCTCTGGAATGGTGGTTGAAGCATAAAGGGACATATGAATCTTTAGCGCATCTGGCGTGTAAATATCTTGCAATGCTGGCTACAACAGTGCCATGTGAACGCCTGTTCTTACTTTCACATTGTAAACAAGAAGCGGGCAGTATTATCTCCTGCAAATATAAACAAACTTGTTTGTCTTGAGCGATTGGCTGAACAAGAAATAGGACTGAGTGGACGTGTAGTCTCTAAAATTTTACATTGTTTTATTTTTGAATGCAGTTATTTTTTGTACATAATTCTACATTTGTTAATTCAACTTTCATGATAAAGCGATTGCACTACCGTACTTATAGACTTTAAGGTCAGAAGGGACCATTATGATCATCTAGTGTGACCTCCTGCACAACGCAGGCCACAGAATCTCACCCACTCCTGTAACAAACCCCTAACTTATATCTGAGTTATTGAAGTCCTCAAATCATGGTTTAAAGACCTCAAGGTGCAGAGAATCCTCCAGCAAGTGACCCGTGCCCACGCTGCAGAGGAAGGCGAAAAACCTGCCAATCTGCCCTGGAGGAAAATTCCTTCCCGATCCCAAATATGGCGATCAGTTTAAACTTGTATTAGGTGAATTGAAAAAAAACGATTTCTTTTGTTTTTTATAGTGCAAATATTTGTAATAAAAAAATAAATATAAAGTGAGCACTGTATACTTTGTATTCTATGTTGTAATTTAAATGAATACATTTGAAAATGTGGAAAATATCCAAAAATATTTAAATAAATGGTATTCTATTGTTGTTGAACAGTGCGATTAATCACAATTAATTTTTTTAATCGCTTTTCAGCCCTACTAAAAACTACTGGGAATGTTTAAAAATGTAATCTCTTGGAAAAAATGGTATGTAAGTAATTTTCATGACAGTTATATGCTCTGTTGTGAGTGTAGGTGTCGCAGTAAGATTATATGATAATACTTAGTCACTAACTACTGCTGTTGTCTACTCCACTGTGATGATAGCTCAACTTTTTAAGTTTATCCACCATTCCCTAATTTTTTCTGGAGTATCATTCAGGCTTCTCCAAGACTGAGGACTTTTGGGTCTAAGGCCTGGTCCACCCTAACCCCCCACTTCGGACTAAGGTACGCAAATTCAGCTATGTTAATAACGTAGCTGAATTCGAAGTACCTTAGTCCGAACTTACCGCGGGTCCAGACGCGGCAGGCAGGCTCCCCCGTCGATGCCGCATACTCCTCTCGCCAAGCTGGAGTACCGGCGTCGATGGCGAGACGCGATAAATCGATCCCAGAAGATCGATTGCCTGCCGCCGAACCAGGAAGTAAGTGTAGACGTACCCTATAGTGTAGAAAAGGAATTGAGAAAGGGATTATGAGCAAGGAGTTCCTATGATCTTTGAGTGGCCTCTACACATTGCCACTCTTGGAAGATGCCCTTGTGGTGCCGCTGACCTGGTGGAAACCTCTAGAACCAGTGTCTGCTGGAGTGACCTCATACCCCTTCTCATGCCTTTGAACGTTCTGAAGGTAAAGTAAAGAAAGGGGAGGGCTATTTCATCATCCTCAGTTCCTTCCGCCTGCAAACCCAGGCTCCAGTAATGAATAACAGGACTTTGAGGTAGAGGGGAAGATAAGCAGGTAGTGTGAATGTTCAGTATCTCATCTTGAAGAACTCCCACTTGTAAGTAGAGCTGGCCAAAAGATTTTTTCGGTGAAAATGCACATTTGGCAACATTGAAATGTATTGTGAATTCATGTCAGTTTCGCTGAATTGTTTGTGTTGAGGAAAAAACGCCAAAAAGTCAACATTTCACTTGACATTTTCTAATGAAATGTTTCAATTTTTTGATACAAGATTATTTGTTTTGAAATTTCCTTTGATTTTATTAAAAAAAAAAAAGTTAAACATAAAGACAGCTCAAAATTGTTATTTACTCTACTTAAAATGATTTTTTAAAAACTTTTTGATTAGTTGAAATCTGTTTTTGGTTTGACACAAAATGGTTTTTTTGTTTTTGCAGAATTGCCAGCAAACTCGAAAACCATTATATGCACAGCTCTGGTTGTATAACCTTCATTTTATTAAATGGCTTCTGCTTAATCTCACTACTGGGAGTTTATCAAACAGTGCATATCCTCCCCAGAATTAGTTAAACAGGGATTGTAACACTACCCTCCCAAATTGGGGCATCAGATCTGGATACCAAATCAGTTGAGTAATGTTTTATGGAGGTATGGATTGATCTGGTACTATAGATCTCTGCTATTGCGATATGCGTAAGACAAGCCTTGAATGGTGTGTTGGACCTGATCAAATGATCCCTAAATCCTTCTGTCATGGTGATGTTAGCCAGCCGATAACATTCCTCAATACTACATATGATTAACTTAGATAAATGCTGAATTGTACTGGCCTGACCCTTGTGGTTATCCTCATATGATACTAATAATAGAGGTGAGTCTGTAAGCGCCATGGACCTAAATAGGTCAAAAGTGGATGTCTTCTGAACATCTACAATACACAACTTTGCCTCTCTTGGATGAGGGTGATGTCTTGGGAAGAATATGGCAGATTCAAGGTCTGAGGTGGAAATTGGTTCCCACCTTAGGCAGAAATTTAGAATGTGAGCAAAAAAAATCACATGAAAGATTGTAAAAGGTGGTGGCTTGACCATCAATTCTCCTAGCTGAGGTTATGGCTGTAATAAAAGCCCTCATGATACAGAGATGTAATATGGAACATTCTCCCATGGCTTTGAAGGGAGGCACTGTCAGCTCCATGAGGACTTGACTGAAGTCCCAGCTAGATGTAGGATCCTTCACAGCAGGGCAGATACCTCACAGTCCTTCTAGAAACCTTTTCACTGTAGGGTTATTGAACACAAACTTGTGCTCCACTTCCATGTGATAAGCAGAAATGACTTCAAGGTGTACTCTGATAGGGGAAAGAGACAGTTCCAGGGACTTGAGGTGGAGCAAATATTGAAGGACAGAAAAGGAACCATGGATGGAGCAGTGTTATTTCTGACCGCCCACAGAAAGAACCTCTTCTGCTTATGGACCTAACAGGAAAGGACTGAACTGGAGTTTTACAGCACTTTCTGGACTCTAGTGGAACAGCAAAGCTCCGAAGAAGTCAGTTCTATAGCCCAGGCTGTCGGATGGAATAATTCTGGATCCAGGTGCTGAATCTGGCCTTTCTCAGATGATCTTGCATGATTTATAGAGAGGTAAGTTCCAGGGGACATCGACATATTAATTTTAACAAACGTGATTAATAGTGTGAAACTTATTTTTGAATGTCTTGGTGTGTTTTGGCTGTTTTGACCTTTTTTGTTAGGACATGGTAGAAATTTATGAAGTAAAATGGTCAGTTTTATTTAGCCGTTTCAGTTTGATTGATCAATAGCTTCATATTAAGAGGTTGTCTTATAAACGTTCTTACGTTTTGAGGTCAGAAGCAATCATTATGGTTATTTCCTCTGCCCTACTGAACAATACAGGCCAAAAATTTCTCCCAATGTTTAGTTTCAGAGTAGCAGCCGTGTTAGTCTGTATCTGCAAAAAGAACAGGAGTACTTGTGGCACCTTAGAGACTAACAAATTTATTTGAGCATAAGCTTTCGTGGGCTACAGCCCACTTCTTTGGATGCATAGAATGGAACACACAGAAGATATTTATACATACATCTGTATGTATAAATTTATACATCTGTATGTTTAAATATCTTCTTTCTGTGTGTTCCATTCTACGCATCCGAAGAAGTGGGCTGTAGCCCACGAAAGCTTATGCTCAAATAAATTTGTTAGTCTCTAAGGTGCCATAAGTACTCCTGTTCTTTTTCCCAATGTTTCCTGTTTTAAGACTATAACTTTTGAGCTTGAGCATGCCATTTAGAAAGACATTCAGTCTTGATTTAAAGACTTCAAGTGATGAAGAATCCAGCACATTCCTAGGTAAGTTGTTTCAATGGTTATTTCCCCTCACAGTTAAAAATCTGCACCTTATTTTCAATTTGAATTTGTCTAGCTTCAACTTCCAGTCATTGTATTTTGATACGTCTTTTGTGTGCTAATTTAAAGAGCCTTCTAGTGCCAGAAATCTTCCTATGTATATACTTTCAGGCTGTGATCAAGTCATCTCTTAACCTTCTCTAATAAGTGAAATAGACTGAGCTTCTTAAGTTTCTCACTGTAAAGTAGGTTTTTCAAGACCTCAGATCATTCGTAGTGGCTGTTTTCTGAACACTTTCAAATTTTCAACATCCTTTTTGAAATATGAGCACCAGAATTGGACACATTATTCTACTAATGGTCTCACCAGCTATATACATAGAGGCACCTTCTCCCTACTCCTAATCAATGTTCTCCTGCTTCTACATCCAAGGGTCACATTAGACCTCTTAGACACAGCATCACACTGAGAGCTCATGTTCTGTTAGTTATGCAGCATGACTCCTAAGTTCTTTTCAGAATCCCTGTTTTTCCAGGTAACATCCTTCCAAAGAGTGGGACTGGACCATTTCTCCTAAGCTGCCATGGCATAAAATTTCTAAATCTTTTCGATGCATTTGGTCAGTTTTTCATGCTTGCTAAGATAAGGGTTAAGACCCATGTTCTAGAACTAAGGGCAGTTGGTTATGGATGTCAACATTTTTTCCATGACATTCAGTGCTGTCATCAGGGTAATAGTAGGCAAAAGGGTGGTGATGTACTATATAAATCAACAAGCAAGATCCCAGTCCGTGTGCACAGAATCACTAAAACTATGGGACTGGTGCATTACCCACTGCATAGAGATCTCCATGACTTACCTTCCAGGTCTCCAGAAACCTTTAGCAGATGCCCTAAGCAGTCACTTCCATCAGGACCATGAGTGGGAGCTCAACAACCTGGTCTTGTACAACATCTGCAAAGCTTAGGGCATCTCCGCAATGGATCTCTTTGCAACCCCAGACAATGCAAAATGCCAGATTTTTTGCACCATGAGGGGACTTGGCCACAACTCCTTAAGGAATTCCCTCCTAGTTCTCTGGCCCTGCGCTCTCCTTTACGCCTTCCCTCCAACACCATTAATTCTCCAAGACACTGATCAGATTATGGCAAGAGCAGGCGAGGGTCATCCTGATAGCACCTCCTTGGCCAAGAGAGGTGTGGTATTTTGATCTACTTCACCTTTCTATAGAGATGACCTGCTCCTATCAAACCTCCTAACACAGAACTGAGGCATTATTAACCATCGCAATCTCCCAGCTCTGAACCTCAAGGCCTGGCTCTTTTTGTTTCTCAACCTCCGAGTTGGACTGCTTGGAGGAAGTCTAGTCTGCACTTCTCAATGCTAGGAAGCCTTCCATATGTAAAAATTATGTACAGAACTGGAAGCGCTTTCTTTTCTGGTGTTCACATCACTCTGTATCCACTTCTGAAACTCCTCTCTCCAGAATCCTCAATTACCTACTGCAGTTCAAAACAAGTTGATTATGATTAAGTTGTGTCTAAGTACACCAGGCAGCTATTACGTCTTTTCATTTGCCTATCAAGGGCACCCCACCATGGCCAGATTCCTTAAGAGCTTATCTGTTTCCTCATAGTTGGAACCTCACACCTTCCTAGTATCTTAATTTGGTCCTTAATATCCCGAGGAACCCCCTATTCAAACCTAAGGCCACCTGTTCACTCCACCACCTCTCCTTTAAGATTTCATTCCTGATAGCTGTCACTTTGCATAAAAGGTTGAGAGAATTGGGAGTGCTCATGTTTGACCCACCTTATGTTACCTTCTATCGTGACATGGTCACGCTGAGCCCCTATCCTCGATTCTCCTTGAAGATTTTGTCAGACTTTCATATTAATCAGGATATCTTTCTGCCAGTATTCTTTCCCAAGTCCCACTCCTCAAGAGAAGAAGCTAGACTCACACTTCAGACGTTCAGAGGGCATTTGCCTTTCATCTGGACCAGACTAGAAGCTTTAGGATTTCTCCTCAACTTTCTGTTATTTCTGTCCTTTTCTGAAATAAAGAAAGGACAATCAATTTGTTCTCAGAGACTCTCTAAATGGGTTTCAAGTTGCATCATAGTCTGCTATGAGGTCACTGGGGTAGAACCCTCCCTAAGGTGCCAGCACATTCCACCAGGACTCAGTCCATTTCAGTTACCCTCCTCAAGGACGTTCCCCTCATGGAAATTTTCATGGCTGCAACTTGGTCCTCTGTTAACATGTTCCCCAGACATTACGCTATCCTATCTGCATTCAGGATGGACACAACCTTTGGCGATGGTGTCTTATGCACTGACTTGCATCTGCTTCCTTTGCACGTGCTTCCTCATTGAGTTACTGATTGGGAATCTCCTATGTTGGAGCACCCATAGGGACATATACTTGGAGGAGTAGAGGTTACTCAACTTTCAGTAACTTGAGTTCATTGATATGTTTTGTTTCTATGGGTGCACTACCTCCCTCACTCCTTTTTGTTTGCTGCGGAGTCTGGCTTTGTAGTTGTGAAGGAACTGGTTTGGCAGTGGGTCCTTCCCTTCCTGTATGCTCTCACTTTGGAGCACATGGTGCTCAGGCATGGACCTGCAACACTGCTAATTCCAATTTCCTATCAAGCACTTGCAAGTGTATGTACATGCTACAGTGGATCACCTATAGGGACAAAACATCTTGAAGTTAGTGAAAGGTAAGTAACCTCTCCTTGTCAAGCTCCAAATCTAGACTCCTTCATGTAAACCTTAACATTTATTTTCAGGTCTTCAAACTATGGGGGAGGAGAAGGGGATGACTGTTCTTTCTAAAGAAGATACCCTCTTAAATTCTGAATATCTACATTAATTCCTTCTCATCGGCTCTCCATTTACTTGTTTTACACCACAGAAAAGAAGCAACTTAGCATCCACACGGACTGACTGTCCAAGCCATAGAAACCGATTATCAGGGACAAAATGTGGCTTCCCCATAGCACCCCATTAAGTTGGAAGTATTTGCATTTTGGGCTTGTCCCCCTGCAGAGCATTCTCTTGAAAGATGTGCAGTTTAACCATTTAGAAACTATTTAGAGCTTAAGTGTACCCTTGTAAGCTGCCAGTAGAGGAAATTAACACATACAGCTCAACTGTTTCCAGCTTTTTGCAGGGTAAAGGACTCTTCAGCACTGTGTGTGTTCGCAGAACCTCATCCTGTTGGGCGAGTGTGTGTTGGCAAGAATGTGTTGCTATTAGCCAAATTTGTCTCCTCCCTAACATTACTGTCAAGGTTGAAATTGCCTAGTGCTGTACTTCCTGATGGCATCACTCAGAAGCTCTTCCGCAGCTGTGCTGCACTTGGCCTACCTACTATGAGGTAGTGTCTCCTTTTCTGGTCAGAATGAATAGCCAGCTTTTATAAAACTTTGTTTCTCTGTACATGTGAATGATTTTAACTCCTGTGTGCCAGAAAGTTCAGAACTTTCACCACTGTGTCCTAGTAATAAGCTCTTAATGTAAAACACTAATATTTGCTTTGCTGCTTAGTGTCAGGATATTCACTTATATGACTGAAAGTTGTTTACATGCTCACAGTATATGAGTGCATGCAAAATTGAAAGTAACAAATCTCTAAAACTCTTAGGGTTGAAAAGCAAGTTGCTATATGCAGAATTGTGTTAGAGCTTATTTGCAATTTGTATTCAAAGTACTACAGGCTTGGAAACTATGCTGAATGTCTTAGGTTGATCTGTTCTTTTGATTCTGGCAGAATGATAAAGATGAATCAGATTTAATGATACAGAGAGAATATGGCATGCTGAGGGGGAATGGAAGTGCATCTATCGCATCTGCTTGAGTCAGCAGCTAGTGCTTTCTGCTGTTACCCTTTAGTGTCAGAATAGTCTGAAGGTTACCTGAGGGTACTATGAATCACTTCAGTGACTTCCTCACTGATTATTAGTCTACAGGATGGTATGTTATTTAAGCACATAATCTTTATTTTTTGGTCTTGAGAAATTTATTTGTGATTAAAAGGGAAGTAATTGGAAAAAAATATTTATTCCAGTATAATTGCTTATTTCAACAGCAAGAGATTAATAGTTAGAAACCCAGAATGTTCTGTGTGGGGGGCGGGGGAAAGCTCATGTTCTAACTAGTGAAATATAGCTAGGACTTGGAAAAACTCACTTGCAGATGGGAAGATTTCCCTGCTAAAAGTGGAGTGTAAGCATTCAGTATCTGTAGAACTTAAGTTGTCTTTTAAAAACCAGAATTCTGATCCTTACTGTTCTGGAAATAACTTCATATGTATAAGCTAGCATAATATTACTTGTCTGAAACAAGCTCTAGTGCTTCTAGTGTGCTGTCTTTTTGTTCTGTTTATAGGCGCTAGGCTCTATAACAGGGGTGGCCAACCTGAGCCTGAGAAGGAGCCAGAATTTACCAATGTACATTGCCAAAGAGCCACAGTAATACGTCAGCAGCCCCCCATCAGCTCCCAGCGCTTCCTGCCCACCAGCAGCCCCGCTACTCAGTGCCCCCTCCCCACAGCCTCCCGATCAGCTGTTTCACAGGGCCTGTGGCAGAGCCATGGGTTGAGCAGTGAGCACACCTCCTCCCCCGGCACATTGGAAAGTTGGCGATTGTAGCTCCAGCCCCAGAGTCGGTGCCTATACAAGGAGCCGCATATTAACTTCTGAAGAGCCACATGTGGCTCCGGAGCCACGGGTTGGCCACCCCTGCTCTATAATAATACAAATAATAATACTAAGAATCCAGCAACGATGTAAAATGAATCAAACATAGATACTGGTCACTTTCACTGCTATTATTTAGAACCCTGGGAGCAGTAGTGAGTGTTTCAGAATCATGTCTATTTCATGCAGATAGTACTGTTGGAAAAACTATGAGCAGCTGCAGAGGTAAAGGCTTGTCGGGATTCCTGTAAAAATGGTAAGTGCTTTGTAAAATCAGGCCCTAGGCATCTCAAGTTGAGCAACCAAAATTAGTGAAAACTACTTTGGCAATTTTGACCTTAATCTCTGTCTCCTACTTTTCCATTTGTAAAAAGAGGAGGATAATTCCATTTTATCTTGCAGAAGCATTGTGAAGATAAATTCATTATTATTTGTGAAGCACTCTGATACTACGATGAGTATAGAAAAGTCCATGAGGAAATTAATAATTCTGTATTCAGTGCAGGGTTTGTATTGTGTGTGGTAAATAAGGCCTTAGGGTAACTCACTGATGATAAAAATAATATTCACTGAGCACAATCCATCCTGCTTATTGAATGAGGCAGAGTCATGTGAAAAACGTGATCATGCAATTAAAGACTGTCATAATTCTGCCCCTTTGTGCCTATGTATTAAGTTTGCACAGACAGACATAATATTGACTTTGAAATACTTGGCTGTTCAACCCTAATGTTCTTTTAAGATAAGTTAGTACTATGTATAGTTATATAATATGCCTTGCATGGAGGCCAGTATTCCTGTTTAATACTTTTGCGTTCCACTTTCAAAATCCAAATATCAGCTACCCACAAGTTTTAAGTCCCCATTATCCCCTTCACTAAGAGTCCATCTTCTCTTGGATCATACCTAAAGTCCAGTGGTTCCGGATCACAAAATTTACTGCCTCCATAGCCTTTGAACAATCCTCACTTTAAGTCCCCATTTAAAAAATAAGTGGGTGCTTTTCTTCTGCCTCCCATTCATCTCTCCATGATCCTAACTAGTGCTGGGAGGTGCCCAGGGAAATGTTTATTATATCCATAAATCCACAGGGCATACTTCAAATATTACTCCTGAGGGCACTCTGCATCAAAAAATTGAAAATTCTGAGCACAGTATTTTTAAATTCTGCAAATTTTATTTGTCAAAATAACACTGCATAATCACACCAGTTTCAATTATTTTGGTAATTTATTTCAAAATACCTGTCAGCAAGTATATCTGTAACAATACAGACACACAAAAATTCCCCCAGGAATAGAGAGTTAAGGAAACCCCTGACAACCCAGTTCCTGTTTCTCTGCCCATTTCTGTGGGGGAAAGGAAATTCTGCACGCGCAACATTAATTTCTGCAAAATTCGGCGTTGTGCAGTGTTGCAGAATTCCCCCAGGAGTAACATATAACCATTCTAAAACAATTATAAACAGTAGAAGAAATATGGAAAACAAAATTCTTGTTCAACCTTGTGGGAAATCAGCACTCTGTAGTGACAGCATTGTATGTTATATAATTTATTTTAAGCTGGCAAATTTAGTACCTTGAAATGTTTATACATCTCCTTCAATTTGTTTTAATATATGAACAGTTTGGTAAAAACACTTGTATAGGTTGAAACACAAAAATCCATCCTGCTTCAAACATATATATATATTTTTAACATAATCCATTTTAACTGTTTACAGTTTATCAAAATAGTTTTATATCAATCTAATGATGAAATGTATTCAAATGTGGTTCTTTATTGCCATGCTAGCATTGGTTGACTGTACTAGTGTTTTTCACTATTCTATAGAAAAGTGCAACATTTATTTGCAAGTGTATTGTAATATATTCAGACTGCGTTTACCATATTTTGTTGCTTTACACTGGAGATAGCAGACCGTAACCTTCCTTGTACGCTGTATGTTAAAACTGCTTTAATCAAAACTAGTGTGATATTCTTCAGCATTAGTGTTATAAGGATATAGGTTGTGAGTATCCTACAGTGTGTCACTGATACAAAAACTGGGAAAAAAACAACCTCTAAAAAGAAATGTATGAAAACATTTGCAAATGTTTTTCTTCACTTTAAAGCTTATCTTTTTAGAAGAATGGGTAGTTCATGATGTTGTATAAATCATAATATCTGATTAACTTTCTATCACCTGGAATTTTCTTTTCTGGTTAAAAAGAATGGGCTACTAAAGGTGTCTTTGCCTTTTTCTTCCGCAGTATTTCTGATTACTTAATAAGGTGTGTGTTAAACTAAATCAAATTCAGATTGAATTGTTGTTCATTTCTGTAAAATGCTACTAAATCCTTGGCTTGGTCATTCTAACCAAAATATTCATATAGATAGAAAAAGGAGAATTTTTGTATTGATCAGACGCATATAAAATTTACCTGCTTACCTAAATAAAACTAATCACTTCTAGACGCGCAATAAACTGAAGTAAGTATACTTTATTTCCCTTCTAAAAGGGTCTTTCTTATAATAGGACAACTACCTTTGTGTTGTCTATGGGATACTGTCACCTTTCAGAACACTGTTTTCTGACAGGGCATCTTAAAAATGGTATGACATAGTTTTTTCTTTCTTTTTTTTTTTTTTTTTTTAAATTTAAGAGGGATTTTTCTGCTCTTCAGCTGATGTTTAGAAAGGTATTTTGGGCATCCCCGAAGGGCAAATTCAAACCTGCTTCCCCAGCCCCTTCCTTTGTGCACACTATTTCCTGCTGCCCTTTCCATTTCAGTTTCCTTGCCCTTCTAATTGGTAAACATCCTCTACCACAGCCTGAGGAAGCATCTTCATGTGAACATGACCCAGGACAGTGATTGAGAGTTCTGTCTTAAAACTTTTGCATGTGGCAGAAGGTAAAACTGACTATCGATAAAACAATGGAACTTACTATAAACACACTTCTGTCAAAAGCACTAAATACACAGACTGAAAAAAGGTGTATTTTTTCTCTAATCTTCCATTTATAGCAATCTAAGATATTACTTGTTATAAGATTAGTTATAAAACTTTCAGATGAAAAGTAATTTTGTTCAAGCTCACTGTCTCTTTAAACACAAACAGTACAAGCAAAAACCCTTTACATTGTTTGGCTTGCATTTTGTCCCACAAAGCATGCACACACACACATTTTACACAACAGTTGACTCTATCAAGTCCCATTGAAACATTTCTACATATTATTCAAAGAACTGTATTCCAATAGATCAGCCATTAACACCTAATCACACTATCTCTTAACATCATTTTCCAATCTAGCTCCCATTTATCAAGTTGTCTGAGTTGACAAATGACAAATATGTGACGCCCTTGCATTAAAAAATATCTGTTTTGGTTTTTTACATTTGCTTCTAATAACAAGAAGACCACCAATTCTCTAATATGAAAAATGTCAAGCTGCATGTTGGTTTACTTATAAGAATACTGTAACACTCATTTTGGAAGAATATTTACCATATGCCCTATTTGATTTACTCAATAATTATGCCCTGATATTTCTGAGTGTTGGCTGCCACTGGTCAGGTAGTAGCAACCAATAGGAACATAACTTTGTCTATCCTTTAGAGCAAGAGATATCAAACTCATTTGATATGGAGGGCCTCATCCGATACCCTGCCACTTTAATAACAAAAGTTATTAAAATAGAAATAAATGTAAACCATGTTGGTAATTATTTATTTTCGATCTTAGTGATTGCTACTGCTGCTCTCCAATACCTGGCATCTCTTTGCTTGAACCAGTATGTCAGCATTTGGAGCAAATGACTGGGCTGAGGCTATCTTGAGTATCGAGTTCAGATGTCTCACTTAGTTGAGAATGTAATTTAGATCTGTTGATATTTATGATGGAGAATATTTGTTCACACAGGTTTGTACTCCTAAACATGGAAAGAGTTATTGATGCAACGAACTTCAGTTTGGGATAATTTGATCGTAGGTACTGATAAAACTTGAACACCAATGTCAGATAATTTGCCCTTCAACAGAATGTCTCATTGCAGTTCAGTAAGTTCCATTTGGTGCTCTTCTGGTACATCATGCACATTGATAGAAAATGGTGTGCTGAACACTGGAAACTCTTCTACAAGGTTTCTGAAGTCAGAGAATCATTCTTGAAATTCTTTTCTCAGTTGATCAGTTTTGCTCACATACCTTCTTCTTCGAGAGATGTCCCTGTGGGTGCTCCACTCCAGGTGTTGGTGCGTCCCTTCGCTCGGAGATTTTTCGTAGCAGTACTCGTACTGGCCACGCATGCGCAGAGGCTGCCCCCCCGCTGTGAGTCTAGGATAATAGTACGCATGCGTGGCCAATCTCCTCAGTTCCTTCTCTACCGTCCCCGGCCTGAGACGGAGCTCAGCAGACTCGTTAGGAAATCCCTCACTCTTGTTACAATTACCTATCCTAGTAGTTAGTTTGTTGTCAGTTCTTGTTAGTGTAGTTCATTAGTTCTTTTTTCTGTTAAAAAAAAAAAAAAAATTTTTTTTCTCTCAGCCGCAGCCGCTTCTACCATGCCTGGCTCCACAGGCTTTAAGCGCTGCTCTACATGTAAGGACACTATCCCGCTCTCTGATGGCCACTCTCAATGTATAAAGTGCTTGGGGGAAACACACATTCCCCCAAAATGTGCCCACTGTAGCAAACTCAGTTCCAGGGCACGGAAGGAGAGGGAGCTTAAACTGAAACTGCTCCTCCTGCAAAAGTCTATCGGGTCAGTTTCAGACCCAGGCGCCGACTCCGGCTCTACTGCCCACCACAGCCCCCCTGCTTCAAAAAAACTGAAGAAATCTACAAAAAAGGGGCAGCCCTCTCCAACAAAGAACTTGGTGAGGCACAAGAGTTCTTCAGGCAGGTCAACAGTTTCCCTGCCTGTGTTTCCTCGCCTCAGCACTTTTGAAGAGCCGGGCTCCTCAGGCACCGCACGAAAGCCGCCTCAGGCTGCAGCGGCGGCGCAAAGCTCCGGTGTCGAGGCTTCAGGCTTTCAGTTGCCTGCCTCGTTTATGGCACCGTTCGGCACCGCGACGGACGCGGTGCCGACATTTCCCGCCCTGCCTGACCCTCTGCAGGCTGATGTTGCCCCCCCGGCACCTACCACGGCACTGGCAACCGCGGCACAGGCTGACAGGGAGATCAAAGGAAAAAACCCCTGCTTAGAGGAATGTTCCCTCACGGCAACCTCCTCCTCCACAGTTTTCACCTCACGCAGGAGCCTCACCTTTTCAATTCACTCAGACAGCAGATCTATTTGTATCACCTATTCTGCAGTCTCCCCTGATAAATGCCTGTTTTTCTCCAATGCCTGAGTCAGGATCAGAACAACCTTCCTCCAGTGAGGAGGAAGCTGATCCACAGGCAGTTTTTTCTCCGTATCAAGACTCCCAGACCCCAATCAACAGAGGTTACAAAAAAACTACCTCAGCCTGTTCTCAGGATCCTGCCCCATGGGGAGTGAACCCCTGGATGGCACCACCTATGCCCTACCCACCACCATGGCAATGTTGGGCACCATGGGCATCGTACCCTCGAGAACACGTGCGCTACGGCACTTCGACCAGACGCAACACCGGTCTAGCACCGCCACGTGACGGACCTGCCAGTGACACAAGATACCAGGCAGCACCGTCACACTTCCAGGAGCAACTGAGTCCTGCTCCTATTCCAGTAGAGCCCGACGTAACGCCTGAGGAAGCCTTACTTCCCCTTCTTCCAACACCGTCGGATGACTATGCAAAATTCCAAGACCTCTTTAAAAGAGCTGCCGGTGACTTGAGAATTAACTTGGAGGAAGTCACTGAACAACAGCATGAGCTAACAGACATCTTGCAGCCCTCTTCTTCCTCTAGAGTGGCATTACCAATCAACGTAGCCCTTTTAGAACCCGCTAAATCCATCCGGCAGACTCCAGCCACAAGCCTACCTACCTGTAAACAAGCGGACAGGAAGTACTTCATCCCTTCAAAGGGCTCTGAATTCCTTTTTACCCATCCGGCGCCAAACTCATTGGTAGTGGATGCAGCGAACCAGAGGGCCAAACAACAGTACGCCCGCTCCACTCCAGCCAACAAGGACAGTAAACGCCTGGACCTTTTTGGCCGTAAAGTATATGCATCCTCGACGCTACAATTTCGCATAGCTAATTATACTGCAGTCCTTGCAAAATATGACCCCAAAAACTATAATAAATTCATAGATTTTATTGATCTCATCCCAGAGCAGAAGAAACAACAATTCACAGCTCTGGTTTCCGAGGGACAAACCATATCACGTACCGCTCTCCAAGCGGCCCTCGATGTAGCTAACACTGCAACAAGGTCGACCGCCACAGCAGTGGTCATGAGATGGGGTTCATGGCTCTCCTCCTCCTTTCTTTCCTCGAGAGGTCCAGAGCACCCTTGAAGATCTTCCCTTTGACGGGGAAAAACTTTTTGCCTCCACCACGAACGACGTGCTTCATCTGATGAAGGACGCAAGGGCAACCCTCCGGTCCCTAGGTCTCCAGCCACCTGTGACCAGAAGACGACAATTTAGATACCAACCTTATCAACGTCCATGCTACCCCGCATTTACACAACACTCCTATAGACCACAGGAGCAACAACAGCAACGCCAAAGACCAAGATTCCAGCGTCGTCGTCCTAACTCTACAGGGGCGCCGCAACCCCCTCCAGCTAATAGGCAGATTTGAAGCATTGGTCGAGGGTTTAGAAAACAGCGTTCCCACTTCAGCCGGCACACCTATCTTTGGACACCGCCTACGACCATTCTCTCATCAATGGGAGAAAATTACATCCGACAAGTGAGTCATAGAGGTAGTTACAATTGGATACGCCATCCCCTTCCTCTCCCTCCCACCCACCCACCCACCCACCCTCCCCGTCCCTCTTCAGGGACCCATCTCACGAGCGACTACTCTTCCAAGAAGTGCAGCATCTCCTTCAACTGGGAGCAGTAGAAACTGTGCCAGAACGACACAGAGGGAAGGGTTTTTACTCCCATTATTTCTTAACAGAGAAGAAAAATGGGGGATGGCGACCAATCCTCGACCTCAGGCTGCTCAACAAATTTGTCAAAAAGCAAAAGTTCGAGATGGTCACTCTCACCACTATAATCCCAGCGCTGGAACAGGGCAACTGGTTTTCAGCCCTCGACCTACAGGACGCCTATTTTCATGTGACTATACACCCGTCCCACAGACGGTTCCTACGTTTTACTCTCGGCTCCACACATTTCCAATACAGGGTTCTCCCCTTCGGACTGTCCACGGCCCCCCGTGTTTTTTCCAAGATCCTAGCCGTAGTTAGCCTACCTCAGAAAACAAGGGGTCGTAATATTTCCTTACCTAGACGATTGCCTCCTCAAAGCTTCAACGTTCGACGAAGCTCTCCGATCCATACGACTTACCATCGATTGTTTCCTATCTTTAGGCCTGCAAATAAACAAAAACAAATCCACATTATACTCCACCCAACATCTGGAGTTCATAGGGGCATACCTCGACTCCCAGACGGGGTTGGCATCTCTCCCACCAGACCGCTTCAACTCTATAAGCCGACTGGCCACAAGGATTCGCAACAGTCCCCAGGTGACTGTCCGAGACTGCCTACAAATACTAGGTCACATGGCCTCGTGCACCTCTGTCGTCCAAAATGCACGCCTATACATGAGGTGCTTCCAAGCGTGGTTGGCCATGGTGTACAGACCGAATGTGCACCCTCTAAACAAGACTCTCTCCATACCTGTCCGAATCAAAGATTCCCTACAGTGGTGGACAATTCACTCCAACCTCTGCTCTGGAGTCCCCTTTCTTCAGCAGGCTCCATCCCTCATACTGACGACCGATGCATCTCTGACAGGCTGGGGTGCACACATGCCTCACCACACAGTCCAGGGACTTTGGTCTTCAACCGAGACCTCTCTCCATATAAATGTCCTAGAACTTCGAGCCATTCGCAATGCGTGCCGTCAGTTCCTGCCACTAATCAAGAATCAACACGTACGCATAATGACAGACAATATTGCATGCATGTTCTATGTGAACAGGCAGGGAGGAGCTCGATCCCATTCGCTGTGCACTGAGGCTACGAAACTCTGGAACTGGTGCATTGCGAACAACATCCGGGTATCAGCGGCCTATCTTCCCGGAGTGATGAATACCACAGCGGACGAACTAAGCAGATGTTTCCCTTGGGATCACGAATGGGAAATAAACGAGCACACCATTCAAAACGTATTCCGCATTTGGGGCTACCCAGCAATAGACCTCTTTGCAGCTGCAAAAAACAAGAAATGTCCCAATTTTTGCTCCAGAGCAGGACTAGGCAAACATTCCCTGGGAGACGCATTCATGATCCCATGGCACCAAAACTTACTCTATGCGTTTCCCCCGATACCGTTTCTCAACAGGGTCCTGATAAAAATACGAACAGATCGGGCCAAGGTGACCCTAATTGCCCCGTCATGGCCCAGACAGCCGTGGTTTCCGTTTCTCACCAAAATGTCGATTCGACCACCAATCCCCTTGCCCCTCATCCCGAACCTCCTATCACAACAACACGGCCAATTTCTCCACCCCAACCTGTCCATGCTTCACCTCAAAGCATGGTTCCTACATGGTTCTCCCAAAGCGAACTAGATTGCTCTGAACAAGTTCAAAGAGTGCTCCTACATAGCAGAACACAATCTACTCGCACCACCTATCTACGCAAGTGGAAACGATTCACACACTGGTGTTCAGCTAAACAACTTGGTCCCACGTTAGCATCTCTTCCGCTCATACTTGACTACCTATTGGACCTTAAGCAATCCGGCCTTTCTTTCAGCTCCATCAGGGTCCATTTAGCTGCTATTACAACTTTTCATGACAAAATTGATGATACTTCTATATTTGCTCATCCTATCACCAAGCGCTTCCTCAAGGGACTCCAAACCCTATATCTAGACATTAAACCACCTACCACCCCGTGGGACCTTCATCTAGTACTATCTTGCCTAACTCAACAACCATTTGAACCCCTAGCCATGTGCTCCCTTTTACACCTCTCGATGAAAACAGCATTTTTAGTGGCAATTACCTCTGCCAGACGGGCAGGAGAAATAGCAGCTCTTATGGCAGACCCACCATATACGCTATTTTTCAAAGGCAAGGTTACCCTCAGGTTACACCCCAATTTTCTTCCTAAGGTACACTCGTCATTCCACATTAATGAGCCGATACACTTACCGACCTTTTTCCCGAAGCCACATGCGAACTCGTTCGAAGCCTCAATGCATACACTAGATGTACCCAGGGCCTTGTCCTTCTATTTGGATAGAACCAAACCTTTTAGAAATTCTTCCAGACTTTTTGTCTCCATCGCGGAGCGCTCCAAAGGTACGCCTATTTCTACCCAGAGACTTTCGAACTGGATTTCTCAGTGCATCCGGTTGTGCTATCAGATGAAGAAAGTTACACCTCCAGACGGCATCAGAACACACTCCACTAGATCTATGGCTGCCTCTGTAGCATTCTTACGCAAAGTTCCCCTGGCTGATATCTGTAAAGCAGCCACCTGGTCCTCTGAGCACACATTTGTTAAACACTATGCCCTTACTCAAGGCCCTCTATCTGATATACGTTTGGGCAGGGCTGTACTATCTACGGTGTTCCTATCAGATCCGAAGTCCCTACCTCCTTAAGATACACGGCTTTTAAGTCACCTGGAGTGGAGCACCCACAGGGACATCTCTCGAAGAAGAAGAGGAGGTTACTCACCCTGTGCAGTAACTGACGTTCTTCGAGATGAGTGTCCCTGTGGGTGCTCCACTACCCACCCTCCTCCCCTCTACTTCGGAGTTGGGGTAGCCTCCGTTGTAGAGAAGGAACTGAGGAGATTGGCCACGCATGCATACTATTATCCTAGACTCACAGCGGGGGGCAGCCTCTGCGCATGCGTGGCCAGTACGAGTACTGCTACGAAAAATCTCCGAGCGAAGGCGCAGGGACGCACCAACACCTGGAGTGGAGCACCCACAGGGACACTCATCTCGAAGAACGTCAGTTACTGCACAGGGTGAGTAACCTCCTCTTTCTGTGATTTTTATCACGTTGAGTCCCAGTAGTGTCACACAGTGATTTCAGGATGGGAAAATGTGCCAAGTTACACTGGGAAAGTTGCTTCTCCCACAGCTGAAGCTTAATTGCAAAGGCACAAATGTTGTCATAGTATTCAATCACTACTTGGTTGCACCCTTACATTCTTGTGTTGAGTGAGTTCAGATACTCTCTAACATCTGCCATGAAAGCAAGGTCTTGAAGCCATTCATTGTCCTGTAATTCAGTGACGTCTTCCCTTTTCTGATCCATGAAAAGCTGGATCTCACTACTCAATTTTAAAAGTGCTTCAACCCTGGTCCCTGACTTACTCATTGAACTTCAGTGTGATACAGCAGTCCACAGTGAATGTCACATTCTTCCAACAGCTGGATGAGTTGCTTGTGGTTGAGACCATTAGCTCAAATAAAATTTACAGTTTTAACAACCATATCTATAACAAGATTCACTTTCAGAGTTCTACTACAGAGAGCTTTTTTGATGTAAAATCGCTAACCTGCTGTTTATGATTGATGGTTTGCAATTTGGCCTCTTGTTCTTATGGGGCCAGGCTCTCAGCTCTTTTCCAGCCCACAGCCAATTTATTCAGAGCTTCCACCAAATTTTCTGCTGTCCTGTCTCATCAGCACCAGTTCTAAGAGCTCCTCTGCTATACACCTGTTCTTACCAACTCTGCTAATGAACACTGCAAGCTGAGAAATGTCACTTACATCTGTGCTTTCCTCAGTTGCGAATGAAAAAGCAGCAAAGGACTTAACTTTGACCTGGATTTGACTGTTCAAATTCTCAGCTAAATTATTGATTCTCTCAGCAGTTGTGTTTCTTGAAAGGTTGATATTTGCAAAAGTTTGCTGCTTATCTGGACATGCTATTTCTTTAGCTTTTAGCATGCAGTTCCTCAAAAATTCTGCCTCAGAAAATGGATTAGATGACCGCTATTTCATGGGCAACCACATAGTTTGCCTTAACAGCAACATCACTTAAGTGTGGAGCACTAATAAGCACTGCTGCTTTTTCAAAGAATGTGCTAATTCAGAGTTTTTATCTTCGCATAACTTTCCTATGTACTTACCATATTTCTCAGGATAGTTTCTTTCATAGTGTCTTCAACTTTGGTTTTCTTTTACCACAGCTACCTGTTTCTTGCAAGTCAAGCACCTAGGCTTTCCATTCATGTCCAAAAAGAAATAAAAAATTCTTCATTCTCTTGAAATGTGTGGCACTCTTGATCTACCGTTCTCTTCTTGGATAAAGACATGATGACCACTTGTCACAAGCTGAATAAAGAATTGAAGGAAGGGAAAGGTAGAAGGAGGGTTATCCCCTCTTCTTTTCTTTTTTATTTTTTTAAATATTTATTAGGGCTGTCAGATGCGCTAAAGATTCATATGTCCCTTCATGCTTCAACCACCATTCCAGAGGACATGCGTCCATGTTTATGATGGCTTCTGTTCGATAATGATCCAAAGCAGAGTGGACCGACGCATGTTCATTTTCATAATCTGAGTCAGATGCCACCAGCAGAAGGTTGATTTTCTTTTTTAGTGTTCGGGTTCTATAGTTCTTCTTCGAGTGATTGCTCCTGTGTATTCCACAGTAGGTGTGTGTGCTCGTCACGTGCACTGGTGCTGGAAGTTTACCCCTTAGCAGTACCCGTACTGGGGGAGCACCGCGGCGACCCCTGGAGTGGCGCCTGTATATCGCGCTATAAGGGGAGCTACGGGCTCCCCCCACCCTCAGTTCCTTCTTGTCGCCAGTGAAGGTAGTCGGAACTTTTGTGCTCCAGCTCTGCTGCAGCCCTTCTTCTCGACCTTAGTGGTACCGTTGTACGTTGTTCTTCAGTCGTTAGAGCGGGCTCGGGGCATGCCCCGTGCCCCAGGCTTCGAGTCGTGTGACTCCTGTCGCCGCTCTATACCCAGGAGCGACCCTCACGCTGACTGTCTTTGCTGCCTGGGTGAGACTCACATAAGTGACCGCTGCAAGATCTGTAGGTCATTCAAGCCAAGAACCAAGAAGGAGAGAGACTTCAGACTTCGAGCTCTCCTGATGGAGTCGGCACTGACTCCGATGCCGGTGCACAGATCAGACTCGGCACCGGCCGCTGCGTCGTCGGTAGGTAGCGAGGGCCCTTCGACCAGTTGGCGCCCGTTCTCCCTCCAAAAAGCAAGGGAAGGGCTCGGCCCTGCAATGCCGCCGCGATAAGGACAAGGGGGAGGCTGGTCCCACGCTGGGCAGCCCTCGATCCCCCCCGGGCTCTAAGGCTCCGACACGTGTGGAGCAGAGCAGCCCGGTACCGTCAACCCAGGCATCCCCACCGGTACGGATGCCGTCGACGCCGGAGGCGGTGCAGGCTGCGAAGGACATTATGTTCTTGCCCGTCCCGAGCTCGAAATGGGGTACGGGCCCTAGGTCGTGGGGCAAGCCCCCTTTGGGTGCCCACCAGACCTTTCCGAGCAGCCGCAGTTCCCGCTCCGAAGATCGATCCCCGCACCGCTCGGCGCGCAGCGGGCGCTCTTCAGACAGCACCCGGCCACCCTCGATGCCGGCAGGGCCGCCGTCGGGACAGGAGTCGCAGGGACCCTCCACGCCCCCTGCCAGCGAGCAGAGGCACCGAGGGAGGCACCATGAATGCTCACCTGCTAGACGTGGGTACCAGAGCCGCTCTCGAGGGGACAGATGTCGCTGCTCCCGTTCCAGCTCCTGCTCGTCGAGGCGCCACGCCAGAGACTCCCCTCGGGGTACCTCGGTGTCAAGGCACCAGGCTTCGTGTCGCCGCCACGCGTACCGAAGCAGTTCGTCGCGTGGGTACCGTTCGTCGTCATCGAGAGCACAGTCCCGAGGGAGAAGACGCCACAGACTCCGCTCCTACCGTTCCCGCCGCACCGAGCGTTCTTCGGCGACCTCGGCCTTGGCACGCGTCCACCCACCCATGGCACATGCCGTCCCACCGGAGCACATGTTGCCATCCCGTGCTCAGCCGAACCAATGGCAAGGGACTCCGTGGCAAGGACAGTGGTGCCAGTGGGCACCGTGGCCATCGGTGCCAGCCCAAGCGGAGGCCCGTTCGGTCGCCGGAGCGTCCCGGGCTCCATCGGCCTCCTTTGGCTGCCCACGAGATAAGTCGGCGGGCCACGAGTCGGCAGACACACGCCAGGACTCTGACCTCGGTATCGATGCCCTGGCACCGACAGAGGTGCCCGGCTCCGTACGGGCCATCTCCCCAGTACCGGACGACACCATAGCGGCGCCTCCACCTTCGGTTTCGCAGGAGGACTTCAAGGCGCACCAGGACCTGCTAAAACGGGTGGCTTCCAGCCTATAGCTGCAGGCCGAGGAGATGGAGGGTCCGTCTGATTCCCTCTTTAACGTCCTCTCTCCCTCGGCACCGGGTCGTGTGGCCCTGCCTCTGCACCAGGGTATTGCCAACATGTCAAACTCCCTGTGGCAAACCCCCGCCTCCTTGGCCCCAATCTTGAAAAAGTCCGAGAGGAAATACTTTGTGTCGGCGAAGGACCATGAATACTTGTATTCACACCCGGCACCCAACTCGCTCGTCGTGGAATCGGTAAACCACAGAGAGCGTCAGGGCCAGCCCGCGCCCACCCCAAAAAATAAAGACGCCAGGAGACTCGACTCCTTTGGCAGAAAATTTTATTCGTCGGCTAGCTTCCGGCTTCGCGTAGCCAGCTGCCAGGCCTTACTGAGCAGGTACGACTTCAACCTGTGGGAATCCCTGCCTAAATTTGAGCCCCTCCTCCCGGACCGGGACAGGAAGGACTTCAAGGCCTTGGTGGAAGAGGGGTCGTCGTCGGCAAAAGCAGCCCTGCAAGCAGCCTCTGATGTGGCGGACACGGCAGCCCGCTTGATGGCTTCCACGATCACCATGCGCAGGGCGTCGTGGCTCTTGTTGTCCGGGCTGTCGACGGAGGCACAATAGCTGATGCAGGACCTCCCATTCGATGGCAGGGCGCTCTTCGCGGACCAGATGGACGTCAGGCATGGGATGAAGGATTCCTGCACCACCTTGCAGACCTTGGACCTCTACGTCCCCCCGGCTAAGGACAAGGCCAAATCTGTTCCGGCGGCTCAACCTGCGAGGAGCAGATATGAGCTCCCGTACAAAAGGCCCAGAGCCCAGAAGCATTGGTCTCAGAGGCAGTCCCACTCTGCCCCGCAGCCCGGTCCCTCTAAGGGCAAGAGGCAAGGGAAGAGGCGTTTTTGACTATCTGCAGGGGGTCACCAGGCCTGTTGCCAGGGAGACCCCCCCCGATTAATAGTTTGTGTTCTGCAACCAATTGTCTGCCTTCCTCAGGGCGTGGTCCCGCATTACTTCGGACCAATGGGTCCTCAGTATCATCTCCAAGGGCTATGGGTTGCAGTTCACCTCACCCCCACTAAATCACCCGCCATCCACGATGGCCCCGGGGGACCCGGAACATGTCCGCCTCCTGCGTCAGGAGGTGGACCGGTTGCTCCACCTGGGGCGGTGGAAAGGGTACCGGTTCAGTTCCAGGGCAAAGGGTTCTACTCCTGATACTTCCTGATCCTGAAGGCGAAAGGGGGTCTCAGGCCTATTCTGGACCTGCGCAACCTGAACAGGTTTCTAACCCGTTCCAAGTTCCGCATGGTGTCCCTGGCCTCTATTATCCCCTTCCTGGACCCGGGGGACTGGTACTTGGTCCTGGATCTCCAGGACGTGTACTTTCATGTCCATATTTTTGAGGGACACAGACGTTTCCTCCAATTCATGGTGGGGATGGATCACTACCAATTCACGGTCCTCCCCTTTGGCCTATCCACGGCTCCCAGGGTTTTCACGAAATGTATGTCTGTGGTGGCGGCCTACCTCAGGCGGGAGGGCGTACAAATCTTCCCTTACCTAGACGACTGGCTCCTCAAGGGGGAGTCCCGTTTCGAAGTGGAGTCCCACGTAGAACTGCTCTTCTCGACATGCGCCGATCTAGGCCTGGTCGTGAACGAGACCAAATCGACATTAGTGCCCGTTCAGCGCATAGAGTTCATTGGGGCCCTGCTGGACTCCTCCAGGGCCACATCCTCTCTCCCCCTGGACAGGTTCGAGACCCTAAGGGATCTCATCGCCTCGGTCACAGCCTTCCCGGTTACCACGGCAAGGGCGTGTCACATGGCGGCGTGCACTTACGTGGTCCGCCATGCCAGGCTCCGTATGAGGCCCCTCCAATTATGGCTGGCCTCCCAGTTCTCCCAAGCTCGGGACGGTCTGGACAAGGTTCTCACGGTCCCGTCCCCGATACTCGCTTCCCTCCTATGGTCCTGCCCGAGCAATATGTTGCAAGGGGTTCCCTTCAGGGAGGCCAACCCATCCATAGACCTGATGTCCGATGCTTCGGACCTGGGCTGGGGAGCCCACACTGGGGATGTACAAACCCAGGAAACGTGGTCGGCCCCGGACTTGCCCCTTCACATAAACGTCAAGAAGCTCAGGGCGGTTCGGTTGGCGTGCGTGGTGTTCCTCACGCACCTCCACGGCAAGGTGGTCAAAGTCCTCACGGACAACACCGCCGCCATGTACTATATCAACAGGCAAGGCGGGACTCGCTCCCTAGCCCTCTGCCGGGAAGCCTTGAACCTATGGGAGTTCTGTATAGCCCACGATATCTCCCTGAGGGCGGCTCACCTCCCGGGCATCCGCAATATGCAAGCGGACCACCTCAGCAGGGTCTTCTTCCCCCCAGTACAAGTGGTCGCTCCACTCGGAGGTCACTCGCCGGCTCTTCCAAGAGTGGGGAGCTCCCCAGTTCGACCTGTTTGCAACCTGTCAGAACCAGCGTTGCCCCCGGTTCTGCTCCGGGGGAGGGGGGGAAGGCGCGATCTCCGATGCGTTCCTCCTGAGCTGGTCGGGCCAGCTCCTCTATGCCTGTCCCCTGTACCCCCTCATTGCCAAGGTCCTTCAAAAGGTGAAAGCGGACAAGGCGAGAGTCATTCTCATAGCCCCGGTGTGGGCCCGCCAGCACTGGTACGGGCCCCTCCTATGTCTCTTAGCGGCCCCCCCGAGGGCGCTGCCGCTCCGCCCGGACCTTCTCTCCCAGGACGGGGGGCGCCTCCTCCATCCCAATCTGGCCGCGCTTCACCTGACAGCATGGCTGCTCCATGGCTGAATGAGGAGGAGAATCGGTGTTCGGAGCAGGTAAAGCTAGTCCTCCTGGAAAGCAGGAAGCCGTCCACGCATCGGACATGCGTGGCGAAGTGGTCCAGGTGAGTGGGTGAGCGGGGAGTGTCCCCTTCCGCCGCACCTCTCCAGTTTATCCTGGACTACCTCTTATCCCTTAGGGCCCAGGGACTGGCACCTGCCTTGGTCTGGGTGCACCTGGCGGCCATATCGGCCTTTCACCCGCTGGTGCAAGGCCACTTGGTCTTCTCCCACTCGATGACCTCCCGTTTCCTGAAGGGCCTTGACTGTTAGTTCCCGTACGCTAGGCCCCCCGTGCCGCAATGGGACCTCACCCTGGTCTTGTCCCGGCTCACGGGACCCCCCTTTGAACCCCTGGCCACGTGTTCCTGGTCACATCTCTCGTGGAAGGTGGCCTTCCTAGTGGTAATCACGTCGGCCCGACATGTCTCGGAGCTCAGGGCCTTAATCTCAGAACTCCCCTGTACGGATTTCCATAGGGATAAAGTCCAGCTCCGCCCACACCCGACGTTCCTCCTGAAGGTGGTCTCCACCTTTCATATGGAGCAGAGCATCTTCCTCCCCGTGCTCTGTCCCAAACCCCATTCCTCTAGCGAGGAACGCCGCCTCCACACGCTCGATGTGCGTAGGGCATTGGCTTTTTATCTGGATCGGACTAAGCCATTCCGGAAATCCTCTCAACTCTCTTGTCTTGGCCTAGCGGGCTAAGGGGCAGCCTATCTCCACCCAGCGTCTCTCCCGCTGGATCACCTCGTGCATACGCACGTGTTATGATTTGGCAGGGATTCCCCCGCCACCGATTGTAAGGCCACACTCTACGAGGGCTCAGGCCTCATCAGCTGCCTACGTCGGCCATGTCCCTATCCAGGACATTTGTAGGGCGGCCACGTGGGCCTCAGTTCACACATTTACTTCGCATTACGCGATCGTCTCCCAGTCTAGGGACGACGCCGGGTTCGGCAGGGCGGTACTTCATCACGAACCATTGTAAACTCCTACCCACCTCCAACAGATACTGCTTGGAATCACCTACTGTGGAATACACAGGGGTGCAATCTGGAGAGTGTACCAGTGTGTTGCGCTCTGATTCCCCAGTGTGCCCTGCTAGTGTGCACTAAATGTTTCTTAGGCTAGGTCTACACTACAGCGGGGGTCCGACCTAAGATACGCAACTTCAGCTACGTGAATACCGTAGCTGAAGTTGCGTATTTTAGGTCGGCTTACCTGGCTGTGAGGACGGGGGAAAGTCGACCGCTGCCGCGCTGCCGCCGACTCCGCTGCCGCCTCTTGCCGTGGTGGATTTCCGGAGTCGACGGCAGAGCGATCAGGGATCGATTTTATCGCGTCTTCACTAGACGCGGTAAGTCGATCCCCGATAGACCGATTGCTACCCGCCGGATCGGCGGGTAGTGAAGACAAAGAGTCTGTGCACAGAGTTGTAGTCCTGTTTTAAACTAGAGTGTATCAGTGCATGCTAGCATGGTCTGTATGGGGAAGTTAGAGCACCAGCACAAATCAGATCCAATTAGTACAGACTCCAAGGACATGTAGACAAGTCTGAAGATTTATGAGATTTATGACATTAAAAGTTTGCCACTACAGTCTCAATAGTGTATGGCTTCAATAGCTGGCAAGTTAATCCACTCCACTTTTTTCCTTTTCTTATTCCATCAGAGATTTGATTCTACAGCATCAATTTGCATATATAGCCAAGGGTTTCAGTCTAAAGGACTTCCTGCCCTCTGGCTAAGGAAGACATACAGAGAGAATATATCTTTGAGAATGACTGTCTCCCCCACAGAAAATTCTGAGAAGGACTGAATATAGCTTGTCAGGGAAGCTAATGCATAAGGTGAGACAAAACAATCAGCAGCACTTCTTTTGTAATTTTAGCTTTAGATGAGAACCTGACCCGTAAAAAAATAAGTCTTCCTGTTTGAGTCTGAATTGTTGATTCCACCAATTCTGCTGGCTTTTTCTCAGTCAGTCAACAAGACCTTTGTCTTATAAAGACTGAGCTTCCACCAGCTAGCTATCATTTAAATCTTACTGGATGCTGAGGGAAGCCTACCAACTCCACCATCCAAAAGTGTGATTTACAACATCTAGAGGTAAAAGCACACTGCAGCTTGCATTGCCTCAATATCTTCACTATTAGCCTCATATACATATTGAAGAGGAGGGGTGATGAAAAAGAAACTTGTGGCACTCTACATGAAAGAGCTCTTGAAATAGAGGTACAATAGTTTAATACTATCCTCAGGGTCTCTTGAAGAGAAAGTGGAGCCACTCAGGAACAACTTTATGTCCCAATTAATATCAACATGCATTACAATACCATGTGGTCAGGGGTTGCAAAGGCAGATGATAAAGATAGAACTGGCAAAACACCAAAGGAGATTATTAACCAACAAGATGACTGCAGTCACTGAACCAGTGCCATTCCTAAAGTAAGCTTGACAGGGAACCAGGAAATCGCATAACTCCAGGTATTGCCAGAGTTGCCTTAACACCACCTTCTTAATAATCTTGCATTAAAATGGGTAATTCAGGACTGTACAATAATATGATGCTCTCAGTACCAAGAGGTGGTTTCCTGAGCAAAGGCTTTCACAATCTATTCTTTAAGAAAATACTGGTGTCTGGCCCTCCCGAAGTGAGGTGTTGACAAACTCTTCTAATTAGCATCTCCCCACAGGATGTTCTCAGATGGCGATATGGGTCCAATTTGCATGTTATAACTCAGTACTCCCAAGTGCTGATAGATCCTTAATGATAGATGCTGGCTGAAATTCGAGCAGGAAAGACTATGCCATCACCAGACATAGTTCTTACACTATATAAGTAATCCAATCCTAGCCAAATTTTAGAAGCCTGACTTGAGAAATAGACTGGAAATTCCTCACAGCATTTTATACTTGTAAGTATACTTATCTTATACTTATACTGAAACTAAGTATAGACAGTGAAGAATCAAAGTTGTTCACTACCCAGAATCTGCTTTCACTGGTTGGGACTTTGAGGATGTTATGGATGAGACAAATACTGTTCTTCATACTTGGGCAGAACAGTGGTATGATACCCTCTTAGCTTCTTAGCAGAGACTATCCTAAGCAGAGCTCTAACATTTCTCTTTCACTGTAGCTAAACAGATTAGTCATTGTGTTGCAGAGTCCTGCAGACTCTTGCAGCTTCTGACATGAAAAAGGAGTCATCTGATCAATTGTGCATGGCAGCTGCTTGAAACTTCTTGAGCACATTCGGCAAACACACTGCACAAAACGTTTTGTTGTCTTTATATAACACCTATCAATGCATCTTTGGGCTTTTGCTTTAGAAAACATTTCTTACAGACCTACCCCAAGTTCCTTTTGTGAGTTAGAGTATTCCTCTTGTGTTGGGGGTCACGTGTTGGGAAATTTAGTGGAGTTGAAACTGTTCTTCCAAACTTACTGCCTCACTATGTGTGTGCATGCTAGATCAAGGCTGTATTAAGGCATAGACACAATAGGCTCATGCCTATGGACCCCTCTTCTGGAGTCTTGTGATGAGGGCAGAATCTTTGCTTTAATCTTTTTAAATTCAGTTTTAAGATCTCAGAGTTGCAGTGAGAAGCTTGAAATGTAACTCAGAGGTAACTAATGCCAGCATGCCTGTCTGATTCTGCAGACAGCCTGAAATTATAGCTCTGAAAGATGTGAACTGTCAACACTACACCACTCTAACAGAAGACTCCATGGCAACAGGAAAAGAATATAACGTGTCTGGCCTACTCACCCAAGCCAATTTTTTTTAATGAGTCTCATTCAAAAAGGCGAGATGAAGTTAAGATAATAAAATGGCCCTACTGGGGCAGACTAATGGTCCAGCTAGCCCACTATCCTGTCTTCCAATAGTGGCTGAGGCCAGATGCTTCAGAGGGAATGAACAGAACAGGGCAATTATCGAGTGATCCATCCCCTGTCATTCGGTCCCAGCTTCTGGCAGTCAGAGGCTTAGGGACACCAAGAGCATGGGGTTGCGTCCCTGAGCAGCTTGGCTAATAGCTATTGATGGACCCATCCTCCATGAACGTACCTAATTATTTTTTTAACCGAGTTATGCGTGTGGCCCTCACAATGAGTTCCACAGATTGACTGTGCATTGTGGGAACAAGTACTTTCTTTTGTTTCTTTTAAACCTGCTGCCTATCAGTTTAATTGGGCAACCCCTTGTCCTTGTGTTATGTGACGGGATAAATAAATAACACTTCCTTTTTCACATTCTCCACAGCATCCACTAAGTCATCTTTTCTAAGATGAACAGTTCCAGTCTTTTTAATCTCTTCTCATATGGAAGCTGTTCCATACCCCTAATCATTTTTGTTGCCCTTCTCTGTACTTTTTTCCATTCTAAAAGACGGAGCAACCGGAACTACACACAGTATTCAAGGTGGGTGGGCATACCGTGGATTTATATAGTGGAATTATATTTTCTGTCTTCTTTTCTTTCCTTTTCTTAATGATTCCTAACATTGTTAGCTTTTTTTGACTGTTGCTGTAAAAATAGTTCTCTGAAGGTATATACTCATGACAACAACACCAAGACTTTTATCTTTTTTGAGTACTAACAGCTAATTTAGATACCATCATTTTGTACATACAGTTGGGATTATGATTTCCGGTGTGCATTATTTTGCATTAATCATCATTGAATTTCATCTGCCATTTTGTTGCCAAGTCACCCAGTTCTGTGAGATCCCTTTGTAACTCTTCCCAGTCAGCTTTGGACTTCACTATCTTGAGTAATTTTGTATCATCTGCAAACTTTGCCACCTCATTGTTTACCTCTTTTTTCCAAATCATTTATGAATATGATGAACAGCATTGGTCCTAGTATAGATCCTTGGGGGACCCTGCTATTTATCTCTGTCCACTGTGAAAGCTGACCATTTAGTCTTACCCTTTGTTTCCTATCTTTTAAGCAGTTACTGATCCATGAGAGGACCTTCCATCTTACCCCATGACTGCTTACTTTGCTTAAGAGTCTTTAGTGAGGGACCTTGTCAAAGGCTTTGTGAAAGTCCACGTATACTATATCAACTGGATCACTCTTGTCCATGTTTGTTGACCCGCCTCATAGGCTTCCAGTAGACTGGTGAGGTGTGATTACCCTTTACAAAAGCAGAGTTGACTCTTTCCTGACATTCCATGTTCATCCCTGTGTCTGATAGTTTCAACAAATTTGCCTAGTACAGAAGTTAGGCTTACCAGCCTATAATTGCCAGGATCGCCTATGGAGTTTTCTTAAAAATTGGCGTTATATTATCTGTCTGCCAGTCATCAGGTATAGAGGCTGATTTAAGGGTAGGTTACCTACCACAATTAGCTGTTCTGCAATTTCATATTGGAGTTCCTTCAGAATTCTTGGGTGAATAACATCCTGTCCTGGTGACTTATTACTGATGGATGTATCAATTTGTTATAAAACCATCTCTAGTGACACCTCAATCTGGGACAGTCCCTCAGAATTATTATCTAAAAAGAATATTTCAGGTATGGGAATCTCCATCACATCCTCTGTAGTGAAGACCAATGCAAAGAATTCATTTAGCTTCTCGGCTACTGCCTTGTCTTCATTAAGTGCTCCTTTAGCACCTCAATCATCCAATGGCTGCATGGATTGGTTGACAGACTTCCTGCTTCTGATATGTCTCCTTCCCTCCCCCCCAAAATCCAGAAATATTTTTGGGGGGTGTTGACGGGTGGGATGGAAAAAGTTAGCAGTAAGACTTAAGAAAATATATTAGTATAATTATGGCTGTCTCTGTATCGGTGCACCAGAGAAAGCCAAAAGGGCACTACTCCAGCGCAACCATGCAAGAAGCTGCTATCATCTGTTTACTTGCACAATGAGTGCTAATGTTTAGGGAGTTAGCTAAAGCTGTGGGGAGTGGTGTTTGGGGTTGTTTGTTTTTGTGCACATTGTCCTAAAGGTGATGTATTCAGGAAAATGGGCATAACTGTGCCATTTGCTTGCCTTGGTCCTGCTCCTTGTGTCAGGTTTTATGTCATGTCTTACACAGCACAATACCCTTCTCCGCAGTAGCTGGATGTCAGTATGATTTTTTCCCCCTTTCCTCTGCCTCTTAACCCATAATTTAACCCTATTAGTGTTTCATGTGGTAAAGAACCACTGTTACCCCCTTTGACCTGAACATTTAGCCAAACTTCTGGGCCCTATGGGTTGTTTCTGTTAGGAGGAGAAATTAATGATGGAGCCAGAGTATCTTCGATGCAATCCTGTTTCTGAAAACAGGAGGAATCAAACAAGAGAGAGTTCTCTGCTCCAAGTTCCCTTCAGCCAACACTCAGACCAAAAGCGCTCTCTCTCTAGACTATTCCCAGGGCCATGTTCTCAGTGTTTGTTCAGGTTGTGTCTGGCTTTCTGCTTCATCTGTTAGTTTCTTTGGTGTTTCTTCTGCTTCTCTCACTCCCACGCACTCCCACCCCATCTACTAAAAATAATATCCATCCAAACCCCTCTCACATAATTCATATTCCTAAATGTCTTTGTTTTGGGTGACGTTATGTACCTGTGTTATGGTATGGAGGCTGCTATTGTTTTACCAAGAAGCTTAACTGTTTTTCTCAGCTGTGTTCAATGAAGGGCAGCTTTTACATTCACCAGCTTCAATGATACTTCAGTCAACATGCAAGGACAGCTTGCAGGGTACTTTACAGAATCCAATAAAATAATTCTTAAGATAAAGGTGAAATATACTTGATCATTTATTACATTATCTTTTAGAATTCAAGGAGACACATGCCTGTCCTTCAAAGAATTTTTTTTCTTTTTAATTTTTTTTAATTGTGACAGAGAATGTATAGGAAAGCAATGATCTAAAGAGTTGGAACACAAAATTACCAGCCTGTAATTAAGGAGGAAACTATCAATGAGAAAAATCTGTCTTATTTAAAAGTATCATAGCTATAGGAAAAATTATTTAAATGCTTACCAAAGTTTTATAAGGTTTTTTAAACAACAACATGTTTTGCTAACTTCTCTTTATAGGATGCTGTACAAAGTCAGATTTCATTATTTGAATTACATGGTGGGAGTGAATGTTAAGAGATATATTATAATTTGAAGATTTGTTTCTTTAGCATAAGTCTGCATTCTGTTCAGTGCTGGACTGTTCTGAGTATTTTTAAAGTTCTTACAGAGTTATTTTATTTTGTTTTTTCCTCTTGTATGCTTTGTGGTTTACTTTGCATAATTTAAAATAGTTTCTCTACAGATTCTCATGACATTGTAAAATCAGCTATCTGAAATGCAGTTAAGGTTTCCTTGTGCTAGTAAGAGAAATTCTTAATAGCTTGTCCCTTTACAACATAGGAAGGGAACAAATAGTTTCCAACCTCATTTCCAATTCAGGATAATATACAGCCAGCTTTCATTGCAGTCCAGCTTTTTGGGAGCCACAGACTAGCTCAGTAGAATTGTTTTTCTGTTTTAGAGTATCTGCCTGTAATTAAAATTGAAATGGAAATAAACAGTGGAACAGGAGATGATAGTGGAGGACCAGCTGGAGTCTTTGAATCCAAAATTTAGGAGGATTCTAGGGTTCTCTGGAATATTTTTGAGGTGTGCAATCTGGGAGCAATTTAACGATGAAAGAAATGAGACAATGGTATTGTGAAAAGCATCAACAATGTAAGAATAGTCTTTACTCAACATGTCTACTTAAATTTTTTCCATTTCAAACTCAGCTTTTTAAAGCTCATTGTAATGACCTAAGATGGAGTAGTGGATATGGGAGGGAAAGAAAAGTAGTGAATAAAATGAAGTTTAAGAAAAATCTTCTGTGGTTGGTAATTCATGTTTTCTGTATTCTTCCCTACAGTGAGTTAAAAGCCAGAGATGTCTGGTGGTATTGCTAATCTCGTAACTGATTTTGTTTGAGAAATTTTGAATATAACACAAATTGAGTAAATGGTTGTCTTTGATTCCTTATTTATTCATGACTAGTTAATTAGTAATAGTTAAACCCCTTAACTTGAAACAGCTAGTCTCTTAGCCAAGTACAAAATTCATATAAATAAAAAAAATCATGGGAACCTCTGTATTACTTAGGGCTGGTCTACGCTACGAGGTTAGGTCGAATTTAGCTGCAAATTTAGGTTGATTTTATAAGCAATGCGGCTACACAACCAACCCTGTTCCGTTAACCTAAAGGGCTCTTAAAATCAGCTGCTGTACTCCTCCCTGACAAGGGGAGTAGCGCTAAAATCTACCTTCTTGTGTCGAATTTGGGGTAGTGTAAATGCAGCCTTGTGCAATTCGACAGTATTGACCTCCAGGAGCTATCCCAGAGTGCTTGAATGTGACCGCTCTGGACAGCACTTTCAGCTCTGATGCACTAGCCAGGTACACAGGAAAAGCCCCAGGAACTTTTGAATTACATTTCCTGTTTGGTCAACGTGGCGAGCTCAGCAGAACAAGTGACCGTGCAGTCCCAGAATCGCAAACGAGCTCCAGCATTGAGCGAACGGGAGACACTGGATCTGATTGCTGTATGGGGAGAAGAATCTGTGCAGGCAGAACTCCGATCCAGCAGAAGAAATGCTGATATATATGCCAAAAGCACACAAGGCATGGTGGACAGAGACTACACTATGGAGACCCAGCAGTGCCGTGTGAAAGTTAAGGAGCTCAGGCAAGCCTACCACAAGACAAAGGAGGCAAATGGTCGCTCCGGGTCAGAGCCCCATACATGCTGCTTCTATGATCAGCCGCATACCATTCTAGGTGGGGACCCTACCAGTACCCCACCACTGTCCGTGGACACCTGCAAGGGGGGAGTCTCATGCAACACGGAGGAGGATTTTGTGGATGAGGAGGAGAATGCGCAGCAGGCAAGCAGAGAATCCATTGTCCCCGGCAGCCAGGACCTTTTCATCACTCTGGAGCCAATATCCTCCCATGGCGAATTGTACCCGGACCCTGAAGGCGGAGAAGGCACTTCTGGTGAGTGCACATTTGTAACTACACTACAGGGGTTAAAAGCAATTGTATTTAATGTTTGATTTGCCCTGAAGAATTGGGATGCATTCGCGGCCAGTACAGCTACTGGAAAAGTCTGTTAATGTGTCTGGGGATGGAGCGGGAATCCTCCAGGGACATCTCCATTAAGCTCTCCTGGAGGTACTCTGAAAGCCTTTGCAGAAGGTTTCTGGGTAGGGCTGCCTTATTTCGTCCTCCATGGTAGGACACTTTACCACGCCAAACCAATCTCCGTCGAAGTGGGGAGGGAGATTGGCTTACAGGGAAGTACATTCAACGAAGGGGGCGGTTTTGCATCAAGGAGAAACACACACAACTGTCACACCGTAGCCTGGCCAGTCATTATACTGTTTTTCAAAGCCTCTCTGATGCGCAGCACGCCTAGCTGTGCTCTTCTAATTGCCCTGGTGTCTGGCTGTTCAAAATCGGACGCCAGGCGATTTGCCTCAACCTCCCACCCCGCCATAAACGTCTCCCCCTTACTCTCACAAATATTATGGAGCACACAGCAAGCAGCAATAACAATGGGAATATTGGTTTCGCTGAGGTCTAACCGAGTCAGTAAACTATACCAGTGAGCATTTAAACATCCAAAGGCACATTCTACCACCATTCTGCACTTGCTCAGCCTATAGTTGAACTGCTCCTTACTACTGTCCAGGCTGCCTGTGTACAGCTTCATGAGCCATTGGAGCAAGGGGTAGGTTGGGTCCCCAAGGATAACTATAGGCATTTCAACATCCCCAACGATAATTTTCTGGTCTGGGAAGAAAGTCCCTTCTTGCAGCTTTTCGAACAGCCTGGAGTTCTTAAAGATGCGAGCATCATGCACCTTTCCCGACTATCCCACGTTGATGTCGGTGAAATGTCCCTTGTGATCCACCAGTGCTTGCAGCACCATTGAGAAGTACCCCTTGCGGTTTATGTACTGTTTGGCAAGGTGGTCCGGTGCGAAGATAGGGATATGCGTTCTGTCTATTGCCCCACCACAGGGAACCCCATTGCAGCAAAGTCAACCACTATGACCTGCACATTTCCCAGAGTCATTACTCTTGTTAGCAGAAGGTTACTGATTGCTTTGGCTACTTGGATCACAGCAGCCCCCACGATAGATTTGCCCACTCCAAATTGATTCCCGGCTGATCGGTAGCAGTCAGGCGTTGCAAGCTTCCACAGGGCTATCGCCACTCGCTTCTCAACTGTCAGGGCAGGTCTCATCTTGGTATTCCTGCACTTCAGGTGGGGGAAAGCCAGTCACAAAGTTCCATGAAAGTGGCCTTATGGATGCGAAAGTTTTGCAGCCACTGGGAATCATCCCATACCTGCAACACTATGCGGTCCCGCCAGACTGTGCTTGTTTGCCAGGCCCAGAATCAGCGTTCCACTGTATCAGCCAGCCCCAGTGCCGCCATGATGTCCCAATTGCCACAGCCCGTGCTTTCAGGAATGTCCATGTCCTCATCAAAATCCTCCTTGTGCTGGCGGCTCCTAGCCAGGCTCTGCACATACTGCAGGATAATGCGCGAGGTGCTGACAATGCTCCTCACAGCAGTGCTGAGTGGAGCGGCCCCCATGCTTGCCGTGCTATGGTGTCTGCACGGATAACCCGGGAAAAAAGGTGCAAAATGATAGTTTGCCATTGCTTTCAAGGAGGGAGGGAGGGGAGAGTGACGACATGTACCCAAAACCACCCGCAACAATGTTTTTGCCCCATCAGGCATTGGGAGTTTAACCCAGAATTTCAATGGGCAGCGGGGACTGTGGGATAGCTACCCACACAGTGCAACACTCTGTGAGTTGATGCTAGGCATGGTATTAAGGACAGGCTCCGCCGACCTACTGTGCTTAGTGGGGGACGTATATGATGGACTGTGTAAAATCGCTTTCTAAAGATCGACTTCTATAAAATCGACCTAATTTCGTAGTGTAGACATACCCTTACACAAACACACAGACACACACCCTTTCCATTTTTCTTTTTGTTTAAAAATAGAGCATAAGAAAAACTGTGCCATGGTTCTCTTTAAAGACTATTTTTACAGTGAAACAGTTATGTACTTCCTTGTGGCACATGAGGACTCAAAAGCTCTTCTGCTGACTGTGCTTTTGATTGTTGGTTCTGTCTTTTCAAGAGGGTGAGTGCATTGCTGTCCTCAAAAGAGGGGTGATGCCTCTGAAAATAGAGACTTAATGTAATATCTTCTTTGAAAATAAAGGTTGTCCATTTTTTCTTTGGAAATAAGTATTTCATCATCATGTTAACATACACATACCTTACAATGGATACTTCAGTCTGCTTGCAGCTTGAGGGCAGAAACAGACCAGGCAGTCATGGGTAGTAGAAAAATTCTCTTCCCCTGGAAGTTCCTTGAGTTAAGACAACTTGCACAGCTAGGATAATTCTATCCTACTTTCCTAAATTAACTATAGGTGGAAGAAGAAAACAATAGTTAACTTTGCATGTCAATTTCTTTCTGTGTTTTGGCTGATCCCTTTCTTTGCAGGAAGCTGTATTTGTGGACCTTATTATTCAAAGAAAGGAAACTTGAAGGTAAGCATGAATACATTTTCTTTTTCACAGATTTAGGACAAATCTGGCAGTCTCTCCTGGGAAAAATTAAATGTATTCTCTTACACAGATATATTATTATTTTTAATTAGAAAAGTAGTTCTAAGCACAGTTGTACTTCCTTCTCAAAATCTGCTCATCTTGTATTAATTAGGAGGTATTCTCGCCTCCTTTCTCTCCCAATCCAGCTTTTGAGAAAGAGAACCTGATGTTTGTAGTGAGAGTTTAGGCTTTTTATTCAGACAGGACTAAAAGGGTGTGTGTGACTCATTGTTTGAATTTCTTGACTGATCAAAAATAGGTCACCTTTTTTGCAGGTTCTGCATTCTAAGTGAATTTATTGCAAGGATCTTGTATGGCTGTGAGGTAAAGGAGGATTTTGCACATTAGAGGTTTAAGACTTGCATAACTAGATCCATTATTTTCTAGAGCTGAAAGAAATCTCTGACACAGAGAACTATAAATCAGTAAAGTGGAAGTCACTTCTTTTATTCTAGTTTTAGAGATAAAATGAGTAGGGGTTCTTGTCTGTAATTTTTGGCTGCAGAGTTCTTAGTTAATTAATAATGTACCTTCTTTGGTTTTTATCTTCTGGTCATTGCTTGTTAGATTCCTTGAATTTGCATTGCTAAACTCCATATCAAACAAGGAAGATGTTGGATTTTTTTACTTGTAAATTGAGATACTTGAATAAATCTACTTGCAGTGCAGATTCCCTATTTATTACTATTTTTTGTCACTAGTTGTCTGATGTGTTATTCCTAGGAAAATCTCATTTGGAATACTGCATACCTAATGGAACCATTTTTACAAAAACAAAAAACAAAAAAATTGAACATGCTCAGTGCAGAAAGAATCTTCAGAGAATTAGCTGCCAGTTCCCCACAAATCTCTCCCAAATCTCTCCAAACTGTGATTTTGAGAGGCTTATAACTTAGCTAAAAGTGGGCAAAATTTCCAGTCTGTTATAAAATATGAAGGCACTAGAGCTTCTTAATGAAACAGTTGTACTAATTTTTTAACTTGGACAAAACAGTATATTTTTCTCTGATGAATGGCTGAATCTTTTTAGCTGACACTTCAACATAAATTAACTCAGCCAGAGGCAAATGCTCAGCCTCGAAAATTTCAGCTCAGGCACTTAAAGTTTGGTAAAGTTTTATAGATAACTGAAATCAAGGTTCTATAATGGAAAGTATATAACTACAGGGCTAACCAGGATTTCCTCACATAGTACAAAATTATTCATATTTTGATTATATAGTTTAAAGATGAGTGAATGTATAAAAAATGAATAACCTGTTTGGTAAGAAATAGTTACATTACCACCTGCCCCCCTTTTCCTTTTCTGAAAGGAAAAGCTGTGTTTATCCAGCAAGGTCTCTGTTGTGGAAAAGTTGATAATGTTATATTATTCGGGAGCTTTCTTAGAGTGATATCTTGATTACTTTCCAACTTCACATAAAGTATAAATGAATGAGGTTGCAATCCTGCTTTCAACATTGCACTGACACAATGGATTGTTGTCCAAAATCACACCCCCTGTCCTGTGGGTTTCCCATTATTTTTAAATAATAGCGTCAATCTGAGCTCCCTCCTGAGAGTACTGTTCCTAGAATTTTTCTTTACAGGACCTTACGTCTTTTCTCTCTGTCTTAAAGAGATTCCTAATGGTGATGACACATCTGGTCTGCCTGCCAGTCAGTTAGCAAAACAACTCTGCACCTCCATGACACACATCCTCAAGATGATTTTAAGGTGGCCAGAAGACAGTCTAGGGGAAAACATGGATAAGGAAAGTTAATAGATCTTCTCAGATTTTAGTCTGACCCCAGAAACTAGACTTTAAGTAGTTAGAGTTGTATGAGGCCAAAGGCTACTTCAGAAGAAAAGTGCAGTTTCATTCATAGAGAATAGTTGCAATTCAAAAGTCTTGCTTTTTGTACAGAAAAGAATAAGGGCCTTGTACCTTCCTTGGAATTGCTGAAAACTGGATGTCTTTGGGGTTGGGCAGAAAGTAAGATCTCCAAAGATGGGTGAATATTTTAAAAACAATCTGTGCACCAGAGTGAGACTTGAGAGTACGAGGCATGGGTGGCCATCTTAATGGAAGGAAAAGTGTCATGGCAGGAAAAGGTTGGCCCCAAATATATTTGAAGGACAACATGGATCAAATGTCATTAAGCTCTCACACTCAAATCTGGTTATTTTAATTTTATTTTTTAGAAAGTTAACAAGTTTACAACGCCTTGCTATGTAAACACTCAGATATTTCTAGAAGAACTCTTATTATACATACTTCATTTCAATATTACAAATATGTAAACGAAACATGAATATACATTCATACAAAACAAGTTCATAATAAATAATTCACTTCAAAATCTAAGTATCACTGCTTCCATAATTGCATTTAACTAATATCTGTAAAAATCTATGTTGGTCAGTAGTTATTGGCTTATCTTTGATTGCTTTATAATTACCTGTATGCTTTTTGACCCAAGTGGCTAGTTAAAGTTTGGGGCTCCGGGGATGTTCCAGTTGGGAGTAGAAATTGAGGTCCAGTATTTTCTTTGATGCAGTCTTATCTGTTTTCAAGGAATTTATAAAGTCTTGTGTCTCCAAATGCAGGAAGAACCAGAAATGGGATCGCTTCTTTGCTTATAGCCCCAAGCCTCTTAAGGCAGCACCAGACCCCAAACCTCTCTTTCTAGGCCAATGGTCCCCATCCCCAAACTTTTTACCTCATGTACCCCCTTAACCTTGTCCGTGTGCCCAACCCCCAGTGCCCAACTCTGGGCCTTGGTAGCCTGGAGGTGGGGGAAAGGTGACAGAGACACTCCTCCCCGTCCACAGAACTGCTCTGCAGCCACTACTCTAGCCTGTCGTTCCCTCCCCCCAGCAGCCCCCTGAACTATGACCTTTCTCTGGTAAGGCAGAAGGGTTAGAGGATTTGTGTGATGTTTAAGTGGATCCTCGTCCTCTTGTTCTAGTTCCATTGCTTGATAGCATTTAGGAAGCCCCCACTTTAGTGCCTTCTCTGGCTCTGTTTGGATTCGTACTGGTTATGGCCAAATCAAAGAAAAGGTTTAAGGGGTATGTCTCTTGTTCGGCAATATTTCCAGAATCTGATGCGGATATGTGATGCCTGGTTTTTTTTTCCAGTGAAAGCTCACCTAAATCAATATGAGGTCTCCTTCTGTGATTTCACCAGCCAGAACCAGCAAATTAGTGTAAAGATGAGAATGGTAGAGGGGAAATAAGGGAGTGGTGAAGCAGGAGGTTTGGATGGAACAAAGTAGGTGGAGAAAAGGGTAAGCAGACAGACATGGGTGAAGATATGCAGGAGAGAAGGAGTTCATGATATGGAGAGACAAGAGGTGATCAATCAGAAAACTCAAAAGGAATGCCGAGAGATGGAGGGGAGGAAGGGGATTGAAAGGTCACTAAAGGAGACATTGAAGAAACAGTCAGGGAGCACAGAGGCATGGAAACCAGAAAAGAAGGATCAGTCATGTCCAAGGCAGTTGGTAGATCAAGAAGGATTAGAAAGAGGTGCCCTTTTGATTTAGTTAGAGTGAGTCGTTAGTTACCTTTGTGAGGAGTGGTTTTACTGGAGTGGAGAGGACTGAAACTATCTTTAAAAGGAATCATGAGATAGTCAGAGAAGGGGGTTTGCCTTGTTTTCATGTAAATATGCTCCCTGCTTTTGGTGACAAAGGAGAAGGGAAAGTTTGAAATGGATTTGAGGGGCTCTTGTTTTACATAGTACGTTAAGTCTGAGAGGGCAGGGACAATAAGACTGAATGTAGAGGGAAAAGAACTTGGTTAGAGAAGAGAAAGTGAGGGAAGTAGGGAATCTGAAATGGTATTAGGTCAGAAGGGAGGGGGTCATGATGACAGGTTGAAAGTTTAGAAGCAAAGCGTAGAAGAGAACTTAAGAGTTAATGACAGAAATGTGAAAGAAAGGAAACTGAAATATGAGGTGAGAGAGCTGAATATTTTCAATTTTGATTTTGAAGAAGTTGAAATCCTGATCAGCAGGATAAAAATGGGAAGGAAGAGGTGAAAGAAGGGTTTGTGGAAGAGAGATGGTTGTCAGGGGTTGGCAGCATAAAGGTAAACTAAGCAGTGAGAGGGGTTAGAAAGAGTTAAGAAGTGAGAATAAGTTTAAAGCTGCGGAAGTTGGCTTAGTTGTGAGACATTTGGCAGTTGTATTCAGTGGTATAAGAACAGATAAGTAGAGAACGAAGGGGAAGAGACAAGATTGTACCTGACCAACGCCTTTGGCTCCATACCTCACCATCACATCTTTGCCACCCTGGGAGAGTTCGGGATGCCAGAAACCTTCATCCAGATCCTCTGGGACCTCTACAAGGACTGCACCACCACCATCCGCGCCACGGATGGAGAGACGGACGCCATCCCCATCCGCCGCAGCGTGAAACAAGGATGCCCCCTTAGCTCCATCATCTTCAACCTGTCCATGGAACCGCTCATCCGAGTCATCTCCAGCGGCCCGACCAGCTTCGACATGCACGGCAAGAAAATCAGTATTCTGGCCTACACGGACGATCTGGTCCTGACCGCGGACGACCCAGAGAGCCTCCAAGGTATGCTAGATGCCACCAGCCGAGCTACTGACTGGATGGGGCTCCGCTTCAGTGCGAAGAAGTGCGCAACTCTGCACATTGACAGCAGCAAAAGGGACTCGGTGCAGGCAACGGGGTTCCAGATCCAGGGTGAGCCCGTCATCCCCCTGGCAGAGGGGCAAGCATACCAGCACCTGGGCACGCCAACGGGTTTCCGTGTCCGGCAGACACCCGAGGACACCATCCAGGAGATCTTGCAGGACGCCACCAAGGTTGATGCCTCCCTGCTGGCACCGTGGCAGAAGATAAACGCCCTGAACACCTTCCTGATCCCACGCATCTCGTTCACCCTAAGGGGATCCGCTGTGGCGAAGGTGCCCCTCAACAAGGCAGACAAGATTATCCGGAAACTGGTGAAGAAGTGGCTCTTCCTTCCCCAGAGAGCCAGCAAGAAGCTGGTCTACATCGCCCACAGGCACGGTGGCGCCAACGTCCCCCGCATGGGTGACCTGCGCGACGTCGCAGTGATCACCCACACCTTCCGCCTGCTGACATGTCCCGATGCCATGGTAAGGAACATCGCGGCGAACGCCCTGCGTGATGCGACAGAGAAGCGGATCAGCAGAGCCCCCTCCAACCAAGACATCGCCATCTCCCTGAGCGGCTCCCTGGATGGGGAATTCGGACGGGTCGGGCGTGACATCGCTTCACTGTGGTCCCGCACTCGCAACACCACGCGTCGCCTAGGAAAGCGCATCGGCTGCCGCTGGGAGTGGTGCGAGGAGCGCCAGGAGCTGGGAATCTGGGTGCCGCAGATCAGATCCGACGACAACACCATCGTCACCCCGAGCGCCAGGGGCTTGCTGGAGAGGACTCTGAAGGCCGCCATCCACTCGCTGTACGTGGAAACCCTGAAGTGTAAACCGGACCAGGGTAAAGCCTTTGAGTTGACCAGCAAGTGGGACGTGAGCAACCACTTCCTCGCCGGGGGCAGCTTCACCCGTTTCGCCGACTGGCGGTTCATCCACCGTGCCCGGCTCAACTGCGTCCCGGCTCAACGGAGCCGTCCGCTACGGGAACCGAGACAAGCGTTGCAGGAAATGCGGCTACTCCAATGAGACCTTGCCCCACGTCCTGTGCAGCTGCAAACCCCACTCCAGAGCCTGGCAGCTGCGCCACAATGCCATCCAGAACCGCCTGGTGAAAGCCATCGTGCCACGCCTGGGGGAGATCTCCGTGAACTGCACCATCCCCGGTACCGACATCCAGCTACGACCTGACGTGATCGTCACCGACGAGGCCCAGAAAAAGATCATCCTCGTCGATGTCACGGTCTCCTTTGAGAACAGGACCCCGCCATTTCGCAAAGCCCGAGCTCGTAAGCTGGAAAAGTACGCCCCCCTGGCTGACACCCTGAGAGCAAAGGGTTACGAGGTGCAGATGGACGCCCTGATTGTCAGAGCCCTGGGCGCCTGGGACCCCTGCAACGAGAGTGTGCTGCAGACCTGTGGGATCGGTCGACAGTACGAACGGCTCATGCGGCGCCTCATGGTCTCAGACGCCATCCGATGGTCCAGGGACATCTACATCGAGCACATCACCGACAGTACCAGGAGGCGTGAGCCAGAGTGACATCGTTCTCCCACTACGAGAAAGGGACCAAGTGACCTTCTCCGTTGGATCATATGAACTGGAACCATAAACTCCCTGAACATTAAATCTCACCAAATGAGGGTCAATCCATCCTCATCATCATATCCACTCATTATACTCCACACCTGAACATAGCCACTCTATGAACTTCATACCCTCATATTTCAATGCCTGTACTTTGACCCATCAACCTTTTACCCCCAATCGGGGATATTGCAGATTATGTATTCCTTATGCCACCGGATCTTAAACCAAACTTTGCACCCTCGATAATCTGTACGTTATTCCCTGATAACCAGAAACTTCTATGCTCAAACTCTGTTCACTTTTTTTTTTTAAACATCATCTTAATAAAATTTTTAAGAGGGCACAACACACTGAGAAGGTAGGACAGTAAAATTGAAAGTAGACGTGATTCAGACGAATAATGAAACGGGTTTGATTATTTGAAAAAAATCATGAAATTCATATATAATCATTTATTATTTTCCTTGCTCTGTAAGTTGGGCACATATTTAAAGTATACAGAAAATAGTTTATTCAAAATACATCACAAAAGTCATCAAATTATTCCACAACTGTTATTCAACAGAATAACAGAAGATATCAACAGAAGAGAGCAAATAGAGATAAGAGGAAAAGGTTGTGAAGGGAGCAGAGAAGTAAAAATTTGCCTCAGTTTTCTCTTCTTGGGGTTCTCAGAACCTGCATCCAGACATTTATAAATCAAATAAAATCCCATTTTGGGTCTGGTTTATTGTAAACCAGATGTCAAATCAAAAGAAGCCTTTCCCCACTTTTAGTTTCTTCAGCTCCTTCCTGACCTCAACAATTCTTTCCCAAAATCCAGGTTTTGCTGTCCGGGGTTTCTTTAAGCCTCTTTCTCTTGAAGCTTCTGCCCTGCACTTCAAGTAGCTCCAGCCAGACCTTTCCAGGTCCTTTCCTCTGACCTTGGATCTCCTACCCTGCTGCCTGCAGGGCTTTCTCCTTAACTGAGCTGCTTATACCCCCAGGGCCAGGTGATCTACAAGTTATCACAAGATACCTGTTTTGACTCATCACCTGGGAAGCAACTGTTTAGTCACAGATGGGGCTAAGCCCAATTCCTTTAAAAGAACATCCCATTTTTTGATAGGGAAAAAAGAGGAGAAGGAATTATGTTGAAGGAGAATAAACAGAGCAATCAGAAAGAGAGGTTTTCGGTTTAAAAAAGGGGAAAAAATTAGGCAAGTGACTAAACTGGTGAATAGGGGAATCAGACCAAAGTTAGAGATTGGGGGAGATTAGCAAGAGGAACTGAGAAGCAGGAGAATTAAGAGGGATCGTTGCTGTGGAAATTTGTCACCCAGGATGTGGGTGGTGTATACTAAGGTGAGGGAAAGAAAGTGACACATGAGTTTAAACTCTGCAAGAAAGGAGGAGGGGCTTAGGGAAGTAGTAGATAAAACCAATGTGAGGCAATGAAATGTCCCTAAGATGTGAAAGAGTAGGGATGTGGGGCAAGACGAGGCAGGAAATAGTGGGAGGATGAAAGGCAGAGCCCAAGGTTGCTGTAATGGCTTTCAGGTTGTGGGAAGTGAGAAAGAGAAGGCAGTGACAGATGCTAAATCAGAAGGAGAGCCCAGAGTTCAGTTAATGTAAGAAGGTGGAGAAGCTAGTTGTTGAGATTATGGATCAGTTTGAGTTTCTCAGAGATTGAGCAGGAGTGTTGGGGGGAGGGTGGGGGAAGGAAGATGAGTTAATTACATATGGAGACTTATAGGTGAAGTAATATATACTAGGTGCTTTTAAAGGTTCAGTATTCCAAAGCTGAAAACAGTTATGCACCAAATCAATTGGGAGGAATAATTTAAACAAAAAAAAATATGAATGACAAACTATTCCCAATTAAGAACACTTTACTAGATGCCCCAAAAGCCAGAATCAAGAAAGAAGGCCATACTGGTTTAAAAACAAAACAAAACAACCACCTGGCTTACAGGGGAAGTGAAGGCAGCTATTTTATTTTATATATGTATATCAGCAAATGGAAGAAAAGGGGAAGTCAGTATTAATGAATATATATCAGCAGCTATGAGGTGTAGAAAATTGATAAGGGAAGCAAAGGGACACATGGCAAAATCTATGCCAGCAGAGTTAAGGACAGTAAAAGGAGTTTTTAAAGTTTTTAAAGTACATTAGGAACAAAAAGAATCCTAACAATGGTGTTAGTTAATTATTAGATGGAAATGATAGAATTATCAATAATAATGCAGAAAAGGCAAAAATGTTCAATAAATATTTCTATTCTGTATTTGGGGGGAAAAACCAGATGCAGTTATATCATATAATGATGACACACTTTCCATTCCAACAGCAACTCAGGAGTCTGTTAAACGACAGCTATTAATGTTAGACATTTTAAATTAGTGGGTCTGGATAATTTGTATCCAAGAGTTTTAAAAGAGCTGAATGAGGAGCTCACTGGACCATGAATGTTAATTTTCAATAAGTCTTGGAACACCGAGGAAGTTCCAGAAGACTAGAAGAAAGCTAATGTTGTGCCAGTATTAAAAAAGGGTAAATGGGATGATCTCTGTAATTATAGGCTTTTCAGTTTGACATTGATCCTGGACACGATAAAGGAGCAGCAGATACAGGACTCAGTTTATAAAGAATTAAAGCAGAATAATCGAATTACAGTCAGTGTGGGTTAATGGAAAATAGATCCTGTCAAACTAACGTTATCTTTTTTGGATGATATTAGAAGCTTGGGAAAGGTAATAATGTTGATATAATGTACTTAGACTTCTGTAAGGCATTTGATTTGGTACTGCACAACATTTTGAGTAAAAAAACTAGAATGATACGAAGTTAATATGGCACACATTAAATGGACTAACAGTTGGCTAAGTGATAGGTCTCAAAGTGTAACTGTAAACAGGGAATATCATAGAGTGAGTTCTCACAGGGAAACGGTTCTTGGCCCTAAGCTATTTTAACATTTTTATTAATGACCTGGAAAAAAACATATGATCATTACTGTATCATTAGAGATGACACAGAATTGAGAAGTGGTAAATAAATAAATAAGAGGACAGATCACTGATACAGAGCAATCTGGATTGCTTGATAAGCTAGGTGCAAGCAACCAATATGCATGTTAGTTCATGCTAAATGTGTATACATCTAGGAACAAAGAATGTAGGCCCTGTCTACAGGATGGGGGACTGTACCCTGGGAAGCATTGACTGAAAAAGATTTGGGAGCCATGGTGGATAATCAGTTGAACATGAGCTCCCATTGTGATGCTGTGGCCAAAAGAGCGAATGGGATCCTTGGATGCATTAACAGGAGAATCTTGAGTAGGAGTAGAGAAGTTATTTTACCTCTGTATTTAGCAGCAGCTCCTGGAATATTGTGTCCAGTTCTGGTGTCCACAGTTCATGAAGGATGTTGATAAATTGGAGAGGGTTAAGAGACATGAGAATGATTGAAGGATTAGAAAATAGTGCCCGATAGTGCTAGACTGAAGGAGCTGAAACTGTTCGGCTCAACAAAGAGATGGTTAAGGGGTGACTTGATCGTAGTCTATAAATACCTGTGTTGGAAAGAACTATTTGATAATGGGCTCTTCAGTCTAGCAGACAAAGGTATAACACAATCCAATGGCTGGAAGTTGAATCTAGACAAATTCAGACCGGAGATAAGGCAAACATTTTTTAACAGTAAGGGTAATTACCTGTTTGAACAGTTTACCAAAGATTATGATAGATTCTCCATCACTGGCAATTTTTAAATCAAGATTGATTTTTTTTTTTTTTAAAGATATGCTCTTGTTTAAAGGAATTATTTTGGCTAAGTTCTGTGGCCTGCATTATACAGGAGATCAGGTTGGTTGATCAGAATGGTCCCTTCTCTATTTGAAATCTGTGCCTTAGCCTTTCTGATTTTTGTTTCTACATGTTTCTTCTCGTGTATTCCTCCTTAACAATTCATCCATGTTTCCACTTTTTGTAGGAGTCCTTTTTGACTTTCAGGTCATTAAAGACCTGCCGAGGGAGCTATATTGGTCACTTACTACTATTCTTATCTTTGCTTCCCGTCAGGATAGTTTGCAGTTCTGCTTTCAATATTGTCTCTTTGAGAAACTGCCAACTCTCCTGAACTCCTTTTTCCCTTAGATTTTCTTCCCAGGGGACCTTACCTAACAGTTTTCCCAAGTTTGGTTTAAAAAAAAAAAAAAAAAAAAAAAATTCTGTTGTCCTTATTCTGCTGCTCACTCCTTTCTTTTATTAGAATCATGAAATCATCATTTCATGATCATTTTCACCTAAATTGTCTTCCACCTTCAGTATTGGTTACCAATTCGTCTCTGTTCATCAGAATCAAGTCAAAATACCGGCTCCCCAGTTACTTTCTCCATCTTCTGAAAGAAGTTGTCCCCAACACATTCCACGTTTTGCATTTTGCCATATTACTTTTCCAGCAAATGTCTGGGTAGTTAAAATCCCACATTACTACCAGGTCTTGTGTTTCAAATAGTTCTGTTGTTTGTTCTAGAAATGCCACCTCCTCCTTCCTGATTTCGTGGTCTATAGGAGACCCCTACCATGATACCACCCCTGTTTTTTACTTTTATCTTTACCCAGAGACTCTCAACTGTTCTGCCTCTCACCTCCTTCTGAACCTCAGAATAAGTGTGTATATAATGCAACACCTCCTCCCTTCTTATCTGTCCTCCCTGAACAAGCTATATCCCTGTATACCATTATTCTAGTCATGAGACTTATCCACCAAGTCTCTTTGATGCCAGTTAAGTCATAATTTATCTTAAGAAGAACTAGAAATATTAATACATATTTATTCCCCATACTCCTTGCATTTGTGTATAGACATCTAAGATGTTGAGCACATTTCCCCACTGATTTCTCTCTTGTTGCTCCTGTGACCCTATTGTAATTTTCCATGTCCCTCTCCCAACATCTTAACCCTCTGTTAAGGTTGCCTTTTTTATACTTATCTGTGGGCTTTTGTCACTTGCACCCTTTGAAACTTGTTTAAAGCCCTTCTCACTAAGTTGGGGAGCCAGAGTGTGAAGATGCTGTTCCCTTTCTTGGTCAGGTGAACACCATCTTTTCCCAAAAGCAAATTGTGTTTTGTGCAGCTTTAACAATCCCTCAGTCATGCATCATCAGGCTTTGAATCCTCAACATTTAACACCACAGCGCACACATACACTACTTGAGCTACAGGACTAAATACATGTCAGTTCATAGATTGAGGAGGGTCCCCTCTGCGTAAGCTCAGGCTGCCTCTTTATATAATTCATAGTCCTTTGTCTGCCGGGCCTCTTGAACCCAGTTAAAACCAGTATACAGGTCTGTCGCATCTTAGGCGTATTTAACATGTGCGATTTCAGCTTTACGCGGTCGGCAAAAACAAAAGAGAAAAATAACAATTTAAATACTGTTTCTGTAGTGCGGGCGATTCTGCCCGCCATTAAACTCAATGTAATTTTGACTATACGCGATTTTCGCTTTAGGCGCTTACTGCGGAACGTAACCCCAGCGTAAGATGAGACAGACCTGTATGCAATTCCCTGCTGAGTTATTTACCTGTCTAGGAATTTGCATTAATAACCTCTCCCTCAGTGATTTTAGTTCCTACAAAAAGATCTGTTAACCCTCCCCCATGGAACCAGAATACCATTCCTAGCTCACAGATACATATAACAATTAAAGAAATAATATTCTATGAATAATTCATGCCCATAGCATCTAGCACACCTCATTATAATAATATTTGAAGTTTCCACACTTCTAACATCTCATGTCTGTCACAAGGCTTGAACACTGAAGAATCTTCAGGGTACTTCCAGAAAAGATGGTTGAAGAATATTGGCAAAGCAGTGTGGGAAAGCATGCTCGCTTCTATGACTGGTTTGCTCTATGGAAGATAGGCGTCAGTCCCTTAAGGTGGTGGTTGTTTATTATTTGTCTTCACTTATAAATTATATCTACATTATAAAGAGCGAATAGAAGCCCTAGTCATGGACCAGGACCCCATTGTGCTAGGTGCTATACAAACCCCAAATAAAAAGATAGTCCTTACCCCAAAGATCTTACTGTTATAAACATAAAACAAAAGACAACAAATGGATGCAGACTAATAGGTAGATGGGGAACTACAAGAAAATAATGAGGCTATGGTCAGCATGACAGGCAGTGGTCTCAGCACCTCAGTGGCCTCAGCACCTCAGTGGCCTAACTTGTACATTTCTTTTGTAGGCATCACAGAAAGAATTTTAAGGAGGAATCTGAAGGGAGACCATGAATTAGTTAGCCAGATGTTCATGGGGAACTTCTCCCAAGCATGAAAGGTAGCATGATAGGAAGCACTAAGGTGCTTGTTGAAAAATGTAACTAGTGAACAATGGAGGCAGGCATCTTGGTCTCATCAGAGGGAGGAGTTGACATCTTGATAGTGAATGGGAGATAATTGGTAGGTTGGGGATAGGTCATGAAGGGCCTTGAAAGTTACTCCTGGGGGGATTCTGTGTGAGTGCATGCCCACAGAAAACGCCCTCTTCCCCCAGATTTCTTGTGTTTCCCTGCAGAAAATGGCAGGGAAGTCGTACTGGGGTGGGGGTGGGGGCAGGGGTTGATCATGGGCACACTTTTTGCGGGGGGGATTGCCCCCTCCAAACAGGCGAGGCATGGGGGAGCACACGGGCTTACATGCCACTGCCCTCCATCATTCTGCAAATGCCGAGCTGCCCAGCTGAAGGAGACTGTGTCTCGGCTCTGCTGACTCTGCAGCTAAACGCTGCCTCCTGGGTCCTAGTGCTCCACTTCTGTGTGCTGGGAGTCTTCCTGTTTTCTATTCTGTGTAACAGTGAGTGCCCATGGTGGGGCTTGGTAAGGAAGGGTGTGGGGGAAGAGGCAATGGGGAGGGCAGGGGGAGGGAAATGGGGAAGAAAAGGATAGGGGAATCGTGGGGGGAAGCAGGAGTCCGGCATGTGGCGTCCCCTCGGCAGCAGCTGGGGCTCCCCCGTTAAGCAGGCCCATCAAACCCTCACCCTGACAAGCCCTACCTCTCTACACCTCGACTCCTCCCAGTGATCCCCAACCAGCTGCACCTGGACGCCCACCCCATCAAGCCCCGCTCCTCCAGCACCCGGACCCCCCCACTGAGCATCCCACACCCAGAACCCCCCCCCGCTGAGCCCCATCTCTCCACACCAAGCCCCGCCTCCTGAGCCCCAACCAACTTCACCTGGATCCCCTGCAGAGTCCCATTGCCCCAGCACCCGGAACCCCGTAACGAGCCTCTGTGCAGCCATATCTCCCATTGAGCTGCCCGCAGCCAGATTGCCCCACACTGAAACCTCTCATCCCAGGCCTGGATCCCCCCACACTAAACCCCTCCATACTTTGATCCTGCTGGGCTGAGTCAGCCCACCCACACCTGGCGCAGAGGGGCAGGGCCCAGGGGTATTTCTGGGGCAGGCCTAGCCCTTGCACTGTGTCAGGGTGAGGTGCAGCCTGACTGCCAAGTCCCTATACCAGGGGAGGTGGAGGCTTCAGGGTGATCTCCCACCTCAATGCAGCCAGTGCTCCCCACTGCCATGCTGGAGCCACATTTATTTATTGACAAATAAAATTTGTAGAATTTAAAACGTGTGCAGAATTTTTAATTTTTTGGCGCAGAATTCCCTCAGGAGTTGAAAGTGAAGACAAGTAGCTAATGTTTGTGGAATAAAAGAGGAGCCAATGTAGGGATTCCAATAGAGGGGTTGAATGGTGAGAGTGACCTATCAGAAGAATGATCTTTGCAGCCGCGTTCTGAATGGATGTGAATGGGGTAAGATTACATTAGTCAAAGCCAAAAAGAAGACTGTTGCAAGACACGTTAAGAGCCTGTACGAGAGTTTTAACTGGGCAGATGGGTAGGAAAGGCTGTATCTTAGAAGTGTTATGAAGAAAGATTCTTCAAGTTTTGGACATAGCCTGGAAGTGAGGACCTAGGGAGAGGTCTGAGTCAAAGATGACACGCAGGTTATGGGCCCGAGTGACCAGCAGAACGATAGGGTTGTGTCCACAGTGATCGAGAAAGGAAGTGGCAGGGAGGGAGATTGAGTTCTGTTTAGTCATGTAGAGCTTGAGCTGATAGCTAGATATCCAAAAAGAGATGTCAGAGAAACAGGTTGAGATTTCAGTTTGGCCAAAAGGAGACAGGTGTGGAGTAGAGAGGAAATCTGAATTGTCAGTTTAGACACGATAGTTGAATTTGTGTTTGCACATGAGATTATCTAGAGATAAAATGTAGAGTGAAGAGAGATGGGAATCAGGATCAGAGTCCTTTGGAACCCCCACAGAAAGTGGGATGGGATGTTGAGAATCCTCTGAAGGTAATACTGAATGAGTGATTAGAGAGGTTGGAGGAGAACTGGGAGAGGACAGTCTCAGAAGCCAACGGAGGACAAGATTTAATGAAGAGCATGGTCGACTGGGTCGAAGACAGCTGATGGGTCAAGGATGTACTCCCCTATTGGTCTGTCCATGTTATATTGTCTCCTGTTTTATATTTAGACTGTAAGCTTTTTGGGGTGAGGACCATCTTTTTATTCTGTTTGTATGGCACAGAGCAAAAGGGGTTCCTGATCAATGACTGGGGGTCCTGGGCATTATGATAATGTACATAATAAATAATTATATGTTGATATGCACTGTATTGCAGCTTGAACCTCTTAACTTCACCCTAAACCCAAATAAACATAGAGGTAAACCATAAAGCTCCTGGTGTGCCATGTATGTTTTTTTAAAATGTTAAAAAATTACAACATATAATCGTAAAACTGAAATTGCTGTTATATTATTTCACCTAGATTTTTTTAACCAAAATTCTAAAAACACAAAATCTGAAAAATACATTGTCTCACACATATATAGTTTCAGATTGAAAGAGTTGGGTGTGTTCTTGGATTATACCAAAGAAATTTTTAGTAGTAGCAAAAGTAACAAATTATGATACAATTTTCTTTAATGGCTGAAATGTTTGGATACTTTTCATAGATTTTAAGCTAGTTTGAAGGTTTTTCTGTAAAATAGGTAGGCTATGTTACCAGTAACACATGAATCCTATGGCAGTAAGCTAAGACAGTAATTGAAGGTCATGGATTGTTTGCCAAGTGCAATTCTGTGTGCTGCTTGATTCCATAGGGGACTGGCAGTGCCAAGGAACAAAGACAGCTCTGTTTTTTAAGTTTATGATATGGATCGTTTGACAGAGTTTATGCCTGATTGTGAAATGAAGCAAATGCTGATTTAAACTAGTGCTGAAATGTATATAACTGTAAAATAAGCTGCTGTTCAAGTGTAAAAGTTTGTGTTTTTCAACAACAAACTTAGATATTAGTGTTTTCTATAAGTCTCAGAAATAAGTCACCTACATATTGCATGTTACAAGACACCCACTTTTAAGTGATATATTAATTTTGTCTTCAGGGGTTTTATATCACTGGTTTTATAAAAATATTGTTGTAAATTAAAAGAGTAGGCCACAGTGGTGTAAATCTTTTTATATTTGGTGCAGCGGACCTACCGTAGATGTTTGCACCAGTTTTAACTACCTCAGTATATAGAGGTCCTTAACATGGTTAGTGGATTTTCACTGAGAACACTGTAAAATAAAATATTAAAATGGAAATTAATTTATCATTTACCTTTAGCTACTATTCCATTGATATGTGGTTCTATTTAAGTATTTTTTAGCAAAATATGTTCGTTAGTGTGCAAAAGCATTGCTACACTAGATATTAATTTTCTTTGTTATTAAGTTGCAGTCTATTAATAAAGCTTTGTCCAAACACTCAAACTTGTCAGCCCTCCAGACAGCCTTGTGATTTATATTTTAACAAGTGCCTGCCTTGGATATTATTAAGAATTGTCTGCTTTGTGACAGATGTTCTGCAGAGAGTTCAGAATTTCAGTAATTAAATATCACAAAAATATATTGTGCTTTGTAACAGGCATGTTTCAACTTACTGGAATAAATTGCAGCAGTAGAACTCTTACTTAAAGGCTTAGTAAAGGGGCGGGGGGAAAGGCCTAGGTGAATGGAAGTAGTTAGTAAAAGAAGTAGCAGTATATTTTTCTTTAGGGAGGTCTACAACTACAGTTATCTTATTAAAGGTTGAACTAAAATGCTTTTTAAAAACTAAGATCCCAAAGTATTAGCCTAGTACAGGTATAGAATTATAAATAATAATTTCAAAACAAAATACTGTTTATTTCTTGCTTGCTTGACAAGATGTGAAGCCGAGGTTCTGTTTCTCCTGAAAGAGCTGATGATATCGCTAATAGCTAAAGTCCTGATTTTTATAGCTGCTGAGCCCACAACTCCAGGTCGTGTCAATAAGAGAAGCTTTCACAGAGCTAAACTATTTGATATGATTATCCCTGAAGCATAAGGGAGTGAGGCAAGTCCTGCTCGGTGCCAGAGAATTGATGAGCTTCTCAAGAAATGTATGAAGTTGGTGTAAATGAAGTCTAAAGCAGTGCTGTTTCTTCTTCTCTACTACCATCTCTTCTCATGACCAATCTTGGTGCTGGTGAAAGTAGTTGCAATGTTTCAAAAAAGATAGCAGAAGGAAAATCTAGTGAAGTTAGTGTGGCTAAAGTATTTATTTTAAAATATTCTTTGGTGGGGATGAGGAAGAGCTCTCATATCCTTGACTGCTGGTTAGGAGTATAAAATCATAGAAATGTAGGACTGGATCTCAAGAGGTTATCTAATCCAGCCCCCTGTACTAAGGCAGGGCCAAGTATATCTAGGAGACCTTCCACCTCTGATCATCTGTCAGTGGTGGAAGAAGGCACTATCCATCCCTCCTAAACATTTCCCCACACATTCAGATAACTCTGATTGTGAAGCGCTACATTTAGTCTAATAGACCCCTTGAAATCACTTTCCCTGGATGAATTCTGCTAACTATGTAATTTGGGGTCCCTGTAGCCTGTTTAAATTGATTTCCCTAGCTATTGAAATCAAACAATTATCCAGTCTGCAGGTATCAGAAATGTCTTTAAAACATTCCTGATATTCCTAAAACCCTGATTGCCATATGTGGCAGTTGAGTTGAGCCATTCCGATTCTATCACTTGGAACTGGCACGCCTAGAAGGCCAAGGAATACCAAAACTCAAATTTTTGAGGAGAGGATAAGTGTCCCCTTGAATTAAAGTGCAGTTATGCAGCCTTAATTTAGGCTAGGTAATGTCCTAAAGTGAGTACGGATATGATGGTTTGATGCATTGGTTTTGTGTATAAGGTATCATGAACTGTTATGGAAGAAACCCTATCCTGAAGAATGTCTTTAGTGGGCAAAAGACCTTTCAGTTCACCTTTAATTTTTAACCGCACATTATTTTATGGTTTCACATCTTGGTGTATTTATTGCATTCCAATTCACCGTTACGTCTGTCATTTGGAATAATTTAGTATGAGAACAGGGGTAGTCAAGAATTGATTTCATATTATTTTCTTGGCAAATTATATGTCTTCCCCCACTCCCATAAAATAAAGAATGTACCACTGTTTTTTGTTTAAAGAGTTTGGAGGAAATAATGCCTGTATGTTTGGGAATCCCAACCTTCCTTATGATTTTTTCTACCTGTTGTGTATGTGAACTAAAACCGAAGAGTAGATTATGAGCATAATTGCTGAATTTTAGAATAACTTCCTTGGAAACAGTTTTTTATATTAGATACTGCACCCTACATATTTTTTTTCCTCTTTAGAAAGTCTGGTGCATTGTTCGTTTTGTTTTTAATGCAAACGATAATAACTAATAAAAGCACAAAGCATGTAGAATCAAACTTACAGTAATTTGTGGCTAGTTATCAAATAAAATCTGTCATGTCTTTGTTTATTGTAACTGTACATGTAAGTTGGTAATTCCTGTACAATAGCAGCAAAACACACACTTTTATTGAGTTGTAAGTATTTGTCAGCAGAGAGCAGTGAGGCAGTTGTAATCAGAAAGTGAGGAAAAAATGTATACTTAAAACTCCCCTTTTCTTTTGCATCATTTATAAGCTGTTAACATATATTGTGGGAAACTAAAGGGCTTCCAAATAGTAAAACCCTGCCAGACTTCACAAATCCATTTCATCTTGTAATGTGGTGGGATTGTAGCAGCAAAAGACATATAGCTTAATCCCCTGGCTATGAATGTAGTTTACTTTACCGTCTTCTGATCTGAGTGCTTGTTGGTCTTAAATCAGTCCTGTATTAAAGCTCTTATCCTGCACCCATCTTCCCCTCCCCCCCCCCCCCCAGTTTTAGGGCAATTTGTTGGCACTTTTGTAATAATAATAGTGAATGCACAGCAAACTATGTTAGGTTTCTGGTGTGTTCCTAAACAAAAAAAAAAAAAAAATCAGTAGCCTCAAAGCTGTTTACATTGTTTATTACACTGAGATTTGAAAGAGAGAAAATTTAGATTTTGTAAAATACTAATACACTGGACAAATTGCATTTTACTTATCATTGCTAACAAAGATTAGATTGTTTTGAAAATTAGATCCAATAACTGCTCTTTTTTATTATCTAAAACAGTTTAGGAAATCAGAATTGTTTAGTAGCAATTTGCTATAAAATTGTAGAATGGCTGGGGTGTTAAAATCCAAATTGACATTCTCCTTTAGGAGGGAGACAGACACCAGAGGCCTACCATTTGTATTCTTATATCCTGTCTCTTTCAAATAAATCGGGAAAGTGAAAACTTGATATCTGCATTTGCTGTATGGCAAGGACGGTAAACTTGAGCTGTCAGTCTCGCCACTAGTCTGGCTTTGTCTGTAGTTAAAATTATGACCCACTCTCTCTGGCCAGCCAAATGAGTAATCGGTAATGTGACTCGTGCTGGAAGTGACTCCATCACCACCTGTGACGGGGGATTAGTTACAGTTTACAGAGCACCGCCTCTTCCCTTCTTTCAACATGCCCTAAGCAAAGAACTGGTTTCTCATTTGGGTGTCTGCGCTGCTGGAATCTACTGCACTGTTTCCAGGCAGAGAGAAGTATCCTTCGAGAGGCTTTTTTCTGTGGATATCTAGCTGCTGTCTGGCTGTGCTATCTGTTTGGAGTGTCTGCTTGGTTATGTAAGCGGCCTTGGCAGAAATTATCATGACCCAGATCTGGGGACGCAGTAGTGCTTCAGCTGCAGGATTTCTCAGTCGTTAACACCACACTGTTGATGACAAAGACCGAGTTGTAATCCGCCTCCTTGCCACGGCTGAGACGGAGACAGGATTTGCTCGTCGAATACTTGTTAGGTTACAGCCTGGGCTTGGTTTTCATCTCTTAGCTTTTCTGAATGTTCAGTGTCAAAGATGCAAGTGAATCCGGAAATAGTTGATTAAAAACCATTTTCTTTAGATTTTTAAGACTAAAGTGGTGTGTATGAGTGGGTGAGATCTTGTGAAAACACTGTTCTAGAACAAATGGGAGATTTACCAGCTATGTGACTGCCATGACTTGTAAGAAAACTACTTTGAGTCTATCGAGGACAAAGTAAGATTTATATCTTGTTCTTTTCTTGTCTTTTTTTTAATTAATACTTAAGTTGTAGATTTTTTTTTTCTTCACTGAGTGTGGAATGGGCTATTTGAGATTTCTCTGTTTTAGAAATATAGCAAAACAGTATTTCACTTTTTAAAATAGTTTTTAATAAAACTCAGTTCTCATAGGACATTTAGAAAGGAGTAATATAAAAAAATTAAGATACAGTATAATAAGTTGCTAGTAGCCTGTGTATGCTGTTACCCTTACTTCACTCAGTGTTTTTAAACAGTTTTACTTTTATTCCAGATATGCTTATTTTCTTACTTGTAGCAACTGTGGTGGTTGTCCCAAACCCCTAACTGGCTGAGAGATTAGATTTGACATTCCTACAGGACACTAATGTTAAATAAAATTTGCAGTATCATATTAGGGTATTGGTTATATTAATGTTTGTTGTTTGTAAACCTCGTATTTGTGAGATGCAAAAGGTGTCAACAAAAACCAATTTTTGTATAGGTAGTTTTCTAAAAATACTTAAAGGATTGAGTACAGTTATAAATTAAAAAATCATGGAAAAAATAATGTAAACGATGTATGTATTTCCTGTTACATTTTAAATGGCGTGCTTTCAACATGGTGTGTGCTGAGCAGCTCAATTGTGTTGTAAGGACTGTGGCTGATTTATTTTAAAAATGCCTTTCAGGGAAGGCTCATCTGGTCTGCTTTTTCTCATGTGAATGGAATGTAGTGCAGCATGGAGCTCCAAACAGGATACAGTTGTTCTAAGCATTTTTCCTATGTAGTGGTAGGCCATAATAAGGCAGACATCCACACACTATTGGGAATTTATTTTAGTTTGGTTCAGTGTGTGATATGCTAGTGAACACATGTTAGTGCCATTTGTGTAACCAGTAGTTAGATATTCTTTTCCAACTCCGAATATAGAATATAAAAGCATTTTTTTCTGTTACTTTAACAGTCTTCTGCAGTAATATTGAATTATAGACTGTTTTGTGGCCAGAATTGTATTCCACGGTGACTTTCATCAGATGGCAGCTCCCTAAGGCTGTAGAAGTACCTAGCAGAATGATAGATCTGCCCACTCTTGAATTACTTACTTATGCATGTGTTCTATTTACATTTCTTTACATTCCAGTGCATTTAGACGTATAAAATATTTAGTACTAATTCACTGGAAAAGCCAGAATAATATTAGCAGAATTTAAATTTTGCTTTATTAAAATAAATGCATACATAATTTCTTGTTTTCATATATGAAGATTGTGAGTTGGCATGTTAGTAGAACACGTGATTATGCTGCTGATGACTTAAGTATTTAGATGAATAATTGATACATTGTCTGCCACTTAAAACCGGGTGTATGTTGAATTTAGATGATTTTAGATGTGCCCTTCATTTTTTTAAAGAACATGTTAAAAATTATTCATAGATGAAAATGTATCTAGTGTATGTAGTAAATACTAAAATAAATTTATAATTAAAATTTAATTTATGGAGATATCCTATCTCCTAGAACTGGAAGGGACCTTGAAAGGTCATTGTCCAGCCCCCTGCCTTCACTAGCAGGACCAAGTACTGATTTTGCCCCATCACTAAGTGGCCCTCTCAAGGATTGAACTGATAACCCTGGGTTTAGCAGGCCAATGCTCAAACCACTGAGCTCTCCCTTCCCCCAATACAGTGTATGTCAGAATGTATTTAGTTGATTATAAAGGTGTGTGTGTCATGGTTTTTGTGTGTGTGCATTAAATAAATACTTTAAAAATATATATATATTATTTTACTTACAAGATCAATGCAGTTACTTAAATGTAAATATCTAGCTTACATCTTTGTAGATTCAGGTCATTTAGTATTGTAGAACTAGTGTATTATTGTAGAAACAAATTATTTAAATAATAGTTGAAGGAATTTGTATACATCACATCTTGATATATCAAAAACAAAAATGCCCCACCAGTTTGGCCTAAAAAAATTGGAAACTCTTGTTAATTACTCCTGAGGTTCTAATAATTTTAGTTTCTAATTTTAGCCAGTATTAACAGTTGTTAAACATTATTCTCTTTGACCTAAGTTGAAAAGCCGGGATGTGTCCTAAATTGTGTTTTTCAAATTGGAAAATAACTAGCTCTCTCACAGGAAATACAAAAAATGTGTGGCTCCTGTATAAGAGACAGGTTATAAGAAATGAGCTTGTATTTCAAATCCCATTTTATTTATTTTTTATCTTTTGCTACTTGATAAAATAAATCATGGCAACAACCAGCTATTAGGAAAAAAAATATAGCTGCTTGGAGGTTTAATGATTAAGCCGCATAATGAGAACATGCCAGTGTTTGTTTTATCTTAATTAAACAGTTTGACTAGAAAATAATATATGGAAATGTAAGTTTATTTACTAGCATATATAAAATTAGTGCGTATGATCTTTTTGAGTATTCTACTTTAAACAAAAAATGTACGAAGTTATCTTTATTTTTTTGCTAAAGAAAGCAAAAACTGGTGAATATTAATGTTACCACTTTTAGTTAAAAACAGTAACTGTTATTTAATTTCAATACTTTTTAATGGATAAAATGCTGTAAATGTTTACTAGGCAAACGGATATTTTAACAAGGCCAATATACCATATAAGAATAATACCTAAATGACCTTAGTGTGAGATGAAGAGTGGGGCTTTAGGCATTTGAGTTCAATACCCACCTAAATAATATGAATTAATATTATTACATCTTGAATATTTGAACATACCCTAATGAACTAACCACACAATTTTTTTATTTAGCTATAACTTGAGTATTCCTTGCAATGAGAATTAGCCACCGTAATAATGTAGACATTCTAAAAATAATATTCTGTAGACAGCAGTTCTCAAGTTTGAGGTCCATGGACCCCACTGGTGCCCTCTGTGCTCTTGCTGATGGTCTTCAGAGAGCTGGCTGGTCACATGGTAATGGACTACTTTGTTTCCAGCTGCTTAATTGGGTTAAATAAATCTAAAAATACACTGTATGTTTTCTTGATGCTACTACTTTATGTAAGCAATATCTATAGTTGTTACAGGGGTACTGTGAACATAAATGGGAGAGGTGGTTTGTGTGATTGCAGAGGTGAGGGGAATTTGTCTACAAGACCCACAATATGAAAAAGTTTGAGAACCTCTGTTAGGCAACGAGAATAATTTTTTAAATATGTTAATCCACCCAATTTCTGCATCAAGGTCACAAAAGCCTGAAAGTTGCATGGTGTTATCAGCCTGAGAGCTATGCTATATGCCCCCTCCACGCAGGTACTTTGCTGCATGCACTGATACAAAGCTGTGTTAATCATTATTTGATGATGTAACGAAGGAGCAAGTCAATTTAGGCACTATATATATTAAATATTAATGACATTGGTAATAAAGAAACTAAAGCATTTGTATTCATGGAACTTCTTTTGGCGAAGCACTCGATCACAATGCAGTAAAAGTAAACAGGAGTGGAGGCACCAATTCAGAAAAACTCCAAAGTCCTACGTTGCTTAAAGTTAATCATGTGCTTATGTGCTGTTTTGAATTGATATAGACTTAAGTATGTGCTTAAGTGCTTTGCTTAATTGAGGCCTTTAGGGTTTTAAGTCCTAGAAGCATATGGCTACAAGAAATAAAAAGGGAAAGCTATGTGGTGTTGCCTGTGTAAAGGAGAATTGGTTGCAGGCTGAAGATGTTCAGTTTTTCCCACTTCCAGCATATAGACATGGTTCTCAAGAGACTTACTCTGGTTTGTAAAGAAGCTTTTTCTCTACAGTCTTGTAAAGAGGCCACTTGGACCTCCTTGTATATATTTTCTTGTCGCTATATATTTGACTGGCTAACCTCTGGTAGCTGAGTCCTACATGCTGTAGTTGATTAGTCTCTCAAATTTTTTTTTTTTTTTACTCATTATATGTCTTCTGTGGCGTGAGATGCTGCTTATTGGAATTCCCACTGTCTGGGCTGGCAGGTAGAAAAATGAAGAAACAGTTGAAGAATGACAGTGTTTTTACTTGATGCTTTGCTTCTCCAAATCTCTTACTATATTCCAGTTCAGGAGTCTCACTGAGTTGATGGAATCTGGACTGTTTTTCCAAGAATTCTGACTTCTCTTTATAGATGTTTTATATAAGAATGTTTTCCATTACTGCTTGGGAAATTTCAAACTAAGCACATTCAGCTGGCCTGCCACCCCTATTATAAGGAGGTGTGGCATTGCACAGTTTTGGTTTATTTTCTGTCTGTCTGCTTGTAGGAGGATTTATATTCCCAGACTGTCTGGGCTGGCCTACTAAGGGGGTTAGAGAAACTAAATTAGTAGGTATTAAATTACTTTTCTGAGTAGAGAACCACATTCACAGATATGATTTGGGATCAGTTCATATAATACATGCAATCAGATAAACTGGTGTTTTATATGTAACTTACTATGTAGTATTGCCAAAGACAAACATTATGTCACACTCCAGATAGAATGTAATTAACTAAACAAAAAAAAACTATGTACAGATATATGTATACAGAATCATTTTTGTTGACTTAAATTTTTAAGGCAATGTAAAGAAATCAGTTTGAAGAAGAAATAGAGTATATGTAAATATGCGGATGCTAATCAGTAAATAGAAAAACTAAACCATCAGAATTGTTAAATTAATCTGCTTGTTCTTTAAAACTGTATTTTGGCACATATGGTTTGTTCCAGATTATAGGGTTTGAACTCCATTCTTTACTGACTCAAAAGACTAACTATTCCAAGGCCAGTTATATGTAAACAACTTGAGTAAAGGAATTCTGTAAAGCATTAGAAGTTACATAATTACCAACCATTGAGGATCCATGATTGCCCAACATTCCAGCACATTCTTTCCTTTCTCTGTCTCTTCCTTTCCTTCTGCCCCTTCTAATCTTCATTTCCCCCCCCCCCTCCCCCAAATAATCTCCTATAGCTATCATACTTTTGAGGACTACTGATTGGCTGGTGAATTTTTTTCCTTCTCAGAGACGGTAATAGAAGGGGTTATAATTAAGAAAATACAGAAACGAGCAATGTAGCATGCTAAATCTGCATGGTAAATATAGAGAAAGTAGCTCCCTTCCCCCAAACAGGACATAGTTAAAATAAACTAATACATGGCTCTGGGAATATGTCTCCTCATTTGCTGTATAAGTGCCAGACCTATTAAGCTCTGCAGGTTTTTTTTATTTTTTTACCGATAACAGTAACAAGACAACACCCTAATAAAACATAGTAATCTCTGGTGATGGTATTCTTAATTTGTAAATGAATAACAGTGAAGTTAATTTTGCCTTCCAGTTGAGTTTTGTGCAGACTTCATTCTGTACTTTAGAACAGCTCTAAAAGGAAGTGTTTAGGAGGGTGGGGTTTTGTTTCCATTTCTATTATTTTAGAGAAGTTATTAGTCCAGTATATGCTTTCTCAAGAAGAAATAAGTCTCTTTTTAAGATGATTTCATAGTATATTCCTATTTGGATTTAGATAAATAAAGCAAGTGTGAAATTTCTGATTTGCACTCCAACTGGAAAAAAAAAAAGGGCGGGGGGTTGGAGAGACTGATTCAACATGTCATGTTGTGGAACAGTAATTCATAATGGAGAAGTTCCTGCCTGGTTGGTGAGATACTAAACATTTTAATGGCGTTTTTCTTGTTTCATGTTTAACATATCAGTGTAGATTACGATTGCTGCACTGTTTAGGTGACCAAAGTAAAATTCTGTGTGTGATTGTCCCAGGCACATTATTTTAGCTATCTGTTCGCCCTCACTTGCACACATACTCTCTCGCATATGTGGCATATACATTTTGAGTGTGTGTGTGGTGTTTCTTATTTTTTTTCCCTTTTTCCTCCTGTATACTTACCTTATGCTCTCTGTTTTGATGTATTTTCCTTTCATTGCCTGTTGTATTCCCTCATTCCTGATTTTCTATCTTGTACAGTTTTCTTCATCTGTTCTTTCTTTCCCTTCTTTTTGTTGTTGCATTGTGCACTTTGTCTTTGCTGAAAGTTCCCTTTCTTGTCTTCCCCCAGTCCCTTAATCACTTCCTCTTTCTGCTGTCAGCCCATTTTCACAACCTCATCATATCTCCTTCTGCTACCCTCAGTCACTTTCCTGGGATTCCCTCTCACCAATTTCTCATCTAACTCCTTCTTTTGGTACACCCCTGTCCAGTCACACTGTCACTGTACTTTTTCTGGTCCAGGAAACTCCACCCCCACAGATCAGAGTGACTGCTCAAGGGGAACCTTCTTCCCCAGTTATACTTTCTTCCCACTCATTCTCTGTAAGATTCTCCTTCCTGCACTAAATGGGAGAGTTCTAAAGCATTTTGGGGCCAGAGGAGGCAGCAGAATTTCCACTTGGAACAAGCACATCATTCTCTGAATCGGTGTGCAGGAGCTGATAGTTCTCTCTAACTGTGGAAGAAGCCATCCAAGGAGAGAGAAGAGCATGTCACTGGAGGCTTAGAAGCTGTCCTGTCTGAGGCTGCTGTGTTGGAGCAGCTGAGTCTGATTGCTGGTAGGGGAAGGAATAATGTAGCTTGGAGGGAGTGTAGAAGGGAAGATGAAAGTAGGAGAGGCAATATAAGCGGCAGAAAACAGGAGAGTGGGGAAACTGACGAAGCATGGTGGAAGAGAATTCAGCAGAGATGAAGGGTGCAGTCTCATGCCTGCATTTCCTTCCACCATGTTGTCTTAAGCAGATGCTGCTGTGCAAGCCTGACCTGCAGGCTGAAAGTGGCGACCTGAATATGCAACTGTGTAGCTAGGGTACAATCCAGTGCACTGAAATGGAACATTGATCTTCTGTGGTAAATACACTCTTGCTGAACAACAATGTGGACAAGGAAGACTATGTATTGCAGTTCTGTGTTCTCACCCTAGTCTTTCCACTGACAGCGCAAACAAACAAGCAAAATACGTTCAGGTTCCTATCTTAAATGACTAGCTGTTCTGAATGAGCAAGAAATAATTAAGCATTAACTGGGTTTTTGATTAAAGAAATAATGGCTATCATATGAAACATTGGTTGATAAATAACACATGATTTTATATTTGTTGGAACAATGGAGTAAAGGAGGAGTCAAACCTTATCTTGGTTCTTTGAAATTCTTAGCATTGTTAATTTTATTTTTTCAGACATTCAAGCCCTTGGTTGGAAAAAGTGTGTACAGTTCAATCACTGCAGTAGAATTCCTTGTGGACAAACAACTGGATTTTGTAACTGAAGATAGTGCCTTTCAGCCCTATCAGGTAAGAAATATGGGTAGTGTACAAGTACAAGTCATCTAGTTTAATTGAATCCCATGTGCCTTATTTTTAAAAAGCTTTTTATGGGCCAAATCCTGTGTAATGTTGAGCCCATTCATTTCCCGTTGGTCAGTGGAAACAAAGTGCTCACCATTTCACAGACTTTAGTGGTGAATCTGTAAAGGGAAAAAAACTACATATAATGTGTCACAGATCCTCCTTCAAAATAAAATTGCTAACCTGTTTGTTAAAAGTTAATCAATACAGCTAATTATGGAGTAGATAACAGTATATTGTCTATTCTTCTGGAGCTGTGCTTTGGTCATTGAAACTCAAGTAGTGCAATTATACTTGATTATTTATTCTTCTCTTAAGACTGAATTACAATAGTTTATTTTCTTTTTAAAAATAGTCTGATTCCTCCCTCTTGGGTGACATAAATGGATAATTGCTGCTGTTTCTAAGTTTGTTTTCACAATTCCAGCATTCCGGATTCCTTAATCATAGCCCTAATAAATTAGAAGAGTACTTTCAGTATGTACTGAAATGTATGTGTTTAAGACGTGGTGTTTCTGAGGGATCTAGTCACTTGAATCCTTAGAAAAACATAATTTGATTTTCTTTAAAGATAAGATTTCAAAACATTTCTTCCATGGTAAATATAAAGGGATAGAATACTGATTTTTTTTTTTTTTTTAACTTCTGACTATATAATCAGTCCAACACAAAGTTGCCATAAGCTGTCTCTCTATTGTAGGTTATACAAAGTTAATACTTTGAATCTGTTTGAGAGACATTGTTAATGGCTGATCAACACCACAATAATGTTCCTCCCTCCTTCAAAATTACTGTAGTATTTTTTCCAAATACATGGCTTAAAGAAATAAAATGGAAATAAGACCTATATAGATCACTTAATGGTTGATGCTTTTGTCGTGAATCACTAATATTTGAGAACCTAAACAAATTCAAAACTATCTGTCTGAGTCAACTTGTTCTTAGTTTACTAAGAAAATGCCTGCTTTAATTGTCTTTTGCTTTGCATGAGAGAGAATTTATTTCCTTAAATCTTGCTATTACATTTGTGGCAAGCATCCTTATTTTGGCAGTAACTTGCTTTGGATTCCCAGAGAACAATCTGAGCAAATTTACACCAAAGCAAAAGTCAATGTATGAGGAAGAATGTTGCATCTTGTAAAGCAATGTGATTTCTGGTGAGTTGACAGTCATCTAGCCATGCAATAAGTGTAGTGGATAGGCATCAGGGAGGCTTTGTTCTTGCCCAAAAAAAACGTGAGTTTTGTTTGGGGTGGTAAATCAGTATAGAAGTAATACAGTAGTTCTTGGAAAATGTGCCTTTGTCACATGAAATGCTGACTACATCATAATTATTTATAATTAATATTCTATTATAATTACAGCATGGAAAGAAGTAGGATACACTATCTCGTAGCACATTTGTATCTCTTAAATTTTTAAAATAGGTATTTGAAGGTTAAAGATGCTGCATTGAATTTTTTCTAAGGCTAGGTCTACACTGCAGCGGGGTCCGACCTAAGATACGCAACTTCAGCTACGTGAATACCGTAGCTGAAGTTGCGTATTTTAGGTCGGCTTACCTAGCGGTGAGGACGCGGGAAAGTCGACCGCTGCCGCGCTGCCGCCGACTCCGCTGCCGCCTCCTGCCGAGGTGGATTTCCGGAGTCGACGGCAGAGCGATCAGGGATCGATTTTACCGCGTCTTCACTAGACGCGGTAAGTCGATCCCCGAAAAACCGATTGCTACCCGCCGGATCGGCGGGTAGTGAAGACAAAGCCTAAGACTGCTTTTAGGTTTAGGAGTTTTTCGTTTACACTAGAATCGTAATCATCTTCTGACCTGGAGTTATTAATCCTTGATTTGTCTTTAGAAGACATTTCAATCTCTTATTTTCTTGCATAAGAGGAGTTAGTTTCACAGATACTTTTACTTATTATTTTAAAGAGAGGAGTTTTGTGCCAGATTGTTGATATCAGAAACTGAATTCCTATTTTCACTGAAAAGGCATAGTATGAGCAGTGCAGAGTTGTAGCTGTGTCAGTCCCAGGATATTAGAGACACACGGTGGGTGAGGTAATATCTTTTATTGGACCAACTTCTGTTGGGGTACGTCTTCACTTACATCCGGGTCCGGATGTAAGCAATCGATTTTCTGAGTTCGATTTATCGCGTCTGGTTAAGACGCGATAAATCGATCCCGGATCGATCCCGGAAGTGCCCCGGATCGATCCCGGAAGTGCTCGCCTTCGACGCTGGTACTCCAGCTCGGCGAGCGGAGTACGCAGCATCGACGGGGGAGCCTTCCTGCCGCGTCTGGACCGCGGTAACTTCGGACTAAGGTACTTCGAATTCAGCTACGTTATTAACGTAGCTGAATTTGCGTACCTTAGTCCGAAGTGGGGGGGTTAGTGTAGACCAGCCCTTGGTGAGAGAGAGACAAGCTTTTGAGCTACACAAAGCTGACCTGACGAATAGCTCTGTGTAGCTTGAAAGCTTCTCTCTCACCAACAGAAGTTGGTTCAATAAAAGATATTACCTCACCTACCTGGTCTCTCTAGTATGAGCAATATAACATATAGTGGATTTCTCTAACCTTTCCCTCCAGTGTTCCTCTTTCTGACAGGGAGAGGGTCACCACTGTGAGTGAGAGAGAAATTATTGTTCCATGCATCTCAGCTGTCCACTGCTGGACTGAGATCCCCAATTTATGAACCATCAAATTAAAATTACTTGGTTACAATAAGAATCTAAATTACTATTTCACTAACATGGTAACCAACAAATTGCTGAAATTAGAGACTTTTTAACATACTGACGGAACCCTAAATTCTAGATCTAACTGGATACATTTTGTATGTTTTGTGTGCTGTATACCAAGATGCTGAGCTCACTGACCACTTGAACGAAGATTTCATTACAGTAATTATTTGTTGACTTAAGTAGTGAGCTGTTACTGGCATATATTTTGTGAACAGTATTCAGAAGCACATCCCTCCCCCCATTTCCAGGGACAGTGTAGTCTCGTGACCAATTATTTTGTTTAGACTGTGCGAATAAAAATATTGAATGGTAGCGTTCCTAGGATATAAAGGAATCCTTCTGTAAAATACATCATAAGAACAGCCATACTGGGTCAGACCAAAGGTCCATCTAGCCCAGTATCCTGTCTTCCGAAAGCAGTCAATGACAGGTGCCCCAGAGCACCTTGAAAAAATAGATGAGAGCTCCTTCCCTGCCTGAAGGAGCATACAGTCTAAACTAGTTTCTATTTTCATCGTTTTTTAGAAATGCCTTCCATCTTATTTTCTAGAAACAACAGAGGTAAGAGTTGTGGAGTTCAGGAGAAAAGTTTGTTCTCCTGCTCGTTCTAAAATGCCATTAACCCATTTCTGAATGGAGAACTTAAGAACCCAAGTATGCAAACATATATCTATTTTAATCCTTCCTAAATATATTTAACTCTCTGTTTTGGACTCTAACAATGTTGTGTTTTCAGTTTGGAATCCTAGACTGTTTTAAAGCTTTATGGTGAACTAGACTCACCTCCCTCCTTTTTTTTTTTTTTTTGGGCCACACATCATGATGGTAGTCTGAGCACTTAGTTTCAGCCCCATTGGCCCAGCTTTTTAAAGGTATTTAGGCATGCTGTGCTGATTGCTGCAATGCCTAACTTATTTAAGAGCCTAAATCTCATTTTCAAAGGGTATTTAGGCACATGGGTGCCAAAATCCTAGTGACAGTCAAAACAAGCATGATTTAAACCTGCGTGGGGTGACTCCAACAAATTTCATATCCTGTGCTTCAACCTCTGGCCCATTTCTGTTGTAATTAAGATAATGAGCATATTCATCAGAATGTTACTATTAGGAAATAGATGTTTCTAGAACCTTTCATCTGTAGATCACTGGTATGACTCCTGCTCAGATCAGTTCAAATCAGTTGTTATGAAACGCATTCCCATCTGTCTTGTGGCCTGGATGAAATGAGGTTGTTGTCTTAGTCAATTGAGTGCTCAAGCCAGACAAAACAGCACAATGGGCATCCTTTTAGTCTTAGCAGAAAGGATAAGGATTGAATAGGCAAGGAAACTAAATTATTCTCCCCTCTAGAAGCGTTCACTCCAGAACAGGGTTAGAGGCACATTAACTGAGGAATTTTGAGCCACAGATTCCTATGCCACCCATATCTGCTGTGTAGATCAGTAAACTTTAGTTTCTGTGATAGTAGAGCCAGCATTTTCACAAGCATTAAATGTACTTATTTTTCAAAAAAATGGGATACATATACTCGCTAAATCACAGCATCTGGTGATTCTTATAGCACTTTCATCTTCTTACTTGGTTAGTAAATCTTGCGCTTCATATGTGTATTTACGTAATACATCTATGTTTGTTGTCATCATAGGATTTCCATTTTTCACGTCTGTATCGGTGCTGCTTGCAAGTCAGTCCATTTCTTCACAGATCAATAAGAAGTTGCTTTGAGGTCCTTCATTTATAATTTGTGCCTACAAGATCCTGAACATGTAATGCAGTAATCACCACCCTATAATTTTTGATTGCCTACCAATCACACACCTGCAGTTTAAATTTTGATTGCTGTATAAAGGACATAGCAGGTATTATTTCTTACCTGAAAATTTTGTGTGTGACTGAGTGCAACTCTCATTCATTAATCTGGGATGGTCAGGCCTGTTAGTCGAATATTTCCTTGTTATGGCAAGACTCTTTGCTTCTAGGGAAAAGTCAAACTTAAACAGAGGATTGAGGCAAACCGGTTTAGCAATGACGTAAATTCTGTCTTGTTACATACAATAAGTGGTGGGCATAAAAATGTTTGCTATACATTCATTATCCTACTATATATCTATAATGAACACATATGAGTATGAAATGTGATACATAAGACAAATTGTCAATATTTTTTGTACTTTGGGTCCAAAATATGGCAAATGTACTTTAAAACTGTTTATATTTTCCATTAACATACAGTACATCCTCCCTATAATGCCCTTCACAATAGTAAACCTTGGGCTATAGCGAACTTGGTACCTGGATCCAGCCCCACCTGCTGCGGCGAGGCGGCTGAGAGCTCCTTCAGCCCCAGTGCTCCAAATGGTGGGACAGACAGTTCCTCCATGGCTGCAAGCAGGGGTTCGGAGGGGGGCAGACAACTCCTCCAACCCTGGGGCCACAAGCAGGGGTGGGTAGGGGGCAGACAGCTCCGCCCCCGGAGCAGTAAGCAGCAGGGGCCCCATGGGAGCCAGAGGGTTTGGCTGCGTGGCTCAAGGTGTCAGCAGTCCTCTCCCACTTCCCCACCCTGCAGCAGGGCTCTTTCCCTGGAACAAACCCCTGGCGATAACGACCAAATGGCTTGGATCCCCAGGGGTTCGTTATAGTGCAGGTGTACTGTATACTGTTATGTGTGGTATGAATGCATATTAAGTTTTTTTTTTTTTAAGGCAAAAACTTGCAAGCATTTAGAAAATTACCCGCTAATACTAGTTTGAGTTGGGTATGCTTCCCCATGCAGATACATAGATACAAGGAAATGTGTGATTTTTTTTCCCTTTAGTTAAACACTCCTTTGGTTCAAACTAAGTACCTGTACTGTTCCTAAACATAGCTAAAATTTGATGTTTTCAGACAAATTCTAATCTTAACAATTATTTCTGAATATTGCGTTTGAGAAGCAAGACTCCATTAGTCAGTTTTTGTACTGATTTTTAAGAGGTTGGGTACTTGTGAACTGGGATGTTTATTTTAAAAAATCAGCTAACTACCTAGGCAGAGGTATAAGGTTCAAATAAGTGGTTTGTTAAAAATATCAGTGAATTTACAATAAACACATAAAAGATATGTATAACCAAGATTGAGTAATTAAAACTGAAATCTGTACCTTTTCTGGAGCACCATGCAAATAATATATAATATCCGACAAACACATCCACTTAAGCAATTATAAATTCATTTTTATAGTATTCCTTGCTGGTGAAAGAGCCAGAATTATAGCAACAAAGCTGCTTCTTATGTTCCTTTGTTTTAAATATTGTAGTTTGCTTGAAAGTATCAAAGCAAGTTCGATATAACACGGTTTCACCTATAACGCGGTAAGATGTTTTGGCTCCCGAGGATATGCTGTGTGTGGTGTCATCAACATGGTGTCTTTATCTGAACAACATTTGGAAGACATCAATCTTTCACAGGCCCAGATCAGTTGTATTATATTGTGGACAAACAACAACAAATCCTTTCAAACATGTTTCCCACAACAAAATACATATAAGAACCAGAAGCACAAAATGTGCACAGCACAAATAATCTTATTGCTTCTTTGCTCACTCTCTGGATAGAACAGAGCAGGGAGTGAACCCACAGGCTGCTATTATGGTTGCCTAGTAACCATATGCTGGAAGTAGTTCTTACACTGCCTGCTGCTCCCAGGACAGCAGCATTAGTATTGCAGGGCCTGCAAACACTGCTTTGTAACCTTTTCTATGGGTTAAATTTTACCCAAAGAGTTTATGAACACAAAATGACCCCAGACAAGAACAGACTGGTTGCACAGCTGGCTGTGGGAGGTTAGTACAAATTCAAATTCCGTTTCTTCACATTCATTACATTTCCTGCAGGGGGTATTTCACCACACAAGGAAGGAAGTGGAAGAGTGTGCACATGACCATCTTTAAAAGTTCCTCTCTATGGGTCCTTTTAAAAAATCAGAAATGGCTGACACAAAAAGCTTTGAAAATATCTTACCAGCTTTTTGTTGTTGGACCCTTTCATCTGTGTAAATCTGCTTCTTCAAAATCTACCACCAACAAGAATAGATGGGAGGAAAAAATGAAGCCATAATTTAGCTGTTTCTTACTGTACCACAGTATTTCATCAGGGAAAGCAGAGGTCAGTCTGTCCACCTCCTACAAATTGAGGGTTCCAGATATCAAGATATAAGGTGTTGAGAACCTAAATGTTTGAGAGATGGTATGCAAAGTGATGACAGGGAAGAGTAAGTCTGTACTGCAAAAGGGTTGTCATTTATCAGCATTGAAAGGTCAAAAGTGTAACCATTTTTAAAGATCGTTATAAATATATATGCCTTACTGATGATGAAAAATTTGCCTCCAAAATGCAGGCTTTGGCATTGATTACATCTTTATTCAGCCCACAGCTATCCCAGGTTCTGAATTTCTCTAGTTAGAGGTATTAGGCATGTATGTAACACCATCCTTCCACTTTCCTGTTGCAGTTTCATTGTTATGAGCAGGAACAGGGTTTCACAGTCCTCACAAGTGTCCCATCTTGGCCATCCACTAGCACTGTTGTGAAGAGAATCCAGACCTTTGCTGCTCTGGATCACTGGGTGTTTTGACCTTCTGGAGCCTCAGCAGGCTCCAGTACTCATTCCTACCTGGGCCTTTCTGGAACATTTCCTAGGGACTGACTCTGTCTGCTGCCCCTTCTCAGAAATGGAGCTTCACAGCCCACCTGCTATAGACTCCCAGGACTGATCCCACCCCCACCCCCCGAGATACTCCAGTTAGTTGAATACACCCTTCTCCCAGAACTCAACCCCAAAGGTCTGAAGCTTCTGGTTTGCAGTTTAACCTTCTCAGGGGCACGCAGCAATTGTGAAACTGTGAATGCACAACTTGCACAGAGTCTAAGGGCTAGTCTACACTGGCAAGCCTTTGCTGCTGCTGCGACAGCGCTTCAAAAAAACCACCTCCACGAGGGGCGTAGCTACCAGCGCTAGGAGTGGCTCCCAGCGCTGGTGCACTGTGTACACTGGCGTTTTACAGCGCTGAAACTTGCTGCGCTCAGGTGGTTGTTTTTTCACACCCCTGAGTGAGAAAGTTGCAGTGCTGTAAATTGCCAGCGTAGACAAGCCCTAACTCATGCTGTTTTATTTAATCATACAAAGCACAGGAGAGTACTGATCCCAGCTCCGAGTCCTTGGTGCCTTCTGGGCGCAGAGAGCAGGTAGGGCCCCCTCCCCACTGAGGCTGGTGTTACATACTGAGAGCATGGCTACACTTGCAGATGTAGAGCGCTTTGAGTTAAACCAGCCTTCGGAGAGCGCTGCAATCTGTCCACACTGACAGCTGCAAGCGCACTGGCGTGGCCACATTTGCAGCGGCATTGGGAGCGGTGCATTATTGGTAGCTATCCCACAGAGCACCTCTTCCTATTTGGTGCTGTGGCTTGTGGGAAGGGTGCGGGGCATTCTGGGTCCTGTCCCAACGCCCTGTGATGCATCGGTTCGCATCCCAGCAATCCCTCTGCTTCCGTCCACATTTGGCGCCATCTTTCAAAGTTTTTTGTGCTGCACGCTCTGTCTTCCCTTTCGGTCTGCGGGAATGGAGCCTGAACTGCTGAGGAATATGCTGACGAGTGTGGCCAGCACATCACGTTTGGCAGTCGAGTTCCTCTTTAAGATCCAAACTGACAGTGAGGACTCAGACGATGATATCGACTCAAGTAACGCATACGACACAAGCTTGCTTGTGGCATTCATGGACATGCTCACCACTGTGGGATGCTGCTTTTGGGCTCGGGAAACAAGCACTGAGTGGTGGGATCACGTCGTCATACAAGTCTGGGATGACGAGCAGTGGCTGCAGAACTTTCGGATGAGAAAAGCCACTTTCATAGGACTGTGTGATGAGCTTGCCCCCACTCTGCGGCGCAAGGACACGAGATTGAGAGCTGCCCTGAGGGTGGTGAAGCGGGTGGCTATTGCAATCTGGAAGCTGGCAATTCCAGACAGCTACCGTTCAGTCGCTAACCAGTTTGGAGTGGGAAAGTCTACCGTTGGAATCGTCTTGATGTAAGTTTGCAGGGCCATTAATCGCATCCTGCTCCGAAGAACCGTGACTCTGGGTAACGTGCATGACATTGTGGCTGGCTTTGCATGAATGGGTTTCCCTAACTGCGGAGAGGTGATAGATGGGATGCAAATTCCAATTCTGGCACCAGCCCACCTAGCCTCCAAGTACGTTAATCGGAAGGGGTTTTTCTCTATGGTTCTCCAGGCGCTTGTGGACAGGGCCGGCTCTAGGTTTTTTGCCGCCCCAAGCAAAAAAAATTTTGGCTGCCCCCCGTCCCAGCCCTGGGCTCCTCGCTGCACCCCCCTGCCGCTCCAGCCCTGGGCTCTCCCCCACCCCCAACCCGCACCCCCCTGCCGCCCCAGCTCTGGGCTCCCCTTTAACCGCCCCCCCACCATTACCCCCCACACACACTTCTTGCCGCCCCAGCCCTGGGCTCCCCCCCCCCCCCCTGCACCCTCCTTCCACCGCAGCCCTGGGTCACTGGTAACTCGCTCCCAGGGCAGGTCATTCAGCAGGAATTTTCGATGTGCACAGAACACAGACAGGATTGGTTCCCATATGGTTACAGAACTGCAGTAAAGTGGAACAATTTTCAGCTTGTGTGATTGGAGGATATCTGGATGCATATTATAAGACTGTCCTACATAAATGAGGGAAAGTTGAGGTGTCTTTATTATTCTTTTGTTCCACTCTTTCTTTCTATGGGGAATTTGCCAATGCAATATCACTGTCTTCCTTTTAAACAAACAAAAACAAAAGGCAATGGCTGTTGAAAATAGCAATTCCAGTCCTAATAACCACTGGGAAGCATTTCTTGCTCAATTTTATCCTACTTTTTCTACAGCAAGTTACAGTGGATCAGTATATTTGATTTGGGAGAAATGAAGTAACAGCTGCCCAAACTGAGCTTGAGCACTCCTGAATTTTGAGGTGTTCAAATCTGGAAGGCAGGTGCTGGGGGGGGGGCCCTGTGTCTTCGCAGGGGAGCATGGCAGCATATATGCAGCAGCATGTCTGGCGCTGCGCGAAGCCAGACACGCTGGTCTGAGTGGCACGGTAAGGGGGTTGGGGGGTTGGAGAAGGAGTAGGGGGTTCCAGGGGGGCAGTCAAGGGACAGGGAGCAGGGGGGGTTGTATGGGCGGAGGTTCGGGGGGGGGTAGTCAGGGGCAGGGAGAAGGGGAGGTTAGATGGGTCGGGGGTTAGATGGGTCAGGGGTTCGGGGGGGGGCAGTCAGGGGACAGGCAGTAGTTGGATAGGCATGGGAGTCCCAGGGGTTTGTCAGGGGACAGGTAGGGGGTGGGGTCCTAGGAGGGAAGTTGGGGGGGGTCTCAGGAGGGGGCAGTTGGGGACAAGGAGAAGGGAGGCTTAGATAAGGGGTGGGGTCCCAGGAGGGGGCAATCAGGGGACAAGGATCAGTGGGGCTTAGATAGGGGGTGGGGTCCTGGGGGACAGTTGGGGCAGAGGTCCTGGGAGGGGGAGATCAGGGGACAGGGAGCAGGGGGGGTTGGATGAGTTGGGGTTTCTGTGGGGGGTAGTCGGAGGGAGTGGATGGTGGCAGGGTGGGGCTACCCTCCCTCCCCGTGAAGTGTCCTATTTTTTGAATGTTAAAATATGGTATCCCTACTCACAGTGCAGCTCTCCCTTCACAGCAGGCTGCAGCATGAGGTCTCAGCTTCCTCACTCCCTCCCCCTCTTTCCTGTTGGTAGTGGCCAAGGGAATGCTGGGAAATGTAGTTCTTTCCCTGCTCCAGGGCTGGCTCTATAGGCAGGGAGCTAACCAAGGAACTACAGCTCCCAGGGCCCCCTGTTGGTTCCATGCTGGATCCCTGCCGCCCCTGCAAATGGGCTGCCCCAAGCACCTGCTTGCTTTGCTGGTGCCTAGAGCCGCCCCTGCTTGTGGATCACCGTGGGCATTTCATTGACATTAACGCAGGCTGGCCCGGAAAGGTGCATGACGCAAGCATCTTTTGGAACACTGGCCTGTTCAGGAAACTTCCTGTTCCCGGCCCAGAAGATCACTGTAGGGGAAGTCGAAATGCCCATTGTGATCCTTGGAGACCCCGCTTACCCTTTAATGCCGTGGCTCATGAAACCCTACACAGGGAACCTTGACAGCAGCAAGGACCGGTTCAACAACAGGCTGAGCCGGTGCAGAATGACTGTGGAGTGTGCTTTTGGCCGTTTAAAGGGCCTCTGGTGCTTTCTGTATGGGAAGCTGGACCTAACCGATGACAGCATCCCCTCGGTTATATCCGCATGCTGTTCCCGCCATAACATTTGTGAAGGGAACGGTGAAAACTTTACTCAGGCATGGACCTCGGAGGTTCAACATCTGGAGGCTGAATTTGAACAGCCAGAGAGCAGGGCTATTAGAGGGGGCCCAGTGCGGGGCTGCAAGGATTAGGGATGCCTTGAGGGAGCAATTTGAGGCTGAAAGCCACCAGTAATGTCTGGTGCCCTACACGGGAGTGAAGTGCTGTGGTTCCAATGTTAGTAGGAATCTGTTTTTGCTACTCTGACTTGCAGTGCCTGTTGCTTTCCTGGGCTAAGGTATCTTTTACTTTATGCAATAATAAAGAATGTTTTCAAAGCCAAAAAAATCCATTTATCGAAAAGAAACACAACTGCTTGGGAAACAGAAAGAGCAAGGGGGTGGGGTGGGGTGGGGAACGGCACAATCACAGATTTGCGTATGTCCTGTTATCATACTCAGCCTTCCTGTCTGGAGTGCAAAGAGTGTTGCACTTCAGGATGGCTATACTGCATGGTGATGGGGGGGTTGAGTGCAGTGGGTAAGGGTCGTAGTTTTCAGGGCTGGGTGGTGAAGCTACAGGTGTTGGAGGCAGCTGGTGGCAATAAGAACCCGGATGTTGGAGAAAGTGGGTTGGAGGTGACATGGGGGCACAACGGAAAGAGTTTTGGGACAAAGGCTGCGGGGGGGGGGGCAGGCGCGGTAGTGCTCCGCCTGCATGGCTACGAGCGCCTGGATCAAGTCCGCTTGGCGCTCCATGATTCTTATCAGCTGATCCGTGCTTTGCTGCTGGAGCTCCGCGCTTTTGTGCCAGCAATCTGCATTCTGCTGGCGGATCCTCTTTTAACTCTCCCTCCACTCCTGCGCTTTTTGATTCTTGTTAAGTGACTTCTGCATTACTTCATGCAGCATGTCTTCTTTGCTTCTATGTGGCGTCGTCTTGATTCTTTGCAGCCTTTCGGCCGGTGATAACACAGACGGCTGAGATCTCAAGGTTGCATCTGTAAAGGCAAACTGCAGCACTTAACAGAGGCAGCATTGTTCACACCAGACAGAGCAATGATTCCCCCGTACTTAAGGAGGGCAAGCACAGTCTACAAAATAGCATAATTTGCCCATCCCAAAGCGAGCGCACATAACCCACGGGAGCCCCAAAATGGTGAGTAAGCACAGGGTCAAGGGGGACTGATTGTTTCATGGCTGTCCTGTCCTCTGGGTTTCTGTGCCTTGGGGAGAGCCAACAGCTGCAGTGGGCCCCTATACTGAACTCTGTCCCCACATTTTCAACAGGAGTTCGTCCTGGAAGATATCTCGCTGCTGAGGGTGACCAGGAGCGCTCTAGCCGCAGAGTCAGAGCGCTCTATGTGCCTTGCCAGTGTGGATGGGTCGCAAGTTATAGTGCACTGGGCTGCTTTAATGTGCTCTAACTCGCAAGTGTAGCCATGCCCTGAGTGATCTTGTTCTCTTCTGCCTCATGCTTCCCCTTCCTGTCTGGCTTGCCGTTCCTGTGTATTCCCTTATTTAAACTCCTGAGAGACAAAGTGGGTGAGGTAATATCTATTGTTGGGCCAATCTCTGTTGGGAGAGAGACAAGCTTTCAGGCTTACACAGCAGTCTTCTTCAGCTCTGGGAAACTTATTCACAGTGTCACAGGTAAATACAAGGTGGGACAGATGTTTAGCATAAGTAGTTAATGCATATTTCAAGGGGCCTTTCAAGGTGAAGTGGCCTGTTAACACCCTTCCAGTGATAGGGAGGAAAAGAAAGGGGTGGAGGAGGAAAGCATCTGGAAGGGAGGTTATTAGTGGTTTACAGATAGCTGTAATAAGTCATAAATCCAGTGTGTCTGTTCAGTCCATGATTTGTAGTGTCTAGCAAAGTTAGGAATTTAAATTCTCACACTGCCTTTGTTCTGCCCCTGGTAAGTTTCCACTGCTCCTATCACCTTCTCTCCCTTCAGAGGAGTCCGCTAAATTAACTGCAGCTATTGTTCCTGGATGTTTTCATCTGAATAAGGCTGTTGAGTCCTAAGCACCTTCTATTGTATTTGTCTGGTGTGTACCTGCTACAGGCCCTGTCAGCTGTGGTAGATCTACAAATATGTATAGGCACTTATGATACAGCAGGTTTTCATAATACAACTTCACAATATCAGCCAGAATTCAAAAGTTTTATAGATATAGCACCAACTCATCACACAGAACATAAGAAAGCTGAAGGATTTTGGTTTTTGTTACCCTCTTTTCTCATAAAAAGAAAGGAAATAGTGTTGTGTGGATGGTGTGATATGTACAGATTAAAACACAATGCAAACCTTTTAATATAAATAAGTTTAAAAAATAGTGAAAACTTGAAGAAAAGAGTGAAATAAAATGTCTGTATGTATAGATGGATAGAAAGGATATTTTAAGCAATCCCTAATCATAAACAGAAGACTTTTTTCAACCCTTTTTCCCTCTTCAAACTACAGACTTAAAATAGCTATTGTAACTGAAAAATGCTCTTCTCGTGGGCTTAACCTCCACCACGCCAGGGGCTTTTGGGTTTGTTCCACCCATTGAAAATGACAGAAACAGCTTGAGAACGTTCAGTGTAGGCCAGCTGGCATTCCCCACCATCATGTGCTCAGCTCCTGGTTTCGCTTCCTTCACAGATGACAGAGCAGCATCCAGTTTCTCAGTCTTTAACTCTTCTCAGCATTCTCTTAAAAATTGTTTCTATTCATGTTTTTTAGTGTCCTGACCACCCAAAAGCAGTCCAGCTGGCTTCTCGGGCTGCATCCTGCATAGTGATGGTATGAACAGCTTGCTGCTGATACCATCTATACTGTTTAATGTGCAATCCTGGCATGAAGAGAGTCAAAAGGCTAAATTCACTAGAAATGGTTCAGATGACTTATATTCAGCTTTAGTCTGCATTATAGCTGGGAGAGTACTAACAGTTTCATCATGAAATTCATTAAAGGACAGGAGCAGAAATGTCTTCACGTTGTCGATCTGTTAAATCATTAGAGAGGCAGCTAAATAGATACATACTCCTCTGCTAAATCATTATGAATGCATCCATTACAAAATGAGCTACTCAGCTTTCTTGAGAATTTTTCCTCTTCTCTTCCCAAAATAAGTGGGGTAAAATTGTGTCCTGGTTTTCTCCTCTTACTTCTGATTCTGATCAGTCAAGTTACTGAGCTTCTGGTGCTTTTTCCAGAAAATGAAGAAAATAAATTTCCAAAAATCTAACTTAAGAGTTTAAAATACTAAAAGAAGCCTCTTTCTTGTGAATTGAAGGTCAGACCTTTCATACTTGGATTCTATATCTGCTCTTACTCTATCTGAAAAGTCGCTGAATTGGGGATGGTACAAGCAGATGAGAATCGGACATTTCTTGCATGGAAAAGGTGGTTTCTCTGAACTTGCACATTGATCAGTCCTGAGGTTTCTTCCCTAAGAGGGAAATAAATTGTATTTATAGTTACATAAATTCTAGTCTTACTATTCATACTGTCTTCTTTAGACATGCTAGCTAATGGTGGTACAATGTTCTGTATAAGCTACAGAACATTGTATGTAAGCATAATTATGTATACTGGCCCTTTAAGGGTACTTTAAAAATACTTACACTGTTCAATGGAATATATGTCTGAAGAGTTTAAAAAAAAAAAAAAAGTGTAAGCTTTGACCGGGGACAAAAAAATAGCACTCAAGTAGCATTTGTAGCCCACTCAGAACAAAGAAAATTTAGAGGGAAAATTGATTGGAAATTATCAAGCTGTCACTGTCATCTGTGAATGGAACTAGCACAGAATTTGCCTCTGCAATACTAGATGTACGAGAGCACACATTTTGGTAGGAAATTCCCCATGTTAGGTAAAAAAATGATTGACTGCAGTGATTTTAAATATCCAAGGAAACCCTGCCTTCTGATCTGAAGGAGAGGCCTCTTCATCTTCAGTTTGTGTGTGTACACAAATTTATTTTCTCATATATGATTATTAATAATAATATTTATTATTAAAACTGAAAATTTCAAATATCTTTCTGATGTGACAGCTTCCATCTTGGCCAACATATTTGGATTCAATCTGGGACTTGCAAAACTAAACACTTGAGTTTGTACAACTTGAGTTGTAGAGCTAAGCTCTGTAACGCTGACCGATTCATATCCTGTATAGATTGGGTTACACAACACACATTGACCAGTGGGCTGCTGCTTTGTCCTTTTAAAAAAAAAAAAAAAAAAAAAACTATTTATGCTGTTGGTTTACTTTTTGCATTTCCCTCGACTTGGATAATGAAAATAGACTTGTCAGTTGCATTTTTAGAAACAGTTTTTAGTGAGTATCCCTTTTCATATTCTCAGTTAGTTGCTGTCAGGGGCAGTTGGAGGTTCTCAATACCTTTCTGAAGGAATTCACCACCTTATAGAATTGATGACCTAATGTTACAAGCACTTCAGGGGAATGCTTATTTAAAAAACAAAACAAATACACACATTCCTAGTTACAATAGGAATTTAAAATAAGTAATTGGAGAATTTCTGTTGGTTTTGTGTTTTGTTAGAAGCCTATTCTTACAAATCCTAAATTTTAGGCTAAATTTGACCTGACCGCAAAGTACAGTTTGTTAGATAGGAAACAAAAGGATTTCAGTTACTATGTTCTAGGGTTGCCAGGTGTCCGGTTTTTTACCAGAAAGCCTGGTCGAAAAGGGACCCTGGCGGCTCCAGTCAGCATAGCTGACGGGGCCGTTAAAAGTCCGGTTGGCGGCGCAGGCAAGCTCCTTACATGGCTCCATGCGACTCCTGGGAAGCTGCCGGCATCTCCCTCTGGCTCCTAGGCAAAGGGACGGCCGGGGGCCTCTGCATGCTTCCCCCACCCCCAGCACCAGTTCAGCTGCTCCCATTGGCCAGGAACCACGGCCAATGGGAGCTGAGGGGGTAGTGCCTGTAGGTGCAGGCAGCGCACAGAGCCATGTAGTTGTGCCTCTGCTTAGGAGCCGGAGGGAGATGCTGGCAGCTTCCTGGGAGCCACCTAAAGTGTCGCCTGGAGCCCACACCCCCTCCTCCACCCCTCAGCCCAAATCCCCCTCCTGCACTCTGAAACCCTCATTTCTCGCCCCAGCCCAGAGCCCGTACCCCCTCCCAACCCCCTGCCTCAACCCAGAGTCTCCTCCCACACCTCAACCCCCTGCCCCATCCTGGAGCCCTCTCCTGCACACCAAATCCTTCATCTCCAGCCCCAGCCCAGAGCCCGCACCCCCAGCTGGAGCCCTCACCCCCTTCAAAACCTTTTCCCCAGCCCAGAGCCCCTTCCTGCACCCCAAACCCCTCATCCCTGGCCTCATCCCCTCCCGCACCCCAACTCCCTGCCCCAGCCTGGAGCCCTCTCCTGCACCTCGAACCCCTCATTTCCAGCCCCACACCAGAGCTCGTACTCGCTGCCCTCAACACCTCCCCCCCTCCAACTTCCTGCCCCAGCCCGGTGAAAATGAGCGGGTGAGTGAGGGTGGCGGAGAGCGAGTGATAGAGGGAGGGGGATGGAGTGAGCAGGGGCATGGCCTCAGAAAAGGGGCAAGGCAAGGTAAGGGTGTTCAGTTTTCTGCAAATAGAAAGTTGGCAACCCTATTATGTTCTGTTACTCTCTTTTCCTTGATGATCTATTACTATATTCTCTAAAATGCAATTATAGTATCTTCTACAAAATGGTACAGAAATGTGTAAAGTAGGGCTGTCGATTAATCGCAGTTAACTCATGAGATTAACTCAAAAAAATTAATCCCGGTTTGAATCGCACTGTTAAACAATAGAATACCAATTGAAATGTATAAAATATATTGGATTTTTTCTACACTTTAATATATATTGTATTCTGTGTTGTAACTGAAATCAAAGTGTATATTTTTTATTATAAATATTTGCACTGTAAAAATGATAAACAAAAATAGTATTTTTCAGTTCACATCATACAAGTACTGTAGTGCAGTCTCTGTCATGAAAACGCAACTTACAAATGTAAATTTTTTTGTTACATAACTGCATTCAAAAAGAAAACAATGTAAAACTTCAGCGCCTACAAGTCCACTCAGTACTACTTCTTTTTCAGCCAATCGCTAAGAGACAAACAAGTTTGTTTACATTTACAGGAGATAGTGCTGCCCTCTTCTTATTTACAGTGTCACCAGAAAGTGAGAACAGGCATTTTCTTGGGACTTTTGTAGCCAGCATTGCAAGGTATTTACGTGCCAGATATGGTAAACAGAAGTCTTAAAAGAGCAACACTCTGATGCAGAAACTACAGAAAAAAGAAAAACAACCTTCTGCTGATGGCATCTGACTCATATAATGAAAATGAACATGCATCGGTCTGTATGGCTTTGGATTGTTATCGAGCAGAACACGTCGTCAGCATGGCCCCATGTCCCCTGGAATGGTGGTTGAAGCATGAAGGGATATATGAATCTTTAGTGCATCTGGCACTTAAATATCTTGCGATGCTGGCTACAACAGTGCCATGCGAATGCCTGTTCTCACTTTCAGGTGACATTGTAAACGAGAAGCAGGCAGCATTATCTCCTGCAAATGTAAACAAACTTGTTCTTCTGAGCAATTGGCTGAACAAGAAGTAGGACTGAGTGGACTTGCAACCTCTAAAATTTGACTTTTATTTTTGAATGCAGTTTTTTTGTACATAATTCTACATTTGTAAATTCAGTTTTCATGATAAAGCGATTGCACTACAGTACTTGTATTAGGTGAATTGAAAAAGTACTTTTTTTTTTTTTTTACAGTGCAAATACTTGTAATCAAAAATAAATATAAAGTGAGCACTGTACACTTTGTATTCTGTGTTGTAACTGAAATCAATATATTTGAAAATGTAGAAAACATGCAAAAATATTTAAATACACAGCATTCTATTAATGTTTAACAGTGTGATTGATTGCATGATTAATCGTGATTTGTTTTAATTGCACAATTAATCGCAATAAATTTTTTTAATCGTTGGACAGCCCTACTGTAAATTAATATAATTTATTGTTTTCATGGAGCAAACACTGCACTTTGATAGGAGAGTTTTCAGATATTTCTGTGGAAAACCTTAAGTTGCGTACATCTTAAAGTCACAGATTTGAGGAAACTGGAGTTAGTAAATTGTGATGTGGCAGGCACACAACATTGGTGGCACATGTGGTAGAGGTGCTGAATAACTCAGCTAAGTAGAAGCTGAGTGCAGATGAATATTATGGGGTAAAGTCAGACTTTCTGATTTTTTCAAAATACTATCAGCGTAAATAACTTTTTGATTAAAAACATTGAACAGTGGCATCTTAAAATTAAATCCTTGGGGATAACAATAGTAATTTTATATAAAGCAGATTATTAAAAAAAATTATACTTAGTGCAAGTACTGATTTTCACTTGAGGATTAGTACCATATGAGAATTCTACTCAGCAGTCTTCACCAAGTTGCACTTAGTGGAAACTGAGAGTTGTTAGTTCCAGATGAAATGATCTAAGCATGTGTATATGGAATTCTGATTTCAGGCCAGACATCTGGTGAGAAACTCAAGTAATTTTATCCAAACTTCATGTTTGTTAAATAAAAACAAAGATGGTTAGTCAATAGCTTCCCCCCCCCCCTTTGACATTGGTATGACTTTACTAACAAAACAAGAAATGCAGTGTTTGTTTTGATATAGAGGACTTTGAGTACAATACATTTTCTGATCAAACTTCATGCCTTTTTAAAAGGATACTACTTAATTAAATATAGTTGTACTTTTTTTTTTTTTTGCTAACCATTGTTTGTACATTTTTTTGGTCACATTCAATTAAGCAAACATTTTCTGTCTTTAAATCACTATTACCAGTAATGTTGGCAGGCACACAAAAGGGGGGGGGAGGGGAGAACAGGAATAGTAATGTTGATTTTAATTTTCTCTTGCAGAACAAGTAGAAGGAGAACAAAACATTGGTTTCTCTGGATTTCACAAATATTAGTTTACTTTATTGTTACACATTGACTTAGAAGTGAATTTTAAGTTTACATTACACATTCGATTTATTATAATACAGAGGATTTCTTTCTGTCTCACTTTAATCTCTACTCTCCCCTCCGCTGCACCCTTCCTCCCCTCTCCCTCGCCCCAAAAATCAGAACACAATTTTTAAGGTGGGTAAAATACTGGGCCTGAAGTACAGTATTTAAGTACCGTGTATATCAGTGGAATTCAATCTTGAATAGATTAATTTATAAGCTTTTCTGTGGTGCTCAGCACTATAGTATCTGATATCGGGGGTAGCCGTGTTAGTCTGTATCTACAAAAACAACAAGGAGTCTGGTGGCACCTTAAAGACTAACAGATTTATTTGGGCGTAAGCTTCCGTGGGTAAAAACCTCACTTCTTCGGATGCATAGAGTGAAAGTTACAGATGCAGGCATTATATACTGACACATGGAGAGCAGGGAGTTACTTCGCAAGTGGAGAACCAGTGTTGACAGGGCCAATTCAATCAGGGTGGATGTAGTCCACTCCCAATAATAGATGAGGAGGTGTCAATTCCAGGAGAGGAAAAGCTGCTTCTTTTTCAGGTACCCAGAAATCACCTACTACAGGACAGGCCCAACAAGGACAATAACAGAACACCACTGGCCATCACATACAGCCCCCAGCTAAAACCTCTCCAGCGCATTATCCACGATCTACAACCTATCCTGGAAAATGATCCCTCACTCTCACAGACCTTGGGAGGCAGGCCAGTCCTCGCTTACAGACAACCCCCCAACCTGAAGCAAATACTCACCAGCAACTACACACCACACCACAGAAACACCAACCCAGGAACCAATCCCTGTAGCAAACCTCGTTGCCTACTCTGTCCCCATATCTACTCTGGCGACACCATCAGAGGACCCAGCCACATCAGCCACACCATCAAGGGCTCATTCACCTGCACATCTACTAATGTTATATATGCCATCATGTGCCAGCAATGCCCCTCTGCCATGTACATTGGCCAAACCGGACAGTCCCTCCGCAAAAGAATAAATGGACACAAATCGGACATCAGGAATGGTAACATACAAAAGCCAGTAAGTGAACACTTCAATCACCCTGGTCATTCCATTACAGATTTAAGTCACTATCATTGAACAAAAAAACTTCAGAAACAGACTTCAAAGAGAAACAGCAGAACTAAAATTCATTTGCAAATTTAACACCATTAATCTGGGCTTGAATAGGGACTGGGAGTGGCTGGCTCATTACAGAAGCAGCTTTTCCTCTCCTGGAATTGACACCTCCTCATCTATTATTGGGAGTGGACTACATCCACCCTGATTGAATTGGCCCTGTCAACACTGGTTCTCCACTTGCGAAGTAACTGCAGGTGGGGCTGCTGCGGTCCGGCCGGAGGTCCAGCCGGGGCTGTGGGGCTGCCGCGGTCCGGCCGGAGGTCCGGCCGGGAGAGCAGGGCTGCTGCGCTCTGGCCGGCGTTGCGGGGCTGCTGCGCTCCGGCTGGCGCTCTGGCCAGGGGAGCGGGGCCCCCGAAGACGACTGCCGCCGGGGCGAATCGGCCTAAAGCCGGCCCTGCTGGCCGCCCCCCCCTTCTCTCTCTCCCCTGGCTCCCTCCCTCCCGCTAGCCAGGGCGCAAACTGAACACAAGTACAGTGGAACCCCACTATAACGCAACCTTGTATTTACCGCGATTGAATTTTTTGGACCCCAATGATCGCGTTATAGCGGGGTTCCACTGTAACTTCAAAATATCGGGGCCGCCGCAGGGGGAGCGCCTTTTCAATTGTTACACTCACCGCATCCGGGTCTTCGGTGGCACTCCGGCGGCGGGTCCTTCAGTCACCCACAGTCTTCAGCGGCATTTTAGCGGCGAGTAATAAATCTTGCCGCCAAAGAAAGAAGTACCCGCCGCCGAAGACCGTCAGCGACTGAAGGACCCGCTGCCGAAATGCCGCCGAAGACCGTCAGCAACTGAAGGACATGCCACCGAAGACACGGACGTGCCGGGTGAGTGTAATGATTGAAAAGGCGCTCCACCTGCCTCTCACCGCCGCCTAAGCAAATAAATAAATAAAAATGGGCCGCCGCGCCCGAATCAAAATATCGGGACAAATGGCATCCCGACCGTACTTTGGTCGGGACACGGGACAAACTGCTCAATATCAGGACAGTCCCGATTTTATCGGGACGTCTGGTCACCCTATATATCTTATGGACCTGCTTCATATAAATTTAGCCTCGAGAAGTGAGAGCCATGATTATGGATGCCATAACACTGTAACAAATCTACTGACTCAAACACACGTTTTAAAGAGCTTACAGTCAATGAAATTTTGAGATGCTTCCACACCATCTGTTGGGATTAGAATCTCTCAGGATTGTGGATACTGTTGGCAGAGTACCAAGAAAAAAGAATCTCTTTTATCAGTATTGTCTATTCAGCTACCATCAAAGGGCCCTCTGAATTACCACTGGAGTCCTGAAGAAGAGGAAGTATCAGGCCTGCAGAATTATTGGCCATTAGTTTGAAAGTGCTCTTAGGGATGAGGAGTTTAGAGAAGAGGGGTAGAAGGTGCTTGTGCTTTACAAGAGAGTTGCGGCTCTCTCCTGGCTTGAGTTATGAGAATTGATTCCTGTTAGAAGTCTCTCCCTCCAAATCAGGAAGAATATTGAGGATCTGGACCTCAGTCTTGTCTGTAGAAGAAGCCAGGCACTTAATTTAAGAAATATCTGAAAAGAGGAGGACATTTCTACAACCACAAGATGGTTTAGGACCAGGCCCCTCACAAAGAACAGTAGGCCAATTAAATACAAAAAAAGCTGTCCAGAGAAGCTTGTCAGGTCTGGCCACAGTGGCGGTGGGGGCGAGTATCCTTAATTTGTCGTTTTTCTTCCCATGGCAAGGAGTTTTCCCACATAGTTTGTGGTAACCTGCTGAAAAGTTAAGTCGACAACAGGAATTGCAGGAGGCTCTGTTGCTCAGCAAACCACAGGAGGAGTATTTACCACACAGATAGCTGTACTGGGGTAGGATAAGAGAGGGAGAGCTACAGTAGAATCTCAGAGTTCTTCGAGTGCTTGCTCATGTCTATTCCACAGTAGGTGTGCGTGCTCACCACGTGCACCGGTGCTGGAAGTTTTTCCCTTAGCAGTACCCATAGGGGGAGCGCTGCTGTGACCCCCTGGAGTGGCACCTCTATAGCGCTATAAGGGGAGCCGCGCGCTCCCCCCACCCTCAGTTCCTTCTTGCCGCCAGTGACGGTGCATCGGAACTACCTGCTCCAGCTTTGCTGCATCTCGTCCCAGAACTCGTTTCGTTGTTAGTAGTACCTGTTTGTGTTAGTTCAATAAAAGTTCCAGTTTAGTTAGGGTTTAAATTGTGCGAGTCTTGCAGGCGTTCAATGCCCAGAAGTGACCCACACACCGACTGTCTCCGCTGCCTGGGCGAATCTCACATCAGCGACCGCTGTAAGATCTGCAGGTCCTTTAAACCCAGGACAAAAAAAGAGAGAGACATTAGACTTCAGGCTCTTCTCATGGAGTCGGCACTGGCTCCAACCCCAGTAGGCCGAGCGGAATTGGCACCGGGCACTTCGTCTTTGGTGCGCGGCAATCTCCCGGCACCTTCCGGTGGCCGGCACCGCTCCCCGTCGAAGAAGCAGAGAAAGGCTCCGTCTTCTCAGAAGTGTCGAGAGAAAACAGGGTGAGGCTGGACCCGCGTCGGGCAGCCCCAGTTCCCCCCTGGGCTCTAGAGCTCCGACTCAGGTCGAGCGGAGCAGTCCGGTTGCGTAGACTCAGGCCTCTCCGGATGTCCAGATGCCTTTGACACCGGAGGCCCTGCAGGCAGCCAAGGACATTATGACTCTGCAGGTGCCCGGGGCACCGCCGGCCCCCGCTCTAGAGGCAAGCCACCGCTGGGCTCTCGACAGTCGACGCCGACCCGACACAGATCCCGGTCAGGGGACCGCTCTCTGGCCCGCTCGCCGCTCAGTGTCCTGTCAGGACACAGTTTCCGACCTCCGCTTTCGTCACCCACCAGGTTGTCTGGTCGGGTGCCGTCGGAGCGGAGCTCCAGGCACCGCTCCACGCCAAGTAGAGAGTATCAGCGGGACAGGCACAGACGCCTTAGACACTCCCATTCTCAGCGGAGCTACCGAAGCTACTCCTGATACGGGCGCCGTCGCCAGTCACGCTCCAGCTCTCTCGCCTCGAGGCACCGTGCCCATGACTCCCGGCGGGGATTGCCAGCTCCGCGTCACCGCGGATCCAGGCGTCACAGCATCTCGAGGAGCAGCAGCTTGAGGCGGCACCGTTCCTCGACGTCGGAGTCCCGGTCCCGTGGCAGACGTCGTTCTCGGTACCACCGCTCGTACCGCTCCCACGGTACCGATAGGTCATTGGTAACCCCGACCTCAACCCACACGCGGCCCCCTACGACCCAGCCAGGCCAACCCGACCAGCTGGTGCCGCCGGTGCCGCAGCAGAGTCAATGGCAAGGGCCCCCATGGCAAGGCCAGTGGTGCCAGTGGACCCCTTGGACCCCTGTGCACGCCCAGCCAGGCCCTTGGTCGATAGCAGGGGCATCGGAGGCTCCGTCAGCCACGCTATCCAGACCTCCGAGGGATAGATCGGCGGGCCACGGTTCCTTGGTACCACATGAGGAGTCCGACCAAGGGGTGGATCCCGTGGCACCGGTCGACGTGCAGAGCCCCGTACCGGCCCCTTCTCCCACACCGGATGATAAGATTGCAGCCCCACACCCCTCCGCACTCCAAGAGGACTTCAGGGCTCATCAGGAGCTACTGAAGCGAGCAGTGTCCAGTCTCCAACTCCAAGCTGAGGAGATGGAGGGACCCTCGGACTCGCTGTTCAACGTGCTCTCGTCCTCGGTACCGGGCAGAGTGGCCCTCCCGCTGCACAAAGGGGTGGCTAACATCTCCAATGCCCTCTGGCGAATGCCGGCCTCCCTTGCGCCGATATCGAAAAAGGCAGAGCGCAAATATTTCATGCCCACCTGGCCCCCAACTCCCTAGTAGTGGAGTCCGTCAATCATAGAAAAAGATAAGATCAACCAGGACCCACACCTAAAAATAAAGACTCTAAAAGACTGGACTCGTTTGGCAGGAAGCTTTATTAGTCAGCCAGCTTCCAGCTCCGGGTGGCCAACCATCAGGCCCTCCTCAGTCGCTATGAGTTTAACTTGTGGGGGTCGCTGCCAAAATTTGAGCCCTTCCTTCCGGAGCACGAAAGGAAGGATTTTAAGGCACTGGTGGAGGAGGGCACCACCGCCGCCGCAAAGGCTGCTCTGCAGGCGGTGTCGGATGCAGCTGACATGGCTGCTCGGTCCATGGCCTTGGCCGTTTCTATGCGCAGGGCATCGTGGCTTCTGCTGTCAGGGCTCTCCGCAGAGGCGCAATCTGTGATGCAGGATCTTCCCTTTGATGGCAAGGACCTGTTCACAGAACAGACGTATGGCTCCATGGCATGAAGGACTCACGTACTACCCTTCAAACCCTCGGGCTCTACGTTCCGCCCAAGGGAAAACCTAAGCCGCAAACCTCCATCCCGGCGCCCCAGCTGAGATACGAACCCGCCTACAAGAGGTCCAAAACCCAAAAGAGGCGACCTTAGAGGCAGTCTCGCTCTGCCTCGCAGCCTGGGCCCTCCAGGGGCAAGCAGCAGGGCAAGAGGCGGTTTTGACTGGTTGCAGGAGGGTACCCGGGTGGCCCCTGAGAGGACCCTCCTACCAATAAAGTTTGCCTTCAGCAACCGCTTGTCTGCGTTCTTTGTGGAATGGTCCCGAATAACGTCGGACCAATGGGTCCTCAACACCATTTCCCAGGGTTACACACTACAATTTGTCTCAACCCCATCCTCCCACCCCCCTCCCTTGGACGGCAGGGGGGACCTGTCACAGAGTTCCCCGTCACCACTGCCAGGGCATGCTTGCGGCTCCTAGGCCACATGGCGGCGGGCACGTATGTGGTCCGCCACGCCAGACTTTGGATGAGGCCCCTCCAACTCTGGCTGGCCTCAGAGTTCTCCCAGGCCCGTGACAAACTGGACAAGGTCCTATCGGTTCCAGCGCCGGTGCTCGCCACGCTACAATGGTGGTCCTGCCTTGCCAATATGCTCCAGGGAATTCCCTTCTGGGACCCGACCCCGTCACTAGACCTAGTGTCCGACGCATCTGATTTGGGCTTGGGGGCCCACATAGGGAACTCCCAGACCCAAGGAATGTAGTCAGCCGCAGAGTTGTCCCTTCACATAAACGTCAGGGAACTCAGGGCGATATGCTTAGCCTGTGTTGCGTTCAGCTCACGGCTACGCGGCAAGGTGGGCAGAGTTCTCACGGACCGCCGCAATGTTTTACATCAACAGGCAAAACGGGACGAGGTCCTCGGCCCTCTGCCGGGAAGCCCTCAGCTTCTGGGAGTTCTGTATAGCCCACGACATCTCCCTGAAGACTTTCCACCTGCCAGGCGTCAACAACACACAGGCCGATCGCTTGAGCAAGGTTTTCTCCTCCAAACACGAGTGGTCACTCCACTCGGAGGTCACTCACCAGCTCTTCCAAGCGTGGGGCACTCCCCAAGTAGACCTGTTTGCGACCCGACAGAACCGCAGTTGCCCCAGGTTCTGTTCCAGAGGGGGGGTGGAGAGGAACGCAATCTCAGATGCCTTCCTTCTGTCATGGTTGGGTCAACTCCTTTATGCCTTTCCCCCGTTTCCTCTCATCGGCAAGGTCCTGGAGAAAGCAAAAACGGACAAGACACACGTCCTCCTGATCACCCCAGCCTGGTCCCGGCAACATTGGTACGGGACCCTCCTGGGCTTGCTGGTGGACCCTCCGCGGCCATTGCCGCTCCGCCCGGACCTACTCTCCCAGGACCAGGGCCGCCACCTCCACCCCAACCTGGCCACTCTCCATTTGACAGCGTGGCTGCTTAATGGCTAGATGCGGAGGAGGCAAGGTGTTCCAAAGGGGTCAGGCGTGTCCTCCTAGAAAGTAGGAAGCCATCCACGCGCCAACCCTACCTAGCGAAGTGGTCCCGGTTCTCCAGGTGGGCGGGCAAGCGGGGTACTTCCCCAATGGCTGCCCCGCTCCCACTTATCCTTGAGTACGTCCTTCACCTTAGAACTCAGGGCCTGGCGCCTTCCTCCGTCAGGGTGCACCTGGCGGCTATTTTGGCATTCCACCCGCTGGTCCAGGGCTGCTCGGTTTTCCCCACGCCATGACCGGGCGTTTCCTCAAAGGACTTGACCGGTCCTTTCCTTATGCTAGAACCCCGGTTCCTCAGTGGGATCTAAACTTGGCGTTATCCCATCTCACGGGGCCCCCGTTCAAACCCCTGGCCACATGCTCATGGTCTCACCTTTCATGGAAGGTAGCCTTCCTTGTGGCTATCACATCAGCCCGGCGGGTCTCGGAGCTCAGGGCCCTGACCTGTGGACCCCCCCGCCCTCCACGGTCTTTCACAAGGACAAAGTGCAGCTCCGCCCACACCCTGCATTCCTCCCTAAGGTGGTCTCCGCCTTTCACATGGGCCAGGACATCTTCCTGCCTGTCCTCTGCCCCAAACCTCATGCCTCTAACGAGGAACGCAGCCTCCATACGCTCGATGTGCGAAGGGCGCTTGCATTTTATCTGGATCAGACTAAGCTGTTCCGCAGGTCCTCGGAACTCTTTGTTGCTTCAGCCAAGCGCATGAGGGGTCAACCGATCTCCATCCAGAGGCTTTCCCGGTGGATTACATTGTGCATCCACACATTCTATGACCTAGCAGGGGTTCCCTCACCACCTATCGTGAGGGCGCACTCGACAAGGGCCCAGGCCTCATCGGCTGCTTTTGTGGCCCATGTCCCTATCCAGGACATCTGTAGAGCTGTTACCTGGTATACAGGGAACCAAAAGTTCTCTCAAGATATTAGAAGCTTCTGCCACATACACAGACCACCACTGTAGTTTTGTGTTCTGAGAGTTTGGGGAATGGAAAGTGGTGGCACGTTCACGTCACACTATGCGATTGTCTCCCACTCCAGGGATGACACTGGTTTTGGTAGGGCTGTGCTTCAGGGAATCTGTGAACTCCTACCCACCTCCATCAGACATAGCTTGCAATCACCTACTGTGGAATACACGAGCAAGCACTCGAAGAAGAAAGGACAGTTACCTGTTCCATAACTGGTGTTCTTGGAGATGTGTTGCTCGTGTCTATTCCACATCCCGCCCTCCTTCCCCTCTGTTGGAGTTGGTCCGGCAAGAAGGCACTGAGGGTGGGGGGAGCGCACGGCTCCCCTTATAGCACGCTATAGAGGTACCACTCCAGGGGGTTGCAGCAGCGTTCCCCCTATGGGTACTGCTAAGGGAAAAACTTCCGGCACCGGTGCACGTGACGAGCACGCACACCTACTGTGGAATAGACATGAGCAACGCATCTCGAAGAACGCCAGTTACGGAACAGGTAACTGTCCTTTACAAACACCTCAGGAATGGAGGTTGTTTGTAACTCTGAACTGTTCGTAACTCTGAATAAAACGTTATGGTTGTTCTTTGTTGTTTTTAAAGTTTACCACAAAACATTGACTTAATACAGCTTTGAAACTTTACTATGCAGAAGAAAAATGCTGCTTTCGCTTTACTTTTTAGCAGTTTACATTTAATACAGTACTGTACTGTATTTGTGGGGGGTTTTTTGGTCTCTGTTGCTGCCTGATTGCATACTTCCAGTTCCAAATACAGGGAACCAAAAGTTCTCTCAAGATATTAGAAGCTTCTGCCACATACACAGACCACCACTGTAATTTTGTGTTCTGAGAGTTTGGGGAATGGAAAGTGGTGGCACTGAAAGAGGACTCTCACCGTGAGTCAACACACAGATTTTTGCAGTTGCAGGGTCCCAGAGTGGCACCCCCCCCCCCAATTTTCCGAAATAAGGGTTTTAGTGCAAAAAAGCAGGGGAGAGAAAAAAGGCTCTCTGCTGAGAGAGCAAGTTGCCAAAGGTGCTTTGAATGCAATGGAGGTAGTTTAACTGGGAACTTCAGCTGCTGCTAATCACTAAAGGGAACCTCATGTTTTAAAACTTCAGCCCAACCCAGCAGTGACCTCCAGAATGGTAGATGGTGTGGAAAAAATATTGCAACACATAGGACATTATGCTGTGATTAGCTTTTGCCTCACTGCTTTTTCCTTCCCCCTCTCTTTATTCCCCTTCATCTTGCCCAACATGACTATGTGATGGGCCGGAGAGAGATTTTCACAACTCTAGCCTGTTTGTTTAGCAATCTCTTCTTCTTTAGTCCTTCACTCTTGTGCATGTGTTAGGAAATGCAAGGAATGCTCTGTCTTTTGATCAGTATTCTGTTTTCCCTACTTGAGAACAGAGTATGGGAAGCTCTAGTGAGGCCTGTGAACCCTACATTAGTGGTATGCAGGGCACTGAAGTGTCACACGTGATTCTAGGGCCATAGGTAGACTGTCAGTTATTTAAACACAGAATTAATGTTTACAGCAGTTGTTCCCAAACTGTGGTATGTAAGCTTGATGTTTCATCCATTCACTTTTCAACGGTTTTTTAAAAGGTGGTACATGAACCAATAAAGTTTTGGGAGCTGCCAGTTTAGAAAGTTGTGCGGGAGAGGTGTTGAGACTTTACTATGTACAGTATAACACAATCCAAATACTGTGTGTATTCTGTGGCGCTCACATATTTTACTTTAAATGAGTAGTGATTGTTTATCTGTTTCAGCAGTAGTAATTCTCCTTAACTTTTTTTTTTAAACTACACTGTTCTTTACAACAATGTAATTATGGAAGTACAGATGTAGCTTATGAGTTAAAATTAATTAATTGAAATAGGCCTTTAAAGAAATTTAACACCTGGTGTCAGACTTCTTTATTCCTAATTATCTCAATTTCAGAATAGTGCAGACTGTTCAGATTTCCTATACTATTAGACATAATTGAAATCTTGTGCAGAAGCTACGATTTAAAGGACATTTTAAGTTTAATGGAATATTTTTCTTTCTGTTCTTTAATAATGTTTCTCCTTCAGTAAAGGTTGAAAATATTTTCCAGCTAATTCAATGAACAATTAGGGTCTTTCAAAATGACTGCTGTATCTTGTTATCAGTGGGAATGAGGCCAAAGACTGCCCTTAGTAAAGATGGCCACTGTCTCAATTGACTTGCTCCTCAGTGTTCCGGTCCACCTCCTGAGAGAGGCTGCCATCTCCCAGCAAAACTCAGTCACCCACCCTCACTCCTAATTAAAAAAAAGAAAATAAACTTGAATGGCAAAGCCGTGGGTCATATTTAGTTTAGAATAAATTACTTTCTAAGGATGGATATTGTCCCAGTTGCCCCCAAAATAAGTAGTATAAACCCAGGAAAATTCAGAGGCATGGTTAAAGTTAAAAGTGTTGAAATATGGAAATACGTGCTTAGGGCACCCAAATAATCTTAACTTTGTAGAGATTTGGAAACTTGTTGCACAGTAATTATGATAAATTAACACTTGAGTGTTCTCAAAGTATTGGGCAACTATGGGACATGATATAATACTAGAAAATACCTTTTATCAAGAAATCACTGACAAGCACCTGAAGATTAAAAAAATTATATACATTGTAATTAAAAGAACTGGGTGCTACTAAAGTGCCAGAAACATTCTAGATTTAACACTGAGTAACTATGACAACTCCTTGAATATAGTCGATTTACTTTTGGAATGATGGATTCTACGTTGGCTGGGGAGAGGAAAACTGACATTTATGGAGATATGAACATAAGAACTGCCATACTGGGTCAGACCAAAGGTCCATCTAGCTCAGTATCCTGTCTTCCGACAGTGGTCGATGCCCAGTGCCCCAGAGGGAATGAACAGAACAGCTAATCATTAAGTGATCCATCTACTGACAAACAGAGGCTAGGGACACCATGCCTGCCCATCCTGGCTAATAGCCATTGATGGACCTATCCTCCATGAACTTTAGTTCTTTTTTTAACCCTGTTATAGTCTTGGCCTTCACAACATCCTCTGGAAAAGAGTTCCACCGGTTGACTGTGCGTTGTGTGAAGAAATACTTCCTTTGTTTGTTTTAAACCTGCTGCCTATGAATTTCATTTGGTTACCCCTAGTTCTTGTGTTATAAGAATACGTAAATAACACTTATTTACTTTCTCCACACCAGTCATGATTTTATAGACCTCAATCATATCCCCTCTTAGTTGTCTTTTCCAAGCTGAAAAGTCCCAGTTTTAGTAATCTGTCCTCATATGGCAGCCTTTTGATACCCCAATCTTTTTTTTTTTGCCCTTTTCTGAACCTTTTCGTATTCCAATATATCTTTTTTGAGATGGGGCGACTGCATCTGCACGTAGTATTCAAGATGTGGGCGTACCATGGATTTATATAGAGGCAATATGATATTTTCTGTCTTATTATCTATCCCTTTCTTAATGATTCCTAACATTCTGTTTTGCTTTTTTTGACTGCCACTGCACGAGTGGATGTTTTCAGAGAACTATCCACAATGACTCCAAGATCTCTTTCTTGAGTGGTAACAGCTAATTTAGACCCCATATTTTATATGTAGAGTTGGGATTATGTTTTCCAATGTGCATTACTTTGCATTTATCAACACTGAATTTCATCTGCCATTTTGTTGCCCAGTCACCCAGTTTTGTGAAATCCTTTTATAGCTCTTTGCAGTCTGCTTGGGACTTGACTATCTTGAGTACTTTTGTATCATCTGCGAATTTTGCCACCTCAAGAAAAATATAAAATGAAACATCATGAATAGGACTGGATTTTGATACCTTTTACCAATAGTGAATAGTGTCTTACTCCATGATAATTCTATGGTATTTGGTGAGGAATTATTCAGCAAGTCTCATTGATGGACTTTATGATGGAGTAAGCTGTCAGTCAGTGTAAGTAAGGGTAGTAGAATCTGGCTCTTTATTTCAATTCTTAAAGACTGTTGATGTATATGAGCCTTCCACTAATGCCAGCTACTGCAGATAACCTATTATTCCTTACACCCAAGGGCAAATCAGTTTCTGATAGGGGAACATTAGAGTAGTGAGGGAAGTTACTTCTCAGCCAAGAAAGCACTAGGAACTCTTTTCAACTTCTGGTAGCAGACTGTCCATCTACCTAACCTTCAACATTTTCTGCTTGAAGACTCACCCTGTTTGTGCAGTTGGTTCCATAGCAAAATGACTCTGAGAATTTTTGTTACCTTTTGAGAACAGTCTCTCCATCTGCAGTTAGGGTGCTCTATTTTGGCTTATAATTTCATAGTGTACTGTTCAGGGCTCTCCCTGTGAGCTATGAACTTGCACAGCCAAGTCCCTTGCTGGCATACAGTGCCCTCTGCTAGCTGCCTGCTGTGCAAGAAGAGTCAGCACTCTGCCCCCCCCCCCCTTTCCTAGATTACTTCCAGTGCCATCAGCCAGGGGATCAGGAAGAGGCTGAAAGACTTCCTCTTTCCCTGATAGCTTCCAAAGTTGCTAGCCAGGGCAGGGGAGAAACTGCAAGGTTCTTCCCCCTCCCCACCCCACGGCAATTAGAGGGGGAGGGAAAATGAAAAACAAAAAGCAGGAGAGAATATAGATGAAACAATAATGAATGTGTAAGATGTGGAATGAATGAGGAGGGACAGTGATTTATTGGAGAAGGAGGTAAAAGAGTGAATGAACGTTAGTCAGAATGAGGGAGGAGATAAAATGTGGGGAGGGGATATGGAAGTTGGGAGAGTGTTTTAAACTTATTGTTTGTTTTAAAACTTCAGCTCTCATTCATTTTGCACAGATTAAAAAGAATTAGTATGAATATTGTGAGTAAATCTCTCTGAAGGGAAATTTGTCGTTCTCTGGTATAGTGACAGACACTTGTGTGGGTAAGTCCTTAGAACAGACTAAAAGACTTTGCCAAGCTGCTCAGGGTAAGATTAAGGTACTCTGCTTTCCATCCATCCTAAAAATCAAAACCAGATATTTTGCATTTTTTTCCTATTGAAAGTCATCCACAAACTATCATGGAACTTCTTACGCTTATCCTTATTCAGGAAAATTTTGAACAAAAAGGACAGGTTACCTTAACAGGAATGGGGGACATATTAGGATGTTCACATTATCCTCAAATGTCAAGCTACCCCAGTAGCTACTAGTGAGATTCTCAAAGGTTTTAGGTGTACACTGCCTGGCCCAGACTTGAGCATCTGGTACACCCGTACGTTGATGAGTGCTAACTTCTTCCAAGGCACTCATTCTCCTTTCCCCAGGATGTAGACCAGGTGCCAGCTCTTGCCAAGGCTGTAGGCGGCTGCTGAGTACTGACAAATTCATAGCTGGAAACGAGACTAGCTCACCTGTATGTCAGTATTGTTCAAGATAGGTGTTAGACTTGTAAGGATGTGTTTTAATATTTAGACTGTAAAAAGATTGTAAGTTGCTACATGGATTAATCTTACTTGTTATGTCTATATCCCATGCTATAAGGATCTGGGCGGCGAAGCTGGAGATCTGCAGCGTGGAGTTGGAAAGCGCTGCTTCGGCTCAGGAGATCGGTGGCACTCAACTGCCTTCTGGGGGATCTTGGCAGCTGGCTTGCCCTCGTAGGGAGACTGTCGCTTCCTGTGGCACATGTGGTGCCGGCAGCGCTGGTAGAGGCCTCTGCTTTTTAGGCACCGGGAGAGCCTGGAAAGGCGTCGATCCCGCCACAAGTCTGGGTCCCCTACCACTCCTTAGAGTCGACGGTGGATCCTTTGGGGGGCTAAGGGCCCTGACTGGGGAGGCACATCCATGTGGCTCTGGTGTGGATGGGTGGCCTAAACTGGGTCCTTTCCCTGATACCGCATGGCCTTTCTTGGCCCATGGCAGGGAGCTATGTTTCTTGGTCTTCTTCTTTTTGGGCACCAGCAATGGAGAGTGGTGCCAGGCGGAGCCCATGCATGGGGTGCACTATGCACTGAGGCCGAGGTACTAGGGGTAGAGTCCTCAAACGGATATTGCACTCTGTCTGGGTGCTGGATCAAAAGTTTTTACAGATATGACACTTGTCCTTCACATGCGATTCCCACAAGCACTTGAGGCAGCTGCTTTGGGGGTCACTAACAGGCATAAGCCGGTTGCAATCCGAGCAGGGCTTAAACCCTGGACACCGGGTCATGTCCCGCCTGGGGCGAAGTCCCCAATGGGACTCTAACCTCTTAATTACACTTAACAACTACTTAACACAAACTACTATAAACAAACTATTTTAACTTTAACAAACTACTATAAACAAACTATTCAGGCCCCAAGGCTTGAAGTCAGAAGAGAGGAAACCGCTAGCCCTTGCTATCCAAGGGAAAGGCTGAGCATTCCTGTTCATCCGTGTTTAGCCATGCTGTCAAGTGTAGCACCGCCAGGTTTGGGTACAGAAGGCTGCTGTGGTTCTGGGACAGCAGATCTAGCTAGAGGGGCAGCTACCAAAAGCTCCAGCAGCGTTCCAAACCAGTGCTGGTGAGGCCATGCCGAAGCTATTAGGATAACCTTCATCCTGTACTGTTTCATCTTCACGAGGCCTCTCTGAATCAACAGCACTGGTGTGAAGGCATACATCAGAGCCCCCGACCACGGTATGAGAAACATTTGACAGGGACCCCTATCCATCCCCCGGATCTCCCGCCAGCACAGGTCGATGGCACCGCTGTGGCCTTTGCACTTGGCGTCACCAGAGTCCGGCGCCGACTCAGGCCGATACAGTTACCCGCACCGGACGGCAGAGCTCACCCAGGGTGAGTGGCAACCCCAGTGGGGACCACCGGGACACTGGCCCTTCTGGACCCCCTGGGCCTACCACCAGCGGCAAGAGGCTCCCTCCAGGGTCAGCTACTCTGTGCACCGGTCCCCGCACTGACTCTCCTCCGTGCGGGAAGCCACGGCATCCAGACCGCCTGCACCTTCGCTGAGCGAGAGACCGGAGAAACCGGCACCGAGCCCGGTGCCACCCCAGGGTCAGCTGTCCGGGCCTGAGCTGGATGCCCCTCCTTCGGGGGAGGGGGACCAAGGGGCCAGCAGGAGGAAGCGGAGCAGTTGCTGACCTCCTCGTCATCCCCAGATGAAGCGGTGGCAGGCACAGCGGTATCAGGACCTCTGCCAATAGACCACAGAGCCCACCAAGAGCTGCTGCGTAAGGTTGCTCGTAACTTGGGTTCACAGGCCGAGGAGACGGTTCAACAGAAGGACCCCATGGTGGACATCCTGAGCCCAGAGGGTCCATCCAGAATAGCGCTTCTGCTTATTAAGACCATACAGTCGAACTATAAGACTATGTGGCAGACCCCGGTCTCCAGTGCTCCAACAGCCAAAGGTGTGGAAAGCAAGTACTTCGCCCCGTCAAAGAGGTACGACTTCTTGTTTTGCCACCCAAGCCCATGTTCCCTGGTAGTCTCGGCTATAAACGAGAGAGCGCCATGGGCAGCAGGCCCCAGCACCTAAGGCCAAGGAAGCGAAGCGCCTGAACCTGTTTGGCAGGAAGGTGTATTCCTCAGGGAGCCTCCAGTTGAGGATTGCTAACCAACAGGCCATCCTCAATAGGCATAATTTCAACTCCTGGGCAGCAGTGGGGAAGTTTAAGGACAGCCTCCCACAGGGTTCCCAATAGAAGTTTACGGCGCTGGTGGACGAAGGCAAGGCCGTAGCGAAGACCTCTCTCCAGGCGTCCTTGGATTCGGCGGACCCGGCGGCCAGGACAATCACACCTGGCGTGGTCATGCGACGCTTGGCGTGGCTGCAGGAGTCAGGTCTGCCACCTGAGGTCCAGAACTCACTTCAGGACCTCCCCTTTGAAGGGTCCGGGCTCTTTTCGGACCAGACGGACGCAAAGCTGCATAGCCTCAAGGACTCGAGGGCCACACTCAAGTCGCTGGGTATGCACATCTCGGCGACCCAGAGAAAGCTCTTCACGCTGCAGCCTCCTCCTCAGCGTCGCTACCAACCTCGTCCTAGGCAGGAGCCCTACCGCAGGCGAAATGGGGATAACAGGAGGTGGCGTAATAATAATAATAATAGCTCCAATAGGCCAGGCCAGAGCCAAGGCCAGCATAAGTCTCAGCCTGGCCCTAAACCAGGCTTTTGAAGGTGCGCTCGAGGACAGCGTACTGCAACAATTGCTGGATCCATCCCCTTGCTTCCTGGACCACCTGTCCCACTTCTCCCATGCGTGGTCCAGTATTATGTCAGACTGCTGGGTGTTACGCACGGTGCGAAGCGGTTACAGGCTGCAGTTCTCCTCCCTGCCTACCCCCCATCCCTCTTCAGGGACCCTTCTCACAAGCACCTCCTGGAAAAGGAGGTTCGCACGCTCCTAGGGGCGGGGGGCAGTAGAGTTGGTACCGAAGGACCGAAGAGGGAAAGGGTTCTACTTCCTCATTCCCAAGGCCAAAGGAGGCCTTCGACCCATTCTGGACCTGCGAGGGCTCAACAAGTTCCTGGTCAAGGCCCGGTTCCGCATGGTCTCTCTGGGCACCATCATTCCTTCCCTGGATCCGGGGGACTGGTACACGACCCTCAACATGAAGGACGCGTACTTTCATATCGCCATCCACTCGGCGCATCGCCGATTCCTGCGCTTCACTGTGAACCAAGAACATTACCAGTTCATGGTTCTCCCGTTTGGCCTAGCTGTGGCCCCACGGGTGTTCACAACATGCATGGCGGTAGTGGCAGCCTTCTTATGGAGGCAGAGGGTTCGAGTTTACCCATACCTCGAAGACTGGCTCCTTGCGGGCTGGTCCGAAGAGGAGGTTCGGTCCCACGTGCAAGTGGCCCTGAGACTATTCCGCACGCTGGGGCCCCTGGTCAACATCCCCAAGTCCACCCTCATTCCAACGCAGAGAGTGGAATTCATAGGGGTGGTCCTAGATGTGGTACAGGCAAAGGCGAGCCTCCCAGTATCACGATTCCTGGCCATCCAGCAAGCAGTGAACTCCCTGTGCCAGTTTCCCACTACAACGACCAGATGCTGCCTGAGGCTGCTGGGCCACATGGCAGCATGCACACATGTGGTCAGGCATACCAGACTGAAACTCAGGACACTGCAGGCTTGGCTCGCCCATGTATACCGCCCAGGCAGGGACCCCCTGGACTTGGTAGTGACAGCCCCAGGGGACGTGTTAGACTCCCTGCGGTGGTGGCTGTCCCAGACCGTGGTTTGCGAAGGCATCCCCTTTGCTGCACAACAGCCGGACCTGACGCTTGTGACGGACGCGTCAGACTTCGGATGGGGTGCTCACCTAGGAGACCTCAGGACTCAGGTCTTGTGGTCGGGAGCGGAGCTCAGGGCGGTTCGTTTAGCCTTCCAGACCTTTCATGCCACTTTGAGTGGTCACAGCGTGACAGTTCTGACAGACAACACAACCGCCATGTTTTACATAAACAAGCAGGGCAGAGCCTGCTCCTCGCCACTCTGCCATGAGGCTCTCCTCCTCTGGAACTTTTGCATAGCCCACGCCATTCACCTTGAGACGTCACATCTCCCGGGGGTGCGGAACGAATTGGCGGACCACCGCATGCACGAGTGGATGCTCAGAGCGGACGTCGTGTATTCGCTCTTCTGCAAGTGGGGGTTTCCCTGGGTAGACCTGTTTGCCGCCAGGGGCAACGCCCAGTGCCCGCAGTTCTGCTCGTTCCAGGGCCGCAGCCTGGGCTCAATAGCAGACGCGTTCGCGATCCCGTGGGGAGGGGAATTGAAATATGCCTCCCTCCCACTTCCTCTGGTGCACAAGGTCCTGCTCAAGGTGCACAGGGATGGGGCAGCGGTTATCCTCATCGCCCCGGCCTGGCCCCGCCAGCACTGGTTCACCACACTCCTGGAGCTGTTGGTGGAAGTCCCTACACTGGGACCTCATCACGCAGGACAGAGGGCGGCTCCTCCACCCCAACCTGCAGTCACTGCATCTGACGGCGTGGAAGCTCTGTGGCTGAATGCTTTGGAGAGCCAGTGCTCCCTCCCTGTGCAGCAGGTTCTACTTGGTAGTAAGAAGCCCTCTACCAAGGCGACTTACTTGGCCAAGTGGAAGAGGTTCTCGTGCTGGTGTGGGCCCCAACAGGTTCAGCCACGCCAGGCTCCAGTGCCTACCATTCTAGAGTACCTACTGCACCTCAAGCAGCAGGGGCTGGCCCTGTCCTCGATCAGGGTGCATCTGGCGGCCATCTCTGCCTTCCACCTGGGGTTTTCAGGGGGCTCGGTGTTCTCCCAATCAATGGTGGGGCAGTTCCTTAAAGGACTGGAGAGGGTGTTTCCTTACTCATGCCCCAGAGTCCCTCCATGGAATCTCAACTTAGTCCTTTCTAAGCTCATGGGGCCCCCGTTCGAGCCACTTGCCACCTGCTCCCTCCTCCACCTTTCCTGGAAGGAGGCATTCCTGGTGGCCATTACCTCGGCCAGAAGGGTATCTGAGCTGAGGGCACTCGGAGCCGCCATATACAGTGTTTCATAAAGACAAGGTGCAGCTCCGCCCACACCCCAAGTTCCTCCCAATTCCATCTGGGCCCGGACATTTCTCTGCCGGTGTTTTTTCCCAAACCCCATGTGGACCCGAGTCACCGCAGCCTGCACACGGTGGATGTCCGTCGAGCGTTGGCATTCTACTTGGAGCGCACCAAGCCCTTTCGTAAATCCGCGCAGCTGTTTGTGGCCATGGCGGAAAGGATGCGAGGCCTCCCAGTGTTGGTGCAGCGGATCTCCTCCTGGATTACAGACTGCATTCGGGCGTGTTATGACCTCGCAGGTGTTCTGGCCCCGGCAGTCACGGCCCACTCGACCAGGGCGCAAGCAGCTTCAGCGGCTTTCCTGGCACAGGTCCCAGTCCAGGAGATCTGCAGAGCAGCCACCTGGTGGTCGGTGCATACCTTTACGACCCACTATGTGGTCAACCAGCAGGCCCAAGAGGACGCGGGGGTTGGCAGGGCGGTCCTCCGATCAATTGTTCCGTGACTCCTACCCTCCTCCGAAGGTAAGCTTGTGATTCACCTAATGTGGAATGGATGTGAACAAGCACTCGAAGAAAAAACGGTTACCTACCTTTTCATAACTGTTGTTCTTCGAGATGTGTTGTTCACGTCCATCCACCACCCGCCCTCCTACCCCTCTGTTGGAGTCGCCGGCAAGAAGGAACTGGAGGGGGTTGGGCCAGCAGGGGTATATATGCACGGCGCAGTGGCACCGCTTAGGCGGGGCCCCCGCCGGCCCGCCGGGTGCCGCTAAGGGAAAAGTTTCCGATGCTCGTGCACGCGGCGCGCGTACACCTAATTTGGAATGGCCATCTCGAAGAACAACAGTTCTAGCCCTTACACTTGTGAAGAAAAGCTTGAAAATTTGAAAAAGAACAACAGTTACGAAAAGGTAGGTAACCGTTTTTTTTGCATAAGTCGGAAACGTATACCTGACCATTACACCGTAAGTGCGGATTTGCGTACTTCGGGTTTGCGTAACCCGGGGGGGTGTCTATACTGATCATCTTAACAGATGGAAGGGGGGAAGGGAGTGGGAGTGAAGCCAATGGTTATGGAAATTGGAAGTTTCTTCAGATAAGGAAATGCAGAGAGGGAAGGAAGGAGACAAGACATGCAGGAGGAGAGCTGTAAGTGGGGGAATAGCTCAGTGGTTTGAGCATTTGCCTGCTAAACCCAGGGTTGTGCGTTCAGTCCTTGAGGGGACTACTTAGGGGTGTGGGGCAAAATCAGTACTTGGTCCTGCTAGTGAAGGCGCTGGGCTGGACTGGACTCAATGACCTTTTAGGGTCCCTTCCAGTTCTATGAGATAGGAATATCTCCATATATTATTATATTATTATATTAAATAATGGTGATTGTGACGGTGAGCCTCTTTTTCCACTGTTACTAAATAAGGTACTAAACAAATAATGGAAAATTTAGTTTATACTTAGACTCTTGATCTTTATGCAAACTTCTCATTTATATCAACTTTAATTTTATTTGATTGAGGATAGCATATAGTCGTAAATTTATACCACAGACCATGAGTATAAAACAATTTAGCCCTTTCTAGAGTATGATTCTGATACCTCTCTCTGTAAAGTCATTAGTTATTCCCTGCTCCCGTACTTGGAATCATGATTTTCAGCAAGAAGGCCTATCCATTTATACTCTTTTAGGTTCAAGCCTCTGCACATAGTACTGGTCAGAAGGGAGTATCTCTCTGCTTTCTTTTGACTGTCATTTTCTAGTGATCAACTTTAAGCTGCATACCTGATCAGACCCTTGGTTAGGCACTTCTTTTCCACCTGAAGCCTGAACCTAATTCTTTGTACCTTCCCTTTATGCCCTCAGAGCTCTGTTTCCTGTTTATGCTTTTACTTTGTCTCAACTAGGGAAAAGTGGTCAAGCTTAGATCAGGCTTAGGTACCATGTGCTAGCTAAATCCAACATAAACTTGACCTTTTTCCTAGCATAAATGCAGTATAATGCCCTGTAGCACGATTTAAATGTTTTAGTTGTAGTCTAGGCTCCTGCTAAGCTAAAATGGAGCTGAGGTAGGAAAAAGATCAAGTTTAGATTGAGTTTAGCTAACATGTATTAATTAAGCCCCGCCTAAGTGTGAGCACTTCTCCTAGTCAAGACTAAGCCTTTAAATACTCTTCATGGTCATACTTTCTGTGAGGAACTTTTAAAATGTTTGTTTCTATCCAGGATAGCCTCTCAGTCTTGCTTTAGTCAGGAGGAGGGGTCTCATAGTTCCAGGGTGAGCTGTGTTTTGGACCCATTAGTTCTTCTTGAGTGCATCCCTCTGGTGATAGGTTTCACTACCTTCACACTTCTCTGGGTAGAACTACACAATCCTGCCACTCTTGGATTGGATCTCTGTGCTACGGCCCCCTGTTTATCAAACGTGATAACACAATGGGCACAACTGGTTATGGCACCTGTAAGCCCTTTTCCTTAAAGAGCCTTTGACCACCAGCTGTTTAAAGTGTTTAAAGCTGTTTAAAGTGATTGGGGGGAGGGATAGCTCAGTGGTTTCAGCATTGGCCTGGTAAGCCCAGGGTTGTGAGTTCAATCCTTGAGGGGGCCACTTAGCGATCTGGGGCAAAATCAGTACTTGGTCCTGCTAGTGAAGGCAGGGGGCTGGACTCGATGACCTTTCAAGGTCCCTTCCAGTTCTAGGAGATAGGATATCTCCATTAATTAATAAAAAAAATTACTTAATAAAAAGCTTTTTAAAAATAATATATTATTTACTCACCCAGAGGTGCATAGCAAGCAGAGAAAAAGCATAAAACAACAAAAAGCCTATATTCATCTGGGTCTTAGCTAAAATGTATTCTTTCCTTGCAAGTTTTGGGTAAGTTCCACTCAGTCCAGACTACTCTACTCCTGATCTGCGAGATACAGACAGCTCCTACTACCTTCTCTTAATGTCTCTTTGAGACTATTCTCCAGCTGCTGCTTCCTGTTCTTACCCCCCTTTCCTCTCTAGGTTTAGTATACCCTTTGATCCTAGGCTCAGGCCTGAGAAGAAGAAGAGGTTGCTAGCATAGTAGCCACGTAGGCATTCCCCAATTAAGTTTCCTCCATTGTTTCCTTAAGGACCTTTGTTATTTTTTTCTGGTGTTATCTTATCTCTTTCATTTGTTTCATTTCACATTTGTTCCCCCAATCACCCAACAGCCTTCTTTGATTTAATTCCTTGCGGTCAGGCGAGATAATATCAAGCAGGTATACTGAGGTGCATATAATATCAATTTAAAAAACACAACACCTTTCTCTGTCTCCACAAGGGGTTAAAACCATCAAAAAAGATGATGATGGGGAGCATCCAGCCAGCAAAGAGAAAAGGGAGGGGGAAAAGGGAAGAGAGGTGAAGATCCAGCTAACAAGGGGCAGTAGGGAAAGGAGGAGTTTATCTTCTGAAAAGGCTGAGGGCTAAATAGAAATTTGGAGTGTGGGAGAAGGAGGTCATTTTGATTTTTCTGTAGGAGGGGCCCACTGCTAAAAATTTCTTGGTGTCCAATCCAACTGTTGTTATATTTGATGACAAAATTTGCATCCAAGAGGAGAAGGATGCAAGCTTTCAGCAATCTGAATATTAAAAATGACACTTGTTATTGCCATTGCTCTCTGAAAATCTAGAAAGAGCTTTAAATCCAATAAATTCCTGAGACTGAAGACAGCTTTGACAGTTTGGACAGGCATCTTTATCTAAGGATGCAGTTATAGCCCTTGTAGATTCTTTAAAATGATTCCTGTGCAAATAAATAACTGATTCTACCCAAATGATCTTAAGTCAGCTAATTTTTATCTGGGTCTTTACCTACTCCAGACATTGAGATAGCAAGAAAACACCTCTGTCAGGGTTTGAGAAAAAAATATATATAATATAGATCATTGTTTATTATTAAACTTGTGTTAAAACTATATAGTGTTCCTTCAGAAACCCTTTGTTGTCATTGTGTGTCTTGAGGTAATGCATATGTATAAGGGATACAGATGATAATACCATGTAAAACTAAACACTGTAAGTTAGTTGTGTAAACTGAATAATGTGAAGTGTAATGTTGATAGTTGTTTTTGTAAGTGGTGGTATGTGATGTAGAGAACATTGGATAGAAAATATTTCTGACATGCAAAGAATTTTTATTAGGGCTTTCAAGCGATTAAAAAAATTAATCACAATTAATCGCAGTGTAAAACAATAATAAAATACCAGGTATTTAAATATTTTTAGATTTTTTCTACATTTTCAAATATATTGATTTCAATTACAACACAGAATACAAAGTGTACAGTGCTCACTTTATATTTATTTTTGATTACAAGTATTTGCACTGTAAAAAAACAAAAGAAATAGTATTTTTCAATTCACCTAATACAAGTACTGAAGTGCAATCTCTTTATCATGAAAGTTGAACTTACAAATGTAGAATTATGTACAAAAAACCTGCATTCAAAAATAAAACAATTTTAGAGCCTGCAAGTCCACCCAGTCCTACTTCTTGTTCAGCCAGTCGCTCAGACAAACAAGTTTGTTTATATTTGCTGCCTGCTTCTTGTTAACAATGTCACCTGAAAGTGAGAACAGGCGTTCGCATGGCACTTTCGTAGCTGGCATCACAAGATATTTACGTGCCAGATATGCTAAAGATTCATATGTCCCTTTATGCTTCAGCCACAATTCCAGAGGACATGCGTCCATGCTGATGACGGGTTCTGCTATATAACGATCCAAAGCAGTGTGGACCGATTCATGTTCACTTTCATCATCAGAGTGAGATGCCACCAGCAGAAGGTTGATCTTTTTTGGTGGTTCGGGTTCTGTAGTTTCCGCATCGGAGTGTTGCTCTTTTAAGACTTCTGAAAGCATGTGCCACACCTCGTCCCTCCCAGATTTTGGAAGGCACTTCAGATTCTTAAACCTTGGGTCGAGTGCTGTATCTATCTTTAGAAATCTCACATTGGTACCTTCTTCGCATTTTGTCAAATCTGCAGTGAAAGTGTTCTTAAAATGAACAACATGTGCTGGGTTATCATCCGAGACTGCTATAACATGAAATATATGGCAGAATGCGGGTAAAACAGAGCAGGGGAGACACAATTCTCCCCCAAGGAGTTCAGTCGCAAATTTAATTAACGCATTATTTTTTTAACGAGTGTCATCAGCATGGAAGCATGTCCTCTGAAATGTTGGCAGAAGCACAAAGGGGCATACGAATATTTAGCATATCTGGCCCGTAAATACCTTACAATACTGGCTACAAAAGTGCCATGCAAATGCCTGTTCTCACTTTCTGGTGACATTGTAAATTAGAAGAGGGCAGCATTATTTCCTGTAAATGTAAACAAACTTGTTTGTCTTAGCGATTGGCTGAACAAGAAGTAGGACTGAGTGGACTTGTAGGCTCTGAAGTTTTACATTGTTTTGATTTTGAGTGCAGTTATGTAACAAAAAGATCTACATTAGTAAGTTGCACTTTCATGACAAAGAGATTGCACTACAGTAGTTGTATGAGGTTAATTGAAAAATATTATTTCTTTTATAATTTTTACAGTGCAAATATTTGTAATAAAAAATAATATACACTTTGATTTCAATTATAACATAGAATACAATATATATGAAAATGTAGAAAAACATCCAAAATATTTAATAAATTTCAATTGGTATTCTATTGTTTAACAGTGCAATTAAAACAGTGATTAATCACAATTAATTTTTTTAATCATGATTAATTTTTTTTAGTTAATCGCGTGCGTTAACTGCATTTAATCGACAGCCCTAATTTTTATCTGATCAACACAGACTGAAACTTCAAGCTTCTGAAATACTTGATATGTCTGTACTCCGACTATACCTGGAGTCAGTGGGACAAATTCATCTCTTCATGTAAATTATCACCAGAGTTGAATTTGGCTCGCTGACTGCTGAATTCAAATGAGACCCCAGTATCACATGAATATGTAGAAGTTAATATTTAGGAAATGCTTGTTTTCTCGTGTAGCACTTGGTGAATATAACATTGTAAACATATTTTTCAAGTGTGTTACATGCCATTTTTTATTTAATTCATGTCTTAAATCATCTGAAAATCTCTAAGCAGTAAGAGGAAGCTGTAGTTAATTAAACCACAGATGGCAAGGACTAATGTGGTGCTGACCTCTGTGAGGACTGCAAAATCTACTGAGTCTTTTTTTTTTTTTTTGGTGAAATACTGCAGCTGAAATGAGTTCTTATTGTTACAAAGAAAATGTCGTCCTTCATGCATTAAACGTCGTGTTGCAACGTTGTGATTTGAGGAAGGCACCTTCTAAATCCACATTTTCAGGTGCTTATGATATTATAGAGTACATTTTAGCTTTGGCTGTTTTTCCATTACTGAGGCTTTTGTGTCACAGACCATGGTATCTTCCCTCCTCCTTGGTCAGACAGGAAGAATTGACAGTAATTGGAGAGTTTTAAAGCCCTCAAAGCGGGGCTCAAATTGGGCAGTGATGTGGATATATACTACTCCTCCATTTGCTCTAAGCTCCAGAGTTGCAGTTTTCATTTTAAAACAAAATCAGTCTCTAGCCCTTACTCTAGCCCTTGTTGTTGAATTTCAATGAGGTGTTAATTCAAATGTCATAAGACTGGCCATTCTGGGTCCGACCAATGATTCAACTAGCCCAGTATCCTGTCTTCTGACAAATGGAAACGTCTTCATGAAAATCTCTGTTTAGACAAAGTCACTGTTTTGTGTGTGGGAGGAAAGATTTAACAAAAGTTTTGACTATCTTTAATCTACTGTACATGACATCTTATTTTGGTGCCACAAGTATCTGGCAGTTGGGTGAGTATCACCACTTCCACCTAATATCCTTTCTCCTGTCTCCCAAATCAAGAAGGAAAGAAGCAGGGCATCTGAGACCCACTGGGGAGTCAAGCTCAAGGGTCCACTAAGGATATGGAGCCCTGCATTATATTTTGAACAATCTGAAGAATCACATTTTGGTATCTCAGGTGGACAGAATTTGGTTTGTGGGTGGAGCTTGGAAGAATATTGCTGTTTTGTGGGCTCTCCCCACAATTTGATCCTTTGTCTCTTTGGGTCACCTTCAAGTTCCTAAGTTTGATTCCTGACTCAAAAGATTTCTGAAGTAGGACAAGTAATCTGTAGCTTCCCCATCAACTATCTTGGATGCCTCGTTGTGTATTTGGAGCCTGAAAATGCTTTCTTGGACAAAGAAACTGTTTGTTTGTTTCTTGTGCTGTCTGTCTCAGCACTCAAACATACCCTGTGGTCCTGCAGTCTTACTGTGCCTGACCTTTCCACTCCCGCTACTGGGAGAAGCAGGAGGGGGCCTGATTAAAATGGAATGATGGCAGTATAGCTCACAATTCCAGCCTGCTCCACCACATCGTAAGAAAGGAGAGACTATGGCATAGGTATACTCATGTTCTCAGAAGAACTTTGGAACATTTACTTAAGCTCTTTTAGGAAAATGGACTCCCTTGCATTGTTCAAAAATTCCAGGGAAGTCCTAAAAGCTTTGCAGTGTCTCATCACACAGTGGGTCAGAATCTGAATCCAAGAGCCAAATAGATAAGTCAAATAATTTTTGCTCGGGTAGGAAGAAAACCACTCCACTAGAGCTGTGTCCATATCTTGGTGGGGTGGAGGTGGTAACCGCAGATGAGCTCTGTAAAGCCTTAAATGACCTGGGAGTTCTTCATTCAGCCTTCATCCACAGGTTGCTTATGGCCATGCTACTTTATGCAGCTGTCTTCTGGAAAGATAGTAAGCATGGGAATACTACTTCTCCATTCCCGTCCTTCGTTTCTGTGGCCCTGGGGCACTTTCTCTTGCCAGTATTTAGTCTAGTCCTCCTCTTGTATGAGATGCTGCTACTGTATTAAGAATGCAGAGACTTTGCTATAGTCAACTCAGAAGGGCAAATTATAATCCCATTTACATGATAATTTGCTTTTTGTGACAGTGGCAAGCCAGCACAGACATCTACTCAGAGGAATCTTGGGTTCCAGGACTGAGGGAAGACTAATCTTGGATTGGGAGGTAACAAGACTAACACATTTTCTTTCAGAACAGAAGAACTCAAACTGTGGAAATTGGCAGAGAAGAACTATAGAGATCATGAATATTCTACAATTTGACTGGTCGTCAGTCTAGCTAAGAAGGAAGTAAGAATCCAGGATCTGTGCTGTCTTGACCAATCACAGGAAGTACCTTTATAGGGTAAATGGGATTATATTTTTTTTTCTTTAGGAAAGTACATTGCTAAGAAGTAAAACCAGATAATTCCAGACCAACTGCACCGCCTGCAATGCCATCTTAAAAAGGAATTGAGGAAGCTGCAGGTCTGATGGCTTTCTTCTTGTGCTCTCTACCAGCCTTTCTTGTAGGGCACAATGAAGCACTAATGTGTTCTGCTCCAAAACACGTTATTATATTTGAATGTATGACCGAGTGAATGCAAAAAAATCAGGAAATTCAAAGGTAACATGAACTACAAAAAACATAATACAGCCACTTGGCATATACATTTAATTGAATATACAAAAGTACAACACATGCATAAGGGGGTAGAGTTATGGTGGTTGTGGGAACCATTATTTTGAATTTCCTGACATACTGAGCTTAAATTCTCATATTAGAATTTCGCCTTGACAGTGATTTTTATTGACCATTGACCAATTATTTTAAGTGTGTGTGTGTGTGTGTGTGTATATAATAATCAATGCTGTGTAGAGAATAACTTTCTATATTAAATGCTTATAGGACAGTATGCAGGGCAGTCTTTATTAAAGGATGACAAATCTTAATGAACTTGTTCAAATGTACTCTTTTCTGTTTAAAAAGGTATATTTTCGTGTGATTATTTTATATAAATACGAGAAGGCCATAACAGAAAGTATGTACAGTCAAAACCCTAGTTTTCAGGATATTTTTCTCAAGGTATACTTTATTTATTTTTGTGGATTAATACATTTTGAGATATTTTGGGAGATCTCTTAGGCGATAAGTGGTTTCTTATATATGTTTCACATATTGTCTTTGCTTTTTGTTGCTGTGACCTCATGTTTAATGAATTGGAGATGTATAATAAGATATCAAGTGGAGTAAGCTGTGTGTGGGGGTAGGGGTGTAAGAGTTGAAGCCTATGCAGTACTGTGGGTGGGAGACAGACTTAGAAAACTGAAAATCTGTGTCAGCTTTTGGACCTCTAATTAGATTCTTCACACATCCCTTCTCCCATTCTAAGGATAGCACTTTTGAAGGCAAACACTTCTAAGTGGTAACAAGCAGACACTAAAAGGAAAAGGGCAGTTATTGTTAAAATATTTTATAACCTATGTGCTGAGGATCTCTCTAATTATTTTCTCTCTCTGTGGGGGCCTCCTCACACAACTACATGTACCTTCTGTCCACTGTTTCCAAGATGTGCCCATGTACTTCTCAAAGAGCCACACTATGGCTGTTGTTCCTCCCAGTTACTCTAGGGCTCCTGCCACTGATTTCAAATTCAGGAGTAGTAATTGTGCTTTGAAAGAGAGAGAGAAAAATATCAGAGCCCAGAGGTGAATCAACAGGTTGTAGTAGATCCCATGACTGAATAAGCCATGTTTCTAAGTACAGAAAAAAAATGTTAATTTGTGTCTAGATCTGCCTTTGTGAGGACAATGCCACCAAAAATGGATTTATTTAATTTTCTAGATACTTTCTGATTAACTCAAAGATGTACATTGGAAAGAGAATTTGTTCTAAAATAAAATCTTTGTTCATGAGAGTTTGGACCAAAACTGAAATATGTCTTACTTCAGTCAAGACAGTTTACCAGGTTCTGTGTAGTATTAAAAACTAGCAATAGTAGTTTTCTTTTCTTACATATACACATGCATTTGTTGGTATAAATATTTAAATTCTCTCTTGCTGTGTATAAAAAATATGAATTGGACATTCCAGGCTTCTGATTTTAACGCCACTTTGTTGAAACAAATGTTACCGTGTTCTTGTAAACACTGAACTCTTTATAGGGTAACGTTAGGTTATAGGGAAGGCCTCATTTATGAAAGTGTGATCCTATTAATAGCTTGTAAGTCTGACCATGTATGGGATCCGGTGTACTTTTCCTCATGAAATCACTCTTATTACTATCAAATACAGCTTGCACGTATGAGATTTTTCTAAAAATAACCTCTGGATTTGTATTGAACCAATACATTTTACAGTCTTGTTTCAAATTGTACTTTGGAATTTGTTTAGAAAGATAAACATCATAAATGTTATGAATAAACATAACATATGGTTCTTTTTTAAATCTCTACTTTAGGACGACGTAGACAGTCTAAACCCAGTTCTCAGGGACAACCCGCAGCTTCACGAGGAAGTAAAAGTCTGGGTAAAGGAACAAAAGGTTCAGGAGATTTTTATGCAAGGTAATTTGAGAAATGTGTGTGTTTGTATTATTTGTATTTCCTGGGGTGGGTTGGGGGTGTGTGTGTGTATTTTGAAGCACTAGGTTGAATGGCATTTATGCCTAAGTGGTATTATGATAGAGCATATCTTCCATAGTTCAACTTTTCTAAGTAGGCCTTTTGAAAATAGGTTGTTAAAACAACAAAACACAATTGGGAGAAAAGCTGTGATGTAAATATACACCCAGATTTTCAAAAACATGCATAAATGTTCATGCACAGGTTTTTTTTTTTTAAAAAAAAAAACGTGGGTCACACCCTATAATAATTATGCATCAGTTTAATAATACCATCAGGCTGAACGTTGGACATTTTATTCATGATTTTGGTGTTGAGACTAGTGATGGTGCTTTAATCAATAAATAATCAATAACCACATTTTCTTTTTAGTCGACACTATACTGTTATGTGCTCTAAAGAAGGAAGCATTCTTTGGGATAACAAAGTGTTAGAAGTACAACTGATTTTCCCTTAGAACTGCTCAGCTCCAATAACAATGGCCTGCCATTTATAGTTGTGCTTGTTTCCAACCAGTTACTGTTATATTGTGGTAACTATATCTGAAACGCTCTCTGATTTTGTGCTGTATGAGGGCCTGCTGAGATTTTGACATGTGGCTTTCAAATTGTTGATGTTTTGTAACTCTCAGTCCCCATTCCTATATTTACTGCTAATCCATGAAGTTGTTGGTTTTCTAGTTTGTAACATGGAAGTTTTGTGAAAGCTGACGTGAAGTAGGGGAAGGGGATTATTTGGAGCAACTTTGCTCATAAATAATTCTAATGTAGCATATATTTCCTATTGTCATGTAAGTGTTTGTAGAATCAAGAACTAAATCCCTAGTTAAATAATGACACAAATTTTGAGGAAAAAATGTGCAAAACAACCAAACAGAATTCAAAGTATGAGCATAAGCAAACTAGAATTTTGAAGAACAAATCATGCCAAACTTCATTGCTGCTTTGATAAAATTACAAAATTAGTGGGTGAAGGGAACACAATAGGTCTAATATCTGAAGTTTAGTAATTCTGGCTGGCTAATGGATGACAAACAAAGACTACTGAAATAGACAATGTACTCAATTGTGGAGGAAGTATCTAGTGTGGTGACACAAGGGTCAGTATTAGATTTAGTTTTATGTGATCTGGAAGAGGGAGTTAACAGTGTGCTGATTAAATTTGCAGAAGATAATGGATTGGGAGTAGCATGAACTCAAGTTAGGGCCAAATACACAGGGAATTAAAACTGAATTTGTTCTACTTATTCATTTTAATTTTAATATAATAAAAACACACCTATATAAGGCTGTAGGCACCCCAACTACATAATACAACAAAACACTAACATCATTAAAATAATTGTTCAGAAGAAACTCTGCCAGCCTGTCCCCTACAAAAAAGCTCCTTTTCCACCCCTTCATCATTCCAGAAAGCTTACCCTTGTCAAAAGCCCTATGAAACATGTTTTTGCAGCATGCCCAGAAGGTCATCAAATTCAGGCTGTTTCCAACCAAGGGTTGGAGCAGTTCCAGAGCCTCAGACCTCTTACAGAGAATGCCTTAAAAATAACAGGAGTACTTGTGGCACCTTAGAGACTAACAAATTTATTTGAGCATAAGCTTTCGTGGGCTACAGCCCACCTCATCGGATGCATAGAATGGAACACACAGAAAGAAGATATTTATACATACAGAGAACATGAAAAGGTGGAAGTAGCCATACCATCAATCCCCTCTTTTTTTTATAATGAAGGGGATTTTAGCTCAGGTACCTCTGGTGACCACAGCTGTGGAGGTGTGGCATGGGGAGAGGTCATTTCTCAGTTAGCCAGGTTCTACGCCATTTAGGGCTTTTGTAGGTGATAACCAGCACCTTAAACTTTGTGCAGAGACCAGTGGACAGCCAATGCAGTTTCTGGAGCACTAGTGTCAAATGCTCCCAGCAATGTGGCCTACCCAGTAAAGCGAGACATTGCATTCTGTACCAGCTTCAGTCTCTGAATGATTTTAAGGGAAGGTTGATTTTAAGGGAAGGTTGATTTTCTTTTTTGGTGATTCGGGTTCTGTAGTTTCCACATCGGAGTGTTGTTCTTTTAAGACTTCTGAAAGCTTTGCTCCACACCTCGTCCCTCTCAGATTTTGGAAGGCACTTCAGATTCTTAAACCTTGGGTCGAGTGCTTGTAGCTATCTTTAGAAATCTCACATTGGTACCTTCTTTGCGTTTTGTCAAATCTGCAGTGAAAGTGTTCTTAAAATGAACAACGTGCTGAATCATCATCCAAGACTACTATAATATGAAGTATATGGCAGAATGCAGGTAAAACCATGGAGCAGGGGACATACAATTCTCCCCCAAAGAGTTCAGTCGCAAATTTAATTAATGCATTATTTTTTTAATGAGCGTAATCGGTATGGAAGCATGTCCTCTGGAATGGTGGCCGAAGCATGAAGGGGCATACGAATGTTTAGCATATCTGCCATGTAAATGCTTTGGAATGCTGGCTCCCATGCGAACACCTGTTCTGACTTTCTGGTGACATTGTAAACAAGAAGCGAGCAGCATTATCTCCCATAAATGTAAACAAAGTTGTTTGTCTTAGCGATTGGCTGAACAAGAAGTAGGACTGAGTGGACTTGTAGGCTGTAAAGTTTTGTGGTGTTTTGTTTTTGAATGTAGTTATGTAACAACAAATCGACATTTGTAAATTGCACTTTCATGATAGAGATTGCACTACAGTACTTGTATGAGGTGAATTGAAAAATACTATTTTTGTTTATCATTTTATAGTGCAAATATTTGTAATAAAAATATAAAGTGAGCAGTGTACACTTTGTATTCTGTGTCGCAATAGAAAACAATATATTTGAAAATGTAGAAAAACATTCAAAAATATTTTATAAATTTCAATTGGTATTTTATTGTTTAACAGCGCAATTAAAACTGTGATTAATCACTATTAATTTTTCTGAGTTAATCGCTTGAGTTAACTGCGATTAATCGACAGCCCTACATATTAGTATTGCTTTTTGTTGCTTCCTTGTCTAAAAACTGTTGGGGTAGCAAGCTTCTAAGACTCACATACAAAAAATGTTGTAAGAAGTGGACTAATGTAGAATCTTTATCCTGCTGAGTGAGATGGCCTTTCATTCTTCACCAGGCTATCAAGATTTGTGTCTTAATAAGACCAAGCAAGATAACTGGTTCATTCAAGACCAGTTTGACCACACACTGTAAATAGAGCAACAAGATGTACAGTTTTACAGTAACTTTTACAAGTGTAAATACAGGAACATTTAAATCCAAGTTCCCTGTAAGTTGCGTGGCTGTGCAGCAGCCTATTTATCGCCACGCAGGTGCTCAGGGAACCTGTCCGGGGATCAGCTGGGGAAGGGACGCCTCTCTCCCGGCCCCAACCTAGCCCGGCCCCCAACCTGCTGCGGCTGGGGTGCCCCTCCGCTGGCCCAAACAATGCTATGGTCTGAACCCAACTGGGGCAGCCCAGACCAGATCCACGCGCGGCCCGGGCGCCCCTCCCCCGGCCCAAACCCAGACCCCTCCTGGACCTGCTTGGGTGGGGGAAGGGGCGCCTATGCTGCAGCCTCAGCCCCGGAGTTGCCATGGGAAGAGAGAGCTGGGGGAGTCCTCTCTCCCTGCTGTAGCCCTGGAGCATCCTCTTATACTCCAACTCCCTCATCCCCAGCCCCACCCCAAAGCTTGCATCCCTAGCCAGAGCCCTCACACCCCTGCACCCCAACCCTCTGCCCCAGCCCTGAGCCCCTTCCCACACTCTGAACCTCTTGGCCCCACCCCATGAATGTTATGTGCACCAATATGAATCATAGAATATCGGGGTTGGAAGTGACCTCAGGAGGTCATCTAGTCCAACCCCCTGCTCAAAGCAGGACCAATCCCCAACTAAATCATCCCAGCCAGGGCTTTGTCAAGCCTGACCTTAAAAACCTCTAAGGAAGGAGATTCCACCACCTCCCTAGGTAACCCATTCCAGTGCTTCACCACCCTCCTAGTGAAAAAGTTTTTCCTAATATCCAACCTAAACCTCCCCCACTGTAACTTGAGACCATTACTCCTTGTTCTGTCATCTGCTACTGTGTCACACATCACCTCCATATTGATGCACATAACAAAATTAATTCCACACATGGGTGGGAAAAGTTAGAGGGAACAGTGATTTTAACCTATCTGATATTAAATCCACTAATAGTAAAATGTACTTTGAATATTGTATGACATACTTAAGATGCATTAAAAAAGTTTGCCTTTCTTTTTATAATCACAGATTCTGCTACCCTTATTTATGTTGAGTAATACCTGTCTCTGAGTATTCCCAGTAAAATCAGTGGGAATTAATTGCAGAGTAAGGTTCTGCTGAACGTAAAAAAGGGCAACAGAATCTGGCAGAAATGAATGAACGATATTTTAGTGTTTTACATAAGTTAGTTCTTGCTTTGAAAAGCTTAGGTTTAGTTATAAGCCTTTGAAAAAATCAGTTTGCACATGCTCAATAAAGACTTCTTCAATTTTAGAAGCTAAAATCTTCAAAGATTCCATCCTCACTTAAGCCTCTCTCAGCCTTTAGTGCTGATCAGAGTGTGCATGCGCCATCCCTACTTATGTGCCATTCCCTTACTGCTCCTTTGTGAATGAACTGCACATGTGCCATCCCCCCAGAGCGACTGAGTATGCTCCATCCTCTTACAGCTCCTCTATGTGACTGGACTGAGCATGCTCCAGCCTAAGGCTACAAGAGTGAAACCAGATTTTCCCTGTAATCGCTGGGATGGATCCAGAAACTGGAACTGCAAGCAAAGAGAGTTTCTCCTGTGCTCACAATGACACCACCCTCTACCCCCCACAGCACCCAGGCAGCATGGAGGAGGAAACTGTCTGATGTGAATGCAGAGGGCACAAAAGCTGGTGCAGGGGAGAGGGAAAGGAAGTAGATTGAGACAAGGAGTCCAGTGAGACTGGGACTGGAGGCAGGGGGAGAAAATTGGGACTGACTGGGCAAGGACACTAGGACTAGGGACTGAGTGGTAGAAGAAATTGGAACTGGGAGTCCGAGAGAGGGGATATAGGAGATTGGGACTGGGAGCTTGCAGGTATGAGACTTGAACTAATTAAGCAAGGAGAATAGGAGCCAAGTAGAGAAACAGGGTGCAGGGAGGAACTAGCTATGGGAAAGAACGCTGAGGAACTTGCGGGGCAGAGGGGAGATTGTTACTGGCGGGGACAATGAGACCGATTCTGTGAACAGTGGGGGAGGCACACAAGGAGGGAGAGGAGACAGATCTGACAAGTAGGTAGGGTACAGGAGGAGCACTGTCATTGGCTGGGCAAACAGTCTGGGAGTTGAGAGGTAATTGGTATTTGGACAGCAAGCCCAGAAGGGGCGACTAAGTCTGGCTGAGCAAGAAAACTTTTGGAAGGCACAGGACAGAAAAAGGGTCAAACTTGAGAAAAATTGGCAGAAGAGGAGTCTTTGCCCACTTGATACACTCCCTGCCAGACCCAGGAGTGGAATCCAGGATTCCAGAGTCTCATCGTTCCTCTGCTGTCAGCAATTATCAGTGAAATCCACTGGCAAAGTACGTGTCTCATCCCCCTCTAATGCTGGTCCATATATAGGATGACAACCTACTATTGCTATCAGTTGCTCTGTTAGTTCAAGTGGCAAAGATCTGTGTCGTGGATCTAAGATTCCAATCCTGCTGATGAATCGTGGGTGTCAATATGATGTCACATGATGGAATTTCTGTTTTTTTCAGTTTGCTGTTTTAAAACCCTAGGAAACTACAGGCAAAAACCTGGGTTAAAAACATTTGGGTTGCTATGTCAAGCTCTCAAAAGTTAGCAAATGCCAGGATTAAGGTTGTCTGTGCAACTTTAATTTGGTCCCCCGGTCATATGCATTATGATACTGTCTTTAATTGCATGATGACATACTATTTTTTCCATTGGACCCCTTCTGCATTCAGTGCACAAGATGGAACTGCTTTGGGGGTGAATCAAGGTTGTGTAGTGAAGGATACTATTGCCTATAGGATCCCTGTTCCGTTTGCTGCAGAATTTGGAAGGTGTGTAGTGAATGAGGCAATGGGTTGCAGAAAGAGAAAGAATGGTCTCCTGGTTAAGGCACTTGAAAGCTGCCTTGGGGAAATACTATCCCTGTTTCTGACACAAAGTTCCTATGTGATATTTAGCAAATCACTTAAATCAGACTTTTTCCACAGGTGCCCACTAACTGTGTTTCTCATTTTCTGGATATCCAACTTGGGACCCTGAGGTCTGATTTGCAGAAGTGCAAATCACAGCTGCAACTGAAGTCAATAGGAGCTGTGCTTTGAACATACCAAGTGCAATATAATGCTAAGTATTTTTAAAAATCAGGTCCTAGAAGTCTCAAATTGAGCTCCCAAAATTGTGGAAACATTTGATCCTTATCTTCGTGCCTCAACTCCCTAGCTGCAAAATAGGGTTAAAACCACCCCTTCCTCTGTCAGAGGCATTGTAGAATGTAAATTAATGTTTGTGACGCATTCAGAAACTGTAGTGGTGAGAGAGAGAGGCCAGGTATAGACTATAAACCTACATTGGTATAACTAGGTCACTCGGGTGTGAAAAATCCACACCCCTGAGCGACGCAGTTGTACCGACTTAACTGACGCAGTAGACAGCTGTGTCGACGGGAAGGCTTTTCCCGTTGACACATCTACCTTCTCTCGCAGACGTGGATTAAATATGCCAATGGGAGAAGCTCTCCCGTTGGCATAGTAGGGTCTTCACTGAAGCACAACAGCAGCACGCAGCTGCACTACTACAGCATTTTAAGTGTAGACCCGCCCAGAGATAATGAAAGTGAGTGGAGCACGTTTCTAATGCTCATGGTTGTGGGGAAACGATTGAAAACATAAACCCTACAATCTCAGAAAGCAGAAGGCAAGTCTCGTGATTTTTAATGCTTTAGGCTGACGATGCTGAGCTGTCTCATTTATGTTGTGTATGTAGCCTTCTTTTGGACTTGAATTTGTTCATGTACTGTTCATATACTTTTAAAGGACAGTGTTTAAGATTTCTTTAAGAAGTTTACACTTTTTAAAACTAGAGCACAATTCTTTTTTTTTAATTAAGGTAAAGTTACAATAAAATGTTAAAATATACTGCATTGTACATTACTTATTCAGGGTCAGGTTAATATTCAAAGAACCTGGCAAAAAGTTCTGGTTTGCTGGCTGCGGAGCCTTCCTCTGAGTACACTAAAAAGTGTCACCAAATTTCTAAATACCTTCCCACTTTGGGGCATTTCTCTTAAGCATATACTTGGTGTGAAAGCTGTTCCATTACAAGGACAGTCCTTATTTTACTGTACCACAGTTCCATAGCAGGAAAAGTCACATTTTTCCAATAATGTGCAATACAATGTCTTCAATAAAAAGAAATTAATTTATTGTTTTGTTCAAAATGTAGGTCCTTTATTGGAGCATTAAGTAAGCAGATCAGGGGTCTCTACAAAGCCAGCATTTTGTCACAAGATAAATCTCTTTCATAATTTCCTCCCCAAATCATCTAATTCCTGAACAGAAGCACCACATATGCGATTATGGTCCCCATTTCCTGCAACCCCTCCACCAGAGTGCTCCCTAGTAGCAAAAATGTGGCATCAAATGCCATCTATACAGCAGTTGATTTAAAAAAAAAAAAAAGTTCTTTGAGCCACACAAACTGAAGGTGTATATCCCCATTCACATGTACAGACCCACTTATTCAGCTCAGTTTCTTTGTCCAAATCCCTATCCCATCTTTTCATCTGGGTTGTTTTCTTAACATCTTTTTTAATCAAAATGATACATATCTTCGAAATTAAATCTTTGTTCCAGCTTGCTCCTGGATCAACTCCACATGTGGTGAAAGGTCTAGATAGAGCTGTCTTTTATTCAGATTTCACAATAAAATGTTTGACTTGTAAATATGGAAAATATGGGAACTTTATCTTTACATTATTACATATCTCTTGATATGATTTCAAATCAGGTTTCAGGAACAGCAGTCCAAATTGAGTAAGCTCAGCTTTTACCCACAATGCATAATCACTTAGATATTTCCCAGGCATAAATTCCTAATTATTAATGAAAATACTGTAGCTAAGGATGAGGGGCCTCAGTGAAAGGAATTTGACAAATTTGTCCAAAGCTGCTAACGTGTTCTGGATGAATGGGTGATTTTTTGATTTTTGTTGTTGTTGTTGTTGCCTACATTTCTTTTTAATGAAACTATAAATAGTTGTATTTAGGCTCCAGTCATGTTCAAGTTTTACCCAGAGTTTGGATGGTCTGTCATTAATCCAGCTGATCACATCTTTTAATTGTTGTGCATAATAACAATAAGTCAAATTAGGGTACGCTGGCGCACCTCTTTTTATAGGCTTATACAGAACTTTAGAACTCACCCTTTGTCTTTTATGACTCCATATGAACTTTAATATCTCATCATGCCATATTTTTAATGTCATGTCAGAGAAACCAACAGGTATGCACTGAAACAAAAATAACTTTGGGAGGACATTCATTTTTACTGAAGCTACCCTGCCTAGCCAAAGAATTTCATATTTGTTCCATTCCTCCAAATCTTATGATTTTATTCCACCATGGAGGGTAATTAGCCTTTGAAATATTTTTGTTTCTCCACCATTATTTATTCCTTAATATTCAAAGATTTCTTTACCCATTTAAATGTATGTAGCTGACAATGGTTTTTGACCCTTTTGGGACTATTAAATCCTAAAATTTCAGATTTATCATAGTTTATTTTGATGCCTGATACCTGACCACATTCCAAAGTCAGTTATTCTATAATTTTTAATGAGACTTCTGGATCCTCCAAATATAACAAGACATCCTCAGCGTACAATCTATTTTCTGTTCTAATCCAGAAGGTGTCTTGATGCCCTTTACTAAATGGATTTTCTCACATTCATTTGCAAATGGCTTTATTGCCAAAGCAACCAACAAGGGGGATAAGGGCAACCCTGTGTCATTCCCTAGACAAATTAAAAGGCAATGATTGATGGCCATTAATCAAAGCAGATGCTTAAGGATCAGTATACAGGACCAATATGCCTCTACAAAACTGATTTCCAAAACTAAACTTTACTAAAATCTGTCTGAAGTACTCCCACTCTAGCTGGTCCAAGGCTTTCTCAGCATCCAGAGAAAGAAGCACACAGGAAGAATTGTAAGAATTAACATTGTAGATCAAATTCAGAGTTCTTCTGAAATTATCAGATAGATGCCTACCAGCAATTGGCTAAGACTGGTCTGGGTGAAACTATTTGGGCAAAATGACACTCAGTCTTTTTGCTAGCAGCTTGGCATAAGTTTTAGCATCCACATTAATTAAGAAATAGGTCTGTATGATACACAACTGGAAAGATCTTTTCCTTCTCTCTGCCGTTAAATCATTCACTTAAAATAGAACACAATTCTTTCCATCTTTTTGCGGCTTGTTATGGGGCCACTAGAAGAGGTTGGACCACTTTGCTTTTCTGAACTACCTCAGTGGAAGTAAACTTTGTGGTCAGTGATGGACAAACTTGGCAGCTGCAGAACCCAAACACGGAGATCTAAATTTTCTCCTGAAAAGGCATCTAAGCATGTGACCAGCCTGTTCAACAGCATCTGTATAATCTGCTGTGACACACTCTTGCCTTTCAGCTTATTCTTTTAACCTTTTGTGGTTCGGTTTTTTTCATGATTTGTCATTACAGATGCAGCAAGAGTTAGTAAGATAAGAAAACTGTTATTTGAAAACATTAGCATAATTGACCTTAGAGAATCACTAAATCATGTTAAACATTCCCATGCATTCCAAAATGTCTTTTTGAATCAGAAGTAAAATGCACAGGCTGGCCAGTGTGCTAGATACACATCTGGTTTGTTACTCATTCCCTGTGCATTGTATTGTAAATGCTACATGATCAAAAAAAATGTTTGGGCTGAATTTTTCAGTGTTTTTCTGTAACATTTTCCTTTTAAAGGTCCATATTCCTTAAACGGATATAGGGTGAGAGTATACAGACAGGATTCTGCCACCCAGTGGTTCACTGGTATAATTACTCATCATGATCTCTTCACCCGCACTATGATTGTTATGAATGACCAGGTAAATATTATGACCCTTACTCAGAAAAGTTTTATGCCCAGCGTAAATGTTTGATATTTTTTAAAGTGTTGTGGTAGTGTTAGATTTATTATGCTGTTCTCTTCAAATGGGTACAAGTATATCTCTTATTAGTCTGAAAGTGGTGTTTAAACAATATGCATTTAAGCAATAAATCCAACATCTAAGATTTTAGGTTATCTTATATAATCATTACCTGATTATTGAAGTCCTTGAAATGAAGTAATCTAGAACCAAGAATCAGTCTTTAATATCGGCTCTGCTTCGAATTTGTCTCCTAGCACTCCAGTAATAACTTTTTCTTCTTCGAGTGCTTGCTCATATCGATTCCAATTAGGTGTGCGCGCGCTGCGTGCACGATCGTTGGAGAATTTTCTACCCTAGCAAACACCCGGTGGGTCGGCTGGGGAGCCCCCTGGAGTGGCGACTTCATGGCGCTGGATATATACCCCAGCCGACCCAGCGCCCCCTCAGTTCCTTCTTACCGTCCGTGACGGTCGTTGGAACTGTGGAGCGCGGCATAGCTGTCCTCCACTCTCCCTAGCTTTACTCGTTAGTTTTGTTGTAGATAGTTGTTGGTTGTATAGTTATAGATTAGTAGTTTCGTAGTTAATAGTTTTATAGAGTAGTCATAAATAGTTAGCGGGGGTAAGGGGTTTTTTATTCCCCCCTTTCCCCCCGGCGTGCAGCTGGGCTCATGCCCAAAGCTCCTGGCTTTAAACCGTGCGCGACCTGCGCTAAGCCTATGCCAACGGGAGACCCCCACGACTCTTGTCTGAAGTGTCTAGGGGAGTCTCACCAGACGGACAAGTGTAAGTTCTGCAAGGCTTTTCGGCCCAGGACCAAAAAGGAGCGGGACTTTAGGCTTAAACAGCTCCTTATGGAGGCGGCACTTAGCCCAGATCCTCCTTCGGCGCGCCAAGTTCCAGCACCGAACGCCTCTGTGTGCAGCGCCCCGGCGCCCTCGGGTACTGTACCATGAGGAGACGCGGATAAGGCCCCACGGCACCGTCCTCCATCGGCACCGCATCCGCCGCAAGCCCCTCGGCGCCGTTCCCTGTCTCCGGGTCATAAAAGACCCCATAAAACTCAGGAGACTGCAGCACAACAGCAGGCACCGGCTCCCCCCCGCACCAGTGGTGGAGTCGCGTCCGGCTTCAGAGCGCCCGAGGGTACAGGCATCATCGACACCGTTGACTCCAGCACCGGTTGTAGGGCTGTTGAGTTCGGTGCGGACTGGCTCCCCATCCCGTCCCGTGGTTGAGCCCTGTCTCCCGTCTACTCCGGAGACATTTGCGACGGCGAGGGACCTCATTGCCCTCACGGAACCGGCGCTGTCTCAGACCGCGGCACCGCATCTGCTCCGCACGGTGCAATCCAGGGGCAAGCCTGCCCTGATACGCCCTCAGTCTCCAAGCGTGGACTCGCGGCACCGCTCCCAGTCTCGGAGCAGGTCCCGACGCCGCTCGCAGTCCCGGCACCGGTCTTCATCACGGCACTGGTCGTACTCGCGGCCCAGATCTTCCTCCCGGCACCGGTCCACTTCTCGGCACCGACCTGAGCATCGGTACCGTTCAGAGTCTCGACGCAGTTCCCGGCACCGGTATGAGCGCCGATCCCGTTCGAGAGGCCGCTCCCGGCACCGATTCTACAGACGGTCTTCTTCGCGATCCAGATCTGGATCCCGGTACCGGCATGGCCATCGGCACCGTTCTCGCTCCCGGTTCCGCTCCCCGGCACCGCACAGAGACCGCTCTCCCGTGGACCCGCACCGCTCAGCACCATTCGAGGACAAGCCACCGCAATCACGCTCGGCACCGCCCTGGCCCTCAAGATCTGCGTCCCCCTCTTCGGAAGGGGCCTCCCGCTCAGCCTATCCTGCTCAGGGTCAGGCTGCGGACGACCTGGGCCATTGGCAGGACGGGGCAGAGGACCCTAGACAGAACCCTGCACATTGGTCTTTCTGGACCCCATGGGCATATCACCAGGCACAAGGGGCTCCACCAGCGGCCTCTCGCTCGGCACACTCTGAGCCCAGGGTACCAGAGGCCACCATCACCCGTCCTCCCCCAGCGGGTATGGAGGCCCATGTGCCAATGCCCACGCAGGCCCCAGACCCCCGGTGCAGGGGATCCTGCACATCAGGGACCCTCGGACCCGGACCCACCTCTGGATCCTTTACCCCCTGAGGCATCCTCCTCATCTTCCCCAGATGAGGCGGTGGCGGGCACGACAACCTCGGGCCCACCCCCGATAGACCTCCGTGCTCACCAAGACCTGTTACTTAGGGTGGCATGGAACATGGACCTACAGGCAGAGGAGATAGTGAAGGTGGAGGACCCGGTGGTGAGCATCCTCTCAGCTGATGCCCCATCCCGGGTGGCGTTGCCCATCATCCGAACGATCCAGGCTAATGCTAATACCATATGGCAAACCCCTGCCTCCATCCCGCCCACTGCCAGAGGAGTAGAGAGGAAATACTTTGTCCCCTCTAAAGACCATGAGTACCTCTATACACACCCTCAGCCGTGTTCACTAGTAGTCTCCTCGGTGAACGCAAGAGAGCGCCATGGTCAGCAGGCGGCAGCGCCCAAATCGAAGGACACCAAACGCTTCGATTTGTTTGGACGTAAGATCTACTCAGCAGGGGGTCTGCAGCTCAGAGCCGCAAACCAACAGGCGCTCTTGAGTCGTTACGATTACAACTCATGGAATTCCATGGGTAAATTTAAGGAGTTGGTCCCCCAGGACTCGAGAGAGGAGTTTGGGGCCCTAGTGGAGGAAGGTTAAAAGGTAGCTAGGACCTCCTTACAGGCCTCCCTGGACATAGCGGACTCTGCCGCTAGAACACTGGCGTCTGGGATAGCCATGAGACGCATTTCCTGGCTTCAGGTATCGGGGTTGCCGCCAGAACTGCAGCAGACCCTACAAGATCTACCATTTGATGGTCAAGGGTTGTTCTCGGACAAGACGGACTCTCGGTTGCAGAGCCTCAAGGACTCCAGAACTATCATGCGCTCCCTGGGAATGCATGTCCCAGGACCCCAGTGCAGGCCATTTAGGCCCCAGCCACAGAGGTTCTACCCTCCTCCTCCTCATCCAAGACAGGACTTCTCCAGAAGGCGTGGACGAGGTGGTAGAAGGAGGTCGACCGGCCCCCAACCCGGTCAGAACCAAGGCCCTCCTAGACCACCTTCAGGGCCTAGACAAAATTTTTGAAGGTGTGCTCGAGGACGGCGTACTAGCCACTACCCAGGATCCATTCCCTTTATTTCGGGATCGCCTCTCCCGTTTCCACCGTGCTTGGTCCCTTATAACTTCGGACCGTTGGGTTCTTCGCACGGTGGAGAGGGGATATGCTCTCCAGTTTTCTTCGTTCCCCCCCTCCCACCCTCCGTCCCCGTCTCTCTTCAGGGACCCTTCTCACGAGCATCTCCTTACACAGGAGGTTTTTGCGCTCCTTTCTATGGGGTCTATAGAGGAGGTTCCATCAGAGTTAAGGGGCAGGGGGTTTTACTCCCGCTACTTCCTGATCCCCAAGACAAAAGGGGGTCTTCGACCCATTTTAGATTTACGTGGGCTCAACAAATTCATAGTAAAGTTGAAGTTCCGCATGGTCTCCTTGGGGACAATTATCCCTTCCCTGGATCCTGGAGACTGGTACGCCGCCCTCGACATGAAGGACGCATATTTTCATATAGCAATCTACCCTCCACACAGGCGCTTCCTTCAATTTGTAGTAAACAACGTACACTACCAATTTGCCGTCCTTCCCTTTGGCTTGTCCACGGCTCCAAGAGTGTTCACCAAATGTTTGGCCGTCGTGGCAGCATACCTTCGTCGACAAAGGATACAGGTGTTCCCGTATCTAGACGACTGGCTGGTGCGCGGCCACACCAGGGAGCAAGTTCAATCCCACGTCCAGATAACACTACAAACATTCCACGAGTTAAGCATCTTACTCAACAAAGAAAAGTCTACTCTGAAGCCAACCCAGAGAATAGAGTTTATCGGAGCAGTCTTAGACTCCAGACTTGCCCGCGGTCTTCTGCCAGACACTCGGTTTCAGACCATCGCAAACATCATCCACAGCCTCCAGGACTTCCCGATTACTGCGATAAGGAAGTGCCTCGGCCTGTTGGGACACATGGCCTCTTGCACTTACGTAACCAGGCATGCCAGGCTTCGGCTCCGCCCGCTTCAGGCCTGGGTGTCATCGGTGTACCATCCTTGTCAGGACAACCTGAACATGGTGGTCACGGTTCTGAATTCGGTCTTGATCTCTCTCAACTGGTGGCTGGACCACAAGTCGGTGTGCGAAGGAGTGCCGTTTCACACCCCACAACCCTCCCTGTACCTGGTCACGGACGCATCATCTCTCGGTTGGGGCGCTCACCTCGGGGAGCACCAAACTCAGGGCCTGTGGACCGTATCCCAATTAGCTCTGCACATCAATGTTCGAGAGCTGATGGCAGTGCGCCTAGCCTGTCAGGCGTTTCACGGTCTCCTACATGGCCGTTGCGTGTCAGTCCTCACAGACAACACCACGGCCACGTTCTACATCAACAAGCAAGGGGGAGCCCGGTCGTCTCTCCTATGCCAAGAGGCCATTCGCCTGTGGGAATTCACTCGATACATCTCATGGCATCATTCCTCCCTGGAGTCCAGAACGCTCTAGCGGACCGTCTAAGCAGATCCTTCCAAACGCACGAGTGGTCGATTCACCCAGATGTCATCCATTCCATCTTCCAGAGGTGGGGATTTCCCCAGATCGACCTATTCGCCTCACGCGCCAACAGGAAGTGCCACGTGTTCTGCTCCCTCCAGGGGCGATCTCCAGGCTCCCTGTCGGACGCTTTCCTGCTATCGTGGAAGGACCAGCTGTTCTACGCTTTCCCTCCATTTCCGCTGGTCCACAAGGTCCTGCTCAAGCTACGCAGAGACAAGACACGTATGATTCTAGTCGCTCCAGCTTCGCCAAGACAGCACTGGTACACCACGCTCCTGGAGCTATCGGTACAGACTCAGATTCCGCTTCCATTGTTCCTGGACTTGATCTCTCAGGACCACGGCCAACTCTGTCACCCCGACCTGCAATCGCTCCACCTTACAGCGTGGATGCTGCATGGCTGACTCGGGCGGAGCTACGATGCTCACATCCCGTGCAGCAGGTTCTGTTGGGCAGTAGGAAACCCTCTACACGGGCCACTTACTTGGCCAAATGGAAGCGCTTCTCCTGTTGGTGCGAGCAGCGGGCCACGCCCCCCTTGCAGGCGTCGATCCCACTCATACTTGAATATCTCCTATCCCTAAAACAGCAGGGTCTGGCGATATCTTCGGTCAGGGTGCACCTGGCTGCTATATCGGCGTTCCACCCAGGAGAACACGCTTCCTCGGTCTTCTCTAACCCGATGGTCGTCAGATTCCTCAAGGGCTTAGACCGCCTATACCCACAGCAATGTCAACCGGTTCCGGCGTGGGATCTTAACCTGGTTCTCTCCAAGCTCACAGGGCCCCCATTCGAGCCATTGGCTACCTGCTCACTCCTTTACCTATCTTGGAAGACAGCCTTCCTTGTAGCCATCACTTCAGCAAGGCGTGTTTCTGAAATCCGAGCGCTCACGTCCGAACCTCCATACACAGTCTTCCATAAAGACAAGGTGCAGCTTCGCCCCCACCCTGCCTTTCTTCCCAAGGTGGTATCAGCTTTTCATGTGAACCAGGATATACTTCTCCCGGTCTTCCATCCTAAGCCGCACGCCACGCGTCAAGACCAGCGTATGCACTCCTTGGACGTACACAGGGCCCTTGCTTTCTATATTGAGCGTACGAAGCCGTTTAGGAAGACGACGCAACTCTTTGTTGCAGTGGCTGACCGGATGAAAGGCCTACCGGTCTCCTCGCAACGTATTTCCTCTTGGATCACGTCCTGCATTCGTGCTTGCTACGACTTGGCCGGTGCCCCGACGCCGCGCCTCACCGCCCACTCCATGAGGGCCCAAGCCTCCTTGACTGCTTTCCTGGCTCATGTCCCGATCCATGACATTTGTAGAGTGGCGGTTTGGTCATCGGTTCACACCTTTGCCGCTCACTATGCGCTTGTACACCAGTCTAGAGACGATGCTGCATTTGGATCAGCGGTTCTGCACTCAGCGATGTCTCACTCCGACCCCACCGCCTAGGTAAGGCTTGGTAGTCACCTAATTGGAATCGATATGAGCAAGCACTCGAAGAAGAAAAAAAGGTTACTCACCTTTGTAACTGTTGTTCTTCGAGATGTGTTGCTCATATCCATTCCAAACCCGCCCTCCTTCCCCACTGTTGGAGTAGCCGGCAAGAAGGAACTGAGGGGGCGCTGGGTCGGCTGGGGTATATATCCAGCGCCATGAAGGCGCCACTCCAGGGGGCTCCCCAGCCGACCCACCGGGTGTAGCTAGGGTAGAAAATTCTCCAACAATCATGCACGCGGCACGCGCACACCTAATTGGAATGGATATGAGCAACACATCTCGAAGAACAACAGTTACAAAGGTGAGTAACCGTTTTTTCACAAGCAGTTAAAAATCTCTTTGAATAATGTGGTATTAAGCATTTATCGTAGTAGCTTTCAGTTGCAGTTGCTGCTATTCCTAAAAGTTTAAAACAAGTATTTTCATGGCAAAATGGAGAATTGTATTCCAAGAGAAACCTGGGAGTATTGACTTAGTGTTAATATAGTAAATGACTTGTCTTCCTTGAAGTGACCAACAAAATCAAATGTCAGTATGCAAATTTAGGTCTAACTTAATGTTCAAATTCTTTATAATTAACTTGCAAGTTTCTCTATATTAATCTGTCATCTAGCTCTGCATTTTGCCATTCTCTTTCACCAGTTACTTTCCTCTTCTCTTTATAGCAAGATTGTATTCAGTTTTTTAAAATTTGCTTAATGGTCATCCTCTAAGAAGAGTTTGATGGCTTTTCAGTTTATCATTGTCAGTTTGGGGGAAAAAGGAGCCAATGTAATAGTGGTCAAATAAAACTGTTAACTTGAATACAAAATGGTAATGCTTGGGTTTTGCTGCTTTCCCCATTCCACTGAGAAGTCCTACAGCAGGCTAGCTTGTCAAGATCAACTAGGGTTTTCCTTTGGATGCTTTTTCAGTGTACCAAATAAACTATGTATTTGGCACAAACACTGATGTAGGAAATATAGGGTAGACTATGTCTTAAAATCTGTTAATTATGGATTTCTTCTTCTTTTAATAAACCAGGTGTTAGAACCACAGAATGTTGATCCTTCTATGGTTCAGATGACCTTTCTAGATGATGTTGTTCACTCTTTGTTGAAAGGTGAAAATATTGGCATCACATCACGTCGCAGGTCTCGTTCCAACCAGAACAGCAACACAGCCCACGTAGATATACTTTCTCTTTTTACTTAAGTGATGTTTTGGTTTATTGTAAATGTTGAATATCTGTATTTAAACAGATTAATTAGGATCATGTTGGGTGAATTAATTATTTGATTACATTTAGGGGCATTATACACGTGCTCAAGCAAATAGTCCCAGACCAGCCATGAACTCCCAAACTGCAGCACCAAAACAGAACTCTCACCAGCACCATCAACAACGGAATGCTCGTCCAAATAAAAGGAAAGGCTCAGATAGCAGCATGCCTGATGAGGAAAAGATGAAGGAAGAAAAATATGATTATATAGGTCGAGGAGGTAGGAGCAGTTTTGAAAGGGGAGGGAGAGAAATTCTTAAAACTGTACCTGACTAAAAATACAATAATAATTTCTTTCTCCTCTACAGAAAATCCCAAAAGTAAAAATAAACACTTTATTAATAAAAGAAGAAAACCCGAAGAGGATGAAAAGAAACTAAGTATGAAAAGATTGCGGACAGACAATATCTCTGACTACTCTGAGAGCAGTGACTCAGAAAATTCAAATAAAAGATTAACAGATTCTTCATCAGAGCAAAATTCAGAGAATGAGTCGAAAAGAAAGAACACTTCAAACATAAATGGAGAAGAAGGAAAATCCCAGAGTAGTGAGAGGGTAGAGGAACAGACACTAATAGATAGGCAGTCTCCATGGGATGAAATACAAGCAGATAAAAATCATCAAGATGCAGAAAGACCGAAGTCAGCTGAATTAGACCTACAAGAAAAAAATTCACTCCATCCAGCAGAGCAGCTGAAATTTCATGGTCAGAGTGCCAGTGATGCAAATGTTCAAGAGTGCAATGTAGAAAATCAGCATACTATGGAATTGTTAACAAATGAGCAGTTTGTACCCAGGCCTCCTACACCAAAATGTGGTGTTGATGCAACTAATGAAAACAATTCTGATGAGGAGAGCCAGGAAAATGCTGCAAGTACCTTTGGTTTGCAAACACTTCAGAAAATAGTGTCTTGTGGCAGCAATTTAAAACATCAATTTACAAATGTAAATTTTCTAGAAGTAAGAAAACAAGAAACTGATCAGAGTTGGGTTAGCAATGTTGTCGGTAAAATGGATTTGATACAGTCTGGGATTATGAAAACGACAGTAAATGAACATTTAAATCCTGAAAAAGAAAAAGTTCAGCATGGCTCATTTGTGTCTTCATTAAATGTAGCTTCATTAGCTGAAGAGGGTAAACTACATAAACGAAGTCCAGCCCCTGATGCTATGAAGTCAAAATCTAGTACTTCAGTTGATCATCCTAAAACAAAGTCAAATTCTTCACCTGATGTTAAGCCTAAACTCACCCAATCTCCTGATACTGTGAAGTCAAAGGTTAGTTATCAGAACAGCCATGTTACTGGAGTATCAAGGTCAGCAAATAAAACTGAGCATGATATGCCTAGGTCTAGTTTTCATCCAGTTCCAGCTAGAGTTAGTGCTTTAGAAGCTACTAAAAGTCCTCTTATTATTGACAAGAATGAACATTTCACAGTATACAGGGATCCCACTCTTATTGGTCAAGAAACAGGAACTAATCACATTTCACCTTACTTACATCAGCATAATTATCCTCTTCATTCCTCATCCCACAGAACCTGTTTAAATCTGAACACCCACCATCCTGCATTAAGTGGTGCACCCCATCTATTAACTGGGTCTTCAAATCAGACTCCATTATCTGCTATTAACACTCATCCTCTTAGTACTGCATCTCACCATTCTGTTCATCACCCTCATCTACTTCCTGCAGTGTTACCTGGAGTGCCTACAGCTTCCTTATTAGGTGGCCATCCACGACTAGAGACTGCTCATGCCAGCAGCTTAAGCCATTTGGCATTAGCACACCAGCAGCAGCAGATGTTACAGCACCAATCTCCACATCTTCTTGGACAAGCTCATCCTTCTGCTTCATATAATCAGATAGGACTTTATCCAATTATTTGGCAGTATCCAAATGGAACACATGCTTACTCAGGACTTGGTCTACCCTCCTCTAAATGGGTCCATCCAGAAACTCCTGTTAATGCTGAGGCTTCTTTAAGAAGGGTAAGTGATTCTTCTTTCTTTATTATTACTTTTAATAGTACTTTAAGGTTACTGGCCTATGTGCAAGTATGCTGGGTTACAAAAATAATTGTTAGCCCATTTCCCAGAGGTTGTCCATTTTCCATGAAAATGTTTGTTGTTTTTTTCTTATACGCTCTTGGCAAAACTGCATAGAAGTATGAGTGTTCCGGTAAGATGACTGTTTCATAATGGACATGAACAGGGGGACCAAACTAAGATGGCATTGGCAACCTTAATTCTGGCCTTTTCTAGCTTGTGCCTGCTTGACTTTGTAATTTTAACTGACTTTTAACATAGCAGTTGGGGGGGGGGCGCAGGGGTTGTACATAACTTCCTACAGTTTTTAAAATACAAATTGAAGATATAAACATTTCATCATGTGGAACTATATTGGGTCATCAGTAAGGTTAGGACCTGTAGATCCACAGCACAAAACTTTACCACTTGAGTTAATGGTGTATCTGGTAGCAATTCACTATAGGGACCAGATACTAGAAGGACTTTAAACAATCTTAAATTAATCAAACTACCATAGAATCTCTATGCTTGAATAATGAGAGGCAGTAGGAATATAGTACTGGCCACCTGACCAGGATGGTGACGGTGACTGTGAAATGCTCAGGGAGATTAGAGAGGCTACAGAAACGTATAGTACCCCGAATCCATTTGGTTCCTCAGCCTGGCTGAGGAAACTTTTCCCAACAAAACTCTACAAACTGGGAGTCACCCTGGAGAGGGAAAGGGTCAAGTTTGAGGGATCTTGCTTTCAGGTCCCCAGAGGCAGTTCTCAGGGGAACCCTGCATGCAGACCTGGGAGTCACCAGCCCCTCACACAGCCAGTGTGGCTTTCCCTGGCTTGCTGCAGACTGTTCCAAAATGGCTTCTCGCCTCTCCTGAGCTCCCAGGGAATGGCATCTCATTACCCTATTAGTTGCAGAGCAGACTCTGAGTCTGCCCTTGGCTTCATCTCTCCCAGGGATAGTGTGCCCTGGATATAGTGTACTTGGACTTTCAGAAAGCCTTTGACAAGGTCCCACACCAAAGGCTCCTAGGCAAAGTAAGCAGTCATGGGATAAAAGGGAAGGAATAAATGGTCAGTTTTCACAGTGGAGAGAGGTAGATAGCGGAATCCCTCAAGGATCTGTACTGGGACCAGTGCCATTAAACATACTCATAAATGATCTGGAAAAGGAGGTAAACAGTGAGATGGCGAAGTTTGCAGATGATACAAAATTGCTCAAGAGAGTTGAGGCCAAAATTGACTGCAAAGAGTTACAAAGGTGTCTCACAAAACTGGGTGAATGGGCAGCAAAATAGCAGATTAAATTCAATATTGATCAGTGCAAAGTAATGCATATTCCCAACTATACATAAAAATGATGGGGTCTAAATTCGTTGGTACCACTCAAGAATGAGATCTTGGAGTCGTCATGGATAGTTCTCTGAAAACATCTGCTCAATGTGCAGCAGTAGTCAAAAACCATTAGGAAAAGGATAGATAATGAGACAGAAAATATCATAATACCGCTATATAAATCCATAGTATGCTATCTCCTTGAATACTCTGTGCAGTTCTGGTTGGTCCATTTCCAAAAAGATATTTTAGAGTTGGAAAAAGTACAGAGAAGGGCAGCAAAAATGATTAGGGGTATGAAACAGCTTCCATTTGAGGAAAGGGTAAAAAGACTGGGATTGTTCATCTTAGAACAGAGATGATTATGGGGCGGATATGCTAGAGGTCTGTAAAATCACGACAGGTGTGGCAAAAGAGAATAAGGAAATCTTATGTACACCTTCACATAACACAAGAACAAAAGGTCACCCAATGAAATTAATAGACAGCAGGTTTAAAACAAACAAAACGAAGTGCTTCTTCACACAACGCAGTCAGCCTGTGGAACTCACTGCCAGGGGATGTTGTGAAGGCCCAAAGTATAACTGGCGTCGAAAAAGAATTAGATAAGTTCATGGAGGATAGGTCCATCAATAGGGTGACCAGATGTCCCGATTTTATAAGGACAGTCCAGATATTTGGGGCTTTTTCTTACGTAGGTGCCTATTATTCCCCACCCTCTGTCCCGATTTTTTACACTTGCTATCTGGTCACCCTATCCATCAATGACTATTAGCCAAGATGGTCAGGGATGCAACCCCATGCTCTTGGTGTCTCTCAACCTGTCATTGCTAGAAGCTGGGACTCGATGAATCACTCAATAATTGTCCCATTCTGTTCATTGCTTCTGAAGCATCTGGCACTGGCTGCTGTTGGAAGACAGGATACTAGGCTAGATGGACCATTAGTCTGACCCAATATGGCCATTCTTATGTTCTTACATTGTTAAGGGGATAATACACTCATTTTGCCAGTGGATTTCACAGCTGTTTGGTAGATAGCAGAGGAATGTTGAGACTCAAGAAACTCTGGTTCAGTTCCGGGTTCTGTAGGGAAGTGTGCTCCAGTGGTTATAAACTCTTTGGCCTTTGTCCACCTGTGTTCCTCACTGTCCCCCTCTTTTCCTGTCCATGTACACCCCTGGCTTCTATCCCTCTTCCCCTTTGCTCCTATTGAGACACATCCCTTCCTCCTCATCTGCTCCTTACCACTTTGCATGTGAGTCAGACTGATTATTTCTTCTCCTTCATACTTCCTGAGTGCTAGCAGAGGAAGGATTGAGATGGTTTCAACAGCATCACTACTCAGTTCAGTGACTCATGCTACAGTGCCCCCTGGCAACCAGGTGTAGCAATTGCGTGAAAAGGCTTGCTCAGGAGCATGTTCAGTTCAGTTGAAACCTTTGGAGAGCAATGCTTCCAGTCTTTATCAAACTTCTGTTGAACAGACCGATTTTTAGAGGCTTATAATACAGTCTAATTTTGCTTTTCACAGGGATAGCAAAAGGCATGTCCCTAACACGAGGGCAACCTCCCCACCAAATTTTAAGTTCCTGCCTCACAACATGTAGGTGCTAGAGCAGGGGTTGGCAACCTTTCAGAAGTGGTGTGCCGAGTCTTCATTTATTCACTCTAATTTAAGGTTTCGCGTGCCAGTAATATATTTTAACATTTTTAGAAAGTCTCTTTCTATAAGTCTATAATATATAACTAAACTATTGTGACAAAGTTCCTCCTCTATCTTGGTGGGTCCTGCGCTTATTGGCGGATTTTCTTGCCTCAGAGATTCACCATGTGGGTTGGGGAACAGCCCAGAGACCTTCCCCTCTGGAAGCACCCACAGTCCAGGTCAATTGGGAGGTTTGGGGGGAACCCGGGCCCGCCCTCTACTCCGGGTTCCAGCCCAGTGCCCTGTGGACTGCAGCTGTCTATAGTGCCTCCTGTAACAGCTGCATGACAGCTACAACTCCCTGGGCTACTTCCCCATGGCCTCCTCCAAACACCTTCCTTAGTCTCACCACAGGACCTTCCTCCTGGTGTCTGATAACGCTTGTGCTCCTCAGTCCTCCAGCAGCACACCCTCTCACTCTCAGCTCCTTGCGTCTCTTGCTCCCAGCTCCTCTCACTCGCACCACAAACTGAAGTGAGCTCCTTTTTAAAGCCCAGGTGCCCTGATTAGCCTGCCTTAATTGATTCTAGCAGTTTCTTCTTAATTGGCTCCAGGTGTCCTAATTAGCCTGCCTGCCTTAACTGGTTCTAGCAGGTTCCTGATTACTCTATTGCAGCCCCTGCTCTGGTCACTCAGGGAACAGAAAACTACTCATCCAGTGACCAGTATATTTGCCCTCTACCAGACTCCTGTACCCCACTGGTCTGGGTCTGGCACACTATGCATCCGACGAAGTGGGTATTCACCCACGAAAGCTCATGCTGCAATATGTCTGTTAGTCTATAAGGTGCCACAGGACTCTTTGCAACTAAACTATTGTTGTATGTAAAGTAAATAAGGTTTTTAAAATGTTTAAGATGCTTCATTTAAAATTAAATTAAAATACAGAGCCCCCAGGACCAGTGGCCAGGACCCGGGCAGTGTGAGTGCCACTGAAAATCAGCTCGCGTGCCACCTTCAGCACACGTGCTATAGGTTGCCTACCCCTGTGCTAGAGCTTCCCAGTGATTGTGTAAGGATATTTTAACATGGGCAAAACATCTTCCTTTTTCTGACACACATTGTTAGAAATGGCTGAACCATTGTAGCCGAGCCTTTTTCCAAATAGTTCAGTCTGAGGCAGACACCTGGCTGGAAAATATCAAGTGATTAAAGTTTGGCCAAGTCATAAGCAGTTAAAAAATGGCCTCATGAGAGAAAGAAGTAGGCAATCTGAACTGTAGGTGTCCCTACCAGCTTCACCTATAATGAAGGTGTGGAAAAATAAACTCATTTCACTTAGGCCTCTGAAGTCTGTTGTTCTGCAAGTATTCAGTTTCTTAATTATATTGATATACAGCAATTGTTTTGTGCTGACTGTTGTCTTCTAGTTACAGCCCAAGCCAGTGTTCCCTCTAATTTTCCCCACCCATGCGCGGAATGAATTTTTTTATGTGCACCAATATGGAGGTGATGTGATGGGGTGGGGCCGGGGATGAGGGGCTCAGGGCTAGGGCAGACGGTTGGGTGCAGGGGGTGCGGGCTCCAGCTGGGGGTGCGGCCAGTGATGAAGGGTTTGGGGTGCAGTAGGGTGCTCTGGGGCTATGATGGAGAGAGAGGACTCCCCCAGCTCAGTCTCCACACAGCAGCACCTGGGCTTAGGAGTGGGGGAGGGGGCGCCTCTACCTGGCACGGCAGCTCCAGGACTCGGGCCACAAGATAGGGGCCCGGCCCTGGCAGGACCGGGCTGGGGGAAAGGTGCCATGGCAGGTTCGGGCTAGGGGAGGGGTGCCCCGGCCACAGAAGGTCCGGGCTGCAGCAGAATTTGGGGAGGGGCGCCGCGGCCGGTTTGGGTGCCCCGGCTGCGTCAGAGTTGGGGCTGGGAGAGGGGGTGCCCTGGCTGCGGCTGGGTTCGGGCCGCGCCTCCCCCGGTTGCAGCAGGTTGGGGGCTGGGCTAGGTTGTGGCCAGGGGAGGGGTGCTCCTCCCCCCGGCCAGGGCAGGTCCCCAGGCGGGTTCCCTGAGCGTCTGTGTGGTGCTAAATAGGCTGCTTCGCAACTGCGCAGCTTACAGGGAAATTAGGCCCCAGCAACCTTTTTTGATTTCCTCAAAAACTTTACTATGTTAAAGCATCTTTTGGGTTTCATAGTGAAGTGCTCAGAAGTCAGGAAGTGAGACTTAAGGTTTCACATGCAAATTTACTCCCTTGTGTGCTTTATGATACAATTGTTAATTACAACATCATAGACACTTCTGTCTCTAAGGTAACACGTCATCATTAATTTTACATAAGTTATCAACTTCATTTAAAACAGCCTACACTAGTTTTCAAATAAAGATTATCATAATGCATTCAAGCAAGGAGGTAGAGTTAAAATTGTATAGTCACACTTAAATTTTGTATTTCCTAACTTTTGAATACTTAGCTACGCAACCTTAAGATTTCCTTAACATAGTTTGTAGTTTTAATAGTACTGTACTAATTGTGTGATTGAGTTGTGTAAAGCAATTCGGCTAAATATAACAGGTTGCCTAGGCTAATCCATAGTTAATCATTTGTAGCAAGAAGAAAAATAGTAAGAAAAGGGAATGCTTATTCTTTGATTTGTTTTATATTTACAGTTGAAAGATATTCCCAAGAAATATTAAACCTTATTTATTTTTAAAGAAAATATTTGCACACTAATCATTCAACAAATTAATAATTGAACTTATACTCTATTAAATGCCAGTTGTTGTTTAAAGAGAGGCCCTGAGTTGAAATTGTAGAAGTAAAATGATCAAGCTAGGTATTTGAGAATCAAATCTATCTCAGAATACATGTGGAAAATGTAAACATTTTCATATGCTATAAACCAAGTCAATGGCATACTTAAATATCCCTACTCTATCCAAATATGCCTCAAAAACTTGGGGGAAAAAAAGGATATGATTTGTAGTGGGAAAGTATATAACTTACTCTCTGTTCGTTGGTAAGATTTTAAAAAGAGGTATGTTGATGATGCTGTGCTTGGGTTCCTGTGATAACTTTGAAGTCTGATTTTGTTGCTGTTAACAGAATACTCCCAGCCCTTGGTTACACCAACCCACCCCTGTGACCTCAGCTGACAGTCTTGGGTTACTGAGTCACATTCCTGTAAGACCATCCAGTGCAGATCCGCATCGGCCACTCAAATTGACAACACATTCTAGTCCACCATTGTCCAAAAATATAGTAGATCATCACAAAGAGTAAGTTCACCATTCTCTAAATCATTAAACTGATGTATAAGCTAATGTTTACAGTATGAGACTGTGAAGTTCAGTAGCTTGTGTTTTCATTTACCTTCATTCCAATTCACTTGTAAAAATGCATGACATGGCATATGTAAAAATGTGACAAAATATGCTCTCAAATAATAAGTAAAATTGTCAAAAGAGCTGAAGTGGCTTAGGTGCCTAAATCCCATTTTCAAACTGAGGCACATTGACTTTCAGTGGGACTTAAGTTCCTAAGTCACATAGAAGCGTTTGAAAATTTTACCCAGAATAAAGAAATTCATCAGCTTTATTTTGTGTTAATAGATAATTTTGTTTTTTGAGTTGAAGGATAGGTCCCTTAAATTCTGTTAGCATATTGTAGTATGTTTGTAACAAAATTTAATCTGTTTTAACTTTTTTCATACAGAGAATTGGAGAGGAAAGCATTTATTGAACCTTTACGTTCTGTTACAACTGTACCAGTGAAGACTGACCTGGAACATAGCAGAACACAGACAAAAGAGAGTCATTTGCACAGACATTTTGTGGACCCAATGTTGAGTCAATTGCAGAAGCCACCTCAAGAGACAGGAGAGCGACTAAGCAAATATAAAGAAGAACATAGACGGATACTTCAAGAGAGTATTGAAGTTGCTCCTTTTACTGCTAAGATCAAGGCACCTGAGGGTGAGAGAGAGAATTATTCTAGAGTAACGCCATTATCGTCTTCTAGCCCCAAAAGCTATGCAGTAAAACATGACAAAGAACCAGAGCGTTCTGTGTCAGAACTTTATAAAATCAAGCATTCAGCACCACAGAGTTTGCCGCAAAGTAACTATTTCACCACCTTGTCAAACAGTGTAGTGAATGAACCACCAAGGTCCTACCCATCTAAGGAAGTTTCAAGTTTGTATGTCGATAAACAGAATAGTTGTCCTTCAACAGCAGCTAATCCCCAGTCTCTCATTTCTTTTATTTCATCTCTTTCAAAACCTCCACCTTTGATTAAGCATCAACCAGAGGGTGAAGGTTCAGTAAGCAAGATAACAGAGCAACTTTCCCATCAAATGACATCTCACTCTGTAAATTCTTTTAGAAATGACTGCAGAAGCCCTACTCAGTTGTCAGTTTCATCTTCAAATACACTCCGAAGTATGCCTGCCTTACACAGAGCACCAGTGTTTCACCCTCCAGTTCATCAAAACCTGGAGAGAAAGGAAAGCAGCTATAGCAGCCTTTCACCTCCAACCCTAACGCCAGTGCAGCCAGTTAATGCTGGTGGCAAAACCCAAGAATTACAAAAACCACCAACTTTAGTACCTGAACCTAAGGAAGCGCAAACAATGTACAAGAGCACTTCTGAGCAGAATTTATCAGATATTTGGAAATCTAATAATGCCCCAAACAATGAAAAAGTTGAATGGCATGTTGAGCGAACCAGTGGAAAATCGCAATCCGCCACAGCATCCGTCATTGTACGTCCACCTTCTAGTACAAAATATGATAGTATGCCAGTAATGCAGTCAGCTTCCAAAGATCGAGTTAATGAAAGATCTTCAACTGGGACAAATCAAACAGATTGCCTAAAATCAGCGGAAGCCAGAGACACTGGAAGAATAATTCTGCCAAATATGAACTCAGACACTACACACACACATTATGAAAAGAACTTTCCGGCTGTCTCACAAGGCAGTATTCCCAGTTCTGTCACACCTACCACAACTATAATGTGCAGTACCAAAACAGATGTAACCACATCTGCAGCCACAACTACCAGTGTTTCAAGCTGGGGTAGTTCAGAAGTGACATATTCTTTATCAAACACAGTTTTGGCTTGCACACCACTGGAATGTACCTCCTCTAGAACAGTAAGTCAGGTAGTGGCACAGACACAAGAAAACAAGGTCAATACCACAGCTCCAGTTACACCAGCCAGTGGCAAGACAGGAAGTGCCATTCAGCCCAACTCTGGATTTTCTGGCCCAACTGATTTTATCCATTTGAAAAAGCACAAGGCAGCATTGGCTGCAGCTCAGTTTAAAAGTAGTAATGCCAGTGAAACTGAGTCCAATGCTGTGAAAAATCAGACATTTCCAGCCTCCATTTCCCTAGACAGTACTATCGTCTGCAATACAATAAACAAAGCCAACTGTGTAGGCAATGGGCAAGCTTCCCAGACAAGTCAGCCGAACTACCACACAAAACTGAAAAAGGCTTGGCTTACTAGACATTCAGAAGAAGATAAAAACACTAATAAAAAAGAGAATTCAGGGAACAATGTATCAGAAATTATTAAGCCATGTACTGTCAATTTAATAGCTTCTACATCTAGTGATTTACAAAATAACATAGAAAGTACAATCCGAGCAGATAAATTTGTGAAAGAAGATAAACACACAAGAAGAAAAACAAAAAGGACTTACGAATCTGGCTCTGAATGTGGAGACTCTGATGAAAGTGAGAGCAAGTCAGAGCAAAGGACTAAACGGCAGCCTAAGCCAACTTACAAAAAGAAACAAAATGATTTGCAAAAGAAAAAGGGTGATACAGAGGAAGAAGTAAAACCCAATGGTGTTCTTAGCAGGAGTGCCAAAGAAAGAAGCAAGATGAAGTTACAGAGCAGCAGTAACAGCAGTAAGTATATCAGTTGATCTGAATTAGAAAAGATAAGAAAATAGATGGACATTTGTGAATTACAATACTATTAATAAATGGAGGGTTTGTGTTATGATAGTACATGAATGAGAATAGCGCTTAAAGGGGCAGTGTCAGAGGTTGGTAGGGCTGCAGATTCACCAATTCCAACCCCATCTGTAATGTCTTAATTTGAGAAATTCATCTTTTATTATGTATATATGTATTAGCACAAACTATTTCTTGGTTTGAACATGCACATAAGCCTTTCAATTTAAAGTAAACAAACTGTTGTACACATGCTCTGTCATAAAGTGTCAACACCAGTATGTTTGCAGTCACGCTTGGGTCAGTCATAACAATTTTTAAAAATGAATAAAAACTTCAGCCCAAGACAATGTGAACATCTGTATTTTTGGGATGGTGGGCTTCCATTTGAGGGGTCATTTTTATTGCCAGACCTTATTTCTTCCTCTGACAAGAAGACTAAGGGCAGTTTCTTCAGGGCACTCTGTTGATGTGGCTTTACATTTGGGGTAAAAAAGTACTTTAGAGAGAAGTGTGAGAGAGCCCCTCCTCGGGTGCTGAGCATACTGCCTCTACTGCGGTACCACCTCTGCAATCTAACGGAATGAAGAATAAACTTGGAATTTGACTCGGATGGTGTGGTATTGTCACAGATACTGGATTGCGACTAAACTTTGCAGGAAATAGAAACTGGTCTAGAAGCAGGAAAGACCTTATTTAAGTAAAATGTTTGAAAGAAAATGTATCTTCTTATTGCTTACGAATGTCTAATATATTTCTTATTTAAGAAAAAAAATTGTCAGTTTCTTACAACATTGGTCTAGTGTGAAAGTCCCCCGTTAAATCACATTTCATAAGATTTTTATTAAGCTGGTACAAAGGATGGATTTTAATCTTTATCTGAATTTCTTGGCTTCTCAGTTTCACAACCTAGATTCTGTAATTGTTTGAGGTTTAATTTGTGTTAAGTGCTGCCAGTTCTGCAACCTGTAGGAGATACTCTGGACTGGATCAAGTGCTGGTACAGTATTTGGTCTGCTGCTTTTGTCTTTAATTTTAATCTTTTTACGAAGGGGAGGATCAAAGACAATGTAACTTTCAAGTTTTTTTCTAAATCTTACTCAATTTTTACTAATTCAGGACCTGAAGTTGAATCTCACATTTAGTCACACATTCAACTAGTGCTGGATGATCCTCCTACTGTAAGGAGATGATAACATTTATGGGTTTGGTGTAGAGGACAATCGTGTACTAATATAAGGACATGGATTAGATGGCTTAACAGGAGAGTCCTTTGGCATTTTATCTAGTATTTTATCTGCAAGATAACTGGGGACTTAAAGGATTACCTTCCCCTGTAGCACAGAGTATTATGCTTTAAAATATGGACATATTCCATAGCATCAGTTTCCTGTGATTTCAGGGGAGGGGAGGCTAAGCAATAGTAGTTCTTGTTCCTTCCTGTCATCATCTCCATCCTCCTCCTCATTGATCTTTCTAACAGATTAGTATTTGATATTAATATCTATCCATTTTGGGTACTTACATGGACTCTGTTACATTATTATCTGAGTCTTCACAGTCTTTAATGTATTTATTTCTGCAACAAGACTGTGAGGTGGGGAGTAGTATTATCCCTATTTTATAGATGGGGAACTGAGGCACAGAGACACTGTGACTTGTCAAAGTTTACAAGAAATCTGTAGGAAACAGAACTGAATCCAAGGGTAGGTCTACACTTACCCGGTAGTTCGGCGGCAAGCAAATCGAACTTCTGGGTTCGACTTATCGCGACTTGTCTGGACGCGATAAGTCGAACCCGGAAGTGCTCGCCGTCGACTGCGGTACTCCAGCTCGGCGAGAGGAGTACGCGAAGTCGACGGGGGAGCCTGCCTGCCGCGTCTGGACTGAGGTAAGTTCAAACTAAGGTACTTCGAACTTCAGCTACGTTATTCACGTAGCTGAAGTTGCGTACCTTAGTTCGAATTGGGGGGTTAGTGTAGACCTGCCCCAAGTTTCTGCAGTCCTATGTTAGCACCCTAACATTTGAACCATCCAGTATCTAATGTGCAAGTTTTGCCCAGCTCCACAGGATATGGACTTTCAGGAGTAAAGGCAGTTTGAACTGATAGATACCCCATCTCTTCGTGCAGATAAAACTAATTCAATTTTTAAACAGCGCTTGAATCCTAAAAAAAAAAAACATGCCAGAACTCACTTCTCCCTTGGAGCCTGCTGACGCTGCTATGGGTTCACTCACTCACGGGCAGCGAAGGAGGATTAGGATGAGGCACTATACCCCTGCCAGGACCCTTCATCCTATACAATGGCAAAGGGCACTCCCCTCCTTCTCAGCCTGGGGGGGGGAGGGGGGGGAGTGGTGCAGCTGCACTGATCATATAGGGGGTAGGGACAGGGTTGCTAAGAAGAGGGGGAAGCCTCCCTTCCACGCACCTAGCCAGCTCTTAGGAAAGGCCCAGCAGCTGCCACCTCTGCTCCTGGCCATGCTTGGGACAGCAGTGCAGGCAGCTCGCCACCCAGGACCTCACGCCTCATGGACCCCCCAGCACCTCCCAGTCTCCATGGAAGGCCCTGGTGCTGCACAGTATCCCTCAGCTGCCTACCCTCTTGTGGCAGGGTGCTCAGAGAAATGCTGTGGCCTGTCCTTTCAGCCTGCAGCACCAGGACTCTGGCATGGGCTCCCATGATGGGTAGGGATTCAGGTGCCCCAGCTGGAATCTTGTACTAGAGAGGGGTTCTCAGCCATGGGACTGCCCATGCTTCTGTCTCAGGCATGGCCAGGAGAGGAGGCAGTGGCTGCTGGATCTCCACTCAGAGCCAATCAAAAGTGTGTGGGGGAGGGGTGAGAGGGAAGCAGGCTGCCCCCCTCTTCATTGCACCCTTGTCCGAAATAGTGGAACACCATTCTATCTTCCCCCAAAAGTGCCAGAACACCGTTCCGGAGCACACCGGCACCAGAGCACTGCTTGTAAAAGTTATTAAAATGAAAGATTGGCCAAACAGCAGTGTATATTTAAATTGTGTTTCTACTTTGAAATGTGATTGTGAAAATTGCAGCATTATACTCAACAGATCTGCTCCCTGTGTGTATTCAGTTTCAGATCTGCTGAGTTAAATGATAAAAATAAGTTCTTATTGCTTTTTGCTCCTGTTAGCCTTGTAAAACCAACACATTTGAGAGTATGTGAGCTGGATTCTGTTCTTCCTTGTGCATAATTAACAAATTGTTTAAATTCCAGTTACTTTAAATAGAACTGCACTAAAGTAATCATATGTATTTAACTCTCCTTGTTATTGAATCCCATTACTGTCCTGAAATAATCATGTGTTGTGGCTGCACTTTTCTGTGGAATATCTACCAAAATGACATACCAAATACAAGAGAAAAGTACATTTGGTTTACATATGTGATATGTAAATCAGCAATAAAATGGTTAACAGCAGTTTTATCTACAGAACATTAGATTTGTAGCCAAATTTTTCAAACTTGGATGCTTAAAGTTAGGCACCAAATAAAAGTAGCTTCACTTTAGAAATGCTGAAGGTTTACTGTTCCTATTGAGTTCTACATATAGATAATTTGTAAATTTCTCTTGCCTTACGTTTTTGTTGTTTTTTCAGCTGGCATACCTCGTTCAGTATTAAAAGACTGGCGCAAAGTAAAGAAACTGAAGCAAACGGGAGAATCTTTTTTGCAGGATGACTCTTGCTCTGAAATAGGGCCCAATTTGCAGAAATGCAGAGAATGTAGACTCATTAGAAGTAAGAAAGGTGAAGAACCAACTCACTCCCCAGTATTTTGTAGATTTTATTACTTTCGTCGGTAAGTTCACTATTTTTTTTAAAAAGTTAATTTTTGGTTTAAAAAAACCCTTCCTTATAGTCATGTTTATATTTCTCAGTTCCTTTTTTGTACTGGCATTGTTGTAGGTTGAAAGAGGTAGGCTTTGTGTAAAACTGCAGCATTATACCAAAGACATCTGAACAACTAACCAGCCTTCCTGAGCTGGAAAAAAGATGCAGTAGTGTTTTTTTTTTTCCAGTCTAGCCTAGAGACAGAAATCATTAATCTATCCTTAAATCGGTGGGAAAGAGCCTTGAATTCACACACAAATCACTCAATTCTGGTAATACCCCTCAGGGTATGATTATGGGAGTTTCCCTAGACAACAGTCAGAATTTGACCCCTTCTTCTTACAATTGCCTTTGGCCTACCAATGCAGAAAAAGATTTCCCAGAATACACTGTACCATAATTGGTGCAATACAATGCTAGTGTGGAAGTAGAGCAAAACTAGGTGTTGACTTGTACAAGTGCAATACTTACCAATGTAGACTCATTCAATAGGAATTGAACACTCAGTTGCTGTTACACAGACTGATTTTGATTACTTCAGTGTTTGGCTTAAAATATTTTTCTGTACTAAAGTATACATACACAGCAATGACCTGCTTACTAAAAGTACTGCTGTGTTCTCCTTAGATTTGTTCTTTTTGGGAAAGAGAGTATTGGAGGTTAACTGAAAACATAGAACAGTTTTGCTACCATTTTAAAATTCAATCATTTAATTTTAAAAAAAAACTTTAATTTTAAATGTATTGTAGTATCAAATGGAGTTTATTTTCACTGTACCATAAACATGAGATCTGAATTTAAAATCAAGATTGCTTTACTTCTAAGAATCTTATCAGGCTTTACTGTAATAAAAATCAATGGATTCTTTTTGCTACCTGCTGATTAAGGTGGGGGTGGGGGATCATTTTTGATAGTGTAACAGTGGTCATAAATTACACTTCAGTTCTGAATGTAGGACATTGAGTTTTACTGATGCTGATACTATTAAAATACTTCATATATGTATCTGTTTATAAATAAACTAGTGTAAATTATTCTGTATTATAAGGGATTGTATTGTTCAACCGTACTGCTTTGATATAGGCTTACTGAGAGACCATTACAACTACTTGGAAAATATTTCAAATGTTTTTTTTAATTAAAATGATACAAAGTAGGACACCATACAAATTTTAGGCATTTCAAAGGTAAGAAATGAGCTGACCTGGTTGCCTAGAAGTAATGATCTGTGCTGCCATATAGAAACCAAAGTTCAGTTTTGAGATCCTTGTTCATTTGACTGGCAGGAGTGTTAATACACCTCTACCTCGATATAACGCTGTCCTTGGGAGCCAAAAAATCTTACCGCGTTATAGGTGAAACCGCATTATATCAAACTTGCTTTGATCCACCGGAGTGCGCAGCCTCGCCCCCCCCGGAGCACTGCTTTACCACGTTATATCCGAATTCGTGTTATATCGGGTCGTGTTATATCGGGGTAGAGGTGTATACAGAAAATAGGCACCTATTGAGTGATCACTGTCAGCCAGCCTCCGAGAATCAGAGAAATGAATTAGACCAAAACTTTGTTGGCAAAAAAAAGAGAGAAATGCCTTACATTAGCATCAGTTTATTAGGGCTGGTCCACACTAAGCCCCCAGTTCGAACTAAGATACGCAACTTCAGCTACGTGAATAACATAGCTGAAGTTGAAGTATCTTAGTTCGAACTTAAAGGTACTTACCGCGGGTCCACATGCAGCAGGCAGGCTCCCCCGTCGACTCCCCTACTCCTCTCGCGGAGCAGGATTACCGGCGTCGACGGCGAGCACTTCTGGGATCGATTTATCGCGTCTAGACAAGACGCGATAAATCGATCCCAGAAGATCGATTGCTTGCCGCCGAACCAGCGGGTAAGTATAGACGTACCCTTAATTTATGTGGTGATAAGTTTTAAAGGGAGAGTCATGTAAATTGGATCGAACAAGTGATTTACCTGAGCAGTTATTCTTTAACTTCAGAATTTCCTCATTATTTCTTCTTAAAACTGAACTTTGTAGCAACAGAATTTGTTCTACAGAAAACATGTTTTTCCTGTTTGTTTTAAAGTTAATGTTAGCCTTTTTTCAACTCTGGAGGACTTGTGTTGAGGTTTCTGGTTTAGGTCATGTGAAAATATGAATTTGGTTTCATCCAAGTCACTTAATCTACATCTTAAAATAACAATTCTGTTTCATACAATGATCAGTCTCCACTCTAGAGAGGAAACAGGATTGAAACAAAAGAGGCATTGAAGATCAAAAATGAAGGGGGTATTGACAAAACAGTGGAAGGAAGCTTGGACGAAGCCAGTACTATTAGTTCCTCACTTGATGGAACATCAGATTCACTTAAAAAAAAAAAGATGCGAGGGTGGGGACAGGGAGGAGGAAAGAAAGGGTATATGTGTTTGCTACTGCAAAGATTGAACCTGATTAACCTGGTCAGTATTCTTTTATAATAGCATTGCACAATATATGCAGTCTGCATGCAGACATGTTTGTTAAAATGTTTTTTAATAACAGCAAACAAAGCTTAGAGTGTGAAGTATAATGAGGTGTATCGTTAAACTATTTGTTTCCATTTTTTAGGTTGTCTTTTAGTAAAAATGGAGTGGTTAGGATAGATGGTTTCTCTTCTCCTGATCAATATGATGATGAAGCAATGAGTTTGTGGACACATGACAATTATGAAGATGATGAAGTGGACCTAGAAACTTCTAAGTACATTTTAGACATCATAGGTGATAAATTTTGTCAGCTAGTAACATCTGAGAAAACAGCCATGTCCTGGGTGAAGAAAGATGGTAAGGAAATCTTTATATTCTTTGTATTATTCTATAATTCTACACGAAAGATTATAGCTCAGGTTTTAGGCTTCTCTGTTTGAGCCTTCCATATATTCAATGTAGCTGCATGCTACAGCCTTTCATTGGCACTACTGTGCATTGTATGGAAATACAAGAATGCATTAAGAAAGGCTGTCTGTGTGTGCCACACATCCTGTTTAAGAGGGAATAATTATTTCTGTATTTTGCTACAGAAATTTGCTAGTTAGTATTTGTCATTGATTTTGTCTCTTATTTTGCAAAAATTCTTAACACAGAATTTTGCTTCATAATGCAGTCAAATTTGTGCATATTGAAGACTTGTGTATATAGGGTCACTTTTGGATTTTTTCTTTCTGTAATTGCTTCTGAGAGGAAAATTATGATTGGTATTTTTAGATGAACATTTATTTCTGTGCTACAGTTTACAGATGTTTGCCTTTAAATGTTGATACTTCTGTTCTGTTTATTTTGTGTTTCAGCCAAAATTGCCTGGAAGAGAGCAGTGAGAGGAGTCCGTGAGATGTGTGATGCATGTGAAGCCACACTGTTTAACATTCATTGGGTCTGCCAAAAATGTGGGTTTGTGGTCTGCTTAGATTGTTATAAGGCAAAGGAAAGGAAGAGTTCTAGAGGTCAGTTTATAATTTTATATGAACTAGACCATTCTCTGTGTTGTTTATTGTAACATGTTCTAGAATTGCTGCTCCAGAAGGTTCGGTGTCTTTCTGTAACCAGTAAATGCTATTCTTTTTGCGTAAAGCACAACTTTTTCCTATTTCTCAAAGCTTCCTCACCTTTGTCATGACAATATATAAAACCTATCCTTCCAAAGAGAAACTGTCACAGTTATGGAGCTAACTGACCCTCTACCCTTTTGTTTTCTCTGAATACATCCTCCCAGGTTTTAGACCTCTTGCCCTTACCTGTCTCAAGGTTGAATTTTGCAATTCTTCCTCTTTTATACTGGGACTCCCTGTGCTCCACTCTGTGTATGCTAACCACTTGTTACCATGAAGGCCTGTCTTGATTTGAGCACCTGCTTGAATCCTCTCTTTGGGAACCTCTGACCGTGATACAGACCAACAGCCTTCTTAAAATAAAATTATTTTATGTAGTACAGTATACTCCTGATTTTCCAAAACCCTATTATCTGAACCTCCACATTATTAAAATCCCTTCTTTATCCCCCAGCAATGCCAGTGTGAATAATAGAGCAGAGACCCCTGGAAGCAGGAGAGGCCACCCAGCTGCTGAATGGCTCCTGTGATAGTGCAGGGAGCCCTCTGCAGTCCTACCATCACGGGAGTGAGTGAGTGGGGCACTGACAGAAAAGCTGCAGAGGGCTACCTGCACTGCTGCAGGGCCAGTGACACCCGATCCCAGCAGGCACAAGGTGCAGGGAAGACTGTGGTCCTGGTGGGGCACAGCAGAGTCCTGACCAAGGGTCTCTGCCTCACTAGGACTGCAGCCTCCTCCTGGACCTTGTGCCTTCAATAATTGAAAGAGCAGCAGCACAGGAAGCCCTCTGACCCCCTGCTGTCAGGGGAATGAGTGAGCAGGGCTTTGACAGCAGAGCTGCAGAGAGGTTTCTCTGCACTGCTTCTCCTGCCCTCTCAATTATGTAAATAAAATCCATCCCTCTTTCCCCCCATGCTATTCGAATAATCGGGAGTACACTGCAGTTGGAACAAAGCATTAGAGGAATAAGGATTTTAAAACACAGCCTGCACTCATACTTAGTTTCATCTTATTTCATCATACGTTTTGCTACAAACTAAGCTAGGCTTTCCTATTAAGTTACAGCAAGAGAACAGAACCAACTCACATTCTCTTAGTCCTGGCCTAGCCTAAAACTTAGGTCCATCTAACCTATGTCACTCAAGGTTGTGAAAAATTCAGACCCCTGAGAGATGTAGTTAAGCCAACCTAAGCCCCAATGTAGACAGTGCTAAGTTGACATAGGAATTCTTCCATCAACCTAGCTACTGCCTTTTGGAGAGGTGGATTTACTACAGCAACAGAAGAACCCTTCCCACTGCTGTAGTGTGTACGCTGCTGCAGTGCCACTGTAGCATTTCTAATGTAGACATAACTAGAAAATCAAGAACCTATTGTTAACCACCATGGTCATAAATGGTGATTGGGCTAGAGCAGTGGTTCTCAGACTTTTGTACTGGTGACCCCTTTCACACAGCAAGCTTCTGAGTGAGACACCCATTATACATTAAAAACACTTTTTTATATGTTTAACACCATTATAATTGCTGGAGGCAAAGCAGGGTTTGGGGTGGAGGCTGACAGCTCGCGACCCCCATGTAATAACCTCGTGACCCTCTGAGGGGTCCCGACCCCCAGTTTGAGAACCCCTGGGCTAGAGGCATTAAGGCAACTGCCTCTGGCATTGTTTCCTAAATACCCTTAAGGAGGAAGCTGTTAGGCAGCTGTTAGAAACGGCTTCCTCCTCCTTTCCCAAGGTGGGCAGACAAACTCCTGGGTGAAATACCATACGAGTTGACAGATACAATATTTATTATTAATAGAGCACACCTACATTTGTGTCACCAACTTATTTTCACCTATCAGCATATCATTTAAAAATAAATAATATCAGAATTTCTGTAAGACAATGTCTGCAATGGCAGTAAATACTGAAAAACTTGCTTACACTCAGTTCCTTGATACAGGGTGAGAGGGCTTCCTCCTCTGCCCTGGTAATGAGATGCTTCCAAAGTTCTTCATCAAAGTCCATGTCACTTCTGCTATTAGTAAAAGGAAAGTAGTTGTAACTGTTACAAATGAATCTGATATAGTAAGGTTTCTCTGAAAACAGCTGTGTTTGAAAAACAGTAGATAGGTTGGCGGTTTTGTTTCCTGATCTGTCTAAACTACTATGCTGCCATTTTAAATGCTATTACTCCAAGTAATGAGTAATATCGTAGCATTGATGATACTTTTGATAGCACCACTGATTGTCTGTTGCTCTGGTATTACTTGTGATATTACTTTTATTTGTAGTATATTAATATTTTTCCAGTGTTCTTGTTTCAAGATGTAGACCTAGTTACTAAAAATGGTGAGTATTTTATGCAAAATCGCAAGGATAGTGGTGATGATGGTCATTCATGTATTCATAAATGGTCCTTGTACTTTCCGGACAGATAAAGATGTGTTCCTTTCTTCAAACAGTTTACAATTTAAGTGACAAATTATGACAGACAATGGGGTTAGGGGAGAGGGAGGAAAAGGATTACAATAGTATCATGTAGCTACTGAAGCACATATGCACATATCTTCCAAATATTTTTGCTAATAAATTCTGAAAGAAATCTCAGATTAGGAAATTTAAGTAGAGAAGGTTATATATTTTTCTCCTAAGAGTTTAAAAGGATCTTGTACAACTGCATTGCTTAACCAGCTAGAATTAGTGCTTCAGATATTATGAATATTTATTTATAAACTCCCGTGTGTGTATTGATAAATGTTCCCCCCACCCCCACCCCCCAAAAAAACCATCAAGGAGAGTCAGGGGGCATTGCTCCTCTTTGTAATGAATTACTGTAGGTGCTTCTCACAAGCCCTTCTTAGCTGTCCAGGCCTCCGTGTATGTGCATATTGTCTGACTTGGCTTGGGCCTTTGTGAATTGTTAGAAACATCATGGAAGTTGGGTAAACTATGTTAAAACAGTCTTTAAAGTACACATTTTAGACATCCAGGGAAAGTCTAGAAAAAGTCTCAAAGTTTAAAAAGCAATATACAGAAGCAGGCTTCTTTCCAGTCTTGATAGCAGTGGGGAATTTTTCTCTCTGGTTATCATATTGTCCTTCAATATATGCTAAAATAGAAGTATGCTGGCTTCTCTCTATAGTTTAATTTCTGGTGATACATGGTGTGCTGCTTATGTACTGTACCTATGCTCTGGCACCACCAAGAACTTTCAGCAACACACGTTTTGGTCCAAATGATGCCACTTCATATTACATTTATTTTTCCTGGAACCACTGCTTGTTTTTACAGTTGCTGAATGTAATGGAGAATGATATGTTGGTTTTGGGCAGCCTTGCCACCAATGTCAGAGATTTAAATGTTCAGTTATTTAAGTCAGTGATTTTTTTTTTTTTCCATTTCACTGCACAGACAAAAGTCCATCCCATCACCATTTCTTAGGTCTATCCTGACACCATCAAGCATAGTTGCCAAGTATTGTGACATTGCATGAAAATTATTTAATTAGCTCAGTTGCATTTTTGCAAACGACTTGCATTTAACCGGTTGGCTGGACAGCTCTAGTGAGTGAAGTCCTGTTGTATCCACAGCACAGCCCTCACACCATTCCTAAGCCTGGTTATGAAGGGGGGACTTCCTCTAAGAGTAACTGGTAGTTCAGTTTCCATGGCCCATGCAGTTCTTGACCTTCCATTAACCAAAATACAAACACTAAAAATACTAACAATAAATCAAATATTAACACAACATCCAAATTCACTTCTAAGTACTGTACAGTGTTTTGCAATAAAAATCATTTCAACATTTGCAGTTATTCCACACTAATTTAAAAGGGGCGGGGTGTGTGTGTGTGTGTGTATGTGTATATGTATATATGTGTGTGTGTATGTGTATATGTATATATGTGTGTGTGTATGTGTATATGTATATATGTGTGTGTGTATGTGTATATGTATATATATGTGTGTGTATGTGTATATGTATATATATGTATATAAAATTTTCCCTCTTACATAGGTCAGCAGCAGGGTTTGAACCCACAACAGTCAGTTCCGCAGCTCAGACCTTTTCTGATTTAGTTATAGGAGTAATTTGTGATTGAAACAGGCAGTTGTCTTTTATGTGGACAATCTTGCAAAGGGAGACATGGCAAACTGTTTGCCAGGGGGTTATGCAACTATTTGGGAGATGACACTGGAATGTTAGGTATCAGGATTCCTGGGTTGTATTCCTGGCTCTGGGAGCAAACCATGGTCTACAGCAGGGGTAGGCAACCCATGGCACGCGTGCCAAAGGCGGCACGCAAGCTGATTTTCAGTGGCACTCACACTGCCCGGGTCCTGGCCACCGGTCCGGAGAGCTCTGCATTTTAATTTAATTTTAAATGAAGAATCTTAAACATTTTAAAAACCTTATTTACTTTACATACAACAATAGTTTAGTTATATATTATAGACTTCTAGAAAGAGACCTTCTAAAAACGTTAAAATTTATTACTTGCACGTGAAACCTTAAATTAGAGTGAATAAATGAAGACTCGGCACACCACTTCTGAAAGGTTGCCGACCCCGGTCTACAGCCTGCATAACCAAACATACATTTTAGTTTTAGAATTGTCCAGAATGTGCTATATTTGTCAGCATTTTATTTTTTGAGAACACTGTTTGAACATTTACTAGTTCTGCAACTTATGAGTAATTGTTCTGTTGTACAATATCTATTAAACGTGTGCAAAATTAAAGACTATGAAAATACACAATTATGAAGCTGTCTTTACACATACAGCTATATAAAATGAAAGAGATGATTTAGTTATATTTTTAACTTTGCTGTCAGGCACTTTAGGCATAATACTTAGTATTGTACTATGATCAGGAATAACCTCCAGTTCTGTCATTAGCTCAGCACAGCCCCCTGTATCCACGGGATGCTCTGTTGACTTCATTGGGGCTCGAGCTGTCCACCCACACAGAGCTCATTGGGGTGCAGATTAGAACTGATATACAAATGTTGCTAGATATCAGTAGGGGAAGGCTTTCCCTAATTCTAGTTTCTATGCATTCTTCAAAAAGTCAGTTACAAAATGTACATGTAATATGCTAATAATAAAATTTGAGTAAATGTTTTGAGTCCTGTTGTACGATAGTGGTATTTTGTTCTTGGTATATGACACCTACATGATTGTTTTAAAATTGTATACTTTAAAGTTGTCCTATAAAGTGATTTACAAAATTCTTTCACTTGTAAGAATATATGCTTAATGTTTCTAAGATCCAGGAAAAGAGAGGTATTTGGTGCATTATAAATTTTATAATGTAAGGAAAATATGCTTTAAATGTGCTGAACATGTCTCTTAGCCTGCCTATTTGAGGCATGCAACATATATTGCTATAGCTGAGCAAAATTGAAAATAGATTTGAAGATTGCAGCCATTAAAGATAGGTAGCATGGTACAGTAGATGGAATACCAAACTGGATTCCATTCCCATCTCTGCCCAAGGTAACAGAGCAGATCAGAGTCAAGTCACTTCTCTGACTTGGCTTCTTTTTCTTCTTCCACCCTTTGTCTTTGACTTAATATGTGTTTGTACAGTGCCTAGCTAAAAGGGCCCCCCATCAGTAGGGCCTCTATGTGCTACTGTAACAGTAGAGATTTTGACAATACAAGCTGTTCTCCACTCATCTTTCTATACTATGTTAGGAATTGTTCAGTGAGATAACTTTAATTGCCTAAATGGCAACTGTATGATGGATTTTTACTCAGGCAAAAATAACAGATCTAAATATAATAAAATGAATAAGCTTTGAAACTTGGACAAGGATCTATGTTGTGGATGCTACTGTCTTCGCTTCTGTTTTTATTAAAAATCCCATTCTGATTGTCTTCTCTGTCAAACTGTTAGAAACAAAATGTTTGTCATACAAAATACCAGTATAGAACCTCAGAGGAGTGTAGGTGTAGAGACTTCTAAACAATGGATTGGGAATATCTGTGAATTATGATTTAAGTAATAAAGCCACAAGTGAAATAAAATAACTGGGAATGTTGTTATTTTACAGATAAAGAATTATATGCTTGGATGAAATGTGTGAAAGGACAGCCTCATGATCACAAGCATTTGATGCCAACTCAGATTATTCCAGGCTCTGGTATGATCACACAAAAACAATTTATTCATCATTTATTTCTGTGTGGAAAGACCACATTAATTTTAAATAGAAGTTCTAGTAATTTCTGATATGACTTTTCAAAGCTACCTGTAGCATAATATATCTATACCAAATAAGTGAGGAGAACAGAGTAGGGAGAGGTGCAGAGGAACATGGAGGACAGGACGGAGGTGAGAATTGGTGGATGTGTATGCAGGGAAATATAGAGGACAGGGAGGCGGGGAAGGGGAGAAAGTAGGGTTTTCACTTTGCCTGCTTTATGCTGCTCCAGAGTAGTCTAAAGCAGTCAGAATGTACTAGTAAATCTGACCATAAACGTTAAAATTAAAAAAAATATTGTGTTGACATTATATGCTTTCCAATAATAGAAGCATTACATGGTAACATTCATTTTGGGATTCTAGTTTATTTTTCATGAGTGAAATTATTAATAAACTTTTTAAAAAGTAGAACATTTTCAGATAGTGAAACTATTGTGGTGCAGTTTAGGTTGAAAGTATGAATGTGTAATTTAGGGTAAAAAGAACTAAAAGAATGTTTCAATTATCCCCAAAACAAGCATTGTAAACCCCAAAAATTCAGACTTTAACTTAAAAGAAATCGAAACATTTAGGTATGGAATACCTAATACAGTTGGGGCACCTAAAGAACCTTAACTCAGCCCTTTAGTGATACCATAAGGGGAAAAAAATTAAAAATCAAATGTGTCTTTAAACAGTTTAAGTAAAACTCATTCTAAATGGGACAACAAACACATAATAACAGGGCCGCCCAGAGGGGGGGCAATTTGCCCCAGGCCCCGCAGGGGCCCCCACGAGTATGTCGGAGGCTCCCCCTGCCTCCGTCTTCCCCCATCCCCCGGCGTCTCCTGGTAAGGGGGCGTGGCTGCGAGCTGTGGCCGAGCGGCGGGAACTCAGGCCCTGCTGGAGACACCACGCCGCTGCAGCGCTGTCCGGGGCCGCTCCTGGACGCAGCGCGCTGAGGCTCCGGGAGAGGGGGTAAGCGGCATGGTAAGGGGCCGGGGCTGGGCATCCCCCGACCCCATCCCCCACAGACCTGACCCCCAGCTCCGAGCCCAGCCCCTCTGAGCCGGACACCCCCCCGACCCCATCCCCCACAGCCCTGACCCCCAGCTCCGAGCCCAGCCCCTCTGAGCCGGGCACCCCCCCCCCGGCCCCATTCCCCCCCCCCCCCCGCCCTGACCCCAGCCCCTCTGAGCCGGACACCCCCCCCCCCCCGGCCCCATCCCTCCCCACAGCCCTGACCCCCAGCTCTGAGCCCAGCCCCTCTGAGCCGGACACCCCCCGCGACCCCATCCTCCCCACAGCCCTGAGCCCAGCCCCTGTGAGCCGGACACCCCCCTGACCCCATCCCCCTCACAGCCCTGACCCCCAGCTCCGAGCCCAGCCCCTCTGAGCCGGGCACCCTCCCCCCCCCCCCCCCGACCTCATCCCCCCCACAACCCAGACCCCCAGCTCCGAGCCCAGCCCCTCTGAGCCGGACACCCCCCTGACCCCATCTCCCCACAGCCCTGAGCCCAGCCCCTGTGAGCCGGGCACCCCCCAACCCAGAGCCCAGCTCCCCACCCAGCCCTGGGCAACAGTAGCACCACCCCTAGGCAGCGACAGCCCATTGGCACCAACCATCACCATCACCCAGCAACAGCCCATTATGTAATTGCAAATGTATACATACCATTAAAGCATTTAATGTTTTTAAATAATGTATTTAGTGTGTTTTCGAATTATTACAAATTAATTGTTGAATATATTTCACTAGTTATTTTTTACATTTCCAAATGTAACTATAGTATTCCATGTTACTATAGTATTGCAACTTTTTTTTATGGAAGGGGCCCCCGAAATTGCTTTGCCCCAGGCCCCGTGAATCCTCTGGGCGGCCCTGCATCATAAATATAATTTTATGGCTATTGCTTGGTATTATTTCAGGGGAAAGTTAAGGCATCCAAGCAAACTTCACAAATTTAGATTTCTAACTCTCAAACACATAAACGCCATACCAAAATTGGGTTAAAAATATTTAAGTTGCCAAATGAAGCACTCATCTCAGAAAATGCCAACGTTAAGACTGCCTACATATCATCAGTTCTGTCCCCTTGTGCACATCCATTATTATGTAGTGTTTTAAATAGGGATGTAAAATATTAAATGGTTAAATAGTTAACTGATAAGTATTAGTCTTATCGTTAACCCTCCCTCGTTCACCCACCTCCTTCCGGCTGATGATCAGCTGGTAGAAGACCTTGCTGGGGGCCAGGGCCTGCGTGCGGATCTTGAACAGGTTCTCTTGCAGCAGAGACTCCATTTTGGGATGCTGGTAAGAGGTGACTGTAGGGGTGGGCATCACGTTTTTTGTCAAGACGTGTCTCCACACAGAACCAAGTGGGGATCGTGCAGAAAAATATAATTAAATACTGTATCTTAAAGCTTGTACAAGAGGCAGAATTAAGACTAAGAGGACAATCTTAACTTTGTTGTTTCTTTATTTATGAGTGCTTAAGAATCTTTTGAGCTTTTGGTATGGAATATAAATAGTTTTATAACACCATCACACTTTTGTAAAGAGGATCACAAAATAAATTTACATTGTTCATGAAAGAATTGTTAATGGTTTTCTTTATTCCTACTTTAACTTATAGTTCTGACAGATCTTCTAGATGCAATGCACAGTCTTAGAGAGAAATTTGAGATTAAATCCTACTGTCAGTGTACCAGCAACCAGAGCATGCAAACTGGGAAGTTCCCTGCAATGAATGGTGTCTCTCAGGTGAGTCTATAATATATTTAAGTTCGAAGTTTAGTGTTTAGACATGTTGATATTTGTTTATTTTTTAAAAAATATTTGAATAATATCAATAAATCAACTTTTTCATTAATTTTATATAATTGTAGTCTGTGTAATTAATATATTGGCAAATTATCATCGTTGCTACTTTTTTGCTCATATTAAAACAAAGTACTATATTTAAAAATAAAATTATTCTGCTCTATAGGTTTTACAGAATGTCCTTAATCACAGTAATAAAATTTCTCTGTGCATGCCTGAGTCTCAGCAGCCGAATACCCCTCAAAAGTCTGAGACAAATGGCAATACAAGTCCAGGGAGTGATGTAAGCGCAGACAGCAAGTTAACTCCACCAGAATCCCAGTCACCACTGCATTGGTTAGCTGATCTAGCAGAGCAAAAAGCCAGAGAGGAAAAGAAAGGTAAATATTAGAGATGCTAATGGTAAGTGCGTGGTTTTGGGTGCTCCAGGAATTTCTGTTGAACTCACTATAAAAAAAATTCTGTATTGGGTTTGAATTGTCATAAATAATTAAAATGTCACATTCCCTAATCTTATAAACTCAGTGCTGCCTTCTAGGGGCATCAGAACTGGTTATCAATTAATTATTTGTTGAATATAACAGAGAAGCCACTAGTGGAATGCATGTGTAATGTGTTAGTGTTCCCAGCCTCTCTCAGCTACAGCATCTCTCATTTGTGACAGGTGCACACTCAGCTACATGTCTGAGATGTTGAGGAAGGCCTTTTCATGGTACACTGTTTGACTGCATTTTGAAGGATCTAATTCATCCTCTGGTGTGTTTTCAGGTGAATAAAGCACTAGTGCTACAGTATATTACCACCACTATGAAATGAGGGATGCCAGTGTTCGAATTTCTGTATCATGACACAATCATGTAAATATCAAAAATATTTTTTATTTTAGAAAATAAAGAATGTCCTCCTGGAAAACATACTAAAGAAGAGAGAGACCAAGACAGTTCAGAGTCTCTAAATTGTAAAACATCTCCTCCTGTGCCCCAGAACAATGAACAGGGCTCAACCTTACGAGACCTACTGACTACAACAGCTGGAAAACTGCGTCTGGGCTCTACAGATGCTGGCATTGCTTTTGCTCCAGTTTACTCTACAGGAACAACAGTGAGTGTATTACCAGAATGCATGGGGTTTTGAAAATTCACACAACTTGTTTTGGTACATTTTAATTAGAACAGCCTAATGACTCTTGCTTTGAATGTTAATTTATAATTAAATATGTAAGTAAACATCACTAAAGCTTCCCTGAAAGAAAGGTAACGTGTATGTATAGTGATGATTGATACATATTGTAAATAATTTGGACATTGATTTAGATTAAACATTGTCATTTTAACTGCAGTTCCCTGATTCCAGATGATTATTTCAGTAAACATTTCTGTGGGTGCAGTATATTAGTATATAGTTTTTATTTATATTTAATATTTCTGACATTCTGTTGAAGAAGGTAAATCTGAAATTTCCTATTAAACTATTTTTGTTTTTCCACAAGGGTGGCAAAGGTGGAAGGACTATGCCAAACATTCTTGATGACATAATTGCTTCAGTTGTAGAAAACAAGATTCCACCAAATAGACCACCAAAGATAAATGTAAAATCTGAACTGAAGGATGGGCCAAAAGATGGTCAAAAGTCTATTCTGGATGATTGCAGTAAATTCTACAGCGATATTCCACATTCATGGATCTGTGATAAGCACATTTTGTGGCTCAAAGATCATAAAAACAGCAGCAACTGGAAGCTCTTTAAAGAGTGCTGGAAACAAGAGAAGGTACGTATCGAAATGCAGTTCTATTATGAAAAGTGACTCTAGGGGTACGTCTTCACTTACATCCGGGTCCGGATGTAAGCAATCGATTTTCTGAGTTCGATTTATCGCGTCTGGTTAAGACGCGATAAATCGATCCCGGATCGATCCCGGAAGTGCCCCGGATCGATCCCGGAAGTGCTCGCCTTCGACGCTGGTACTCCAGCTCGGCGAGCGGAGTACGCAGCATCGACGGGGGAGCCTTCCTGCCGCGTCTGGACCGCGGTAACTTCGGACTAAGGTACTTCGAATTCAGCTACGTTATTAACGTAGCTGAATTTGCGTACCTTAGTCCGAAGTGGGGGGGTTAGTGTAGACCAGCCTTAGGTATAGGATTCCATGCTTGTGTGTCTGAGACTTTCAGATCCATTCTGCTCAGTTTACAAGTAAAATGATGGTATTTCAAACTTTCAACTGTATTAGGTCAGCAGTGCTAACAGGAGTAAAATGTAGTAAAACCTAATTAGTCAGTAAAGTGAACAGGTATTTTCATCATATTATTATTATTATTTCACCATCAGCAGTAGTTTCTCCCTCCATCACCAACACAAACTCCCCCTAATTCAATAGCATGACCTTTAGAACTTAACCTCCCAAGATTGGTAGGGTGGTATTTTTTTGTTTTGGTTTTTTTTTTTGGTAAAAGTAGATCATTAGAAATAAATAAATTTAACATCTAAGGATGTAAAGACAACTGGAAGAAGTCTGAATGCACATCTTTCGTTCACCCTTGGAAAATACAGAATATATATGTACTGAAAGTAGAGTTTAAAATAAAAATGTAATTACTTGAGTTTTTTTCCCATAAAGATTATAAGATACACCTCTACCTCGATATAACGCTGTCCTCGGGAGCCAAAAAATCTTACCGTGTTATAGGTGAAACCGCGTTATATCGAACTTGCTTTGATCCACCGGAGTGCGCAGCCCCGCCCGCCCGGAGCACTGTTTTACCGCGTTATATCCAAATTTGTGTTATATTGGGTCGCGTTATATTGGGGTAGAGGTGTATATTCATAGATTATTTGGATCCAGTGATGCAGACTGTTCAAATGATGTTGGATAACTGGAGAAATTCTAGACTTCTTATTTACACAAGTGTAGAGAAATATGGGTTAAAAATAGTCCAAAGTTACAGTTTTAATTTAAGTTTTTCCATTTATTATTCTCCCTAAAATTAGATAATAGAAAGAAAAATCAGATTTTACTTGGCAGTAGGTGCTGTGGGAGAGAAACAGCATATTAAACAAGCTACTCTTCATAATTATAATAATAATAGAAGATGGAATTAAATTAGCCACCCTAACTGTATACGTTACTAACAGGCATTTGCAGTTACAGAAGAAACTGGGATGGGGGAATGAAAATAATCCAGACTGATTGAGAATAGAAAATGAGACTGTTTAAAGAAAAGAAAAAAGCATAGATACAACATCGGACAGAACTTGATGTGTTCATGTTTGAAATGGTTTTTCACAACAGTAAGGGTTGGAAATGCAATTTTTATTTAAACGGAAACTTAAGTTCTAGTTATTGAAAGCTAAAGTAAATTGAAAGCTCAAAATCTAGAGGAACTGAGCGATAACACTCCCCATGCACTGGGGAAAATTTCTTATTGTTAGAGACCAGCCAAATTTATTTAATAGGTTATTTAATAAATTTAAGTATTGTGTTCCTTTTGGTGGTTTTGTTGTATCAATCAAAACAGAAGTTTGTCTCACTGGTCTGCCACATTTACTAGCTTGTGAGGTTGTATAAGCAGAAAATGTAAATACATATGCTAAGAAGCACTAAATGTGTAAGCAAAAAACTTCAGAATGACTTGAGCTCATCAGTATTGTGTGTTCTTCTTTGAGTGCTTGCTCATGTCAATTCCATTTAAGGCCCACGTGCACAGTTGTTAGAGATTTCTGCCTTAGTGGTATCTGTAGGGTCGGCTGTGGTGCCCTCTGGAGTGACACTCCCATGCGGTGGTATATCAGGCACCGCCAGCCCTGCACCCTCTCAGTTCCTTCTTACCACCCGTGACAGTTGGTTGGAGTGCCTTGTCTTGCATCGCAAGAGCAGTAGCGTTTTTTCCTCATAGACTTCGTTTTGTTCGTTGTTGTATATAGTTCATAGTAGTTAGTCATAATGTTAAGTTAGTAGAGTCACGCCAGGTGACTGAAGCCGCTCCATCCCTGGCACCAAAGGGTAAGCCCAACAGGGTGCAACAGCATAGATTGGTGGAACACCCCTGGTCACCAGACCGCAGGCCTCTTTCGCCGTGACCTTGGGCACCGCACCCCAGCTCTCCGGCCAGGAGGCCTAGGTTCCCGAGGACTCCGAACTCGAGGCACCATTCCCCGTACCGACAGTACCGGTGAACATCTGTCCACAGGTCACCAAGGCGCCGGTGACCCCCTCTCAGGTGATCTCCTTGACGTTGGTCGCCGTCCTGGAGGGGTCGTTCAGGATCTCAGCACCGGTCTCGTTCGCCCCAGTACCGTTCCTCGGGCAGGTGGCGCCACTCACCATCGCCCCGCCGATCGCCGAGCAGGGTCAGTAGACCAATTCAGGTGTCAACAGCCCTGCTGTGGTTGCTGGAGGGGCACTGGTCAGGGTCGGACCATGACTTCAGCCCATCGCCGAGGAGGGATGACTCTCCACCAGCGCAAGAGACCGGGACAGCACCAGCCACAGTACCCGCTCCCCCAGAGGCAGTAATGGAACCCATGGGGGGTACCGGTAATGCCGGTCCAATACTGCCAACCCTCCCTGGCCTTATCGGACAAGCCGGCCATGGCACTGCTGTCAGATCATGGTACTGAGGCTGAAGCGGTGCACCGCACCTTGGCACTGAGGGAGCCCTCCTCCAACAAGGACAGAGACAACACCCTCCCTCAGGCCCTGCAGTCGTCGTCATCATCCCCTGACGAGGCGGTAGCTGGGCCATCCCACACCAGCAACCCTCCGGACGATTTTAAGGAGCACCAGGCCCTCCTTAAATGGATGGCTGACAACCTTGGCCTGCAGATTGAGGAGGTCGCTGAGGAGGCAGACGACCTCTTCAGTGTCATCTTGGCCCCCGCACTGGCTAAGATTGCATTGCCTGACCACCCAGGGGTGCTCAAAAATGCCAAATCAGTGTGGCAACCCCCTCCTCCATTCTGCCAACGTCGAAGAAAGCGGAAAAGAAATACTATGTCCCTGCAAAGGGTTTCGAGTATCTGTATTCTCATCCGCCCGCAGCTCAACTGGTCATGTCCGTGGTGAATGAAAGGAACAGATGGGGCAGCCCCAGCGGAACGCCAAAAAATAGAGGCCAAAAGACTAGACCTGTTTGACAGGAAAGTTTATTCAATGGCCAGCTTACATTTTAAGGTCTCTAACCACCAGGCCCTGCTGGGACATTATAACTTTAACCTGTGGGACTCCCTTAATAAGGTGCCAGAGGCCCTCCCACAGGACTGTGCCCAAGAGTTCGCTGCGTTGGTGAGTGAAGGCACGGCAGTGTCCGGCCAGTCCTCCAATTGGGATGTGACGGACTCAGCTGGCAGGGAGGTCGCATTGGCAGTGGCCATGAGACGCAACTCCTGATTGCAGGCTTCTGGGCTTTCCCAGGAGATGCAGACCCAGTGCCACCCGGGGGAGGAAGCAAGTGGGGCAATTTGCCCCGGGTCCCACAGGGGCCCCCACGAGAATATAGTATTCTATAGTATTGCAACTTTTTTTTATGGAAAGGCCCCCCGAAATATCTTTGCCCCAGGTCCCCTGAATCCTCTGGGCAGCCCTGTGCAGACTACGATCCAGGACCTCACATTTGAGGGTTTGGGGCTCTTCTCTGAGCTGACTGACTCTAGGCTCCATGGACTCAAGGACTCCCATGCCACCTTCCATTCCCTGGGCTTGCACACCCCTCAGCAGGCCAGGAAGCCGTTCCGACCTCCGCTGCTGCCTTCTCAGTTGCAGTCTAGGTACTGGGGGGTCTCCCAGGTCTGACTCCTACAGGAGGAAGGACAAGGATAAAGGGCCTAAGAGACACTACCCGTCCTCTTCCCGCCTGGCTGCCCAACCTGACCCTCCCAGAAGTCAGGGAGGCCAGAAGCAGTCATTTTGAGGGTGCTCTCAGAGACGGTACTCCAGCCAGTGTACTGGATCCAACCCTCCCTTTTCTCAACCGCCTCTGCCCTTTTCGGTTGGCCTGGTCCCATGTCACCTCAGACCGCTGGGTGCTCGATACGGTTTTGTTGGGCTACAGCCTGCAGTTTATAGCCGACCATACCTCCCATCCTCCTTCCCCGTCCCTCTTGGGACCCTTCTCATGAGCAACTCTGTGTTCAGGAGGTCGAAAACCTCCTGCTGCTGGGGCCAGTGGAAAAGGTTTCTTGGAACATAGAAGAAAGCGGGTTTTAATCCCGTTACTACCTAATTCCGAAGGCAAAGGGGGGGCCTCAGACCCATCCTAGACCTGCGTCACCTCAACAAGTCCTTCAAGAAGTTGAAGTTTTGCGTGGTCTCCCTAGCCTCCATCATTCCCTCCCTGGATCCAGGAGATTGGTACGTCACCCTTGATTTAAAGGATGACGTACCAATATTTAATACTTCCATATTTCCATCTTCCCGGGGCACCGGCGCTTTCTCCCCTTCATGTTGGGCCAGTGCCATTTCCAGTTCACCGAGATGCCCTTTGGTCTCTTGTTGACCCCGAGAGTATTCACAAAGTGTATAGCACCAGTGGCCGCTTACCTGAAATGTCGGGGAGTCCAAATATACCCCTACCTTCACTGGTTGATAAGCGGCCGGTCCCGGGATCAGGTGCGGCGGCATCGCGATCTGGTAGGTGCCACCTGTTGTGACCTGGAATTGATGATAAATGAGAAAAAGTCAACCTTAACCCCAGTGCAATGCATAGAATTCATTGGAGTGGTCCTTGACTCCACTCAGGCCAGGGCCTTCCTCCCTGAGACTCGGTTCCAGGCCATGGCAGACCTCATCGCAGGCCTCCGGATCCACCTGCTCACCACCACTCACACGTCTCACCTGAGACTGTTGGCCACATGGCAGCATGTACTGACGTGGTCCGGCACACACATCTGTCTCAGATCCCTTCAGGCAGGGCTGGCGTCGGTCTACATCCCCAACCGGCACAGCATGGACAGGGTGGGTCAGGATTCCGGACAGCGTACTGTCATCCTTCATCTGGTGGCAGGATCCCACGTCGGTGGTGGAAGGAGTTCCCTTCGTGGCCCCAGCCTCGTCGGTGACCCTTGTCTCCGATGCATCGGACCTGGGCGCTCTCAACACTCAAGATCACTGGTCAAGTCGCAATCGTGCCTTGCATATCAATGTCAGGGAACGCAGGGCAGTTTGACTAACCTGCCAAGCCTTTCTACCTCAGATTCAAGACAGGGTGGTGCAGGTCCTGACGGACAATATGACTACGGTCTTCTATATCAACAGGCAGGGCAGAGCTGGGTCGTCTGCCATCTGTCAGGACGCCCTCTGGCTTTGGGACTTCTGTCTGCAGCACAACATCCATCTTGTAGCCGCTCACCTTCCAGGGACCAAGAACGCTCTGGTGGATTGCCTCAGCAGGACGATCTCTTCTCGCCACGAGTGGTCCCTTCATCCATAAGTGGTCAGTCCCCTCTTCCGCAGGTGGACCTGTTCGTGTCCAGGCAGAACAGGAAATGCCATGTCTTCTGCTTGATTGGGGGCATGGACAGAGAATGCCTATCGGATGCCTTTCTGCTTCTGTGGTCGGGGGCTCTGATGGACACCTTCCTTCCAGTGCCATTGCTGCCCAGGGTCCTCACAAAGATGAAACAGGACCAGGTGAGGGTCATCCTCATAGCGGCAGCATGGCCGCGCCAACACTGGTTCAGCAGTCTGCTGGACCTCTCAGTGGCAACTCCGTTCCAGCTACCGCTCAGGTTGGACCTGTTGTCCCAGAACCATGGCAGTATTTTGCACCCCAACCTGGCAGCGTTACATCTGACGGCCTGGCTGCTGCATGGCTAAACATGCAGGAGCAGCAGTGCTCAGCTGGGGTTCAGCGCATCCTGTTGGGAAGTAGGAAGCCCTCCACCAGAGCGACTTACTTGGCCAAGTGGAAACGGTTCACCTGCTGGATTGCAGACAAAGGTATTCCCCCCAAGCAGGCTTTGCTGCAGCTTATTTCGGACTACCTCCTACATCTCAAGTTCCAAGGCTTGTCCCTTTCATCAGTCAGGGTCCACCTAGTGGCCATCTCAGCCTTCCACCTGCTGTTCAAGGGCAGATCAGTTTTTGCTCAGGATATCACGGCCAGATTCGTTAAGGACCTAGAGCGCCTCCACCCTCAAGTTAGGGAGCCCTGGGATTTGAATCTGGTGCTGTGGCAGCTCACGGGTCCTCCCTTCGAGCCTCTGGCTTCCTGTTCTCTCCTTCTCCTGTCCTGGACTACAAATGAAGTCCTCAGTTGCGTTCCTGGTCGCAGTGACATCGGCCCACCGAGTATCCGAGATTCGGGTGCTCACCTCAGAGCCACCGTACACGGTTTTCTACAAGGACACGGTCCAGCTAAGGCCGCACCTGGCTTTTCTTCCCAAGGTAGTCTCTCAGTTTCATTCAAGCCAGGACATTTACTTATGTGGCTTTGGAAAGAAGACCGGTAAGTCAGAGGAGGAGTGTAGGCTATGTGCCCTACACATCAGGAGGACTCTTGCTTTCTACATTGACAGGACGAAGCCATTCCGTAAGTCGATGCAGTTCATCGCTGTGGTCGACAGGATGAAAGGTTGCCCTCTATCCACTCAAAGAATTTCCTCTTGGATCACTGCCTGCATTCGCTTCTGCTATGACCAAGCAAAGGTGTTACTCCCTGCGATCGTCACCGTCCACTCTACCAGGGCGCAAGACTCTTTGGCAGCCTTTCTGGCCCATGTGCCTATTCAGGACATCTGTAGAGCGGTCACCTGGTCGTCTGTCCATACCTTTACATCCACTATGCATTGACCCAGCAGGCCCAGGATGATGCTGGCTTCGGTAGGGCAGTCCTGCAAGCCGCTAAGCTGTGAACTCCAAGCCCACCTCTGTGGATACTGCTTGTAAGTCACCTAAAATGGAATCACATGAGCAAGCACTCGAAGAAGAAAAACGGTTACCTACCTTTTCATAACTGTTCTTCGAGATGTGTTGCTCATGTCCATTCCATTTCCCGCCCTCCTACCCCATCGGAGTTGTCGGCAAGAAGGAACTGAGAGGGCCAGGGCATGCAGCGCCTGATATACTGCCGCATGGGAGCGCCATTCCAGAGGGCGCCATAGGCAGCCCTAGAAATACCGCTAAGGCAGAAATCTCCAACAACTGTGCACATGGGCACACGCACACCTAAAATGGAATGGACATGAGCAACACATCTCGAATAACAACAATTATGAAAAGGTAGGTAACTGTTTTTTCTCAGTTCATTAGTAATTACAGATTTTGAATCAAATATCTACACTGATTCTAGAAAAAAATGTTCTCTAATAACGGTTACAACACGAACAGTTTGCAGAAGAAGAATTGTGATGTGCACTGAGGATAACTGAAAGTGTGACACTGTAGCCAATGAGTTTTATAAATTTTAAATAATTGAACCTTTTATTACAGAACATGATTTCTTAGTCTTGTGCTTGTTCTATTTCACTGTTTAATATCTGACTGCTCAGATATCTGAACTTTTGGAGAATGAATTAGTAGGATGGGTAGGTAGCATATATTGGCCCTTTCCCCATATTGAAAGGTATATTTTTAATAGATTTTAATACTGTGCTCAGAAGTTTGTAAGGAACATCATAAATAGTTTTTTCAGTGTCAATGTAGATATTTGATTCAAATTCTGTAATTACTACTAATAAATAAGAAGGATTCTCTGAAATTGTGTTCAAGATTGGGCAACAGAAAAATTCTCAATTAAATCCTGACCATATTGAAGTCAATGGCAGTTTTGCCATTGACTTCAGGGGACCAAGACTTCACCCAAGACTAGAATGTATTTATTTACTCTGGTTTAATTGAAAAAGCACCCTCTTGAAATGCAGTTTGTATTAGACTTTTAACATTTCCTTTATTTATTTTTAAGCCTGTATTAGTGTCTGGAGTGCACAAGAAAATGAACATCAACTTGTGGAAGGCAGAGTCAATTAGCCTAGATTTTGGAGACCACAAAGCTGATCTCCTGAACTGCAAAGACAGCATTATTTCGAACACCAATGTCAAGGAATTCTGGGATGGTTTTGAAGAAGTTGCAAGTATGTTATTTCAAGTATATTATTCCAATAATTATAAATACCGTAGCCACATATGCTGGAAACTGCAAACAAAGGATACTCTTTAACCATGGATTTTGAGGTTTTGAAGATATTTAAATTCAAACACAAATTTTAGCCAATCTGTTTAGAGAGTACAGAAGCTTTGCATTTTGTACGTTTGCAGGATGGCATAGGTACAGTATATACTATAATATTTTCTGTATCATTATATGAAATTTAAAGTAAATTAAATATCCAGTTTTGAGCTCAGCTATTTAAATGTCTTATCTTGGAGCTTGTAAAATTAGTTGCTTAGCAGATGCATTAATTTTCCAAGATATGGTACAATATACACTTGTATATCTTGAGATCAGAATGGAGCAGTTAAAGCTCAGTTGTATCGTCCGGTTCAGTATAAAGAAAACACCTACAATGTGTGTAGTTTTGAATAATTTGTATATTGTTTACAGAACGGCAAAAAATAAAAGGTGGGGAAACAGTTGTACTAAAACTGAAAGACTGGCCCTCTGGTGAAGATTTCAAGGCTATGATGCCTGCAAGGTATTTCTTTATTTAAAATTCATAAATTCATTATGATGATTTTATTCACCTCTCAGAAATCATACACATCCAATTACAATCTTCGTCCTTTTGTTCTCTAGGTATGAAGACTTATTAAAAAGTTTACCATTGCCAGAATATTGTAACCCAGAAGGAAAATTGAACTTGGCTTCCCATTTACCAGGGTTTTTTGTACGTCCAGATTTGGGACCCAGATTATGCAGTGCGTACGGTAAGTAACTATTAATACCATAGAAATACAGGAATTGCCATACCCTTTCATGCCTGTGTTCCCTTTAATCCAGTATCCTGTCTCTGACCATGGCTAGCATGTGATGGTTTAGAGGAAGGTGCAGTTGTCATTTAGTGAGCAATTATGGATAGACCATAAGGGAAATCACTTCTAATCTCTCTCAGTTAATGATTGGTTTATGCCCTGAAGCATGAGGGTATTCCTTATACATTGTATTTTTTTTATCCTTTCTAATATAGTTGTGGATATTCTCTACAGAGTAATATTGCTTTTATCAGTTTCACTTATTAATAAACTCCAAAGTCTCTTAATTTTTCTGCATGTTGAAGACTCAAAAAAACCTGTTTAGAACAGACTTTGCTTCCCTCCGTCTTTCTGCATTCCGGCGTCTTCCACAGTTCTGGCTGTCTGGGCTCTCCTCTCTACTGTGCACCTCAAGGAGGCAAATCAACGTTTTGGAGCTCTGGCCATGCCCCCCCGCCAGATTCTCTGTCTCCGCAGCAGCAGGCAATTGACAGGTTGATTGTTCCCACCCTGATTTGTCTAGTTCTTCAATATTTTACCCAGTTTTTCCGGAAGTGGTGAGCAGATTTTCCTTTTTCAGATACCTCCTCTTCCCTGGGTTAGTTAACACTCCAGTGGTTTAAATCACCCTGAGCCTCCACTGCAGCATCAACCTGCTGGCTCCTCTGCTCCTATACAGACATGGTAGAGCAGCCAAGAAAGCACTGGATCAAATCTAAACTGCGCTCTATTTATGAGGCAGCCTTCCCAGGCTCAGTAGACTGTGAGTTGTGCCCAGACAGCTGACACTCGCTCCATTACATCCTGGAGCTATGAGTTGGACAGGCATCTGGGGTTCCTTCCCACCAAAGCAGCTGTGACTCCATCATGGGCAAAATGGACCAGGAACTCCAGTGCAGAACAGGGAGAGGCTCCAAAGGTGAAGAGGACCCCAGCCAGTTAACTCAGGGGGTCAGACCTGGGGGACTCTGGAGAACAAAGCATGGAGGCTTGCAGGTTAACAAGTTCCCCCCCGACACCCCTACAAGTCTTAACGTGGGTCTTGAGTGCCCTGGGGAAAGAAGCGGGGCTCCTAATGAGTCTTCCTCTCTCCCGGTTTGACTGAGAGCTCTGACAATGTGTCTCCCCACCCCAGAATGGAACCCAGCAGGGGAGAATTCAGAGAGAGATCCATCGAGACAGCTTTAGGCACAAAAGGCTTCACCAAAGCCGCAGCAGAGCTTTTACACTCCCACCATGCCTAAAAAGAGCTGAAAAACAGAGAAAATTCAGACGGTACAAATCTTCTGATTCTTGTCCCTCCTTCTCTTTGGAAGGTGAGCTGTCGAGGGCTCAATCCAAACAGGTCTGGGGGAAAATAGAGGTTTTTTCCCTCAGAGAAATTCTAGTGTGTGCAGTAAGATTGTCTCCATGATTCAAATTCAGCCTGACACAGCTGTAGCATTCCTAGAAAGGGATGTGGTTATTTCCTCAGAAGGGGAAATATGCCTGAAGAAGACCCTGAGTAGAAAGATGAAGGCTGCCTCTGCCACCCTCAGGGCATCCCTAGTAGCTACATGCCTTGCAAGAGCATCTCTCTCCTGGATGGAAGATCTCAGAGCCCTTAAGGACAGAGATCACCCTGACATTGGTTCCATTTTAAAGAAGGGCTTCCTAGCAACAGCATTGCATCCATTGAAGCATCAGCTACAAATGAAGTCCTCAGTCCAAGCCAGGGTTTCCAGGTCTGTAGCCAGATTCTACTTATGGCTCCACCCCTGGAAGGTGACTACCCACTCTAAGCAGGTCCTGTGCTCGGCCAAGTTCACAGGCTCTCCCTCTTTTAGAAAAAAGCTGGATAAGATGGTGGTTGACAGTGCTGCAAAATCCAAACATTCTCTTTCTTTCATTGGTAAGTGCCCTCAGAAAAGAATATAGACTGGCCTTCAGACAGAGGTGCTCCTTTCAGCCTTTGTCACCATAGAGTTACCAACAAAGGGACAACAGATTCCCCAAAGGAAAACAGTAGAATCGAGTTTTGAGGGAAATCCAGAGTGATCTCAGCCTCACTGCAAACCCACTTTGACAAAGATTGCATATAGACTCTGCCCAGAACTGAAACTAGGGGACAAAATTTCCCATTTCCTGGAGGAATGGTTTACATTGACCACAGACAAGTGAGTTGGGTATAGTGAGCAAGGGATATTTCCTCAAGCTACAGGCTCTATCCCATCCATTCTTCATCCAGTCTTCCATTTTCAACAACCCCTTAAAGCACAATTTGATCCAGAACGAAATATCTCATCTTCCAGATATGGGAATGCTAGAGTGTGTTCCCTCAGAAGAATGTTTTTCAGGGTTCTACTCAATCTTTCTCATTTTGCAGAAATGCACAGGGGTATCAGAGCTGTTCTGGACCTCAAAAGGCTCAGCAAGTGAATGAAGAGAACAAGATTTTGGATGGAGACTCTGACCTCTATCGTGTCATCCCTGGGGCGGGCAGACTTCCTGACTTCAGTGGATCTAGGACAGGGGAGGGCAAACTACGGCCCGCGGGCCGGATCCAGCCTGTCAGGGCTGTCAATCCGGCCTGCAGGATTGCCGTCCCTGTGGCGCAGCGTGGCTAAGGCAGGCTCCCTGCTTGCCTTGGCCCCGTGCTACTTCCGGAAGCGGCCGGCACGACGTCCCTGCTGCCTCTGGGATTCCAACATAGGGGCTCAACTCCCTACAATGGATGTCAGCTCAAGACATTGTTCACAAAGGCATGCCCTTCTACTTTCCAACCAACTCCAGCCTGGAGAGTTTGGTAGCACGTTTGAAGACCCAAACAACTCAGGGCCACTGGAGCCCCGAGGAAAGGGCTCATGGTATAAACCCTCCTAGAGCTGAGGAGTGGTCAAGCTGTTTCTGCAGTGGTTCCAGACCACTGTAGAGGAGAACCATGTTCTGATTCAGTCAGACAGCACAATTGAAGTTGCATATTTAAAACAAGGAGGAACAAGGAACCTGGCACTACACACGAAAGCAGTAGAAATAATGGGGTAGGTGGAGCACCTTTCCTTTCCTTCAGAGCATTCCACATAAAAGGGGATCTGAACCAAAAGGCAGGCTAGCTCAGCAGGCTCATGGTTGTCAACTACAAGTGGTGCCTGAATAGGAGGTTTTTGATCTCATAGTTCAGATGTTTGGCCTCCATTCAACTGACCTGTTGACGAATCATATGAACTCAGAGGCCATAATACTTCACCAGGGAGTCAGACCCCAGATCCATAGGGTGTTGCCATATCCCACAGTTGGCTGCTAGGTCTACTCTACATGTTTCTACCCTTTCCACTACTGGGGAAGGTGGTCCAGAAAATAAAACAAAAACAGGCAATGATAATACTGATAACACCACATTGGCTGAGGAGACTTTGGTTTTCAAACCTGATATTGCTGAAACTGGAGCCTCAGCTCCAATTTCCATGGAGACTGAACATTTTCTCATAAAGTCCTCTTCTTCATCTGGACCGGGAGCAGCCTCAACTAACAGCCTGCCTATTAAAAGGGAAGCTCTGGATCTGTCCTCCAGAGCCATTAAGACACTGCTTTCATTTAGAAGAGTATAGCACTAAAAGCATACTCCTCAGTCTGGGCCAGACTAAACAATTGGTGCCAAGAGCACAGCGCAAATCCCAGAAGTCCAGGAATTCCAGCCATTTTGGGTTTTCCCCAAGGAGAAAGGTCTTCAGCCCAATACCATTGCACATCAAGTGTCTGTTCTTAGTAGCGTGCTGTTCACAGGATCCTCTGGCTCCCTAGCATACAACCTCCAGATAGCCAGATTCCTTTGAGCAGTTCAATTAGCTAGACCTGCAGTCAAGCTGCTATTTCCAACATAGGACCTACCTCTAGTGATGAGGGCTTTGACAAGCCATCCCTTTGAGCCTTTGACTTCACTGTCACCATTTTACATATCTATTAATACTTGTTTCTTAATAGCTGTCACGTCCACCAAGTGAGTGCCGGAGCTGGCAGCCTTTTCAATACAGGAGTCTTACTATGTGTTCCACGAGGACAAGGTAGAGCTCAGGACACCAAAATCCTTTCTTCTGAAGATATAGTCCTCCTTCCACACTTCCCAAGAGTTTGTGCTCCCTTCGTTCTGTCAAAAACCACAGCATCCAACTAAAAAGATATGGCACACCTTAGATTTTCAAAGCTCTGCTGATACCTTTCTTAGGTGTATAGAATCACAAGGCAATTGGGCTGTCTCTTCGTGTCCTTCCATCCAAAATGCCAAGGACTCAGAGTTTCCGTGTCCTCCATTGCTAGTTGGATTAAACTATGTATTATGGAAGCCTACCAAGCGTCAGCGGTTCCTGTTCCAGAAGGGATCAAGGCACACTCCATAAGATTTCGTAGCACCTTGTGGGCAGAATGAGCAAGTGCATCCACTTTGGAAACTTGCAAAGTGGCCACTTGGTCTGCAGCTAATACCTTCGTTAAGCACTATAAAATGGACTTTCTCTCCTCCGCAGAGGCTGCCTTTGGCAGGAATGTGCTGCAGGCAGCGGCCCAGAAATAATGTTACTTTTACCAAAAAGGGAGGGATACTTTCTTCTTTCCTTACCTACTAACTTTTTTCATAACCTTCCCTACATCTGTTCACTGCTCATTACTTCCCAGATGTTCAGAATTGTGGGCGATGCTGGGCTGCAGAATGGAAAATTTCTTACTGTTAATTTCCACTCTGCTAGCAGTGTCTCCAACAATTCTCCCCACCCTAGATGGCTCATGAGCCAAAAGTCGGATCATCACCATACAACCTTTTTTTTCTTTGTCTAATGTACATAGTTATTTCATTACTATTTGTTAATAATGTTGTGCAAGTTTTACATCTTTGAAATAACTCAGCTGGCAGCAAGTGGGAGTAGAGGGGGCATAGCCAGTGTGCATCACACCTAAATGTTGATCTGCCTCCGTGAGCTGCAGAGTGGAAGGGAGCAACCCAAACATCCGAGTTGTGGGAGACGCAGCTAGAAGAAAAGATATTATTAGTAAGACATTTTCCATTCTCTTGGAAATGAATTTTTTCTGCTATCCATTTTGCAAATTATATTAATATTATAAGAGGATAAGTTATGACTTGTCGCATGAAGGCTTTGATTAAAAATGGATTTGAGTCTCTCTTGAAATATGTATTAAAGGTAGCAATCAAAAGATGTTTGAGGTATAGGTGAAACATTCATGACACCTCTATTTCAAGTTTTTGTAAGACTTTGTTCTAAAACCTTGTTTTCAGATACTTATCTTATAACTACTCATTTTTCACCTTTTGGACTGAAATATTACAAGTTTCTTCCCTGCTTAAGAAATTTTTTTAGTTTTGAGGGACAGGCGTACAGCTGTTCATTGTGAGAATAAGAGTGGGGAGAGAGAGCTGATTTTTTAAAATTAAGTATTCTAATAGTGAAATGCTTGGGAGTATAAAGTTTAAATTTTTCAGGAAAATTGTCATTACCAGGAAATGCCTTTGATTATTCTGGTGAAAAGTAGTTTTGTTTTGACAAACTTATTACATAGGGACTGTTTCCTGGATAAAGCAAGATTAAAAGAACTTTGTTTGAAGTAACACTTTTGAAGATTTTTTTTAACACAGATTGTGGAAAATACATCCTAAATTAATAAAACCAAAATATTTTAAAGATAAAGTATAGCATCTCTGTACACACACAAATTTGTCTAACCTTCTGAGTGATGTTCAGTAATAATTCTACTTTGTACTATGTAGTGTTTTTCATCTGTAGATCTAAAAGTGTGTCACAAAGGTAGGTAAGCATTATTGTTCCCATATGTAAAAAATGGGGAAACACTCCTGGTGACTTGCCTAAGATCAAACATCCAGTCAGTACCAAGGCTGGGAACAAACCCAAGGTTGTTTTACTTCCAGTCTTGTGCTCTGTTCTGAACTAAAGTTATTTTTACAAGAATGAGTATGAAGAGAAATATATACTGAAATAAATCAAAACCCTATCTCAGTGGTCCCCAACCTTTTTGTGGCCAGTAGCACATTCATGTTTTCAGAAGTGTGTGGCGGGCGCCAACAATTTTTCAAGGCTTATTTTGTATTTGTACATTAAATAATACGAAAAACATCATATTTAATATTACATAATGTATGAATCCAGAGAGAAGAGAGAAGCTGGAGAGAAGCCGCGAGGACAGAAAACACTGACGCCCGCAGCCCCAGAGTACTGTGTCCCCAGCAGGCGCGGGGCCCTGGCTTCTCTCCCCTGCTGGGCACTAGGCGGGCCCCGCGCCTGCCTGGGACCGAGAACACCGGCGCCCGCAACCTGCGGCCCCGGAGTTCTCTGTCCCCAGCAGGCGCGGGGCCGCAGCTTCTCTCCGGCTTAACCCGCGGCCCCGCGCCTGCCAGGGACCGAGAACACCGGCGCCCGCAGCCTGCGGCCCCGGAGTTCTCTGTCCCCAGCAGGCGCGGGGCCGCAGCTTCTCTCCCCTGCTGTGGGCACTAGGCGGGCCCTGAGCCTGCCCGTCGCCCGCAGCCTGCAGCCCCGGAGTTCTCTGTCCCCGTCAGGCGTGGGGCCGTGGCTTCTCTCCCCTGCTGGGCACTAGGCAGGCGCACATAAATGCCCCGGCGGGCGCCATGACGCCCGCGAGCACTGCATTGGGGACCACTGCCCTATCTGAAACTTTTACCTTGTACTATAGGTGTGGCTGCTGCTAAAGATCAAGATATAGGAACTACAAATCTCCATATTGAAGTTTCTGATGTAGTGAACATCCTTGCCTATGTGGGCATAGCAAAAGGAAATGGAGTACTGTCAAAAGCAGGTAAAGAAAGTTGATTTGTATTATACAGAAATAGATTGAATAACAACTCACTTAAAAGTTTGGATAAGTATTTCGATATGCACTTTTAAAATTGACACTTGAAGTTTAATTCATTGTTTTAAAATATTTATAATGTATAAATGAAACATGCCTTTAACTGCATGCATATTGCTCACAGAGGTAATCTATACACAGTGAATTCTTTTACCTAAATATACTGTGGCGTAAAACTTATCACTTTCTTTGTCGTACTCTTTCACCTCTTTCCTGCCATTACCTACATATTAATGTACCTGTTTGTACTGGTGATGGCAGAGCAAATGGATAGCAGGATAAAGAATTCCCTTATGAAGCACCACTGGCTCTTACAGCAGTTCCAGTGTGATGTTTGCCAAACACCACAGGATCACCCTGAATCCCCCTGACATAGTGTTTGCTGTGCTGTGTTTAGCGCTAAACAACTACATTGTGGGCCAGAGAGTTTGAAGTGGTGTATGCTAATCGTATGTGTATGATGCTGTAAAATACTGCATAGATAGAGGATAAATGATAGGGAAAGGAAATAAAGCTATCCCAATTTTTTTCCTTTTGTAATAAACAAACATTGATTTCTTTTTCCTGGTTAGTGGAGCTGAAATAAGAAGACTAACTTCAGTTTTGCTTTATTTACTTGTATGTGCACCAGCATAGCTCTAGAAATAGACAAGAGATTCTTGACTTACTGTGCAGAAGAATGGGCACAAAATTGTTTTTGTTGGTTCCCCAAGACTGAATTTTAAATATTTTGATTACAGCAATGTTCTCGTATTTCAAATAGAACTCTTTCCATCAGATTTTAACAATGTTAAATTAGATTCAAATCTGAGTATAAATTGTTTTAAAGGTTTTTACATAATTTGTTTTGTTTTCTAATTACACAAAATATGTGAATAAAAAATAGCTTCTGAGGGTTTTCTGTAGTATTTGGAAAATGTAATAGTCTCATTATTTAGTCAGTCTGCCACAGGAAATTTAAAAAGAAAAGAAGAAATATTTCAGCTTTCCACTGCCTGGTTTGAGAGTCTATTTGTCAATTCTTAGGAGTATTAAAGAAGTTTGAAGAAGAAGATCTGGATGACCTTTTAAGGAAAAGATTGAAAGACTCAAGTGAATTACCTGGGGCTTTGTGGCACATTTATGCTGGCAAAGATGCTGACAAGATAAGGGAATTTCTGCAAAAGGTTAGATTTATATCAAATAGATATTTATTTTATAGACCTGAATAATCAGACTTTTCAAAATTACTGTTATAGCTTTAAAAAAAGAAAAATAAAAAATACTGCAGGTACCTTGTTTGAAATGCCCATCCCCTAAGCATCTGTTACTGCATGAGAGATTCTCGGTGAACAAGCAAACTTATCTGATCTTCTATACCAGTCCAAATGGTTTAGGTACAGTTTCTCTCAACCGATCAGTGGAGACAGAACACAAAGACTTTTGATGATATCATACCCTCACACATAAGGTTGTAGTCATCTCAGCCTCCAGTTGTGGCCAGGCTCCAACTCAGCGTAGCATGGACAGATCTTTCTGTCTGAAGAACAGAAAAGCTTCAGATTCAGAAAGGATGAGTTAGGGAAAGATTCTTCTCTCAGGGAGTCCTGATAAAGTAAGAAGATCCATAAAGAAACCCACTTTCCACACCCACACACAAGAGTTTTGACTCCCGTAGGATAGAAGGGGATTCAGGAGTATCTAGCCAGATGAATACCCCTTGAACTCAGTAGCCCCCCTTCAGGGCATTAGCTCCAAGATAAGGGAAGGGGGTAGAGGTCAAGTGCAATTTCAGCCCTACTTTAAGGAGGGACAGAGAACATAGCAGGAGCTGTCCTCAAGCCTTGGCAATCATCATCCTCAAAGCCAGCGTGGTACCCAAAGCCCTTCCCTCCCCTCCCCCCCCCTTCAGGGGGCAAAAGCAGCAGAGATTCTCCATGGGAAGATTCTCCCTCCATTGGGGAACAGAAAGCCAAGAAAGTGCAGGGAGTGCTCAGCAGTAGTAACCCTGAGAACTGGTCCCAGAGTGGTCTGGGAGCAGAGAGGAAAAGCTAAATCAGCTTTTCTGGCAGCTCCTTTAAAATGCAGTGCACCAGCCACCCTGGAAAATGCCTATGGGGCTCAAAGACTCCTAGCCTGCTGGTGTGCTGCCTGCAGACTCTCGCCAAAGCTGGTCAGATCAGGGCCCTCAAGTTCTCTGAGGAGAAGGAAAAGGAGAATAGGGGACAAAGAGCTCAACCATCTTTTAGGCTCTTCCTGAGTAGAGAAAGGAGAACAAAGTAAAGGAGGCCATATGCTCTCACTGACCAAGTCCAGTTCACATTGCAAATAGGTCCCCTCTCATTCTTGTATATAGACATTTTGGAATGGAGTCCTCTCCAGCTATCACTAGGAGCAGGACCTAATTTCCAACTTTCTCTTCCTATTCCTTTAGGAGTGGGCCCCCACCTGCTCATTCTAGAAACTACAGTATAGACGTAATTAAGTTTTTGAACTGTCTCTTCCAAACTTTAAGAGTAAGGAGAGAGAGAGAGAGAGAGAGATGAAGGGAACACAAAGCATGCTCCCCATCATAGACTGGAAATAAAGATGCACTGGCTACTGAATACCACTTAGAGAATATCAGCCCAGCCAGACGCTCACCAGTACATGATGCCCTACCCAAGGAGGATGACGACTATCAGTGGAGTAATAGAGATGAGTAGGAGGAAACAGCGGGTGAGGTTGAAAAAAGCTGTAGAGGACGAGATCATTCTGGACTCCCGATTTAAGGAGAAGGCCTAACTCTGCATATTTAATGAGGAGGATTCACCAGTGCTCTTAATAAAAATAGCACGTACTCTGGAGCTGCAGTAATTTGCCAGGGAACTTATATATGCTCTTATAGAACCCTGCAGGTGCTGTCCATCCTCCTCATGTCAAAGAAAAGATCAGCAGTAAGTGGTGCATCCTGCACAGGAAACTGGCCTCTGTCCTGGCATTAAAGGTGCTTTAGCCTCTCAGAGCATCAGATATAGAGCTGCCCAATCAGAGCCTGAGGGGTGGATGTTGCCATCTCTGGGTTGGCAAAAAGGATAATGATTTCTGTAGAAAGAGGATCCTGCTTAACAGAAAACGGTGGCATTCCTGAACAGATTTTTTGAGGTTGCAGATATATTACAGGAAGCTTCACTATACATAGTGTATGCCTCTCAGGTGGTGGATAGGGAGCTACAGAAACTTAGCAGAGGTCTCCAGAGGCCAAAGATGAGGATTTAGAATTTGCCAAGATGCTCCTATTGCTGGGCTCAATTCTCTCATTCATATGAAAAACTACATACAACATAATCCAGTCAATTTGTGAAGCCATGGCCACTTCAGTGGCAGGCAAGAGTGCATTGTGGCTAAAACAATAGCCATTTTTTCCCTCCAAAATCAGACTAGAGGCCCTGCCATTCAAAGAGAGGGTTTTTTCAGGGATGAGTTGGAGAAGATCCAGCATTCCTTAGCTGCTTTAGAGATCCAGGTTCTGACCCACGAGAGGCCCAGATATGGGCGTCAGGATCACAGTCCAAAAGGGGCAGATCCAGGGAACTAGAACTACCATCCAGAAGAAGAGCTCGGTTTGTTTAGCCTAACCAAAAGAAGGCTGAGGGGGAATATGATTGCTCTCTTTAAATATATCAAAGGGATTAATACCAAGGAGGGAGAGGAATTATTTCAGCTTAGTAGTAATGTGGACACGAGAACGAATGGATATAAACTGGCCGTGGGGAAGTTTAGGCTTGAAATTAGACGAAGGTTTCTAACCGTCAGAGGGGTGAAATTTTGGAACAGCCTTCCGAGGGAAACGGTGGGGGCGAAGGACCTCTCTGGCTTCAAGATTAGGCTTGATAAGTTTATGGAGGGAATGGTTTGATGGGATAACGTGATTTTAGTCAATTAGGCATTAACGTGCCATCGCGGGTAAAATGAGGGTCCGGCTGTAGAATCTTGCCTGTATGCTCGGGGTTCTGCTGATCGCCATATTTGGGGTCGGGAAGGAATTTTCCTCCAGGGTAGATTGGCAGAGGCCCTGGAGGTTTTTCGCCTTCCTCCGCAGCATAGGGCAGGGGTTGCAGGCTGGAAGATTCTGTTGTGGGTGGGTCAGCTTTTGTGGCCTGCATAATGCGGGAGGTCAGACTAGATGACCATATTGGTCCCTTCTGACCTTAAAGTCTATGAGTCTATGAGAAAGGGCATGACACCACTTCAAAATGAAGGCAAGCTTCAGATGGGTTAGCTGCTTTCATTATCAAAGAGATGATAGACACCAGGGAGTCCCTTCAAATTTTAAACAGACAGCCTTAAAGTACAATGGTCCAGGTGCAGTCTCAGCATCGGGGTAAGGTGGAGGAGTTTCTTCCCCATTTGTGCCCAAATGACATCCAATCAATGGATGCAGGACATGTTAACATATGGAGATGTGATTGAGTTTGATGCAAGATCCTCTCAACTTATTTCTCTTTCCCTGACTCATCAACCAACAAAGTACTTGAGGCCTTCTATTTTCTACATAAGATACAGGTCATGTCTATTGTCCTGAAAGATCAGAAGGACACAGGGATCTGATCCATCTGTTTCACTGTTCCTAAAAAAAATAGGGAGTCTGTGTCTAGTTCTGGGCTTACAAAAGACCAGTTCCTTCTTGAGAATCTTGACTAAAGTCATTTATTCAGGAAATGAATTCTGATGTACTCTTATTCTCCCTGGGTTTCCAGGATTCATACCTGCATTCATCAATGTTGTAGTTTCAGCAGATGGAGTATCTGTGATTTGTTGACACAAACCAGCAGTTATAGTACCAAGCTCTCCCTATCATGTGGCTGGGATGTGGGTGGTCATGCCTAGTGGTTAGAACAGGAGTCAGGCCGCATGGTCAGAGCAGGAGTCCTAGCAAGTGGTTAGAACAGGAATTGGTAGCCAGGAATCGGAGCCCAAGGTCAGAACTGGAGTCCAAGGCCAGATCCCAAAGCCAGGGTTCAGAGCTGAAGTAAGAGGTCAGGAATTGGAGCCAAGGGCCAGAACTGGGTTACCTGGCGCAAGGCAAGACAAGAGCAGGGCAGGAAGCAAGCAGGTGAAGGAGCTATCGCAGCTGTGTGCGAATGCTGCTGCTGGGCTTAAGAGCTGGTCTGCTGACTCTTCCAACAATTCAGGCAGTGTAGCTAATCAGGCAGCCTACTACAGGCCAGCTGTGCTCATTAGATTGCCCAGAGACTGGGTCTGCTGCAGGTCCTGCTTCTAGACTGGCTGTGCTGCAGGCCGTGATTCCCGACATTCCCCCATGGCCCTAATAAGAGAGTGTACATGCACCCTCCCAAACCTGAATGACTGGCTGGTTTAAGCTGAGTTGGAAGCTGCAGCCAAGATGTGAGGGTATACTTCATTCACCAGGGAGGCACAAGAAGGTCTGACTTTTGATTACTTGAGTCCAAAAGAACATTTGTCTTTCAGCAGTCCAGACTGCAAGAATGTTGAACACAGCTGATGGAATGAGCAGAGTGCCGCTGAATCAAGGAGATGGGGAGATGAAGGAGATGGGGAGATGAAGGAGATGGGGAGTTAAATCCCCAGGTTTTTCTGTCTTTGCAAAAGGTGGGGCAGGCCTGAGATGAGATCTCATGGCATTTAGAGAAAGTAGAAGAGAACCAAAATATTTCAGCACATTCAAGGAAGCAGGGGCACATGAAATGAATACTATAGAAATTCCCTGAATCTTCATGCTGGTATACATTCTTCATCTGTATACGCTGGCAGTGTCCCACAGAAGATTGCCAGATCTAGAGGCGTTATCATAGTGATAATTCCAATCTAGCTGAAAAGGCCATGGTACCCAAAAACTAGTGAACATGTCCACCCCGCCCTTAGCCTCCAGTTGAATCCAGCATGTTTCATGGTCTGTTTTATTGTTAAGTGCACCAGTCCAAAGAAAGGGCCTTATCAGATAAAATCTCTCTGATACAGCCAAAGAAGCCATCAACTTTAAAAATGAACTCTAGACGTTGGAGAATCTTTGTGAGCTGGTGTGACAAAGTGTGGATAGAGCTGATTGAGGCCCCAGTGCCAGCCTTTCTGTTTCCTGTATATTGGTCTAATCTTGGATTTGAGTGTCAGTTCTATTAGAGTACAAGCAACAATAATACTGGCAATCTAAGGTTTGGTGGATGTGGTCTCAGTTGGATGAACCCGCCACCCCTTCTGCTGTAAGCAATAGGTGATGATCCCACCTGTATTACAATGATTAACTGTCGTGAGAGGTCCAAGTTGTCTGGACTGGCATAAAAGATTGAAGAGAGAAATTTTCTTTACCTGTTCATTTCCTTTCTTTGAGATCTTCTATACCAGTCCAGCCTTCTTGCCTTGTATGATTTGAATGCCTGTTACCTTTACTCGGTTTCAATGCCAAATTGCTGATATGTTCAGATTCCTGCTGTAACTAAAATTGTTTGTTAAACTTCACTGAAGAATAGCATCATTTAATTTTTTGGTTTGGTACTGCTTTTGAGGTACTCAGCTGAAGACTCATAGATGGCTAGATCCTTAATGTGTAAGGGTGTAAAGTCAAAAATCTTAGTATTCTGCTGGTTGGGAGAAACTATAATCCAAGCACCTGGACTGGTTCAAAAGATCTTGCAGAAAGAAAATTAATAGATAAGGAAATTTTTCCCTTTTACATAAAGCAGTTAATAACTAACCTAAAATATATTTTACATCTGATATAAAATGTTTATAAATAAATTCATGTATTTATTAAAAAAATAAACCTGTTTCCTGAGACATAGACAACAGATGTAGGTTTTTTCCCCCCATCTCTCACTATTATTCAGTAATTAGTGGCCAGTCAAGACAAATGTTTGTTCTGTGGGCTTAGCACAGTGAGGAACTGCTTGTGGTGGTGGTGGTTGCATTTAAAAATCCACTCATGTCTCATTGGAAATATTTTTAGACCATTCTGCTTATGTCATATTTTCTTAATTCCTTTCCAGTTTATTTTGGGGGGGGGGGGAGCTCTTCATGCAAATGTACATGCTGCTTTTTCTTGACTTGAGGTTATAATTTTGGTTATGATGTTATGATCGGATCCTGTGGAAATTTTGTCAAACCAGATTATCTCTTAAAGTTTGAAATCTGGAGGAGCTGAGCTGTTATGAAATAAAGATACTATTTTTTGCAAGTGAGCCTATTTCTGACAAATGATGGAAGAGAAATGTAGGCAAAAATGTTTATACTTTTTTTTTTTTTTTTAAACTAAACTCATCAGAAGGCATCTACTGCTCTTCTGGAGTGGAATTCCTTGAGAACTCTTTTACTTCAAAGGGATTTGGGTGCCTAATTCCCTTAAGATCAAAAGTTTGTCCCTTCCACCAACAGAAGTTGATATTACCTCATCTATCTTATATTTATTAATTGCCTTAAGATCCTTTTAAAATACTAGCCAAAATTCTCATCTGGATATTGGAAACAAATTCCTGTTACTTTTTAGGTAGGTAAGTGTTGGACCTACCAACATAGTTTTCCTTTTTTTAAAAATGATCTAGTGTCTCACCTGTATTACAGATTGCAAAAGAACAGGGTCTAGAAGTTTTACCAGAGCATGATCCAATACGTGACCAGAGTTGGTATGTGAACAAAAGACTTCGCCAAAGACTTTTTGAAGAATATGGAGTAAAAACCTGCACTATTATTCAATTCCTTGGTGATGCTATTATTTTACCAGCAGGAGCCCTTCATCAGGTAAAATACTTCTGTTCAAAGATAGATACATGTAAGTTCATGCTTAAATTAGATTTGATTTCATTATCAGTGACCATCATAATGTACAGAAATAAATAATACAAACTGATTGATAGAAATTGCTATCCAAGATTACTATGCAAGAACTCAGAAATATTCAAAATAACTTGGTTATTTCTCCAAATGTCAAATAATGGTCAAAACACTATTAACTGTTGTACAACTCTTTCAATCCAGTTAACTTCCTTTTATTAGCATATGATGGAAGCATGGCAGTAATTATAACTTTCAATATAAACCTAATACTGATACACCTTTCTAATTTCTGCAGGAAAAAAATAGTTTACACTTGAAATTTTGTTTGTTTGGTCTACAACTGTGGGAGAATTTTTGGGAAAGTTACAGGTTAATTGACAGGACATTTCTGAGATGAGATTTTTGAAAAGTACTTCTTCACTCTGAAACATATGGACTATTCAGACTTCTTTTTTACATAGCAGGAATATCGCCAGTCTGCAAAGCGGAAACTAGCATTAAATTTCCCTTTCAGTAGCCTCCCTTCATGTGACACACTGTTCTATCTGTGCTGCAAATAGATTTTATTTTCACTTCTTCAAGGAAAAATATGGTAATTAACTCCAGAGAGAGAAATTATGGGGAATCAGTGTATTAATTGTGAAGCAGAATTGTCCCCATCCTAGCATAACCATTTTTTTTCTTAAGCCACCAGTAGTCCCTGTGCTACAGAGGATGGGCATCTCACAAAGAAAACTTTCCCTGGCTAAAGATCAGACAAGAATTGTAGCCAGTAGTGAACCCACGCTGAGTCTGAGCATGATGACATGGTGAAGGCAACCTATGCTGTGTCTCAAGCATGGCGTTTCAAATTGATTTGCAGGCATGGGTCAAAGAGCCATGACTATTTTGGTTGATGGTCCCCATGTATATCCCACTCTGAGTACTCTGTGCACCTGAGACTGGAAGATTCTTGCTGTCAGTATCCATTGGGCTGTGCTTCCTTGTGCTTCAAACCAGGGGCATTCCTGCTAAAAAAAAATTAGCTTTGTTTTGTTTAAATTATTTTTTTTCTTTAGATAGTATTTTGGTATCTGTGGGTAGGGTTCCCTCCATCCCTGTTGCCCCAACATTTGGGGTTCTTAGCATGCCTAAGATCCCAGATTTCATGTCCTATATGGCCTGCTCCCAGATCTTCCCAGAGGGTGGTCTGCACAATTCCTGTTTGTGTTGCCTTGGAGAATCCCACATCCCCTCCAAGTACAATGTTTACAATTTGTTTCTTCTTTGAACTTGGCAATCCCATGAGTTCCAGCTTTGAAGACACCTAATGGAACAGTTGATGAGGTCCCAGTCTGATACTCAGTTTCCTGACCCCCCTGTACATTGGCGGGAGCTGCCTACCAGTGCCCCTTCTGGTCCAAGGCTTTCCAGCTCTGAACCATTGGATATCAAGCCTAGGAACTCTAGCAAGAGATGGGAGGAGGGTATGATCAGACACCCCCCCGTTGGAAATGGGATAAATCCCCTCCTAAAGCCACTAATAAAAGGAGCATCTCCCCTACCTTGTCCAAATTGGGTGAGACCTTGTGCCCTGGTAAGGGTGTCAAACTGAGTTCACCAACAAACTTCCACAGGAACTCAGGCCACAATTTCAGGCCCTCATCGAGGAGGGTAAACTAATAAGCAGACTTTCTGCAGGCTTTGCTAGATGCTGCAAGACGCTGCTTCCCATTCCATGGCAACTTTGGTTGTCATAAGGTGGACCTCATGGCTACAGTCTTCTGGGGTCCCAAGGAGGTGCAAGCTACTGTGGAGGACCTTCCGTTCAGGGGCAGCCATTCGTTTAGTGAGAAAACAGATGAGGCACTGGATACCTTCAGAATCCCAGGCTACCCTCTGCTCCATATGTATTTATGCCCCAGTTCCTCGGAGGAAGTACTCTAGACCACCTGCATACAAACAGCATCTCACTTAACAACTTTTCTACTATCAGAGAGCATATGAACGTCCCAGGAAGTGTCAGAGACTGTAGCGTAGAAGATATCATGCCCCGCTGTTGTCGATCTCTCAGGCTCAGGAGACCATTTTGACAGGACCAATGAGAGCCGCCAGCCAGCCTCCACTCTGACTGACACCCCCTTTGGTGGCTTTCTGACCTGATTCTTCCAGTATGGCATTATGTCACCTCACACGGATGGGTCATAGAGATCATCTCCGCTTGCTACTCAACAGTTTTTCCCCTCCCCGTTCCTCCTCAGGACCCCTTTTAGGAGAGGATCTTCATACAGGAAGTGGATGCCCCTTTACAGCTAAGAGCTTATAGAACCCATACCCTCTCAGCATAAGGGGAAGAGGTTTTATTCCGGGTACGTCCTCATCACCAAAAATAAAGGGGTCTGGAGGCCCATGAAGCTGAATGTCTTCATATGCCTTTCAAAATTCAGGATGACCAGCCTGGCCGCTATAATTCCCTCCCTAAACAAAGGCAATTGGTTTTCAGCTCTGTTTGAACGACGCTTATTTCCATGTAGACATTCATCCTGTGCACAGGAGGCCCAGATGATTATTGGTACAATCCTTCCCTTTAGGCTCTCAACAGTTCTAGAGTTTTTAATGAGGTGCTGTCAATAATAGTGATATACCTGTGCTTCCAAGGCAGCCCAGTTTTTCATTATCTTGATGACTGGCTGCTCATGGGCTTGTCATGTCAGGAAGTACAACCGTCGATCCTTTGCCTACCCAGCTTCTTTTGAACCTTTGAACTTCTAGTAAACCTAGAAAAGTCCAATGTAGTTCCAATGCAAGTTATAAAATTTATCAGAGTATCTCTGAATTCAGCTTCAGCCAGAGCTTATCTACCAGAGGACATAGTCCACATGATGCCTAACATTATTGCTCAGCATCAGATGTGTCCTCACATTACAGTCGGATCTGGCCTGATCCTGATAGGCATCATGGCCTTCTGCCCCAATGTTATGCCATTTGCAAAGTTCCATCTCTGGTGCCCCAGGCATGGTTGAGGACAGTCTGCTCTCTGAGCAGAGACAATCTGGACAAACAAGTCTCAATTCCCCAAGGTATTCATTCCCCTTCCACCCACGAAGAAGCTGATTATGGATGCCTCCCTAATGGGTTGGGGAATGCACCTGAATGATCACATGGCTCAAGGCTCTGGTCCCAACAAGAATCCACACTTTACATCAACCTCCTCAAACTGGGGGATCTTCACTAGGTTTGCAGAAAGTTCCTGTTCCTCATCCATGCCCAGCACATTCAGATAATGTAGGAAAACATGACCACAGTCTACTACATAAGCAGAAGAGTGAGGTCTCTGGCCCTTTAGGTAGAAGTAATCAAACTCTGGAACCAGTGTATCTGTCATCAAATCACCCACTCGGTGGTGCACTTCCCAGAAGTAATGAATACCTTGGCAGACAGCCTCAGCAGGCACTTCCATAAAGATCACAAGTAGGAACTGCACGACTCGGTAGTACAAAACGTATTCCGACAGTGGGGTTTCCCATCATGGTATCTTTGTGTCCCAGGACAACGAGAAATACCCACTTTACTGTTCACAAGCAGCTTTGGGACAGTGTTACAGAGGGGACACTTTCCTAGTTCAGTGGTGAACTGCTGATGTATACCTTCCCACCAAATAACCCTTTTAACCCGAGTCTTGAAGAAAATCAAGTAGGACAGAATGCTGGCAATTTTTGTGACATCCTGCTGGCTGAAGCAGTTCTGGTTCACCAGCATCCTCCAGATGTAACCATTCCCATGCATACAGATTCAGCTATTTCCGAACCTGCTAACACAGAACAGAGGCAGGATCAACCCCACCATCTCTCCACCTGACAGCCTGAAATTTGGATGGATGCCGAGCTTTGAGAAATCATGTTCCAAGGAAATACAATCCATCCTCAATAATATCAGGAAATGCTCTATGAGAAAATGCTTTGTGGTTAAATGGAAGAGATTTTTTCTTTCTGATGCCAATTTTGTAGCAAGCCCCCAGAGAATTTGGACATCTCTATCATCTTAGACCACTTTCTTTCCTGGAAGAAGTTGAGCATATCTCTGTTACCTGCGTGTGCATTTGGCAGCAATTAATGCCCTCCATTCCCCTGGTTGACAGCTACTTTGTCTTCACCCATCCTATTGACCATAAGGCTCCTGAAAGGCCTTACTAGAACCTACCCCCAGTAGTGAAACTAATGCCAACTTGGGATCTCAATCTGGTTTTGTCAGCGCTTATGAATCCTCCATTTGAACTGTTTTCAGCCTGCTTCCTTCTTCACCTGTCTATTAAAGTAGTCTTCCTGACTGCAATCACTTCTTCCAGAAGAGTGGGTGAGCTAGGGGCCTTTATGGTGGACACTCCCTATACAGTGTTCTATCAGGATGCGGTCTCTCTGAGATTATACCCCACGCTGATTACAAAGTTTCCCTCTGAATTCTACCTGTCTTCTACTTGAAACCTTGCGCCACCAGGGAAGACAGAAAGCTTCATTCTCTGGATGTCCATTGAGCCTCAGCTTTCTATCTACAAAGGACACAACCCTTCAGGAAGTCTCCCAAGACTCTTCATTTCCATTCATTGAGCAGATGAAGGGGGAAGCAATCTCCTCACAGAGGCTTTCCAGATAGATTGCTGGTTGCATCTGCCTTTGCTATGATCTTGCAGGGGCTACTCTTCATCAGAATGTGAGGGCTTACTCGACCAGAGCCTAGGCTGCTTCCATGATTATTCTTCAGGATGTTCTTCTCCTGGAGATCTGTAGAGCAGCAATATGGAGCTTTGGGTATACCGTCACTAGACACTCCTATGCCCTGGTGCAGACCCCTTCTGTGACTGCATCCTTCAGTCCAGCAGTCATTCAGTCAGTGGTGCAGCATTGTTCCTTGGACCCTCATCCTTGATGAATATTGCATGCTGGTCACCCACAGTTGCATACACACAGGGACCATCACTCAAAGAAGAAAGAAAGGTTCTTACCTTACAGTAATTGGAGTTCTTCTAGAAATGTGGTTTCTATGTATATTCCACTATCCACCCTCCTTCCCCTCTGCTGCGAATCCTTTCTTAACAGAAATTCCCAGTAGAGAAAGAACTGGAGATGTAGTTGGTCTGTGCCTCCCCATATGCCCTCAGTTCAGATTATAAAGAGGTGCAAGTAAGGACCAACAGACACTGATAGGAAGAATGTTCTAGTCTCAAGCACATGGAGTACATGTGTACCCACAGTGGAACCACACGTCTTGAAGAACTCCAGTTACTGTAAGGTAAGTAACCTTTCTTTCACACTGGTTAAGAGGGATTGCAGGCCTCAGGCCTTTGAATCTTCTCATGCAACTTCCTCCAAGGCGTTCACTCCACCTATTCTAAAATGCTGGACCTTTCTGATCCAAGGTGTACAAACAACTACCAAACATCTTTTCCCAGAGAGAGAGCAGAAAGATGTTTACCAATGTACAGTGACCTGAAGGACTTTAATAAAAAGTAATCTGATATCAAACTTCCCAGAATGTATCTGCTGGTTGTTTCAGTTCCTCAAAGAATGATCAAAAGCATTGAATGCAATACACAAGGTGAACTTGGCTGTCATTCTAGTGATTTAAAAAGGAAAAAAAAATCTGTTCTACTAGATTGGATGGTAGCCCAGGAGAATCTGTGAGACTGCAAACTTGAATGTATTTCTAAAGGGAACTATGAATTGCTTGTCAAGTGCACCGCTATATGGTCATACATTACTATATTGTACTAAGAGCTTTTAAGGTCTAGAGTGATTGGCCTCAGAGCTGCTTCCCAAACGATTCTGAAAGATGAACATCTCTGGTATGTATTTGATGTTTCCTTGGATCCGTTGTCCTTACAGGCAAAATAGAGGGCAAGAATGTGGTTGGATTATGGCCAGAGAAAGCTAATTCTGAAGTCAAGTGAGGCCTCATTAGTCTGCCGAAGTTGGAAGAAGAGAACTAGATGCTAGAAGAGCAGACATGAGTATGCCTCCCCTTCAGGGATGTAATCTGTCACTTTTTGGTTAATGGAAAATTGAATATCTGATTTGTTCTCTTGATAGTGATTAGTGGGTATCACGCAGAAATAAATTCTGTACAAGAAGGCAATTTGTGACTTTCCCAATTGCATCAGACTCAAACAGAAGACTTTGTTTTTGGCTGGCAGACACATGATAAACACATAAATCACTAGACTGTCACAGAAGAAAAAAAAATTCAAGACATCTGTTCTCTCCTCTTGGAGGGAAGCTTGTCAGGTTCTCTACCCCAAGGATCAAAAGTAAGGTTTAAGACACTTCCAAGATATTGTTATGAGCTAGGTGAAAACTTATTATGGATTGAGGTAAAGCTCCACTGACATTGATAGGTGTGAACTCACCCTTCAATTAACAAGTGTAAGTATAAACCCCCACCTAGGCAAAAGTAGTGTGTGAACTCATCCAGGAGCTTTAGCTAGGCATTGTTTTGGGTAGGGATGTGTGAGGATGGGGGGACGGGAGGGGAGAGGAGGCAGGAAAGCAAACAAGCAAGCAAAAAACACTACTTTAAAAGATGGAGACAGCCTGAAGGAGCAGCTGAAAGCACAGTGGGTGACCCTGGAAGAAAGCTGGGGGGAGAGGTTTTTGGGCCAGGGCTGCAGGCTGAAAAGGATGCTCTTGGTGCTATGAGCAAAAGAAGCTATTTCCTGCCATTTAAGTACTTCTGCATTCAAAGATACAGGACTTAGTACATTCTTTGTAAAGAAACAAAACTGTGTCAAAGAAATACCTGACTGTCACCTATTTCTCCTCAGCTGGAACAACCTAGTAGACACCAAATTTTATGCTAGCCATTCAGGTCAAAATGGACAATATGTTGGTTTTGCCAAAGGACCTTGTAATCTATTCTGGGACCCATGGCCGCCCATGATTTCTAGAATCTTAACTTCGAATTTTTGATTTTCAAACTAGTCTTGTGTTCTAACCCAGTTCTCTTTTTAAGATATAAATGTTCCCAACATTAACTTTGTTTTAATAAAGTTTTTGATTGCAAATTGTAGTTTATAGCACTCAGTTTCTCAGAAATAAACACCAAAATGAAACTGATCACTTCAAATATTTACATCCAAATAATAAAATCACATCTAATACACTAAATACACATGTAATGCAGCTGAAATGTAAATGAATAAAATAGGAACCGTCAAAAATTCATAGGTATTACCAGAAAAACTGTTTTATAAGGTATGAGGCATATAATTGACATCAAACTAAATGGAGTGCATCAGCACCACCACATTCAGTATGTGTATTTAAGAGCTAAAAATAAGCCTGGCCTACTGTTGTCACCTTTAATCCCTTGACATCAATTCCAAACAGTTGCTTTTGAGATGGAGATATTCCAACTCCTGGCATCTAGGAGTTAATAAGACAGTATTTGTGATGGATAGATTCTGGGAATCTTTTTCTCCAAGTGACAAGTTCCTATGAAAGGGATGTGTGGGAGAAAATGGAAGAACTATGTTCTTTGATACATGTGTAAAAAAAAAAAAAAAAAAAACCACTCTTTCTACACAGATATGTAAATATTGACCTTAAAGTACCTTCACCTATTTTCTATATAAAAAGCACATTTAAAAGAATAACACTGAGTCTTAACAAGTATGAGTGCCATATTACGGTCTGATAAGATTTCATTATTTTTGCATAGATATCATGATATATCAATAATTAAAACTAAACTACAGTTGTCAGAATATATTTGGTGATACATTATCCTTTTTATTGTTTTTCACTTGCTAATTGACAGTGATTTGAAACTACTGCTGATTACAGTAATGTAAATATTGTGGCTTGTAAGATGTATGAAAAATTGTTTTTAAAGGTTTTCTTCTACATGATATATTTCCTACACTTTACTTTTTTATACTGAAGTATAGATTAGAGAAGTCTCGATATAGTAAAATTGTAATTGTTAACTAATATTAGCACAATTATAACTGTTTCTGTATCTGTTACTGATTTTTAAAATGTATTGAAAGTCATTAAAAGATAATGGTGAAATACTTGACTCAGTGATTTAAGTATGTCCGTTGAGATTAAATACATAATTTAAATTGCCTTTTTATAATAGGACAAGTAATTATATAATCTAACAAACTCCTAAAAATATGTTGATTTAAGAGCATAATGACATATTAGAATCAGAGACTCATAGACCTCGAGAGGTCATCTAATCCAGTTCCCTGCACTCATGGCAGGACTAAGTATTATCTAGATCATCCCTGACAGGTGTTTGTCTAACCTCTTAAAAACCTTCAATGATGGAGATTCCATAGCTTCCCTGAACAATTTATTCCAGTGCTTAACTACCCTGACAGGAAGTTTTTCCTAATGTCCAACCTAAACCGCCCTTGCCGCAATTTAAGCCCATTGCTTCTTGTCCTATCCTCAGAGGTTAAGGAGAACAATTTTTCTCCCTTTTTGTAGTAACAGCCTTTTATGTACTTGAAAACTGTTATGCCCCTTCTCAGTCTTCTCTTCTCCAAACTAAACTAACCCGGTTCTTTCAGTCTTCCTCATAGGTCATGTTTTCTAGACTTTTAATATTTTTTGTTGTTGTTCTCTGGACTTTCTCCAATTGGGCTACATCTTTCCTGAAACGTGGTGCCCAGAACTGGATACAATACTCCAGTTGAGGCCTAATCAGCGTGGTGTAGTAAATGGAATTTATTTATTTATTTTGCTTTTTTTGTAACAGTGTTAAACGTTGACTCATATTTAGCTTATGATCCCCTATAACCTCCAGATCCGTTTCTGCAGTACTCCTTCCTAGGCAGTCATTTCCCATTTTGTATGTAATGTAACATGCTTATAGAGAATGATGTCCCAGAGATGACTTGGTAAATACACATGAGAAAGGAATTGCTATTCATGTATGGTCCCCTACAGCTAAGAGCTAGAAGCTATGTGTATGTCAACTGCACAGGGGCTGATCTGTACAGGAGACCGCTTTCTCTGTAAGGACAGAGAAACGGACATCTATGGCCAGGAGTTGGGATGGGGAACTCCTGATCCTTCACACACCAACTCCCTATCTAGGATCTTAGGCTTTCTCCTTACTCTCCCTAATTTGGGGGGTTGTGCTCCACTGGCTCAGCTTCCCGATTATTGGAACTCTGGTAGGGTGTATTACCCTTCACGATTACAGTCTGAGGCATCAGTAGCAGTAACAGCCCTTCTTTATCTCCCTGGCTCTTCTCTGTTTTAGATATGTCTGCTAAGGAGAGGAACTTGCATCTGTACGACTTCTTTAAATATCTGGACCTAATGATTGCCTAGATCAATTTGTTTGATTTTGCTAGCTACTGTGTTAAGCTTATGGGAAGCCCTGTACATCTTTCATAACTACTTGTCTGGGGATGGGAGGGGGAAATATTTGAGAGGTCAGTGGGTTCAGAGATGATTGTAATAGGTAGAGGAGAGGAAGTTAAGAAGTTTGATGGGGTTGGAGACACTTGGCACTCAGGTACATGGGATTTTGGAACTTGGGAAAGGGGAGTTGTTCACTTGTCACTGGGAAGAATGTGTGAACTGGGGGAGGGGTTTGGGAGCGAAGAGAGTCAAGGTCACAGCACAGGTTTTTGAGAAGGGAATTGGAAGATGGAGCCTAGAAGATGGATTGAATTAATGAGGAAGTAGCTGGCTGCATGCCAGGGAAAGGAAGAGAAGGGCTGGGCGTGCACTCGGATTGTGGCTAGTGTCCTTCAATAACATTCCAGCTTAGGAGCACGAGCCTGAACAATGTTAGGATTTTAGAAAAGAGTCTCATCCTTGTGGAGTCTATTGCTGCACACCTGACACATGACTTGTGACAACAGATAAGGAGATCTTAAAATGTTCAATAAATGTCAGTTTAATACACTTCATTACTGCTAACTTAAAAAGTAAAAAGATTCCCAGTCTGATAGTTACGTGGTTTGAAAGATCTGGAGCCTATACGTCACTTTTTGTGAATTTTAAAAAAAATACAGATTTTAATTTTCTTTCTTTTTTTTCTTTTTTTTTTTTCTTTTGGACAGGTGCAAAATTTTCACAGCTGCATTCAAGTAACTGAAGACTTTGTGTCTCCAGAACATCTTGTACAGTCATTTCACTTAACACAGGAACTGAGGCTGTCAAAAGAAGAAATCAATTATGATGATAAAATGCAGGTAAGAAATGAATTCTCAACTAGAACTTGTTCTGAAGGCTCTGATTCTGATTGAAATATGCAACTGTGTGTGTGGTCATTTTCTAGCTGTTGTTCACACACAACAACAACGATAATCAGTGTGCCTATTTGGTCCCCATGAACCTGAGATGATGTGAATGCAACGGTGTAAATGACTTTCAGTTGATTGCTGTTTTGGTATTTCACAGTGTGTTTAAAATATCAAGGTGTTTACTTTTGGACTAATATTTTTAACTTAATCTTTTTTTCATCCACTAAACCTAGGGCTCAGTCCTAAACCTAGTTACATACCATGCATTAATAGTGGCTTTTTTTATCACTTGTATCTTACTGAAGTGTGTCTTATACTTCTGCAGGTTAAAAATATCTTGTATCATGCAGTTAAGGAAATGGTGAGAGCTTTGAAGATTAATGAAAATGAAATGGAAGATGTGGAAGAAAACTAAAGCGCTTGCTGCTTTTTTATGTTAAAACATCAGATGGAGGTTATTTTTTCAATTATATGATGAACAGTATGCACACTAATTTAAGCTTCACAAACCATCAGTGCCAAGAAAACATAGTCATCGTATTTACTTGTTACTGACACTGCAACAGCATAGCTTCATAGATCACAGCTACTGTGATTAAATGTTACTTATTAAAAAAAATTAAGCAGCATTCTGCTGTATTGTATTATAATGTATATGAAGTTTGTGAAATGTCAAAGATTTAAGATGTATTTATTTTTTGAAAAAAACCCACAAAATTCTATGCTATATTGTTGATCAAATGTAAATGTGACTTGTACAGTTTGCTAAAATAACTCTGGTATTTTTCACTACATTGAGACAGTTACTGTGAGAGTAGGACACAAACACCAGCTATTGCCTGCATTTGGGACATTGCTGAATCCGCACAGCAGTCATGTCATTATCTGAAAATTACTGCCAAATAATTGTAAACTTTGTAAAATATAAAGTATATAAAGTAGATATTAAATACAGACACTTCAGTATTTTATTGAAGCTATTCAGTGTACAATTAAACATTTTCAAAAGGTGTAATTTATTTAAAAGATTGTTTCATTTTGGTAAAATTTATGTGAACTTTTAAAGCTAAATATTAAACTTAATATGCTGTGTAAATATATACATATATACATTCAATGATGTATTTTTTTAAAACATTGGCTTGCTTTAATTTGTTAAAAGTGCAAGTGTTACACACGCTTTGTACATTGAAGTTGAAAGGGGTTTTGCATTTTCCATTAAAATGACTTTATCAAATGTTGTCTCATTGTGTTTGTTTTTCATGTTTGTGGCACATTTGTGACAGACACACTTGTCTGAGTCATTCATGCCTTCACGGTGATTGCAGATGTCTCTGTTGTGAAGCTGCCTACTGTAAAAGATTGGAATGTTGTATGTTAATTAGTGTGCACCATTCACCCTCTGCCAGTTTTAATATGAAACTACTAACAGACATGCTGGAGCACAGTTCAAGTAGCTGAGCCAAAGAAAGCTATCTAAGAATAAAAATAATTTAAACATTCCTTATGTTGTGTCTTCAATAACAAAGATTCTTTTGTTTTGAGGGGAAGGGAATTTCCATAGAACAAAAAAAAAAGTTCTCTATTGCTTGTAAACTAAATGTATAAAGATTAGGTCAGTGATGCTCATTATAAAAAATAAAATTGTGTATAATGCTCTAAAACTGAAAAAAAATAATTTGATATTTCTCTAGCTGGTGATATAGCCAAAATGTAATAGCAGTAGGTATGCCGCAGCCAAATGAAACAACATATGTAACAAAGTGCTAGTGTTGGAGGTGGGGAGAGGTAGTATTTAAATTGCATTAAAAAGTTGGATGATATACAAAACAATTTCAAGTTTTTTAGTGAAAAGAAAAATTATTTTAAAGGAACATGTTTTGAGTTTAACTGGTTAGAAAAATTGCAATTGATTTTGCAGTTATTCAGAAATATTACTGGAATGAGTTGATATGCATTTATCAGTTATGTCTTAAGTTTACCTTAAGTTATATATTGCTTCTCCCTGGGTTCTGTACATAGCACAGAGGGATGGGAGCATTTGATAGCTAAACTATTTGTTGAAGATACAACAAGCTGCTGAGCTCTCTTAGCTAAGCCATAGGAATGGTTTCTTTTCAGGAACAGAATTTGAGTAGAAATAATTTTTAATGGTAGCTAATATTTACTTTTAAACCTGGTGTAATTTGATCTTAACCCAAAAAATAACTCTTGTTGCATTGTTTCTTTGGCTGAAAAGATTTAACATTTTGGGAAGATTTTTGAGGCTTTGGGTTTGCAGTGTTGTTGCAGTTAGTCTGGTCTTAAGTAAATAAGAAAAATAATTTTGTATGGAATACACCTTAACACCACACTATATGCATGCAGTTTTAGTGCAGAACATAGTCTTTTTACTAGAGTTGAAGTCACAGTACTCCTTGTATAGCCTCCAATTTTGATAGTTTTATCACAAAAGGGAGGAATATCATTTCATATGCTGATATTCACAATACAAATATTTACGTGGATTATAATTGTTTCTGTGTGCACTGACAGACTCTTGAACTTTTCTTTCTCCAGAGATGCAGAAAGGAAGCCAAGGCTGAGAGATGTGTGGTGAAACTTGCCTGATGTATGATGATGCAGAAATCTCAGTCAGGTCAGTAGCAAGGGTGGTCACTGTGCATCAGTCTTTGTGCCTATACTTCTCTGGTTTGCCAACGGAAGTCCAAATTACAATAGAAACCTACCCATTGAAGGTCAGAAAATACTTAGTACCAAGTCCTTGAACTCTAGGATTCTAGGACCACTTTGAGATAGTTTGGTCTTTATATAGTCTGCCAAGCAATGTACTTTGAGCTTCAGGTACCATTTCCAAGGTGTTTAAGATGTTCCAGCCAAAGACCTTCCCAGAATTAGACACTGTTAAAGTTTCACACTGGTTTGCCCAAGATGTGCATATTACGTACGGTATGGATACATGGAGTCAGTTATCTCAAAGAATCACAATTTATATGGTGCTTAAACATATCTTTTTAAAAAATTCCTTTGGAAATATACATTTTCTAATATTGCAAAGATGATTAGTCTGTTACTGAAACAGGTTGTTCATGTCTTTAATAACTGTAGTGTTTAGAACAGCCCTAACTGTTGTGTAATGACGCTTGTTCTGAGCTGATCTCACACACTGAAGATTTTTGATCTTGGTAATTATACTTTTCTATCAGTGTGCATAGTACACAGTTGTGAGAACTGCAGCATTTTTATTTTGTTTTTTCTTTGTATAGAATCGTAAACACCATGGCTGGTTGCAAATGTAACAACAATTTATTTCTTATAAGTTCAAGGACTAAACAGTACCTGTAGGCATAACATCATGTTACCATGTAGATTCAGGAATGACCTCAGGGCTCCCACAGCCTACGTTGGTGTAAAGCAGGCATGCAACAGAACACTGAATTTCCTTCATTGGTAATTTAGGTTTGGAACTAATTGTTTCAGGATGAAGCCATCAAAGTTGATTTAAGAAATGTTCTATTTTACCTGTGACATTCAGAAAACTTTCCACTGCTTCTGCCATCATCCATGTGTCTCTCCGTATAAGTAATTAAAATTCCTGGATGAAATCTAATGGTGATGCAAGTTGTTTGTGTCTGTTACTGTGTTTCTTTGTACACCATGATTTCTGCATGGCAAACTTCTAGAAACGTTGCTATGTAATCTGACAATAGTGAAATTAAACTACCATAGAGGCGTTTTACACAAAAAGTAGCTCTGCTTACTTAAGGAAAAGTTAGAACCGAATCCATATTACATCCAGAGTGACAGTTAGGATGTCTGTGTCACCACCTCCAGAATCTAAGGCTTGTCTGCACAAGGAAAATAATCAGAATAGTGTCCTGAATAGTGTCCCTGTGCTGAAACTCTTATTCCAGAATAAGTGTGTCCATAAAGGGAAAAATTCAGGAATAGCTACTATGCTTTAAATTCACACCCTCACTTAATTCAAAATAATTTTCAAGTGTAGACAAGCCTTCGTTTTCTTGTTCAATGAGTAGGTTAGTTCAGGCTCTCTTTGATTTTCCATAGGGGATTGATGTTAGCGACCCATGTAAACTTTTCATGATGAAAGAAGTTAAATATTCGTTTTTTCTCCTGAATTTGAAGTGCTTCACACAAATGGATACCCCTGTATTTACTTTCCTCATCCTCAACACAAGAGTCTGACAGTAAAGGTCAATTTTATTAATGTTCACATCCCAATGTTTACAGCAATTGGTACCCTAAGAGAATGAATCCAGGAGGCCAGTCTAAAGTAGGAGGAAGATTGACTGTGAGATACATAAGATTCTTCGAGGGATGTCCCTGTGGGTGCTTCACTTCAGGTGTTGGCACGTTCTTGCACCTTTGATCGGAGAATTTCAGCAGCAGTGCCTGTCTCGCAGCACCGTTGGTGCCTCATCTAGTGCGCACCAACCCGATGCCCGCAATTCCTTCTCAACCATCCTTGGTCGAAGACAGAACTCCCAGCAGTGTCAAGAAGTTAGCTCACTTAGTGTGAAAATAGTATTTAGTATAGTTTAGTTTAGCAGTACGGTTACTTTCCCCGTTTTTCTTCCTAGTTTAAAAAAAAAAAAAAAAAAACCTTTTCATAGCCTAGTTAAGTTCACCCCTGAGGTGAACCATCATCTTTTCAGCTATGCCTTGTTCACCAGGTTTTAAGCACTATCTCTCATGTTCAGATGCCATGCTGGTGTCGGACAGACACTCAGTGTGTCCGCTGCTTGGCTGAGTCACACATCCCTCAGAAATGTGCTCACTGCAGCAGTCTAAAGCCTTGAGCACGGAGGAACAGGGATCTGCGCCTCAAGCTCATCTTAATGTAGAAGGCTGTGCACCCGGCTTCAGACCCCGGCCAGCAGACGCCCCCTGGACACAGATCTCCAGAGACCTCACGCTCTTCTCAGAGAAAGGCTCATTCCTCAAAAAAATCAATGAGGAAATGAGCGATGACTTCTCCTGAGAGAGAACCGACCAAAAAGAAGTGCTCTCCATCTCGGTCTCTCTTGGTACTGACCACACCGCGGCTGAGTACCTAAAAGGCACCGGGATCTTCTGACACCACCCACACAGTGGCCTCTGCCAATCCCCAGTGCTCTGGTGCGGAGTCGAGAAGCAAAAGTAAGTCTCCTCCTCCACTGTGGCACCGTGTACACCACTGAAGAAAACAGCACCAAGACTTCCAACACAGGCTCTCCTCTGCCTGCTCCAACAGCTTCATTGGCGCTGACAACCACATTGACAATGACACCATCGGCTCCGAAAACTCTACCCCAAGACCACCAGCACTTTCTACTGCAATACCAAAACCCTTGGCACTGGCCAGTACCATGCCACTTCCTTCATCAGAAGGACATATTAGTATCCTCGACACTGGACTCGCCACTTTTCGGCACAGATGGCTCCCTGGTGCACTTGGTACTGGAACACCCTGTCTCACTAATAGCCCCTCCATTTTCCAGCAAGGAGGTAGAGGATGACCAGACCCAACAACCGGATCTCTACAATCAAGGTCCCACTATAGGTAAGACATACAGTTGTGGTATTGGCACCCTTGCATGGTTCCACCCATGCCCTTCCCCACACAATGGGACCCCTTGGCCTCCTACAGAAGTCACTACAGTAGGGCCCCCCCCACCCCACCCCCAGTCCTTGTAGGGAGGAGGTCAGATTGCCTCCCACCATTCTGGATGCCTGTAACATCAGAGCCCAATGAGGAAGCTGCTGAGGAACAGGAGGAGAGCATAGAGCAAGACACCATGCCAAATACTAACAACTCCTTCTCTTCCCCAGACGGGGCCATAATGCCTCCACCATCTACAGCCGCTGATTACTTCAAGCAATTTCAAGAACTTTTTTTAAAAACATGTGATGGACCAATTAGAGATCCCTCTTGAGGAGGTCCCGGAGGCTCAACATAAACTGCTGAACATCCTACAAGCCTCCTCAGCTTCCAAAATAGGGCTCCCAATTAATGATGTGCTAATGGAGTCAGCCAAAACAGTTTGGCAGACCCCAGCCACCATACCACCTACCTTCAAGAGGGATGACAAAAATACTCCTGGGGGAATTTTGCATCACTCGCGTGTGCAAAATTCATGTCCCCCGCAGATTTCTTTGCTTCCCTGCAGAAAAATGACTTTCTGAAGGGGAAGCAAAGGGAAGCCGCAAGAGCAGTCACGCGCCCCTCCCCAGCAACGCAGGTGCATCGTTTTGCTCACCTGGAGCGGCTGACAGAGAGGTAAATCACTGCGGCGGGCGGGGGGGGGGGGGGGAAAGGCGTGGTTGGGGATGCCCCAGCCATTGGCTCCTACTCTGCACTGGGCTCAGCTGGTAGTCTCGGCTGAACTGGAGCGCACGGGACTTGCTCTTCCCCTGAAAGGAGCAGCCTGGGTCAGTTCAGACCCACCCCCAGAATCCTCCCCTGGCTGCAGGAAGCTGCACACACACACCCGCCCCCATCACTCCTCAGTCACAGGAGTAGGGGGTCACTGTATGGGGAGCTGCTCTGCCATTTGCACAATCCCTGTGCTTCTGGACCCTCACATACCCAGAATCCCCCACAAGCCCACCACACCTGAACCCCCATCCTGCTGAGCTTCACCTCCTGGAGTTGGACCTCCCCACTGAACCCCACCCCCTTCACCTAGACCATCCCCTGGTGAGCCTCCCCCACTCCAACCCCCACCCTGACGAGCCCCCTACACACACATCCTCAACGAGCTGCACCTGGACCCTCACCCCATCAGCACCCAGACACCCCTGCTATGCCCCCTTCTGAGCCCCATCCCCCCTCACCTGGACTCCCTCTGCTGAACCCTAACCACCTTCACCTGGACCCCCCTGCAGAGTCCCATTGCCCCTGCACCTAGAACCCCCCCTCCACAAGCCTTTGTGCATTCAAATCCCCCCCACACACCCAGGCCCCCCAATGAGCCACCCACATCCAAACTTCCACACACACAACCCCCTCACCCTACACCTGGATCCCCACCACCACCACTTGGAGCCTGCCTCCCCACACCTGGTGCGCCTGGCACAGAAGGGCAGGGCCCTGGGGCATTTGTGGGGCAGCTCCGGCCCTTGCACTGTGTCAGGGTTGGGTGCAGCCTCACTACCAAGTACATGTCACGGAGGGCAGAAATTTTTATTTTTTGGCACAGAATTCCCTCAAGAGAACAAAAAATATTATGTTCCCTCCAAAGGTATGGACTTCCTTTTTTCGCATCCTGCACCAAATTCATTCGTAGTCAATGCCATCAACCATTGAGGTAGAAAGCATCAGTATAGGTCCATACCCACCAAGAAAGAGTGGAAATGGCTAGACCTTTTTGGCTGCAAAATATATTGCTCATCAACCTACAATTCTGGGTCGCCAACTATGCGGCATTACTAGCAAAATATGATCATGGCAACTATTTGAAATTCATGGACTTTATTAATGATATTCCAGAGGACAAAAGGGATACATTTAAAGCTCGCATGTCTGAAGGCCTACAAGCATCTTTAGATATGGCCGACATAAAGGCAAGATCCACAGTCATCGCGGTGTTCATGCGCCGGGCATCATGGTTGCATACCTCAGGATTCCCCAGGGAGATACAGTCTGCAGCGAAGGACCTTCTGTTCGACGGCCAGAAGCTCTTCGCAGCCAGGATGGACAAATTCCTCCACACGATGAACGACTCATGAGCGACCCTCCGTATGCTGGGAATTTATACGCATGCCACAAAGAGGAGACAAAACAGATATCAACCTTACCAGCAAAACAGGTATGTCTCTATACCCAACATCAGCGGCAGTATGATCCAAAGAGATGCCGACTACCCCCACCACTGCCATCAGTGTCTCAATCTTCCTCCTCCAAGCAACAATTTTGAGGGCGTGGTCGAGGGTCTGAACAACCTCCCCCACACTACAGTGCTGATGACACCATCCGTATCCCATTTCGGGGACCGTCTGACTCCATATTATTCAACATGGTATTCCATCACTACTGACAACTGGGCCCTAGAAATAATACAGGCAACTTCCATCCCTCTAGCCAACCCCTCAGCCCCATCCCTCTTCAGGGACCCTTCTCGTGAGCACCTTCTACAACAAGAAGTAAACCATCTTCTACACCTAGGTGCCATGGAACAAGTTCCTCTACAATATAAGGGGAAGGGTTTCTGCTCCCATGACTTCTTAACTCAAAAGAAAAATGGAGGATGGATACCCATCCTAGATCTCAGAAAGCTCAAAAATTCGTGAGGGTCCAAAAGTTCAAGATGGTCACACTAGCAATGATAATACCATCACTGGAACAGGGGGGACTGGTTCTCAGCCCTCGACCCTCAAGATGCCTCTTTCCATATAACAGTACATCCTGCTCACAGGAAGTTCCTCAGGTTCACCCTGGGAACAGATCATTACCAATACAAGGTACTACTGCCTTTCAGCCTTTCCACAGCACTGCATGTTTTCTCCAAAATTCTCTCAGTAGTAGCGACACACCTGCACAAGCAAGGGGTAATAATATTCCCCTACCTGGACGACTGTTTACTAAAAGGTCCCGTTCGGGCAGATGCCGTTGACATTACTCACAGGATAATAGTCCTTTTCCAGAGTCTGGGGTTACAGATAAACACTCAAAAATCAACTTCATTCAAAATCGTTCAATAGTTGGACTTCATCAGGGCCCATCTCAACTCCCTGGAAGCCAGAGCGTCATTACCAACGAACAGATTTATTACAATGACCAACCTCATCTCTTCAGTAATGAACAGTCCACACATATCAGCTTGCACCTGCCTTCGACTCTTAGGCCCCATGGCTGCAACCACATTCGTGGTACAACATGTGCGTTTCCACATGCACTGCCTTCAGGGCTGGCTCTTCTACATGCCACACAAACATGGCCTAAACAGACACCTCATAATGCCAACCAAAATCAAAGACTCTTGACACTGGTGGACACAGCCCAACCAGGTGGGCACAGAGGTTCCTTTCACTCAGGAGACACTCTCTGACACTTACAACTGATGCTTCTTGATAGACCGGGAGCCCATCTACAACACCATAAAATCCAGGGCAGGTGGTCTCCCTCCAAAACACAGCTATACATAAATCTATTAGATCTCCACGCAATTCACAACACGTGCCTCCACGTCTTGCCATTGATAAGGAACGAGACCATATAAGTAATGACCTACAACATTGCATATTTTATATAAGTCGACAGAGAGGAGCCTGATCCCACTCCCTATACACCAAAGCCATGAAACTCTGGAATTGGTGCATCTGGCACAATATCAACATCTCAGCCTCTTACCTCCAACAGCAGACACATTAAGCAAGGAATTTTCTCACAATCACGAATGGAAACTAAATGATGTGGTCCTGCAGAACATATTTCAACAATGGGGCCACTCATCTATCGACCTCTTTGCAACACCACAGAACCACAAGTGCCCACAGTTATGCTCGAGAGCAGGTCTGAGACCCCAATTGCTGGGGGATGCCTTCCTCCTCAAATGGGAAGCACCACTTCTATACATGTTCCCACAAATACCACTACTATTGAGGGTGATAAACAAAATACATATGGACAAAGCAAAGTCCTATTGATGGCCCTAACGTGGCCCAGACAGACTTGGTACTCTTACCTGATGCGGATAGTGCTATGTGCTCCACTCGCTCTCCCACTCCAACCAGACCTTCTATCGCAGAACGACGGACAGGTTCACAACCGTACATGGAGAGACTTCACCTGAAATCATGGCTCCTATATTCCATCAATCGTTCCATCATAACGAACTAGCCTGTTTGGAACAGGTTAAACACATACTACTAAACAGTAGGACTTACCTTCAAAAATGGAACAGATATATGGTGCCAAGCCAAGCAAATCACTTTGGCTTTCGCACCTTTACCATTGATACTGGACTACATGTTGGAGCTGAAAAACTCGGGACTATCCACTAGTTCAATCAAGGTCCATCTTGCAGCTGTTAACACCTTCCATCACAAGATTGATGGGATGTCACTGTTTAAGCACCTGATTACCAAACACTTCCTTACAGGCATTCAGAACGTTACCCTGAAGTACGCATTCCCACACCACCATGGGACTTGAACCTGGTATTATGCTGCCTCATTGGGGCCCATTCAAACCCTTAATGACATACTCTCTGATACATCTATCAATTAAGGTAGCATTTTTAGTAAAAACTAAAAAAAATTAATCACAATTTTAAAATTAATCATGATTAATCGAAGTTTTAATCATACTGTTAAACCATAGAATACCAATTGAAATTTATTAAATATTTTTGGATGTTTTTCTACATTTTTAAATATATTGATTTCAATTATAACACAGAATACAAAATGTACAGTTCTCACTTTATATTGTTTTTATTACAAATATTTGCACTGTAAATATGATACACAAAAGAAATAGTATTTTTCAATTCACCTCATACAAGTACAGTACTGTAGTGTGATCTCTTTACCGTGAAAGAGCAATTTACAAATGTAGATTTTTTTTTGTAACATAACTGAACTAAAAAACAAAACAATGTAAAACTTTAGAGCCTACAAGTCCACTCAGTGCTACTTCTTGTTCAGCCAGTCGTTAAGACAAACAAGTTTGTTTACATTTACAGGCAATAATGCTGCCAGCTTCTTATTTACAGTGTCACCTGAAAGTGAGAACAGGCGTTCGCATGGCACTTTTGTTGTCGGCATTGCAAGGTATTTACATGCCAAATATGCTAAACATTCATATTCCCCTTCATGCATTCCAGAGAACATGCTTCCATGCTGATGATGCTCGTTAAAAAATTAATGTGTTAATTATTCAGTGACTGAACTCCTTGGGGGAGAATTGTATGTCCCCTGCTTTGTTTTACCCACATTCTGCCATATATTTCATGTTATAGCAGTCTGGGATGATGACCCAGCACATGTTGTTTGTTTTAAGACACTTTTTCACTGCAGATTTGACAAAACACAAAGAAGGTACCTATGTGAAATTTCTAAAGATAGCTACAGCACTTGACCCAAGGTTTACAGGGGTGGCAGGTTTGTATAATTTTTGGTGGTGCCCAGAATGGGTCCAAATCCCGCCCCCTCACCTCCCCACACACACCTGCCTAAGGCTCTGGGAGGATGTTCGGGAGCAGGAGAGGGTTTGGGGTTTAGGCTCAGGGAGGGAGTTTGGGTGCAGGAGGGGGTTCGGCTCTGGAGGGAGTTTCGGGGCGAGCTCTGGGCTGGGGCAGGGGGTTGGGGTGCGGGAGGGGGTGAGGGGTGTGGCACCTCGGCTGGCTCCTGAAAGCAACCCGCACACCCCTCTAGCAGTTCCAATGGCAGAGTCAGTGCTAGGGGCAGGGGCAGCGGGTGGAGACATGCCCCTCCCTCCCTCCCCCCCAGGGGCCACAGGGACGTGCCGGTCGCTTCCAGGAGTGGCGCGCTGCACAGAGTGAGGGCAGGCAGGAAGCCGCTTTAGCCCTACTGCACTGGCGGCGGGGGCCCCTGGGCCCTTTTAAATCACCTGGAGGCAGCAGGCGGGTCTGGGAGACGCTCCAGGGGAGACGTGCAGGGGTAGCAGGTGGGGCCAGGGGAGAGACCCAGCCCCGAACATTGGTGGAGCCAGGCCCCCATGCTCTGAATATTCCTGGAGCACAAGCACCACGGGCCCATACAACTCGCCGCCTCTGAAGGTTTAAGAATCTGAAGTGCTTTCCAAAATCTGAGAGAGACGAAGTGTGGAGCATGCTTTCAAAAGTCTTAAAAGAGCAACACTCCGATGTGGAAACTACAGAACCTGAACACCAAAAAAGAAAATCAACCTTCTGCAGGTGGCATCTGACTCAGATGATGAAAATGAACATGTCAGTCCGCACTGATTTGGAGCGTTATCAAGCAGAACCTGTCATCAACATGGATGCATGTTCTCTGGACTGGTGGTTGAAGCATTAAGGGACATACTAATCTTTAGTGCATCTGGCACTAGGGTGACCAGATGTCCCGATTTTATAGGGACAGTCCCGATTTTTGGGTCTTTTTCTTATATAGGCTCCTATTACCCTCCACCCCATCCCGATTTTTCACATTTGCTGTCTGGTCATCCTATCTGGCACGTAAATATCTTGTGATGCTGGCTACAACGGTACCATGCGAACACCTGTTCTCACTTTCATAGAATCATAGAATATTGAGGTTGGAAGGGACCTCAGGAGGTCATCTAGTCCAACCCCCTGCTCAAAGCAGAACCAATCCCCAACTATTTTTTTTTGCCCCCGAGCCCTAGCTGGCCCCCTCAAGGATTGAACTCACAACCCTGGGTTTAGCAGGCCAATGCTCAAACCACTGAGCTATCCCTCCCCCCCGAGTGTCTTTCACTTTCAGGTGACACTGTAAACAAGAAGAGGGCAGCACTACCTCCTTCAAATGTAAACAAACTTTTTTGTCTGAGTGATTGGCTGAACAAGAAGTAGGGCTGAGTGGACTTGTAGGCACTGAAGTTTTACATTGTTTTCTTTTTGAATGCAGTTTTTTTATACATAATTCTACGTTTGTAAGTTCAACTTTCATGATAAAGAGATTGCACTACAGTACTTGTATTAGATTAATTGAAAAATACTATTTGTTTTTTACAGTACAAATATTTGTAATAAAAAATAAATATAAAGTGAGCACTGTACATTTTGTATTCTGTGTTGTAACTGAAATCAATATATTTGAAAATGTAGAAAACATCCAAAAATATTTAAATAAATGGTATTCTATTATTGTTTAAAAGTGTGATTAATTGCGATTAATTTTTTTAATCACTTGACAGCCCTAGTTTTAGTAGCTATTACAGCGGCCCACCATGTGGGTAAGCTAGGGGCTCTCATGGCTCACCCACCTTATACCACCTTTTTCAAGGACAAGGTTATCCTAAGACCACATTTGAGATTTATACCTAAAATATCTTCATCTGTCCACATAAATCAACCAATCCATCTTCCCGTATTCTTTCCCAAACCTCACGAGAGCTCACAGGACTCAGTACTATGTACCCTGGACATCAGATGCGCACTAGCATTCTACCTTGATAGAACTAAGCCTTTCAGAAAATCCCCAGGACTTTTCGTCTCCACTACCGAAAGTTCTAAAGGAGCAGTGATCTCCACACAGACCCTCAAAATGGATCTCAGGGTGTATTCGCCTCTGCTACCAACGAAAGAACCTACAATCTCCATCCGAGATCAGAACTCACCCGCCTAGATCCATTGCTACCTCAGTAGCCTTTCTAAACAATGTATCACTCATAGACATATGTACAGCTGGTACCTGGATCTCTGAACATATGTTCACAAAACACTGTGCAATCACCAGAGCTCAAGATCAGATGCACTGATGGCTCACAGTGCTATCTTCACTCATTCATGCAACTCCGAAGCCCCTTCCATCCAACATGGGGCACTGCTCTACAGTCACCTGAAGTGGAGCACCCACAGGGACACTCCTTGAAGAAGAGGTTACTCACCCTGTGCAGTAACTGAGGTTCTTCAAGATGTGTGTGTCCCTGTGGGTGCTCCACTACCCACCCTCCTCCCCTCTACTTTGGAGTTCAATTTCCGGACTCTTCAGTAGAGAAGGAACTGAGGGGATCAGGCCGCACGTGTGCGCTAGATGAGGCACCTAAGGCACGGTGAAACGGGGACCGCACATCACGACCTAGATGGGCACTGCTACTGAAATTCTCCAATCAAAGGCAGAGGGACGCATCAACAACTGAAGTGGAGCACCCACAGAGAGACATCTCGAAGAACCTAAGTTACAGCATAGGGTGAGTAACCTTCTCAGATATCGACTAGGCCACTTTAGCATGTACAGTTAGGACATTCATGTAGGAATCCATGACTACTTGGACACAATTTTTGAGGAGCGCCCCAAAAGTAAATAGGAGTGGGACTGTTACACCATAATTCTTTGATTTATACTTATCAGTTTAACTAGAAGTCTTCCAGTAGAGGCCAGTTTGGAGTTCAGTATTTGAATATCTATGAAACAGCTGTACATATATAAATAATTAAGGAGGGGAGGGATAGCTCAGTGGTTTGAGCATTGGCTTGCTAAACCCAGGGTTGTGAGTTCAATCCTTGAGGGGCCACTTAGGGATCTGGGGCAAAATCAGTACTTGGTCCTGCTAGTGAAGGCAGGGGGCTGAACTCAATGACCTTTTGGGGTCCCTTCCAGTTCTATGAGATAGGCATATCTCCATATTAAATTAAATAAAATTTAGAAGCACAATATACTGGCAGGATACAGGAATGTAGGTGCCTTACAGCACAGATCATAAAATATACAGTATAGTTTTTTACCACTAGTCCATTTGTTTAAATCTGACTTAAGTTAGTATTGACAAAAAGTTATCACCATCTGATAGCTGATGAGGTAGTTTCTGCATCACCATTTGCACTAGTGGGCAGCCTCAGGAGAGAGGCTGAGGTTTAAATGGGCAGGAACTACCTTAAAAATGGTGCCTCCAAGTCTAGCTTAAAATATTTTGTTAGGACATTAGGGGGGGAACTTGCTTCTATGCAATACCTGTTCTGCTGATTGTGTTCAGTGCCATAAGTCTAGCAGCTTTCATGAGCACTAAACTAACTTTTAAACAAAGCAAAATATATTGACAGGACATGTCACTGCAATCAAAGTTCTCTCTTGGCTGGGGTTGTCTTAGTAACTGACTTTAGGTGAAATCAATTAAATTTGGTCAATTAACTCTGTATATTAGCTTTCACGGAGTCATACAGTAATGTGTGCCCCCTCCTGGCTAGAAGCCTAGGGCTACACAAACAATTGGTTCCTGGCAAGCTGGGGTGTGAATCTACCTCTCCTGGGCTGGTCGTGGATGCTGCTGACTCTCATTAACTGTTTGTTAATGTGTTTTGATCTAGGCTTCTTTGAAATGGAGCTAGATAAAAGATAACAGTTTGTTAATGCACATCAACAGGGTCCATTCAGTCTATGCCTGGCTAGATTCACACCCCAGTTTGCTGCAAACTAGTTGTCTCCTCTTGCATCCCATTGTTTTACTATATATTGTGACTACCAGCACCTTATCTCACAGGGTATATGCTCCTAGGGGGAGGGGGATAAGGTGGTAAGAGGGATATGACTTAAGAGCTTAGTTCATCTCCTCTGACAATATTTGATACCAAACAATTGTCCAATTTTATTTCCAAACATCAGCACTAAAGTTCTTCCTTTGTATATGCATGTCTTAATGCTCAGTTCCTGTTAATTTATCCTTCTCAAGCATATGACCAAGACGTTAATCTGCACTTTAAAAAAATACATACGTGTGTGAAACTGAATGAATGAATTTAGAACCAGAATGTGCAAAAGGAAAAGATACTGAAATTTTAAGAGAAAACCTTCTTTTGAAGATACCCAAAACCAATGGAGTGGAAAACCACTCCAGTTTTAAATGATATAGTGAGTAAAGGTGGGGGATAAGCAGGGCCGTCCCTAGAGGGGTGCAGGGCCCCGGGGCGGAAGTGACAGATTAGTCTCTTCCGGGACCGACTGCACCGGCTAGTTGCACTGGCCCGTGGGGCCCCCCAAAGCGTGGGCCCCAGAGCGGTCGCCCCAATTCACCCTACCCAAGGGACCCCTGTGGGGATAAGTTATGTTTTACATGCTTCCTATTGAATAATAAGTCAATTAGATAGGGATCCTTTTAGGAACACTGCAGATACTTACACCAAAAACTATATGGTGTCACTGTAAAATCTCACTGACTAGGGGATTGATTTGTCTAGTACAGAAATGTGTGCAATGTGGTATCTGCGTAAAATAATTATAATCAATTTAGTTTTAAAAATACTTAGTATATTTATTTTTGAGTTATTTACAACTTGTGTAAAAGCATAAGCTGCTGTATTTTGCAAACTATTATGTAAATTGCCTTTATAATGCACTTGTGCCTGTTACTAAATTCTGCCCATAACAATGACAACATTGTTTCCACAGTAACTAATGTATTTCAAATGGGGAAGAAAGAGACTAAAAGGCCAAAAATGAATAAATCAGTAAATATGTCAGAAACAAAATCCATGATAGGGTGGAGTGCTATAAAGCTTTTATTGCCATGAGCTTGGGAAGACTGCATTACTCACAAATGTCGTACACAATGTGTATTTCCAGACACAAAAGTTATTAAACTAAAAGTTGCTAGGTAACAAGCATTTAGATAGAGAGTGAGCAAGAACATAAAGGCCCAAGTTCTGCACTGTTTAATACCTAAAGTTAACACACTAACCTTACTTTATTTAGTTTCTCTAAACTTACTGACCTACACCTTTTCATAGTTATTAACTAAACACATTAATCAAACAAATATGACATTAAAGCATAAAAACAGGCCACCGTGAAGGTTATCAGTATGCACAATGTGAAATTTTCATGTACCTAGATATTGGACATTTTAAAAAGTATTGTTCCTTATCACTTCCATATTTTTCTTACGCTTAAATGTTAATGTTCTTGCTATGTACCAATGTGTGTTAACTTGAGGTACAATTCAAGTGAAGAGAAGCCAGTTGTAGCTAGGCTTTAATTAGACTTGCGAACTCATGCGGGCTGCTGGACTCCTTCAAGTAACTGGCTACCTATGCAACTTCAGCTCAAGGCTATAAACATCCCCTTTAGCTCTCCACCAGGCCCAACGAGGAGCCTTATTGCAGCTGCCAGCTCAACTTCCTGTAACTGGGGCTACTTCAGAGTAATCCAGCTGCTTCTTCGTTGTAGCCGAGCATGACTGGGACAGTGTGCTCTAAAGTGGCATTTGACTACAGGAAGGTGAATTTAGGATCCTGAATGCAGCTCCTGTGCTTAGTCTATGCTGCTAAGCCAGTTAGCGTAAACTCCTAGTGTAGATGTTGTGTAGTTACTAAAAACCCCAGCATAAATGAGGCTTTAGTTCACTTCCTTGACCTCAGAGGGAAATTTTATCCAGGGCCTGCGGGAGGCAGCAGAGGGAGGATAGAATGATGGGGACTAGTTTTAAACTATCTTATCTTCCCTGCCTTTTTTCCTAGTGAAGACATAGCTTCTGTATTTTCCATTTTTCAAGAATTAGCATCATCTCCCACAAAACCTAATCCAAGTGTTAGTATTTTGTAATCCCAACCTTCGCAACACAAAATGGATAAAAAGGGAATAACTTAATCTTCAGGGATTTTTTTTTTCTGGTCTCGGAATTGCCTAATTGATGATCAGAACTATTCCAAGATCAGTGGAGAGCATAAATAGGCATGAGCTGTAACATTGGAGCTGGCCAACTTTTAGGTATGTGACCTGATTTGTTTTTTCTTATCGTAGCACTTACCAGCCCCAGTCTTGGACCAGGGCTCCATTGTGGTAGGTGCTGTACACACACAAAACAAAAAGAGAGTCCCATCCCAACATCCACCCTTCCTTTCTTCCCCGGCACTGGCCTTGAAAATTCTCACCTACCTGCTCTTTCTGGCCCCTCAACCCTATCCCTTCCTGGGAAATTGCCTTGCCCCCACTCCTTTCCCCCGCCATGTTCTTGTCCCTCTCCTTGGTCTCCTTTCTTGCATACAGACATGCCGTTAAACTCTCAAACCCACCCTTGGACCCCCCCGCCCCCTTGTCTTTCCAACTCCCACCCTAACTCCCTCTGCCCCTTCACTACCATACTCACTGAATGAGCTGTCTGTGCCCCCTGTATCAGCTTCCTTGCCTTAAACTCTCTATTTTACCAGTTAGAGGAATTGCAGCAACTTACCTGGGGATGTGGGGGAATCCCCATCAGTTGAAGTTTTCACATCACGATTGGTTGCTTTTCTAAATTATGTTTTAGCTCAACCAGAAGTTATGGGATTGATGCAGGAATCGTGGGGTAAAATTCTATGACGTTATGCAAGACATCAGACTAGATGACAGTAATGGTCTCTTCTGACTTTAAAATATATGAATCTGTTGGACTCCAGTCCAGCCTCTGCCCTTTCTACTCCATAGAAAATGCTCACCAGTGTCTCTAAACGTCTTGACTGTCTGAAGGCCTATACTCCATTCCCTTTCCAGTGCTTTTGATACCCTTGATCCTCCCTCCTCCTTGACGTTGTCTTCCCTTAGCCTCCCTAACTCTGTTCTCTTCTTATCTCACTAGCCATTCCGTCAATCCCTCTTAGCAGCTCTCCACTTCCCCACTCTAACTGCACTCTCTCAGGTCTCTATTCTTGGACTCCTACCTTTCTCCCTGGACACCTTATTTATAGGTGATGTAATTTCACTCGGACCCTGTCTCCGTGCTTCAGTATCGCATCTCTCTCAAACAGTTCATCAGGGAAACTCACTATCATCTCAAGCTCTTTGTGGCCAAAACAAACCTCTGTCTTTCCTACCAAATCCTGTGCCCTAGCCCCATTCTGCTTTACAATTAGCAAAGCCACCATCCTCTCTGTCCCTCAGGCCCATAGCCTGGGCTTTCGGTCTTTCCTCCGCATACAGGCCTGGTCTACACTAGGAGTTTATGTCGAATTTAGCACCGTTACATCGAATTAACTCTGCACCCGTCCACACCACGAAGCTATTTAGTTCGACATAGAGGTCTCTTAAATTCGACTTCTGTACTCCTCCCCAACGAGGGGAGTAGCGCTAAATTCGACATGGCCATGTCGAATTAGGCTAGGTGTGGATGGAAATCGACGGTAATAGCTCCGGGAGCTATCCCACAGTGCACCACTCTGTTGACGCTCTGGACAGCAGTCCGAGCTCGGATGCTCTGACCAGCCACACAGGAAAAGCCCTGGGAAAATTTGAATTCCTTTTCCTGTCTGGCCAGTTTGAATCTCATTTCCTGTTTGGACATCGTGGCGAGCTCAGCAGCACTGGCAACGATGCAGAGCTCTCCAGCAGAGATGGCCGTGCAATCCCAGAATAGAAAGAGGGCCCCAGCATGGACTGATCGGGAAGTCTTGGATCTGATCGCTGTGTGGGGCGATGAGTCCGTGCTTTCCGAGCTGCGATCGAAAAGATGGAATGCAAAGATCTACGAGAAGATCTCTAAAGCCATGGCAGAGAGAGGATACAGCCGGGATGCAACGCAGTGCCGCGTGAAAATCAAGGAGCTGAGACAAGGCTACCAGAAGACCAAAGAGGCAAACGGACGCTCCGGATCCCAGCCCCAGATATCCCGTTTCTACGAGGCACTGCATTCCATCCTAGGTGCGGCCGCCACCACTACCCCACCACTGACCGTGGACTCTGAGGATGGGATATTGTCGACAGCTGCTTCCTCGGACATGTTAGCGGACGGGGAAGATGAGGAAGGAGATGAGGAGGATGAGGCAGTCGACAGCGCTTACAACGCTGATTTCCCCGACAGCCAGGATCTCTTCATCACCCTTACAGAGATCCCCTACCAACCGTCCCCAGGCGTTAACCCGGACACAGAATCAGGGGAAGGATCAGTCAGTAAGTGTGTTAAACATGTAAACATTTATTTTTAACAGAAAAGGAATATTAACAATGGGTTTTGCATGATTACTTTGCCCTAGGCGCTTAACGTTTCAGTCCTTGGCAGTGCAACTACTGAAAAAAAATCTAACAATGTCCGGTTTAGCATGATTGTTCTGCCCTAGCCGCTCTACTGTTTAGTCCCTGCCAGTGCAGCTACAGTAAAATCCGGTCTATATGTCGGGGATAGAGCTGAAATCCTCCAGGGACATCTCCACGAAGCTCTCCTGGAGGTAATTGGAAAGCCTTTGCATCAGGTTCCTGGGGAGAGCGGCCTTATTGGGTCCTCCGTAGTAGGAAACGTTTCCGCGCCAGGAGACAAGCAAGTACTCCGGGATCATTGCCTTGCAGAGCATGGCGGCATACGGCCCTGGTCTTTGCATGCTTTCCCGAAGCATCCTTTCTTTCTCCGTCTCTGAAATCCTCATCGGAGTGATGTCGCTCATGGTGACCTGCTTTGAATTAGGTAGGGGAATGTTAGTATTGGGACTGCTTGCCTGTTCCTTTACAGAACTGTAACCGGCGGTTTACAGCCACGCGGTGGAGGCGGGAGAGGGGCAGCATACAGGGATCTTTCCCTGGGACAGCCGCGAGGGGGTGGGACAGGGGCAGAGTTCATGCTTGCCAGATTGCTGGCAGCAGGGACTGGCATTGCTTTGAACGTGAAAGGAGGCCAGTGCTATTATTAAAGTTTTAAGCAGCCACAAGTCTACGGCTTACCATGTCGGCCTGCTACACAAATTCCGGTGTCCTGCCCCACTTCTCTGATCTGCACTGCAAGACCCCAGGCACTGAATGCGAAGGCCGAAAATTCGACCTTGTCCTGAGTGCGCATGTGATAGGTGCTGTGCATGGTCTTGTTCACAGAGAAAGACTATGTTCTTTGTTCACAACGAAATTTATCTTTCTGAGGAATTCACTCCCTTTTTCCCATCCCACAGCTGCGACTGTCTCCCGACCTAGCCTGGCATCACACTCCCAGAGGCTAGCGCAGATTAGGCGTAGGAAGAAGAGGACACGGGAGGACATGTTCTCGGAACTTATGGGCTGCTCCCGAGCCCAGGCAGCCCAGCAGACCCGGGGGGGGAGAACTTGTCCCAAATGCACCGATCACACATGGAATGGGAGGAGAGGTGGCGGCAGGAAGACCAGCAGGCGACTCAAACACTGCTTGGACTAATGAGGGAGCAAACGGACACGCTCCGGCGCCTTGTGGATGATCTGCAGGACCGGAGGCAGGAGGACAGAGCCCCGCTGCAGTCTATCTCTAACCGCCCTCCCCCGCCACAAAGTCCCATACCCCCCTCACCCAAAGTCCCAAGAAAGAGGGGCGGCAGAGTCCGTGAAAACTCACTCCACCCCTGAAGACTGCTCAAGTACCAGAAGGCTCTCATTCCCCAAAATTTGATAAGTCCTTTCCTTCCCACCTCACCCAAGCCCCCGTCCAAGTTTCATCCCCCAGTTTCATGTGTAGTTGCTAATAAAAAAGACGTTTCTGTTAATTACTGTTTCCATCATGTTCTTTTAGAGGAGAGTCTGTCTGAAGGGGGAGAAGGGTGTTGGTAATTGGACAGGACAGTCACCTTTACCAGGGTACAGAGGCGGGGGCAGGTTCAGCAGCAGGGCACACACACATTGCAGTCACTAGTTACCCTGGTCAGTCTGGGAGGTGGTTTTCATGTTATGTGTGTGGGGGGTGGGCTATGTAACTTTGTGGCGGGGGAGGGCGGTTAGAGATCTTATGCAGCGGTCCTTATCCTGGATCACAGAGCCATGCAGCAGGGGATCTGTAACCGTCCTCCCCCTGCCACAAAGTCACATAGCCCCCACACACAGAGTCCCGAACAGGAGGGGTGGCAGGCTCCGTTGAAACAACCAGTCCACCAGTGCGGAGCCTGTCATTCCTGGAGTTTAGAAGCGTCCTTTGCATCACTACACTACACCCACTCCCCACCACAGTCTGCGTCCCAGGTTCAACACTTTACCGAGAAAACAGTAATAAAGAAAACGGTGTTCATTAACAAAATTCAAGTGATTTTATTTTTAAACGTGTGTTGGAAGGGGGGGAACGGGGTATGTAACAGGACAGGATAGTGAGCATTAACCGGGTAAAGAAACGGGGGCAGCTTCAGCTTCTCTTTAAACAAACTTAATAGTCACAGGTTACCCTGCTCACTGAGGAACCTAGCTTTCAAAGCCTCCCGGATGCACAGCACGTCCCGCTGGGCTCTTCTAATCGCCCGGCTGTCTGGCTGGGCGTAATCAGCAGCCAGGCTATTTGCCTCAACCTCCTACCCCGCCATAAAGGTCTCTCCCTTGCTCTCACAGAGATTGTGGAGCACACAGCAAGCTGCAATAACAATGGCGATATTGGTTTCGCTGAGATCACAGCGAGTCAGTAAGGTTCTCCATCTCCCCTTGAGACGTCCAAAAGCACACTCCACCACCATTCTGCACTTGCTCAGCCGGTAGTTGAAGAGTTCTTTTTCAGTGTCCAGGGCGCCAGTATAGGGCTTCATGAGCCAGGGCATTAGCGGGTAGGTTGGGTCCCCGAGGATGACTATAGGCATCTCCACATCCCCAAGAGTTATTTTGTGGTCCGGGAAGTAAATACCTTCCTGCAGCCGTCTAAACAGACCAGAGTTCCTGAAAACACGAGCGTCATGAACCTTGCCCGGCCATCCGACGTTGATGTTTGTAAAACGTCCCCTATGGTCCACCAGTGCTTGCAGCACCATTGAAAAGTAGCCCTTTCGGTTAATGTACTGGCTGGCCTGGTGGTCTGGTCCCAGGATAGGGATGTGAGTTCCATCTATAGCCCCACCGCAGTTTGGGAATCCCATCGCGGCGAAGCCATCTATGATGATCTCCACGTTTCCCAGGGTCACTACCTTTGAGAGCAGTAGCTCAACGATTGCGTTGGCTACTTGCATGACAACAACCCCCACGGTAGATTTGCCCACGCCAAAGTGGTTCGCGACTGACCGGTAGCTGTCCGGCGTTGCAAGCTTCCAGAGGGCAATGGCCACTTGCTTCTGGACAGTCAGGGCTGCTTGCATCCGGGTGTCATTGCGCTTCAGGGCAGGGGACAGCAACTCACAAAGTTCCATGAAAGTCCCCTTCCGCATGCAAAAGTTTCGCAGCCACTGTGATTCATCCCAGACCTGCAGCACTATGCGGTCCCACCAGTCCTTGCTTGTTTCCCGGGCCCAGAATCACCGTTCCACAGCATCAACATGACCCATTGCCACCATGATGTCCTCGGTGTGGGGTCCCGTGCTTTGTGACAGGTCTGTGCCACTCTCAGACTTCAGGTCCTCACCGCGCTGCCGTAGCCTCCTCGCCCGATTTCTCAGCATCTGCCTCTGGGAAAGGTGGATAAGGTGCGAGGTGTTGATAACGGCCATAACTGCAGCGATGGTCGCAGCGGGCTCCATGCTCGCAGTGCTGTGGCGTCCGCGCTGTCACTGACCAGAAAAGTGCGCAAACTGATTTCCCGCCGGCGCTTTCAGGGAGGGAGGGCGGGAGTGACGGTTGGATGACGACAGTTACCCAAAACCACCCTCGACACATTTTTTTACCCAGAAGGCATTGGCGGCTCGACCCAGAATTCCAATGGGCAGCGGGGACTGCGGGAACTGTGGGATAGCTGCCCACAGTGCACCGCTTCCAATGTCGACGCCCCGTTAGTGTGGACTCACTAAGTCGAATTACTGTCCTTAGTGTGGACACACACGTTCGACTTTGTAATATCGATTCCACATATTTGATTTAAGTAAAATCGAACTACTCTCGTAGTGTAGACATACCCACAGGTTGTCACTAAGTCTTGTCTCCTCTTCCTAGATAACACTTCAAAAATCCCTCACTTTCTTCTTGACTGATAGCATCTGCCCGTATCCATACTGAATGGGCTGTGCCCTCCTGAATACATTCCAGGGACCCTGGGACCAACCCTGCTCTTGCTCGCCCCTGAGAAGTTCTGCCTCAGGTAGAACAAGGTCAGCAGCTTAGTGCTTTCCTGCCCTTTTTAGTTACTATTTTTTGGTGTAGTTTTATTTTCTGGTCTTTGTGCTCTTGTTATACTCACCCCTGCAGAGCATTGCGCCCTCTGGTGCAGCACCTACTTCTAGGCCCCTCACAGCCTAGGAAACTCTGCCCAAAGGCCTAATGATGCTCAGCTTGTGAGGTGGCTTTAAATTCCTAGTTAGACACTAATCTCTGCATTTTTTCACTTGTTCTATTAGTTTTCTAAAAAGAAGTTACAATTTATGTAGAGCCAATGGAAAAGTTGCCCCCTCTTTTATAGCAAATTGAAGATTGATGCTTTTCCAGACGTGGTATGTGAGAACACTTGCATTTTAAACTCGAAACTTCCCTAAAGCTGAAGCATCAGACAGGAAGCTTTTGCTTTGTGATAGTTCCGTGTGAATTTCCCTGGAATTTTCCAACTAGGTAAGCACAGTATGTGCCTTCCTGCCTCCTGGGATCATGTGCATGACAGCCAGTCTTGGCTGTGCTGCCCCTTCCCATCCTGGGCCAATGCAGTTTTATGGTAGTTTTGTGTGTGTTTTCCTTTGAGCTGAAGGTTAGATTTGGGTGGACCTGAGATGGGAAATACTATTTTTTGTTTTATAGCTCTATGGATCTGATACTGTTTAATCTCAGTAATATCGTGCCACCTGTAGCAAACTGACTTGAGGGACAGTAGTTCAAATGATTCCAAAACAGGCACTAGGCAAATTTACAGCATTTTTAAGGGTGTGAGGGGAAGCCTAAGACTCCTGGTCTCTAAAAAGTTATGAACTCCTATAACCTATGGGGGTTTTTAAACACTATCTTGCCTATAAGAGAGGCTGTAGCCGAGTCTCAGGTTTATAGCTTTCTATTATTGCGTTGCTGCCACTAATAATTTCTGATCACTTTCAAACAGTAAATTCAAGAGAGATGCTCACCAGACCGGTCATAATCTGTCTCCAGAGCCAAATTGTATCTGATTTCCTTGTTAGGAAAGGGTTACTTCTGAGCTGAAAAGTAAGATGTCCGAAGCCCACAAAACCAACTGTGAAGAACTTATAGTAATATTTGACTAGGTTCAGTTAAAGGGCTCTAAATTGAGGGAGATTCTACAGCGTAGACTTTGCTTCTCCCCTATTTTGAGTCCCGTTCAGTAAGACATTTTAAATGCTGCTGTAAATTAACGGAGCATTTTTCTTGTCAGTTTTGCTGGCCTGCTTCCGTGTCACCATCCTTAACCACTTCTAAAAAATGTATCTGTCTCTTCTATTTCAGCACCACTTTTAGAATGGGAGGATAGGCATAAAAATAATCATGAGTCTGAATATAAATGGGAATTATGGTGAATGTGCAGTTGACTGCAAATAGAGGTATCACGTCTGTACTATTCAAAACAGCCACCAACTTTCAATATGGCACCTTGAAAGCAACTTAATGTGAATGGTAGATTGTACTAGGAGCTATTGTTAATATGAAGGCCTTAATCTTGCCAAGGTAACTTTCTGAAAACTAAAATTCCTTAGAAGAGGGGCATAAGATCCTGACTCACTGAACATAAAACCAACACTTAAAACTCAGTGTTTTTGTATTTTGTTTTCTAGCTGTGATAGTAAGTAGCCATTGGTGTTATGTTTTGCAGATTTTACTCCCAAAAGATTCCATGCAACTTTCCATGGGTTTTCCCTCTACTGGGATATGCTCACAGATTCCATAGTTCACAAATTCTTTTTGCAAAGCATATGTTGGCTGTTTTCAGCAGGGATAATATTTCTAGGTTCCAAGACAACAGTGGTTTCTGTGGTAAAGCAAGCTCTCTGAATTGAACTAAATGTCTGGGCATATGTTTAAATTTAGTTCTTGGTGAGACGCTTTCAAATTACAGACCACAGAATTTTACAGATGTCAAGTATAATGCATCATGGACCCGATCCAAAGCCCAGGGGCATCTTTCCATTGACTTTAAAACGATTGGAATTAGGCCCTATGACAAAATCTCTTTGATAATGTCAAAACTACAGTAACAGGAACATACATAAGGACTCTGATCGAAATTGTTTATATTGTGTGCAGTGTTTATCCCTCTCTGCACCTTTTCTTTTATGCTAACTGATAACTTTAAGGGTTGACTATATTGACAATCATGATAGTGGGGAAACTTAAGACTTGAAGTAATGTGCTATTTTAAGAAAAAGGGGCTGTTTGTTTTAATGTAACATTATTTTGTTCACCAGATGGCAATGTTTGCCACAGAATATACTTTCAAGATGATAAAGTAGTAAACATGACTTGGGTATTGCTACGGACGGCTCAGTGGAAACTGTCACTCAATGCGTAGCAGCAGTCAAAAAGCAAATACTATGTTAAAAAAAAAAAAAAGAGTATGCTATTCTATAAATTAATGAATGCCCTCCTGTGGACTACTGGGTTTGGTCCAATAACCCCATATCAAAAGGGGAAGTAGAAGAATCAGACTGAAGTCCAAAGAAGGCATAGGAAGACCAGCCCTAGAAGGAGAGCATGGAAAGAGTGGGACTATTTAGAGTAATGTCAGAAATAACATAAGGTAAGTTCAGGTGCTCCTACTGATCTTTTCTCATAAGAACAGGGAAATAATAACAAACTAAAAGGCAATACATTTAAATCTGATAAAAGCAACTGTATTTTACTTAACATAACTAACCCGTAGAACTCATTGCTGTATGAGAACCAGTGTTTGACAGGATTCACAAAAGAACTAGGTGTTTGTGGAGAATGTTACATCCACAACATGGATACATTTTTTAAAAACATCCTCCCCCCTCTGTATTATAGCCAACTTCTGACAGGCATTAGGAAAAGATTGTCATGGGCAGTTTATTCCACTATTAACTATTTGTGATTGTGGCACTTTACTCTGAAGCATCTGCTGTGACACTTATTGTGGTGGGTTTTTAAATGGACTGTGCTTATTTCAGTCAAATTAAGAGCAATAGATTACCTTACTGTGGGAGGATGGGAAGGAAGCAAGGTCTCTCTAGCTTGTAACTAAGGAGAAATTGAAGAGATTAATCTTCGTACTACTGTAGCTGCCCTTGTTCAATTTGTGGAGGAAGTTGTCCTGGAGTCTGATGTAGGCTGGAGAACAATGTGAGAGGTTTCCTTTCAGCGTCACTGTTTTGCCTGCTTGAGTACTCATCCTCAATGGATAAGTGGCTTGGCATGAAGCAGAATGGATAAGGCCTAAGACTTGAATTATGCTTTAGTGGAGGTGGCCAGTCCAAAAATGATTTCCTGTACAGTGCCAGGAGCATGCCAGACAGCAGCTGTGGCAGCTACATAAAAATGGTTGAAATGATCCCACAACATCTAGTACCATTTATTGGAAGGTTCACAGAGTGCAATTAATTAGGACCTTAAATAACTTTAGTTATTTCACCACCTTTGGAAGGCATGCTAGCTTTTCAGTTTACATGTATGCAACTGCTACTGTTGGATTTTAACTAGTTATCTGAGTAGGAAGTTCAACATCCCCCTTTCTATGTATACAGAAGTCAGTGAACTAGAGAATTTGTTTGTCAGTTTAGGAATACAGCAAAATTTCTTGAGCTGTGAGCAAATTCAAACCTGTTCCTTGAGCAAGTCCAGTGTTTTTGTCTGCATTTCTTTCCTCCAGCCCTTGCCTTCTATTCAGGGAGAGAACAGACCAGGCATTGGGGAAAGAAGAAAATTTGCACAGAAGCTGAGAATAAGAGGGACCATGGTGTTCTCTCTGCACTTCTGCAGAAAGCTGGCACTAAAGCTGTGGGCACAAGCTCATTCTGTAGAGGTAGTACAGAAAACCATTGCACTTGTGCTTTGAGTCTTGAACTGAACGAGCCGTTTTGGAATCTGTCCCCTCTGGTTTCTACTCATTAGGTGCATCACCTCTTAAAATTGTACAGACAAGAATGTCATTTTACAGACCACCACAACCCCTGCACTCTCCCCAAGTTCTCTATATGCACCTGAAGGTGAAAGGCTGGAAGTTGTGTTCCATTTTCCCTTACCACCGGCTATTTTTAGTGTAACAAATTGTATAGTTCAATTGACTGGCACTTTAATGTTTGTGAAGACTATTTTCACCCACTGTTATGGTGTTGATTACGACTTAGTTTTTTATTTTCATAGCCTTGGTGACTGATTTACAGATGTAAACAAATATTTCCTTTGTGCAATTAAATACTGCCCACTAGCATTACTTCCACTCATGCACCTCTGAAGAACAGGATACTTTTTCCTCAGGTTTTTTAAGCAATGTAACTTTTTTATATAGAAACCCAGAGTTAAATTTGATGCACCTTGATTAGTTATGTAAACAAAATCTAAAAAATTCCCCACAGAACGAATAACTTGGTTCCTCCATAGAAAGTTTATATATTTCTCCTGATTAATCTGAGGTTAATATTGTCAGGAGACAAGAGTGTGGCACATCGATCCATCTAGATATAGTGTAACTTATACACCTCTCCATTAACAAAATTGTGCATAATGAAATGCTTACAATCTGAATGCATGATAGAAAGCATCTTTCAAGCTGAAGTGGCAGCCATCTGGCAACCATAAGTTAAGTTCTGCATCGTTTATGGCATTATAGATACTTATTACACATAGCATTACTTCAAAACCCTGAAGGATTGTGTTTGAAATGTTTTCCAAGCAGTCATTTGGTTTGAAACGTCAGGAGAAAGACGCAAGAGCTTGCATTTACCAATTTATGGTACCCTTAAGCTCTATGATTAAGTGTATTTCACAGTGACAGTTGCTGTAATGCCTTTTCTCGCACAGTAAGATTGTGTTAGATGTTGGCTGCCCTTGGATCATCATTGTCCTGGTGGTTTTCCCTTTTCTCATTTGCTTAACTACCTTTCATGAGCACTTCTCATGGTCTTCGTTTAGCTGTTCATAAGTCCTTTCAGTATATCTTCAGAGAGCTCCAGTAGAGGGAGTTCAGGTGATGGAATGTCCAACGGAGGAAGATTAGGTATTGGAATGTCCTTAGCCTTCCCTGCACTTGCTGCAAACTTCTGCCAAGTTGAGGCTGAAGTAGTAGCAGTTTCTGAATGCTGTTGTAGGCCCCATAACTCTGACTTCTCCACAAAATCAGCATCTACATCCAACTCCTTCTCTACTGGAGCTTTTTGGAGTCTAATCCTTTCTGCTTTTAGCTGTTTATTTTCTCTCCTTAATCTCTCATTTTCAGCTACAAGAAATTCCACATGCCGTTTCAAATCTGCAATTTTGGTTGCCTGCTCCTCTATTATTGTTTTGTCATCTTTTGGGGCTTTGTTCCCAATACACACTTCCAATTGCTCCTCTCTTTTCTGAAGCAGAAATAATAGTGTATCTGGCTCCCTGTCAAAGACACCCTGAGTTTCCTGTAGATGCTTATTTGCAGAAGGACTGTATTTCTGAGTAACAGGAACCAATATGTTGTGGTCTTCAGATTCTTCAGCTGATGGTTTATAAGAGGTCTGAAGATGTGCAGCTATATCCTTGTCTGCATTCTGTTGGGCTTTTAGCCTTTCCTCTCTCTTTGCCCTTTTCCACCTCTCCTGGATGAGCAATAACTGTTTCATGTGACTATCCCTTTGTAATTCCAGTGATAATTGAGCCTGTCCAAGAAAAAGAAGATTGACTGAATTAACACATAGGCCCTAATACTGCAAGCATATATTTGTGAGTAAAGTTACAGACATGCTTAAGCGTTTACAGAATCAGCACCTTAGCATGCCCTGGACGCGAAACCTTTCTCTCTAGCTTCCGCAATGCAGATTCAGGCATTTATGCCATCAAACTCACTGTAACTGTAGTCTGTGAAATGGAAGTGTTGTGTGTGACTACTTAATTTTTGAACATATGTAATTTCTCTTTCAATCCATATGGAGACTTCTGAAGGGAGGAGGTAAAAGTTTGATTGGCCTGGGATAATCCACAAATGTACTTGGGATGAGAGGTCATGCTTTACTTGGCCAGTAATTCAACACGTGTGTTTTTTAAATAAGAAGCAAATCCTTTTGTTGTAGAATATAGCTAGACCACTGCGTTAATGACACCACCACTAAGCAGCAGAGATTGCTACAATGAGATTACATCAGCATTTTCAAACTGACCCTCTATTCTGAGTCCCTCCAATTGCTGGACCATTGGGGTGGATGTTCCAGGCTTGGCTAAAAAAAGTGTTCCATTTTTGATGAAATTTTCTCAATAGTTTAGCTATGTTTAAACAACAAGAATAATAGGGGGAGTGGGGCAATGTACTTTCCCCAGTCGTAGTGGCAATTTTATAGTCACTGAATCAGAGAGAGAGCACGACTTTACAGCCTGGTGACTCAGACACTCACTTGAAGATCCAAGTTCCCACTCCAATGACTGTTCCAATAAGTGGAACAGCTTCAACGGGAGAGACAGACAGACCTGCCATGGAGGTGACGCAAGTTCAAATTCCTGTTCCACATCAGGCAGAGGGGGAACTGAACCCAGGCTTCCCATACCCCAGGTACAATGCTCTAACCACTCTGTTTAAGCTTAAGGAAGGCTTCCTCTTCCTCCCCCACCACACACACACACATGCCCCACAAAGCCTGTTTCAGGTCCAACAAAATATTCTGTCTAACCCAAAATGGATATTCTTTAGTTTGCCCCAAAGAGAATTCTCTTTTCTTTTGTGGAACTGCCAGCGACTCACAATAAGGGGTTATTCACCCAGCTCTACTCCACCCTCCTGCTATCCCCAGCTACTAGATCAGCTCTTCGGGCCTTGGCATAAAGCCAGGCATAAATTAGAGCAGTGCAGCTCATTCAGAGTAGGTAGCATGACTATATGGTGTAAGAGGTATGATCACACAATTAGGACATAGTGTAATGGGCACATGCCCAAGGGCCAGAGTTAGTGTGTTTGTACAATAATACCTTCAACGTTTCCCAGTCGTGGAATGCAAGCTAAATGCAATCTCACCTGCTCGGATTGTGTCAGCTTCATGGCTTCAGCAAGGTATGCTGCACAAAAAACAAATTGGTAAATGCTTAGGCCAGGATTGTAACAATTAGAACATTCTTTTCTTGAAAGCTAAAGACTAACACATTTAAGTATTTTTAAAAGTTTTCAGATCTGTTCATTTTGTTCACTGAATCCACACACAAAGAGGGGTTTACACAGGCAAATTGTTGCTGGGAATATACATACTGCTTTTCAAATGCGTGTCTCCCCTGAAGAGCTTTAAGCCTACATAGTATTAAAAGGTAAATTACTTCCATATCATCATCTTTGAAGCGAAGTCTCTTTGCTCATCATGGTATAATATGCGTTGCACATTCCCATGTACGGTTCTAACTGCCTCACCTCTAAGGAGAGCACTACCCCCCACGCAATTTCATTACAACCTTTTCCAGATCAAACCTAAGGTTTGCAGGAAGTCCCCAAAGGAGCAGCAGCAGCATCTGTCCCCGCAGTACATAAGGAAATGACAAAGCTATGGGCCAGAGTCTGTCTTACATCCATTTAAAGAACATATAAATGAAATACAAGAACACTCTACAGTAGAGTACCACACTTTTCTTTGACTGCATTACTGATGGGGTAGGGAATCAATATCCATGGCTCCAAACCTGAATAAAAATCAATGCATTTTTTATTTAAATGCCTTTTAAAAATTAATTCTATTTAAAATTAATTTTGAATTTTACAACCTCTAAGGCCTAAATTTACTATAATCTATTAAAATTACTTAAGTATTCAAGCAGTACATATTTACTGAAATTTTAAAGAAAGCCAATCCACTGAACTGCTGGAAGTCACTTGCTAAGCACCTGGACCCAGAAGTGGTTGATGTGCTAAGTCAGCTTTTGACAGCAGTACCCTCTTCTCCAAATGCAGAGAGAATTTTTTCTTCTTTTCAGTTTCTTCTTCTAGTTCAACTCAGTGACTGGGGCAGGAATACAAGCGTCTCAGCTCCCTCTCCCCAGAAAGTATATTAAAAACAAACCTACAGCACTTGGAGCAGCCACCTATCTAGTGGTCCTCCATACGAGACCCAGGAAACTGCACCTATTCAGCCAGTTGTGCCTACTAATGCGGCCACCTCCCAGCTCTCCAGAGCAGATCTTACCTGTTAATAGGCAGCAGCTGCACATTCACAAATCAAATATGAACCTGAACACAAATCTTTGTGAATAAAGATGGAAGACTGTCAATCATAGGGTGGGCCTGCAAAACTGAGCTCATTACCCCTGAAGGTTGAGCTTTCTTGGTAAAAATTGCTTTATCAGCAATAGAGTCATTAAAAACATTAAGATTGCTAACCATCAACAGACTGTTTAGCAAAGATTTGTGGCTAAATATTTCCCACATTATGTTGATAACTAGCTACTCCAAGTAAGAAAGGCATGAAAGGTCAAAATTGAAGTGAAATTAAAGGCCACATTTCCGAGAGGCTTCCCACAGGGCCTCCAAACCTGTGTTCACATTTTTTGCATGTATAAAAACAGCATTTGTATATATGCAAGTATGTATATAGTTACTTGGCCTGAGCAAGTTTCAAGGCTGCTTTTGAAAACGATCATAAATATCTTATGGAAAGGTAACGCTCACCAGCTGCTTTTTTGTGACAAGAAATTGCTTCTTCGTATTTCCCTGCTGCCAACAACCGGTCTGCTTTTCTACTCTGCTGATGAGCCTTAAAAGAAACAAAATTTTATTTTAATCAAAGCTGAAACTAGAAATGGCTGGAACTGGTTTTTATAGTAACTAGCACCAAACAGATAATCAGGTGTTCACACATCATACATCTTCAGAGTCTTAACCCAAGATCTCCCATTCCAGACTTTGAGAGGCAGAGAAACAATTTCCTATAATGCTCACCCACCGCAGGACTTTTGTGGACAAATGTACTGTGCAGGTATGGCAAAAGGTTTAAGGTTTTATCAAGTGGCAGTGACTGTAAGGCTTCACACAGAATACCTAACATTTACACACTTGCAGTGGCAAACAAGTGTCTTAGGGCAATGGTCCATGGTGTAAGGAACCAGCCACCAGTGGCTATATTGCCATGAGCTACTGGAAACAATCCTCCAAAACTGCCCTTATTGATTCCTAATGTGAGAGCCTGGAATCTTCTCATAAGCAATGTGTGAGATCAACCACACATGCACTTCTCTTGTGGGACCATAGTTCCCAACAGCTTTTCATTTCCTTCACGATCCTGAAGAGCTCCCTGCACTCAAAGCTGACAAAATAAGAGAAGCACTATCATTTGATGCTTTACATAAAAGCCTTCAACTTGGTTAAAAGTTTACAAAATTCAGCATAAGCAGCCATACTTTAATAGCAGTAAGCTGCTTCATGGCAACAGATTAAGAGTAGAAGAGTTTTAACAAAGTAGAGCATGATTTAAGAGATACTGTTTCTAGAGAGATGGGTTTTTTGTTTATGGGCCCTATCAGTTATGTCAACCCAGTTAAGACATTTGGGTCGGTAGGGTAGTTTTTATAACCCAGTATTGACCTGTGTGAACAAAGGCTCAGACTAGACTCCAGGATCTTTGTGACAATATTTAAGTGGCGTTTACCCACTATGGGCTTGTCTATATGGTGATTTAGTGCAATCTACTCGAAACACGTGATGGCACTTTTACGGGATAGCAGCAGGATCCATACAGCCACTCGTTGTGTGACAGGCTCATGTGCTGCAGATTCACACGCCAGCTTGCACCAGGCACTACAGTGCTGTATGGATAAACCCTTAGTATTGTTAACATCCCACATTTTTGCTCATCCCCACGTTTGTCTGAACACGGCAGAGGAAGGCGATTCCTTTTTTCTGCCAATATTCCAAGGGAAAGATACTGTTCTATTACATCTTTCCATAGACACTCACATGAGGCTATACCAAGGAAAAGAGTTTATTCTCCTGACAAACCAAGGAGTGAATTCACAAGTATGTTAACCCAGAGCAGTGTTTGCTTCACAAATAGCCATTTTCTATGCTTCACCCTTTGGCAAGAGAGGTTGGTTTGTGCATAAAGTAACTTAATTTACTAAAATGCTCTTGAGAAAAATAGGAGCCCAGCTCAGAAAGTATATGAAATGGGACATTAACAGGAAATGAGCTTGGTATCTTGCATTAGTAATATCTGTAGAACCCTCAACACACTCAACTTTACAACTAGTTCTGTAGTTTCCCAAAGTGACAGTTTCAATATCAAAATGGGTAGTCTTGGCCTATCCAAGAGACAGGTCCAAAGAAGCCAGGTCAACTGGAAGAGGAGACATTCTTAAGTCTTGAGAAGAAAGAAAAAAGTAGCAATTTCATTTATCAGAATTAAATTCAGCAAAACAGAACCCCAGTACCATTTATAAATTAGCCTGGAATAATTTCTGCATAAGAATTTTCTACAGAAAGTGTCATTTAAAATTATGGTTAAATAGCTAATCACAGCAGGTAAGCATGTGAAAAGCCTTAAAAAAAACATAGCCTGTCCGATATTGTTTAGGCCTGTAACACTGCACTCCTGGAGAACAGAGGAGCAGACAAGTTTCTAATATGGTTACAATGAAGTTGTGTAACAGGGCATCCTCTGGTTGCAGTACAGTCCCTTTTAAGGGGAATCTCCACATCTTCAAGAAAACATGGAGACTTTAGGGAAGCACCAAACGTCCCTCTACTTGCTCATTAATTTTGATGAGCCACATGGGAAGTCAATTTTCCTTTGAGTGGGATGATTCAGAACAGTAAGACTGCCCCCTTTGAGGTAAGGAAAGCTAGAAACATGCTTGATTACTAATCTAAGGAACTGAACAGCTACAGCTTTAAGCGGTAAATAGTCACATGACTCTAGCCTGGGTGAATAAGAGCAGTCTCTCCCAAGTGATCCCACTCTACTGCTAGCTGCTGATAGAAGACTCCTAGGACAAAACAAGTAAGACCCTATGTGATTTTTAAAAGGTAGATTTGTGAATTATTAGTTTTCGAACAGAGCAAATCTATTGTGGTCTCCCTGGAGCAACAAGTTGACAGAAAGTCCTCTTTCCTTATGCATGCTTTATTTTCCTGAAACACGGTGGAAAAGTCTCTCTGGAAAGACTTTAGCCCACATAGAATGACTTTGCTTGTTTGAAGATATTCGGAGTTAATGGTAGAGCATCCTTCGGAAACTAACAAAACTTTAACAAGATACGAGGCACAGACTGCAATAGACTACACATGCTAAAAGCTACAACTGAAGTAAAAAAACAAACTAAAAAAATGAAGCAAGGAGGGCTGAGGAAAGTAACTTCAGGGAGGGTTTGTTTTGTCAAACTAACAAATGACAGAATTTAGCAACCTGTGTTCTGTTGCTAACACCAACCAGCTTCACTACAAACATTAGTGGGGGAGGGGGAGGTTCTTTTATAATGAAGCTATTTTGGGAAAAGGAAAACCAAGAAATAAAGGGGGTCCTACAATTGTAGACATGACTGAGGTTTAGTGGAGGTGACCATCCAGTAGAATTTATACAGATACAGTTCTAAGACATAACCCTACAACTAGACTAGTAGGATTATAATCCCACTTACTCAAAGTTAATAGAAACTTTGGGACCAGGAAAAACTCTGGAATTCCCTGAAGGAGAGAAGGAGCACAGGCCCAGCATCACTGCTCCCTTAATGGGCTGCGAGATGGTGCTAGATGTTAATGGGGAAGGAAGGAACTTATTCCTAAATAATACACAGCTGTTAATTCAAGAAGTCACTATAGTTGAACCAGTAAGTATTAGTGACCACAATATAATTAAGATATTCTTTCACAGAAACAATCACCAAAAGCTAGCACTGTGAGACTACCCTTTAGAAAGGAGGATTTCAAGAAGAAAAAAGTCAAAACCCTAAAGTCAGGCTTGAGGAAACTAAAATCCTTAGGCTATTTAGGCATACCATGATGACTCAGAAGGCATGCACAACAAGAAGGGGGATGCAAACAGAAAATGGTATAGTTAAAGGACTAAAGAAATTTGAGCCAACAGGTATCCTTCAGAAAAATGGAAATGCAGCCCAAGTGAAGCCAATAGAGAAAAGCATACTATTGCAGACATGTAAGGAATTAGATACGCTAAGCGCAAATAGCCAAATACATAAACTAGAAACTCTAAGTATCAGTTGCAGAAAGACGACAAGAGAATTTTCAGGTTTGCTGGATAAGCAGGATGTTAAAGGAGCAATTCAGGTGCAAAAGGACACTGCAAAGTAGCTAAATTATTTTTATCAGTTCTCTTCATTGTGGAAATAGGCGAGATGCTCAACTTCTCAGGTAAAGAGGTGATACAACAAAATGAAATTTTTAAAGTCACCAGGAACATATGGTATTCACATCCAAGAGTTGTTGAATTTTAGAATGAATGGTCTGAGCTGCTAACAAACCTATGCAATTTCACTAAAAAGTCAACATTCTACACTGGAGGAAAGAAAATATTGTACTTTAGAAAAAAAGTTACCGGGTGATCCTGGCTTTCAGAGCAGTGAGCCTAATTTCAACAGAGGGAAAACTGTTAAAAGCTGTAACTTACTTATAAAACACTTAGCCCTTATCTACACTACATAATACCTATGGAAGTCATTGCCACAAGAGAGGCCAAGAGCTCAGTGGGATTCAAAAAGACATTGGTTGTTTCCAGGGATGAGATGATTCATAGTTCCATCAGATAAGATACAAAGTTCTACGTTAAGGGTAAAAACCATACTTCAGGTTATAGTCACTCATTAATGAGGGGGTTAGGAAAATATTCCCCCATAAGCAGGTCATTCCATTATTTTTTTATTTGTAGGGTTTCTTGCACCTTCCTCTGAAGTTGTATTGGCCACTGTCAGGATGCTAGTGGACAACATATGTCACTACTCTCTTTACAAGAACTCCTATAGCACACACAAGAGTCTAGAGATATTTTTGTCTGGCACTATAAACCGGTACGGTGATCACACTGCTCTTGTGGTCAGACCATCTCTTTGGCCTAATTCATACTTTTGTTAGTGCAGAAGACCTTACTTAATGGTCTGCTTTTAAATGTCAGGAAGGGGCACTACTAAATGGTGACTCCTGCCCAGCTACCCATAGTTATCACCTATTTACCACTCAGAACTCAAAATTGATGATCTCTGTCTTCTAAACCCCCACTAGATCTTTCCTCAGTTGCTGACTGCAGTCCTATGTTTACTCAACTGCTTAACAAGGTTCTGGAGTGACTTCTCAACCTCTATGGCTCCTTCCTCCAGCACAATCTTCTTAACTTTCAGCCTGATTGGATGCCCATCCAATCACTAAATTACCCCTTATGTATGATTATTCACTTGTTTCTTGCTTGTGAGCACAGATCAACTTCTTACTACTTGGCCTTAGACCTTCTCTACATGACATAACTTTAAATCTCAGATTAGCCTTGGTGCCAACCTACTGCAAAATCACTATTTCAGTCTGAGTTCCTTATATCAATTTAGCTTAAATCAGTAAGGAATCTACTTTAAATCTATAAGGCACACATTAAAAGTCTCTCTATACAATAGGGTTCCACCAATTTAATTAAATTAGTACTTCTCTCATGCAGACAAGGCCGCAGTGTGCATTTTATCCTGTTTCTGTAATCCTAAAGTGTTTCCTTCCCACATGTCTCATATCAGGGGGTAGCCGTGTTAGTCTGTATCTACAAAAACAACAAGGAGTCTGGTGGCACCTTAAAGACTAACAGATTTATTTGGGCATAAGCTTTTGTGGGTAAAAACCTCACTGCATCCGAAGAAGTGAGGTTTTTACCCACGAAATCTTATGCCCAAATAAATCTGTTAGTCTTTAAGGTGCCACCAGACTCCTTGTTGTTTTGGCACATGTCTCATGTCACTCATATAAGTATTCTAGTACCCGGGCACAGCCAGAATTACTCCTTATCCCAATCTTGATTTGATGAAACAGTTATTCATGCTTTGATTCCCTCTACTAATCTTTCTAAACAGCTACAGCCACTTTTAGCAGTCCAAAATCTCCTGGCCCTATGACTAACTCTCAAAGTACTGAAATACTATACACCAGTGAAGGAACGACACTTACACAATACTGTACACGAGTAACTTCGAGTGTCTGTGTTACCTGCCCATCACCTTTTATTCTTAGGGTGTATACATAGAAAGACGGGGGATTTTCTAAGGGGTCTAACACCATATTTAACTCAGTAGCAGCTGTTACATTATTACTCCGAGCTGACGTGGCTAGAGGTGGTTTCTAATCAGGGCTATGAGGCTATTTTGAAGAATGTGCACCGCCAGGACCGACCAGACAATGACTCCACGGGTACTGCATTTCCCCCGCACTGGGACCTGCCCGGAACGTTTGTTTACTGTCCCGCTGGTGGGCACCAGAGGCTGGAGTTCAAGGCCCCTGCCGCAGGGCGCGAGGGGAAGGTGCAGCCGCTACTAGCAGCCTCCTCCACCTCAGCCAGCAGGGCCTTGTCCTCGCCAGCGACACTCAGCCCCCTGCTGTGCCACGGGGGCAGCTCCTCCCCCTGCGGCGGTGGAAGCCGCAGCGCAGCCGGGTCTCCGGGGCGTTCACCTCCCATTGCCCGCCCCAGCACCGACTCTTCTCGCGCTCCGCACCTGCATCGCCAGGCGCCCACCCTGCCAGCGGGGCAGCCGCCGCCCGCCCCTCACCCTGCCCGCCCCGGCGCCGCTGCCCAGCGACCCCTCCCCGCCCGGGGCGCGGCTCACCAGGTTGAGGGGCCCCTCCATCACCTCCATAGGCGGTGGGGGCTGCGGGCACATGGGCTCTGCGGCTGCGTCCCGGCGCCCCGGCCCCAGGCTCTGTCTCCTGTAAACACCGAAACACTTCCGCCTCAAGCACGCACGCAGTGGCGTCACCGCGCCGCCCGGAAATCTCGCGAGAGCCACGTCCAAATGCGCAAATCCCACGAGAAGAGTGGAAGGTCTCCATGGTAACGGGCACTGGGCCATGCTGTGGCAGCCGGCAGCGAATTTTCATTGGCTCGGAGGCGCGACTCGAACATGAGTGGTCCCGCTGCAGCCTCCCCGGGCTCTTTAGCGGAGGGGGCGGGGCAGAGATGCCACCTGGCCAGGCTTCCCCAGCCTCCTCTGAGGCGGGTGTCCGGGGTATCCGCATGGGTGCGCGCCTCCCGGGGATATCCATGCGCGCGCCCCCGCGCCCAGGGGTAGCACTGCTGTAAAGGTGCTGGGTCCGCCCGCAGTCCCGTTTTATCAGCATCACCCCCGGGTTTTGTACCCCCGGGCCGGGGGAAAGGACTCGGGAGCCGCCTGTGACTCCTCCCACTATAAGGTTAAACGCGGGATCCTCCATATGGCTCTAAGATCTTGGCTCTAACCCGTCAATTGTTCTATCAGAATATCGTCCACATGTAGCCGCTCCTACAGCACACGCCAACATGCCTCCTGCAGCACGAGGGCTGCAAAAATCCAGGTCGAGAACCTGGATGTTGCTGGAGGTGACCGAATTTTGGCCCCGAGACTCCCAGATTCTAATATTTTGGTTCACTAGGAGTGGCTACACTTGTAATGTCTTTTGATGCGGGAGCGGGAGGGCTGGGACCAAAAATCAGAGTCCGAGTTTTTCCCTTTGTCCTGTTCACTGCAAATTATCGTTGTCCACCTACCTCACAGGACCTCAAATGTCCGTACAAGAGTATTTACATTCTCTGCTTTATTATTATTACTAGGAGAAAAATGTGAAACTGTAGATGGACGTTTCAAGAGTCTTCTCTAGAATTCAACTAACTTGCCATTTGGATTGCCAATGTACATACAAAATTTAAGTCTAATAAATAAATCTTGGGAAGAGGTTCTACGGAGAACTAAGGATCCTTGAATGTTTTTCCTAAGGGATTTTCTGTTAAATGTCTACTCAGCGACAAAATTGTTGTTATTGGTACTGCAAAAAAGAGACTTTGTGACTTTGTGAATCTTGAAAAGAATGATTAAAATTTAATTCTCATTGTTAGAAACGTGTGCCTCATAAATCTCCTGTTCCTGTAACCATCATAATGTTTTTATAGACATTTTTATAATGTTATACTCTTCTGGGTCATGTTGAAAAATAAAGTTGAAAACAGTTCAATGTGCGAGTTCTCATGGAATTTGTGAAACTCCTTAATCACGTTGCTGGCACAACACTATAATGCTCTGCTGTAAGAGGATGTAACATATTTAATTGCAGTGTAATCTTTTCAGTCTTTTTTGTTATGTGTTTCAACAGTGCCTACCACACTGGGGCACTAGCCTTTGAATGTTACCACAATAATACAGTATTTGTACACTTAGTGATATGCGTTTTAGCTGATCAGCTGTAGTTTCTAAAAATCTCCGCTAGGGGTCTTCAAGGACCATCATTCTTTAAGTGGATGATGATTTATCCTAAGTGAAGGAATGTCTGCAGTAGTTGTATGACATTTGATTGAGTGGGAAAAGCTTCTACCGTTGAAGTACCCAGTGGAAATTACTGATTATCTTTCAGAAAAGTTCTTGATTATTTACTTTTGTAGTGTGCACGTTAATTTTAAAAAAATCTTGGAAATCAATTCATTTCCTACCTTGTGACTAATAATATTAAAATTAAAGCATTTTAAAAATACAGGTTACTTGTCACCATTTATCTCTTTGTTATAGTTTGCATTATTCTACTATGACAAGGAAGTATCAGTGAAATCAGTTTCACTTTCAAGGTTTTAGTGCAGCAATCTTTGGGCTTCAGATATTACAGGAGAAAGTTTTGATTTAAAAAAAGTTTTCCTGTGTTTTTATTTTTAATTACAAAACCATTTTTAGTGGTCTTAATTTTCATAAAAGTAAGACTTCTGTGTATAACCAAAGTTAAAAAGAGGATCAGAAATAATTCTTATGGTGAGAGAATAACTAAAAATATTGGTCTCCTCTAACAGTAAGGACCCAAATCTTTTGTAATGTGAATAAACAAACACCACCAGACCCTTCTTTGTAGTTGCTTTTACACCCTTTTTCTGCAGCACAGAATTTGGTGTAGCACCTTTATTCATAAATATCCATGCAGAACAAAACTATTCTTCACATGCCTCTGATGCTGGAATCAAGCTGTCTATGAAAGGGTTACAACTAAAAGAGAAACACCATCATTTGCAACTGTAATATAATGATGAAAGTGAGATTCTTTCTGGTACTTCAGTGAGTTTTTTTGCTGTACTGTATACTGTGGTAATGCCAAAGTGGGGCCTTTGTCAGGAGCACCGTCCTGTAGTGCTAAGGGCTGTACAAACATGGAAAGACACATGAAGAGTTTATAGTTTAAGACAAGATGACACAGGTGAGCACTAGTAACAACAAGAGGAAAGAATGATGGTATTTGTTCTGTTTCTTTGCATTTGGTTAAGCTCTCTAATGAACCAGAGACAGAAGGAAGAGAAAGAGAGACAAAGTAGCTTCAGGGATAATACTGTTAAAATAAAACAACTCCTTCTGTGATTCTTTTACAATGTCATATATGAAGGGTAACAGTAGAATGAGTGTGGGGGTTACCTAGATTAGCTATTTGCTAACAAATCAATGGTACCGAATAATTTTAAAAAGTTTGTTTTTGTTTTTAGAGTAGCAGCATGGTCCACTACACAGCACTGGGTTAAGGAGTCAACAGAGCTGCTGACTGACTTGGAGCAAATCAGTTATATTTGCCTCAGTTTTGCCATTTGTAAAATGGCTTTCTTTGTAAAGAACTTTGATATCTAATGGGTGAAAAGTGCTCTATATGAGCTGAGCGTTGCTATTAATTATGGGGGTGAAGGGTAAATGGAAGGATGAGTTAATAGGAGCACAAAAGAAAATGGATGGAAAGGGAAGAGGGATATTGAGAGAGAATTATGGAATGGAGGAGAGAATGAAGAGGAATATAGAGGGTAAGAAGAGTGAGACTACCAGCAGACATAACAGGAGTACTTGTGGCACCTTAGAGACTAACAAAATTATTAGAGCATAAGCTTTCGTGGGCTACAACCCACTTCTTCGGATGCATATAGAGTGAACCATATATTGAGGAGATATATATACACACACATACAGAGAGCATGAACAGGTGGGAGTTGTCTTACCAACTCTGAGAGGCCAATTAAGTAAGAGAAAAAAAACTTTTGAAGTGATAATCAAGATGGTTCAGTACAGACAGTTTGATAAGAAGCAAGTGTGAAAATACTTACAAGGGGAGATAGATTCAATGTTTGTAATGGCTCAGCCATTCCCAATCCCTATTTAGCCCTGAGTTGATTGTGTCTAGTTTGCATATCAATTCCAGCTCAGCAGTCTCTCGTTGGAGTCTGTTTTTGAAGTTTTTCTGTTTTAAGATAGCCACCCGCAGGTCTGTCAAAGAATGGCCAGACAGGTTAAAGTGTTCTCCCACTGGTTTTTGAGTATTATGATTCCTGATGTCAGATTTGTGTCCATTAATTCTTTTGCGTAGAGACTGTCCGGTTTGGCCAATGTACATGGCAGAGGGGCATTGCTGGCACATGATGGCATATATCACATTGGTAGATGTGCAGGTGAACGAGCCACTGATGGTATAGCTGATGTGATTAGGCCCTATGATGGTGTCACTTGAATAGATATGTGGACAGAGTTGGCATCGGGCTTTGTTACAAGGATAGGTTCCTGGGTCAGTGTTTTTGTTCAGTGATGTGTGGTTGCTGGTGAGTATTTGCTTTAGGTTGGGGGGTTGTCTGTAAGCGAGGACAGGTCTGTCTCCCAAGATCTGTGAGAGTAAAGGATCATCTTTCAGGATAGGTTGTAGATCTCTGATGATGCGCTGGAGAGGTTTTAGTTGGGGGCTGAAGGTGACAGCTAGTGGTGTTCTGTTATTTTCTTTGTTGGCCCTGTCTTGTAGGAGGTGACTTCTGGGTACTCGTCTGGCTCTGTCAATCTGTTTTTTCACTTCAGCAGGTGGGTATTGTAGTTTTAAGAATGCTTGATAGAGATCTTGTAGGTGCTTGTCTCTATCTGAGGGATTGGAGCAAATGCGGTTATATCTTAGAGCTTGGCTGTAGACAATGGATCGTGTGGTGTGTCCTGGATGGAAGCTGGAGGCATGTAGGTAAGTGTAGCGGTCAGTAGGTTTCCGGTACAGGGTGGTATTTATGTGACCATCGCTTATTAGCACAGTAGTGTCCAGGAAATGGACCGCTTGTGTGGATTGATCTAGGCTGAGGTTGATGGTGGGATGGAAATTATTGAAATCATGGTGGAATTCCTCAAGGGCTTCTTTTCCATGGGTCCAGATGATGAAGATGTCATCAATGTAGCGCAAGTAGAGTAGGGGCGTTAGGGGACGAGAGCTAAGGAAGCGTTGTTCTAAGTCAGCCATAAAAATGTTGGCATACATAGGGCCTAATCACATCAGCTATACCATCAGTGGCTCGTTCACCTGCACATCTACCAATGTGATATATGCCATCATGTGCCAGCAATGCCCCTCTGCCATGTACATTGGCCAAACCGGACAGTCTCTACGCAAAAGAATTAATGGACACAAATCTGACATCAGGAATCATAATACTCAAAAACCAGTGGGAGAACACTTTAACCTGTCTGGCCATTCTTTGACAGACCTGCGGGTGGCTATCTTAAAACAGAAAAACTTCAAAAACAGACTCCAACGAGAGACTGCTGAGCTGGAATTGATATGCAAACTAGACACAATCAACTCAGGGCTAAATAGGGATTGGGAATGGCTGAGCCATTACAAACATTGAATCTATCTCCCCTTGTAAGTATTTTCACACTTGCTTCTTATCAAACTGTCTGTACTGAACCATCTTGATTATCACTTCAAAAGTTTTTTTTCTCTTACTTAATTGGCCTCTCAGAGTTGGTAAGACAACTCCCACCTGTTCATGCTCTCTGTATGTGTGTGTATATATATCTCCTCAATATATGGTTCACTCTATATGCATCCGAAGAAGTGGGTTGTAGCCCACGAAAGCTTATGCTCTAATAAATTTGTTAGTCTCTAAGGTGCCACAAGTACTCCTGTTATTTTTGCGGATACAGACTAACACGGCTGCTACTCTGAAACCTGTCATTATGCAAGGCACTGCATTTAGCCGTATGGAGTGGAAATCCATCAACTTCATGAAAAAACTCGTACAGATACAGACAGACATCATCTTCCTTTCCAAATGCAAGCAGATGGACATCATACCAAAAGGACTAAAGGTAAAAAATCCATTACAATCTACATATCACACAGACTATGCTGAGAGACTGTGTCACACACTCTCAAAGAAACTGCGAAACCACCTGATCAGCATCCTATACAACAAACAGGGAAAGATTAAGAATGAGCTCTCAAAACTGGATACTCTCATAAGAAACCAACCTTCCACACAAACTTCCTCATGGATAGACTTTACAAAAACTAGACAAGCCATTTACAAGACAAACTTTGCCTCTCTACAAAGGAAAAAGGACACTAAACTATCTAAACTGCTACATGCCACAAGGAGCCACAACAGTAGTTCCCTTAACCCACCCAGCAATATTGTTAACCTTTCCAGCTATACTCTTAGCCCAGCAGAAGAGTCTGTCCTATCTCGGGGCCTCTCCTTTTGTCCCTCCAGACCCACGAACATGATACAGTTCTGCGGTGACCTAGAATCCTACTTTCGACGTCTCCGACTCAAAGAATATTTCCAACATACCTCTGAACAGCATACTAACCCACAGAATCCCCCCTACCAGCACTACAAACAAAAGGATTCTGCGTGGACTCCTCCGGACGGTCGAAACAACAGACTGGATTTCTACATAGATTGCTTCCGTCAACGTGCAAAGGCTGAAATTGTGGATAAGCAACATCACTTGCCCCATAACCTCAGCCATGCTGAACACAACGCCATCTACAGCCTCAGAAACAACCCTGACATCATTATCAAAAAGGCTGACAAAGGAGGTGCTGTCGTCATCATGAATAAATTGGAATATGACCAAGAGGCTGCTAGACAGCTCTCTAACACCACATTCTACAGGCCATTATCCTCTGATCCCACTGAGGATTACCTAAAGAAACTACACCATCTGCTAAAAAAACTCCCTGACAAAGCAAAGGAACAAATCTGTACAGACACATGCCTAGAACCCCGACCAGGGACATTCTATTTGCTACCCAAGATCCATAAACCTGGAAATCCTGGACGCCCCATCATCTCAGGCATTGGCACCCTAACATCAGGCTTGTCTGGTTATGTGGACTCTCTCCTCAGACCCTACGCTACCAGCACTCCTAGCTATCTTCGAGATACTACTGACTTCCTGAGGAAACTAGAATCCATCGGTGATCTTCCAGAAAACACCATCCTGGCCACTATGGACGTAGAAGCCCTCTACACCAATATTCCACACACAGATGGACTACAAGCTATCAGGAACAGTATCCCCGATAATGTCACAGCTAACCTAGTGGCTGAACTCTGTGACTTTGTCCTCACCCACAACTATTTCACATTTGGGGACAATATATACCTTCAAGTCAGCGGCACTGCTATGGGTACCCGCATGGCCCCGCAGTATGCCAACATTTTTATGGCTGACTTAGAACAACGCTTCCTTAGCTCTCGTCCCCTAACGCCCCTACTCTACTTGCGCTACATTGATGACATCTTCATCATCTGGACCCATGGAAAAGAAGCCCTTGAGGAATTCCACCATGATTTCAATAATTTCCATCCCACCATCAACCTCAGCCTAGATCAATCCACACAAGCGGTCCATTTCCTGGACACTACTGTGCTAATAAGCGATGGTCACATAAATACCACCCTGTACCGGAAACCTACTGACCGCTACACTTACCTACATGCCTCCAGCTTCCATCCAGGACACACCACACGATCCATTGTCTACAGCCAAGCTCTAAGATATAACCGCATTTGCTCCAATCCCTCAGATAGAGACAAGCACCTACAAGATCTCTATCAAGCATTCTTAAAACTACAATACCCACCTGCTGAAGTGAAAAAACAGATTGACAGAGCCAGACGAGTACCCAGAAGTCACCTCCTACAAGACAGGGCCAACAAAGAAAATAACAGAACACCACTAGCTGTCACCTTCAGCCCCCAACTAAAACCTCTCCAGCGCATCATCAGAGATCTACAACCTATCCTGAAAGATGATCCTTTACTCTCACAGATCTTGGGAGACAGACCTGTCCTCGCTTACAGACAACCCCCCAACCTAAAGCAAATACTCACCAGCAACCACACATCACTGAACAAAAACACTGACCCAGGAACCTATCCTTGTAACAAAGCCCGATGCCAACTCTGTCCACATATCTATTCAAGTGACACCATCATAGGGCCTAATCACATCAGCTATACCATCAGTGGCTCATTCACCTGCACATCTACCAATGTGATATATGCCATCATGTGCCAGCAATGCCCCTCTGCCATGTACATTGGCCAAACCGGACAGTCTCTACGCAAAAGAATTAATGGACACAAATCTGACATCAGGAATCATAATACTCAAAAACCAGTGGGAGAACACTTTAACCTGTCTGGCCATTCTTTGACAGACCTGCGGGTGGCTATCTTAAAACAGAAAAACTTCAAAAACAGACTCCAACGAGAGACTGCTGAGCTGGAATTGATATGCAAACTAGACACAATCAACTCAGGGCTAAATAGGGATTGGGAATGGCTGAGCCATTACAAACATTGAATCTATCTCCCCTTGTAAGTATTTTCACACTTGCTTCTTATCAAACTGTCTGTACTGAACCATCTTGATTATCACTTCAAAAGTTTTTTTTCTCTTACTTAATTGGCCTCTCAGAGTTGGTAAGACAACTCCCACCTGTTCATGCTCTCTGTATGTGTGTGTATATATATCTCCTCAATATATGGTTCACTCTATATGCATCCGAAGAAGTGGGTTGTAGCCCACGAAAGCTTATGCTCTAATAAATTTGTTAGTCTCTAAGGTGCCACAAGTACTCCTGTTATTTTTGCGGATACAGACTAACACGGCTGCTACTCTGAAACCTACCAGCAGACAGACGCATAGAAAGGAATGAGGAGCAAATAGCCAATCAGCAGACAGTGAAGAACAGCCAGAGTTCCATTTGTAGAATGCAGTCTGCTGACCTAACTGGTGTCTATGGGTTCTTAAGGTGCCTCAGATACCATCACCTCGCTGTACTTTGGCTCCCAGGCATCCATGTGTCAGTGGGGCTAGGAGTGCTAGGTTGGAAGAGGCCACACATGTGGTTAGGATGGTCTGCTAGGGCCTTGTACTCTGGAAAACATTGTATTAGTTTAGGATAAGCTGTTTCAGCCACAGGACTTTTCAAGGCCAGTTTCAGATACTGGACTTTATTTACCATATGTCTAAGTGTAAGCATCAAAACCTGATCTTGTACAATCTGGAGTGCTCCAGCATTTGATACGTGCTAGATTCCCTCTTTCATTAGAGCATCCAGATATTCAAATGATGAGGCACCGCAGTGACTGCTGGATACTAAGTGCTTGTGAACTGGAGCCCACAGATCAGGAAGTTGGAAGTTGATTGGGGAAGTTGGATAGCAGATCAGTGGAGTGACAGGTCACATCAGCCAAGATCGAGAGGCCATCAAGTAGGGAAACCCGCTTCACTTTCAAGCACTCATAACCCAACCCAATAAGATGTTAAAACCCACGTGCACCCACTGTGCCAAATCTCTTGATCCCCCTCACCACCAGCTCACACAGCTGACAACTCTCCCTTGCCTTTGTAGTACAACAAATATCTTCTTGACCATCTTGTTTGCTCAGAACTCCTTCCCCATAATAATAAGCTCCCTTCCTAAGCCTTATCCGCAAGTTGCCCAGTCCTCTCTCCCTTTTCTGTAGATGTGCAACCGAAAGAACTCTGACAAGGTTTTGCACATCTTATTCTTTACATAGGACCCTGCAGAACCTAGAGTTGACCTGGGTCGGTTGTTGAATTGTTGATTAAGATGTACTGACTGAATGTGGCATGTTTTACTAATCAAGTATATTTTACTGATTCTGCTGCATATTTTAGTACTTGAGATTTTACACACTACTAATTAAGCTGCATACTTTGATGATCCATTTCCATGATGCACTAATCCAGCTGCAGACTTTGATGATCTAGTTAGATATTATGTAGGATGAGATTTTAGATACTCTGGCAGTCAAATTGCATACTATTAAGCTGCTTACATTTCTATCTATTTTATTAACTCTGCTCTGTTCTTTGCTGACTGAGCTGCAGTTTTTTGTTAGGTTACAGCTACACTATTATTCTGGTATATATTTTCCCCATATATTATCCAAAATATGTATTGATGCATGTTTGGAGATAACATGGCTATTGCTTTCTGTTTGTTTACCCAAATGAAATACATGCTAGTATATGCTAAAAACTGACTGTTATGCTAAACAGTTTTCTAGAAATAAAACAGTAAGTCTTGAGGAATTTTTTTCCTTAGCAAGTGTCAAGAGTAACAAATTAATTTAATTTTGTAAAACCTGCAAGAAAAGTTAAAATAGCAAACTAATTCATGAGACAGTGTTCTCAGTAAAAATGGGTCTAAAACATTGTCCTAACTCAGTACTTGTGAGAGGAGGGGTGTTGTGGGTAAGGAAAATTATAGCAGCCAAATAAAGCTTTTGAAGCCATGCTGCTGGTGCAAAGCAGCATCCTGATGTCCATGTAGTCTGCAGCAGGGCCGCCCAGAGGATTCAGGGGCCTGGGGCAAAGCAATTTCGGGGCCCCTTCCATAAAAAAGTTGCAATACTATAGAATACTATATTCCCTGCGGGGCCCGGGGCCTGGGGCAAATTGCCCCACTTGCCCCCCCACCGGGCGGCCCTGGTCTGCAGAGCACATATTGCTCTAGCTGCTACATATGTAACATAATCCTAGGGAATTCTTCCCCTTCTGTTTTGCAAGTTGGCTTTGCTTTTTAGACTTCTCTTTGAGAGATTTGACTGAAAGGCATTATAGTTGTGCAGCAGTGTTATTACGTTTACCTGTTTTGTTTTTCCGAAAAAACAGACGGATTCTTTGTCAGAATTATCTTTAAGACAAAAACAAACCAAAAAAGAAGAAAAGTAAATTCTGCATGGGAGAGCACCCTGTGACTGAGTGCACTGTCACTAACGGGGAAGAAGTAGGCTTGAGAAATAGTAGGGGACTCAGACAGAATCCCAGCCTGCTGTCTCCCATGTTAGGGTTGAAGGCTGGAGGTCCTCCCTTCCATCAGTGATGTATGGGTTAAAGATGTGGCCCATGGAGGCTGATTTTGTAGGCCTTCATATATGTAGCAAGACATCACAGGGAAACAGTCTACCACATTAGCCATCTTTGTAGGCCTGCATCTGGTAAGGAATAGTAGGAAGATAGGGTTGGAGACTCTCCATTCTGAGAGTATATCGTTGATGCTGAAAGGAGTTAAGGACAGAGAGAAACTGGGGGGTCTCACCAACTCCATGATGTAGGCTTCCCTCTCAATGGTACTGTCAGTTTTATCATGACTCTCATAATAGTTGGTATTTTTCCTAAGTCATTTAATGGCGTGAGAATGTCGGCTTTCATTTTTAAAATAAGTATGATTCTAGCCCTCATGGTTTCAGAGAAAAGCTTGAGATTGTGACCCCTAATGGCCCAAAACATGAAGGCAAATAAAAAGAACCCCAACACAATTATTTTTAAACATCTCAAAAATTTTAAGCCAATTTCATGATGGAGTGTGGAGATGAGTAGGGGTGGGGTCTGCCTCATGGTTTTTGAGTGTTCGGGGTTGGCAAGTTTAGTTTCCATTTGGTAAATACTTCTTTTAGGCTAATGTTGTTCTAAATCTCAGTTTTTGGCTCTGGGTGAAATGAAACTTTGTTTGGGTCCAGTCCTGTAACAAACTCCATGTGGGTAAATCCCTGCATTTGGGTGGAAACCCAGTGAAGTCAACGAGGCTCTGCATGGACACCTGGGACCCGTGGCATGGAGTCAGTTGTAGGACCAAAGCCTAAATTTGCCAACTCTTCATTGCTCTATTCCCATTTGGGGGCATCCTGGGACACTTGGTAGCTGGCTCTTACAAGACCAGAGGTACCAGACAGCTAGGTATCTCTGCCAATGTGCACTGAACTGAACAGAAAGAGTCTGCCTGTCACAAAAGCAGTTTTAAGCGATTTAAAGGTGCAGAACAGAGAAAACTAAAGCATAATAAACACTGCTACATATACCGCATTTCTCATTAATGACTTTTTAGAAAGGAAGACATAGTAAAAATGACCTTTTTAAATTGTGTACGTCATTGTGTGGCAAATATTTTCCCAATTTAGCTTTCTGGCTCCTAGAAACTGTATGAGGAATAGGTTGATTATATAATGTATAAATTAAACATCTTTCTAAAAGAGGAAATATTAAAGTGTAATTCTAGTCAGGATGTGCCTGTCAGCAGGAAGCTTCCTGCAATACCCAGTGTTTTCAGAGTGGAATTTTAGAGTGGGAGGGAAGTATTTAATTGCTATTTACCTGTCTAATGCTGTCTTTGACACACATGATGAGCCAGCTTCATTTGACTGTCACCTCCTTAGGAGGCAGAATTCTTCAGCCCACACTTTGCTTAGCATTGACTATTTCTTTATCTACTCTTTGTGCTTTTGCATTTTGCCTGGACTGTGCATTTTCAGTTAAGCACTACTTAAAGACAGGCTCCTCAGTTGTGGCATTGTAGGAAAGCCCACATATCCTCCCACACAGCGCCTTCCTCAAAGAGAGATGGGGATGCCTATGTCTTTGAAGAAACACTTTTTAAACAAAAGGGATTCCCCTATGTGCTGATGTGCCTGACAACTTATTTATCGCCACACATGTATAGCTATCATAGTGATGTGTCTAGCTACATTTGTCAGATCTTCAGTGTGACCACATTTCAGGACCATCCCCCAGCTCAGCTATATAACTTCAAGTTGCCTCTAGGGAGGGCTGGAGAGGGGCGGGGGGCAAGACAACGCATATGGCAGGATTTTGACAATTTGGCATGAAGGAACTTGTTTTAAAAGGTGGGGAGAATTGTGAGGTTTTGGGGAGTGGGAGGATGGTAGTTTGGGGAACATATATAAGATAGGCATGTCACTATCATCTTTTCCTTTGATTGAGTCTCTCTTTGGATCTTGGTTCCCCCAAGCCCCTCTCCCATTTTCTACCTCATTCATTATTAAATAGGGTCAGTAGCTAGGACCAATACTCAAAAGGGAGACAGGAGTTAAAATAGATAGGATGGAGAGTTGCCACTGGAATGCCCTGTAATTACAGTTATAGGTATAGGTTTATTTTTCCCCAGGAGATTTGGAACTATTATAACTAGTGAAAACTTTGTGGTCACATTTTCAAAGGAGCCTCAGCATAGCCTTTACATCTTCACCCACAATTTTCTACTTGTACTTGGCTGCAGGGACAAATGATAGAATTTAGATATCTAACCTACCTGATTTGCAGGGCAAAATCGGTGACTTTTAAAAAAGTGTTGAAAGATTATACAGGTAGGCCCCAATCTGTGTATAGACATTTTATTGCAAAAAATAATTCCCCTTCTGTATATTTTCATAATCTTATTTACATGCAGACGATTGACCCAGATATGTGATCTGTTATGTGTATGTAAGCACAACGTGTGTTCACTAAACAGAGGAACCACAATCACTTCTGATGTTTTAATTAGTTAAATAATATGTAAAGGCATTATTATTTAAAAAAGAAACCATTGATACCTGTATAATAAGAAAAAAAGGAATATATACTAGTGTGGTGTTCTTGGATTAGTTATTTTGGTTTTAGATGCAAGAAGATTTTTCTTCCTGCTTACAGACTATCAGTCTAAATCCTCTGAACATTTCTGAGGGCAGAATTTTGCCCATAGCAAATAAAATAATATTTTATTACAGCTAGTTCAGACTAAGAATCTGTTGATTGACTTTATTGGGCTTTGGATCAGGCTCTAAATGAATAATTATATCTATAGCATTACACTTCTGTTCCATACAGTTAATTTACCTAAGGGAGTTGGTGGGGAATGGACGAAAGAAAGGGTTCTGAGGATGGGGCATAGGCCAAGCAGTATGCCTTAACCTTGCCTTGTCCATGTGTGAGATGTTGTCAGCTGAATTTCCATAGTGTAGTGGTTATCAGATTCATCCCAATTGGAATCAGAACTGAAACATTGCTGCTTTCATTCCTGCCTCTGCGCGTGGTGATAAACTAATATTTGGTCAGCTGATATGTTGAATTTTCCCCTTACCTTTACCACAGTAATGTGAGATCCACTCCTGTTGTTTCACTAGCACTGGCTTTTTTATTTCATTTTTCCCTTGTTACCCCATTCAGCAAAGGACCTATGGAACCTCCTCACCCAGCTCAGCAGTCTGGTTTCTGTAGTCAAGGGTTTCATTTCCTCACTGCTCAGTGGGGGTCAGTTCCTCCCTCCCCCCACACACAAACGCAGAATAAACAAACACAAATTAGGACAGTTTCAGCTTGGTGAGGCAGTCAACTGACAGAGGCCTACTCCCTGACATCAGTCCATAAAACTAGAGGTACTAAGACGGTGACTTCATAGAGGCCAGGGCCTTGACATCAGCCAAGAAGCCTAGAGGAGGAGGACCACTAACCTCACAGAAGCCAGGGTCTTAACATTATGCTTTGAAGCCTAGAATCTTACTGAGAACCTTTTACTTAGCTCTTTCTCTCGGCCTCCTTTCCATTTCTGCTAAAAGCAAGAGCTGCAAGAATGAGGACATAATAGAATCATTCAACTAACCAAGAAAGAGACAATCTTCCCAGTGGGTTCTGTGAGGAATCTTTACATTCCTCTCTGTATTGCTGGAGTTCCCAGCCCTGGTGGGAGTTTTACCTAAGGTCAGAACTGCAGGTTTGGATGTGTAAACTCATTTTTGTTACATCTTACATAAAATGTTATGGATTTTAAGCTTTTTATCTTGTTTAATTCCACAAAACGTTTCTAGGTGTGGAAGGGGTCAAGTTAGACAGTGACTTGCGTTAATTATTCTTTTGGTTGTTCACATTATGACTTTCAGCAGGAAAGAGCATCTAAATTTGATTTTTCTCTTGAAGCTCATCCTGTGGAGTGTGAAAAATTGGAGCTGTTTAAGATAAGAGACAGTCTCCAAGAAGTTCAATTGTACTACATTCATTTTTGGGGCAAAACTTTTGGCTGCACAAGATAATTCCACCATAAGGAGGGAGTTCCTTCTCTACTACTCTATTTTTATGAGAAACCTCCTTAATCTTTTATAAAGCTTTGTCCAGATTAGATAAAATGGTTGTGGTTATGCTGTTTGCAGTTTATATGTGTTAGCTAAAATTAAACTATCCTCAACCACTCCTCCCAGCCTAGACAAATACAAAGATTACATCGTTTAACTTGGTTGAGTTCAGTTTGTTGAACTATTAACTGCCAATGATTTATTCATTGGCATTGGCTCTCTTTCTATTTATGAATTGTCTGGAAATCAATCATGATTTTGACAAATATATTTATTTGTATTTGTTCAGCAAATAGTTTTACAAACATATTTGGGTCCCTGGAGTCACAATACAATTGTAGCACTGGAAATGTATGTGATAGATTCATGGAAACAGACAGGGAGGAAAGCTGAAAACAAGTCGGGAGTCCATGATAAATATCAAAAGTACAGACTTTCAGTTTCCAAAAAAGTACATTGATTTGACTAATAAAAATCACGTAACAACAGGCATATGAAATGCTCGCCCATTCAAAAAAAACACCCTGCTACCATCCAAAAACAAATAAATCAGAATTAGAATAAACCAGCTAATATTTAGCAGTTTGCCACTCTTCAGTGGGAAAGTACGGTGCTGCCAGTGTTACAGTTTATTTGTACTGCAGTATTGCAAATTGATAAATTAAACAGTAATGAGTCACCAGGACCAGATGGTATTCATCCAAGACTTCTGAAGAAACACAAATAAGAAATTGCAGAACTACTAACTATGGTATGTAACTTATCATTTAAATCTGCTTTTGTGCCAGATGACCTGGAGGATAGCTAATGTGACTCCAATTTTTTAAAAAGGCTCCAGAGGTGATCCTGGCAATTACTGGCCAGTAAACCTAACTTCAGTACCAGACAAATTGGTTGAAACTATAGTAAAGAACAGAGTTATCAGACACATAGATTAATATGATTTGTTGGGGAAGAGTCAACACAATTTTTATAAAGGGAAATCATGCCTCACAAATCTATCAGAATTCTGTGAGAGGGTCAACAAGGGTGACCCAGGGGATATAATGTACTTGGACTTTCAGAAAGCTTTTGACAAGGTCCCTCACCAAAAGCTCTTAAGCAAAGTAAACTGTCATGGGATAAAAGGGAAGGTCATCTCATGAATCAGTAACTGGTTAAAAGACAGGAAACAAAGGGTAGGAATAAATGGCCAGTTTTCAGAATGGAGACAGGTAAATAGTAGTGTCCCCTAGGGATCTGTACTAGGACCAGTGCTGTTCAACATATTCATAAATGATCTGGAAAAAGAGGTAAACAATGAGGTGGCAAAATTTGCAGGCAATACAAAATTACTCAAAGAGAGTTAAGACCAAAGCAAACTGCAAAGAGTTCCAAAGGGATCTCACTAAACTGGGTGACAAAATGGCAGATGAAATTCAATTATGATAAATGTAAAATAATGCACATTGGAAAACATAATCCCAATTTTACATACAAAATTATGGGATGTAAATTAGCTGTTACTGCTCAAGAAAGAGATCTTGGAGTCATTGTGGATAGTTCTCTAAAATCATCCACTCAACGTTAGGAACAATTACGAAAGGGATAGATAATAAGACACACAATATCATAATGCCATTATATAAATCCATGGTACACCCACACCGTAAATACTGTGTGCAGTTCTGGTCACCCCATTTAAAAAAAGATATATTAGAATTGAAAAGTTACAGAGAAGGGCAACAAAAATTATTAGGAATATGGAACAACTTCCATATGAGGAGAGATTAAAAAGACTGGGGTTATCATCTTGCAAAAGAGATGACTAAGAGGGTATATGATAGAGGTCTATAAAATCATGAATGTTGTGAAGAAAGTAAATAAGGAAGTGTTATTTACTCCTTCAGATAACATAAGAATCAGATGTCACCCAATGAAATTAATAGGCAGGAAGTACATCTTCACACAACACACAGTCAACCTGTGGAACTCATTGCCAGGGAATGCTGTGAAGGCCAAAACTATAAAGCGGTTCAAAAAAGAATTAGCTAAATTCATGGAGAATAGATCCATCAATGGCTATTAGCTAAGATGGTCAGGGCTGCAACCCCATGCTCTGGGTGTTCTAGCCTCTGATTGCCAGAAGCTGGGAGTGGATGACAGGGGATGGATAACTCGCTGATTGCTTGTTCTGTTCATTTCCTCTGAAGCATCTGGCATTGGCCACTGTCGGAAGACAGGATACTGGGGTAGATGGACCGTTGTTTTGATCCAGTATGGCCATTCTTATGTTCTAGTAGTGCTTGGAGACTGCAAATTATATCAGGGACCCATTGTGCTAGGTGTTGTACATACAGATGGTAGGAGATAGTCTCTGCCCCACAAATCTTACAGTGTAAATAGACAAAGCAGAGAAAGAGTGGGAGGCGAAACAGAGGCAGAGCGAAGTAAAGTAACTCGCCCAAGGTCACACAGCAGTCAGTAGCAGAGCTGGGAATAGAACTCGAGTCCAATGGCCTATCAACTAGATCATGTTGCCTTCCTTGCAGTACAGCCTTCCTTTCATGAGATGGTGCTCTGTAAAGGTATAAATGGCAGTGCTGACACTCCTTCACATGACCTAAACTGGAGCCAACAGGTTGTGACATCTTGGCTTCAGCAAAAACTCTGCAAAGCAATACTGCCCTACAGTAAGAATGCCAAAGTCTCTATGTTTTAAGATAAGAACAATTGGGGAAAGGAAGGAAGAAGCCAGCTCTACATTCTGCACTGCATGTTTGGGTTCTCCTTCTCTATTTGCCCCCTGAAACTTTACATATATTCAATAAGGGGTTTTAATACAATGAACATACAGCTTTGAATGAGCCCTTTGACAGATCTATCCCTTGGGTTTCCACATTGTCAGAGGTAACTTGCTTTATCACATGTTGTTGTTGAAGTTGTTTGCAATCTCATTGTAGGCAGTGCTCTTTCAAATTTTTGATATTTGGCATTCAGTATTTGGTTTGTGTTCGGTCACTTAACTCACATGGTGTGAAGTTTGTTCCCTGCCTGGATGACATAGTCATTCTAAAGAGGAACAGTGACAGAAAAAAACCCATTAGCATATTGAGTCTCTCAGGGAGACTGGGTAGAAGATAATTTAGGGGGAGAGATGTAGGAGCTAGGCAAGCCGAGGATATTTTAAATTATTTCCCATCAAATTTTTTACAAGATGGATAAATGCACATAACCAAATATAATTCTCTCTATTTATATTTAAAAACATAACCACAAAAAAAGTCCATCCGGAGCTCTGGGCACCTTGCCACCAACTGAAAACATAATATAAAAAATATTACCAAATATACATGGACTCCAGATTTTAAAATAGGTGGATTCCTCCCTGACTTAGCAAAAGAGAAAGCTAAAAGCTAAATTGCTGTCTACAGTAGTAGAGTCAGATTCTCTGGTTCTCCCTCTGCAAGCCCTCCCTAGTTTGTGGATCTGGCTGGTGGAGGATTTCCCCTACGTAAGGTAATTTTCTAGTGTTGTAGAGTCATCATAGTATCTCCTACATCTTTTCCCCCACCCAACATAGGGGGCAAATTTGGGGGAAAGTGCTTGTGGCAAAGGCATCTCTATGCCTCAGATATCCCCCCTCATAGCCCAGCAATGTTGTTTATGCTCCTTGCCAAGTTTCCCCATGACCTCCACACCTGCACAGAGGAATCATCAGTTCCACTGCACATGGAGGCTTTTGCAGGGGCAGGATTTGCTGCATAGTGAATGTTATTCCATTATTTGAAAAGGGGAGATGACTGGAAAGAGAAGAAAACACACCCGCCAGTTGCTGGCACTGAAATACTTTGGATGGCTCTAGCATCCAGCCTTTGGCTGTCAGACAATTTAAAAAGAGCACAACTAGTTGAAGTTGAGATACTTCTATTTCCTCATAAGATTCACTTCCTTAATCTGTAACTCTCACCAGTGAGTTTTTCTAACCATCGATATGACAGTACAGCAATATTGCCTCATCAGTCAAGATTTACTTAATGTTTTCTGAATTTAGTAATATTTGATTAAAATTTAATGTGAACATATCATATCATGCCACATATATTATTGCATCCATTAATCAGGTAACCATAATAATGAAATGTCAGAAGATTGGATGAAAAAGGAGTTGAAGTCTTGATATATGTTTGGCATGGTTCTGAGTGATTAACGAAAAAAATCAAGTCAGTTGTGCAAAGATCCATTAATATACATTTACAATCTTCTGTGTACTGTATCATCAGATATTTTTAACCTTAGTTAAGCTTGATTTTTTAATTTACTGAAAGACACTAAATATTAATAATCCTGAAAAATATATAGTATTCTATTAACTCATATAATGCCAGAATGATTCATAACTTGTCTTAATGCTTTTGTAACAAAATATGTACTAAAAATATTGTCAGAGTTAATGGATCATTTTGTTATAGGTGGAATAACAAATGCTTTATGCATGGCTCTATAAACTTCAAATTAAACAATTATATTAAAATAAATGTTAGGCAATATCTCTAGCCACTTTTTAAATGTGTAAAGGTACATAAGATCTAATCTAGCAAAGCACTTAAATCCATCCCTATTCACTAAAGCATTTAAAAACATGCTTAGATCCCACTGAAGTTAATGGGACTTAACCACATGTTTGTTAAGTATCATCTTATTTGCTGAATGGGTATGGACTGGTAAATTGAGGCCTTAGGCCCTAATTCAGGAAAGCACTTAAGCGTGTGCTTAGGCCTGGTCTACACTACCCGCCTGAATCGGCGGGTAGAAATCGACCTCTCGGAGATCGATTTATCGCGTCCCGTCAGGACGCGACAATCGATCCCCGAATCGACGCTCTTACTCCACCAGCGAAGGTGGGAGTAAGAGCCGTCGACGGGAAGCCACGGAGGTCGATTTTAACGCCGTCCTCACAGCGGGGTAAGTCGGCTGCGATACGTCGAATTCAGCTACGCTATTCGCGTAGCTGAATTTGCGTATCTTAAATCGACCCCCCCCTGTAGTGTAGATGTAGCCTTAGTTAATCCCCATTCAGGAAAAAAATTAAGCGCATTCTTAAGAGCTTTCCTGAATTGTAGCCTTAGTGCCTAAGGCCCTGATCGTACAATTGGATCCACACAGTTAGTCCTCTTTTTTGAGGCACTGAAGTAAAGGCAGTAGCGTAGCTAGGGGGGGAGCAGGGGGCGCGGCCGCTCCCCCTGAGGACATTTTCCAAAAGCGGCACCTTTCTGTGCAGCCAGCACTGGGCTCCGGACTCAGAGTCCGGAGCCGGGTTTTGCATGCGGCCGCTGGCTGCCTCTCGGCTCCGCCTCGCCCCCCTGCATCCCAGCCCGGCTCGCTCACTCGCTCCTGGGCTGCAGGCAGCGTCGGCTGGTTGCCTGGCTCCTCGGCGAGGCGGAAGAGGCTCCTGCCCGCAGCCCCGGCAGGGGTGGGCTCTGCCGGGAGGGGAAGGGGTGGCAGTGCAGCCCCCAGCGCGGCGGGAGGGGAGGGGGGCTGAGGAGCAGCAGGCTCATGTAGGCAGCTCGCCACCGCTGCAGGTTGTTGAGGGTCTCACCCTGCAGGGTCTGCAGGGTCAGCCCCTGCCTGCCTGCCCTGTTCCTCCTCACCCTGCAGCCTCTGTGCTGCCTGCTCCCCCCGCTCACCCTGCAGCCTCTGCCTGGCAGGGCTTCGGACACTCAGCCGGGACCGGGGCAGCTCGGGTCCCTGCAGCCCCTGCACACGCCGCACTCCCCACCTCGCACCGCAGCCTCCTTCCTGCCGCTGCCTGAGCACGTTCCCCCGTCCTGTCCCCGCTGGAAACAGCTCCCGCGGCGCTCGGTTGCGATCCGCGCGGGGCTAGCGGGGCCGCAGGAAGGGTCAGCTGGGAAGGGAGCTGGGCTGACTCCGTCCCCAGGCCACCTGGCCTGTATTAAGGGGCGCCCTTTGGGGCCCAAAGTCCTGCAGGAGGTGGTGCATTAGGACGCTGCGGCCCATCAAGCGTTTGACCAGCTCCAGCGCTTGGGGGGAGCTGGTCTCTGTCTGTGCTGATCAATGTGGGGTTTCTTTGCCCTTGTCTTCAACAGGGGAAGGGACAGGATTGCACCTTTCCTGGTTTCTGAGCAGTGCCTGTGACTTACCACACAACATCTTATAGTGCCAGGTCTCCCAACAATAACCTTTGTCCTCGATTTTTCATAGGGATATATCCTGGATGGCCTTGAAAAGCAGGTGATTCCCTTACTAGTGCTAATGCCAAGTACTCAAAAAATCATGAGGCAAGCCCTCAAATATCCTGAGATTGGCTTAAAAATCATGAGATTTTAAAATATAATACAATTGGGATTCTTTTTATTTGCCTTCTGGGTTTTGAGCTTTTAGGGTTCCTGTTTTCCAGCTTTGCCCCTCTCCCATGAGGGCTAGTATCTTGTATTTGTTGTTGTTAATGATAGCTGAGATTCTCACAAACTCACAGGCCTCTACGAGGTGAGGCTCTAAAAAGAATAATAAAATGTCGCTAGATCAGTGCTTAATTCGTAATGAAAGGTGCCAGGGCTCAAGCAATTTTTTTTCTTTCATAATTGATGCAGCAAGCCCAAAGGTACCAGGGCTATGAATTGCCAAGCCTACAGGTGCTGGGACTTAGCCTTGGCAAACCCTTGCACAAATTAAGCAGTGTGTGTGTGTGTGTAGCTTAAATTGGTTAAAAACCCTAACTTTCAGTACTCAGTGTTTCAAAAATGTTAGACTGCCAGCCTGTGTCATAGAGATGTCTTTTGTTTAAAAAAAACAACCCATGAATAAAGCTACTTTAAGGGAAATTACTGCTTTGTCCAACCCTGAAGAGCTATGAGATCTTTGCTCACCAATTCTCATAAAACTTGTATTTGTCATGCCTTTTTGGTGACTTTAGTATTACGGTCTATTATAAATAAAGTACATTTCATTGATTGATTTTTAAAATGAAATTAGTAACTGGAAAAAATGGCCAGTATTTTTTTAAACCTGAGACCATTATAAACTACTGTAATCTGTCATTTACTTGCTAGAATCTAAAGTATATCTAAGTATAATCTAAAGTTCTCCTGCAAAATGCCGGCTGTGCAAACCCTTCCGTGGCTGGATCATTCTTGTGTTTTTATTTTAAGTACAAAATAAATATGTATAACAAATTTAAAAGTATGTAATAGTAATTTGATATGTCGGGTGGCACCTTTTTTTATGTGTTCACTCCCTCTGATGTTAGAACCTGGCTACGCCACTGAGTAAAGGGGGCTTTGTGCAGGGGCAGAGGTCTATCTGCACAGAATCAGTTTCAGGACCTGGCCCTAACTGTGTTCTGCAGGTAAGTAGAGCACATATAGGTCTTATGCTGTATATATTCTTTTCCCCATAACTCAGCACAGAGTAAAACCCTAATATCGTTAGAACACAAACATTACATATACAGAAGATGAAGAATGTGTAGGATTCCAGAGGCATCCATCATGTATCCATTTAGTCTCTGATTCTTCACAGATTTAGGTATATGCTTAACTTTACACATTCTGAGCGCTCCCATTGACTTCAAAGGGATTACTCACAGTGTGTCAAGTGAATCTGTACAGGATCAGGGCCCTTGTGAAGTTTACAACTATTAAAAACCTTCCTTTTGCCTCCCAACTTCCTTTAACTTTTCACAGGAATTAGGATTTTTGTGGGTTAGTTTCTGTGCGTAAAGTAGAAGACTAGAAGCTAGGGTTGCCAATTTTGGTTGGACGTATTCCTGGAGGTTTCATCGCATGACATAATCTTTAATTAACAATTAATCTTTAATTCCTGGAGACTCCAGGACAATCCTGGAGGGTTGGCAACCCTAACTAGAACTTTCTGCTGTAATTATAGCAATATATTAAAATAACTTAAATGGCCCCTTTTAAACATTTTATAACACAAATGGGATGAAGTTAGTTTTTGAATTTATTACTTTCAAGAGTTTATGGTATTAAACTGTATTTAACTGGAAGTTGTAAACTGAAACCTTGACTGCTTTGGAAGGCTGCTTAAAGGTCTTAATTAAACGGTGGTGTTGATAATCTAAGCAGTGCTGTGCATCAGCATCTGGCTAGGCATTGATTTCTACTTGAATCACAGGAGGTCTGCTGTTAAGTGATTTAATGAGGTTATTCCTTCATCATTCTTCACTGGGCTAAAGTTGGCACTGTGTTATAGACCAGTGGGACACAAGTCCATCAGCAAGATGGTGTATATAGATAGGCCTGCCATTTACCACTTGATAAAGAACATTGAGAACAACATGATCAGGATCTATGGACACTGTAGGCCAAATTCAGATGAAATAAGATGGTGCAACTGATTGATGTCAGCTGAGGCTTATTCTGTCAGAGAAGGTGGAACTATTCATTGGGGTAAAGGTCTGAGATGAGACCAACTAACACCCATATGACTTGAATTTATTTAGAAACAATTCCATTCATATAGTCTATCCTCTCTATTCCTTTATTACAAAAGATATTGGCATGATCACAGGATCTTTGTAGAAGAGTTTACCTGCCTCTGCTGCTTATTTCCCATGAAAAGACTCACATGCTACCCTACATGGTCCAGAAGGACGCAAAATGTGCTTGAGTCTCCAAACCTGTAGTGGAGAAAAGCAGTTGAGCCACTGCATTCTTTCTCATATACAGCTGTGAGTGAGAGGCTGGGGTCCAAGCATTCTCTGCTTGTAGCAGAGTGCTCAGGGTTATTTTGCTTAAATTGTGTCCATTTTTCAGAAGTGAGAAATTCGTGCTTTACCTTGGAGCTGCAGCATGTTTAAACAATATAGATGAGGTTGAAGGGCATAAATAAAGTAAGGTGCTTATTGACAATGCATCTAGTGACTAGATATGATAGCATAGGATTGGCCCAAGGCTGGCTCACCACTCTGTGCACTTTATAAGCATCCCCACATGGGCCAAATTGACAAGATAATTGATTAAGCACCAGATGATTAACTGATTAACAAGGGTGATTCAGCTCATCAGCTGAGGATAGTTTATAGAGAGACAGGAGGTCCGGGAAAGGAGAAGCCAAAGAAGCTTGGGATCGGGAAACTGTGCTCTCTCTGTGGAAAAAGTAAAAACTTTATGCTGTGGGTAACAAGCACTGATATAGCATGTTGTAAATAAAGCAGATAGTGTAGAACTCATCATGGGAGTGTGTAAGGGCTGACTGCAGTGAGGAATCTAGGGTAAGAGAGACCTGTCCTGTGACACTGTGATTTGGATGAGGGGGAAGAAAAGTACAACTTGGTTTGAGAAATCACAGAAAAACTCATCCTGGACCCTGGCTGTCTGTTTAGATGACTGACAAGGAGGGGTGTAATAGGATGACAGCAGGTCTGTCATGTATCAGCAGAGGCATTTGGGTCCTTCTCTTTAGCAGAGAAGGAATGTGTTTTCCTGAAAAATTGAGCTTGGCTATGTCACATGTCAGAAATGTTTGCCTCTCTCATTTGGCATGAGAGGCTTCTCTTTCCCCCCCCCCCCCCCAACCTCCCCCAGTCTTGTAGGTGATGCTGTTCTTGGCTAGAGAAGTCTGTCCTTTGGCAGTGTCAAAGGATGTTACTTTAACTTGCTCTGATATTCAGGGTTAATGGTGCTTTATTTTTTCATAGCAGTGCTATGTAAATATAGCTAGGCCTGATGCTGACTTAATTAGGTTTGGTGAAAGTGGCTAACTCACATCTTCTAATGTTACAATTGTTGGCCTGTCTCTCTCTAGCAGTCCCTAATATGATGGATGAAGTGTCATGACTAATCACAGTGATCTATTAATGTGAACGTACGTAAGCTTATGGGTCTCTCTCTTCCTGTCATAAGCCACCTAAGAAAGATTTGCTTGTGTTCCAATTTTGTTTGCTATTAGGACCTAAAGTGTTTTTACATGTCCCAAAAGTAAACTTGTATTGATTGTTACAAGCAGAAAAGAATGCCCATTGAGCTTCAGGTTTCAGAGTGGTAGCCGTGTATATACTGCTTACTGTATTTTTCACTCCATGCATCTGATGAAGTGGGTTTTAGCCCACGAAAGCTTATGCCCAAATAAATTTGTTAGTCTCTAAGGTGCCCCAAGGACTCCTCATTGTTTTTTCATTGAGCTTCAGTTCCCACTCCTTATAGGTTCTTATACTGCCCTTGTTACAGTAGTATCTGAGCATCTCCCAGTAGCGCATTAAGAGACGTGACTAACCTCTGTCGTGTGGATTGTTCTGTCTCTCATCCTCCCCCAAGGGAGAGAACTGTGTATGTAGTGTAAGATTTCGTGTTTGTTTTGTCTTTTAAATGTACATGTTGCTCTGTGTTTATGGTAAAGAAGGCAGCAGTGCTTAATTCGTACCAGAGCTGAGCCTGGCAACTCTGGGCTTGCTGCATCAATCATGAATGTGTTTAAAAAAAAAAATAAAAAAAAAATTGAGCCCTGATACCTTTTTCATTGCACATTAAGCACTGAAAGGCAGGTTGAAGAAATGTGCCATGCAAGTGGAGGGGAAGGTAATGAGGCTTGTGATGGCCCTTGTATGTGTGGGAGTTCATGCCACAGTCTCAGGCCATGTCTACAGTACAAAATTATGTTGACTTAACTTACGTTGGCATACAGCTGCCACAGTTATTAAATTGCTTGTGTGTGCTTGCTTGGCTCCTTGTGTTGGTGGTGTGGGCCCTCACCAGGAGCGATTGTATCATCAGTCTGAGGCATTGTGGGACAGCTCCTAGAAGCCAGTAACAGTTGATGTAAGCAACGCAGCATCAACACTGACCCTGTATTGACCTAATTACATCGACCAGGACACTCTGCTGCTCAGGGAGGTGGTGTTACTAAATCCGCATAGAGAGGTACTTACATCAGCGGGAGCCAAATTTAAGCGCAGATGTTTCTACAGCTAGGTCAACACAAGGCATCTTACGCTGACCAAATTGTATCGTGTAGACCAAGTCCCACCAAGAAAGCTCTGACTCCTGTGCAGCTGTGACTTACCCTGGTGGTAGAAATTTCCATGGTGCCCGAGGAGTGCAGTTACAGTACCTGAAATGTCAAAAACGACAAAGGAATCTTACTGTCATGCTCTTTCTCCCAAACTACTGATACAAAGGGCTGTGGGAGGCAAGTAGGAACACTAAAGCCTCTTCAATTGTTATCAGATAGCTGCTCACAGAAAGGTCTTCCCAGAGTTTGCGGTATAGAAAACACAACCCACACATCATCATTATTCATGCTTTCAGCTTAAGAGGCTTGTTTTCCACAGATGTGCTCTTCCTGTTTGCCATTTGTAACTGGGGATTGTTTAGTTGAAGAAAATGCGTCATCTAACTATGAAGTGAGACTTTTAGCTGATTCATGAACACCTTTTGTTAACTAAATCATAAAAAAAAAAAAAAAAAATCATAGTCCAGGGTGATGTATAGGTTCAGCTGTATTCTTGCTCAGATATAGTATACTTGTAAATGAAGGGTAGAAGAGAAATAATTAGCAGCTATGCAACATGTTTTCTTGTAGCGTTTCCTACCCATCCTCAGCTTACAGAAAATGAATAAAGCAATGAAAAAGCGGATGTAATTGCTACACATACAACTCTAACCTACCTATATAGATTCTACATTTATCTTGGGTTTTTACATGATTAGCAAAAATTGCTGTACATAGCATGCAAAGTAGGCAATCTCTATTGTTCAGTAAGCTTTTCATCTCAGAAAATTTGACAGGTTTATTTAAAGAGGGATGGAGAGAAGGAACTGACTCAGATACAGTAATGTGAGCGAGTGAGTAAATCAGTATACAGGACCATACATGCAAGACTTATATTAATGCTAAAATCTTGCAAACCTTGATACATAAATTGTGGCTGCCCCAGATCAGCATAATCATGAGTAAACAATTACCAGAAATTACCGGATACCTTATTAATTATCAGATGTATTCCTTCCTGATTTTGTTTTCAACATGCATTGAAATGGTCATTTCTTCTCTAACTTTAATAAAGGTATCCTCAAGGGTAAGGATTTTTATTAAAAAAATTCATATCTCATTAGTTAATATTTGAACAGTGTTTTGAAATGTCACATCTGATTTCGAAAAGCAGCCTCCATTTTTGCCAGTGGGATTCAGTGCACTAATGAACCGATGGTCCTATTGATGTGTGTGTACCTGAATGCACCTGCCTTTTGGAATTCACACCCTGCAGAAATAAGACTAAGTATGAATCTGCCATTCTCAGAAAAAGCTATAGGACGCACCTCTCTGCCCAGGCCTCCTTATCTGAGTAAACTGTATTTTTTTGGGTAACTTCTACACTGCAGGGGAGCCTGATGTTTGGTTTCTGCTAGTGAGATCTTGATGATGTCCATTGAATCCATGTGAGATGTTCAAATATCATGGTGATGGGCACAAAATAAATGTTTGAAATTAGTTGCACATGCAAATGCTAAATGCAAATTATGCCAGCAACAATGAAGGCCAAGATGAGGCCTTTAAAAATCAGGCTTAAAGAGTAATTTATTCCTTATTTAATTCTCTTTATTCTCTGAAGAGTTTCTTTTGTTTTTAATGTTTCTTTAAACTAAACTTAACTAAGTAAATATTAAAACTGCTTTCCTTCACCCAATTTTGAGAAAAATTGCCCAAATAGGAACCACATTCTATCTGTATTAATCACTGCTGCATTAATTGTTGGTGTCATGGTGTGCTTAGAAATCCTGTCCCTTTAGTAGAGCTAATGTGGAGAGGCAGGAAAATCAATGACGCCAGCTCTGATACACTGACAATATATGTACCTGTATTGGGGTGGGGCTGGAGAGTGAACTCTGAAGAAACTTCAGATGATATAACATACAGCAGCACCAAGCATCAAAAAGGCTCCTTTCTGGTGCTCCATACACTGCACTGGTTCCCAGTCCATATCACAACAGCTGAGCTCCTTAGAGGCACTGCAAATAATTGTGCTCAGGGTGAACCTTGTAGGTGCAAGTAATGGAGTCATCTCAGTGGTTGGCCCACAGCTATGCAATATTGGAATGATCGTGCCCCTCGCCACCTTCAGAACAAAATGAAAGATCCATCTGTTTGCATTAGCTTTCCCACAATAACTTCCTTGAAGGAGAATAAAAGAGAACAAAAACAAACTGTTCCTCTCACATCTTTGCCATGCACACTTTGTTGAAGTATCTCCAGGTAATGGGGGTTGATTGCCTCTTTAATCTTAGCTGCCTTCCGGTTCTATGGTTATGGGCACATTAAAAATGCCTAGATACAGCTGAGCCCCAGGATACCCACACTTGTCACTAACACCACAAGAAGTGTGTCAATGAATTTGTGGTTGTCATGATTTCCAGCTCTTATAAAGCACTTTTCATCCATAGATTTCAAAGCACTTTACAAAGGAGGTCAGCATCATTAGCCCCTTTAGATAGGCAGAAGCACAAAAAGGGCAAGTAACTTACCTGCTGTAGGCCAATGGTAGAGCTGGGTTTGAACTCAGGGCTTCTGAGTCCCCGGGCCGTACCTTATCCAGCAAACCATGCTACCTCCCTGTATTGTGGTTGCTAGTGCTGTATATGGTGTATGGTTAAGGTTAAGATTTTGTCCTGGGTATTTTTAGTAAAAGTCACGGATAGGTCATGGGCAATAAACAAAAATTCACAGAAGCCTGCAACCTGTCCCTGGCTTTTACTAAAAATATCTGGGGGGACTAACAGTCCAAGTCATGCCACTGGGGCTGAAGCCAAAGAAGTCACGGAGATCTATTAAAGTCATGGAATCCATGACAAAAATCATATCCTTAGCTATAGTTAATATTGTTCATCCTTGAAAACTATTGTGGCTATAACTAAGAGGATTTTTCCCCCAGTGGAGTTACTTTCTCTATTTTTTTGCATGTGTGAAATGTGTTGATCAAACCTACCTAGATATGTGTGGATATTTAGGCCCCAGTGCAGCAAAGCACTTTTTTAAGGATATGGGCAGTCCCACTGGCTTCAAAAGTACTATTGAATTCAATGGGACTACTCACATGGTTAAATTAAGCTTGAGGTGAAGTGCTTTGCGGATCAAATCCTTATACTATGTCCATGTAGACACACACTTCATTTCTGCTATGTATCTAGAAATATATCATACCCTATATGTATTGAGGACATCTGATTATTTTCAAAATATGTGCAAGGTTTTTTAGTGCTGGTTTCACTTAACAATCTAGCCAGCTTCCAAGCTGTTGAAGCCAGTGAAAAATCCCCAGCATGTTTTTTGTTTATATAATTCAACCCTAAATGACACTGGATTGTCTGAATCATTGATTCATAATTTCAATCTTTCTCCTTTTACTACCTCTTTGTTCTGTCCTGCTTTCTTCTGTTTGTTTATATCCTCTAAAATTATCTATCGAAGTTCAGGCTACTCTCCATTGTAGCACCTGTGCTCTCTAATTTCTGCCATGCAAAATAGCTGTAGATGGGGAAGATGGGAGAAAGAAGAGAGAGGGGAATATATAGCGAACAACAGGAAGTCAAAAGCACAGCTGTAATATCTGATCCTGTCAGATATAGGGAATTGTATTAATCAACTCTGCAGTAAATATACTAAGGATTGTGAATGAGTTTCTGTGATAAAATTGCCTTCTTTATAGAATCATAGAAGTGTAGGACTGGAAAGGACCTTGAGAGGTCATCTAATCCAGTTCCCTGAACTCAAGTCTGGACTAAGTAATAACTAGACCATTCTGACAGGTGTTTGTCTAACTTGTTCTTAACCTCCAATGATGGAGATTCCACAACCTCCTTAGCCAATTTGTCCCCGTGCTTAACTACCCTGACAGTTAGGAAGTTTTACCTAATGTCCAACCTAAACCTCCCTTGCTGCAATTTAAGCCCATTGCTTCTTGTCCTATCCTCAGAGGTTAATGAGATAAATTTTTTACCCTCCTCCTCGTAACAACATTTTATGTAACTGAAAACTGTTATCATGTTCCCTCTTAGTCTTCTCTTCTCCAGACTAAAGAAACCCAGTTTTTTCAATCTTCCCTAAAAGGTCATGTTGTCATTAATCATTTTTGTTGCTCTTCTCTGGACTTTCTCCAATTTGTCCACATCTTTCCTAAAATGTGGCACTCAGAACTGACACAATACTCCAGTTGAAGCCGTATCAGCGCAGAGTAGAGCAGAAGAATTACTTTTCATGTCTTGCTTACAACACTCCTGCTAATACAACCCAGAATAATGTTCACTTTTTTGTTGTTGCAAGTGCTACACTGTTGACTCATATTTAGCTTGTGATCTAGTATGACCCCAGATACCTTTCCTAGGCTATTACTTCCCATTTTGTATGTGTGGAACTGTGTTTGTATGTGATTGCTCCTTCCCAAGTGGAGTACTTTGCTTTTGTCCTTATTGAATTTCATCCTATTTACTTCAGACCATTTCTTCAGTTTGTCCAGATCATTTGGAATTTTAATCCAATCCTCCAAAGCACTTGCAACCCCTCCCAGCTTGGTACTGTCCGCAAACTTTATAAGTGTACTCTCTATGCCATTATCTAAACCATTGATGAAGATATTGAACAGAATCAAACATAGGACTGATCCCTGCGGGACCCTACTTGATATGCCCTTCCAGCTTGATTGTGAGAACTACTCTCTGGGAACAGTTTTCTAACCAGTTATGCACTCACTATAGTAGCTCCATCTAGGCTGTATTCTCCTAGTTTATTTATGAGATGGTCATGGGAGACAGTATCAAAAGCCTTATTACAGTCAGTCAAGATAGGTGGGAAGCTATAGCTATGGTACATCTACAAGGCTTGTCAAAGAAAGCTATTAGGTTGACAGGATTTGTTCTTGACAAATCCATGTTGACTGTTACTTATTACTTTATTATCTTCTAGGTGTTTGCAAATTGATTGCTTGATTATTTGCTCCATTATCTTTCCAGGTACTGAATTTCCTTATCTGCTGATACTCAAGCTACTCACACAAGAAAGTCACCCAGTTTCAGGAAGAGATTCCATTGTAATTATGTGTTTGCTTTCTCATATTCTTAATATAGACACAGCTGGGTTTCAAATATCTATCTATATATAGAGAGATGTATGTATTTACGAACTATAGACAATCATGCAAGGCCAGCTTGCATATATACACTGTTGCTCTGTTGAGATCTGGTGACTTCTGCAATGGAAGACGGGGGGCCCACTAGAGGGCTCCCAAATTATTCAAAGGGTTATTACCCAATTCCTATACACTACAGTAGAATTTAGCAGTTATAACATAACCCCTCTGTATTTCCTATATACATAGGGCTTTGTTATGTGAAGTCTGAGCATTCTGGCACTTCAGTAAATTACTCGCAGGTGCTTTACTTTAGCTTCTAGTAAGTACAATGAAGTCCATGGTAGATTATGTTGCAACACACAGTGTCTTCAGAAACAGAGTGGAGTGTGACCATTGCACCATCCTCCGACTGGGTGCCAACACAGCTTAGTGGCTGTGTTATGGCTGTGTGGGGATCGGGGTGGGGAACCTTCCACAATGTCTCTGTTGCTTAGCACCAGCTGCAATTGTAGCCTCAACCAGATCTTGGTAGTGTCATTGTAACCAGTTGCTGTGTGAGGGCACAATAAGAAAACTCATTTTGCCCTCCCCTTGTTTACCTATGCAGGGGCCAATCACAGTCTTGCTCTACCAAAGTGAAAAAACAGCATGAATGGTGAAAAATAAACAAGCCTTTTGAAAAATTATTTCCATTTTAAAAATTAAAGGTGCTGGTAGGAAGGGAAGGCATTTGTATTGCATTTGCCTCTTAAAGGGGGAATGAGATAATACACCAAGGGCCAAACCCTCCTCAAAGTCAATGGGACTTTTGCATAAATAAGGGATGCATTCGGGATTTGGCCCCAAATAAGGTCCAATGTGCATCAGTATTTCAAAACACGGAGCAAGTTCTTATATTTTCTGGAGTTAGTTGGGCATCAAGTATAGTGTAGGACAAGAGTAATCTTTAAAAGGCAGATGATACAACACAGAACCACATAGCACTTTAACACAGTGTTTTAAATGTATTTAAGTTGTATTACAAAACAGTTACTGAGGAAAATGAGCCTCATCAATAGACCACCAGCATATAGTCAAACCTCATCATGACAAAAGTGTATCACATAAATTCCAGAGGAAGACTCTTAAATCAAGTGCAGAAGAAACAATTTAATAAATGTTTCACATAAAAACACACATAATAAAAGACCCCTGCCCTTGAACAGATTGTGAACAACTGAAAACTTTGCAAATTCTTGTTTAATATATTACTTTTTAATATCCCTTCATTGAAAATGAATGATTACTTTTTAATATTACTGGTAACCACCGATCCCCTGCTGTATAGATACATTTCTTGTATGATTTTATTATATGCTTAATAATAGTATCTATAAGCTCAGATTTCTTTTGAATAAAAATGATTGGAAACAATATCTACCCCAAAGCATCTTTAATGTCATTATAGATGGGTAGGAGTAAATTAAGCGGTATTTAGCCACCAAAGTCTTTAATTTCATTGCATTTGAGTAGGAGTTAGACATTATGAGGTCCAATTAAAAAAGTTGCTAATGTTTTTACATCTGAGTAGGAGTAAATTAAACAAAATCACTCCTGAGCTGCTAATATCATTTTAATTGAATGTCATTCAGTTTCTAACTGCTGTTACAACACAGTAGATAATGAGTCAATTTCAACAAATCATCTGAGCTCCAGGTACCATGGCTACTAGAAATTAAGCTACAGTTTAGGGACAGACAGGGCAAGTATTGGAAGTTAGGAAGCTAATGGGAATGATGGCAGAGCTGACATCTTGTTGGTTGATGAGACCTGTGTTCCTCTAAAATATCACCCAAAGAAGATCTAATCTAGCAAGGCTGCAAGCCAGGTCATTATTTCTAGTGTTCAGACATAACAGAAAAAAAAAAAAACCAACCACATTTATCCAGAAGATGCGATTTACAGAGTGAGTGCTAGAAAGGCTAATTCCATTTATTCAGACTCCATGAATAATTCATGATTTGATTTAATGTTAATCTTGATGATGAGACAATAGTGAAAAGATATTAGACAACATATACACTGAAATGTTTTTAAAAAAATCATTGTGGCTTTATTACTTTTGATCTATAACAGACAATATTGCAAGTTCTTCCTCTTCTTTAAAAAAAAAAAATATTACCTCAGGTTTTCCATACCTGGAAATATTCTCACTCCTCTAAATAGTAGGCTTAGGACATACTATGCCTCCTTGCATAGAGTGCTAAATAGACGAGAGCAAAAATACCCTTCACGGATGTTTGAGTTACTTTAAAACAGTAATCTGTTCCCATAACAGCAGTTCTGCTCATAAGAGTGCCAGGCTTCTATTGGGAAAAGCTGCAGGGTTTTAAAGTAAATTTGCTATTACTTTGTGAAGAGAGGCTGTGTTTTTCTCTTACTGTGTGTATACGTAGATGAGTGCTAAATAGAAAATGCTACTTTAAAATAATAACTCATGTCTGATTTAAGTTGACAGGAAGAAGAGAATTCTGAGTTAAGCTTAACACCATTCCAAACTCAGGCCTAGTGAAAGTGGGTGCAATGCCATTGGCTTGCACAAGGTTTCAAGTTGGCCCAGTTGCATTTAAATGTTACTTATTGATGTATTTCAGTAGGTAGAAAAGGAAGTTGATACAAGGCTTCCCCACCTTCCAGGAAAACATGACAGCAAAAATGTCACTTACAATACAACAATGTGTGGGTCTGCACCTCATTTAAATCTGAGCATTATAATCTTAAAACAAAATCCAAATACTTTACCCTACACAAAAAACTCTGAGAATTGAATTAGCACACAGTTAACTCTCTGCCCTATAATGACGGTAGATAGGCGTGGGCTCCATGGCCTTAGTTGTGTTCCAAATGGGAGGAAGCTAAGAGTGGTCGATTCCTTTGCCATGCCTTCTCTCTCTCACTCCTGCTCCCTCCCACAGCCCAGGAGCCCCAGCAGTGAATTGAACACTGCACCTCCTGGAATCTTGCCCTTCCTTGTGCAGTAGATCCACACAGGTTCCACTGCTGATGGAATCTGTGGCCACAGAAAGAGGATTTGTCCTAATAGCCTACTAATGCTCACCCTGTCTCCATGAAGTCTCTGAGCCCCCCATCCCAACACCTCTTGCAGCAAGGAGCCCAGGGACTGCAAAGATTCCCTAACCCGTCACCAGGTAACCGCTTCTCCACACAGCTTTGGGGGAGAGAAGGGTCCCAACTGGGATCTGGGCTCTAGGGAGGGATGGTTGGGTTGGGTGCAGTGCTCTGGTTGGAGACCACCTCCCAGATATAGATATAGAGGTTGCTTCTCTTCATGTGTCAGTGTGTGTGTGTGTTGGGGAGACAACTATTATTTTACCTACCACTACTTTACTTTTCTTGGCTCACTGTGCGTTGGGTCCCAGGCTGGCAGTGGCTTTCCCAGCTAAACAGCATGTTGCAAAGCAATTGCTATACCTCAAAGCATGTATCATTTACTTGTGTACACAGGCATTCAGGAGGGAAAGGCCTCATTCACCTTGACAGTATTGGATTGTATCTGGCATGCAGATCAGAGAGGAGTTGGATCCCAGTCCTGTGTTTATCATGGTATGGGCAATGTGTTTTCCCTGCTTAGGGAAGCCTAAGGATGGCTCATTAAACAAACCACAGCTATAGAATCAATATCTCTCATCCAAACACCAGCACCCTCCTTCCTGCTGTGATCTCTGCTGAGTAGCAGAACCTGGCTCAGTATCTCCCTGCTACACAGGGGATCCTGAATCAATTCTTCCCCTGCACTGACTGCATCCCGTGTGCCCTCCCTCCCCTCCCCCCTAACTACCGCATGAGGATCCCACCTCCTCATGGAGTAGATCCCAGCATCTGCCCTCAAACTAGCTGGATCAGTGAGACCCAGAGAGGGAATCACCGAACACTCTGCATGCTCTGTCCTGGTGGGTAGAGAAGAAGGGGATATGGAGCCAGGACAGTGCATTGAAAGCTGGATGGGTCCTTTTGCTGTAGCTCCTGCAATACCTGGATGCTGTGCTAGCAGTCATGGTCCTTGTTGGCTCCTGGTTTTATTTTTTACTCTTATTTCTTCAGAGAAAGCCCCCCAGAAAGGACTGGATTGCTCTTGTGAACTTTACATCTGTGCCCCCTTTATTGGTGCCTGCCACTGCCATCTCATCATCTTGTTGGCTACCATCAGAACGTGTCAGACTAAAAGAACTGCTGTGTAGGTTATTGCTATAGCAAAAATAGGAAAACAAAGGCAGGAAGAGAATCTGCTCCCTATGGCTGTTAAAATAACTGAAAAAGAAAAATTGGAAAAAAAATAAGCAAATGTCAACTAAAACAATATCAGGGTATATTTCCACTAAGGGCTAAATTTTATCCCTCCTCTGAGAGTGTAGGGGGGGTTCCCTTCAGTGTCACATGTGTAGTTCTGCTGTGCAAGTAATTGGGAAGGGCAGCAGGAGCGCTATCTGCATGGAGCTCAGCATTCTGCGAGGGCTCCCTGCCCACTGCTGTAAAGGGAGTGAGCCATAGGCAGATGCATCCTTCCTCCAACTCTCCCCTGCAGCAGACAGGGCAGGCTGGGGGCTGCAGAGTGGCTGGAATAGCCTCAATGGAGTTTACCCTGCACCCTTTCAGGGAGGATTCCTTTCCATACCCCATCTTTACACATCTTCCTGCTACTTGGGCTGGGTCCTGGTGGGTAGACCTGGCCCTAAATGTAGAGATTTAAGAGTAAATTCTGGTACTTTGGATGTAAAACATGCCCATTTTCTGGCCCAAAACCATGCACACAGCCCCCTTCATAAGAATTATCCCTGTTGAGTGCTCTGATGTAGCTGGATTCAGATCTATTGGTGGTTTTGTGGTTTATGACCAAGGCCCTGAGTTAGCACTGATAACTAGTGGCACACTGGAGTCATATACTCACTGTCTCATCCTGTTGAGGAGGTGAGCAAACACTAGAGTAACCATATTTTCCCAAAGGGAATTCGACACCCCACAAGGCCAGCCTGAGGCCCGCTGCTCATGCAGGGCCGGCCTCTCCCCCATGTATGGGGCAGCCCAAGCCCCCTGCCGCCTGCCTGCTGATCAGTTGGCAAGAACAAATGGGACAAATGCCCAGTTTTGCCCCAAAAGTTGGTATGGCCAGGACAGGACTTAAAAGAGGGACTGTCCTGGGCAAAACGGGACACATAGTCACTCTAGCAACCACATTGCACACATACTAGAGTATTCTTGTTGTTTCCACTTGCAACTGCAAAGGCACTGAACTATAATCCCATTTGGAAGTACAAAGGCATGGATCTCTGTGGCCAGAATCTAGAGTTAGTGATAAGTCCAGAGGAATTTCAAGGCCTTTACTTCTTTGATGATTGAGGCACAAACCCTCAGAGAAAGAAGGGATCAGCATCTTATCTTTTGAGAACTCATGGAGGACAGGCAAGGTCTTAGAAGACTGGAGAAGGGCAAACATAGTACCCATCTTTAAAAAGGGAGAACAAGGAGGATCTGGAGAATTATCCTCCAGGTGCTTACAAATTGTTTAATAATTTGTTCCAGAATCTTTCCAGGTATCAAAGTTAGGCTGACTGGTCTATAATAGGGTTATAAGGAATAGCCAGCATTGATTTGTCAGGAACAAATCATGCCAAATCAACCTAATTTCCTTCTTTGACAGGGTTATTGACCTATTGGATAGTGGGAAAGCAGTAGGTGTGATATATCTTGATTTTTAGCAAGGCTTTTGACACAGTCCCACATGACAGTCTCATAAACAAACTGGGGAAATGTGGTCTAGATAAAATTACTATAAGGTGGGTGCAAAACTTGTTGAAAGACCATACTCAAAGAGTAGCTATTGATGATTCACTGTCAGACTGGGAAGGCATATCTAGTGGAGTCCTGTAGAAAGTCAGTCCTGGATCCAGTACTAGTCAATATTTTCATTAATGACTTGAATAATGGAGTGGAAAGTACGCTTATAAAATTTGCAGATGACACCAAGCTGGAAGGGATTGTAAGTACGTTGTAGGACAGGATTAGAATTCAAAATGACCGTGACAAATTGGAGACTTAGTCTGAGAGCAACACGATGAAATTCAATAAAGACAAGTGCAAAGTACATCACTTAGGAAGGAAAAATCAAATGCACAACTACCAAATGTGGAATAATTGGCTAGGTGGTAGCACTGCTGAAAAGGATCTGGGAGTTACAGTGGATCACAAATTGAATGAGAGTTGTCAATGTGATGCAGCTGCGAAGAAGGCTAATTTAATTCTGGGGTGTATTAGCAGGAGTGTCATATGTACAACACAGGAGGTAATTGTCCTACTCTACTTGGCACTGGTGAGGCCTCAGCTGGAGTGCTCTCCAATTCTGGGTGCCACACTTTAGGAAAGATGTGGATAAATTCAAGAGAGTCCTGATGAGAGTAACAAACCTTTTATCATTTTTAGAAAACCTGACCTGTGAGGAAAAGTTTAAAAAACTGGCCATGTTTAGTTTTGAGAAAATAAGACTGAGAGGGGACTTCATAAATCTTCAAATATGTAAAGGGCTGTGTTAAAGAGGACAGTGATCAATTGTTCTCCATATCCACTGAAGGCAGGACAAGAAATAATGGGCTTCATCTGCAGCAAGGGATATTTAGTTTAGACATTAGGAAAAACTTTCTAACTATACGGATAGTTAAACTCTGGAATAGGCTTCCCAGGGAAACTGTGAAATCCCCATCATTGCTTGCATGGGAACACTGTACTCCATGGCTTATGAAAATGACACTGGGCACTACTTTGCAGTCAGTCCTGGAGCTCATTCATATATTTTAATTGTAAATAATAATTACAAGTTAGCTAATTCAGTCTGGAGTGGAGCTGTGGTGAATGGGGATTTCTGAAGTGGCCTTCACAGGTCTCCTACAATAGCTATTGGGGATCCCTATTCCTGGGGACAGGGTCCTTGTAACAAGAGAGCAGGGACCGGGGGGAGAGGATGCCTTGAGGTAAAATTAGCAAGTCAAAGGTTGGTGGTGGCATCAAGTAGAAAACCCAGGGTTGTGACAACTTTAATTTTACTTGGGCTTAGTTAGAGCCAGATGTCCTTCATCCAGGAACTGATCTCCAGTAGGCATAGTGACATCTTTCTGATTGTGTTGGTTTCATCTGTAAAAGGCGCTATACAACTGCACAGGCGTATCGTTGGCATCAGAGTCTGTGCTGTTTTACCACCGCTGCATATGACCTCATGCGGATATTGAAGAGAAGGGGGATGGATGGGAAGGACAGGATAGGTTCCTGAGGTTCTTTGTAAGTGACTTTTCTTACACAAGTATGGTCTGTCACTCTCCTATTTGAGATCAATAAATAAAACTATTGTAATGCTGCACTCTAAACAGGTCAGTAGTACCTTGTGGCTGACTGTGTCGAAAGCTGAGGAGAACATGAGCTGAGTAATATGAACACTGAGGTTTGGTCTAACCCAGGGGTCGGCAACCTTTCAGAAGTGGTGTGCCGAGTCTTCATTTATTCACTCCAATTTAAGGTTTCGTGTGCCACTAATACATTTCAATGTTTTTAGAAGGTCTCTTTCTATAAGTCTATAATATATAACTAAACTATTGATGTAAGTAAAGTAAATAAGGTTTTTAAAACGTTTAAGAAGCTTCATTTGAAATTAAATTAAAATGCAGAGCCCCCAGACCTGTGGCCAGGACCCGGGCAGTGTGAGTGCCACTGAAAATCAGCTTGCGTGCCGCCTTTGGCACGTGTGCCATAGGTTGCCTACCCCTGGTCTAACCTCATCAAAGCTCTCTTATCTAATCCTGCATTTGCTTTAAGTGCAAAATAGCCATCACGCCTGCTCCCGCTTTGGTCATTTTCCTGCTTCTCTGCTGACCAGTAGTAGTGGCAAAATGCCGATATGCAGTTGGTATGGAACTGGACTGGAGACACACCACTGAATGTTTACATAATTTCTGGATTTTATTTTTATGTGAACTGAAATTTTGTTATTGGGGAAGTGGGACCTGCTTGGAAACAAGGATTGGAAGAGTGAGAAAATAAGTATAATTGTGTGAAACTCCAAAGTCCTTTCACGAGCTTCTGATCTAGTACATCCTGTGTTAAAGTTCCAGTTCAGCTGAGCAGCCTGGGGAGGTGAGAGCTTATTTTAGGTCTGTTGCCAAGGTGATATAGACAATATACATTCTGTTTTAGGGAGAATTGTAACCGTTAGTTTAGGGGTTGGAGTCTGAGAAGAAGGTGGGATTTTTCCAGTTTGGATCTACCAGGTTTCTGCCTCGTTGGCATACCAGATACTCCCGCCCTGTGTAATTAGGAAAGGTGGGCAGTAAAGAAATTTCACTGGTGAGAGTGAACCCCAAAGAAATTATGTACTTCAGATAAGCACCCAACATTGTGGACTCTTAATCTGATCATTTCGTGTCTACAAAACGGGCAAGGGAATTCTTCAGAGGACTGGCTTTCTAGTGAGATTTCTAATACTTCTAGTTTTTGGCTGGACTGGCAAATGCCAAGAGTGCAGCCTACCATGGGCATGTTTTTTTTTTTCCTTTTGGCTTTAACTAGGAAGCATAAAAAATGTGTGAATGTGAAAAATATGCATGGGAGGTTTGGTTGGAGTTCTTGTTAAAAATTTGAGTTGGTTCAGGAAATTATTGGCTTATTACAGTTAAAATGTACTATCCTCACTATTACTGTATGCAAAGGCAGAATCTGGCCCTAAGTTATTTTTTTAATCTTTCATAAAAAAACAACCCCAAACTGTAGACCGTATTTTGAGAGGTAGCATTGTCTAGTGGATGGAGCACTGCTCTGGGATTCAGACCAATGAGTCCCTACTTGCATGAATTTGGGCAAGTCATTTCACCTCTCTGTGTTTGTTTCTCCCTTACCCTTTGTCTGCCTATTTACATTGTAACCTCTTCGGGATAGGGATTGTCTCTAACTGTGTTTGTATGGAGCCTACTACAAAGGGGCCTCAGTAACAGCTGGCACCTCTCTGGGTTACTGTAATGCAAATAACATTTGAGTGAGGGTTTTATTTCATCCTGTGACTCATGCTTTTATTATTGTGGGATTTTTTTCCTTATCAAAATCATTTGGCTTTTACACCTACAGTAAAGAGCTTTGCATTTAGATTCTGGACACCTATAAATGCTTTGATAGATACATGGACAGTAACTTAGTTTGACTTTTCTTTAATAATCTTGTCCATTCATCTAGCCTCACAAGTTTCTATTTCCTAATGATCTTTTGTTATAAATTTATTTGATTTTTTTCAAGTATAGCTGTCAGATACATTACCTCTCTTTCCCTCTGCTTTTCTTTAAGAATATGTATAATTCTGCATGGAGTTATAGTGTCTTGGATCAGAGATGACCGCTCTGATAAATACTGAATATTTTTACCCTTTAAAGGACTTATTCAGTTTGTTAGCAATGGCTAGAGCTGAATTAAATAATAATGAGTTAACATTATTTTCCTAAGAAGGAGTTCCAAAGCCCTCTGAATTATAACACTACTGTTGGGTCCCAACTTGCTTTGAAAATACCTGAAATGGTGTCTCTTAATATAGTGAGGCATTGTAGTAGTAGCTCTGTCAAGCTTGAACAGCTGTTGTAACTTTCTCATTTGAACCAGTTCCCTACTTTGAGCCCAATCCTCTTAGAATATCAGGGTTGGAAGGGACCTCAGGAGGTCATCTAGTCCAACCCCCTGCTCAAAGCAGGACCAATTCCCAACTAAATCATCCCAGCCAGGGCTTTGTCAAGCCGGGCCTTAAAAACCTCCAAGGAAGGAGATTCCACCACCTCCCTAGGTAACGCATTCCAGTGCTTCACCACCCTCCTAGTGAAATAGTGTTTCCTAATATCCAACCTAGACCTCCCCCACTGCAACTTGAGACCATTGCTCCTTGTTCTGTCATCAGAGAACAGCCGAGCTCCATCTTCTTTGGAACTCCCCTTCAGGTAGTTGAAAGCAGCTATCAAATCCCCCCTCATTCTTCTCTTCTGGAGACTAAACAATCCCAGTTCTCTCAGCCTCTCCTCATAAGTCATGTGCTCCAGACCCCTAATCCTCTTATTCTCAGTGCTCTATTTGTAGTGGTGAGCACTCTCAATTTCCCCAGAGTTCAATAGGCATTGGAAGCACCTCACAGAATTGGATCCTTTATTACCAACCTACGCTAGTTCCTGGCTAAAAGATGAATGGAAGGTCATTTCATATGACTCTCAAATATCCCAATAAAAATGGAACTTAGTGCAAAAAGAGATTTTTCTTCTTTCTTCCTCTGTATGAGTACATGGCTGCTTGCAATATACAAATGTGGAAAGAATTCAACAATTCTTCCACTTACAGGGCAGGGAAGAGTAGCCAGTTTGCAGCTAACACTGACATTGGTGTAAGCCTATTGTAGTCTGAAAAGTCAAGAGAATATGGCAAAGTATCATACAGATATCAAACTGTCTGCCAGTTTCCTTCTCTTTAGTTATGTGGAATAGTAGGGAAGTTTGTGTCCACAAACTTGCCTATAGAAGCTGTTGTTATTGCTTTGCTCTTTCTAGGTACCCAAACTTAAAAGGAGGTGTGATTAGAATTTAACTGGGTACTGGAATAGGACACAGGGAAGTTGCATGAAATTTCCCCTGTAACTCTGCCTGAGTCTATTCTGTGCGGTCTGTAGGATCATGTCATTTCAGTTGATTTCTCAGTGTGTATGTGAGAGGGACTGTCTCCTAGGTGAGATCTCTGATCTTGCGGGGAAAAGAGACATTTTTTCCTAAACCTGTGCCTATGTAACTCTCTTGCAGGCTGTGGCATAGTACATTATTCCCTTCTGTAATTCCTCCACTTAGTGGAAACTCTCTATTACTTATTTTGACTACACTGGTCTACAATTTTTGAGAAGTCGTCTGCTTCAGAGATAAAATGTGCTATTTATTATGTATTTTGATGTGCTGAATTCAAATATGACAATTAAAACAACTGATTGGCTACTGTTTCTAAGATATTTCAGTTTTTACATTTTATGTCTATGTATATTGTGTAGATAGTAGAGTTTTAATCATAAATTGTAAACCTAGGTCTTTTCATGTGTTTATGGTTGCTTTACATGATAATATTTCACCTGTCCTGTTTATGTAACACTTTAAAAATCAGCAAAAGGGTTATATAAATAAAATGTATTATGAAACAAAAGGCAAAAAACTATTCGGTACATAGTTTAGTCCTATTCAGTGTCTACTCGGCGCTTCTTGGCTTGTCTCTTGTATTCATTAAATGGAGCATCTCTTGTCACTGTCCAGCAATAGTCTGCAAGCATTGATGGGCTCCATTTGCCCTGATAGCATTTCTCCATTGTTGCAATGTCCTGGTGAAATTGCTTGCCGTGCTCCTCGCTCACTGCTCCGCAGTTCGGTGGAAAAAAATCTAGATGAGAGTGCAAAAAATGTATCTTTAGTGACATGTTGCAACCAAGGCTTTTGTATGCCTTGAGGAGGTTTTCCACCAACAACCTGTAGTTGTCTGCCTTGTTGTTTCCGAGAAAATTTATTGCCACTAACTGGAAGGCTTTCCATGCCGTCTTTTCCTTGCCACGCAGTGCATGGTCAAATGCATCATCTCGAAGAAGTTCACAAATCTGAGGACCAACAAAGACACCTTCCTTTATCTTAGCTTCACTTAACCTTGGAAATTTTCCACGGAGGTACTTGAAAACTGCTTGTGTTTTGTCAATGGCCTTGACAAAGTTCTTCATCAGACCCAGCTTGATGTATAAGGGTGGTAACAAAATCTTCCTTGATTCAACAAGTGGTGGATGCTGAACACTTTTCCTCCCAGGCTCCAATGACTGTCGGAGTGGCCAATCTTTCTTGATGTAGTGGGACTCTCTTGCACGACTATCCCATTCGCAGAGAAAACAGCAGTACTTTGTGTATCCAGTCTGCAGACCAAGCAAGAGAGCAACAACCTTCAAATCGCCACAAAGCTGCCACTGATGTTGGTCATAGTTTATGCACCTCAAAAGTTGTTTCATGTTGTCATAGGTTTCCTTCATATGGACTGCATGACTAACTGGAATTGATGGCAAAACATTGCCATTATGCAGTAAAACAGCTTTAAGACTTGTCTTCGATGAATCAATGAACAGTCTCCACTCATCTGGATCGTGAACGATGTTGAGGGCTGCCATCACACCATCGATGTTGTTGCAGGCTACAAGATCACCTTCCATGAAGAAGAATGGGACAAGATCCTTTTGACGGTCACGGAACATGGAAACCCTAACATCACCTGCCAGGAGATTCCACTGCTGTAGTCTGGAGCCCGACAGCTCTGCCTTACTCTTGGGTAGTTCCAAATCCCTGACAAGGTCATTCAGTTCACCTTGTGTTATGAGGTGTGGTTCAGAGGAGGAGGATGGGAGAAAATGTGGGTCCTGTGACACTGATGGTTCAGGACCAGAAGTTTCATCCTCTTCCTCTTCCTCGTCTGACTCAAGTGAGAATGATTCTGGTGCATCAGGAACCGGCAGTCCTTCTCCGTGGAGTACTGGGCGTATAGCTGATGGAATGTTTGGATAATGCACAGTCCACTTTTTCTTCTTTGACACACCTTTCCCAACTGGAGGCACCATGCAGAAGTAACAATTGCTGGTATGATCTGTTGGCTCTCTCCAAATCATTGGCACTGCAAAAGGCATAGATTTCCTTTTCCTGTTCAACCACTGGCGAAGATTTGTTGCACAAGTGTTGCAGCATATGTGTGGGGCCCACCTCTTGTCCTGATCTCCAATTTTGCAGCCAAAATAAAGGTGATAGGCTTTCTTAACCATAGTGCTTATACTGCGCTTTTGTGATGCAAAAGTCACTTCACCACAAACATAGCAGAAGTTATCTGCACTGTTCACACAAGTACGAGGCATCTCTGCTCACTTTGGCTAAACAGAAATGTGTCCCTTTGCAAAATCAAACACTGACAAATAAGAGAGCACGACACTGTATGATTTCTAGAGCTGATATAGGGCAATTTGTTCAGCAGAGTGATGTAAGCTTCGTTATGATTGCATCATCCATGACTTCTAGGAATAACATGATGCAATTCATATCATGTATGACGCAATACCAGCTTCAGATTGCATCATTCATTGTTTTGCCTAAAAAGCAAGTACTGTCCAAACCCAGTCATAGATTTATTCATAGATCCAGTCAAAGATGTATTTTAGTCATTTCTGGTTTAAATTGAGATCCCTTCCCTTTATAACTCACTTATCCTCCGCCATTCCCAAGTCAAGGGTCGTATATACTGACCCAATAGCATATCTTGAAAACTAGAGCCAATCAACAATTTTAAGCATCATTTTCGTTCTCAGTGACCCAGAATTAGTAAAGTTTGACTACATTTATTTCAGAAGCATTTTGGCTGTAGAGCAGCCAAAATAATTATTGTACCAGGTAATTCCAGTTTTACAAAAAGAATTGTTTTGTTCTGTTGACTCATCAGACTTGAGGCCTGTCTTTGTGTATAAATGGCAGAGCTGTATGCTTCTCGTACCTTTTTGGAGGTCATCCTCTAAATTCTGAGATGCTTTGGTGTTAGGGCCCAGGTGGTTTGAATTCCCGAAATTAGTGGAAAACGTATTCTGTTTAACTTCACATTGTTTGGCTTCCAAGTTTCCCTTCTTAATTATTCTTTTCACGTACATGGCCTCTGGACTAAAAGGTGGTGATATAAATGGGGAAGGAGGCAGTCCCTGTGGCCACATCTCTGGCTTCCCAAAGCTCTGGGTGCTGCAATAGTGTGGCACAGTTCCTGTGCTTTGCCTTCCCTAGGACTCCTAGATTTTTTTTATTTTTTTTTTAATATTTGTAGTGAGATTTGAGCACTGGAAACCTGTAGCTAGTTATTATGGGGGGAAATGTATAAACCTGTCAGAGTTCTTAGAAAGGTTCATTTAGCTCTTGTCCTACTGGCATAATTACAGAACATAGTTTGGAAGATGATGTAATGGAATGGAAAGTTACAACTCTAACAGTGGGATACCTAGAATTTCCCAAAGCTGTGAGCATTACATTTTTTCACTACGTCAGGTGTTGTATGTTGACATAGAGTAGGCACTGTAAAGTGTTATATTTGCTACCTCAGCTTTTCTCTTTGTTTGTGAATTTCTTTACTTTTTCTTACAAGCCCACTAGATGTCAGTTTTCATCTCTAGTATCTTCCTTTATCTGACTTTCTTAGCTGTTATCTAATCTTTTTAAAAACATGCATTGGACACCCCAAATAGTATTGTCTTTGGAGACAGTGTTATAGTATGATGAATGTATTTATAACATGGTTTGATCATGTCTGTGTAGATAACCCATGAACACGTTAATGACATTTGTTACAGTTTTGTAAATACCAGGCTGTAACATGGTTTGATAAGATTGCTGCTGTGTCAGTTTGGTTACATCTGTACAGGTGAGAACAGACTTGTCTACAAAGTTCCATTTAAATCACTAGGACTGTAAAAGTAAATATAAAAGACGCTTTATAACATAGTTGGGGAACATTTATGTGATAACTCAGTCCCCTGACGTGCTAAAACTTGTGTGAGTCAGACCTTAGATACTGAAATACAGGGATGTGGGTCTCATGTTATAAGACGAGGCTATGCTAAATAGTTAAAAGTGGTGCACTTGTAAAACACTTTGCATCCATATGCAAAATTGTCCCAACTAGTTTCTGTGTTTTAAGAATTGCTTGGAGAAGATGGTGTTCTCAGCAAATCTAAGAACCAGTTCATTCTGAACCATTTTAGTGCCAGTGTGGACTTGGGGCTTGTCTACACAAACGTTTAGTTCTTGGCAAGCTATGGTGTGAATCTGTCCTGCATTAGCCTGCTGCACACTACCTGTCTGTGTGCACCCTGCTGATGCATATTAATAGTTGGTTAATGTGCTTGGATCCAGTCACATTTCAAAGAGGAAAAGATCCCAACTGTCACTTGTGTCCCCAGTGACTTTTTAAAATCTGTCATAATCCCCTGCTTTTGTGAACTGTGCCAGGAACTGTAAGACAAATACCCAAAGGGGTGTGTAATTGAAACACTGTAGAATAATGTTGAGGGTGGGGGGTGCAGAGCAAAATGCCAGGGTTCTTAAACCAAAGCAGCATGGATAGTGTGGATGCTCTGAATTGTTTCTATTTCTGATTATAAAGAGTACAGGTCTCGTGTGTGAACACACCTGAGTATTTAAATGGTTAATGTGACCTCTGTCCAAAAATTTTTCTGTCATTTTCAGTGCTCATTGTTGACTTTTGCCTCTTGGTTGATGGGAGGTAGAGGCATTTCCTTGCGGCTATTTGAGTTCAATCCCCTTCTCTGGATACAGCTAATTCAATCCTGTCAGGGACAACTGTTCTCCCTAGCTCAGCGATACTTCCGAAGAACAAACATTTTGTGTTTGGAATGTGCCATATTGTGCCACATGGCATGTATACACTCAACGCTTTCCAGGGGTGGATACTCCCAGATGCTGCTTCAAGGGATTGAGGTTTCCCTTTATTAATTATTCAGTTCTCTGCTTTCTCAGTCAGACTATTAGTTTTATTCTCAGAAATATGTATATCCTTTATGTTTGAAAAGTCAAGCTTTGTGTGCACTAAGTCAGAGCTAAGGAATTATTTCCCTTATGACTGGAACAATTGTGAGCCATTCTCAGCAGTTAACATTTTATGTACCTGTGGGCTGTGTAGGCAGAAAGTAAGGTGGAAGAGCTCTTGAATATGCTTTTCACCTGGTTTTAAACAAGGAACTTTGATTTTTCTCTTATTTTAAGTTATGGAATCAGGTTGGTGGTAAGAGTTCTGTTTACAGTACACAGTTAACTATTGCTCTGAATCATTACATTAAATGGAGCAATCGAACTATCTATGGACTCAATCACTAGGGTGACCAGATGTCCCAAGTTTATAGGGACAGTCCCAATTTTGGGGGCTTTTTCTTATATAGGCACCTATTACCCCCCACCCCCATCCAGATTTTTCACATTTGCCCTCTGGTCACCCTACTCAATCACAAGTGAATCCAGCTGGACCGTTCACAAATTCCACTGCATACAATGCTGTTATGTAACCCTTCCGCCAGGTGGAGCCAGCAGCAGCCAGGGCCAGGTTCAATATCTAGGGGTTCCTTTCCATCGATCCAGCACACAACCAGCTCGAGCCCCCATCCAGTAACCTGGGAAAATTACACACCACCCCTGGGCACCTCTGAGAGGCAATACTTCCCCTCTCACAAGCACAGAGTCTGAGTGTAGAAAAGAAACTTTTAATAAAAGGAGGGAAGTAACTCAGCATTAATTTGGGAAAACACCACAAACAGGGTTCATAAACATAAACCATGAGCAAAAGACCCACCCCCAAGTAAGTTGGGCAGTGTCCTTTTCCCCTCAGGTTCTTAAGTCCAGCAACCCAAAATGCAGAGTTCACCTCCCATCCTGGGTGGAGCGGAGGTTAAAGAGGCATCTTACTCACTCCTCTGCTCAGGCACTTCCTCACTGCCCCTCTCTGCCAGCCACCCTGCCAGCCTCTCTGCGGGGCTCTGCTCTGGCCCTCTCCCCCTGCTGGCCGCTCGCTGTGCCTTTCTGCCAGCCGCCCCTGCTGGCCGCTCGTTGCCAGCTGACTGTCAGTCACCTTCTGCTGCCACCTGCCTCTCTGCTGTGAACATCAGTCTCTTAGTAATTTTCAGCTCTTTGCAGGCTGGGCAGAAACACTGCCCCATCTCAAGTGATTTCAGCTCTGATTGAGCATTTAAAATAAGAAAGAGGCTCCTAATGAATCTTATTTAGCTCTTTCTTTGAACGGTGGGGAGAGGGGAGGAACAGGTTAAACCAGTTCAGGGAGGACCCTTTGGGGAGGGTCCACACCTTCTGGCTGAGACACCTGTCCCCACCCCTCTTACTCTTCACAGGGCTCTGGCATTTGAGCCCCTGGCTTAATGAGGTCCTTTTGGCTGAGGGTGACCCCCTCATTTGGGACAGGTTAAGCACAGTTCTGCTCCCCTTTATTTACAATAATGCCAACATTGGTAACAGTATTTCACTACCCCTGCATTCAGTACTAAGATGATTTATAACCCAACACTAGCCAAAGTTGATCACTTTGAGCAGCACACCTCTCTATCTGCGTTCATGTAAATACAGCTTGCTCTTGAAGTCTCTCCCCCTCTCAGCTAGCTGTCAGGGAAGGATTCAGCAGACCCTGGTTACAATTGGAAGGCAGGAATGATGATCTCAGATGGGGTGGACTGGTCACCAGAGCAATTCACATGCAGTTAAATGGAAACTCATGGAACTTGCCCTGTACTGCACCCCCACACTATTCAGCAAAAGGCAGGGTAAAGTGCAGTACGGTGAACCCTCGGCATGATTAGTCTCTGCTGTCCTCCATTGGAGTCAGTGGAATTACACTGGTGTAAGTGAAGGAATCAGGCTGTTTGTGTTTTAAGTCTGTTTGTTTCCATCATAAAACCATAGGGCAAAACTGCTCAGTTTTGCACCATCATGTTAGGGAGGAAACTGGGCACAAAAGGCCTTCTCCCTACAATGCCAGCCTATGTACCAACTCAGAAACCAGGCAGAATATGGACCTAGCACTTCCTGAGCCCTGGGGGAAGACTCAGCTAACATTCTCAGGGTTGGCAGGCTCCTGCCCTCACACCATCAACCCCCATCTCTCTGCATGTTGCCATCTGGTAGCAGGCACAGAGAGGAACTGGGGGGTGGCGCACTGGAACGCCATTGAGGATGCTGAACGTGCTGTCCCTAGTACCCTGAGCCATCCTACCTTGTACAGGCAGAAAGTCTCAGGAACCCCTGCTCAGCTGATATCACTCTGCTCACCTATCTTACAATGCTCAGAGAAGCAAAGACAGAATTTTGCCTGTAGTTTGCCCTTTTAAGCTTCATTCAGCAGTTGAATATCAGATCTGAGACTTTAGATCTGGCTGGCTGGTTGGTTTTTAGAGCTATGAGCATAAAACAGAGAAATGGAAGCTGCTTTTGTCCTGGGATTTTGTGTGTGTGTGTTGAGGAGAGGCTGGTTGGTTTTATTTTTGCACTCCTGTGACCCACATTGCAAAAGTTACATTTAAAACTGAACAAAGCCGACCAAAGCATGGACTAGTTCCTTTGGATACTATGGGAAAAACAAAACTAAACTGGTTAATAGCCAAGGTCTATAGCATATAACTTATTTTTCAAAAGAACTCTGCAGTGGGGAATTCTTAAAAGTTGATCACATGATATGGCCTAAGGTTTGTTTAGAAACATGTTTTTCTGTACATGTGCACATTATCTTGTCATTTCCCCCACAGGATTTTCATAGACTCTCAGACCAAAAGGGACCATTATGATCACCTAGTCTGACCTCCTGTATAACACAGGCCGTAGAACTTTCCCCAAATTAATTCACAGAGCAGATCTTTTAGAAAAACATCAATTCTTGATTTAAAAATTGTCAGTGATGGAGAATCCACCATGACCCTTGGTAAATTGTTCTAATGGTTAATTACTCTCATTGTTAAAAATTTACACCTTATTTCCAGTCTGCATTTGTCTAGCTTCTACTTCCAGCCATTAGGTCATGTTGTCTCTTTCTCTGCTAGATTAAAGAGACCATTATTAAATACTTGTTCCCCATGTATGGTGATGTATGGTATAACCTGCTGACTTACTGTTGCACATAATTATATTATCCTGATATCATTTATGGGCTAATATTTCACAAGCCATGAATTCACAATATTTGTTCCTTAGGAGCCAGTATGCTCTGTAAATAAAACACTTAAACTTTTAGACTTCTTCAACTGTTATGTTTATAAGTAGAGCTGCTCAGGAGTGTTTTGACAAAACATTTTTTGGCAGAAAATATTGACTTGTCAAAACTGAAACTGTTTGTGTGTGGGAAAGGTCAGTTTTAACATCTCCTGTTTTTGAAAAGAAATTGGAAAAAAGTTTCAAACTTATTGAAATGTCCAATTATGACGTCTTCAAAATAAAAAGTACCATTTTTCCATTTGAAATGAGTTTTTGTTTAGAAATTTGTTAATTTCTAATGAGTTTTTTTAAAAAAAAAATCAAAACATTTTTGAAATTCTCAGGACAAAATGTTTTGATTTCCTAATATGAAATCTTTCCGATTTTTGGCTCACAATTTTTAAGATTTCTACTTTTTTGTTCTGATTTGGGACAGAAAAAATGGTTGGTCTCAAATGCTCATGGGATGGGAAAACTGTTTCCTGTCCAGCTCTGTTTATAAGTGCAATGAGCACTGGTCCATGATCTGTCATTCCTAGAAATATTGTTCTTGGTAAACTTTGGTAGGCAATGACACCTGACTTGTTGACAGTTCAGACTAATAAAATACTTGCACTTCTGAATATCACTATGGTGTGGAAACTCTTTGGTCCATTTCTGTGCAAGTCATAACGTTTACTTTGATGCCAGTGGTTTCATGTAAATGATTTTCTTAATGTAACTGAAATGTTGGAGAAACTAAGGACAATGTAATTTGAGCCTATGGGAGGAACATCTACATCCTATTATACACAGTACCTTGGAACTGGAAATTATGAACGTCTGATAACCTGAAGGGAAAATGTCATAGTTGAGGATAAATAGAATATAGAAGCACAGTATTTGAGGAAACTTCAGGACTAAGACTCCATGAATTTAGTTTTCTATATTTGCTTTTTGCATATTGATAGTAATAGAAAATTCTTGTAGTTAAAAATGTTAATGCCCTATTGCACTGTTGGAAAAATAGTATTTGATTGTATAATTAAAGACTATTGTAATTCATAAGCATAAGGGGGTACATGCAACCTCAATATTGGTATTTTCTGGCTTCTGAGTGCTTAACTGTACAGCCTTAATCCTGTACTAACAGGTTTTTTAAAGAAAGGAATTGTCTAGTTTCCCCTTATTCACACAAGTAAACTTGTTAATGTAAATGGGATGGTTTGTGTGAGTAAGGGTGAGAAGGGTTTTGTCCTCGAGCTGCCTCTGTGGTTTTGGAGGGTCTCCTGGGAGAGGAACTGGTGTGGTTTTATTGCATGTAGTGGGGGGATATCAGGATTTGGGACAATGCAAAGGGTGCATTGCAGTTCAGCTTCATAGTGGGTCCTCATATTTCAGCCTGCAGGGGCTGGGATCAGGCTGGAGTAGAGCCACTGTTAGGCAGATACTGCCATCCTTTTGACCTCTGGAGGGGATTCATTAGGGGCCCTAATGAATTTGGGGCCTAATTTAGGGCTGCATTGGCCCAGAAGTTGGAGTGGCTATGGAGCAGTTCCAAAGCTCGCCTGTTAACCCAGTGTTCTGATTAGAGGGCAGATTTGTGGTCAAGGCTGCTAAAAAAGCAGAACTATTAGAGTGAAAAGGATATATAGACAGATGAGTACAGAATTAATTATTTCAGTGCCCTAAATGGAATGTGAAAAGTGGTTGCTCCTTTAGGGTTTGATCCTCCAAGGTCCTGAGCAACCTTCATCTCCTACAGACTTCAAAGGCACAAGGGTCTTGCAGGTTCAGGTAGGTAGTTAATGGTGGTTAGCTGTGCATGGAGATTATATGTACAGTAGATGCAAGCCAATCATTCATTCAATTTCTAGTTTAGAGCATGTTCTGTGCTTATGATATCTGACAAGCAATATGATGAGCAATGCTAACTGGAAAAAGGCAATAATATATTGAAGCTAGTAAATAAGAGTGTCAGTAACTGCAGTTTCTTCTTTCTCAGTCTCATTTGCTACACAGCCATCTCTCATTATGTTATCCCTTATGTCTTAAACTCAACCAAAAGAACAATCAATATTAGGGAAATCCTTTTGTCTTCTTTTAAAGCACAACATGTAAAGAAGGTTAAGTCAATATGCCTTTTAATGACATCTCACAGAAATGCTGGATTTCCCTTCTTGCTATATAATTAATTGAGCTGCCTGCCACCGACAAGGTATAGCCTTTCCCTTCTATAATTCTCCTTTGGCCTAATTGCCATTCAGTTTTCAGTTCTATTTGTCTTTAGATTTTTTTATGGTGTTAGGCGTGCTTTGTACTTAGTTTTATCTTTCTGTGCTTTTGCTTCTAAATGTCAGCATAATTTTTCTGCCTTATAATATTAGGGATGTTATAATCATCAATCAGTCCAATAGAAGAGCAGAAAAGATTAGATACCATTTATCTGTATTGGTTGCTCATTGTAATGACCCAGTGGACAACATGAACAGATAATCTGTTGCTTTGATGGAAACTAATTATTCTTAAGAGTGACAGCGTTGAAATAGCTTTTGTGACATTGTTTTTTAAAAATGATGACTACCTAGTCATTACTAGTGTAGGGCTGCGGTTCAGTCATGTTCCTCAATGATTTCCCTATATAAACAGGAATGCTAGATCTATTTTTCTGCAAAAAAGGACCTTATCTGCAGAGCCCAAAAATATCTGGCAGCCTTAAAAAACCCTATTACGTTTAATACGGAAATAGTCCACTAACTACTGAAAAGTAGAAATGTACTGAGGGGTCTTATTTCTGTTGTACGTGGTCGATCTTGTTGTTCAGGGACTATGAAGTCTGTTTTATTTTGACAGCTAATGGTTTTGCTAGTAGAGTGTGTCAGCATTTCACCTCTTGAAACAGTTTGCCAAAATTAAAATATGTCTAATGTAATGCTAGAAATAAAAAGTGAGTGATCCAGTTAAAAATAGCTGTTCCAATGCTCTCCGAGAACATGTGTATTAAATTACACAACCATTTTTACTTGATCAATTTAAAGAACTCAATTGGGAAAAACAAATAAAAATCAAGTAAACCTCCCCTCCTCCCACCCCAAACACAAACCTCCAACTAAATCACGTATTTGAGGAAACGCCTGTATAAATAGATGGGATTTTCAATGTTCCCTGAAAGTCAGTGCATTTAAGCTTTGTCATATAGATCAAATGAGTTCTTGAGATCAGGGATCCTTAGTGGGAATGCACTACATCCAGCCTGCAGATCATTATATCTGGGGGTTGATAGTAGTTTGAATGCCTCAGCTGATCTCGGCTATTGGGATGCAACACCAAGAGAGAAGTGGTCTTTAAGGTAACCTGGACCCAAACCATAGAAAGCAAACAAGCACCTTGAATTGCACTCAGAAATGAATTAGTAGCCAGCACAGACTAGGTTTCATATGCCATCTGTAAAACAAACAAGCAAAAAAACTAAATCACTAAATAAATGGGAAGCCACACACTGCCTCTATTCGGCATTGGTGAGGCCTCATCTAGAGTCCTGTGTCCAGTTTTGGGCCCCACAGTACAAGAAGGATGTGGAAAAATTGGAAAGAGTCCAGCGGAGGGCAACAAAAATGATTAGGGGACTGGAGCACATGATTTATGAGGAGAGGCTGAGGGAACTGGGATTATTTAGTCTGCAGAAGAGAAGAATGAGAAGAGATTTGATAGCTGCTTTCAACTACCTGAAAGGGGGTTCTAAAGAGGATGGGTCTAGACTGTTCTCAGTGGTACCAGATGACAGAACAAGGAGTAATGGTCTCAAGTTACAGTGGGGGAGGTTTAGGGTGGATATTAGGAAAAACTTTTTCACAATGAGGGTGGTGAAGCACTGGAATGGGTTACCTAGGGAGGTGGTGGAATCTCCTTCCTTAGAGGTTTTTAAGGCCCGGCTTGACAAAGCCCTGGCTGGGATGATTTAGTTGGGGATTGGTCCTGCTTTGAGCAGGGGGTTGGACTAGATGACCTCCTGAGGTCCCTTCCAACCCTGATATTCTATGATTCTATGATTGTGCAAACTGTAAGCAAAAAGTGAGCAACCCTTCTCAATCAAGGTGGTAAATATTAATTCTGCCCTCATTTTTGGACGTTTTCCTACTGCAAACAGTATTATAGGTGGAACTGGGAGCACTGCCTATTATTCGAGTTGCCTGACACTTTCCACTGTAAGACCCTATTTTCAGTTGCTTATAACTTTGCTAAAATTGTAACCAGTTTGAGCTTAACATTTTCCATGCTATGTGTGTGCTGAGGCTGAATTTTTAGGAATTTTTTTTAGCCAAAACAGTTTAGCTGTCCCTGAGAATAAAACTAGGGGAGGGAAAAAAATTTTTTGTCCTTGTTAAAAACATTTTGGTTAACTTTTCTTTCAAATACTATACCCCTGTGCTCTGGAGTAGGGACTTGAAGTTTGGCAGGGGCACAGTTTGTGTCAGAGATGCTTTTTGCCATCCCTGTGAAAATCTGCCCAAATTTTACCAGGACTCAGCCAATCCATGGGCACAGGCCTACCCAGAAGACCCCCCCTCCCCCTTATTCCCAGCATCCAAGGCCAGAGATATAGGCTCCCAGTGAGCAGCCACTGCAGTCTGCTCAACACCACTACCTTGCCAGGAGTATCCCTGCTACTTGGTGGTTCTGACAGACTGCTCCTGCTCCAGTCCCAGTCTGTTCCTGCTGCAGCCTTGTTCCAACACCATCCTTGATTTCTGCTCTGACCCCTGGCTCCAGTCCCCAGCCCAACCACTAGGTCTGACTGCTGCTGCTTCAACCACTAGGCATTATCATCCACTTCTTAGTTTGACAGCTCCAGTCCAGGGCTACAGGGGCTCAGAAAGACTTTCCCTGCGATGGCTGCTGTATGCCAGAGTGAGCTGAGCACCAGAACAGAGAGAAGAAAGCTTGTTTCCTGTACTCTATGACCCCCTCATTTGCCACACTGGCATCCAAACAGTGTGTCGGGGGAAGCTGTCTGATTTGAATGCAGCCAAACCCAGGAGGAAGGAAAAGATTGCAACAGGAAGCCTGGTGAGACAGGGAATGGAGTTGGAAGGGGAGACTGAGACTGGTTGGGCAAGAGACTAGGGCTGGAAGGTAAGGGGAGACTGGGAGCTAGGGGAAGGGCAGGCTACAACTGAGGGGGTAAGGAGATGGAGGGGAGACTGGGAATGGTTGGGCAAGGAGACTGGGAATGGTGTGTTGCGGGGGGGGGGGGGGAGAGGGATGGAGGGAGGGAGAAGGGGCTGGGGCTAGGAGCCAGGGAGGGAAACTGGGGGGGAGAACACTGAGATTGGATGAAGAGCTGGGGGAAGCTGGGAGATTGGGGCTGGCTGGACAAGGAGACTGATACTAGGAACCAGTGCAGGGGATGGGGGCATTGGGGAGGAGAGACAGATCTGACAATGAGCTGAGTTCAGGGGGAGAATGGGGACTGGCTGGAGAAAGAGACTGGGACAAGGAACTGGGGTGGCTGGGGAAAGGAACCAGAAAGGCAGTGGGAGGACACTGAAGTTGGATAAGGAGCCCAGAGAAGGAGACAAGGAGCGGGGGGGGGGGGGGGGAATAAAAATAGATTGGACAGGAGCAGGAAGGGAGCAGTTGGGACTGATTGGGCAAGGGGACTGGGACTGTAGGGACTAGGGCTCATTGGGCAAGGCATCTGACTGCCTGGGATGAAAATCCTGAGGAGTGGAGACTAGGAATGTGACTAGGACAAGGGGCCAGGGTTGGGCAAAAACAGCATTGGAACAGGGACAGATTGGCAGGTATGAGGCAGAAAGAATTGAGTTTGGGGAGATGGGCAGAAGAGTCTTTGCCCACTAGACACTTTCCCCTTCAGAGCCTGAAATAGAATCCAGAATTCTGGAGTTTCACCATTCCTCTGCTCTCAGCAATTGACAGTGGGTTTCACAGCTGAAGTGTGTGTCTCATTCCCCATCTAGTGCTGGTCCACAGAGAGAATGCTGGCCTACTAGAGCTATTGGAGTTACTCATAGCAAAAAGTGGCAGAGGTCTTGTCATAAACATATAGCTAAGGGTAGCATAAAATCCCTCCTTTACCTGTAATGGGTTAAGAAGCTCAAATAACCTGGTTGGCACCTGACCAAAAGGACCAATAAAGGAAGAAGATCCTTTCAAATGTGTGGGGGGAGGTTTTGTTTGTGTTCTCTTTGTTGTTCTCTCCAGGACAGAGAGGGACCAGGGCAGGAAAAAAACATCTCCTAAAACCCTACCTGAAATAAGCATCCAAGATTACAAAAATTGTAAGTAATAGCAAGGAACTGCATTAGCTTATCTTTTTTTTTTAGCTTCTGAATTTTCCCTGTGCTAAGAGGGAGGTTTATTCTTGCTTTTGTAACTTTGAATTTGAGCCTAGAGGGGAATCCTCTGTGTTTTAAATCTTATTACCCTGTAAAATTACCTTCCATCCTGATTTTGCAGAGGTGCTTCTTTTACTTTTTTCTTTATTATAAAGTTCTTCTTTTAAGAACCTGATTGGTTTTTAGTGTCCTAAAAACCCAAGGGTCTGGTCTGTGCTCACTTGGTTAACCTATTGGTTGGTATATTATTCCCAAGCCTCCCCAGGAAAGGGGGTGAAGGGACTTGGGGGGTTATTTTGGGGAAATAGGAACTCCAAGTGCTCCTTTTCTTGAATCTTTGTCTAATTCACTTGGTGGTGGCAGCAATACCGTCCAAGGACAAGGAAAGGATTTGTGCCTTGGGGAAGTTTTTAACCTAAGCTGGTAGAAATAAGCTTAGGGGGTCTTTCATACGTGTCCCCACATCTGTACCCCAGAGTTCAGCGTGGGGAGGGAACCTTGACAGGTCTGCATCATGGCTCTAAAGGCTTATGAACCATGTGAGTGTCAAAATGATGCCATATGATGCGATTTCTGTTTTTTCAGTTTGCTTTTTTAAAAACCTAGGAAAGGACAGACAAAAACTACATTAGAATAACATTAAGGTTGCAAAGTCAAGCACGCAAAAAATCAGGAAATACCAGAATTAAGGTCACCTGTGCAACCTTATTCAGCCCCCTATTTTTTCCATAGGACCCCTTCCTCGTTCGGGGCATAGGATGGACCTGCTCTGGGGATGAATCAGGGTTGTGTCGTGAAGGACACTGTTGTCTCTAGGACCCTTGTGTCTTTTATTGCAAAAGTTGGAAGGTGTGTAGTGAATGAGGCAGAGGATTTCAGGAGAGAAAGGAGGGTCTCATTGTTAAGGCAGTAGTATTTTGCCATAGAGAACTGGATTCTATCCCTGCCCGTGCCACAGAGTTCCTACATGATTCTGTGTAAGACACTTAAACCACACCTCTCACAGGTGGCCACTAGTTGTGTGTTCCTCATTTTCTGGGTACCCAACCTGAGATGCTGGGGCTTGATTTGCAGAAGTGGTAAGCACTCCCAGTGCCAGCTAAAGGAAATGGGAGCTGTGCTTTGAACATACCAAGCAGTATGTAATGCGAAATATTCTGAAAAATCAGGTCCTAGTCATCTCAGATCAGTTACCCAAAACTAGTGGATACTTTTGACCTTAATCCTTCTGGGTCTCAGCTCCCCATCTGTAAAATAGTGATATTTCCACCACCTCCCCTCACAGGGGTGTTGTGAAGATTAATTAATTAATTAATGTTTGAAAAGCACTCCGATGCTATAGTGATGAGCATCATAAAAAAGCCCATGAGGAAATTAATTGTTTTCAGAGCAGGGTTTGAATAGTGCACAGTTAATTAGGCATGGGACCACATATTGAACAATGAGGTTAAAACAAAATATTGAGTAGCTGCTCATTAATTGGGCACTGTCCACTCTGCACTGAACAAATAAGGGGTCCCGGGGAAAAAATAGTATGATCATGTAATTAAATTATGTATCATAATGCTTACATACAAGACAGTCAAATTAAGGTTGTACAGGCAACTCTAATTCTGGCATTTCCTAACTTCTGTGTGCTTGATTTTGAAGCCTTAATAATCTTAACATAATTTTGTGTGTAATTACATCTAGCATATCTAGGTCAAGCCTTAATCAGCTTCTCAACAAAAACCCAGACATGAGAGCCTTGAGATTGTACTGTCTAGAAGTGATGAAAAGGGATATAAAGTTAAATACTACTATATCAATGGTACTTCAGTTCAAATTACCTTCTTAATTCCCCTTGTGCTCTCTTCTGATCGTATACCCTGAACAAGAATGGTGACACACTAGAACCTTGAGATATGCTAAGTCTCTCAAGAGAGCCCTGTGGGTAGATGCAAAATTATCCACCACTGTCGTTGGCGTTCCCTGTGGCGTAAAAATGGAGCCAATCAAGAGACACCCCTATAGAAGCTGTGCTAATGCTCCTTGTGGTCTGTGGTATCAAAGTTAGCTGATCCACAAGCTTCAGCATAGACATTTGAAACTTTATTCTAAACTCACTTTGGTGTAAATCAGGAGCAATTCTACTGATATCAATTCCATTGACATGCAAAACCAGTACAAGTGGGGTCTGGGTCAGGCCCTTGATCACTCTCCATCACTAAGAACATATAATCGATTAGTGAAACCAATGCAGTTTCTGTATCATTGATGGGCCTAAAAACAAACTGAAAGGAGCTTAGGAAATGTGGGGACCCAAAGGTAATGTCAAAGTTGATTTGTCATGACCTTCTCAATAACATTTCACCAAAAGGAAGGTTAGAGACAGGGCAATAATGAACAAGATTGTCAGTGTTAGGAGAATGGGGCTGTTTCTTTGAAGTGTTAAACTGGCATATCCTGTAAGTGTTACAGTGTCCTAAACTATTTTAAGGTCTTATTCACATGCAAACTTTAGGAATTTCTCATTTGAATGTAGGGATATTTAGAGTAAGAAACAACTGGCTAGATATGAAAGTACAGATGATTAATACAAAGAAAATAAGAGACAATGCTACAGTAGAACTCTAAGAGATTGCTCACTTCTTCTGAGAATTAAACTTTGACACCATTTCGAGAACTGCTTGAATATTCAAATTGTTTACAGTGAGGACAGTATATTGAAAATATTTTTAGTATATTGCCATTGCCAATTTAATGGATGGGAACTTCATTGGATCCACCAGGGAAGTGCATAGGAGTAGGCCCCTCTTTCTCCCAGGTGCTTCACTGCCTTTTGGCCAGCTGGAGAGATGTGAGCTGATTGGCTTTTGCTTCTCAAAATCATATATTTAAATCCTAGAATGGAGTTTAGGCCTTTGCCCCCATTTTTAGCTGTACCTATAACCAAGCTAATTGCTGGCACCTCCCGTGTCCAGTGCAGGTACAAGGCCAAAGGGCCAGCAACCAGAAAACGAGACGTGAATTTTGTTGGTGAACCCCAGGCCTGGAAAAAGGGAGAATGAAGTCCTTGCAGACCAGAGTCCACCTTTGGTATCTTCTGTTCCTTTCATGGGAGAAAGGTGAGAGGATTCAGCAGAGCAACCTGAAGCTTTGGGATAGGCAGTGGAGAGTCTACACTGAGTTATGGGCTATATGAGGCCTTGTAAACTGTGTACTGGATCTACCTAAATGCCTGGTATGGGGAGATGGGTAAATAGGGCTCCTCCACAAAGTTAAATCTTAATAAAGTTGTGACCTGACACTTAAAATCCATCCCTGTGTCTGTCCTCATTAATTTGTGTGTCCTGATCAGTTGCGCCTTACTTAAGGCTTATTCTGCAATCTGCTATATTTCCTCTCCCCACATCCCACCTCAAACTTTTTTCACTGAATTGTCCTCTTGTATATGAATCCAACTATAAATTTAAGCTGCACATGGAGGAATGGGTTTTGCTGATTGCATAAACTTCATTTGCAAAGGTGTATGATGTTTCCAAAAAATGTGTTCTGATCCTATATAAATTAAAAATCTCTTTGATGTTAAATCCCATCTTCACATGCTTTTCTCAGTCTTACAGTTGCTCTGGTGGTGGTGCCTGCTGTAATCAGCCCTTTTTAAAACAAATAAAGCAATCCATTATCTTCTATGTGGAGTTTCAGATCTTTCCCAAGTCTCTAGCTTAACACTACTGAAAGAAAAGAACTGATGTTAAGAGCTGCAAAGTTGATGATTAGTCAAAACTGTCTGGACTCCATCCACAGGACATCTTGTAGCACAATCAAGCACTGCTCTGTCATGGTCCAGAGCAGCAATTTCTTCTACTTTCCATCAGCAGCAAGGCCTCTAGGGATGAAGATGGAACACCTCAGCAGCTAATTAGACAAGGCAACTTACAAGGAAAGTACATGCCTGGCTAAATAGGCTGGAGTGCTGGAACTGTCAAGCTGATCTATTGCTCAGGGCTTTGCACCTTTTACTGTACCTGGTTGAACATTAACACTCTAAGGTTGCTGATTTTCAGCAATATCCTGGCACATGCAGAGAAGTAACTGAAAAGGAGCTAGTATTTTTTGTAAATGTAGTTCCTTAAAGCATTATTCTAAAAGACATCAATCTTCAATTCATTGTTACAAAAGAACAGCTCAAGGTGTTTTAAATGTTTAGAGGGGGAAATGCAATGCCTGTGCTTTTCCATATCTGTGCTACTCGTTGGGATGTTTGTTTTCATAAGAGTTCTGAAATGAGGTGTTAAAGAAAACAAGGAAATGATAACACAGTAAGAGATCCCTTGTGTCCCCTTCAACCTCATACATCTCTTGCTTCTCTATTTCTGATCATTTTAAAACTAGATATCTTATTTTGTGTATTTCAAAGGCCACTAAAACATCTTTACAAGTATTCATAATAGTTAGTGTCTGATCCTGGCTAGAGCCAAAATGTATACAAAGCCACAAAAATTAAAATAAGCCAATAAAATAGCTTATGTCATCAAACTTCATAAAAGACTGGGAATTTGAGGGGAAAGTTGGGTAATTTCTTATTTCATTGAAATTTAGTTCACACATCTCTAGCTCTGGCACGTAGTATGGATTGTTTCCTGGTGAGTCTATTGAAAGAGCCACTCTCTCTCTCTGTCTCTCTCTCTTTTTTTTTTTAAGTGAATTTAAAAGCCTGAAGTCCTAGGAAAAATAGAGAGGAGCAACAAGAGAACAAAAAAGTCAGCATAGTTGTAAGTGGAAACTTTAAAGTGTAAAAGACACACATATAAAAGGTAGTATTAGAATACTAGAGGATTTATCAAATGTCAGTACAGAAGAGTATCAGAGGCTTATTCGAACATCCATGTATGAAACAACATCTATGTTCTAGAGGAACATCCTCAATATGGAGACCAAATAGCAAATCTGTAGTGATTACCAATGTGTGGACGGAGAGAGAACTGTTGGGCCCAGTGACATCCTGAAAATTAGACTTATTTTCAGCAGGAAATGCTGTGTCTATCACAGTAAAAGATGACCATGGATTTAATCTGAGTTTTTAAGCAAGCAGTAACTGAGGGTATCATGAGGTACTGTACATGTGAAGGTTAGGCCCAAAGAGAATAAAGACGTATTGGAAGAGTTTGATTCTTGTTGGAAGGGCAGTGACTAGTCAGAGAAGACCATCAGAGCATTTGGAGAGGGTAAGGAGAGCAGGATAACTTAGGATAGAATTTAGCATTGGCTTCAGTAAATCTGTATAGCGCATATGCCAGAGTATGGTTCATAGTCAGTAGATTTAGACCAGAATTTAGTGTCTACTAAATTTAGTGTCTACTGTTACGAGTGATCTGAACTATTAATTAGGGGACAAATGTAAACATTATGCAAAATCTAATGATAGATGCATGGATACATGAATTATAATATAATGGATAGCCATCTTGAGGAGCTGTTCAGCCTGGTACAAGCTATGGTAGGAGCAATGGGATGAAATTACCAAAAAATAACAATTTAAATTTAAAACCACACAAACTTTTTGATGGGGAGCCCTACAAGGCTGTGTAACTGTCTCCCAAGGGAAGCAGTGAGAGTCCCATTGCTTGACAAATAAGATGATGTGATGGGGCTCTACTCACAGCAGGATGGTACCTCCTGGCCATTCTGGGAATTAGCTCTGTGTGGTCAACGTCTCTGCTTCCAGTTGCACACCACCTCTCTGTCTCTTTCTCTTGATCTGCAGCTTCTCTCTCATGCCAGAAACCTCAACGCCCCTTTTGTGACTTGGCCCTCAGACAGGTTACTGTGTGGTTTTCCTTCTGGGGATGTGTACCAAAGTCCCTGCTCACCAGCAGTCTCAGACAGTCCTTCCATTCCCATTCATCCAGGTGCCACTCCCTCAGTGTCTGATAGCGGAACCCAGGCCCTCCCTTTACGCTGGGTTCTGGCTCAGGGAGCCTCTAAACAGTAGTCAAGATGTGGTTCCCTGCTGCACCTTGCTGCCTTTCCCTGGGCCTCTTTTTTTTTTTTTTTAATCTCCTGGCACTCCCCATTCCTTCGGGTTTGCCAGCCTTTCAACTCCCTTCTCCCAGGAAGTGACTGCAGACTACCCCCCTGCAGCCTAATTGGCTGATTGGGCCCACTTGGCCCAATTCAGCTTTTGCAGGGCTAGCGTGGGGAGTGCACCCTCTCACAGATGGGTAAAATTTTCAAACATGCTGAAGTGACTTTTAGGAGCCTAAATTCCATGTTTCAAGACTGAGTTAGGTACTTATAGGCAGATAAACAAAAGCATTCAGGCGCACACAGATGCAGATGGGCACCTAGTGGGCTTTTAAAAATGCCTATGAAGCAACTCCTCTAGTGTAGAGTGGCCTTTAGGGGAACATTCCTTCCCTCTGGCTCCAGAGGAACTCCCCAGCTCAACTGTTCAGGCAGCGTGTGAGGCCATGATTTCTGTTTGTTATTTTGGGCTTCCTGTCGGCAGACTCAGAAAAACAACATTGCATCAGGTTCCTTTATGGAAAGCTTTTTCATGCTTTAAAATGAAAGCTTAAATTTGGCAGGCACTGCTGGGAAGCTCCCCATTCACCAGATAAAGTTTCCTACTTGCTATTGGCAAATGGATTTGCCAAGCTCTGCATCCAGCTGTACCATATAGAATTTAATATGTTGAAAAATATTATGATTGGAACTAAGGTGATTGAAGGAGGGAGGCAGGTATGTGAGTGGAAGGGTGGCATGGACAGTGAGATGGAGAAGAGACGTGCTGGAGTGGGGACCAGCTTGGAGGAGCCTGGAGAGGAACAAGTGTAAATTCCTGTGACATAACAATATTCTGATCTGAACATCCTAAATAAGTTTAAAAGAAACTAACCAAGCAGGAAGGCCAGAGGGAGAATGGGACAGCTCAGGAGAATGGTAAGGTGACTGAGCCTTTCATCTGTAAATGACTAGTTCAGAGATAGACCAGGTCAGTGGAGACTAAGGGCATGTCTGCACATGGTGAAGACGCACTATGCTGATGGGAGAGAGCTCTCTTGTAGGCATAATAAAACCGACATAGCGCTGTCCACACCGGCACATACATCTGTGTAACTTATGTCGCCCAGACGGGTGGTTTATTATGCCGACATAAGCTGTGGTGTAGACATAGCCTAAGGGTATGTCTACCTTGCAGCAGGCTGCGGTTAGACACCTGCGGCTGGCCCATGCCAGCTGACTTGGGCTTGTGGGACTTGTTTAATTGCCGTGTAGATATCCAAGTTTGGGCTGCAGCCCAGACTCTAGGACCATGTGAGGTGGGAGAGTCCCAGAGCTTGGGTCCCAACTTTTATTTGTTCCTGTAGCATCACCTTAAATAGTGAAGTGAACTGATGGAACATTAAGTTCATATACTGCAGTTTGGGACCCCCTGCGTCTAATGCATGTTGGTGGCCGGTGTGAAACAAGTTTGGTAGTAAACCACTGGCAATAGGAATGCACTATAAAGATAATGACCGATCCTTAAGTCTAGTAGTGCACAGGCCACCACAATGGCCCTGAACCTCTGCCGTTGAAATCAATGGCAAAATGCCCATCTACATAATGGGAACAAGACTGGGCCTAATATATATTCCAGACTGGTTGAAGAATTTTCATGAAAGGTCTTTAAAAAGAAAAACATGCCTTTTTTGAACTATATGAAAAAATTAACATTCCACATTTGAAATTCTTTTTTTAAATGAAATTTCAAGTGAAAATTTTTTGAATTGAATCAAAATGAAAATTTGTTGGTTTTTGGTTTTCTATTTTTTCTTTTCCTTTCTTTCTAAGGGAGAAAAGGGTGATGGTGGTGGGGAACCCACACCCAGGAAATCCAAACTTAACAAGTGACATGTTTTGTTTCAATTCCATTTGATTCAAATTGGAAAAAAAAGTTGTCAAATAATTGCAAAACCTGAGGGAAAACTTTAAGTGGAATTAAAATATTTAATTTAGCTTTGAAATATTTTATGGAAGACCATTCCCATGTTTTTTGGCTAGCCCTACTAAATTCCTAGAAAAAAAGAAAAAAAGAACCTTCTCCCATTGAAATTAATTGGGATTTTGCTACTTAGAATGAGTGCAAATTAGTGCAAGAATGAAATTGCCAACGTTTTTATATTTGTTCACTAAAAAGTGACTTGCAGAAGCACTTAGGCTCACATCCGCTATTGTCCTGCAACTTGCATACTCATTTATGAAGGTGATTTTTCAAAAAGAATTGGGTGCCTAACTCCCTGTGTTCCTTTGAAAATCTCCCCCTCTACCAATGCAAGCTGGATGCAAAATATCAGAATGGTAGCATTGTACACCCATTTTGCATTGGTGTAAATGACTACACAAGATGGGGAGGAATACTGAATTGGGCCCCAAGGCCTAATCCTGCATTTCTTGCACACCCCAAACTACAATTGACTTCAGTGAGAGGTTTAAGTAAGGAATGGAGTATTGGTCCCTCGAGTGCGTCTTGGAGAGTGTTGCAGATTTGAGTACTAAAGACACTCAAGAGAATGTGCCCAATTGCTATAAAAGTTTCTTATTCCATCAGTATTAAATGTAAGCATCTAATGTAACCCTAGATTAGAGAGAATATCAGCAGAATGCTGCAAGACACTTCTTCATTTCCTACAGATGTTTTTCATGTTAATAAATGTCTGCCAGAAGGGATTCCGTGGGGGCAAGAACATCCGGAAAATATTGAAAAATTAGAGAAACATTCTTCCATGTTGCTAATGACTTGGTCAATTGAGAATGTGTAATATAGTTCATTTCTGTTTGTTGTTGGGCATAACATGCTTGATTCCTTAGTGTAGAAAATATGAGCTTTTGATATCACTGCTTAGTATAATTGACTCATCTGAGCCCTGTTTGAACCCTGTGATTCATCGTTTTTCAAATTAGTAGGGACATAGTTAGAATAATCTGGATATAATCAGTGAAACCTTCACAATGCCTTTCTCTGTAATGGATTAGCCTGTCATTTACAGTATCTCTTATTTCTGTTATTATCTGGGCATAGCTTTCCAATTAAAAGCCTCATTAGTTTATTTCTTAGGAAGTCGCCCCTCTACCTTGTTTTTTGACAACTCAAGGAAGTGTGTCAATTTGACGTATACAGCATTATTTGCTTGAATTTGGCAGTAGCTTTACTACAGCAGTCCTCCTGTTATATACAAGATACTTAAGTGTCAAGCATTTACAGGGTCATCCATCTTCTTCGGCCCTTCCACCCACCCATGCTTGGACCACATGCATCCACTGATCAGTCCCCATCTCTGCTTTCTCTTTGTCATTATGTGGTTGTCAGTTCTTCATCTTATTCAGTGATTAATCATCATTTGGAAGGTTCTGCTGGGAGTAAACAGAAAAGGGGCTATTCCTGCAGGTGGTTTCTCTCTGATTAGTCAAAGTAATAATGGCCTGCTGCTGAGGCTTTGTTTGCATTTTTCTGAAGATCAGTGGGTTTTTTTCTTTACAGAATTTAACTGTATTGCATGTAGAAAATAAACCTCATTGTAGGCCTAATCCTGATCTGAGAAATCAGTGGTGTAACAGCAGAATCCGCTTTTGATTTATAAAGATCATTGGAGGGGGAAAATTCTCCACATAGCACTCACATGTTGATTTAGCTGGAAGTTTAGCAGCAGAACCTTTAGCATTCATTCAGAAATGTTAACTGTATATCCATTTTGTGCATATAAAAAGAAAAGCTGCCAAACATGGTAGTTCACTCTGAAGTCTGATTTGCATATTTGCACTTACTATTCACCAAAGCCATACAATCCATATTTTTACTTCCAATGGTCCCCAAGATGGAGAGTGTTGATATTTAAATCTGTGTCTTGCAGCTCTGTAACCTCTAACTTTTCTTCTAAACTGGATTACTAGTGGTGATTGTGGGTGGGTTTTTTTATTTTTTGTTTTTCATTTTGAAAGTGGTTTAAATGAGAATGTTACTCTTCCCTAAAATGTCTGTTTTTGTTGAATATGAGTTAAATCAATGCCAGATGAGCAAGGAAATAACAGCAGACTTATCTAACAAAGCAGCATTAATTTACTCCTCTTTTGATCTCAGGAAGATTCTTAGAAATAGTGAACATGTTCTTCACATTTATATATTTCTGAACATGCAAACAAACCAAAGGATATATTGCTTTTCATCTTGGAAGTTGTTTGATAAAAGTATTATGCCATGCCATGGTTCCAGGTTCTAATATTCTCTTTTGTTGCTTTAAGCAGTAAATTAATTTTTGTATTACTTTTGTAGACTAACATTTCTCTTTATGCTGCTGCAGCAGCATTTAATGTCATCAAAAGAAGTGTAGCTGAATAAGATATGTGTGGGAGGATAAAGCAGTGGTCACTTTAGGTATCCTGCTGTTTACCATGGCTGCTGACTGTCTTGGGTTTACAGCCCCTCCCACAGGACAGCTGTCACTGTGCTATGACGTTAGGGCGGTACTTGAATTGTTTGCCATTCACATCCTCAGAAGTCATTAAATGACAAGCTCAGTACATTCAGGTAGACTTGTAGCAGCTGTGTCCTGACAAGCAGATTTGCAAATGTGACATCTAAGGTCCTTGTACAGGTAATAATGCTGAGTGACATGCTGTTGTTGCATGCTTATTTATTATACACTTCATTCTAAGTAAAGATGAGACAGGATAGAAATACCCAACTGGATGGGTACTTGTGGGTAGTGTGCCATCAAAACAGCTTGATGAGTAACAGGCTAAGTTTGCCTGAAACCCTAAAAAGTGCAGTGGGGTTGTGAAGTACTCAGACATGTATCTGAAAATAATTGCCTATAGTTGCACCAGGTAACATCTCATCAGTGGTTTTCACCCTCACTCTTAAGGCCCCTGCTGCACTTCTCCCCTAGTTCCCCCACACTTATGGAAACCTGGGCAGGAAAAGAGCTCAAAGATGAGCATTCCAGGCTAAGGAAATAGGTGTGGCATGCTGTGCAGCTTTAGAGGAGTTTTGCTCTGTGTACCTGGCACTCTGATATTAGAGCCTGTGCTGGAATGGCAGTAGCTAACACCTAGATGGAGGGAAGTGGGAAGGACTATCCATAGGTGTTTCAAAGAGAGTGAAATAGTAGCCTGCATGCTATCGGTTATCCTCACTGCCTGCCTAATCAGTGACCGCTTATGACAGGAGGCTGCCTAGATAGTTGTGCTTTATTCTATGATAATGAAGAAATAACTTCCCAAGGTGTCCATTAACTCCCCCCCCCCAACCAATACCCCTAACATTTTGATGTTGCTGGTCCCTAATCTAGGCTAAAATATGACTGTAATGTAAAGCTAGACCCTCTATAGGGGGCAGGATAGGATAGGGCAGCAATAGGCTACGGTCTTGCCCATGTCTATACCAGCTGGAGGAGCAAGGCCAGTACAGGACAAAGTTTCAGCTGCAGCTTTTCAAACAGCACTGACAACTGACTCAGTACTGCCAACCCCAAGTGCTCAAAAATAAACACGGACATACTGGGTCAGGCCAAAAGTCCATCTAGCTTAGTATCCTGTCTTCCAACAGTAGCCAATGCCAGGTGCTTCAGAGGGAATGAACGGAACAGGCAATCATTGAGTGGTCCATTCCCTGTCATCCACTCCCAGCTTCTGGCAATCAGAGGGTAGGCACACCCAGAGCATGAGATTGCATCCCTGACCGTTTTAGCTAATAGCCATTGATGAACTTATCCTCCATGAATTTATCTAGTTCTTTTCTGAACCCTGTTATTGTCTTGTCCTTCACAGCATCCCCTGGCAATGAGTTCCACATGTTGACTGTGCATTGTGTGAAGAAGTACTTCCTAATGTTTGTGTTAGATCTGCTGCCTATTAATTTCATTGGGTGACCCCTTGTTTTTGTGTTATGTGAAGGGGTAAATAACACCTTTTTCTCCACACCATTCACAATTTTATAGACCTCGGTCATATTCCTTCTTAGTCATCTCTTTTCCAAGCTGAAAAGTCCCTGTCTTTTTAATCTCTCCTCATACAAAAGCTGTTCCATACCCTTAATCATTTTTCTTGCCCTTCTCTATATCTTTTCAATTCTAATATCTTTTTTGAGATGGAATGACCAGAACTGTATGCAGTATTCAAGGTGTAGGCGTGCCATGAATTTATATAGTAGCATTATGATATTGTCTGTTTTATTATCTATCCCTTTCCTAATGGTTCCTAACACTGTTAGCTTTTTTGACTGCCACTGAACATTGAACAGATGTTTTCAGAGAACTATTCACAATGACTCCAAGATCTTTCTTGAGTGGTAACAGCTAATTTAGATCCCATTATTTTGTATGTATAGTTGGAATTGTTTCCCAATGTGCATTACTTTGCATTTATCAACATTTTGTTGCCCAGTTACCCAGTTTTGTGAGAAATCATGAGTCTGTCCTTGAAAATATCAGGAAATTGGCTTAAAATTCATGGATTTTGGGGAAAAAAACATTTGGGGTTCTTTTTATTTGCTTTCTGAATTTTTTTTTTTTTTTTTTTTTGGAGCCTCCACCATTCTCTTTTCATACTTTTCTCAGCCAGGAGAAAATTGTTGGCTATAAAATTACTTTGAGAATCTCAGGAGGTTTTTTTTTTTTTTTTAATCATATGATTCCAGGAGCCAGGCCTTTAAGAAAAACACCAAAAACTGAGTTTCAGTAAAATCACAAGAGTTGGTAACACTGGTAATTGCACCCGCAATGTGTGTGTGTGAACCCATTTTACATGTGCCAAACCCACATATGTCTGTGTGTAGGAGACAGCTGGACACTCACTTACCCAATTTAAATGCACAAATGGTGGTTTGCATATACAAACAAGAGGACTGCCGCTTTTGGAGATTGGGTCTGAAAATCTCGCTGCAAGAAGCCTTGATAATCATATTTTGCCAATGAATACATGACCTTTATTTGCTTCATAGAGCTACCACAACCCTTTTCAGTTATTTGTTTAAAGAAGTTTCCCTCCATATACCTAGAAATCTGTGGAAAGACCTACACGGTAATAGAGTTCTGGAGATTTATTCTTATCAAGGTTTTGTTCTTTCAGGGCAATAAACTTCCTCTAGAATATACTACTAAAGATAACTATCGGTACATCTAAAAAACACCAGGTGTTCCCAGAAATCATTTGTTTTTAAAATAATTCAGTTAAGTATTATTAAAGGAAGTGAATAACATTTGTTAGTGTTTTTGTTTAACTTTCCTGATGTTGAACTGAAATACACGGGAGCACTAACAGTGCAAACCATGATAAACAATTTCCTTTCCTGAAAAGGTTTTTTAAAAAAACTCCCTATAAATAGGGCCAAATTAAGGCAATCAGTGCCCTAGGCATAATGCAACATGTAGTCCCCCACGTGACGTGGCAGTAGTGAGGGGGGGCCATGGGGCTCCTTTCTCTCCCACAAAAGTGACAGCATAGGCCTCTTCCCTTCATGAGTGGCAGAAATCCCCTTTCTTACTTCCACAGAGAGGCTGGCGTGGCAGCCGGGGTTGCCCCCAGTACTTTCAGCAGCAGCTGGAATGTATCTGCTTGAGTAGGTGGGATAGGCCTGTTGTGTAGTCTCTTCTCACCAAACGCGAGGGGGTGGGTCCCAGAGCCCAAGCCCGAATGTCTACACTACTATTTTTAGCCCCTCAGCTGGAGCCCCATAAGCCCGGAGGCAGCTGACCTGGACTCTGAGACTCAGTGCTGTGGGGTTTTTTGTTTTTTTTAATTGCTGTGTAGACATACCCATAGACTCTTCTGAGTGGTACTGGCATGGCTCCTCAGAGCAGAGGACCTTGGAGTCAGAACCCTATTGAGATGCCTGGGGTAGCTGAAGCCTCTCAAAGCTATTGGTTTACTGTGCCTGTAGATTCAGGCAGAGATTGTTGCTTTGGTTACTCATTTAACAGAATGTTCAGCTAAAAGAATGTTGGGAATCATTAGGAAAGGGATAGATAATAAGACAGAAAATATCATATTGCCTCTATCTAAATCCATGATATGCCCACACCTTGAATACTGCATGCAGTTCCGGTTGCCCCATCTCAAAGATATACTGGAATTGGAAAAGATACAGAAAAGGGTAACAAAAATGATTAGGGGTATGGAACAGCTTCCGTATGAGGAGAGATTAATAAGATTGGGACTTTTCAGCTTGGAAAGAGATGACTAAGAAGGAATATGACTGAGGTCTATAAAATCGTGAATGGTGTGGAGAAAAAAGTGTTATTTACCCCTTCACATAACACAAAAACAAGGGGTCACCCAATGAAATTAATAGGCAGCAGATCTAACACAAACATTAGGAAGTACTTCTTCACACAATGCACAGTCAACCTGTGGAATTCATTGCCAGGGGATGCTGTGAAGGACAAGACTATAACGGTTCAAAAAATAACTAGATAAATTCATGGAGGATAGGTTCATCAATGGCTATTAGCCAGGATGGGCAGGAATGGTCCCTAGCCTCTGTTTGCCAGAAGCTGGGAATGGGGGATGGATCGCTTGATGATTACCTTTTCTGTTCATTCCCTCTGGGGCACGGGGTATTGGCCACTGTTGGAAGACAGGATACTGGGCTAGATGGACCTTTGGTCTGACCCAGTATGGCCATTCTTACGTTCTAATACTTTGAAGCTTTACTTTGTAACCATTAGTGCTAGAATTTTTTTTTCTTTTCTTTTAATGAAAGCTGAGATCCACATGTAATTACAATACTCCAGGAGTTAGTGCTGTAGGCATAGGCTATGGTGCCTATACCTTAATCTGTAAAGAATGGAAAATCTGATTATTAGTTTTTTCAATCTTCATATTTTTTTTTCTTTAAAGAGGAAACATTTTAAGGTTGTTACCTGCTTGATTTTTTTTAAAAATCTAAGGTCCATTTAACATATAATAATACTTTTTTATTTATAAAAAACTAGGTTAATATTTGTTAAATGTTGCAGAAAATTATTATGACTTCTAATCAAGTCATAAAACCAGCTGGACTTTGGCAGGATTTACATGCAAATCAAGCTTTGTGTTTTTAGTGAAAGATAGGTTGTTTTTAAACTACTGGACGTCAAGATAGTGCATTATGCAAGCCTCTTGAAGTAGCCTGCATTTGCAAGAAATCATTTGAAAATTTACGTTCAGTTCTCATAAGTTAGGACAATATTGAAAAGAACATTAAAAGGCTCAGAGTAAAAGAAAAATATGTATAAAACCAAAGACAAAGGGAGAGTGAGCAGAGAAGGATTTGGACGGTAGGCACCAAATATCAATTTAGAAAAAAGCAAATTATTGCAATAAACATCAAATTTTGGGGCTGCCTGAAAATCTGTGCACATCCAGAGAAGTGTGGAGTGGGAGGTTATTTTTTTATTATTTAGTTAGTGCTGACAAAGTGTTTGGTGCTGTCCGATGGGCCAGATCCTCAGCTGGGGTAAATCAGCATAGCCCCACTAACTTCACTGCTACTCTGCTGATTAATGTGAGCTGATGGTCTCCCAGTATTTTTACAGGTATTAATATGCAGCCCAGTCCTGGCTCCCTCAAAACCCACAGAGACCTCTCTACAGACCCTCTCTTACAGGAGCCATAGAGGGCCATTCTGTGGTTGGGGTATGATATTAAATTAAATGTTGCTGAAACCAAGTTATTTTCAGGGCCAGCTTGTATCTTATAAAATGGAGCTATTTACTGCCTGCAGTTTTACTGAGGTACATGAAAGCTTAATGATTTTGGAATGTGTAGTCCTTTCTCTGATGAGTGATGGGATATTTAGTGAGTGAAACTTTAAAAATCGGCTAACGACTTGTTTCTTCCATGCATAAAGATGAAACCAAATATTAAAATGATAATGCACTTTTAAAATCTATTTTGTTGTGTTTTTTAAATCCTAGGGTTGAAAAAAGAGCACCCAGATGATTTAGGATGCTCTGTATGGTGATCTGCTCTTCTGGAAATAGTGACTGAAGTCAAACTGGAAGAAATCACAAATTGTTGAGTAGATTTTATGTGGCTGTGCTGAATCTGTGATTCCTGATGGATCAACAACACATGGTAAATCATATGTAGCAATTAAGTGAGGAGATGTTTTGTCTAATGAAGAGTTGGGGGCAGTGCCACTGTGATTACTGATCACACTTCTGGCACCTGCTATTCTGATACTTGTGTGAACATTTCTATTACATTTTGTTCTTTACAAACCACAGCATCTGAACCTATTATACTTCACTGATTCCGTTAATCAATATTTTACTTTCTCTTATGTATCTTTATTCTATGCAGTTATGTGCATGGTTTCCAACAATGCCTTTTATGACCTATAAAGTAACTGTCCAAGTCCTCAAGTGGGCTCATTGATTTTGTCTTGGGTTCACCAATACATAAATAGCTCCCATCTGTGTGTAGTAGACAAGAACATGTTTGTGTGGTAGCACGGGCCAGGAGAGCTCTGTCAGTAGCATCTGTTCATTCTGACCGTCCTACTTCTAATGACTTAAAAAAAGTTACTCTTCTATACATTCTCCACCATTGGTACCATTGCCTATTCTTGGGTGATGAGTCAAAGGGCAACCTCTAGTGCAGTGGTAGCCAATCTGAAGCTCGCAGGCCGCACGCGGCCAGTCAGAGTACTCCGCTGGCGGGCTGCCAGACAGTTTGTTTACATTTGCACGGCTGTCCCCAGCAATGGAAGAATGGACATAGATCCTACAGAACATGCTCTCTATTCCCATCAGAGTTGAGCAAAACTTCTCAAACCAAATATTTCCTGCTGAAAAATGGGATTTTTCTCAAACACATTTTTTCCCCCGGGAAAATGTAGTTTTTTTAATGAAAATGTTCTCTGTTTCAATGGGAAAGTTTCATTTTGTTTTTCAGAAATTGAAACATTGTTTTAAATTTCAAAAATGTGTATTTTTCCTTTCACACTTTCCTCTGTTCCCTTCCCTACCCCACCTTTTTTTTTTTTCATTTTTCCCCTCTGTAACTTTTCAAAACTTTTCCAACTCTGGAAAAGTGAAACTCTAATTTTGCTGCTCTACAATTTTCATAAGTTAAGGAAATTTATTAATGTTCTTCCAGACCTGGAGTTGTCCAGCTGCCAGTCCAGACTCCTGCATAAATTAGACACACTCCTGCATTGACTTTGTATAGAATGAAGACAAGATCCTGCAACCAAAATCAAGGGAACTACAAAATCCAGGGAACTATGTGTGTATAAGGACTACTCAGGTGAGTAAGTGTGATAGTCTCTTGGATGCTATCTCTCATGCTATAAAATATTTTACAACGATGACTGTATAACCTTAAAATATTTTTCTCTGACTACATCCTTTCTGTGCTTTGAGAATATCTCATACGCTTCAAATGATGTCTCACAATGTGACTAAAACAACACAGCTGCAAAATATAAGCCTTGCCATATGATAGGTATGAATTAAGTGCAAATCACATGGCTTTTGCTGGTGATTTCCTGCATTTTGTATCCATAACCTTATTTGAAGATGAGAAAAAACGGTTACTCACCTTTTCTGTAACTGTTGTTCTTTGAGATGTGTTGCTCATATCTATTCCAGTTAGGTGTGCCGGCCCGACCCCCCCTTCAGTTCCTTCTTGCCAGCTACTCTGACAGAGGGGAAGGTGGGGGGAATGGAATAGATATGAGCAACACATCTCAAAGAACAACAGTTACAGAAAAGGGAGTAGTGGAGCACTTGATAACAAGAGACCACTGTTCCAACAACCGTCACAGGCAGTAAGAAGGAACTGAAGGGGGGTCGGGCCGGCAGGATCATATATAGAGCACCATATCGACGCCACTCCAGGGGACTCCACAGTTGACCCGACGGATAGCTGCTAGGGAAAAAGTTTCCGACATCTATGCATGCGGCACGTGCGCACACCTAAATGGAATTGATATGAGCAAGCACTTGAAGAAGAACACTTGTGATGGAACTGTTGTAGAACATTCCATCAGCAGGAAAACTAAGCTCTCCTCTGAGCAGTCAGGATTCCCCACACTTATGTAGCTGCTGCATAGAGAGGAGGGAGAGAAGAGCAGATAAATTCTATTTAAGCTGTAGAGCACAGGAAGACTTATTCCTAATTGTAACTATAAAATAGTATTTAATATTCATGTAACACGTATTCAGTGAGATTTACCCAGATTACTTGCTGCACACACCGATTAGAAAATACCTCAAATAGTTGAATATGTTCTTTAATCTGCAAGTGTCCGTAGTGCAGCCTGCTTTACTATTAAACCTTTACCAGCCAACCAAATGTTCTTCCCTTTCTCTGTTCCCAACAGTATCCTCCTTTTTGCTGAAACATTTTACTTTGGATGCATTAATTAATTGAGAACCTTTTGGAGTTGGGGATATTTTTTGGTAATGAGAATATTACACATCATGGTTAGGAATTAAGTAGTGGAAAGAAAGGCCTTTGATGAAAGGAGAAAATGAAATAAACAGTCATATAGATCCTTTTGGTCCTCTGCTGGCATGTGTGGGAAAGGGATATGGAGTTGTGTGGGGGGTGGGGTGGGGGGGGGGGAGAATGCAAGTACCAATTCCATGCCTCTGTGGAGTGCCAAGCACAACTGCACTCCCTGCAGCTGGAGGGAATAGTTGTCAGGTAGGGTAGCCTCCATCAGGTGCTGGGAATGGGAAGTAGGATTGGTCAAGAGGGATGGGAGAGTGGAAGGATTAATGGTAAAAGACTCCAATCAAACACCAATGAATCAGTAAGTACTGATTTATTTAAAACAAAATGGGTGAAATATTCAGACTTCCTCCATCCAAGTAATGTTGCATGCATTGCCCACTGAGATGCAAAACTTCAAGGATCTCCCTGTTCAAATTTTTTGTGTACATATCTAGTCTCCTGTGAACTTTGACTCACTTGCTCAGCCTTACATTGCCAGAGTGACCTAAAGCAAAAGGGATTCAATGTGTCCACAAAATTCTAAGCCATGTTAGTTTTAGCACATCTAAAAAAATGTTTTAATACACATACTTGAATACTCTAAAACTTCATAATAACAGGGGCAATTGATGCATTTAAATATAAATTACATAACAAACTATTGAATTACTTCTGTTCAAATTTGGATTGTTTTTTCTGTCCTCCATGAGAAATAGAAGTCAAGACAAGTTTGAAACTTCTAGGTCAGATTTAGTTCTCAGTTACACTGGTGAAAGCCTGGAGTAGCAACTCTGACTTAAAGACTGGAAGGCTGCATACCCAGTGGGGACAGGCTGTGGAGAACCTATGCAGGAGAGAACTTTACCCACGGCATGGTATACAGCTGTAGTCTCTAGTGCAGTGTTTCTCAAACTATTGTACTGGTGACCCCTTTCACATAGCAAGCCTGTGAGTGCCCCCCCTTATAAATTAAAAACACCTGTTTATATATTTAACACCATTATAAATGCTGGAGGCAAAGCAGGGTTTGGGGTGGAGGCTGAGAGCTCACGACCCCCCTACGTAATAACCTTGCGACCCCTCTGAGCGGTCCCGACCCCCAGTTTGAGAGCCACTAGATCAGGGATTCTCAATCTGCAGTGGTGCAGATAAGACTTTTTGGGGTAGCAGCAGCAGAGAGGTAGGGGTCTGTGATAATACCTGCTTAGGGTGTGTGCGCACCACAACTGCAAAAACTACTGCACCCCGTGACCTGCACTGTTGACCTTGGAGTGACTTGGGAGCAAAGTGGGAAGGCAGGAGTCCATCCCATCCATCCTGACAGAGAAGAGCCTTGATGCAAAGCCTGTTTGCTTGGGCTTTCTGCAGGGAGAAACGATTTGACTCATGATGTGGGGCCTGATCCTGCAAACCCTTACTCACATGAATAGTCCATTGGCTTCACTATGGATGCTCACAGGAGTGAAGGTTTGCAGGATCAGGCCCATAAACAGCTTTTTTTTTTTTTTTAAAGGGCATCTCAGTTCAATGTTAGCACAGGGAGTACAAGTTTTTTATTCTTTATAGAATTTCCCCTCATCTGTTACAGATTTTATGTATAGTTTTGAAGACAAAAATTTAAGTGCATTTACCTCAGGAGAAAAATTTTAAATGTATGGGGAGCAGTTTTGTGCATTTTCCTTAATACCCAGTGGCTTAAAGATTGTGGCGCTCACATGCATAATCTGAGGGTTACGTGTCCTAGTACATTGCACAGACAGTTACAAAAAAGTCTTTGTGTAACATCACTTTTTTATATGTAGAATTCGCATTGGAAATCTCTTTTCAGCAGTGCTTTGAAGTAGAATCTAGCTCCCAGAGGTGGATAATCTTAATGTTAATTTACTGCACCACAATGCGCATTATTACAGGACATGTGAGTGATTCATCCAGTGAATGAAGAAAAATTATTCCAAATGATTATTGATGAGTTAATCAAGATAGCCACGTCAACTTTCTTTGTCCATTAGTGTGAACAGTATTTCACAATCATAATAATAAGAGCCAAATGTTAATGGCTGAGGTAATCAGACCCTAATGAAGAACAGTGAAAAATACTCTCTTTAAATAGTTTACAATGTTCATAATCACTGAAGTGGTCAGTTGGTCCCACGATTCTTCATATTTCATAATGTGTGTTTACAAATCAGCTTCTTGTTCTAATTTATTTTTTCTTTTCAACACGAGACCAGAAAAAACAAGGAGCATAAAGACCATAAAGCTGGATAACAGCATCATGAATAAAAATTATCTTGTAATGTTAGTTTGTACTAAGAAAAAGGATTTTATAAAGGGGACTAGATGACTAACAGGCCTTTACTACCTTTAATTTCTGTGGTTTCTATGATTCTACTGTTAAAAATCATTCTAGTTTTAAGACTTAACACCCATGCTTAATCTTACCCATGTGAATAGTGCCATTGACTACTTACCTGTGTAAGTCTTTGCAGGATTCAGGTCTGAATTACCAGTTTCAACCATAATATAGCCCTGATTCTGCAGACATGCACTTGAGTAACTCTGTGCATATGAGAAGTCCGACTGAGTTCAGTGGGACTGCTCATATGAGTAAAGTTATTCATATGTATATGTGTTTGCAATATCAGGGTTTATGTCTTCACTTATGTGCTGTATGTGTTTGCATTTTTTTTCTACAGCATGTCATACATTAGTTCTTACAAATCAAGTAAAGCCTCTCCTTCAATATTATGTCTGAAAACACAATAAAAATAACCCAATAAAATAAGGACTATTTCTAATGCCATTTTAGTCTTTTTAGTAAGGTACATATCCTGGCCAAAAATCTCTCCATTTGCAGGTACTACCAGACTAAATTTCACAGTTTGATGGCTTGGAAGACAGTAGAGTGATAGCTGGAAAAGCTGAGTTACTGAAAATTTGCAGAACGTGGTGAGAAGGGAAAAACAAAACATATGTCTAGAGCATTCACTACCCCAACTATCTGCACTAACCCTGATATCTTCCTATACACCTCTACCTCGATATAACGCTGTCCCCGGGAGCCAAAAAATCGTATCGCGTTATAGGTGAAACCGCGTTATATTGAACTTGCTTTGATCCACCGGAGTGCGCAGCCCCACCCCCTGGAGCACTGCTTTACCGCATTATATCCGAATTTGTGTTATATCGGGTCACGTTATATCGAGGTAGAGGTGTACTTAGAATCAATCAGTGGTGTATTAGTTGCTGCAGAATGGCAAATCCTGAGTTTATAATGGTGTCCTCCGAATTAGGTTTGAAGAATAATCTCCCAAGGGAGGTGGTGGAAGCTCCTTCACTTGGGATTTTTAAAACTCAACTGGAGGTTACACAAGTAAATATATACTAGAGAACAATTCTGCACTGGCAGAGAGATTGATCGTGGCCTCTAGTCCATCTTTTTTTACCTCTAAATTCTATGATTTTATGAACTGCACATTAGGGAGAAGAAAGGGAGTTCAAGACAGGCACAACATTGTTCCTAAATGAAAGGTGTGTTCAAGTTCTGGCACAAACCAACCAAAAATCTGTACAGCTAATTGTACAGAGTACTGGAGTTGCCCAAGTATCTGCTGAGTTGGTGTAAGACAAGGAAAAGAACCTGCTCTGCACTGCATGCCTTGCTATGGCCTCTGCCACAGAAATACAAGCTAAAGATAATTCTCTGCTGGTATAAACTGATGAAGCTCTTGACTTCAATGATATTATGTGAATTTATATGAGCAGAGAATTTGGCTGAGCACCAAATTAATGAGTTTGTGTAAGAGCAAATATTGAACTTGTTAGAAAATTAATGCAGTTCTCTCAAATATAGCTTAAAGAGCAGAAAAATGTATTGGCCAAAGGGTTAAATTTTGTCCAGGAACAGCTGGTAGGGTGTCCTGGTGGCAGAAAATTGGCCAGGTGGGGGAATTTATGACTGCAGAAGTTGGCCTCGCTTACCCTCTGCTACCTGTGCAGGGGAGCCAGTGTAGCCAACAACATACAGTCCTGCCTGGGGAGGGGAAATGGCCAGGGCAGCTGTGGGATGAATTGTTTCAGCACATCTGACATCCTCCACCAAGGGTCTCAAAGAAGGCTCCAATGAGTTGCAGGATGACTTGGCCAATATCTGCACAGCAGCTCTGCCAGATGGGATGATGGCCCCTATAGTTGCAGGGAGGAGGAGCCATCACTGCGGGATGAGTAAAGCCTCCCTAGATCTAGATGATCCATTTTGAGATCTGTGAGGTTGGAAGGTCTCTCTCCCAAGCTCCTCCCCCTTGAGAGGAATGTTCCATAGGAAACTCTACATAGTCAATCTTAGAGAGTTTTCCTGTGATCTGGCCCTGAGTGCAGAATTTAGCTCTAGGAATAGAAACAAAAAAATATTAAATCTGCTTTTTTTTCAGACTCAGTGAGCTGCAAATAGGAGATGTGGACTTTTTCGGTTAAAGTATTTGGTTTATTTTTTAAAACTCAACTCCCAGGGAATATTTTTGGAAATCTAGGGGATAACTGTATCTGCTGATGCATGAAGATGCTGATAATTATAGTAGCTATTCACTGTAACTCTCTCCTGCCCACTACAATAAGTTCAGATAGTAGGGACACTTAAAATGTCATATGAGAAGTGAGAAGGAAGTTCTGACAGCTTTATTATGGTTATTGCTGCTTGAGAAACCACTATCCCATTAATAAGCACACACTATTATTTAGCACATCTGGCTGTTTCTTCAAGAGAGGGAGAACATCTTGGATTGTTTGAAATTAACTCTGGAATGTAGATCAGAAACATGTTGAGAAATTTAAGGTAAATGCAAAATTCAACTTAAAAAATACCCAAATCAGAAACACTCACATCTATGTATATATCAAATGGGTGTAACTGGTGGCAGTTGGATGCTATTCTTATTCTTGTGATTTCACCAATTGGCAGTTTTACTATCTGTATTTTAGTAGCACCTACTGTATGCTAGGCACTGCTCACTCACACACAAGGGGCTAAATTTTGTCCTTACGTGTGCATATTCCATTTACTACCAGTCAGTGAAGATGAAACTGCAAGCGTTTGTTGGCAAAATGTGGGTCTTTTAAGGCAATGAAATCCACATGTGTGCATGCAACACCAGAATCTGTCCCATTTATACCAAAAGGAGTAGCTTGTCCTTGTCTAATGGCAGTATTTGACCCATTAAAGCCAATGGGAATCTTTGTCTGGAAAGCTAGAAAATGGAGGTAGGCCTGAACTGAAACCTTGGTTTGAACAGCTCTGAAGGGAAAGGAAGCTGGGATCTGAATTTCAGAGCTGGTCCCTATTTTATCTCTTACTAACTGGTCTAACCAAAACCCAGGATGTGAATGCTCCTGAACTGTGGGGTGTTTGAAAGTCAGATCTTGATCCAAATCCTGTGCCTTTGGCCCTTCTCTACTAGAAAGTGAATGTTATTGTTTCTGTATACAAGACTACATTTAAGTGGGGTTCCAAGATATTGCCTAACAATAGTACACACAAGAAGAAGCCAGGAATTTCCTGAATTATAATCCTGGCCCTGCTACTGACTGGCTGTATGATCTAGGGACACCATGTAATCTTTGTCTCAGTTTTATACATATTTGAAATGTGGTGTTCACTCATCTACATCCCAGGAGTATTGTAACACTTAATTGATATTTGTACATGTGCTTTGACATCAAGCATAAAATAAGTGCTAAGTAGTATTAGTTTTTTCTCCTTCTGACTTTGGGGGACATTGACAATCTATATGGATGTAATGATGGTTTAAAATCATTGTAATATGTGTTCCCGATTAACAATGCTCCCAAGACTTCTGCTAACAGATTTACTTCATCCAGGCATTAAGACCTCATAGGGACATCTCTATCTTCCCTGCTCATGTGCTTTATAAACTGTTCAGCCAGTTTGGGCAACACAAGAGAAAAGCATAGAGAGGGAATGCTAATTCCACAACTACAGATAAGTGTCAAGACTGTCTTAGATAGATTTTCATTATAGCACTCCAGCTGCAACAACAAGAAAACTTTCATTAAGAAAACTCCTACCCTGGTTCTGTTCTGGAGTTACTCCAGACTCTCATTAACATCTGTCAAATAAGGTCCTATGTTAGTCAATGGACTTGATGAGGAGGCCCAGCAAAGGATTGCTCATCATGTCCCAGGTGAGAGCTCTGATTTAATACCAAGGCACAACTTTTGAGATTAGATAGTTGAATACAATTATGCTTATTAATTGAAGAGTCAAAGGAATCTTGAAAGAAGGCTTGTTTTGTTTTTAGCCCATTCTACACTTATAAGGTTTGCCAGCATAGCTATACCAGCAAATCCTTCCTAGTGTAGATGCAGGCTTGGTACTAAAGCCAAAGGTAGTCCAAAGGCATTTAACCCGGCATCTCCTCAGATGCTGAAGATGAGATTCAAAATCAAATCTGATGCAGTCACAATACAATATATGTATGTGACATACTGTACCCCATGTTCACCACTTTTATATGGTTGTTATATTTTGTACAAAATATGCCTTGTGAGTTATTTGAAAACTCATAATCTGCTGAATATTATTATCCTGTTGAAATGTGTGTAACATTGAAATTATGATATTTTGCTGTATGTTTGTTACTGAAATATGTTGTTTTTCTGGGGAATGCCCACAGACTAACTTCTCAGAGACAACATAAGACTGACCAGAGGTGCTGGAAAAACTATTAACTGCTGAAACAACCATTTGCCCTCAGGGGAGATTATAAACAAAATTTACATATCATGTACGAGACAGTTCAAACTTCACATACACAGAAGATGTAAGCAATAAACTTATAATTCACCTAAAAGACATTTCAAATCTCATGTACACAGTGGACTGTTTTGTCTACACCCCAGCTGGGGCTAATCCTCAAAGAGGAGGAAAAGGTATAAGAATGGAGAACTCAGAACACACAAATTACCTGTCCTCCTCCATCTCTACTCATGGCAGCAAGATTCTTTGATAGACAAAGGTGCATCATTGAACTGTGGGGGAGTGGTCATGGCCTGGAGGTTTTCCAGCCAGTTACAGACTGCTGAAAGCTTTTGGGTGAGAAATTTTTTTGCTTTTAAACCTATTAGCCTTGGTAAAGTTTAGGAATTAATTTGCATGTTTGTTTTTATTTCTTTTGTAACCAACTCTGATTTTTATATGCCTTATCACTTATCACTTAAAATCCAGCTTTCTCTAGTTAATAAACGTGTTTGTTGTTTTATCTAAACCAGTGTGTGTGTTTGAAGTGTTTGTGGATTCTCTACTCAAGTCAACAGGGCTGGTGCATATTCATTACCCATTGTTGGAATGACAGATTAAACATGAGTTTATGCCATCCAGTGGGCTACTGAACAGTACAAGATGCACATTTCTATGGGGCAAGCCTGGGGCTGAGAGATATGCAGGTGTCACCCGGTATCTATTCATGGATGGCTGGGTATCCATCCATGAATAGATTCATGAATTCAGCTGGGAGTGACTTTCCATGCTGGTGGCTGTGAGTAAGCAGAGCCTGGAGGGGTTTGCCGTTCACTAGCAAAGCAGTGTAAAAGGTATCCCAGGCTACAGAACTAAAGGGAGACAGCAGTTCAGGTTACTCTCTGGGGAATGTCACAATGTGCTGACCTCAGCAGTTCCCAAGAATGAAACTGATGAATTTTATAATGATTTGCAGAAAGTAATATAAGTAGGATTGCCAATTTTGGCTGGATGTATTCCTGGATATTTCATCACATCATATAACCTTTAATTAAAGATTAATCTTTAATTCCTGGAGACTCCAGGACAATCCTGGAGGGTTGGCAACCCTAAAAAAGAAGTTTCATGACAAGATGTATTTTTGATGGGAGATCTTAATGCAAAAGTAGGATCAGACTGGAATTCCTGGGCTGGAGCAGTAGGTAGATTCAGACTTGGTGAAGAAAACCAAAGAGGACAGAGGCTACTAAATTTTTTCCTAAGCAACAACTTTATGATAACAAACACTCTGTTTCAACAGAGAAAGCTGCAGAAGTGAAACAACATCACCTGATGGGCAAACAAAGAACATGATAGACTTTGTACTTGTGAATTGCAGATGGAAATCAAGTGGGTTGTCGTGCAAATAGTTTGTGGCCACATTGGATCGGATCATAAATTAATGCTAGCATCAATGAGGTTGAGGCTGAGAGCAACTGAAAAAATGCCAGGAATTAGGATGTATGATGTGGACAAATCAAAAGAGCTAGATATCAAGAGAGAATACAAAGAAGCTGTGCAGAAAGAAGAAATAAATGTTGAAGAGACATGGAATAGCATCAAAATGAGAACTACTGAATAAGTATTGGCCCAAAATGAAGAAACTAAGGTGGATAACAGATGAAATGCTGCAATTGAGTGACAAGCTTTGGGAAGCTGAAGGAAAATAAAAGGCAATTGTAAGAGCCACGTACAACAGATTGACCAGAGAGATAGAAACAACTGGATAAATGACCACAGTGAAGAAGCAGAAGAATACATGAAGTGCAATGCAGGGGTTGTATTACATGTCCCACACAGTTCTGTTATCTTGCAAGTTGAAGATGTCAGCGCTGAAAGACAAGTGTGAGCAAATAATCAAGGATGAACAAGCAAAGAATAAGCAATGGAAAGAATATTTTGAAGACCTGTACAACATACAAAACAGAGTAGATGAAATGGTTCAGGAGAAGCTTCCTAGTGCAACAGGTGCTGAAATTCTTAGAAGTAGTAAAGATCTCAAGAGCCAATTTGGAAAAGAAAAGGTGCCAGAAAGTGACAACATAACTGCAGAACTGCTGCAAGCAGGTGACAAAACACCCAGGAAAGGAGATGCACAAGCTATTTAACAAGATTTACAAACAAGAGCAAGTGCTGAGTGAATGGGCAAAAGCAATAACACTACCAATCTATAAAAAAGTTTGAGTGAATGCAAGAACCACAGGGGAATCAGCTTATTGATCATACTGGGAAAAGCATTCGTGAAGATGTTGCAGAGGAGAGTAAAGCAAGATGTGGAAGCAGTGCTTGCAGAGGAACAAGCCTGATTTGATTTAGACCAGGATGAAGTACAATAGATCAGTTATTTGTGATAAAACAGCTATCTGAGAAGTATATAGAACACAACCGAACCTGTTTTTCAACTACTTTATAGACTTCACACAGGCTTTTGATAGCATTTGGCAGAAAGGGTTATGACAAGTCTTGAAGAATGTATGGCATACCCGAGAGATTGATCAAACTGATAGACAACATCTACAGCAAGTTGATGAGTGTGGTGAAAGTAGACAGGAAGCTAGAACATAAGAACGGCCGTACTGGGTCAGACCAAAGGTCCATCTAGCCCAGTATCCTGTCTACCGACAGTGGCCAATGCCAGGTGTCCCAGAGGGAGTGAACCTAACAGGTAATCTCTCTCCTGCCATCCATCTCCACCCTCTGACAAACAGAGTCTAGGGACACCATTCCTTACCCATCGTGGCTAATAGCCATTAATGGACTTAATCTCCATGAATTTATCCAGTTCTCTTTTAAACGCTATTATAGTCCTAGCCTTCACAACCTCCTCAGGTAAGGAGTTCCACAAGTTGACTGTGCGCTGTGTGAAGAAGAACTTCCTTTTATTTGTTTTAAAGCTGCTGCCTATTATTTTCATTTGGTGACCCCTAGTTCTTGTATTATGGGAATAAGTAAATAACTTTTCCTTATCAACTTTCTCCACATCACTCATAATTTTATATACCTCTATCATATCCCGCCTTAGTCTCCTCTTTTCCAAGCTGAAAAGTCCTAGCCTCTTTAATCTCTCCTCATATGGGACCCTCTCCAAACCCCTAATCATTTTAGTTGCCCTTCTCTGAACCTTTTCTAGTGCCAGTATATCTTTTTTGAGATGAGGAGACCACATCTGTATGCAGTATTCAAGATGTGGGCGTACCATCGATTTATATAAGGGCAATAATATATTCTCTGTTTTATTCTCTATCCCCTTTTTAATGATTCCTAACAGCCTGTTTGCTTTTTTGACCGCCTCTGCACACTGCGTGGACATCTTCAGAGAATTATCCACGATGACTCCAAGATCTTTTTCCTGATTCGTTGTAGCTAAATTAGCCCCCATCATATTGTATGTATAGTTGGGGTTATTTTTTCCAATGTGCATTACTTTACATTTATCCACATTAAATTTCATTTGCCATTTTGTTGCCCAATCACTTAGTTTTGTGAGAGCTAATGGAATGGTTCCGAATGAACCTAGGAGAGAGACAAGAATGCATGTTATTTAGGAGCACAGTGAATATCCTTAAATTCACAGATGATATTGATCTCATAGTATTGACCAAGGAGAATAACTAATTGATAAGGTAGACTGAGAGAGCAGAAAATTTTGGATTGAAGATCAGCATGGAGAAAGCAAAAATTATCGCAATTGGAAGACGAGGAAAACGTAAGGATAAAACTCAAAGACAATAAACTAGAACAAGTGGAAAATTTGTCTTCCTCAGACGGCTTATATTGACGAATGGAAATTGTGAAGGTGACATAAAAAGAGGACTCTTGGCTAACTGCTATTGCATTCAGAAAACTCTAAGATCTGGAAGGCTAAAGACATTCCAATAAAAATGAAAATCAGCATATGAGAAAATTGTTAGGCCAATACTGCTGTACAGGTTGGAATGTTGGAATATGAGGAAAGCTGATGAACAAAAAATATTGACTGCAGAAATAACTGGCTGAAGGGAATTCTGAGTTTCAAGACTGGAAAAAATAAAAAATGAAGGGATAAGAAAATGGCTAGGGCAAGAAATAACGCTGTTACAAAAGATCCAAGAAATGTGACTGCAGTGGTTTGGACATATGTTGAAAATGAACCCAGAAAGAATACCAGAGTGCACGGAACTAGAAATAGAGGAAGATCAAAGATGTGTTGGATAGACACAATGAAAAATGACACAGATCAAAAAGGTTTAAAGATGAATAAAACCATTAAGTTGGTACAAGACAAAGTGATGGAAAAACTTCATCATGGCTGCTGAGCTAACTATGGGAATAGAAAAAGTAGACACAGCTTATTTTGGCAAAAAAGTGCTTTTGTCAGTATAGTTTGTTGGTTCTGCAAAGCTACACCAGCAAAATGCCAGTATAACTGGGTCTATAGTAGGGCTTTTGGTGGTGTAGAAATGTTGCAAAAAATTTATTCCCTTATCAGAAATTACTATATCAGCAAAGTTTCAAGTGTAGACCTGACCTTTGTTCTTAGTTCATGAGCTACGTGAAAAAGGAATAATGCAGAGATCTGCATGAGCATTTTATCACCAGTATCGCATCTCTGGTTTTGGATGATGACTGAACGTCAAAAGTGGAGTTTCTGAGATTTCCCCCTATATCAGCTCCCAAACTACAGCCGTGTGTGTGTGTGTGTGTGTGTGTGTGTGTGTGTGTGTGTGTGTGTGTGTGTGTGTGCACCCGCATTTGTTTTGCTGGTGATACGTTGCTTTGTTTCAATAGCAGTGTTCTTTGTATTCAAAGGGTTTTCATGATTAGCCTTTTCTCATTCAACATTGAAAAATAGTTTCCTTCCTTACCACCAATGCATTATGTTATGTAAGATGCTTGTAAGTAACTTGAATACACTATCACCTAGGTGAGCTATTGGTTTCTCTTTTATCTGTTTTCCTTTGCATTATCTGACCTTTACAAAAAATACCATTAAAATACATATTGTGCCATACATAAATAATTTTAAATGATCTGTTTACTATAGATATACGACATTTACATGCAGCGTGGAGTTACTTATGCATGTGAAAAAAGAGATTAAGAGAGCTCTTTCACATCAGCTGAACTGTATCACATTTCTGTAAGGTTCCCAGCAGTTGATCAGTGACCATATAAGACATTAGCAATATGTGACATTCCTTTTACGAGTTGCGTTTAGATTTTCGACACATGTATCATGAACAGTATGACTTTACTTTCAATACAAAAAATGTCACCTTCCAGAACCATTTATTTATGAAAAAATACAAAGGTGCAAGGTGTTGCTAAATTCTATTAGTTGGCTAGCATCAACTGATCTTCCTTCCCCACCTGGTCCCAATCTGTTTTCTTTTTAATACTGGTGCGTATAATTAAGCCAACGCTTTGTATTATGCTTCATATAATATGTAATTTGTGTAACTGTGTACAATGTCTGGCTCTCACACTCTTCATAATCAGTCTGTCCATAATGAAGAAGTCTCTGCTCCCAGAAAATAAGGTGGGAGAGTAATAATATTATGCAGTCTTTGAAAACCAGTCTAGAGTTGCTAGTGGCATCTAGTAGCATAATCCCATAACGCCTCTGGTTGAAGGTCACCATCATGAGCTGTACTGATAGACATTAAAGCACACCATGCCACGTTTAAATAATTTAAAGACGATGACACAAACTAACATGGGAGTTCAAAAGCTGACACTGTTCATAACCTAATGTTGTTATATATTTATGCTGAGATCTTCCTGCAATATGTTTTATGAGCAGGTGAGACTATGCTATATGAGTAGGATGATGACAATATTAGAGGGGAAACTATGGCTGCAAATGAAGCGGTGGATGAAAGCCCTGTGACCACTACTTGGTCCAGGACACTATTTCCAAATACTGTGCTGGGGAGCTGAAAATTCCTGTTCTGCTGGCAAGAAAGAGTCCAACTTTCAAGGATCCAGGCTTCCTTACCACAGACAAAAAATATCAAAAAAGGCATATTAAATTGGCTATACAGCATATCTATTCTATATAGATTGCTCTCTTCTTTACCTAATATAAATACATGGAAATTTATCAATCAAGCAATTAATATCCATGCAGAGAGGTCTTTGAGAATTAATAATGTTATTCCGAGCACATACATCTTTAAAGGGACACTGTCACTGTGGGGCCCTCCCCACAATCATTACCTAGGCTGTGCCATTAGCTATCCACTCTTATGGTTGGAATTGTTCTTGGTGGTAACTTGGGAGAAAAGTTGGAAGGGAAGGTTATCTCCTGGATCAGTAACTGATTAAAAGATAAGAAACAAAGGGTAGGAATAAATGGTCAGTTTTCAGAATGGAGAGAGGTAAATAGTGGTGTCCCCCAGGAATCTGTACTAGGACAAGTACTGTTCAACATATTCATAAATGATCTGGAAACAGTGAGGTGGCAAAATTTGCAGATGATACAAAACTACTCAAGATAATTAAGTCCAAAGCAGATTGCTAAGAGTTACAAAGGGATCTCACAAAACTGGGTGACTGGGCAATAAAATGGTAGATGAAATTCAATGTTGATAAATGCAAAGTAATGCACATTGGAAAACATAATCCCAACTATACATATCCAATGATGGGGTCTAAATTAGCTGTTACCACTCAAGTAAGAGATCTTGGTATCAGTGTGGATAGTTCTCTGAAAACACCCACTCACTGTGCAGCAGCAGTCAAAAAAGCTAACAGAATGTTGGGAATCATTAGGAAAGGGATAGATAATAGAAGAGAAAATATCACATTGCCTATATATAAATCCATGGTATGCCTGCACCTTGAATGCTGCATGCAGATCTGGCCACCCCTTCTCAAAAAAGATATATTGGAATTGGAAAGGATACAGAAAAGGGCAACAAAAAAAAAAAAGATTAGGGATATGAAACAGCTTCAATATGAGGAGAGATTAATAAGACTGGGACTTTTCAACTTGGAAAAGAAATGACTAAGGGGGGAATATGATAGACGTCTATAAAATCCTAACTGGTTTGGAGACAGTAAATATGGAAGTGTTATTTACTCCTCATAAAACATGAACTAGGGGTCACCAAATTAAATTAATAGGCAGCAGGTTTAAAACGAACAAAAGGAATTATTTCTTCACACATCGCACAGTCAACCTGTGGAACTCTTTGCCAGAGGATATTGTGAAGGCCAAGACTAATAACAGGGTTCAAAAAAGAACTAGATAAGTTCATGGAGGGTAGGTCCATCAATGGATATTAGCCAGGTTGGGCAGGGGTACAAAACCATGCTCTGACATATCTCTAACCTCTGTTTTCCAGAAGCTGGGAATGGGCAATGGGATGGATCACTTGATGATTACCTGTTCTATTCATTCCCTCTGAAGCACTTGGCATTGGCCACTGTCAGAAGACAGGATACAGGGTTAGATGGACCCTTGGTCTGACCCAGTATGGCCATTATGTTTTTATGTTCTTAAAGCAACAAATCAAGCCAGGATGCTGTTTGCTGGGGTCATAGACTCAAGTATGACTATAATATGAGAGTGTGTATGTGCACTGCACGGACTGCACTGCCTTGTTGTCTCCAGTCCTGGGAATGGGCAGGGATTTATATTAATAAGAATTGTATGAATAAATTCAAATGAACATTGTATCTTTAGAGAAAATAAAATTCTTCATGAATTTGTCACTTATCTGGCAGACACTTCCTTGCATGAAAGAAGACTCTGAGTTGGTGAAGCAGCTCTGTGCCAATAAGAACTGTGCAGCATCAGGTGCAGCTACACAGTCTGGCTTCTGTATAAAGGCTATATTTTAAAAAACGCCAAATGACCATAATGCTGTTTCCAAATACGTATAGCCCCCAGTCCAGCACCTAAACCCAGGCATACCTTTAAGCACCATGAAGAGTCCTAGACCAGAGACTATCAACCTTTTTCTTTCTGAGGTCCCCCTCAACATGTTATTAAAAACTCCACGGCCCAGCTGTGCCACAACAATGTTTTTTCTGCATATAAAAGCTGGGGCCGGTGTGAGGGGGTAGCAAGCAAGGCAATTGCCCGGGGCCCCACCCACAGGAGTCCCTGCAAAGCTAAATTGCTTCAGCCCTATGTGGCTGGGCTCGGGGCCCTGGGCAGCAGTCCTGCGTGATGGGGCTTTGGCTTTCTGCCCTGGGCCCTAGCGAGTCTAATGCCAGTCATGCTTTGTGGACCCCCTGAAACCTACTCGCAGCCACCCAGGGGACCCTGGACTCCTGGTTGAGAACTTCAATGAAACTATTAATGCGCTTAAAGTTAAGCATGATCTTAAGCACTTTGCTATTTTGGGACTGTCATTATTTGGACCATACAGGGTATAGCAGTAAACTTACAAACTAAAGCTCACAAACTTTTGTTATTGTTGAAAACTCTGCCAGCTTATTGAATCTGTAACAAAAGTATAACTGCATTCTTCTTTCTTTACTACTTTGAGGGTCTTGATCTTTCAAATTATACTGTGATTTTTCAAATTCTATTTTGTAAGCTTTTTTCTGAACAAAAAGGTGACTGTCATTATTTGGTCTAGTTACATTTTTTTATCAGGTCCAATCACTAGCTTTGCTGAAGGGGAAAAAATAGCACATTTTTGGGGAACACTGAGTCAGATTAGTTTTGATTGCAGTACATAAATTCTTAGGGGCTTAGTATGGTTAATTGCTTTTAGAATTGCTTTTTGCCTTTAGTAGAGTTAGCTATGGTCAACATTTACACCTCTTCATAGCCTCAGTTCAAACACTGGGTTGAATTCAGCCAATTAACATGACAATGTCAATGTCAAGACCCATTGTAATAAAAGGGAAGAGTTCTTATTTGCAAGGTAGTTTCGTAACATCATGGATGAAGAGCAATGTCCTCTCCTCTGGAACTGTGTGGATCATACAGTCTTGAAGAAAATATTTCTCTGTGCTGACAGACATGGGATTTTTTTTTTTTAATGAAAAAGTTTCTAAAACTGCAACAACAATTTTACTTATCCAGCTAACATCAAAATCTTTTGCCTTAATTTTTCAACAGTGTATTGGTAAGCTTCTTCTTGCTTCAGTACTACTTACTAACTTTAAAGGCCATGCAACTGAAATTTTATAGGATCTCTTTACGGTTTAATTGGCAGGAAGGTTTTGACTATGCTGACTGAAGGATCTCTTGCCTCCTTTACTGAGTGCCAAATCCTGCCTTTACTTACATCTATGCTCATATGGATGTGAGCTGGTCCTTAATGATTTAGTTTAATTATAAAATAGTTAAAGTGACTTCAGTTCATTTGTAGCTTGGAGTTGATACATGGGGCCAAGTCCTGCAGTCTTTAGTCAGGCAAAAAAATCACTTTTGAAGTCAAAGGAACAAGGTTCTTACTCCAAAAGCCATTCCAGCATAAGTATGGATGGCAGAATCTGGCCCAGAGTATTGACTGTGGGATCAGGCTCAAGTCAACTTTGTCTAGATTGTTGGTGAAAACGATCAAATATTTGATTATTGTTTGTTTTTACTTGGTGTGTTTGTTAACATGGTTCCCTTAAGTAATCATTCTTAGAATAACAATCAGGAAATTTTTTTCTCAGGCAAAACTCCAAAAGACTTCAGGATTGGGGCCTTTGATTTTGTATTTAAGGCCTGATCCTCCAGGGTGCTGAGTGTTTACTGTGAGGTGCTCTGTGCTCACAACTGCTATTCACTTAACTGGGAGGTGAAGTAACTAGGTGATTCATAGGCTCAGGCCCTTCATTTTTAGGTTGCTCTTTGTACGTGATTTAGTGGTAAAACAATTTACCCGCCCTTACTCTGCAGGAGGAGAAGTGTCCATTTTATAGAGATTGTAAAAACTAATATAAATGCTTGTGGATTCATAATTCCAAGAAACTATAGAACAGGGTTATTTGTGTAATAGTTTGCCTATGAATTCTCAAAGGTAAGAAGGTGAGCAGGTTTGGGAAAACTCAGCTGTCAGCTCCATTGTTTTCCTTTAAGAAAACTTGTTCCAAATTTGTAATGTTCCCCTGTGTGAAGTGAGTTTAATTATTAAAATTAAGTGCTTAAAATAGCTATTTGGTGGTTGTAGAATGTGAGTAAAAGCAAATAGGACGCATTCAGTTATTTATGGTATGGGACTTGTTTCAGGAACATTTCTTGCTCAAGCCACCCTCCTCTATTTGCCACTGTAATTTCCACTTACTCACTTTGGGAGGGTGGGAAGGGAAAGCCAGCCTCTTCAAAGAGTAGTTTTAAGGCTTATTCAGCATTCCCTCATTTCTGCTTTGGGCACCGCTCTGGCCTTGGGGTCATCTCACACACACCCGTAACAATATAATGACATCTTTTCCCAAATAAGATGTTGAAGAGATCTTGTTCTGAAAGGTTTCAGAGTAGCAGCCGTGTTAGTCTGTATCCGCAAAAAGAACAGGAGTACTTGTGGCACCTTAGAGACTAACAAATTTATTAGAGCATAAGCTTTCGTGGGCTACAGCCCACTTCTTCGGATGCATATGCTGTAGCCCACGAAAGCTTATGCTCTAATAAATTTGTTAGTCTCTAAGGTGCCACAAGTACTCCTGTTCTTCTTGTTCTGAAAATTACCTTTAATTTTAGTTGTTCCTTTAGCCTCCAGTATATGAATGTCCTACCAACTTGTGGCAAGATGAGGTGTGTGGGGGGGTGTTTTCCAGTTAACAATACATTGCCAGTGTAGTGGATATTTTCATGCTTGATGAGGGAAAGCTGACAGAATAGATGGTATTAAACTTTCAAAGTAAGGTTTCATAAACTTTGAGGGACTTTTTTCCAAACAGCAAACTGTTTGTGAAAGTGCTCAAAAAGTTACATTTTCCTAGTGGCTGGGTTTTACACTTGCTTTAATATTCTGAGGATTCAGGTCTATCATTTCATCTGTGCTGGTTAGATCTTTTATATGAATAACTTATCTTTGCTTATGAAAGGTGGCTGCCCTGCTTTATAGTTTAGTATCAACCTATATTTTAAACCAAATTGAACACACTTTTTTTTTTTTTTTTTTTTTTTTTTTACTACACTGATTTCTAAGAAAGAAAAATCTAGATACTCTGAAGGGTATTGTTAACTTTTTTTAAGAGTGTCTGATTTTTTTTTTTAAGAGTCAAACTTTTTTTTGATCCAACAATCTCTAAAATGTTTAAGTTGCTTTCATGTGAACAAGCTTGGAAGCAGGAAGACACAACTCAAATGCCTATTTCTATAGTATGAAGTGAAGGTTGTGGGTGGACCTTTGACAGAGCTGCATTATGTTTTGTTACCATATGTGACATGCTGGTTAAATGGACGGGACAAGTCTTTGTAGTTTTGTAATGTTCCATTGTTAGTTAGCACATAAGATCTGTGTGCAGCTGTTCATAAGCTGATGATCTGATACCCTAATATAGGACAACAAACAAATTACTAAATCATTATATTGGAGCATGGGTCTTAAAGATGCTGCTTATATCAATGTAAAATACTCCCATTTCTTAAAAATATAGTCACCTATATCCTCATTCTGTGACATTGCAAATGGAGACTGCACTGAACATCTATTACAATTCAAAGACACAGGGTTAGGACTAAAATTTTGCTTGTAGATACACTCTAGGGATCTCTGAAGAGTAGTTTTGTGTAAGCCCTTTACATAGTATCTGGGCTTATTTTGCCAACTAGTAAGAAGTGCTGGGCTCCAGATAGTCCTTTCCCCCCCCCCCCTGTTTTTCTGAGGCTGGGGTTCTAAAAGGCATGTCTGGAAAGCTACTATATGTTCCTGAAAAATGCTATTTTAAGTGAAACGATGTTAAGCAAATCCAATTTCCCCATAAGAATTAATGTAAAGGAAAACAATGGAGCTGACAGCTGAGTTTTCCCAAACCTGCTCACCTTCTTACCTTTGAGAATTCATAGGCAAACTATTACACAAATAACCCTGTTCTATAGTTTCTTGGAATGTAATTTGTGTGTGTGTGTGTGAGAGAGAGAGACACACACACACACCATGTGTGAGAGAGAGAGAGAGAGACGCGCATTGCCTCTTTAAGTACGCTGACCCCACTCTAAGTACACTGCCTTTTTAAGTAGATCAGCAAGTTGAGACAGCAGCTGCTGCCAGCAAGCTCCCTCCATCCTGAGCCCTGTCATGTCTCTCCCTCCCCCCCCTCCGCTCTGTGGAGACGGGGGCACAGGAGCAGGGGGCAGGAGCGGGGGGAGGCGGACACCCTGACATTAGCACCCTTCTTCCCCTCCCCCCCCTGCACAGCAAGCAGGAGGCTCCCGGGAGCAGCTCCAAGGCAGAGGGCAGGAGCAGCACAAGGCAGTGGGGGGCGGGACAGCTGAACTGCCCAGCAGTTGATAACCTGCTGGGCGGCTGCCACACAGGGAACTTAGGGGAGCGGGGAGCTGATGGGGGGCTGCCGGTCCACCCTGGTTCCAAGCCCCCACCAGCTAGCTCCAACGGGCTGCTCTTTCTGCAAGCAGTGGACAAAGCAGGCAGCTGCCAAACAACATTATAAGGGAGCATTGCACAACTTTAAACAAGCATGTTCTCTAATAGATCAGCAACGTAACAACGAAACAACGTTAAGCGGGACGACGTTAAGTGAGGAGTTACTGTACCTTATTCCTGTCTTTCTGTTGGAGTAGTCTTGCCTTTAAGATAATTTCATGAGCATAAGTTATTCTGGCTTTAGCTGGAATAACACACAGCTTCCTCAGATGTTAGTGTACAAGGGGCTAGATGACATGTTTCTCACAAACTTTGAGGCTGATTTAAAATTCAAAGCAAAATGTAGCATTCAAGGAGAACGGACCCTATCTTGCTGTGCTTATCTAGGCAAATCTACCATTAACTTCATTAAGGAATGAAGGATTGGGCCTACGTGGCTCTGGGGCATTGCATAGAAGACTTGAGGTTCATAACAGGGGAATGGATTTAGTCATTTGTGACAGATAGAATCATGCTTCTTGCAGTTCCATGTTCCTGGGACGCTTTGGAATTTTGAAATGTGAAAGTAAGAGGTATTTTTCAGTATCAGATGTCTATAGGATTATCAGATGTCAAGGCATTTTACACTTCCTGGAAAAACAAAATAGTGAATACATTTAAAAATACCATAATCCACAACACAATGCATAAGACCACATTTCTTAGCCAAAATATGAAATGGGTTTACAGCATCTTGTGGTATTTAGGTACTGATGCTCTTAAGGGCAAGGGTCTGCCACACAGATTTGTGTGCAGGATCAGACCCTTAGTTTGTCAGTAAACTGAAAAGCATATTACCTCTGGTTTTTGGCTTATTTTGTGAGGGTTGAGTTTTAGTCTATAGACACCATTCTTCTCTGATTGGCAGTTTCTCCTGGGAGTTTTCCTAAATTTGGTTAGTTGTGAGTATTGACTGGAACATAGGGTGTAAGAATTCCAAAGCATACATGGATATTTCTCCCACTGAACACTACAAACAGGGAACGAGTAGTGTGCCAGCATGTCTTCTGTTTATCCTGTCCACTGCATTGCACATCAAAGCAAGAAGCAGGTTACTTGATTAATTGCAGTGTAGCAGAATTCTTTGCTAGTATGTGATCAGAGTCAACAAGATAAAAGGATGTTCTTCAGTACGTGTTAGTTGTGTGGGTGCAGCATGCAGCATTCACAAAGCTGGGGGGAAACTGTGCTTCCTGGCAGGGTTGGTAAGTGACTGGTGCTACAGAAGTGAAAAGATGCTACTTCTGTTCACTGTCAGAACTTCTTCAGCTTATGAGGAGTTAGGCCAAAATATGGGTATCAAAATGTGGTGAATATATTTGCACTTTATTTTTAAACCCTTGTAGTTAATGGGAATTAATGTACTTCAGAAATTTAAAATATTTCACTGGACTAAGAATATTTTATAGGACCCTTTCAAGGTCAAGGTATGAAGAGACCTGTTAGAGAACTATATTTATTTACTTATTTTCAAGAGTACCCCAAATATATGTGGTGCTTTATGGACAAATTAAGACAATATGATACTCTTGAAAAGCTTATTGTCACAGTCTCAGAATGAAAGAATATATTCCAACCAGCCCATCATCCATCCCCCTTCTCCTCCCCCAACTTCCACAGCTAGAGGTTTTGAAAAGTGGCCACAATATACTCACCATGCTGGGAGCTGCTGAACCATCCTAAAGCATGGCCATGAAGAAAGTCTGACCCATTTCATACTTTTATTAATATGGGAACTTTGTAGGGAGTTTTCTGGCACCTTTTCCTGTCCACTAAGCTTATAAATCTAACAAAATCAGCAACATTGGCTGGGGTATCCTTTGAGAGATGTCCTATTCCATGCCTGGTGAAAAAAACTGACCTTCTTCATAAGGAAGAAGAAATGGTCAAGGGAGAACACATCTTCAGGAGCTTAGAATCGGGGTCCACTAAACAAGGGAGCAGAAAGAGTGCATGCTGAAGGAGAGGCAGAAGGACTAGGAAGTGCATAGGGAAGTCCCTATGATGTAGCTTCTGAGACAGTGCAAACTGATGCTGCAAAGCATAATGGAGCCAAGCTCCCAAATAGAGCTGGTCAGAAACTTTCTGATGAAAAATACCAGTTAATTGAATCCAAAATGTGAGTCAGCTTCGACAAACTTTTTTCTAATCACAGGCAGGATTCAACAGAACCCTGCCTAGTTCCTTGCCAGCTTACGTGTCAGGCCCGGGTTTTCAGGGTCTGTGGCTCTGGGGCAGACTTGCCATGTGGACTGTGCTAGGGCCGGGGCCAGGAACCCCACAGCTTTCAGGCTCCACAGCTCCAGGGCAACTCCACCATGCCATGACTTCCAGGTTTCCACTTTCCCTGCTGTAGAGCCAGGCACCTGAAAGACCTGGGGGCCCCAGCTCTAACTGGGGCTCGGCTCCTGACTCATCAACAGGGAACTGGGAGCCTGGAAACTGTCTGGGGGCTGTCAACATTTCCAGACTCCCTTCCGGAGAGGTGGGTCCTGGGAAGGGCTTCCAGGATCCATGGCTCCAGCTCTGCCATGCCAGGGCTTCCAGGGTTTCCAGGCTCTGTGCCATGGAGCCAGGAGCCTGGAGCTCTGGCTCTTACAGCAGGGCTCCGAGTTCTGCAGCCAGGTCTCTCAAGACTTCCAGGCTTACTGCTGAGGAGCTGAGATCCTGGAGGTCCTGGGATGGGCTTCCATGGTCTGCAGCTGGGGGCAGCCTCGCCATATGCCTTAGGATTTCCAGACTCCTGGGCCAGGTGGCTCCCTGAGCTGCCCGACTCCCAGCTCCAACCCATCAAAACACTTACGTACAGTTAAGTATGTTCTTAAGCATGTGAATAATCTGATTGAAGTAATATGTAAAGTTAAGCAAATGCATAAGTGTTTATAGGATCGTTGGTAAGGAGATCATGAAGTGGTACATTTTACAAAACTATGTGTAGATGCCCAAGAATGCTAACTCCTTTTTCAGGCAGGTTCCCTTTGCATTTTACAAATACAAATATCTGCTAGGTGATGTAGTATTTAAAATGAAAAACAGAATTGCTGAAAGCTGTAGCAAAAATCCCTAAATTCTTCTGGTGTTCAGCTGATTATATAACATGGCATATTGTTCTTCAAAGCTAGTGTGTTACCCACCTGGAGTACTTAGATCTGCAGTGGGCAGAGCCAGGATCCTGCAAGCAAATTTGTAATCGGAGCGGGGAGGGGAAGGGTGGGTAATAAAGTGGAATGAAATCCAATTCCCCTACATTTTACCTATTTTTATCTTGAATTGTGCCTTCTGCGACAGGACTGCAATTAATATTGCTTATAAAACAGAAGGCTCTTCCCATTGGTCTCATTATGGCTGTTCAGCTTGTGTGACACTGTTAAAAGGGATTCCCCCATTATCGCTGGCTGACACGTATTCCTAATCAACCAGGCCAATTCTGCTTTGTCAGAGGACTGTCACACAAATGGCGATAATATTTATTCAGACTTGTACTGTTAGCGTAAAAACTGTAGCTTGTGCTCCAGACACAAGCTTCTGTCACAAATGGCCATGGGGTGTATTTATTGAGGTGTTTCCCCCCTTTACAAAAGCAATATTAAATATAGGCTAAATTTGCAATCTGTACTTGGAATGCAGGCTATTTCATTGCTTCATAGGGGATAACTATGAAATGAAACTTAAATGCGCTATGAAGAAATCTCACTGGTTAACAATTTCAGGGGCAAAGCTTCACATCAGTTCATAGGTTAATAATAATAATAAAGCTCCTCAAAAATAATTTAGAAATGTAAAATTCAGTTAACACACACTGTCCCCCTTTCTAAAAGGTCCTAATATTTATTACAATACTACATCCTGTGTTGAAAGTATTAATAACAGTTGTATTCTTTTTGTAGTTCATACTACTGCTAAATTTATCAGGGATACATAAAGCTTATTATTAAAATTATTGATTGAAAATTAGTTAAAACATTGACCCTTTGCTACATTTATAAATTGGTTACAGCATTTCCATTTTGTTAATGTGAGGCTCAGAAATATCTAATACTATAACATATATGTATAGATGTTATAATGTTATGGTAGTTTTACTTTTGCAAGGGAATGTTCATAGTTCTATTACAGCGTCATAGGCAGGCTAGTGTCTGGTCTTAACAGAAGCCTACACAGATCCTACAAGGCTAGGGTTCTCTCAGTTATAATACTGCTGGATATGGAAGTTAGATGGCAGGGTGCTAGCCAAGGGCTTCTTCCTATACACACATTTTCCAGGCGTGCTGAATCTTTGCAGTTATAAGTATTATGGCAGTCACAAAGAGCGGGTAAAGTTGTGTCAGCACCTAGAACATTGTATGTGGTTATATTATATCCTGCAAAGTCTGGGTGCTGTAAAAAGTGGACGACATAATGGAACACACAGAACTATGAACAATCTGGGGAGGCCAACCAAGATCTGGGGGGCAGCTGTCGTTTCTTGCCCCCTAGCAAATGATGTCCCTGATTGCATTCATATATGCTTAAAGCATGTTGAGTTTGAGAGTTATCATATGACATCAGAAAATATCATGAGAGAGGATTCAGTTAATTGTCAGCCAAAGTACAGTGTCACTGTGCTGCTCCCAGTAAAAACATATTGCAGTTTTATCAGTTTCGGAACTGCAAGTATCATATGATTAATTCACAGGATATGATTGATCAATAATAAAAAAATTAAAACCCCAAACAGAAAATAATACTAGTAACACAAAGTAAGGTGAGGTCGCTAACAACGGTGTCCTTTTGCCTCTGCAAACTCATCTCTCAGTAGCTTAGTTTCAGTAGCTCTGATTGTTGCATGGACTTCTAACATGCTGTAACTTAATAGTGAACAGCTTAGTTTAGCACTGTATTTGTTTATTCATAACTACTTCAGAGTTATTAGGTGAAATATTATGAAAGCCAATGTTGTGAGTGAGCAGATGGTAACATGGAGCTAGTCATCTGATTAATAATTTGCTGAGAAGCTGATGCTTTTGCACACATAAATTATCGGTTTAATAAATACTATTTGAGATAATAGGATGCTGCTGTTGTGGGGGTATTTTAAGCACTCCGAAGCCTAGGTTGAATTACAGAAGAAACAGAGTACATCTGGTTCTTATATAAATGACTGAAGAAGGGAGCACGTGTAAACTGCAGGTCAAATGCTGTTTCAGAGCTCAACTCTTCTTATGTTTTTAAACTCTCGTTTGTGCTTGTTATGCAGTTTGTCTTAGGGACTCTGTAAGCAATTGGCAGTGAGAACGCAGAAAAGCAAGGTTCCTTTTCCTGCACAGGGCGCTTGTCTCTCCCCCATAGTACTGAAGCCTACAGTGGAAAAATCTGTTGGAGCTAATAGAGGCACAGTGAATACCTCAGGTTCCTGGATCTTCAGCAGACCATGTTCCAAAGCATGAATTTGATCCACAAGACTTGACTCCCTGCAGGAATCTCTGAGCAAACTATAACAACAAATTGGAAGCCTTGTCCTTAGGGATTCAGACTATGGAGAATGAATATCTGCCTAGAAATCTTACTTGTAGAGAGACTGCACGTGTGGATTACCCCACAATAGTGGACCTGGAAAGATAATTTTGTGTGGTGATTAAAAGAATTTAGTAAAGTGGAGAGACTGGGATCCTGTCATGCCTATTCCCAGTGCTAAAACCACTCACACGCATATGGTGCGTACATGGTGGAATATCTGTTGGATCTGCCTTACTGAGAACAATTTTAATTGTTCTTGAATCATTGAATAACAGAAAAGCGGTAAGAGAAGTGGAGAACCTAGTGTTTCAGCTGCTAAAACTGGTGGCTTCTGGGATTTTCAGATTAGACAGTAGCTGCATGAGTTTGGATAACATGACTGTCCTCCATGGTATCCTTGTAGTTTATCAGGTATCACAGATTCCAGTCAAACGTCCAAGAGAAGTGTGGTCATTCTCTGGAAAAACAGACTGTTTGCTCCCTTTTTGGGGACTGGAGGAAGAAGAAATGGGGAAGTCTTAAAACAAGCTACCTCATTCTATGATACTGAGTTCAGTTTTAACTGTTTGGTTACAGGGATTTCTTTTTTAACAATTGTACAACACTATTTCTGTATTTTTCAGGAAATAATCTGTTAAACTGCCAGCTTTTGTTTTATCTTAAAGTACTCTGGCAAAAATATATGCTGTGCATGTGAGAACTTGCAGGGGGCAAGACTGATGTGTTTGGCATAAAGTGTGACCTAGAATGTGTTCAGTGACATTTTCAGGAGATTAGATGGCAATGGTAGAAGCTAAACCCAAGTTTTTATGTTCTGAAGTAGACTAGTCAAATGTTTAAAGAAAATACTTCAGATTTGTGGCTAATCATGCAAATACAACAGGTGTTAGAGTTTGTGTTCTGCTCATCTTCTTGACAGGTGACCCTTTAATCTCATTCTAGAGGAACTTGAAAACTATTTTTAAGTATGATTATCGCATGAGAAGCGATTTCTTAGTATGCCCAGCTCTATATACAGAAGTGCTCTTTCACTATCTATTCTAAATGTAAGCCTGTTGTGAATTTTTACAAATGAAAATCCTGAAGGATTAGCAATAGAAGACTTAAGGCCAAATTTTCAAGGACTCAAACTAGCCTTCATCAGTTCAAACATTGCCATATATAGTTGTGTATATAGTTGATGGGTTTTACACATGTAAATTCTACCATCTGCACCTGCTTTTAGAAGTTAGTGCTTGAAAAATAAGGCCCTGATTCAGCAAAGTACTTACATACTACTCACATATTTAAAGTTAGGCCCTGATTTCAGCAAGGCATATACCTAAGTGTGCAAAATGGATGGCCACTCTTTGAAAATGTGTCCTTTTAATTCTAACATCACTACAGTTATCACTGTGTGGTTTGAAGAGTAATTCCATGTCTACCTTTAAGTACATTTTATTGTATAGCTATGATAGTATTAAAGACAAAACAAAATATGCAACTCCATATCTGTGAATGAAATAAAATAGCCCATTATATTTGAAAACATTGTTTCATGCCTATTAAAGTGCCTTTTTTCTATTTCTTTTCATTACTTTTGAAGGAGCTGTGTATCTGAAGTATGTTTGTTTTTAGCATCTAGCCCTTAATTTCAAACACCAATGCAAACGTGTATCTCAGTTCATATTTTCTACTTCTTAGTTTATATACTGGGTTACAACAGTGTCCTAGTAGGACAGTGATATTTAAAAATAACTTTATTGTTACAATACATTTTCTATTTAAAGATGGTATTTGTCTAATAAATGGATTCATTATTTTTTCCAGCGGCCACTGACCATCAAAAAGGAATTTTTGTGCATTTCTGTGAATGGGTAGCTCACTGCTTTCATATTGGCTCTAAGCCTAAGGACCAGCAAGTGTATGATCAAATATACCAGAAAACTCCTTTGTCCATTGCTAAACCTTATGAAATTGTAGATCAAAAGAAGTTTCCTATCTTACAAAGACTATGGTACTATTCATGGACTAAAAATGACTGTCAAAGTAATAAAACACCACTTGTTGGCACTGAAAGATTAAAAGTAGCAGCTGGATTGTACACAGCCAACTTAAAAATCTTTCTCTAAGGAAGGTAGATGCTTTAGAAAACTATTGGGCTTTTCAATTTATGTGCTGTAATTGGCAGCCCCATAAACTGCTATTGGCACAAGGAACTAGCAAAAGAAAGAAGCCTTTTCTTTTTCCATTAAGAGAATATGCTGCTCCTTACCTTTTCCCAAATTGGCTTCTGCATTTGGAACAGTGATTTTATACAGATACTAGTGACACTGATGGGCCCCAACCTGTACTCTGTCTTATCCACCTTACCCCTTCTTTCTTTCTGAAATCATTCTGTCACTAGTATACATCTGAGACCTAAATCTATAGCCTCTTTGCTGTTTTGGCCTTTTCCTCGTTTTTTGTCTTCCTCAGCCTCATCACCTATCAACTCTGTCATAGTTCTCTTTAACTCAGTGTATCTAAAAATGATTTCCATGTAATTTTAGCAAGATCACAGTCAGACCAAACTCTGCCAACTCCATCTATTCTCCACCCAAATCTCACATTTATCCTTGCTGTCAGGAGCCCCAGTTTTGTACTGATCCCTAAACACCTCTCTGCTACATTTCCTAGTCTTGCAAATGAAACACTACCTGTACAAAGTTGCTATTGACTGCTTCTTTGCTGAATTTCTGATTCAAGATGGCATCTCTTCTCATTTTACTGTCATCATCATTTATAGTTTTATCATTTATAGTGCTCCAGACTTTCAAGTCCTTTTAAACCTCTCTTCTATTCGGGATAAACTAGCTCATCTTTCCACCTGTACCGGGAAACAGGATTATTCTCCCTCCACAGACATTCTTTAGTAGCTTCTCATTTATTCTCGAATACCTCACAAAACTGCTCTCCAAGTCTTTAGTATCTTTTGAGCTCTTGCTTCCTGTGTATCTTTCACTTAGTTCTGTTCCCTATTCTCCTCAGATATTGCACTCTTTTCTGCATTAATCTGATATTTCAGAGAATGGTTTATCCTCCTTCCATGCTGACCTCACCATCTAGGGGGAAAAAGTCTTTGTCTAAATGGCTTATTGACCCTTTTTATATCCTGTATTAAGACCCATTTTTTTCTCCCTGGCCTATGACACATAATTGGCTCTTTGATGCATCACGTCCTAATCTTGAGACCCCCAGTTTGCTCATGCATGATAATTGTACTTCTTTTCACCCCTGCTTGGCTACATTAACAGATATAGAGTCAAATCCATCCATGGTGTAACTCCAATGTTCTCTAATGGAGTTACAGAAGAGGTGGATTTGGTCCATATTGTCTTCAATCTATGTTGGTCCTTGTGTCGTTTACCTGTATTTGGGTTTTGTAAGTATGAATAGGTACGTGTATTGCATAGTAATGTACTACTCAGGCTTAGTAGGGGTGGCCGAATCAGGCCATATTCCACTATCAGGTTTCCAAAATGGAACTCTTACTTCTTGTTCATGCCACATTAGGAGTGGAACACACTGACCTGCTTATCAGGTAACATCAATATTCCACTAAGTGTTCTTTTCGATTGTTATTTTTTCAGATGGAAAACTTCCGTCAGAAGCAGAGTTATCTTTTGCCTTCCTGATCGTGCTTCAGTATACATGCTGAAAAATTCAGTGTTTTAAAAATGTGTGACAAATGAAATAATTCAAAGCAAATTAAGTACAGAGAGAAGAAGTGTTTGACAAAATTGCCTGCATGAGTAGAGGGAAAGGAGGCACACCCAATCTGCAGTTACAATGCACACAAACTTTCTTTACATGAATATGTAACAGGTATCTGAAAGTCGGCATTTTCCCTTTGTGTTACAGGACCCTACAGCAGTACAAGACCTCATTCTTGTTCATTGCTGGTAGTGGACCCTCAAAAAAAGTGTCAGAATGAGTTCCCATCTGTTTCAAATCTTTCTGAAGGAGAAATAAAGTTAAAAACTAAGCTCTTTGTGACTGATTTATTCACTATCTACTTGAAAGGCAATGGGTAAGAATTAAGGCATTTTTTGGTGCAGAGGAAATGTGTGGGATGCTGGCTGTGAGCCAATAGCTATTGACATCACTGCAGCGCTTGGAATGCTGTTGAATGAAGTGGGTGTGCACCTTGGAGATCATGTAGTAGAGTTACCTGTATGAGAGGCGAAACTGACCAGGTCAGACAGAAGCAAGAAAATATTGAGTAAAGATAAGTTGGTCTAACTGATTTTTCCATGAGAGAACAATCTAATGTACAAGAACTGACTCCCAGTACAAAAGAACATTTTAAAAGGCTTGCCGGCCACACCATTTTCATTCTAGTGGGGAAAAGATGTGCATGCTCCTAGGTATGTCTTTACATCTTCATCTTCTACTCTCTCCCCTTTATACATAGTACAGTCATGAAACAAATGTAAACGTTTTGAAAGTTTGAACTTAGTCTTCTTTGCAGCCACAGTCTTGTTTTACAAAAAAATACAAAAAAGCTGTAATGGTGCAGGTATTCAGAAGTATGTTGAATGTTTTTTGAGAATATAATTTATTCAGACATCAGTCTTGCTTGACTCCAACTGAATATCCTCAGGAAAAAAACAGATTTCTGAAGTTCTCCTGTAGAGACTCAATCACAGCTTTCTTAGTATTATCAGTCTTGGCCACATAGTTTAGCCGTTCCACAAATCTGATATGGTTGAATAAGTCTGTCAACAATGGTTCTATCCATTGTAAATCTAATTACCTTTTTGTATATAAACTATCCTCAGAACAGCATGCCTCCTTGCAGATGCTTCCAAAATAGTTGTTTTCTCTTCCACTTTCAAAAGTCTGATATCATAAATGGCAAACTTCTCGTCCAAAAAAAGTTGTCTGTTAAAAGGATTTCAGCCTATAGTAAATGTTTTCATTAGATAAAACTGCCAGTCTTCTTGTCATTCTGTAGACTACTAACTAAAAGAAGGTTTAGGGAATGCTTCTGGATTTCTTGCTGATATTAACATAGCAGCATCTGCAAGTAACAATTTGTACCATCTTCAGTTGGCTAGGAGGCTCCATCCCAGCCTGATAGATGATGACCTGACCTCAGTTATATATGTATTTCCCACTCCCATGTAGGCTACTTGGACATGAAGCTATCAGCCCTTTGAACTAGTAAAGAATGCTGCAGCATGTCTCCTTAGCAATACAGGCTACTGTATGTGCATCCCTCCCATTCTTCCTTCTATACACTGCCTTTTCATAGAATATCAAGTCAAGTTCAAGGTCGGTCCTTATCTTCAAAGCACTCAGTGGCCTGGCCCAAGCTCCAGTATGAGGACTGTGATTGACAATTTTGGTGCTCCGACACCAGGGAATTTTCTGCCATTAGAGTACAGCTCATCTGTGCAGGAGACAGAGCTTTCTCAGGAGCCAGCTACAGCTAGTAGAACAAACTCTCAGGAACTAAGGCCCAGCACAAAACCTCACCACCTTACTCTCCATATACAAGATGCACTTCTTTGACCCTGCTTTCTCTAACATAAACACAGAGTAGCATGTACATTTAAAAAACAAACACCACAACCTTATCAAAGCATAACGCTATGCTTTCCATACAATTTTCTTGTGGGGGGGGGGGGGGAGGAGGAAGGTTGAGAGAGAGAAACAAACACAACATATGACAGTTGATAGTTTTATCTGAGCACCTTCCATTGATACAACAGTGATGAGATCAGTATAACACCCTGGAGAGCAGAGGAGAGGAGAGGAGAGGAGAGGAGAAAAGTCAGCATCAAAATTGGCTGCTTTACTGCAATGAGGCTTCCTGTTGGCCTGATAAACTTACTAAAAAATCCCATTCTTTTACTGAAGTCACCCTGTCCCAAGCAGCTAATGCAAATCCACAAAATCAGCACTGAAGAGAAACTACACTTTCTATGCAGAGTTTAAAAGTTTAAGAGATGTCTAAAGTAGGTTTTTAAAGAAAAACAAAATATGCTTCAGAACTGAGAGTTCTTAAAGCCAAGTTATAAACCTCTGAAAACAGAATTTTATAATGGAAATACAGAGATCATTAACTATTGTAAGTAGCTCTATGAATGACACCTTGATAGTAAATTAAATTCAAATTAATATAAAACTATAAAGATTCTTTGACAGCTTTGATTATGTAAGTTGATTTTAGTAGTTAAATGTTGACTTTCTATAATGCGTTCTCCGAATATTATACTGACTGATGCATCATATATAACAATTACCTTGTCACAATGCTATTTTGTGTAAATTAAATTATTGACAGCAATATAATTTTGTATTCACTTTATTATTTTGATTCATTCTTCTGTCAAAACACACAATGACTCCTTACTAGATTTAGAAACAAGAAAAAACTCTTTAGATGCTAACGTATTATTCTCCATGCATTATTTCCCCCCACTCTGTAATAAGGATGGGGGAGTGGGGAAGAAAGCAGCATTTTAATCCTTCTGCAACATTAAGTTTATTTTATACGAAGTTGTCAACTTTAAATTGCATTATAAAGAGAGTGCTGATCAAAAACACTTTATCTGCTGACACTTCTAAACATTGGTCAACTTCACTGGGCATTCTGCTGCTCTGCTTATAAGCTTTGGTATTTTGATTAACCTGAATTTTCTAACACATTTTATGACACAAAGATTACTTTTAAAGAGAGGACTTCAAATAGCAGGAGATAAAAATGTTCAATAATTATTCTTAATGTGTTTCTAATAGATTTTTATAAAATTCTGATTTGCTATTCCTCTGCCTTACTTCTGTCTCTTTCCTTCAATTGTGACGTTTCAGGGCAAGGTTTAATCTTTTTTTGAATGTCTGTAAAATTCCCAGCACATCATGGATTCTACATAGAAAACATTAATTACTATTATTAGTAACAAAGCTGATGCAACCCTTGTTTAAATGCACAGCCCACCTGCTGTTTGATCCTGCACTTGCAGTTATAATGCTGAATTTGTGACATCACAATAATTTCTATGACAACACACTGATGTTGCAAGTACAGGATTATGACTTCACTATATGGTTAAGCAGAATCATTAATAGCAAGAGGGAGACATTTGAGAGTATGTAAGGAACAGAGACCGTAACAGTCATGTAAACTTTTTTTATATTATTTTTTTTAAAAATTGTTCAAGCATGCAAGAATCTTTGACACTCAGGCTCAAATTTACATGTCTTTGCACTCTGTTTACTTACTTATCTGATATACATTCACAAGTAATGAGTTCTGCATATGCCTGGGTATAGTAGGTGCATGTGAAAATCCTTGATTTACACATGGCTATCAGGTGCTGCAAGCAGTCTTCAAAACATGAGCCCTTATCATAGACAAGCAATAGCTGTTTATGTGGTGGTAATAAATAGCGATAACTAATCTTTTAATGATGAAATATGCTCATTCTTTATAATATTTCATTGTGTATTTAATACAATTAATATATTTTGCATTTACAGAACACACAAATTTGCCCCCAGCAGACATGCGCTCAGACTGGAAGCGGTCCAAACAAACATTTGGCAGTCTCTCTAAGGTTTTGGCAAATTTCTGTTTTTGACTTATTTGCTTCTGTACTATTTATTTTCGGATTAGCCTCATATTTGTGCATGCCTGTAGATGGGCAGTCATACAAGTGTCTGATGTTTGTACACAAATGTGAAATTTTGCTTTTGCAAACTAATGTGGACACAACAAAGGAAACTCTATAAAAAAGTGACCCTTTGTGTGGGCTACTTTATAAAACTGAATGTAGTCATTAGTGTATGTAACCAATTCTGTAATGATGGTCCAGCATTGTTACTAGTCTTTATCGCCTGTTTGGCAGTTAGCAGTACAGTCTTTCTGTAACAATCTCACTTTTTGTTGTCTTTGGCATAGGAACTGTAGTATCTTTTGCGTACATCCTTCCAAGCATAATGTCTTATAAAATGCAATTTAATATTTGATCATGCATCAAAGATAGGATTTCAACAGAACCTTCTTATATAAGACCAGCCAAGTAGGTTTGGTTCTTTTAGTAGCACGTGGAAAAAATTCAAAGCCATGATGTCTTTCCCCTTTGATCTCAATCCTCGGCTGGTTTACCAAGCTGGAAATTAATCAGATGATCCTAGAAATAAGAGATGGAAAAGACCTCCTAGGGCCATTTACACTCCATCTCCCTGGCATGTAGCATTGGTCCCTACTGTACATTTACTAGAATTTTGTCCTCTCTCGTTTTAAATGCTCCAGCCTAATACGTCATTGTCGGAGAGTTATAGCTCCCTGACTAAAAAAGCTCTATCAAGTATAGCTAACTAAAAATCCACTATAGAAACTTCACAGCACAGCAACACGTGGTGGCATGTCTGGGTTGGTATAAGAAGACTTGGAGAAATCAAGTTATTAGGTGAAATTATTCTTCCCAACCTTTTTCTATACTTGCCCAGACTAGTGGACTTTACAGCCATATCAAACAACAAAAGATGTGTGCCTTCAGCACCCTACTACTGAGCCAGAAGATGCAACCACATTTAGTTTTATGGTGCTGAACAAATATACATCTGTCTTGGATGATTCTACAGTCTTAGTTTTTATGTTGCACTCATCCCCATGGCATGTGAGCATCAAACCCACATTTTGGTGATCATAGAATCATAGATTATTAGGGTTGGAAGGGACCTCAGGAGATCACCTAGTCCAACCCCCAACCCCCTGCTCAAAGCAGGATCAATCCCCAACTAAATCCCCAAATGGCCCCCTCAAGGATTGAACTCACAACCCTGGGTTTAGCAGGCCAATGCTCAAAACCACTGAGCTATCCCTCCCGCCATGGTCTAGTCTGCCAAACTGGAACCCCAGAAAGATAGGTTGCCAAGTTGTAGACAGGAATGACCACAGACAAGTAGAATTAAAAAACAAATGAACAAAAACTAATAGTTAATTAAGCCATCCTGAGAATTTACTCATTCTTGGAACAGAGAAGAACCTATGATGTTTGTTAAATGGGCTATTCTGTGCATACTATCATTTGGTCTTACAGGCCTACCTTCTCCTTGATTTGTACTTGCTAGTGGAAAACAGTTTGAGAGATTCTGCTCTAGTGTTTTCAAAGAAAAATCACAGGGACAGCTTGTTCCCACATTATTCCAAATGCAGCTAGCTGGCAAGAGCAGCAAAAATAAGGGGAAAGGAGAAGGAAATTACCAAGGAAGAGAAGAGAGAGAGAAGATAGGGAGATGAATGGGAAGGGATGGGAAGGGAAAGAAAGAGACATTCAATAGACACAGAAAAAACAAAGCAAAAATAGAAAGAAAGGAAACAGGCTAAACTGACAGAGAATGAAGGCATGAAAGCAACTTAAATGAAAAATAAAAAGGGAACATGTTTACAGATAGAGGATATGGCTGAATTCAATGGGCAGGGTTTTTCAGGGGCTAGGGAAAGTCCTACCAAATACAGATAGGGAAAATCCTGTGCCCAGGTATGCCCAATGTGAGGGAGCTTCCACCCCCATTGCTCCCTTCTTGTTTATAGGGGGAAGAACCTGGGGCAGCTGGTATTCTCTTGTGTGTATTTTTACTACATTACATCTGGTTTAGTACGTGTTTTTGCCATAAAGGCATGCAATTGGCCCCATCACAGCAAAAATGCACATTAAATCCATCTTTTAACTTGCTATCATATGAATTTTGGCAGTTTTTCCTGAGTGCTCCATTTAAATGTTGCAATATTGGGGATTGGTTTATGTATGGTTCTATGTATGCTCTTATTTTATTTCCTTTGTAGTCCTTAAAGGACAAGGATTATTACTTAAAGAGGAAAAGGAGAGGATAGTTGTAGAGCAGAAGAAATCTGAAACATGTAAAATACGCCCATGTCCTTGGAGGGCAGGATTCTTAAACAAAACAAAGGAGTGATTTGAGTTTTGTCCTTGTAAAATTAAACCCACCTGACCATATCTAAGTTTAACTTACATTGAATTAAAGGAGGAGCTAGAACCTCAGCTGCTGTGAATCAGCATAGCTCCATTGACTTCAGTGGAACTAGACCAATTTATACCAGCTGAGGATCTGGCCTCAGAGGTTTAAAACTAGTAATGTGGTGTGTTTTATTGCTTTCAAATTTGGTAGTTGTTTTATCAGTATCAAGGAATGTTTGCTAGTGTCAGGCAGCAGCACGTTGAACTAAAAATGCCAGTTCATAGAATAAATCTTCTGACAAAGAAACTGAGCACCCCCTGCCTCCGTTCTCCAGAAGCAGAATGGACTTTTGCTAAGATGTGGCTCTCCACATATACTACAGAGAGCAGAAAAACAGATTCTGATGAGAACTGTGGAAAGGTCAGAACTGACCACAGCCTGCAAATCAGAGAGGATCACTTTGATTTTAGTTTTCAAAGTCTAGGACAAACTGGTTAAACCCAATGGGGAGGAAATGATAAGGAGAAATAAATTCTGAGTAAAACCTGATGGCCAGAGCAAGTACAATGAGTTCTTGGCAATTCAAAGAGCCTACTGGTGAACTCCTACGCACCTGAAGGTATGGGAATTTCTGGAAAACACCAAAGGGAGATGTCCTGTTTTCCTTTGCACTCTTGGAAAACAATGTGCTTTCTATGCTGATTTATCAAGGATCTGTTAGGGGAAGAGATGTTATATGTGCATCTCACCCCCTCAATTCCAGACAAAAAGGCTTATCTGCCCCCCTAAACCTTTGCTTACTGCCTATAAACTGAATAACATAATATTATAGCCAACTTTCTAATCACACAAAACTCAACACCCTTCTCCAAGGTCCCACCCCACTCACTCCATTCCCCCTTCCCTCCGTCACTCACTCTCCCCAACCCTCGCTCGCTCGCTCATTTTCACTGGGCTGGGGAGGGTCCCTTTTCGATCGGGTGTTCCGGTTGAAAACTGGACACCTGGCAACCCACTGGATGGACATTCCAGATGGCCTCTAAGGAAATTCTCCTTGGAGGTGTTTCAATCTTATGTATTCAAATATTAAATGATGAGACAGATAGGAGCACCTGCTGGAAAATAGGCACTAATTTTTAAAACAACTTCAGGCCATCAAGGAAGATGCCCACTTGCATTATTAGAAGAGATGCCAGGATGGTCCGTATCTTAAGGGGGGAAAGGTTAATAAAGCTCTGCTTAAGGCACGGGTGCAGCAACCTGACAAACAGGTTGTCACATGAGACACAGGAAGCCAATTAAAACAGGAATCTTGTGGGAGAGGAGACGGAACCTGCAGGGGGGAAGGGACTGCAAGCCAGATGTGGATAATTAATGTATCACTGTTTGGAGATAAGGTCCTTTATTGCTTTGTGTTGGAATTATTGTTGCAATTTTGGTGAGGTTTTTTTATTCTATATTTTCCCCACATTGTAGGAAGGGTAAAAATGTGTCTGTATTTTCTTACTGTGACTTACACAGTGCCCATATTTTTATCAGCCAATTCAGACTCTGTTGCAGGAGTGGCCAAACTTACTGGCCCTCTGAGCCACATCCAACAATCTTCAGAAGTTCAAGAGCTGGGGCACACCTGCTCGGAGCCAGGGGTTGGGGCTTCAGCCCCGCTCCTGCTGAAGTCCCGATCCCTGGCAGGTGCACCCCACACAGGGCTGAAGCCCTGAAACCCCCCCTCCCCACTAGTCAGAAACCCCGAGACCCCCTTTCCTGCTGGTCAGAAGCCCCTACCCTACCACCATGCTGCAAGGCAGAGGTCCTGAGCGCACCCCTCCCCCCCCAGTCTGGTAGGTGGAGAATGGGGCAGGGACATGAGAGGCTCTGTGAGCTGCACTTTAATGGTAAAAGAGCCGCGTGTGGCTCGCGAGCCACAGTGGCCTCTCCTGCTCTATTGGATGGATTCTTCTGTCCATTGAGGCTATTTGTATGGAAAGACTATTGCTTTCCAAATAGTGTAATGAATTTGTCACCACCTACAGCTTTATGGTTGCCATTTTGCAGTAAATCATAACCACCCTTCCTTTGTGTTCTATATGTCCCTCCCATTTGAGCTACAAAAGATTCCACCGTAATGAATAACAGTATATGTCCTATGCCACTGTATGGTACAATTCTGATTTCATCCAGTAGAGGGCAATAGTACACATACAGACTAGCCAGTTCATTACAGTACTGGTGACTTACTGAAAATATTTTTACACGTGTTCCATAGGATAATTCTTTTTCAGAAGCTAAGCAAAAGTGTCATGATTTCAAATTAAATATTTATGGTTGAAATAATGTACTAAAATATTAAGAAAGTATGCTATATGCATTTAATAATGACCTATTAAGTGTTTTTTATTCAAAAATTAGGTTTAATGCAGAGTTATAATTTTCTGATTGCATTCATTTTACTGAAAGTTTTCTTCATTATACTTTTGTCTACAGACATACAAATTTAAATTAGTAGTTTCTTGATTGCACAAGGGGCTGTTTAATTTCTATAGCCTGAATTAGAAAAGGTTATTGACATTTAAATAACTCCACAGGATACCATTATGGCTTTTCTGAGCCAAATCCTTGCAATAAGTCTTACTTATTTCAAATTTAGAGGCATTCATCCTAAGACAACATGCAGCCTTGGATGAAAAACAGTGTGTGGTTTTAAGGTACTATAATTAGTGGCAGAATGTGATTTCCCCCCCCCCCCTTCTTCTCCCTCCCCCATTATTTAACTATGTCATTTCCTTTAGTATGTGAACAGATTTGACCAACTCTGTTTTAGGAATGAATATATTTTATATCTACTTAGATGTGTATTAGGGATAAGTAACATGCACTTAGGTAGGCAAGTAAAGGGTTAAAATCCTGGTGAGGAACATGAGGGAAGAACAGGTTATCCTTCCATGAGAAGCTGCTTAGCTCAGCTGCCAGTTATGCAGACAGGGCCCTATAGCTAGTGGTCCTGAGGGAGCAGGGATAAAAGAGAAGGGTTGGTAAACTGGGTTGTTGGGGTTTGTTTTTGTTTCCAGTGAGGAGATGCAGAACCTCCCTATACCCTGGCTGGGAATGGGCCAAAACCTGCAGTCAACCAGAAAGGGTGTGTGTGTGTGTGTGAGGGTATGTTTTAAGCAAAAACCCCTGGTGACTGACTTTATTTGCTCTTCCTTGAGGACAGGGACTAGCCTACTTAATACCCAGAGGGAATGGGAATGTGTAGATCCCCCTGTTTGGGTAACACTTTAGGGGGCCTGTTGTGCTGAAGTAGCATAGACAGACTGATCTGTATAATGCCATGATAGCAGAGGGTGCTTTTGTTTCAACCCTTTCCAGAGGACCGAAGTGTGAAATAAAATCCTGCCACCTAAGACTACTTAGTATTCTGCTGCTATCTGAGACACTAAACTGGCCCAGTGTTGCCAACTCCTGGACAACCTTTTCTTCTTCAGTTGTTCTTACGCATGGAGTTATGGAGATGAGAATAATTATCTTATTTTCATAGCTTTTGACCAGTGCTGTGGTGTTGTACAGATGCATAAAAACAAACCCAATATAACATTAGATATCACTTCTTAGAATATAAAAAAAAGAAATGAAAGGGCCCATTTTAAAAGAGGGGGGAAAGGAACTGATTCTTGTGATTGTCTTTGCTCTTGTTCAGCTAGTGGTGCATTCCTTTCAGACTTGATAGTATACCAGGGGTCGGCAACCTTTCAGAAGTGGTGTGCCGAGTCTTCATTTATTTACTCTAATTTAAGGTTTCGCGTGCCAGTAATACATTTTAATGTTTTTAGAAGGTCTCTTTCTGTAAGTCTATAATATATAACTAAATTATTGTTGTATGCAAAGTAAATAAGGTTTTTAAAATGTTTAAGAAGCTTCATTTAAAATTAAATTAAAATGCAGAGCTCCCCGGACCGGTGGGCAGGACCCGGGCAGTGTGAGTGCCACTGAAAATCAGCTTGTATGCCGCCTTCGGCACGCGTGCCATAGGTTGCCGACCCCTGTAGTATACGGTTAGCATGTAAAGCCTTTTAAATAAAAGGTAAAAACCTCTTTATAATTGTGAGAAGCTGATAATGTTAAACTACCCAATATACATGGAGTAAGGAATATTTGCTATGCTCTAGGGCTGTTTCTCAAATATAGCCACCGTGGTCACATGTGGCCATCAGCAGATTTTTTGTGGGGCCACGACAGCCTCCAAAGCATGGGTGGAGTTTTGGGGGGACAAAGCAGCAGCCCCTCCCTGCAGCACCCAGCAGTTGCTCCTGAATAGCTGTTACCAAGGCAGCAAGATGCTCTGCCTTGGTGTTTGTTTGTGCTGGCACCGCCAGCAGGGATCAGCGCCCTGCACCAAGCACCCTCCCTGGGGTGTCTGAGCAGCACCTCTTGCCTCTGGAGATGTGGGCCGGTGTGCATGGCACCAGAGGCGTCTCTTGTCAGTGGAGGCAGCTATTGGTGTATAAGGTTCATCCATGTGAGTAAAGGTGTAATCTAGCCCTTGCAAATTAATATAACAAAACAGGAATTAACAGCATGAAACACAAGCATAACAATATTGACAGAACAAGGAGTAATGGTCTCAAGTTGCAGTGGGGGAGGTTTAGGTTGGATATTAGGAAAAACTTTTTCACTAGGAGGGTGGTGAAGCACTGGAATGGGAGGTGGTGGAACCTCCTTCCTTAGAGGTTTTTAAGGTCAGGCTTGACAAAGCCCTGGCTGGGATGATTTAGTTGGGAATTGGTCCTGCTTTGAGCAGGGGGTTGGACTAGATGACCTCCTGAGGTCCCTTCCAACACTGATATTCTATGAACACTGAAGCAGCAATTACCATAATTACACTAAATGCCTTTTGTGTTGCATCTATCAAAATCTTCCTGAAGAGTATATGTAAATTATACACAACTTTCCCTGGGCTAGATCCTGCATCCCTTATTTAGGCAAAACTCCCTCAGAGGAAAGAAGAATGACTTGATTGCTGTCTACGAGCTATAAGTCAGTAGATGGAATTTACCCCATCTTTAAGAGGAGTCTTTAGATTAACTTGTGGACTCAGCTGATATTATCTATTTTTGTAAGTTATATTAACCACCTAGAGAGGTTTAATTTGATATTGTTAATATTTCCTACAAGAAACTATATTAAAAGAACATTAAAGGTAATCAAAACACTCAAAGCAGGAAATAGTGACATTACTACTGGATGTGAACCTTTAATTTTACCCTCTTGTGTATCCATTATCACTCAGTGTTTTATTACTGGTCACATACTATTTCTCTAGTACAATACAATTTTGTACAGTATTTCTCTAACATCTAAGGTACACAGTTGTGGCATCTTGTTGTAATGGGTGATACCACGCATGAGAGAGAAAGTCACATGCTATTTCTCAAATTTCCATAACATGATTTTTTCCCAACAACTTAAAAAACATACAACTCATTGTCAATTTTTCTCTATGTGATAATTAGTATTCCTGTTAGCATTCCTCTTATCTTTATCTTGTTATACTTTTTATATAATTGAAAACACTGCTTCTCATTCAAATCTCTCAGTGTTTTCTCTGTAGCGTTACAATAAGTTACTAACTTTTAAACCAAACTGAATTTTTAAAATCAAAATAACTAACCTCTACTAAAAATGGTACGTTGTATTTTCTTTTTAACTAAGTCTCTTATGTAAAGCAATATTAACTATATAATATGTACTCTACAAAACTGATAATATCATAGCATACTTCAAAGCACTGTGTGTTTACAGGAAATGTAATTATTGTATAGTAATTCTACCAGTCAGAAAAGAAAAAAAGTTAGGCTTGTGTCTTGCTATGCTTCCTTATGAGGTATAAAGAATGCCTGGAATTTTTGGGAGGGTCTTTTAATCATCCATTATTAAAATCCATTTATTCTAGAAGATTCTGTGATGACTGGAGAACTAATGAAATTATGACATCATAAAAACTAAGAACAGTGAAAGCTGAGCAATTGAGAGAGAGTTTTTTTTAGTCAGACTGTTTAAAGTTCTATGTGGATAAAGAACTGGCTTGGAGACAATCTGAATGATGCTAGTGAGTACAATTATTTCTGGATGGCTAGATCTAACAAAGAGTACCACAAGGATTGCTGGTGGTTTCACTTTTGTTTACTTCTTAAAATCAGTAACCTGAGACAAGATATAGATTTTATTGCTTTACAATATATGTTAAAAACTGGATTGCAGTCAAATAAATGGGCAGGAAGAGAAATTAGATGGAGAACATTGATTTGTCAATTTTACTTTACATTCTAGGACTACTTTGGGAGAGGAATATACTCTTATGAAGCATTCCCCCGCCCCATAGATGAATCATCCGCTGCCTGGTTTTCAGCATTTCATTCTGCAGACCACTAGGATAGGCTCCAAGGACTACAAATCATGGTTTGAGAGTTGCTTTTGTAGCACCTGACTAAACAGATAGTTCATGGGGCAAAAAATTATAAAGCAGTAAGATTAGTGCCAAGAACATAGTATGGGAAAACATGCTCTCAGAAATAATACATCACTGAAACACCCATCAATGGAAAGATATAGAAGCTGTAAATTGTGGCACAGTGTGCAGGAGCAGTATATGAATGACTAATTTATAGTGTAAAGTGAAGTTATTTTTAGTACTATAAAAAGGATTGGAACTTGAATAATGAGCTCACTTTTGATTATCTTATTATGAGAGAGAGAGAGTGTACAATGAAAGGCAGATGGAGAGATTCATGGAGCTGAGATCACTAAAGATTGGATATGAAGGGACAGGCCAAGGAAGGGGAGTCCAATAGCTCCCTCTACCCCCACAAGCTTGATGGAGGGAGAGAAGAAGGACCTACTAAAATAGACACTGAAAGATCCATGAGGCAGGGTGAGAACCAGGACAGAACACAGTTGCAAGGAGTGTGTAATGGACAATGAAAAGTAGCAAAGAGGATGAGGATGGAATATGGGCTCTGAGATTTGGGCAGGAAAAGGTTGATATAAATCGTAGTGAGAGCAATTTCTGGGAGAGGTGAGTGGGGAAAGCTGAAAGCCGCCTACAGCAGCTGGGATTCCCAGGTGGTCTCCAAGTACCAGGATAGTTTAGCTTCTGAGATCAAATGGGATTCATTGCATTCAATCAGGTAGGGCTGTGTGAAAGCTGCACTGGAAGGGGTCCAGGGTTGAGTTGGAAAGATACAATTTGAGGCAATGGCTGTCCAGGGCCTGTTCCTGTGAGCTTAGAGGTAAAGGGAAGAATGGAGAGGAAGCAAGTGGGTTCAAGAGTGGGTTTTCAGAGGATGGAGGAGGCCAGGACATGGCTGTATTTTGAGGGGAACAGGCCAAAGGGGAATGAAAGACTGAGGAGTTATTTAGTAGGGGCCAGTGAGGTGAGTAGCCAAGAGGAGAAGGTGTTTAGGGATTACAGCTAGAAAGCAAGAGAAAACATAGTGTCTCAGCCATAGGCAGGGCCGGCTCCAGGGTTTTGGCCGCCCCAAGCAGCCAAACAAACAAACAAAAAGCTGCGATCGCGATCTGCGGCGGCAATTCGGCGGGAGGTCCTTTGCTCCGAGCAGGAGTGAGGGACTGTCCGCCGAATTGCCGCCGAACAGCTGGACGTGCCGCCCCTCTCCGAAGTGGCCGCCCCAAGCACCTGCTTGGTAAGCTGGTGCCTGGAGCCAGCCCTGGCCATAGGGAGAGGAAGTGAGGGGGCTGGAAAGGCTCTTTACATGTCAATGTATCCTTCTTTGTAAACAGAGGGCCAGTCCATGGTTTCCTAAGAGTGGTTATCAAATTCACATGTATGGGACAGTGAACTAGATCCTCCACCCCATAGGGAGCAGTCAGCTAGGAATATTATTTTTTATACCCAATTGTTACCTCTTCTCCTTTAAGTGTAAAAGTCCATGGAACTTGGAATATCAATCTATATTGTTATATAACTGGAGAAGCCCCTGCAGCATTACATCCACACCTACTCAGAGCAGGACTATTTCTAATGCCAAAGGGCAAGGAGTTACAGCCAGGAACTCAACTCCACAGATCAGGCTCTGAGGGTATGTCTACATTGCCATGAAAAACCCTTAGCTGGCCTGTGTCAGCTGACTCAGGCTTGTGGGCCTTGGGTTGTGGGCTTGTTTAATTCTGGTGGTGGCCTTTGGGCTCAGGCTGCAGCCCATGCTCTGGGACCCTCCCATCTCAGAGCCTGGGATCCAGCCTGAGCCTGAAGGTCTACACTGCAATTCAACATCCCCACAGGCTAAGTCCCATGAGGCCGACTGAGCTGGCACAGGCCAGCTGCAGTGTAGACATACCCTTACACATAGCTGTGTCTGTAGGAGCCTCACCCAGCACTGGCTGCACAGTGGCTTCCCCTGCTATGCTTCCTTGGGCCCTTTCAGAAGACAACATGCGTGGTCAAGCTGCTGTTGCCTGACTCTTCTCCAGTCCCTCTGATTACCCCCTTTCCTGCTGGATAGTGGCTCTAGTTTGTGGAGAGGCGAGGTGACTTCTCTGCTGAATTGAAGAGGTGACAGCTGGGTTTTAACAGAACAATAGATTTAATCTGCTATACAGAAACCTGGAGTTAACTGTTATTAGTTTCTTATTCTGGGTAAACAAATAATTCTCCACAACAAATATATGGATACTATAATAAGGGACATATAATTATCCACAGAAATTCCCAAATAAATAATAAGGGGGTATCTTCATAAAACTCAGATTGCCATATTGTCCTGAATAGACACATCACATTAATATTAAACAAGGCAGAAGGAATGCAAGGCAAACTAGGGAAAGAATAGGTTAAAGAGTATTTTGATAATTTAGATGTATTCAATGCTGCAAGGCCTGATGAAATCATCCTAAAATACTTAAGGAACTAGATGAAGAAATTGTGGAACAGTTAGTAATGATGTCTGAACTCCTGAAAGATGGGTGAGGTCCTGGAGGACTGGAGAAGGACAAACACAGTACTGATCTTTAGAAAGGGGAACAAAGAAGACCCAAGGAATTATAGACCAGTCAGCCCAATTTAGATACTGGGAAAGATACTGGAACAAATTAGCCAATTGTAAGCACCTAGGAGCAGCCAGTATGGATTTGTCAAGAACCAATCATGCCAAACCAACCTAATTTCCTTCTTTGACAGAATTCATGGCTTAGTTGATGGGGGGAGGGAGTGGTAGATGTGATATATCTTAATTTTTGGTACGGTTTTTGGCATAGTTCCACATGACCTCCTCATAAGCAAACTAGGGAAATGTGGTCTTGATGAAATTATTATGGGGTGGTGGTCTTTCAACCAGTTTTGCACATACTGAAAGAGTAGTTGTCAATGGTTTGCTGTCAAATTGGAAGGCTGTATGTAGTGGGGTCTCACAGTGATCTGTTCTGGGCCCACTACTATAGAATATTTTCATTAAGGATTTTAATAATGGAAATCAGGGCAAGCTTATGAAATTTGTGGATGATACCAAGGTGGGAGAGATTACTAGTACTTTGGAGGACAGGATTAGAATTCAAAATGATCTTGGCAAATTGGTTTGAAATCAACAAGAGGAAATTCAGTAAAGACAAGTGCAAAGTACTACATTGAGGAAGAAAAAAAATCAAATATACAACCACACATTGGGGGATAACTGGCTAGATGTTAGTACTGTTGAAAAGGATCTGAGGGTTATAGAAGGTCACAAGTTGAATATCAGTCAACCAAGTAATGTTGTTACAAAAAAGACTAATGTCATTCTCGGGTCTATTAACAGGATTGTCATCTGTAAAAGGTAATTGTCTTGCTCTACTCACACTGGTGAGGCCTCAGCTGGAGTACTGTGTCCAGTTCTGGGTGCCACCTTTAAGAAAGATGTAGACAAATTGGAGAAAGCCCCAAAGAAAGCAACAAAAATAATATAAGGTTTAGAGGCCTTAAAAAAATGAAACAAAACCTAGGCACGTTCAGTCTTGAGAAAAGAAGACTGAGGGCAGACCTGATAGTCTTCAACTATGTTAAACGTGGTTACAGAGAGGACAGTGACCAATTGTTCTCTATGCCCACTGCTGGTAAGATAAAAAGTAATTGGCTTAATCTGTAGCAAGGGAGATTTAGGTTAGATGTAAGGAAAAACTTTCCAACTATTAAGGGTGGTTAAGCACTGGACTAGGTTACCAAGGGAGGTTGTGGAAATCCCAGTCAGGGATGATCTAGGATTACTCGTTCCTGCCTCAGAGTAGGGGACTTGACAGCATGACTTCTTAAGGTTCCTTCTAGGCCTATATGTCTATGATTCGATCACCCATGCTCTTCTGCAGTATCGATTTCTCTATTTCCGAAAGTGAGAGAATTTCTACCCAAAAGCTATTGGACACTCTTTTGTACACTATGCAAAGGACCCCCACCCCCATTTCTGCTCAGCTGCCACAAGGCCTCATCTGAGTATCCTACAGAGGACAGGCCTGGGCCTGGAAGCATAGGTTATAAGGTTCAGATGATGGTCTTGAGTATCTTGACACTGGCTGCCTCCTTCTTTCCCTCCCCCCATTTCCAGCTTTGCAAACTTCTACGGGCGCTAATGGTGAACGAGCAAGTCCGTGCCTAAAGCGTCACTTTTGTAAGGTCTGTGTGGCAGCTCCTCCTCTCCCGCACCCTGGGCTCCGGGGTGTCTCTGTGCAGCTGCTGCCGCAGAGCGCTAACCCCGCTAGCGTTCACGGCGGGGCGGGCTCGGGTCACCTGGCAAAGGGAACGCGAGTTCTGAGTGGGCACAGCTGCTCTCTGGAGCGGTAAGCCCGGGCAGCTGCTGCACTAGCTCCCCCGCCCTTGGATGAGATGCGGGATTGAAGCAGCCGAGTTTTACGGGAACTTTCCCAGTAGCCCTTGGGAGCAGGTGAGTGTAGAGAGCTGCGTCCCCATCACTCCCCTAGCTGCAGCATCCGCTGGAGAATGCCGGTCTGAGGGGCAGTGCGCAGGCTGAGCTCCCTGCCCCAGGCTCAGGGCACCTTTACAGCAGGCAGGGTGAAATCCTGACCTCATTGAAGTCACTGGGGATTTGCCATGGACTTTGCCGGGGCCAGGATTTCACCCGCAGGGTCCCCCCGGCCATAGGGGGCACCTCCCAGTCCCTTAACTCCGGAGCAGGGGGAGCTGGGAGTTCATCAGCAAGCCAAAAGCTCCTGCTTGCTTTAGTCTAGTGCCAACACTAATCTCCCCTCCCGCCCTCAGGCTGTGGAAAGAACGATGCAGGTACAACTAAAACAAAAATCAAAGCACCTACCTGCCCACCCACGTGTGTGAACACTGGCTGCCGCAGAAAGCACTCCAATTCGAGTGGAAATGAGCAACACGTGTTCCCAATGTTATTTTAATGTATTAAACATCATGAAGCAGCTGCTCTTGTGTAGCCGGATTTACATGGGCACTCAGTGTTTGTTCAAAGAGGCACATTTAGGAATTGTTTAATTTACTGGGAAGGGGAGGTGTGCGTGACGAAATGCCTAATGGTAATCTCGTGACTCTTAAAACACACATCTAGCCGTGGCATGCCCTGTTCTTGTAGACTTGCCTCAGCCACAGCTTGCTTGCCATGCTGGTTAGCTGAAATATATTGTCTTTGAACTACCCACATATTAAAGGAAGGTAAAAGGAGATCAGATTTCATTTTATTGTATAGTCACGTCCTCGCTAAACAGTCTAATGTAACCCTGAAATGGTTAGTGAAGATTTTGCAAGTTAGTCCCTTACTATGATCCTTGACTTTATAAGCAATCCCGAAGAGTTCTGCGTTGAGGAAAAGCCACAACAGATGCTGCAGTAGTCTAAAACCCGTGTAAATAGTCTTTGGGAGGGGGCGGGGAACCATGTGAATATGGTTCTATGGAAGCCAACCAGTCCGGGTTTGCACCATATCCTTGCAGTAATGCGAGCCCAGCATTGTTAGGGGGTGTTTGCATAATTTTAAATGTTCATCAAGGAGGGAAATAGGAATCTGCCTCCATTCTCACTCTTGCCTTTGGTGTCTACTGGGTGTGTGGGTCTCCCGCAACTGCCGGCACAGGATGGCTATGCTTTCTTGACACGATGCCTTATCACCTGAAGCTGATCGCGCTTGGTAAGATCTCTCCCTTGTATAGAGGTATAGACGTTTAACAAATACTATCCAAAACGTTAAGGGGATTGCATGCCTATTACAAGACCCAAAGGGGACATTTTCAGATGCTCAACTCCGACTGAAAGTCAATGGGAGTTGGCTGCCTAAATTCCCACTGTGCCTTTGAAAATTAACTTCACAATTCTTCAATAACTCTTTATATAAACATTTACCTAGGGACCAAATAAAGCCCTACCGTGAATAATTATATAATATCTAAGAAGTAATCGAGCTAAGCAAAGAACTGATATGAAATCTCTCAGGAAAACTGGGGAGCCCTATGTGCATGCACGTTATCAGAAAGTGGTTTTATGATAAGAACAGGAGTACTTGTGGCACCTTAGAGACTAACAAATTTATTAGAGCATAAGCTTTCGTGGGCTACAACCCACTTCTTCGGATGGTTTTATGATGTGCTTAGTTTTCCGTAGTGCTATCAAGGCGGGTGATAGTTCGTCTAACCTGCAGTTGACACCTTTTCCACAGCGTGGCGCTTGAGCAAGAAGTTTTACGGATAGGAGATCTTTCCAGTGGAGACTGTCAGCAGTGCGGTTGCAAGTTTTACACGCTAGTTACCACACGCTGAAAACTGAAATCTTGTTCTCTTCTGTTTTTTCCCAATAAAAAGCCAGCTTGTCCTTTTTAAACTGTGTTCTGAGATGCCGTTATTGGAAAGAAATGTTTTCTCTTCAGAATAAGTTGGGGAGATAGTTTAGTACCTTCTGTTTGGCAAAATAAAATAATTGGGAACATACATTTCAGGACCATAAAAGTCCCTTTGTTTTGTCCCTGCTAGCTATATTTTTCTCAATAATCCTCTGCAGATGAATGTTCTACTTTCAAACTTGCCGGTATCAAGTTTGTTTTATGTTTAGATTAAGGAAGCAGACATTATCAGGTCCCTATCCAAATCATAGGCCCAAATCTGCGCTACTTTGCATCCTATATGGATATTAATAGGCTGTGTAAGGCAGTGCAGAATTTGATCCTCTATATCTAATGAAAATAAACTGCACTGGTCGAAGTAACCCTGTAAAATGATCACTGATTGTGTATCATTAAGGAAAAAGTTATCCCCATCGGCAGCTTTATTTACAAAATAATTCAGTACAATAACTAATTTCTAAAAATACGATAGAAACTAGGTTTTCCATCAAGAGATGCAAGAAAAGTGTCTTATGTAGCATGTGTTTCGCAACTGCAGTTACCAGAGAAGTAAACAGATCTATAACAGTGCAACTAGTTACAGCCTGATCTAAGAGAAACCTGTTACTTCAGTGGACATTTGGAGGAGATCATTCCGGAGAAAGACCATAACTACTCCAACTCTGGGTCAATCTCCTAAAGAAACTGAACACCCCTATCTAGGACACGAGCCAGCTTCATTGGAAATCCAGGGAATCTATAGTTGGAGGGTTTGGTTAAGAGGCCTCGGCTCTTTCTGCTGGGACAAAACTACATTAAGCTCAGCCTTGTTGTTATTCTGTTACTCTCCTTCAGTGGCAGCCACAACAACAACAAGAAAAAGTTCCGTTTTCGCTACAGTATAAATAGATCACACACTTTCCAAAAAAGCAATACCACATTCACTCTTATCAGTGTCTCTTTCCACCAGCAATTCAGAAAAAAGAAGTCAGATTCCGTGAATGTAGCTATTTTCTGATTCGTCGCTTGCGGTTAAAAGCGGATAAAAAAGTGAGTAGGGGTTTGACTGTACTGTCTCGGCTCCGCTCGTTTTCTTTCCGAAGTTTAATTTTCCGGAACGACTCCTAAAAAGGCATGGAGAGGCGGAGCCCTCAGGGACCGGATCCTCGCCTTTTTAGGCAAGAGCCTAAGAAACCGGAATATCCCTCGCTCGGTGCTTCGTGCTCTGCGAGCGAGACAAGCACCTCCCACAGGCTTTCCCGATTTGCGTGCACTGGATCTATTACTATCTTTATAAAAAGTTACGGTCCGTTGCCGAAAATCCGCGGCCAAGCATCAGCCTGCCTGTGAGAGGAGCAGCTGCAGCGGGCCCGGATCCGACTACGGAGAGACCGCATGCTAATCTCCCATGTGATGATTCCGCCCGGCTCGCCCTTCCCTGTTCCTCAGTCCTTATATGGGCAGTGACGTCCTGGGCATTCAGGGCCTCCCCATAAATACTTACTGCAACACTTTCCATCTACTGAGAGCTGCAAGTGATTAACAGCTCTGCAAGGGACACTGACTGTTACAATAACACTACAGCAACTACTGGGCTTTTACAGAGCAACACAGAGGCAGTAACAGACTTTAAGTATAAATTTACTTGATTTTTTTAGCGTGGAAGAAACAAATAACCCTATAGTATTAACACTACAAGTAGTGAAAGTTGTTTTCAAGGTTGTTTATTGACCAAATGATGACTGCCAAGACCGTAGACAAAATTCCAGTAACTCTCAGTGGTTTTGTGCATCAGCTATCCGAAAACATTTACCCTGTGGATGACATCGCTACCACATTGCCAACTTCGGTCACAATCTTCCCCAATGCTGACTTAGGAGGACCGTTTGACCAGATGAGCAGTGTGACAGGAGGTAAGCATCACTTTTTAAGCTGTGCATGTGCAGGGTGTTTACTTGTCTGACTTGCGGTCCCATTGTACGCTGCTGATCACATTTAAGCGAAACAGAAAGAAAACTAGAAAAGAATTTGCTGATTAGGTCAGTGGCAACATGTGTTAATGTATACATAAATCGGAGTGCTTGTTAATTGGATTAACGTCTGCATGCCGAGAAATAACAGCGTAAAGGACTACAGCAAGTTGTCCGCAGCAATGTGGTTAGGCTACTCTAAGGCATTCTGTAATCCATTTTGTGTGTGCATTAAACTAAGATAAAGTTGGGACTGGCGAGCCTTGAAATTAGTGCAATATATGTCCCTTGTAAATTAAAGCGTCCAGAGGGAAAAAGAACCCCCGCCCCATATAGGCAGGTGGACACCTGGAAGTGAACTACAAGACAGTATTTGGCCATGTTGATAACATGCTTCTTAGAAGGGCGAAGAACATGGTGAAGCCATAGTCCTGAAAGCAGCCAGGTGTCCTTGGGAGTGGAGGGTGGCCGTGCACTGACCGATCGCCTCTCTTTAATTCCCAGATGGAATGATCAATATTGACATGAGTGACAAGAGGTCCCTGGATCTGCCTTATGCCAGCAGCTTTGCCCCAGCAGTTTCTGCTTCCCGCAATCAGACTTTTACCTACATGGGCAAATTCTCCATCGACCCTCAGTACCCAGGAGCCGGCTGCTATCCGGAGGGGATCATTAACATCGTGAGCGCTGGGATCCTGCAGGGGGTCAGCACCCCCTCTTCATCGGCCACTTCTTCCTCCACAGCATCTTCTGCCTCCCCCAACCCGCTGGCCAGCAGCGCTCTGAGCTGCAGCATGGCTCAGAACCAGCCCGGAGACCTGGAGCACCTGTACTCACCTCCGCCTCCCTACTCGGGCTGCGGGGAGCTCTACCAGCAGGACCCCTCCTCCGCTTTCCTGCCCGCCTCGGCCGGGGGCTCTCTGCCCTACCACCCGCCCCCGTCCTACCCTTCCCCCAAAGCGGCCGCGGACGGCGGGATCTTCTCTATGATCCCGGATTACCCGGGTTTCTTCCCGCCCGCCCAGTGCCAGCGGGAGCTGCACGCCCCGCCCGAGCGCAAGCCCTTCCCGTGCCCCCTGGACTCCCTCAGGGTCCCGCCGCCGCTCACGCCGCTCTCCACCATCCGCAACTTCACCCTGGGCGGGCCGGGGGCCGGGGCAGCAGGGGGAGGCGGGGAAGGCGGCCGGCTGCCCGCCAGCGCCTACAGCCCGCACAACTTGCCCCTGCGGCCCATCCTGCGGCCCCGCAAGTACCCGAACCGGCCCAGCAAGACGCCGGTGCACGAGCGGCCCTACCCGTGCCCGGCCGAGGGCTGCGACCGCCGCTTCTCCCGCTCGGACGAGCTAACGCGGCACATCCGCATCCACACCGGCCACAAGCCCTTCCAGTGCCGCATCTGCATGCGCAACTTCAGCCGCAGCGACCACCTCACCACCCACATCCGCACGCACACGGGCGAGAAGCCCTTCGCCTGCGACTTCTGCGGCCGGAAGTTCGCCCGCAGCGACGAGAGAAAGCGCCACACCAAGATCCACCTGCGCCAGAAGGAGAGGAAGGGCGCTGCCGCCCCCTCCTCCTCCAGCGGGGCCAGCGCCCAGGCCGCGCCCCCGCCAGGCGCCGTGTGCGGCAGCAGCAGCGCCGCCGGCTCGGGGAGCCTGGCTGCCTGCGCCTCCAGGACCAGGACGCCCTGAGGCAGCCCCCCTGCGCGCGCACTATCGCCTGCTCCCCGGGCGCCACGGCGTAGCGCCGAGCGCTGCCCGGCCCGCCCTCACACCTCCCGCCCCGGCCGCCGGAGAGGGGCTGCCGACTGACTCTGCAGAGCGCGGCCTGGCCAGCACGGGGGGTACCGTGTATGCTCGGCTGGCGGCGGGCTGAACCACTGTGCACTTTATAGCTTTGTTCACTGCCTTGGGGCTGATGTGCCGTGAGGAGGAAGCGGGGACGGGCACACGCTCTGGGGCCCTTGACTAGGAATCCAAGTGGTTGCGTGTAAATGTAAATCCTTTCAGCAATATCAGTGCAACTAACTTGGAGCACAGAAGTGCAATCTGATGGGACGGGACAAGGGACAGGTGGTTTCCAGAGTTTTAAATGGCTATTTTTCAGCGTATATTCACTCCGATTTTGTGTATTTTTTGATGTGCACTGTTGAGTTCTCAGCCTTTGGGAATGGGGGGAGGCAAAGCATTTATGTGATCTATCAAAATGAGCGGCAGAGAAGTTAATTTATTGAAGATGGGATGTACGTATATTCTCTGCTGTTAGGATGCATGCAAACGTGTTGAAGTGTCCTTGGTGCCTTGTGTGATGTAGACAGTGTTTCAGTGTCTGCATGTAAATGGGTTGCCTTATTAATTACGACAGAAACGTGTTCAGTCCCTGATCTTAGTATGGCTGTACATTTCTGCCCATTAATATTTGTATTTTTTAGAAACTATATTTTTGTACGCACTGTTTTTGTGACTTAAAAGTGTTACATTTGTAGTCAGATTTCAGATGAGGATGTAAATAATCTTGCTAGAGTTGGCACATCAATTGTCCGCTCGGAACAATAGCTGAAATAGAAATGGTATAGTCTAATAATACACAACCACTAACCAGAACTCAAAGGAGAGATGGTTTCTTTATGAGTATTCTGTAAATAAATACTTTTTCAACAATAGGTTCGGTGCTTAACTCGTTTATAAAAGGAGACAAATATCTTAATGATGCTAAGTTGAAAACTGTTTCTTTAGGTTTATACAGACAAAGGCACTGGTTAGTCACCTCCAATAGGTATATAACATTTATTTTAGGTGACTCACAGTACAGTTCTACTGTAAAATACATCAATCACTCATCTGTATTTTAGATTTTGAGTGAAATACTGGCCCAATTGAAGCTAATGACACCCCTCTTCCCCACCCAATGATTTCAATTAAGCCAGGATTTCACCCTGTCTGTAGCCTTCCGTCTCCAAAAGAGCACGGGACGTGTGGTTTGGGTACGTACACTTTGTACTGATTGTGAGTTTCCTGGAGTCGGTTCAAATAATAGACGCTATTTCCGAGTGGGGAGACTCGCCAGCACCCCACCCTTTTTTTTTTTTTTGCACTGTGCAAACTACCCCCTACGGAAATGCAAACACTCCCCCGTCCCCAGTGTACAAACAAGCAACTGGTAGAGCGGTGGGGACTTCCCCTAGGAATAAATAGAAATGCTAATCTAAACCGGTGAACTGTATTTTGACTCATTATTGTTCCGTGATTTAAAGCAGGCTAATTAAAACTCCCAAAGTGGGCTCTGGAAAATAAATACCATCATCTCAGTGCCCACTCGGAGAAAGCTAGTCTCAGAGCTGAGATACGAGTCAAGATGTGTGTGGCTTTATGGAAAGTGCTCAAGAGCGGTCACGGTGCAAAGAGCTTTCAGTTTCCACAAACAAGTGCCGCAATTGAGTAGCATTTGTTTAGAACAAAGTGCGCTGATATTAGCCGCTATGACAGGCCTGCAAAGATTAGCTGTAAGTACAACTGTTAAACACTTGCCAAGTTCACCCTGGGTGTAACGCCATTGAAAGTGGAATTGCACCAGGGCAGAGCTTATAGACAGTGATGGCTTAGAGATCACCTGTTTCGATGGGTTTGTGGCACCCGTCACTGGCACAGTCCATCTGTGGGCTATGTTCACCAAACACAGCCAACCTGCAAGTCCCTATCCAATGGTCACCTAAGTGTTTCCTAAATTCTCTTGCTGTACTGCTGGGTAGATTGGGGCTACAGAATCAAAGAAATGTGATGGCTCTCCCCAGTATTTACTCAAATAATTGCCAAAGACTCACACAACTTCATACACCCAACAAGCCTAAAAACAAAAGGTAAAGGTAAAAGCTTTACCAGCTGTAGCAACAACATTGCTCACCTGACCTGTCTGTGAATATATCTCACTCACTACTGGAGTTTCTTCCTGGGTTCACGAATTACTTTGTCAATTGTACAGAAAATCTGGCACTCTTTCATGCTGTACAGATTGTTTGCACATTCACTGTGTACACCCCTTCTTGTGAAATAGCTGATAATATATTATAGACAAGTGTGTATGTGCTTTCTTTAGATTACCTGAAAACATGTCTAGTACTTATTTTAATTAAATCAGGTGACTCAAATTTCAAAACAAGCTGATATTGTTCAATCAGAATTGAGCCTTTTACTGTCAGAGGCAGCAAACTGCTCCTGAAAGTAATTCTTAGCTGTATGTGTATGATAGCGAAAATCTTGATGTGGACCTTTGCAGAAGGAAAATCACATAACATTTAAAGCTACTATGTAGTTTTTCTTCTTCCATTATACAGATATGCTAGGTTATACTATATGATTGTTGAGGCTGATCTTAAGAGATGCTGACTATCCACGTCTCATTTACTTTAGCCATCTTTAATTTCCCTCAGCCAAGGTTCTGTGTGAATGCCTCCATAGGTTGGGTAGATCCTTTGGCATACACTATGAGGTCCTAATTCAGCTCTTTACGCTGGCAAACCCCTCATTAATTTTATAGGGGAGTTAGCCACAGTGGGAAGTACTGAACTGGGTACGCTACCTGCACTGGGTTCAGGTGAACAAGAAACTAAAGTAACATGCATAATACACAAAGCCTGTCTTTATATGAAATGTTTTGCTGCTATGTATTTTCTGATGTAGATTTGTAAAAGCTGCAGTAGTTCTGCAAAAGTTAACATGATTGGAAATGGCAGAGAACACATTATAGCTATGCCTACCAAACTTCACTTATTTGCCTGAAGTATATTAAGAGTTTAAAGCGTGGGTGGGAAGAAACAGGACCACTAATTGCTTTACACTCCAATAATTCAGGGGGTGGGTGGGTAACAGAATAGATATAATTGGTTTTTTAAAAAACCTTCCTTAAAGGGCTCTACCACAAGACAGCTGTATGCAACTTTCAGCTCAGTGCAGCTTTTTGGCACTGTAAACTGCTCAACGCATCCCAGAGTAAAAAGGCTGACAATCTCCACTAGAACAAAGTTGAACATTGAAAGCTGTTTCCTTTTTTCCTGAGATTGATCTTTTCCTTAGCAGCTCACACCACGCACCTGAAAGACCAGGATCTTTTTATTGTGTGACTTGAAACTGAACATGAAATAAGTTTGATTTTGTTCAGCTTTGACTAACTACAATCAGGTCTCTATTTGCTAATAGCCGAGAACAACTACATAGCTGTGAGAAAACATAGCTGCCAGCATTAATAGGTACCAGATCATAGGTACTCGAGGGAATTCATTTTTCATTGCGCCATGGCTTTCAGTATACTTCAGCATTGCTATCTCATACCATATAGAGGTGGTTTCCAAAAGACACAGTTGAATGTTTAATGACTGATTTAACATAGGAGCTCCAAGACCTGAATGGATGTTGAATGCCACCCTATGGGAAACACAGCTTTCTTGTTTAGCATCAGTAGCTCACTGTATTGGAGATAGTCAGTGATCTGGTTCTTTCAATGTGCTAAAGTTCCAAAGCCCCACTGATTCATGGTCAGGGCAGGGCAGCTCTCCTACTATGACTGCAGCTCAGCAATGGCTAGCTAGTTTGTCCAAAATATACCACAGATCTAACTGCAGTTGTATTAGTGCAAGATTATATACTCGAGTCAGAACAATTTAACATGTTAAATGATTACATTCATTACATTAAAGGAGAAAAGAGGCATAAACCTGACAGAAAAAGGATGCATAATAAATAGGTTGATTTAAGAAAAACTACAGATGAATCAATGTGGCTACAACAAAAACTTTAAGACAGCTGACACTACATTCTTAAGTCCATGCCTTTGACTCAGATTTACACCTGTCCTCAAATGTCAAAATATTGAAACTAGACAGCACTTTGACTAGATGGGGAGCGTAGAAGGTTTATGAAAGGAAGCCACAGATACAGCTAGATTAATGTCACAGTGCCCTGGCATTTTCACTGACATAACAGGAAAGACTCATTCTGATGTATAAACTATACATGAATTAAATTTAAAAATAATTCACAACAGACCTTTGTGACTGCAAAAGAAAAAATATATATTATTTTCACCCAGCTGGGTTCATAAGACTTTTACACTTGCAAGGGAAAATAATCAGAGGTCAACTGTGAGATATCCTGTATTTATTCTATAGTTCATCATCAACAGCAGTAATTTTGCTGTTATGAAAACACAATACCCAGGCTGCAGTGAGAAAGAACAGCAATACAGACTTGAGCCTTCTGTTTAAAGATAGTAAGAGCGTTTGAAGTAAATTCTAATTACTAAGTATATGAAGGTTGCAAAACCTGTTAAACAAAAAGGCTTTTCTTTAATGCATCTTAGTTGTTTGTTTCTTCCTGGCACTAGGACTTCTTTTAATACTGGTCCTTTTAGCTCCACTTTAATAAAGCTTCTGCTGTGATTGTTGCCAGAACATCATGCAAGGTAAGGGATCACTACCATTAAAGATGCATTAAAGTCACATCCCATTAAACATCATGACTAGTTTTTACATAAGGTGTAAAACTGACAGCAAAAAGAGAGAGCAGAAAGACAAGAGAGACTAAAACAGGTTAGATAAAAATTCTCTTTGGAGCAGTTTGTATTTCCAGTAGAGCTGCTTGCACCCTACATGCTGTTTTCCATAAGGAATTCTGAAAAAAAAAGTCTTCATTAGTGTTACAGAACAGAGAATTAGACTCATATTATAATATACTGAAGAACTGCATTACCACTAAATATAAGAGAACATGTGATCTCACTGCATATTTATTATTTAAAGCTGAGCTGCAATGGAATTCCAGGAGAAGCAAGTATGGCAGCTGTAGAAATCAGGCACTTTGAAGTGCCAAAAAATAAATGAAAACTGCATGAAATAACATCTTCCATTTTTCAGAAAACAGATTTGAAAATGTAGTGTGTGTTCCAGTGCATTTCATATCCAATCTTTTGCAGGCAAGAACAAGCTCCTTGAAGTATTGTTAAATACAAAGCCACAAAAGGATTATTTTAAAACTCACACATAAGCAACTATACAGGAAAAACAAACCTGCTTTTAAAATGCACAAAGCAAAGAAAAAATAGTGAAGGGAAAACTTCCAGAACAGGTTTGTATATCAATTATGAAGTGGTTAAGTCAATATTTTTTCTGTTCAAGTCACTACTACGAGACTAGGAAAGTCAAGGCTACCCAAGTTTGGGTCTCTGGTAGAAAGTATGTATTAAGATATGCAGGCACATAAAATCTTTCCCTGTAGTATAAACAGAATATTTCACTAATAGAAAAAGTATCTCCATTGTTAGAAAGGTCATACTCTCTATCATAGGCAAACTAAACCTCAAAACTGCTTACACCATAGCAAAGCAAAATTCACTGTTTTCTTTACACTATGTTTATGAAAAGCCTTATGAAAAAGCAATTTTTATAAAGAGAAAACACAAGGCTTATAAAGCCTGTAATGTTCCGTTATGTATCAAAATGTAGGCCTCACTTCCAAGGGATGTCCTCAGGTCAAATCTGGTCCCAAATTTAAAGGATTATGTTTATATACAGCTCTAAGACCACTAGAAAAATTCCCACAAAACATTTAAAAAGCAATGAAGTTTAAAAAAACAACAAATTCTGTGTAGTGTTTCCACCTAACACAGGGCTGCATGAGCGCTTTAAAGTGAAATTGATTAGAAGCTGTTCTATTTTCATTAATCAAAGAAATGTACAAACATAAATAGCAAAGAATTTTACAAGTTTTCAGTTTTAATCTTATGTTTTATGTAACTTAAGGAATGTTTAAAGTAGTTTATCTGACAATGTCCCTTTAAAATGTGACAAACCTTAATTTATAATTAACTGTAACCTTAGAAATGGCTAGTGTTAATTCTAGGAGCATTTCCTGGCCCAAGAGTTTTCGGTGTCTTGCTAGTTCCATATAGATCTTCTTGATGCTCATTTCAGAGACAGTCCCCAACAAACACAGAAGATTCCCCATTTGTTTATTACCTTGGGTTGTGGGGATAAACTCCCTATTCCTACCCACAAAGTAGGGAAGCTGCGTTTGAGGAGTCACTGTCAGTGGGACTAGACAGGCTGGAAATACCACCTCGTGAGTTTTCAGAGCACTTACAAACATGCCTTATAGAAGAGTGAAGTTTCTTATTGCATTTATTCTCTTAACTTTAGGAAGGAGGGGGGATGAAAGAGGGGTGTCCTAAGTGGTTAGACAAAATACTGATATTTACTTTAACATTCAGTTGTGTGGAAGTTTAAACAGTACTACTTTTGCATGTCTTCACATCAGTCAAAAGGAGAGAAAAAAAAATCCACTGGATCGTTTAGTGCCCTCCACTCAAAAAGCTTGGCCGTAAGCACAAAGAGGTTTTAGTTTTGTAGCTTTCCTGCAAATACAGTCTATGTCATTAACAGCGGTAGTTCTGGCTGGATATTGCTATTCTCGTTAGTCAGGAGTAGGAGATGCTCAGCCACCATAAAGCAGCTAAGTCTGTATAACTGCCCTGATCAAGCACACCAAATCACCCAGGGTTATGATTTGGGTTTCCTGTGTGAGTTAATTGGCTGGTGTCTTTCTGATGATTTGGACAGGGAAATGGTACCATAATCTGCCCCAGAAACTGCTCTCCTGTGTGGGCCATTGGCAGAAACACACAAGATTTTTTCACCCTTAGTGTAGTGGCAATCAGCTCCTCTGGGGCATGGTCTGTGTATAAAAAGTTGTTTCTACTGCAATTATCCATTGGTAGAGAAGCAGTACCCTAGAAGAGTGCAGCCCATGGCCGCAGCAGCTGGATGCTTCATTGTTGGAACTGATGAGCTGAACTGAGAAAATGATAGCCCAAGACATGCACACAAATACTCTCCCAACGCATCCAACTGCCCCGGGGAGGCTGGGGAGTGGCTTTCCGCACCCCCGGACTAGGAGCTAGGCCTGCTGTAGTGACTAGCATTACTTCAAAGGCGGCTGGGAAGGGAATCGTGGCTATGGCTTTTGTACAGCGAGTGCAGCCGCTGCGACATCTCGAGTGAGCCACGGCACAAGCCAGATCCTCCCGTCCCGCTGCTGTCGGCTCTTTGACCTCCTGCCGGAGGAGGAGGAGGGGCCCCCTACTCCAGCGGGCCCCACACGATCCCTGCCGGGGAAGAAGTAGTCGAGGGAGGGGGGAGCGGTCCGTCCTCAGAGGGCTCTGGCGCAGCCTCACCGTGAGAGGGGCCGCGCCGGCTTCAAGGGGAGACCTTGGGCCCGGGGTAGGGCTCTCCGCCACACCAGAAATCCGCCGCCTGCGGGGTCTCCACCAGCCACACCTCTCGGGGCAGGGCGTGGGGATCGGCGGCGGGGCCGGCGGACGCCTCCAGCAGGCGGTAGTAGTGGCAGTCCCGGCCGTTCTCAGGGTCGTAGGGGGGCGCCAGGATGTCGAGGAAGGCGGCCGGCCCGTCCACGGCGTCGATCTGGTGCAGGTTGTCGGTGTGCGGAGAGAGCAGGCAGGGCGGCGAGGCGGGCGTGCAGAGTTGGCGCGAGCGGAGCAGGGCGCGGCGGCGGGCGCCGGGCGGCGCGGCGGGGGGCAGCGGGTCCAGGCAGGCGATGCGCAGGCTGCCGTAGAGCACCTTGAGCATGCCGTTCATGCCCGGGTGGTCGTGCAGCGGGATGCAGGCCCCACTCCGCAGCAGGAACACGCCCATGCTGAAGCTCTCCGTCTCGCAGATGTGCATGTAGCTCACCGGCGGCACCGCCCCGGCGCCGGCCCCGGCCCCGGCCCGCGAGCAGCCCGCCCCCGGCACGGCCGCCGGGCCCCGCGGGACGAGGTGCAGGTCCTCGGCCCGCACCTCGTTCAGCAGCTGCTGCAGCCGGTGCAGGTTCTCACCGAAGCCCGGCCCTGGCGCCGGGCCCCGGAAGGTGATGCGGGCCTGTTTAGCCACCCGCTGGATCAGGGAGGCCATGTTGTCCCGGGGCATGGTCACTCCTAGGTTAGCGCACTCGGCAGTGCCCGCCCGGGCGCGGCTCTCCGCCGCGCTCCCCACACCCTACTCCAGGGCGCGCCCGTCTGCGCCGGCGCGCACGGCCTCTTGCATCATGGGGCTTGTAGTCTTCCCCACCCCACCCAGTAGGCTCTGCCCAGTGCCCAGTCTTGTCCCTGCCGGATGGGCAACGCGTGGCTAGCGCCGGGGGGCTGTAGGCTGGGAACTGCCTGGCTCTGCTGAGCTGCCGCATTCGCAGGCATAGGCACTGCCGGGTAAGGAGGCTTTCAGGGTGGAAGAGAAAACTACATCTCCCAGGGGACTGGGCCGGTGCGTTTTCTGCTGCAGGAAGAGGGCTATTGAGTTCATGGTCCTCGAGGGCCTAAAAAGGCACCAGGCACCGAAGCGCTGAAAGAACTAGACGTCCTAGAAATGCAAGCGCTTAGCAAGGAATGCGGCCACCTGTGTTCCCTGCTGTTGCAATCAGAACACGGCTGGGCTGGGGGTGCAGATCAGGACACGTACTACACAGCACAGCAAAGGTTCCACCGTAAAGAAAAGCTCTAAAGCTGTTTGAGTGCACGGGACGCCCTTTCTCTTGATGTGTTGCAGCCTGAAACATATATAGATATAAATACCTTCAGAAACTCAGGAGGAGAGGCGTGGTTCAATTTTTTTTCAATAGTCCCGGGAGCTGGGTGTAGCTGCAATCCCAAGGTTACGATGCCTAGACCTGTTCTTTCTATCAGGTAATGGCAAAATCAGGGATTATTGGACATGCATAAATATTTACAATACTGACTAGTAACATATACATGCTCTTATTAAAGCTGTGTTTTTCTGTGAGCAGCTCTCTGTTCTCCCAGTTAGGAATTCTGCATTTGTTTCAAATGCTGCAGCCTTAATATTTGGGTGTCCAATTTGAGAAACCCAGGGACCTGATTTTTATTGTTCAGGCCCTAAATATCTCAAGATGGGTACCCAAAATTAGTGATCATTTATTTAAAACTTTTGCCAGTAAACTGTTTTTCTCAGTTTCACAATCTATAAAATGGGGAAACAGTATTTATCTATCTATTTCACAGTGGTGTTATGAGGCTTAAATTCTCAATCCTGCAAGTTATTGTGTGCAGCTGTACCTCTGTACCTGTGCAGAGTCCTATTGACTTCAAGTCAGAGGTCTTCTTGTGTGCAGTTACATGTAAGATCAGGACCTACTTCATTAAAGAGACACCAATAACTTAAAAATCACACTTATGTCTGAACTTTTTTTTACCCGATGTTGTTATAAGTAACACCTAAATTGACAGAACAAATATTCTCTCTTTTCAGTTTATTTACTCTGTGCAATGCACAGCACTTTGTGTACAGTCACTTGCACTGTTTCCTCTGGGTAGTCAGTTAATCACTAGTCCTGCATTGTGATCAGTTTTTCTAATAGCAGACTCCCTTTGTGGATCACAATGTAGGATCAAGAGTCCAAACAAATATGCAGATGAACTGGATAAATTTTAAAACCATTTATTCAGGTGCATAAGTATTTGCAGGACTGGTCCCTTAGAACGACATAAACAAAAGGGGAAAGTAACTTTCTCAAAACAATGGGGGAGAGTATTCTTTTTAAACATAAGAAAATGTAATTGTAAATCTAGAAAAATTGGCAAAGGGCTCAGGAGGAGGTGCAGTCCCTGAAACTACTTTTTAATTTATTTTTGAAATTTAATGATTTAAAGTTGATATGTCGTTTAATGTTTGCAAATTGCTGTGATTCTGCAAACGACTATGTAGATATTATTTAGGTGTTATTATTATTAGTCCCTATTCATTTGTTATAACTAAACTATTTTATTCTATAAGCTTTATTGCTAAGAACTTCGGGTTTGTTGCTTTTAAAAAAAATCTAACACTTTGTCTTCTTTTAGAGAATCTGATTGTCTGCTTAGTACAGGTAGTTGGCGACTGCAAGCATTTTCTTTTTTTTCTCTTCATGGGTATCTCTACCCTCTTTTTTTTATGTCTGATTAAATTGTTTGCCTGTCATTAACAGAAGCTAATCATCAACAAGAGCATTGGTTCCAAATGATGACCTTTGAAGATTCTGAATATTATCGAATGGGGATGAGTGGCAGTCTTTTTACCCAGTCATGCCATGGTGGTACAGAAGTGGGACTGTCTCACAATCTGATGTAAAAAAAGGTACTGCATCTACCTTGCTGGCACATGACATATAATTATTTTCTATGAAATATTAATTACTGCCTGTATATATTCTCGTATAGGATAAGAGACAACTCCTTTGTTGATAGTGCTTTTCTTGCTCAGCCCCTGACAAAGTTGTTGTAATTGTATTGCACAACTTGGTAACAGGCATAAGTATATGTGTTTTCAGTGAACACATTTGCACTAATATTTGTTTTATTACCTTCTTAGAATTACACGTGCACAGAATAACACATCTTCTGCCTAGAGAATATTGTAAAGTTATTTGAATGCTTTTGAAATTAAAAAAAAATTATTTGTATGTTTAGAATATAATAAAGAAGACAAGCTGATTTTGATTTGTTGCAAAGATTGGCTGAATGGTAAAAATTTTATTAAAGCTAATGTTAAAAAATATATATATAATACATAGGTTGGGTTCTGTACATCTGGGTATAGTGCTTAGATTATCCACAAATACAAAGTTTGTTTTTAAGAGTCATTATTACATTGAATAAGAACCCAGTGGATACAGCTTGTCAAATTCAACAACTTAATTTAAAAATGAAGAACATATTTTGTGGACGAATGATACACTTACTCAATGAGATATGATTTTAGCAATAAGTTATATGGTGTCTGTCCTGCCTGGGGTATTGCATCGTGTATGGCAGGGGTTCTCAGACTTTTGTACTGATGACCGCTTTCACACAGCAAGCCTCTGAGTGCAACCCCCTTTATATACTAAAAACACTTTTTAATATATTTAACACCATTATAAATGCTGGAGGAAAAGCGGGGTTTGGGGTGGAGGATGACAGCCCGCAATCCCACATGTAATAACCTCGCAACCCCCTGAGGGGTCCCGATCCCCAGTTTGAGAACCCCTGGTGTATGGTGTAATGTTAGGTACAAGTCTGTAGGCTAAGTATTGCAGGCTTGCAATGACCCAAAGAAAGGTAAGATACTGTCATGCGCACACAAATCATTGTATTAAAAAATTCCATCAAAACCACAATTTTCTTTTTTCTTAAGTAATTCAGTTTATTATACAGCTAAAAATACTTGCCCAAAGTTAATGAAATATTAAATCCTTTACCTCTTTAGGTAATGTTCTGACAGCTTCCTTTTTTTGTAGCTAGCAGTGTTTGCCCTCTCCTCTCCTTTCTTATCTGTCCTTCATCTCTAGGCTGAGAGAGATTTTAAAGTGTATTTTTTTATTCACGGCATATCACCTAAAGTTTAGAAATACTCTGATTCTAAGGTGTTTCTTAACCAGATAACGAGAGTGAGTTTTGAACATATTCCTCCTCTCTTCAGTGCCAAATAAGTGCAGTTTGGGGCACTGGATGGAGATCAGGTGAGCATATTCCACATCTTTCCATTTAGAAGAGAAGGAGCTGCTGACAGAATATTCTCCAGAAGGCTGCTCAACTTTGGAATTTGCTCATGTTCTACAGGTCATGTTGCAAAGCCCTTTTTTATTAATTAGGTTCTGGGGAGGGCTGAGAAATCTGAGTTTGTTGGGCTTTGAGATTTCAATTGAAGTTGAGTGCTTTGTGGGAATTGAGATGGGGTGTTTTACTTATGAATTTATTCATTGGTTGTTTTGTTGTTGGGGAGGGGGAAAAGTGGTCACCAGTTTGTTGGTGTTTGAATTGCTGTCATGGATTAACAAATTTATTTGGGCATAGGCTTTCGTGGGCTAGAACCCACATCGTCCCATAAAAACTTATGCCCAAATAAATTTGTTAGTCTCTAAGGTGCCACAAGGACTTCTCATTGTTTTTGCTGATACAGACTAACACGGCTACCACTCTGAAACCTGTTATGGATTGTGAGTTTAAATATCCGCCAGAGTGCCTACAGTCTGTGAACAGGCATCTTTCTTTCTTTGTGTTTAGGAGATGCATGATGGCAGGCATTAGAGGCGCTGGATCCTTTCTGTCTGTATTCATAGTACGTGGGTTAATAAGCAGACAATCCATTCATCAGAAAGTTGGTTTGCATGTGGAACTCTGCTAGAAGCCAAAAGGGTTGGTACATGCCATACTGAAGCCCCCCTCCTACTCAGCTCTATTCTGCAGGACCAAACAATTATGGAGGTGTAAAAGCAATTATTTTTAGCAGTTACTCTAGCCAAGAGCACAGTATTAATGATAGATCCTTTCAGTCATAGACATGCTATCTCAGGACAAACATTTGTTTGGACATTTACGCTCTCAGCGATCACATTTTATGCTTCTAGATAATTGCTTGAATGCTTACTCTTCTACCCATCGGTTCCTATTGTGTGTTGCCAGGTGAAACAGTTTCACTGGAGTAGAGATGCCAAGTTCATTTAAGAAGTCTGAGTAACGTTAGCACAGAAGACCAGGATCCAGGACCCCTGGGTTCTAATCTCAGCTCTGCTACTGATTTAACCTTTCTGTACCTCACTTTATCACTCTGTAAACCTGTGTATAATACTTGCCTACTGTGATGCTTCCTGGGGGTACCGAAGGCTTTGAGGTACCTTGCTACCACCTGCCCTTAGCACAAGGAAGCCTTGTCCTGTGTCTGCCATGGGTCAGCTCCACAACTCCACTGTCCACAGGCAACACAAGCACTTCCCTCTAGGTTTCGCAGGCCCTACTATCACTCCACAGGTTAGTGATGGGCACATTCCAACCCTCAAGCCCTCTGAACATCTGGAGTGTCCACTGGACGCTCACAGTATTCACAGATTCACTGCTTCCAAAGAAACAGTACACCTCAGCTTACTACTTGCACCTCAGATCACTGCTCTGCTTAACACACAGCACTTAGATCTATTTATAGTGAAATCAAGCCTCAGTTTATTTAACAGAGCATAGAGAATCAAGTGGTATTAAGTAGAAGTATGCATTCTGGAGCCTATACTTAATTAACCAGATACTCTCATGGCTTGTAGAATGTTGCTCACCCAAAATTCTTGCAGCGCTTTTCGGTCAGGCTGGCTGTGATTCTCCTTTCCTGAGACAAACTCGCTGTCCGTTTGCCTTCTAAATGAAGAATTCATTGTGTCTCATTGGACTCCAAGAAACAGCAGACATGTCCTTTGTCTTTATTCATATACAGGACACCCCCTTGTTTGTTGTTTCTTCCTGTAGATTTCACATTCACTCAGTCCACATCTGAGTATACAAATAAGCATGCAGTGTGAGGTACACAGTACACACATGACCAGACAGGAAGATGGGTGTCGGTTACCTTCTGCCTGAAAGGAACATTTCAGAGGTACATCACCTCCTGGTGACCTGCCTTAACTCCAAGACCGTAAGACCATAATTTTCAATATAGATACATTACTTCTTAAATATTATCTCTGCATACATTTCATAATGATTATGTTGACCAGTGGGATTTTGGCTCTGGGTAGAGACCTGACATGCCTCCTTTTGGTGAACTGTTATGCAGATATCCAACCCATGGAATCCTTGTAAAACCCTATGCACCTTCTGTGTCCTCTGCCAAATTAATTTGGCATCAAGGCGTCGTTGGGTCACACCTATTTTACAGAGAGGTTGTGAATCTTAAGTGATATTTGTAAATTCCAGTGAGCTCTTTGGATGAAAGGCACTACCAAAGTGTATATTATTATTATTATTAGTTTATTATTGTTACCATTTTATAATGCCTCATCTTTGCAGCAGGATTCCCCAGGCCATATTGATGATAAATTTTACTTTCTACAATTGATCACCTCTTGATGCTTAATATTTTTATTTAATATATTTATTTCAGTTTCTAACAAAGACACACAGTGCCTTTCCAATAGTTTATGGCGCATGTACATCAAATAAAATATATCACATACACATTTTCAGAACATTAATATAAAAGTCCAACCCATAACAGAATCAAGCCATTCAGCCAAACCAACGGAATAAACAAATCCCACTTTCTGCTTCAAAGCTGATTTCTTCATCGGTCCTTACCCACCTTGAATGTGGGGGGAAAAGAGAGACTTTGCAGCCTACATTTATGGAGGGGGAATGTCCAGGGCACTTAAGACTGCCTTGCATTGTCAATGTGATGGCCAGGATCTGTAAAACCATTGTGAATCAGAATCCGGCTCCAGTCTTGGTTTCCTGCTCTGTCCCTCTTCCATGAGACATAGATCGTGCTTAGATGTGCATTGCGTGCTTTTACGGCTGTCATCGTCCTTTTTCTGCATTTTCCCATCCTCTTTCTGCCATTCCTCCTCTATTTCTTCAGAGCCCTTCCCAAAGACTGCCAGTTTCTCTCTCTCAAATTTTCTTTTCCAAACTGCCACCCTCTTCTAGAATTTCCCCTGTGTTCCTGAAGTATCACTCACTGATTGCTACTGTTTTCTAGGACCTCCTTCCCAGTTCCTGTTAACTTGTTCTGACACTGATTAACTACTAAGGGTGTGATCAGCTCATAGAAGTTATAGATACGGGTATTGATCAGGTAGATCAATGACCATGAATGGACATACATTTCATTGTACAATGTCAGTTGTTAGCTATGGTTAATCAAATGTCACAACATTGGACCATCTCACAAGGTATTAAATCATTGGCTAAATAATTTAAAATTAGACAATTTTTCACATTGCTGTGTATAAACACAGATCTGCAATCCTCAACAAAGTGATATCTGTTTAGAAAGCTGAGCTTTTTTAGCAATATTCCTGTCAATGAATTTGTAAGGCAACACAACTTTTTAAAAATAGCAACCACCAGTCGAATGGATGACTATGAACACAAGCCAAATATGCTTTAGATTAGGAGAGCAAGACTAAAAAGAGAGAGAGCCAACAGCATTTCCATAATATTTGCTGTCTCTCCAGTAATGGTTTACAGAGAAGAAGAAAATCTCTATGTAGCTTGAAAGCTTGTTTCTCTTGCCAAAGAAGTTGATCCAATAAAATATATTACCTCACCCAATTTGTGTATCAGAGTAAAATAAAGTCAGTTATCAATTATTTTTAGGAAAATGTACATAGCACTGGGGAAACAGAGGAAATTAAGCAGGACAAATTTATCCCTGATGTAACTGCACTGAAATCAAAAGGCATGAATTGGGTTCATATATCAGACTTCAGACAGATCTTACATATATATATCAAGATTCCCACACGCCTATTCCACTGCCTCACTGATATACATCCTGTATATCATTAGCCACATAATTCCCACTTTGTTATGCTCATCATTTGTTGTGACCTCTGAATTAAAGGCACAATTAACTTCTATATAAAACACATCAGTAGTGAGAGCTATGTTGACAGCTTGTTACTGAACAGCCTACAGCAGGACTTGTGATTTAGAGGAGGAAGGTGAGTGTAGCTGGATGGTCCTTAGTGCATGACTTAAGAGAGAGAATGGGCCCCATTCTGATCTCAGATAAGTTTAGCTCCATTGATTTCACTGGAGAAAGTCAGATCAGAATCAGGCGTAATATCTCTGATTACATCAGAGAAGAGTGTTAGACTGCTGTGATATACAATAAGGCAATCAAGGTCCTGCCCCACCTTCTGCACTGTGACTGTCCAGGACTGGTTCTGGGGGAAATGCATGCTCCTTTAAAAGTATTTAGCCATTGCTGCACCTTCATGTTCTGCCTCATAGATCCTGGAGCTGTTCTGCTTGCAGGAAGAATGTCTCCAGCCATAACAGCGGGTGTGGCGTTTGCCCCCAGTGCTGCAGCGCTGCTGACACAATTTGATGCTTAAGCTTTTCCAGGTAATGCCTTATTTGAATGAGACAGTGAATAGAGAAAACATGGGAGAGAAAGGGGAAAAATACCCCTCTTTCTTCAGGGAAAGAACTTTCAGTTGAAATTCTGTCACTTTCCAAGGGTTGTGCAGTGTCCTTTTTTATTTAAAGATGGGCAGATTACATAGGTGATCATAAATATGGGTCCTGGAGAATATTGTTGCATTGATCAACAAGATATTTCAGAGGACTTCTAGAAATAGGAGTTGCTTTGCCCCCATCACTGCTGTAAAGATGAACTCAACTCTGTAGTTCAACAATCTTTCACAGCACTGCCATTATATGCCCAAGAACTACTTCCTGGGAAAAGACTTTCTAACCTTTACTCACATGAATATCCCTGTAACTTAGTGGACCTTTATTTCAACAGGACTATTCACATGAGTAAGGACCGCTTTCATGCAGGGTCAGTCCCAATGGCCCATATTTTCAAAGGAGCTCAGATCCCATTTAGGCACCAAAATAAACCATGTTTTCAAGAGTGCTCAGCATATTGGGTCCTTATTTCTTTTGAAAATCTGTCTACAAGTGTCACAGTGGGAGCTGCTGAGAGCTGAGCAGTCTTGAAAATCTGGCTCTTACTTAGGTGCCTATATGGGAGCTGATCTCTTTTGAAAATCAGGCCCAACATGGTTAGCTTGTTACAGCACAGTAAAAATCTAAAATGAAGTAAAGTAACACTTCCATTTTATGAGAAATGGATGTCTGCACATCCAGAAACTCAATATTTAATGGATTTTAATCTCGCACAGTTAATATCAATATATCACCCTGTTGAGGAACCAATGTTCTGTTGAAATCAGAACAGAACTAATGCAAAGCTAGCAGAGGTTTTCTCTGGCAAACGCCAAAAGTCCTGTGATCTGGGAAAGCCATAATAACAAATGCGAGGTAAACATGGAAAGAAATTTGGCCCCGAAGATACTGCCGGAAGCAGATATGTATCTAGTCAGAGGTTTGGATGCTCAAGTAAGAATTTATTATTTCTTCCAAGATCCATGAACAATGAGTAAGTTTCATTTTGAATCTTGCAGCCTAAGCCTGTGGCATGCATCCATGGAGTTAGTAAAGTGTTCCTTTAGTTGACGTTCGTTTTACTGGGTGTTCAGATACTATCAAAACTAGAGAAACTAGCATGAATCTTTGAGGCCATAAAAAGCTATATTCTCCTCCTTCCTTACTACTGCATAATCATCTAAATAAAAAATATATCAACAGGAATGTGTCCAGATATTGTTTTATGAAGAATGTAATTAGAAACAAATGGGAATTCGTCTAATTAAATTGGATCATCTTGCAATGTACTGCACACCATAATAATGAGACACACTTTTTTAGTCTTGTAATTGACAGTAGTAAAGACACAATTAATAATAAAAAAAAAAAGTACTATGCTTTTGATTTTTCCCTTGTTCCTCTTTATTGCTGGCTGCATTTAAACCAGATGATATTTAGTTTACATAGATGCATTCAGAAGTAATATAATGTATAGGAGTCATTTACATAAATAGATTTTATGTACAAAATCTCTTAACTCAGATCCTGGTGAGAGAGAGAGAGAGAGAGAGAGAGAGTAATGACACCTTTTTAGCATCAGGGGTTTACACACGCTGTGGAGGTAGGATGGGTCAGTGTGGCTGACTGAGTACAATGTGTTCAGTAGTGGTGCTAACCGCTGCTTCGAAAAGGAAGAAGCAGCATGAGATACCACACAGTGCTTGCTGTGAACAGCAGCCCTACAAATGGGCTGAGAGGCTGATCACATCTGCAGTTTTCTAAGCCATGCCTCCTTTGGCCTGGTCCACACTAATCCCCCACTTCGAACTAAGATACGCAACTTCAGCTACGTTAATAACGTAGCTGAAGTCGAAGTACCTTAGTTCGAACTTCGCGGGTCCAGACGTGGCAGGCAGGCTCCCCCGTCGACGCCGCGTACTCCTCTCGTGGAGCAGGAGTACCGGCGTCGACGGCGAGCACTTCCGGGATCGATTTATCGCGTCTAGACAAGACGCGATAAATCGATCCCAGAAGATGGATTGCTTACCGCCGGACCCGGAGGTAAGTATAGACTTACCCTTAGATCTGACAGTTTCATTCAGCAGATTTATTTGGTGGGCCCCTCACCTAGTTCCCAATCTTGCACCCTTTAAAATCAATGGGCAAACTCCAGTTGGCTTTTATTGTGCAGGATGAGGTGCTAATAAGAAAGTATTGCCCAGTGAGTGAGCTGGGGGGAAAGCAGCTCTCTTCCCTCTTCCCCCACAACTCACCTTCAAATGACAGGACAAGATTTTGCTCTAAATGTCCAAGGAAAGGCGCCATTGAACACTCACTAGGACTTGCTTCATAATTCTCATCAACTGCCAACATTTACAGTCGGACTTTTATATTTGTGTCTCAGTCCATGTATGTTACTCCCATTAACACTCGCGTCAGGAAGAGAGCGTATACTTTGCTTGCTTTCAGAGACCTGCAATATAGAAATACATTTGTGTTACTGTAGGCCATGATTCTACTCCCCTTGAAGTCAACAGGAGTTTTGCAATGGATTTCAGTGGCATAGGATCAGGCCTGTAGGTTTTTACATTTATTCTTGGTTCATGAAAAGTTTTAAGTGCAGGGCTACCATTGCTTCTGCTGTGTCACCTAGTACAGTGGTTCTAAAAGCCGGTCCGCCGCTTGTTCAGGGAAAGCCCCTGGCGGGCCGGGCCGGTTTGTTTACTTGCCGTGTCCACAGGTTCGGCCGATCGCGGCGGCCACTGGCTGTGGTTCACTGCTCCAGGTCAATGGGGGCTGCGGGAAGTGGCGTGGGCCGAGGGATGTGCTGACTGCCCTTCCCGCAGCCCCCATTGGCCTGGAGCGGCGAACCGCAGCCAGTGGGAGCTGCGATCGGCCGAACCTGTGGACGTGGCAGGTAAACAAACTGGCCCGGCCCAGCCCGCCAGGGGCTTTCCCTGAACAAGCAGCGGACTGGCTTTGAGAACCACTGACCTAGTAGCTGTAGGATTAAAATAATGGTATCATCCTATTCCCTTTATTCAAGTGAGAATACCCTGCTTTAAAAATAGTGATCAGATTCTCCTTACTCACACCAGAGTCACACTGGTGAAACTCCGCGGACTTCATTTGAGGTACTTGTGATTGACACTAGAGGTGAATCAGGCCCTGGGCCTCATTTATCCCATGTCCCAGAGTATCATGACCGCATTAATAGTTGGTACATACATCTCTCACTCAAAGCTTTGAAAATATGCCTCTTAGGAACCAGAATCTCCTGTTTTGGGAAAATACCGGCACAAATTCTAGTAGAAAGACGTATGAATTCTTTTCAGGAAGCACTGCATTGCAACGTGGCAAGTTTTTCTCTGAAAATCAGTTATTCAAGAATGTTACAGTTGGGCCCTTTGTAGGAGAGCTGGTACTCTGCAACATTCAAGGGTCTGGATTCTCCACTGCCTTGCACCATGTGGAGTCATTTGCATAATTTATATTATACAGTGTAAAATGCTGCTAAATCAGAATTGTCAAATTTTACCTCCCTCTGTGCAGATGTAAATACGACTACATAAGGTGCAAGGCAATATAGAATGTGACACTGGAAGTTCTGCAACTGATCCCACTGCAGGGGGTTGCTGCGAGTTTTGTGGGCTGTTAGTCTGCTAGCACACTGGCTGCATCATGAGTGTGGAGGCCAGTACTGTAGGTACTTCAAGCACTCAGCTCTACCTGCTGTAGCTGTCGCTGGCTTCCCTTAAACAGTTGCACCATTTTTTTTCTGTAAGGGGATTGCTCTGTTAGGACTGCCAAAAATAAAAGATGCACGTACCTCTCTGCAATTACAATCAATGCCAAAACAATCGTTCTTAACCCAGCCCTTGTGGGCAGCTCAATACTGGGGTCTCGAGGCAAGAGTTTTGTCTCTTGTAACCTGTCTCATGCTGGCCTCCTGCCTGCAGGCCACTGCCCTGGATTCTCCTGCTGTGCTTTCTTAGCCCTCTAGCTCTCCTGCTGCTGCGGCAACCTGCAGTCTGCTGTTCCTGCTCTCACCTAGCTGTCAGCTCTCTCGAGACACCTTTCCTTTTCCTGGACTCTGAGGATTAGAGGAACCATCTACTGGCTGGATGATGTGGAGGGTAACACAGTGCCCAGTAATGAATGCTACACTCACTAGTCATTACATTTGTAATAAATGAGTGACACACAGGAGTGCTGGTTAGAGACCCATCCTTATTTTCTGTCATCAGTCACTTGACTTGGGCCAATGTCACAGAGGTTAATATTCCTGTCATATGACTGGGGTCCGTGTCCACTGACAGTAATATTTACAGAGGTGACATTGGTAGTCGCCATGGAAACTCTTCGGTTGCTTTCATATATGCCTTTGAGTTCTAGAATTGGGAGCTGGTTGGTGGCAGGTTAAATTGGCCAGTTGCTGAAGCTAAAGGTGGATTTTGCTTTTAGCTCAGAGAGTGAGCTCTGAAGAAACAGTATTAGAGATCTGTGAATCCCACAGATCCATGAGTGCCACTGAGGTAAATATCTTGGAGAAAACGTGGCTTGAAGTTTTGAGGACGGAGTAATTGCTGGAGAGGTCAGGTTGTTTATTACACAAGCCTCTATCTATTAGCATTGGGAGGACTGAAGAAAGGGATTATCTTCTTTGTTTTTAGTACTAGGACATATTTAGTACATTTTGTTTGTCTGAGATTGGATTCTTTTCATTTTGTTGTGTGTAAATACTGGTATAAACACATTTCTCTTTTGTTCTGTCTTCCCTAGTCGGAGTGATGCTTGTTAGAAAAATGAACTAATGGGGATAAGTAACCTGTTTTGGTCTGCCGTTGAAACAGGATCCATTTTAAATTAAGGCCTTGGAGGGATACCGTGGAATTCTGTTTGCAAGAGTTATAACAAAAGTGAGTGGAGCTGGCAGCATATAAATCAGCAAATAAACCCTTCAATCCACACTTGTTACTGACAGAACCAGTAACTGCCAACACTATTACTTTGGTGAAAAAATTACTGGACCAGATTCTGCTCTCATTGCACTGGTGTAGATCCAAAGAATCTTTGTTGACTTCAGTGGGATTACTTTGTATTTAAACCAGGGCAAATGAGATCAAAATCCAATCCATTGATAATAGTTCCTTCTTGGCCTGTGTGTATTGGGACTGAAATCAGCTTTTATATATATGTATGATTTATAAAAGGTGAAATTAACATTTAATTGGTGTTAATACAGGTTGTTTGGTACAGATTTACTAGTCTGGCCAGGGGCCAGTTTAGTCCCTGTTGTGAGTTAGAGCAGCATCTGTTACCTACTTTGTAATCTGGATTTTTTATTTTTTTATACAAAAATGTTTGATTCATTATTTTGCTTTTGTATCCATTATCTAATATCAGTCTGAATTTGTGTGAATTCTAGTGATATTTAACTGTAATGGGGATGAGTTGTAACCATAAAGGAAAAAGGGAGTTGACTAAAAGAAAAAATTGCTCATTTATGTCACAAACATATTTTAATGTAACTAAAATTATAGAATTGTTTAGAATTTATGGGCAGAAGCTGAAAATTTCATTAGAAGCCTAGTTATATTAAACTCTCTTCCTTCGTAATACTTTGACCATCTTTTCCCATAACATATTTTGACCATCCCTACAGAAGAAAAATGGATGATCTGTTTAGTGGACATTAGAAATTTATTCATCCCTGACTTGAGGACAGGGAAGTTATACCAGAGATGAATTTGGCACTTGAGGTCAGATTTTCAAAATGCTCTCAACCTCTAAAACTTCTTTCCACAGTTTGACAAGGATATTTTCTACTTTTGCAAACAGAATTTTTACATGCAAAACTAGTAGTTAGACAAAATGATATTAGTGCAGACAGATCCAGATTTTTGCCTGTGCAGATATGTGAGTCCAAACTGACGGGGGTATGTTTGAAAATGTGTAGAGCATATTCTGTCATTGAGCCAGAAGCACCAATCCTATTGGCACCATCGGAAAGTGCACATATAAAACAGTAGTATGTCGCTTTTAGGTTTCTGCTTCTGTGGGTTTCAGGTTATTTGGAATAACTGAACAATGCACTTTTCTGTGTAATTGACATTATAGTATCCACCATACAGTATAATTTGTACAAACTGGAAAAGTCATCTATTACTATATGTAACAGGAAAGCATCAGGTGTTCAACAAGAGGGAAGGATTTGGGAAGAAAATATAGGGCAGTGATATCCGAACAAAAACTTTTACAATTTTCTTTTAAAAACAGGTGTTATGGTTGCTACTACCCAGGCCTACGTAGCATAATCAGCATTAGATAACAGAAATAACTCAGGCAAAAGTACTGGGCAGTTGTTTCATCAGGATGAAATATTCTCTGTGAATTTTGCCTACTTGCTAGACCTATTTTTATCAACTTGAGACACAATTATCTTTTTTCCAAGTCAAGCTATCGATCTGATTTTCCTCTCATGTATATTTGTGTATGTGAACGAGTTCCAGCGTCTGGAAACCCGGATAAGCAGTCTGAGTGAGTTAACCAGTATAAACAGTTCACTATAGAACCTTCATCAAGTGTCCTTATTGTTGTTTATGCTCTAGGTACATCACCATATAGGAGCAGTTATGTGGCCTTTTATACTGCTTGCAGTCTTCTCAGGGCATCCAGCTGGTGAGCTAATTACCTCCATTAGCTCATCAGGCTCCCTGGAGATACAAGTGATCCCTTCACCTCTTTCAAACCCAAACTACCTAAGTCCCTCCTACTCTAACCACAACAAGGGCCCTGAGTGTTCTAAGTGACCAGGCTGCTGGCTTCCAAAGGGCTCAGTTTATAGATACTAACAGCACCCTCTCAAAGTGTACATCAAGAATAACTCTGTTGATTTCAACAGAGTTACATTGGTGTTAAATGGGTGTGAGTGAGTGGCAATTCAGGCTCTTAGCTTTTTATTGTGAGAACATATATATTGTAGCCAAAGTAAGGTTCAGTTTCACTTTCCACTTGTGACTGAGTTCCTTTTTGATCACATACAATATATAGAGGTAGTGATGACAAGGATGAGGGAGAAGGATGATCTTGTGGTTAAGATACTGCACTGGAATTCAGGAGATCTGACTTCAGTTCCTGGTTCTGCTACAGAGACTTCCTATGTGACTTTTGCAAGTCTCTTAATCAGCCTGTCTCAGTTCCCCAACTGAGTGTTTGAGGAGCACAGTTCTTAGTTGTTCCTACCCTTTGTCGGTCTTGTCTTTTTAGATTGTAAGCTTTTTGGGTCACAGGCTCGTCTCTTACCATGTGTTTGTACAGCACCTAGCACAACCAGGTCACTAGATGCTACTGCAATACAAATAATAATTACTGACTTTTCTTTGGGTCTGTAGTCAGGTATTGAATTGAAAGGATAGCTAGTGGCTAAACTTGCTTCAGTAGGTGAAATTGATAAAATGGACAGTTCTCATGAGAAGTTCTAACTCCCTGTGTCTGGCACCAGATGACACACACTGAGATATCAGAAACATCTTAAATACCACCTCTAGATCCATTGTTCATCAGTCTGATCTGTGTATTTCTAAAGCACCCATCATCAAGAAATCTAGATGCCAAATATAAAATTAATAGTTTCACTAAATGGGCCAGATCATAGCTCAGCTCAGGAGCAGTGGGTAAAGAGGTAGATTAAACCCACCTTTACACCACCTGCTCTTGTGCTTCAAGAGTTTTGGGACAGTGGCTACTGGATTTGTGTAGCAGCAGATCCATCAGCCCCTGTTTCCATAGGCTCCGACTTCCACTGTTCCCGGTGGGTGCTCCCCTGCCCCTGCACCGCCCTTGCCCCGCTTCCATTCCACACCCTTCCCCCAAGTCCCTGCCCCTGCCCCGCTTCTTCTCCGCTTCCTCCCCTGAGCTCCTCTCCCCTCCCTCCTGGAAAGTCCTAAGTGCTGCCAAACAGCTGTTTGGTGGCGGGAAGCGCTGGGAGGTAGACGGAGGAGGCGCGCTCAGGGGAGGGGGAGGTGGGGCGGGGGGTGAGGGGAGTTTGGCTGCCGGTGGGTGCAGAGCACTCACTAATTTTTCCCTGTGGGTGCTCCAGCCCCAGAGCACCCACGGAGTCGGCGCCTATGCCTGCTTCCATTCCTCTCCTGGCCCACCCCTGCCTTGGCTCTGTCTAGCCCCCAGGCCCTGCTGCTCAGAGTTATGCAGGGTGTCCTTGCAGAGGTTGATGGAGCACAGGCGGAGCAGATGTTCTTGTGAGGTTTCCCCAAATCTTGCCCCTCTCCCACCTCTGGTGACAGACCAGGCACTGGCAGCCATGGGGGAGGGCAGGGTTATTTTCCCTTGTGTGTTTTAACACTAACAATGCTGACATAAGATATTGTGTGAGCATTAGAGCTGATGGGGAAAGTGTGTGAACCAGGCATGAGTTGTGCAAATAGATGAACCTATGGGATTATAGGTCATTATCTTAGCATCTTTGCACATGGGATCAGAGAGATAAATAGGCACCCAAGGAAAAGCTACAATGAAGGAATAAGAAGTTTTACTGAAAGAAAATCGCAGTCACTCTGGGCAATGTCTGCCTGTCATCGTTGACACAGTAGCTATTCAGCTGTACGTATATTGCTGTCTGCTTTGCAGAGGACAGATCATTAATTACAAGGCATGGCAAACTGCAGTATACTTAGGGCTCATGGGTGATGACAGGCTGACATCACCCAGAATGACTGCAAAAGCAGTGTGGTGCCCAGCCCTACATACGGCTTTTAAAACTGATAAGAACTGTTACCCAAAATGTCAACCTCCAAGAGAGCAGTTAATGTGTACATGGAAACCTAATAGTCTTCTCTCTCTTTGTCTGTCTCTCACACACATTTAGCATTTGGTTAATTTAATTTCTGATATTAAATTAAATGCCGTTTTCAAATCTCAAGTGCTGTGGGGATTTCCCATGTCAGCAGGATGCAAGGCAATCCTGTGCACTTCTGCCTTGGGGAAGCCCTGGAGCATACATAGTGTGAATACAGTAACAGCTGTGGGTCTAGCTGAGATTGCCAGACTGCTGAGAACCTGGTGATCAACAATTTCTGGGAAGATTGAGGACCTGTTTTGGGCTGAGGGGACACTATTGTGGATCAGGGAGATGAGAGGGCCAACCTAGGAAAATGGTGTATGTTAGTGGGGCAACACTGAGCAATGGATGTTGCTGAGCAATGGATGCAGCTGTTCTTAGCATGGTGGGATAATCTACTGATTGTAGTTGGGAGAGTAGACTGCAGAGCCGGGGCAAGAAGGGGTCACCCGGGGCATGGCCCAACCACTTTTTGACCTGCCACAGCCCAAGTCAGGGCACGCAATCCAGTGGCACCAGGGCCGGGAAGGGAGCAAGATGTCATGGGGGAAGGGCCCTGCCTGCATGCTGCGGTGAGAGCCAATGGGCCGGAGCAGGGAGCAGGTCAGCCCTAAGGGACAGGAACTGCTGTGGGATAAGTGCAGTGCTGGCTCACTCTCCAACCCCTCCACCTTTGGGCAGGACCTGGCCTCCCGTGAGTCACACCACAGTCCCCCAACTTTAAATTTTGTCCCGCAGCCCCTGAGTTGGAGGGAAAGAGAAAAAGTGATTGTGGATCATATTGGGCTAGACAGATGGATTGGGTGAGGGAGGGAGAATCTGATTGGGTGTAGACAGTTGTAGTAAGTATCCAGACTTTGGGTTTTATCCCTAAATCAATGCTGAAATGTTTGAGATTTCTCCACCACTGCTTATTAATACATGAGAATATCTTTATACTCTCATAGCTGGAGTGTCCATGAATGCTGCAGATCCAATGTACTACCCATAATACTGAAAATTTGCCCCTTTAGCTTGTAATGACCATCTGTAGATCTAATACTTTCGTTTGGAGATGGAAGTGGCATACAAAATTATACTGTTCAGTGAAACAAAGGTTTTCCTCTGCTGTTCTTATGGAAATACAAACTGATGATATCACTTCATAACTGGGGTGGAGGGAGGGAGAGGGGGATGAATCACCTCTTTGCTGTTCATGAATCACCTCTAACTACTGTAGAGGGCTTAGTACAAATTCTAAAACCCAAAATCATCATTTCAGAAACCTGTTAACGTTGCTAAGAGACAACAATGTGATCATCTGTCACACAACTTACTAAACCCAATCATCAAGTAAACAGGCAAGTGAATAGGTAAGGACAACCTACATCTTACACTATCCACATACTAAACATGAACATAAATATTCAGAGCTCAATTCTCCTCCAGCTGCCTTGTACATTCCAATAGCACACAGCAGCCAGAAAGTTGGATAACTGGCTCCCGGAGGATTTCCATGGTGTAAAGGGAAGTCCTCAGGCGGCATAGAGCTGGTGTAATGACTCATTGAAATCCAGTACAAGGGGCATTTTTGGGGTAAGAGGGTATTGTGTGGCCAGGGCACCTTTATGCCCTAGTGATGACCAGAGCTGTACTGATCTCTTGTGGGCAGCAGGGTGTAACTTAGGGTATGTCTACACTACGCGCCGGATCGGCGGGCAGCGATTGATCCAGCGGAGGTTGAGGGCTCTCCTGTCGACTTCTGGACTCCACCGCCACGAGAGGCGCAGGTGGAGTCGATGGGGGAGGGGCAGCAGTCGACTCACCGCGGTGAAGACACACGGTAAGTCGATCTAAGTATGTCGACTTCAGCTATGTTATTCACGTAGCTGAAGTTGTGTAACTTAGATCGATCCCCCTCTCCCCCTCCCAGTGTAGACCCAGGCCCAAGAGAAACTCAAGGTTGCTTTCCACTGTCATCAGCCTTTAGCCAGCCCCAAGGTCAAGGAGCTACAAAGGAGGCTTAGAACGATCTTTGCCCATCTACTTCCTCAGCTGTGGAACCAGGCCACTACTGTTATCAACCATAAAGAAACACACATTTCATCAAACACAACAACCCTTAACTCTGATATGTGGAGTGTTTTTTAAACTATAATTTGTGTATCTTGATTTTAGTAACTAATATTTTCTTTTTAAGGCTTACAGTAAAATGTGAAATATTATTAGTTAATAGATTTATCATTGGAAAGTAGATATTTTAGAATTAAGTTTCTTATAATGACTGTTTTCTGAGAGTGATGTACAGTGTGTAACATTGTCAATATAAGATTTCAGAGATTATTGCTCCCAGAATTATTGGATAGTTTGTCACAGATAGCAGTGTCTGCTCATGGAAGACAGAGGACTGTAATAATATAATATTGCTAGTCAGACTGGGAAGTGTTGGTAGTGCTATGAGCCTTATGTGCATATGCATAACTCTTTAATACAGTGATGAATGCAGTCTGAATACCTACACAGATACATTATGGTCTCGTATAGCAAGACCAGAGTTAAGATTGCATCCAATTTTTTTAACTGTGTCTGTAACTCAGTGTTGCACCTTTTTTTAGAACCCATTTTTGTAAACATGCCATGGGGAATTTGAACCAAATTTCAGTCACTAATTAATACATGTAATGAACGATCTCCACTGTGTATTTTGTGGTGTTGGTTTTTTAGGACATTTGGGAAAACTGGAACACTGAAAACGCCTGATTTTTCTACACAGTGCACATTTGTTGCCCACTGCTGTTGCCTGAGCAGTATTACTGTGACATCAGAGATAATCAGCCACTCCGCACTCACTCCCATCACTTTATTTGCATACTGGGGGAAAGTCACTATTGCCCTGGTTGCCCTGGCAATGGCTGCCTTTGATAACTGATTTTCCCCTGACTGCCCAGAACATGATTACCAAAAAGGGTCCCAGGAGGGACTATAAGGAAAGCAGGCTGAGTTTGGCTAAGCGCCTGCTGTGCTCCTCTGGGTTTGTACTGGGTAAGTAACACCATACAGAGGGCCATTGTGTGTTACTTTCCTCAAAAGGGTTACATGAAAAATAAGATACAAAATTCCAGCTCCTTTTCATGGATATAGCTTATCTGCTTCTTACAAATTGGGGGCTCCAGCTTTCTAAATACCCACGTTTTTAAAGGTGGGTATCATAGTTGTGAGTCCCTACTCCGCTTTCTGTTACACAGTTAAAACAAAGTGTCATTTAGAAGTTGCAGTAAAACGGACGTTACATTTTTAAACAACATATTTTGTTTGAATATAGTTTCATTGCTTTCAATATATTGGTCAACATGGCACTGAGTGGTGAAATATGAAACTTCACAAAGATAACAATGGCAACAAATTACACGTTGAAGACCACAAATGTATAAGTGCTTTATTATATAAAAAGATTTTCTTTCTTTTAAAAACTAAGGAAATCCACAAACAAAAAGCTTCATTTAACATTAATTAAGCTTTCTCTCATCTATAAATTAGACAATGAAAAATTAGGAAGTACAAAGTTGTGGATTTAAAAGGATTAAAAGGTTGCATAGTCAAACACTCTCAAATTAGGAAATGACTGCATGAATATTGCCCATGCCAGTGCCCCTTGTGTGTATGAATTATGATACAGCATTGATTATATGACCCATATTATTTATTTTACAAAAGACCCCTCTTGCTCTTCCTGATATTCCCTTTTTAAGCATAAGTTTTACATTCAGTCCTTACCTGCTAATAATTCCTTTGGTCCAAGGTCAGCCTCCCATCGTAAACTCTGCAAGTCTACAAACTGATCTTTTTTCTCACTTAGTTTAACCTGATACACTACAGCTCAGATTCTGTACATGCACTCAAGCTTCAAATCAGGTTGATGTTAAGGGAACGAATGCCTGTGAGAATTTACTGTTTGGAACTGTCTGCCTTTATTTTGTAATTACTGTAGGGTTATTTGGTACCCAACATCCCAATTGCAAATGAGTGACTGTGGAAATGTGTTGAGTTGATTGTTTCTTTTTCACTTGCAAATGCTCTGAGAATTTTAATAGCAATGTTGCATTATGTTGGTGCTGTACTCAGAAACATAACTGAAATTGACTAAATAACCCCCAGACCAGGCTGCTAGTAAGCTTGCTGTGTTTTTTTTTCCCCTTTGCCTTTTCTGTACTTTAATCCATCTCTAAGGTTCTCTAATGTGCAGGTAGTTATGGTTTCTGAATATCTACACTATTTTTCAGGTGTCCATTAAAGCTGCAAGAACCAGTGTGTGACCCCCCCCCACCCCCAAAAAACACTCACTCTCGCTCTCTGTCTGCCTCAACTCCTGCAATTCTGGGGGAGAAATCTGCTACTTAATGTCCCTTCTCCCCCCCTCCCCCCGCTGTCAGTGCTTTAATCTCCATCCAATCATCTCTTTCTGTTATTAACACAAAAAAGCCCCATACTCTGAAAAAATTACAGTCTAGATAAGGCAAGAATAACAAACACAAGACAAAATATCCAGTAATGGCTAAGGAGTTGGGGGTCTGGTAGTTACTAATTATGAGCAAAAGGCAAGGAGAGGTTGCCCGAAGAGATTAGAGGAGGAGAGAGAGGATGCTTGGCCAATAAGATCAGGACCTGATTCAGTTTTACATCCATATAGCTTCATTGACAGAGATGTTATCCCAGTTTTACAGTGATGTGAGAGCTGAATCAGGTCCAGGAATAGTGTTCTGGGCATTGAGAGCAGCATGATATATATATATATATATATGGCACATAGCTGATGATGGGAAACAGAGACAAAAGGAGCAGCTGGTAAAAGGGAAGAGCAGAGGGAGCTGGAGTGTGAGTAGGGGGAAATGAAAGCAAAGATGTAGGTAAGAGCAGGATTATGTATGGCAGGGATCGGCAACCTTTGGCCCGCGGCCCGCCAGAGTAAGCCTCCTGGCGGGCTGGTTTGTTTACCTGCCGCGTCCACAGGTTCGGCCGATCGCAGCTCCCACTGGCTGCGGTTCGCCGCTCCGGGCCAATGGGGGCGGCGGGAAGCGGCGCGGGCCGAAGGATGTGCTGGCCGCCGCTTCCCGCAGCCCCCATTGGCCTGGGACGGCGAACCACAGCCAGTGGGAGCCGCGATCGGCTGAACCTGCGGACGTGGCAGATAAATAAACTGGACCAGACCACCAGGGTGCTTATCCTGGCAGGCCGCGTGCCAAAGGTTGCCAATCCCTGATGTATGGTCTTGTAGATGACTGATCCAAAGCCTACTGAAGTCAGTGGAACTTTTTCCATTGACACAGTGGGCTCTGTATCAGGCTGTAAGAGTTTGAATTTGATGCTATAGAGAATAGGAGCTACAATATGTCTGTGCTACAATTGGGCCCATATACTAAATAGTTGCCTTGTCTCAGGGTCCTGAAGTTCCAACATCCATGGGTCATCAGTGTTCTGAGGGAGCTAACTGATCACATGAGAGCAATTGTTGGCAATGTTAGTGTTAGCCAGAGCTCACGACACTGGACAACTGCCAGTCTTGCACAGTTTTAATGGGAGGCAAGCAAGGGAGCAAGATTTTCCCTGAAGTCAGCTGGTGCACTCAATAAATATTCAGTCCTTCTGATAGAGTTTATCCCCGTCCTAACCTTTCACCAATGGCAGCATAAGGTTAATTTTGATGGCTCCCAGTGGACCTGCCCAGAGTTTGCTATGGGTGGGTCGAGATCACAGCTTTTTCCCCAGCCAAGCAGTAAGAATGTGTATAGCGAGCTCTGCTTGACAACATTTAAGCAGTCCTGACGGCAGACAGAGATTACTCAGCTGCTTGCTGCTCTGCTGGAGAAATTTGAGGAGTGCCTTGCACATATGGGGGAAAAGAGACACACTGGAAATTCACTAATCAAATAGCACTGCTTAGAAAACTCCAGGGTGATGCTTTAAAACAATTAATTTACAAATCCAAACCTAGAACTGGCAGCAGCAGTAACAATAACTCCTTTCCTTCTCCTAGCCATGGCGGCGTCCCAAAATCAGACAGAAATTAGAACATGGCCTTACAATCACTCTAACAGCTACTGGTTAAAAAGAGATTCACAGCTCCAGAAATTAATTAGAATTAGCTGCTGAGGAATAAAAAGTGTGTAGGAAGAAGCCACTTTCCAATATAATTGTTTGGGAGCATTTTGAGGATCAGTCTTTCAACCCTGAAAGATTCAAAAACACATAGTTCATTAGCTGATAAAAACATCAAAACTAAAATACTCAAGTGATGTTCCAACATAGGAACTCACTATGGCCTGGATTCAGGAAAGCATCGCTAGTCAGGAAAACAACTGAGCATGTGTTTAAGAAATTCCTGATTAGGGTTAGATTTAAGCACGTGATTAATTTCTTTCCTGAATTAGGGCCTAAGACAGATCTCTGTTAAATACAGCTACTCCATATGTGATAGGAGAGATGGCTGGCTGGACCAACTGCCTCAGAGGGATTTGGACTTAGCAGTTACTAGTCTCATAATGTGGTAGGCGTTTTGTCTGAGTGAGCACAACTGCAGGAGTGGGCTCTGTGTTTGGCTCACCAAACCAGTTCTAAGGGACTGATTGGCCTCATCATTCTTAACGTTTGTTTACATGACAGTAGCACCTGGAGGCCCCAGCTGAGATCAGGACCCCATTGTGTAGGCACTGCACAAACACAGAGTCAGAGTTCTTTCTCCGAAGAGCTTCCAATCTAAACAGACAAGATAGAGGGACAATAGGTGGCAGAAAGGAACTATCATCCACAGTTTAGAGATGAGGCATAGAGAGATTTGGTCACTTGCCTAAGATTGAGAAGGGAATCTGAAGGAGTGCTGGGAACTTAACCCAGATCTTAGAATCCCAGATCAGTGACTTACCAATGAGACCATCTTTCCTGTTCACTCAGAACTACTGAGCACCCATAATAAAGTCACCAGGAGCTTCAGGTGCTCATTATTTGTAGCCCCAACTGGTTTTTGGGTTGTGTGCATTTCTGCTTTAGGAATCGGGGTAGCTGTGATTTGTTAGCTATGTTACTACTCAGGTAAAGATCTAATTATTTTTTCCCCAGATCTTTCAGAAATTCAAGATGATGATGATGATGATGATGATGATTTTAATTTCTTGAGTTTCAGAAGTCAGCCACGGACACAGGAAGAAAGGAAAGAACTTCAGCGGGAGTTTACCTGAGTGAGGAATCAAGCCTGGACTCTCTGCATGCAGTTTCTGTACTAGTTTAATGAAGTATGGGAATTGATAGAATGTGTTAGAAACTTCAGACATCTTACTTCTTCTGCCTGCCCCATCCAGGTCTCGTCCCACCTTTTCCAAGTCATTATCCAAGAAGTATCAGAGAAAGCCCAAGCATCCCTTTTGCTCCCACTTTTTGCTTTGGGAGGAGGGGTGGGGGAGGAAGGAAAACAGCAACACTGCACAAGATTGACACATTCCCCTTGGATGAGTCTGAACTAATTTATCCATTGACTCTGTGATCAGTTAGAAATCAACAGCTCCATGATATGGTGTGAAACTGATGATCACTTTTCTATTCTTCGCACTACTGGAAAATTTGATTTGGGCAACCTCGCATTACAGAGACGCATGCTCTCCCTGGGGCTGAGTGGAATACTAGGCAGTCATGATAGTACCAACCATCATCTCCAGAGACCTTTAATCCCTGACAAATCTTTTCTTCTTGAAAGTAACTGTGGGTGGTCTCCCTTTTTTCTAATTTCAGTAAATTTGGTACATCACTTTCTAGTTATGCAGCTGATGCTCATGTTTGTATGAATAGCTATTAAAAAAAAGGAAAGATCAGATGTTTGTTGTTTCATTTCCAGCATAAATCAAACTTTGTATTCACATTTCAATTCTAGTTTAGCCCCAGGAATAGCTTTAGTATTGCTAAGTGTCTGGAGACTATTGACTACAGAGACATGTTTTTAAGCAGGCTATAATAGTTTCTACAGCTGTTAACAGTTCATAGAAGAATGGCAGCATTATTCATCAGTGTTTAAAATGTGCATGACTTGCATTGCACAGAAGTCAGTTTGGAGAATGTCAGAATTTTTTTCTGAAACTCTGCCAGGAAAGTCTTCAATAACTAGAGAAATTCTTTTCACTGGTGAAATCAACATGCAGCACATTGTGTTATAATTGCTTAGAACTCACCATGAAAGTTGTCTTTGTATGTGTGGATGTACAGCTAGTACTGTTTTGTTTTTATTTATTCTGCATTCTTTATTTTAATGTTCTTTCCTTTTTTCCAGACCAGAAAGATTGTTATTGAGCTCTTCACAGAGCTGAAATAATGCTGTGTGTTAAAAAATGTTAACAATTTGAAGAAGTTATAAAAATTTATAAGTTGGCTGAGTACTTAGGAAATTTCTGCATATTTTAATATAAATAGGTAATGCAAATGTTTGTTCTTTGCATTTAGAGGTGGGTCTCGGTTTTCTAAAAGGTTTCATATTTAAATTTGATTCTTTGGATTATATTAAACTCAAACCAGTATTTTTTCATGTTGCATAACTGAAAAACATGTAATCACAAAAGATACAGTGCTTACATAGTTAATAGTGAATGCAATACAGTCACAAAGTTTAACATTAAAATGTAGCCTGTGAATAGTATCAGTGTTTGAACAATTTCATTAACAAATTTAGCACCTAAATCAATACCCACTGAAGTCAATGGAAGTCTTTTCATTGACTTCACTGGATTTTGGGTTGGGCTCACAGAGAATAAGGCAAGCTGTATTGCAACTTTGGACGTTTATTATAAAATATTTTTCTCTTTTATTTCAATATTAAATGCCAACGTCTGTTGTCAAATACACCGATGTAAACCCAGAATAACTCACTGAAGTCAGGGGAGTTACTCCAGTTTTATTTGGGTGTAACTGTGCCCCCAAAGTTTATTAATAATTTAAATCACAAAATAAAACAAAAGCAAAAATCTTTAAAAGAACAGAAGGAAGAGAATGGAGAGAGGAGAAAGGCAGTAATAAAGGGAAGAAGTGTGTAATTAAATAGAATGTGAGAATGCAGGCAGGGATCTAAATGATTATTGACAGACTCAATAAATAATAACTGTCTGAAATTTTAAAATGTGTTTCTTACCATGAACATACTATGTTGTGTTTGAAACAAAATTACAAGCGTGCATCTGGAACTTGGACTGAAAAGTTATGTTTGTGACACTGGCAGTCTGAGTGCCCAAGTAAGCCTTAAAATCAGTTCCCAAGCTGCTTTAGAAGGAAAGGTTTAACTTTTGGGATATGAAAGTTCTTTGTATGTCTGTTAAACTTAAAGTAGGTGATGATAGGTTTGCTGGGGTCCCACACTGCTCACGTCATAAATGTCTCTTTGGCAGGATTGGGAACTGACAGCAGGAGGCTCAGAACAGACTTTTTCATCTCAGATATACAATTTTCAGCCTGTAAAATGCTTCTCCCTAGACAAGGTTTCAGTCTCTAGTGCTGAGTAAGATGGGTTCAGTAAGCTTTCTTTTAAGAGAGCAAACATCTGGGACTCTAAGAAACCTGGGTAGGAAGTGGTTAGAATGCAGGAATTCACCTAGATTGTCTTACTCAGTCCTACTAAGGATGCAAGCAGCACTTAGGGTATGTCTACACTTATGCTGCTACAGCAGCACAGCTGCCCCATTGTAGCCCTTCAGTCTTGACCTACCGCTGCCTACCCTGGGGTTAGGTCGGGTTAACTACACTGCTCCTGGGTGTGGATTTTTCACTCCCTGAGCAACATAGTCAAGCCGACTTAATTTTCTAGTGTAGACCAGGCCTTAGAATTGAGAGAAGTGGAAACCACAAGGAATACCATGGGCAAAGAGGTCATAAGGAGAAGTGGTGCAGAGAAAGCATCACATTGACTTTGGCTGAAGGAGAATAACTAATGTTGTTGCTGCAAGGCTGTGTAAAGGAATTTTTTTATTTTAAAGAAGAATTTCTGATTTGTAACCAGACATTGTCCCTTTAATTTACAAATCAGATAAAGCAGCAGCGAATGTTAATACTGAGCTGGTGATAGCTTTTAGGGGAGGGATAGCTCAGTGGTTTGAGCATTGGCCTGCTAAACCCAGGGTTATGAGTTCAATCCTTGAGGGGGCCACTTAGAGATCTGGGGCAAAATCAGTACTTGGTCCTGCTAGTGAAGGCAGGGGGCTGGGCTCGATGACCTTTCAAGGTCCCTTCCAGTTCTAGGAGATAGGATATCTCCATTAATTTATTTATATTGGCTGCCTCCTATCTAGCAGCAAAGGCAGGTTTAGGGTGAGGTTTTGAGAAGTGGCAGCGGAACAAACAGCTGTTGGGAGCTAACTGGTCTGCAGATAGTTGAAGTAAGACTTACAAGAAGTGGAGATAGGTTATGCAGAGCTGACAATATAGTAATTTTGTTTTTCTCGTATGGTTGGTCAGGGATTTTTTAGTAGCTTTTGTCAGCGCCACCTTGCTTAGCCAGAGTACTAAAGAGGGAGGTAGCAAGGACTGATGTAGAATGTTGGGCGGAGGAAGCTTCATAGGGACAATTAAGGGATGGTTTTGTCTTATAGAATATGTGACATAGGTTAGCTTAACAGGGAACATAAAGGAGATGTGGTTTTTATACTTTTTTGAATGAAGGACACAATGACAGTCAAGCTAGTTAAAGACATGCAGTGTCTGCATCCTCCTAAAGATTAAAACTCCTACGAAATGTTGGTTCCTGGCTAAAGGTAAATGTAACTAAACATTTAAGGCCCGATACTGTCCTGATATGCAGCCCAGGCAATCCCATTGAAGCTGATGGCCCAAAGGCTCAGAGTTATTGAGAAGCACACAAGACAAACCTGTGTGATTTTCTAGCCTTTTCTTTAGGGATCAGACAATACTGGAACATATTACAGTACTTTAAAGGGCCTGCTCAGTTCGTACTGCTCAGTGTTAAGATAGAACACTATTGCCATTTGTCAGTTAACTCAATAGATAACTGATTATGGTTTTGAAAGAATATCGTTTCCATAATAAATGAGGCCTTTAAAGTTCATGTTTATAAAGCTGAACTCAATTCAGATATATGATTTATGAAGAAATTCTGTTGCTCATTCAGAGCTTTGTGAGTAGTCTTCACTGTAACACCCATCTTAGGAGTCAAACATGTTGAGTTTTATGGAGTCCAAGGCCAGAAAGAACCATTGTGGTCATCTAGTCTGACCTTCTGCATAACACAGGCCAAAATTTCCCCCCAAAATAATTCCTGGAGCTTATTTTTTAGAAAAACATCCAATTGTGATTTAAAAATTGTCAGTGATGAAGAATCCACCACCTCGCTTGGTAAGTTGTTCCAATGGTTAATTACTTTCACTGTTAAAAGTCTATGCCTTATTTCCAGTCTGAATTTGTCTAGATTCATCTTCCAGCCGTTGGAGCATGTTATATCTTTCTCTGCTAGATTGAAGCGCTCATTATTAAATATTTGTTCTCCATGTAGGTATGTATAGACTGTGATTTATAGACTCTTAATCTTCTCTTTGTTAAGATAAATAGATTGAACTCCTAGGTTCAATCTCTATAAAGGCAAGTATTCTGATCCTTTAATCATTCTCATGCTCTTCTCTGAACTCTCTCCAATTTATCAATATCCTTCTTGAATAGTGGGCACCAGAACTGGACACAATATTTCAGCAGCAGATGCACCGGTGCCAAATACAGAGATAAAATAACCTCTCTGCTCCTACTTGAGATTCCTGTTTATGCATTCAAGGATGACATTAGCCCTTTTGGTCACAGTGTCGGACTGGGAGCTTATGCTCGGCTGATTATATCATGACCCCCAAATCTTTTTCAGAGTCATTACTTCCCAGCATCCCCATTGTGTAAGTATGACTTATATTCTGGGTTCCTATATGTACACATGTACATTGATGTATTAAAATGCATATTGTTTGCTTGCACCCGCTTACCAGGTGATCCAGGTCGCCCTGTACCAGGTTGTTCTGTCCTCTTTTTTTATGTATCACTCCCCTGATCTTTGTGTCATCTGCAAACTTTATCAGTGATGATTTCCAGGACATTGATAAAAATGTCAAATGATGTAGGGCAAAGAACTGTTTCCTGCGGGATACCATTAGAAACACACTCATTCAATGATGAATCCCTGTTTACAGTTACATTTTGAGACCTATTAGTTAGCCAGCTTTTAATCCATTTAATATGTGCTATGTTAATTGTATAGCTTGCAAGTTTTTTAATCAAAATGTCATGCGGGTACAAAGTCAAATGCCTGTCAGAAATCTAAGTATACTGCATCAACACTTTTACCTTTATCAACCAAACTTACAATCTCATGAAAAAAAGTTAGTATGACAGAATCTATTTTCCATTAACCCATGTTGATTGGTGGTAATTATATTACTTCTTTAATTCTTTATTAATCAAAACCCTTATCAGCTGCTCCATTATCTTGCTGAGTATTGATGTCAGACTGGGAGGCCTGTAATTACCCGGGTCATCTCGTTTACTCTTTTGAAATATTGGCACAACATTAGCTTTCTTCCAGTCTTCTGGAACTTCCCTTGTGTTCCAAGACTTATTGAAAATCAACATTAACAGGCGAGTGAACTCCTCAGCCAGCTATTCTAAAATTCTTGGATGCAAGTTATCCGGACTTCTGCTGTTTAACATTCTCCTGAGATACGAGTGGAATGGAAAGAGTGTTGTCCTATGATATGACATCATCCGTTTCCCCCCCAAATACGGAACAGAAATATTTATTGAACACTAACAATTTGTGGTCTATAATAGGTAATTACAATGGAGCTGGGAGAATCTACAGTCCTTATATGGCCCCATCACCATAGTGTCTGGCTAATTTATTCTTTAATCTCAGAATGCCCCTGTGAGGTAGGGAAATTCCATTTTACAGATAGGAAACTGAGGCATAGAGAGATTAAATGACTTGCCTAAGGTCACACAGGAAATGTATGGCAGAGCAGGGAACTGAACCTGGGTGTCCTGAGTCCCATGCTAGCACTCTAATCATGGGACCATCCTGCCTTTCCTCCTGTAGTTTACAGTGTATCTGCAAAAGAGTTACAACTGAGTGCCTTAATAAGGAGTGTATCTTCAAGCATTAGTATGAACCGTAGCAGACATAGAGATCAGCTGAGTGCAAGAGTCAGCAGAAAATCTTCCTATGATAGTTGACAGTAATATATCAAATAATTGGTGTATATATATAATGATTGATTCAGTAAAAAAAGGGATTACATTCCTAGAATATTTTTTGCTTGGGTGTGTGTGCCGTAGTTTGAAAATCACCATGGCAAAAAATTATGCAGAACCAGATCTTGTCAATAGCAGTTATTACCTTTCCTACAAGCCACGAGCATACAAAAGAGTTTGGCTTCTGAAGCTTGCTACAGTGCATAAGCAGAATACAAATGTATTTTACTAAATTTCATTACCATTTGTTCAGATAAATCTTAACAATCATATCAAAGAAATTCCCAGCCTCTTTTGAAATGATTGTGTGCCACTGCAGGATGATCTGCTTGTTGTACTTGTTTATACAAGAACAGTGGGCCATATTCTCAGCTGGTATAGCTCCCCTGAAGTAATCACATAGCAAAAAGCAACTCGGAGACTATTGAAGGAAGCTCTTGATGGAAACTGGGCATGTTGAATAAATAACGTACATGGTCTGGAGGGGGTAAGAGAAGCTGCAGGTTTGTGAAGGGAGGTGCCAGCATCGTTGCTCCTCAACACATTGACTCATTGACTAGAACTTCAGAAGATCTCTAATTACACCCTCCAGAAGGAAAATGCCATGATGAAAGTGAAAAAGACTAGATGTGCTTTGAGATAGATCAGGAGAAAAAAGTTGATGCACAAAATTAATACATAGATATTGCCCATGTTTCATGTGCTGGGGAATTTACCAGCAAAAGTCAAAACCAAATTAGTGGTATATGCTTTTTATTTTAGACACCAGATAGTTCTGGGCTCTCCATCTGTAGACATGGTGGTTTTACCCCATGATGACTCAGCCAGTGTGGACCATATCCAAGCTTGTTTTCTGGTTTTGTTTTTTATTTATTTAAAAATGTTCATAGGCCTTCTTGATGCGTAGAAGCTTAAGGAATATAATTGTGCTGTTTTTACTGGTTAGTTGTCTCAAAGAACAATATTCCATGTTTCTTAAATTCCCTCACATTCTCATTTCTGGGAATGTCACAGATTTCCACACCTGAGCCATTCTTTTTAGGCGACAAATCTAAGGAACTTTCAGATTGAGTTGTCAGTAGAGGAGGTTTTGGAACAAACTGATAAATTAAACAGTAGTAAGTCACCAGGACCAGATGATATTCACCCAAGAGTTCTGAAGGAACTCAAATATGAAATTGCAGAACTACTACTGTGGTATGTAACCTATTGTTTAAATCAGCCTCTGTATCAGATGACTGGTGAATAGCTATTGTGATGCTGATTTAAAAAAAAAAAAAACCTCCAGAGGTGATCCTGACAATTACAAGCCTGGAAGCCTAATAGGCAAATTGGTTGAAACTATAGTAAAGAAAAAAATGATCAGACACATAGGTGAACACGAGATGTTGGAGAAGAGTCAACATGGCTTTTGTAAAGGGAAATCATGCTTCACCAATCTATTAGATAAGTTCATGGAGGATAGGTCCATCAATGGTCAGGGATGCAACCCCATGCTCCGGATATCCCTAAACTTCTGATTGCTAGAAGCTGGGACTGGAAGACAGCTGGTGGATCACTCATTAAATTGCCCTGATCTGTTCACTCCCTCTGAAGAACCTGGCACCAGTCACTATTGGAAGACAGGATACTGGGCTACATGGGCCATTGGTCTGACACAGTATGGCCATTCTTCTTTTCTTAAAGAATGAAATAAAGCTATTAGAGGAATCTTGGACAAATTACAGATTTTTGATTGAAGCTAAGGAAGAATGTTTGCATGCTTTCAGACTGTAGTTGTATATTTATGTGGAATTTCCTTTGAGGTTTAATGAGTAGTCTGATTTCTATTTGAGAAATATGTCCTGTCTGAAATGTTCTGTGGGACAACAAACCTGTGACTGCATAAGTAGCTTGTTTAGATTTCTTTTGGTAACTGACTAGAGATAAATAGATTGGTTATGATTTCAGAGGAAGACATTTTTTGTCTTTTGTCATTTGCCTTGCTGCGCTTTTTATTTGGAGCTTGACTTCTTCAGGATGGGCTCTCTAGGGACCATGCTGACAATTATTCCTTTCATAGCTGAGCCATGTGTTGAATCATCTCTATTGGAGATTCAGTCCTTCTGTGAAAATGGTTATAAGGATATTGACTTTTTAGTCAACTTTTTGTTTATTCCTGGCTTGCTGGTCATCAAAAAGTAATTCTGTGTATCACTTGGTTACCCAGAACTGGATGTTCTTTTGGTAGATTGGGGCACTGTAGTTGGCTTAACAATTTGTAATGCCCCAGTGTTTGGTGGGGTTTGTTTGTTGTTTCATTGTTACAGAAATGCAATAAGAATCTGAATAAGTCTTGATAAGAAATCAAAAAGTCCAGAAACCCACACAAGAACTACAGTATTGAAGACAAGAAGAGTTCAAATTACGTCTGTTCCAGCCTTGGCTAAGTCCCCCTTGTGGATGGTCGCCAGCTTGCTGTATTGGACCCAACCTTTGGATCCTACATACTTGCAAGCCCACTGGATCTGAGCAGCTTCCAGACACTGTCTCTGAGTCTGGCCGCTTAGGTACACTCCTGGGGTGCACTCTCCTTGTCTGGCAACCCATCCTTTCTATGGGGTATCCTGGGCTCTAGCTGCCTAGGGCCCAAGACCAGTGCTGATCTCCCAAGTCTCCCCCCATAGCTTATGCACACTACTCAAGAGCTACTCTCATGCGCACCCCTGTGTTGTATAGTTTAACTCTTCAGAGACATGTAGCAGATAAAGTAAGGAACGCACACACACACACACTCTTACACTTTATTCTTAGACAATAGAGGAGATATGCAGATCTATATAAAACCAACAAACACCTATTTGGTCTCCTCTTGAGCCTATGCTCACCTCTTCTGTGAGTCCTTAGGCCCAATTCGTGTGTGAAGTGGGTAGGCCCTTCCATCTCTCTTCTTCCTGCAGTTCTGCTGCTTCCTGGCAATGTTCAGCCAGTGAGAAAGCGAGACTCTGGAGCAGACCCTGGTTTCACACCCCTCTGTCAAGTGACTTGCTAACCGACTTCAAAGCTCTTGTCAAATGGCTAAAGTCCCAGTCCCCTGGAGGCAAACTGGTAGAACCAGCCTCCTTTCGCCTGATCCCTCTTTTTAGCAAACCCATTGTTCTCATAGGGGAGTCATTGAAAGATGATGGTCCCTTTGACGGAGCTGTTTCAGATTCACAGACATGGTCTGTTCCTGCCATAATATGGAACTTCTAATCCACACTGAAAGCTGCAAACATAAATGCTATTCATAAAGCAAAAAAGAAATTGTCAGTTTACATAGACATATTCCCCAAACTGTCACAACATCTCAGTAAACTAAATACTGTGCATTATATTGGATTTGAGAGTTTACATAGCAGGAGAAATTACATTTACACCCACTTTAAATTTCCATTTGCACTGTCTGAATGGTGAAAAGGCGTTTTGCTGTAAATGAGAATCAGGCCCTAGTTTTTCAGCTTAATCCAGATTCCTGTAAAATGTACGCACTTCACTCTCATTCTCTTGTCCCAACTTGACTATTTATAAAACATTGGCATCTATTTAGTTTCTCTGAAAAATCCACTTAATAGTGGCATATGATTCTCACTACTGTGCCAGATTACATGGGATTGGCTTACTTTTTACAAGCAGCTCCTAAGGGACTTTTCAGTTATCTCAGACTAAACAAACAATAATCAATTGTTTATTTTCTCCAAAACCTACATCCTTAGCAAATTGCTTCCTCAGAATTCTACAAGATTTCTTCCTTCATATATAGCCTCTCTGTCCTTGCTGATAGGGTGAGACGAAAAGAAAAGAGTAATTATTTGAGCTGAGTGAATAATTCACATTACATGAATAATTTATCCATTGAATCTAGGCTCTCTTTCTGCTTGTAGAATATCTGTGAACAGATCACAATTTCCCAACATTTACTTACTCAAAAGTAATCAAAAAAAGTAATTTTTTTAAAATTCTGTGGATTGATTGATTGTGAACTATTTTCTGCAAGCAATCAGTACCCACACTATTTGGTTAGTTTTGAATGGTCATATAAGTAATATGGTATTGTTTCTGTTTCCTGATTGTATGAAAGCGCAGTCACTTCCAGAACAAATACTCATGAGCAAATCTACAGTTTCCTGAAAACTCAAATGTGTAACTTTGAAATTTGCTTTCTGCAAACATTCATGCTGCTTCATCTCAATTGCACAAATGTTTGTAGATAGTGTAAATGAAAAGGGAACAAAGATGGGGAAAGCTAATTCATTCAAAATGTAATGTAGAAAATTGTTTACAGTTTTTTTGCTTAGCTTTTAAAGTTACTGAGAATCATCATGGATGGTTCTCTGAAAACATCCGCTCAATGTGCAACAGCAGTCAAATAAGCTAACGGAACTTTAAGAACCATTAGGAAAAGGATATATAATAAGACAGTAAATATCATAATACCACTACATAAATCCATGGTATGCCCACACCTTGAATACAGCATGCAGTTCTGGTTACCCCATCTCCAAAAAGATATATTAGAAATGGAAAAGGTACAGAGAAAGGCAACAAAAATAATTAAGGAACAGCTTCCATATGAGGAGTGATTAAAAAGACTGGGACTGTTCAGCTTGGAAAAGAGATAACGAAAGGGCAACATTTTAGAGGTCTATAAAATCATGACTGGTGTGGAGAAAGTGAATAAGGAAGTGTTATTTACCTCATCACATAACACAAGAATCAGGGATCACTGAAATTAATAGGCATCAGGTTTAAAACAAAAGAAAGTCCTTCTTCACACAATGTACAACCAACATGTGGAACTTCTTGCCAGAGGATGTTGTGAAGGCCAAAAGTATAACTGGGTTAAAAAAAGAATTGGATAAGTTCATGGAGGATAGGTCCATCAATGGCTATTAGCCAGGATGATCAGGGATGCAACCCCATGCTCTGGGTGTTCCTAAGCCTCTGACTGCCAGATGCTGGGACTGGACAGCTGGTGGATGGATCACATGCCCTGTTCTGTTCATTCCCTTGGAAGCATCTGGCACTGGCCACTGTCGGCAGACAGGATACTGGCCTAGATGGACCATTGGTCTGACCTAGTATGGCTGTTCTTATGTTCTTAAATACTTGGCCATGATCTATCTTCATTCTATGATCAAAACTCTCATTGATGTCAATGACAATAGTACACAAAGATAGAGGATAAAATAGCCTTATGTGGTTGATGCCAGGATCTCTGGTCTGAAATTTGAATAATTTGTTCCACCCTGTAGTTGCTAGCAAACTGTTTCCTGCCATTCACAGTTCTTTTACCTGCTGGAGCAGATAAGGACAGAGCAGAATACTGTTTGTATTTGATAGTTATTCATTGTGGCTGGTCCCCACCTGTTTGCACCCAAGGATAAACGTTTTTACACTTCTCTACTTCCCTCACTATGCCAGGTTTAAATTTCTAAGAATAACTGTGTTTCTCTTCCCACCTTGCAAAGTCAAGGATTTCTTTAAAGAGCCACTCCAGGCTGCTTTAGTTCATGATTGTTCAGGTGAGCACACATCAGTTACACATGAGCTATTCTTGTACTGACTGCCTGAAAAGAATACTACCTGTAATCAAAACATTAATGGTAAAATACTGGTCCTTATGAGTCAGAGTGGCACAAACACAGGGGAAGCAGGTGGTGGTGCTGAGGATAGTGTAGTGGGCCTCTGAGGCAGCCCACTTTACACAGAGCAAGATGGCTCAGGTGGCTGAGGGAACTCCCTCTATAGGAGGTAAGGCCCAATTTAGCAAAGCACTTAAGCATGTGCTTAACTTTAGGCACATAAGTTCCACTGAAGTAAATGGGAATTCTCATTAAAGTTAGACATGTGCATAAGTGCTTTGCTGAACTGTGAGTCCTCCTTGGTGCCGCTGCAAATAGGAATAGCATGCCCCTTCCACAGTGCAAGCTGACGATTGCAGCATACTTGCAGCATACATGCTGGAGGCTATGCACACTTGGGGGCCATGGAGGCATCTATTCACTTTAGCTGCTTCCTCCGCCTCCTACCAAAGGGCATGCTAGGCTGGTATCCCACCTACATGTACCGAGGAGCCCTTTTTGGCTGAGCACAGCAAGGTGCTATCCTCAGTTTGGTGGTGTTTCTCTGTTTGGATGTCACGCGGTAACTTTTGAACACCTCATCTGACCAATTCCAAAATTTCCAGGAATCAATGGCCAGGCCCCTCCTAATGTTGGTGAAAATTGGAAAGCTAAGAGCCAGCAGGAAGTATAGGACACACAGAGATCATTGTAACTGGTTAGCAGACCCAGCAACTTCAGCCAGGTATGGAATTGTCTATAGATCAAAGCACCAGTTGATGGCAGCCATTAACACCTTCCAGCACAACAATATCCCCCATCTGAGCTTGCCCATCTTCCTAGTAGAGTTTAACATGTGGACACACTGAATGACTTATCTTCCAGGCAGAAAGAAAAGAAATAATAATGGTGGGAGAAGCAGAGAGGAATGGAGGGGGGCCACACAGAGGCCCTGGTATTGGGGGAGAATGGGGGAACCGAGTAAGGGCGAAATGGGGGGACATAGAGAGCCCCTGGTATGGGGGAGGAATGGTGGGGGGAAGGGAGACATGGAGGACACAGAGACCCCTAGCATGTGACAGAGGAGGAAATGGGGGAACACACAGAGCCACTGGCAAGGGGTAGATATAAGAGGAATGGAGGGAATAAGGGAAACACAGAGCCTCAGCCATGAGAGGGAGAGAATGGCGAATATTGGTATGGGGGAGGGGGAAATGCGGGACACAGAGACCCTGGCATGTGTGGGAGAGGTGGTTGGGGAGTTACAGAGAGTCCCTGAAATAGAGGAAGCTGATAGGGAGCTTGAAGGAATTCAAGGAGCTCCTGGTGTGTGCAATGAACTCTGCCTATAGAAGCTATGAAGTGCCTAACCAGCCTCTACCACTCCTGCGTAGGTACCCTGTTCCTCCCACACATACATGCAGGGTTTTTCCTTAAGAGACAGTGTTAAAATAACCTTTGGCTCTACCTTTTTGAAAGCGTCCACTCATTTTGGGTGCCTCCATGGTTAGATGCCAACCAAATTCAGTCTGTATCTTAGATTGGGCGCTCAAAATGAGTGGTTGCTTCTGAAAATGTGAGTCTTAACTTCTGTTTGTATATATAGAGAGAAGTCAGAAGAACTATTCTGATTTACACTAGCTGAGGTTCTGGCACACAGTCTTAAAATAAATTTTGTTTAATCTATTGGTATGGGTGCATTTCCTTCCTTTCTAACTTCACAATAAAGTATGCACATTCACTCCCACCACTTCTGATGGGTTTTTTTCCCCTGTGAATTTTTTGTTGTGTCTTTCCTCCCATGTAATTTCCTAATAGTGAACTACTGACTGAGTGGGCTGCTTGTATTTCATCTTGTGGCTGCAGAAGGTCAATCTGCTTCTGATACAGACAAACATGCACCATTACAGTAAACTCATAGAAAGTTTCCTCTCCAGCATGAAAAGGAGAAGGAAATGAACTCTTTGCTTGGGGTTTCAGTAATTATGTTCTGGACCAGTCTCATTCTAAAAATATACAAGGTTTTGTAATATTCTCTGCAGAAAAAAAGAAGAAGAAATTCTTTCTTAATTTTTTTGTGTGTGATTAATATTTATTCATCTTTTAACAAAGTTACAATCATGTAATTAATCAATGGAAACTGACAAGAGTCACCCGAAGCTCTACATTAAAGATTACTAAAAAAAATCCAAACGTTCTCTCCCTCCCCCCACACTCCCAAATCCTAAATAAGGCAACTAGGTAGGATAGTGTATTAAGCAAGTATGTTCCTTTAGTGTAGTCAGTCTGAATTCTAATACTACTACACACATGCACTTCTCACTGGGAAAGTTCAGTTCTGTTGTTGGTCAATGCAACTTGAATGAAATGGAGATGCGCCGACTTGTACCAGGTTTGAATTTGGCTTGCTGCTTTAAATGAGGGAATTCAGCCCAAGGGGTTTAACTTCAGGAACATGAGTTTTTGTTTTATTTTTGATTTGGGTAAATGTCCAGGAAGGTTTACAGTGAGATCACGAAACTCATGTCACCTGTGACCTAAGGCAGGTTCTATTGCACTTAATTATTCTACAGTAAGTACTGTGTTAATGTAGATTAGTAATGTAGTCCCCTGGCTCTTAACAGTAAACTAGTGTATCTATGCTTGTATTTATAAAACTTCTTCTCCTTTCTTAGAACTTGGGGAGAAATGCATGTGTTTCTGAGACCAGAGTCTTGACTGGTACACAGATCTAATATCTAAAATATCCCATATGAGCCCTGCTGACTTTCATGTGTTCATCTTTTATTATTTACTGAAGTTGTTACGAATGACATAATAGAGGTCCTATTAGTATCTCTTTCTATTCATTGGAGTAATGTTGTATACAGAAATGACAATACTTTATATGACTAAGAAGCATATGAAGGATTGTATTCTCATCTGAATGTACCAAGATAGTGCTAATACTTGTTACATGTTTAATGAACTTGGTTGTAAGATGAGGAATGTTATTTAGTCTGTGACTGTTTTTTTTAACGGTTCCATTAAGTAACCATAGAATTCTATACACAGCATTAATATTGAAGTTCAGTCTAAATAGCAAACGTGGAAACTTCATGGCAGTGATACAGTTTTTAGAGGGTTGTATGGTGAGAATTGTCTGGATTGTGCCATTTAAATAATACACCTCTACCCCGATATAATGTGACCCGATATAACACGAATTTGGATATAACGCGGTAAAGCAGCGCTCCGGGGGGGGGGGGGGGGCTGTGCGCTCCGGCAGATCAAAGCAAGTTCGATATAACGCGGTTTCACCTATAACGCGGTAAGATTTTTTGGCTCCCAAGGACAGCGTTATATCGGGGTAGAGGTGTATTTTGTTATTTACTATCTGATAGGAAGCACCAAAATTGTAACCAGCCATCCCTGCATTTCAGTGGTAAGAAAATTTCCTTTCACGAACTCTGGCTTAAGAGTAAAAACCACTGTCCTTGCCCATCAATTTGCAGTTTGATTCTCTTTTATTAGATTAATGCAGGCCAACCAGACAGACACCATTACTAACTGTATAAACTATGCTGAGACACTGTGTACTTTGATATAGCAAGTTTCCTCATGTATGTAGAACTTGGTCTATAAAATGTCCATATATATTTCTGAGGAGAAGGACAAATGGAATATACTATTGCTACTGTACTTTGCTTTTGTTTAGCTGGGCTCTTCTTTATTAGCAGGGCACCAGTAAAATGCAGATTTAAGTTGCTGAAAGAGAAGGAGCTGTAAAATTATAAAGTTATGTTATAAATGACAAACTCATTTCTATTCTCTTACTGTAAAATTATCTTGAATAAAATAATGTAGATCCTGATTTTTAAAGAGGCTGAAACCTGGCTTCTGCCTAGTTATCTGATTTGTGGGACAAGGTGGCTTAAGCATGTTCTAGGGCAGTGCTTTTCAAACTTTTTTTCTGGGGACCCAGTTGAAGAAAATTGTTGATACCCGTGACCCAACGGAGCTCGGGATGAGGGGTTTGGGGTGTGGGAGGGGCTCAGGACTGGGGTAGAGGGTTGCAGTGCGGGGGTGAGGGCTGTGGGTTGGGGCCAGGGATGAGGGGTTCAGGGTGTAGGAAGGGGCTCTGAGCTGGGTCAGGGGGTTGGAGAGTGGGAGGGGGTCAGGGCTCTGGGTTGGGGGTGCAGGCTCTGCGGTGGGGCCGGGGATGAGAGGTTTGGGGTGCAGGAGGGGCTCTGGGTTTGGAGGGGGCTCAGGGCTGAGGCAGGGGGTTGGAGTGCAGGAGGGAGTTAGGGCTCTGGGCTGGGGTGCAGGCTCTGGGGTGGTGCCAGGGATGAGGGGTTTGGGGTGCAGGAGGGGCTCCGGGTTTGGGGGGGCTTAGGGCTGGGGCAGGGAGTTAGGGTGTGGGAGGAGGTCGGGGCTGGGGCAGAGGGTTGGGGTGCGGGTGTGAGGCGTTCAGAGTGTTGGAGGGGCCTCTGGGCTGGGGCAAAGGGTTGGAGTGTGGGAGGGGGTCAGGACTCTGGGCTGGGGATGCAGGCTCTGGGCTGGGGCCAGCGATCTTGAGCAATTCTCATGCTTCCCTGTTCTACAGAAAATGTAGTATTGTATTTGCTTGATTTCCTCTTTAATGCAATCAAAAAATCCCCTGTTTACTAAGTTCAGAAACAAATAAAAGACAAAAAGGAATCAACATCCACTTAATTAGTTTCACTGTCCAGGCTGTGTGGTTAAACTTTGACTTATTCTATCAATAACCAAACATATATATATATATATATATATATATATATATATATATATATATATATATATATATATATATATATATTTGCATCAAATATACTAATGTCTTTGCTTCCCTGCCCTCCTAATATTACATGTCCAGGGTACAGGATATGAAATAGCTGGGGTTCAGTATTATGGTTTGGTTCACTTTAAATGATGGGGGTATATTTTCAACAGAAATGTTCCGCTGGAAAGATGACATCAGATTCAAAGCCTTACTTCTTTGTTACATTTCCTGCTACTTAAAGGGTGTCAGGTAAAATTTGGGCCATGTTAAAAAACTAATAGAATTGTTATTAACATTGTATTTTATTCACTTCTCCTAGGGTACCTTTTGTCTTTGATTGTCATATTTTTAGGGCAGAGACTGTGTCCTCCTACTGGTGTGAGATTGTGCAGCGACTAGCTTGATGGGGCCTTTCTCCTGGCTGAAGCCTGTGCATGTTAGTGCACTACACACATAAAATTCAGTCCAAGAAGTTAAAGTTTAGCAAAGTTGTAAGCAACTGAAAACAGGATCATATAATGGGAAGTGTCAGGCAACCTTAACTATAGGTGTCTCTAATCAGCTCCACCTATTATAATAATAAATGATCAGCATATCTCACATAAGTGGCACAATTTTAAAAGTAATTGATTCCCTTTTTAATTCTGTACAGATAGTGATATTTTCCAGAACTTGGATTGCTGGAGTGAAGTTGAAGGGTAAATTCCAAACCCTGACTGTCTGATGCACTCAACTGTGACTGGAACTGAAAACCGTCACTCATGGCATATTCTGGCACAAGCCACAGTACAGCTACAAGCTTAGTCAGATCTGTGTTTCACTTTACTCAAGAAGAAACAAAATGTAAAAGGTTTGTGTTTAATCTGGTCAAAACATATTTTAAAGAGAATAGTTCGTATTCTTTCTGAAGGAGAATAATTGATGAGTCAGGCATCTGGCCATAAATTAAGGACAATATGTCTTTCATACCTCACACAGAGACAGCAGTAGTGGACAGTTTCAGTAGTTGGCTGAGGTTTATTCTCTCTCATCATTAGTGGTTACCTGCTTCACTAGTTAAGGCTAACAATGAAGTAAACCACATATCCCATAAAGGACATAAAAGGCCCTATCATCAGGGGCGGCTCTATGTTTTTTGTTGCCCCAAGCATGGCAGGCAGGCGGCTTTTGGCGGCGTGCCTGCGGGCAGTCCGCTGGTCACGCGGATTCAGTGGCATGCCTGTGGGAGGTCCGCCGGTGCCGCAGCATTGGCGTCCCCGCCGCCAAAGCTGCGGGACCAGTGGACCTCCCGCAGGCACGCCGCCGAAAGTCACCTGCCTGCCGCCCTCACAGTGACCTGCAGGCTGCCCCCCACGGCTTGCCCCTGCCTATCATGCCTCTCAGTGGGCTACTCCTGTAGAGTGGCAGGGATATTTGGATTTGCACAGTTTCTTGAGATTCTTTCACTGGGGACTGTTTGTGTCCCTAAAGGGAATTGCAGGAGGTTCCACCTCTGAAACCAGCAGCTCCCCTGAGATTGTTAGAGGCTCAAGTCATCTGCTTGGAAGTCTTGTGCCTCTGCATTGGGCTTTGGCTTCCCCCATTTGCTTCTGCTTCCTGACCATACTGCTTTTGCCAAGGACCCACATTCTACTTGCTACCCCTGGAAAATACCTCCAGGAGATGTTTTTAACCTGCAGAGGGGGAGTCCAGGTACATTAATGCTAACCGGGACTTGGTTCCACCTGCTGTTTCCCCACTTATGCAGCCCAAATCCTAGCAGAACTCCTGCCGAGGAGGGAAAATGCCATGAAGATAGGGTGACCTCCTAAGATTCAAGGAAATAAATAACTGTATGAAAAATACAGGGCTACTTTTAACTTTCAGTGGCAGCACTATATAAAGTTTTATTCAGGATACAAAATCATACTCAGTACAAATCATGAGTTTTTTGATCAAATGACTTTGGCCCCAGACTATGTCTTGTTCTGTTTGAAAAGTACTTAGCACATTTTGGGAACTCCCCACCCCCACCTCTCCAGGGGTGTGTGTGTGTGTGTGTAAAAATTATTGGTCCCCTGTTCAGGGGGGCATGGTCTACACTTATTTTGTATGTAAAACTTTTACTGACATCGGTGAGGGTTGGTCTTAATGGATCAAAGGTATGGCACATGATATTTCTAGTCCAAATTATTATTATTTACTATTTGCATTGCATGGTGTCCCTTACTGTATTGACATGCACACAGAGTGCCTCATTCTCATTGACACTAAGAGCTTGTCCATAGAACATGGTAGCTAGTGTGTGATAACTAATGTTTTAAAGGAAGATTAAGGTTCATCTCGACCAACTAACATGTTAAAACTACAGCTTGCCATATCGATGTTAGGATTTTAAAACAAGTTAGTTGTCATGCGTTAGTTATCATGTTTGTAATAAAACACCTTTTTTCTTAGTGTGGACAGGCCCCAGGGGCCCCTTCACATCACTCTAGCCTTAAAGGGGGTTAAGTGTAATGGGCACTCATGCCTAGTCTACATTCAGTTTTTGTAGCACTATAACTGCTTTGGTTAGTGGCCTGACTTTTTTGCTGAAATAGTTATACAGGCACCATTCCGAGCATGGATACGGTTATATCAGAATAAAGGTGGCTTGTGCTGGTATAGCTTACTCCCCTCCCTCACACAGGAATGGGGGGGAGGGATAGCTCAGTGGTTTGAGCATTGGCCTGCTAAACCCAGGGTTGTGAGTTCAATCCTTGAGGGGGCCACGTAGGGATCTGGGGCAAAATCAGTACTTGGTCCTGCTAGTGAAGGCAGGGGGCCGGACTCGATGACCTTTCAAGGTCCCTTCCAGTTCTAGGAGATAGGATATCTCCAATAATTTATTTTATTTATTTAAGAATAGCTCTGCCCGTATAAAGCACCTTTATACTAGTATAACTGCATCCACAATAGGTAGGTTGTACCATTTAAACTATACTAGTTATACAATAGTTAACACAATACCACGTTTGTGTGTAGACCAGCCCTCATTTTCATACCCTTTTACACTGCCAGAATGGTGTAAAGAGGCCTTAGTGTAGATGAGCATCAGTAGCAGTGTGTAAACATCGCCCTTTGAGCATGTGTGGGATGCTTTTTCTCAAGATCTTTGTCCTGTCCAGGCCAAGTTGTTTCTAATCAGAGATTTGAAAGCAGCCTCAGGAAGTTAAAGGTTGCATCTTTTGAAAAGACTGAAACTATCTTGGACTCAGCTGTAGACTGAAGGGTAGTGTTTATCAATTCACCCTTGGCTGCAATTATTATTATTACCTAATTATTATTCCGTGTGGGTCTGCTCCTTGTACTTCTATCAAAATGTTATTGTCTTTAAATTATCTGATTTATCAAAATTCAAGCACACTTTAATTAGTTTATATAGCTGTCCTTCAAATTAATAATCCGATTCCTACTCTACAGATGATCTAAGGCTAACTGCAATGCTGTATAATTGCACAAAATGCTCAGAAGACCTCTGTTTTTAAAGGGGCCTGTTTTGCATTATAATCCTTCCAAATATATGAATGCATCTGAAGCTCATTTTCAGGTGCAAAAAGTTAACATCCACTTGGCTCACTTTATATATTTCATTATAATTTAATTAGCTCCACATATTAGGAACTTTGGTCAAAGCTGTTTCTGCGGGGCACAAGCACAACCAGAGGCAAGATGGCAAATGTAAAGAAACAACATTAATCTTTGTGACAAATGGATTTTGTACCCTCCCGTTAACCTGAATGGTGATAAAATTGGTTTCAAACTTCTTTGCTATTTCTGATTTTCTTGCTATGAATAAACCCTGCCCACAGAACATGTTAGCTCTGCTGTGCGATAAGTGAGATCAAGTGATCATTATGCTCTTGGCTACATTTATTTGATCTTGACCATTCCTTTCTTCATGTTCTTCTACTGAGACGCAAGAAAATCCTTTTAAAAAATAAAAACCATGAGCCCTATTCTTCCTCCATGATGTAGAGGAGAGAAAGTGTGCAGTAATAACATAGAAATAATACCAAATTCGTGGAAGAAAGGGAGTGGAGTGACCACACACAGCCCATATTTGGGGCTCCTAAACATGTAAGATCTATCAATGGTTGAACACATACCTTTTGATTAACTCCTTCTGGTTCTGTGGGATTTTTCACAGAAGGCAACAATCTAGTCACAGGATATTTTCTTTCTTTCTTACAGTCTTAATGCTGTAGTTGGGAAATGGAATCAAAATTGTTTTCTTATTCACTCAAAATACATTTTTTGTTAAATCTAAATTCTTTCCATTGAACAGGAGGATGAGACTCTTAATGAGGGCGAGGGAGACTCCATCAGCACAGTGAACTAAGGAGTGCTATCTTGTTCTGTACCCGAAGAGTGTAGCAAGAGGCTGATGACTAGTAGAGGAAATGGGACGCTGGGTGTCTCAAAGGGGAGATACTTTTCTGTCAGATATAGGGAAACTATTTTTGGGTGTGTGTGAAATTTGGTTCTTTAAACGAATGGAACTTCTCTTTCTGGGAGAACTCAGAGGTGTAGACCCTTGGTTGGTATAAGTTGTCATAACTCCATTGATTTCATTTAGAGTCTCAGAATTGGCAGGGAACTGTTCTTCATGGGAGCAGTATTTCAGGCTGAAGGGATCTGCTCTTTGAGCCAGATTCTCACTTTCCCGCACCAGCTTCAATGAATCTGGCCAAGCATATGTGCAGGTGGGTGGAAGAGTGGCAATAGTATAGAGAATTATTTTTTGCAAGAATGTCTGCATTTCAAATTTTGGGGTGCTGCTATTTGTATGAAAATTGGGGGAGGAATGCTTCATGGAGAAGGTGACTTCAGAGGCTCAAACTGCACAGGATAGCCTCTGTTCATGGAAAAAGTAGTGGCCCTCCATTAGCATTCTCCCCTCCACTTTTGTTATCCTGCTATGTGGGTAGGGATAACAGGCTCTCAGTGGGAACTAGGCACTTAACTTACAGTTAGGTCTGGAAATCTCCCTCCTAATGAATTCAGTGGGAGTGATGGATGCTCAGCAATTAGAAAATCAGATGGTTTCTAATTAGGTGTCTAAATAGGCAGCTACAGATCCAGATTTGAAAGGTTTTCATGGTGATGTCAAGTTAAGAAAGGTAGTTTGTGGCATTTAGGGAGAAGTACAAGAAGACAGTTTTAAATAGATGGCATTTCAGATGTTTCCCACCGTTCTTACTATCACTGTCATGAATATGGGTCATATTTTAAGATCGTTTTCTTGTTGCAATCTTTCTCACTTGAAAGAAATATCATAGTTGCTCTGCCCACTGTAAGTTGTGATGGACAGTGAGATCATGCTATATTATTAAACTTTTTAGCTCTCTGAATATCATTTCCTGGTCACGCCTTTTCTTCCTCTTAATTGACCCTGTGAAGAGGGAGGATCAAGCAATCAAACAATAGAACATTAAGTCTTTCACAGAATGTACAAGAATATTAACCACCCCAGTCTTGTAACCAGAGCAAAAAATAGGAGATTGAGTTACTTCGGGTGATGGTGATTTTAGTGTGAAATGGGAAATGGTACACACCACTCATTCCTGTTACAACCTCATGAATGGATGCCCAGTAGTCTTGGTTCCTTCTCCTCAAATGCTGTAGCAGTTGACTAATGTCAGTGTGACTTGGTGCCATCCAGTTGGCTCAGCAGAGCGTTCTGCTAGTTCTCATGATTAGTTCTCACTTCCCATCATGTGCAAACCATGAAATTATCAGCAAACAAAGTATTTGCTTGAATGCAATGATTTTACATTAGGTTTCCTTCCATTATGTTCTATGAAGTAGGCATAAAGTTCCTGGATCGCTTAAGCAATATGTGTGAAGTTCATATCCGTATTTTGATCTCCCTCTGCAATATGTCATGATGACAGATTTATTTTTTTAAATTAACTATATTAAATAGTTTTTAAAAAAACTAAGATGCTTGTAGCAGATGGTTTACTGAAAACTATCAAGTTTTGTGACAACCGTTCTTTCTAAAACCCATTGTAATACTAAGATATATTTTCTATTTCTTCTGCACCCATGTTTTTGCATTCATAGCAAAAAGGAAGAACATTGAATTATTCTGTCATAATGGTCGTATGTACCAGAGCTGGTTGGGGATTTTCTGTTCCAACAAAAAAGTAAGTAAGTAAGTTTCCACAAAATCAAAATTTTCCAAAGGAAAGTTTGTCTTGCTGAATATTTTTATTATTATTATTATTATTCAGAAAATATTTAGTTTCAGGTTAGTTTGACCCAAATTGAAACATTTTGGTTTGTTGAACTGAACTGAAATATTTTGTTTTGAGTTAGTTGGATATTAAACTGCGTCTGCCTGAGCTACCACAGAAGTAGTAGTTGTGTGGGTACTTCATGCCTTTGTTCTCTCTCCAAGGAGCTAGGCTCCTTGACAGGGCTCTGTTTCCCATGATACAGTGCAGCTTCCCCTCTGAGCAACCGATGTGATGCATTATGGGAGTCACATGGCTACAGTGCATCATGGGAGATGTAGTCTGGCCAGGGAGCCCAACTCTTAGGAAGAATAGAGGCATGTGACACCTGAACTTCAATTCTCATTAGGCACGATGGCACCATAGGTGGCATGTGGGACTGACTCTAAATAAAACATACTGATTTGGTTTAATACACTGGAATGAAACATATGGATTTAGGTATGCTGAAACATTTTATTTTGACAAAAATTGTTCAAACAAAATATTCAACACATGCGAAACAAATTTTTTTTGGAACTTTTCATTTAGCTACATAGAACTTTATTCTAATAGTTTCCAGAGAGAGACAACTTGGAAGGCTAAAATGTTACACATCAGACAGATATACTCATTGTAAGTGAATATGGCAGAGTATTTGTGAAAATTATTTGCAGAAACCTGATTCTAAGAATTATGCTCATGCAACTGGGGAGTCAGAAACAGGCCATGAGATCTACATGTTTACTGAAATCAGCTCAAATTTCTGTTAGCAATGAACTGTTTGTAAATGAGTAACAGGTCATTAATTATATTTGTGGAGATTATTCAGCAAACAATTTTAAATAAATGCATTCAAGAAAATCATGTTCTGTTCATAGGCAATTGGTGAACAGAAAAAGAGGTTCATCTGATAAGTAGTTCATTACTTCTTCTTTGCCCGTCTCTAGCCCTCTGCAGGGCCGGCTTCAGCGTTTTTGCTGCCCCAAGCGGCAAAAAAAAAAAAAAAAAAAAAGCCGCGATCGACGGCACTTTGGCAGCTCTGCTGCCGCCGCTTCATTCTTCGGCGGCAATTCGGCGGCCGGTCCTTCCCTCCGAGAGGGACTGAGGGACCCACCGCCGAATTGCAGCCAAACAGCTGGACGTGCCGCTCCTCTCCGTTGGCCGCCCCAAGCACCTGCTTGCTGCGCTGGTGCCTGGAGCCGGCCCTGGCCCTCAGATACACATATGCAACTGCTACAGATTTCAGTGGGAGTTTCAGTGTGTGCTTACATGAGGAAAGAGTTTGGCCTCCTGGGCTTGATCCTGCATAGACTGCCATACCCCAAACTCCCATTAAGACAATAGAAATTTTAAATGCACAAAAAATTCAGGACTGAGCTCTGATAGGGAGGGATTTTCAAAAGCACTCTACGTTACCTAACTGTATTGACTTCAGTGGGAGCAGAGTTAGGCTAATGCTAAGTGCATTTGAAAACCCCACCTTAAGTGTATAAACCTTTATTAAAACTGTTAAATTCTCTGGATACAATGGGTCTGATCCTCAGCTAGTGTAAATTGCTATAAAAGTCAATAGAGTTGCATTGATTTATACCTGCTCTGGGGTGCTGAGAGCCATTGAACCAAACTATAAACCCTTATATGATGGAAACCACTTCAAGATGGGGTGCAGCAGCAGCCTAGTTTCAGCACCTATGCACCTATTGAGGATTTGGCTACTTTTCTTGCCTTTGGAGAGGCACAGTAGGGACCTGACAATGTTACCCTTACTCACACTGCTCAGCATTTACTCACCTGACCAATCCTATTGAAGACAGAGGCCTGAGATGAGGGGAGTCTCACAAGGACAGTTAATCTTACAAGATTTCTACCACTTGGGGTTGAAATATCACAATACCAGCTCACTAGATATCTCTGAGGGTGATCTTAAACTTAGCCCTGATTCAGACTTTAACTCAGCCCTAGCCCAAACCTAATCAGAATCATGATCCAAACACCACCTCCTCAGCCCCTCTTTAGTATAACTGTGTACTGATGGCAGATCCAGCACAGAGGGGCTGACCGAGTGCTTGATTTAGAAATTTACTGTTTTGTAAGAGATACTTGTGTGAACATCAGCGTAAGACACAGAATGCCAGTCCCCTAAATATAGTACAGTTTTGTCTGAGTCATATCATTTTTACTCTGTGGGAGGGGTGTGAAGACATCCCACAGAATGGAGAAACACCGTCTTAATGTCTGTGGTTCCATTGCCCAGTGAGATGAATTTTTTTCTAAAGTCAGAATACAGCAGAAGTAGTAAAGCTATGTTCATTGTAAGTAGATTCTAATTCTGTTGCAGCTTTCAGTGCAGGAAGTAGGCGTAGTGTTCACCACCCACTTCAAAAGCTGAAGTTAAGCCGGTTTGAAATGTATACGATGCTTAGCCAAATACTGAACTCTTTATACAAGAGGCAATATAGACATAGCTAAACATCCAATGTGAATTTGGAAGGACACTTTATTGCAGGGTAATCCCCAGGTTTATCAATGCAACTGAAACTCATTTTGAGAGTACAAAAATTTCTTCCGTTAACAGCTGCTCTTGTGTTCAATTTATCTATTTTATTGTAATATAGTTCTGCTAACGCTACATGTTTGGAACTAGTGGTCAAAAGCTATTTCTTTGAGCATGTTCACATAATATTGCACGGCTGAAATCCTGGTCCCATTGGAGACAATGGAAGTTTTGCCATTGTCTTCAGTGGGGTCAGGATTTCGGTCTAAGTTTTGAAATAATTAGAGATGGGCCCAACTGACAAAGTTTGGGTTTGGATTTGACCTTCTCTAGAGTTTGAAGGAGATATTTAGATTTGGTGTTCTAAAAAATGACGTCTTTCTAACAACTGGATTTTGTTTTTACTCATTAGCCTTACTCTTTGAATGCAATCAGTTTCAAAGCTAGTTCACATTATCTTGACATGAATGAACCTTGGCAACTACAATGGGAGATTTGAGATAAGGATTTGAGAAATGGGCTCCCAACAAACAAAATTTCCTCTTTTTTAAAACACCCTCTAAGATCTAAAATCACTTTACTTTGTCTAAGGAGAATTTAACTTGTTCTCAATAAAAATGAGGCCTGTCTCCATCTCATTACTCTTGATCGGAGTGGGCATATTCCACATCAGATAGAGCTAAAACATGCCTTTCTTGTAAAATATGCTTTTGATGTCAGCCACGGCAAAATGTGTAGGGCTGATACTACAGCCCTTACACACATGAATCATCAGTCATTTGTCTCAGTAGGCTACTCACATAAGTAAGAGCTGCAGGATCAGGCATTTTGTGTTTAGTGCAAATGAGAGATGAACTTTGCTTCTACAGATAATCCAGTAAAATCAAAAGCTTGTTAAATGTAATGGAATGCCAAATGAAACCCTGCTCTCCTCTTGGTTCTCCTTCTGGCCTTTAATTGCCAGGAAAGATTAGTCCTGTAAACACAACATTATATCCATGGCAACGTGCAAGTCAGTGTTTAACTTTGCAGCACATTAAAAGGTATATTTTTAAAAAACACTTCTACATTTTACAGCTTAGAATAGCAATTATGATTTCTAAATCAGGTATTTCCTAGCAGTTATTGACTGGCTGGGGTAAGGGCTCGACGCAAAACACATTCTTTCAACTCCTTGTCATTGCTAGGAAATTCTCATATGGATTATTTCTTAAATATAGTCAGTGTTTCCCCTAGCAATACTGATCTGACTAGAAAAATATGGCAGGATCTAAATCCAACCTAGAGGTACAGCCTGGGCCATACGCCTGTATCAGATTATAGCAAGAACTGTGCAGCCAGTGTCCATGACCCGTACGGGCTCTAGGCGCCTACACAGGATGCAGTGCTCTTCTGTTAAGTCATCCTGATGTGAGGTTCTTGAACTCTACAGGAAGGTGCAATTAATAAGTGCTGAGTCATACTAACAGATGGCTCTTGTTAGCTACCTCCAGGATATAAAGGGCAGCAGTTGGAGTATCTAGCTCTGCGTAGGTTGAACTAGGGTCTGGGACACAAGCTTACCAGGGAAAATCCTAGGAAGAGCCAAACTTGGGGAGAAAGCTTAGGCTTGTTTGTTTTCTGAGTTACCAATAAAGCCAACTCCAGAAAATGATGATTTTCAATTATATTCACTGTGTTCTGTCTAGAGCCATGTGGGCATTACATTTGCTTATGTGGTTCAAAATGGAAAGATTTGTCTGTCTAGGGATGTATACTGCGCTTATCACTGTTGTATATGAATGCTGTTCTAAATTCGGTGGCCGAGTCGGTCATAAGCATGGAAATGAGGCTGTTCTTCAGCTAGGTTTCGTTGCCCCTGTAGAGGGCTTTGAAGATCAGGACTGAAGCCTCGAAGTTGCCCCTCTTTAATGGGGCAGTGGAGTGAAGGAAGAAGTGCACTGCTGTGATGTACTTTCAGTGTTCTGTTTCACTGCCTAGACAAGTAGCTGCATTCTGAACCAATTAGAGCTCTCTAAATGTCAGTTTTTTCATTTCTAGGTACAGAGCAATGATTCAGCCTGGAGGTCAGGAGTGGATAGTGGATCACTATGACTACCTGTGAATCCAACAGGGTGAGTGGTGATGGAAGAGTATTTTTTTGCCGCCACAACTATCTATATCCTGAAGCAATGTGGAGACAGTGGACTGGCTGGACGATCTGAGGACAGATGGTCATGATAGAGGGCACTGTTATCATGGAGACAAGCCCTTTGAAGCATATCTCTATTCCTATCAGCCTGTCCCAGTTGCTCTTCCTCAAGGTGCTGATATTTGAGTTATTTGAAGAGCTGAGAAATGATACAAGACATGCTTGATGTAAAGTGTTTTGTCACCCACGTATAGCTGACATTTGAGGCCATGTCATCTTACACTCTCCCCTAGCGGCTTCATGTAGATGTTAACCAAGGTAGAAGAAAGGATGGATCCCTACAGGGTCCCATAGGAGACAGCTCTAAGAAGTAGTTGCTCATGATAGCATTCTGGATTTGGCCTAAGGAAAAGGACTGGAGCTATTTTAGTCTATCCCTTTAATCCTTGCTACATCCCTAATGTGGGATAGTAGCTTTTCAATATGAATGGTATCAGAAGTTGTGGAGAAATTCAGCGGTATGAGTGTGGATCCATACCCCTTTTCCAAGGACAACTGGAGGTCACTTATCAGCATAACCTGAAACCTGATTTGGCTAGTTCCCTCTGATACCAGCAGTGGACATAGTGACCTGGAGGGGAGGGTTTAATGTGAAGCAGAGGGACTAACACAGAAGTTGTATAATATTATTTTCCCTGTGTGAAAATGTGGAAATTCAGCTACTATGATGTCACTCCTTCTTGGCAGTGCTGTACTCCTTTACTGGATGAGGAATAGACAGGGTGAGATCCAGAAGGGGCTTGGCCTCTTTTATTTACTGGAGGATGGGTTAAGTATCTCCAGCTGCTCTTCTACTAGGCTGTTCCTTTGCTGGTGAGGGTCTAGAGCAGGGGTAGGCAACCTATGGCACACTTGCCAAAGGCGGCACGTGAGCTGATTTTCAGCGGCACTCAGACTGCCCGGGTCCTGGGGGGGGGGGCTCTGCATTTTAATTTAATTTTAAATGAAGCTTCTTAAACATTTTAAAAACCTTATTTACTTTACATACAACAATAGTTTAGTTATATAATATAGACTTATAGAAAGAGACCTTCTAAAAACGTTAAAATGTATTACTGGCACACAAAACCTTAAATTAGAGTGAAAAAATGAAGACTCGGCACACCGCTTCTGAAAGGTTGCCGACCCCTGGTCTAGAGAATATGTAACAGGGCCAGATCAGAAGAGAACCTTTGGAGCCTGATGCTGTAGTCACTATGCACACACAGCTTCCATTGACTTTGGTAGGACTTGTGCTCCTAAGTAACTCAGGCGCTTTTGAAATTTCCACCCTTTAAACTTAGTAGCTTAAAGTTAGGCACCTATTTTTTGGGGGGGGGGGGAAGACCTTATTTATGAGAAGTGACTCGAAAGATCTGTGCCAGATATCTTCTTGTGAAACTCCGTTGGGTAAACTTCCCTGTTGTGTTATGATGCCCCGATAGGTGGAGCTTCGGTATGTTATGGGGACATTCATTCCTGCACAGAGGGCCAGCACAGGCTTGTTTAATATTTAAGCTCTGAGAATGCATTGATTTTGTGCTAGCCTTTTGCAAAGCAGTGAATTTCACCCTTAGTGCTCAGGAATGCAAAATTTCTTCTTGTGACAGTTTGATTGTCTCATTAGGCCTGATTGCACAGATCTTCCCACTTTGATAGTGAAAGGTGGAGAGAGATGAGGAGGTGGCTGGTGTCGAAATGGTGTAATGACCTTCACTATAGAGAACAGTAGTAGCAGTAAATACAAAAGGGATTCTTTGCTGAGGCTTCTGGGCACACACTGATCCAGCATCTTCCTGGCTCTCTAGCTCACAGACCGATGAACACAATTTCTGTTAAACAGTATTGCCACACTGGGTCTCTTCTACAGTCTTCCCCTGAATTGTGAAGCACCCCTTTGTGGGTCCGCTAAGGCGTGCTGCCAGAAAGGGTCTAGGTGCTTGTGTGGAGGGACAGGAACTCAGAGTGGATGACCTTGGTGTCTGATGGATCTCCCATGATCTGAGAAGACCTCAGGCCCAGACCAGCAGTGTTTGGGGGCCCCTCTGTTCTAGTGGAAGAAACTCTGAGGGGAATCTCATGGGGTTTTCCTCCCTGCACCCCAAGTGCCCTCTGGTAGTTTGCTCTGTGGTGGCTGGCCCCATTGAGAGGCTGTTTATACAGTAGAGAACCTACAGTATATTATCTTGAATTTATTGGCGACTATCAATATTTAACTGTGAGTGTCAGAGGTAACATCTAGAATAACCTTTAGGCTGTTTACTCAAAACAGTAACATGTCAGCCTCCAGCTTCCTGAGAGGGGCCATCATTTGGCAGGGACTAAGAAGAGCAAGTATCTTGATACGGAAATTAATGTGGGAGTGAGCATGATTGAAAACACATAGCATTGTGTAGAAGGTAATATTAATATATCTCTAACCTTTATATTACATATATGGAAGCAATATCAATCTGCATATTTGGACAAAATGCGAGTATGCAGCGAGGTTGGGTGGGGAGGAAATGTTTTATTTGATCTAAAAAACCAAAAACAGACAAACAACGGAAAACCCTCTTGGGCAGCCCTGATGTATTTGATTGGAGTAAAATCTTCCTGAAGTGTTAGGCTCTGCAATTTGTGCTGCATGTCACTCCAAAGGTAATTTTTTTTAGCTTTGTAGTGAGGTCTTAGATTTAATCTATGACTCTCTACCTCGCTAAACACTTAGGTCAAGATTTTTAAAAAGAGGTTAGACTCCTAAATTGCTGTCTAGATTTCAAAAAACATTTCCCATTGAAGTCAGTGGGAGCTGCTCAATGCCCAGGACTTTGAAAACCAGGACACTAATTTAGGAGCATTATGTTAAGCTCTTATTAAAAAAAATAAAAAATCTTGTCCCTAAGTGATCACTATATGCGTAATCGAAGGCAGACTAATTCATGGTTTAGTTGTAGATTTGTTGGAATTTTGTAAATGTACAAGAATAAACCAAATTAGAACTCTTTAATTTCTAAATCTAACTTGTATTTACCTGTATTTACCTCCTTTCTACTTAAGAAGAATTAAGTTTTAGTTACCCTTGTTTTAGTTACCTGTCTGTACATGAAGCTCAAAATAGCACCAGTCCATTTAATGTATTTCTGGAGAATTCTTTAATTTGCTGGCACAAGGCTTCATTCCTGGAAAGTTTTAATAAAATACCTCACCTGATATGTATGTTACAAGCAAAGGAAAAAGTTTAAAATGTAGTGTTACTCCCTGCAAGATAGACCGATTTTGTGTGCTCTACCTAATAGACTGGTGCAGCTTCATTGAAAAAAATGCTTGTTGATTTTTGAAAGTATTTCGTCTATAACTTTGGAGTCATTTTGATGTCATGTACATGTGTATTGTGACGCCTTTAAAAAAAAAAAAAAAAAAAGGGAAAAAAATACATTTGTATTTAGAGCTGGTTGGAAATCATTTCTCCTTCCATGTGGAAAATTTAAAATTTTCATTAACAGACAAACAAAAACCCCTTCTAGTCAGAAATGTCGTGGTCATGTCCCATGAGAGCTGTCAATGGAGTACTTTGTGCACCTATTCTTCTCTATGGGCTGTGTTCCATGGTTGGACTACACCTATGATGCATCATGCTCTCCCCTGTCATTCATCAGGGGAATCCCTGGCTGTAGTGCATTACAGAAAATGAAATCCAGCTGTGGAGTGTAGCTAGAGAGGAAAATGGGGGTATGAGGCACCTGAATTAAAGCTCCTGTTGGGCACCACATCAGCATTTTTCATACACATTTTTTAGTTTTTTTTGTCTGAAAACATTTCGGTTTTCAGGTATTTGGTTTTTCAAAGCAAAGTCAAAATTTTCCACAGAAAACAGACACGGAGGTGGGGTGGGGGGGGAGGAGGTTTTATTGAAAGCCCAATTTTTCATAGAAAAACAGTTCAACAATTTTCAACCAGCCTGATTTGTAATCCATTGCATTTTAGTAGTTCCAAAACAGTCTTTACAGTTTATGATATGCATTTTTTTAGTTGACAAATTATTGATGTGAACTGTGTCCTATGTAGGCACAATTACTACATAAATGGCACACTCCTGAGAAGCCACTATTATGAAACCCTGATTCTTCAGCTCCAAAAACCCAGATTTCTAACTATTGAGCAAAAGGAGAACTACTTTAGCTGATGGCAGTAGCAGGCCCTTGTCCTCTCTATAGGGCCAATCACCAAAGTGCAACATCAGTCACTCACACACACATACACACACAGCTCACACACACAACCCTCTCCCCTCATGAAGAGGGGAGTAGTGTACCAAAATTGAGTCAGAGGAGTTACAACTGGTGCATGGGGGACACAATGCCACTCAAGTTTGGATTGTTGCAAAGCCACCACCCTGATATGGGGGCCCTGTGCAAATGCACCAAGTGCACCTTGGTTAATCTGGGCCTGCTCCTTGGGAGCTGTCGGTTTTGTCTGGAAAGGCCATGCACTGCTGTAGCACAATATAAACCATTTTTTATGTGGATCATTGTCCATTGGAACTAGACTAAGGGTAAAATTTTCAAAAGCAAGCCTAAATCCTATTTCAGAAGTGATTCTGGAGCCTATTTCCCATTAACTTTCCATGAGTCTTAGACTCCTAAGTCACTTAAGCACTTCTGAAAATTTTACCCTGAGACCAAATATTTGCCAACTGGTGGTAATGCTTGATCAGTCATGATTGGATTTCAATGGAATTCAATGGGATTTCTGACATGGTTAGGGTTACATGTGTGCTGCAGTGTATTGCTGGAGTGGGGCTTTTAACAGCACTCATTTTGTTCCTCAGGCTGCCCTAAAGATACGTTTTCTGTATTCTGAAATGATGTGGCAGAAAGCAAAAAAGAATCTTCTGACTCATTAGGAAATAAACACAGGCATAATTACCATCTGCCTTTCAGTCCATTCAATCTATTCTCCAGTCATGGAAAAATGTTCATGAAAAAGTTGACGTCTGGCTCTGTGATGCTTCTGAGAGAAGCTAGTTTTATAAAAAAAAAATTGCAGAAATAAAAAACAATCCTGACCCTATACGTTATGTTAGACAAAATGGATTAAATTTATGACACCCTACTCATCAAGTTCTGACCTTGATTTGACCCCATTGGCTTTTTACTGTTTGTTGTTCTCAAAAAATTTGGTGCCACTTTTCCTCGGTGGGGCACTTAATTTTGAGTGTTAGATAGAGATCAATAGTCACAGCTTGAAATTGGCATCTTTGGAGGAAAAATATGTTGTGTGGCAGTACCGTAGATTTGATAGTACTTCAGTTAAGAAAATGGTGTACTCTTTCATTATTGTTTTCCATGACAGTATCGAGTGTTATTTCATTCTCCTACTGAGATTCTGACAGTTTCTTGCACTATCTTATCTGTCAAAGAGTTTTCATTCCTATCCTTTCATGCTTGGCTTCTGGAGTGGAACTTTATTTAAGAGGTACATGAAATTAGAAAGGATGGCCCTGGCACTGGCTATGCTATCAGCCTTGGTCACTCAGAAATGAGTCACTTCAGTTCTAGAACTTCCCTGTGGTTCTCAGATCGTCTAAATTGAAATATTAGTTAATCCGCTACCCATACAATATATGATCAGTTGGCAGGGGAAATCTCTTGAGCTTTGGGTAAAACTTATAATCTTCCTCCCCCAGGTGATTCCCTATTGTTTTATTGTGATGTAATGCAGAGAGACTTCTAGTAATTCCATCATCCTTAAAAAAATGCTATTAAACTTGTTTTTGATTATGATCATTGACAGAGGGAAATATTTCTCCTCTTCTCCTTCTTCCATTACTCATACAGAGAGAAAGGCATTTATAAACATTAGGCATTTATAAACATCAGAGACCCTGGTGATAGGGGTCATTGAGTACCCAGATGGACAGAGATACAGGCCAGTGCTCATGTATTCTGCATTCACAGAATTTACTAAGAATTCTCCCCCTGCTGCAGAGTTGTGCTCCAGAGTCTGAGGCTTGGTCTACATTTAAATGTTATATTGCCATAGCTATGTCAGTCAGGGGTGTGAAAAAATACACCCACGTATTTATACTGAAACCTGCCCCCTCCCCCTCACCCACAGTGTAGACACAGCTAGGCTGATGGAAGAGTGCTTCTGTCAATGTAACTAATGTCATTTGGGAAGAAGGTTTTCCTACAATGATGGAAAAACTTCTGTCAGGGTAGGCTGCAGCTACACTAGAGGCTATGCCAGCACAGAGGTCAGAGTGTAGGTAAAGCCTATGCTTTCATTAAAAAATATTTTTCTAGCCATAATGGTTACAAAGAAAACCCTAAAAACATCAAATATAAGCCAATGCAGAGATGTTTTTTTGAGGGTATGTTTACACTATGAAGATTGTACCAGCATAGCTATGTGTAATGTAGATGTAGCCTGTACTGACAGAAGGAGTTTTTCTGATTGTTAGCTGCATTGACAGAAGTGCTCTTCCATCAACTTAGCTGCATCTGCACTGGGGGCTATGTCTGCATAACTACATTCGTCATGGGGGTAGCTAGGCCAATATAACTTTCAAGGGTAGATCAAGCCTGAGTCTGCAGGCAGCCTGAAAAAAAAAATAGCCCTGAGACATGTGAGCTGCCTCATTCATCTCAATGGGGTGTTGACTCTCTGAAATAAAAATATCATCATTATCAACTGTATCACCATTGATCATTTTAGAACATCCAGATACTGTGCTTATCACATTGTTCTAACATGCCCTTTTCACCTTTTCAAATAGCAAAAGCCCCAAATGCCCCCTACCCAACTACCAAAACCTCAAGTTTCTACCGTCATCTTCAGTTAAACGTTCTCCATACATAATCTTGCAACACAATGAAAACTCAAAAGTCAGGGACAGTAAATTCCGTTGAGTCGGATATAAAACAGATAACACAGCTGCTGCCATATGGATTGTGTTTTTCATTGTCATATTTTATGCAATCCAATCTGAACATCAATCAAATTTGAACATCAATGAAACTGCTGCAGAATTGTCAATCTGCAGCACTAGAATGCCAGAAAACCCAGAGAGTCTTGCCACAGAGTACTTGGGACCTAGGTTATGGTTTATCTACACAAATTGTTGTTCTGGTTTTGGTTATTGATATTCCCCCCCCCCATTGCTTTTCTCTTCCATGCAGATCTACAAAATGAGCAGTAATGCATGCACTCTGAGCTCCTACACTCAGGGCCGGCTCCAGGCACCAGCGAAGGAAGCAGGTGCTGGGGGCGGCCAATAGAAAGGGGCGGCACTCCGTCCGGTATTGAGGCGGCACACCTGGGTCTTCGGCGGCAATTCGGCGGCGAGTCCTTCACTACGTCTCTTCCTCTTCGACGGCACTTCGTTTCCCCCCCCCCCCCGCTGCTTGGGGCGGCAAAAAAGCTGCCTACACTCCACCTACAACCAAAAAAACAAGTTTCCTTTAAAGAAAAAAAGAAGGTAGTTTGCTTGTCAGAGAATTTGCACCAACTTTTATGAACTTTCAGAGCATTAAACTATTTAGCAAACTGAGAAAATATCATACAAGATGATCTGGCATACATGCCCCCTGCACTACTACTGTGAAGGAGACAGAAGGTGAAGGAGCTTTTTCAATAATGACTAAAAAGGAAGATGAGAACATTCCATTCTATTGTGCAAGCAACTGGAGCATAGTTCCCACTCTGAGAATGTGGACTGAGACCAAGCCTTGGAGTCCTGAAAGATCATTATGAAAAGCAGTAACAATAGACAGAATTTACCACCTTCTGAAACTTTTGAACTCCAGGTTTTCAAGCCAAAGGTTTATTTTTAAGTAATGCAAAGCCAATCACAAGGGATGCACAACTGGAAGCAGTTATAAATTGACTTCATTGCGTAATTCATATATAGCTTGATCCTCCAAGATGCAGAGTGCCTCTTGTGAGATGTAAAGCACCCATAATGTTCCTGGACCATAATAGGAATTGAGAGTGCTCCAAACCTCATAAGAGCCACTCAGCACTTTGCAGGATTGGACCCTTATATAGTAACTGTTGAAGTGCAAAAATTACTGAATGACAAGCTGTGAGGGGTTCATAGTAGCGCAGGTGAGGGCCTTTAAACCCAGTCAGTCATTAATCCACACTAAATACTCCCCATGCAGGTTGTTATTACTATTATAAAATAAAAGCAACAAGTTGTAATGATTTTTTTAAAAAATTGTTATGATGTTATAACTGGCAAAAACAGGGTATTTTTAGAGAGACAAGCTGGGTGAAGTAATATCTTTTATTGGACCAACTTCTGGTGTTGAGAGGGACATGCTTTCAAGCTCTTCTTCAGGTCACCTCGAAAGCTTGTCTCACTCACCAACAGAAGGTGGTCCAGTAAAAGATGTTAATGTGCTGTGCATTAATTAGGCAGTTAGATTGCTAGAATTATATCTGGATAATCATTATGTGTATACCACCAGACTTCTTATTGCAGTCCAATGATATAGCCACCTCATTTCAGTTTGGGAAATTGGTGCTTTAAATTATGGGACATTCTGGTCAGGGAAAAACTTACTATCATGAAACATCTCCAAAGTGATCAATATCAGTCTCTGGATATGCAGCTACTAATCATGGCAAATCTGAATCAGAAGCAGATTATTCACCTGTTTTATTGTATACCACACTGATCTGTTCCACACTCATTTGTATCTTGATTGTTGTCAGCCTTTAGTAATTGTTCAAGTGTTATCTCCAACACTTTGTCTGTTCTCCATGACCGCATTAGTATAATTTTATCATTTGATTTGTATTTGAGACTCAAAAATATATAAATTGATTATGAAAAAAATCACACCCTAACAGACATATATAATTAACACTTCAACATTGATCTAATATGATTTCAAGAGTCTGATCTCTGAGGATTCTGTTCAAAAAGACAACTGCGAATGAAGGTATAATGGATGGATTTTGTCGGTCTTCACCTCTTTTTCAGAGATGCTTCCTTTTTTATATACTCTGCGTCAGTCAGGATTACGAATTCCTTCTCCCCACCAGCATCAGCCTCTGCAGGCTCCATAATTAAGAATGAAATACACAAAGTACAAACCATTTTTACACATTGGGGAACAAACAGTTTAATGTCAGCTCACTTTTTATTGGCTCTTTTCTCCAAGCAGAGGTACTTGCGCTAATCAGAACAGCTAATGCCCCATATGTGAGATAGCCGCTTGGGGCCATTCCAGGACAATAAACAAAATGGGCCTGTCAAGGCTGTATCCCCACTTTGAACTTTAGGGTACAAGTGTGGGGGCCTGCATGAGGACTTCTAAGCTTAACTACCAGCTTAGATCTGGTCCGCTGCCACCATTCCCACAAGCTAATTCCCTTCCCTGGGAAGCTTTGCGAAACCTTTCACCAATTCCCTGGTGAATACAGATCCAAACCCCTTGGATCTTAAAACAAGGAGAAATTGACCCTTCCCCCCTCCTTCCTTTCACCAACTCCTGGTGAATACAGATCCAAACCCCTTGGATCTTAAAACAAGGAGAAATTGACCCTTCCCCCCTCCTTCCTTTCACCAACTCCTGGTGAATACAGATCCAACTCCCTTGGATCTAAAAACAAGGAAAAATCAATCAGGTTCTTAAAAAGAAGGCTTTTAATTAAAGAAAAAGGTAAAAATCATCTCTGTAAAATCAGTATGGAAAATAACTTTACAGGGTAATCAAACTTAAAGAGCTCAGAGGACCCCCCTCTAGTCTCAGGTTCAAAGTACAGCAAACAAAGATAAACACTCTAGTAAAAGGTACATTTACAAGTTGAGAAAACAAAGTAATACTAAGACGCCTTGCCTGGCTTTTTACTTACAAGTTTGAAATATGAGAGACTTGTTTAGAAAGATGGGGAGAACCTGGATTGATGTCTGGTCCCTCTCAGTCCCAAGAGCGAACAACCCCTTAAACAAAGAGCACAAACAAAAGCCTTTCCCCCCCCCCCAAGATTTGAAAGTATCTTGTCCCCTTATTGGTCCTTTGGGTCAGGTGTCAGCCAGGTTACCCGAGCTTCTTAACCCTTTACAGGTAAAAGGATTTTGGAGTCTCTGGCCAGGAGGGATTTTATAGTACTGTACACAGGAGAGCTGTTACCCTTCCGTTTATAGTTATGACACGCCCCCCAAATCACAGATAGTGTTGGACATTCGGTTCCACACTGGCTGTGATTTCTTCCTGGCGTTCTAGGAGAAAACAGAGTTAATAAGACACATGTACCTTTAGATATACTACTGATTATATAAAAACTAACAATTATGTTTCGTTTCAAGAACAATTGTTAACCAGTTAACTCTGGGAAACTTTCCCGGGAGAGGGTGTTGACCGAAACAGGAAACTAAAGTAAAAGTGGCCCAGATATTTCGGTCCTAAGTTCGCCCCCTACCCGTATCTATCACCGGGGGTTTGTATAAAAGACTTCACAAAACAAGGTACAACAGGGTTTTATTTAAGGGGAGAATATGGCAAGGACCCCAAAGGCAAGATAAACAGGGCAAAATAACCAACAAGACAGGCTGTAACAATAGGGAACAGTACAAGTAGACTCACAAGATCACATTACCATCTCTAGCAGCCTTCTGCCTCTTAGTCTGGCACGGCACAGCAGGTCACCGGATCCCCTGGATGGAAGTGGAGACCCGAAGTAGGGATGATTGAGCTTCTTCAGGAAAACTGACGAGTCCTACCCACCCTCTACCCTTCACCTGCGTCGTCGTGGGTGTAGTATGCGAATCTCCTAGATGATGTAGTGAGTGCATGCAAGTGAGAAGTCCCCTAATCAGAAGAACCCATGTGGGGTGAATGGCCTACCCTTGATTGTCTGCTCTGCACTCTGCCACTCAGACGGGCAGCCCCGATCTGATCAGAACACCGCCTTATATAGACAGCTCTCTTGTTCCCGCCGAAACCAGAGAAAGGGCGCCAACTAGGGCGGGGAAGGAGCAAGAAGGCTCACAAAGATGGACGCCTAGTTGTCCTAAAGAGGATCCAATATGGCCACCAGATTATTTTGCCTCTACAATCCCCTCCTTGGCAACGATGGGGAGTAACTATATACACAACCTGAAGTCGCCACACCTTCATGGCATATTAGGGTATTTAAACCGATTCTCAACCCTTTTCAGCCTGGCCTTGGTCCAAATGCACAACCATACCAACGAGATAAACAGAACCAACTGTACCAACAATATCACAAAAAACGGATGTGCCAGGAAGTGCCATTTCTCAGAGACACCAGTTGGATCTGAGAAAAAGGAACTCCACCAGTGAGTTACTCCTGCTGATTTTAGCACTCTGTTTAAAACAGCACCAATTTGTTCAGTGGAGTGATGGACGGCCAACATAGTGGCCCTGCCCTGCTTCCACATGTTTTCAATTTGTTGGGCCAAATCCGGGTGATTAGCCAGATTTTTTAAAAGAGAAGCATCGATGCCCAAACTTACAGGCTCCAAATGCTCATATAACCGGTATGCCATTTTTATAGTACGCGATGTTAACTTTTCTGATTTAAAACTAATATCACATCCTTCAATAGTTAGCACGAAACACAAACATAGATTAGGATGAACAGGGTTCGACACATTATAATGATAATTAACAGTAAAATATTTACAAGAACTTCTTATACAAACACAATGGTCATTAACAACTGCTAATTGTGAATACACCCTTGGTTGTGGACTCAACTCATAATGGCATTTTCCTTCCTTTGGACTTAAACAAATATGAGCCCCAGGTACTACCTCAACCGGGCAATTGTATCCAACAGATTGCCTCCATAGGCAAGAACTCATATCTAGGGCGTGATATTCTTCACCCATGGGAGTTACCCATTTTGGAATGTCAGTAGGTAACATGACCGAGTTTGGGGCTACTATTCCCAAGGTGAGCAGGGGGTGTGCCCAAAGAACAGTGGCATTGGTAATTGTTAGGATTCTGGCAGTTATTTGTTGAGTGTCAGGGAGAAAGTAGAAATCAATAAGCTCCCACCAGGCCGAGTATTGTCTTTCGAAAGGGGAGACATTGCCCATTACCTTATTTCTGATTTCTATAGGGAGGATCCCCTGAAGTCCGGACCTTAACATATCACTTACAACTGATTGTAGCCACCATTGCGCCTGAACACATGCGAGTGACCAAGCAGTGGAATTTCCCAAAATTTCAAAAGCCTCACCTACCAGGTGCCAGTCATCCAATTGCTTGGTGTACCATGCCTTGATTACATCAGTGATATCATAAGACAAATCCACCACCTTATTGAGGGCAGACGTTAGTGGCTGATTTAAAGATGCTACCTCGTGTCCTAACGTTCCCACCTTTGCTGACAGGGATCCTACTCCAAGGGCATTGACAACTCCCAAGCCTGCCCCTGCACCTCCCAGAATTTTAGCAGTTAAATCCCTTTTTTCCCTGATAAATCGGGGTTTGGTGCTTCGGAGCCATGATTCCCAACCTAAAACCGATGGTACTACAAACGGGGTACAGTTGGACATAATACCAGAGATCAAGGCTTGTGCATCCACTATTACTCTTTTTATAGAATACATTGGATTGGAAATGACCATACATTTTAAATTTTGATTGATAACCAGAGGGCCAACGTGATTAATATACGGAGGTGGTACCACAATTACCTCTATGGACTGGAGTAACCCGAAAGGACCCGCTAGGTACCAGATTCCAGAGTCCTTGAATGTTATATTGGCCACAAGCTTACCAGTGCATTCAAGCATGTATATTACCCCTGGTTCTTCACTTGAACAAAAACTGTTTTTAACACTAGAGGGATTACAAACTTGGGAAGGGCTACTAACACAATCAACAATGATTCCATATGACTGTACAGCAGTGTGTAACCTTATATACATAGATGACTGATGGAACTGAGCACGGATGGCAAACTTAAATCGGGAGACTCCCACTTCTATGGAAGGCTTAATATCAGAGGTCAGACACATGCACCATTGGTAGTAACTTGATGTGACAGGACCCCCAAAACATTGCTGTGCTGGTAAGGTTAGGTTCCAAGTACAGCTATTAAAAGGCAGTAGAACCTGTCCCAATGGGCCAGTCTCACTTGATTCCACATTACGGGAAATAGGATTTGTGCCATGTACTTTGCCTGCAATATTTTCAGTCTCCATAACCCACATTAAGTCACACTGACAGTCGTCCTGAACCGTATAAACCATTACAGGAACTGTATTATTAACACGACTTATACTCCGGACAGCTTCCAAAGCTGCAAGAAATTTGGGAGGAGTCCACCCGGTTTTTACATCTCGTGATAATTTTATATTACAAAAGTAGTGCTCATTAGGCCGTACATACACATTACTATTTACATATATTACAAAGGTGAGCATCCAGAATGTTCGACGGATGAGGTTTTCCTGCAGATGGATAGAAACAATTTTGTTATTGACTTGGGACACCTGGTTCAGTTCCCTTCCATGGTTTTAATTGACTTGAGTGGAACCATTTTACATATTTTCTTTTTTTATCAGGAATTTCCACCTGGTACACATTGGGGCTGGCCTTATTGACAATCACGGCTGGGCCTACCCATCTAGGGCTTAGAGCGTGGCCCTTGTCAGAATAGTACTTGTATACAATTTTATCTCCTATGTCCCATTCTATAGGTTTTACATGCCCTAATTTTCTATCCATGACCTTAATGTTGGCTTTTAATTGAGCAGCTACTTGTCGCTGTATGTTACTGATATCATATAATATACGACTCATGTAGGCATCTATTTTTAATCTAGGCTGATATTCATCTGGGGGCTGCCCTCCTACCCACCAATGCTCGGGAGCTCTCATGGGTCTTCCCATCATGGCCTCGAATGGAGTGAAGCCATGAGAAGCTGTAGTTGACCTAATAGCCATTAGAACAAGGGGGAGTTTTATATCCCAGTCCTTTCCTTGGAGGGAGATGACTTTCCTCAATGCAGTTTTCAGAGTTCTATTAGTTCTCTCAACTGAACCGGAGCTTTGAGGATGACCTGCAATGTGTAATCGCTGCTTCACTCCCAAGGCTTGGCACAACACTTGAGTAATCTCACCAACGAAGTGAGGACCTTGATCTGAGTCCATTTCCAAGGGCAACCCAAATCTGGAAAAGGTTTCTTCTAAAAGGACCTTAGCTGTAGTTTTGGCAGTACAATTTTTTGTTGGATAAGCCTCTACCCATTTGGTGAACACGTCAACTACTACTAAACAGTATTTATGGCCCCTGCCAGTGCAGGGAAGGGGACCAATATAGTCGATTTGGATCCTGCACCAAGGACCTTCTACAAGATGGTGCTGCAAGGGTCCCTTAGCGATTCTCGATGTTGCATTATTCTCTACACATCTTAGACAGGATTGGATGTGGGTAGTAACATCCTTCCAGATTTATGGCCACCAAGCTACAGATGTCAGACGTGCCATGGTCTTCTCTGGACAAAAGTGGCCTTGTTGATGGGCTAGCATGACCAGTTCCTTTCTTAGGCTGCTGGGCATCACCAACACCGGGAATGCATTGTTGTCATTCCTTTTACATGCTAAGATGAGTCCATGCTTGTCTGTGTAGATAGAGTACCCTTTGCTTTCTCCTTTTTCCAATAAACTTTTGATTTGTTGATCTCGCTGTTGAAGCTGTTTGATGTCAAGCTGACTATTCACATCAGGATCCAAAGGTTGAATCTTGGAGATGGGAGATGGTGTATGGCTCCAGAGATGGCTTTCGTCAAATAAAGCGGCCTCCTTGGCTAGACAATCCACTTGGTGGTTTAATTTAGATGCTTCCGTATGGTCCTTACAATGAGCCTTCACCTTACACATATAAGTATGTCCTTTCCTGTCAGATGCTAGATTCCAGGCATGTTGAAGATAGTTGGAATACTTTATGGGTTTTCCGTCTGATGAGTGCATTTGGTTCTGGATCCATACTGGCATCCAATCGCTCAGAGCCCGAATCACCCAATCTGAGTCCGAACAAATACATACGTCTTCCTCCTGCTCTTCCTCATATAGGACTGCTACCACTGCCACTATTTCAGCTGCTTGAGCCGAGTACGGTCTCACCGTGCCTTGCAGTACCTTTCCTGAGTTTGGCTGTAAGGCCGCATACCCGGCGTGTACCTGGCCGTCTTGATGGTAACAATTACCGTCCACCGCCCATATGGTTAGTTTCATTTCCTTAATTCTCAGGAAGCTCTTTTCCACTCTAAAGGGAGACTTAATTATCGGGGTCGACGGTGGTAAAGGGCACTCATGGTCCTGTCCTTCCGACAGCAGTGCATAAGGAAGGATACTAAATTGAGGCGACTTGCATACCGTGATGTCTCGGTTTACCAAGCTTAGAGTCCAATTAGCGAGTCGAGGGGAGGACACTCGTCCCTCGTTGATCTTCCCTGATACGACATATTTGATGGGCGTGTGTGATGTTCTCAGGATAACAGGAGCCAATCCCATCAAATACTCCCAATGGCTGAGCGCCCACACCAGTGCTAAGACCTCCTTCTCGCAGGGGCTGAATGTCCGTTCCACCTGAGTAAGAACTCTCGACCCGTAGGCAACCGGTCGTAGTCCGCTGCCTTGATCCTGCAACAACACTGCACTAATTCCATCCCCATCTGTGGCCAGCTGTAGATGAAAAGGATCTTCTGGCCTAGGAAAAGCTAGAGCTGGGGCCTTTGCTAGTGCTTGCTTCAGGGTTTGGAATGCGTCTTGGTGGGCGCTTCCCCATTCCCACTCTTGGCCCTTTTGAAGCAGTTTGTAGAGGGGTCTTGCGATGACAGCATAGCTCTCTATAAATTCCCTGGAGAACCCTGTGAGGCCTAGGAATGATCGCAGTGTTGTAATATCCCTGGGTGCCGGGAGCTTGCAGATAAGCTCAACTCTCTGTCTATCTGGCTGTTTCCCATTTGGGGACAGATGGATACCTAGATAAGTGACCTCAAGTCGCACAAGCTGAGCTTTTGTTGGGTTAACTAGAAATCCGGTGGAATGGATCTTATCCAGGACCACTTCGAGAATTCGTAGATTCTCCTCTCGGCTCTCCGTGGCAATTAGGATGTCATCCACGTAACTCAACACTTGGTCTTGGTCTGGCATCCCTCTCCACATCCCAGAGACGTAATGATGGCATATACTCGGGGCATTGTGTAGGCCCTGTGGAACACGGGTGAAGGTCAGCTGGCGTCCCTCAAAGGTGAAAGCGAACTTGTATTGTGACTCTTGATGCAATGGAATGCTAAAGAAGGCATTGGATAGGTCAAGCACTGAGAAATACCTGGCACCTGCAGTAATGGCGGCCATGATGTCATTGAACTTCGCTACTACTGGGGCTAAGCGCAGGGTTACCCGGTTTAACTCCCTATAATCCACGGTGAGGCGCCATGTTTTCTTGTCCGCCTTCATCACCGGCCAAATGGGCGAGTTGCAAGGGCTCTCTATTTCGACTAGTACCTTTTGTTGCACTAGTGCCTCAATTGTTGTCTTCAAGCTTTCTGCCGCTTCTATTGGATATCGATATTGCTTCAAAGGTCGTGGATCAGGTCCATCTACTTTTACTTCAGCTTGTATTTGTCCACACTGTAGCTTGTTGCTTGCGAAAGCTCCAAGGTGTCTATGAACCAAATGATCAACGTCAGACTCCAATTGAGGTATAGCAAGCTCTTCAGGGGCCTTTAATGCTGAAACTCTGTGAGAGTCTGGGATAATGCCGTATTGATTATCTCTGTCTCCTATGATTAACTGTTTGTTAGGCAGGTCCACCACTATACTCAGGTTCTTTAGGAGATCCATGCCTAAAATCCCTTGGCTGTCAGGTAATTTCTGGATACCAAAGGTGGCCTGCGTAGTTACTGCTGCAATTGTACATAGTATGGGTATTGTGAATGGAACAAGGCAGCTTCCTCCATTATAACCCTCCAGCCTTTTACTTAACGATATCGGGATGTGGTTGACCTCGGGGTCTCCACGGGAACTTAAAAGGGAAACTGAGGCGCCAGTGTCAACCAACATTTGTTGATGGAAATAACCAAACCCGCCCTTAAACGAAGCCGTAGTAATGGGCCGTCCCCACTGATCTAAGTCAATTGGCGCCTTAACAGGGGAGTCAGGGCGGGCTCGGCCCCTTCATAGGAGATTTGGAGATGCTGGAGACTGCTGACTCTCATTGGTCTTTCTATGTCTGATCAATCTTTCCAGCAGCTCATTAGTTGACAGCCCATCTATGTCTTCCTTACGTTCGAACTGGAGCAGTTGTTTCCAGATCACGGTCCGAAAGGACCTGGCATCTTCTCTAGAAGGGCCTTCCCCAGGAGGTTTAGATGAGCCGTGTCTTTGGGCAGCAGGACTCCTGGGATACTGAAGATTTCCTGCTTTGGTCTTGGAGCTTCTCGGGAACTCCTTTCCCTTTTCGGTGACCACGGCTACCCGCTTTTTGAGAGCAGTGGGGAACGCTTCCCTCTGCAGCTCATACGCTGTTCTCACTCTCTCCTCAAGCTCCTTGAGGAAAAGGTTGGTCGTACTTATGGGTCCTAAAGCAATCCTCATAGTTGATGTTAAACCCTGAAATGCTGTCTCCACAAATTCTGGAGTGTCACATGACTCTGCGCCTGCTAGCCAGTATAGTAGCTTCTTCCGGCTCAAGTACTTTTCAGGCCGTTCTCCAGCTCGCTGCCGCTCTGAATAGTATCGTCCTATAATACTTTGACTGGGGTGATAAAACTTCCAAATCCCCTCATATAGTTTCATACAGGACGAAACATCAGCTACTTGTAAATACGTGGGGAGGGCCCCAAATTCTTCCCCAGCCATACACTCCCTAACCAATGCTGCTACATCCTCCTTGATGATATTGGGAAGGGCACAGACTTTAGCTAGCCAGTCTAACGCTGTTTCTCTTGACAAGGGGCCCAGCGCTTTCCCCATGGCACGGGCCTGATCAGGGGTATATGGTTTTACCTCTTGTCTAGTTTCTATTGGGCGGTCAGTCTCAGAGCCGAAACTGATCACCGAGGTGGTTACAGGGGCTATAGGAAGGCCTTTCCCCTCCTCGCGTGGTTCCTGCGGTGGAGCAGTTGGCAGTGCTGCAGGTTTTCCCGCCTTAAGTGGAGCTCTGATGTACTCCTCCTCCGACATCGGGGAACTGCTATCGTGGCTACTGTGGGAGGATTCCCCTCTACATATCGGGGTTTTACTAACGGCTCTTAAAAGACCCCGAGTTTTTTCAAGTTTTCTCTTCAGTTTTCTTAATTCATGCTGACATTCTAGGTGATCAGCAGGTTTACTTTCTCGGGAGCCCAGCTCTTTGAGGAGCTCCCTAATAGCTGCCTGGGACTCTGTTTGCTGGGTATGAAGGGAGAGAGCTTCCTTCTCCCTTTTTGCTAGAGAGGTTGTTAAGTCCTGGACTTGGAGTTCTAAGCGTCCTAGTTGTGACACATAGGTAGTGTTTTGTGCCTCTATCCCTTCTAATTTGTACCCCAGCTTTTCTATTTCCTGATTCCGTGTTTGTAACTGGGATCTGAGGCTGCTGATTTCAGCGGCCTGCACTTCTCCGTTCTTATGGAGCTCCAGGCCAGCCATATACAGCCCATATATCAGAGCCCTCTTCTTTACCTTACGAGAAGGCTTAGGCTTATCGTTAGCCATGGCCTCCCATCTACGGGACAGCACATCAAATGCTTCCCGTCCTTTAAACAACCCTTTGGACCACAGGTTTTTACCTTTCCCAAAATAATGCACACCTGCACATAAAGAGTTTTTATTCTGTTCGGCTTCCCAGCCAGCTGCTCCTAAGGTCCGCATACTCATGGTTAACCCGAGTTTTTCCGGCTACCAGGACCTAAAAGCCTATTTCGGCTTACTGCTGCCACTTCTGCTTGGTTCAGGAGCTCCGTATTTCAAACCCCTCCTTGAGTGTGTCGGGGTATGTGAGCCCCTGGGACAGTGTCCGAAGCTGCCCCCCCCTTCCCTCCTGGTATGAGGGAGTCAAATAATTTCGGAGTCACAACGGGGTAGTCCCGCCCTCCGTAGGCCTGCCGCCTTTCCCCGACCCTGGCGCGTTGCCTGGGCCCTGCCGGATAGTGATCCAGCTACTCACTAAACCAAGATGGCCGAAGCCAAGCGGGACACAACCACGCTCCTCGTGATCAGCGCTCAGGCTGCCCGCTGCGGGAATCAACGGCCTGTGCCGCCGGCACCCCTGCGTACCCGCTGGCCTCTGCTCCGAGTATGCTGCGGAGACAGGAGCCTCACCCCACAACCAATGGGTTGTCACCCGTACAGCCGTGTCTAAACAATAAATAAAATAAAAGGGATTTATACAAACCAAATTGGGGTCCTGCCGCGGTCGCCAAAACTGTTGACCGAAACAGGAAACTAAAGTAAAAGTGGCCCAGATATTTCGGTCCTAAGTTCGCCCCCTACCCGTATCTATCACCGGGGGTTTGTATAAAAGACTTCACAAAACAAGGTACAACAGGGTTTTATTTAAGGGGAGAATATGGCAAGGACCCCAAAGGCAAGATAAACAGGGCAAAATAACCAACAAGACAGGCTGTAACAATAGGGAACAGTACAAGTAGACTCACAAGATCACATTACCATCTCTAGCAGCCTTCTGCCTCTTAGTCTGGCACGGCACAGCAGGTCACCGGATCCCCTGGATGGAAGTGGAGACCCGAAGTAGGGATGATCGAGCTTCTTCAGGAAAACTGACGAGTCCTACCCACCCTCTACCCTTCACCTGCGTTGTCGTGGGTGTAGTATGCGAATCTCCTAGATGATGTAGTGAGTGCATGCAAGTGAGAAGTCCCCTAATCAGAAGAACCCATGTGGGGTGAATGGCCTACCCTTGATTGTCTGCTCTGCACTCTGCCACTCAGACGGGCAGCCCCGATCTGATCAGAACACCGCCTTATATAGACAGCTCTCTTGTTCCCGCCGAAACCAGAGAAAGGGCGCCAACTAGGGCGGGGAAGGAGCAAGAAGGCTCACAAAGATGGACGCCTAGTTGTCCTTAAGAGGATCCAATATGGCCACCAGATTATTTTGCCTTTACAAGGGCATCAGCCACTTTGTTAGAAGCTCCCAAAATGTGTTGTATTTCAAAATCAAAATCTTGGAGAGCTAAACTCCACCGAAGAAGTTTTTTGTTATTTCCCTTGGTGGTATGAAGCCACTGTAGCGCAGCATGGTCTGTTTGTAGTTGGAAACGCCGTCCCCAAACATATGGGCGTAGCTTTTCCAGCGCGTACACAATGGCGTAGCATTCCTTTTCACTGATTGACCAGTGGCTTTCCCTCTCAGACAGTTTCTTGCTGAGAAACACGACAGGATGGAATTCTTGATCCGGTCCTTCCTGCATTAAAACTGCTCCCACGCCTCGCTCGGACGCATCTGTGGTTACTAGGAACGGTTTGTCAAAGTCTGGGGCCCTTAGCACAGGGTCAGACATGAGTGTTGCCTTAAGCTGGTTAAAGGCCTTTTGACACTCATCAGTCCACTGAACTGCATTTGGCTGTTTCTTTCTGGTTAGGTCTGTCAGCGGGGCGGCGATTTGGCTGTAGTGTGGTACAAATCGCCTATAATATCCGGCCAAGCCTAAGAAGGATTGGACCTGTTTCTTTGACTTTGGGTCCGGCCACTTTTGGATTGCATCCACTTTGGCCTGTAAGGGATTTATAGTTCCTTGACCCACCTGGTGCCCCAGGTACATCACTCTGTTTTGGCCTATTTGACACTTTTTAGCCTTAACAGTTAGTCCTGCCTGCCGGATGCGCTCGAAGACTTTTTCCAGGTGCTCCAGGTGTTCTGTCCATGAATCAGAAAAAATGGCCACATCATCGAGGTAGGCAACTGCAGATTCTCCCAATCCCGCTAGGAGACCATCTACAAGTCTTTGGAAGGTGGCGGGTTTCGCAACCTGAAAGGGAGTACATTGAATTCATACACCCCTGCCTGGGTGACGAAGGCTGACCTTTCCTTAGCGGGTTCATCTAGTGGTACTTGCCAGTACCCTTTTGTTAAGTCTAAAGTAGAGATGAATTGGGCATGTCCCAATTTTTCCAATAGCTCATCTGTGCGTGGCATTGGATAGTTGTCAGGACGAATTACAGCATTTAGCTTACGGTAGTCCACGCAAAAGCGTATTTCCCCATCTGGTTTGGGAACTAGAACCACTGGAGATGCCCATGCACTGTTAGAGGGGCGGATTATACCCATCTGTAGCATGTCCTGGATCTCCCTTTGTATAGCAGTTTGGGCATGAGGTGACTCCCGGTAGGGTGGGGTTCTAATTGGGTGAGCATTACCTGTGTCAATGGAGTGGTATGCCCGTTCGGTCCGTCCTGGAGTGGCTGAGAAAATCGGTGCAAAGCTTGTGCACAGCTCCTTGATCTGCTGTCGCTGCAGACGTCCAAGGGTCGTGGAGAGGTTCACCTCTTCCACGCCACCATTCCTTTTTCCTTCGTAGTAGACACCTTCAGGCCACTCCGCGTCATCTGTTTCCTGGGCTGTAAACTGGCAAACGTTTAATTCTCTGGAATAAAAGGGTTTAAGAGAATTAACATGGTATACCTTAGGCTTTATGTTGGAGGTGGGGGAGGCTATGAGATAGTTAACAGCTCCTAGGCGCTCCTGGACCGTGAATGGTCCTTCCCACGACGCTTCCATTTTATGGGCCTGGAGCGCCTTTAAGACCATGACTTGGTCTCCTACTTTGAAGGACCGTTCTCTGGAATGTTTATCATACCAGGCCTTTTGCTCTTCCTGAGCATCCTTTAGGTTTTCTTTAGCAAGGGCTAAAGAGTGTCAGAGGGTGCTTTGTAGGTTGCTTACAAAGTCTAGAATGTTAGTTCCTGGAGAAGGCGTAAACCCCTCCCATTGCTGCTTCACCAACTGTAATGGCCCCTTAACCTCGCGGCCATACACAAGTTCAAATGGTGAAAACCCTAAACTGGGATGTGGTACAGCCCTGTAGGCAAAAAGCAACTGCTGCAACACTAGGTTCCAATCATTGGAGTGTTCATTTATGAATTTACGTATCATGGCCCCCAAAGTTCCATTAAACCTCTCCACCAGACCATTGGTTTGATGGTGATGAGGGGTGGCAACCAAGTGATTCACCCCATGAGCTTCCCACAGGTTTTTCATGTTCCCTGCCAGGAAATTAGTTCCCGAATCTGTAAGGATGTCGGAGGGCCACCCTACCCTGGCAAAAATGTCTGCTAATGCCTGACACCCACTTTTAGCCCTGGTGTTGCTTAAGGGTACAGCTTCCGGCCATCGGGTAGCAAAATCCATGAAAGTCAGTATGTACTGCTTTCCTCTGGGTGTCTTCTTTGGGAAAGGACCCAGAATATCCACAGCTACTCGCTGAAATGGGACCTCAATTATGGGTAGTGGCTGGAGAGGGGCTTTAACCTGATCTTGGGGCTTTCCCACTCATTGGCACACCTCACAAGACCGGACATAATTAGCAACGTCCTTGCCCATTCCCTCCCAGTGGAAGGACTTCCCCAACCGGTCTTTGGTTCTGTTCACCCCAGAATGGCCACTGGGATGATCATGGGCTAAGCTCAAGAGCTTTACCCGATACTTAGTGGGAACTACCAACTGTCTTTGAGGATGCCAGTCTTCCTGGTGCCCACCAGAAAGAGTCTCCTTGTATAAAAGTCCTTGTTCTACAACAAACCGGGATCGGTTAGAAGAGCTGAGAGGCGGTGGGGTGCTCCGTGCCGCTGCCAAAGCTTTCTGAAGGCTGTCATCTGCTTCCTGCTCGGCCTGGAACTGTTCCCTTGATGCTGGAGACATCAGTTCCTCCTTGGACTGTGGACTGGGGCTTGGTCCCTCTGGAAGCGATGCAGGTGCTGGGGCAGTTTCCATTGACTGTGAACCGCTGTCCGCTGGTGCACTATGTGGTATTTCAGGCTCTGGCTGAGCCTCTTGGGTAGGGTTATCTGCTGCTTCCACCAGTTCAGGCTCGCTGGTGCCCTCTGGCGTTGGAGTTGTAGACGGGTTTGCAAGCGCTGGACTCAGTGCTGGCAATGGTTCTGGTGCTGGCTGCGTTGCCAGTTTCGGTTCTGGGACTGGCTTTGGCTGGGCCTCTGGGATTGGATCCACTACGGCTGTTGCAGTCGTTGGCAGGGGATCCAGTTCCACCACCTTTGTTTGGGTCTCTGGTAACACAGACGGGGCCCTGGTGGACGGCTCAGGAACAGGGATGGGGGTAAAAGCTTGCATAGCCTGGCTGCGGGTGACTATTCCCACCCTCTTGGCTAGCTTCACATGGTTGGCCAAGTCTTCCCCCAGCAGCATGGGGATGGGATAATTGTCATAGACTGCAAAAGTCCACATTCCTGACCAGCCCTTGTACTGGACATGCAACTTGGCTGTAGGCAAGGTTACAGACTGTGACACGAAGGGTTGAATGGTCACTGGATGCTCTGGGTTGATGAGTTTGGGGTCCACTAGGGATTGGTGGATAGTTGACACTTGTGCCCCAGTGTCCCTCCAAGCGATAACCTTCTTTCTGCCCACTCTCAAGGTTTCCCTTCGCTCCAAGGGTATGAGAGAGGCATCTGGGTCTGGGGATCTTTGGTGTGATTGGGGTGTAATGAACTGTAATCGGTTGGGGTTCTTGGGGCAGTGAGCCTTTATATGCCCCAGTCCATTACATTTAAAACATCGCCCTGCTAAGGTATCACCGGGGCGATGTTGGTTGATGGAGACTGGTGTGGTGGGGTGAGAAGGCGTCTGGGGTTTCCCTTGGGATGTGGGTGGGGCCTTGGGTTGTCCCCGGTGATAAGGTTTTGTTTCGGCTTGCCCCTTCTGATATTCGCTCCAACTGCTACTAGCTTTTTTCTTTTCTGTCACCTCCACCCATTTGGCTCCAATCTCCCCCGCCTCGGTTACAGTTTTGGGCTTCCCATCTAGGATGTACCTTTCTATTTCCTCAGGAACACCCTCTAAAAACTGCTCCATTTGCATTAGGAAGGGCAACTCTTCCGTAGATTTAACATTTGCTCCTGATATCCAGGCATCCCAATTTTTCCCAATGTGGTAGGCATGTCGGGTAAATGACACATCGGGTTTCCACCTTAGGGCTCTGAACCGCCGACGGGCATGCTCGGGTGTTAGCCCCATTCTGATTCTGGCCTTGTTTTTAAAAAGTTCATAACTGTTCATGTGTTCCTTAGGCAGTTCAGCCGCCACCTCTACTAAGGGTCCACTGAGCTGCGGCCTCAGCTCCACCATGTACTGGTCTGCAGGGAGGCTGTATCCAAGGCAGGCCCTTTCAAAATTTTCTAAGAAGGCCTCAGTATCATCGCCTGCCTTGTAGGTGGGGAATTTTCTGGGATGGGAAGTGGTACTTGGAGAGGGGTTGTTAGGATGGGCTGTTGTATCCGCCCTAGCCCTTGCTACTTCCAGTTCATGCTTCCTTTCTTTTTCTCTCGCCTCCTCTTTGGCTTTTTCCAGCTCCATAGTTCTCTTGTGGGCCTCCTCTTTGGCTTTTTCTTCTCTTTCTTTTAGCTCCATCTCTCTTTTGTGGGCCCCCTCTTTGGCTTTCTCTTCTCTTTCTCTCAGCTCTATCTCTTTTTCTTTCAGCTCCATAGCTCTCTTGTGGGCCTCCTCTTTGGCTTTTTCTTCTTTGGTAGTCATTTTCCTGTTTTCTTGTGCTGGGTCACAGTTGACTGAAACTGGGATGCACTCAGCTCTGGCTGCTGCTGAGTTAACAGAGACTTTCTAACTAGCTACTCCCGAGGATGTAAAAAGAAAAAAAAACAATTCAGCTTGTAAATTCCTTTTACCAGTCAAAGTTTGCTCATTAATTGAACCCTTCTCTTAACAAAGGCTCTTGTTAAAAAAAACTTAACACCTCTGCCTTCAGGCAAGGAGAGATAAGATATGCATCTACCTTCAGCTCTGCTTTCCAAGCAGCTAGAAGGAAAAAAAAATCTTACTGGCTTTTGGGTTTAAAACAATCTCCACCGCTCTGCCACCATGTCAAGGCTGTATCCCCACTTTGAACTTTAGGGTACAAGTGTGGGGGCCTGCATGAGGACTTCTAAGCTTAACTACCAGCTTAGATCTGGTCCGCTGCCACCATTCCCACAAGCTAATTCCCTTCCCTGGGAAGCTTTGCGAAACCTTTCACCAATTCCCTGGTGAATACAGATCCAAACCCCTTGAATCTTAAAACAAGGAGAAATTGACCCTTCCCCCCTCCTTCCTTTCACCAACTCCTGGTGAATACAGATCCAAACCCCTTGGATCTTAAAACAAGGAGAAATTGACCCTTCCCCCCTCCTTCCTTTCACCAACTCCTGGTGAATACAGATCCAACTCCCTTGGATCTAAAAACAAGGAAAAATCAATCAGGTTCTTAAAAAGAAGGCTTTTAATTAAAGAAAAAGGTAAAAATCATCTCTGTAAAATCAGTATGGAAAATAACTTTACAGGGTAATCAAACTTAAAGAGCTCAGAGGACCCCCCTCTAGTCTCAGGTTCAAAGTACAGCAAACAAAGATAAACACTCTAGTAAAAGGTACATTTACAAGTTGAGAAAACAAAGTAATACTAAGACGCCTTGCCTGGCTTTTTACTTACAAGTTTGAAATATGAGAGACTTGTTTAGAAAGATGGGGAGAACCTGGATTGATGTCTGGTCCCTCTCAGTTCCAAGAGCGAACAACCCCTTAAACAAAGAGCACAAACAAAAGCCTTTCCCCCCCCCCAAGATTTGAAAGTATCTTGTCCCCTTATTGGTCCTTTGGGTCAGGTGTCAGCCAGGTTACCCGAGCTTCTTAACCCTTTACAGGTAAAAGGATTTTGGAGTCTCTGGCCAGGAGGGATTTTATAGTACTGTACACAGGAGAGCTGTTACCCTTCCCTTTATAGTTATGACAGGGCCAAATTCTTAGCTGGTGTAAATTAGTCTCTCACCATTGAATTCAAGGGAACTATGCCAATTTACACCAAGATTTGGCCCTATATTGCTAGCAAGCAGAGGAAGTAATTTTGTATCAACCAACCATTGTTTGCATAGCTCAGCTTGAGGCTGATGTCCCGAATGGAGGAGGTTTCTATGCAGCAAAAGGAAGTGGAGAGAAGCAATAGCAATCAGAAATGTTAGCCTCTTCCTCTTGTCTTTCCTTTGATAAGCTACCTCCAACGTGTCATTATGTACTCCTTTTAGTCAATAATCAGCAGTACCTGCATCTGAATCTGCTCTTGGTTTCACAGCAGTGTAACTCCACAGACTTCAGTTGAGAGACCCTGGTGTAACTCAGCAGTAAGAGGATTATAATCAGGCCCCTAAGTCTGTAAACCTTTTTAGAGGAGCAAACTAAGCACCTTGATGCACAAAGCACAAAATCAAGGAGGCACCTCTGCAGAGATTTATTTGAGCTGGAGTAGTCAAGTACAGCATACTGCGCCCGTCACAGGAAGAAATAAGGACAGCGTGTGTAATGCAGAAAGTCAGGCCTCTGAAGTGTTAATATCCTGTCTCCTGCATTCTTTGCTACTCAGTCCCCAAAATGCACATGCAAGAAAAATGGGGAAGAGAAGTTTCTCTTGTCACTGTTTCTGGCATTTGAGTTCCGCAAACCTACTGGATCTCTGGAGTTGAGGAGCAGTATCAGACTGGGGACGCAAGGGCCACTGAATGTGTGGTCTGGGCACCACCAGCACCTCTAGCATCCAGGAGGACAGAGTAGACTTTTGTTCCTTCAAATATGGGATTAAGAAGTGCTGCTGGTACAGCTTCATGCTGTGATTCTCTGAAGCGCCCAGCTATCTCAGGGCTTGGACTGCCCTCCTGCCATTTGCCACTTCTGTCAGGTATTTGAATTTGGAGTGCTCTTCTGGTTTGCATTACAGGATGTCCATTCTTCCAGCAAGGAGCCTTCCCCCTCCTCTGGATAGATCTAAGTTCTCTTTGACCCAGGGCCCCTTCCAGCCAGGAATTAGGTCCATAGATCAGTGGGATTTGTACTTAATGTACACTGCTTTGAAGGGCTCTTTGGGGGTCTGCACAGGAAATTTCCCTGTAGCTCTGGGTGCCAGTCCAAGTCCACTGAGCAGAACACTGGAAATGTACCGACAATCAATCTTGCCTGTCAGACCGGGGGTTTTCAGTTGCTCAAATATAACAATATATGTACTTTCATACAGGAGCACATACAAGTGGCACACACTCCTGAGGAGCTCTATATGCAGGCTCCCTTCAGGGTCTATGCACACCTCATGCTCTTTATCATGTCACCAACAAACTCACAGAAATGATAAAGCCAAACAAACTTTTCACTTGGAGCCAAATCTTCCGGGGTGCGGGGCTCCTGCAATTCCTGTTCATGTCAATGGAAGTGGCAGGTGCTGAGTGTCACGGTTACAGACTAGTGCACCTCTGCCCCCTCTGTGGTCTCTCTGAGTCAGGGCCGGCGCAACCCATTAGGCGACCTAGGCGGTCGCCTACAGCGCTACAATTTGGGGGGCGGCGGGACCTTCCGCCACCTCTGTCGGGGGCGGCATTTTGGGGCGGGACCTTCCGCCGCCTAGGGCGGCAGAAAAGCTGGCGGCGCTCCTGCTCTGAGTGCAGGACAGGCCTTGTACCTTTACCCATCCCAGGGTGGAATTCCACAGCTTTCACACACTTAGACCAGACCCTGCCCTAGACTGCAGTGCCCTACATATTAATTGTTCTGACCCACCAGGTCCGACTGAGCTTGGTTACCTATGCTTCTTCCCAGCAGGAGTCTGTGACCAGTGGTGTTTGTATTGATCAGACCACCTTCTTCAAACAAAGTGTTACTCATTTTATCAGTAGGAACAAAGCATTTAGAGAGAAAATGACTGTAAAACAACAAACAGCCTACACAAATGTCTATCTTACCTACAGGCTAAACATCCCCTGATGGTAACCTGCACATTCCTATATTCTTCAGACACCCCAGTGGGTGTCTGTGTCTCAGCCTGGTTCCTCTGAACAACTATCATTTCTACAGAGTGCATTCCTTTTTAAACCTGCCAAAGTTCTTTTGATATCCTCTGTGTGTGGGCCTTTTCCGGTCCTGGCACTGTCTTTTAACAACCCACAAGTGTTTTCCAAGACGTGGCTTATCTTGAGCCATTCTTTTTCCTTCCTGCTTGTTTTTTTCCTAACAGCCCTCTATTTAACTGAACCAATTTATTTATACAGTAAACATCCCAATAACTAGCTCAACATAAAGTATTCATAAATTACAGAGCAGCTCCAAATCCACCACGCTCAGCATTTTTTAGGATTTCAGCCCCAAGTCATCAGTAAGGTACTTAGGAATATGCCTAACTGTAAAAGTGAGCAATGCCATTGACTTCAATGAGACTATCCATCTGTTTAAAGTTAGGCAGATGCTTAAGTACCTTGCTAAATAAGGGTATGTCTACACAGGGATTAAAAAACCTCTGGCTGGCTTAGATCAGCTGATTTGGGCTTGGGCTCAAGCGCTGAAAAATTGCTGTGTAGATGTTGGGCTCGGGGCTGGAGCCTGAGCACAAATATCTACACAGCAATTTTTAGCTCCACAGCCCGAGCCCAGCAAGCTCATGTGAGTTGACATCGACCAGCTGTGGCTGTGCCTTAGTTTTTTATCCCTGTGTAGATGTACCCTAAGGTCTTAGTCCTTAATTTACTCTGCATGATATGTAGGACATAAGCTAAATAAGAATTTTGCAATGATTTCAATGGGAGCATGACCAAGTCTTAAATCATCAAAGAGGTACATGGAGGAGGGGAGTCACTGAAAAAACTTTGCAAATTAGATTCTGTTGTCTTGGTGAATCTGTGGATGTGTTAACACATTGTTCGGGGAAGGGATCCGTGAGAGATTCCTGCTATGCTGCTTGTTATCTAAAATTGCTATTAATAGTGTATTATCTTCAGAAGGGAAGCTGACATACTGTAAATGTGTCAAATGGTAATGATATGGTAGTTAATTTGTATAATGTACATTTGCAGCCTGAATTATTAGGCAGTTCTGGTTATGCTAGAAATATCAGGTGTACATTTACAGCAGTTTTTAGGGTAGGTAAATATATATTCATGTACTAAAACAACTGGATTTAAACAGAAATAGTAAAAGTCAAGAGAAATACTGAATTAGCTTTATTACCATGAATCTCCTCAGTATAACAAAAAACATAAAGCATAACAGCTGCAACATAGGAGGTCTTGTCTGAGGATATTCAACTGCTCTTGGCTTAATGTCATACATCAAGTTCAGCTAAGGCAAACAAGTTGCTGTTAACTCCATGTGATGGGGCATCTGCCCTGCACTGGCCTGTAAAGGGTTAATGGAGCCCTAGGGAGGCCGTGCAGAAAGCAGCCAATAGGAAAGGGACTGTGAGGAGCAGCCAGTCAGGGGCTGGCAGGCCCATATAAGAAGAGCTGAAGGGCAGAGCAGATTCAGTTGCTCCCTGGAACTCAAGGAGGGAGAACTGGCTGCCTTGCAGGTGGAAGAAACCCAGTACCATGGACAGAGCAGTGCTGCTAGCATGGACCGGGGAGCTAGGGAAGAGCTCCTGGTTGGTGGCTGGGAGCTCCAGGCTGAGGCCTGGAGATAAGGGTGAAGATGATACTGGGGCTATGGGGAAGTGGCCCAGGGAAATAGACTGAGAGGTTGAAGGACTGCAGCATGTGGCTGCCATTACAGGGTCCCTGGGCCAGACCCAAAGTAGTGGGTGGGCCTGAGTCACCTTCACCCCCACTTGCCACTGAGATAGTGGCTGGACCACTGGATTGTGGTACTGTTCTCCCTGGAAGGGGGGACCACAGAGTGTGGCACAGCCAGAGGGCTGTGTCCTGAAGAGGACCCTGTGATTCTTATAGCGACACGCTTCCAAGCACAGAAGTGACAGCAGGAGAGACACCACCGAGAGTCAACCTACCAACCTGTGTAGCTGATTGGTAAGATGACCAGCAGGAGGCGCTAGCGTGGTGAGTCTCACACACCATTTTTCTGAATCGCGCCAATAACACTTGTCTGGCAACAGATCTCTCAATATGGGGCTGAATGTACTTCCATGTTTTGATTCCTTAGAGTAACACACTGTTAGTAACTGTGGCATTGTCTGAAATGGCAAGGAATCAGTCACCAAGGAGCTCTCTCCCTCTGCTGATCATGGTATTATAGCTGATGTGTATTTGTGTTGAAAATTTGTACTACAGTTCTGTAAACTGATAACATATTTTAACAGTTTGTGAACTAGTGATGGTTGTTCTCATAAATATGTGATAAATATTTAACCATTTGTTTGTGTTCTAAATGTGTATTTTCAGGCAGATGTGCTGTTAAATGTGCATCATAGAATTTTGGTGCATATATAAAGAAGTATACACGAAACTACACAAGTAAATATGATAAGCAGGTTGTAGATATGTTTGCTATGTGTCTATACAGTGCCTAGCACAGTGAGGCTCTGATCCATGATTGGGACTCCTAAGTGTGACTGCTATGCAAATAAATAATAAAAACAGGTATGGAGTTGTTAAATATCAGTTGTCACAAAAATAATAGGTAGAACAGTCTATATTTGGTACGGTGACATTATTTGCCTGTGTATACACAGATATTGGTTTAGTGTTATTCAGGCCCGCCGACAGCAATTCCGGGCCCCGGGGTGGAACAGTCAATGGGCGGGTCGCTGGGGTGGCGAGCCACTGCCGCTGCGCATTGTGCAGGGTGGGCTGGAGCCGGGCCCCACGCTGCTGCTGGCCCAGCATGGCATCGCCACGTCGGCGCGGAGCTGGACCACGTGCAGTTTCTCTACTTGTTCATTTCCATTGCCGCTGACATTTGTGCGGTGCTGCGCCTGCGCTGGCTGGTGCCCAGTGAGCTGCTGCTGGCTCTTCCAGGGCTTCCACATGCCCGCCCGGCTGCCTTTGCCGCCGCCAGTACCACCCTGTGCATGCCTAGGAGCCCTGCGTCCCATCTGGGCAATTTAAAAGAGCCAAGGGCTCCCAGGCCCTTTTAAATCGCTCGGGCCCCTGGGCGATTGCCCCCTTTGTCCCCGTGCACCCGCCCCACCCCCCCGTTGGCAGGCATGGTGTTATTACATTAAACAATAAGTACATAAATGGGATCTGTGGAGGAGCATTGTTATAATTAGGTGTATATAAACAGCTGGTGTTGTGTGTATAAGTAACAGGTAGATGCGCAGCTTTATAGAATGAGATACTAAAATAAACTAGGAAGTTTCTGGGTGGCTGCAATATTTTGTATGGCTGTTTCTGTCCAGGGCCGAGATTGTCTGTGTTGTCTCCAGTTGTGGTGGTGGGGGTTTTCTGCTATGTCTTGGTATAAGGTCTAGGACTTGATTATAGAGACAGGACAGGAGAATGGTTTGTGAGAAATACAGAAGGATGTTGGATTTCAGTGCTTTAGGGTCAATAAAAATGTCTGTTCTAGTCTAGAGTATATTTTGTGAGACCTGGAACAACAAGTAGTCCCTGGTTTTGGCATTAGTGTTCCTCCAGGCAAAATTATTTCATTAGGATTGTTAAGAGTAAAATTGCACTGAAGTCAATGAGAATTTTGCCAGTGACATCAGAGCGTGTCCCCGAAGTGTTCTGGAAACTTTTTTCTGTGAATACCCTGGGATGATCTATCTGTCTGTATTTGATGCACAACCAAAAATCCTATTAACCAGATGAGTTCAGGAGAATACTGACAAGTGACCCAGTTAGTTGTATACTTTCAAAAAAAATTATAGGGTCTTCATTTGATGCTCAGATTTATGTGTAATAGCTGAATACCGTTCGTCTATCCTGATACTGAGATTCTCCGGAACTCATCATCTGACTAGGTGGTAATAATAGCCATAAGTGATATCTCCCATATACAAATAGATGAAAATGAGGCACAAAAAGGTTGAGGGACGTACCCCAAAAGATGCTGTTATTAAGAAGCAAAGTTGGGAACAGACCTCCCTAGGCCTCGCTGTCTCCTTATATGCAGAAAAGTAGTTAGTGCACTTACACAGTAACTATTTTTTCATTTTTAGATGAAGAAAGCAAACCAACCAAAAAACCCCAACTCTAACCTCTGTTATGTGTTAATACAATACATTATTTCAGATTTAAATTATTAGCGTTTCAAGCTAGAGGGAAAGCAATAAAGCATTTGCAATGGCACCAAACATCCTCTGTTCTTCCTTATCTGAACAATTCAAACCCAAACCAATTGTGATCAGTTTGTAACAGATTTTTTGGGGGGGCTGAGAATGTGTAATGTCCAGTTTTAGCCTGAAGTAGATTATAATAGCCAAGTTATAAACCTGTCCAATATCTGTATAAAAATGTTACTGTTCATCAAATGATGTCAGCTTGCTATAATACTGAAACTTTCTACAGACTAAGGGCCCAATTAATCCCTGGTTTAACTGCATTGACACATGTGGTCTTACTCCAAAGATCAGTTTGGTTCTGGGAGACTTGAAATACTATAGCTCTGAAGCAGCACCAGAGTTTCATTATTTCTCTACTTGTTCATTTCCATTGCTGCATTAGATTTCATGCCATTATGAGCTGTTCATGTATTAGCTGATCAAAGTGCTTAAAGACAGGGTTAATTTTCACTTACAATGAAGAAATCAAGACAGTAGATGTGTACTATATAATTTTTTTTATTTATGAATTTGCTTCTCCTTGTGTAAGGTTTAGCTTTGATTTTTGTTACCATTAACTTCTGCATTTACTGTTTTTTCTAGTATCTCAAATTGAGCTAAAATGCTGGTTCAAGAGCAGAGGAACTGAATTGTCCAAATGGTGTCAGTAAAATTATGATAATAAAGTAAAATAAGACTATAGCATCTCAGCCGCTAGATCTCAAAATTAAGTGCTGTTCAGTGGGCACTTTTTGATTTGATGGTTAAATATTCCTTTCCTACATCTAGTAATCTAGCATTTATGTAGAACTTTGCATCTTCAAAACACTATATGAAAATTATTTAATGCCCACCACATCCCTGTGAGAAAGTTAGTGATAAGTGCTACAGTTCTCATTTCTCAGAGGAAAAACTGAGACATAGAGAGGGTGAGGCCTAAATTTTCAAAAGTGTCCACTGATTTTGGGTGTCCAGTTTGAGCACCTGTAAATTCTACTGACTCAGGTTGGGCACCCAAAAATTGAGGCAATCAAAATTGCTTTTGAAAATTTAGTCCTAACTGACTTGCCCAAGGCCAAAGAGGGAGTCAGTGTCAGAGATAGAAGTAAAACCGATGAGTCCCTAGCTCTTGGTCCTGTGTTTATCCTATGCCTCTCTTTCTCTAATACGCTATAGGCATTTAAAAAAAGCAGATAAAAAGCTTATGTAGTCAGGGCCGGCTCTAGGATTTTTGCCGCCCAAGGCAAAAACAATTTTGGCCGCCCCCCCGTTTTTTAATTACCCCCACCCCCGGCCCCGCCTCAACTCCGCCCCTTCCCCAAATCCCCAGCCCTGCCTCCTCCCCCCAGGCTCTCAAGCCTGGGAGGGAGAGCAGTGGTGCGCGAAACAACTGTTTTGCGCGCCGCAGCCGCTCGGGATCTCCCCCTCCCTCCCAGGTTTGAGAGCCTGGGAGGGAGGGGGAGACTCCGAGTGGCCGCGGCGCGGGCGCCGCTTCTCCCCCTCCCTCCCAGGCTCTCAAACCTGGGAGGGAGGGGGAGCAGCGGCGCGCGAGCGGCAGCGGAGGTGAGCTAGGGTGGCCGGGGCACATTTTTAGGGGCGGCATTCTGGTGCCGGCCATGCCGCCCCTAAAAATGTGCCGCCCCAAGCACCAGCTTGTTTTGCTGGTGCCTAGAGCCGGCCCTGTATGTAGTGAATCTTCATGGAACGCAAATGGCCAAATTACTTTTAAACTAAGGCAGAAGTCCTCATTCAAAAAAAAACATGCACACCTCTGTTCCCACGCCTGTGCAAAATACAGTTTGCACATACAGTAGCAAGTTTTGCTCATGCCAATTTGAATGCACTCATGTTTTTTTTTTCTTTTGCTTGCAATTGGCAGTTGTGTCATATTCTGTGAAATGTTTGCCTATTTCTTTAAGAGAGAGGTTCAAGAGTTCAGCCAATGAATTTGAGCATGAACACAGGTAGGAGGTAGAGTAGCTGACAGGGAAAGAGTTGTAATGGAAGTAGGAATAAGTTAGTGAAATAAATAAGTTTTGGAAAAAAAACACTAAGTTGTTCTGGTGTGTTCTCATTTATCAAAAAAGAAAATGGGAGCAGAACAGAAGTGGAATACACAAAAATGTATTTCAGAACCATGATACCATGTTGAATAACAAAAGAAAAGGGATCTCTTGTTTGTGAGAAAGATCAGTCTCGCTTGTTTCTCTCTGGGGCCTTTCCAGCTAATACACCCACAGCCCACTGGATCATTCAAGCTCCTAAGGATGAAGGGGTCTATGGGCAGCAAAGCTTTTCAGGAGAAAGGTAGAGGGACAAATAATAATATATGGAGATATACCCATCTCTTAGAGCTGGAAGGGACCCTGAAAGGTCATTGAGTCCAGCCCCCTACCTTCACTAGCAGGACCAAGTACTGATTTTTGCCCCAGATCTCTAAGTGGCCCCCTCAAGGATTGAACTCACAACCCTGGGTTTAGCAGGCCAATGCTCAAACCACTGAGCTATCCCTCCCCCTAAACAAAACTCCCCTTCACAATCAACATTATTATACAACATGTTCACACTTTGCAGAGCTGGCAGGGAGCTGAAGAAATATTGGAAATGAACTCTTCTCCTGAGCGCCTTCAGGAGTGGCAGTGAAGCTGCTACTTCAGCTTGCATAAGCTCAAGTTGCCATACTAAGAAGGCCAGGTATTCTGAAGCACTATTCTCCACTGTCACAAGGGTGTCTTGTCTTGAACATCGCATACCAGAAGCAAGCAAAGCTTTCAGACGTCTGCACTAGCTGTACCTTAGTAGAGAATGCATGTTTACGCATCATTAAGATCATCTTTCTGCACCTAACACTGAAGTTACAACACTTCATATTTCCCCTCAGTTAAACAACTTTGCATAAATAAAAGCATTCTGGGAAAACCTTAACATTTATACAATTCATAATTATACAACTTAGCATGAATACAAAGCACTCTGAAAATACATGGTACACCCTGCTTGTTCACTACTAGCTACTTTCATATCTTACTTGCACTACACACTTTGACTGTATAACTTGTCGTTAAAACAATAAAGCAATTTACCTATTTTTGGTGACTACATCTGTTTGGGAGAGCTGGTTTCTCAGTCTTTAGTACAATGCCATTCCTTGTATGGTAAAACTACCACTGTCGCATCGGCACTACATATAACTCTAGCTTCACAAGCAGTAGTTTTCTACTTCACCTTTGGCCTAGCTGTAAAGCATTATGGGACTCTGGTTCAGTTTGGTCAACATGGTCACCACAGCCTTCTAAAAGAGGGCTAGATGTTTGACACCTTACCTTTTGACCTGTATTTTATGTGCTCTCCTATAGAGGGTGATCTTGGGGTTAAGGACTGGAGTAAGGCTCAGAATTGGATTCAATTCCAGGTTTTGCCATGGATTTCCTTGGGTAGTGACATAACCTCTCTGTGCCTCAGTTCCCCTTTAACCACCTTATAAGGTTTCCCTATAAGCGCCTTTGTACTGATATAACTGCTTCCACACTATGGGGGTTGTACTGCTTCAGCTATACCATTATAGCTAGACTGATACAATTGTTATGTGTAGACAAGTCCTTGAACATCTCACTATCATTTCAAGAGGGCCCTGATGTAGTGCAACCAGTGATCTGTGGTCCGCTGGTGGCTTCAGGTTTGGCAGCACTAATTAAACAGAGCCTAATACGTTATAAAATCATAGGGTGAAATCTTGGCCCCACTGAAGTAAATGGGAGTTTTGCCATTGACTTCAGTGGGGCCAGAATTTCAGCGCAGAGATCAGAGTTGGAAAATTATTGTTAGGTGATCTAGTCCATTCCCTGCCAAATGCAGGAATGTTCCTTACAGCACTGGATATTGCAAGAAAAACTTTTCAACTAATTTTTTCTCCATTTGCTAAGAAAATTGTATTTGATTAATTAAATATTTTAAACAAATGACCAAGAAAAATGTGTGTGTATAATAAAGCTCTTTAACTCTCGATTTAAATCATTCTTGTAACTCTGTGGATGGATTTAGTTATACTGCCTTGGGCTACAATAATAATTCATCCAAGACAATTTAGTGCCTGACCTAAATTTTGCAAAAATATCTGGTCCCTGAACCTCTGTGAGAGGGAGATACTTATATAATATGACACCCTATAAGTAACCTGGATAAGATTATTGATCAGCGCTGTATAGGCTGTGTCCAGTGGGAGGATGAGATGGAGAGGCCAATCCATTATCGCAGCCATCTACCAGTGGAAAGCAATAGCATTAATGATACAGATTTTCAGTAGCTAATTTATATTTTCCTGAAGTAAATAGAAACTCACTATTATGTCACACTATCATTTAAAACAATGCCATTGAGGCTGACAGGCCCCAAATTTGAATCCCGGTAATATAGTTGCTATCAGACCTCCAATGGGAGTGCTTGAAGTCCTTCCCTCCTCTCCTTTCTCACTGCCCTTAGGGCTAGGGTGACCAGATAGCAACTGTGAAAAAATGGGACAGGGGTGGGGGGTAATAGGCGCCTATATAAGAAAGTCCCAAATAATGGGACTGTCCCTATAAAAATGGGACATCTGGTTACCCTATTTAGGGCTCTTCCTAGCCCTGAGTTGGTTAGAAAGGTTGCTAGGCAGTAATGCAAGGCACTCCCTCCTTCAGGCGATAAGCCTGGGGTCTGTGCCCCATCTGGTTTAGGAGTGAAGGATAAAGAAGTTAGAATCCATTGTCCTGGACAGCAGCTACCTTTAACATCTCAGCTGATGAATCCAAACCACCAAGCAGATGTGGGCTTGTGGCTCTTCACGTGCCATGATGCAAGAACATGTGTCCAGGTTCCTGTGCTGGCCCGCTGCCATCCTTTTTGGGAACTGGTATGGAAGTGGGGCAAATGTGTACTCACTTCATGAGCACCGCTAGGTCACATGCCTGCATCTGTGATCCCAAAACCCTGTGCCTTAGGTTTGCAAATGCAATCACCTCATGTTAAGACTGATGCTCTTGTTTTGGAGACTGATATAGAAGAAATTGAGGGGAATATGAAGAAAGAAAAAGTTTTAGTCGTAGAGAAATTTTGGGCCTGTCAACCATGGGAGCATCCTCAGTTAGAAATGAGTTTAGGACTCTTAGGTTTCATCCAATAATCTACCACTCGAGGCCAGGGCCGGCCCACAACATTTTGGCACATGAGGCGGGGAGCTCAAATGATGCCCCCATACCCCCTCGCTTGGGCCAAAACTTTGAAAGGTCTCAATTCTGCCTTCTTTCTGTTCTACTCCTCTCATGGTACTGCTCTGCTACCTACCCCAATAAAGGAGAACTAACAACTTAAAATGCTTTGTTCAAAAATTTTAATTAACACTTAACTTTCAAATGCCTGAACAGCAAATGTAACTTTTCTTATCTGCATAGTAAACACTGGCATTTTTATATGTTTGAATAATCCAAGTGGTGCTTTCCATGTTTTCTTGGTTGCAAAGATTTGAACTGCTTCCTGAAGGTCCACAGTCTGGGCCAGCTCATGCTCTATTGAGATGGTTGCAAGGCCGACCAGCCTCTCCTGTGTCATTGCGGAGCGTAGATGTGTTTTTATTAACTTCAGCTTGGAGAAGCTGCGTTCTCCACTGGCAACTGTTACAGGAAGTGTTAGAAGTATGTGCAGAGCAACAAAAGCATTTGGAAAGAAGGTGGTCATCTTATTTGTACACATATATTCCAGAACAGCCTTTGGAGTTGATCCTGCTGAAATGTATCTTGAAAGGGCTTTCAGTTCATCACCTAAATCACTCGCATCAATATCACGCATGTCATCATGTGTCAGCACTGTCTCTAATGCCCTGCATTGCTGGTGTAGGTCTTCAGGTATAGTGAGGAGTTTTGGGATATCATACAACATCCCAAATCTACTGCTGTGTTCCTTGAGCTGCATGAAACGTTCTTCAGCTGACTATATTGCACAGTCTAGCACCTGGTTAAGGAATTCAACTTTGAATTGTTGTTTGGGGTCTCTTATGGGATTATCCCGTGCCTCGTAATCAAAATGTCTTCTTCGGTGACTCTTGTATTCTTGAATGGGTGGGAAAATAGCTTCAGTGTGAAGTTCTTCTGCCAACTTCTGTGCACTCTCCAGAACATTTTGAAATCCCTCATCTGACCGGTAAGACTGTAAGTATGACTTTGCTTTGTCCAGTTGTTCCATTGCTACAGATATATCAAGGTCAACACATTGGAGTCTCTTGCTTACAACATTTATTTCAAACAGTATGTCATGCCACAACACTAAGCGACACAGAAATTTGAAGTTATGTATGTTTCTGTATGTTATGTATGATTCCATTTCCCTCTGCCACTGTTCTCCCACGAACAGTTCCTGACATAGCATTATCCTCCATAATGGCAACTATGGTATCCTCTATCTTCCCAGTTTGGTGTTTGATAGGCTTTATCGCCTCCACTTGACTTTCCCATCATGTGGCACGCAGTGGTTTCAGTGTCAGAGAGGATGTTTCCAGCAGGGCTGGCTCTAGTGTTTTTTTTTTTTTTTTTTTTTTTTTGCTGCCCCAAGCAAAAAATTTTTTGGCTGCCCCCCACCCCAGCCCTGGGCTCTCCCTCTCACCCCACCCTCAACCCCTGCCGCCCCAGCGCTGGGCTCTTACCCCCACCCCACCCGCACTCCCTGCTGCCCCAGCGCTAGGCTTCCCCCCACCAGTGCTGACTCTGCCCGCTCCCCCCTCGCCTCCAGCTGGTCCAGCGCTGGCAGGGTCGGGGTAAGCAGCGGGGCTCCCAGGCCGCGCCTCAGCTCAGGGTCCCTCCAGCCAGGGCTCCCGCCTCCAGGACTGGCCGGGACCGGGGAGGACAGAGCCAGGGGACCGCCCCGGCAGGGGCTGAGGAGCCAGGGCAGGGCAGCCCCAGAGGGAGCGGAGCCCCAGAGAGCGGGACGTGGACCCTGCACAGCAGCGCCCCGCCCTCTATGGCCCCGCTGCTGTTGCTGTTCCTGGCCGCCCTGCCACAGCCCCTGGGCAGCTCGGGCTGCTTCGCCCAGCCCCGGCTGCGGTGCTGGGGGGCGGCCTCCCTGCAGCACCTGCAGGCGGCTCCGTGTGCCCCGAGGGACGGCCCCCAGCCTGAGTGTCCCACGCTCAGAGCCTGCCTGGCCATAAGGTGCGGGCGCTGCTCCCCGACGCAGCAGCCCCAGGGCGCCCCCGGTGCAGGACGCGCTGCTGCTGCCAGGGCCAGCTCTAGGCTTTTGCCTCCCAAGTGCCCAAGAAGGGGGGGGAAAAAAAGAGGCTGGCTGGAATGCCGCCCCTGAAAATGTGCCACCCCAAGCAGCTGCTTGGTTTGCTGGTGCCTGGAGCCGGCCTTGGTTCCCAGATGTTGCTTCAAAATTTGCCATTGAGTTGCTGCAGAGAACAATACATAGATGCTTTGAATTACATTAAAAAATTCAGCAGCCTCACTAGAAGCTGATGCTGCATCACTGACCACCAAGCTCAATGAAAGAGAACTGAATGGGACAAAAAAGCTCGAGGGTTTAACTCTCGGATCCGTGTCTGCTCTCCTCTGTTCTTTCCTCTCATGTTGGCACCATTATCGTAGCCCTGACCTCTCATGTCAGCTACCGCAATTCCTGTATCTATCAGCTTTTTAAGAAGCACATTTGTCATACCAGCTCCTGTAGTATCATCAATGTCAATAAATTCTAGAAAATGCTCTGACAGTCACCATTGCAGGGACATTTTCACTAGGTTCTGTTGTTACAAAACGCACCATTAAAGTGATTTGTTCTGTATGGCTGATGTCAGGTGTGCAGTCCAGAATAACAGAGTAATATCTTGCTGACTTCAGATCTGCCACAATCCTCTGACTTTTGTTGCCAGTAACTGTATAATCTCATTTTGAATTGTTTTTCCAAGGTAGTGGTGTGTGTACATTTCTTGGGTGGTGACTCTTCTTAGATGCTTGATGTACATCATCAAACTCAGCCATCAGCTCCACAATTTTAAGGAAGCTTCCATTGTTTGGCACATACAGCTGATCTGAAGTGCCACGCAGTGCTAGGTTTTGGGTAGCAAGCATTCTTACAATGGCAATGAGCCTTTTCAGAACATTTTGCCAGTAAAGAGACTCTGTGCAATCTTCTCTTGATGCTGATCATCTATGCTGGCCTTTAACCTTAGTCTCATCTCAAGCTCTTTCCACCTATGGAATGCTCTCTGGTGATTTGCTGCCTTCTCATGGCATGCCAGATTTCTAGACAGATTTTTCCAGTCCTTTGTTCCTGTAGAACCCAATGTGTCTGGAACATTGGACTTCAAGAGTTTGCAACAAAAACAGTATGCAGCATTCTGGGTTTTTGAGTACATAAGCCATGGCCTCTCCACTTTGTCACCATTGGGGATTTCACGCCAGTAATGTGTTGGATGGAAACTTCTATTTTCACTGTCTTTGGAGAACATAAAGTTTTTCACTTGCTGTGGCCCATACAGTACAAGGAAGTCCCTCAGGCAACTGATCAAGTGGGTCCACAGTCCTGGATCATGTAGACTTACAGAACTAAACTCAGCAGCAGCTGTTTCTTGCGCCTCCACCACACTCTTCTCCGATCTACACTTTTCTTCAGGAATGTGCATGGTTATATCCATTTGAGATGGAGTTATGGATGCTGCAGTAGCTGCCAGGTCACCTGCACTCTGACTAACTGGAAGATCTGGCATCTCCTCACCACTCACATCCTCACTGGGGCCGGAAGGTTCACCGTGAACATTTGTCTATGTATCTCAAGAGAGCTCCTTCCTGCTTAGATAGAAAAGCTTCCTTTGCTTGCTTTTTTCTGAATGCTGCCCCAGAGGGGTGTTTTCTTCTTTCACTCATGACTGCTGTTCTGTCCCAGCGATAGTGGCTCTCAACACTCAATTGAAGGGGACAAATAAGCAGGCTGGTAGCAGGGCGTGGGTGAGGGAAGATATCAGCGTCTTAAGGGCCTAACTGGCTCCTACTACTTCAGTTGACTGCCTGTTCTCCTCAAGTGGGTTCAAGGAAGCAGCAGGAAACAGGAAGCTCCCTGAGAAGCTGGTGTTAATCAGTCCAGGCTCCTGGGGGTGCTAGAGAGGTACATAAGAGGCTCCTCCTCTCTCTCCCTACAGGTCCTGCTGCTTTCTGGCATTTGAGGCGGCCGCCTCAGTTTGCCTCATGGTAAGGCCAGCCCTGCTCTTGGCTGGTTCTGACATTTCAAGACCCGCCCTCCCCCCCCCCCCCCCCCCCCGGAAGCCCTGCTTGACAGACATGCTTCCACCCAACCCCCATGTAATAATTCATTCTCTCGACATCCCCACTTATTATTAAAACTGTCAGGGCAGGCGGGGCTTTATTTGCTGCCGAGAGGAAGGAACAAGCCTCACTTGGAAGTAGCATTTACTGTCTGAGAGGTGGAGACAGCACTAATAGTGGGCAGCAGCAGTGGAGGAGGGAAACACTGAAGAAGTCCCCACTATGGGCAGCAGCAGAGGGAGACCTAAAGGGAGCAAAGTAGGACATTGCCCTCCCTCCACCTACTTTCCAACAGCCTGTTCCTTTCCCATCTCACTAGGAGATAATGCAGGGGACACACATGTTCTTGACCAGGCCTAGCAGATTTTAGCTGCACAGTCCTCAGCAGATCACTCTTAATAAAGTATGGGGAGGAAGAGTGAGAGGCTGAGTTGATCATGTGCAGAAGAGTGTCTGTCTCTCTCTCTCTCTCTCTCTCCCCTTTCCTATTGTAGGAGCCCCACCCTATTTGGGGCTCCTGGCAACTGCAGCATCTGCAGCCTATACACTAGGGGGTCGGCAACCTTTCAGAAGTGGTGTGCCGAGTCTTCATTTATTCACTCTAATTTAAGGTTTTGCGTGCCAGTAATACATTTTAACGTTTTTAGAAGGTCTCTTTCTATAAATCTATAACCTATAACTAAACTATTGTATGTAAAATAAATAAGGTTTTTAAAACGTTTAAGAAGCTTCATTTACAATTAAATTAAAATGCAGAGCCCCCCGGACCGGTGGCCAGGACCCGGCAGTGTGAGTGCCACTGAAAATCAGCTCGCGTGCCGCCTTCGGCATGCGTGCCATAGGTTGCCTACCCCTGCTATATACACTCATGCCAGTTCCCCAGCATGTAAATTACCCTGCTGTATAGGTCACCTCTCAGTTTGGCTAAAAGTCTGAATTTTCAAATGATCTCCAAAAATATGCATGCATTTTTGTTGTTGTTTTTTTGCAACATTCATACAAAGAACATGTAGAACTTGAGTAGGGAAACTGTACACATGCATGGGAGAATTATCATCCTATAGGCTTGAATGTACAGATGGGTTCAGCCGCAGAGAGATTTTGGAGGCCCTAAATGACAGTTGATTTGGGCATATCCTGTTTTCAGGCAAACATTTCATGCAAATTTGTTCATGCAATGGCTGCCAAGGATCTTTCACAATCTAGTGACTGAAAGATCCACTAATTAAAAAGCCCCTAATTAGGCTTTTAAATGATAAACTGTAATAGCTCCAGTGCAGCTGTTATAAACTATCAAGTAAATTATACCCAGTTGAAAGAGGCCATAATTACGTATTTATATAACAGACTTTAGGACTTTGAAAGATAAAAGATTTTTTAATATCTACAATTAAAAAAACAACAAAGTAACAATAGGGCTCTTAAACCAATGAAAGCAAGGAAATTCAGAGTTAATCTAAAAATCCATGCTGATACTGAGTCTTACACTCAATGCATTGTCACTTGTTTTTTTTTTTTTATAACTGGATGAGATAAAGATGTACTGTCAGCCAGGACTTTATGTTGCTGCTCTAAATTTACTTGCTTTTATGGGTTCATGTACAGCCTTAATGATACTTCAGCTAACTGTGTGTGGTTTAACTGTTCTGCAAATCCTAACAAGAAGATTCACAGTTGCTGACAAATGCCAGCTTCTTTCCTTACAGCCTGATCCTGGTAGGTACTAAGCATGCCTAGCTCTTTATGAAGTCAATGGGAGCTGAGAATGCTCAGCACTTGGTGATACTGGGTCCACAGAGACCAAACCTCAGTCAGGAAATGTTGACACAGCACTGTGCTGCTGTTTATTTCTTCATTGTACATACCCAGTGTTGTCCTTAACATGCAGAGCCAGACCATGGAGGCATCGGAGACTTCCCCTGAGCAATGAGGCTCAGTTGGGGCCCTCCCGATTTTCCCAGTTCCTGGTTGTCAGGAATGTCAAGAGCATGCTTTTCAGAATGTGAACTCTAGTTCTTTTCTGTGGGCTTAGTCTGGCCTTAGTGAAGTCAAGGAGAGTTTTGTCATTGACTTCAATGGGAGCTAGGGCAGACTCTTATCTGTTTGCTGCTAGTTTACCCCCAAACCCCTCCCACACCTGTGACTGCCAGTCCCTCTGATGCTGGCCTCACCCCTTCTTTCATATCCCAATTTCTTTAGTGACCCTCTTCCACTTCCTTTCTTTCCCACACTTGCTTCTGTTTCCTTCCCTCCTCCTGCACCTTGCTGCAAACTCTGCCCCATAATGAAAATAAAATAATAAATAGAAATAAAGGAATATATTAAAAAGGAAAATAAATGTGTCTCTAACACGTTGTGTGCCATTCATGAGTCTGGTGGCTTTGCTGGTGAGTAGCTGCATGGCCCACTCTGGTTTTTGGTTTTTCAGGTTCTAAAACCTTCAAGACAAGGAAAGGACTTTGTGTGTGTACAGTATCTAGCACAATGGGCCCCTATACCTGATTGGGCAGAGATTACTACCATACTATAGATTATAAAGAATTATTAGTTTGCGATGCATATAGGGCTTGATCCTGCAAGGTGCTGAGATAGCATGTCATCTTCAATGGCATTCCTTGTCTGTTTAAAGTTAAACATGCTGGATTGAGGCCAGAGTACCTAGCACCTTGCAGGATTAAGCCCATAACAATTAAACATTTTATTAAATTTATTAAAGTAACACAGAGATTGTAATCTAGAAATACTGCATTAACAAAAGTAAAGGTGACCATTCAAACTCATTGTTATTTTTGTGGCTGATTAACTACCCCACAGGGTATTAAATTGTGCTAATATAGTTTGCCTCTTAGACCTACCTTGTGAGATGAGTGACCCATGTGCTTAAAGTTAACTGCATTCTTAAGTGCTTTGGTGAATCAGGGCCTAAGGCATTAATTAGAGCTTGGCTCAGATTTACTTGCCGTTCCCCCCCCCCCCAACTCTTCAGTGCTTGGAGGTTGAATTGGTATGCAGATATCCCCCTCCTAGCCCGGAGTTGCTTCTGTCACTGTGGCTGAAGGTACTCACACATCAAGGGTGGCACAGTGGGCAGGAAGGAACCCCTCTGGGAGCTTTCAACCTTTGTGGAAAATAATGATGTATGAGACAGGGATTCCTTTGGAACCTGAAGGGTACATGACAGACAGAATAATATGGGAGGAAAACTTTGTCTTAACAATTGAGACTGATGGTCTCATCTTGTCTCCTTGTTATTGTTAGTGACCAAGGCTGAGATAAGCTTTCTTATGAAGAACTTCATTTTGTGGCAGGTTCTGTATGTTGGACACACTGCCCTCAGTGGTAGCTTTCCATCCAAGGTGCAGATATTGACAGGTGCCAAGGAACCCTTTGTGGTGGCATTTTAGTTTAAACCTAAAATTCCTTCTAACATTGAGATGCATGTTTGTCAGGAATGACAGTTTGCAACTTGATAAGCTTATACCAATTTGCCTTCCGACCTCAAATGACTTGCTGGAGGGGAGAATACCTGGAGTGGCATAGGAGTCTCAGCCTTATAATCAGCTTTTCTAGCACTTTATTAATTTTACTTCTCAGTGGTTACTGCATGTTTGGAAAAGACAATTGATTTGTACGGATCTGCGTGGGATGGTGAAGAGCTGGAGCTAAAGGAGGAGTGTGAGTTGACAGCGGTGCAATATCACTAATTGACAGAGAGCAAAGGCACTATTTAAAGCTACTTTTCTTATTCTGTTATTAAAGTTATTAAATTTAAAGTTAAATTTGTCCTCATATTACCAAATTCAAAAATAAGTGTTTACATCTATATTCTTTCACAATGGATTAAGTGAAATATCAAACCCTCATTTTAAATGTGTATATTTTAAAGTTAGATGTGTGATTCAAAATACAAACTACTGTGTAAGTAATGGGGAGGCTGCTGCTTCAAAACTGGTGGCAAAAGGAATCACACAGAGGACAAGCTCCCTTTCCGGGAGTGTAATTTGCACCACAAAATTTGGGTTTACATTTTTTGCACCCTCCAGTTAATTGTGGCAACAGATCAGACAAAGTGGAAGTACTCCGATTTGCATCCACAATTCATTTTGTGGGGGCAAAAATTCTTGCACAAGTGGACCACAAATAAATGAGCTGAGCCTCAACCCTTTTGAAAATGTTCCCCCAACATATGAGCAAAACAGGTTAGAAAACAACATTTCACTTACACTGGCCTCTTACTCCTTAATTTTCTGGAGAACTGGGATCTCACTGTTAATTTAAATATAAAATGGCATATATAAAAATATATAATATGCCATGGTGAAGCCTTAGGCATGAATAAATTTGAGATTAATCATAAAGTAGACTTTTACAGCTATGCAGTCAGAATCCAGATCAGTTTGAAATCTCAAGAGTTTTTTGGGGTGGGTTTTTATTTATTTATTTTATTTATTTTTTCTTTAGATCAAAATGCTGCTGATAAAGAGGTCTGTGGCACATGTACATATTGTAACCCTGGGTGCTCTTTAAAGAGAGTAAGTTGAATGGATAAACCCAGCTAACATTAAATAGCTCTGGCGCTATAAAAATAAAATGGGCAAAGCTGAAAAAAGCTTGCTGACAAGAGGAGTGGGTGTTGGTGGGTGAGTTGCTGCAGTTTTAGAGCTGTTAAATGTATGGTTTTTAGCATTTTCATTATTTAAAAGTGGAGTGGTAGTTTCTTTACTCCTTCTGAAAAGTTAATAATTTACTCTGAACTATAGGGTACCCACACTGAAGTGCTTTACAAATCAGTTAAATCAAAGTGATTTCAAGTATGTATATTACTCCTTCTCTTTAGACTTCATGCTGTCTCAACTCTGCCCTTCCTCCCCTCAAAATGGCTGCAGTTTCTGTGGTTTTCCTGGTGCTTATGTGTCCTCTATGCCCCAAAGTACAGGTTTACAGGGGACAAGTATGATAAGTGATAACAGAAATCATAGGGGATTCTTCATCTCCTTTTGCCCAAAAGTTCTTCTTTTTTGAATATTTTTACTTGTTCCATTGATGAATGTTACTCAGAACAGTGTGATGACCCGATTCTAGTGGCCCAAAATGTTTTTGGCCATTGGAGTCCAGATATTATGTTGATGATGGCAGTAGAAGTGCCAGAAGTAGAGAGAGAGATGTGGAAGTTCTCTTTTGATCTCTTTGTGGTCCAGAATGTATGGAACATTGAACCAAATCTGTCAGTCCTTACTCATGTGGGTAGCCACTGATGACACTGGGACTTCTCATATGAGTAAAGGCTGCAAGACTGGGCCCATTATGACCTTGGCAGACTTTCCTACGCATAGAAACACAAAATACATGGATTGCTTAGCTGTGTATTCTCCTCTGCATGCAGACATTGAGCATGATAATGCATCTGTGAAGGGTGGGGAAGACCCACAGGACCCCCAAAGGGAATCACTGGGGTTTTGATGCACCCTTCAATTTTCCGTTTCATAGGGAGGTGACATTTGTTTAGACAGTGGGATAGGAGGCTCCAGGGGAATCAATCTAGGACCCAGGTGCATCCTCATGTAGCTTGGTTGAAAGACATCACAACTGGTGTGCTGATACCACTGCCTATTATGCTCCCCCAGCCAGCTGTCTGTAGCCATCTGTTGTCTCTTGTCTTGTAAGCTTTTTCGGGCAAGGAGTGTCTTTTTGTTTTGTTTGTACATTGCCTAACACAATGGGGTGCTGGTCCGTGAATAGGGCTCTTAGATATTAAGGTAATACAAATAATAGTAAATTAAATCTTCGGAGCCGGATTCAGTGAGGGCAATTGAGCTGCATTCCTAACAGTTCCTAATTCCTAACAGTGGAGGCCAGCGAGACAGTGCAGCCTGTGGGGAAGTGAGGCTGCCAGAGGGACTCTCAATTTGTTCTTGGGCTGAGCTGTATCTCTAGCCTCACACTGTAGATTCTTTTTATTTGCTGTATATAATGTGTTTGATTTGAATAGCCAGACCATAGGCATGTGTCAGGGCATATGGGTCTGTCGGCCCTTTACTGGCTGTTATTTAAACCTAATTAAACCTCTCTGAGAAAGAGCTTTTCTTTTGTTTAAGGCAGAGGAGTCTCTGGTGGTTTGTGGTAGGGAACTAGGGCCTGGCCGCAGCCTCCAGAACCAAACCACAAAACTTGCACAGCTCACTCCAGGTCCTGCCTCGCTGCTTTCCCAACTGTAGGTCCATATTGCCTCTCTTCCTCTCCCCCTCGGGCTCACAAGGGAGAACTTTATACTATTCACTATGAATATGATCAGCTGGTTCAGTCAGTTGCATTTTCTTAGCTGCTGATGTTTTGATACTATTTCATTTATCTTAGGGGTTAAATAGAACTGATAATTACAGTATGCAAAAACTTCCTAGGTAAGTTAGACCTGATTGGTGAGGTTCCTAATGGATTTCATGGACTCTCCCACTCTTCTTCCTTCTCTTGGTATAAGGTGGCTTGATTCAAACACTTTGCCATTCTTACCAAAAGCTGTTCAAGACAAACAGTGTCAACTTCCTAGAGTGTTCTTCATTGCTTGTATAGTGTGAGTCTGTTGGAAATCTTTCGGGGGAAAAAGCATTGGTTATGAGGGATGATATTAAAGTCACTAGTTTAATTTGTATTTGGAAGCATATCATATTCTGAAACCCTTTGCTTTGGAGGCTCAGGCCAACTTTTTCCATCCTGGATGCTTAAAATTCAATCTGCACCCAAATATAGTCTCCTAAATAAATGGCCTGATTCTCAGAGGTGCTGAGCACCCACTCTTCCCAATGATTTCAGCAGGAGCAAGGCCCAGATTTCTTTAATTTTCTTAGCTGGAATTACATGATGAATGTGAAAATAGTAATACAAAAGCTACAGGATATCTCTTGCTCCCCTTATAAAGAACATCTCACTTTCCTACACCTGGGGCAGATTTACTTCCCCGGTGTGGGGAGTAGATGGCTACAAATTACTCTTCCCCCGCACACCACATCCTCCACACAGAACAGACACACAGGACAATAGGCGCCAGATCACTGATAGCAAGTGATGGTTTCTTAAGTATAGGTCACACCAGTGCTGCTTTGGCTGTGTCGACTCTTGGAGCTAGGGGATTCCCAACTTGCTTGTGCTAGTTCTCATTGAGTTAGCACACTAAAAATCGTAGTGCAGCTGGGGTAACAAGGGCAGTGGCCAGCAGTAGCATGGGCTAGCTGTTCTGAGTGTGAACTCATAGCAGAATCTTGATTTGTGTAGGTATGACCATGTATTCAGGAGCCGCACAGACACTAGAGTGGAGGATCAGCAGCAAAAGTGCTGTTGCAATAGAGGCCTACTCAGCAAATGGACCTCTATTATGGACTGGAAAGCCATTTAAATGGGAAGCCATCTATTCATTTGTATTTGAAAAGCAGACCATTATTGTATGTCTGTATTTGAGTATGGTAGGAACTGTTGTGTAGTGATCAAGACAAAGGACTAAAAGTCAGAACTTCTGAGTCCTATTCCCAACCCTGCAACTGGTGCACTGCGTCACAATGAGCATGTCATGAGGGCCAAGTTCCATGGATCTGATCAAGCTCTGAGCAGTGTAGGAGCCTGGAGGGTTGGGATAGGGAAAGCTGGCTGTAAACCACTTTACATCTCCCTCCCTTCTGACTGGCTCTTGGGGGGCCTGATGCAAGCTTGAGCAGCTTTGAGACTGCTCTAATTTGTGCCAATTTCTAATGTCTTTCAAGGCACTGTAATGTTAGAAATAATTGTGGCAGTGTAATGCACTTTGGTCAAGCTCCCATCCCTAGTCCAACTCCAGCATTCTCCCTATGGCAGTTGGGAGCCCAGGAAGGGATGGTGTAAGCTAGTTACACCAGCTTTCCACCATCTGGGGAATCCCCAACATGGGAGGAATTGCAAGAGGCTTTGTTGAGATGGCTTAACAGTATGGGACAGGATCTAGTGTCTATTCTCTTTATGCCACAGTTTCCTCATCTGTGAAAGGGGGATAATACCATACTACATTAATGGATGTCTGTAAAACATTCTGATTTTAGTGAACAAGAAGGGGCTATAACTGTGCTAAGTATAAATTTTGTATTGTTTGTTTATGCAGAACTGGACATATAGATGTTAACATGATTCAGTTGGCGCTGGTTATCAGTAAATAGCCCAAATACAGTATTCATTTAAAATCCAAACAGAACTCTGAATGTTACTTGTTAAAATGGGGACTCCCTCCTTTACAAATATGTTTCATTTTCCTCTTGTTAAAATCAGCAGTCAAGAATCACCACATAAATTCATCCATGGTGTAACTCTAGTGAATGAATCTGGCCCACTGAATTCCTTGCTTTATTGCACAGATGAATAAAGAGTGGGAGTGTTTTTGAGGAACAGTATTAAAAGAAATATTGATGACTGCCAGGACATCTACAGAAAGGGATAAGCAAACTACTCTACTACAATGAGGAGAACAAAGCAGCTATGTTAACTCTTTCCAGTAGGTTGTATATATTAATAGTAACAACTGAAGTTTTGTTTTTTGTGGGGGAAATGCACAAGGCTTTGAATTGTATTGTTTTAATTGCAACTAAATGAATGAATGTCATGGAAAATCTCACACAGTACTTGGATTGTCTTCCTCTTTGGGAACAGTTTGTTATTATAAAAGAACAGCATTAACAAAAAATAGCCAATATTTAATTACTAGGCTGAGGGGCATTTGGGCAAAATAGATATTTATTTATGGAATTATAAAATAAAAACCAAGTCTATTTGATTGTATTTGTCAACCGCCACACTTTTAGATTGCTCGTCTTTCCCAACTATAAGTTCTTCAGGGCACTGAGCAGGCCTGCTTGTGTTTGTACATCGCCTTGTATAACAGGTCTCTGATCCTGAACAGAGCCTTTGGGCTCTACAATAATCTGAATAATAACTAGCAGCATGCATGTGTTACTCCTGGGGGAGTTCTGCACCACTGCACAATGCAGAATTTTGCCAAAATTAATGTTGTGCATGCAGAATTTCCTTCCCCTCCTCCCCCCCCCCCCAGAAATGGGCTGCAGTGCTGTTGGCCGCCTCTAGGGGCTGCTGGACCCAGCAGAGCCGAGCGCGCCAGTAGAAGACACTGCTGGAATGGGAGGAGGAGCTGGAGGATTCCTGCAGTTGCAGTTCCCAGCATACCCTGAAGGAAGAAGGCAGTGTGCAGGAAACTCCATGCAAGCCTGGGCCCAGCATCAGGCTGTTTCTCCCTCTGGATCCCTGGGCTCTGGGGTGTGTGTGTGTGTCTGTGTCTTGGCTGGAGGGGGGGGGGCATGACTGGGCTCTGGGGGGGGGGGGGAGAGGGTGCAAGTGTTTGGGCTGGGGGGGGCCCATGGCTGGGCTCTGGGAGAGTGTGAGTGTCTGGGCTCCGGGGGGGGGGAGAGGGTATGACTGTCTGGTTCCTCAGCTGGGTTATGGGGAGAAGGGGGCAGAGAAACAGGAACTGGGTGGTCATAGGTGGTTCTTTAACTCTGCTCCTGGGGGAATTTTTGTGCGTGTTTGTATTGTTACAGACATACTTGCTGACAGGTAATTTGAAATAAATTACCCAAATAATTGAAACTAATGTGATTATGTAGTGTTATTTTGACCAAATAAAATTTGCAGAATTTAAAATTTTTTTGGCAAAGAATTCCCCCAGAAGTAATGTGTGATGATGGTCATCTTAGTCATGATTGGGGCTGCAATGGGGGCCACCAGCACTAAGAGCATGAGTCTCTACAGCTTGAGCTAAAGGACCAAGGGTCAGATTTTCAAAGGTATTTAGGTGCCCAAAGATGCAGATAGGTGCCTACTGGGATTTTCAGAAGCACATCGGCACCTAACTCCCATTGATTAGGATGAATCTTTTGAGGTCTTCATTGCTTATGTCCCCTTCTCCATGTTCCTCCTAATCATAGAAATATTGGGCTGGAAGGGACCTCAAGGGGTCATGTAGTCCATTCCTCCATGCTAAGGCAGGATTAAGTATACCTAGACCATCCCTTACTTGTATATGTCTAATCTGTTTTTAAAACCCTCCAATGACAGGGATTCCACAACCTGGACCATAGGTAACCTGGTATCCCTAGGTAATCTAACCCCATCCTTCCATTCCCCTAACTACTTAGCTACTCTTCTCTCATTTTAAGATGCCTCCTAGTTCCCATTCTGAAAGGAAAGGATCCCCAATCAGTGATTCTCAGCAGGCCCTGCATGTGGTGTTATTTGGTCAGTGCTAAAGGAAGAGTCTCAGCCTACACTAGTGCTCATTTTTGCTGGGCTCAAGAAAGCTCCTGAATTAAAATCTCACACACTGAGACCTCTCTGTTGGGGGTGCCCCAGGATACATGGCCTCCAGGAAAGCCCTGGAATTACATATTTAAAGATAGCAACCAATACAGCAGAGATTTCCAGACCTGTTGAGACCCCAAGATGAATTTCAGTGAAGGTGAGAGGCATGTTTGGGTCTGAGGAAAGAGGGCATGCTTTTCTGAACAGATATTATGAAATTTAAGATAGGTTTAGCATCTAGTTCAGTTTGAGATATGAACAAAGGTTCTGGCTAATTAACTTATTCTCAATGTATGCATGTCTATTTATAGTATTATGGTAAAATTCCCTTTCTGGGCTGAAATTTGGCAGACATTTGCACTAGGTAGCCTATCTCTCCCTGTACTACCTGACTCCCTCTTTCTGCACAGAGTTAAAAAGCGCCTTGTACTTGCCCTTAAGACTCTTCACCACTCTGTTCTTTTCTCTTTTCCTGCTCACCGACTCCTGCTCCGCCTACACAGAATGTCTAGCGTTCCTGTTGTACCCAGAGAGATAAGATACATTTGCTATTTGTATCTTGGATGTTATTCTCTCTCCTGTCAGTCATAAAGGTCTCTGAGTTTCATAGTGATGTTCAGCTGAGGTTCTAGTTCAGCCCCATTAAGAGGTGGGCCTGAGTTGTGAAATTTGGATCTGGATTTAGGCAAAACTTTGGACTTTCACCTGAATTTGACGGAAAGAGGAGGTGGATCCAAGGTTCTATATTGGGTCCAATGTCTAATCTTAATTAATATCCATTATGACCACCTTGGGCTTAGCCATTTCTTTATATTTTTAATCATGACAAACGATTGAGGAGCTACTTGGAGAGACATGTTTGAGCTCTTTGTGTCAGTCACTACTGGTTGGATGTCAGTTTTAGAGAAATTTCCAAACCTCTTTCAAGGTTTTCAGTTCCCCTTTCTCATCAATATTTTCTGCAACTTCACAGTGGCTTTACCAGTAATAGCCAAATATATCCTTATTGACAGTTTATCTTGCCTGCTACTATTTGCCCACAAGGTCTCTCAAACACGAGAACTATGCTGTGACCTGGTTTAATTTCTCACTCCATTCAGGAAACATTGGCTTCTTAGCAGAGAGTAATAGAACATAGAGCCTATGACAAATATCTTTGAGTTTATACACAACTCCGAATTTTAAAAAAATCTACACATAATGCCCATTGAAGTCAATGGGTTTTGGATCAGACACTTAAGCCTGTGATTTTATTTGTTTATTTTTATTTTGCTCTTTGTAATTTTCTCCATTCTTCAGAGACTTTCATCTAGACTTGGTTGGATTTTTTTAACCAAAAAAAATATTTTTCTGAAATTTTTTTTTAATGAAAAATTTAATTTCTTTGATTTTTTTTTTCAAAAGGTGTACAGAAAACATCAAAATAATATGTTTATGCTACATGAAAAGTTCCAGTGTTTTTTGGTTTAATGAATTTCTTTTGTAAGTAATCATTTTGAGGTTTTTTAAAAAAATATTAAACAAACAAACAAACAAAAACCAGTCACTTCAAACCCTTTGAAAACTAGTTTTTAATTTTTTAACCAGCTCTACTTCCAAACCAAAGAGGTCCAGATAAACATCCCAATTTCTGCATATGAAACTAGCTGAAACCAACCTTTTGTGGTTCATCCATCAGTATATGGAACTTCATATGTCTGTTACTGTATTATTCCATTAAAATAGCACTGTTAAAAAAATGATAAGATTGAAAAGTGAAGCACTTGGAAGCCAAGATGTGCCAAAGTTAAGGTTTCCCATGCATCCTTAACCCTGTCTCCTTTTGATCATATACTCTTTTGCTGGATCTTTGCCTCATTGAACGGTGCAGACCGTCCAGTGTGCAGGGAATGAGCGTGATGTTCAATAATATCCTAAGGACCCTTTGCCTAATTGGGCAAATTTGATCATTGAATGAGTCACAACTTCTCTTGAGCCCGGCCTCACTCATTATGCATATTACTAGATCACACAGAGTGCAAAAGATGAAAGCTAATAACACCCCATCTACATTTACAATGTATAGCCTAGCTCCACCCCTACAACACTATTGGCCTAACCCCACCTGTGAAAGGAACTGATCTGTACAAATAGCCTATGCTCCATTTTGAATTCTTCTTTGAAACAGGATGCAGCTTGTAGTGCAGCAGAACAGCCAGACTCATGAATATTTTCATTAAAAAAAGGAAGGAAAGAAATGAAGAGACAAAATGGGATGCCACCCCCTTTGAGATGAAAAATGTAGTTTGCACCTCTCAAAGCTATTATTACTGGCTGCTGACTCAGGAAGACAGTCCATTGATTTAGACTCAGTCCACATTTTGAAGGTTATTTCCCGCCGTAAGGGTTACAAGCCTCCCCTCTTCCCCCCCCCCTCTGTTTTAATGATAGCTTAGATTCTGGAGCACAATTTTGTGGCGGCTCCCATGGCTGTGAAATCATGGCAGATATTCAGATTAATATATCAAGTACCGGTAATTTCTCTTTGCTTCTAGCATGTCCGTACTTAGTACTAACAGAACTTGTACAGTAATGAGAATAAAAAAGAATGTTACAAAATTAATAATAGATATAACTGCATTTATTTTAGATGATCTTCTATAAAATACCTTTATAGGAAATTCCTATCATCTAGTACAGGTAATAGCGTTTTCTGTTTATAAATACATGTTGTGACTGCATGAATCAAACAAATGGTTTGAGGCCGGTCAAAACCTATTATGAAAAATTTCCATACCAATTGGTAAAGTAGTCCTGCAGAATTGGAAACCTGTGACTTTTTTTTTTAAGTTTCTGGAGGAACTCAGAGTGGGTGTGGGAAGTGGATGTGGGATGATGAGTCTTTGTGTGAATTAACTCGTTAATATGCCAAATCATGACCCACTAGTCTACCAGGGATGGCCAAGCAAATAGTTTTCAGGAAAAGAGTGAGAGAAGATATATGGGCATCCCAAAGGGTGTGAGTTCCCAGTCAATGATTATTACTTCCTACTCTGGCCCATAAGGCCTACAAAGTCCTAGGTCTTATGCAGAGCAATAGAGTAAGACTGAAATTGGGGGTTTAGAGCTTCAAGACTGCACACATATTTCAACAAAATCATTAGCATCACCAGTGATCTATGTGAACACATAGAAATGTGTATATTGGGGTAACATTTCACAGGATGATGTTAATTTCTGAATTCATGTTATTGTTATGCATGCGCTGAAGTGGCCAACATTTTAATACAGAAATACAAAAGTATTTAGCAATGACATATTTCTCTAAAGGGTGTTACTATTTTTAACAGGCTCACTGAACAAATCTCACTGCAGGCTAAACGAGTGCTTCTGTAACTTGATGCGTGAAGGGAGGCTAGCTCCCTTGTACATTAATATGGTGAAGTGAAGAGTCTACCATGTGTTTCAGGCAGAATCCCTTCCGACATCAGGCTTCACTTGTGCTCCTGTTGCCAATTGTCCACCAGACCAAGAGACTTTCTAAAACAGAGGAGAAGGGTGTTAGACAATTGCTTGCCAAAATGGACTGCTGGTAAATGTACATTATGGAGGGTGTGTTGGAAAACAGCCCTATTCTGAGGAGATTTGAATAAACGTTTGCCTATGTCTCCATGTCTGTCTTCTCCCACTTGCTCTATTTTCACCTTTCTGCTATCCTTGTGGGAGGTCTCCTTTTCAGGTGTGTTTTCTTAGCACTTAGGAGCTGAATATAACCGTTATCTTTTCATGGACTCTGTAACATTCATAAAAGGACCCTTTTCCCCCTGCACTGAAAGCTTTCTCGTAGTGGATGAATAACATATGTGGTGCTGGGTTGTATATATTATTTGTCATCAGAAGTGCATTTTATTTCATGAAAGCGGCCAATAATAAAGAAACCTTGTAGCTACCACAAACGAAACAGAGTCACAACAAATGGTATGGGACATAAATGGATAGAAATATATTACTTTCCTTCTCAGAGCTCACCTCTTGGATGATAGTGGACTGTTAGATAGAGTTCAGCCCGTTGGCTCTGATACCTTGTTCTCCTACTGGACTTTAGGATCCCCACATACCAATGTGTTTGCACGCAATGCAGCTCAGAAAACATCTGAGACAAGTTGTGTGCATTTATGGGAGTGCAAGGGATAAATTTCAATGATTTTGATGTAACTGTAGTTTGTGATACAGTGAACATTCAGCTAAAATTTTATTTCATTCTGTCTAAAGACACTAACCATGCAGGTAGTGGTAAGGTGCTACACTAGGCAGGCAGCCTACATAAAAGTACACAGGGCTTTGGCCAGAGAAGTCTGCCACTGCCCCTAGGTTACTATTCCAAATAGTAGTCCCTTCTAGCTTTGCACCTTGCTCTTCAGGGAGTGAATTGGTGTTCCTGATCTGGCCTTTGTAGGTTGCCATTCTACTTAAGTACCAACTACTGGGAGTGACCAGTTATGCCTCTCATTCATTCTTGAAACGCAGGATACCTTCCTGCCCAACTCCTCCACTGGATCACACTGCTCTTCCCCTTTAAAGTTTAAAAAAGTAGTCTGCAATATATGCCTTAGAGCACCATGGGAATGGAAAAATCCCCAGTCTTGTGATCTCCCCTTGTCTTTGTGAGACTGATGGAATAAGCAATCAAAATAAACCTCCTGAGATGTTTGTTTATTTGGGTGCAGCCTGGCTACATATAATTTTACACATAGTTCAACTAAAGTAAAGATCCAAATACAAAGTCCAGCACTCCAGGTACATGGTATGGCTCTGTGTTATTCCCAGGGACCTTTCAGTCTTTTACACGCATCCAGATATCTTGCTTTTTCATTTGTGCTTATGATCATGTAGAGAATATAAACGTGTAATAGTTCTTTCTTTCATTTAACCATGTCAGAAAACCAAATCATAGACTTGCAATACAATGATAGAAATTAGAGATAAAAAGACCTAAGTCAAGTCACCTCTTTAATCTATCTACCTACCAGGATCGGTTTCTACAGTATAGTCTCAAGTGCTTTGTCCGTTTATCTTGGCTGCTTACCTGGGCTCCATTACAGTAGTATCTGAGCACCTCACAACTTTTAAAAATATTTATTCTCACAACATCCCTGTGTGGTAGGGAACTGCGATTATTTTACAGATGAGGACTTGAGGCACAAAGACTAAGTGATTTCCCCCCCCCCAGGGTCCCCCAGAATGTCTATGGCTGTGGTTACCCAGAAAGTCTCAGAAGTCCTGGGATAGCACATACCTTAAGCACTGGACCATCCTTCTCTTGTCCTGTCTAGATTTAAATTACTCCAAACAGTGATGAAAAGACAACAGAATAGGAAACACTTCTACGGCAGTTGTAGCATTTTGTGATACGTAGAATAAATTTCCCTGCCCTGTGACAAGTATGCCACAAAATGCTGCAATCCTCACTGGGGGTTTTTGTTTGTCCTTAGACCGCAGTCTTTGCTGTCACTTCTCTCTCCTGTGTAGGGAGGGGACTGACATTACAACAGTTCAGCTGCGGATGCCATTGTGAAAATAGTTTGAAATGTTGGCTAACTTAGAATAAAAACTTTTAAGATGGAGGGACATATTTTCAAAAATATGTCTCAGGTGACTTGTATGCTTCCAGCTCATTTGTGTCTGAATTTAGCATATATCCTTCTGAAAATGTGACCCATGCTGTTATAAAAAATAAAATTGACCATTTTATAAGCCTAATGCAAATTTCTAATGAGAGAACAGGAAAAGGACCAATGAATTGGTTAAAGGTTTTTGTATACAACTTCCCTCTCACAATAAATATCATGATCAATTTTTTTAACTTATTTTGAGATCACATTAACATTAGTCATTTAACAAACCGTCATGTTTTGAAACAAGTGTCTATCACCATATCCTACTGTGGGTTTTTTTATCTGTTGGCGTGATTGACTAGTATCTCATATGACCGTGACCTTTAGAAATGTAATTGGAAGGGTGTGGTTTAGGCAAAAAATATCCAGTTGGCATCTGTGTTGCTATTTTCTTGCTGGTCATTGTCAAACCATAAGATTCAAGTGCCAGAACAAAAACTCCTATTGTTACAATAAATCTACAAATATGGCTGTAATAATAGAGCTCACAGTTACTAATTTCCTTGATCAAATAGGGTCCAGTTCATCAGTGCCTGGCAGCTACTTCATCCTGGCATAAAGATGCTGCAAAGTAGAGGTGATGGGGATTTTTTTATATATTTTTGTTGAGAAATGATTAGTTGAAACGTATCTGTTTCAGCAAAACTTTCATCAGCAACATTTCTTAGGACTGGGGATCTGGGTCTCCCACATCCCAGATGAGTGCCTTAACTACCAGGCTAGAGTCAGTTTGTGTGTGTCTCTCTCTCTCTGGCCCAATGAATATTTCATTATTTATACAAAGTGGAACAACTCCAACAGGAAAGGTTGAGAAATAGAGAGTGTGTCTGACTATTACCTGATGGGTCCTCAGTCAGAACCAGGCAATTCTGAGCAATAGCTATGCCAATGTTTATGTGCTGATTTTTCTTTAATACTCTTTTGGTAGATTTTTTTTTTGGGGGGGCGGGGGCGGGGATAAGCCAGCACATACAAGAAAAATGTTGGGCTTCATTAGCTGAAGGAAGTGAAAAATCTGAAAGCTTTGGGTTAACACTGCAATACTTTAAAATGTGGTGAATTTGTCTTATAGAAATAGGTGCAGTTTGTATTTGCAGGCTCATCAGGTCCATTGATTTTAATCTATACCTGCTCATGTAGCACTCGTGCAAATAAGGCAGACTAGCTCAGAGGTTTCCAGACTGTAGTTTGTATCCCAGTGGTGGTTTGTGGGACACTTGCTGGCAGTCCAGAGAGAGCTGGTAGGTCACATGACACCAGGTCTCCTTTTTGTTTTCTGCTGATAAATGAAATTAAAAGAGAGCTAAAAGTATTGAGATACTTTCCCAGTACTGCTTTTCCACATAAACAAGGTCTATAGCTGTCACAAGAATGCTATGCAATTTGAGAATGAGGGAAAGTGTCCACAGACCAAATCTCTCTATTGAGATGTAGTCCAAAGGGTGAGAAGGTTGGAGAACTAGCTAACAGGGTTGTGCCTTCAGAGAACAGGCTAAGACAAATACTGAAGACATGGAGGTAAATACTTGTATGGTAATTTTGCACAATGATATTTATTACAATGTATACTGTGAAATTCTGGCAGTCTTGAATTAAACAGAAAGGTTTCATTACTATAAGGGGATTGATAATTGTCCAAGAAATGACCTTTTATGGATTGGATTTTCAAAAGAGCACAAGTGACTTAGGATCACAAGTCCCACTGATTTTTCAATTAGCCTTATGCTCCTAAATCACTTAAGTGCTTTTGAAAATTACTATGTTAGTGAAATATTTGTATCTAACGGATGAAACTACAGACATGTACAGTTAAGAGAGAACCCCAAAAGCAAAGAAGCAAAAAAAACAGAAAATCAATCAGTCTGTTGTCTGAGAGAATGATACATAGGATGCAAAAATTCGGAAAGATTTGGTGGTAAACGGAAATGCTATAATGACTATTTAGATAGATGAGGAAGAGCTACAGCGCCTCATAATTGTGGTACATTCATTATATAGTTTAAAACTAAGCATGGGTTGAGTGGGTGGCCTAAATCAGATTTAGTTATCAAAGTTCTGGACGCAAAATAATGAGAGAGTTGTTGTAATCTTTCAAAACATTTTAAAGGGCAGATGTTTACTCATCTTCATAAAAAAATAAAAATCTATCTATAGTCCTTACATGACTCCCTTTGCTGTAGTATCTGAACATCTTCAATGAATTTACCCTCTCAACATACCTGTGAGGTAGGGAAGACCCATTAGCCCCGATTTTCAAAGGGGAACTCAGACAGAGAGAGACTCTAAGTGGCTTGCCCACTGTCCCACAGGAAATCTGTGACAGAGTGAGGCCTCCCAAGTTAGCACCCTAACCACAGGCCCATCCTTCTTCTCTAGAAATAATAATAAAAAATCTGCTCTATATAACTAAACAAAACCCACCTCCCACCCAACTATTTCTTCTTCCTGCCTCTGATGCACTCCTAACTGGAAGAAAAAGTTTTGAAACCATAGGTTCCATTCAGACACAAAATCTCCCCAAAAACTCAATAAAAGTGACATGGGGCCCAAGCCTTTAAACTCACATCATTGTAATTTGAGGGTGTTCAGCAACATCTTTAATAGTTTCTGAATTGTGATCCATCAGTTTAGATTCTAAGTTTCTTGGAGCTGTACAGATCTTAGTTTGCTGCTGTTATTGAATAAAGCCACAAATCCTAGGAAATGCATTAGATCCTTACTGCTGCACAGGGCATCTTGCCATGGTCTGACAGATCCTGAGGCTCTGCCTGGCATGGTATGAGCATCCCGGGGAAGCCTGTAGAGGTAGGTACCAAGGGGGCAGGATGCTGATGCATATACCTCTGAGCAGTCCTATGTGGATCCTCCCCTATTCCATACAAGTAGCAATCCCACCCCAAGTGCTTTACCTAACTTCAGTGGGCTGTAGGAGTAGAGAATAAGATGCAGACTTAGAGTGGCCCCATAACTGAAACATAGCAATTTCAAAGTGGATTAAGAGCAAAAATATGAAAGGAGAGAAAGAACTGAATATCATCCTCTGCAATAGAAAATGTTTGAAATTCACACACCCAGAGTCTTCTATCAACCCTGCATAACTAATGACAACTTATAGCTCTTTAAACCTCTCTTACTGTAGGTTGGTATAAATTAGCAATTCACTCATTTATTCACTGTTTTAGATTTTAAAAAAAGTCTTGGGTTCTTGTGCATCATGTCTAAACTACCTCCACTAAGCAATGGCTTTGTCTTCTTGAGAGGCAATGTGATGAAGCGGGTTAAGAACAGAGAGGAGAATTGAGAGGCTTGAGTGCTAGTCCCAGCTCTGCTACTGATTCACAGTATCACCTTGGGAAAATCACGTAATCAGCTGTAAAATGGGGCAAGCTGTCTAGGCACTTTCCACATCACTGGAAGCTGAGTGCTTGGGTTTTATGACAGGTGAATTTTATGCAATCTATCTCACAGAGGCATTGTGAAGATTAACTAGATAAAGTTGTTTATAGTGCTTTACACATGTGAAATACCAAGTATTAGCTGTATTGCTTAGTACCTCATGAGCATAGTCTCCTTATATGTCCAGAAAAAGCAGTTGCTGAAAAAGTCTTCTAGTTTATTTTTGCATTGAGTGAAGGGATGGTGTCTCCACAGGTATTTTGTTTTCAGTATTTTACTTACCGTTCATCATTGAGTTGAAATAACTCATCAAGCCACTGTGTGATACAAACGTTTCCTAGCGGTGCAGTGGATTCTTGATTTCTACAGGATCTTTCTTCTAGCCTATCTGACTAATGGAACACTGGAAGGTATTCCAGGTTGTTCAGCAGTGACACCCATTTGAAGTGCAGGTTTTTCGGTTTGTACGTTAATGTTTGTTTGTTTTTGGAAACCCCTGCAATTGATCAAGAGAGTGAACGAGTAAGACCTATTTCTTTATAAAATCCTCTTTCTGACAAAGACCCATTGCATGAGCCTGAGCTGCTGCTAATTACTCTCCTCCCTGTGACACTGAATCACTGTATGCTTCACCCTTTTTCATAGCTGTTTTTGGGTCTGGAAGCAGGAAGTCACAGATTGCACCCCCATTGGAAATTATGTTCAACACCATCCAGCACCCCCTGCTGGAAATCATTATTATAATAGCTTTCAGTGGACAAGAAGGAAAAGGTTGTTGCTTGATGATGATGGTCTCTTCTAGGATTGGTTTTCACCAGGGGTCAGCCAAAAGGATATTGAAGTGACAGCAATGTTTGTAATACATTTGCCTACAGAATTGCAGGGGTGTTGCAACTTATTTTTTTTATTGCAACTCTATTAAGTAGCCTTTAACTTCTGTCAGGAAAACCTAGAGGAGTTCAGCACATCAGTTATAATGACGATTATTCAGTTGTTTTGTCAACATCAAGTGCAAATGTTTGTTCTTTCCCCTGGCTTGACACAATCTTTCTTTTATGTCCCTTTCTGTCTTTAAACTCCTAGATTAGAGAGTTTAATGGAATATTCAATTTCCAGGGATAAGAGTGCATAGGATTCCATGCATCACTGGCTTATGATTAGGACAGTTTCTGCTGGACGCTGCTATGTGCAACATGCCTTGTAGTTTCCTTGGTTCTTTGACATGTCAGTGGAGGAAGAGATGAGAGGCTACAAGAGTCACCACTAGCATGACTGGCTTTCTTGGTTTGACAGACATTACTGATGTTATTGAGAGAGTCTTTCTGATGAACTGGTCTGAGCAGCAGCAAAAGAGGGAGCATACTTCTGTGACTCAGATGAGCCAGATAAACTTTCAGAGCATGTAGGAGGTAACCTGTACCTGTATTTAACATGACTGAGGTGGAAAGTTGTTTGACTAGTAGATTATTGTAGCAGTATTGTGTGATAATGAGGGTTCACCAAGATACACAGCACATGCAAAAGGTTCCATTAAAACTGAAATGACAAGGTTGGGTGAGATTCTCTTTGCCTTCATTGTCTATTGCAGCATTTATTTGTGATAGATTGTTGCAATGCTGTGGTAGATGCATCTACACAGTGCAGGTAGCGTTAGGATGCTGTGCTAGCACTCTTCGGAAGCCCACAGCAGCAAGGTTCAGCCAAACAATCTTAACTCTCTACAGTGAAGATGACAAGTCTGCCTCCCTCTCCTCCTCAGTCTTGTCTTTGTTGTGATGATGTAGAAGGTGGAGCTGGAAGTGCTGTACCAAATAATTCCATCCATCAACTGTATGCTACTCTGAAGAATCTAACTCTGACTAATTCTGAACAGGGCACACAGGTATGACAATTGAAAATGACAGACTAGTTGGAATCAAGAAGGCTATGATGATAATACTAATATTTATTTGTAACAGAGTAGCAGCCGTGTTAGTCTGTATCCGCAAAAATAACAGGAGTACTTGTAAGGTGCCACAAGTACTCCTGTTATTTATTTGTAAGTATTTCTATGGCCTCTGTATCTCTTATAATTAAGGTTAAGATTTTGTTTTAGGTATTTTTAGTAAACGTCAGGGACAGGTTGTGGGCAATAAACAAAAATTCATGGAAGCCTGTGACCTGTCCATGAAATTTACTAAAAATACCAGGGAGAGGGAAGACTAACACTTCGAGCCCCACTCCCCGGGGCTGACTGCTGGCCGATCTCCAGCCCCACCGCTGCTCCTGCCGCAGGGGCTGACTGCTGGCCCCTGCTCCAGCCCCACCACTGTGGTGGGGATGGAAGTCACTGAGGTCCATTAAAGTCACAGAATCCATGACCAAATCATATCCTTACTTATAATTGCTGGGCAGCTACCACATCCAAACACCCATCAAGAGCACGGAGAAATGTAGCCTTTTCCTTTCTCTCAATTATATACCCCCAACAACAGGCTGCATACTTTTTAAAGACTAGGACAAGCCTCTACTGCAGTAGCATGAGGCAATGAAAACAAAGAAAGATGTGAGGGAAAGGGGTGGGGAAGGAGTCTTTCATCTTCAGCAACAATATATGTAAAGTCAGGTCATCTGTGGTGAGACGGCCAGAGAGATGGTTTAAATGTAACAATTAGATGGTAACAACAGAAACCCTGAAACATCCACACCAGTGACCGTTTGCTCCTCTGCCAACTAGGGATGACAGAACTCAAAAAGTGACAGAGTCCAGTGGCACCTTATAGACTAACACGTATTGGAGCATAAGCTTTCGTGGGTGAATACCCACTTTGTCACATGCATCTGATGAAGTGGGTTTCCATCCACAAAAGCTTATGCTCCAATACATCTGTTAGTCTATAAGGTGCCACAGGACACTCTTTGTCGCTTTTTACAGATCCAGACTAACACGGCTACCCCTTTGATACAGAACTCAAAAAGTTTCTGACCTCATTATGCCGGTTTACTAATATCAGTAGTTTTCTGAGTGACTCAGGGACTGGAACACTACTAATACCAGTAAGGCTCTCGCTCTGAGTCTCTTGAAGTTTTTAAGGTGGGTGTGTGGAGGGAGTTAAGGGCCAGACAGAATCCCTGCTACTGACTTTCCTCCTGCTCCCCTTACATTTTGCTAATCATCCCTCCCCTGCTGTTATATTGGAATTGGAAAAGGTTCAGAAAAGGTCAACAAAAATTATTAGGGGTATGGAATGGCTGCCGTATGAGGAGAGATTAATAAGACTGGGACTTTTCAGGTTGGAAAAGAGATGACTAAGGGTGGATATGATAGATGTCTATAAAATCATGACTGGTGTGGAGAAAGTAAATAAGGAAGTGTTATTTACTCCTTCTCATAACACAAGAACTAGGGGCCACCAAATGAAATTAATAGGCAGCAGGTGTAAAACAAACAAAAGGAAGTATTTTTTTCACACAACGCACAGTCAACCTGTGGAGCTCCTTGCCAGAGGATGTTGTGAAGGCCAAGACTATAACAGGGTTTAAAAAAAACAACCTAGATAAATTCATGGAGGATAGGTCCATCAATGGCTATTAGCCAGGATGGGCAGGGATGGTGTCCCTAGCCTCTGTTTGACAGAAGCTGGGAATGGGCGACGGGATGGATCAGTTGATGATTATCTGTTCTTGTTCATTCCCTCTGGGGCACCTGGCATTGGCCAGTATCGGAAGACAGGATACTGGGTTAGATGTATGGCTGTTCTTATCTTTCCTGGCCTTGTCCCACCAATCACCTTGTCCACCAGCTCCCTTTTCCCAAATCTTCATTTGCAATCAGTTCTGTCCTTGACCCTCTACTGTTGCAGTTACTTTCCCTCTTGCTCCTCCAGATAGTGCCAGCTCCACAGATAATGTGGGGATACGTGAAATCAATCACTAACATCTCCTGTTCCCAACAGTGTCTTCCCACCTCTTAGTGTTTTCCCTTCTGCTCTCTAGATCAGACCTGTTTCCATACCTCCTCCCTCTGCTAATGTCTTACCTTCCAATCCCCTAGAAGAGAGGCCAAGACATGTAAAATGAAGCATTGAAAGCATCTTTGAAATTTATGATCCATTTTCATGTATTCATTTTCATTTAAAACAGGGTCTCTCAAGGCTGATCACAGTCGTCCCCTGGGGCGCTTGGAAATGACTGGACCCGCTTTAAATATTGTCATGGTTCTTCCTCACACAATTCCTTTGAAATATGTTTCTTACAGGACATTATATTTTAAACCCCCAGTCAGCCTGTTTTCTTTTCCTTACTAACTTGGTCATTTCAGCTTGAATTGCATCAGAAGCAAGTTCTGCTTATGGTGAATCTCACATGATGATTTATTTCTTTGTGTATTGAGGTGTATTTGAAGTGCTCCCTTCAGGAGCGCAGGGCATATGTCCAGAATAGTAATGAAATCATCAGACACATTTCTCAATCAAGCAAACAGGAGAAAAAAAGATGCCCCTGGACTGGGCAGCTGCCTACTTAGGGGAGGGAGTGAAGCATCATGAAATTTGGGAAATTTGGGTTTTTCTTTGCATACAATGGAATGAAATCCTGGCCCCACTGAAGTCAGTGGGAGTTTTGCCAATTACTTCAATGGGGCCAGGATTTCACCCAATTTTTTTCCCTTTAGCCTCTGTAGCTTTTATGTAGGTGTCTTAAGTCCATCTTCTCACTCTCTCTGTCCCCTTCCCTTGGTTTTCCTGCTTTCATCTCAATTAATGTTATTTTCAGTTTCTGAGTTTGTCTCTCCATCTTTGCTTGCTTGGTTCAAACTTTGCTGCCTAAACGTGGGTTGGGTCACTGGGGCTCCCCTGAACCAGGTACAGGTTGAAATGTTAGGGAGATGTTTACTGCTCAGGCTCCAGTACAGTGCTTCCCCCTTCTTCCCCGCATTGGGAGTACAAGTTGCTTTGTGCTGAATTCCCTCCCTGCTCCAGCTTGGGCTTGAGGTGGGAGTGAGGACAAGGACAATGGAACACTTCTGGGCCCTTCTCCCATGCATCTTACTTATGAATGATCTTTTAGACATATGTTACACAAACACAGCCATCACAGTGGCAACCTTTAAAGTGCTCTATGGATTCTAGAATGTCAAGTATATTCTAGAATGTCAAGTTATCTCCAGAGATCTCTGGAGATAACTTGAGCCTCCCTAAAGTAAAATTGCCTACACCCCTTCTGGACACATTCCCTATAGATCCCCACCTGATCATATTCTGGGCATTGGGTGTTGGAGATGGGTATCTATTGTTTTGATAATGGTGAACAAACAGCTAAGACTTGTAATTTCTGTTGAGATTGTTTCTAAAAGGAGGCAACAATGGAGATGCCAAATATGATCCCTGGTAAACAACTGCTTGAGACCTTCCTCTCCTTCACAGAGAATTTCCTTAATAAATACGAATAGAGCCACTTTGATTCCGTGCACTAGTTTCCATGTATTGCCTAACAATAGATGCCTGCTTTATCCAGAGTCAATGGGACTACTAATGTAAGCGTTCTCTGGATCAGGCCCTTAGTGAGAGGGGAAAGCCTAGAGCTAACAGGAGAAAACAGAAGTGGACCAAGTGGTCTCCAGTTCCAGGAGACCAGACTAGCCAAAAGAGGAAGAGTCTCAAAATTGTTTCCAGTATCTCTATACTAGGTGTAAACAAATTACAATCTACTTAGCTATGAAAACTCCATTTTTCTATCTATCCCATATGTTTACTGAGTTTTTAAATTACAGTTCTTGCAGTTTCCTGTGAGAACGCGGTGCTTTAAACTTTGACATGCTTGTGTATACATATAATTAATAAATAAACCAATTACACCCCTCAAACATCTACTTTCCCATCCTCTTTCAACATAAATCACATTTTCCACATTAAAAATACAAAATGTAAACATGCCTGACCTCAGACATCTTGTGTGCTGAGAGAACACATGTTGAATTCAAATATGTTACTTGTTTTTCCTCTTGTGGTTTGCTTTGACTGCTCTCTCTTCATTGTTGCATCCGATTGGCACATGTGATTGGAGAGGGAAGCATACCAAGTCTGATTCAAGATTAAACAGCAGCGGCTTGTGAGGTATCCATCTCTTTGGTTCTTGATTTAATTTTTTTTGTTATAACTTTGACAGCTTCTATTAATTTCTATATTTAAGCATTTTTTATTTTTATATATTTAAATTTTCACAATTGTGGGAAAATATGGAGAGGCCAGATAATTATTTAATGACAGTAGATAATGAGGTTCAAGAAGATAAAGCTTCATAACTGTTAAAACATGAACTGTCAACATCACAGGTCAAAATATACAAAATTAATACCCTTAAATCAAACACTGATGAATTCTCAAGCAGCAGTTTTCTTTCTTTGCCTGTCTGAAAATTTCTGCTATTATTGATGGAAATATTTTTGTTGGTTTGTGTGTGTGGTGAAATCGATGTTTACCGGCATTTACCAATAACAAGTTAATCTTTCCAAACCTGCTTACAGGGCTGTCCCTAGGGGTGTGTGGGGCCTGGGACAACCCCCACCTCCGCTCCAGGCCCCGCACCCATTCTACCCCTTCCCCCAGACCCTGCCCCGCCTCTTTCCAGTTTCCGCCCCCTCCCCCGAGAGATGCTGGGAGCTGGTGGGGTGTGCTGCGGCTGGGTTGCTTGCTGCTGCCTGTGCCAGGCCCCCCACTAACTCCCCAGGCCCCCCTGAAGCATGGGGGCCCCCCAAAGCGCATGGTCAGGGGCGGTTGCCCCGGTCCATCCTATGGACAGGATGGCTCTGCCTACTTTATATTGTAAGCATATGGTATGAAAGCTATGAGAAATCTAGGCTTCCGAGGATATTTTTAACTATGCAAGAGGACAGAAGTCATTTCTTCTGTTCCTATTGCTAGTATCTCCACAAATGGTTAACCAAACAAGTGTGTTAGTTTTATGACAAATATGGTTTAGCAATTTGTTCAACAAGAAAGCTCTGTGCTGCAAACCCCCAGGCTCTAATGTATGCTATACATTGTACTATACCAACATTTTAAGGAAACAGCACCCTCTTTTGGTAAATTGAAAGACTAACCACTATTTAGCAGCAAACGACTACAATTCAGGCTGAACCTGTACTGAACCAAGAAGGATTTTTTTTTTTAAATATAGTCTAACCAAAAAAATGACTGCACTAAAAAGAAGAGATAAAAGTGATCAGACTGTTCCATCCTCTTTCTGTTCTGGTCATCTTAGGAAGCTTGTTTATGCACTGTCTGCCCAACTCAGAAAAGTAAAAGGATGTTCAATCCTAGGGATTTTTTAGAATATCCACACCAATATTTTGTTACCAAGATCAAATAGACATGACACACAGTTTGAGTTTTTTTTGTATGTGAATTTCTACCTACCAATGTCTTGTTCAGTCTTACAAATACAGAACGGGCTTCCTAATCATTAGCATTCGCTATCTTGCTTATTTTGACTTTCTTTGTCTCACTAGCTCAGCAGTAGTATAATACATTAGCAGCAGTTCTCAAACTGTGGGTTGGGACCACAAAGTGGGTCACAACCCCATTTTAATGGGGTCACCAGGGCCAGCATTAGACTTGCTGGAACCCAGGGCTGAAACTGAAGCCCATGCTCCACCCCCACCCAGGGCGATGGAGCTTGGGCTGCAGCCTCTTCTCCCCCCACCTGGGGCAACAGGGCTTGGGCTCTGCCCTGCCCTGGACCATGTACTAACTTTGTTGTCAGACAGGGGATGCAGTGCAATTATGTTTGAGACCCCCTGCATTATAGGACTGTTATAATACTTATCGCTTTTAGCTTCAAAGCACTTTACAAATATTAGGGCCTGAGCCTGTTCCCATTTTTAAATCTGTGGCAAAACTCCTGGGAATTTCAGCTGGAGCAGGAAGCTAAGTTTCACAACAGCCCAATGGGAAAAGTAAGTTTTATCTCCATTTTGTGGAGGAAAAAACAGAGCCCTAAATGGGCCACTCATTTTGGATCCTTCAATTTTTGGGTATCCAACCCACAATTAGTAGGCCTAAGTAACTTGCCTTGGACTACAAAGGGAGCCCAATAGTGGAGGTAGCAAAGGCATTTATCTGAGATTTTCAAAGGAGGCTCAGGGGAGTTAGGTGTCTAGCTCCAATTGGATTTCAGAGGGAGATGGGCACCTAATTCAGTTAGGAACATAGGTGTTGCCATGCTGGCTCAGACCCAGAGCCCATCTAGTCCAGTGTCCTGTCTCCGAGAGGACAATACCAAATGCTTCAGAGGAATGTGTAAGAACCCCACAGTCTGTAGATGTGGAGTTTTCCTTTGAGAACCCTAGCCTTGTTCCTTCTGTGCTCATGTCTGTCTGTCTCTCACTATGGGTCATAATTTTTATTATAAGAATCATTAGTGTTCTGCCAAAAATCCATGGCCTCCAAAATTAATTTAAAACTAGATGACTTGATAGGGAATCCAACACAATTGTTGGAAAAAATGTCAAATTTTGAAAGTGAACAAAGATTGTGTTAAATTGGACCTGAATTCTTCTCTGCAAGCTACCTCTTTTATGGTCTAGCGGCTTGTGGGGTTTTTTGTGTGTTGCCTACGTCCCTGAATACTAGCTAACACTTGATAGTATTGCTGGGATTGCGTGTCTGTCATATTTTCAGAATTATCTGTTCTCAAGGCATTACAGAGATAAGCTACCGTCTTCAAGTTCTTAATTGTAATGTTGACTTATGGAATTCTAATGAGAAATCTTTAATGTTTCTGATTAGAATTAGGTTTCACTTTCTATTTCCTATTTTCTCATGATATTTTATTTTCAGTATGACAGTGAAGGGTAATTGAGACTGTATGAGTTTGTATTTGTTGCAGGCTTTTTAATACAATAAATCCAAGTGCTGATAGCTAGGGAATTTCAAGGAAATGGAAATCAGTCAGCTCCTCCCTGCTCTGTCTGGTAGCTTTTAGTCTAAATGGGCTATGTCCCCCGGCCCTCTTCAACATCTTGATTTTCATAGCTCTCTTGAAACATGTAAAAGGGGGGGAAAGAATCTGATTCTAATTATATATACTATTACACATCCCTAGACACTGTCTATCCCATAAACATTCCCAGTGCTCAGAGGGGTGCTCCTATTATTTACAGGATGCATACACCTGAAACTGAACCCTTGGTACTCAGAAATAAGCTGTCCGTTTTCCCGATCAGTAGTGTATTACTGTACAAAAGCCACCTTGGATCACAAAGGAGAGCCAGGAGGAGGAGAGATTCTATGAATGATGTTACAAAATCCTCTGTTTATTCACAGAAGCACTGCAGCAATGTTCCCAGCCTAAGGGTTTGTCTACACTTAAAATGCTACAATGGCACAGCTGCACTGCTGTACCGCTTCAGTGTCAACAGTACCTAAACTGATGAGAGGGGTTCTCCCAGCAGCATAGGTAATCCACCTCCCGGAAGGGTGGTAGCTAGGTCGACAGAAAAATTCCTCTGTGGACCTAGTGCTGTCTACACAGGGACTTAGGTTGCTTAACGATGCTGCTCAGGGATGTGGGTTTTTCACATGCTTGACCGATGTAATTAAACCGACCTAATTTTCTTGTGTAGTTCAGAGCTTGATGGCTCTAGCTAATGTCCTGATCTGAAAAAAACATTTCTGAATCCTATTGTTAACACATTATACACCAGGGGTGGGCAAACTACAGCCCGTGGGCCACATCCAGCCTGCGGGACCGTCCTGCCTGGCGCCCAAGCTCCTGGCCTGGGAGGCTCGCCCCCAGCCCCTCCCCCGCTGTTTCCCCTCCCCCACAGCCTCAGCTCACTGGCTCGGCCGCCGGCGCAATGCTCTCGGCGGTGGGGCTGTGAGTTCCTGGGGCAGTGCAGTTGCAGAGCCCTGCCTGACTCGGTCTCTGTGCTGTGTGGTGGCAGCGGCAGCGAAGCCCAGCTCCAGCTGGGCGGCACGGCTGTAGCGCCGCCAGCCACCAGTGCTCCAGGCAGTGCGGTAAGGAGGCAGGGAGCAGGGGGGGTTGGCTAGAGGGCAGGGGAGTTCGGGGTGGTGGTCAGGGGGTGGGGTGTGGATGGTGGTTGGGGGGAGAAATGGGGTTGAATGGGGGCAGGGATCCCGGGGGGCAGTCAGGAAGGAGGGGGGGTTGGACGGGGTGGCAGGGGGCAGTCAGGGGCCTTTCCAAAAAGAGCTGTGAGGTGCCTCAACACAAATGAGACAGATCTGAAGCAGGGCCACACAGATGTTTTTTGGGGGCATGGGACAAAAATTGGAAACTGAGCCCCCCCCCTCCAAAAAATTACCATGGAGATGAAAGAGGGGGCTGGAGAGCGAGCCTGTCCTGCACTCACCCTGCAGCAGTTGCTTTTGTCTGGCAGGCCTGGCTCCCTGCTCCAGACCTTGTGACCTGGCGCACAGGATCACAGTGCCACTCACTGAAATTTGGCCCAGTACCCCTCCGTAGTGTCAATGAGATGTCCAGACCAAATTTGAATGAGTGATGCTGCAACGCTACTTGTTCCAAGTCCATGGGTTTGGGAGCCCTATCAAATGCGGGGGGGAGGGGTGGGGTGGGGGTGGAGAAAACTGCCGCTCCTCCCAACCCTTTTCACCCCCAGGTGGCCCTGGTCTGAAGCATAGCACTGAATTTGAACAGGTCCAGCATTTTTGGCTAGATCTCAGTTGAAACTTAGCAAGTAGCTAATATCTCTATAACCAGTCAAACCCAAACCTAGCAACTCTGACACCCCTAAGCTTTGGATTGTTCAGGATCCAGCTGCCAGCTCATTTTTTGTGGCTCATCTCATCTCCAATAAAATATTGCCATGCAATTTCAGGGCCATCCATCATGACTGTATAGTGGCCTTCTAACTCCATGTCATGCAAAACCTCTTTTATTCCTAGCCCACTTCTAGATGCTGGAAGAAACAAGAAGGATGCTGGCTGCTCCAATCCAATTGTTCATTGCTGCCCCCATTGCCTTGTGTGGGTCAGGCAATATCAGAAGAACACCTGCCTGCTTCATTTTCTTTCCTGAGGTCAGACAGAGTGTGAGAAGTTCTTATTAGTCTTGTGGAATCCAAAGAGCCACTGGTGGGGTCTCAAAGGGTACGTCTATACTTACCTCCGGGTCCGGCGGTAAGCAATCGATCTTCTGTGATCGATCCCGGAAGTGCTCGCCGTCGACGCCGGTACTCCTGCTCCACGAGAGGAGTACGCGGAGTCGACGGGGGAGCCTGCCTGCCGCGTGTGGACCCGCGGTAAGTTCGAACTAAGATAGTTCAACTTCAGCTACGTGAATAACGTAGCTGAAGTTGCGTATCTTAGTTCGAAGTGGGGGGTTAGTGTGGACCAGCCCAAAGAGTAGCCCGTGACCCTAACACCTCTGACTTGAGTAATTGTGCTCTTGAGATTCTTCTCATTCTAATCCATCTCTGAACCCAATTAATCCCATCAGTTGAGTTCCAGAGAGAGGCTTTCCATTTCTTATTTTTTTCTGTAAAAGATAGATATAGAGATATTGCTCAAGTGAGCTCCAGATCAGATGAGCTTAAAAAGCCACAGGGGATAGAAGAGACAATATGTCAGCAGCATACTAAAGAAGATTGTTATTAACTGGGAAGATGCATAAAGATGCAGTAATAGGACCATCTAGTAGAATGCATAGTTGGAATGTGATGTTAACATGCCAAATACCACACATGCTGGAGTATTTTATTACAGTTACAAATGGCCCTATGTAGATATTAGTTTTTATAAATGAATTGTATTGTTCCAGACATTCTTCTGTAAGAAGTGGTTTGAATGAAGTGCTATTATAGATTGAACTATTAATAAAGACAAGCCAGATTATCAAACCTGATGGACCATATTTGCCCTTATGCTCTGGCTGCTTTGCAGGGCTTTGGTAATGCAAAGTAGCTGTATACCTGAATTAACTAGGCTGGGTTGAAAGCTCATTTATGTCACTACAGTGGCACAAAGCAAACAGCACATACGGGTGAGTCTGGCCTGATGAATTTAAGCTGAAACTAGTGATTTGCCTACACAGCTGTTCAAATGGCCTTTCCCCATATACTTGACATTCTAGAATCCATAGAGCACTTTAAAGGTTGCCACTGTGATGGCTGTGTTTGTGTAACATGTCTAAAAGATCATTCATAAGTCAGATGCATGGGAGAAGGGCCCAGAAGTGTTCCATTGTCCTTGTCCTCACTCCCACCTCAAGCCCAAGCTGGAGCAGGGAGGGAATTCAAGTTATTAATTTCCTGAGTTCATTCTATGGAAAAATGAAGTGCTTATGAACAAAAATTTCTAGCATATAAAGCATAATAGCATGAGAAGTTGTGATTCAGCTCCCAACTGTTTCCAGCATAACATGGAGTTATGCAAGATAATGAATTTAGCACAATCATTGTTTTCATTGTTACTTAATTTTACTCCCTGTTAAAGGAATTATGCAGATGATTCATGCTACAAGTGCTATGGAACTAAATATGAATGAAACTAGAGTGAATTTATGCTGCTGGCGAATACAAACATGTAACTGCACTTTAAAAAAGTAGACAGCTTTGGAAAATGTGCAGTCTTTATATATACACATATGAAAAAAAGCAAACAAAAACCTTGCAGTTGCAGAACATCTGTGGTTAATTCATGTTTGGGGCTATTCTGTGCAAACTTGTACAGAAAAAGCAATTCCAAAAGCTAAATAATCTCTTCTATACTGTGCTAATATTTTACATCACAGTGGTTCTTGCACGTGACACCAGCACACCACAAACAATGAAGGAGTAATCTGCTGCTCCTTCAAAAAGAAATGCTAGACCCCAGTTTAATGATCTTCCATTAGTAAACAAATATTTTTGCTTCCTTTTGGGGATATTTCCCAATGTTTTGTGTTAAGGATATGATAAATGCTGAGTCCTATTTAGGCAAGTGATGCTCTCTTTAAATGTAGTGCTCATCTTTGTAGCAATATTTAAAATAAAAACCAAATGGGTTAATTTTCATGATATTTGAAATATACTCTGTGGCAAAGTACCTTCTTCTCCTCAGCAGGCTCAGTCCTTTTTAGCCTTGGAGACACAGGCTTGGACAAAGCAAATCCTTGTAGGTAGCACAGGATCTGGCTATTCCTTCCCTTAATCAGTCCCTTGTGCTTGTTTATCTTCCCTTCTGGGGATAAAGTGTGGCCTTTCTTGCAGGAAGGGTTCAGAAACTTGCTACTCCTAGCTTTTTTTTTCTTTCTTTCTTTCTTTTTCTTTCTTTCTTTTTTTCTCTCTCTCTCTCCCCCTCCCTTCTACACCGGGGAGGGTTTAAAAAGGTCCCAAGCAGTTGGAGCCAGCTGAACCTAATTAGTTCCCTGGTAACCCCTTGCCCAGCTGAACCTTATTTCCCCATGGTTCTCTCTCCTCAGTGGCTTGGGAGAGGCCTTTTTAACCTCCTGGGACTAATTACTACCCGCCCCTCCCCCCCTTTGTAGCTGTTGTTTGCCACAACTCTTATTCAGAGGTTCCCAAACTCTGGCCCATGGAGTTTGCTGGTCATGTGATGCTGGCTCCTCTTCATTTCCAGCTGCTACAGACTTTTAAAGACAATTGAAATGCATTAAATACTATCCTAATATTACTTCTCCAATTGCTGTGTTTGCCATGGAGAAGTTGTACAGTTGTGAATAGAAAGGAGGTGTTGAGTCTGTTTGTGAATGGGAAGGTCTGATAAAACTGCTATATTTAAATGTGGTGCACACTGTGAAAAAGGTAGGTAATCCCCATGTAGCGGGGTGGCCACCCCGCTCCTGCCCGGAGGGGTTAAAACAGCCCTGGAGAGGGCTGCAGAGGGGAAAAGAGAGGCTGGTTGGGGAAGCAGCCACAGGTGAGGCCATGCCCAATCAGGCCATGGCTGAACCTATAAGAGGGCTGAGGGCCAGAAGCAGAAACAGACACTCTCTTCCTAGCTTCAGAGAGAGAAGGACCTGGCTGCCTGGGAAGCTGAGGAGGGTATATAGGGTGGAGCAGTGCTGGGGAAGGGCAGAGGGAGCTGGGGAGTTCCAGCCTAGCAAAGCCCCAGGCTGCAGGCTGAGTTAAGGGCCCACAAAAGGGTACTAGGGCTGCAGAGGGGCAGCCCAGGAATAGACAGAGGCAGCTGGTCCAACCCTCCTTGCCGATGATGAGTGGTTAACAGACGGCCGTCTGCCCCAGGGAGCGGGGGCTCAATGGAGACTGGCAGTAGCCACTGAGGCAAGGTGGGGATAGGGTGTTGGGGGTTCCCCTGGGAGGGGAGACCCAGAGAGAGGGGGTACTGCAGTGGGCAGAAACCCTGGGCAAAGGGCACCGGGGTCTGGGAAGGACACGGGGCCAGCGGCAGGCGAGACACCGGCCTGCAGAGGGTGTTCCAGGCTGGGAAGAGCTAATTCCCGGGATGACCAGCAGGAGGCGCCGCGCTGGTGAGTCATTGCCCCGCCACACCCCACTTTTCTGCACTAGAAGAATTAAGACATTCTAGTGAACATGGTATAATGGGAGGAAATATTAACATCCAGGAGTATGGAAGGAGGCTGGAATATAATAAAATATTCCATAATTAAGGTTGGCCAGACAACCATTCCACTGGCAGAAGTATACAAGGAACCAGAAGCAGCTATTGGTCTGAACCTACATTCCTGGCACAACCAAAATTCCCATTGCATTTTAGTGGGGGATTTCTATGAGTCTATGATTTGTATGTGTAAGCAGTGCTGGAGCATGTTCAAATTCTGAGTGATAAAAAGAATGTGGCTAAAAACCCTGTACTGGAAATGGAGAAGATGGGAGGCAACTAAACAGGAACAATACTGGTCTTTGAGTTAAAACAGTGTTTGCTGGCTTCTTTGCTTTTAGATAACAGTGGCCAGCCTACCTTTCCTCAGGAGAGTTAACTGCATAGAAATGTGTATCTGCTGTGTAGGGAGCAGACTGCAGATAGCCCATGTCCAGGGATTTCCTAACATTCAGAGAATCTCTCTGATGGAGCATGAAGAGGTGAAGGATGGTGGGTAGGTTGAAGGTGTGACTAGTTGTGTGTCTGTGCATTATGCAGATTTACTGGCCTGAAGTCCTGAGGAAGGGATAGGATGGACTATTGTTTGCTATGTGTTTCCATGTCCTATAGTAGGGGGTGTGGCCTAGATGCATTGGCAGGTTGGGCCTGACGGTTCCATTCCATAGCTCAACAACTTTGTGTGCATACACATTTGTGCAGCTTATAATTAGTCATTTCCATAAATCTTACACAAATCAAACTAACATTACCAGGTTATACCCAGCTTGTGCATTTTTATGGGACCTCAAATTTTTCTTTTGTTATAACACCTGGCTCTGTATCTGTCCGATGGAGCTGAAATATAATACCAGAATGCCAAATAAAGCAGACACTAGGAAATTAAATAAATCATAATCTGTATCACCAATACCCAGACTGGACATGCACATTAGTAATCAAACATACAGTTAAATAAGAATCCTTCACTCAACAGACATGTGACACTCTCAAGTCCTTTACTCATTTCAACAAGTTGAATTAAATTTGTCCAATTTCATTTTAAATTGTCCACTAGTCCATTTATCACTCTTCTGTTCACCTGCAGGGCTTGAGGAATGTCTGCCGGTAACTTATGAAAGGAATTCACACAGCTTTGAAGTTCTTTCGTTTGTACTGGAATAAAAAAGTCCAACATTCTATTTCTACCATATGCCATGTACTGCATAACCAGTCATTATGGGATTCATGCTGTTCCCATTGGAGTTTTATGATTAACTTGTTGGGCGCAGCATTGGGCCTTATAAGATGGGGAGACTCAGACTTTCAAGCTCTGATGATCATATGTTTCCCTGCTAGATCAGCATTTTTGTAAGCTTTTTTTGGTAAAATAAACTGCTTTGTTGTGGACTTTAATATTTTGTATTTCCAGTTACATATTTGGTAGCATTTATAAATGTTGACAATAATTCCATATATTTAGGCAATACCAAACTGTGGCCCCGATCCCACAAAGGATCACATGTGCTTAACTTTATGCACATGAGTACTCGGTGCTTAAAGATAAGCATATGTGTATGTCTTTGCAAGATTGGAGGCCATATGATCTAAGATCCCTTGCCCATTGTAATTTTACATGCATGCCCCATGTGCCTGTACAGTAACTCCTCACTTAGTCATCCCGGTTAATGTTGTTTCATTGTTACATTGCTGAACAATTAGGGAATATGCTCGTTTAAAGTTGCGCAATGCTCCCTTATAACGTTGTTTGGCAGCCTCCTGCTTTGTCCACTGCTTGCAGGAAGAGCAGCCCGTTGGAGCTAGCTGGTGGGGGCTTGGAACCAGGGTGGACCGGCAGCCCCCCATCAGCTCCCCCCTTCCCTAAGTTCCCTGTGCGGCAGCCGCCCAGCAGGCTATCAATTGCTGGCAATTCAGCTGTCCCTCCCCACACTGCCATGTGCTGCTCCTGCCCTCTGCCTTGGAGCTGCTCCCTGAGACTCCTGCTTGCTGTGCAGGGTAGGGAGGATGAGGGGGGGGGGATAATATCAGGGTGTTCCCCTCCCCCCTGCTCCTGCACCCTGCTTACCCTATCTTCCATAGAGCGGGGGGGACATGACAGGGCTCAGGACGGAGGGAGCGTCCTGGCAGCAGCTGCCATCTCAGCTTGCTGATCTACTTAAAAGGGCAGTGTACTTAGAGTGGGGTCCACATACTTAAAGGAGCAATGCGCATCTCTCTCTCTTTCTCTCACACACGGTGTGTGTCTCTGTCTCTGTCTGCCATGCTGTCTCCCCTCCCTCCATTCGTGCTGCCTTGTAGAGTGTGAGGCTACATTAACAACAATGAATTAACCCTTGAGGGCTCAGCCAATTGCTAGTTCATCATTTAGCAGTAAGGCATTCCCTGGGAAATATCCCACCCTCTGACTTCATCACCTCAACCAAGCTTCACAATCCTCATCGCTGTGTACCAGTATTAAATTGTTTGTTTAAAACTTATACTGTGTGTGTATGTATATATATGTATATAATATGTGTATATATGTATATGTATTAGTCTTTTGTCTGGTGGGGAAAAAAAATTCCCTGGAACCTAATCCCCCCCCCCCATTTACATTAATTCTTATGGGGAAATTGGATTCGCTTAACATGGTTTCGCTTAAAGTTGTGTTTTTCAGGAACTTAACTACAACGTTAAGTGAAGAGTTTACTGCAGGGGTCGGCAACCTACGGCACGCGTGCCAAACACGGCACGCGAGCCGATTTTAAGTGGCACGCAGCTCCCTGCCGCAGTCCCGGCCCCCAGCCCCACTCAGCCCCACCACTCTCCCCTGCGGGGGCAGGAGGCAGAAGCTTGGTTCTGCGGCAGCTAAGCTTTCCCCCTTCCCCCGCTTCTTCCCCCAATGTGGTGCTTTCCTGCCCCTCCTCCTCTCCTTCCCTGCGCCAATCAGCTGATGGCCCTAGCGAGGGGGGAGGGGGAAGAGCGGCAGCGTGCACACAGCTCCGTAGAGGACTCAGAGAGAGGTAGGGACGGAGCCTGGGGGAAGGGGGTGGAACAGGGCATATCCCTTCCAGCCCCCCTGCCATGAGCCACTCAGGGCAGGGTGCTGGGAGCAGCCCCACGAGCCGAGCACCCCAGCCTTCTACCCTGAACCCCCCCACCCCAACACACACCCTGCCCTGCAGCCCCATCCCTCTGCCCTGAACCCTCCCACACACTCAGCCTTCTGCCCTGCACCTCCCATTCCCCCAGCCTTCTGCCCTGAACCCCCCACCCCCAAACACACACACAGCCTTCTGCCCTGCACCCCCACCCCAACACACACCCAGCCTTCTGCCCTGCACCCCACACACACCCCAGCCCTCTGCCCTGACCCCTGAAACACCCCCCCCAGGTCTGGGGTCCCGGCTGCAGGCCCTGATCAGCCCTCTGCCGACCTAGGTGAACAGAACCCCAGGCTGGCAGCGAGCTGAGCAGGCTGGTGGCATAAGATCAGCATTTTAATTTAATTTTAAATGACGCTTCTTAAACATTTTGAAAACCTTGTTTACTTTACATACAATAGTTTAGTTATATAATATAGACTTATTGAAAGAGACCTTCTAAAAACATTTAAATGTATTACCGGTACGCGAAACCTTAAATTAGAGTGAATAAATGAAGACTCGGCCACCACTTCTGAAAGGTTGCTGACCCCTGAGTTACTGTAATTTAATGGACCACAGTCTTGCAGGAGAGTAACAATTTATGCTCTATACTTTGACAAGTGTCACTGCCTGCAACTTGATGGATATGTACATTATTATCCCATTTCATTCTTCTTTTTCTGAACCTGTCTTTATAGTTTCTTCTGTGAATTTATTAAAATTCTAAGTTTTAAATTTTTGATATATTCCATCTTTTCCGCTGAGATAAAATTGCCTGTCTCTAAATTACTTATTCTATGAGTTATTTTGCTTTCATTATTTTTTTTTCTGTGGCAAAACTACATAACTGGAAATATAAGTACAAAGGGAAATTTAAAAAGTCTTTTCCTGCTTCTTATATTATTCGATATAATACATTCTCTGTTCTCAAAGTGATTACTTTAATATTTTATGTCACTTTCTACTAATCTGCTTTCTCAATTATTAACTCCCCTGGAGCAAACTTATTCAGTAGTCAGAGTAACTGGAGTTAGCTTGTGTTATTTCCATTTTCTTTATTAAAGTCTCTATCCCAAGCATTGTAATAATTAAAAGATGTTCTGTAAATGTATATTCCTTACTCTCAGCGCATGAAAGAACACAACAAATTTTAAATTGTCCAATCTCTTATGGTCAGAAGCCTGTTTAGCGCGCGCGCGCTCTCTCTCTATAAAAATAATATTTTTTTTGTGCTATGCAAAGCAAACCTTGTGTGTTTTAGGCTTTGCTCTGTGCAGCAGGATTTAGCCCTATGGTGTTTGAGTCCACACAAAGAACCCCCGTCCACCAAAAAAAAAAACCCAAACAAAACAGGAGACAGTTTATGCTGCTGCAATGTTCTGAGCCATTGAGTCTTTCCATTATTCCCAAGGATTAAAAATAAGAATCATTTAGTTAGCATATAGTTAGTTTTCTTTTGGTGTTGTTGGAACAGCTGTTCCCCTTTTTCTTTTTTCTTTCACTAATAATTATTCATAGATATAGTTAGTGGTTAATATTTTTCTCTTTCATAAGGGTCAATTTTTGTTTATTTGCTTGGAAATGCTGGGCTCCCTGGGATTCGAAAGGCGCCTCTCCTGCCATGAGGCTATTCCAGTCACTGACAGGCATGCTCAGTGCCTCTGCTGTTTGGATGATACTCTTTTATACCCAGTAAATGAAAGAGCTATACTTCCTTCAAGGGTAGATCCCAAAAAAATAAGGAGATCAAGTTTAAATTCCTGATGGAACAAGCTTTATGATCAGCTTTGGATCTTGGGGGATGGAGGACTCACTGTACAGAGACCTCACAGTACTACTATTGCCCATCAAGATACTGGTCACCAGAGACTGCTAGATAGGTAGGCAGTACCACAGCACTGAGTATTTGTATGGTACCGAAGACTTCAGCCTCAATATCTGCTTCTAAGCAGAAGGAGGTAAGGAGTAAATCTCCAAGGATATCTTGGTCACCAATTCACAAGAAGGCTATGGAGAAATCCAGTCCCAAGTGGAGTTCCATGCAGGCCCTGAGGGATGCCAGTACTGCAATGGCAAAAAGGAGTCCGATGTCTATGACCGACTCGGTACTGAGCTAGGGTTCTCGTACCTAGAGTGGAAGAGACACAGCTGAGAAAAATTCTCACCCTTGTCTACTTTACAACTGGAACAGCTATCCCCTGCCCTTGGAGTATGTGGAAAAAGACTCCACAGATTCTCAAATATCGGGCAAGGGTTCCCCTGTCTATTCTAGGTCACATTGCTGTCCCTCCTACACTGATGTATTACAGGAAGATAGACCTCAAATTACACCACCATGGCAGGAACACAGATGGATGTCTCCACCTATGCCATTTGGGTCCCATCAGTGGCCTTGCTGGGACTCATGAACCATTTGCAACAACATTTTCACAGAGAAGGGCCGAAACTCCTCAATCTCTTCTACCATCACCTATGCCAGAGGAGGAGACCTTTGAGGAGCAAGAAGCAAGGGAAGATAAAGAAATAGCACCTCTTACTAATATTTCCTCATTATCATCTGATGAAGCAGTGATATCTCCACCACCTTCTATGGTGGGTGACCTGAGGCAGTTTCAGGAAATGAAGTGAATTGCTGACATGCTACAGGTTCTCATAGAGAAGGTTCAGGAGTCCCACCATAAACTCCTAGATATTTTACACACCTCCACATCTATGAAGATTGCCATTCTGGTCAATTAAGCTCTTATGGAGCATGCCAAGGCTGTTTGGTGAACTCCATCTACCACACTGCCTACCTGCAAAGGGCAGATAGATCAGAGAAACTGATTCTCTGATCTATTTTCTCACCCATCTCTAATTCCCTAGTAGCGGAGGCCATTAATGAATGAGGCAGACATCACAGCTCAAAGTCCACCCCATACAGTAAGGGCCACGGGAGGCTTGTTCTTTTTGGTTGCAAATTCTATGCTTCAGTTACACTTCAGTTCAGAATAGCAAACCATCAGACACTCACAGCCAAATATGAATATTTGAATTACAACAAATTTAATTCCTTTATTAAGCAGCTGCCAGAGGAACATTGTGACCAATTGAAGACTGTTATACAAGAGAGTCAGCTCCTGGCAAAGACTTCACTCCAGGCCTCCTTGGATGTTTCAGATACTGCAGCACAACCTATATGCATGGTAGTGATCATGAGAAGAGTGTCTTCGCTGCAGCTATTGGGCTTTCTAAGAGATGTTCAGAGCACCATTGAAGACCTCCCTTTTGATAGTCGCTAGCTCTTCACTGACTTGACAATAAATTTCTCCACACTTTGAGGACTTGAAAACCATACTGTGATCCCTAGGGATTTATACTCCTGTAAATATGAGGAGATTTAGCAGGTCTCAGAAAGCATGCTCAGCCCATAGTCTACGATAAGTAGACTATCTGAGCCCATGTCTAAGAGGCCAAGATACTCTAAAAAGAAACCTCCGTTAGCTACATCTTCTCAGTCATCTGCATCCCCCAAGCGACAGTTTCGATGGATTGGTTGAGAGTCTCAACCATCCATTTGACAAGGTTTTACAGCTGCCTTGTGGTGCATCCACAGGGACACTACTTGAAAAAGGAGGAGAAGTTACTCACCTTGTGCAGTAACTGGAGTTCTAGATGGGTATTCTTGTGGGTGCTCCACTACCCATCTTCCTTCCCTTCTGCTCCAGAGTCTCCCTTGGGAGACTTTGCAGGGGAGAGGGAATGCAGAGGCTATTTGCCTGCACAACCCCACATAGCCTCTGCATGGGGCATGAAGATGCGTGATACATGTGCGCAGGCTGAACTGGCACCACTACCAAAACATGTCTGATTAAAGGTGCAGGGGCATATAAAGTGGAGCACCCACAGGAACACCATCTCAAAGAACTTCAGTTACTGCACAAGGTGAGTAACCTCTCCTTGTTTAACTGTGAAAGGACTTGTGGTCTGAATCTTAGTTGTGCTAGTTGGTGACTTCTGGAATATACTGTGCACTGGACTCACCGATTTCTGTTCCTGAAACACCCCCAATATGCCTTGCTCCACAATTGCTGGGATAGGCTGGCATAGCCCCAATTCTACAGCAGCCAGATATTCATCCATGCTGGTGGAGTGATTTGGGAAGCTTTATAGAGCCTTTGCACAGCCAGAGAGCTAGTGTGCAGGGGCCAGGATCTGGTCCATTGTGTACATATAGGTTCTGTGCTATTCTAACACTTTCCAATACATATTCAGTGTAGAAAAAGCAAAAATCGGTATGCAAACTATTGCATACAAAAGACATATTTCCGCCTGGTAAAGGAAACTCTCAGAGGTGAAAAACCAATCCAGATGACCGATACTGGAAGGGACATCTTTTAAAATAGTTCAATTTAATTAATATAAATTAGTCACAATGAAATAAGTTTAGTATGTATGTTTTTATATGGAAGTGAGCATTAGCTGTTGCAATGTGCAGCATGAATTGAAGTATCCTTCATTATAGTACTTCACTATGAAAGGGTCACAAGTGTAATCATTTGCAGCTGTTTCAGTCTTGTTTCCACTGTCAAAGTAAATACTAGAGATGAGTGCACAATCCGGCTAGACTTTGGGCTGACCTAGACGGCTTGTGGAAACTCAGGATACACGTTTCCTAAAAGGTTCTTAATTTTTCTCATCCTACCCTGATTGAAAACATCCTTTGCTCAGTTAGAATGGGATGCAGAGAGCAAAGGGCCCAATTCTGCTGCACTGAGGTCACTGATCAAAATCTCAGTGACTTCAGTTAGACTAAGATCAGCCTCAAAGTGGGCAGTGGCAAAGCAGATCAAATCAATACATAATTTTCCTTTCCTTTTTTGTTTTGTTTTTTATTTTACAAAGATCTTGGACTCAGATTTATACCAGCTAAGGTTCTGGTTCATTGTAATCAACAATGAGCATTTTTTATGTCATGTCCTTAAGCATGTCACACAACACAGACTGCTACTTAAACAGGTATTTAATTTTTTTTTATGTTCTTTCTACCCTTCTTAGTGAGAGAGCAAATGGTTTGCCTATGTTGGAACAAACTGATTCACCCAAGGAGTATTTTGGATTATGTGGACCCTGCTCCTTTAAAGAAAAAACAACCAACCAACCCCTGCCCCCACCCATACCAAACCAAAGCAAAACACCAACTTAGACCTACAGAAAATAATTAACAATAAAGACCCTGATCCTGGAAACACTTAACTACCAGGTTATTGTTTATTACAAGGAGTTGTTTTGTTTAAGTCCGTATATAAAAAAGCCTCAACCAACTAAACTGGTTACTATCATGGATGATCAGCTGAACTTGTTACCATCAGTTAAATTGCTCAGTTAAATTGCCAAGCTCTAGTTTTGTTGCATGGGTAAACACAATAGATTCCCACCTGATCTTCTAAGGAGGAGATTCATCCTTGAGCTAAACAAACAGGTCAGTTCTCGAGGTAGATTACTTGAGTGCATTTAGAGCAGCATTGCAACTACTGTCTAACAAGGAGGGCTGTGTGGCTCCCCCAAATTCTGTTGGAGCCCTTGGAAGGTTAGATTGAAAGAGCATGAAGTTACAACAACTCTTTGGGGACCCTATTCCCCAGACCACATCTGCCCCTTGGACTCTGGGACATGTCACCTCCCGCATATGCCTTATCTGGTAGTTTTTTTCAGTCCAGTCCAGGGATACTAGTTGGTCTCACACCACAGAAAGAACATGAGTTTGAAAGTCAGGCCTTTCTACCCCGGTGACAGATTGCTGTGGCATAGTTAGGGCCTGATCCTTCAAGGGGCAGAGCAGCAAGGTGGGCCAAACTCTCAGAGGCCATTGAAAGAACATTTTGAAGGAGGCCCTTGCCATTTTGCAAGTTCTGTCCCTTAGTTTGGTGACTAAACCCAAGCAATAAAAATCACCTTGCACCTGAGAGGGTTAAAAATCAACGAAGAAAACCTTTTCAGCACTTGAGAACTGTAACCTATTATCCATGTTAAATATTAAGACCAGAGAACCCAATGTGAATGAAAGGAGACCTTAGGCATGATGGCTTTGAATCTGGAAATATTTTGTTCTCTTTGCTGTACAGTACAGCAGGCAACAGTGATTATCTAAGACTACACCTACCAGTTAACACCTCTGATATTATCTTCCTGCTGTGCTAATGAGGAAGAGAATGTAAAATTTTTTATTTCATATACATCGTGTGAGAGCTTTGATTTTTGCAATATGTGAACAAGGTACTTTCATGCATGCTGCTGCCTGGATGGTTGCAGCTAGCAACTGCTTTGATTCAATGGAGTGCTAATTAGCACTTCTTTTCTTTTCAAGTGCCTTCTCTCCATTTACTGCCAACCTGTGTGGAAATTTTATCAAGTTGGCTATGCTCAAAGAACAATTTTCAGTGAAAGGTAGATTTGGCTCCCTCCCTTAAATAATGGATTTCAAAAATGAGAGTGCTTGCCATTCACTAAGGGAATATATTTACTGCAACTATTTTTGGATAGACTGAGTAGGAAATGAAATGTTTGTTACTGCATTAGGAGCCTGTGGGATCTGGCAGAGTCACCCAATAGCAGACTCATGCACAGGTACAGTTAGGACTGTGAGGACAATCTTGAAGCAAATAAATAAGAGGCCCACTCAGGCCTGGTCTACACTAGGAGCTTATATCGAATTTAGCGCCGTTACATCGAATTAACCCTGCACCCGTCCACACCAGGAAGCTACTTAGTTCGAAATAGAGCTCTTTTAAATTCGACTTCTGTAATCCTCGAAAACGAGAGGAGTAGCGCTAAATTCGAAATGGCAATATCGAATTAGGCTAGGTGTGGATGGAAATCGACGGTAATAGCTCCGGGAGCTATCCCACAGTGCACCACTCTGTTGACGCTCTGGACAGCAGTCTGAGCTCGGATGCTCTGACCAGCCACACAGGAAAAGCCCCGGGAAAATTTGAATTCCTTTTCCTGTCTGGCCACTTTGAATCTCATTTTCTGTTTGGACAGCGTGGAGAGCTCAGCAGCACTAGCAACGATGCAGAGCTCTCCAGCAGAGTTGGCCGTGCAATCTAATAGAAAGAGGGCCCCAGCATGGACTGATCGGGAGGTCTTGGATCTCATCGCTGTGTGGGGCGATGAGTCCGTGCTTTCAGAGCTGCGCTCCAAAAGAAGGAATGCAAAGATCTATGAGAAGATCTCTAAAGCCATGGCAGAGAGAGGATACAGCCGGGATGCAACGCAGTGCCGCGTGAAAATCAAGGAGCTGAGACAAGGCTACCAAAAAACCAAAGAGGCAAACCGACGCTCCGGATCCCAGCCCCACACATCACGTTTCTACGAGGCACTGCATTCCATCCTAGGTGCGGCCGCCACCACTACCCCACCAGTGACCGTGGACTCCGAGGATGGGATATTGTCCACGGCCGGTTCCTCCTCGGAAATGTTAGGTGACGGGGAAGATGAGGAAGGAGATGAGGAGGACGAGGCAGTCGACAGCGCTTGCACCGCTGATTTCAACGACAGCCAGGAGCTCTTCATCACCCTTACCGAGATCCCCTACCAACCGTCCACAGCCCTTACCCCGGACACCGAATCAGGGGAAGGATCAAGCAGTGAGTGCTTTAAACATCTAAACATTTCATTTTAACAGAAGTGGAATATTTATATTGTTAAGAATGGGCTTTTCAGTCACTCAGTTAAACATAGAAACTTTTATTTATAACAAAACAGGAATAATAACTATATCAGTAATTTGTTGTTCATGATTTAGTTGGCTTAGTAAACTTTTTTCTACTAACTATGTATAGAAAATCAAGTACTGTCCGGATATTCATGATTAGTCCACAACACGGCCCCTCCACTCTGTAGTCCGTTATGCTCAACTTAAAGGAAAAGGCGGTCAATGTGCCCGGGAATGGACAGACAGTCCTCCTGGGATAGCTCCGCATAGCTCTCCTGGAGGTACCGCTCCAGCATGCGCACGAGGTTCAACGGCAGGGCAATCTTGTTTGGTCCCCCGTGGTAGCACACGTTCCCACGCCATGAGTCCATGAGGTAGTCGGGGATCAGTGCGCGGCACAGCATGGCGGCATATGGCCCAGGCCTCTGCATGCATTCACGCAGCATCCTTCCCCTCTCGGTCTCCGAGATCCTCATGAGGGTTATGTCACACATGACGCCCTGCTTTAAATTAGGGAGGGGAATGTTAGTATTTGGACTGCTTTACAGCCACGCGGTGGAGGCAGCAGAGGGGCAGCATACAGGGATCTTTCCCGGGGACAGCCGCGAGGTGGTGGGACAGGGGCAGAGCTCATGCTTCCCTGATTGCTGCCAGCAGAGAGTGGCCTTGCATTCAGTGCGAAAGGAGCCCAGTGCTACTATTACATGTTTAAGCTGCCACAAGTCTACGGCTTACCATGTTTTCCCGCAGCAGAAGTAGAGGTGTCCTGCAACGCTTCTCTGATCGCAACTGCAGGACCCCAGACACATAAGGCGAGGGCCGAAAATTCGACCTTGTCCTGAGTGCGCATGTGAAAGGTGCAGTGCATGGTGTTGTTCACAGAGAAAGACTATGCTCTTTGTTAGCAACTTCATTTATCTGTCTCAGGAATTTACTCCCTTTTTCCCATTCCAACAGACACATCTGCGACTGTCTCCCAACCCAGCCTGGCATCACACTCCCAGAGGCTAGCGCAGATTAGAAGAAGGAAGAGAAAAACTCGTGAAGACATGTTTTATGAACTTATGGAGTGCTCACGAGAGCAGGCAGCCCAGACGACACAGTGGAGGGAGAACTTGTCACAAATGCACAGAGCAGTCATGGAACGGGAGGAGAGGTGGCGCCAGGAGGACCAGCAGGCTACTCAAACCCTGCTTGGACTAATGAGGGAGCAAACGGAGACGCTCCGGCGCCTAGTGGATGTTCTGCAAGACCGGAGGCAGGAGGACAGAGCACTGCTGCTGTCTATCTCTAACCGCCCTCCCCCGCCACCAAGTCCCACACCCCCCTCACCAAAAGTACAAAGAAGGAGGGGCGGCAAGGGCCGTTAAAACTGTCAGTCGGCCACTGAACACTGCTGCAGCAATGGAAGGCTCTCGTTCCAAAGTTTGAAAAGTCCTTTCCTACCCATCTCACACTAGCCCATGTCCAAGTTTCCTTCCCCCCCCCCCCTTTTCATGTGCGGTTCGTAATAAAACATCGGTTTCTGTTAAGTACTGTTTCCGAGAGTGTCTTTTGGAGGGGATTCTGTCTGAAGGGGGGGAAGGGGTTTGTTACTTGGACAGGACAGTCACCTGTAGCAGGCTACAGAGGCGGGGGCAGGTCCAGCATCAGGACACATACACAGCACAGTCACCAGTTACCCTGGTCAGTCTGGGAGGCGGTTTTCTTGTTCTGGGGTGCGAGGGGGTTGATCTGTGACTTTGTGTCGGGGGAGGGCAGTTAGAGATCCTATGCCGCGGTCCTTATCCTGGATCACAGAGCCACGCAGCAGGGGATCTGTTACCCTCCGCCCCCTGCCAGAAAGTCACTTGGCCGACACATACATCCAGTCCCGCCCAGGACTGCTGGCAGGCTGCGTTGAAACAACCAATGCAGCACTGCGGAGCCTGTCATTCCCGGACTTTAGAAGCATCATTTGCATCAAAACAGTAAGCCCGCCCCCCGCCACAGTCTGCGTCCCCGGTTTAAAACATTCCCGCGAAAACAGTAAAAAAGAGAACCTTGTTCATTAACAGAACAGAACAGATTTTATTTGTTGGGAAGGTGGGGAAGGGGGTATGTAACTTGGAAGGATAGTCAACAGTAACTGGGTAAAGAAACGGGGGCAGGTTCAGCATCTGTGTCCACAAAGTAAAAAGTCACTGGAGACCCTGTTCAGTCAGGAACCTGGCTTTCAAAGCCTCCCTGATGCACAGTGCGTCCCGCTGTGATCTTCTAATCGCCCTGCTGTCTGGCTGGACGTAATCAGAAGCCAGGCTATTTGCCTCAACCTCCCACCCCGACATATAGGTCTCCCCCTTGCTCTCACACAAATTGTGGAGCACACAGCAAGCAGCTATCACAATGGGGATATTGGTCTCGCTGAGATCACAGCGAGTGAGTAGGCTTCTCCATCTGCCCTTGAGACGGCCAAAAGCACACTCCACCACCATTCTGCACTTGCTGAGCCGGTAGTTGAATAGTTCTTTCCCTGAGTCCAGTGCGCCAGTATAGGGCTTCATGAGCCAGGGCATTAGCGGGTATGCAGGGTCCCCGAGGATGACTGTAGGCATCTCCACATCCCCAACAGTTACTTTGTGGTCCGGGAAGTAAATACCTTCCTGCAGCCGTCTACACAGACCAGAGTTCCTGAACACCCTAGCGTCATGAACTTTGCCAGGCCATCCAACGTAGATATTGGTAAACCGTCCCCGATGGTCCACCAGTGCTTGCAGCACCATGGAAAAGTAGCCCTTCCGGTTGATGTACTGGCTAGCCTGGTGGTCCGGTGCCAGGATAGGGATGTGAGTCCCATCTATAGCCCCACCGCAGTTTGGGAATCCCATCTCGGCAAAGCCATCTCTGATGAGCTCCACGTTTCCCAGGGTCACTACCTTAGATAGCAGTAGCTTGACGATTGCCCTGGCTACTTGCATAACAGCAACCCCCACGGTAGACTTGCCCACGCCAAACTGGTTAGCGACGGACCGGTAGCTGTCTGGCGTTGCGAGCTTCCAGAGGGCTATGGCCACTCGCTTCTGGACAGTCAGGGCTGCCCGCATCCGGGTGTCCTTTCGCTTCAGGGCAGGGGACAGCAACTCACACAGTTCGAGGAAAGTCCCCTTCCGCATGCGAAAGTTGCGCAGCCACTGGGATTCATCCCAGACCTGCAGCACTATGCGGTCCCACCATTCCGTGCTGGTTTCACGGGCCCAGAATCGCCGTTCAAAAGTATCAACAAGACCCAGTGACAGCGAGATGTCCTGGGCGCTGGGTCTCATGTTCTCAGAGAGGTCGGAGCTAGTGTCCGACTTCATGCCGTCACGGTAGTGCCGTAGCCTCCTCTCATGATTGATCTGCAGCTGCCTCTGGTACAGGTGGAGGAGAAGCTGCGAGGCGTTGAGAACTGCCACAACTGCAGCGATGGTCGCAGCGGGATCCATGCTCGCACTGCTGTGGCGTCCGCGCTGTCAGTAATCAGAAAAGCGCGCGAACTGATTTCCCGCCGGCGCTTTCAGGGAGGGAGGGAGGGAGGGCTTGAGTGACGGACGGATGACGACAGGCGCCCAAAAGCACCCTCGACACATTTTTTTACCCAGAAGGCATTTGGGGCTCGACCCAGAATTCCAAAGGGCAGGGGGGACTGCGGGAACTGTGGGATAGCTGCCCACAGTGCACCGCTTCCAATGTCGACGCTTGCCCCGTTAGTGTGGACTCACAAAGTCGAATTACTGTCCTTAGTGTGGACACACACGTTCGACTTAGTAATATCGATTCCACATAGTCGAATTAACTAAAATCGAAGTACTCTCGTAGTGTAGACAAGGCCTCAGACTCAAAAACTGCTCTCCACCCAGGTGTGGAATCTGCCTTTTTTGAGGCTGCCAGGTAAGCTGATTTTGATGCTACCCTTCATTCACTTTCTCTTGTTACCAGGAAAGTTGTCTTTGTGGAGTTCCTGGGTTTAAATCCTTAGGACCAAACTCTTTCATCTCTGGTGTCATCCCATCAAAGACAAGTTTAATTCTTAGCTTCTGAGTAAGCCAACTGGTGGTAGCTTTATCTCGTCACCTTAGCTTTATCCACTCTTTTGGGTGCTGTAAGGAGATCTTACAAGCAAGTTAATGGCAGAAGGGTGCACAGCACTGCTCACAAAAAGGTGGTGCAAGTTGACCCTTGCATTTCCCCAATTCTGGGCTGTCTGTGTTCTGGGCTGATTCTCTGATGTAACTTGAGCAGTCTGACAGCTTCTTTATCTAAATTATGGTGGCTGTCAATGGCTAATGGGGCCAACATGGAAAGCTGAAGGTCAGAAAAACAAATAGACACCTGGGCCATGATCCTTAGGGGAGAGGTTACATAGGGGATGTTATTTCAACTTTGTACCATGGCAAGGGGTGGGTGGCAGGGCCTTGCACTGGAGAGATCCTCCCATAGCAACTTGCACAAGCTTTAGGGACAACATCTGCCAATGGTTTGGTGCAATGCAGTCACACAGCAATAAATGGTATGGCCCCATATCTATTGGTGCAAAGATGGAGCCTCAGCATTCTGGCACAAACCTCATAATGTCTGGGTTTTCAAGACTGATAATATGAGGCTGCTATTACTGTCTTTTTTTTCTTTTTCTTTTTCTTTTTTTTTTATTAACTGAATGCTCCACTCTGCTTTTAGGACATACATATGTATCTATGACATGACTGTGAAAATGTTAGAGCTGATGGTAAGCATGCCCTGCCCCTTATTCTGTTTTTATTTTGTTTGCTATAGACGTATATATTGTAAACAGATAGAAAGGATTTAGTGCAGGGTGCATTTTTTATGCATACTTTACATATGAATGTACCCTAAAGGGTATCCCTTAGCATAAATAGTATAGTAGGGCTCCAAAAAGGCCAGGGACTGTGGAGACATATAGGAAGAGTAAGCCTGTGTCCCAAAGAGCTCTGAGCCAAATGTGACATCCTAACACCCCAATATTCACCACTGTCATGTAATTAGGATGTTTTGTACAAAGTATGTCTTGTGAGGTATCATTGTAAAAGTCTTGATCTGCTAGACATTAATATCTGATTGGATTGTATGTGTTATCGTCATATGTGAAGTTATGAAGTTTGGCTATGTTGCGAGGTTGAAAACACCCACAAGCAGCCTTTCAGGTACAACAGTAAAAAGGCCAAACAATATTAATGACTTATTGAGGAAATGCACACAAGCACAAGGAACCGTGTACAATAGAAACCTCTCAGATAGCACTACATAATGGGAGCTGTTTGACCCAGATCACAGCAAAAGAGCTTTCCAGCAAGTGGGAAGAAGATATAAAAGGGGGACAATGACATCATGAGGGGACCTCACTCTCCATGCAACAACATGCCTGGAAACACCTGAGGGGCAAGGACTGAACTGTGGGGAGTGATGGTCCAAGGCTACAGGGATTTTTAGCCTGTGTATGAAAACCTGGGAAAGCCAAGACAACTTGTGCTTTAAGAGTCTGCCAGCCTATTTATCACTCAGGGTGAGAATTTGCTAATTTATATCCTACCTAGTGTGTTTACCTTAGTAAATAAACAAAACGGCAAACTAAGCTTATCTGCTTTGATCTGTTGGCTATCCCCTATAATCACTTAAAATCTATCTTTTGTAGTTTAATAAACTTGGTTTTGTTTTAAACCCAGTTTGTGTAATTCATAACAGGGGGCGGGCAAAAAGCTGTGCATCTCTCTCCACATTGAGGGAGAGGGCAAATTTCAATTAGCTTACGCTGTACAGTTCTCGAAGCAGCGCAAGACAATATAATTTTGGGTTTACTCTCCCAAGTGGGAGCGCACTTGAGTGGTGGGCAATTCCTTAGCTGAAAGCCTTCCCATGCAGCACTGATTTCAGTGTCTGTCTTTCTCAGGGCCAGGGTTTTGGCCGCCCCAAGCAGCTCAAAAAAAAAAAAAAAAAAAAAGTCGCGATCTGCGGCGGCAATTCGGCGGGAGGTCCTTCTCTCCCAGGCAGAGTGAGGGACCGTCCGCTGAATTGCCGCCGAATACCTGGATGTGCCGCCCCTCTCCAGAGCCTCCTCCCCAAGCACCTGCTTGAGAAGCTGGTGCCTGTAGCCGGCCCTGGTCTTTCTGCAGCTGGGTATGTCTCTTCCTGTGTGTGCTAGAGGAGGCTTGAGGGCCTGGCTTAATAGGACAAATTAGGGAGCCCAGGCTGGTGGAACAGGCGGGCTCAGTGGTACCCCAGTACATCAGGTGGCATCCCAGGATGGGGGGCAACCTGTCACAGTGGCACAGCAAGCAGGGCAATGTGCACAGCTTATTGCTCTGAGACACTGAGGGTGATTTTAAGTGAGTTAAGTGTGTTGGCTGGAGAACAGACAAAGTGGTTACCAGGTTATTTTCTGTTTGCTTCTTTCGGGCAAGGGAAGTAGCGGCAACCCGTCACACCAAGTATCATCAAATTTTGTAAATGTGCATCAGTCTTAGTATTTTACAGTTTGTGGCCATTTTTGATGATGATGTGATAGTTTGTATTTTTTTTTTCAAAATACCATGGGTGTTGCAAAATGCTGCATCTTTTGGTGATGGATAAAAATCTTGCGAGTCCAGTGGTTGAAATGTATGTTTTCCTTTTTAAAGTCACAAAACTGAAGAGTAGCAAGATTTAGCTTGTTTCTCTGAAGCAGCAATATGTCTTTGCAAGTTTGTGCACAGTTAGTAAATGCAGTTATTTGGGACCCAACTTGCCTGTGTGGCTTTTTCATTTTTGGTTTTTGCATAAAGAGCAAAAGTTATTGCACAACAGTTATTGTATGCATCTGATATTGTTAGGATGAAATGGAAATAAATCAAATAGGTTAGTGGGTTTTGTCTTTATACTATCACTACCACAACTGACTTCGAAGTCCTCTAGAACTGTTAACCTTAGGAAATGAATTTATGAACTAACAAGTTCATCTTGAATCTTTTTTTTTTTTTAAACCAGTTTTGCTAAATAATTTACATGAAGGAAAATTTTATACAATAGAATAAGAATTCATGCCTTGATGAGATGTTGGCTCTTTTATATTTTTTCATAGCAATAAAGGAGCCTTAAATTTCTGAGAATGCTACTGAAAGTGAACGTCTAGTCACAGAAGGGGTTTTCCTGACTACGTCTGTTTTTCTAATTGGTGTTTGTTTGGATTGCTGTCTGAATTGGTTTTGGACGCTGACCTTACGATGTTTCCCTAACTCAAGACTTCATGAGTGAAGTATAGTTTCCTTAAGCTGATGCAAGAAACAAATCAGATTGGGCTGGTTGTTTAAATCATATTGTTCAAGTAAATGTAGGGGAGAAGTTTTTGTGTTGGTGCCAAGACAGCTGTGGCTCACTCGTCGTAGCTGACTCAGAGGCTATCAGACAGTTCATTCTGGAAGGAACCCGGCACATGGTGACATAGTGGTTTGGAAAAAAGCTGTGGATTTTTTTTTTTCCCACAGGAAAAACAACAGTGAAAATCTAAGTGAAGACACTGCTAAAATACAGATAGTAGTTCAAAATAACATTTCTTAGATTACAGGATAGAGGAGGACAGGACATGCTTGTTGAAATAGGTAAGAAGGATGTTGAGCAATAGTCTGTTCCTAAATAACTTCAGCCAAGAATTTCTTTAAGAGAACCTGTTCAAGGGGTTGTTCTATAAAGATCACTATAATTACTGGAAGCTTCAGTCAGTTGCACTTCTAACTGGAAGAGGCTGAAGCTAAGTATAAAAGGCTGCCACTGAGTCACAAATGACTAGTCTGCAAGAAATTAGTTAGATTAGTGGTTCTCACTCTTTTGCATACTAGCACACTCTATCATTATATTTTCCATATTAGGAGTCTTCTCCCAGCTAACCACTCCCCCTTTACAATATGGGGAGGGCAAAGTGGTCACAACCTTCTGATACCGGTCAGTGACCCACAGTTGAGCTCATGTGAGGCAACTCCCTCTAATCAGTAGAAGAAAGTTATTCCACGGTTTAGTTTAATGCCATTTGGTAGATCTTGTACAAAATGAATTGCACCAGGTTCTACCAATATTAGAATTTATGATAAGGGGTTGGGGGCAGGGAGAATAGCTAGTTACATGGTTTTGGATTTGAGGTGGAAAACTCTGAGCTATGACAATTAATATCCATTATCAATTATTTCAACTGATAAATGTTTAAAAAAATCCTCAGTTTCCTCTTGAATAATGACAGCAGCTAATTTATTAGGATTTCTAGTGGCTTTGACCTTGTTTCCCTCATGTGCAAGTTCCTTTGGGGGACATTAATTACTGAGTACTTAAGTTAGAGGTAGGTTGTGAAATTAACCAGTCTGCCTGCTGAGGATTGCTGGTAGTGGAAGTCATCTGCTGGTCATTGTCACTTGTTCTTGTTCCATCTAAAAATAACAAATGTAGCACTAGAGATACAGGGGAAAGCCTTTGCAAGCAATTGTTGACTCTTACAGTCTTCTGTTCTTGGGAAGGGGAATGCTTTTGTCACCACTGTTGTAGAAACTTAGGGTAGAAGGGACTGCAAGGGTCGTCTAACCCGCTATGATGCAGAATTTGTTGTGTCTAAGCCATCCAAGACAGGTGGCTATCCAGCCTCCTTTTGAAAACCTCCAGTGAAAGAGCTTCCACAACCATCTTAATTGCTGTTCTTGTCCATAGTCATTAGGTGTTTCATGTTTGCCTGTAGATTGTAAACCCTTCAAAAAACTCACCACATGGTAGAGTGCTCGTTATTCCATGTCCTTTTGATCAACAATCCCAAGCAGGTAGGCTCCAGATACCCTTCCTTCATTTTGTATATTGAATTGGTTGAAGTATTAGTTACAAATATTTGTCACTAATTTAGTGCACCCTTTTTAAAGCGCAAAAAAAAAAAAAAAAGCTAGAGTTGTTCAATAGCTAGGGACCGTTTGAAACAGAGCACCTTAATTGATCTCAACAGTACAGTTAACCAGAAATTGGAGTTTTATTCCACTGAAATTTTTGACTTTCGTTGAAAAAACAAAAACAAGTAAATCTGGTTTGGGACAAAATTTTTCAGTTTCAGCTTTCTGAAGAAATCTTGACAATTTTTAAAGGAAGCAGGCGCTTTCTGCCTAATTTCTGTTTAGTTGAACATTTGATTCTCTATCAAAGTAAAGTTTTGAAAAGGGAATTTTCAGCCAGCTGTACTCAACACTCATATGATACATACGGAGAGAGGCAGTGTTTTCCCCAGGAATTGAGATGGGTGGGGGGGCTGTTGGAATATTTGGGGGGCAGGGGTGAGGGCCGAGGAGGGTTGAGACCACGAGGGCAAAGGTGGGCTGTTTGGCACTATAGTAAAAACTGAAAAATGTTTCACGACCATTTTATTAGATTTAACTCATGTTTTAAAATCATCAGAAAAATTAAAGTTGGCTACTCAAGCCTACTACGAAGCACTAAATCTACATCCGTCTTGGTTTCTTGTTGTAATTTTGCACTCTTTGGTGTCTTCTTGTATATCCGTAACTTCCACTCCTTCATGATATGCTCATGATCAGGCAGAGGGCGACTTCTTTCAGAACACAATTCTATTAAATGAGGAAAAAGTATGCTCAACTGTAGCTGTTGTGACTGGGAATAGCAAGAGATGGATTCCTACTTCTTTCATCCCAGGAAACAGCACAGAGATTGGGTTGAACCACTAGTGATGAGAAAGAAGTTGAAGTTAAATCTTCATTCATTCGTCATATGATATTCCTCTGTGTTCAAAATTCTCTATTCTGTCCTGATCACATAGCAGCCCTATTGCTGGTAGTGCCTCACTCCACTCAACTGTAGGTGTTTTATAAGACGGGCATCTGTAAAAGCTATGTGGAGGCTGAATAGAATCCAGAAATCGCTATTGTAGATTTGTAAGAATAAAGTCAGTGTACTTTTTCAGTTGGCTTAACAAACACTTCTTGTCCTCTTCACTTAAGGAGTCAAAATAAGTACCTTCATTAGTCAACTTCTGGACTGAAATCTTTGCTTCTTCCAGTACATTTTCAATTGATATCTCTGATTGATCCAAGGGTAGCTTCTATTGCTGGACAAAGATCTACTACTGTTGTAGCAAATGCCTGGATGACATTGTTTAATAACACAAGTGGTTTCAACAGTAGACTTACAAGAGAGAGAATGGCAATAGTCTTCTCTGAATTTAGTAACAAAAGTAGTCCACCAGCCTCACGACTTAGATCTGACCTATCTTGGTGGATACTCTCCAAAGCCAGTAATAACGGTTGCAGTAATTTTAAGACAACAGCCAAGAATCTCTCATGAGAAAGCCAGCAGGTTTTCCCAGGTTGGACTAATTTGAACTTCAATCCCAGTGTATCTTCTATTTGTTTCCAAGATGTTCAGGCCTTTTGGACTCTTGCTGAAAAAAAGAGTATATAAAAAAGCTATTAAATTTGTGGCTTTTTAATGTCTTTTTAAGATTCTGCAGCTTGTACTAGTGCTAGCTGGAGTAGATGGCCTCTGCAGTGTGTATAGGAGAGATTAGGGCTACACTTTTCTCTGAGCAAAGCTTGTACTCCGCTATGTCTTCCAGAGAAGTTTGCAGCTCCATCAAATGCACAAGAAGCCATCTGTTTGGGGTTCTATTTACAAGCATTTAATTCTTCTAAGATGTCACAGGTGCAGCTGATATGTCTTCTATAATCTGAACATCTAGAATGCATCCACTGGCCTACCACAGACATCAAGATACCATAAGCAATGACTTAATACTTGATGCCTATTTGCATTAGTGCTTCATCAGCCATGTATGAACGTTTTTTGAATATGGTGAGAGTTCTTCACTTTTTCAACTGCTGAGTCTTTCACTGTTGCGCCACATGCTTCTAGAGAGTCAGTTGAGTTTTTTCAGGAAGATAGCGAGCATTTGTCAGTCTTGTTCAAAACCAGTGCCCAACGTCGGGATTAACAAGTGACAATGCACTTAACATTGGCCTCCAGTTTGTAGTGTGTGGTATGTCTTACTTTCTATTTAAGTATGGTGAAATCGCCATGTTGCTTCACGTAAACTGCGTTGTTTCTCCAGCATTCTTAACAGCCTCATTAAGTTCTTCTAAAATTGGCTTTGACAGTGACTGGCTTATAAGGCTTTCTGCATGTTGATGCAGACCAGAGGCATGGTGTTTTGCAGCCTTCTCATATAGGTTGTCGGTATTGGCTTAGCTGATCAGTCTGGCAAACCAAGCTCTTCCACTTTTATTATATAAATCCATGATAGGCCCACATCTTGAATACTGCATGCAGTTCTGATCATTCCATCTCAAAAGATGTAGGAGCAGGATTTTATATTTGTACTTTAAGAATTAATGTATGATCATCCTGCCAGCCACCTTTTTTGAATAGCAGAAAGGAATGACCCTTGGTAAAAACGCATCTGACAGACTGCCAGTGTCTGTACTGATGTTAAGGCAGGGACAGACCAGAACAATCCTTATGACTGATTATGGTCACCCTTTTGTTTTAGAATAAGTTATAATGTGTACTATGGTTTCCTCTATGTATTATAAATTAGGCACTCTAGTTAAATATACATTTATTTGTTTTAAGGTTTAGTAAGTAAGAGACAAGATCTTGTATTGTGTATATGTTAATGAGATTAGAGGAATGTTGAAGGCTCGGGCCACAATGTGAACTGTTTTGATTACAAGATTTGGTAAGGTTTAATTTACAATGCCTTTCTTGCTCAACATAAAAACTGCTGTATACCTTTGAAGGTCTCTGTAAAAGACTGTTTGTGTGAATGAGGAATGTATGCATCAGGAAAAGATAAGATTTGAAGGCCATTGTTATAACCAAATGGTCAAGGAAGAAGGAGTGAAGAGACTTAATGACATCAGAGAACCATCAATGCGTATCCATGATTGAGGAAGGGCAGATTGACGACCCTGAGGTGGAGGCTGGCACCCCTAAAGACAAGACAATTGATTAAATTGAAACCAGGACAGGATGACCCTCTCGGAGGTGTTTTGGAATGTTAACATCAAAAGATAACACCAATTAAGGAGTAACCAGTCACAAACTGACACAGCAAAATCCATAGACTTCAACAGAGAAAAAGACTCTAAGAACAGGGTGCGTGGCCATGGGACTTTGGGTTCATCTTGCCACAACTCCAGGAGCATCGGATCGCGACCGACAGAGCCCGGCTCCCCTCTGCGACCAAACTGGCTGGCCACTAGATTGATCCAGACTCTGGACTGGTAACTATAAACATCAACTGGTAGGACTGTGTGTGTGACTGAAAAGCATATGCTAACTGCTGTATTCTCAATAAATGCGGCGTATTGCCTTTTTCCCTAAAAAAAGATCCTGTGTGCTTCTTATAAGCATAACAGAGATATATTGGAAAAGGTACAGAGAAAGGCAACAAAAATGATTAGGGGTATGGAACAACAGATTTCATATGAGGAGAGATTAAAAAGACTGGGACTTTTCAGCTTGGAAAAGAGATGACTAAGAGGGGATATGATAGAGGCTTATAAAATCTTGACTGGGGTGGAGAAAATGAATAAGGAAGTGTCATTTACCCCTTCACTTAACACAAGAACCAGGGGTCACCCAATGAAATTAATAGGCAGTAAGTTTAAAACAAACAAAAGGAAGCACTTCTTCACACAATGCAGTCACCCGTGGAATTGTTTTGCCAGGGATGTTGTGAAGGCCAAAATTATAACAGGGTTCAAAAAAGGAACTAGATAAGTTCATGGTGGTTAGGTCCATCAATGGGTATTAGCCAGGATGGGCAGGGATGCAACACTGCTCTGAGTGTCCCTAGCCTCTGTTCACCAGAAACTGGGAGTGAACGACAGGGGATGGATCACTCGATGATTCCCTGTTCTGTTCATTCTCTCTGAAGCACCTGTAATAGTCACTGTAGGAAGACAGGATACTGGGATAGATGGACCATTGATCTGACCCAATATGGCCGTTCTTGCATACAAATAATTATAATAAAGTTTAGTACAGAAACTCCCCAAGATAATGACCTCTTGAGATAGCAATGATGTGAGATAATGATCTTGGCAAATAATGCATTTTAAAAATCTTGGCCTACTAGGAAATGTATTTATATAAGTTTCCCAGTCACAAATCTAACATTCTGTAGTGAAGTCACTAAAACATAGTCCAATGTTCTGGCCGCTGTTGTTTGTCATGCCACCGTTCACTGTACCACTCCGTCCCCAATGGCCCTGCACGATCACCTTCTGCTGCCACCTACCACTGTGACCTCCGTGAGTCAGTCTTTCGCAGTTCTACCCGGCTGTCAATGATTTCAGCTCTCAGTGGGGGAACCTTGCTGCTAGTGCAGGCTGGGCTGTCTCTGTCACAGAAACACTGTCCCACAGCAGGTCTAAGCACTTAGACCTGATTATCAGTGATTTCAGCTCTAGTGGTCACTTGTGAAGCCTAATCATCTCTCTCTCTCTCTAAACAGGAGAGCGGGGCAGGTCAAATAGTGCCTGTGACTCTTAGGCAGAGCCCACACCACCAAGCAAAACACCTGTGCCCCACCCTCTCTCTCTTCACTAGGATATGGCACCCAAACCTCCTGCTTAGGGAGTGCAGTTCAGTTGAGGTGCCAGGGCTCAAGCAAGTTTGTTACTTTCATAACTGATGTGACAAGCCCACAGGTCTCAGGGCTATGAACTGCCGAGCCTAGAGGTGCTGGGGCTCAGCCCTGGCAAGCCCTAGCACAAATTCAGCACTGAGGGAGACCCCTTCACTCAGTCAGGCTAAGTACAGTTCCACTGCCCTTTACTCATACAATAAGGATAACAACATTTCATAACCCCCACATTTAATACTTAAGTGATTTGTAACCCAACACCAGCCAAAACTGATCACTTGGGTAGCACAGCTCTGTCTGCTGGATACCTAGGCAGAGTAGGTGTGTTCATGTAAATACAGTCTGGTCCTGAAGCCTTTCCACCCGCCCCTGGCTCATCACTAGCTATCAGGGGAGAGCTCATTCAGACCTTGCTTATAAATAATAATTTGAAATTACACCTCTACCCCAATAAAACACGAATTCAGATATAACGCGGTAAAGCACTGCTCCACGGAGGCAGGGCTGTGCACTCCAGCGGATCAAAGCAAGTTCAATATAACGTGGGTTTTTTTGGGGCTCCCAAGGACAGCGTTATATCGGGGTGTATTTGGTAGGCCAATATAGCCAAAACAAATGTGCTGACATTGTTATAAATAACGCTGTATGAGGAAGCTAGTCTTTGTTCATACTTTTCAAACCCATTATGCTTTCTCAGATACAAGTATTTTCTCATATACTGTATACGCCTTTAAAGTGTGCATTACTGTTTCAAGTTCAATTCAAATTTTCAACAAATGACTAAATTGGGAACGCTGCACATAACTGGGGGGGTGTTGGGGAAATTCAGTGGGGGTGAGAGGTGGGATCTTAGAGATCCAGTTCCTTACACGTACAGGGCTTCATAGATTCAAGTCAACGAAGTGAACTGCAGCTGGAAGCAGACACATTTGTAAAGTGGTTTGGCTGACTCAGTCTACTAATCATGCAGGCCTGCTACATTCTACACTAGCTGAAATTGCCAGGTGGTTTTCCAGGATATCCCAAATAGGGCATATTGAAGTGATTCAGTCTTGAGGCCTGAAGGCTTCAGTTAATCTTACTTTCACATACAAAATTGTTGGTGCATCTCTGAGGAAGATACATTCAAGGTGCTGTTTGCTTTGTCTAGACATTATGGGGTGTTCATTGTCCCATCAGAGTAAAATGTATAAATGGGGGTTCATTTCAAAGACAATAGAGAGAAGTAAATTATTTATAAGACGGTAATTCTGTTTCTTGTAGTAATTATAACAATACACCATTTACCTTCCCAACATCCACCTAATACATATATATTTAATTAATATCTGGAATTACTATTAAGAGTCAAACAAAACTATATCAATTTTACTTTTATATTTTACACACACACACACACACACACACACACATAGTGTGTTAACAGATCCTAGGAGTAATAGTTAAGCTTTTTTGGTTCCATTTTTGAGTTCTCCAAATATGTTCTTAAACATACAGTCCACTCATGTTTTTGTTGAACAAATTAATGTATAATATTTAGAACTAAACTCCTTTTTCATACTTCTTTATGATGCTTAGTTTTTGTTTGCTAATATAAATGTAAAGTGCTATGCTTAATGGCAGGTAAGGTTCTGACAGGACATCTCCCATTCACCCCCAAACTGAAAAGAATGGAAATAAGATATTAAGGAGAACGACTTGTGCATTCCTTTCCACCTTCATGTTGCCTACAGCATTGTTAACATACTCCAATGTTCCATAAGGTTTTCACTTTCTTCTCCAGCAGATATCTGAAAGCAGTCTGGCTTCATCATGCTTACTCTCTGTGATGCACTCTATATGATTTTATAAAAATATGCTAATGAGTGTGAATATAATGTAACTGGAATATGCTTCATGCTAATGGTCTCTTGTAAGGTATCATTACAATCTACTGAGTGTGGTCATCCTATTTGTCTGAATGTATCACTCTTGTATCTGAAACTAGAAATATGAAATATAACGTTGAGGGCCTATTGTAATTATGCAAAGTGTGGGCCACTAATGGTGGTTTGGAATCTTGATGGCTCCCATTAACTAGGACAATTGTCTGTAGGTGGCTCTGTTTCACTTGTAAGTCTTCCTGTATACGTGTGTGTTGGCAAGTGGGTAATGAAGTCTTACAGTAACATGTGATCATGTCACCTGAACTGGAATCCATCTTTAACCTGGTGCTTTTCCATTGAGAAGGAGGGGGTGGGAACCCAGAGAGGGACAAAGGATTCCCACCTTACGCAAAAGATATATAAGTGGGTGGAACAGAACAAAGTGAGGGAGCCATCATGAGAAATCCCCTAGTTACCACCTGAGCTGGAACAAGGGCTGTACTGGGGAAAGGATTGTGCCCAGACTAGGAAGGCGTTCAGTGTGTGAAAGAAACTTATTGAAACATCTCGGAGGGTGAGATTTTATCTGTATTCCATTTTCTTAGACATAGGCTTGCGTGTTTTATTTTATTCTACTTGGTAATTCACTTTGTTCTGTCTGCTATTACTTGGAACCACTTAAATCCTACTTTCTGTATTTAATAAACTCACTTTTTACTTATTATTTAACCCAGAGTATGCATTAATACCTGGGGGTGGGGCAAGGTCTCTCTATCAGTGTTATAGAGGGTGAACAATTTGAGTTTACCCTGTATAAGCTTTATACAGGGTAAAATAAATCCATTTGGGGTTTAGACCCCATTGGGAGTTGGGCATCTGAGTGTTAAAGACAGGAACACTTCTGTAAGTTGCTTTCAATCAAGTCTGCAGCTTTGGGGCACATGGTTCAGACTCTGGATCTGTGTTGGAGCAGACTGGCGTGTCTGGCTCTGCAAGACAGGGTGCTCGAGTCCCAGGATGGTAGGGAAAGCAGGGGCAGAAGTAGTCTTGGCACATCAGTTGGCAGTTCTCAAGGGGGTTTCTGTGATCCAACCCGTCACACTCTCATCCATCCCAACTTCATCATACTTACTCTCATGCATAACCTTAAAAATGGTGTCATATGTCTTCATATCAACAGATTGGCACATCCGACTGTCACATATTCCAGGCATTTGGGCAGTTATTTTGCAGACTGTTGTGGATTCTTAAAGAGGACATTTGAACTGTGATGATCTTTTAATTAACCAGACCTTGAGGAAGAGTGTTATTTGACTTAAACGTCTGGGTGCAGTGTGAGAACTCCAAGAAGGGGAAAACCAAGGCTGTGGCAGAGTGAAATGCTGGACTGGTCCTGCTACAGGGGAAAGCATGAATTCCACAATGGGGCGGGTGGAAGGAAGGAAGTACAGCTAAAGTTGCATCCCAGCCTAGGCTCAGCATGCTCTTCTAACTGTTCCCATCCTGAGGTTTAGTGTGGTGAGGAAAAATTCCAGACATCATAATCACTGATGTTAGTCTGTTGACTTGATATTGTAAGCTGAGAAAACAGACTTGAAGCAAAGAGGCCAGACTAAGTGAGCAGAATGGTAGAGATTTTACAGGAAATGGTGTCATTTTAAGAGATTTTTAAAGTTGTATGTTGCCATTGTACTGAATGTATTTGAGCTTTTTGTTAAATACTGTGTGTTACTGGAAGTGAAATTAAAAATTACTGTTGACTGATGGAAACATTTTCAGTTTATCAGGTTTCCCTTTAATTTTCTTGAAGTCTCTCAATGATTTTATATGATTTTCAAAGTAGCTACAGTATTTACAGTTGTATTATGCTTGCTGGTATTAGGAAAAAAAGAACAGTGCTTCAGTAATAATATGATTAAGGCCCCATTTCCACAAAAACTCACATGTGTAACTTAATGAATGTGAGTAGTCTCCATGAACTCAGTGGGACTACTCACATGTGCAACATTAAAGGCTTAATTGTTCATAGGCATTGTTTCCTCAAGGTTAAGTATTCTGGTATCTCAGACTGTGCAATACGACTACTCCTACTCCTTTTGATAACACTTGTGAATAAACAAACAGCCAACTTCTTTTCTCTATATAATATTCTCATTAATTTTTAATTACCATGGATTGTTTCAATTATTATATGTACTTTTTTGATGAATTCATTCCCCTATGATGCCTTTGTCTATCCCCTCCTTGTGGATTGGAGTGATCAGATGACAGTTCTCCCATTTCAGACCAAGTTACCCAGGTCTCTCTCTAACATAGACCCATAGAAATGTAAGACTGTAAGGGACCTTGATAGATCATTTAGTCCAATCCTCTGCATTGAGGCAGGTCTAAGTATTACCTTAACCATCCCTGACAGGGGTTTGTCTAACCTGTTGTTAAAAACCTCCAGTGGTGGGTATTCCACAACCTCCTACGTAATTTTTTCCAGTGGTTAACTACCTTTACAGGTAGGACATTTTCCCTTATTTCTAACCTAAATCTCCCTTGCTGCAATTTAAGCCCATCGCTTCTTGTCCAGTCCTCAGTGGGTAAGAAGAACCATTTATCACCCCCTTCTTATAATAGCCTTTTATGTACATGAAGACTGTTATCATGTTCTCCCCTCAATCTTCTCTTCCCCAGACTAAACAAATCCAGGGTGTTTTTCCCCCCCCCCCCCCTCCAATCTTCTCATAGGTCATATTTTCTAGACATTTGATTTTTAATTTTTTTTCCCTCTCCTCTGGACTTTCTCCAACATTTGCTAGTTTCCTGGAACAGTTTACTTTTTAATAACTCTTGCACGGTCTTTTAGATGGCTTTGTACATACCATAGTCTTGGTCTTCAGGAGTCTATTGTCCTTCATTGGACTGATACCCAGGACTCTGAGAGCACTTAAGTAGATGATGCCACTTACATGCTTATGATAGTTCTTCAGCTTCAGCTAGGGACCAATGGGCCTAAATTGTCAAAAGTGACCAGTGACTTTGAGTTTTTAACTTGAGACACCTTAAAGGGACCTGATTTTCAGAATGTGGTGAGCATTTGCCCTCTGAAAACCAGGCCTTTCTAAGACTTCTTAAATTGGGCATGCAAATATTGAGGCACCCCGAAATCACTAGTCACTTCTGAAAATTTAGTTCATCTATGTGTCTTAAGCATAAGCTCTAGGTAAGGTAGGTTAGCAATTCAAATCTAAAACAGAATTAAAATATAAGTAGGCATTCTCTGTGACATAGCGGGCTAGTCTAGACTGGAAGAATGAGAGGTGTTTAAAAATGTTTTACCTAACATCCATTAACATATTTTTAAACACCACTTAGTACCAACGTAGACAAAGATGGTTATATTTTGCAACATGCAAGCTGGTCATGGTCAGCTATCAGTGGGAGATTTGCTTGAGTAAGGACAGAAGACTGCAAGAGTGGATCTTTATCAATAATTATCCCGAAGAGCCCAATTCTGTTCTCATTTACAATAGTTTAAAACATGAGTAGCTTTACTGATGTGGGTGTAGTTACACTGGAGCAGAACTGGGTAAGTGACAGTAGAATCAGACTGCTAGTCTTTCTTCCTGCTTACGTTCCAGATAAGTCAGCCTTGCTTATATACCTTCTCTGTGTTAGTCTTTCCTAAGTGTAGTATCTGACACTTCTTTTTATTAAATCTCAACTTGCATTGTTCTGACAAATCTCCACGTTGTCTAAACCATCTGTATTTATCATCTATGGCTTCTATGTTTGATATACCTCCGAGCACCACGTCATTCACAAATCACTGTCAAATTCACATATTCCCCTAATAAATAATGTAGAATAAATAGTGTCACTAAATAAATAGGCTCAATAACACCTATCCCAGTGCAGATCCTATTGGGATCCTACTTAAGCTATCCCCATTTTGTTGCAACACCCTTGATAATGACTCATTGTTTCCTATCTGTCAGCTAGTTTTAGACCCACCTTGTTGTATTATTATCCAGACAACACTTCTCCGCGTTCTGCATGAGCTTCCTATACCAAAGTAGCAATGTCAGAGTCTGTGTCAGAGGTTTTGCTAAAAAATATAAAATGACTGCTTTTAACCATAGAAGTCCTCAGCTTTACTATCTCAGTAGTCAGCAATTGGTAGTATAAAAATATGAACAATTAAAGCAAATGGGAACTAAACATAGATTTGGCATTTGCCATGCAAGTAAAAAACTGCAAAGGGAGCCATAGGTGACTCACTAAAATACTTTGGTATGATGTGTTTGTTGCCAGTATTTCAACAACTCGCAAAAGCGCAGTAGTTGGCTAAATATATGACTGCAAAGGAAAACAAATTAAGTAGCAGGAATGCCAGAAAGAGGCTTGAAGCAAGAGACTGATACAATTCTACTACAAGAGAAACACTCTCTGAAGATGAATTACATATGTTATAATTGTTAATGTACCTGAAATAATACCTTTTAAAAAGAAAATTCTTCATTAATTTCCTTATTTGTTTGTTTCATACCACGTAGTTCATATATTCATACTATGATATTTTAGGCGATTTGATGCATGCTGGCAACTGGGCAATAACAATTCTTTCTCTCCCAAATCCATCTACTGGCCCTGGCTTGGCCATTCACATGGAGGTGGTGAGTCTGACTTAGAGCCCACCTTCATCAGTCAGCAGGGAGCCCTTCCCATATAACCAAGGATGTCTCTCTTAAGGGTAATTGGGTCTCATTGAGGCCAGTCACCATCAACCCACTGCAGATTTGATTGCCCATGTAAGTCTGGACAGCCATCCGTCTCATCACTCTTGAATAGGTCCATAAATGGGGTTTGGTTGGTGGTGTGTGGATCCCCAGTTAGGTCTGACAGGCATCAGCCAATGATCTGCCAACATAACTGTCTGGCTGCCCCCTTTGTTTGGCCATAAAATATGAAAGCTTGTGAAGAGAATCTCTTCCTCTGGTTGACCTTATTTTCCCACCAAACAAGCCATGATTCTTGCCTGTGATCTGCATTTTATATAGATTTCTATACCATGCATTTGGCCTTATAAAGTTGGCTTTTTCTCCACTTTGCTTTCAATCTGCATGATTCATGGATAGCTCTGTAACACTGCTGTTATTGGTACACCTCTACCCCGATATAACGTGACCCGATATAACACTAATTCGGATATTACCCGGTAAAGCAGTGCTCTGGGGAGGTGGGGCTGTGCACTCCGGAGGATCAAAGCAAGTTCGATATAACGCGGTTTCACCTATAATACGGTAAGATTTTTTGGCTCCCGAGGACAGCGTTATATCGGGGTAGAGGTGTATTTGAAGTTCTGGCTTTTTTGTTGTAGGATTCACTGATGAAGTTTGCTTTAAAATATGGCATACCTCTGCTGGTACACCTGGAGTGTTGTTGAAAAACTGATGGTGAGGCAAGCTTTGACATTGCAGCATGAGAAACCTATAGCAGAAAATCAGTTCAAGGCAAATGCTGTTGGTTTAGCAATTTTGGATTATAATTAGAACGAAGTATAACTTTTTTTTCCAGCAAGACCCCCCAAACCAGGCATAACTCCATATTCACTGAGGCTCGCAAACCTTTTAGGGAGCTAGGCCATATTTTAAGTGAACCAGACAAATTTATGGTTTCAGGTGGAAACCATGCAAAATTCTGTGGTTTCAGGTACAATTTGCTTTGAGGTTTGTGGTTACTTTAAACCTGAAACTCAAAGTATAATCTGGGTAGTTGGGAACCCAAATTACACAAAGCAAAAAATTCATATGAACCTCCTTTGATCTGAAACTACCAGATTTCACACAGCTCTAGTTATAACATATGCCATAGATTAGAGACAATCCCCTGTATAATTGTTAGATACAATAATGAGAGAAATAAATGCATTAATGGTGATATTTTATTTGATTTGATCTTAAGTATACATAGTATAACATTTCCAAGTTCACAATCTTGGCTCTTTAAAATGCTTTTGTTTTATTGAAATTTGGAAAGGTAGTTCATGCAAATAATTAATTAGTGACATGATGCAACCAAGGCTTTTGTATACCTTGAGGAAGTTTTCCACCAACAACCTGTAGTTGTCTGCCTTGTTGTTTCCGAGAAAATTTATTGCCACTAACTGGAAGGCTTTCCAGGCCGTCTTTTCCTTGCCACGCAGTGCATGGTCAAATGCATCATCTCGAAGTTCACGAATCTGAGGACCAACAAAGACACCTTCCTTTATCTTAGCTTCACTTAACCTTGGAAATTTTCCACGGAGGTACTTGAAAGCTGCTTGTGTTTTGTCAATGGCCTTGACAAAGTTCTTCATCAGACCCAGCTTGATGTGTAAGGGTGGTAACAAAATCTTCCTTGATTCAACAAGTGGTGGATGCTGAACACTTTTCCTCCCAGGCTCCAATGACTGTCGGAGTGGCCAATCTTTCTTGATGTAGTGGGAATCTCTTGCACGACTATCCCATTCGCAGAGAAAACAGCAGTACTTTGTGTATCCAGTCTGCAGACCAAGCAAGAGAGCAACAACCTTCAAATCGCCACAAAGCTGCCACTGATGTTGGTCATAGTTTATGCACCTCAAAAGTTGTTTCATGTTGTCATAGGTTTCCTTCATATGGACTGCATGACCAACTGGAATTGATGGCAAAACATTGCCATTATGCAGTAAAACAGCTTTAAGACTTGTCTTCGATGAATCAATGAACAGTCTCCACTCATCTGGATCGTGAACGATGTTGAGGGCTGCCATCACACCATCGATGTTGTTGCAGGCTACAAGATCACCTTCCATGAAGAAGAATGGGACAAGATCCTTTTGACGGTCACGGAATATGGAAACCCTAACATCACCTGCCAGGGGATTCCACTGCTGTAGTCTGGAGCCCAACAGCTCTGCCTTACTCTTGGGTAGTTCCAAATCCCTGACAAGGTCATTCAGTTCACCTTGTGTTATGAGGTGTGGTTCAGAGAAGGAGGATGGGAGAAAATGTGGGTCCTGTGACATTGATGGTTCAGGACCAGAAGTTTCATCCTCTTCCTCTTCCTCGTCTGACTCAAGTGAGAATGATTCTGGTGCATCAGGAACCGGCAGTCCTCCTCCGTGGGGTACTGGGCGTATAGCTGATGGAATGTTTGGATAATGCACAGTCCACTTTTTCTTCTTTGACACACCTTTCCCGACTGGAGGCACCATGCAGAAGTAACAATTGCTGGTATGATCTGTTGGCTCTCTCCAAATCATTGGCACTGCAAAAGGCATAGATTTCCTTTTCCTGTTCAACCACTGGCGAAGATTTGTTGCACAAGTGTTGCAGCATATGTGTGGGGCCCACCTCTTGTCCTGATCTCCAATTTTGCAGCCAGAATAAAGGTGATAGGCTTTCTTAACCATAGTGGTTATACTGCGCTTTTGTGATGCAAAAGACACTTCACCACAAACATAGCAGAAGTTATCTGCACTGTTCACACAAGTACGAGGCATCTCTGCTCACTTTGGCTAAACAGAAATGTGTCCCTTTGCAAAATCAAACACTGACAAATAAGAGAGCACGACACTATGATTTCTAGAGCTGATATAGGGCAATTTGTTCAGCAGAGTGATGTTAGCTTCGTTATGATTGCATCATCCATGACTTCTAGGAATAACATGATGCAATTCATATCATGTATGACGCAATACCAGCTTCAGATTGCATCATTCATTGTTTTGCCTAAAAAGCAAGTACTGTCCAAACCCAGTCATAGATTTATTCATAGATCCAGCCAAAGATGTATTTTAGTCATTTCTGGTTTAAATTGAGATCCCTTCCCTTTATAACTCACTTATCCTCTGCCATTCCCAAGTCGAGGGTCGTATATACTGACCCAATAGCATATCTTGAAAACTAGAGCCAATCAACACTTTTAAGCATCATTTTCGTTCTCAGTGACCCAGAATTAGTAAAGTTTGACTACATTTATTTCAGAAGCATTTTGGCTGTAGAGCAGTTACTTATTAAATGTGTTTTTCCAAAACAAGTGCTTATATAAATATGAAAAAGTTAGGCATACACACTTTATTTATATCTCTCTATCTATATCTATATCTATATATTAATTAATAGAGATACATAGAATAATTAATACCTGAGCTATGATTTTGTAACATGAGATTTAATCCAAAATTATTTTTTGAGAGCAGAAATTAAAATGATTTATAGAAGACACATGGGGTTAGTTGTTGTGTATTTTGCTATGTGACTTTCATTCCTTTGTTTTCTTTATACTGCATCTTTAAATCTCTAAGATCTCTAGTCACTGCAAACTGGCAACCAAGTTGATCTGCATAGGTGCTGAGGGTGTATACATCCACACCCACACACACTCTCTGTGCCTTATGGAGACATTACTTTTGTTCTTTGTTTTCTCTTATCTAAAATAAGTCTGTAATGGTCCTCACTTGGGGTCTGGTTGGGGACCATAGCATAGTGGTCATGGCCACAACCCCTGACTGCCAAGTGGGTTGTGGGGAGAGGAGCTCGGGCCCACCCACTCCACCAGGCTCCGACCCAGGGTCCTTTGGGCTACCAGTAGTCTGGCAATCAAGGCTGCCTAAGGCTGTCCTCCCTGGGCCTCTTCTTCTTGTCATTCCCCTTTCTCTTCTCCCCCCCCCCCCCCCGACCCTCCTAGGTCAGTTTAGTCCAAGGCTTTCCCCTAGTGGGGAAATCCAAACCCCAAAATAAGTAAGAGAGGGTTACCAGTGTCCAAGGTCCACAGGACACTTCCCTCTCCGGTGGTCTCTGGGTTGGGTCCTCCCTTCCCTCAGTGAGGGCCACTTTGGGCAGCTGTGTCAGAGCCTTTAGGCTTCCCTCTGCTCTGCGTTGCTGGAGCTGTGGGTTGCAGGTCTGCTCACCTCCAGCTCTGCTCCCAAATGAGCTAATTCCCTGTCTTTTAATTCCTCCAGCAGGTGGATCATTTTGCTGCAAGTGCGGTGGGATGGGGCTGGCTGAGTTCAAAAAATCCCTTAACCCTTTGTTGCCCAGTGTGGGGTTTGTACACCCCATCACAAGTCACTGAGTGTATGTGACTATTCCTTGTGCCTTTACTCATGGAGATCATTTTTTGAAATATACGTAGCTATAAACACAGCCATTCTTTTGACATCGTATGGTTTTATACTTAGACATATGGCATTAGAATATTAGAAAAGGGTCATTTTAACTTAAAAAAAAACAAAACACACAGTCCACATACACATACCATGTAATGACATCAAATAGTGCAGTGAAGGAAAACCAATAACGAAGAATCATAGCTAAAAACATCAGGCAAACTTTTCCAAAGTGTCTAAGTGACATTGATGCCTGAGTCCCATTGATATATATCTATTTTTTTATAATGGGACAAAGCACTTTTGAAAATTTTAAGTAGCATTATCAAACTTTTAAATATGGCAACAATGCTGTCTTGTAACATTGATTATTTGTTTATAATGCCTGGTTCTGAAATTTGCCAGAGTAATTCAATCCACCAAATTAGTGATGTTGAGTTTCTCTCATTTGCAAAATTTTAGTGTAACACATTTTTACATCTGAATTCTAAACTTCCAAAATGAGGGGTTTATAATGGAGATGCTAGTAGATAGGACATCGCAGGACTGTAATGGGCACACACATTAGATTCATAGGGGGTGGCCTACTTTTGACAGGAGGGTGCTATGTTTGTGTGTGGGATGACTTGGAGTCAGGGACGACGTATTGTAAAAAACCTAGAATCCTTAGTAATATCCGGCCTTGCAAGTCTGTTTCTTTGCAAGTTTATTTACATCGATTTTACATTTGGGTACATGAGGGAAATATGCTGAGGGTAAAAAGGAAAATCTCAGTCCTTTGAATATTGGCTGAAGCTCCTAGACAGAAAAATCTCATTTCTGTTTTTTCTCTTAATATTTAAAAAAATATATATATATAAAAAATAAACCACCCAACTAACATTATCTTTAAAGAGTTTGTTTATAGAAAAGAAAGTTTATGCAGTTTGTAGAGAATTAGTTTGTAGGAAATTAAATCTCTGTATCTCCTCCATCTTATATGCACACACATCATCTCACCCCAAAAGACCACCCTCCTCTATGTCATCAGTATTCCCAGAAGCTCTGTAATGTTTTCAGACACTTTTTAATCTAAAATTAATTTTATTTTAAATTAAAGAAAACCACAACAAGAAAGAACAAAAGTAAAGTCTCTTCTGTTTTGTCTAGACTCTATCGAGGAGATAAGGTTGAGGTTAGGTCAAGCTTAGCTAACATCCTGATCTAAATTAGACAGATCCTGAGAGAACCCAATGGGCCTGATTCACCATAGTCCTGCACCTCCTGTTATAATTTATTTCAGAACAAAGGGAGTGTAAAACACTCCCAGATCAGACTGGTACCATCTTATACACACTTTGTGCTAACTTTATTCTGATGTATGTGACTACACAAGGTGCAAAGCAAGGGTGAATCAGGTCCAGTGTGTATAGCACACTGCAGCAACTGTATTGAACTCTGCACACACAGGTTTTAGAAATGTAAAGGTGCATTGCACAGGAATCAAAAGGCATTAGAATTTCAGAGGCACATGTAGACTTTGTAGTGTATTAGAATCAGAAAAAGAAATATTAAAGTGAACACCTGTGCTCTGTCTAAGGATATGCAAATCGATCTAGATTAAAAATAAAAATGCCAAACCTTAGGGCAAAATGGAATCAAACTTGAAGTGAAGGTGGTTTTTTGGTTTGTGTTGGTTTTTTGACATTTAAAAAAGGACAGTCCAGATAGGGTTTGGGTGTTCACCTGAACTCTGGATTTGTCCATCCCTGTGTAGTTGCATATGAAACTTACTCATCATGAATGAGTAAAATAAATAGAACTTTGAAAATGTTTTAATGATAACAAAATCTGTGCCCACTTAAGAGGGTTTGCTAAAGTTGAAACAAATCCTGAAGTGCCTCTAAAGCAGTAGGTCAAGAAATCTGATTAAAAACCAGGCTGAATCACTGTCCAATTTACCAGAATTATTTTGCAAAGTTTTCGTAAACTCATGGCAAAGCAGAGTGAGGAACATGTGTGCTGGCCAGCACTAGACAATGAGATTTATGATGCATTGACTTTCTCCTAGTGGACTCTCTGCTAGTTGTTGCCAGTTTATTCCTAGCCTCTAGTATTTTCACAATGTTAGAGGATGAAATTGCATTTGGAGGAAACCTTCTTAGCACTTCGCTTGTTTCACAAACCGCAAAATAGCCTGCTGTGTCATTTTAACATTTTTTGATAGATTTTCCCTGCTTTTGCGGGGAGGGACATAACCCCATTACTCCCAGGGGAATTAAAGTACCCATAAGAGTTGACTGGCCTAAGCCTTTATATTATTCTCTTAGTGTCTCATGCTGCCCAGTTTTTAACTTGATTGCACTCGGCTGAAATTATCAGCTATTCGCCAACACATCCTCCCGCCCACTCAGCAAAATCACATGTTATGGCATTTTTTAAACCAGAAAAATAATGGAATCCATGACTTCTGTGAGAGCTATTACAAAGGTGTAGCCTTCATCATCATAATGAATGGACCAAAAATGTAGAACAAGGGTTATCTAGCTATAAAAGAAAAAAGAGACAATATAGAGCCTTCCTAAGTTGCCAATTTGATGTGGCCCAAGACATCCAACAAGCAACATTGTTACCATTGATGGCTGTTAGATGGCTTGTTAAATGATCTGGTGGCTCAATCCAATTTCTAGTGGACCAACGTCCATCATGAACCACTAACACTACTGGCGCTGCTTGGCACCAGTACATCCCAGCAGGGAGAAAAAGGACCGAATGGAAGTGGCAATTGAACTACTTTGTCAGTCCTACAGGTGACCCGGTTTGGGTAAGGTTAAGGTGCAATGGCAAGACAGAATGGAGAAGCTTGCTCTGCTGCTGCCTGCGCTGCAGATCTTTTGAAGAGGAGAGGACTTTCATTCTCCAGGCCTATCCAGCCCATTTCATGAGCACTGAAATTCACTACACATTTAAAAAAAAAAAAAAAAAAAAAGATGAAATAGATTTCATTTCCCAGGTGAATCATGATGTCTTTATCTTTCTTTTTTAAAAATAAATCCCAGCAAACAAGACGGGGGACCGCTCCTGCACAAAATCAATATCAATTACTTTGCTGTACAAGACATACTCCATGCATATATGCTTCAGCAATGACAAAAACTGAGTCCCCATTGTGTATTGAGTACTTTGCTCTTTTATAGCATTTGGGGCTGTAGTGGCAGTTGAGCCATTAAGAGGAACAATTGATGAGGCTAGCTGACGTCAATACTTGAAAGGCACTTCTCCTATTTTAGAAGCAAAAATAAATATGGATGTCTGTTAAAAATATAATTTAAGGTAATCAGAATGCCATATAACAAGAGCTCTGTTGCACGTAATTGGTGCTCTTGCCTGTACTTAATTTCCTCACATGGTAAGGCTATTGCTATTACTGTCAATGTCCACAGATGAGCAATCTGCTTTTCCATTTTCTAATTTCTTTTAAGACTACCTTGTGCCATGTCTCTTGCATTTTAAATTGAAGATATCCATGTATCTGGCTGGGCAAAAGTATTGGATAGACAATACAGTAAGACAGTACTACGAAGTACAATTTTCATGTTGGTATTCTGGCTTGTTTTAGTTTGTAGAATGTACACTAGCAGGAAAATAAAACAGGATTTAACTTTAGATTTAAAAAGTTATTACCTATGCCATCTTTCAGCACATCAGAGCTAATGATTTCCCATTAGATCTTAAATAAAATGGCTAGTGTATACAGGGTTTTTTTTGTATACATTTGTGGTGGAAATTAATAGATTTTTAAGGCCAGAAGGAACATTATGATCATCTGGTCTGATTTCCTGCATAACACAGAATTTCATCTTGTGTTGCTCGATAGAGCCCAACAAATTACTCAAGTTCCAACGTCATGATTTAATGTTGCAATAAGGACCTAAACCAAATACAAACTAAACCAAAATGAATAGAGACGTGACTTGAAATACAAGGTTCTAAAGGGTCTGAATATATAGTAAGGAAGCTTCTTGAATCACCTCTAGAGCTCTAGTGTTTGCCTGTGTGATAATCAATACTTACATAATTATCAATGATTGTGATAATCAATACTTACAGATAACTGGAAATTGTTAATATGGGTGTAGATGTTTTGTAAGGAAGGTTCCCCAATATCTCTCAATAAGAACCAAGTTCTTTTCTTAAAAATGTATAGGGAATCCCGTAGAAGTGTGTGTATCTGAGTGCAATATTTTACTAATATTTACTGAGTGTAATATGTTTACTCTTATGAGACTTCCAGACCAATTTCTCAATGAATGGTTAGTTTTGAATAGAACCAAGTTTTTAAACTTTGAGGTTTCCTGATCATGTTTAACATGTTCTAAATTCTTATAGTAACTCTCTTATTATTTCTTATACATTTTGCTTGCTATTGAAGATAAATGAACAGGTTAGTGAATGCTTGGGCACCTTTTAAAAACCTGATTGAGTGCTTTATATGTAATTCTCAAATCCTTTGACACCTCACCTGTTCTCCATGAACTTTCAAAACTAACTGCTAAAACCTTTACATTTTCTTCCATTAGTTTCTTTAGAACTCTCAGATGCTTGTCATAATAGTCTTGTGGGTTAATAAACACTCACTTTTACAGGAATTCTTTTCATCTTCCTCTTTCGTTTAGTTGTGGTTCAACAAAATCATCAATAGCATTTAAGTCCTAAAGTTTCTCTTTCTCCTTTTTATTAAAAAGAGGAAAAAGTAACTGATGAGTAGACCCCAGCTTCCAAAGTTAGGAAGGGTTGCTCTTGTGTTTAAGGCAGTCAATTGAGGCTAACAAGATCTGGGTTCTGCCATAGACTTGACTCTTTTCTGTATTTAGGATTACAGCTGAGACATTTTAGCATATTAACACTAACTTCCCTATTTGATAAACTATATTTGTTTGTAAAACTGCCAAATTCAATAACTATTTAAACACTAATGTAATGACAACAAATGTCAAAAATGTGTAGCTGAAAAATGGCCCAGGAGGGGGATCTGAATACCCCTGATTAAAGTTACTTTACTTCAGAATTAGGGGTCCAGAACACACAGTGGTACAACATACACAATGTAGCAAAAATTTGTGATAAACCAAATCAAGGATCTGGCCATAATGATGATGATAAATAATAATAATAAATCCATTATACTTGTAACAGTCCATAGATCTAAAATTACCATAAATTGCCTTGACAAGAACATTGATAATGAAATGAACAGACCAAAACTTGACTGAATGGGGTTAATAAGTTGTAAGCAGTCAAAAAGCTCATCACTAGAGAGGAACATTTTTCAAGTAATTTGAACAAAACTGTAATAACAGAAAAGTTAATTATTAAAATTAGTCTTTCAGCCTTTTGTATGCAGTGGGCTAACTCAAACTTGTATCCAGATGAATAATAATTCACCATTATAAAGAGACAAATGTAAGCATATGAGAAATAGATTTAGCAGTAATCAGTTCTGCAATTTTAAGAAATAAGGTTACCAAAAGCACTTTTGTTCAAACAGATCTCCTGGCAACAAACCTCATGAATCTGGGCTAGCCAGGCTTCAAATAAAATGCTGGCTTCATAAGACTGAGGCCTGGTTGTAGAATAAAGGCTGCCCATACAATTTTTTAATTCATATGTGCATATGCGCAAGCACAAAAAAATTGATGTGGTTTTAAAAATAACGAGGGTCCTGTCTCTGCAAACACTTATGCATGTGTTTAGCTTGACACGTGAATTCAGTGGGACTAATCATGTGACTAAAGTTAAGCACTTGTTTAAATGTTTGTAGGATCTGAACCTAGATGCCCAAACTGATATAGCAAATAGATATTGCTGTGCATCTTCTTTTCCTGCCAAAGCTTCATCCTGTGTTCCAAACTGAGGAGAATGGGGGATTGCTCCACTTTTCTTCATGTAAACATGTAAAACGTTAGCCTTTCCCATAACTATATCACCCTATAGAAATATTCCCCACACCACCTTGAAACATAATTCCACCTTTAGAAATATTGTTCCCACCCATCCTCATCCTCTTGACAGAACAAGAAGCAATGGTCTCAAGTTGCAGTGGGGGAGGTTTAGGTTGGATATTAGGAAACACTGTTTCACTAGGAGCGTGGTGAAGCACTGGAATGGGTTAATTAAGAGGTGGTGGAATCTCCATCCTTAGAGGTTTTTAAGGCCTGGCTTGACAAAGCCCTGGCTGGGATGATTTAGTTGGTGTTTGGTCCTGCTTTGAGCAGGGGATTGGACTAGATGACTCCTGAGGTCTCTTCCAACCCTAATATTCTATGATTCTATAAATAGCCTACCTGTGTGACATTAAATCTTTTTGTTTGTACCACAGATATTCATAGACTCATAGAAATGTAGGGCTGGAAGGAACCTTGAGACCTAATGCAGCCCCCCAGTACTGAGGCAGGACCAAGTATGCCATCCCTGACAGATGTTTGTCCAATCACTTCTTAAAAACTAAAAAGACAAGGATTCCATAACCTCCCTTGGAAGCCTATTCCAGTGTTTAACTATCCTTTATAGTTAAGGTTTGTCTACACTGGCACTTCATCAGCAAAACTTTTGTCATTCAGGGATGTTAAAAAAACACACACACACACCCCCTCCCCGAACAACAAAAGTTTTAGCGACGAAAAGCGCCGGTGTGAACAGCGCTTTGTCGGCAGGAGAGCTCTCCTGCCGACAAACAGCAGCTACACTGCGTGCCTTTTAGCAGCACAGCCGCAGGGCTGCCTGGGGGGGGGGGGGCAAGTGGGGCAATTTGCCTCAGGCCCTGCAGGGGCCCCCACGAGAATATAGCATTCTATAGTATTGCAACTTTTTTTTTATGGAAGGGGCCTCCGAAATTGCTTTGTCCCAGGCCCCCTGAATCCTCTGGGCGGCCCTGCACAGCCATGTCGCTTAAAGCCTCGTAGTGTAGCCATAGCCTTAGAAAGGATTTCCTAATGTCTAACCTAAATCTCCCTTCTTCAGCTTAAGCCAGTTTTTTGCCCTACCTTCAGTGGACATGGACAACAACTGATCACGTCATCTTTATAATGTAACCCTTCTGCCCATCTAAGTTGGCAGCAACAAGGGCCGGGTTCTGTATCTAGGGGTTCCGTTTCAATAACGCAATGACTGAATGACTGAAATATAATAGTCACTTGAGATCCAGTGTCAAGCACGGCTTTACACTCCGCCCCTTCAATCTTCACCATGACCTCTGATCGAGGCCCTATCAGTCCTGCGGGGATCCCAGCTGGACGGTCTTTTCTGGGGGAATCTTCAAATCCTGCAGGCCTGGGTGGTCCCTGTCCCCGGACTCTCTGGCAGCTACCGGATCTCTCCCAACTGATCCTCAGCTTTCCATACACTAAGGAGGGGTTTTCTTCATTATGGCACTTGGCAGCACTGTGTCCATCCTGACCACATCGGTAGCAGAAGAATTGTCCTTTTCCCCTTCGCCCAGGTGGGATGGTGGCTCTAAATGCTGACTTCTCCATCGCCACAGTCAGAGGCTCCTTATTCCTGGAAGTCTTAGCTCGGTCAATGGTGCTTTGCAGTTCAGCTATCCATTCTGTCAGGACCTGCATTTGTTGGGCAAGTTCCTCTGTGGTGCTCACCATCAGTACACTGGCCGTTTGCAGTGGTGTTGTGCCGGCTGGCTCCAATGTTTGGGCTTCCCAAAACTCGCTGGCAGCCTGCCTTTCTTCCTCTTCTCTGACCTCCTTTATCAGCTGGGAATAACTTGGGGGATGTTCCCGTCGTTCTCTTAGCCGGAGATGGAGTAGAATCGGGTTCTGATACTGAGCTCCTCTTACAATTTAAGCCAGTCTGGTCCGATCCATCTGTTCAGCAGTCACTGCTCCCCTCATGACTGCTCTCTGAAGCAGTCTCTCCAGCCTCTGTATATAGGCTGAAATCTTCTCGCCAATTTGCTGTCGGGAATTAAGGAACTTACAGTAACTGTCTTCAGGGCCCTCTACGCTCCCAAAGGTATGATCAAGGGCCTCTAGGCAGTCCTTCACACTGACCCCAGGGTCAGTGAGCTTCAGGGTGTGAATCACATCTAATGCTGGGCCACTAAGGCTCTCTATTAGACATCTTCGCTTTTCTGCATCAGGTACGGCCCACTCCTGCAGCATTTCAGTGGTATGCTCCAACCAGGGTTCGAACTCCTCTGCCCCAGCAAATAATCTTAACTCACGACAAGAGTTTAACATAGCCTGGGACAGCACAACCTTTTCCAATATTTGCCCCAGTGCTTTTGCCCAATCATTGGCTGAGGCTGTGGCCCCTGAGCTAGAGGCTGCAGGGCCGGGATCCAACAAACCTGACATATTAGCCATTATACAAACAGTAATTTCCTCAAAATATAACCACAATTGTTTCCCAATGCAGTGGAACACTAAAAATGTAACCCTTCTGCCCATCTAAGTTGGCAGCAACAAGGGCCGGGTTCTGTATCTAGGGGTTCCGTTTCAATAACGCAATGCAAAACTGGCTCGAGCCCCCACCCAGTGACCTGGGACAATTACATACCACCCCCCTGGGTACCTCTAAGAGGCAGTACTTCCCCTCTCGCAAGCACGGAGTCTGAGTGTAGCAGAAAATGTTTAATAACATGAGGTAAACGACATCAGCATAAAATTGGAAAAACACCACAAACAGGATTCATAATACAAACCATGAGCAAAACCCACCCCAGCAAATTGGGCTGTGTCCTTTCCCTTTGGTTCTTGAATCCAGCAACCCAAAAATCACCCAGAGTCCCAAAAGTCCAACAACCCCCAAAGTCTCTGTCCCTGGTCAGTGCAGCCCCAGACTAAAAGGGGGGGGGGCACGCAGGGTGTTAAGGGGCACCTTATGTGATCCGAGGCTGGCCAGCCGTCTGTTTCCCCGTGGGGGTTCTGCCGCAGCCTTCACCACGAGCCAGTCCACTTTCCTGCCATCCCACGAACTGCTCTGCTCTACAAGCTGCTCCGCTCCACTGCACTCCGCTCCGCTCACCGACCTGTGAGCCGTTCCAGCCGTCCCCACAAACAGCTCCGCTCGCCGTTCCTTGGGCCACTCCAACCAGCCCCGCAAGGCTCCGCTCCGCTCGCTGCTCCTCCAGTCGTCCCCACAAATTGCTCCGCCAGCTGCTGAGCAATATAGCTTCAGGCTCCCCCACTAGTTAACACAGCACTCAGTGATCTCAGCTCTTAATAACTTTAGCTCTTTTGTGATTTCAGCTCTTAGCGATTTCAGCTCATAGTATAGTAGGTGAGCCCCAGTGCTGGTACACCATTGGCCCAAAGTGAATTCAGCTCAGCAGCCTGTAACTAGACTCCTAATGGAATCAAAGTTAGCTCTGACATTCAACAGTGGAGAGAGGAGGTGGTGCAATTGCTGTTTCAAACCCTCAGAGGGGGCCCATACCATCAGGTACAAATGCCTGTCCCCATCCTCTCTCAATTCACTGGGTTTTGTAACCCATGCCCCTTGTCAAGCAAGTGCTACTTAGGTAATGGTGAAGGACTCACTCAGTCCTTCTGTCATACAACAGTTCCACTGGCCTTGATTCACAGAATCAGGGTAACAAAACTTTATTCTTCCTGCCCCAATAACAGAGAAACTGGGGATCCCACACCAGCCAAAGTAACCACTTTCAGTTGCTGTTGTTTCATGCCAGGCGAGTAGGTGTGCCTATGCAAACAAGATTAGCCCCTGGAGTTCTTTTCCACACTCGCCATAATTCACCACCAGATGTCAGGGTAGAGCTCATCCTGACTCTGCTTACAATAACAACCCTTAACATATTTGAAGACTATTATCAGGTTCCCCCCTCACAAGAGTCTTTCTCAAGACTAAACATGCCCAGTTTCTTTTAAACTTTCCTCAGACGTAAGTTTTTTTTTTTTTTAAACCTTTTATTATTTTTGCTGTTCTTCTCTGGACCCTCTCCAATTTATCCACAGCTTTCTTAAAGTGTGGCACCCCAAAATGGACACAGTACTCCAGCTGAGGCACTGCCAGTGCCGAGCAGAGTGGAACAATTACCTCCAATGTCTTCCATAATCATATGATGCTCCAGTTAGTACACCCCAGAATTGTATTAGTCTTTTTTTTGCAGCTGCATCATATTGTTGACTCGTATTCAGTTTGTGATGCACTATAATCCCCAGATCCCTTTCAGCAATACTACCAGTCAGTTATTTCCCACGTTGTTGTGATTTTGATTTTTCATTCCCAAGTGAAGTACTATGCGCTTGTCATTATTGAATTATACTCCTGTCTTCCAAAATACTGGAAACCCCTCCCATCTTGGTTTCATCTGCCAATTTTATAAGCATACTTTCCAATCTCTTATCCAAGTCATTAATGAAATTATTGAATAATATTGAAGCCAGGACTGACCCCTGTGGGACCCTACTAGATATGTCCTCCCAGTTTGACAGTGAACCATTGATAACTACTCTTAAAATATGGTCTTTCAACCAGGTGTGCACCCACCTTATAGTTTGCAGTGTTGTAGCCAGGATACTAGAGAGACAAGCTTTCAAGCTACATACAGTTCTTCCTCAGAGGTCTCGAAAGCTTGTTTCTTTAACCAATAGAAGTTGGTCTGATAAAAGATATTACCTTACCCACCTTGTCTCGCTAATACCCACATTATAGTAAATTCATCTAGACCACATTTCCCTAGTTTCTTTTAATTAGAATATCATATGGGACTGTGTCAAAAGCCTTACTAAAATCAAGACATTTTATGTCTTCCCTCTATCCAGTGGCCAGTAACCCTGTCAAAGAGGGAAATTAGGTTGGTTTGGCATGATTTGTTCTTGACAATTCCATCATGACTTTTCTTCTTAATCCTACTATTCACTAGATCGGGATGGGCAAACTTTTTGGCCCAAGGGCCACATCTGGGTGGAGAAATTGCATGCAGGGCCATGAATGTAGGGCTGGGGTAGGGGCTTGGGGTGCGGGATGGGGCTCAGGGCACGGGGTTGGGGTGGAGGAAGGGTGCGGGATGTATGAGGGGGCTCAGGGAAGGGGGTTGGTGTGCAGGAGGGGGAGGGGGCTCAGGGCAGGGGTGCAGGGAGGAGGGCGGCAGGGGGTTGGGGTGTGGCAGGGGGCTCAGGGCAGGGGGTGGGGGGTGAAGAGGTTGCGAGATGGAGGCTCCAGCCCGGCGCCTCTTACCTGAAGTGGCTCTGGGGTGGCAGCAGCACGCACCGGGGCCAGGGCAGGCTCTCTGCCTGCCTGCCTGCCCTGGCCCCGTGCCGTTCCTGGAAGCAGCTGGTGCCACGTCCCTGCGGCCCCTGGCTGGGGGGGGCGGGGCAGAGGGCTCCGCGCGCTGCCCTCGCCTGTGGGTACCTCCCCTGAAGCTCCCATTGGCTGCGGTTCCCCGTTCCCAGTCAATGGGAGCTGCGAGGGGCGGTGCCTGCAGGCGAGGGCAGCGCACAGAGCGCTCTGCCCCCCCCCCCAGGGGCCGCAGGGATGTGGTGCTGGGAGCGGCATGGGTCCCGCAGTGCCACGGGGGTGGCAATCCCGTGGGCCAGATCCAAAGCCCTGATAGATGCCTATAAATTGACTGTTTAATAATTTGTTCCAGTAACTTTCCATGTATTGAAGTTGGGCTGACTGTCTATAATTCCCCAGGTCCTCTTTGTTCTCCCTTTTTAAAGATAGATATTATGTTTGCCCTTTTCCAGGGCGCAACAGTATTGTCTGTTTCTCTCTTTTTTTTTTTTTTTTTTATTTATTTTTTTTATTTTCTGGAGACTTGGCTTTTCTTTTCTTGTTTGCTTTTGAGAATAGTTGATCTCCATCTGTGGATTTCATATGGCATAGAATACAGAAGAATTTATTGTCATCCACTTGCAGATCTAGAATTTTGCACTGGGCTTGGTAGAAATTGGGAAGGGGCACTATGGAAATAAATAACATTAAGCAAATGCTGTTTTGGCAGTGAACTCCAGCCATTATGAATTGTAAGAACCTCACTAGATTTACTGATCACCACATTTAGACAGTGATTTGATGAGTGAGTATTTACTGTGAATGAATGCCTGAGTTTCAGAAAAGCATTTACTCATTGCATTATATCCATAGAAACCAAAATCCACAAGTCCATTGAAATCCACTCCTATGGTTCACAGTTCAGTCTATATCTTCCCTGCTATATTTTTTCTACTCCTATCATAGTGTTCAGTAAACTGGAGGAAATCCTCTTTAATTGGATTATTTTGCAAATGCTTTAAACAAAATGCCATTTTTTCCTTTACCGCCATTGTTTCATTTGCCATCACTCACAAACTTACCTCCTATAACTGATTGCTTATTATTGTATATGGGTCCTGTTAAATAAGAAATATGGTAAAGCACTCTGGAATTTGATCATAATCAGATGGCATTGGCTTTTTAATGAAACCACTGTATTCGTAGAGTGTATTGCAGTGGTTCTCAAACTTGGGCCGCTGCTTGTTCAGGGAAAGCCCCTGGTGGGCCAGGCCAGTCTGCTTACCTGCCGCGTCTGCAGGTTCGGCCGATCGCAGCTCCCACTGGCCGGGGTTCGCCGCTCCAGGCCAATGGGGGCTGCAGGAAGCGGCGCGGGCTGAAGGACGTGCTGACCGCCCTTCCTGCAGCCCCCATTGGCCTGGAGTGGTGAACCACGGCCAGTGGGAGCCACGATCGGCCGAACCTGCGGACGCACCAGGTGAACAAACTGGCCTGGCCCACCTGGGGCTTTTCCTGAACAAGTGGTGGCCCAAGTTTGAGAACCACCGGTGTATTGTATGAAAGTTACCCTTACATCTACTTGAATTTACAAATGACAGTTTTTTCATATGTCAACAGCAACAAACCTTTCCTCGTGTACATGAACAGAAGTGCTCCACAAAAGAAAAGAAGGGCCATCTGTATTCATGAACACAATAATGTGTAGATGAATTTTGTTTTTCTCATTTTGCCACATAAATTGTTCTTATAGTGCTATATAAAAGTGAAAGTTAAACAAATGCAGTTTTTGTGTAACCCCTTTGGGGTTTAGAGAGCATGGCCCCTTTAAATCTTTTTCCTAGGGGGAGAGTAAGAAAAAAGGAGGGAAACTCAAGGGAGCAGCGCTGGAGCTCCAGGGAGAGAGGGGAGGCAGCCTGAGGCCCTGAAAAAGAAAGCAGAAAGAACCTGCCTGAAGCCTGAGAAGGACAGGGCCGATCGGGGACAGCCCAGGACAGGAGCCAGGAGGAGCAATGTGCCAGGGAGGAATTGCCCGAGAAGGACAGGCCGGAGCTGGACCCAGTATCACTGCTGCCCAGAGCTGCATGGGGCTGTGAGTATTGGGGCTTGGGACTCTGCATTGGGAACAAGGAGGGAGGCTGTAGCTAGTTAAGTGGGGAGGTGGTCGCTCTGTGTGGCTTTGCAGAGAGCGGCAGAAGAGGGCACCGGAGGGGTTTGTTGGGGGAAAGTTCACTGACGCCGAAGATGACCAGGAGCACCCAAGACTCCCCACTGGACTGGAACTTTGCTCAGGACTCCTGAACTCTGTGTGCAGACACATTGCTTGGTGTCTGCCCTTCCAGACTGTGCTACCACTGGGCCCGTTGGGCCTTGGCTTGGATGCAACCCTGTTCTACTGCTCCCCCTATATTTCCCCTTGTTGTATTTCTCCTCTCATCCCTCTGTAAATAAATATTTCCCTTTGTTATATCCATTGTACGATTCCTGTGGGGGGGTGTGTTCACTCGGGGGGGGTTAAAACAGGTGCCCCTGGGGTGGAAGGGATTTCTCCTGCTGCATTCCTGCGCGCGCCTTCTCTTGGCCAGAGCTGCCTGCAGAGCAGATTCCATCTTGGCCACGAGGGCGCTAAAGTTACATTTGTATTATGCAATAGCAGAGGCTCTTCAATGTATTTAAACATGTATAATCTGAATTCCTGAAAATACCAACATTTTATAAGCTTCCGGTAAGTGTGAAAATTATCTGTATTTCCCACATACAGCTTCACCCCACAGACATAACTCATCCATTAAAATAGTTACTGTAATGTGCTGAGAAATATTTGTTTAACATATTTGTTTTGGCATTTATATTCCAGTCAGATGCACTGAGATGGGATAGAGAGATATCAGGGGTGGTAACTGACAGACAAAGGCCTGTGATAGAATAAGGGACAAATAAGGAAAATAAATATGTTTGACAGAAGAAACTGAGGTTTTCCAATATTCTTTTATTAGAAAGAAAAATGGGTCAGCACGTCTGGTGATTAGGAGAAAACAAGTAAACTTAAGAATTTTTAGAAGTCTATAGTGCTTCTAAACAGATGTCACCTTAATAAAATTGCCTAAATAGAAACACAGTAAATGAAAAGGTACTATTCAGTCAGCAACTTCAAATTGTCAGAATTCCATAGAAGGAGAAAGTTATATATAAACAAGTAAAGAGCTAAACTATTCTCTTACAGTATGAAAAAAACCACATGCTACTTACTCTCTTACTTTCCACATTTCAGGCCTGATCTTGTGACCTTACTCAAACAAAACTCCATTGTCTAAAATGGGAGGTTTGCTTGAGTAAGAACTGCAGGAGTTGGTCCTTTATGACTTAGAATCTGGTAACCTTCTATATTTCATGATGCTTCAGACTTAATGAACAGAACTAAATTTTCAGAGGAAGTCACAATGGATGTGTCCATAAAAAATATCCACACACCTACTATGCACGCAAGCTTACTTGTTTACGCAAATAAGCAATTAGGCAGCTTGAGAGTGCAGGCTCCTCTCCCACCCCGGGGTCTCTCACAAATAAGCTTGGACACCTCTTGCTTGTCAACACCTCTGAGTTTTATAAATGTTACCACCAAGAAGTCCCTGTTATAATCCCTGTGCAGCACTTCCAACTGCAGTGTCTTTCAACCCTCAGCCCTTTCTCCACGTAGAAGAGGAAGCATCTCACCACCCCTGAGCTCTGCTAGCCCCTCCTCCCTTTGCACGTCTTTCCTGTGCTTTTAAATAGCCTCCACAGCCACAGGAGTGATCAGAGTGCTGGATCAGCTCCTGGCTCTCAGCACTCTGTCACAGGCCAGCATATCAGGTAAGTGTTTCTACGAATAGACAGTCAGGCACACAACTACACTAGCTGTGCATGCAAATGACAAGATGTGCTGGTGCAGTGACTGCTCACACATTTATTTGCAGGTGCAAATATTGTGCCTCTCTTTGCAAATCTGTCTCCAATATTTCATCTGTACATTGTATATTTTATTTTTATGATGTTCTATATAAAGCATCTATGTTCCTCTAGATCGGTGGTTCTCAAACTTGGGCCGCCGCTTGTTCAGGGAAAGCCCCTGGCGGGCCGGGCCGGTTTGCTTACCTGCTGCGTCCGCAGCTCCCACTGGCCGGGGTTCGCTGCTCCAGGCCAATGGGGGCTGCAGGAAGCGGCGCAGGCTGAGGAACGTGCTGGTTGCCCTTCCTGCAGCCCTCATTGGCCTGGAGCGGCGAACCGCGGCCAGTGGGAGCCGTGATCGGCCGAACCTGCGGATGCGGCAGGTAAGCAAACCGGCCCGGCCTGCCAGGGGGCTTTCCCTGAACAAGAAGCGGCCCAAGTTTGAGAACCACTGCTCTAGATGGTGGCTCACCTGTAATTATTCTCTTTCCCCACATTAACAAACAAAAAGACAGTTTTAAAATAACAGCTTATTGCACTATACAATAATAGATTTCAAGTAAAAGAAAATATAGTTTGATTTTCTTGTTAAGAGAAAAGTAAATATATTCACAGTCAAGAGTCTGTATAGGCTAGAAAAATATGCACGACTACGTGATACAAAATCATTGCAGAAAAATACATTGCATTGTTATGCTTGAGAATTAACAACTTGAGCACAAGTTGGCTGACTTGCTACATGTTTTTCCAAGGCTGACACTTAAACAATCTTTTATAAATGATGAAAATGGATGGATAGATTTGAAAAGTCATGATTGCAATTAAAATACCATAACTGAACTGGAAATGGGGAACTCTCCCCAAAACCTACAATGCTCCATTGAAGAAGCAAGAAGGTGCATATTTGATACACTGCCTGCAAATGGGACTGAAGTGTGTGAAGAATAAAAAAAGTGTTTTTAGATGTACTTTAAACATAAGCTAAATATTGCATATGAAAGAAATACATACTGCATATCTAGAAGCCAACTGAAGTCACTGGACTTCCATTAACTTTAATCAGGCCCCTAGTTAACAAAAGTGCACAGAGACATATATATGCAGTAATTAGAGCTAATCTTGGGAACTGCAATGCTCTATTAATCTACACAACAATAGGAATAGGAAACGTAGGGTAGTGGTGGTCGGAGACTCTCTGCTGAGGGGGACGGAGGCGCCCATCTGTCGCTCTGACATTTCACCTCGGGAGGTATGCTGCCTGCCGGGATCCCGTATCCGAGACGTTACGGAGGCATTGTCGAGGATTATCCAGCCCTCTGACTACTACCCCATGCTACTCATCCATGTGGGCACAAATGATACTGCGCAGTGTGACACTGAGCGGATCAAGAGTGACTACAGGGCTCTGGGAGTACGGGTGAAGGAGTTTGGAGCGCAGGTGGTATTCTCTTCGATTCTTCCTGTCAAAGGTAGGGGCCCGGGCAGAGACAGATGCATCCTGGAGGTGAATGCCTGGCTGCGAAGATGGTGTCGCCAGGAGGGCTTTGGCTTCCTAGACCACGGGATGCTATTTGAGGAAGGACTGCTAGGCAGAGATGGCGTTCACCTTTCGAGGAGGGGAAAGACCCTATTTGGACACAGACTGGCTAACCTAGTGAGGAGGGCTTTAAACTAGGTTCGACGGGGACAGGTGAGCAAAGCCCGCAGGTAAGTGGGGAACATGGAGACCTGGGAGATGGGTCGGAAACGAGAGGGAATGTGGGCTATATTGGCAGAGAGAAAGGAGGGTCAGGACAAAACTGGGAGGAAAGATCAAACCAGTATCTTAGATGCCTATATACAAATGCGAGAAGTATGGGTAATAAGCAGGAAGAACTGGAACTGCTAATAAATAAATACAACTATGACATTGTTGGCATCACTGAAACTTGGTGGGATAATACACGTGATTGGAATGTTGGTGTGGATGGATACAGCTTGCTCAAGAAGGATAGACAGGGGGAAAAGGGAGGAGGTGTTGCCTTATATATTAAAAATGTACACACTTGGACTGAGGTAGAGATGGACATAGGAGATGGAAGTGTTGAGAGTCTCTGGGTTAGGCTAAAAGGGGTAAAAAACAAGGGTGATGTCATGCTAGGAGTCTACTACAGGCCACCTAACCAGGTGGAAGAGGTGGTTGAGGCTTTTTTTAAACAACTAACAAAATCATCCAAAGCCCAAGATTTGGTGGTGATGGGGGACTTCAACTATCCGGATATATGTTGGGAAAATAACACAGCGGGGCACAGACTATCCAACAAATTCTTGGACTGCATTGCAGACAACTTTTTATTTCAGAAGGTTGAAAAAGCTACTGGGGGGAAGCTGTTCTAGACTTGATTTTAACAAATAGGGAGGAACTCGTTGAGAATTTGAAAGTAGAAGGCAGCTTGGGTGAAAGTGATCATGAAATCATAGAGTTCACAATTCTAAGGAAGGGTAGAAGGGAGAACAGCAAAATAGAGACAATGGATTTCAGGAAGGCGGATTTTGGTAAGCTCAGAGAGCTGATAGGTAAGGTCCCATGGGAATCAAGACTGAGGGGAAAAACAACTGAGGAGAGTTGGCAGTTTTTCAAAGGGACACTATTAAGGGCCCAAAAGCAAGCTATTCCGCTGGTTAGGAAAGATAGAAAATGTGGCAAAAGCCACCTTGGCTTAACCACGAGATCTTGCATGATCTAAAAAATAAAAAGGAGTCATATAAAAAATGGAAACTAGGACAGATTACAAAGGATGAATATAGGCAAACAACACAGGAATGCAGGGGCAAGATTAGAAAGGCAAAGGCACAAAATGAGCTCAAACTAGCTACGGGAATAAAGGGGAACAAGAAGACTTTTTATCAATACATTAGAAGCAAGAGGAAGACCAAAGACAGGGTAGGCCCACTGCTTAGTGAAGAGGGAGAAACAGTAACAGGAAACTTGGAAATGGCAGAGATGCTTAATGACTTCTTTGTTTCGGTCTTCACCGAGAAGTCTGAAGGAATGCCTAACATAGTGAATGCTAATGGGAAGGGGGTAGGTTTAGCAGATAAAATAAAAAAAGAACAAGTTAAAAATCACTTAGAAAAGTTAGATGCCTGCAAGTCACCAGGGCCTGATGAAATGCATCCTAGAATACTCAAGGAGCTAATAGAGGAGGTATCTGAGCCTCTAGCTATTATCTTTGGAAAATCATGGGAGACGGGAGAGATTCCAGAAGACTGGAAAAGGGCAAATATAGTGCCCATCTATAAAAAGGGAAATAAAAACAACCCAGGAAACTACAGACCAGTTAGTTTAACTTCTGTGCCAGGGAAGATAATGGAGCAAGTAATTAAGGAAGTCATCTGCAAACACTTGGAAGGTGGTAACGTGATAGGGAACAGCCAGCATGGATTTGTAAAGAACAAATCATGTCAAACCAATCTGATAGCTTTCTTCGATAGGATAACGAGTCTTGTGGATAAGGGAGAAGCTGTGGATGTGGTATACCTAGACTTTAGTAAGGCATTTGATACGGTCTCGCATGATATTCTTATCGACAAACTAGGCAAATACAATTTAGATGGGGCTACTATAAGGTGGGTGCATAACTGGCTGGATAACCGTACTCAGAGAGTTGTTATTAATGGTTCCCAATCCTGCTGGAAAGGCATAACGAGTGGGGTTCCGCAGGGGTCTGTTTTGGGACCGGCTCTGTTCAATATCTTCATTAACGACTTAGATATTGGCATAGAAAGTACGCTTATTAAGTTTGCGGATGATACCAAACTGGGAGGGATTGCAACTGCTTTGGAGGACAGGGTCATAATTCAAAATGATCTGGACAAATTGGAGAAATGGTCTGAGTTAAACAGGATGAAGTTTAACAAAGACAAATGCAAAGTGCTCCATTTAGGAAGAAAAAATCAGTTTCACACATACAGAATGGGAAGAGACGGTCTAGGAAGGAGTACGGCAGAAAGGGATCTAGGGGTTATAGTGGACCACAAGCTAAATATGAGTCAACAGTGTGATGCTGTTGCAAAAAAAGCAAACATGATTCTGGGATGTATTAAGAGGTGTGTTGTGAGCAAGACACGAGAAGTCATTCTTCCGCTCTACTCTGCTCTGGTTAGGCCTCAGCTGGAGTATTGTGTCCAGTTCTGGGCACCGCATTTCAAGAAAGATGTGGAGAAATTGGAAAGGGTCCAGAGAAGAGCAACAAGAATGATTAAAGGTCTTGAGAACATGACCTATGAAGGAAGGCTGAAAGAATTGGGTTTGTTTAGTTTGGAAAAGAGAAGACTGAGAGGGGACATGATAGCAGTTTTCAGGTATCTAAAAGGGTGTCATAAGGAGGAGGGAGAAAACTTGTTCACCTTAGCCTCTGAGGATAGAACAAGAAGCAATGGGCTTAAACTGCAGCAAGGGAGGTCTAGGTTGGACATTAGGAAAAAGTTCCTAACTGTCAGGGTGGTTAAACGCTGGAATAAATTGCCTAGGGAGGTTGTGGAATCTCCATCTCTGGAGATATTTAAGAGTAGGTTAGATAAATGTCTATCAGGGATGGTCTAGACAGTATTTGGTCCTGCCATGCGGGCAGGGGACTGGACTCGATGACCTCTTGAGGTCCCTTCCAGTCCTAGAATCTATGAATCTATGAAAAACAATGGCATATGTTGAAGGTGACCTGCAAATGAAGAATGTGGCCATGTCCTTTTCAACTAAAGAAGGCCTGAAGTGTTTCAGACACGGTCAACTCAAAACTTGCTTTTAAATTTCAAAAAATACTTCTGGAATTTTTTTCTGCATTGTTCTTAGGCAAAGCAAGTGGTTATTTTCAGTGTGCCCAAACTGTGCCTTGGAGTTTACAGGACAAAGAGAAAGAAGGTCTCTGCCTCTGGGGGGTGGGTGGTTAACAACCTAATTTTTACTAAGAAATAAGGAGTGGGGATAAACAATCATGAGAGGATGGGTGAGGATGGGCAGGGGCTACTTCTCACTCAGTGTGGAAATATGTATTTTTAAAATAATATTTATTTTACTTTTTATGGGCATTTCAGTGAAGATAGGGTGAAATGCACAGTGCTAGGTTGTGGGAGAATAAGGCAATTGAGCATTGACGCTGGAACTTAGAGTATTGATTGGGGCATGGTGGTGAGAGAGGGCGAGGGATGAGTTTTAAGTATTAGGCTGCAATGTTGTTAAACTTAACACAAGGGAAGGGGTGCTACCTGCCCTGCCACCCAGACTCACATATCAGGCATTTTAAGTGGTTCCAGTGCAGGGGCTATAGGGGTCTTACCATACAACCTGTAACTCAGGATTGACTCTCCTCAGCCTACCCCTAGAGCTCTTCTGAGCCCTATCAACCCCTAATCCCCCATGAGGGGGACAGAGGATACAAAAGGGAGGGAGGAACTCAAACCATGAAGGGCACAAAGTCTCTTCAGTCTTGTGGACACAAGGCCTATCAGCAAAATCCCTGGTCTCTTACGTCTTTTTAGTCTTTTAACCTCACTGGAAACTGGCCACTGGGAGTGCCAGTGACTAACCTGGATGCACACCCAGCCCACACCACCTGGTGTGATAACTCTTGCTTGGTCCATTCCCTCACCTTCCAGAGCCAGATGTCATCCCCTGCATCCAACCAATCTACTCCTTCATCTCTGAAAAACTGTCTGATTACAGGATTAGTTAAACTTGTCGTCTACCCCAGTAAACTTTCCATTGGGGTAGACCTAAGTCCTGTAGCAACTGAATTCCCTGGACCTTCCAGGAGTCTAAACCCTCCAATGTTGCCAATGCCACTGTCCCAATCACTGCTAGTCCCATCAAGCTTTTCCACCCATTGAGGTGAGTAAGTGGCACTTGATTATTAGTGTAATTGCTTTGTATTACTCACAGACATTTCCATCAAGTAGGAAGCTCCAAAATATCTTATTTTGGCACAAGGTTTGGATGGTTGCACAGTTTGAGATGAATTATAGTTGATCTTAGATTTACAGTAGAATGATTAGAGATGAGTTGACCGCCCAGTAGCAGTATCTGCCTTGACTAAAATACACCAGTATATCAGGGAGACTCCAAACAGACCTGCTGTTGGTGATGTCATTTATAGATGTGCAACCCTCTAGAGGGAGGCAGCCAGTAAACATCTCTGGGTGCGTCTAAACTGCACACGTCTTTTGGTGGAGACTGATACTGCAATGTCATTCTGTTCAACCCACCTCTAATGGGTGAAATCTAATTTGACTTTAAATCCAAGTGAACTCTCTACTGAAAGTTTTGAGCTAAGAGGATGTTGATCATGTGCAATTAAAAAAAGTCAAGAAAATGGAGGCAATTTTAATGTATATATTGAAAAATCCAGTCCAGGCTAGATAACTATTGTACTATTGGAGGCTGGCATGTTTGAAATAAGACAACAGTCATGCCCTTCCATTCTCAGATGGTCTATTTGTTGAGCTATCATTAGCAGATAGACGCTTGAGTAGTGTGCATGGCGAAGTGCACTGTTTTACATTCTTTTAACCTTTCATCTAATAGTGCATCTTGTAGGAGGATGGTTATCACCATCAGTAGGAGTCAGAAGCAGCAGGAAATGGCACAGTTCATCATCATGCTTCTACTTCAAGAGGGTGGTTTGAATTGCTGCTTAGTAATCCAACAGCCTACAACAGCACTGATCTTTAATATGCCTCATTATTGTAATCTTTGGCATTTTGGGACAGGATATTACTCAGGAGTTGTGTACCTGAAATCAGGTGGATTAGAAAGAGAGCAGTGGAGACTTCTGTAGCTCTCTTTTTCCTCCCACTGGAAATGAGACTAACAGCTAAAAAGAGTCTGTGTTTATGACAAACTATATGATGAAGAGACAGTAACACACACAAACTCAGGTTTGTTATATATGCATTAAACCTTAAAGTCCTTCAAATGATGAAACCCTAACATGTTCTCAGCATTGAGGAAGAAGCAATTTGTGAAAATGCTTAGTTTTGTGTTGTAATCCCTGCCAAATTCTGAATTCTATAAACATTCCAGACATGAAATTATTTGAAATTGGATCAAAGCAAAACTCACTGGCACAGGTCACTGAAAATTCACATACTATTATTCAGTCTGAAGTTCGTAGTGAAAAGAAAGAGCCAGGGACAGACCACCAGCATACCACAGCTTGACAGCATCTCAACTGTAGGCTTCATATGGTCACAAACTACCCTTTTCTAAAGGGCCAAGGCAGACTGGGTTCTCATTGTGCACCCTACAATCACACCATTACGTATATAAGAACCAAGATAAGTAAACTGCCCTAATTCAAACATTTTAGGAGAGTGGGCCAAAACAATGGGTCGCAGAGCACATATTCCTCATCATTAGAAGGTAGAGAATGTTCATGAAACACAGCTAGGAGCTATTTGCTTATATTTGGCAGGGTTTTTTCTCTTGAATTGTATTCAGTTTCTTCCAATATACTCAGTCATCCCCCTTTCGCCACTCAAATGAGGTCTCCTTATTTTGGTGAATACAAGATCCAATCAACTTCAAGGGATGGTAGTGGGTTGTGTTTCTACTTTTACCTTAGTTTCCACATTCATTCTTCATTAATAATTTTTGTTCCCCCCCCCCTTCTTTTTCCTCCTACAGTTGTACTGCAATACAATGGTAATAGTCAGAACCCTGTACTCTGGTTCTGCCTTCCATGAATCTTAGTAGAATCTGGAATTCTGCCAGATAGCTGGAGAATTACATGTTTGGGCCACAAAATCTGCCATTTTGCAGCATTCAGGCATCCAACATTTTAATCTCTCTGTCATGCCGTGACCTGACTGCAATTTCCCCTCTACAGCTTTCATCACGAGGGGTGTGTGCATTCCATAAGCAGCACATTATCCTTCCCTGTTGCTCAGACAAGAGGGAGCCAGAAAATGGGACAATGGCTCTCCAGGGTCATTATGGTCACCCTTACCTATCGTTGAAGGCACCTGCCCTGTGTGAGGGTGGAAGGGAATGTGGCAGCCAGGGGCTGTGCTGACGAGCCACAACTTCTGGGCAGAGTTCTATCCCCACTGGACTATGACATATGTAGGCCAGGATTAAAACAATCTGGGGGCCTTAATACAGCATGACACAAGGCCCCCTGTGACACACCCACATGACCCTGCCCTGCCACTGTAGGCCCACTCTGTTTAGGAGTGAGGGTGGAATTAAGCCACCACCACTCCCAGAGAAGCAGGGGCAGTAGCAGAGGCCCCCCTGCCCTTGGCAACAGTGGAATCTGCAACAAGGGTCCCTGTTCCCTCTCAAAGAGGCAGGTGTTGGCAGCAGGATACCTTCCCCCTCCACCTTTTCCCCATCCCCAGTGCTCACCTCAGCAGCTGGGTGTATCTGTCCCCAAACAGATGGACGTGAAAGGGGATGTGTTTAGCAATTGGACATTCTTTTGGTCACAATAGGAAAACAATGACATTGCAACAGGATTGGATAAAAAAAGAAGCAAAATAAGCAAAAAAAGAGCAGCCACACTATTGGCTGTAATGGGCAAAGGCTGCCATATACGTCAGCAGCATCTGGATAGGAGAGCAGCAGACCAGATAGACCCACGTAAAATCCTAGAAGTTCTCCAAAAGCATTTGCAACCCTGACAAAATTGTCATATACAAAGCTATTGTTACAACAAGTGTAATCAAGAATCTGGAGACGCAATGATCAGTATAATGCCAAACTGTACAAAATGACTGACTCATACCATTACAAATCTTAAAAGATTAATTAATTTGTGATAGATTAGTACTAGGAATGAAAGACGCAGAAGCTTGAAGGAGAATATTCAGAGAGCCCAAGTTAACTCTACCCAGAATTATGGACATGTGAGCAAGCTCCCATGCAAAGGCATAGAGAATTTTCCAAGCAGCACTGGGAAAGCATGGAAACACAAGGAAAAGCACACCAAAATTTGTGTAAAAGCGAATGCCCAAATACAGAGCAAAGGATATAAACAAAAGGCAAAGAAGAACTCTGAGTATGCTGGAGAAAAACATGAGAATGGAAAATGTCCCTCCTATTGGGTCATCTGTAATAACTGTGGCTAGAGAAATCATTATTCCAAAGCTTTCAAACAAGAAAAACAAAGAAAAAAATGCACCACATTGAGGAAGCATGCAGTGACTCAGAGGATGAAAATTTGCACGTAAATTATATTAATATAGTGCAAAACAGCAAAAATGAACAGTTTCCAAAGCTCAGAGTAGCACTGGATGCAAAAATAAGGCAGCAACACACACAAAAACAGGAAATTGAATATCAAATAGACAATTGTGGATTGGTGAATGTGCTAGGCTAAAGACTTCCTCAGCATTATGCAAGAGAAGAAAGTGAAGTTGCAATCAAGCAAAGGCTAATTACAATTATATAGTGACACAGATCCAAGCAACGTAAGCAAAGCAATAAAAAGAGCTCACTACCAAATACCTCCAATTGAAGAAATGGTACCTGACTTGACAAAAGCAAAAAATATCTTCAGCACTTGATACCAAAGACACATATTGTTGAGTGCTACTGGATAAGGAAAGCAGCAACCTCTTCACATTTTGGACATCAGCTGGTAGGAACAGATGATCGAGAAGGCCATTTGGATTCAAACCTGCAGCGGAAAAATATTTATGCCACCGGTAAGATATACACCTCTACCTCGATATAACGCTGTCCTCAGGAGCCAAAAAATCTTACCGCGTTATAGGTGAAACCGCGTTATATTGAACTTGCTTTGATCCACCAGAGTGCGCAGCCCCGCCCCCTCCCCCCCCCCCCCCGGAGCACTGCTTTACTCCATTATCTCTGAATTCGTGTTATATCGGGTCACGTTATATCGGGGTAGAGGTGTACTAACAAGACTTAGAGGAGCAGCAGATCATGCCTACAATTTCATCTGTCTGCTAGGAAGAGCCAGGAAAGTAAATCTAAAATTGAACAAAAACAAGATGACGTGCACATCTTAGAGGCAACTACTGTGTAAAGATACAGCATGGACATGATACAGCATGGACAGCCCCCTCTGCTGAGGCGGCCCAAGACCATCCCTGACAGGTGTTTGTCTAACCTGTTCTTAAAAACCTCTAATAATGGGGATTCCACAGCCTCCCTTGGAAGCCTATACCATGCTTGATCCTTTGTAGTTAGAAAGATTTTCCTACTATCTAACCTGAATCTCCCTTGCTGCAGATTAAGCTGTTTTACTTTTTGTCCTGCCTTCACATGGAGAACAACTGATCACTGTCTTCTTTATAACAGCCCTTAACATATTTGAAGGCTGTAATCAGGTCCCCCCTCAGTTTTCTTTTCTCAAGAGTAAACATGCCCAGTTTTTTTAAACTCTACTCATAGGTCAGATTTTCTAAACCTTTTATTATTTTTGTTGTTCGTCTGTCGACTCTCTCCAATTTGTTCATTTCTTTCTTAGAGTGGTGCCCAGAACTGACACAGTACTCCAGCTGAGGCCTCCTCAGTGCCGAATATAGTGGGACAATTACCTCCCATATCTTACTTACAACACTCCTGTTAATATACCCCAGAATTATATTAGCCTTTTTTTGCAATTGCATCACACTGTTGACTCATATTCAATTTGTGACTATTGAGACTTCTGAGAACTAGATGAACTGTCAGATACTACTGCAGTGACCATCACAGACAACTCAATGAAGTACTTCAGCAGACATGGTATCCCAAATTGTGCAGGTTCAGATCGTGGACGCCAGTGCACATTCAGTGAGTTTGTGCAACTTACTTGGCAAAGGGAATTCAGTCCTATCATATAATTACTGTACCACAGCCAGTGAAATGGCAACACTGAATCGGGGGTTAAAATTGGTAAGACTATTAAAGCTGCAAAGAGCAAAGAAAATATATGGCAAGCCATTTTTGAATGGAGAAGCACTCCCATAAAAGGCATTAAGAGCAACCCAGTTACAACAGTTTGTCAAGACACTTGTGTACCTTGGTGCTGGTAGCCCAGCATTATTACCACTTGAGTAACCAGGCAGAAAGAAAGCAAGCAATGCAAAGGCCAAAGCCTATTACGACCAACAAGGTGAGACCTCCCAGATCTACAACTGGGAGACTTTGTTCGGGTCAAATTATTGCCTCAGGATAAATCAAGCACTTGGAAGCAAGCTACATGTGTTGACCAGATAAATCCTCATTCTTATAACAGTGGATGGGCATATATTTCACCAAGCCCCCAGACACATACACCTACTAGGAACACAATACTTTGTACAACACTAAGGCATGAAAGAACAAACCTTCAAATCCAGAAAATATTTTAATTGACAAACAGGTTGTTAGTTAACACCAACTTTTTTTTTAAAGTCATATGTATAATGATACAGATTTTACAGTGGATATAATAGAATGCTAAGCAAGTTATGATATTCATGTTTAATTTTGCTATTTAAAATCAATGTGACAAAAGAGATGTTATGATAAATAGCTTCCCAATAGGGGGTGTTACGGTCTGATTATGCATAGGCATCATGTCTAGGAACTTAGAGAACTTTACTTTCTGGAAGTGCTCGATGAAAGTGGACTATATGTGCAGGAAAGAATAAAGCCTGAATATTGCACTCTCTTGGGTCTCTGTTTATGCTTGCACACAGAACGCTAATGGTGATTTGAACAGCATGCTCTCTGCCAAGTTGTCCATAAGCAGAGGAGATGAAAGCCTGGCCAATCCAGGCAGGAGGCACCGCTGAAGGGGGGTGGGTGGGAGGGCACAGTACCATCTCCATGGCATTGTCCCCAGTCATCTGTAGATTGAGAGGGGTTGGGCTGGGCACAGCCACTCTTTGCAGCCGTGTTTCTCCGGTCAGCCCAGCAAGGATCCCCACCCAATTTATAGCTGCTTGGTGCATGATTCAACTTGAATTTAATCAACCTGTTGATTTGTGTCAGGTCAGAAGTTTGCACTTCAGCAATAAAAAGACCATCTCTTGCTGGGCTTTCTCAAATATATAGCTGTTTGTGGCCAGGGAGGGACTGATATCAGGACATGATGCTGCTGAAATTTGGGGATGATGATGTAATGGTAGACTCCTAGAGGAGAGTTTGAGCCTCCATGCTGCCTTTGGATGACTCCAGATAATAGTTTGTTTCCAGTAATCCCTGTATTAAAGGGCACTCTCCATAGTCAATGAAGGAGTCCTGTTTCTTGCCAGACACTCCTCTTCTTTTGCCTGTTGATTTCCTATAGTCCTCTTTCTCTTCACTTGAGACACCCAACACAAGTGAACAGCAGTCTCTAAATGAAAGCCACCTTTACTGATAGTTTCTTTAGCTGCTTTTTTCCCCTGAGTAAATGGTATGAATGCATTATTGCCAGAATACCAAAGCCTGCATGGTTTGTCTTGTGGAGGTGTTTTTTGAGCTACCAATAAAGCTCTACCTCAGGAACTGGGGGTGAGTTTGGACACTAATTCAGGGATTGTGTGTTCCCAGGGTAGTGACTCAATCACACACGAAAAGTGAAACTGGGCTACAAAATGACAGAATGAATCTCTGGATATTTTCTTATGAACTTAGAAGAGAAAGAGAAAATGACTGTTTTCATCCATCACTATGTTTAAACCATAAAAATGAGTTGTGATGTCAGTCTTTTCTGCATCACAGATGTTTTCAATAAGTATGCAGTTCAGAACATACAGTAAAGATGAATGAATCATTATTATGTGTAAGTAAACGTTTTGGCTCATTTGTCAGATCAAGCTGAATTGCATTGTGTCTTTTCGGATTATAAATGGTTCACATTAAAGCACCAGCATTTCAAGAAGGCTGGGAAAATATCTTAGCTGCTTGTAAATGCTCTAGTGCAGAACCTTTGCCCAGTCTCCTTCCTTCTGAGCTTTGTAAATAGAAGCTTAGGTAAAAGCACTATTATTTCCAGTCCAAGATTCTGTTGTGTGAGAGGCTGCCAAATCTTTTCCTATCAAGGAAGTCCGAGTAGCTATCACATCTATGACAAGGCTCTCAAGTGATATATAGACTTATTTCTCTATTTATTTTTAAGTTGCCCTTAAACACATTTTCTTTTGAGCAATGCTTCAACCAAAAAGACAGGAAAGTGGGGGGGGGGGGGTTCTTTAAACAAGTGAACATTGTTAAAGGTGACACTATGCTTCAATGTTTTTTGGCACACAGAATCCATCTTAATATGAAGTACATGACAAAAAGTGCCAGGCTTTCTATAAAGATCTTAACTAGAATGACTGAGCCCCAGTACCACACTGTAAATTAACCATTGTCCTTTGTCAGCATCAACTGTGCCCCATCGTGTCAAATAACCACAGTTAGCATTCAGTGTATGAACATGGCTCCATTCATTTCATCCAGCAGTGAATAATTCATATATCAAGTTTTACCCTGGGCAAAATACACTGACATCAAGAGTCATTAAACTGTAGTCATTCATTGAACAAAATAGCTATTGATGCTCTAATGTGAACCATTAAATCTTGCCAGTTAAATTTAAGAATGAATCAACTCAATTCATTTGATATCTAAGCTCACAATAACATTGTTGCACATTCAGTTTTCAAACTGTTTGTACCTGAAAACTGAAATGCGGTACAAAGTGGGTTTTAATCTGTCCATAATGGGAAAATCTCAACACAGAAGATAATTCTTAAGTCATAATATACTGTTTCAAGTTACTGAGAGCTTTTTAAATTAAGTATAATACCCTGTTAACGTTAAATGTTAAAGTAACTATTGTCACCATTCAACACAGCTGGGAAGGCATCAGCACTCCCAATGCTCTGTCCCAGCATGCATTGAGCCCAGTTTATAACCTGTGGATCAGTGATTCTCAAACTGAGGTCCAAAGAGCACTTGCTGGTGATCCATGGAGCTGGCTCTCCTCTTCCTTCTCCTTCTTTTGTTCAAGTTAATTCTACAAGCCTCCAGGTTCACCAGTATGAAGGAGAACTTAGACGTCTGTTAAAACATCTAGGAATGGGGAGGTGGAACCAACCTAGGTGCTTCTGTTAGGGGTTACAGCTGCACAGGAGGAAGACAGGAAGCAGAAGCTGTGCTCATGGTCTATCGCTACTAGGCACTGTTGAGGGAAAAGCCAGGAGCTCTCCAGTACTAAGGACTATCCAGGGGAGAAGTGAACCAGGCAGCCTATTCAAGTAAGAAGGGGAGCAGAGGGCTTAGGTGGGTGGACAGCATAAACAGGGAATCATAGGAGAAGGAAGCCAGTCAGGTGGGTATACGTTCCCTAGGAGGGGGAACCTTTGTCAATACATGCAGTGGAAGAGGAAGGCTATCCACAGTGCCACTGACAAAAAATGTATGTTTAAATGTAAATAAATCACAACATCTCAACAACCAAGATGTATGTCTGCCTAAATAGAAAAACCATGCCATCTCACTGTAACCCAGGTGCTTCTTGGTGTATGTGCTGTATCCATACTAGTCTGTCAGTCCATCACTGAGGTTGTCAGGGCTAACTCAGGAGATACACTGGCTTATACCAGCTGAGATCAGGCTCGGTAAGCCCTGCAAGGCAGAGGTTTGTCTTGTCTGTGTTTCTGTGAAGCAGGCAAAGTAGTACACTCGTGGTGCTACTCAATCATAAAGACTAATAATGCTGATCACATGGCAGAGAAGCACGTGCAGGGGAGATACAGAACACAGAGGAGGAGATTAAATGAAGAGTAACATTACAATCAGGCTAACTTTCTTTGCAAAGGACAAAACAGTTTCTATTTGCTAATACTGATTTTTTTTCTTTTGATGTGGTTGCGATTCATGAGACCCTCAGCCACAATGTTGTTTGAGAACCCCTGTTACAGATGTGGTCTGTTTTTAGGTTGCTCTAAAGGCCTGGTCAGAGTCTGGAGGGGCTCTTTTGTGGAAACGATGTATTTCTTTTTATTTTTAATGTTATTTCTAATTAGAAGTTTTTAAAAGGATGGTAAATCAAAAGGGGAGTTTGACTTATTAAATGACAAATGAGCCATTAAATGGATGGTGCTGGTACAGCATAGCCTAATTGCTGGATGGATATTGCATTTAAATCACCGCATATTTGGATATGATTGTCTTAAAAATAATGGACCCAAAAAAAGTGAAATGTGAGTGGTGCCTAATTAGGAAAGATTAACAATTTACTCCTTTTTTTCTGACTGAATGGAGACTATAAGACTGACTATAAGACTCACAGCACTTGATACCATTCCCCTTTTTGCTTGGGATGTTAACCTGTTGCTTTCTGGAATTGGCTATTTCATTGGTGACATGCATTTTGAATTGATGAATAGAAAAACAGCCCTAAAGTGTGATAAGCATTTGAGATCTACTATAGAGTAAATGTACAAGCATCCACCAGTTGCGAGAGATTAACTTGGAACATTTACAGGCTGTTAACCTCTTTCTGGTTCTGAAATATTCTATATGGCCTTTTGCATATCCTGAGTACCCTACACTGAAATTAGTATTAAACAGCAGTGACTACTGTATTGCAGTATGTCCGTTGTATATTCTGTTTATTTACTTAATTTGCTTCCTAGACATGTTTTAGTTGTTTTGTATGGAAAATAATGATACTTTTTTTGTATAATCTTTTCATTATGTGGTTTACCACGCTCCAGCTGTATGTCAGAGTGTAGCCATGTGTTTTTCAGGTTTGATGAATACCATGCTGCCAACACCCATCCTGCCATGTGAAAGTTCCATGAATAAATAAAATACTTTTGGTTCTCGATTTGGCATATTAGGTTGACTGATGTGTTCATTGAGCTGAAAAATCATTGTTATGAGGTTACTGGCTTAAAGAATAGCATGCAGTTTGATTTGTACAGACTCTAGATTTTGTTAGCAACTTAAAAAGAGTGTCATTGTTCACGTGACCTGAAATAACCTATCTTAAAAGTATAATTTACATGTCCCCTAGACAATGAAAAATAGATCATCTTCCAAAACAAGTGCCACAAGCTTTAAAATCGCGGCTCCTAATCTGTGTAACCTAACACCAACAAATCCAGGTTGCTGGTTTTATTGTGATTAAGGATGCATATGCTCACTGATTTCATCATTGCTTGCTCTTGCTGCCTGCTCCTTATTTGTGACCAAGCTGGATGTAAAAGGGTCACGGAGAAGGGTGGGAGTGATTAATGGGGACAGAACTGCAGGGTCAGAGGAGGGAACCTCAAAAAGTACTGTTGGATGTTAAAAGCCAGCTGATGTAAATTGACATAGTGCCATTGACTGCAGTAGAATTTTGTGAATTTGCACCAGCTGAGAATCTGCCCAGTAACTTTTGGATAATTAGCTGACCCTTTTGGAAGGTTGCCTCTCATTAGCAAAAAAGTACATTGAGCTCAACTTTAGTGGTATGCCCTGTAGTGCCTCAATGCCAAATTTATAAGCAGCTCCATTCAGGGTAGGCATGTAAATGTAGCTAAGTAAAAACAAACATTTCCACGTAGGAAGAAATTTTCATTTTGGTTTTGATTGTGTTTTTTTTTTAAGTTGTATATCTGCGGAGAGTGTGATTATCTAATGGACATAGTTAATTTATGGCACCACTGTTTATTATGGATTCCAATCTGCTTTCAGAACTGCATGCACCGCTCTCACTAAAAGCAAAAGGAACTGTGTATCTAAGGGCAGAACTTTCCCTGTATGTATTGGATTTCACAGGAGAAGTGAGAGAACTATATATATATATATATATATATATAGCTACCATGAAATCGCCAGAGAAAGCATTAAATGCCCTTTTACTTATAGAGAAGGATATACAGTAAGGAAGTAGCCCCAACAATGCTAAATTGACATGGCTCCCTACTTATTTGCTCTAACCCAATTGGTGGCACTTGAATTTGCCAAATCATTTTAGTTTACAATGAACTACTATTACTGTACCTCTGAAACCAGGTGCAAGTTAAAGATTGAAGCCAAGATTCCAAAAGTGACTAGCAATTTTGTGGGGGGGGGTCTCAATTTTTGGGTGTCCAGACTAAGACAGCTTGAAGGGGCCTGATTTTCAGCTTGTTGGTACTTAGCACAAAGTGCTGTCAGTTGGGTATCCAAAAATTGAAAATCTTGGCCTAAAGCTTTCACTGGCATCACTGACTTCTCATTTACTGTAGTTTTGTTTAAACCCTTTCAAACATCCTCTGTAGCATGAGTTCTGTGTCACGTCGTCAATTAAACATTTGATCAGTAACAAAAGAGATGTTTTTCTTTTTGAGGTGAGGAAATACAGCCAATAATATCTATTTATCTTACTGAGTCACCATATTGTGTACAGTTCAAGTATTACCCACTATGAAAAGAAAACAAATTATTTTGTCTCTTTTTCATGATAAAATCAAACATTAATTCTGTAGCATGTTTGAGTAAAAATACAACACATTGGTGATAAAAGTGAGGTGGGAGGGCTCTCAGAACAGTATACAAAAAAAAAATCATCAAGCGTTTGGTCTGAGCAGCTAACAGGACAGCCAGATATGCTCAGTTCTACCAAAAAAAAAAAAAAAAAAAAGGCACATTATTAACTTGTGCTGTACATTAAGGATCCAGTCCTTGGGTCTGGTGGAAATTGATTGCTGCAGGACCTAGGGATCAGTGATAGGAAAAGGTGGCTGTATGCCACCTTAACCCTTACCCACGGATCCTGTTCTGCTGTAACCCCAGCTGCAGCAGTCCCCACCAGGCTAGCATGGCAAGTGAGGATTGCTGGAACACAGACTCACTCTGGGCGCACACCCTTCTCCCTAACACGTCCTGTGCACTGGACACTGCAGGGTTGGTGGTGCAGGCCCAGCTATGCTAGTTCTGCACCACTCAAGCATTTCCCTTGCACAGAGTTCAGCTTACTACCTGAATCCTCATCTGGCCACTTAGGCCATCTTTAAGTCTGCTTTGCACTGCCAGAGCTCACTAAAGGGAGGCCAGGATCTAGACCTTCTTATATACACCCTTACCATTTGCATAACACACAGATGGGACACGTTGCTTATTCCAGAGACCCTATGGTCTAAGACAAGACAGAGGACAACTGTTCATGAGACTGAGAGTCCGGCAGTTGCTAATGATGAGAAGGAGAGGAGGGATTTCTGGCAGAGGTCAGTTTTAGAATGAATTTGAAGGGGAAAAAATCCATAATCTCCTATACTTCATCCAAGAGTATTCAGTGCATCAGGTGAAGTGATGCAGAAGCTGAGGGACTGTTCAGAGCAGTGGTAACCTCTAGGAACTGAGATAGGACAATGACCTGCAAAGAAGCAAAGTGTGGGTTTTTCCCTCCTGCACAGTCAAATATGGTTACTTTTCCCTCCATTTGTTTTTACTTTAATAAAAAAGACAGTTTCAGGATCAATTTCTTAGTTTCGTATAGAAGTCAGCTCTTTAATCTAGCAGAAAAAGATAACTAGATCCAGTGAAGCTAGACAAATTCACACTAGAAATAAAGAGCAATTTTTTAACAATTAAGCATTGGAATAACTTAGCTAGGAATGTGCTAGATTCTCCCTTACTTGAAATCTTTAAATCAAGCCTGGATATCTTTGTAAAAGACATGCTATAGCTTAAACAGAAGTAATGGGCTTGAGGCAGAAATTACTGGGTCACATTCTTTGACCTATGTTATGCAGGAGATGAGACTAGATGGCCATAAATGGTACCTTCTCAGCTTAAAATCTATGAAAATAATTTAATGTGAGACTTGAGTTCAAAGTTTTATAATTACCACATTGCTTGATACAAATGGGTGAACACTACTATTCTAAAATACATCTTCAGTAACATAAGTAAAGGAAATTGTTTTGTCTCAGTAACTGTTTTTGTACTCCTGAAATGCTAGGAAATGAACAAACCACATAGTCCCTGCTCCGAATGGGTATTAGGTAATCTCTCTATTAAGCTTTGGTTCACACTGTGGAAAAAGTTCATGAACCCCTGATCTCTCTCATTTCTTTGGGACTTTTATTCAAATATCAAAAAATTACGTCTCATTTATCTTTGTTCCCTATTATTATTTTATCCTACTTTATAATGAGTGAAAATTTAAAAATCATTTTCCTTTTAAAACAATAGTACAAAATTTCATTTTAAATACCTGATCCAAAGTTCAATGAAGGCAAGGAAAAGACTCCCACTGGGCTTTGGATCAGTTTCTAAATCTGTAAAAACATGAACTAGTTAGTCCTCATGATACCTCTGTGAGGTGGGAAGGAATTATTCCCATTCTGTACAGAGAGGTTAATTAACTAGTCTGAATTCCCAGAGCCAGGATTAGATCTCAAGAGTTCCTGGCTCCCAGTCCCGTGCTGACTAGACAATACCAGTCCTGCTTCACACCCATTCATTCAACAGTGGAGAATTTAATGAAGCACTACAATAATCTAAAGCGTTCTTTGCATTTCATTAATATTGCCAACATTTATTTTAATACAGTTAAATCACGGTAGCATTTAATTTAATTTTAATAAGATAGTTATTATCTTAACTAAATATCAATTGATTAATAAAGAAAACTACACTGTGAAACAAAGATGTAAGAAATAAATCTTGTTGCCATGCAATTAATGTAAAATTACATAAATAATAGATGTCTAATTAGATCCTGTATAACAAAGAGTTCTATGTATTTATTGATATTCGTCTGGATGGCTGTTGCCTATTTATGTTAGATATTACATTGAGATAGGCCTGAACCAAACACCCTGGGTCTGATTCACTTAACATATGCACTTAAGGGAAACTAAGAGCTGCATTATTATATGTACAACAACTTAACTCTTTCATTCCCAGGACCGATATAACATGAACTTTACATTGTCATTTTCTATGTTGAGGCCTCTAGGAGCTACAGCAAAAATAAATGTGTTTTATTAATAATATAATAATAAATTAATAATGCGCCTCCTTCCCTTCAGTTGCCTATTGCACCAACCACCTCCCTTCCCATTTGTAATAATTTAGGGCTTATCTACAGGATTTTTAAAAACCAGATTGAATTGAGTTAAAATGCATCCAACACAATCCATCACTGCGCACTAACTCCGCATTTATCGTAAACTCTGGAGTCCTCTTGCAAAGTGAACTAGTTTACCTCAGATTGAAATAATTCGGCCTATTGTTCATGAGGATGCAGTGGCTCCGCACCACTTTTTGCAGCTATCCCACAGTGCTTTGCAAGTTGATTGTTACTGACCTATTCATTTACCCGTGTGCCCTCCCTGGCGCTGGTGTCAAATTCCCAGGACAATACCTGCCCCCATAAATGCTGGTGCAGAGCCAGATTTTGCCCATTTGCTCCTGGATCCCAGTTTATGATTCTTGTGATACAACCATGATAGCTCTCCAGAAGCCCTACAATATGCCTCGCACAGCTCCCTGGAGCCATGCTGAGACCCTGGATCTCATTGCCAGCTGTGGAGAAGTGACAGTTCAAGAAGCTGTTGTGGCCAAGACCTTTTTGTGGACATTGCAAAACAGATGTCCTCAAAGGGTCATGACCAGGAGACTGAGCAGTGCTGGATAAAGAGCAAGCAGCTCAGGAGAAAGTACATTGAAATGAGGGACAAAAGGAGGCAATCCAGTAGGTGACATGTGAAGCCTGAAACTATCAGAAGCCTGCATCCCAAAAAAGGGGAAAAAATTCATAGGCAGCAGTTGTAGACCAAGCTGGATGAGCAAGCATCTCAGAGAGGTGATTAAGAAAAAGCAGAAAGCCTACAAGGAGTGGAAGATGGGAGGGATCAGCAAGGAAAGCTACCTTATTGAGGACAGAACATGTAGGGATAAAGTGAGAGAGGCCAAAAGCCATGTAGAGTTGGACCTTGCAAAGGGAATTAAAACCAATAGTAAAAGGTTCTATAGCCATAGAAATAAGAAGAAAACAAAGAAAGAAGAAGTGGGACCACTAAACACTGAGGATGGAGTGGACGTTAAGGATAATCTAGGCATGGCCCAATATCTAAACAAATACTTTGCCTCAGTCTTTAATGAGGCTAATGAGGATCTTAGGGATAATGGTAGGATGACAAATGGGAGTGAGGATATGGAGGTAGATATTACCACATCCGAGGTAGAAGCCAAACTCGAACAGCTTAATGGGACTAAATTGGGGGGCCCAGATAATCTTCATCCAAGAATATTAAAGGAACTGGCACATGAAATTGCAAGCCCATTAGCAAGAATTTTTAATGAATCAGTAAACTCAGGGGTTGTACCGTACGACTGGAGAATTGCTAACATAGTTCCTATTTTTAAGAAAGGGAAAAAAAGTGATCCAAGTAACTATAGGCCTGTTAGTTTGACATCTGTAGTATGCAAGGTCTTGGAAAAATTTTTGAAGGAGAAAGTAGTTAAGGACATTGAGGTCAATGGTAATTGGGACAAAATACAACATGGTTTTACAAAAGGTAGATCATGCAAAACCAACCTGATCTCCTTCTTTGAGAAGGTAACAGATTTTTTAGACAAAGGAAACGCAGTGGATCTAATTTACCTCGATTTCAGTAAGGCATTTGATACGGTTTCACATGGGGAATTATTAGCTAAATTGGAAAAGATGGAGATCAATATGCAGAGGCGAAGCGAGCGCCCTCCGACCGGAGGGGGCCCTGCAAGGAAGGGGGCCCCTAAAAGTGGCAAAATAAATACCGCATTCCAGTTTCTGCATTGTAAGGGGCCCCGCCCGGACATATGTTCGGAGGGGGCCACCGTTCGGAGGGGGCCACGTTCTTTGTTGCTACGGCCCTGTCAATATGAAAATTGAAAGGTGGATAAGGAACTGGTTAAAGGGGAGACTACAATGGGTCATACTGAAGATGAACTGTCAGGCTGGAAGGAGGTTACTAGTAGAGTTCCTCAGGGATCGATTTTGGGACCAATCTTATTTAATCTTTTTATTACTGACCTTGGCACAAAAAGTGGGAATGTGCTAATAAAGTTTGCGGATGACACAAAGCTGGGAGGTATTGCTAATACAGAGAAGGACCGGGATATCATACAGGAAGATCTGGATGACCTTGTAAACTGGAGTAATAGTAATAGGATGAAATTTAATAGTGAAAAGTCCAAGGTCATGCATTTAGGGATTAATAACAAGAATTTTGGTTATAAATTGGGGACACATCAGTTGGAAGTAACAGAGGAGGAGAAGGACCTCGGAGTATTGGTTGATCACAGGATGACTATGAGCCCCCAATGTGATATGGCCGTTAAAAAAGCTAATGTGGTCTTGGGATGCATCAGGCGAGGTATTTCCAGTAAGGATAAGGAGGTGTTAGTACCGTTATACAAGGCACTGGTGAGACCTCATTTGGAATATTGTGTGCAGTTCTGGTCTCCCATGTTTAAGAAGGATGAATTCAAACTGGAACACGTACAGAGAAGGGTTACTAGGATGATCCGAGGAATGGAAAACCTGTCTTATGAAAGGAGACTCAAAGAGCTTGGCTTGTTTAGCCTAACCAAAAGAGGCTGAGGGGAGATATGATTGCTCTTCATAAATATATCAGAGGGATAAATATCAGGGAGGGAGAGGAATTATTTAAGCTTAATACCAATGTGGACACAAGAACAAATGGATGTCAACTGGACATTAGGAAGTTTAGACTTGAAATTAGACAAAGGTTTCTAACCATTAGAGGAGCAAAGTTCTGGAACAGCCTTCCAGGGGGAGTATTGGGGGCAAAAGATATATCTGGCTTCAAGACTAAGCTTGATAAGTTTATGGAGGGGATGGTATGATGGGATAGCCTAATTTTGGCAATTAATTAATCTTTGATTATTAGCAGGTAAATATGCCCAATGGTCTGTGATGGGATGTTAGATGGGGTGGGATCTGAGTTACTACAGAGAATTCTTTCCTTGGTGCTGGCTGGTGAGTCTTGCCCACATGCTCAGGGTTTAACTGGTCGCTATATTTGGGGTCGGGAAGGAATTTTCCTCCAGGGCAGATTGGCAGAGGCCCTGGAGGTTTTTCACCTTCCTCTGCAGCGTGGGGCACGGGTCACTTGCTGGAAGATTCTCTGCACCTTGAGGTCTTTAAACCATGATTTGAGGACTTCAATAACTCAGACATAGATTAGGGGTTTGTTACAGGAGTGGGTGGGTGAGATTCTGTGGCCTGCATTGTGCAGGAGGTCAGACTAGATGATCATAATGGTCCCTTCTGACCTTAAAGTCTATGAGTCTATGTGAACAGTCTGTTTTATGATGAACTGGACAGGATTCTACACAACTATCTTACAACCTATCCCAGACACTGTTAGACACCTACTGTCCACAGTCTCCCACCCACCGAGGATGACCAGCTAGACCCATCAGAGGATGAGCAAGAAGATGCAAGAGAGAAACTATCCCCTGAGAACCAGGATATTTCTGGGACTCAAGATTCTGGCACCAGCCAACTGAAAAGCCAGCCCCAGTCCTGCCCTGCTACAACAGACCCCAATTCCTGCCCTGCATCAGCTGAGCATCAGTCCCAGCCAGAAACTCAAACTGGGCCCAAAGAGGCAATTCCCTGGAGGGAACTTCAGCAAATAAGTACCTATGTTTACAATGTATTAATTATCATTATGCTATATTGCCATCCTGGTTTCAGTTCTGGATGCCCCTTGGCCACAGCCATTGTAGACAGCCTCCCTGACCCATTTTCTATGGCATCCACCAGCATGGTGAAGCCACAGTCTGTACCCCCTTCTCCTCTCCCCTCCCTCCCCCCACCCCAGCAGATTCAAACAACAAAAGCATTCATTTGTGCAAAATGCAACATTTTGAGACAGTGGTTACAGAACAAGAAGTTTGATTAGTGTTCATAGTTTGGATGAGATATAAATGAACACTGCATGGCTGGTAAAGGTACACAGAGTACTGCTCCCACCGAGGTACAAATTGTCATGACCGACAGGGCCTCAAACCCAGGTCCACAGGAGCAGCCACACTTTAACCCTCCATTTGGCAGCTTGCTGACACAGGACCCATTAAGCCCAGGCCCAATTTGATATTCTGCCCCGACATCACATTGACAGAGTCCCAGAGCAGCCGATTGGCCTGATGGCCCTACTTAAGCCAGGAACAGGAACTGAACAACTGCGATCCACCCTGCTCTGGATTGTGAACCTTGTGCCTCCTGCTCCTCCAGCGTGACTTCCTGGCCTCCTGACCTGACTAGGCTCCTGACTTGTTGTTCTGATCTCTGGTTTGTCTCCTGCCTCTGACCCCCTGGTATCCTGACCCAGCTGATGCTGGACTCTGGTTCTGACCACTACCGTCTGGCTGCCCACAACCCAGTCTTGATACAAATGCCCTGTATCATGCATTGTAGCTGACGATCTGTTTTTCTCTGCACTTTCTTCCATGTCTGCAGGGAAGATATAGCAGAACTTACGGCTGAGAAATTGCTCTATTTCATTTCACACATTGTAGCGAGTAGCCGCACACCCATGCCCCCCAGCATAGCTTGCAAATCCCCTTGTACTCCTGCAGCACTTCTAGAAGGGGACCATCCTGGTGAATAACTTCATGGTGCATCTCACTGGTCTGACCTTTGCCTTGATGAATTCTCTGCTCCTAGTCACCTACATCAACACAACGTCATGGAGAGTCACAGCAGTCTAAAAGGGATGTAGCGGGGATTACCCACTCCAGCGCTCCCTCATAGTCCTCTGAACTCCTTCAGCACTAGAAGCTCCTCCAGCGCACAAGCAAAACTGCAAAAACAAAATGGGAACATAATTCTACCCCACCAACTGACCAAACATCTTACCAGCATATACAACAGACAGAAATCCCAATGCAGTGAGCACCATCCCGGCACGCAGACCTCTCACCACCTCTGAGATTCCCCCAAGACTGGGAAGAGTCTTAGAGGTAAAGTCACATATACATACTGAAAACATACTATCATAGTCTGTCTGGGCTATGAACAACAAGGGACTGTTTTTTCCCCCCATACTCCCACAGCATCTGCAACAGCCAGACTCTCATGGACAAGGCCTCAATGTACTGCTGGGGTGGCAAACCTAAGAGGGCAAAAAAGGAACCCTCAGTATAAAATGTTTGTAGAGGTCATCGCAGAATCCAAGAGGAAAACCAGACTGGATGAGAACCGAGAGGGAGAAAGAAATGCAGCCCTACCAGGAGATTGTGGCAGTGACTGAGGACAGTATAGCAGTGGCCGGTACCACATCCCAATGGCCAAGTAGAGCATGGTAAAAGTCAGGGACCTGCAGAGGCAACTCACATTCGCTCTCCTGAGCTACAGTGCTCTCCTCCAAAACATGCTCCTGCTAGACCAGCAGTCCCGTAATTTGGAACCCAGCTATGTCCTTCAGTCCCTTGACAACACAGGCTACTGGGACCAGCAGCGACTCCTCCCTGCTTTACCCCTGTAGCAGTGCTACCAGTGGCCATTCCCCTCTTGGAACAAACTTCTGGGCACCAAGAACGCTGACTCCTGGGAGCCCAACTGTGCCCCTGATAATTTTGAGCCATGGCACTTAAACCCAGAGCTCATGTGGACAAGAAGAGGCAGAGGGAAGGCATCGATTCACCTGTGACTTTATGCACCCCCCCACAGCCACCTTGGGTTGCAAGGTTGGTACTGCTTCACTTTCAGTTTTGTTTATACTGTTGCTTTAGTTAAATGTATTTTCAAATACAAAAATATTTTTCCATGGGTTCAATTCAGACTTTATTTTTGGTTTTGTTGTTGTTCTTTCATAACCAGGGCCGTAGCAACAAAGAACGTGGCCCCCTCCGAACGGTGGCCCCCTCCGAACATATGTCCGGGCGGGGCCCCTTACAATGCAGAAACTGGAATGCGGTATTTATTTTGCCACTTTTAGGGGCCCCCTTCCTTGCGGGGCCCCCTCCGGTCGGAGGGTACGGAGGGCGCTCGCTACGCCTCTGTTCATAACAAAAACTGTGTACAATCCATCCATTGAGTCATCATTACATTTAACTCCTGAAAATCCTTCAAATAAAACTGAAATAATTCATAGGGTTTTACAAAAGTACATATAGAATGTTGCACTTCCACCACCCATATGCAATGCCCCACTGCCCACAATGTATCTATCCTAATACCCCCAATCCATGGGCTAACAGACATATTTGCTGAGGACACAACATGCAATTATAATGGTCAGCATGGTTTTTTTCTGCTGCTTCCACCCTATTCCATAAACAGCAGCATCTTTCTTTCAAATGGCCAAATACCCACTCCACCACCATTCTGCACCTAGTCAGGCGACAATTAAAATGTTCCTTCCTTCTCTCCAAGTTGCCTGTGAATGACTTCTTTAATCAGGGCATCAGAGAATAAGCTGGGTCTCCCAGAATAACCATACCAACCTGCACACCATGAATCTCCACAGTGGTCCTGGGGTAAAACAGTGCTTTAATCTAAATAGAACTGAGTTCCAGAAGATCCTAGCCTTGAGGACCCTGCCAGAGCACCCTGCCTTTATGTTTGTAAACCTGCCAAAGTGATCAACCAGTCCATGGAGTATCATGGAATAATACTCCTTTCAGCACGCTTGCCAGAGGAGCTGCTGCTATAGAATATTCTCCTGCTCCCGCATAATCTGCTTGGTGGTGCGACGGATGAAGTCCAAAGCCAAATTCATCTGGCTTTGAGTGCTGTAATACTGTCTAAGCAGCCTCTGTGTGTTCGCTTGTCATCATCGTGGTGTGGGGCAGACTGACAGAAACTCAAAAATGGTATGAGCCAACCCAGAAAGGAAGTATGGGGCAGAGACAGTGGAAACATGGAATTTAAAAAAAAATGACCCCACCTAGCTTGCCACAGCAAAAACATCCCAGGATGCCTGCTACTCATCAGTGAAGCAAAGGAACATGGGTTATGCCTGCTGTTCATAGCAAGCTGCCACCATGTTTTCACACAATGAGAATTGAAAATGGAACAGGCATTCTGTGTGCATGCTATTATGTGACTTACGTACTGTGAGTTATATGATGCACATCAAAAAGATTTGGATTAAGCACCCTGTGTAGACACACCCCTAGCAGTCCTATGCAGATTACAGGAAGGACAAATCTTTAGTATATTTTCAGTTGTCTTGTAATGTGATTTAGCAACTGGAAGTGAGAAGGAGAATTACCAGCGCATGACCAGCTAACTCTCTGCAGACTACCAATGATTAGGGACCACAGGATACAATACTCTGTGTTAGATAAATGATTTACTGAAAATTAGCAAGTCAAGCTTATTCAAAGACCCAGGCAATGTCTCAATGTGCTGTGGCAAATCACTTTAAAGGTCTTTAAAAACCTTTGATACATAGAGCAGAACTAGATTCAAAAAGTATTACTCAAACACTTAATTTCTGTATACTTCCGGATAATATAATAGAAACAACAGCTGGAGTCTGCAAAAGAGTCTTGTATTGCCAAGACTTTATGATGAAACCGAACAGTCTGAAATACGCAGCAAATATAGGACTTGATCCAGCTCCCACTGAAGTCGATAGTAATATTTCCAGTGACTTCAGTGGGAGCTGGAGCAGGCCTATCCCTAATAAAGATAATTCAACAGACTGACTTTTAAAATCAAAGTGAGTCATGTACCCCTTTGGATGTTCAAAGGGAACACGTATATTTTACAACAGGAATAAGAAAATCAATGCATCATACAACATGTGCAAACAAAAGCATTTTTAAAAGGCTTCTTTTTTTCTCCATATGTAAAATGTATGCATGTAAAGTGTGCATTTGCCAGTTTGCACACAGATCCCAATCTGTGTGTGCTAATATCGCAACTACAAGCAAAAAATTGATGGAGGTATACACATCATAAACCCAAACAGTTAACACTGCTCTACAGCCAAAATGCTTCTGAAATAAATGTAGTCAAACTTTACTAATTCTGGGTCACTGAGAACGAAAATGATGCTTAAAATTGTTGATTGGCTCTAGTTTTCAAGATATGCTATTGGGTCAGTATATACAACCCTTGACTTGGGAATGACGGAGGATAAGTGAGTTATAAAGGGAAGGGATCTCAATTTAAACCAGAAATGACTAAAATATATCTTTGACTGGATCTATGAATAAATCTATGACTGGGTTTGGACAGTACTTGCTTTTTAGGCAAAACAATGAATGATGCAATCTGAAGCTGGTATTGCGTCATACATGATATGAATTGCATCATGTTATTCCTAGAAGTCATGGATGATGCAATCATAACGAAGCTTACATCACTCTGCTGAACAAATTGCCCTATATCAGCTCTAGAAATCATACAGTGTCGTGCTCTCTTATTTGTCAGTGTTTGATTTTGCAAAGGGACACATTTCTGATTAGCCAAAGTGAGCAGAGATGCCTCGTACTTGTGTGAACAATGCATATAACTTCTGCTATGTTTGTGGTGAAGTGTCTTTTGCATCACAAAAGCGCAGTATAACCACTATGGTTAAGAAAGCCTATCACCTTTATTCTGGCTGCAAAATTGGAGATCAGGACAAGAGGTGGGCCCCACACATATGCTGCAACACTTGTGCAACAAATCTTCGCCAGTGGTTGAACAGGAAAAGGAAATCTATGCCTTTTGCAGTGCCAATGATTTGGAGAGAGCCAACAGATCATACCAGCAATTGTTACTTCTGCATGGTGCCTCCAGTTGGGAAAGGTGTGTCAAAGAAGAAAAAGTGGACTGTGCATTATCCAAACATTCCATCAGCTATACGCCCAGTACCCCACGGAGAAGGACTGCCGGTTCCTGATGCACCAGAATCATTCTCACTTGAGTCAGACGAGGAAGAGGAAGAGGATGAAACTTCTGGTCCTGAACCATCAATGGCACAGGACCCACATTTTCTCCCATCCTCCTCCTCTGAACCATACCTCATAACACAAGGTGAACTGAATGACCGTGTCAGGGATTTGGAACTACCCAAGAGTAAGGCAGAGCTGTTGGGCTCCAGACTACAGCAGTGGAATCTCCTGGCAGGTGATGTTAGGGTTTCCATGTTCCGTGACCGTCAAAAGGATCTTGTCCCGTTCTTCTTCATGGAAGGTGATCTTGTAGCCTGCAACAACATCGATGGTGTGATGGCAGCCCTCAACATCGTTCATGATCCAGATGAGTGGAGACTGTTCATTGATTCATCCAAGACGAGTCTTAAAGCTGTTTTACTGCATAATGGCAATGTTTTGCCATCAATTCCAGTTGGTCATGCAGTCCATATGAAGGAAACCTATGACAACATGAAACAACTTTTGGGGTGCATAAACTATGACCAACATCAGTGGCAGCTTTGTGGCGATTTGAAGGTTGTTGCTCTCTTGCTTGGTCTGCAGACTGGATACACAAAGTACTGCTGTTTTCTCTGCGAATGGGATAGTCGTGCAAGAGATTCCCACTAGATCAAGAAAGATTGGCCACTCCGACAGTCATTGGAGCCTGGGAGGAAAAGTGTTCAGCATCCACCACTTGTTGAATCAAGGAAGATTTTGTTACCACCCTTACACATCAAGCTGGGTCTGATGAAGAACTTTGTTAAGGCCATTGACAAAACACAAGCAGCTTTCAAGTACCTCCATGGAAAATTTCCAAGGTTAAGTGAAGCTAAGATAAAGGAAGGTGTCTTTGTTGGTCCTCAGATTTGTGAACTTCTTCGAGATGATGCATTTGACCATGCACTGCGTGGCAAGGAAAAGACGGCATGGAAAGCCTTCCAGTTAGTGGCAATAAATTTTCTCGGAAACAACAAGGCAGGCAACTACAGGTTGTTGGTGGAAAACCTCCTCAAGGCATACAAAAGCCTTGGTTGCAACATGTCACTAAAGATACATTTTTTGCGCACTCATCTAGATTTTTTCCCCACCGAACTGCGGAGCAGTGAGCGACGAGCACGGCGAGCGATTTCACCAGGACATTGCAACAATGGAGAAACGCTATCAGGGCAAATGAAGCCCATCAATGTTTGCAGACTATTGCTGGACAGTGACAAGAGATGCTCCATTTAATGAATACAAGAGACAAGCCAAGAAGCGCCGAGGAGACACTGAATAGGACTAAACTATGTACAGAATAGTTTTTTGCCTTTTGTTTCATAATAAATTTTAGTTATATAACCCTTTTGCTGATTTTTAAAGTGTTACATAAACAGGACAGGTGAAATATTGTCATGTAAAGCAACCATTAACACATGAAAAGACCTAGGTTTACAATTTATGATTAAAACTCTACTATCTAAACAATATACATAGACATAAAATGTAAAAACTTAAATATCTTAGAAACAGTAGCCAATCAGTTGTTTTAATTGTCATATTTGAATTCAGCACATCAAAATACATAATAAATAGCACATTTTATCTCTGAAGCAGACGACTTCTCAAAAATTGTAGACCAGTGTAATCATTAAGGGTGAAGCAAGGAACATACTCTTAACAGTGACTATGCTGAAGTTTAAAACTTCTATATTTGGTCCCATACATATTATCAGTTTAGGCTTAACATGCAAGAAACACACATGGATCAGATAGTCAAGGTTTAAAGTCAAGATCATGCCCAGTAATTTCATACATAATTCTTTCATCATGGAAGTGTGATCCTTGCACATTTACTGGTAGAAGGTGACTGGGGAAATACAAATATATAGATAGAAAAGAAAGGAAATTCAGTTTAATATTAATATCCAAATAGTTAAACTTAACAAGATTTATAGTAAAGTAAAATTAGGTGGAACAACATATAATTCCTAGTATTGTATTAATCTTCTCATGCTTTACATTTCGCATTATTTTCATGCAGGTTTCATTTACTGAATTTCCTGGTTTATTTTCTAGTGAAAAACAAGGAAAATTAAGAAAGAACTTTTTTTAAAAAATTCTAACTTAATTGCATGATTGCATAGTATTAGATAAATGCATCATTTGCAATAACTAGTTGATACACTGTTAAATATTATTTTTGCAACATTATGTCAAATGATGTATTAATGGTATTGCTGTAATTAGCATTGAATCATAAATATATTAATATACCTTATTAAGATGTGGCATGATGTATTTATGTGTTGGTTAGTTGTTACATAGATGACTAATTCGGGACACTTACTGAATCAATGTGCCAGATTTTGGAGCTTGACGATTTTTTATTTATTTTTATTGAGAGGGAAAACTGAGATCTTGACACTGTTTCTTGTGGCACTTTTTGCCTGAGTAAGTGTATTAACTTGTTTTCCTGGTGAAACTGCCCTTTGTGTAATTATATGCTGCTTGACATAATTCCCCTATGGTTAGGATTTTGTACATTTCAGTGTTTGGGAGTGGTTCTCGCCAGAGTTTTACTGTGGCCTAACTACAAAGGTAGGAATCATTTGCTAAATGTAGACTGGGGTATGGCTTTGAAATGCCATTAGTGTTTGCAGGTTTTTGATCCAGAGTCATGTGTATAAAATACCTTTTAAAAAGACTGAGAGCTCTCTGTCACTTGGATCTGCATTATCATGGAGGCCTATAGCATACAAGCAACATTAGGAATGGGTAAGAGATGGGGAAAAGCATGCTGTTCAATGAAAACCTCAGGGATTTTAAAAAAAAGTTAATTTAGTTGTGATGAAAAGTGCTGGCTTGGTTGACCTGGAGACTGAAGTTATTAAGCTATTTCGAACAGATACAGCAGCTGCTGTATAAAAACTTAGCACTTATATAGCGCTCAACAAGTTTTAAGCGACAAAGAGTCCTGTGGCACCTTATAGACAAAGGGTATGTCTACACTACGGGATTAATCCGAATTTATAAAATTCGAATTTGGGAAACAGATTGTATACATTCGATTGTATGCGGCCACACTAAGCACATTAATTCGGCGGTGTGCGTCCATGTACCGGGGCTAGCGTCGATTTCTGAAGCGTTGCACTGTGGGTAGCTATCCCATAGCTATCCCATAGTTCCCGCAGTCTCCTCCGCCTATTGGAATTCTGGGTTGAGATCCCAATGCCTGATGGGGCCAAAAACATTGTCGCGGGTGGTTCTGGGTATATCCTCCCCCCTCTCCAGGAAGCAACGGCAGACAACCGTTTCGCGCCTTTTTCCTGGGTGAACAGTGCAGACGCCATACCATGGCAAGCATGGAGCCCGCTCAGCTCAAGACAGCAGTCATGAACATTGTAAATACCTCGCGCCTTATCATGCAGTTTATGCTGAACAAGAACCTGGAAAACCAGGAGGCGAGGAGCAGGCTACAGCAGCGCGGCGACGAGAGTGATGAGGATATAGACATGGAATTCTATCGAACCGCGGGACCCGGTGCTTTGGAGATCATGCTGTTAATGGGGCAGGTTATAGGCATGGAACGCCGATTCTGGGCCCGGGAAACAAGCACAGACTGGTGGGACCACATAGTGTTGCAGGTGTGGGACGATTCCCAGTGGCTGCGGAACTTTCGCATGCGTAAGGGCACTTTCATGGAACTTTGTGACTTGCTTTCCCCTGCCCTGAAGCGCCAGAATACCAAGATGAGAGCAGCCCTCACAGTTGAGAAGCGAGTGGCAATAGCCCTGTGGAAGCTTGCAATGCCAGACAGCTACCGGTCAGTCGGGAATCAATTTGGAGTGGGCAAATCTACTGTGGGGGCTGCTGTGATGCAAGTAGCCAAAGCAATCACTGAGGTGCTGCTACAAAAGCTAGTGACTCTGGGAGATGTGCAGGTCATAGTGGATGGCTTTGCTGCAATGGGATTCCCTAACTGTGGTGGGGCGATAGATGAAACCCACATCCCTTTCTTGGCACCGGAGCACCAGGGTACCCAGTACATAAACCGCAAGGGGTACTTTTCAATGGTGCTGCAAGCACTTGTGGATCACAAGGGATGTTTCACCAACATCAACGCGGGCTGGCCGGGAAGGGTTCATGATGCTCGCGTCTTCAGGAACACTACTCTGTTTAAAGGGCTGCAGCAAGGGACTTACTTCCCGGACCAGAAAATGACCGTTGGGGATGTTGAAATGCCAATAGTTATTCTTGGAGACCCAGCCTACCCCTTAATGCCATGGCTCATGAAGCCATACACAGGCAGCCTGGACAGGAGTCAGGAGCTGTTTAACTACAGGCTGAGCAAGTGCAGAATGGTGGTAGAATGTGCATTTGGCCGTTTAAAAGGTCGCTGGCGATCGCTACTGACTCGCTCTGACCTCAGCCAAAGAAATCTCCCCATTGTTATTTCTGCTTGCTGTGTGCTCCACAATCTCTGTGAAAGTAAGGGGGAGACCTTTATGGCAGGGTGGGAGGCTGAGGCAAATCGCCTGGCTGCTGATTACGTGCAGCCAGACACCAGGGCGATTAGAAGAGCACACCAGGAAGCGCTGTGCATCAGAGAAGCTTTGAAAACCAGTTTCATGACTGGCCAGGCTACAGTGTGAAATTTCTGTTTGTTTCTCCCTTCATGAAAACCAGCCCCCTTTATTGACTCATTCATTCTCTGTAAGGAACCCACCCTCCCCATTCCCCCAGCTTTCTTTCAAAGGAAATAAAGTCACTATCGTTTAAAAATCATGTATTCTTTATTAAGTGATTATAAACATAGGGAGAGAACCAAGAAGATAATCTGGGTGAGGTTTGGGAGGAGGATAGGAGGGAAGTAAAAGGCCACTGAACAAATTCAATATAATGACAGCCTTTTGGTTGGGCTGTCCACTGGGGTGGAGGGGGAGGGTGCACGGAGCCTCCCCCCCCGCGTTCTTACACGTCTGGGTGAGGAGGATATGGAACATGGTGAGGGGGGAGGGAGGTTATACAGCGGCTGCAGCGGCACTCTGTCATCCTGCTGCCGTTCCTGAAGCTCCACCAGACACCGGAGCATGTCCGTTTGCTCACGCAGCAGCCCCAGCGTTGCAGCCTGCCACCTCTCATCTCGAGCGTCCCTCAAGACCTCACGTTCACTGGCATCTTTCCTAAATTTAGATACAGTGTCCTTCCACTCATTCAAATGAGCTCTTTCATTGCGGGTGGATTCCATTATTTCTGTGAACATGTCGTCTCGCATCCTCTTTCTACGCCGCCTTATCTGAGATAGCCTTCGGGACGGAGGAGGGAGGCTTGAAAAATTTGCAGCTGCTGGAGGGAGGGTTGAAAGAAAGGAGAGAAGTTTTTAAAATGATACATTTTACAGAACAATGCTTATACTCTTTCATGGTGAAAAACACTATTCACATTACATAGCACATGTGATTTCAGTACAAGGTCGCATTTTCCATCTTAATATTGAGTGCCTGCCACTTTGGTGTTAGAGATCACAGACGCAGGTCCGGGCAACAGAATTCGGCTTGCATGCGGCCATGGTAAACCATTGTCTTTCGGCTTCTGCGCCCTCCTTTCCCACATACCAAGCAAAGCCTGTTGACTGCTGCGGTTTTCCTGTTAACCTTCAGCAGCAGAAAACAAACTAACCCCCCACCCCCATCCAATTCTCTGGGATGATCGCTTTATCCCTCCCCCCACCGCGCGTGGCAGGTATCAGGGAAGATCCCTGCAGAAACCAAACTAACCCCCCCGACCCCCTCCCGCCATGAATTCCCTGGGATGATCAATGTACCCCTCCCCCGACCGCGTGGCTGGTAACAGGGAAGATCCCTGCTAGCCAAACGCAAAAAGCTCAGGGCCAATTCCCCCCCCTGTGCTTGGCTAACTGCAGGGAAGGATTTCTTTTCAGCCACAGGCAAACAGCCCAGTAGGAACGGCCATCTCTGTCCCCTTAATTAAGTTCCCGTATTTCAACCAGGTTACCATGAGCGATATCACTCTCCTGAGGATTACACAGCAAGATAAAGAACGGATGTTGCTTGAATGCCAGCAAACACCGGGACCATACGCTGCCAGGCTTTGTCAGGCAATGATACCAGATTACTTGCTGCAAGCATGGCGTGGTCAAGTGTCCTACCATGGAGGACGGAATAAGGCTGCACTGCCCAGAAACCTTGTGGCAAGGCTTTTGGAGTACCTCCAGGAGAGCTTCATGGAGATGTCCCTGGAGGATTTCCGCTCCATCCCCAGACACGTTAACAGACTTTTCCAGTAGCTGTACTGGCCGCGAATGCATCCCAAGTCCTCAGGGCAAATTAATCATTAAAAAACGCTTGCTTTTAAACCATGTTTTATATTTTAAAAGGTAAACTCACCTGAGGTCCCTTCCATGGGGTCATGGTCTTGGCTACTGGCTTGGGAGGCTTGGGAGGGTACTTCAGTCAGGCTGAGAAAAAGATCCTGGCTGTTGGGGAGAACGGAGTGCTGGGTGCTCTCTGCAAGCTCGTCCTCCTCCTCCTCCTCCTCCTCTTCCCCATCCGCAGAATCCTCAGGTGTAGCTGATGAGACTATCCCCGACCCGGAATCCACGGTCACAGGTGGGGTAGTGGTGGCGGCCCCCCCTAGAATTGCATGCAGCTCGGCGTAGAAGCGGCATGTCCGCGGCTCTGACCCGGAGCGACCGTTTGCCTCCTTTGTTTTTTGATAGGCTTGTCTGAGCTCCTTGACTTTCACGCGGCACTGATCTGAGTCTGTACTGTGGCCTCTCTCCATCATGCCCTTGGAGATTTTTTCAAAAGTTTTGGCATTTCATCTTTTCGAACGAAGTTCTGCTAGCACTGAATCCTCTCCCCATATAGCGATCAGATCCAGTACCTCCCGTACGGTCCATGCTGGTGCTCTTTTTCGATTATCAGCCTGCATGGTTACCTGTGCTGATGAGCTGAGCTATCTGTGGTCACCTGTGCTCTCCACGCTGGGCAAACAGGAAATGAAATTCAAATTTTCCTGGGGCTTTTCCTGTCTACCTGGCCAGTGCATGCGAGTTCAGATTGCTGTCCAGAGCGGTCACAATGGTGCACTCTGGGACAGCTCCCGGAGGCCAATACCATCGAATTGAGGCCACACTAACCCTAATTCGAAATGACAAAATCGATTTTGGCGCTACTCCGCTCGTCGGGGTGGAGTACAGAAATCGATTTTAAGAGCCCTTTATTTAGAAATAAATGGCTCCGTTGTGTGGACGGGTGCAGGGTTAATTCGATTTAACGCGGCTAAATCTGAATTAAAGTCATAGTGTAGACCAGGCCTAACAGATGTATTGGAGCCACGGGACTCTTTGTCGCTTTTTACAGATCCAGACTAACACGGCTACCCCTCTGATACAAGTTTTAAAGTGCTCTGTGACTATCATGTAATGTAACTAATTTTAATGTAAATACTAGTTTTCCAAACTCCGTTCTAGCTCACCTTGTTTCCTTTCTGGGACCACCTCTAGGGGTGATGAGAAGATAGTTCAGTCTACCTGCCCAAGCCATCCTGGGACTTCGTCAGTACTGCCAACAAAAGTAGCAACTATGGATACCCATTTGCTAGCTATAGGACTATTTAACAATGGGGGAAGGATCATAAGGTCATGTCACTGAAACATAATCAATCTTCTTGCTTTTACTGTGTTGTGTGGGATTTTAATATAAAAAATAATATGCCAGAGGTGAGGTGTGTGTGTGGGGGGGGGGTTTTTTGTTTGTTTTTGTTTTACTATCCTAAGTAGTATTTCATTAGCGTGAAAAGTAACTAACAGTAAAGAGAAAACAAAGAGAGAGGAAATGAACATTAACTGGCTTGAGCAGCCTTTGACAACTCCCCTTGTGGGAACAATGAATAATTTATGTAGAGTTACCCACTTCAGATTATCAAGTGGCTAGACTGAAGCTGGGAAACACTCCTGGTTCAAATCCAACACAATAAATGGGATTTTTAAATTCCTTTGTGTATTCCTTTATTTTATTCATTGCTATTAATTTTCCCCATACAAAAAGGACTTGTAGTGGGAAGATAAGATTTCATATGCTACTTAGTATACTTGTATTAGATGACTCAGTGGCTTCTGGATTCCCTGGCACACTACAGAAGACTTATGTTGCAATCTGTGAGACTCAGAATGGGATTTCTGCCACTGGTGCTTTAGCAGGCTTCCCTCCCACATCATCTGAAGGAATGCTCTGGGGACCCACGCGGACAAACCCAGGAAAGAAGGTATTTAAGAGCCAGTGTACTGATAGTGAAGGACAAGAGATCATTATAGCGTCCCACTAGGCCATCGACTGGTCTGTCAGTGAGACAATATGCTTCTTCAGATCCCTCTGGCACTCAACTGCCTCCATCTGCCTCCAAGGATAGATCATCAAAAGAAGTCCTCCATCCTGACAGGAAAGATGTACTCCAGCCTCAAAACAAAGGAATATATAATACAATATTCATCCCTTTGCCTTCTGCCGCAGCACATAAATCAGATCTAGAGTGGCCTGTAGTATGTGCTGAGCCATAAACAGCCTGGACCAGTGATGTGATGGCCATGAAATCTTGACCTGACCTACAAAAATCATCATCTGCATGCACACTGAAGTCATCTGAAACAGTCTTGGAGACTCCAGTAGTGCCCTGGGCAGGAAATCAGTCAACTCAAGCAAGGGCTCAGAGATGTGTATGGGCAGTCTCACCACCAACAGTATTTTCATTTTAACCCCATCCCAGGACTCATACATAGGAGAGACATGCTTTATCAAGGAGACCTCTCACATTTAAAGTCCAAAGCAAACAACATGATCTCACCACTTCCCAATCCTCTCCTTATTCATGCTGAGTCAAACACCTGGTTGGAGACAACTGGGCTAACAGTGGACTTGCAGTGCCATGCAACCAGCTATTTGTTGTACATGGGCCTTAACCTTTCTCACGCCATGGATGATCAGATAGTAATTTTAATGACACTGACCTTACATGAAACATCATGAATCAGAGATCAGGGATGCAATCTGCTGAGAGACACTACACTGAGAAGAGACCCCTGGCTTGGCCCCTGGGACTGATCTTAAATGTCACTCTTAGTTTTTGCCTTCTCATTTTCCATCTCCCTCTTACTTGCTCAGCTTTCATTTTCTCAAATCTTGTGATGTCATTTTTCTAGTTCTCCAGTCATCATTGAATCTTCTAAGCTAGTCAGGATCTGAATTTCTAATGTAAAAAACCCAATCATATAAATTAACCCTTAAAATAGTTTTCAGTCCTCCTTTATATCTTATCAAGAAGCAAAAAAGCCCAGTTTTGTTTTTCCTTTGACGATCACTGTTAATAATTCATGGTCTTATTAAAATTTTTAATCTTCTTTTGTGTGTTTGTATGTGTGAATATATACACTCTGTGTAAACTCTATACATATATACTGTGTGTGTAAATTCTATTGCCTCAGTGCACTGGTTGGATAATGGTTAAACCATCAATCATCAGAAATTATATACCAGAGACTCCTGTCCTTTAAAAATCAGAAAAACCTAAAAGCCTTTTTTCCTATTACAGCTATTACAGTATAAGAGATTTTAGAGGATCTCTTGTTAGGAATTTTAACCCACAATATATTTGGTCCTGTTTTGCTACTAATGAAATCCTACACTTCCTGTAACACTTGGGGGCATATTATTTTACAGATTACAAACCACCCTTTGGATATCTATTAAACAAATCCAAATGTATCTTAATTACAGTTATGCACAGCAGCTAAGATAACAGAAATGTAATGTGACATTTTTAGTGAAAATCTTTACTGTCATTTAAAAATTTTCACTAGTTCCAGAACATACACATCCCTGTAAAGATGTGCAAGTTAAACTATAGGGGCCCAATTCTCCTTCAACATACCTTCCTTTACACCGTTGTAACTTTAATGAGCTCAGTGGCATTACTTCCGATTTCTACCAGTGTCATTGAGAAGAGAATCAGGCACCATATCTCTATGTGTTAGCCTCTTTAGCAAAAGCAACAATCTACTTGCTGCCAGTGGTGAATTACTGGAATTAATATGTTTTTAAAGTTGCAAATATTCACAAAGGTCAGTAAATGAATCTCTTAGATGTCTATAGAGTTAGTGAGCGGCTTGCATTTAAAACAGAAGGCAATTGTAAAGATGGTCCCCCACACACCAGGGGTGGTTTGTAATGGTTGGAGCAGGCAGTTAAGAATGAGTGCTATATTCTCTTTCCTCTTCTGTCACTGACTCATTATGTACTTTTGAATGAACTCTTCTGTGGATCAATTTATCCATCTGTAAGTTGGACAGAAGTGGAGTGAGGCTTAACTAATTAATATTTGTAAAGTGCATTAACATCCTTAACTGATAAGTATTACATATAAATGAATCTGAAGCTGGATACAAGGTGATGTAAACTGATTAATGCTTTGAGTGAACACCTATACAAAAATTTGGAAGCCAACCCAACCTTTGGAAAACTATAGATAATTCTTTCTTTGCCATAAAGCTGTGGTAGCTCACACTGTTTTTCGTATTTCAGCTGCTGAGACTCATACTAATAATGGCATTTATTCAAAAATATGTAGCTGGGCAAGCACCCCGTAGCCATTGTTCATCCTGAGAGACAATTAATGCCAGAATTATGATGTTAATACTCACAGTAATACTGAATATTATAACTCTATCTTACACTATAATTCTTCCTTTGTTGTTACCTTGGAACTGTCCACTTAGATTCCTTCCCTTAAAATCTTTACAAACTAGAGATTATACACTCACAAACACAGACATACCATTTTGCTAGCACAAAAGATTATTTTAGCTCTTGGTCCTCCTTTTGTGTATCATTACAAATACAAATTCTTCTACCTACAGTATATATTTTACAGATGATCAAAGCCTCATATTAGCGTTTGGATTAATTCTTCATTGTGAGTGGGCTAAGACAAAGTTTTATGCCAGTTTGTAATCCCCACCCGCCACCCCAGACATATGGCTGAAACTGGATTTTTTGCAAGGAATGGAGTTAGGGTGGGTACTGGCTTGTCCGCTCAGACAATTGCTTGTTGGCGCAACACAAGTTTGCGGGCCGAATTTAGAGTTGAGATTGGAGCTGAGTTTGGGATGAGTGTAGGAGTAAGTGTAGCCGAACAAGTAGGGTTGGGACCAGTTTGTGGGTCCAAACTGTGAATGTAAGAATGGCCATACTGGGTCAGATCAAAGGTCCATCTAGCACAGTATCCTGTCTTCCAACAGTGGCCAATGCCAGGTGCTTCAAATGGAATGAACAGAACAGGTAATCATCAAGTGATCCATTCCCTGTTGCCCATTCCCAGGTAGGGACACCATACCTGCCCATCCTGACTAATAGCCATTGATGGACCTAACCTCCATGAATTTATCTAGTTGTTTTTGAAACCTGTTACAATCTTGGCCTTCACAACATCCTCTGCCAAAGAGTTCCACAGGTTGACTGTGCTTTGTGTGCAGAAATACTTCCTTTTGTTTAACCTGGTTTAAACGTGGTTCGTTTTGCAGCTGGCTTGTGATTTCAGGGTAGGATCAGGTTTGGTGTCATTTCATGGGTTGTGGCAGGAGAAGTAGTGGGGCAAATTTGAGGGCTTGGCCTTGGTATAGGTCTGGGACAGGCTTGTGGAATGGGCCCTAGCTAAGGCTGAGATTGGAGTAAATTCTTGGATAGGGTTAGTGTTAGGGATGATTTGAAAGTCCAAAGGTTTTGTTGGATCCAGTTCATATAACCAAGCTAGAATTAGGGTTGGCACCAATTTATAGGCTCTGGTAAGAGTTGGTTGCAGTTACGTCCTAGGCTTGCGAACCTGGGGTAGGTTTGGTATCAGTATCAATTTGTAGGCCTGGCTAGTGTTTGGGTTGGCATCTATTTGTAGGCCCAGACTAGGCTTAATGCTGGGGCTGACTAGTGCTTTCAGGCTTAGGTTAGGGTCAGTGCCAATTCGTAGGATAGGGCTATGGTAAAAGTTTGGACCAAGTCAAAGTCTTTGTCTGGCTCTACTTGAAGGGTGGCAGAGTTTGGATTCTGGGCATGGGTGAGGTTTAGGGCTGGGTCTTTTTTGCTGACTTGGGTTAGAGTTGGCTTGGGACTAGTTCACATGCTTGTTTGAGTTGTGGCCATCTTGTGATGTGCATCTGGATTCTTCTTCCATTGGATTTGCAAGGTCCCAAGAATATAATTTGTAATTTTTCCATGAACAATCACATCTTCTGAAACACTGGGACAACCTACCTGTGCTTAACAGACATTCACAATAATGGCATAGTTATGTGAGTCAGTTCTCAAAATAGAATTTGGCCCCTAGTTTCAGTGATTTAGTAGACATCAGGGCTAATCAAGATGTAATTCATATGTGGGATTCTTTGTTCTTTAGTCTTTGAAATGCTCACATTTCTAGCATAAACTGTTTTTCTCTTTAATTCTGCACCATGCTGTCTATACGTAAGCAGTGCTGTTGTCATGGGGAACCAGGCCTTCAAGTAGCTCTTTGTGAAGCACTGAGTTGCTACCCTTTGCTATTTAAAGGTTTCCCAGCAAAGTGAGAAGTACTCTCCACACTCATAGTGCAGTGCTCAAAGGACAGGCTCAAGTTGTGAATGTCAACATACCTTACTTCAATGGGAAACCAAAGTATAAACAACCTATGAAGGGCGTCCGAGAAAGATTTTAGTAATTTTTATTTTACCAATTTAAGAATAAAAAGCTAGACATTTTTTTAGTTAAGTTTGAAAGAAGCCTTCACTATAAGGCCCATTGTGACATGACTTTCTCTTCTTTTCACCCAAGCTTGACCAAAATGAAACCAATCTGCCTGAAATTTCATAGGTAAGAATTTATGTCAGGGTTATAACGGAACCAGCTATTCACAGCAAGTAATATATTTGATTACTTTGATTTACACTAATTTGTTCTTTACTTCAAGGTAGTTAACTAATGTTTCATGCAAAAAAATGTCAACCTATGGATTGTACTCAGAGCGTCAAACAATGCAGATGTATTTGCTGTTTGTTATTATTCATTAGCCTAAGTGACTGGTCATCTTAGTCATACAGTACTGCTCCCAGACTAGATGAATGTAACCTTAAAAATGAGAACAAGCGTGGTTTTTGGTTTCCTATGGGAATAAGCGGAAGCCATTTGTGCAACTCAAACCCAGGCCAACAGGACTAAGGAATTTTTAGGACATTTTAAACATTTTGTTTTCTAGGCCACTTCCATGCTTTTTTTTTATTCCTCCCCTTCCCTGAAAACTGCAACATTCCAATAAGGGTAGCAATTGATATATATTTGCAACCTTATGTCTTAGCAAAGTGTTTTGCCTGGGGGTAAGCAGCTCTTTTTCAGGCTTGGTAGGTATTAAATAGATACAGTACATGGACATCAGTCACAACCAGTCTTGTAACTAATACACACATGGTTCTTCCTCCAATCTCTAATATTTATAACTTACACAGATGGGAGTAGTCATAACACTAGCCATTCTGCATTTTCTACAAAGGGAATTGGAGAGATGCAAACTGGGGAATGGGGGATTACAGCTGGAGGAACATGGTTAGGGTGAGGGGAATTGGGAGTAGCATAATCAAAGAGAACACAGTAGTATGAGGGGAGCAAACCAACAACGTTTCCCCAGAGGGACAAGTCCCTGGGCTCTCATCAAAGCTCATTTACTTCACTCATATTTGCGAGAAGTGTCTCCAGAAGCGCTCCCCCAAACTTGACAGCGATGATTAGGGCTGGATAAATATTTGGCTTCTAATACAGGTATTCAGCCAAATTGTGGCCAAAATTCTGATATTCAGTTGCTGCCCAATAACTAGGTGAAACTGAAGAGTTATGAGGTACTGCTCCCTTCCCACACACCTTGCAGAGTCATCTCTGATGATGACCCAGCATAGACGGGGAGAGAAGGGAGGGGAGATTATACCCCCACTGCCTTCTGATCCTTCCTCAGGGCACTGAGTGCTGCGTCTCCCTTTCTCATAATTGCTGGTGCAGATCAGAGCCTACTACTGCTGTTTCTCTTCCACCCCCCTCCTCCATTATACCCCACCCTCCTCCCACCACCTCTCACTGTCATTCCAATCTCTTTCTGGTATCAGCCCCCTCCCACTTATGGGGAACCCTTGCAGGACTGCAGGCTTAAGGAGTCCTTGTAGGGAGGGCACTTCTCTTTTGCAATCTGTATTTTAAAATTGTCTTTACAAACCGTCCACAATCATTCTTTAAAAGAGGCAGATGTGACTATCATGATGGAGCGTTAAGATGTTGCTAGGTAAACAGTAAAAGCAAAATGCCATTTGCAGCTAGGTCTTTTAGCCTTTTACAGGGAATTAGACCTTTTTCATTTTTATTTTTTTTTACAAATGAATCATTTTATAAGAGAAAATTGCCATTCTCTTCCAGGTAGATGTAATTGCTATAGTGTCAACAACAGCCTTTTATTAGGGTTAGGGCAGACCCAAATCCCCATCGACTTATTTAATCAGCAGAGCAGTAGCTGTTGGGCCCCCAGGAGAGTGAGTGGACGGCAGAGGGGAGAGCTCTCGGGGGACTGGCTGGGTTGATCTGTGCTCTTCCTGGCCCTGGCATGAGTTAGAGCAGCCTAGGCGCTGTTCTAATTTATGCCAGCTGGTTATGGAGATTGTCCACCAATTGAGAAAGCACAAAGGAAATTGTCTGAGGGGAGGGAAGGAGGATCTGGCCCATTCCGTCTGCAGTGCTTTTATATGGGGTGTTATGTTGATAACAGCAAGTTACTAATGATCTATAGGCCTCATCTTGCAATGTTCTTATGGAACACTCTCTTTGTTACTTACAGACTGTGCCCATTAGTGTTTCAAGATCCGGCTCTATTTCAAGAAAAGAAATATTAAACGTTCCCACTCCATTTGTGAGTCTGAGGTTGACTAAACTACTGCTATTGGATTTTATTACTAACATCCCGCTGCCATGAATGATCAACAGTAATACTGCAATTATTACTCTCTCTCCTCTATTTAGCTTCTAATTCTACTTCTGGTTGAATGCGATTTCTAGTTATTCAAGTAATCAGAGAAATCCTGGAATTAATTTTGATAGCTTCAAATGTTTTTCAGCTGAAACAGAAAGTAGATGTTATGTAGGGTGGCTGACAACAATGGAACATGTTTAAAGGGAGTAAAAAATAAAATAAAAGGCATATAAAATACCAGAGTAGAGAAAAAATTCAAAAGTACTCTTAAATGAAGATTGATAGAATGATTGTCTAAATTCTGTATCAATTCATTATCAGCTATCACCACCTAGTGGCAAAAGGAGTCAAGCTACATAAATTTGCCAACCTCTATTTTTATATAGATTTTTAATAACACAAATGTTCAGATCAGGTCAATAGTAGATAAAATCTTTACATTCGGTTACCATTTTTCGGGCCTGATTCTGAACTCACACTGTTTTTTACAATAATGTAATTTAATTTGTTTCAGTGGAGCAACTTCTATTTTACACTAGTTTAAATGAGATCAGAATCAGGACTGTTATCTATTAGATATGTAGCATATGCATTGATTAAACTTAAGTTTACTGGGTCTGATTTTGTTCTTGCACATATGCTGCATGTGATAAACAGATGGAGAGAAAGATGGTCTTGAACCAAAACCCAGCTTCAGATGTAATCCATTCCTCTAGCCCATTACAGAAACACATCCAAATTCCAAACAAAGAGTGAAATGTTATGGCTTGGGCTTCTTTTGATATAAGCAGAGAAGTCACAAGCCTGATCCTAAAACAAATGGGGATCTAGTCATCCAGTTTTTTATATGGATTTTATGGTCTATAGCTCAAACATACTTTGAGGAATAACTCCCCTCTCCCCCTTGTCAGCAAAGCATGTGACAAATTAATTTCCATATATACTTCTCATTTTAGTCAGGCTGAGCAGTAATTCTTACTTAACTTCTGGGAAAGTAAATAGTTGCATAATATACACACATGTATGGAAACTTTTGGATTTTTTTCCCTTTAAGGACCAATCCTGAATCAGAAAGGCATAGGTAAAAACTTGAGGAATGGGTCTATACTCAGAAATATGATATTTTGGGAGTGGATTTCTATTCTCTTCCTTTCTGTACAATTCTTGTCTTTGCCCCTGAATGGTCATTGGGGTCTTTAATAAAATTGGCACATCATTATGTTCATAGACTACAATATACGGAATGCTGTATTATTCCCTTCTATATGAATACATACTATGCTAATCTGTATTTGCTGTTTCTGCTTTTTCATTGTATTTCCACAAGGTACAGTCCTGGAAGCTGAAAGTTCCACCTGTCTTTTAGCAGATTCCCTTGTAAACAGGGTGCATTCCATTGAATTTCATTGAGTTCCTGTAATTTTAAAAATATAAACCTAAAAACAACTAACTCCATTCCTGCAGGACAGATGAAAAAATAGAAAGCTTCAGAACTGTATCAATAACAATATAGATGTTATATTCTCTTCCTCTTGTTAACATGCATGGAACAGACTAAAAATGCCAATTGGTTTATTTTAGAACAAACCCCATCGGAGACTAAAAATAAGATTAGTTTGGACGTAATTTATGTGGCTATAAACATGGAGAATGTAAATATATGGATTCTGCTCTTTTGCCATCTTCACCCACATCAACATTGTCAATTTCAAATGTTTTGAGGTCATTTGGGCATATCTACAACATATGAGGTCAAAAGAGGCGCATATTTATTATCCATGTTCATGCTTCAATTAGAGATAAAGTGCCCAGAACTAGGTTAACATAACCCCACTTTGAGAAGATTTTCAGTGATTAGTTCACTTTTCAAAACAAGATGATCTTATGGACTCAAGGATTATAAACTAGGGCATATGTGCTTGTGCTTGTCATGTGATACCAACAGGGATATTTTGAAAATACCTGAAGAATCTAGAGCATTTAATTGCTAGAAAAATACATCAGAAAGCATGAGGAGAGAGACTGTTTGGTTGTGTGTCTTACATTAGGTTTTTTCCTCCCTAAAATTTTCAACTGTGAGAGCTCTAGCACAAACAGGGTCCCAAGCAACCACCAATAAGCATTGTACTCAGGGCAGGTATGTACAAGAAGTACTGTAAATACCCTGGTATAATGGGGTCTACAAACCCCAAACTGAGCATAGACAGAAGGGGAGGAGTGCTTCTGTTTACAGGCAAGCAGCTTGACCACACCCCCACGCAGCTGCCAGAGCTGCCAATCATAGAGGCAGGCACCTACAGCTTCAGTCAATAGAGGAAACAAAGCCTGCTATAACAGGGAGAGAACAGAGAAGGAAATGGGGGCAGAAAGGCCCGGGGCAGCAAAGGGGTGACATCCCAAAAACCAGGCTGTCTCCATGAACACAGTCAAGAAACTGAAGCAGACTGCTAGACTTAATTAGAGGTGAGGGTCCAAGAACTGCCCCAACTGAGGGCAAACTAAAGAGGGTCAGTCAGGAGCAGCAGAGACCCCTCAAAAGTCCACACCAGGAGCTGGTGACACCTAATAAAGGTGAATACCACAATTTTATAAACATCCAGATGTTAATGGTGTTCATTATAGGAACTGACTGTGAAAATGAGGTTGGATCCAAATTCAGGATAGTGTGGAACTGAGGTTTTGGTCTGAACTATCATAGGAATAAATGCTGGCCATGGAGTTCAGATCCATATCCCAAACTCATCAAAGTCTGGTGATGTTTGGATCTAGATTTTTTTTTTTTTTTTTTTTTTTTTTTGCATTGTGACCATTTCTTCGTGTTGCTCTTACTTGAATGAAACCATTCGGTAGTTTCTGGGTACCTTCTTAAAACAAAATCTATTTGATTTTTTTAAAAATCTACAATAAAACTTTGTTTAGCTATCAGTGTGGTCTCCATGTCATAAATAGCTCCTTGTTTTCCCCTCTGATTGTAATTTCATTACTTGTTAACAGATACAATTTTTAAAAGCACCTAAGTGACTTAGGAGTCCCATTTTCAAAAGTGACTTAGTCAATGTGATCTAGACTCCTCAGAACCAGATTTTTAAAGGTATTTAGGCATCTAAAGATAGACAGGCACCTAGTGAGATGCCCGGGCACTTTTGAAAAACCACAGTAGGTGCTTATCTGCATCTTTAGATGCCTAAATACCTTTAAAAATATGGCCCTATGTGCCTAAGTTACTTAGATTGCAGCAGGAGCAGTTGTACAAGAGATCTCTTTATGTCCTGGGTGGAAATGAATTTGATTCCTTTACAGTATAAACTGTACTTGCCACAATATGGAGGCTTTAGTTTGCACTCAGTACATTCTCCTGCACCTCACACAGATCTCTGTTCCCACTTTCCTCTGGGCGCATTTTGCAAGTAAGTGGACATGTGACAATTTAGCATAAACATTCTAGGGTGTACAGAGTGCAAGCAAAGCCAGTAATTGATTCATGTTCCTTTTAAGCAAATAATTCCGCTAAAACTACATGGAGTAACATGGTAAAACCACATGGTTTGTAACACATTCAATTATATGCTCAAAGAAGATTGATGGGGAGAGGAATCTGAGATGTGAAATTGATTGATTGGTTCTGCCCTAAAATCCTAACTCTGGAATTTTGTGAATTGCAACATACATGCAGAATATTTTACTGTTCTGCTAGGGTTTCAGCAGATGAACTACAGATGTTGGGCAATGCTGGTCTATGATACAACATGCCAATTTTTCCTATTGATTTTTGTGCAGTTTGGAAAAGTCTTTAAAGATGATTTCAGATGTATATTCTGCAGTTTTAATTGATTTTGGAAGGAAATGTATGTTTTGTACACATTACAATGACTAGCTTATTTAACTTTATTTTTAAAATCCATTTTTCCATTTGTATGCAGTATTTTGGGATCAAGTAGTTATCAAATCTTACTGCTGAAATGTAGAGTGTGATGAAAAACTGAATACTCCTCTCTCTAACTTCCCTGGGGTATCTCCCCGGGTGAATATACATATTTAATGTTTGAATTACCTTAACTTCATTCTTTCCTCCCCCACAAAAATAATCACAACACTGATGCAGTCCAGGATTTTTGCATGTACCTTAAGAAGTGAAGGGCCATAACTCCTAACATAACTTTAAAGAAGAGAAATAACCACATTTATATTATTCCTGTGAAAATAATTCCATAGAGTAAAAGTTCAGTCAAGGTTACTTTAATTTTCTAGCACCTGACTGATGCTTTGAAGATGTGTCAATGCCTTCAAACAAATGCACATCATCTACCTTTTAGGTAGGGTATTATCTATTTACAAATAGACACGAGCAAAATGAATTACAGAAGATGGACTCGACACACTGTGCAGATGATATAAAGTCAATACATTAGAGGCACTACAACTTAACCCCCCTTCCCCCACACACAAATAGCTGTCTGTGTCAGTGAGATGCACTGCAGCTGGAGAGAATCAAATTCAGATAAGGAATTCATTTCCTAGGCTTTGGGATAGCAGAATGTGAAATGATAATTTGTTGAAAAGACTATTAGCTCTTAATTACTTTTTAGATATGAAATAGACATCGGGTGTAAAAAGCATAATGTCTGTGTTATAACCTTTAAAGTCTGAAAAAAGGGAATTATAGTAGTTCTTTGAATGGTTGCTTATGGCTGTTACACTGGGCGTGTGTGTGTCTTGTGCACTGGTGCCGGAGAGTCACGGTTCTCGTAGGGGTGGCCACAGCTGTGCCCTGACATGCCTGGTGCTCAGAGCTGAGGATATAAATGGGCAAAGTCTCCCTGCCCATCTTTCAATTCCTTCTTATGAAGGTGGTCATAGTGTGCTGTCAGCATGTTCTTTCTGTGAACAGGCCACTATAGTTGGTAGTTAATAATAGTTAGTGGTACTAACTATTGTTTTTGGGTCCCTTGGACCTCTCTCTTCTTTCTTTTCTTTCTTCTACTATTTGTTCTGCTGTTAATAACACAGTTGCCAACTTTCATGCGGTAAATAAGCACCACAATTTTCACAATAAGCCCAAAATCAAGCTAATCCCATTTCAAAACAAGGCCAAAACAAGCCAATCCCTAAGAACCCCAACACTCTATGTGACTAGATCCCCCCGGCATGCAGTCTGGGACTGTGGTGGGCCCGCTGTGCACCCCCAACTCTCTCCCCCTTTGCTCCCTTTGCCCCTGCTTGCCCCCCCCCCCCTTGCCCCAGCTTGCCAGGAGCCGATCAAAAAAAAGAAGCAACAAGCCAAACAAGCAGCAAGCCAAAAACTAGCCAACAAGCAACTCACAAGCCAATTAAGCCAAAAACAAGCCCAATTTCTGTCTTTATTTTCACAGGTTTGGCATGTCTGGTTAGCAGTCAGTGGACTCTGGGCTCTGCCTTGTACCAGGGGAGTCTATGCCAAGGTCACCTGGCTTCAAGCCCTGCTCCAGTATCACAAGCTGTTGCCTGTGAGCAGCCCTCATTCTCACTGTCTCAAGGACTTGAGTGAGGGTCACGTCAGGGACAGGCAGTCTAATTTGCTGGGGCTTCAAGATGAGAACTAAGACACAAATTGAGGAGCATCTCAGGTACATCTTCATGCAGGCCACCCATTGCTGCTTTCCTTTGTAAGTGGAAGTGTTTCTCTGTCTGGATGGCTAGCCACAGTGTGTCTCCTACACAATCCATGATTCAAAAGATTTTGGGCTATTTGGACTACTGAGTCAGGTTTTTTGGCAGTCAGCTCCATTAAAGTGCACCTGGCTACAATCTGAGCATTTTACCCCCACATTACAGGTGGGGCTGTATTCTCTAATCCTTTGACTACTAGGTTCCTAAAAGGCTTAGGTGGGAACAATCTTTCTATCAAAGACCCTACTCCACAGTAGGATTTAAATTTAGGGCTTGTCTACACTTAAAATGCTGCAGCGGCACCACTGTAGTTCTTCAGTGTAGAGGCTACCTATGCCAATGGGAGGGCTTCTCCCTTCAGTATAGGTACTCCACCTCCCTGAGAGGAGATGCTACATCAATGGGAGAAACCCTGCCATCAACATGGGGCTGTCTACACTAGGAGTCAGGCAAGCATAACTGTGTTGCTCGGGAGTGTGGATTTTCCACACCCTTCAATAACATAGCTATACCGACATAAGTTGTTAGTGTAGAACAAGCCTCAGTGTTATCAGTCCTTATGTGTCCCCCTTTCAAAGTGAAAGCCTCCTGTTCATTATTATACCTCTCAGCAAAGGTGCCCTTTCTAACAGCCAACACCTCAATGAGGAAAGTAGGAGAGTTATGTGCCCTGTAAACAGATCCTCCATCCATTGTGTTTTTTACAAAGCAAGGTACAGGAAAGCCCACACCCAAGTTTCTCTCCAAAGTAGTGTCTGATTTCCACCTCAACAAATCAATATATTTATCAGCCTTCTGTCCAAAGCCACATGCTCCTGAAGATGAACAAAAGCTCCACACTTTGGATATTCACCAAGAACTGGCCTTTTATCTGGATAAATCAGAGACCTTTCTGGTCTCTTCACAGCTGTTCATCTCCTGTGCAGAATGAATGAGAGGGCATCCTGTAACAGGGCAACAACTGTCCAAGTGAATCACCAGCTGTATTGTCATGTGCTACAAGATCAAAGGCATCATGCCTCCTGAAAAGCTGTCTGCACATTCAGTCAGAGCATGCTCAGCCTCCAGGGCAATTATGGAAAATGTCCCTATCGTGGTCATCTGCAGAGCAGCAACGTGGTCTTCAGCTTAAACATTTGCTAGACATTATGCAATTTCTACCGCAGCTAGGGAATGATATGAGTATGGGGAAGGCAGTCCTGTAGCCCCTCTTCCAATGAGACTCCCCACCTCCATTGGAAACTGCTTGGGAATCACCTAGTGTAGTGGACATATGCAAGCACTCAAAGAAGAAACATTTACCTCTTGTAACTGTTGTACTTCAAGATATGTTGCATATAGGGTGACCAGACAGCAAATGCGAAAAATCGGGACAGGGGGTGGGGGGGTAATAGGAGCCTATATAAGAAAAAGACCCAAAAATCGGGACTGTCCCTATAAAATGGGGACATCTGGTCACCCTAGTTGCATATATCCATTATGTGACCCACACTCCTTCCCTAATCACTCAGGGCAAGGCTGCCCCTATAGGTACCACTAGGGAAAACTCTCCAGCACTGGTGGACGACACACACACACACCTAGTGTAATGGACATATACAATATATCTTGAAGGACAACAGCGGCAAGAGTGACCATTTCTTTTTCTCCTAATGATATAAAATTTAGATTTTATATATATTTATATCTTTTATATATTTGTAGCAATTTATTTCTTAGAGTAAGGCCCCGATTCTGCACCTTCACTTATATATACACTTAGCTTTAATCATGTGAGCAATCTCATGGGATCTCATGCATAAGTGTCTGTAGAATCAAGGCCTTAATGTTGTAATCCGATTTCTAAGAATATTAATCCACTAGTATATGTGGATCATGTACAAACTAAATCTAAATTGAAATAGCCTCACATATCTTCTTGATATGAAACTCTCAAGACTGTCTTAAGGACCCACACATAATAACTATATGTATAGAGGAGGGAAAATCAATCTTTTGACTGTTATAGAAGCTTTTTAGCTATTTAGTTGGATAAGCTACACGTGTGGGTTATCCACAATCCCTACTGACTAGATGTATTCATTCATTCCTGGCCTGATCCAAGGCCCATTGAAGTCAAAGGCAAGGCTCTCAAAGACTTCACTGGGTTTTGGATCAAGTACACAAATAGTGTTTACCATGATTTTGAAGGCTTGTCTTCATGTTTCTGTTTTTAAATTACTGCACTCACCTGTAATGTTATACAATATACGGTTGTACTACAGACTTGCTTTTTTTTTTAATTTTCAGAATTTCCAAGTTATTTATTAATGGTAACTCCTCCCGGAAAGCATTTCATATGAGTTCAATCGTATTGTATTTCTCCTCTTTAAATACTGCCAGGGCTGTTATTTTGATAAGCCGTATGTTATGATTGTTGGAAGCCCATAAAAGATAGTGAAATACCTATATTTTATATTTCCAATGTAATATGTAGAATTCTATTTACTTTGTATATCTTAAATTAGAAGGTGATGGGAAAGTTTTCAGAGTAGCTGTGTTTAGGCAAAAGTCTCTCAAATTGTTGGAGGTCAGTTAAGAAAGACTATTTGTAACTTTATCTGAATAATGTAGTATATGGCATTAGCAGGCTGAGGAAGAAGAAATTTGTTTGCAGTAAGAGGGAAAGGTTTTGTACATATTGAGAGGAAGAGAACTTTTGGGGGTGGGGGCATTTTAAGGAAATGAATCCACTGGTTTATCTGTATAAGTTTTATAAAATATGTAGTATTGCTTGCAGGTTTGCACAAATGCTTGATAAATTTACATAAATAAATTGGTGTCATCTGGGAGATATCTCTCCTGAAAGTGCAGACTCAAAGGGCTAAATTCTGGTTTCATGTACCCATGTGCAGTGCCCACTGAAGTCAATATGAATTGCACTTGTATATCTGAGGGCAGGATTTGGCCCTAAAACAGTATGTAGTCATTTATTTATTTAGCTGTTGTTGGAAGCATTAGAGAGACAAGGTGGGTGAGGTAACATCTTTTATTGGACTAATTTCTGGTGGTGAGAGACAAGCTTTCAGGCTATACAGAGCTCTTCATCAGGTCTGGGAAAGGTACTCTGAGCATCACATTGTCCCTTCTCTCCCCCTTTTTTTCCTATGTCTACAGAGGTGTTAACAGGCCAATCCACTTTGAATGGCCCCTTAGAATATGTGGTATCTATTCTAAACAATCTGTTCCATCTTGTATGTAACTGTGACCCTCTGAATACTTTCCCCAGAACCTGAAGAAGAGCTCTGTGTAGCTTGAAAGCGTGTCTCTCTCACCAACAGAAGTTGGACTAATAAAAGTTATTACCTCCCCCACCTTGTCTCTCTAATATCCTGGACCAACATGGCTACAATAACACTGCATACAACATTGGAAGCATTGACAGTCTCCTCCAAAACAGACATCATGTCGCTCTCTTTGCCTTGACTAGCCAGGATGGACATAGCTCCAGTTCACAGCTTGTAGCCTGAAGCAGAGAAGACCTTGCATTTATTCCTTTAGGATATTGCTCTGAAATTATGAAGCAGAAGTGTTGTCTGCAAAGCAACATGAAAAATCCTCAAAGTGAGGAAAAACTTGACTGTAAATGAGTGGAGGTACCACAGATTAGCCAGGCTACATGCCACTCAGAACAGTTCTGCTTTGTGTGAAAAGCTATAACAGAGCAAATCCAGAACATATGATTTTAAAAGCTATTTATTGGCCTGACCCAAAGCCCATTGAAGACTATGGCAATGTCCTAAAAACACAATTGCCCATTAGACTCAGAGGACTTCTTTAAAAATTTGAACCTAAAATCTATTTTTGTGAAATTAATTCTTAGCCTCCTTTCTGTCTTTTCAAACAGTGATTTGAGGTATTAGCGTGACAGGTTGGCTACCATTTCGAGTTATATTTTGGGACCTAGGCAACAAGTAGCATCAGAGAGGGCTAAGAAACACATAGCATGCAGTGAAATTGTAATGCACTGCTTTTGGGAATATGCATCAGAAATAAACACCTGAAGTTCCTTCTGCCATTGCTGCTTAAAATGAGAACTTAATTCATCAACAAAAGTTCCATGATAGTCTGGAATTTGTTTGAGGGCCTGTTATATTCGCTTTTTGAAAGTTACTTCTCACACAAGTTGAATATTGATTTCCATTTGTCAATTCTGTACAGCCCTTTCTACCTTTACATTCTAGTTTTATTGAAACAATATAAAGTATATGTTTTTACTAATTATTTTATATGTCATTTAAGCCAATGTTGAAACTATGCCTGCTTCATGTAGATAACATCAAGAAAGATAAAATGAGTTTGCCAAACCACCAAATGCATTTAAAGATAATTGTTTGTTTATATCTCCCATCCCAGAGGGAAGAACCAGATTGCAAAACATTGAAGCTAAATAGAATGTGGCATTAGCAATGAAATGAGAATGGACATTTTGTTCACAACACCAGGTTCTATTTATAAGAGTCTATTGAATGTTTCATCCAGTAAAATCACTTCTGGAATAAAAAGAACTACTGCTTGTACACAAAACACTAAAATAGTCTACTCCAAACACTTCAGACAGGATCTCTGGAAATAATCAACATTAGGATGATGCAAGAAGAAACAGCAGCAACCATTTGGTGATGCAGAATAAAGGGACAGGATTTCGCTCAAGTAGACTCAAGGAGTTGACTACCATTGTAGTGCATTATTAGGGACAGCAGAAGTGGTAATTTGGTAGACATAGTTGATGTTATTATTGATGCCCATTCCCTTGAATATGAATATTTGAATATTTCCAGTAACTCTTCTGGAAACAAAAGACATGTATTTAGAGTGCCTCAAATAGCCTGAAATTCCCTGTATTGTTGAGATACTGAGGGGTCAAATGCCTTCAAGTGCTTTAAAACAGGCTATTTCTTCAACTGACAGGAGTACATCAAAATGGTAGTGGTGCTTCTCTGTACTACTATAATTAAGGGTCTGTGAGGATTTCCATTAGAGTCTCCTATTTTCCTGCACTGAAATGTTACAAGGCTGTTAGAACATTTTGTTTTAAGATAAAAGCTGACCCATAAGGTCTAAATGAGTGCACGCTGTTTTGAGATTTCAACATCCATTGAATCATTTTAAAGTGATAGAAGATGTAGGACTTGAAGCAGTAATTTTCAAAAGGATCTAAAAGGAACTAGGCACCCAACTCTTATTCACTTTCCATTGGATTCAGCTGCCTAACTTGCTTAGGCCCATTTGAAGATACCAGCCTAATAGTTCTTGGCTTCAGATATTTGTATTTCTATTTTAATTTTAAAAAGAAAAAGCTTTTTAATTTTAAATGAACATTTTTACATTCCAAAATTGTAGAATAGGCAAAAAAAAACCCCACCTAAACAAAAAAAGGTTACATTAAATGTACTGGATATATAGATTTCCCCCCCTATTTTTAAAATGTACCTATCATTATTATTATCTCTGCCATAAAATAATGGACATGATAGATACTTTGTAGCGTTGGTGAAGCAATTATGTTCAGCTGAAGATCAGACATTCACTTAAAAACATGTCTACAGAATTGCAAGGTATTTCCATGCAGGAGCCATTTTGGCCTACAGCGTAACGAATTAATAATATTCAGACTTGAAGATATCCTCTAGAGGTTTTTCATCTCCTTTTACAATGTCTTAATACCACTTCTTCCCGCAGCTTTTGTTTCTACAGAAGTTTTCTTCCTCAAAAAGAAATTAAATCTTTTCAGAAAAAGGCATTTTATTTTCATGTCGTTTGTTTCAAATTCATTTGTACACCTTTGCAGGATTGGGGCCCAATTAACTTACACTTATGTAAACTGCCACTTAATGTAATGCGGTGGTGTAGCTGTGCTGGTCCCAGGATATAAGAGAGACAAGGCAAATGAGGCAATAGCTTTTATTGGACTAACTTCTGTTGCTGAAAGAGTCAAGCTTTTGAGCTCCACAGAGCTCTTCTTCAGAGTTCTTCTCAAAAACTTGTCTCTCTCACCTACAGAGTTGGTCCAATAAAAGATATGACCTTATCCACCTTGTCTCATTTATATAACAAGCAACTAACTAATGAACAGTGCCATCAGGGGGGATATTTTTCTTTTGTATTCATGCCCCTGTCTGCCATCATTGCAAAAAACATGCATTGTACTATTACATAGTTCATAAACACAATACCTGAGAAATATAGCTTTATTTTAGAATTTTTATATTCTACATTCTTTTTCTGGGGGTTACAGTATATTTCAACTTCTTTGCAACTGACTAGTTTGGCACTGATTCAGCAAATGGTGTCTTTAACAATTTAGGATTTAGGAAGTTAAAGAACATGCAACTTTTTTTTAAAGGACAACTTATAGTAAAGATTTCAAGTGATGATAAATAATAAAATAAGCCTCTCATGCATGAAATATGAATAGTTGTGCTTAACTTTGGTGACTTATCATCCAAAAAAAGTAGACAAGGTAGTGAAAAATAAAAAGACTACTTTTACTCTTGACTAATAAAGAGTGGGCTAATGGGTTTTACTTAAGTTCTTTCTAAACATCCCCCTTTATTATCTGCAGTAAAAGATCGGCAATTTTTTTCTAAGAAAGCTGATAATGTGGGAAGCAGTAGAAAAGTTTAAAGAATTTTTGGCTGCATGGATTGCAAAAGATGGTTCTCATCAGATACTACCTGACAAAAAACAGCATGCAATACAATTAACAAATCATTTTTTTTACCAGCACATGACATCTAACATGACATAACGTTAAATTTGACAATGAGATATCTAAACATATATTAAAATGTCAACAATTTAAATACCTGATTTTTTTTTACACTGTGACTTTCAGTTGAAACAGTGTTGTGAAAGTTTAAACACACGTGATAGTTCCATATACATTATCTTAAATAAAAGTGAGAACTCAATCGTTTCATTCTTCACTATGATGCACTCTGGGAATTATATACAATGAAAAATGTGACATTTGTTGTTTCCTGCATTTTAGCATATTAGTTATCGTCTATATCAAATATATTGCAAATCTAGAGTTTATTGCAGCAATAGTCATGGTGATATGTTTTCTTCTGCTTCTTCTCACTCAGTTATGCTTACAGTCATAATTATAAAAAACAAGTAACATTTTCTGCACATCTTTATATATGTACTTTAAAAACCAGCTTCCACAAAGACAATTTACGTCTGTTAAGAGCATTTAAAAAATAAATTAAACAGAGACTTGACTCGGCTATTTATTCTCTTCTCAAGAAAACAGTTCTTGCCAGTAATCTCAACAGGATGCTAATATTTATAAACTTGGCATAAGGATTAATGCTACCAAAAATATACACACAAAATTAATTCTGAAGAACATTATGATCAAGTAGAATCCTTTTAATTGGCACAAACCAGTGGAAGTAGAGACATTCCAGTTAAGGTTCCAATCCTGCAATCCTTTCTAACATCCGTACTCGTATGTATTTATTTGAAATCCATGGGAGTATTAGTGTGTGAAAGGAGTATTCATACAGATAAAAATTAGCAGGATTGGGTCTTAAATTATCATCCCAATTAAGAGAGGATCATGTAGTACACTGTGCTGGTAAATATTCCTTAATTGCCTAAAAACACATATTACAGTGGAACATGCTGGCACATAGCGTAACTTATCTTTCCCTCTAGCTGCTGATCCATGGAGGGAAAGAAACTACTACTGCTAGTTGGTAATGGAGTTATTCCGTTAGCTCAAAGGGTATGTCTACTCTGCAGTTAGACACCTGAGGCTGGCCTGTGCCAGCTGACTCGGTCTCGGGAGCTGTTTAATTGCAGTGTAGACGTTTAGGCTTGGGCTGAAGTCTGAGCTCTAAGACCCTACAAAGTGGGAGGGTCCCAGAGCTCGGGCTGTAGTCTGAGTCCAAATATTTACACTGCAATTGAACAGCCCCTCAGCCTGAGCCCTGGCATGAGCCCGCATCAGCTGACATGGACCAGCTGCAGATGTCTAACTGCAGTGTAGACATGGACAAAGTAGCTTCTGATTGTAGGCCTCTGTTCAATTCCTGCTGATCAACAATGGCAGGAGTTGTAACGGTACTGAAAATACAAAGCACGCAGCATTTTCAAAGCAAGCACTGAAGTTAATTGAGCTGTGTCAATTTACACGAGCTTGAAATTTGGCCCTGGGTAAAATCAATTTGTTTAGCAGCTATAGTAAAGCACCCTTTGACATCACTCCTGTCCCTGTTCTTTTATTAGTTGTTCCCCGTAATTTTTTGGTCTCCAGGTCCTGTGGACCCCCCCTTAGGATAAAGGACCTCCTTTATCCACTTCCTGGATCCCAATAGGAGCTATAGTAAAGCATGGAAGGAGCATGAAATGAACATTCAGGGCTGCACAGAGAAAATTCAGGATTGCAAATACCAATCTGCTGCTATGAACAGCTTTGAAGCCAGAACTGTAGGATTACACTAAAATGCACTTCTCACAACTGAGTGTGCTGGTATATGTAGTGATTTGTCATTGAACATATTTCCTGGCAATCACACCAATTAAGTGCAAAGACTGAGTATCAGGATGCCAATTAAATGGATCCTTCTGAACTAATGCAATGACATGGATGGAAATTAGATTAGTAAACCACATACTGCCACTAAAATATCTGGTTATAAAACATATGGCCACAATAGTATACAGCAAGATACTGGGATCATTTTCAATAGGCTCTAGCATTACATAAATAGAAAAATCAAATGCAAACTGACATAAATAAATGTTACTTCACTTATAGACCCCCCCAATGGAAACAAAATTACTAAATAATATAAATATTCTTTCATACTATATATATTATATATCTTTATATTTAATATTTTATGGCATGAACAAATGAATAAGAAAAAGTACACTGCTTAGCTAACAGACATGATTCAATATCTGTTTTGTTGAAGCCTTGTGCCAGTAGCTCCTGCATGTTGTTATATAATATAATCTGTTACTGTAGCTATTTGCCTTTTTTACCCTGTTTGGATTTTGAATTCACCTTTCGGGCAGCACTCACAGGTTCACCTTTTTTCTGTGGCCTCCATAGCTCTCTTGAGCAGTCGACAGGCTCATAGAAGAATATAACTGGCTGGATGCTGTTCTTCTCATCCTTGGTTTTCTTTAGGAACATTCTACCTTTTTGAAGGGAATGAGGTTTTGCATCAGGTATATTATATGAACCAGGCTGATTTCCTCGGCTTCTGAAATAAAAAAAAAAAGTCAGTCAGATTTTGCAAAGGTGGCAACTGGTCTGATTTTTAAAGGTGCTGAGCACTTGCAGCTACCGGGGTATTGCATGGTAAAAATAGCATTTTTAGAATGACAACTGTAAATTGTTCTTTTGCTTTGGAGAGTGTTATGTAAGAGTTGAGACTAGCATATAGTAGTTTCCCTTTACTCCAAGGAAATATAGACATTCACATTTCTTACTGGAACACGCTATGTGCATCATCGGATGCACTTTCAGTGCATGTTCATTTAGAGTGAAATTTGTCCATGTGCTGCGGGCCAGCACAAGGCATACGTGTCCTAATTTGACATCTTAAAGGGATTTAAGGGACTTAAGTGGTGCACAGGACTTCCCTCTGCGAAGGATGAATTTCACCCTGATTTTTAAATAATAATAATGACATATACTGCAGTGGAGAGAGGGGAGTGGGACTCCGGTGACTTCTCAGTGGTGGGAACTCAGCTGGATCTTTGGTTGCTGTGGTGCTGGCAGATCCCCCTGGGGGTTGTCTGCCTTTTATTTGTAAGCCAGCTGACAGTCAGTATTGCAAATTCAAGTCTGAAGCCTCTGGTTGGCTGACCAATTGAGGAAGTTTTAGTTTTTAAATCATGCTTGTTGAGTTAACCTTAATTCTGAATTTTTGGGGTGTGTGTGGATCAATAGTAATAAGTAATTGGTGTGGGGAAAAGAAAAAGAATGTAAGCCTATAAACAAGCCAACCTCCTCCCCCTTCTTTTGTTTGTCCTAGTTCATGCCTAGTGTGACTTTATTGAAGTAAATTGACTTGAACAGAGCTACTTCAGGTTGACACCATTGTAAGTGAGAGCAAAACCAGGTGCTCTATTCTGAAATTCTAACTTGAACCCAACATTTAAAAATATTGTCGCGTTTTTATTAAATAAAACCATGACAATTCCATTTTTACATCATATTGAAACATTTTACAATAGATATGCATACTATAAAAACAGTATTACTCAATGTAAGGCACCAACACATGTCTACCCAAATACTGCAAATGAAGAATAGAACAGCTGGTTTGACATAAATCAATCTGTGTAAGGGCTACCATTTTCCAAATCTTATTCTTTCTGCAAACCTCATAGTATTAATTGTACAGAACATTAAACTGTACTGCACATTTGATAGACCTTTCTAGAAAAAGGTGCAACTGGTCAAATGCATGCAATTCAAACCCCATATTCATAGAATTCCAAGCAGCATTGCCAACTTAATCAGAGTTCCATGTTGCAGGCTATATTTTTTATGTTTGAACTTCAATTTTAGAACACTAGCCATAAACATTTTGACACTGTAGCATGGCCTAATACTTCGTTCAATGTGAGAGTTCTGCTCAGCGAATGACTGGAGGATTAGGTCCAACATAAATGATTCAGTAATAGCAGGAAGAGTACAGAAAACTACTGGCAAGATAAATTTTCTATAAATAATCTTATTTTCCTTCAAATGTAGCCCAGTGTGAAATCTTGTCCATAGGAACAGAAAATTGTTACAGATGTCACTGTGACTGTTGCTTTAAGACATTGCATTCATGGAACTGTATGTTGGACCAATTAATTGGTTGATGTTGAAAGATATGGCGGTTTGTATTTGTCAAATATAACATCGTGAAGCTGACTCATTTGTTCTCAAGGCAGAGGCAAATTATAGACCTATCCCAATGTATGATTTCAGTCACATTATTACTGTACTCAGTAATGTTATTCAAAACAAAATATATCAAGGGTGATATTTTTAAAGGGAGTTAGGTGTCCAAACCTCATAGAAATTAAATGACAGTGTGACACAGATCGGACCTATGTCTCTAATTTACAGTTTATAACAACAGAAAAGAGGGGGTTGGAATGAGGAAAATGCCAATCTGCCTGTTAGAAAGCACTACACCGAAACTCAACTGGGTTGCTATTAAGCATTAGCAAACGTCTTTGTACCTTTAATAAACCATTTACAGGAGAAAGCAGTGAGCCAATCCCCACTGCGAGTGTAGGTAGCTGAAGAAATCTGGTTTGGAAAGCAGGGCACTGGGCTTGGATCAAGGGTGGTATATCTGGGATACATACAGATTCAGATGGAGGGCTTGATAAGAGAGAAATTTCTGTTCACAGTGGAGAGTATCTAATCAGCAAGGAAAGCTGACAAAAATAGTCAAAGGGAGGAGATTGCTTTCAAGATGTAAACTATTTATTTTTCTGTTTTCTCTGTAACTATACTGAAAATACCTTAGCTAGTTTAAAGAGACCAGGTGGGTGAGGTAATGTCTTTTATTGGACCAACTTCTGTTGGTGAGAGAGATAAGCTTTCGAGTCAAACAGAGCTCTTCTTCAGGACTGGGAAAGATACTCCCAGCTTCACAGCAAAATACAAGGTGGAAGTGGGCATAAGTAGTTAGTACATATCCTAAGGGATCATGGAGGACCACAGTATGTGCTAACTACTTATGCTAAACAATCTGTTCCACCTTGCATTTTGCTGTGACACTAGGAATACATTTTCCAGACCTGAAGAAGAGCTCTGTATGGCTCGAAAGCTTGTCTCTCTCACCAGCAGAAGTTGGTTCAATAAAAGATATTACTTCATCCACCTTGTCTCTCTAATATTCTGGGACCGACATGGCTACAACAACACTGTAATAGCTAGTTTAAGTTATAAGAAGTGCAAATTTAGATAAATTAGCAAACAATTTTTATTTTAATTCCATTCTCTCTCCTTTAATATACATTTGTTTTTGTTAAGATTACTACTTTAGAGGTAATTTCATGAAGATAACCTCACAGAGAAAAGAACCCCATAATCTCAAAGGAGGGGTAGTGAAAGGTAAAGAGTTTCTGGAATGTAGATCCCCCCCCAACCCTAATCTCAAGCAGCATGGACATGAGAGGTGGCTGCCCCCAGCAAGTTGAGTTGCTTTCAGATTTTGGCAGGCAAACAGTGGAGAAATTGAGGAGACCAATGAGGAGAGCAGGGTCAGATCCTCAGCTGGTGTAAATTAGTATAGTTCCACTAATGTCAATGGAGTTATGACAACAGACACCAGCTGAGGCTCTGCTGCTGGAGTTAGTGATGGTGCTGGTCACAGGGCATTTGGGTGCTTAATTCTCTTAGGCTACTTTGAAAATTGCAGCCAACATTAATATGACACTGTGATGGGGTGGATTAGGCCCAGAGGCCCCCTGGTGGAGGCCTCAGGGTCCTGCCATACTCATCCCAGGAAAGGAGCAGTGGAGCTAAGTCCTCCAAGCAGCCTGGAGAGACTGCGCAGAAGCAGCCAATCAGGGGGGAGGCTGTAGGGACCAGCCAATCAGGGCCCAGGAGGGTCATATAAAAAGGAGCTGCAGTGCAGACCACAATCAGTTCCTTGTAGGAACCAGAGGAGTGTACATGGTGCTGCTGGCTGTCCAAAAGAAACTGTAGTATCAGGGACCATTCAGTGTGGGCAGGTACTGGGGGAGTGAGAAAGAGTACTTGGCTGGCTGCTGGGCCTGAATGCAGAAAAACCCTGAGCTAAGGGTGAAACATTGGTGAAAGCTGAGACCATGGGGAAGTGGCCTAGGGAAATGAAGACAGTTTCATTAAAAGGACATGTGGCTGTTATTTTTAGGGTCCCTGGGCTGGGATCAGATATAGTGGGTGGGCCTGGGTCCCCCAGACCACTGGGGAAGTGGCCTACAATTGGACAGCGATAAACCCCCAGAAGGGTAGCTGAACTTTTAAGAGGCCCATCTGGAAAGCTGGGGCCAGAAGAGACCAAGGAAGGTAAAACCAGGGAGGAAGCCCTGGGGGCATGCCTCAATACCAGGGCCAGGACTGGCTAATGACCGAAGACACATCGGACCAGAAGGGACTCTCATGAGAGGTGGGTGCTACATGGTTACAGACACAAATGATTTACAGTCCTCACGGTTATAGACTTCAGTGCATATGGAAGGCAAATTAACTTAAAAAATCCTCAATGTATTTAAAAATACTTTTTATCTTATTAAAACAGATCATAATGGTAAAAGATCACACCAACCAGTTCTGAACTAGTCTGTGTTGCTAGATGCTGAGATAGTGTACAGTAAGAGTTACTGAGTTATTACAAAAAAGATGCATTTGACATCTTTTGACAGTTGGTTCTGACAACTGTCCTATCCTCTGTTTCACCTCTAATTATTAGCACATTCTGACATAAGGTGGTAGGACACTGATGTAAAATGTTATAGGCCCAGTGGGGCTATAACTGCTTACACCAAATGAGGATTCTCCTCCCAGAGTGTTGGTGGGACTCAAACCTGGTTCTCTTGCTTAAACAACCAGTGACCCACAATGCTACTTTTTAAAAATAAAAATATTGTAGGAAAATTCTTTTGTAGTTGAAGCTTCATCAAATTGCCAACATATTTGTTTTATGGAGAGTAAACTATAGAGATACAGTATGTCAAATCAGCTGATGCATATAATGCTTGCTTAACTCTTTTACCTTTAACTTAATTTGTAATGTGATCTCAAAAACAGCTGGCTTGACAGTTATGGAAACTGAAGTTATCTCTTCATCCACAGAACAGGCATAGCAGCAATAGGAGCTTCCCCATACTGCCTCAGCTCTGGTTGTGGTAACCATCTCTATAAAATAGCAGGTAATTTCAGTCCATCTGCTGATTCAGTCCTTGGTTTATCTGCTGAGATTGCTGGGGTGCTAATCAGTGCGCGTTCTAATGGTGTTTTTCATAAGGACAACTGCTTATCAGTGGCTGGATGAAGACCTGCAAGTTATTTCATATAGGCCACTGAAATCCCAGCAGATGGTGGCAACTACTGGATTCTGCTAACCTGTGCTGCTTTAAACCAGTGGCTTGTATATGCTGTTACCAATCCCCTCAATTATCCATGTCCAGGTCACTTACCCACATCTGATTTCAATTCATAAATTTTATTGAACTGGGCCTGATATGTCTTATTTCTACAATGCTGACATAAGTGGGTGCATCTCCATTGACTCCAGTGGAGTTATACCCACTTAGGTGAATGTGTCACGTCATGTTTCATTTCACGCATTCTCCCACTTCTTCCAATGATATAAACAGTGATAGGGGTCTGAAATTTAGAGACACTGTCAGCTCAAGTAGAGGCCAAAGTTTAGGTTTTTGGAAAAAAGTTTGTTTTTACTAATCTAAAACCAGTAGAGAAATGTTTCATGATTTTTTAGAAAAACTTCGAATGGAATAAATTGTTAAAAAACCAACACAAAAATCACCAACTCCTGCACTGTTAATGAATAATTCCTACACTATCAGCAAAAGTGAAACTGATTCCAATAATTTTCATTGTCCAAGCTAAGAAATTAAAAAATAAACAAAGTGAAAAGTACACCTCTACCCTGATATAACGCGACCCGATATAACACGAATTTGGATATAACGCGGTAAAGCAGCACTCCGGGGGGGCAGGGCTGCGCGCTCCGGCGGATCAAAGCAAGTTCGATATAACGTGGTTTCACCTATAACATGGTAAGATTTTTTTGGCTCCCGAGGACAGCGTTCTATCAGGGTAGAGGTGTAAGTTGCATTTTTAAATTTGATTTTAAAAACTGAAGCTGTTTTAGTCACATACTATAGGTCAGGAAATTTTGTTCATAATATGGTATTTTTAAGTTGTGCCCCCTTTAAAAAAAAATCTGACCTAAATGGCAAGTATAAATCTCCCGCATACGGTACTCAAGAATGTCCATGACAGAATGTTAAAGACATTTTCATCTGAAACTTAGTATGTGTTCATTTAGTAGATTCAAACTTTGTGAAAACCTCATACGGTCAAACAGGAAGCAGTAATTTATTGGCACAAAAGGATTCTATTTTTTCTTGAATAAAATATTTTATTTTTAATTTAGCAAAACACCTGGTTTTCCTTTATTATGCAAAATGCATATATATCATCAAATATAGGACCTGCTCCAAAGCCCATGGAAGTCAGTGTAATGGACTTAGGATCAGGGTTATACAGCATACGCAGAAATGTAAGCATGTTAAAATGCAAGCATGTTTAAATGATAGAAAAATGAAATGACATACATACAGGCATCTGGGTTTCTTATTTGATGAGAGGTCTGTAAACTGGAAAAAAAACAGAAATGTTCATATTATGAGCAAATATCATAGTGACATGAGTGGTGCGTATAAGAGGCTTAGAGAGGCTAAGCCTCCCTAAAATAAAAAAGACTGGCTATGTAGGGGGCAAATGATGGAGGTGAGTCACCTCCCTTTGGAGGCATGCCTGCCTGCCGCCTTTGTGCCTTGGGAGCAGGAGCACCGGAAGCTCCCTCGAAGTGGCGGCGGCGGGGGGGCACCACCACCATTCCATGCTGCTCCACCCCTTCCCGCCCCGGCTCCTCTTCTCCTGAGGCCCTGCCTCCTGCTCGCTCCTTTCCGCCCCCTCCAGTCTGTCATTTACCCTTAAGGCAGGAAAAAAAGGGGAGGACATATAGATAAATGAAGATAATAGCAAAATGAAATGACATACACAAGCCTTCCCACTTTTTTCGTGCCTTAAGGGCGATTGACGGATGGTGGTGGGGGGCTTAGAGGAGCGAGTGGCGGGGGGAGGCCTCAGGGAGAGGGCCAGAGCGGGGAAGCAGGGGGAACTGTCTGGGCTCCTGTGGCCCCCCCACTTCTAGGGAGCTTCTGATGCTCCTGGGTGTAGCCTCCCCAAACGAAAAACTCACATGCCACCTATACACAGTGGTCTTCGGTCATTTAAATCAATATCTATAAAAAACAACGTATATCTAAGGCTCTGATCCTGCAAAGATCTACACATGTGTTTAACTTTAACCTCAGTCAGGGGCACCCCTAGACTACACAGATTTCAGGACATCAGTATGTTAAGAGGTAGAACTCATTGCCTGCTCTAGGGGTTGAGGGGAAAGAAGAGAGATTTATTTTGTCCTCCTCAAAGTTAGGAAATTCAACAGGTGGAAACTTGCAGTGCTTCCTAACCCCTATGCACTAAATTCTACATATTGTTAGCATGTAGCCCAGTATTTGTAGTGGAAGAAAAGAAGTAGTTATTGGACGTTTGTCATAGCTTAATAACAGTTTGTTTGGAAACAAATAAAAGGATTTCTTTTTAAATGCAAAGCCCATATTTTGGGTCATCTGGTCACTTTTAGCTATGTGTACACTGCAACTATAGGTGTAATTTGCAAACCTGAAGCAGAGCTCTGTGTGGCTTGAAAGCTTCTCTCTCAACAACAGAAGTTGTTTCGATAAAAAATATTACCTCACCCACCTAATCTCCTTAGTTAAGCCACTGTTATTCTCTCATCTTGAGGCCATGCAATCTAAGGGTACGTCTTCACTACCCACCATATCGGCGGGTAGCAATCGATTTATCCGGGATCGATATATCGCGTCTCGTTAAGACGCGATATATCGATCCCCGAATGCGCTCACCTTCGACTCCAGAACTCCACCAGAGCGAGCGGCGGTAGTGCAGTCGACGGGGAAGCCGCGGCCGTCGATCCCGCGCCGTGTGGACCCCAGGTAATTCGATCCAAGATACTTCGACTTCAGCTACGCTATTCGTAGCTGAAGTTGCGTATCTTGGATCGACACCCCCCCCCACAGTGTAGACCAGCCCAAAGGCTATGAAATTATCTTCCAGCTGTATATTTTAGTCCAGTTGCTCATATTTTTAATTCAATTAAAATTTAAAGCCAAATTTAAAATGACTGAAGTGCAATAGTGGAATATTTTTAAACTATTCTAGTTACAAAAACAATTCTGTATATTCAGTATGCAGAATCATATTTCCATCTTTCCCTTCTTTCACTACTAGGAACATTTAAACAAAAAATTCTTTGTTTCTTTTCCTACTAACAACTCTTCCAATTTAATAAATAATCTTAAATCTTGTAATTATGCATGCCTTGTTAGTTCATTTACCAGCAGGTATTTACAATTTTTTTTATTGTAACTATAATCAAAGTAAATTGCTAAAGAAGAATAGCAAGGGCTGACTGTAGGTACTTCACATTTGATTATACAGTCTAGATACAATGAGAAGTAATTATTGTGTTCAAGATAATTAATAAGCCATTGTTCCCCATTAAACTGGATTAAATAAATTTTTCCTCACAACCTTTAATTTTGCCAAAATATATTTATTCTACAAGAACAACTAAAACTCTCTAAGCTACATTCTCAGCTATGCCAAGAGCAGCATTCACTGGAGGGGGCAGGGTTTCCAGTCTCAGAATTATCTGTTTTTCTGCATGGGATAATCATACACAGTCAGTCTGAGCCATTCTTACAGTCCTTACTCAAGCAAGACTGTCAAAGGGAGTTTTGCTTGAGTAAGGACTGCAGCATCAGGCCATATGGCAAGATGAAAGGATTGACACATTTTACTCAAGCAATAAGTCTTCCTGACCAGTGTTTTCAAATAGTCTGACTTTATCCCCCCAAATAGCAGGCCAAAGAGCCATGCCAAAATCCCAACTTTTGCATTGCAAGAGTTTTGTGGCAAAACCCGAGTTAAATATTAGCAAAGAATAACAAAGATCCACAATTTTTGCTTTCCTCTCCCTTACCTTCAACCCTACCTGCAGCACAATGCTCTGAAGTTTGAGCACTGTATAGGAATGGGGCCTAAAGAAAACTGGAGAGGAAAACATTCTCTGCTGGGGTCGGGGAATGGTTTTATGCATCTGGGTGGCATTGCACCAGCTTCCTGGATCACATTTTGTCCATTTTGCAATTCCTCAATTCACAGGAGTTCTACTGTGATCTCTCATGCCCTTCCAATCAATGATCTGTCCATGACTGAATTTAAGTACAATACACTGTTACAACTCCCAATATCTACCAACATTGCCTGCCTGCAGCCCCAAATTAAACACTTTCCTTTCCAAATATTAATGTGAATTTTAGTGCTTCTGAAAGGTGCCAGATTGACAGCTCTGAAGATCTTTAAAAATAGACAGCAATGACAGGCCATGTCTCCCTGCTATTGTCCAACCAATGTGCTTGACTCTCATTGATGCCCTGGGAGTTCCATTTCCATGTTCATTCATTCTTTGATCTTGCTACTGAAATTGCTAATGGGGAGCCAATTAGTGCCAAAGGTTGGGGTGGTATTTGTGTTGCTCACTAATCACTAAAAACAATGAGGAGTCCTTGTGGCACCTTAGAGACTAACAAATTTATTTGGGCATAAGCTTTCGTGGGATATAACCCACTTTATCAGATACATGGACTGGAAAATACAGTAAGCAGGTATACATATACAGCACATGAAAGATGGGAGTTGCCTTACCAAGTGTGGGGTGGGAGGGTGTCAGTGCTAACGAGGCCAATTCAATTAGGGTGGATGTGGCCCATTCCCAGCAGTTGACAAGGTGTGAGTATCAACAGAGGGAAAATTATTTTTTGTAGTGACCCAGTCCACACAAGAGATCCACTTCCTGGACACTACAGTACAAATAAGCGATGGTCACATAAACACCACTCTGTACCGGAAACCTACTGACCGCTATACTTACCTACATGCCTTCAGCTTTCATCCAGACCACATCACATGATCCATTGTCTACAGCCAAACCCTCAGATACAAGCGCATTTGCTCCAATCCCTCAGACCGAGATAAACACCTACAGGATCTCTATCCGGCATTCTTAAAACTACAGTACCCACCTGGAGAAGTGAAGAAACAGATTGACAGAGCCAGAACGGTACCCAGAAGTCACCTTCTACAGGACAGGCCCAACAAAGAAAGTAACAACGCCACTAGCCGTCACCTACAGCTCCCAACTAAAACCTCTCCAGCGCATCATCAAGGATCTACCACCTATCCTGAAGGATGATTCCTCACTCTCACAGACCTTGGGAGACAGGCTAGTCCTCGCTTACAGACAGCCCCCCAACCTGAAGCAAATACTCACCAGCAACTACACACCACACAATAGAAACACCAACCCCTGCAACAAACCCTGTTGCCAACTCTGTCTGCATATCTATTCAAGGGACACCATCATAGGACCCAACCACATCAGCAACACCATCAAGGGCTTGTTCACCTGCACATCTACCAATGTGATATCTGCCATCATGTGCCAGCAATGCCCCTCTGCCATGTACATTGGCCAACCCGGACAGTCTCTACGCAAAAGAATAAATGGACACAAATCAGCCATCAAGAATTGTAACATTCAAAAACCAGTAGGAGAGCACTTCAATCTCCCTGGACACTCAATAACAGACTTAAAAGTTGCCATTCTTCAACAAGAAGCTGCAGAACTGGAATTAATTTGCAAACTTGACACCATCAAATTACGCCTGAATAAAGACTGGGAGTGGCTGGGTTACAAAAAATAATTTTCTCACTGTTGATATTCACCCCTTCTTGTCAACTGTTGAGAATGGGCCACATCCACCCTAACTGAATTGGCCTCGTTAGCACTGAACCCCCACTTGGTAAGGCAACTCCTATCTTTTCATGTGCTGTATATTTATACCTGCTTATTGTATTTTCCAATCCATTCATCTGATGAAGTGGGTTACATCCCATGAAAACTTATGCCCAAATTTGTTAGTCTCTAAGGTGCCACAAGGACTCCTCATTGTTTTTACTGATACAGACTAACATGGCTACCACTCTGAAACCTGTCACTAATCACTGTTGTTCACTGAGAAGGGGACTAAGACACCAAATAATCATTTCACATAGGACACCAGCTATGGCTAAAAGCCATCAGATGGTAACAACTTTTGGACAACACACATTTCAAAAAGAAAATAACGCTCTTAGAATCAAGAGGGTTAGGTCTACACTGGGGGGGGGGATCGATTTAAGATATGCAAATTCAGCTAGGCGAATAGCGTAGCTGAATTCGACGTATCCGAGCCGACTTACCCCGCTGTGAGGACGGCGGCAAATCGACCGCCGCGGCTCCCCCGTCGACGGCGCTTACTCCTACCTGCGCTGGTGGAGTACGGGCGTCGATTCGGGGATCAATTGTCGCGTCCCAACGAGATGCGATAATTCGATCCCCGAGAGATCGATTTCTACCCGCCGATCCAGGCGGGTAGTGAAGACAAGCCTGAGGACAAATGACTTTGAAGGCATTTACTGTTGACACAGCCTGTAAACTTACACAATAAATTTTGTCTCCTGCACAACTATTAGCACATTTGTAGTGAGTGTTTAGATTTCTAATTGTCTAATATACTCACAAAAAACTAGTGTCCACAGCTGAAAGTTTGATCCTGAAATAAATTTGTCTCCCAAATTCAGCATTTAAAAATAATTATTGGTCCACTAAATCCTTCCTCCACCCCTGTATTTTTTTACACTTTTTTCTGTTGGAGTTTTGATCTGATTTCCATTGGCTTTTGAGTCTATTAGGATGAGCGTGCCTGTAGTCACACCACGTTGGTTTCTGTGGTAACTTGGTGAACTCAGGAAGGTCAGGCTGGTCAGCGTTTGGTAGTGCAGCTGATTCAGAAGGCAGTGCTCCCTCCATGAGACAATAGATCAGTATGCTGTTAAAAGGTACTGTGCTATTGGAAGTACTCTTTCAGATGCAATTTAAAACAAAGGTTCTTACCCATAGTCTTCTTTAAAGATCTCTCAGCACTTTCTGAGATATCAGCTTGGTTTCCATACCAAATTTCTACTCTCATGTTATTTCAGTACCTACCAAAAGATCCTTCTATTTCAAGTTAAGGTGACCTTTGCTTTCTGCCCTTAAACTGCCTTTAAGCACTGTGTGCAGACAAACAGTAGTTGCTTTTTTCACCTAACGTGGCTGCATTTCCATGATGGATGAAGTCCATTCTAGGTACAGTTTGTCCTCTGTATCCGTTTAAATGTCAAAAGTCCTTTGGAATTCTTGTAGATGAAGCTTGCCACACAAATGTAGTATATTAGAGGGAAATTACTGACTCAAAGTAATAGTAGTGGTTATTAATGGAAAAAATTATATCGGCTATTTGTCCCAAAGGCAAGACCTTTCAGTAAAAGGGCAGATGGACATTTCATTATTCCTCACTTTCTCCTTCCCATCTTTGGCTACTGCTGTCCTTTTCCTCTCTTCTCTAAGGCCTGGTCTACGCTAGGAGGTTATGTCGAATTTAGTAGCGTTAACTCGAATTAACCCTGCACCCGTCCACACAACGAAGCTATTTATTTCGACATAGAGGTCTCTTTAAATCGATTTCTGTACTCCTCCCCGATGAGGGGAGTAGTGCTAAATTCGACATGGCCATGTCGAATTAGGGTTAGTGTGGATGTAATTCGACGCTAATAGCTCTGGGAGCTATCCCACAGTGCACCACTCTGTTGGCGCTCTGGACAGCAGTCCGAGCTCGGATGCTCTGACCAGCCACACAGGAAAAGCCCCGGGAAAATTTGAATTCCTTTTCCTGTCTGGCCAGTTTGAATCTCATTTCCTGTTTGGACATCGTGGCGAGCTCAGCAGCACTGGCAACGATGCAGAGCTCTCCAGCAGAGGTGACCATGCAATCTCAGAATAGAAAGAGGGCCCCAGCATGGACTGATCGGGAAGTCTTGGATCTGATCGCTGTGTGGGGCGATGAGTCCGTGCTTTCGGAGCTGCGATCGAAAAAACGGAATGCGAAGATCTACGAGAAGATCTCCAAAGCCATGAGGGAGAGAGGATACAGCCGGGATGCAACGCAGTGCCGTGTGAAAATCAAGGAGCTGAGACAAGGGTACCAGAAGACCAAAGAGTCAAACGGACCTCCGGATCCCAGCCCCAGACATGCCGTTTCTACGAGGCACTGCATTCCATTCTAGGTGCGGCCGCCACCACTACCCCACCACTGTCCGTGGACTCTGACGATGGGGTATTGTTGACGGCTGCTTCCTCGGAGATGTTCGCGGACGGGGAAGATGAGGAAGGAGATGAGGAGGACGAGGCAGTCGACAGCGCTTTCAACGCTGATTTCCCTGACAGCCAGGATCTCTTCATCACCCTCACGGAGATCCCCTACCAACCCTCCCAAGGCCGTAACCCAGACCGTGATTCAGGGGAAACATCAGTAGGTAAGTGTTTTAAACATTTATTTTGAACAGAATAGTAATATCTTAACAATGGGTTTTTCATGATTAGTTTGCCCTAGGCGCTTTATTTTCTATTCCTTGCCAGTGCAGCTACTGGAAAATTCTATCTGTATGTCCGGGGATAGAGCAGAAATCCTCCTGGGACATCTCCACGAAGCTCTCCTGGAGGTAATTTGAAAGCCTTTGCATCAGGTTCCTGGGGAGAGCGGCCTTATTGCGTCCTCCATGGTAGGAAACTTTTCCACGCCAGGCTAGCAGCAAGTACTCCGGGATCATTGCCTCGCAAAGCATGGCGGCATACGGCCCTGGTGCTTGCTGGCATTCATGAAGCATGCGCTCTTTCTCTGTCTCCGAAATCCTCATCAGAGTGATATCACTCATGGTGACCTGCTGTGAATTAGGGGAATGTTAGTATTGGGACTGATTGCCTGTTCCTTTACATAACTGTAACCGGCCGTTTACAGCCACGTGGTGGAGGCGTGACAGAGGCAGCATTCAGTGATCTTTCCCGGGGACAGCCACGAGGGGGGTGGGACAGGGGCATGCTGGCCGGATTGCCGGCAGCAGGAACTGGCCAACGCTAGGAGCATTGCTTGGAACGTGAAAGGAGGACACTGCTATAAATTAAGCTTTAAGCAGCCAAAAGTCTACGGCTTACCATGTCCGCCTGCTAGCCGAATTCCGTTGTCCGGCCCCGCTTCTGTGATCTGTACAGCAAGACCCCAGGCACTCAATGGGAAGGCCGAAAATTCTACCTTGTACTGAGTGCGCATGTGATAGGTAATGTGCATGGTCTTGTTCACAGAGACTATATTCATTGTTCGCAAAACTGTATCTTTCTGAGGAATTCACTCCCTTTTTCCCATCCCACAGCTGCGAGTGTCTCCCGAGCTACCCCGGCATCCCCCTCCCAGAGGCTGGCGCAGATCAGGCGACGAAAGAGAAGGACACGGGACGAGATGTTCTCAGAACTTATGGGCTGCTCCCGAGCCGAGGCGGCAGAGCAGACCCAGTGGAGGGAGAACATGTCGCAATACCAGCGATCACACAGCGAACGGGAGGACAGGTGGCGGCAGGAAGACCAGTAGGCGACTCAAACGCTGCTTGGACTAATGAGGGAGCAAACGGACACGCTCCGGCGCCTTGTAGATGTCCTGCAGGACCGGAGGCAGGAGGACAGAGCCCCGCTGCATCCTATCTCTAACCGCCCTCCCCCGCCACAAAGTCCCATCCCCCCCTCACCCAAAGTCCCAAGAAGGAGGGGGGGCAGGGGCCGTGAAAACAGTCACTCCACCCCTGCAGACTGCTCAACTAACAGAAGGCTCTCATTCCCAAAGATTTGATAAGTCCTTTCCTTCACTCCAAAAGCACCTCACCCAAGCCCCCGTCCCAGTTTCATCCCCTAACTGTGTAGTTGTTAATAAAAAATACGTTTCTGTTAATTACTGTTTCTGTCATGTTCTTTTAGAGGAGAGTGTGTTGGAAGGGGGTTGGTAATTGGAGAGGACAGTCACCTTTACCAGGGTACAGACACGGGAGCAGGTTCAGCAGAAGGTCACACACACATTGCGATCACTAGGCACCCTGGTCAGTCTGGGAGGTGGTTTTCATGTTCTGTGTGTGGGGGGGCTATGTGAGTTTGTGGCGGGGGAGGGCGGTTACAGATCTTATGCAGCGGTCCTTAGCCTGGATGACAGAGCCACGCAGCAGGGGATCTGTAACCGCCCTCCCCCTCCACAAAGTCACATAGCCCCCCCACACAGAGTCCCGAAAAGGAGGGGTGGCAGGCTCCGTTGAAACAACCAGTCCACCACTGCGGACCGCTGTAGGAGCAGGAGCCTGTCATTCCTCGAGTTTAGAAGCGTCCTTTCCATCACTACACCCGCTCCCCACCACAGTCTGCGTCCCAGTTTCAACACTTTACCGCGAAATCCTTAATAAAAAAACCGGTGTTAATGAACAAAGTTCCATTTATTTTATTTTTAAAGGTGTGTTGGAAGGGGGGGAAGGGGGTTGGTAACTGGAGAGGATAGTCAACATTAACTGGGTAAAGAAACGGGGGCAGGCTCAGCTTCTGAATAAACAAACTTAATAGTCACAGGTTACCCTGCTCACTGAGGAACCTAGCTTTCAAAGCTTCCCGGATGCACAGCGCGTCCCGCTGTGCTCTTCTGATCGCCCGGCTGTCTGGGCGTAATCAGCAGCCAGGCGATTTGCCTCAACCTCCCACCCCGCCATAAAGGTCTCCCCCTTGCTCTCACAGAGATTGTGGAGCACACAGCAAGCTGCAATAACAATGGGGATATTGGTTTCGCTGAGATCAGAGCGAGTCAGTAAGCTTCTCCATCTCCCCTTCAGACGTCCAAAAGCACACTCCACCACCATTCTGCATTTGCTCAGCCGGTAGTTGAACAGTTCTTTTTCACTGTCCAGGGCGCCTGTATAAGGCTTCATGAGCCAGGGCATTAGCGGGTAGGCTGGGTCCCCGAGGATGACTATAGGCATCTCCACATCCCCAAGAGTTATTTTGTGGTCCGGGAAGTAAATACCTTCCTGCAGCCGTCTAAACAGACCAGAGTTCCTGAAAACGCGAGCATCATGAACCTTGCCCGGCCATCCGACGTTGATGTTGGTAAAACGTCCCCTATGGTCCACCAGAGCTTGCAGCACCATTGAAAAGTAGCCCTTTCGGTTAATGTACTGGCTGGCCTGGTGGGCCGGTCCCAGGATAGGGATGTGAGTTCCATCTATAGCCCCACCGCAGTTTGGGAATCCCATCGCACCTGCATGTTTCCCAGGGTCACTACCTTTGAGAGCAGTAGCTCAACGACTGCGTTGGCTACTTGCATCACAGCAACCCCCACGGTAGATTTGCCCACTCCAAATTGGTTCGCGACTGATCGGTAGCTGTCTGGCGTTGCAAGCTTCCAGAGGGCTATGGCCACTCGCTTCTGGACAGTCAGGGCTGCTCGCATCCGGATGTCCTTGCGCTTCAGGGCAGGGGACAGCAACTCACAAAGTTCCAGGAAAGTTCCCTTACACATCCGAAAGTTTCGCAGCCACTGTGATTCATCCCAGACCTGCAGCACTATGCGGTCCCACCTGGCCGTGCTTGTTTCCCAGGCCCAGAATCGCTGTTCCACAGCATCAACATGACCCATTGCCACCATGATGTCCACGGCGCGGGGTCCCGTGCTTTGTGACAGGTCTGTGCCCCTCTCAGACTTAATGTCCTCACCGCGCTGCCGTAGCCTCCTCGCCCGATTTCTCAGCATCTGCCTCTGAAAAAGGTGGATGATAAGGTGCGAGGTGTTGACAATGGCCATAACTGCAGCGATGATCGCAGCAGGCTCCATGCTCGCAGTGCTGTGGTGTCCGCGCTGTCAATCACCAGAAAAGTGCGCGAACTGATTGCCCACCGGCGCTTTCACGGAGAGAGGGAGGGAGTGACGGTTGAATGACGACAGTTACCCAAAACCACCCTCGACACATTTTTTTGCCCCAGCAGGCATTGGGGGCTCGACCCAGAATTCCAATGGGCAGCAGGGACTGTGGGAACTGTGGGATAGCTGCCCACAGTGCATCGCTTCCAATGTCAACGCTGCCCCGTTAGTATGGACTCACAAAGTCGAATTAATGTCCTTAGTGTGGATACACACGTTTGACTTTGTAATATCGGTTCCACAAATTCGCTTTAAGTAAAATCGAACTACTCTCGTAGTGTAGACATACCCTTAAGATTGCCTGCATTTTCTTTTCAGCAAATGATGGCAATCATAGAGAAGAGAGGAAAAGGACAGCAGTAGCCAAAGATGGGAAGGAGAAAGTGAGGAATAATGAAGTCTGTCTGAGTGGTAGGGAAGGAATGGGGTTGGAATGAACTGAGCTTCTGTATGTGTTGCTCCCTCAGCCACACAACTGGATGGCATTGAAATCTTTAAAAAAAATAGTGAAATTCTTAATTCTCTGCATAAATATATGTACAGTGCAGCTACATTTATGGCTACATCAGCCAAAGTCATAAGTGAGTTTTTCACTGCTAGGTAGAGATAAGTGACATTTTTCTGCAAATAGTAAATTTGCCCAAAAATGCATTGGGGGGGAGGGAGGAGCGAAACATTTTTGAATTTGCATCAAATTTGGCACATAGTTTCAGCCAAAAAATTTGAAATTATTTTTTAAAAAGTCATAAGGTTTAGTTTGGACCTTTTTGAAATGAAACATTTTGAAACAATGTTTTATTTAAAAATTGAGCTGTATTTTAAACAAAAGGGGTGACATGCCCCCCAAAAAACACATTTTTTCAGTTATGTTTCATAAGTATTTTTGATCCAAAATTATTATTTTGTTTTTTTTTCATTTTGGCAAGAAAAACTGGAAAAAATCAGGTTTTTTGGTTTTAAATTAACTCAAATTTTTTGGGAGGGGGAGATTTTTTAGTTCAGTTCCTGAACCAAAATATCAGCTACCCATTCAACTCTACTGCTAGGTTAAAGCTTTGTATACAACCCATGTTGGTAGGGGTTACCGTCTACTGGCTGTTCAGTAACCTGTACTACATTTCTGTGGCCCAGATCCTCAAAGGGCGTTGCCTAATTCCCATTAATTTAAATGTGGCTGGTATCCACATCACTAATGATACCTTTGTAATCAGTCCCGGCTAGAGATCGAGGAATGATGGACATGGAGCATTGCCTGTCCATTACTAGTAATGTTTAGAGTGGTGTGTAATGCTTTTGTTTCCAGCAGTAGCTATTTAGCTGTCATTTGTGGCAGTTGTGAATTTACAAAACAAAAGGCACTCTTTCTTCTGCCACTCTTAATTATCGCATCTAATTCATTACTTTAGGTTTGTGTTTAAATTTGTTTACCATTACAATTAAAATAGAATTGTAAAGCTTCAAATAAAATTCAGATGCGACTCAGAACTTCTCAGGTTTCTATAACATTCACAAGTGCTTGACCTGCGCCTATTATTAGTTACCACGCAGCATATGCACAGTTTGTTGCCCATGTAGAGCAACAGCTTAACAACACAAATAAAACAAAAGTTCACAGAAATACAGACATTTTACAAGTACAAATCTGCTTGGTTTCTAAATGATTCAGTCTTGTTGAGTCTATTCACATTGAAATTCAGGTACTTTCCCTGGAGCAGTGAACTACAGTATAATTCATTAGATCAGTGGTTCTCAAACTTCATTGCACCACGACCCCCTTCTGACAACAAAAATTACTACACAACCCCAGGAGGCGGGACTGAAGCCTCAGCCCGTCTGAGCACCGTCACCTGGGTGTGTGTGGGGGAGGGGTGCAAAGCTCAAGCCTCACCAACCCATGCCTGGGGTTGCAACATGAGCCCCACTGCTGCCCAGGGCTGAAGCCAAAGCCTGAGCCCCGCAGCCCCGGGCCGAAGCCTTTGGTTCAGCTTTGGCCCCAAGCGGTGGGGCTTGAGCTTTTGCCCCAGGCCCCACAAGTCTAACACCAGCCCTGGTGACCCCATTAAAACAAGGTTATGACCTACTTTGGGGTCCCGGTCCACAGTTTGACAACCCCTGCATGAGATGACAATTTTGTGTGCTTACCATGTGTTCATTGACGACATTGTAATTGCACATTATCTGCTGATTTTGATAATATTCTAGTTGTCTTTCAGCCAGATCAACCCGCTGCAATAGATTCTCAATGAAGTGTTGGAGCCTGGCTTTCCCACGGACCTCTTTCTCAGCTGCCTCTTCCAGGAAGTGGTTAAAAGTAACAACCTCTCTGTAAGACAAAAGTATTTGAAATATAGCAACATCAAAGTATTGGAAAGAGTCCTGGCTTTTTTGTTGTTGTAATTGTTGCTAAGAAACAGCAGTGGAAAGGGGATTCTCACCTGTATTGTAGAAATCTCCTACCAATGCCTTTGTGTTTACTGCCATATTTCTCTTTTTTTCTGGTTATGTAAATGATTGGAAATAAGAAAAAAAGACAAAGACTTGGAATTTCTTGGAGAGGCTTTCCTAATCCTATAGATTTTCCTTGTTCTCCTGCTAGCAGTCCTGGACGTGCAGGCCACCCCACAAAGCGTAGGAAGGTTTCCCTGCTATGCCACATACCCCGTGCACTCCTTAAGGGGTGGCACAGCTGCTGTGCTTCCCAGGAACTTACTAAAGCACAGTGGCCTCCTGGAGCTTCTTCTGGGCCAGGATGGTGCACAGAATATCCCCTGCTCAGAGCTGTGCCTTAAAATAAAAACATGCAAATATGGGATAGATTTAGCAAAATGTGATTCAGACAACTTCCTTCCTTAAATGGAAATTCCACCTCAGACGCTCTTGACAAATTCATCTCGGAAGATCCTTGCCAACAGCACTAAAATCACTCATATGTTTGTTGCATCCAGGGAAGAAACTTGCACTCATAATGAGCAATATGAAAGGCCAACACATAGTAGATGAGGATCTCCCACATAATCTCAGAAATAACCTTCATCACCAACTGTGGTGGCTGGAGAGATTTTGTAAAAGCAACATTTAGTACATTCCAAAATTGACACTTCCTTAATGTTTAATTGCAAGCGTGATGCCATTTCCCCTGTTTACATACACACTAGTTTGACACTTAACCCTGAAATATGACTAGAAATGAAAAGAAACCTAAAACTTCTCATCCATCCTGTAAATTAAATTAAATGAAACAATTTTATGATTCCCAAATAGCTTTATTTTAAAACATCAGCGCTTCATTATTCAACAGAGCCACTGTTGGCAGGCCCAATAAATTGTATTTTGGCTTGATCATTACAAAGGGCACAATAGGGCAGAAAAAGACTGTTGTGCTCCAGACAAAAGTGTGAGTAAGGCTAAGTAAGACAGCCCGAGGCATAATCCCTCTACACTGCCATGGTAAGGAAAGGGGCAGGGTGAAGAGTGAGCTGGTTAAGTGCAATTCTGAGCATGTCAGATTTGCCCCTAATCACGAAGTGCTAGATAAACTGAGGTTACTGGTATGCAAATACAACCATGTTTTAGCTTCATTCAAAACACAGAATATGGGAGGGGGGAAATCAGTGCTTGGTAAATAAAAAAGGACAAAACTGGCCAAGGGAAAATGTAGTCTGAGATGAGAGCGCTATAAACAGTGGCTAAAAAGAAAAACATTATAGTGGTGATGACCTTCTAAAGCCCTGTTTCTTCATCAGCACTCAGAAGTTTCTCTTCGCATTTCATCTAAATTTATCTAAAAAACTGTTTTAATACCACATAGTTGTATGTAGATAATAGCGTCCTTACAGTTTTTCTGCCCAACATAGGGTGACCAGACTGCAAATGTGAAAAATCAGGACAGGGGGTGGGGGGTAATAGGAGCCTATATAAGAAAGACCCCAAAATTGGGACTGTCCCTATAAAATCGGGACATCTGGTCACCCTAGCCCAACAAACCATGAACTGAATCTGTCTCATGAGCAGTTTCAGGCACAAGCAAATGACTATGGAATCTTTACATGCAGAATTTGATTTACCTCTGGATTTTGCTGTAAACAATACCAGAATGCACTAAAAAACTCTCTAATCTAGCAGGAGTGGAAGTGGAAGGTGCTCCAGGAATGGTGGTTTAAAGGCGCACACAAAGGCTTTGTCTTTCATCCCAGCGCCTTTTAGGATATTTACTTACACATAGTCCAGATTTTGCTAGTGACAAGCAAGAATGAGATAATGGGAACCTTATTTCTTAAACTGTCTACTGGGTAATACCAGCTTTATGGCTATGTATGGTTTCTGTCACTATCGGCTTGCTCCAGAATAACATGAGGTTTTCTACAAACAGGTAAAAGGCACAGATCAGAGTTTAGGATAATGCTAACACTAAAACCAAGATGAATTTTAGCACTTGGCTCTCCTCTCATTAACTCACTTACATCGTTGTAACTTCTTTGACTTCCATGAAATTACTCTGGATTTATACTGATGCAAGAGCAAATAGAGGCCCTTGGAATCGTATGCTTACCTGGACAGCAAATCAGAAGTCCCTGTATGTGTCAGAGGAAATTTTTTACTTTGTTTACAAAAAAAAAAAAATCTGTCTTACAGTGTTACTCCTCCCAGAAATGATCTAATGAATATGTCTGCCCACATGTTATTGCATAGATTACATGACACAATGTTTTGCAACAAACTTTACAGAAAATAATAATGAATTTGCATTAACAAAGTGCCTTCTCATTCCCTACATGCCCTACTGTTTAGTAGGGGAGAGGAAACTCAAAGACATGGAAACTTGCAGTTTGTTATACTGTAGGCCTGAGATTTAACTCACCCCATACTAAACCAGTCTTGGGTGAAACTCCATGATTTTACCACTAAAATTAAGGGGGGGAAATGCTCCACTGCTGCTAAGGTGCCCCCACCTCAGGAATGCCCCTAACAAGAGTTATAACACTAAGGATTGTAAAGTAGAGACACCCAGGTGCTGGGAAGTTTAGGGAAGAAACAGAAAGAATTGGTAAAATAGATACGATAAGCTCTGACCAGTGAATTTAAGCTGACCATCTGCACAAACAAAGAAGGTCATAAGTTACAATTTGGGCATGAGAGATAAAATATAAAAAGAGTTGAGCAGGGAGGAGAAAACATAGATGTCAGTATGTGATTGGTTAAATTTGGTTACCTAGGGGAACTGAATAATGTGATAGGTTTAGTAAAGTTAAAGGAGGTAGCTAGTTTTGCCTATATGATGTAAACCCTCCCCCCCTCCAAAAAAAAAAAAAAAAAAAAAAAAGCTCTTTGAGAACCATCTCCGGATTGGAATTTAACATCAAGCTGCTAGAACTCTGACCCCTCTGCACTACCGTGATGTGCAGAGGCATCGCCGGAACTCCAGACAAGAGGATACTGACTGGCCATCAGGTGAATTTTGTCTGTATATTGGGAGTGGTGAGCATAAGAGATTTGCTTGGTATATGTATTCTATGTGTGTTGCTAATAAATAGATGTTTAGAGCACAGCTGTGTAAGGCTCTCTCACTGGGAAAAGGTCCCGCAGACCTGTAAAGCCCTGAGCCCTGAGGAAATGGGCAGGTACTTAAATTGACTTTCTTCCTGAGCCCCATGGGTAAGGACAGGCACCTTACACCCTGAGCCCTTGGAAGGGAAAGGGTGGGGGACCTAAATTGATTGGGTCACGCGTTGAGCGTATATAGGGTATAGGTGGGCTGGCCTGGATTTTTTTGTGAGTAACAATCCATTACTCTTTGCCAGGGAGAGGAGCAGATAGTTGGTTTTCCTTCCCCCAGAAACAGCAGGAGGAACAGCTACTGAACCAGCCAATTTGGAACAATGAGAAGCTACAACTTTTTGAAGTACATAGTCATCCTGGTGGGATTCAATGCGACAGCATGTCAAGAGTTGAATAATTGGCAGTTGCTGTAAGATGGGCTGGATAATTTCATGAATACTAATGATATTTGTACCTATTCCAGGAAAGATCATTAAAAGGAGACATAATCTCCTTTTCTAGGGTGTGAATGGATCACCTGCAGAGGGCAGAAAGTAATTTCCCCTTCCTTCACATCCATAGTTGGCTAGATATATTATGTAAGGGATTGATTTTCCTTTGGAAGATTGAGATCACTGTCAAAGGCAGGGCACCAAGCTAGATGGTCTGACTGAGGATGGTAAATCCTGTGCTTTTTAGTGTAGATTCATCCAAGCAGTTTATTAATGTGTCTTTAATGACTTTACTGTCAACTAATTTGCTCCCTACTCTATAACTCCCAGGGTGGGTTTTACTCTCTTTTTAAAGATAGGCACCACAGTAGCAATTCTCTGATCCTCAGGCACCTCTCCTGTTCTGTTAAGGTAGATTACATACTTGTTAGTAGCTCTGCTATCTTATAATTATTATATTTTGTACTTCCTTTAACAACAACATCAAGCCCTGAGGATTTGCTGCTATTAAGTTTCTTTAGTTGTTCCAACCCTCTTCCTTAGAGACATCTTTCTCTCTGCCATTGCTATGCCTTGATTACCTAGAAGTTGTTCACTGGGGAATTTCCCCCTCATTATCCATACTAGAGAAGACTGATTCAACAAACTATTTAACTTCACCACAGCTACATTGTCTTTTTAATTGCCTCCTTCGCTCCAGGCAGTTTGCATGGTCTTACTCACAGGCTTATATATGACCTTCTTGCTTCAGATCTATTTTTAATATATATATATAACTAATAGCTATGTGCTTTTTATTTTTTCTCTTTAGTTCCCGTTTAGCCTGCCTATGCTAGCTAATTTGGATTTTGTTAATATTACCTACACTGAATGTCCCCATTTTTCACTCCTTTGCTTCACAGAAAAACTGACACTCACTATGGTATGGTCAGATGCTGCTCCTAATGAAGTCAGTGGCATCCTCCCCATTTTGGGGCCCTCTGTTTAGAGGGACAGAATGGAGAATACACACAATATACCAAGGCAAGACAGTTGGGACCAATGTCCTCACAAACTAGCCTCTTCAGCAGACTCAAGGTGAAGTGGGAAACATTTGATAAGGGCTGCCTCAAAGCTGGGGCACTGTACCTTCAAAAGAGAACTCCTTTAGGTCATGCTCGCTATGCTACACCCTGTGTACTCCCCTAATATTTCTAAACAGGCTCTCTAGGGTTATTAAATCCTCCTGAACCCCTCCATTTTCAACATTAACCCCTTCCTCACTTCCCCCAAATGTAATCTGTTGGCTCTCCTTTCCATAGTCATTCAGCCTGAGGATTCCTACCTTTTGTTTCTTCAAAAATACCTCATTTGTCTGCTATCACTTAAAATAATGCCTTAAAATATATAGAGCATAAGATCCTGAGCCCTGCTTGGACACCTTCCAAGCAGTGATGGCTTTATTCAGTGGAGCTCAGAATCTCTATGGACTTATTCACAGAGGCTGGTCCCTCCAAACCAGCATAAGGCCTGGTCAGCAAGGAGTCACAAAACATAGACAGGAATAGGTGAGATTCACTCTTATGACTTTGTTTAGTCTATGGATTTCACGCTGGTCCTGCAACATCATTTGAACCAACACTTTGGTTTCTTGTTTCCTTGAGCCCTCGTGGTGTTAAGACTGTGGACGTTTGTAGATACCTTGAGTATCTAAAATATTTTCAATTTGTAAGTAATTATATGCTTTTGTAGAGATAGAGGTAGGGTTTGGGTGTAACTCTAAGGGTGAAGATGTTTCTCATTACTTAAAAACTATGCACAGGAAGGGATAATAGATTATGTCAGCCATCTGGATTGAACCTTCCAACAGATTCTGAGAATATGGTGTATTATTTACAGTCAATTGCAACAGTATCCTCTCCTCCAGTAAACTTTTTAAATGGAGAAAAATACTAAGATACTTACTAAGATTTGGAGTCAAAACCCTAAATTACAATTTTGAACAATTTTGTCCAAACCTCCTCCCCCTCGAGTTGTTTTAAGACGTGGAATGTTGCTAATTTATAATACAGCAAGCTTTATTTTTTAGTTCTTCGGTTGGTAAAGTACCACATAAATATTGAGGCCTGGTTAGAAATTAAGGTTGCTGTCTTGATGGTATTTCATCAGCCCAGTAAGTATTATCATCTTAAGGCTGGTTGGCCCTACTAATTACTATACTTACAGGCAATGCAAAGACTGTCTTTGCTGAAAATAATCAGAAACACATTCCACTGTGTACTTTAAAAAAGCATGAGTTGCGCTGGTCTCTGTCTGATTGTGAACCTCGTATTCACATTGATGAGTAGTTATTTGCATCAATAGTTCCATTGACTCACCAGGGTGAGTCAGGAGAGTCTCAATTTGGCCCTAAGGTGTCACCCATTCACAAAAAAACCTCTTCTGTGACCCTAAATGATTGATTGGCAATCGATTGGCGATCCCTTGATTCGAGGATGTTCTCTACCATGGATTTACATATGGGTCCTGAGATGACTCAGGAGTCCGACCGTGGAACTGCAAATTTGCCCGCAGTAGATAGACATTTTGTGGCAGGCCAGCAGCCTGCTGGGAGAAAGTTATTTCTTTTTCCTTCTTTCTCTCTCTCTTCAGCTTCAAGGGCAAGGCACTTCTCCTCAAAGTGGGCCGCTGCCTGGTGGAGATATGGTGCCATTGAGGTCAGTTGGTAGCTTGCTCTTCCCAGCTTGTCTGAGCTGAGAGTAGAGGACTTGTTTTGGGGGCTAAGAGTCTGGCATCTGCACATAATGTCCAGCCCAGCGTAGTTGGTGAATGAGGATCATTGCTTCAATGCTGGTAACATTTGCTTTAGCAAGGATGCTGGCGCTAATGCGGTGATCTTGCCACTTGAGATGAAGGATCTTCCCGAGGCATCGTTTGTGGTACCTCTCCAGACTCTTGAGGTGCTGTCGATCGGTCACCCAGGTTTCGCATCCATAGAGGAGTGTAGGAACAACAATTGTCCTATAGACCTGGATCTTGGTATCCTGCCGTAGGTCATGGTCCGTGAAAATGCGTCGGAGCAATTTTCCAAAGGAAGCACTTGCGCACTGGATCCTGTGCTGGATCTCACTGTTGATTTTTGCATTTGGAGAAAGTTTGCTACTGAGCTAGCAAAAGTGCTCAACTGTCTCCAAAGTCTGACCTTCGATGGTGATTTGTGGTGGGTCATGTGCAAGGCCTGAAACAGGTTGATAGAGCACTTTAGTCTTCTCAATATTGAGTGAGAGTCCTAGGCTTTGGTAAGCTTGTGCATGAAAATCCAGTATGGACTGAAGGTCATTCTCAGTGTGCACAAGGATGACACAATCATCAGCATACTGAATATCAGTAATGGACCCCCTGAAGACTTTAGATGTTGAGCGAGATGTCAAAGATTAAAGAGCTGCCCACCCATTCTATATTGAATGTCAGCTCCACTGGGGAGTTGGTGAGCTTTAACAAGGACCAAAATGACTGCTAAGTAGATGGAAAACAGGGCTGGGGCAACAACGCATCCTTGCTTAACCCCAGTTTTGATAATGAAAGGTTCCTTCTCAAAGCCATTACAGAGAATTGTGGCAGTCATCTGATCATGGAGAAGCCTTAGGACCTTAATACATTTTGGAGGGCAGCCAGATCTGGCCAGCACCTTCCACAGGGCTTTGCAATGGACAGAGTCAAAGGCCTTTGTCAAATCGATGAAAGCCATGTACAGGTCCTAATTTTGCTCCCAAGATTTTTCCTGGATTTGGCAGGCAACAAAGATCATGTCAGTTGTCCCATGGGATGGTCTAAAACTGCACTGAGATTCGGCCAATATTTCCTCAACAACGGGAAGTAATCAGTTTAAGAGGATACGGGCAAAAATTTTCCCTCCTGTAGATAGCAAGGCAATGCCTCGATAGTTTCCACATCCTAAGTGACCCTAAATGTACACCAATGATAAGCATTAACTAACTGAAGGAGATTTTTCAAAGATACCAAGGAAAGGTAGGCACCCAACTCCCACAGACTTTCAATGTGGTGCCCAACTCCCCTTTCAAGTTTCTGTGAAATTTGACACACATGGCTTGAGTTGAAGACCTCCAGTATTCTGAATCCCCTTTCTATTCTCTGTGCAAGCGGATGAGACCATGGCTCTGCTCCTTCCCTTTCCCCTCCGGGCATCCCAAGAGGTGCACAGAAGGAATAGGATATGTACTCCAGAGAGCCACTGACCACAGCTGTGTCAATTTGCTACTTAGGGGCATAAGGGAACAGCTCTGTGAACTGCCATGGAAAAACAAGTCACAATCTGGCCCCAAGGCCTACTCTTCATGGGGAAGTTGATTAGCATAGCTCTGTTGGAATAAGCTGTTCCACAATAGCTCCCTATGTGGACACACTCTTCCAGAGTTAAAGTGACTTTTATTCCAGAATAATGACTCTACATTGAGAGTAAGAAACTAACAATATGACAGGTGGGTGATAGAGGGAAGCCAATGGAAGTTTTGTCTAAGTACTGAAAGTTTGGCCTTTAATAAGTGTCCTTATATCTTGCTCTTATACTAAAGCCAGAGAACATAGAAAGACCAAATAGACAAAACAAAAAGAAAATGCCAGTAGAAATTCTAGATTTTGGATTAAAATCAGCACTGTTTTTTTCTGTAAAGGGAGAGTTCCTGCTGATTACTTATTGTCCTTAGTCATAACAATGATCAAGGCAGAGAGAACTACTTAGGCCCAGGTCTCTAATCTTTTAAATATTTCTCATACTAAAATTTAGGGGTGCACAAATGTCCCCTGGCCTTGCATGCTTACTCTGTTTAGGTTTATTAAAATCAAATCCCTTTTGCTTGATTTTTTTTCTCACCATACCAATAAATCCCCTTATTTTCCAGAAACAAGCCTCTAGATGCCCTCTTGAATTCATAATTGCTCTTAGCTGCAGTGATCTAATTGGTAGCTTAAAATGTATTCCCTTTGTGCAGGTTTCTGTGGTATTCTGAAGCTCACAGTATTCATGCTGACTCTCACTCTCCTTCATCAAACATTGAGTATTTCCTTTCTGCCCACATTTTCCAATTAACTCTGAAATTTGCTCAAGGGCTCCACTCACAGCTTAATCCCACAACCTTTACTCATCTGTGTGGTCTCAGTCATGGGTCAGATTGAGGTGGCTCAGTGACCTGAGTTATCTTTGTTGACTGTAGCTAGTGTTCTAGAGTATTAAACTTTCTTTTCCAAATTAGAAACCGAAATCTCTGGCCTTTCTTCTTTGAGCGATGTCCCTGGTGGTGTTCCACTTCAGGTGTCTGCCTGTGGGCTCATATACACACACCAGTTGTGCCACTTTAAGCATATTGGTACAGGTAAGCAGTCCAGCCCCCCTAATCTAGACAGTTATAGCAATACAAGGATGCTTTATACTGATATGGTTATTCCAGTAAGGCAGTGGCACCAATTTAAATATGTCTGGGGGTGGGGCAGGGGAGAGCAAATTCCAGTCCTTGCCCCTTAGGGTTGCTAACTCTCCAGGATTCTCCTGGAGTCTCCAGGAATTAAAGATTAATCTTTAATTAAAGATTGTCATGTGATGAAACCTCCAGGAATACGTCCAACCAACATTGGCATCCCTACTGCCCCTTCCCAGCCAGGACCATGTTCTGGTTCCTGCTTTCCCCTCACCCGCTGCAGGGCCCCTAGGTTTCCTAGGCTGAGGAGCCTCCCCTCGCTCTTACTTACATGAGTAGGTGCTGTCTGGAGTCAAGTTCTTGGTGGACTCCCATGCACTGTGCCATACAGGAACAGACGCCCAGTGTGACAGGTCACAACACCATTTGTCTGGCTGCTCCTCTCTCTGGACAGGGAGTGGCTGGGCTAAAGTTCAGTGCTGTTGCAATCCTGTGTGTCAGGTTGCAATCCCATTCACTGAGACTTGTCTGAATCAAATTTCAGTGGCACTGCGACCACACAGTTGAGTAGTGCTCCGGCAGCAGCTGCTACTGAGTTAATACAGGACCACTGTTAAGAATTGGTCAGGCCATGTCCTCTGCGGCCTATAGCACTTTAAGCAAGTGCAAAACCTTGGTGTGTGTGTGTGGGGGGGGGGGCATTCACTACCAAACCTCTAAACTAAATAGTTATACCAGCACAACATCTATGTGTAGACCAGGCCTGAGTCTGCCAGTAGCCTAAAAGAATATTTCTGAGAGGTGTAAACTGCTCCCATGGAGCACAGTGGGATGTTAACTCTGAGGCCTAACCATGTCGTCATTTAAAGTGTGTCTGTTGATCAAAGCATTCACACAAAAGGGAGAAGTGTGATCTTATTACAAAGATTTGCACAATCTACTTAATGCATCTCACTTTGACCACACATCTGGGCACAGCTTTGCAGAGTACCACCACTTATTTTTCCCCCTGTCTGACCACTGCTCTGATTGCCATTAGTAAGACTTCTCATGTAATTGAAAGAATGCAAAATGCTGGCCCCACTGAAGTCCCTGGCAATACCTCCTTTGACTTCAACGGGAGCTGGATCCAGCCCACATGAAAAAGCGCTGCTGGATTAGATCTATTATTTTGGAAACTTACGTCTGTTTAAAATCACTGTTATATCTACTAGGGGTCCTCATAGTTCTTTTTGGTAACTAATGAACCAGTTTAGGAGCATCATATTTTAAAGAACATGCATTTTACTAAAAATAAGTTATTGCGAACTGTCTGAAAGGGTTTCTGAGAATGCTAAATACTGTAAGTAGTTCATCCATAAATAATGTAACAAACACTGCTACATTTTTAATGGGTGCATCATGAACATATTTTTAGATGGACTAGGCTTGCCAAACGAGTCTGAAATCTGCTTGTGGTTCCAGTGATACACAAAATTCTGTTTTTATAGATCTACTTCCCCGCCCCCCAAAATCCCTTCCCAGGTTTTTCTAGAAGTGCGCTTTTGGGCACTTGCTTGCAGCCATGCCTTGCTGCTCCATAGGGGAGAAGAAATTCCTTTTACCGCTTCGTCATGCTGCATCCATACAACACAGGGCAGGCGTTGGCCCTCTGCTAGAGCTAGATCATGATACCCTTACTCACTGAATATCTTCTTCTACGAGTAGCACCACTTTGATAGGACTGCTCAGAGTAAGCTACTAGTCTGAATGATAAGGGCACCACAATCTGGCCCTTATTAAACCTCACTTTTAAAAAATGATATGAAGCATGCATGTCAATTCATTTATTAAGTCAAAGTTTAGTCTCAGTGACACCTGTGCCACTCCATTGAAGTCAAAGGAATTACACTCGCATAACGGAGAGTAAAATTTGATGTAAGCTGCAATTGCAATGTGTAGTGGTGACCTAGGGGTTCTTGTGACATGAAACCCATAGTAAGACTTTGGTGGCAACTGCAAATAGATAATGCCAGTGTGGTAGGGGTTACTACTCTGGAAATAAAATAGAGAAGCAAAAGAACACCAGACACACCGCCTATATGCCCTCATGTTCAGTTAACAATAGTACCCATGATCGTATATATATATATATATATATATATATAATCTACTCTAATATTGCACATGTTCTCCAAGCACATGCAAAGCCATCAACACTGTGCTTCTATTGCCCTTCCACTTACTCTTCTTTCCTGTGAAGTTCTTCCTCAGACTCTGTAAGACGTTGCTTCAGTACAGCAATCATCTCAACTGCAACATCCACCTGTCTGTTCAGGTCCCTCTCTCGCCTCTGAACTTCCTGTTTCTTCTGAGATAGCTGCGCAAAAGCCGCCCGAACTTCCAACAGCTCAGCAGTTTTTTGGGCCAGCTCTTTGGTAAGCTTGTCAATTCTCTTCTCTATTGTTTTATCTACAGCTTCTACCATCCTATTAAACTTTTCTCGTACATGTGCCTCAAAAGAGGCTTTGGAGTCTGTTGTTGGAACACCAGGTTTAGAAATTTGCTCATCTGTGAAGTCAGCTGACCCGTAATTTGCCACAAAAGAGACGGGCCTTTCAGCTTCCACCTCCAGTGATTTTCTGTTCTTTGGGTTCTCATGAGATGTGTCACAAAAATTTATGTAGGATGGTTTTTGTTTTATTGCATTGCTGGTGTTCCCCAGTTTTCCTTGAGTCACGGTCTCTGAGGAAGAGAGCAAGTCTGCATTTTTGAGGGAAGAAAATAGGTTGCATTTTGTCAGAAGGCTTCTTTCTTCATACCTATGATTATACTCCAGATGTGCCCTCAGAGAAGAAAGGCTTCTGAATCTAGTGTGGTCACCACATCGTGGGCAACGAAATGGCATGCAGATACTGACATTTTCAAATGACTCCTGCCAGGGGTGTCTGCTTTCTTCAAAAGTGTTCTGTTGCATTACTCTCTGAATCCTGGAAGGAAAGAAAAGACCAACTAATTTTCAGGTTTGTTCAAAAAGATGCTCTTATTGCATACTGAGGAAAGTGGTGCATATTTTGCTAATACAAACCAAGAAGTAAGAACAAACTTTCAGAGTGATTTTTTTCTAACTGGTTCCTGGGAAAGCAAATTCAACCATCTCATTCCAATGGCAGCACATCACACAGCAGAATAAAATCAACAAATTAATTTGTAACTTTCTTTAGCTGCCTCAAAGCCCTCATAAGGCTCTCATTTAAGCTGAAACATCATGATATTGAGAGCAACTAACCCTGAAGCAGTTGTTTAACAGTCAGACTACATATATATGAAAAGCTAGCCTGTTGTACAATGTTAGTCTGTAGTGTAGCATGCTCAGAAACTAAATAGCTTACTGTGCTTTTTCATACTTTCATTATTATTCCTTACTCACAGATAAAGGCCAAAAACAAGGTTTTTATATTCATCATGTTGATTAGTAAGCAATAAGACCTGATACCTGTTTCCATCGATAAGACAAATCTAAAATTGTACCTGTGCATATATATGCATATAGGTGTGCATGCAGATAGGTGACAGTACTGGTGGTGACATGAACTCAGCAGATGGGGACAAATGGGGGCTGGGTAGCTTACACACAGAAAAGCTGAAGGGGGGTGGCAGAGGGATGCAAGAGGAGGACTTCAAGCAGAAGGGGGCAAGGAGAGGCTACTTACATGCAAAACAGGGGGGCTGTGCAGTGTGCATGCGGAGGGCACAAAGATGTTTAAGGTACAGTGGACTAAATAAAACAAGGTCACTATTTCTGCATGGGCTGGGGAAGATTAGGCAGAGCTCCAACCTCTCTCTACTGCGTGCGTGTGTGTGTGTGTGTGTTAGGCGACCCATCTCCTCCAGTGTGTACGATGCCTGATGCTGTCTCCCTGGATTCCCTAGACCCAGTACTACGAGGGCTCTGAGCTCAGTCCAGTTCCCTCAGGCACACCCCTAAACCCCATTCCTCCCTGCACTGACAAACACATGCACTGATTGCAGCAAGCACATCTTTTCTCTTTCTCCCCCCGCCTCCAGGCTCTGTGGTGCAGAGAGCAGCACTTACCTGACTTGTTGCTGCTGCTGCTGCTGTGGTGGTGGTGGTGCTGAAGCTGCAGGGGAAGCAGTTTTCAGCAGAGCCGTAAATCACGCTGAGCCCAGCAGAGTCACACTTATTCACACCCCCCTCTCTCATTCATTCACACCAATACATAGAGCTGAGCAGTGAGCGGGGAGGAGCGTCTGGAGGAAGGACGGGGCTGGGCTAAAGCTGAGACTCAGGCAGAGCACAAAGCAAAATCCACTTCAGGCCAGCATAGAAGGAGCAGAAAAACAGCCTGCGTAAAGGCAACTGGAAACAGAGAAGATGAGAGAGGGAAAAGAGGGAGAGCAAGAGAAATCCACCTCTAAATCTGTACACGTCATCTGATCATTTAATATAGAAACAAACAAGTGCAAACCAGACACAAACAATTTAATGACAAGTAATGATAGGGAGGAGGGACCGAAGCATTTTGCAAGGCAAGAACAATACTGAGCCATTAGGACATATTGGATAAAATCCTGGTCCTGCTGCAGTTGATGGGACTTTTGCCATTGTAGACACATCTTACTGTCACTGACGTGTTGATCATATGGCAGCGTAAGCTGATGTAAGTGTAGTAGGGTTTGCAAGTTTGTATTTTGAATTATAGCAAGGATATGTCTGTGCTACAAGCACTCCAGCAGCATAGCGGCCACTTGCTACAGAAGGGGTTTTCCCCCTGCTACAGTAAATCCACCTTCTCAAGAGGTGGTAGCTAGCTTGAGGGAAGAATTCTCCCATTGACCTAGCTACATCTACAGTGGGAGGGAGGGTAGGCTGACCTCACTATATTGCACAGGACGTGACAGAGGCACAGGACGTGATAGAGGTAGGGGCTTTTATAGTGACTAAGGCCCCAGTCCATGCTGGTAGACACCTGTTTGTTTGGCTGCCATTTGCAGGAATGGGGTATGGCTACACTAGAGAGTTTAGTGCGCCACTGTAAGCTCTCTAATGTAGCTGCTCTAAGAGGAGAGCTTTCTCCCATCATATCAGCTGCTGGGTTGTGAACCTTGACAGAAAAGCTACACATATAATAAACTACACGTTACCTGTTCCAGATGAATGGATCCTGGTCGAATCACAGCACCACTAATGGTGGGATGACCTCTGAGACCACTTTCCACTCGGCTTCCCAATAACTCAGTTCCAGCTTTCGTCACTCAGGTATCTTTATTCATTATACAGCAGTGATCTGCTGATTAGATTCAAATGAGCGGGGTGCGGGGGGGGGGGGGGGGAGGGAGAGATGAATGCAGGGTACATCACATCTCCAAAGTTACATAGTAACCCTCTCCCTTTATATACATTACATATCTCATTGCATTCACTATACATTGCATACTTTTTGGATTGGATTGGTTACTTCGCAGGAACCAATCCCTGTGCAGCATGTGCTGTCCATGTACTGCCCATATTTCAACTTTCTCTTTACCTGATGTCTACATTCCTAACTTATTATGTCCCTCGTTATCTAGCTCATAGTAAATAGTTCCCTGGGTGTTCTCCCTCTTCTCTTAGTTGGCTCAGACATTCTGTCTTTTTAGCCTATTGACATATTTACTTATCTTATTTAGCACAAACATTCTGTTTTCAACCCGATGATTCATTTATATCCCTAATTCTATCTCCCAAAAAATGAGGCCTCCCTCCATGTGTTAATTACTCATGTCAGGCCAGCCCTCCGCTATAATAATAGATTAGACATTGATCCCTTGACTAGAAAATGAAATTTTTAATCATTTTATAATCTTGACCATTGAACATATTTTTGCAAATTTTGGGAGACTATATTAAGGCTGAATATGAAGTGTAAGTTTCTTGGAATGATAGTGAAGTATCTCTGTTCTAAAATGTAGTGTTTGAGACGGGGCGGCCCTAGACTAGCTGCAAGCAACTGGCGCCCTAGGCGAACCATGCAATCGGCGCCCCCAAACCCCAAGGGCAGATCTAGGCTGAGGTTTTTAGTAAATGGGAAACATTTTGCCCCTTTTTTCCTTTTAATTTTTTTTAAGCTTTAGACAGAGGCTTAATTATTCGGTTTGTCTGTCCATCCGTCTGTCCAACCAATGTTTCTGAGATCAGATAAAATAGAGACACAAAATTTTCAGAATAGATTTGTACATGACAGCTAGATGATATTTCAGTCCGATTTCAAATAAAAATGCATTAAAAATGTTAATTATAATTTTTATTATTACAAATCCAAAATCATCCATTATGCTATCCTGCTTAAACTGCCATTACCACCACATCCAATATAAAAAGAAATAAGAAAACTCTTCAATGAACTTTAACCTGTATTTACAAAACACTCCGAATAAAAAACACTCTGTGCTCTTAAAACATGACTTTTCTTGCTTTAAGTTTTGAAAATTCAGTCACTAGTTCTTTTAGATCCAGTTTACCAGCTATTTCATGCTCTATTGACATTGTGGCAAGTCCAACAAGTCTCTCTTGCACCATTATTGAACACAGATATGTTTTTATCAATTTTAACTTTGAGAAGCTACGTTCCCCACTAGTAGGGTTACCATTCGTCTGGATTCCCCCAGACATGTCCGGCTTTTTGAGCTAAAAATAGCGTCCAGGGGGAATTTGTAAATGTCCGGACTCCCCCCCCCCCACATGCAGAGCGCGCGCGGCTAACAGGGCAGCCAGCCGGATGGTGCCACTTACATGGGGCTCCGACAGCCAGAGAGAGCCCCTCCTCCGCTTTCCCTGCAGCAGAGATCACTCCGTCCCTCCCTCCCTCCCTGCATTCGCAGATCGCCTCCCGCAGTCTGGAGCTCCTCCCCCGCTCCTGCTGCCCAGCATGCCGGGACAAGCAGCTCAGGCCGTTCCTGAGCAAGTTCACAGAGACGTTAGGCGAAGGCCAACAACAAGGGGGCCAGGGGGTCGGAGAAGGGGCGGGGAGGTTTTGGAGGGGGCAGTCAAGAGACGGGGGGGTCGGGAGTTCGGGGGAGGGCTTTTGGGGGGGAGTGGATAAGGTTTTGGGCAGTCAGGGTACAGGTAGGGGGTAGGCTCCTGGGGGGCAGTTAGGGTGGGGGGGTCTTAGGAGGGGGCAGTTAGGGGACAAGGAACAGGGAGGCTTAGGTAGGGGGTGGAGTTCTGGAGGGCAGTTAGGAGCAGGGGTCCCAGGAGGGGGCAGTCAGGGGACAAAGAGCGGGGGGGTATTTGGGAGTTCTGGGGGGGGGCTGTCAGGGGGCAGGAGTGGGGAGAGGGATCGGAGCAGTCAGGGGACAGGGAGCAGAGGGGTTTAGATGGATCGGGAGGTCTGGGGGGGGCTGTCAGGGGGTGGGGAGTGGTTGGATGGGGTGTGGGAGTCCCAGGGGTCTGTCTGGGGGTGGGGTGTGGATAAGGGTTGGGGCAGTCAGGGTACAGGTAGGGGGTAGGGTCCTAGGGGGCCAGTTAGGATGGGGGAGGGTCTCAGGAGGGGGCAGTCAGGGGACAAGAGGCAGGGAGGCTTAGGTAGGGGGTGGAGTCCTGGGGGGCAGTTAGGGGCAGGGGTCCCAGGAGGGGGCAGTCAGGGGACAAGGAGCGTGGGGAGGGTTGGGGGTTCTGAGGGGGGTGGGAAGTGGGAGGGGCAGGGCAGGGCTAGGGCAGGACGGGGGCTGGGCTAGGGCGGGGCTCCTCCCGTCCTCTTTTTTGCTTGCTGAAATATGGTAACCCTACCCACTAGCTACGGAAACTGGCAAAGTTAAAACAATGTGTAGAGCTATAAAAATGTTTGGAAAACTGTCTGAGTTTATTTTCACAAACAAACTTCAGTACTTCTTCAGGAGTGGAATGTTTCTTAAGTTGTCTTGAAAAAGCCTGAAGCTCACTACACAAATCTGTAACATCAATGTCTTTTGAATTTTCATGAGTCAATGCCGACTCCAGTTTTATACAAAATTCTCTTATCTGTTTTGCTGTTTTCTTTTGCAAGCTGTGGATATCATATAGAAAGCCAAATACTGACTCTAGCTGCTGCATCTGTTGAAATCTTTCGTCAACTGAGTGAATAGCAATATCAAGGACTGCAAAGTAGAAATTCACTTTGACCCTTTGTTTTGGGTTCTGAATGGGTGTGTCTCGTCCTTCATATGAAAACTGCTGTTTCTTTTGCCGAATGCAAACTGGCTCTGGTTCAAATTCTGTCGGAAAGTCTATTTCTTCAGCAAGCTTGAGAGAATCTACCAGTGTTCTTTTGAACCCTTCATCACTTCTGAATTCCTCCAGAAAATTTTTAGTTTGCTGCAGTTTTTGAATAGCAGAATGTATGTTCAAGTTCTTTTCCTGAAGCTGCTTACTAGTGAGGTTAATCTCAAAAAGGATATTATACCACAAAATGAGTGATGTCACAAATTTGAACTTGGAAAGGCCATTTGCAAGAGCTTCTGCATCTGAACGTGCCGTATTGCCAGATGATCCAGTAAAGGTAGTATCAGAAATTTCAATTAGGGTATCAAAAATGTTTCCAAGTTCATAGCAAAGAGGCTTCAAAGCATCAATGTGACTCTCCAATCTTGTCTGACTAAGTGGTTTAACAGTTAGAGAATTCACATGGTGAGTCAGAATCTCCCGACGGTGTGTTGTCTGAGAAAAACACATAAACACGTTGCACCAGGTCAAAGAAACTGCTTGCCTCCAAACAGCATTTAGCAGCAGCATTGACAACAAAATTCAGAGAATGCGCACTGCAAGGAACAAAAAAGGCCCTAGGATTGATTTCCATCCTTTTCCTTTGCACACCATTGTCTTTACCCTTCATATTACTCCCATTATCATAGCCTTGGCCATGTAAGTTTTCAACAGATAATGACATTGTTTCAAGCTCTTGAAGAATAGCTTCAGTCATAAATGCTCAAGTTGTCTCCTTCAGTGGTATGAAACCCAAAAAATGTTCCTTTATGAGCACTTCAATATTATCTTTTTCTGCAGACTTTTCCATATCCACAAAACAAATGATCGTCATTTGTTCAACATGACTCACATCTGGCGTAGAGTCCAGTATTATTGAAAAGTATTTTGCAGAATGGGCAGCTTCTACAATTTTCTTTTTAATGGCATTTGCTAGGATTTGAATCAGTTCATTCTGCATATTTTTTTCCTAAGTCATGAACCTGTGTTTCATGATCAGTTATTTCACGTAGATGCTCCTTCATGACTGGATCAAACAAAGCTAAGTATTCAACAAATTTTAAAAGGTTTCCATTACCTGGAGTGTATAATTTTTTATTTCTACCACGGCCGCGGAATGCTAAATTTTGCCCACTGAGAACTGTCACTAAAGCAATCAGGCGCTCTAATATTTGTTGCCAATATTCTTCTTTTTCCTTGATCACGTAAATTTTCTTTGTTTAGTTTTTCCTTTTTTCAATCGTAATTCAAGTTCTTTCCAATTTTGAAAACATTCCAAATGTTCTGTACTTCTTTCATGTGAAGAGAGAATTGAAGATATGTTTTTCCAGTCCTTTGAACCATTTTCAGTAAGTAATGTACCAATTGCTTGATTTCTAAACAACTTGTAGCAAAAGCAAAACACAGAGTCCTTCGACACTGAATATTGTAACCAGTTTCGATGAATTTCTTCCCCATTAATGAGTTTCCTCTTGTAATGCTGAGGAGAGAATTTTCTTTTATTTCCATCCTTAGGGAAGGGAAATTCATGAACTTGTTCGGGTCCATGTTCCATGAGAATTTGCTGCACACCGTGATCAGATCTGGGCCATGAAGCTGGGTCCCCATATTGTAACTTGTTTGTAATTTCCTTATCCTTTCTTCCTTCTACTTCATTTACTTCAATTTCTGTATGGGTCTCTGAAGGTGAATATATTCCATATCAGTCTGATGCTGTGAGCTGCCTTCATCTAGAAGTAAGTTTCCATCATCTTGATGTTCCAAACTGCTTCCAAGCGGATGTGAGCTAACCTCCTCTCCAAGTAAAATTCCTTCATCTGGATGCTGTGAACTGCTTCTTTATTTGGATTAAAGAGAAGATATTTCAGGAAGGATCCCTGCTGTTTTGCTTGGTCCTTTTCCTTCTCAGCCTTTCATTTACGATACTCAGCTCCTGAGGGTTTTCTTTTTCCTCTTTCTGCCCTGGGGCATTTGAAAATTGCCATGTACTGTGCTCCCGACTGCAAGCATTATAGTGTTAAGGATGGCTGACACAACACATGGTTGGCAATTTAAACCACATTGCAGCCATCCCAACACGTCTTTTCACTGTTTAAAGGTTCAATGATTAGTAACATACACTCACTTACCTATTAAAATAGTTAGTTATAGCGTTTACATGGAAACAAAATGACCTTTTTTGACGTTATAACCTGACACCGGTTGTTTGGAAAGTAATCCCCTTCCTCACGGTTACCCGCTTGGAGTGTGATGTCATCACTTTCCTAGTCTATTAAGCATTAACGCTGTTACTTTTCTTTTATGGACCTTATTTATTACATGTGAACCAGTCATAATAAAGAAAAATTCATAATTATACAGCCCGATCATAACGCTAAGGTTTAATACCACTTAAAGCTACTCACATTTTGGATTTATAATGCTGAAAGATGTTATTCTTTATTCTTTGGCACCAAGAAACACAATTTTCCACAGTATTCGCTCGATTCTTAACCATCTACCTGCGATGTGTGTTAAAATGACCGTTTGACATGTATCAACTCGCGATATCTCTGCTCTACATGAATTTCCGGCTATGCGACCTTGATGTATATTTGAGTTAGGTGTCACTAGCATTGCAGCTCTTGCTGCTGGTGGATGTGTTGCATTGTGGCTGAGTTATTGCTTATCAAAATTGCGGAGTGGGTCATCTTGACCCTACGTTGCAAATTGAAAAAAAAATTAGCTAAAATATTATTTATTTTTGCAGTAAATAAAAGATTTGACATTAATAAATTCTCAGAAATGTAGAGAAATGAATTATAATTCATATTCCCTCCATACGCACACGGGAATTGAAATAATGACATCCTCGTTATTTTATTTGTATTTTTTTTTCATTTTTTCATTTTTTGTTTCTTTTTTTTTTAAATTTGATTTTCCCCCCTCAAATTTGGTGACCCATTTAACTTGGCACCTTAGGCGACTGCCTAGTTTGCCTATATGGATGGGCCACCCTGATTTGAGACCATTATTGTCAAATGTTATGGGTTGGTGAGAATATCTTTTATTGGACCAACTTCTGTTAGTGAAAGAAACAAGATTTTGAGCTTACACAGAGCTCGTTGTCACAGCTAAATACGAGATGGAACAGATTGTTTAGCATAAGAAGTTAACACATATTCTAAGGCCTGATCTACAGGGCGGTGGGGGGGCAAATCGACCTAAGATATGCAACTTCAGCTACGAGAATAGCATAGCTGAAGTTGACGTATTTTAGGTCGACTCACCTCGCGTCCTCACGGCGCAGGGTCAATTGCCGCTGCTCCCCCGTCGACTCCGCTTCCGCCTCTCGTCGCGGTGGAGTACAGGAGTCAATGGCAGAGCGATCGGGGATCGATCACTACCCACTGATTTGGCAGATAGTGTAGACGTACCCTTAGAGACTGGTCAAGGTGAAGTGGCCCATTAGCAGCTCTGCAGTCAGAGGACAAAAAATGGGGGTTAGTGATTTACAGATTGTTGTAGTAAATCATAAATCCACATGTTGTGATAGGCATGTGTAGGACCCATGGATCTTGAATGGTGTATTGTGGGGGTACTAATCCTGGTAGCAGTGGAGCTATGTCTGCTGGTTTTACATCTGTTGTTATTGCAGAGTCTGGTGCTTCTTTGAGTTGGTGGGTCCTGGTCTGTGGGGAGCTTGCTTCTGATGATGAGCTTGGTGAGGTTGGGGGTTTGTTTGAAGGCCAGAAGAGGGGATTCGGGAAAGATTTCTTTCAGGATGAGTATGCGTTTTAGTTGTTTAATGATACCCCGTGTCACGTGTTATGGGTTGGTTTTTTTAATATGGGAGAGAGAAATGTTCAGCATTGGTATAGTACATTTATTTAATAAGTGAAGTATTGACATAGCTCTAGACATTGGAAAATAGGGGCACTCTGATCAATGCCTTTGATGTGATTAAGGCTAAATGATTCACCAGAACAGTACCTCAGAGGAAGTTATTCCTGTTGAAACTCAGAGCATCATCTTCTAATCCCTAAAGTGTGTGTACTAGCCAGGATGAAACTTTTTGTAGGAGCTATTTGTCCTCCATTATGTTTGTCAAAAAAGTGACAATCTGACCTTCTGCTCTGACCAAGCATTACCAACAAAAGGAAGGGGACAAGAGCTGAACCACGAAAAGCTCCAAAGCCATGCATTACAACCTTAACCTTTTTGGGGTTTGTGGGAGGCTAACTTTGGAAGTATTAGTGACCTGATACTGTCCCTACTCTCTCGCATGTTCCCCTTTACTGCTGTTACTTGTCCCCCCCTCCCCGCCCACACACACATATTGCTCCACATTGGGGGGCAGGAGCATTCAATGGTGCCACTCAGAGGCTGGACTGAGTGTCACAGGTGTGCCAGGCTTTAACTTGGGCTGTCAGGGTGCTACATGAGCCTCCATCTGTGTACTCAGGAGCTTTATTTGGCTACAACAGGGACCACCATGGAATTAGGAAGGGAAAATAAATGGCTTACAAGGAGCCACTTTTCAGAGTAGCAGCCGTGTTAGTCTGTATCCGCAAAAATAACAGGAGTACTTGTGGCACCTTAGAGACTAACAAATTTATTAGAGCATAAGCTTTCGTGGGCTACAACCCACTTCTTCGGATGCATATCAGGAGCCACTTGCCAGTTTACCTGAAACAGCAAGGTTGGATCTAGGCTCCTGTATCTCTCCAACTCCTCCTACTCCTTTCCTCTTCCCTGACTTCACAGGGGCTACTGACATGCTTAGAGTGAAGTATGTGCAAAAGTGTTTTGATGGATCAGGTCCTTAGAATGCATGTTTAGTTTTCTATTCCTAAAGTTAACAGTATTGGCGAGTAGCGTCCCCTTCATATGCCAATAGGAGTTGTGTGCATTTTTGCAGAGAGAATATACTTCATTCTCTTCATCTGAGTTTAATCTACTATCATTTAAATCTGAAATTGGCAGAATCTAGCACTATCACCTAAATTACCCAAAACCCAAATTCACACAGCTACAGCATATGACTCATGTTTGAAATCTTGCCAAGAGATGGGAGGGTATTTTTCAGGTTATTTGTATGCACAGCTTTTAGTCAAGATCTTTCTAAGCACTTTAAGATTTCCAAAAAAGTGTAAGTCACACAATGGTGTAGAGTGCCAACATATGGGGAGATGCATGTGAGGGGGAGAAATAGAAGTTAAGGGTGCTCAGCATTTACTGCAGATTATTGAAACAGGTAAATTAGATTTGTAAAATTATTTCTCTGTTTATGCTGTTTGTTTCCTTTTTAAATTTCTTTCAGTCTGGACATGTCAGTTTCACTTTTGTTTATAGTCACTTCTGCTGTCAGGTTCACAGTGCTGCAGTGTTTGAGCTGTAAGGTGAAATTTTTTTTTTTTTTTTTTAATTTTTCTAGTGGTAGATTCAGATTCAGTACGGTCTCTTTGGCTTCCATTCACTGACATCGCCCTTCCGGTTTTGTTTTGTTTTGTTTTTGTTAAAGGGGTCAGAAGATGGGGCTGAGTGACAGAATTTTCAGATTTTTACCAAGGTCTTCACTGTGCTACTCAGGGCCCCAGTTATTTTCTAGGTATAGTCAGGTAGACTTGAGTTTGCTGTGATTTTTAAAATATTATGCTACAGTATTGATTTTTTTTTTAAACTGAGAAATAGATTTTCACTGTAAGCTCAAATACTGGTCAATGGACCCAACACTGATCTCATGTCAGTTTTATACTAGTGTAGCTACACTGAATTCAGTAGTTATTCCTGATTAATACCAAGGTAAGTGAACTAAGAATCTGGCCCAGTATTTACTGCATATCATTTACATATAGGTGTATGCATGTATTGGTCAGCAATGGTGTATTTTTTTCAGCTGTAGCATGAACAGGAAAGTGCAGTATTTTTCTTTGTAGTATTAATGGGAAGTAGTCACTGTCACAAATACACATGATAATTTGTAATACTGATCCCTATCTGTTACTGATACTGGGCCAAATCCTGAGTTCATTACTGAGTCCATCCTTAGTGTGTGGAATGGGCATTTGCCAGAGTACTGATGAACTAAAATCAAAGTGAAGGCTTAAGGGTTTTGCCCATGGAATTTTTAGCAATTATTAATTACTTGTATTACAGTAGCACCTAGGATCAGTTCCCCATGCTAGTTTTGTGTACATATATACTGTATTATACATAAATAAAATGAACTGTTCTGCAGTTTGTTACATGAAATATACCGACTTGAAAAGATAAAGAATTTTTCCAGTGTCTTTCTGCCACAATAGTTGAGGAAAAGGTTGCCTTGTATCTGGAGAATTGAAGATGAGAAAATATTATTGTACGTACTGGCTCCATGTTGCTGTTTAGCCAAGTGCACGCTGTTTTTTAGGGGAGGTATAAGTTGTGCATTTAAGTTAATTATTAAAAAGCTGAGTTTTGGTCATTTAAAGACAATTTACTAAAAATAAAAGAAATCTTTCTATTTCAAATGAGATTTGTTGTCAAGGCAACAAAGGGACTGCAGATAGCAAGAATTCTATGAATCCTGTAGCATTTTGTCAGGCCAAGTACGTCAGCAGCGTCCAGCCCTTCTGTGGATTCTGAGAAGTGATTACTACTCTCATAGGTAGTCCCTCTGTGGAGCTGACTGTGACTAGCTTTCCTCTTCTGAGCAATTATTGTTTCATGCTTTTCTAAATAAGAAAAGGAATGAGCCATTTTCTTACTAGATGTTATGAGCAGTGTGTCCCATAATGGATGATTTTCAAGAAGCCTCAATGTTAGTGGTTCTAATGTGGAGAGAAGGCTGTGGAATTACTTACAAGAGATAAAATAGGAACAAAAAGGAGAAAAGAGGTGTCAGTAATGACTGGGCTTTGCATTTTGAGGTTCTTGATTTTTCTCAAATGAGCTAGTGCTGCGGCAAAATAGTCAAATATGGCAGGGGGGGAAAATCCCACCCACTGAACACCTTTCATCCAGGACACCAAAAATCCCTGGGAGAGAACCTTCTCAAGAAGAGCCAGAGAGATACTTCCCCCGGTCTTGCTCAGGAATTAAAAGTAAAAGTAGGGAGGGTGCAATTTGGTTATTTTACACTGTGCTCAATCTAAGGGGAAAAGTGTGTGCAAGTGCCTTAAGCATGCAAGCATGGTGCAAACACCTATAGCCTAGTGGACTGAGTACAGTACTAGGAGACCAGGATTCCATTCCAGACTATTTGACTGATTCCCTGCCTGACCTTGAGCAAGTTACTTAAATTCTTTGTGCCTCAGTTTCCCCTGTAAAATGGGGATGATAAAACCTAGCTCTTTTCATCATTAGAGCTTAAAGTGCTTTACAAAGGTTATTAGTAGCATTCTTCCCATTTTACAGATGGGGAAACTGAGGCATGGGGAAGAAAATGACTTGCCCAAGCTCACCTAGCAGGCTAATGGAAGAACCAGGACTTGAACCCAGGTTCTCTAACATCTTGTCTAGTGACGTATCTACTAAGCTACAGTAGCTTTACATAAACTACTATTTGAAGTACTTTAGGGCAGGGGTTCTCAACCTTTTTCTCTCAGCCTCTCCCCTCCCGCAACATGCTATAAAAACTCCACGGTCCAGCTGTGCCACAACAACTCATTTTCTGCATATAAAAGCCAGGGCCAGCATTAGGGGGAACTGCAAAGCTAAGTTGCTCAGGCTTTGGTTTCAGCCCCGGGTGGTGGTGCTCAGGGCCCCAGGCTTCAGCCCCATGCGGTGGGACTTTGGCTTTCTGCCCTGGGCCCCAGTGAGTCTAACACTGGCCCTGCTAGGAGGACCCCCTGAAACCTGCTTGTGGCCCTCCAGGTGGCCCCAGACCCCTGGCTGGGAACCACTGCTTTAGCGTACTCTCTGAAGTGCTTCTCATCCACATACAAAAGTGTGTAGAACTAAACCAGTTAGAGAACTGTTTGGAATAGATAGTGCATTTAACAGGCCTGGGACTGGTTCAATCTAAACCATTTCAGTGTCAGTGTGGACATGAAAAAGCCAAAACAGTTCACCTTGTCCTCCCACTGCTGTCCTCCAGTGGCCTGATGGCCTTTTGAAATCTCCCAGAACACACTGCGTTTGGGAACTGTAGGACATTGTGACAGAATACACTCCTGTATTCACACCCTACACACTATTGTAATAATCTTTGCACAAGGAATGCCTTGTAAGGTATCATTTTAAAATGCATAATTTGCTAGTCAGTATTGTCCTGATAAAATATATGTGGCAACATTGCTTGTGAAGTTATATGATTTTTCCTGTATGATATTAACACGTTTGAAACCCCAAAGCCCTGCCCAGGCAGAAGTCAGGTCTGTCCTAAACAAAGGAAGGAATGTGTGCTTACCTTAATTTGCATTTAAGCAGTAAACAGAATCATCAAGCAGGAAGGGAAAACAAAGAACGCTCAAAACAGGTGAAAAAAGCCAGCAGGGAACATCCTTCCACATAGACTCTTTGTCTCCTAGTTCCCAGCTGGAAATACTTTTCAAAGAGGAAGAGGAGACTATAAAAAGGAGCAAACACCCCAAAAGGAAAAAGCTATTGGAGTTTGGGGGAGGGGTCCAGACCTGAAGAGTTAGGTCAGTAACCTTGCTGGAAGCATATGGTGAGGAATTTTGCTTTAATCTAATATAGTTTGTTAAGTTAGGCACTAGTAAGCATTGTGTCTTTATTTTTCTTGTAACCATTTCTGACTTTTATGCCTCATTACTTGTACTCACTTAAAGTTTCTCTTTGTAGTTAATAAACTTGTTTTACTGTTTTATCTAATCCAATGTGTTCAAGTTGAAGTGTCTGGGTAACTCTATTTAAGATAATAAGATGGTGTATTATTCCCTTAACGGAATAATGGACTTAATATATTTCTATGGTCCAGGAGAGGGCAGTACAGGACATACATTTCTGGGGTTAAATCCGGGAGTGGAGGTGTGTTGGGGTCACCCTGCAGTATAACCAAGTCTGGTGAGGCCAGGGTGTAACTGGCAGGCTGCAGTTACACACAAATACTCAGGGTGTGACTTGCATGCTGGAAGGCTGTTTGTGAGTGGCCCAGGAGGGAGCTACTTCAGCAAGGCATTGTAAGGCACCCAAGGTTGCAGGGCAGAGGTGACGCAGCCCCCCACTGGTCTGAATTGTACCCTGGTATGTAACAGACACATACCTAGAGGGCATTGTAACTTGAAAAGGTTTAGAATAGCTGTAGTATGGATGTAGGACAAACCTGTAATTGTTCTTAAACTAAAGCAGTATGGCTAGAGTGGATGCAATGAACAGTTTTTGCTTAAATCAGTCCTGCAAGTTGAATTACAAACAGTTCAGTTACCTATTGTACAACTAGCTAAAGGTATGTGCCCCAAAAGATGAAAGAGCAAAGCAGAGGAGTATAATTCACCATAAAGAATGGCCATTGCTGCCAGAGTTCTTTCAAAATGAGATGAGATCTGCTTAACAGAACAGGATCTTGTTTTTGAAAAAAAAAAAAAAAAAAAAAGCTGCCCCACACAGCAAAGGAAAAAAGAGAATGAAAGAAAGCAATAAGGCATGTCAAAATATCTTTAAAGAAAGATTTCTCCCTACAGCAAAGCGTTTTCCTCATTGGGACTTATTAAAATATAGACATTTTCTGCAAAAGAAAAAGAAATGAAAAAAGCACACCATCAAAGCAGAATCTTGAGCAGTTTCATTCTGAGAGTGCTCCTCTCTAATTAAGATTGCCTGGTGAGGAACACATCCCTTTAAAGGTTTCATACCAAATATCTTCTGCATATGTAGGAACTAAATGTTAAATAAATCACACTGATTTCCCTAATGAAAGAAATCTGGCTTTCTTATTTTGAAGAAGGCTGTATAAAAGGAACTGAGAGTTACCATCTGCAACTAATTAGTTTGTGTTAGTATCTAAATCACAGAAGCCAAGTTTCTAAAATTAGAAATGCAATAGAATAATGTAAAAAGAGCAAGTCTACCCCCAACCCCCTCCCCAAACCTGTGGTGACTGTCCACCTCCATATCAGGGAATGTGGTGTGCCGCCTCCACCAAGCATAATGTAAACTGTATGAGTCTGTTTCTCCTATTTCCCCCCCCCCCCAATCCCACCTCCCTGAGATCTGATTTGTATGCAGAGGAGACCCTCCTCTTTGTGTTCATCTCTTCTTAGAGGGAAGTGGGAGCCAGATGCCTCCACAGCATCATTGCTCCCTTCTCTGGATGTTGTACATGTCTGTCTGTAGGTCCAGACAGGAAGGAAGAGGGGGTAAGCAATGGGTAGGATCTGGGGTGAACATAGGGTGACCAGATGTCCCGATTTTATAGGGCCAATCCCGATATTTGGGGTTTTGTCTTTTATAGGCTCCTATTACCCCCCACCCTGACCCAATTTTTCACATTTGCTGTCTGTCACCCTAGATGAACACACTTTGTACCCCCCACCAACAGAAATTCATGGCTCTTGGAGAAGTCGCTGCAGAAGATGGGAGTATTTGACAGGATATAAGGGAACATGGAGAGGCCTCTTCTTGACAACAAAAAGGGCCAGAGTCTCAACCAGGTTTATATGGCACTCAGCAGCCACTGTTGGAAGGGCATTCCCTACTGGCACATCTGCACCAAAGCCAGTCCCTGCTCCTCTTCCTTATCTTCCTGGTTTCAGGGGCATGTTGAGGAAGAGAGAGGACATGTCAGGGATGGGGTACAAGAGAGCACTGCTGTACTGACATAAGGTCCATTAAGGATCCTGCATGAGTGATGCACATCAGAGCTGCCTGGAAGTAGCTCTGAGTAGGAATGGCCCTTGGACTCAGGGAACTATATGGCACTGCCCCCTGCCCACGACCTGTGGTCTGGCACTGGAGACAATCAATCCCTGTGTCTACAAACCCATCTAAAATAATAGTGGTTTTACTGGATGCCTGGGGGAAATGAGCAGTAAGATGTTTCCAAACTTCCCCTCCTTCAGACCCTCTCTCCCCACCTTTCCTTCCTTGCTTCCTTCTCCTCTGTGTTGTTGGTATTTATAGTTTCTATTTTGCATTTGGTGTGAAGGACTGTGGGCCCAATCATTGCTCCACCGGAAGAAAGGTTTGCAGGATCAAAGTCCCTGCACCTGAAAGGTACACTAAATGAATGGCATTAATGAACCTTTTAAACTACAAGTTAACTAGAGGAAGGCCATTTCTTTACAATAACATCTTCAAAAAGGCTCAGTCAAACCAATGGGCTTCCTATAGGATGAGGAAAAGGAAGGCAATAAAAGGGTGGATTTAAAAGGAAAGTATAGAGTGCTTATTAGCTCCTAAACATCCATGAGATGAAAGTGCTTGGTGCTCTCAGGTATTAGAGCCTGGACTGACATTAGTGTTCAATATTCATGCAGTAACCAAGTAACAAGTCAAGCCAAGAAAGAAAAAAGCACAGCAGTACAGCCAATTAGAAATTCTTTTCCTCTTCCATAAAAGGTTGCTTATATTAATGATGGAGACATCATGATGCGAAGAATAAGAACAATTTGATAGGCACTGAGGGTGAAATTCACCTTGGTGCAGAGGGCCAGCATAAAATAAAAATATAAATAAATTAATGGAGATATCCTATCTCCTAGAACTGGAAAGGACCTTGAAAGGTCATTGAGTCCAGCCCCCTGCCTTCACTAGCAGGACCAAGTACTGATTTTGCCCCAGATCCCTAAGTGGCCCCCTCAAGGATTGAACTTACAACCCTAGGTTTAGCAGGCCAATGCTCAAACCACATGAGGACTATACATCATTTAAACCCTATTTTGATCTTAGTACTGCATAGGGCTTGTGTTGACCTTCTGCACTGGAGTAAATTTCAGCCAGTTATCTATTTAAAACATTGCTGTTTCTAGGGCTTGTCCCTGTAACCTTTTCCCATGAAAACAATTCTTAGGGAAACAGTCCCACTAAATTCAGTGGAACTTCTTGCATGAGTAAGGTTGGCCCCAATCCTGCAGTGAGACCTATCTGAGTGACATGGTATGTCCGCACAGAATTTATTGCAGGACTGGGCCTTTGGTTACCTTTGCCTTTTGCTTCAAAATAATGCCCAAATAGTACAACGTTACACACAAGAGTGATGAGGTTAACATTGCAATTTAAATGCATTTTAATGTATTGGTTTTCATTAATTTTACTCATTAGAATTCTTAGATCTGTTTTGGTCGAAACAAGCTGGTGGTATTATCTTATTTCATACTTACTATTTCTAAGACTCGTACCAGAAAAATGTCCGCAATTTAAGTTGCTGACATGGGCAAGTGATTTTGTGCACAAAGAAGTTTCAGGAATTGGAGATGTTCTCATTTAGATGGCCTAAAATGAAATACTGAAGACTTCAAATAACAGATAACATCCAAGACCTTTTCAAACAACTGTATGCTAAGCACTATTGCAGACAGTTATAAAAGACATCAATCACTGGATATTACTAAACAAACATGTGGTCTGATGGTGCAACGAAAGTTGAGGGTGTTCATCATCTTGAAAAATCAAGCCCATGTGCAACAAGATTCTTCACATGCAAAATAAACATTTTTAGGTCAAATTCCTTTTTCCATGCAATATGCTGGATACAGTCTTGAAGGCATGTGTGATTAACCACATCTGGCTAAATTTGAGATTGAAAATTGGAAGAATGTGGCTTACCCAAAGGAAAACGCTGATGCCTTTCTTTCATATTTTGTTGCAGGCAGATGCCTGTTAGCTCAATATAATTTGGACCTACAGAACAAGAACAAATTGCCCACATCAAAATATGCTTTGCTCCCATATCCATCCCCAAATTAAGTGACTAATTCTTTTGTTGAATATATATTACCTGTTTTGGAAAAAAGTAATTAGGAGTGTGAAATATTCCCCCATTATTTAAATTAAAAAAATATTATATACACCTCTACCCCGATATAACGCTGTCCTCGGGAGCCAAAAAATCTTACTGCATTATAGATGAAACCGCGTTATATCGAACTTGCTTTGATCCGCCGGAGTGCGCAGCCCTGCCCCCCCACCCGGAGCGCTGCTTTACCGTGTTATATCCAAATTCGTGTTATATCGGGTCACGTTATATCAGGGTAGAGGTGTAGTTATTTAAGAGAGGAGGAAAACGAACCTAAAACATTTCTTAATTTGTTAAATGGCTTTTTTTTTTTCCAGGTTGAAATAGTGGCTGGGAAGAGTAGAGACAGTGCTCTAGAATTCTAGTTTGTTTTTAAAATAACTTTATTTACATAATTATGATGACTATACACAAATTCTAGAAAATCTGTGCAACCAAATATGGATAGACTTGTGTGTCTCTCTCTCTCTCTCACACACACACACACACACACACCGGTTCTTTTTTATTCTTCAGGATGAAATGGGCTATAAAAATGTAAGATACTATTTATTATTGCTATTATTTATAACTGAAAACAATAAAAATGAAATAGGATGTTGTCTCTGCTCATATAGCAGATCATGAAACAGTTAGAAGGACCATAGAAATATCTGACAACCCAACCATAGGTAAAATGTGCTCACTATTAAATCTGAGCTTTATAATAACTCTGAATAAAACAGTTCTTCCTCAGAGGCAAAAATAGCATAATTAGCACCTTGCAGTAAGAGCATATACACATCTTGGATAGAGTGGAAACTTATCCTCTTCCTGGGGTTTGACCTTAATGTTAAATTAAATAACAGCAAAAATAGCTTGGTTGTGCCTAGCGTGAAATCCTGGCTCTATTGATGTATTATTATTATTTTATTATTTGTATTACAGTAGTACTTAGGAGCCCTGGTCATGGATCGGGACCCCACTGTGCTAGGTGTTGTACAAACATAGAACAAAAAAAGATGGGTCCTGCCCCGAGGAGCTTACAATCTCTGTGTAAAACAAGCTGGATACAGACATATGGGGGACTACAAGGAAACAATGAGGCAATTTTGGTCACCATGATAGGCAGTCTAACTGTTGTAGAGCCAGGATTTCATCATAGAATTTTCTTGGCTTCTCTCTTCCCCTATATCCATCTGCCTGAGAGAGATACAGTCTAACCCCTCTTCTACCAGAGCAGACAAAATTGATCTAACCTCAGACTGACTCAGCAAAAATACTACTTCATCTCTATAGCATGCTCAAGCATTTGATATCAATATGACTAGGCTTGGCAGAGCAATTTTTTTTTTTTATATTTTCAACAGATATCTGTTTATTTTTAAGCATTTAGTTTTATCTGTTTAAATTTTCAAAGTTGGGAGAAATGGGGGGGGGGGCAGACAATTATTTAATGACAGTAGACGTTGAGATTCAAAAAATTAAAACTTTATTGCCGTTAGCTGCAAGTTAACAACATAATATGTAAAAATATACAAAGTCAATATTCTTAAATCAAACCCTAATAAGTTATCTAGCATTGCTTATTATTATTATTATTGCTTATTATCAAAGGAAATATATTATTTGTCTGTTAATGTGTGTGTGTGTGTGTGTGTGCAGTGAAATCAACAGTTACTGACATTTGTCCATAAAAATCTAATCCTTCCAAGCCTAAGGATGACCCACCCAGTCTGGCCCGTCGGAGCAGGCTGCGGCCATGCTGCCCAGCCTGCCGGAGCAGCTCCAGCCAGGCCAGAGACATCCTCCCCAGATAAGGGATGGGGAGAGTGTGGGGGTCCCGGGCTAGGGGTGAGGTCATGGGGGGGTGGTCACAGGGGTTACTCCCCTGACTCCCAGCTTCTCTCCCCGCAAAAATTTCCCCACCAGTTGCTGTCCCGGCCCGTCGGGGTAAGCAGCTGGTGCACCGGAACACTTTGTTTACTTAGGTTTACCTCCGTGCCTGCGGGCGCTTGAGGTAAACAAACCATCTCGGCCTACCAGTGGCTTATCCTGATGGCCCGGGAGCCAAAGTTTGCTGACCTCTGAATTATAGGGTCGGCTTATGAAAGGGTTATAAAAAAATTCCATTTTTACTTATCCATTTTGGGGGGGTCGGCTTATAAACGAACCGGCTTATGATCAAGTCTATACGGTAAGTAAATATCTCTAAACTCTCATACAGACAACAAAGCAAAAACCTCATGAACAACACACATCCCATCCTCCGATTTCATATGGCTTCATAATGCTGCAATGAACACAACCATTCAAAGAGTACAGCTTTACCTCTAATAATGTAGGATAGAGAGAAGGATAGTAGAGTTCTGACTTAGCAGGAACAAATAGTAGAAAAGTAGAAGCTGGAAACCTTCCAAACGGAAAACTAACAGTCAGCTCCCAATTTTAAAAACTATTTTTGCTGACTGGTGTTATGTCTTTAGAAATAAAAACTCTGAACTACTCTGTAACATCTTGATATATACACCCTTGGGAAAGCACAGAACTGATAGTTTGGAAGTTTTACCTGAGTAAGGCCTGCAGGAGTAAGACCCATAAATAAATCTCCAACCACAAATGGTTACCATGCTGATTTTTAAAAAAAAAACATTATTTAGTAATGATTTATTATTTCTCATTGGGAATTTACTTACATACACCAATGTAACCTTTTACCTTAATCCTTTCTATATCTCCTCTCTTTCCTTTTGTCCCGCCAAAATGACAGAAACTCATCTATGCAGTTCACAGCCAATTCGTGACTTAGAAGAAGCTAACAAAAATAATAGTCTTGTGACTAGACAGCATATTTATAAAATTTGTATATGCAGATCAAACAAATTCACTAAAATATAGATACCTTAGACCCCTAAGTATAACTAAGATAGCTAATGAGGCAAACTAATTGCTTACTGAGTAGAAACAACATTTCTGCAGGCAGAGTGATGCTTTTGCACACGATTAAATATTCCTACACCAGTGGCCCTCTAATATCCTGCCACTCATTCACAAACTATATCACAACAATCTAGAAGACTTTAAATGATGAGGTGAACAAATAGTATTTGCTCCTGTTCATTTTTTCACTACACATACCAAACAGGTGCTGTTTCTTCCATCTGTTATCTGAATTAATAATTGAACTGTTAACTCAGAAAGTGCTTTCTCAGGGGCATTCTTTTTTTTTTTTTTCCAACCATTCCTAGAGCTATTACCATATATATTCTTCTTCAAGTGATTGCCCACATGGATTCCACTTCTGGTGTGCATGCGCCCCATGCACACAACATTGGTTTTTTTGGCCAGCAACGTTTTGTGGGACCATGCCTGCACCCTGGATGCTCTCTCACACACACACACCTCTATCCAAGAACATAAAGGGTGGAGCAGGCCCAACCATCCCTTGATTCCTTCTTACTGCCGTGTTTGTAAGAGAGAATCCTTGGCAGTGTCCGCTTCTCGTGCACACTGTGCAACTCAAATCCTTTTTGTATACATAGTTAATTAGTACACCGCTACCTCGATATAACACGGCCTGATATAACACGAATTTGGATATAACGCAGTAAAGCAGTGCTCCGGGGGGGCGGGGCTGCGCATTCCAGTGGATCAAAGCAAGTTCGATATAATGCGGTTTCACCTATAACGCGGTAAGATTTTGGGGCTCCCGAGGATAGCTAGATTCTTAAAGGGCCTCATTCATGTGTCCTCCCCAGGCTGGGAGCTCCCTCCTACATGGGATCTTAATATAGTTTGATCTGGGTTATTGGGTCCTCCCTTTGAGGCCCTGGAAGTATTTTGTAAATAGACTGAACATCCACTGTCTATGAGGTCACTGCTTCTGAATCACTAGATGTGGAATACATATTGACAATCACTCGAAAAAGAGAAAAATGTTATGTACCCCACGGTAACTGGTTATTTGAGATGTGTTATCCACATGAATTTCATGACCCCCTTCCTTCTGACTACTACAGAGTCATATACACCTAGATTCTGTATTGGCAAAGGAACTGAGGGACAGTTGGAGCTGCTTTTCCCTTTATGCCCTCAGATAGGGGCGGGGAGGCAGGGCATGAGAGCATCCAGTAGACACTGCTGGCCAAAAGAATTTGATCTCATGGGGCGCGTGTGCAACAGAAGTGGAATCTGTGCACAACACTTCTCAAAAAAACCCAACACAGTGACAATGGGGTAAGAAACTTTGTATGAGCAATTTTAGTATCTAAAGCAATGTCAAATTGAAGTTCAGGACTAGAGATGTAGTTGCCTTAATTATGAATATAATTGTTTGACCAACTCAAAACTGCTTTCCAAATTTTCTTGGGAAGATTATTTGTAACTGTATATTTCTATTACAAAATATATTCTGACTGCATTTATCCAAAATAAAGCCATTTGCAAGAGGCTGAGCTATCTAGTCCTAGAGTAGTCCCAATTTCTGGATTCTATATGATAGGAGAAAAGCACATGCTAATAATTATTAGCCTTATACTGTTTTGGTCTTTTAATATTTCTGCTAGAAATATTACAAACTACAGATACTACCAACATCTTTTATTGATCTGGTAAATCTCTGATGTTGCCGTGAATACTGTAGAAAAGCACTTTCTTAATTTAATTTAATTTCCATTGCCATCTGGAATTGCAGAAGCAACTAGCAGAGCACTCCAAAATTGTAAAACTCTTGAACAAAAGATGGGCAAACTATTACCCATCAAACCCTCAATGTCCTTTCTTCATCCATCATTTCCATCTTGTTTGAATTAGGTTTTAGCCAGCTGTCTCTCATCCAAAGGATGACGTTCACCCTCATAAAGGATATCTATCCAGGTCAAGACTGAGGCACACACATGGAAAGAATTTTAAAATGGAGATATACCTATGTCATAGAGCTGGAAGGGACCCTGAAAGGTCATCAAGTCCAGCCCCCTGCCTTCACTAGCAGGACCAAGTACTGATTTTTGCCCCAGATCCCTAAGTGGTCCCCTCAAGGATTGAACTCACAACACTGGGTTTAGCGGGCTAATGCTCAAACCACTGAGCTATCCCTCCCCCCTTTTTGTAATCAGCATGTTTTATGGACAAAAAGCTTGATCCACTGACTATTTAGGTCCATGGAAGGACTCTCATTGACTTCAACTGTTGTTGGACCAGGCTCAAATAAAAGCTGTTTGTTGCTAGGGCTAACATCTGCCTCTTTAAATTAGCACTAACTTTACTTTAATAAGAAGCAGAAGAAGATCAAAGTTGAACTAAATTCCTTTGGTGATAAATTTGTGCCATTAGCTGTATCTAAAATGGTGGCATGTGATGGTAATCCATAGTAACGCTTCCTTTTTCAGTTTAAAATTAAACTCTGAGAAATCAAATGCTATAAAGCCTTGCAAATACTTGCCTATACAAAGATTTATATCTGACGTATTTCCACTTAGGAGAATATCTAAACAGAGTACAGTATGCGTTGAACACATTTCTGCCAGAAATCTTTGATATTCAAAGAGTAGGTGTAACAAGCTGTGGGAACCAAGAAAAATATTGCAATGCTGTCAAGAGTAAGCGTAGACATTTTATACGCGCTAAACTAAAAAGAAAGGCCTTACATTTAGAATAATTTGCTGACGCAACACTCAAACAGAGCAGTAATTTAGATAGATAGTGATGTTTCCTCTACTACCCAACTTCTCTTCTGCTAAAAGAAAGCTAAACCTTTTAATCATTGAACTGCTGTGATGTACAAACAGGTGGTAAATAAAAGGATGGTTTGAGGTGCTGATTCTTCTGAAAAAATCTTCTGCCTGTGCACTGCCAAAGCCAGGATATGGATCCTGGGCCTAATTCTGGCCTCCTTCTGCTGTTTTGTGCTGCTCCATCTCCAGCAGAATAAAGGAGCCAGAGGCTGGTTTTACTGACTATCTAGAAACTCCACTTGTGGCATAGGGCCAGCACAACAGCTTTATGCCGCTCGACTGCAAAGGTGGCATAAAGCCCCCTTCATCCCCAGTTCAGAATATCTGCCAGTATCTCCACAGAAGGTCAACCTAGTCAGAGAGTTAATCAAGCCTGGCCTGCAAAAACAAAAACTCACTCTTTGTAAAAATGCAATGTAAAAATATCAATCCCACATTTATTTAAGAGAAAAGGAATAACACTTTTGTTGGGAACCCTCTTTTGACGTTTTATTTTTTAACTTAAACATCTTTCAGCTCAAATGAATAATAAACCCTGATTTTATAGCAAAACTAGGGGCTTAGTAAATAAAAACAAATTACAACCAAAGCAAATAGAGATGGAACTGAATGAAAGACTACATTTTGAATTTAAAATGTTTCTAGTATAAAATAAAATGATGTTTGAACCAGGCAGGAAAAAAATTGACTCAAGGAGAGTAGTAAATATTCACATTCATTGGGACCCAGCCATACTGTGATTATACACACACAACTTTCATTGATTTCTTCTTGGTTCCAATTCAAGTCAATGTCTGTTAAATGTGTAAGGACTGAAGGCATGACCCCCTTTATGCTATTAATAGAATCACATTGTGGGGTCCATTAAGGCGGATTTGACAAAGTGTGCCTCACAAGCATTCTAATTAGCAATGTAAAATTCTAGCAAGGCTCCCACAGAATCCCATTGGTTGTCTTCACTACAGGGGGAAAAAAACCCTCTTTAAGAGATATTAAAAGAGTAGTTAATGGAGACTGGCCTCACTTGTCCTTGCAATGATTTTTCACAGCCACACACCCACATTGTTTTTGGCAGAACCATTCTGGTGTGCTCTTGAGACATGTATCCTGTTAAACTCTGTAGTATTTCTGGAAGCAAGTGCTCCTGGGAAACTTGAATATAGGTTGATTTGTTCTGGGGTGATCGATTGGAAGAACCGGCTAAGTTGTAAAACACCTGGAGCAACTATTGGGTTGCAGATGCATGGTGTTGTATCTGCATTGCAAGTACCTAGGGTAAAGCCGACAGACCCTGATCGAACCTGGGGCCTCTGGCGCTTAAAGCATGAGCCAAAAGCCAACTGGTTGTTAGCTAAGGCTGTAGAGTAAACTCAATCTCTCTCTCTAATTGGTCTCGGTGCCACTAGATGGGACAGAACACCACACCCAGGAGGTGGTGTGGGTTACATACTTTCTCTAGCTAAGGAAGCACATCCCGAGCTTCAGAGACTTCCCAGTTGAAATCCCGGACGAGCCCCCACTCGTAACGTTGACAGACCCCGGTCATCGGCAGGCAGGATCAAACTTGGGGCCTCTGGAACTTAAAGCATGAGTCTCTACCGCATGAGCTAAAAGCCAGCTGGCTGTTAGTTATGGCTGTAGAGCAGATTCAATCTCTCTAATTGGTCTTGGTGCTTCTAGATGGGACAGAACACCACACCCAGGAGGTGTGTGGGTTACACTTGCACAATGGGGTCCTGGCCTCTAGGTGCTACCAAAAGACAAATAAGTAATAATTAGCATGTTCTTTTCATTGGAATCATGTTACGGGTTATGCAGTATCATAACATGCTCTGTTTAACAGTTTGGGATGGGACTAAGAACCGCTAGCCTTGTGAATCAATTTTCAAAGCAATTCTTAGAAATCATTCATACTTATGGAAACGTCCCCCAAAATATTCTGCTAAGTCTGTGGTTTAGTATTAAAATATGTAGGGGATGCAAGTTTAGTACATGGATCTTTTTTGCCTAGGCCAGTAGAGCCCTGCCACATTGCAGTAAAGATGATTTTAAATTTTGGGAAGAGGTGGCCTCTCACAGTGGATGAAATTCAATCCAGCATAAGGTCCTCTGCATAACATAAACTCTGCAGTTGGGCTGTATAAATGGGCTGTGCTGTGGCCTAACATACAGCCTTCTGCATCTTGAGTGGGTTTCTCCAATGAATTTAAATATGCCAGCAGTGAGGCTAGTTCCAAATGGTTCAGCACAAATGGGATTTTTGGGGCTCAAGCCATGCCACCTGTGGCTATATAATCTAGGGTTGTCAATCCCCCCCAGAATGTGCAGTCACCATTCTAGTCCATACACTGGGATAACAGCAATGGAGGAGCTATGTTGTAGCCTGGAGCCCACTGCATGTTGGGGACCGAATACCATACTTTCTGCTCCCACTTAGTTCCCCAAACAGTTACACAGACTTCTTGTGGGGAGGTGTGAATTCCATCCCATATGGGCTCTTCATGCCAGTCGATTCAGAGTTGTGTTACCTGCTGTGCAGAAAACAAGCACTGTACCCTTCCGCTTAGACTGTAAATGCCATGGGACAAATTTTACTCTCAAACACGTATGTGTAACCCTGATGAAGCAATGGGGTTTTAGATTCTCTAAATCACATTTTTGTACTTTATATTAACATATTGTCCCATCCATTCTGTCTTCTCCATAAAGCCATGCCTTTTGCTACTAACAAGAAGTATTTATCCCACTCCAGCATTCAGCTGTGTCACAAATGCTAACTTATATTTTCTGAAGAAATGTGGTTTCATGAGAGTAAATTGGAATTATTATCTAAGGAAAGGCTTAAAGGGAAAAGCCAAGGTCTAACAAATGAGAGGAAGAGGTAGTACTTAGAAGCCCAACCAAACACGCTGTGGAGCAAGGTTAGAGTTGGTAAAGGAAACCCGCCTCTGCAAAACCGCAGCAGACAGAGATGGTTTCCATTCTTATGAAGTTAAATATGATGAATAATTACATGTTTAATTTTTCACAATACACATAACTAGCAGAACTAACACAATTACTGAAGTATCATCACATTAATATTGCATAATTAAAAGGAAAATTGACATCCCAAAAATACAGTTAAAAATTGATGTATTACTTCATTTTGAACTCTGACTACATATGGCACTCCTACTGTTAAAAGCTCAGGAACAGTTGTCTGTTTTCAGTCTGTTAAAGAATATTAATCTGAAAGAACTGGTATTGACCTATTTTAGAAAAAAATAAGATAATGAATAGTAAAGAAAATGAATATCAAGAAAATTCTCTCTTGAAACAGGTCATTATTCAACTTTGATTGATTTTCCTGGTTAGACATTATGAAATTAATAGATGTTTCAATAATGTTATCCAAGTATTCAAAATAATGTATTTTAATGATGCATGATTATATTCTTGATGAATATACTGGCTAATACTCTGAAAATGCAGAACTTTATTGCAAACACCACAAATATTAACTGTAGTAAGGTATACGTTTTGTTATAATTTATAAATATTGGCATCCTGTCAATTTCTATACCTCCACCCCTTCACATAACTTTATCAGCATTTCATTTAAGACTCAATGTCCAAGGATTTGTAATTCACCTACAAAAATTCATTCTGAAGTGAAGCTTCAGATTCACTATTGCTGTTCAGAAGAGACTGAACCCTCAACAACCACTGGATTCTGCACTCTTCATTTTTCAAGAGGTGCCTAGAACAGATAACTTAAAAAAATCCCAAGAAGAATTTGTATTATTTTAGTTTTCCTGACAGTGTTTTAGCAGAATCCAGGCACACATTCATAAAGGACCTTAGGACATGTAGACCAGCATTGAGAAACAAAAAAATCTTTAACTTTTTCTTGTAGCCCCAAATCATGTTTACACTGTTCCATCACCACTTTTTTTAAATCCTTGTTGTTTAGGAGCCATAACCATAACCAAAGGAATAAAAGCCAAAGTCCTTGCTTTGGTGAGTTTATGCACCACGGACCCAATCCTGCTTGCACTGAAATCACTGTCAAAACTCCCATTAACTTCAGTGGGAGCAAGAGCCAGTGTAATTTTGCAAACTGCCACCATCACAAATTGCAGTTACCGACAAGGGTGGATGTGCTGTTTTACTGCCTCTGCCTTTCACCATCCTCTAGTCCAGCAGGGGTAGCAAGTTGCGACAGATGGGTGGGGGACACTTCCAAGTCTCCTTTAGCAGCGCCATACCTCAGCCCAGATGGGGAAGCGCTGCTGTGTCTAGGCACTGGGAGGCACCAGGGCCGGCTCCAGGCACCAGCTTAACAAGCAGGTGCTTGGGGCGGCCAAGGGAGAGGGGCGGCACCTGTGGCAATTCGGGGGCGGCAGGTCCCTCACTCCCTCTAGGAGCGAAGGACCTGCCACTGAACTGCCGCCGCCGGTCGCGGCTTTTTATTTATTTTTTTCCCCAATTGCCGGCGATCGCGATTGCGGCTTTTTTTTTTTTTGCTTGGGGCGGCAGAAATGCTGGAGCCAGCCCTGGGAGGCACCACGCCTCTAAGAACTCAGCCCTGGGAAGCGAGCGCTGAGCGGCACCGTCCTGCGGAGGGGGGGACCCCGCTGACCCCCACCCCCAATTTTGCTGCAGCCCCTCTGCAGACAGCTCGCCCTGCCCTGGTAACTGTCACCCGAGTCCCTAGCCCTCGCCAGGGCAGAGGCTTCACTGGATATTACTGAGCATGCTCAGTTCCAGCCAAGCAGCAACTTCTGACGGGCATGACAGCAACAGACACGGGCCTGCGGCGGGTACCACTGAGCGCTGCTCGCCGGACGGGCTAGGATGGGAAGTCGCCGTGGGGGCGGGGCCCGCTGAAGAGCCCTGCGTGGGGGCGGGGCTGGGCCGAGCTCTCCCTTTGTGGGCGGGGCCGCGGCTGCCGTTGGGCCGGATGGGAGGCTGGGAGCGGGAGTTTTGAACGCTGGTGCGGGCGGCTCGAGATGCAGCGCTGCCGGGGTCCCTGGGCCACCTGCCCGGAGCAGGAGGAGCCGGTGAGCAGCTCCCCGCGCGTTGTTCCGTGAGGCTGCCCAGTGCTTGGAGCCTGCCGAGCCGGGTCCCGGGCCGCTTCCCTCCGGCAAGTGCGTGAGGAGCGAGCCGGCACCCCCAGGCCAGCACCCGGCGGGGGAGTGAGGCAGGGCCGCAGCTGGTGCCGAGCGTGCGCTTACGAACTGAGCATGCTCAGTAACGTCAGCTGAAGCCGCCGCTCTGACTGCCCTCGTTGGGGATTGCAGCTGTTCCCTGCTGCTCAGAGGGGAACAGTCTGTGCGGGGGCAGCCTGGCTGCGAGGGGGGCTGAGGGGCACAGTCAGGGTAGGAGCGCTGCCAGATGGAGTCCGAGGGGAGCCCCCGCCGGGCTAGGGAGGGTCCCGGGGGAGTTACCCGGCCGGGCTGAGCCTTCTACAGGGGGTGCAAAAAATAGGGTGTGGGGGGCAGCGGGGCTTTCCCCCCTCCCTTCCCCTCCCCGGCAGGACGGTGCCGCTGAGCTCCCACTTCCCAGGGCTGTGTTCTGAGAGGCGTAATGCCTCCCGGTGCCTAGACACAGCATGCGTCTGACGAAGTGGGTATTCACCCAGGAAAGCTTATGCTCCAATACGTCTCATAAGGTGCCACAGGATTCTTTGCTGCTTTATACACAGCAGCGCTTCCCTTCTGGTATGATGCATTGAGCTGCAAAAGCAGACTTGATTCAGAGAAATATTTCACATGCCACCCCCTTCGAAAATTATTATAATTTTACTTATTTTAATGTTTTAAAATAATTCCTTAGCCACTTATATGTCTGCATAAAGCCTTATAGCCGTTTACAAATCTGTCTCAGCTGCTCTTTTCACTGCCTGAATTGGACTACCTTTTTCTTGTAATCGACTGTAAATCTAGTTTTGCTCCTTTAAATTATTTACTTTTAAAAATGCTATCTTGCTTACTCTTAGCACTTAGAATGATAGATAGCAAAATTCTGACAAGTGTACACCCAACCATCACAATTTATAACCCCTCAGCTGGATTAAAGCATAAGCTAACTAAACTACAGTTTAGGACCTCGCAAAATGAGGGGCCTCTAAAAAAGAAAAAACTGACTCCATTTCAAATTTTATCAAAATCGGATGATAAATAAAGGAGATACGGGGAAAAAAGAGTCTCTCTAAAGATAGACACTTTTGTTCAAATATGATAAAAATATACACATCTGGCTACACAAATACTCTTACCTTACCCTTCACTAATTGTTCATTATTGACAGGTGGGAGGCCAGGGCTGAGAAAAAAACATAATTGCACTTGTAAAATTTGTATTCCTACAAGTAAGTCTGCTATCAGTCTCCTAAGGCAGCATTTTGTTGGCCAGCTGCTACTGGTAAAATTCTGACCGTGATTTCATAACTTATTTAAATAAATAATCTCACTGTCGATAGAATCGGGGGAAAATGTGAGGTCGGAGACGGCAGTGTCGTGAAGCAATCCTGCCAAGCTCATACTTGTATGGGACTCGTCCTAGGAGTGGGTTCTAGGCCACGAAAGCTTATGCTCAAATAAATTTGTTAGTCTCTAAGGTGCCACAAGGACTCCTCGTTGTTTTTGCTGACTAACACGGCTACCGCTCTGAAACCTGTCATGTATAGCGTCCCCCTTGGCTGGTAATAGCCGGAAGGGGGCTATTTTGTTTACGGTCCAGCATGCTCAGTCGTATAGTGCCTTCGCTCCTGTTTTTCTTCATTTTCTTAAGTGTTAGTGTGTTCTTTCTTTTGATCTGTACATACATACCATTGTGTATTTTAGTGCACACGCCGCTTTCTGCTTCATGCGCTATCCATGCTTCACATGACTGAGTTTGCAGGTGATTATCTTATGGACTTGGGTCGAGTGGATCTTGAGGAGGATACATTTGTGTTGGCTTCCCCCCATCAGTTTCGGGAACCTTAACAGTAAATATCAGAGAGTGCTGATGAAAGGATAAATAGAGGGTTTTGAGAGAAGTGAAGGAAGATGTGCATATATATCAAAATATTCTGAGTACTTGGTGAGCAAGTAATTTCAAACTATGTGCATATATGATTTATAGGCTATTAAAGCCTATAATATTCATTATATTTGCTTGAATATAGGCTAGTTTTTTTCACTTTCTCGATGCCATTTCTAGAGATTACCAGTCTTTCTGATAAATTATTTTTCTCTTTCACGCATATAGCTTGTTGTCACTCTGTGTCCGAGGTGTTTACTCGAGATTAATTAGTGGTCCTGGGGGAGACTGAGGATAGAAAAGCGAACGCGAAGAGAGATGTCTGCTTAGAAAATGCTGCAAGAAAATCGATCTGCCCTAAGCATTCTGTGCATTGAAACTCCATAGGTTATCATTTGAGGACATTATCAATGACTTTGCTCTCCAAAAATCATGAAAGAAAATGTTTTAAATTTCAATGTTAAAATTAATGTGATGTGCAGACAGACATACTGCAGGTTGTACTGATTCCATTAAGTAAGCTCGTCTGTGTAACTAACTGCTTTTGTGTTGCTGTAGATATAAAGTTTTCATATCTACTAATTAAGAAATCATAGACAAAAATGTGTTAATTTGAAACAATTTTATAATGCAAACAGGCATATTGCAAGACATGTTTTAGATTTTTATTCTATTTTTGCAACTTTGCTGTTGTATATATGCAACTATAAAGCTTTCGTGTTTATATATTCAATTTCCTTTCTGTGAAAATAATAAAATAATTTTTGTTTTAATGGTATGGGGCCTCTTACACTTGACATAGCTTAGGCCTCAGAATGTCATAATCCAGCCCTGCCTGGACCAGAGGACAGGAAAGGTGAGAGGTAGCACATTGTGACAAGGCTGCAAAAAAGAACACCAATCAATGTCAGTAACTGCTGCTGTTAGCAAATTGTGATGGTAGCAGTTTGTAACAACCCCTGTGCAGCCTGCTGAACGGAGTTGGTCTGATCATAGGGTCCTGCCCTGGTCCTATCCCCTTTCTGCCCACGTAACTTGCCTGTTTGGCGGGAGGCCACAGACCTGCGATTGTCTTGCACTTAGTCTGTGCCACCTTAGGACGGAAGAATCCCATGCACTGTTACAGACTAGGGACCGACTAGGGACTAGGGACCGAATGGCTAGGAAGCAGTTCTGCAGAAAAGGACCTAGGGGTTACAGTGGACAAGAAGCTGGATATGAGTCAACAGTGTGCCCTTGTTGCCAAGAAGGCTAACGGCATTTTGGGCTGTATAAGTAGGGGCATTGCCAGCAGATCGAGGGACGTGATCGTTCCCCTCTATTCGACATTGGTGAGGCCTCATCTGGAGTACTGTGTCCAGTTTTGGGCCCCACACTACAAGAAGGATGTGGAAAAATTGGAAAGAGTCCAGCAGAGGGCAACAAAACTGATTAGGGGGCTGGAGCACATGACTTATGAGGAGAGGCTGAGGGAACTGAGATTGTTTAGTCTGCAGAAGAATGAGGGGGGATTTGATAGCTGCTTTCAACTACCTGAAAGGGGTTTCCAAAGAGGATGGATCTAGACTGTTCTCAGTGGTACCTGATGACAGAAGGAGTAATGGTCTCAAGTTGCAGTTGGGGAGGTTTAGGTTGGATATTAGGAAAAACTTTTTCACTAGGAGGGTGGTGAAGCACTGGAATGGGTTACCTAGGGAGGTGGTGGAATCTCCTTCCTTAGAGGTTTTTAAGGTCAGGCTTGACAAAGCCCTGGCTGGGATGATTTAGTTGGGAATTGGTCCTGCTTTGAGCAGGGGGTTGTACTAGATGACCTCCTGGGGTCCCTTCCAACCCTGATATTCTACGATTCTGTGATTAATAATAGGAGAAAGAACTGTGTCACTGGCTTAACTCTTTCCATCTGAGAACTATGGCCCTGTCTCATGAAAAATAAAATGGGTGGGTCTTGTAACATGGACCTTATCCCCAGCGATCTACAACATACTGTTAACCAAACATGAGTAAATGACGTTAGCCAGCTTACTGTCCCCTGAGCCATCTAGCCCCATACCAAGCTATGATAGTTGCCCTTGTTGACAGTCTCCATAGTGAGACCAATGTTTGCGCAATGAGGCAGGACAGCGGTTAGGCCACTTGTGTGCTAAGACCACAGCCTATCATGCTGACCAATGTTGTCTCATTGTTCCTTGTGGCCCCTCTTAATCTATCTGTATCCATCTGTTGTCTATTGTATTATACTTAGCTTGTAGTTTGCAGTTTTGTAGATGTATTGGTCCCAGGATTACCCACTTCATTTGAAAAGGTTTCTTGCAACATGTGTTAATCCCTTATGCTTAACAATTTGTCCTACTTTGTATTTAGCTGTGGTGCTCTGGTTACCTTTCCCAGACCTCAAGAAGAGATCTCTGAAGCTCAACAGCTTGTCTCTTCCTCCAACAGAAGTTGGTCTTAATAGAAAATATTACCTCACCCACCTTGTCTCTCTCATTTAGATTGTAAGCTCTTTGGGGCAGAGGATTCCTTTGTGTGGAATCCTGTTCAGCAGTTAGTACATTGGGATCCTGGTCCATGACTAGGGCTCCTAAATAATAATAGTAGTAACAAACACCTTCATTCTCAGACATTTTCATTCCATGACAAGGATGAAACATACTGATGGAATGATGCGGGACCCCTTTCTCATGTAGGGACTTTTGTGCTTTACCTGTGTTGATGGATGCGTATATGACTTTGGTTTCCCATGCTGTCAGTCTGCCATGCTAAAATTTAAATCCACTTAAAATCAATATAACTTCAAATTAGCAATGTTTTAAAAGGAATTAATTGATACTTATGACAAAAAATAACTTATTCATGACAATTTACTTAATCTATTCAGCCATATTTGAATTGCCTGAAGTCAAATTCAGTTGCTTAATATTTACTTGGATAGGAGAGTGCAGGTCCTATTTGTTATCCTATGTATTAATTCATAATCTTAAAATCATTCTCATCAGGATTCAGAATTCAACACTTATTCACGTGATCAATGTCATTGAAATCAGCGGGGGCAACCGTGGGGACACTAGTGGATATAAGGCTCAGCAACTGATGACATTTTTAAGTACTATCCCAATGAAATCAATGGGATTACTCATGCTATTAATATTAAGCAAGTGTGTAAGTGTTTGCAGAATCGGGGCCTTGGATTACACACTAGTTGGGGCTGGGACCTCCTTTTTATTAAACACACACACATAATACCTAGCAGAATCAAGTCCTGAGGGGGCACTACAGCAATATTACCACAATAACAAAAATTCTATTGCATTGGCTAGAGCAGTATCCGTTTTATAACTCTGTAAATGGATATACTTTGAATTTCAGAGCACACTGCAAGATGCCCACTATTTGTGTGGGTTGCCACTGCAGGTGGATTTTGATAAGGGTTGAGCACGTGGAGATGGAGAGGAGTTTAATTTTATTTTTGTAAATTACGGCAGGATGTGTGTATAGAGTGTTGGATAGGTGTCCCTTATTTTTTAACATACATCTAAATACAGTAAAGATCAATTGCTGTTGGAGCCAAACACCAGTACTTTTATGAGTTGCAAACAGGGAGGAATCCCATTTTTCTAATACTATGTACTTCAAGAATTCTCCCAGATAGGGAGGCAGTCTGATCTAATGGTTAGGTCACAGGACTTGGCATCAAGAGGCTTGGGTTTTATTGTCAGTTGTGCCCTTGATTTGATTTGCACTTACTCTCTCTCATTTTCCCCATCTGTAATATGGGGCCCATACTTGTACTCACTTCTAAAGTGCTTTGTGAGATACAGATGAAAAACATTATGTAGGTGCAAGGTACTATTATTGGACCACTAAGATTCTGTGCGTGGAGGAAGCAAAAGGGTAATCAGAACATGGTAATGCATTTTGTCATGATAAAAACAGTTAGCACTTCAGTACAAAAGCTTCACAGCAAGAAACTAGTTGTCGGAAATAAATTATTGCAGTGCTATCATCTAGATTAAACATGTTTTATTATTTTATTGCAAAATTCTGTAGAAGAGATACTCTAAAGCAGGAGTCTCAAACTCAAATGACCACGAGGGCCACATGAGGGCTAGTTCATTGGCCCGAGGGCCTCATCACTGACACACACCCCCTTGCTGTCCCCGGCCCTGCCCCCACTCCACCCCTTCCATGAGGCCCCGCCTCTTCCCACCCCTTCCCTGCCTCCATTCCAACCCCTTCCCCGAAGTCCCCACTCCAACTCCGCCCCCTCCCTGCCCCCAGAGGGTGCATGAGGGGTGTGGCGGGGGCTCAGGGCAGGGAGTTGAGGTGCAGCAGGGGGTTGGGGTGCAGGCAGGGGGCTCAGGGTGCAGAAGGGGTGTGGGATGCAGCGGGGGCTCAGGGCAGGAAGTTGGGGTGCAGGAGGGGTGTGGGATGTGGCAGGGGGCTCAGGGCAGGGGGTTGGGGTTCAGGCAGGGGGCTCAGGGCAGGGGATTGGGATGCAGAAGGGGTGTGGGATGCAGCAGGGGGCTCAGGGCAGGGAGTTGGGGTGCAGCCAGGGGGTTGGGTGCAGAAGGGGTGTGGGATGCAGCAGGGGGATCAGGGCAGGGAGTTGGGGTGCAGCCAGGGGTTGGGGTGCAGGCAGGGGGCTCAGGGCAGGGAGTTGGGGTGCAGAAGGGGTATGGGATGCAGCAGGGGGCTCAGGACAGGGGGTTGGGGTGCAGAAAGGGGGATCAGGGCAGGGAGTTGGGTTGCAGAAGGGGTGTGGGATGCAGCAGGGGGCTCAGGGCAGGGGGTTGGGGTGCAGGCAGGGGGTTGAGGTGCAGGCAGGGGGCTCAGGGCAGGAAGTTGGGGGGCGGGATGCAGGAGGGCTTCGGGCTCCGGGGTGGCAGCAGCGCACACCGGGGCCAGGGCAGGCTGCCGGTCCCGGCCCCACTCCCGCTCCCGCTCCGCTCCACGAAATAGCTGGAACCATGTCCCTGCGGCCCCTGGGGGAGGGGAACGCAGGGCTCCACACGCTGCTTGCCGCTCCTCCAGGTACCTCCCCCGAAACTCCCATTGGCCGCGGTTCCCCGTTCCCGGCCAATGGGAGCTGCGGGGGGGCGTGCCTGGAAGACAGGGCAACACATGGACGGAGCCCTCTGCTTCTCTCTCCCCCCCCCCCCAAGACCTCCCCCTCCGGCCGCAGGGACGTGATGCCAGCCGGCGCAGGGCTCGAGGGGGGCAATCCCGTGGGTGTAGTTTGCCCACCCCTGGCCTGGAGGTAGGCCGGGGTGGTGGGCGCAGGCCGCTCGGCGGGCCACAGGAAATGGCCCGCGTGCCGCGTGTTTGAGACCCCTGCTCTAAAGTGTATAAAAAGCCATTGCAAAGAACTGCATGCATTTTTAAAAATTATTTGCTTCCAAATTGTGGAACATATGAATTGTTAATAAATGATTTACTGATGTAAACAGCACTTGTACTCTGGCTTAGACCAAAAGTTGAGATACCGAGAACCCATCTATTTACAGTATATGATATATAGTAGCTATTGTGGTATAGATGATTTTTTGTCCACTAAAAGCTTAGTAAATTAACTTCTCCATTCCAACTGATTTCTATGGCTTTTTTTCCAGGAATGATTATAAATGTAACGTTTAAAAGTCTTTCAATTAAGGGAAAAAAGCCCATTGCTTTAGCCCTGAAATGCTCCAAGAATGTTGTGATAGCAGTTCTGTAGCTAAGAGTGACTTGGGCATTCTTTATAAATATAGTCAATTTATATTTTATAATCCATAGCTGCTTTTATTTTGGTGAGACTCCATGGCCCTGTCAACACTGGGAAACTTTCTAGAATTTTGCACCAAAAGTAGGAATGCTAAGAAACCACTAACGAGGATAAGGCCCTGGGAACTTGTGGCAGCTTAAGTGTCAGGGCCGGCTCCAGGCACCAGCCCAGCAAGCAGCCAAGGGGAAGGGGCGGCACGTCGGGCTGTTCGGCGGCAATTCGGCAGCGGGTCCCTCTCGGAGGGAAGCACCTGCCGCCGAATTCCCGCCGAAGAAGAAAGCGGCGCGGTGGAGCTGCCGCCGGAGTGCCGCCGATCGCAATTGCGATCGCGGCTTTTTTTTTTTTTTTTCCCCCCGCCGCTTGGGGCGGCAAAAACCCTGGAGCCGGTCCTGTTAAGTGTAACCTGCAAAGGGAAACCTGCTTTGAGAAGAGTTAGGTCTTGTCTACAGGGAGATGCTATTGTGAAGTAAGCGAGGGTGTGAATTTAAAGGGCAGTAGTTATGCTGTAATAGCTTCCCACATGGATATTTCTGCACTAAATGCCTGTGTACACTTTAGTTTAATTCACTTGTAAAGTGGATTAAGCTAAACCTCACACAAGCACTCTTAGTGTGAAATAAGTGTCCACAGGGAAGCTATTGCAGACTACCCATTGTGGGCTATTTCCCCCTATAGACAATCCTTTAGAATAGAGTGCTTAAAATGGCTGTGCCTGTCTGGATCCCCGTCCATGCTATTGCTACCAGTGATGGAACTGAATTGGTGAAATTAACAATTGGAGAAACTTGTTGGCATAAAAAGACTAATGTACTGGTAAACTCAGCCTTTGATTAAATGATGGTCTGCCAGTCCTCTCAATGGCATGCTATTACTTTCAGAGGGAAGCTCGGTAAGATTTAGAAAAGATCAAGCAATCCTTTGCCAATAAAAGGAACCCAAGTGATTCCCAAATTAGGCCACTAAATCACTCCTCTAATCGATTTGTTGTCTCTCTTTAGTCATCTAGGGCTACTCTGAAAAAACTGGTGAGTGTTTGCACTTTGCCTGTTCCAGAGTTATACTGAAGCTGGCAATGATAGGAAACACAATAGTGTGGGGATGGATGTAAGTAATGTATGGCTATTCCACTCCTGGGGAAGATCCCAAGTTCAACTGAACGTGAGGAGCACTTCCAACCAGCATGCTGAAGAACTGCATAGCATAAGCAGTCACCACAACTGTTCTGAGTCCTAAATACCCTATCACAAAGATTTTTTTTTTTTTTTTAACAAAATTTGCCTCAAAATATCTTATTAATTTCTGTCTTTCCCTCTGCCCATCTTAACAGACTTGCCCAAGCAGACACAAGTTCAGGGCGTTCTACAGCAGGGCTTGGAAAACCCACTTACTGAGAGAAGGAGAAATTTTGCCCGAGCAAGTGGACTGACTGTGGTTAGGAAGCTACTGACTCTTTAGAATGGGACAGGAAAGGAGTATAGTGGTCTGTGAACCACTGCTCTGTTAACAGGATTGAAGACAGAGGAAAGGAGTAATGGGAGCTGCTCCCTTTTTTAAAGCTGGGAGGCGGGAGACAGAGATTCTGAGATGCTGATACCTTTAAAAATAGGGAAAGCGGGGCTTCTGGAGTGTAGCGGTGAGAGAGGAGTGCCAGCTGGAAGATTGAGGGCCTTCTGTACAGCAGGAGAAAAGCCTAGCCAGAAGCAACCAAAGAGCTCTGCAAAAAAAGGTGGGTCGTGGTAGTGGTTGCCAAGCAAGTTTACCCTAAACTGCATGTTTGCTTCCTGAATTAGGAGACATCTGGGAGGAGGCCCTTCCCCATTTCAGCTGATGTTCTTTGCCAGAAGTAAGGGCTCACCATCCTCTCTCCTTGCCATTTTTACTCCCGCTAGCTGGAGGGCAGTAGACTCCCGTGTGAGAGAGAGAGCAGGACAGAGGGAGATCATGAGTGGGAGGAGGAGATAATGAATGTGGGATATGGAATGAATTGGGGAGGGAGGATAATAAATGATGGAGGGGATAGAGTAAGGAGAAGGGAATGGAAGAAACCTGCTTTCCCCCCCCCCCCCGCAGTGAAGGTGGGCTGTTGTCAAATTTACTGAAAAAGGAAATTTCTCCAAACTCCCAACCTCTGCAGGGTTGTGAGAAGCAGCTGGTGCACCTTTTAATTCTACCCTTTTTGAGAGGAATCCATTGCTTGCTGCCAGGAGCAGGCATCTTAAGGTTTTCAGTCTTTTAAACAAGACAAATTAATTGTACCACAAAACCTCAATTATTTGCTAACATACACCTCTACCCCGATATAACGCAACCCGATATAACACGAATTCGGATATAACGCAGTAAAGCAGTGCTCCAGGGGGGCGGGGCTGCACACTCCAGTGGATCAAAGCAAGTTCAATATAACACGGTTTCACTTATAACGCGGTAAGATTTTTTGGCTCCCGAGGACAGCGTTATATCGAGGTAGAGGTATCGTTTGTTTATTCCACAGGGCACTGGGTAGTTGCCCAGTGGAATAAACACACCCATTCAATACAAACCTGCCCCATTGCTTCATAGTCCAGAAGTAATTTATGCCCCCACCATCAATTGAGATCAAGACACACTGCTGTAACCCAGTGATACTCAGACCTCAGTGGTTCAGGAGCCAAATTAGCAATCAACATTACCCAAAAGAGCCACAGTAATGTTGAATTGATTGTTTCATTTACTATTTTTACATACATATATATATATTTTTTTTCTCACAGAAAAATGGCTGACCAAGTATTATTATTTTATCAACGACAATTGATTAATAACATAGTAAAAACATCCTGACTGGATAATAATTAAATCAGAGTTTCAATATCATGTGCTGCAAAGAGTTGCAGGAGACACATTAAAGAGCTGCTTGTAGCTCGCAAGCCTCAATCTGAGTACCACTGCTCTAACCTGATGCACGATACAACCTCCTTCACTACAATAGCAAATTGATAGCCTATACAACCAGTAACCGAAAGAAAAAGTAACTGTGATGGTCTGTAGCAGTTGGAGTGAAGAAAGAGACCTGATTCTGATCAGTGCTACCTTTTACAAACAGCCATCTTCTGACTAGTGCTAGCCCATTTAATGACAGGACTGGCTGAGAGGGGCCAACTGCCAATGGCAATCTGCTGTGTGTTATACATCCTCCTGTTTCCTTGCTCCCCAACATTGTGCTAGCTGTGAGACCTGGCTTCCTTTAACATTAATTCTCCTCTATATTAATATGAATAGTTGACAGATTTTAATTTGCAAACCAAGAAGGTATAGTGCAAGTAACCCTTGCAGATTTTCAATTTTTTGGAAGGTAATATGGAAAGTTAACTAAAATTCATATTTCCCACAAGATCTTAAGTATAATGCACAGAGAATATTTCCCCACCTTCCAAAATAGCAAGGTAATATATTTCATGCTGTATTTCAGTGGTAGGTGAGATAATATTTTATAATATATACGTAGCTTCCTTCTGGAGGAAAAGAGCTTTATAAATATTAATTCATCTGTCAGAGAGAATGCACTTTTTGTAGGTTAATCTTTAAACTATTACAAGCTAATTGAAATCTGATTTTTAGTTCACTTTAATAAGCATTAAATTCATATCCTATTTAAACAAAGGACAGTAGCATCCTGCAGTCTACATTTTTACATATTCAGGTGTATTTGAACTCTTTAGCTACATTTACCAAAAAGTGGATGTCACTATTGATTATATCCCCTTCAAGATGACCAAAGAAGGGGAAAAAAATATTTTAGTTAATTTCAAATCTTTCCCATCTCTTTTAGTTGTACTGTGTTCCCCTTAATACACAGATGCTCCACTGAAAAACATTTTTTAAGTGGAATGTTTAAAAGTTTTATACTCTGTAAGTATTGTTTAATTAGGGCTCACAACACCTATATCAAGGGTGGGCAAACTTTTTGGCCTGAGGGCCACATTGGGGTGCGAAACTGTATGGAGGGCCGGGTAGGGAAGGCTGTGCCTCCACAAACAGCCTGGCCCCCACCCCATATCTGACCCCTCCCACCTCCCGCCCCCTGACTGCCTCCCTCAGAGCCCCCCACCCATCCAACCCCCCCGCTCCTTGTCACCTGACCGCCCCCTCCCGTGACCCCCACCCCTAACCGCCCCCCCCCCGGGACTCCACCTGCTATCTAACCCCCCTGTTCCCCGTCCCCTGCCCCCCCCAGAACCTCTGCCCTATCCAACCGCCCGCTGTTCCCCATCCCCTGACTGCCGCCTGAAGAACATCCGTCCCATCCAACCGCCTCCTGCTCCCTGTCCCCTGACTGCCCCCCAGAACCCCCTGCCCCTTTTCCAACCCCGTGGCTGCGGGGGAGCGAGAACAGTGGGGGAAGGGCCCAGGGCTAGCCTTCTGGGCCAGGAGCTCAGGGGATGGGCAGGACCGTCCCGTGTGCCGTAGTTTGCCCACCTCTGACCTATATGATGTAGAGAAACATCATTATTTTACAAATGGGGTGACTGAAGCATATATGTTAAGTAACTTTCAGATCATACAGTGAGTCAATGTCAGTACCTGAATTAGAGTTCACCCTAATTTTCTGGTTGAATGCATAATCCAGTATGCACCAGTTCATTCCAGTATTCTCTTTTATATATGAAAAAATATACTCATTTCAAATACTGAAATAGTCTTACTGACTGTGTAGTGATTAAAGACCTAGGGTACCACACGCTTTCAATGATCTAGTAAATACTTAGTTCTTCTAAAAAATACTTAATGCAATTTCTGTAGTAACAATGAGGAGTACTTGTGGCACCTTAGAGACTAACAAATTTATTTGGGCATAAGCTTTCATGTTGTTTTTGCTGATACAGACTAACATGGCTACCACTCTGAATTTCTGTACTGTTATTAATTGGATTTTATTGTAGTTCTACAATATTTGGTCTCTTGACAATCTTGTATGTATCTTGATATCTAGGAATGCAGCATTCAAGAAAAGATTGACTTTGAAATCCGCATGCGAGAGGGAATCCGTAAACTGCTTGCAGTGAGCACCCAAAAAGACCAAGTGCTGCATGCAGTTAAAAACCTGATGGTTTGCAATGCTCGCGTTCTTGCCTACAAGACAGAACTACAGAAACAAAAAGAGGAACCAGTCACGTACAGAATAGGAGGAAGGTGAGTAACAATCTTGAGTGTTTCGTTACAAATTGAGAATTCAATGGCAAGCTCTAGGTTGTGATTTAAAAAAATAAAATAAAACAGTTTAGGTAATTGTTAGTGTTGTATCAGGAGGCTTACCCAGAAAATTGGATCTAGTACTGGCTTGTCCTCCTCTCTCCCCCCTCCCCCCCAAACAAAACCCAAAACAAAAACCTACAGCAACTTGATCTTTGCATTGTACTGGAGCATTAAATCTGCATTTCATAACCTCATTTCAAGCTACTGGGTTTGGTATTTTAGAAAATGTAAATTGAGGTAATTTGTTCTCTACTAAAACATATTATGGGCATTATCCATTAGTGTTCAAGATGTAAGTGTGGGATACCCTGATGGGCATGTTTTCTACAAGAGAAGTTTACATTGAACATGTGCAGAGATATCAGGTTAGGTGTGTGAAGGAACAAAGCATGGAAAACCTTATGGGTAAGCCCCTACTTGAATTGCAGGATGATTGTCAAAAAATTGCAGCTGAGTTGTGGACAAACCATGTAAAATTGCAGAAAAGTAATAATGGACCTTATTACTTTTCCGCTGTCGGCCACCTGGGGCTGAGAGTGAGGGCTCGGGGCTGACAGCGGGAATACGGGGCTGACGGCAGGGGCTCCTGCTCTCCGTCCCGGGGTGGCTGGGGCTCCCACTGTCAGCTCCACACACAGTGGAAGACTAATATTGTGGAATCCTCAATATTGCAAGCTAAGTAGGGCTTTACTTATGAGAATATCTCCAAACCAGCATACCTTTATTTCTAGTTTTCAATCTTTTACTCTTTCTAAATCAGCGGTTCTCAAACTTTTGTACTGGTGACCCTTTTCACACAGCAAGCCTCTGAGTGCGACCCCCCGTTATAAATTATTTAACACCTTTATAAATGCTAGAGGCAAAGCATGGTTTGGGTTGGAAGCTGACAGCTCGCGACCCCCCCATGTAATAACTTTGCGACCCCCTGAGGGGTCTTGACCCCCAGTTTGAGAACCCCTGTTCTAAATGTACTTTAATGATAGATGGTACACAGTGGTTAATTGGTACCCTCTGCTGGCCATTTTAGTTAACTACATCATAGTAATCAAAATACACAATTCTTCACAAACATGAAGACAAATGCTTGGTTGAAAATATGCCCAAATTATAACTGCTGGGTGAGTTAAAGCATAACCAGCTTACTTGTATAATGTTGCTCTGCAAAAGGGAATAGAACTTGTATGCAATATGGAGACTATAGCTACCATTTCTTTCAGATTATCATTTTAATGAAGTATTATGTAGCAATTCAGTGCAGAATCTCTTCAAGCAACTATGGGCTTAGTCCCAATGTATCCATAGCAACAAACTTCTAACATTTTGCATCTAGAAATGTTGCCTTTTGGGGAGAAAGCTACAGAATTTTATTTTGTGGCCAGATTAACCCTGATGATTAAAGCTAATTTTTAAAATTATTGCATATGCACATAACCACAGTACATTTTATGGCATCATCAAACTTTTACCAGTTATATTGCTTTTTCAAAATAAGTTAAAGACTTATATGACATTCTTTTCTTTCTCCATCACCAAAAGCAGAAAGACCAAATATTTATGCTGACTCTTAGATCTGTAGGCTTTTGATACCATTGACTACAAGGTAATGGTTAGGGTAGCTAAATACCTATGATGTTAACAAAATTAAATAAAAAAATGGACTTTTGTATTTAAATCAGATGTTTTTGATATTTTAATAGTTTTTTTTTAAAGAATGTTTAAAATGAAATTTGAATTTAATACAAAATATTGTAAGGTCTAAACTTATTACAATCTCTTAAAATATGCTGACTCCATGAGCCTCTATCAAAAACTTTGAGTTAAAGGCTGCTTTTCTATATAAAGAAAGATATTTCCCCCCTTAATTCTAGATTTTGAGGTCAAGCTTTATAAATATGGCACAGTAGGTCAGTCTAACTAACTTAAGAGACTGTCTTATTGTCAAGAGACTTAGGCGAGTAGGAAATTAAGCTTCGATCACTTTCATTTAGGAATATTTAAAAATTTTCCCCAACTGACCTGAAATAATCAGTTAAATTAGCTGACTATAGTTAATCCTACGGTTTAATAAATCATTTAGTTGTAAATGCGAAACCTGGTTTGATAAGAGAAATTTATGGATCCAAAACATTTAAGATTGTGTTGTTTAATAAAAATACATTTTATATGCTGTTTCGTATGTTTAATTAAATTCAAGTTACTATCCTAATGCAGCTTGACACAAATCTTGAGCAAAACATTAATTATTTAGTAAATAATCAATGTCGTTCACCATTTTCTGACATACTGAAATGTACAAGTAATGAGAATCTGAAAATATTAAACTATATAATTGCTTAAATAAATGTATATAGTTATAGTGTATCCTCCTAGGTAGCAAAAAGATGTACCAAATCTAGTGTAAAGGCTTTATTTACTTGTAAATCAACATGTCATAATGGCTATATCAACCAATGAGAATGCACCATTCTTTAGACAATAACTGACATACAAATGGAAAAGTTGATTAAAATACATTAGTTAACTTGATTCTTTCCATTAGGTGATTTAAACCAATCCACCTTGGTAGTGGTGATACATTTGCAGATCAAAGCATAGATTCTTGGAGATACATTTGTGTCTATGCTGTTTTTTGTTGTTGTTGTTTTTTTTTTTTTTTCCCCCCTCAGTGATTTAGAGAACAGTACTGGATGGCTGCTTGTCTACCCAAAAAGCTCTCTTTGACAGGGACTGTATAGAGTTCTGTCTCATCCCCGTTCAGCGGGCACCAGAAACCATTAGCTTTGTGTTGCAGTGCCATCAGTATTCTGACAACATTTGGGGCAGGTCTACACTTAAAGAGTTGCAATGTCGCAGCTGCACTGGTGCAGCTGTCGTGCATTAGTGAAGACATTACTGCGCCGACAGGAGAGCATTTGCCATCAGTATAGTTAATCCACCTTCGCAAGAGTCAGTAGAAGCTCTCCCATCGACATAATGCTGTCTACACAGGGGGTTAGGTCGGCATAACTACGTCGCTCAGGCGAGTGGATTTTTCACACCCGAGTGATATAAGTATACCAATATAGTATAGACCAGGCCTTGGATTTTGTCCCTGCTTTGTTGAATGGTCATAATATAGTGGATCATCTGTTCCAGTGTCTGACATTTGGTTGAGATTCAATCCAGATAACACTGGTGGTGTCTGAGGGTTATGGGAGGCAATTGGTTGTAATTGTGGAAGTGACTTCTGCCCTCGCAAATGAGTGGTGTGCTCACCTCTTCTTACTTAGATTTACAGTCTGGTGTCCTAGCTGCTTCTGGATGCCCAGATATCAGTAGTGACTAGGAACTGTTAACTTAACTTGGCCAGGAGATAGGAAAGGTTGCAAATGGATGTGGGGCTCACTACTGTTCATTCCTTTGTTACCTCCGGATTGGTCCATTCCAATATGATTTACATGGGACTACTTTGAAGACATCTTGGAAAATTTAGTTAGTACAGAATATAGCTGGCCACATATTTAGTGGTGGTGGTGGTTCTCTCAGGGAACACTCCATACCAGTGCTTCAGAGATTGTATTGGCTCCTGATTTGTTTCTAGGTTCATTTCAAGGTGTATTGATTAGAGTTTTTCCCTTATCAAAACCTCAGGTAATCTGCATATTAATTATCACCCTGAAAACACAACACTTGGCAATAAGAACTTCTGTTAGTCGAGGAGGAAATGTTTATCTCTCCAACTTTTAATACAACAAATGGAGAAAGTAAATTATAGTCTCTTCGTGTGTGTGTGTGTGTGGAGGAAAGGGAGAAGCAATAGGCATAACTAGATTCTCTTGGAGTTGGAAAATGCAGGGAAGACAGATCTGCTCACTTACCCTTTAATGTCCAGTTTATACGGTTTAAGGATCCAATCCTCTGTGAAATTAGGGAAGTTTACAATATCTTCCGTCAAGAATACGCAGAGCCCAACAACTTAAGCGTGGGCGCCTCTACATCCAAAGGTAGCCAAATTCTTCTTTAAAGAAAAGCATCTGGGACTGAGCATGTGTGAAACTTTAATCTTAAACCTATTCAACTGTGGAAGTTTTAAAAACTGCTAATGTTGTTCAAAAGCTTGCTTTTAGAGGTAAAAGTACATTATTCCAAGCCTTCTGTTTCTTTTGGCAGGTGTTCAGATGTTCGGACTAAAGAGCGTGCAGCATGTAGAGGAAAGGTTGCCATATCAGGTACACAACTAGGTGACCGTTTCATTTTGTTGTAAATGTAGAAAAATCTAACAAATTATATATATTAGCAGTTCTCAAGCATTACAAAGTATATATGATTGGACAGTTTTTTTCATTTGGCCAAATATACAAACAAGGTGGGATTTTAAAAAATGCCTAATTGATTTAGGAGCATAAGCCATTGCCTTTCAGTGGAACTTGTGCTCTTTAGTAATTTGGGGGCTTTTGAAAACCCCATCCAAGATCTTCCTACTACTTTGAAGGACTTTCATATTATGGAATGCTTTTGTATCTGCCTAAATGCTTAAACACATTTGAAAGGTAAATATATTCATTTACTCAAAAATAAATGTGTTAAAGTCTTGGGATAAAAATTTGAAAAGTGCCCAAATCCTTTTGAAAGTGAATAGGATTTGTGTTAGGTGCTTTTAAAAATGTTTTCCGTGATCCCTCATAGCCCAACTTCTACATGATCCTATCATGAGATCTGTAGGATCTTATAATATAATATAGTAGACATTTGTTTGCAGCAACACCTTGTAAGAGCAACCGCTGCTTACGAGCAACATTTCCCCTGGGAACACTTTCCCTGTTGTGAATTGTCAACACTCCCCATAACAGCAACAGCCACTTAAGGCTGGTCCACACTAACCCCCCACTTCGAACTAAGATACGCAACTTCAGCTACGTTATTCACGTAGCTGAAGTCGAACTATCTTCATTCGAACTTACCGCGGGTCCACACGCGGCAGGCAGGCTCCCCCGTCGACTCCGCGTACTCCTCTCGCGGAGCAGGAGTACCGGCGTCGACGGCGAGCACTTCCGGGATCGATTTATCGCGTCTAGACAAGACGCGATAAATCGATCCCAGAAGATTGATTGCTTACCGCCGGACCCGGAGGTAAGTATAGACGTACCCTTAGGAGCAACATAGCAAAAGGGCACCAATATGTTGCTACTAATGAGCGTTTACTGTAATAATACTTAACTTTTATTTAGCACTTCATCAGTACATCTCAAAGTGCTTCACAATCCTTTATTTATTCTCACAACACTCCTATGGGGTAGGGAAGTATTATTATCCTCAATTTACAGATACACCATTGATTTTTGACATGATTTGACACAAGATAAGTAAGGAAACTACAGGGAAACTGAAATGTTAGATTCCAAATGTATCTTTCAAAATTTTATGATAGGAATTGAGGTTCTTCCGACTTGATGAATCAAGTGTTCACTTCCTGAATACATTTTTTAAAAGGTTATACTGTAGGTTCTGCACCTAAACAAGCACGTGTACATGTTGGGCCAGCTTTAGCCTTTATGTAAACATGTGCTACTCTGTTGACCTTATACCATGACTAAGGCTATGATTTTGGCACAGGTATTTTTATTAAGTCATGAACAGGACATGGGCAATGAACAATAAATTACGGATTTATTGAAGCCACTGCCATGGGGCTGAAGCCGGAGCCCTGAAGCCGGAGCCCCGAAGCTGGAGCCCAAGTGTCGCAGGGCTGAATCATTGAAATTTTCAGGAAGTCAGAGAGGTCTCATAAAGTCACGGATTCCGTGACTGACTTGTAGCCTTAACCACGACTGAGGTTGGTTCATAGTGTAGTTGCTGATGGTGCCCGCAAAAATCTGGTAGACATTGACAATGCTTTTTTTTAATTCACTGCTTAAATGAGCAATAAACACCAAAAAAACACAAGTTAAAATGACTCTATTTTTTATTACAGAGAGAAAGTTTTAAAGTAAGTTAAATTTGTCTCTTCTTTTTTGGGGTGTGTGAAATATGCTGTTCTGTCACCAAGGCTTAATGGAATCTTGTAATAATTTTGTTGGATGCTAGGGCACATAGAATAGACTCAGAAGGGTGGCAGCTTTATCTCAGCATGGAGTGGGGAATACATTCATTATCCATAATTTTTCTTGCTCTTATATTGTTTTCACGCATTTAAATCCCCCTTGCATGAATAAACTATGTAATTTATCTGTTTTACCAATTACTTTGTCAGCAGACAATAAATTAAATGTTGATCAAAAAGCATAACTGTAATTTAAAGGTCTGTTTTTATAATGATCTATAAATAAAATGTCAAAAGGAATCATTGGATTTAAAACTGATTAATTGTACTACATGAATGTATCTAATTTAAATCCATATGGTTTTACAGCTAATTGTAACTGAAATTAAAATGTGTGAAAATTGATCCGAATTTTTGATAAATGGTTTATAAGTATCATGTTAAACTTGTTCAAGTAATTGAGTGTCTATATCCTGATGACTTTTTCTGATTAAGGCGTAAATTTTTCATCTTTCATGATGTAGAAGGAGGCATACAAAAGTACTTTTAATTGTTAGCCAACGTCGTTTTTTAGAGCATTAAAGCAGTCATTCATGACTTTCCATGGTTAAAGTTTCAAAAACTTTTCTACTGTAACTCCATTTCCATATATTTTATAACTTTCAGACCTTTGTCTTTTAAGGCTGAAATTTTCCATGCTCATTTTTTTTTTTTTTTTTTTTTAATTTGAGAGATTCCTGTAGCTTTTTGAATTAATAAAAGGAAAATGGACAAAAATACTTTTCTTATTTTAAAAACCGTTACTTTTAGTCCTCTAGAATGACTTTTTGAAACTGAAAGGAAATTTCAGAATGTGTCTTGGCTTAGTTTGACGTATTTGGCATTGATTTTTAAAAGTTAGGATCATCTAAAATTGTATATTCACCATCCACTGTATCAGGTGTAGCCGTGTTAGGCTGTATCCACAAAAACAAGAAGAAGTCTGGTGGCACCTTAAAGACTAAAAGAAAATTCATCAGGTCTCCTGTACACACTTAAAAATAGATGAGCCTGTAAGCTCCACCATTGTGACACTTAATATAGTGAATCTTGCCTAAATGTAAATATTTGTATTTAATGTAACTCCTGAAACTGTTTCTACAGTTATTCTGGTTCATGTTCTTGTGTCCCTCTACCACAACCATAGATTTTTCCAGTGTTGGGCACATGATATGGCCTGATCTGTAATCCTGGTGAGATCTTTCCTGGTGCACAGTTCCTCCAGGAGCCAGCAGACCAATAGATTTTCTGTGGTTTGCAGTTCACCTCAGTCATATGTGTCTGGGTAGTTGGAATAGCTCCACTTCTGCATATTGACTTTTGACCTGCCAGCTCTTGTTCGGAGGTGATTGAAACATCTGCAGGTTAACCAATCCTTTTCTGCACCTATGGGAAGGTGTTTGGCAATGTCGTTGTGCATTTGACATCCTCATTGAGTATTTTGAGCCACGTGAGCCACATTTCCACTTGTGTAGCTGTCAGTGACTTTTTAAGTGGTTCTGTTGCAGTTAGGAAGCTTTTCCGAGATTTCAGGCAACTAACTGCTGTGACCATGAAGCAGATGTCTGGTATCTTCAACCTGTTGCAATCATTCTATTTTGCTTGTAATTGCTCTCCTAATAGCCACAGAAGCAGTTCCAGCAAGCACAAGAAGGCTGCTCACTGTTTGTTTTAGGCATCATATGATGTAGCAGTAGCTGTTAATTCAGCACATGGTCCAGGTTCTTCGTGTGAGCCGATCTTTCCCACAGTGGACGTGCATATTCAGCTGTCGAATAGCAAAGTGCAAGTGCAGTGGCTGTTAGTGTTGCTGGGTTGGTTCCCCATTTTGAATTTGCAAGCTTCCTGAGTATGTTGTTCCAGGTGCCACAAGTACTCCTGTTATTTTTGCCTGTTGTCTTCTTCATGTGTGCCTTGAAGGAGAGAGTGCCGTATAGTGTCACTCCAAGATAGACAGGATTTCAGTGTTGAGTAACCGATACCCCATTCCAGATGATGTTGTGCTGTATATTGGCCTCAGATGCTGAGGATGGAAGAGACTCACTTGTGTTTTGGCTGTGTTGGCATGCAACTGGTTCTTAGTGTAATAGACTGAGAGCCCAGACGGTGCCGATATTAAAGTAGCTTACATCAGGGTGAGATCCTTGGCTGGGGCAGCAACACATAGATCGTCGGCATAGATAAAACTTCTTGTGCCGAGATGGAACAGTTGATCATTCGTGTAGATGTTGAAGAGTATCTGCAAGAGTATGCTCGCTTGTGGTAGGCCATTTTCTTTTGCTGCCATAAGTTCTGCTTCCTGTGTAGTTCAATGTAAGAACATCAGTGCTCTAGTAGAGATTGTATCAGTTATTCAAAGTGTTGTATTTTTTAGAGAGGAGCCTTCAGTAATTTATTGTGTCCTATCCTGCTGATAGGACAACAAACATAGTGCCTGTTACCATATCCTTTTCAAGGCCATCTTTGTAGTATTGACTGATGTTTAGTACTTTGCCGGTGCATAATTTTCCTGGGTAGAATCCACCTTACTCTGGGATTGGTTGCTTTTCAACATGTGGTGATAGATGATTTGAGATGTGATGCTTGTACAGTTTGCAGAGGTGATAATAGTGATATAAGCCTGAATTTCTTCGGCTCCACTGCATCCTTCTGTGGCTTTAGGAGTGCCGCAACACATGCTCATTGCTTTGTGTGTAGCTGAGCACGTTAAACAACTTAAGTAACCGGTTCTTTGTTGCTGCTTCGAAGTGTTTGATTTGGTCAGTCCGAATGTCAGCTAGTCTGGTGGCTAGATTCTCTAAAGCTGTAAATCCTGCTGAACACCTGTGACTACAATATAACCAAAGAATTTCTATGCTTGCAGACCAACTCAGTCGTCAGCATAACCGATTGACTGTACCTGAACATCAAAGCAGTCGTCAATGTCATTCAAAATGGTCCTCATCAAGACAGCACTGACAATAATATCAGCAAATGTCAAAGGGCTCTGGTGTGCCAAACACGACCTGGTAGCCAAAACGTGCACAGACTACAATTGTCAAGAACTGGTCTCTGCACTAATGGAGGAAAAATGGAAGTCATGGCAGAATCTTATTGCAAGTACGGATATGACCCATAGCAGTAAGAGAGCATGGATTACCATTTGGAAGCTTAACAACGACCCAAGAAAGGCAGAGCAACACTACAACATTCTTGCAGACCAGGTCATACACCAACTCTTAGAAAATAGCAGGGCACCAAACAGACAACCCAAATTGCGGCTTGAGTAGCAAGAAGAGCAGGAAATTTATAATTTTGAGGCACAATGGAAAACGACCGAATTAACCTCCAGAATAACGCCCTCAAGAATGGCAAAGCTGCTGGTCTAGATAACTTTCGTACTGAACAAACACTTTGGACCAGCAGTAAGGTTGTTACAATTAAAACAACAAGAAACCTTGGATGAAAAATCCTCTGGGAATAACTGACTAATGGAATTTGCTGAAGAAGTATCTGTGTACTTTTTCTGTATACTTTCTGTACAGACCAATTCCACAACCAGTAAAGTTCCTATATAAAAATAATGTGTTAAAGATTTTTAATGAAAACCAGCATATTTGCACTAATGCCGTTCACAATCCCAAGTCACCTAATATATTGCATACTCTTTATACAGTTGCTGTATTGAACTTCTGGAGCCAACTTTGTTTTATGGAGTTCGCTTCATGTGACATGTATTTGAGGAATAAATCTATAAATAACAATAGGCACTGCTGTCTGCCAGTGTCAGATATAATTGAACTTAACGGGATAGATGAACTAATATGTTTGTTTAAAGAAATACCAACTCCATTATTAGTTACCGACAGCAAGTGACTTAGAAGAATTAAGCTGCTCTGCCTTTAGCCCTTTAATATGGTTATAAAGTAAAAGGTAACCTTTTCTTTTAACTAAAAAGTAGGGTTGTCAAGTGATTAAAAAAATTAATCGCGATTAATCGCACCATTTCTTTAAATATTTTTGGGTGTTTTCTACATTTTCAAATATACTGATTTCAATTACAACACAGAATACAAAGTGTACAGTGCTCACTTAATATTTATGTTTGATTACAAGTATTTGCAGTGTAAAAAAACGAAAGAAATAGTATTTTTCAATTCACCTAATAGAAGAACTGTAGTGCAATCTCTTTATCATGAAAGTTGAACTTACAAATGTAGAATTATGTACAAAAAAACTTTCATTCAAACATAAAACAATGTAAAATTTTAGAGCCTACAAGTCCACTCAGCCCTACTTCTTGGTTCAGCCAATTGCTCAGACAAACAAGTTTGTTTAAATTAGCAGGAGATAATGCTACCCACTTCTTGTTTACAATGTCACCTGAAAGTGAGAACAGGTGTTCTCATGGCACTGTTGTAAACGGCATCGCAAGATATTTATGTGCCAGATGTGCTAAAGATTCACATGTCCCTTCATGCTTCAACCACCATTCCAGAAGACATGGGTCCATGCTGATGACGGGTTCTGCTCGATAACGATCCAAAGCAGTGCGGACCGACGCATGTTCATTTTCATTATCTGAGTCAGATGCCACCAGCAGAAGGTGGATTTTATTTTTTGGTAGTTCAGGTTCTGTAGTTTCCACGTCGGAGTGTTGCTCTTTTAAGACTTCTGAAAGCATGCTCCATACCTCATCCCTCTCAGATTTTGGAAGGCACTTCAGATTCTTAAACCTTGGGTCAAATGCTGTAGCTATCTTTAGAAATCTCACATTGGTACCTTCTTTGCGTTTTGTGTAATCTGTGGTGAAAGTGTTCTTAAAATGAACATGTGCTGGGTCATCATCCGAGATTGCTATAACAGGAAATATATGGCAGAATGTGGGTAAAACAGAACAGGGGACATACAATTCTCCCCCAAGGTGTTCAGTCAGAAATTTAATTAACACATTATTTTTTTTAATGAGCATCGTCAGCATGGAAGCATGTCCTCTGGAATGGTGGCCGAAGCATGAAGGGGCATATGAATGTTTAGCATATCTGTCACGTAAATACCTTGCAATGCCAGCTACAAAAGTGTCATGCAAATGCCTGTTCTCACTTTCTGGTGACATTGTAAAGAAGAGGGCAGCAATATCTCCCTTAAATGTAAACAAACTTGTTTTAGCGATTGGCTGAATGAGAAGTAGGACTGAGTGGACTTGTAGGCTCTGAAGTTTTACATTGTTTTGAGTGCAGTTATGTAACAAAAAAATTCTACATTTGTAAGTTTCACTTTCACAACAAAGAGATTGCAAGAAAGTGCTTGTATGAGGTGAATTGAAAGACTATTTCTTTTGTTTATCATTTTTACAGTGCAAATATTTGTAAGCAAAAATAATATACACTTTAATTTCAATTACAACACAGAATACAATATATATGAAAATGTAGAAAAACATCCAAAATATTTAATAAATTTCAATTGGTATTCTATTATTTAACAGTGCAATTAAAACTGTGACAAATCGTGATTAATTTTTTTAATTATGCTTAATTTTTTTGAGTTATCGCGTGAGTTAACTGCGATTAATTGACAGCCCTTCTAAAAAGCTTTTTTTAAATTTGTGTGTCAGCTAAGGTGATCCAAACTTGGTACGTAATTGCAAGTGGTATTTGCTCAATGACTGGGAAGGCAAGAAAAAGCACTTGCCGCACAAACTTCTCCAAGTTAGCCTTAAATATAGAGGGGTTGTCTTTCTTGTAGCAAAATGAGTGGTTCCGAGCACAAACATAGCAAGAGTATTTCACTTAACATGTCTTCACTGTAAAATGGACTTAAATATCACTCAGAGCCACGTTCCAGCAGCCACCCGGAGATGTTATTTCAGATTCTTAAATAAGTTTATAAATTATGCTGGGATAAAGAACATTTCTAAAGGAGAATGACACTTCATATTGAACTAGTTAAATTATGAAGTTTCTTTTGGCACTAGTGGTAGCGATTGAATTAGTTATGCTATTTGTTGGATAGAAAGAGTAGGCCCTACTATGGCCAGAAATAGAACGGTAGAAAAACAGACCAGAAATATTCTGTGTTTTATTTGGACTGCAGGTCTACACTGTTGCTTATAACTTAATTTTTCCTTTTCTTCTTCAGATATTCGCATACCATTAATGTGGAAAGGCTCTGATCACTTCAACAATAAAGAAAGTATGTTAGATTTTATTGAACTGTTATATAAACAGGTAATGTTAATCAAAGTTTAAACTGGACATGGAGTTGAGACCCTCCTTTTCACCTATTTTTTTGAGAGAGTTTTGCAGGACTATGTACTATCTGCACTACTGCACAGAAGCCCTTACCCTGAAGGTAGTGGTGGTAGCCGTTTAAAATAGGTTAGAATTATGCAGTTTCTATTCATTTAAATTGCTACTACTGAGAAAGTGGTGCTGTGGAGAAGCTTGGGCATATATGAGCTGAATGAAACTCTAATACTATAGGTTAGGTGGGTGCTGGAGATCCTTTTGAGAGAGAAAGATTGAAACTTCAGAGGAAGAAATAGAAAAGTGGCACCAAGTTGACTAATAGCTGAAAAAAATCGGAATAAACTTCTTGTATCTTTTTGCCTGAGTTTGAAAGAGTATTTGGTGGGAGATGCCTTTGCCAGAGAAGAATTTAAATGAAAGTTCTGTCTGTTGGCATTGAGTGGATTATTTGGTAGTCTTCACAAATACATGTACTTTGCTATGTAATGGAGATTAACCCTAAATCTGTTCCAGCTGTCACCAGGCATTGATTTCACTTTGATTTTTCAATAGGGTCAAAGGGGCTTAGTATGGCAAAATACTCTAATCCATGAGTGCATTCATAATACAGTATGCACTCTGGTGTTCAGCTGTTTTGTTTTAAATCAATCCTATTGAGCACAAATACTTTTTATTAAAGTTTCTGAAATTATTAGCAAATATTATAAATGCCTGTAGAAAGGAATGCTTGAGTAGAGGTTGAAATTAATTTTTTTTTCTAGAAATGTTGCTCTACAGATGCAGCAGGTTTGATGGTTCAACTACAAAATGCATAACACTCTAGAATGTATAATTTATGATTACAAGAATTCTTTGATAACGCATCATAGAGTCAAGTTAAATTTCATTTGAAACTCATTTCAGTGTCTTCATTTACAGGAAACCTTTAACGTTGTGTTACATAACATCTCTGCTAAAACGTTTCTTTGGTTCTTCCCAGGATCACAGCGCTATGCAATTTTTTGCTTATTCAAAATGGGAGCTGAGGTTTTTGATACAGACATGGTTATTGTGGATAAAGCAATAACTGATATCTGTTTTGAAAATGTAACCATATTGTGAGTATCAATTTTTGTTGAACGAAGTAAACGTGTTAACTTTTGTGTTTTCTTATGAAAAAAGACATGATGTGATATGTACATAGGTCTTGATCCAACAGCTACTGAAATAAATGGAAGTTCTTCGGATGACTTGGATGGGTGTTGAATCCATCTCTTTACCCAAGGAATTTGGGCTCCTGTATAGTGATGCTATATTTAGCTGGATCACTATATGCCGTTTCCATTGTGTCATATTCAGAAATGTCTTATTGTGATTTAAATGAGTGGGGCTGCTGTGTGTGTGTGAAATTAAATTAATGCATTGAAACTGAAAGTATACAGAGCTTCATGTAAACAAGAAACATTAATACTTAAAATGTTGGATGCAAGGTATTGAAAAACAAACAAACTCCCTGCTTGATCATCCACTGCACCTTCATGAGCCTGTGCCACAGCCACCATCCTTCTCCTTGTGAAAACTGGACAGGAAGTTATTAATTCCCCATTAAAGGTGGAGGAGGAATTGGGCTTGTATTCCTTTGTGTGTTTTTAATGTATAAAGAAAGGTTGTGAGGCACTTAAGTTTTTTTTCCTTGTTGTTTTTAATTAGAAATTTGAGTCATATCTACCCTGGAAGCTCTCTGGTAACTCAAGAACTAGTTAAAACAAAAGTTGATAGACTGAAAACTGAGAAGTTGAGAAGGAAAGGGACTTTTAAACAGACTTTAAGAATGTTTTTTGTTAACCCCTGTTCAAATGAATATTTAAGGCAAAGATTTAACTCCACCCCTTAAAGGGTAGGAGAGCTAACAATAGACCCGCAGTAAGTCTTGCAGCAAACCACGGAAGACTATTTTGATATTCCTGATGTTTCTAAGGTTAAAGAATTTTTATAAAATCTTTATCTTTCTAAAGCATAAAAAAAGTAGAAAGGGCAACAAACTATTTAAAAAATATTTGTAGATCCTCTTAAGTCAACCCCTTAATTGCCCAGGTTTCTGTCTAACAACTTGAGAGAACATTTCAATCCACTCAGCTGTTGTTGATACATATAGCAAAGGCACATTAGAGAATGCAGGGCCCTTGGAGAAACTAATCCAAAGGCATAGTTTAAACCAAACAATTTCAGTGTGTTAAGAATATTTATTTTCTTTTATTATACACTTTTTCCTATTTATGCAGTTCATTTTCTACAAATCTAGACTTCTCGTAACCATCACTTAGAAATCTGTTTTTTAAAAAATTGAAATTTGATAATGAATAGAAATGCCACTTTTTAGCATTCTGGCAATCTAATGGAATTCTTTACCTTAATGAACAGTATACATTATTGTAGCTTCATTTTGTACTCGATTAATTCACAAATTATCCAAAAAAAATTGTTTTCAGTGATGAAGCGGGGCCAGACTTCCAAGTAAAGTTTGAAGTGTATAGTTGCTGTACAGACCAATCTCCAACTATAACAAACACTCCTAAGAAGCTAGCCAAGAAGCTTAAGACATCGATTGGTAAAGCTACTGGAAAGAAAATCAACTCTTTGCTAGAAGAAGACAACCCTGAATCCTTTTCATTCACTGACCCAATCATACCGTAAGCTATTTTTTCTTAATTGTGTTTCTTGTAGGCTAAAATATCTTGTAGAACTTTAGGAAATTGCTAAGATATGAGTATTTCAATATATGTCCATGTGGAACACAATTTTCATTTCAAGTGAAAATCAGAATGCAGGAGTGAATTCACATCATGTACATCAGCCTTGGGTCCTGATTCTGACCTTAAATACATGAACAGGTATTACCTCATCACCACACTGCTACAAAAATCTACTATTGTTTACAAGCTACATAATCAATTTCTTTTTTAAACAGACATGAGAAAACATACATGGTAGTAATCAGCAGGTGGAACACCACAACTGCACACTTTGCAGTGTGGAATAGTTGACAAATATTTTGACTGAGGTTTTCAAATTGGGGTGTTTAAAGTTAAGCCCCATAATCTATATAAATAGAAGTGGCCTGATTTTCAAAGGTACACAATACCTTCTGTTCTCTTTGACTTTAGTGGGATTTGTGGGTGCCAAGCACACTTGATACACTTTAATACTGCTGTTTGAAATCTTAATTCTTTAATATTAAATGGAAAAAAACTATTAATGTAATGATTAGACTTTTTAAGGTGGGAAAAATCTATGAGGCCCTCTAGTCCACCTTTTGTGCAGTACTCAGTACTGTCCCTACTGACTATACGAGTGCCTTATCTAACATATTGTGAATAGGGCTGCCTATTAATCACAGTTAACTCATGCGATTAACTAAAAAAAATTAATGGCAATTAAAAAAATTAATCGTGATCAATTGCAGTTTTAATCATACTGTTAAACAATAGAATACCAATTGAAATGTATTAAATATTTTTGGATGTTTTTCTACATTTTCAAATGTATTTATTTTGATTACAACACAGAATACAAAGTGTACAGTGCTCACTTTATATTATTATTTTTGATTACTAATATTTGCACTGTAAAAATGATAAACAGAAGAAATAATATTTTTCAATTCACCTCATACAAGTACTGTAGTGCAATCTCTTTATTGTGAAAGTGCAACTTACAAACATAGATTTTTTTGTTTGTTTATATAACTGTATTCAAAAACAAAACAATGTAAAACTTTAGAGCCTATAAGTCCACTCAGTCGTACTTCTTGTTCAGCCAATTGCCAAGACAAATAAGTTTGTTTACATTTACGAGAGATAATGCTGCCCGCTTCTTATTTACAATGTCATGTGAAAGTGAGAACAGGCATTTGCATGGCACTTTTGTAGCTGGCATTGCAAGGTATTTACGTGACATATATGCTAAACATTCGTATGCCTCTTCATTCTTCAGCCACCATATCAGAGGACATGCTGACGACGCTCGTTAAAAAAATAATGCATTAATTAAGTTTATGACTGAACTCCTTGGGGGAGAATTATATGTCTCCGGCTCTGTTTTACCCGCATTCTGCCATATATTTCCTGTTATAGCAGTCTCAGATGATGACCCAGCACATGTTCATTTTAAGAACACTTTCACTGCAGATTTGACAAAATGCAAAAAGGTACCAATGTGAAATTTCTAAAGATAGATAGAGCACTTTACCCAAAGTTTAAGAATCTGAAGTGCCTTCCAAAATCTGAGAGGGACGAAGTGTGGAGCATGCTTTCAGAAGTCTCTCGTGGAAACTACAGAACCCAAACGACCAAAAAGGAAAATCAACCTTCTGCTGGTGGCATCTGATTCAGACGATGAACATGCGCAGTTCTGCACTGCTTTGGATCATTGTCTAACAGATCCTGTCGTCAGCATGGATGCATGTCCTCTGGAACGGTGGTTGAAGCATAAAGGGATGTAAGAATCTTTAGCATATCTGGAATGTAAATATCTTGCGACAGCAGCTATAACAGTGCCATACGAACACCAGTTCTCACTTTCAGATGACATTGTAAACAAGAAGTAGGCAGCATTATCTCCTGCAAATGTAAACAAACTTGTTTGTCTGAGCAATTGGCTGTACAAGAAGAAGGACTGAGTGGACTTTCTAGGCTCTAAAGTTTTACATTGTTTGTTTTATTTTTGAAAGCAATTATTTTTTGTACATAATTCTACATTTGTAAGTTCATCTTTCATGATAAAGAGATTGCACTACAGTCCTTGTATTAGGTGAATTGAAAAATACTATTGCTTTTGTTTTTTTTACCATACAAATATTTGTAATAAAAATAAATATAAAATGAGCACTGTACACTTCATATTCTGTGTTGTAATTGAAGCAAAATATTTGAAAATGTAGAAAACATCCAAAAATATTTAAATAGTTTTCTATTATTAATTTTTTTAATCACTTGAAAGCCCTAATCGTGAATAGTGTATTTAGTGATGGAGCTTCTGCATCTTACCTTGGTTCCTGTTCCATATTTGAACTATTCTTACTAATAAAAACCTTTTTTTCTGGTACTCCTAATTATCCTTCTCTGTATCACAGTACTTGTTCTTTCAGATGTGTAAACTCTAATTACGTAAGCTCCTTTTCCCCAAGCCATACACCTGCAGCTCTGTTTTTTTTCTTATACAGAACTCCTCAAGCTTTTTATAGCTGTACTCTAAATATTTCATATCTTTAATATTTTATACTGAGGCAGCCAGCACTGTACACAGTTCACTATCATATATGTTTATGCTACAGTGACTTAGAAAAAGGGTATATTACCTCCCTATTTTCCCAACATTCTGTTCTACTCTGTTGTATGTTGGAAGAAACAAAGTAAAATGTACTAGATTTTTCTATTAGAAAGATTGCTCTTTTATCCTCTCTGCATTATTATCTCCACTCTGCATTCATGCACCAGTGTCCAAAGTCTCTTTTGTTGTTGTTTCCATAGTATATGCTTATAGCAGCTTTTCTGCCCACTTGCTGTAAAACACAAGTGTGTGCAATATCTAAGGCATTAAATGCTTACTAGCCACTTGGCAGGAGCTTACTTAATTGAATTTGGCACAGAACAGTATTTTCTTCGAGCGATGGTCTCTATTGTATTCCACTGAAGGTTATGCGCATGTGCCCGGAGCCAGAACTTTTGAAAGTAGTGTTGTTCAGCATGTGCCCTTCTATTGCCTCGTGGTTTTGCCCGAGGTGATAAAGGGCGGGATGGACCGCCAGCGTCTCCAGTTCCTTCTCACTGCCGCATGGTCCAAGTCAGAGCTTTTGTTGCTCTCTTGTCCTTAATGACTCATTTTCAACAGATTTTAGAAAAATTGATTTTGGCCTCATTCATAGTTATGGTTTCATTTATTTATTTATTTTTATAAGTACTTTCTAGTTTCATAGTAGCTGATAGGATTAAGGACTTGGACTGCAGCTTCAGCGGTTTTCCTGCCAAACAATCCCTCCTCCCCACCCAACCATGCCTGGGTACTGGATTAGACCAAAGATGCCAGGATTCAAAACATATGCTTTCTGCCCTCGCTCATTTTCCATCAGTGATGAACACCAGTGCTGTTTGGAGGAGTCCCACATTGTGTCCAGGTGTAGTATCTGCCTCTCCTTCCTTGCCCATATGTGGGAAAGCCAAGTTCTTTGACTCAAAAAGCACTTAATGGAGGCTGCCATGGGGCCAAAATTGGATCCTAGCCAGCGAATCCCCCTGTACATCAGCCTGAGCAACCTAAAAGCCCTCCCTGTACCGCGGAACCTCCATTCGGCTCTGCTGGTATCAGTGCTGCGGACCCCGTGCTGAGGCCCAGTCATGAGTCCCAGCTTCCCGTGAACCGTCGGTTCTGAGACAGATGCCCTTACCAGTTCTGGTCCCATCGACAGACTGGATACTACTGATGCCTGGGAGACTCGGAAGTGTTCCTGGCCCCCATGAGCTATTCGCCTTGCAGGGACTGAGGTCTCCCCGTGCTCTGATGTGCTCACCTTCTGAGAGGGCCCCTTCCTCCCCCACTACTTCTGCCACATGCTACCCATGCTACTGTGACACACCCTGTTCCAATGGCTCTATCGGCAACGCCATTTGTGGAGGTCTCCAATTCGGAGGATATGAACATTTGACGCAGCCCGCCACTCCCACTCTCGAAGCACAACTACCGAAGGGTTCTGATGGCACCGTGGCAGTTCCCCACTTTGTCTTACCCATGGAGCTGGTACCCTGCTCCTTGTGCACAAGCTCAACCACAGCAAGATCAACCACGTTGGCCATATTGGAGCTCATGGCCTCGGTATTCGCCTTCAGAGCGGTCCTGTTTGCCTCAAGAGGACTCCCCCATCTCATCCCCACAACCTTCGTCCGGCAGACATTCAGAAATGGGGTTAGATGACACACTGATTTGCCCGGTTCAGACGGTACTGGTGAATATGGAGAGACTCCCTTTGTTGTCTCCAGATGCTGCCAGTCATCGACAACTTCCTCCCCACCAGAGGACTGCCGACAGTTTCAAGAGCTGCTACAGAGGATAGCCAATGGTTTTGAGATCCCACTAAGAGAGCTGTAGAACAGTCAACATCAGTTACTAGACATTCTGCATGCATCGGTACTGGCAAGGGTGGCTCTACCAATCAACGAGGCCATTCTTCAACCAGCACGCACCCTGTGGCATACCCTGGCCACGTGTGCACCACCAAGGTGGCTGAGAAAGGTTACTACGTCCCCACTAAGGTATCAGAATTTCTATTTTCACATCCTCCGCCAAACTCCTTGGTGATACAGGCTGTGTGGGAGCAAACCAAACAACAGCACCCATGCTCCATCCTGGCAGACAGGGAAGGTAAGACCTTATGGGTCGAAAGGTCTTCTCCTCGGCTGGACTACAGCTATGGCTGCAAAGGGTCTACTCTTCTATACACCAATCTTTGGACACTATACTCTGCATCCCACTGGAAGTCATCTCCTTACCACTGGGATGCCCTTCTTCGCCAAGCTGACCCAACACAATAGCAGACTCAAGCACTCAAATCCACGGATGCTACACCTGAAAGCTTGGTTTTTGGACGGACACCTCCATTAGCATGAGACTGCTCATTAGCAGTGCAAGAAGTCCTCTCCACTGGCCGAAAGGACTCCACGAGATGCTCCTATCAGGCCAAATGGGTGTTTCACTTCCTGGGCCCAACGGCAAGGCTGTGGGCATCCCAAAGCTCTTAGATTATTTCCTCTATCTGAAAACCTCAGGACTCACTCTCAGCACCATCAAAGTTCATGAAGCTGCCATTAGCGCCTTCCACTCTCCAGTGGATGGGCATTTGATTTTTACCCACCCCTTGACTGCCCGATTCTGGAAGGGCATTTTATATAAATACCTGCCCGTTCAACCTATCGCTGCCCAATGGGACCTCAACCTAGTCCTTACCTCATTTATGAGCCCCCACTTGAACCATTGGCCTTTTGCTCTTTTTTTCTCTTCTCCATGAAAGTCCCTTTCCTTGTTGCCATTACCTCAGTGGGGGGAGGGGTGGTTGAACTGGGAGCCTTGATAGCAGACCCCCCTTTCGCTACATTCCATAAAGAAAAGGTCTAATTCTGATTGCATCCCAAGTTCCTACCAAAGGTGGTTTCCTGATTCCACCTCAACCGACACATACATCTACCTGTCGTCTTCCCCAAACCACATGCCTCTAATGAGGAATGACGACTTCATTCCCTTGATGTGTGTAAAGCCCTGGTCTTTTGCCTTCAGAGGACAAAGCCATTCCAGAAGTCTCCAAGGCTATTTGTCACCATAGCAGAGAGAATTAAAGGGCAGGTCATTTCCATCCAGAGAATCTCTAAATGGGTCTCCGGGTGTATTATGCGCTGCTATCAATTGTTGGGATGCTTCCTTCCAGGTTGGATACAGGCCCATTCAATGAGAGCGCAAGTATCAACCGCAGCTGCACTCCACGACATGCCCCTTGCAGATATATGTAAGGTAGCCATGTGGAGTTTGGTACACACCTTTTCCTCCCACTACGCTCTAGTATGTGGTTCCACGACAGACGCCTCATTCGGTACAGTGAGCCTCCATTCTACAGTTCCGTCATCTTCCTCACATCCTCCTCCTAGCTAGACACTGCTTGTCAATCACCCTCAGTGGAATACCATAGGGACCATCACTTGAAGAAGAAGGGGAGGTTACTTGCCTGTATCTGGAGGTTATTTGAGGTGTGCGGTCCATATCTGTATTCCAATCCCACCCTCCTTCCCCTCTACTGTGAATCTGATAAATCTGTGGTGGAGAAGGAACTGGAGATGGTGGCAGTCCGTCCCGCCCTTTATTGTCTTGGGCGAAACCACAAAGCAATACGGGGCACATGTGCGGACCACTGAACACTACTACTTTCAAAAGCTCCGGGTGCATGGCACTTGCACATAACCCTCAGTGAAATACAGATAGGGACCACACATCTCGAGGAACCTCCAGTCTCCAGTCTCCCACATTTTTCATAGGAATTGGCTAGCCTCTTAAAGTGTTATTAGAAGTCTGAAGAGGCAACATCGATAGCAAATACAAAAATCTGGTTGGTAACAATTTTAATCACATTAGTTCTAGCCTTTCTTCTGTTCCAGGTCCTGAACTATTGTTCTCAGAAATGGGACACAAATTTATTTAAATTATTACTTGAGTATCTGAAACCCCTAAACACCAACCAAACATTTATCCAACACTTGTTTTAAAAAGAACTCTAGTGGCTAAGGCAGTGAGAGGATTTAGGCATGTTCATTTAGCTGCTTCAACTTTATTGTCGTCAATGGTTTTGAGTAGGCCTGTGTTGGAGTAATGGGTTAATTTAGAAAGAAATATGTTGCAGAGGGTCTGGTGATTAGCTCAGCTAGATGCATTTGCCATGTATCCAAGTTAAGCAGAGACATCCCTTCACTGGCTTTGTTTTGTTTTTAGGTGTAGCAAATAAATTAGTTGTTAGCCATATTTACCTGCATATGGTTTACAGCTTTCAAAGAGAAAAGTAACAGCAAACCATCTAAAAGTAGCCCTCTTCTCTCCTGAGCTCTCTCTCTTCACTCCTGGTGACTAAGAGCCTCCTGAGATAGATTCTCCTATCTTTCTTTTGGGAGGAGAGATGCCCTTCAACATGTTAATGGAAGGGGATGGGGGGGGGGGGTAGGAGAGGAGTAAATGGAATGTTAACGTTAAAAATGTAAATATTCAAATAATGAAATGAGAAAGTTTCTTCTTAGGTAACACTGACATCATACACATATACTATGGATTACTGTTTCCACTATTAACTTTTTTCTTACGCTGTAAATGAGATGTGACCAAATTAGTGTCACTGTAGCTCGGTTGGTACTAGCAAAACTGAATTTGAAGTGTTACATGCTATTAACAGTAACATTTGGGGACTGACAAATCACAGCCACTCATCCCAAAAAAAAAAACAGTTTTAATTTCAGTTGCACACACTATCACTTAAATATTTTAGTTAAAAGCTTCTTTATCTAATGGTAATTTATCAAATTTTGCTTCCCATCTTTCCTTGAGAGATGCCACTTCCAACCTATATCATTTAGTAGTGACTCTTGCATCTTTAACAGGCCTAATGGAAAAGCCGTCAATAGATTTTTTTTTCAAGGTGGCTACCTGTGACGTTCTGGGGAACAACTGTGTTATAGCAGCTGGTTGTGGATAACTTTTAGAGAATCTTTGCTTGATATTTATTTATTTAGAGTTTGATATTTTAGCAGTTTGTGCTTGTTTTTCTGTTTAGGTGCTTTGAAAGAATTGTAAAATAATCCAGATGAAATCCAGTAGCTAACTCAAAATTAAACCACAACCCTCCCCTAGCCAAAAGGGAAAACTTTCCTCATCAGAAACTCCTGTACACCTGTCTCTCTTCAAAAGCCTACATAAGGTGGGCATATTTATTCTAGACTTCTAATTTCTTTATTTAGTCAGTATGTTCTCAGCCTTGTAACTCTTTAAGATGCCTAATGACTAAATGTTTTAATAGCATGCTTGGGTTTGTTAATTTCAATTTTGGCTGCTTCAGTATCTTTTTCATTCTAGCCATTTTTGGTTTTTCACCCCAATTTCCTCCTCAATGTGGCCTCTACTGAATTCCAGAGCAAATAAGGCCTCACTTTGGAGAAGTCATTCAGGTTTCCATGTTCACCAAGGGCTTTGTGGACATATTTCTTGTTATGTATGGACTGGCATACGGTTCCTGCCCACTTGGTATCAGCTTCCACTTGTCTTCTTGTGCTTGGGAGGAAGCCTAGCTACAGTGTCCTATTTTTGAATCGGAGGATCCTCCTGTTTTGTAATCCAGTCATTCTGCTCCTGAAAGGATAATCTTACTTGCTTGTGGCATTTTTGCAGTTAACTGTTTGTTTTTTTACTATTTTAAAGTCTGGTATGTCTTCATCTTCTCTCATTTTGGGTTGGGTTGAAGGAATCACCCTATGGGTTGGTCTTCAGGATAAACATCTGGCACGTTAGACTTCCTTGGATTAGTTTTGACTCCCTAATACTTTACCCAGACTCAGATCAGCGAACTAATATGTGGGTTTCTAATATAGGTTTTAATCTTCAGAAACGGGTGGGTGGCATCCGAAATGAACAAATGTCCATTGATAGGAAAGGTGGTCATGTGGTTAAGGAACAGGACTAAGAGTCAGAGCATCTGGATACTAACCTCTGTGTCTCTATTCCCTTATCAGTATATAGGTATGTTCCTCTACCTCACAAATGTTGTGAATATGACTTGATAAAGCACTTTGAGGTTGTTAGATGGAAGGTTGCTATAGAACGGCAGAATACTATTCCATAAGTGACATTTGACCAAGAATGGTTAGATGTGACCACAAAGAAACTGAAATATAAGACAGTCAGCTAATTATCTCAAATGTATAGACAAAACACTGTCAGCAATGCTGATTAGCCCATTATCAGCCCATTATTTTTTAAATTAAAACTTTTGGAAATGATATTGAAGTTGGCTGAAAGGAATGACTGTTAAATTTTAGAAAACATTACTGTAAAACATATTTTAAAAATGAAGTCGTTGTTTTCTTTGGCAAAGTTACTGCTATGATTAGTCATGCTTGATGTAACTTGAAAATCAGTACAAAAATTTATGAGAAGAAACTAAACTGTATACAGTTTAAATAGCACAGTCACAGATGATTGATTTATACATTTATATTTGGTACCTAGTTATGGATAATCTTTTGCTTGGGGACAGTTTCACATTGCATACGTGTATGCTGACACTTTTGCGTTCAGGCATGTAAGGATTCCCCCCCTCCCACCCCACCTCTTAATAGGTTATACAACAATAATACTTGACACACACAATGCCAGTATCACAAGCCTCTCAACACTGCCATGAGGTAGTTGAGTATTAGAATGGAGGCACTACCTCCTTGCCAGCTATGTTTCCTTTTTTGGCTTCCTCTCCTACAGGTAGGGATAGGGCAGGGCAGCTCGTGCTTCTTCTTTGGAGCCTGTTTCCGCAATGCCATTAGGAAAAACATTAAAAACATATTAATATACTTTAGTAAGAGTAGAAGGTGATGGGAGAGCAAAACTTTAAGTATCTTTTAATCTAATTTTGCTTTCTGTCCTTTTCCCCTATTACCCAATAGTCTTACTTTGTACTGAAGATATTTTAAGGGTATGATGCTAAAGCTATTAGTGTGAATAGTGAGTGGTATTGAGCAGTTTTCTTGTGAACTTCACTTAGTTTAAACTCATTAGCTAAGGGGAATAAGTATTACATTGCTGGGCTATAAATCTGTTAATCTGTCTGAAGTGTATTTGAAAAAAGATTAAACATGAACAAAGTTTGTACTAGGTCATTTCAAGAGCAGCATTCCACATGCACTATGCTGAATTCTAATTATGATTTCCCCCCCCCACACACACACACACTAGATAAAAGCCAGAACAAAAACTTAATGTTCTGAGGTTTGTAAGTGCAATTTGTCAAATGATCCATCTACACTATAAAACTTACTGTCAATGCTTTCATTACCACATAGCCTGGTCTTTCTGTATAGAAAGAATCAAACTGTTATACCAATATTACAAAACCATATTACAGTCCTGCTAGAACATGTGATTTGGTCCCCGCTATAAAGGCAAACCAAAGCATAGAACACAGAGCTCTATAAAACTTTTTTTTTTTAAAGAGATATGCCCTTAGAATAACATAAGAAAACCGACCAGGCTAAGCACTAAATATATTCTGAAACATAATGGCATATGGGTCACAAAAGTCAACAAAATAGTTTTTCAAACAAGATGTTTGTTCCAACGAATAAATGTGAATAAATGTGAAATAAAAATAAAAGAGAATACCCAAGTTAGTTTTAGTGTAAATGGAGAACAGAACATGTCAGTCACAAAACCCCTGCCTCTCCTTTAATCCTTTAATGGCAACGGGTGATACAATTAAAATCCTTCAATCAGTGATTCAGAGTGGCTATTTCCAAGCAATGTGAATACATGATAAACAGAAATATTCTTAAAAAGGTACACAAACTATTTTGTGGGAACAATACCACAAAGAGTTAAAACAGGCATACGCTGACTCTTGGTGATTAGCTAAACGTTGTGGTTATTAACAAGTGCTGCCTGGCAGTTAACATATTTAGATACGGTGGGATGGTTATCTCTAGGACTGTCTAGACTCCTTTTAATAACTTCCTGAGAAAAGTCATGTAGAAATATTTAAACCTTGCCTTGTTTTTCACAATCAGTGGTGCAAAATACAGTTTGCTGGCACATACCACTTTGGGGTTGGAGAGTGCTGAGGACAATTTCAGGACCCACAACCTTACCATTACAGGAAATGGTAAGTACATAGGGTCCCAATTTAAGGAAGTGTGTTTTTTTAAAAAAAAGCTAGTAAAATCATGTATCTCCATTTTTAGTAAACTAAAAGGCTTATAAGATTTAGATTATTTTTATTGGTACTTAATATGTGGCAACTTTAAATAAAATATTTTCAACTGTTTAAAAATAAACATCTACGTGTAACTTACTAAATTGAAAAAAGACTTGTAAAACTTCTCTTTTAAAGTTCAGATCCAAATTTAATGCATCACATGTATGGGCAACATTTTTACCCACATTAATATCTTCTGATCACTTATAAGGGAAGATTCAATACTTGTGGGGATTTTGTGGTCTGAATACTATACTCTGTAGGTGTGGAAATGCTTTTAGTGTCATAAATGGTAGGTAGGATCATGTATTGCTGTGAATAAAGCAGTTGTAGAAGGGATGCAAGGGAGAAATGCTCTGTGTATACAGGCAGACTGTAGCAAGAGTGTTTCCCCTAAATAGATATAAGTAATTTCCATGTTAGGTGTATGAGGAAGCCTGGGTATATGGGAAAATGTCTGGCTATTGGATAAAATGCTTATTCCAAAACAAGTGATGTGCTTCAGAAGTATATTCGAACTCAAAAGAGAAGTAATTCCTATTGCAGATGGTTAAACAGTATCCAGAGAAGGGAGATGAACTGCACGAGAGACGGACATCCCCTACTTCTGCACCCTGGCCTTCAGTGTGTATACATACACGCTACTCATGTCTACTTCACAATATGTCTACTACAATATTTTAACATTTAACTCTTTAAAAAATTAACTTGTTATAATTCATATTTTTCCTATTTCCTACCCTTCATTTAACTTTTTATCTTGTTATATTTTTCTTTTTGCTTATTTCCACGTGTTGTTTTGAGCTCTTCTAAACCTGATTGTTCCTTCCTTTTTAAACCCACTCTATGGTTTGTTTTCTTTCTTCTTCCCTTCAATCTCACTTTAGTTTGATTTTTAGCTTTAGTTTGATTTCCCTTGCTGTCCCAGGTCTCCAGAATCTCGTCAGTATCTCTATATCTCTCCACCCCAAAATCCACTTAACTGACTGTCCAGTCACTCGGCCCCAAGTGCATTTGTTCCGTCCACAATACTACCTCACTGCAATGACTCCTGCACCATCTCCCCCAGTATACAGTCTTGCAGTGGCTGGGAATAGAGTATCCAGGAACTGGTTCCAGGAGCTGCATCTCCCTCTCCCCTTACAAAGGTCTCGCACAGCCGCTGAGAGTTTTCTCTGCCATTTTCATTCCAATTCCTATAGCTGTATAGAAATTCTCTCCTTTCCTCACAAGAAAGGAACAGTGTCATGGGAAAGAGAGCTTTTTCTTCCTCTGTAGGCAGAAGGAGAGGCGGTAAACAGAGTAGAGGCTCAAACGCCATTAGGTCTTTTAGACACCGATTCAACACCTCAGTTAAGCACATGCGTAAGTGCTTTATTGTACTGGGGGTCCTAATTAAAAGTTCTTTTCAGCAAGAGTTCTTGCCCCTAGGTAGATCCCAGCATTGAGACAGCACAAGTAACTACTAGCAGCCTCAGATCTAGCGTGCTAACCTGGGGCTGCTGAAAACATGGCAGCAGGTAATATATAAAACCCTGGACTTCTTACTTTATTTTGTTTTAGCTCATGGTATCTTTATCTGATACAAGTTTACAGCTTTCCCCCAAAGAAAACTTCATTCTTTTAGCTTTTTTATTGAAAAGAGGTAAGATGATATCTTGTATTTCCAGGCTTATTACATTTAATAATTCAATTTTTTCTCTAGATATATATCATGTCCTCTGAGAGTCTTTTCACACTTGCACCCTACAGTTGCAGCCCAACAAAGATCAATATTTTAGACTCTTCTTTCCTTAGATTCCATTTTATGTTGACCATAACTTAGTATCACAACCTACCTTGGTCTGTAAGTCAAGAACTGCAACTTGACATAATAGGGATTTCTTTGATCTATAATAAGCATTTCTGAAATGGTGCTGAATGGCCAGTCAATGGAACACTAGAATATCTGGGTCTAAACTAAATAAGAAAGGACCAATTATGTTGCAGAGATGAGGGGAATACTACTATACCTGAAAAATGCCTTAGAATATCAGATGAAATTTCTGACTACAGAAGACTATACAGTAGAAATTAATAGGAATACAAATCACAAACTGTAGGAATACAAATGTTAGCTATGATTATACTTCTGCCCTTGTATTCAGGAATAGGATGTTAAGTGCACAGCACTGAGGAAGAGGCAACTAAATCCAGTACAACAGTAATGAGAGGCTAGCTAGCCATACATAAATTGGTCATATGACATGAGAAAGGCATAGAAAAGCAGTTTCTTGGTACCTTAAGTGGTTTCTTCTTGGAACCTGTTGTGGAAAGCACAAGATGAGAAATTACTATAAACTTAGTCCAAAATAACATAGAAGTTCGTTTAAGAAATAATTATACCTGAGCCCCTAAAGAATAATGATCACAATTTAATTAAGCTCCACATTCTTCCAAGAGAGGCTGTACCAATAGCTAGCCCTATTATAGCATATTTTAGGAATTTGCATTTTTTTAAAAAAGTGAGTTAAAAGTGAGGAAATGAAGTAGGTCTAAATGATCTAAGAATTTTAAACATACCATAATAGTCATAAAAGGCATGTGTACTTCTTAACAAAAAATGAACCAGAAAGGTAAGAAAAACTATTATAATTAAATTGTAATGTTCAAAAGATCAATCAAGTCATATGCATCTTCTTCAAAAAATGGAAATCCAACCCAGGTGAAGCCTATAGAAAGGAGCATCCACATGTCAGATAAAAGGTGAGGTGAATATTAGAAAGATTAAGAGAATTTGATGATGAAATAGCCAAAATATACACCCTGTAAAATTTTTCAGTATATCAGGAGGGAGTCTGTGTCTGGCTGCATGTGGCTACCAAGGAGTGAGAACAGGGAGATGATTTTTGTATCACTCTTCATCCCAGAGGCTACTGGGGAGATACTTCTCTTGGATAGTAAAGGTGATGCACTGTCTGCCATTAAGGTGTTAGGAAGAGGTGCTGGAACAAATCATTAAACACAACTAGTCACCAGGACCAGACAGCATTCATCCAAGAGTTCTGATAGTACTTAAGGATGAAGTGCCTGAATTGCTAGAAAAAATATGCAATCTCTTGTTAAAATTAGCTGCTATATTGAATGAGTGGAGGCTAGCAAATGTATTTATTTTCAAAGAAGGTGCTAGTGGTGATCCTGAGAATTAGAGCAGTGAGCCTAACTTAAATATTGGCTAAATTGTTTGAAAAGATAATTAAAGATACCCATAAAATACTTCTGAACATAAGAACAAACCAGCATGACTACTGTCAAGAATGGTGCCTCTCCGATCTACTGCTTTTTGTAGACCTGTCAGTCATAGAAAAGAGAGATGTAAAGTGAAGAAATAGGACAAACTCCTATTTTCAGTCTTTGCTTATATGAAAAGATTTACTTCTTTAATATGTTCTTAAGTTAAAAGGTATGCAGATCCCTAATCTGTGAGTTTATGGTCAATGGTCATAACTTTATAATTTTTCTTTTAGAGGAGTCGTCGTTCTGGTTTCCCTTATATGGAAGCATGTGTTGTCGTTTAGTTGCTCAGCCATTCTGCATGGCCAAGGATGTGATGTCAGGATTTCTTAATCAGCAGGTAAAAAGAGTTTACTTGATTTATATCCTCTAATCTCCAATGTTCCCTCTAAATTTTCTGCAAACTCCACTGAGCAGTACATTTTTGTCGTTGGAGAAGTTTACACTTTTGCTTACACTGAACTAATGAATCACTGTGTTGCTACTACTATATATATGCCATGTTTTAAGTTACTCTTTTTTTTTTTGGCTGACTCCAAATGCAGCTACCTCCCTCCGCCCCCCTGGGTCCTGCTCCCCTGACTGACAGCATACCCAGCCACACATACCCTGATGCCTGTTTATTTGGCTGACACTGTCCCGACTCACCAGTGCTATTAGCAGCTCCAGCAGGATCAGGAAGAACCAGTCCTTGCCCATCTTGGAAATCAGGAACTTTTGGCATCTCATGATGCAGACTACAGGGAGAGAACAGGAGCCTGAATACCTGTGGGGGACACTGGAGGTTGCAGAAACTCCTGGGGCAGTGGTGGGAAGGGTGAGCTCACAGGTGGAAACGGCGAGTCCTTCCTGTTCAGTCCCATGGAGTCAGAGGGCTCCTGGAGGCAGGATCAATCCCACCACCAGGGCTGGAGAGGTTGCACCCCCTTATTTTCTGGAGTTTCTTGACAGGGGAAGGAGGGAGTGGAATGCCTTGGGAATATTTGTGACAGGGAATTTTGGGGAGATCAGGGGAGAGTCAATTTGGTAAGTTGGGGGGGGGGGTTCCTTGGGGTTGGGGAAGGTGAGGGGATACCCAGAAGGGATGTGACCGGAGGAGTCAGAGATAAAATTCCTGGGGCACTGGTCCTTCCTGGAGTATTATGATGGGAGTAGGTTCCAGGAGGCAGGGTTCCCAGGAAGAATAACAGAGGATTACCCCCCCCCCCCCATGCTCCCAGAGGAGTGGGGGTCTCTGGGACCTGGAGGGAGATGACCAATTCTACAGGCTTGGGGGGAGGGGAGATAGGAGGAACTCACCACCCACCTGCAGAGCGGAGGAAGGAGCTAGTGACACGCTGCAGCCACCAGGGGAGCAAAACCTCACAGCCTCTTACCTTGCCACAGCCCAGCAGTCACCTGGTCTGTAGCTGGCCCACCTGCCATCACATTTGCTGTGGGCAGCTGAGTGGCTCAGTTTGTGTACATGTATTGTATATTCAAGACAGCTGTGCAGCCATGCATGCGTGCAATTTACAGGGAATGTTGCTCATATTAACAATTGACTTTCAGTGGTATTAAAAAGTGAATAGTTTCCTCTGGTGGTATCTTGAGGACTGGTATCTCTTACTCTAAGTATGAGGGAAGCTGTTATCTTGTGGTGGCTGCTATTAAACACTGATCTTTTAATGGCAATCACTGTGTGGCTAAGAGTAAGATAATCAAATGTTTCCTCAGTGGGATTATTAGTAAAACAGCCTAGATTGCTGCATAAAGACCAATTAATTGTAAGTGTCTAGCTGGTATGAAAATTGGTATGTATAGCTGCATGTCTAATTTTTAAAGTCATAATTTTTAAAATGAGAGGACATTCCTTTGCTCCCTTCCTGTAACCAGCTAAGTTAGTGTAGCCATTAAAGTTTTCTTCTAATGGTAGATTCCATTAGAAATAAAATTACTCTTTTTTCCTTATCGGCCAACCAGCACATTCCATGTTCCAAGAGTACCATGAGACACTATTATTGGCAAAACTGTAAAACACTAAAGGGAGGTTCAGCTAAACAAACATCTGGCTTGGCTGAATGTTACTAATAATTAAGTCCTTGAGTCACACAATAAAATATTCTGCAGGAGCCATTCCTTTATGACAATGTGTTGTGCGCAGCTCTGATCTTACAGTCTGATGTCTGAATAGTTCACAAGATGGACTCCATTAGATGTAACCCATAGAAATTCAATAGAACTTTGAGTAATCCATAAATTAGGTTGTTGTTAAGGTAATGTATGACTAGCAACTTACTGAATATTTCTCCCTTTTAGCAAATGGTAGGAAGCCTGACTAACTGGAGGAGGCTGTACTGTGTACTAAGAGGTGGTAAACTCTTTTGTTATTATACACCCGAAGAAATTGAAGCTAAAGTGGAGCCAGCTTTGACAGTTTCCATCAACAAGGTAAATTTAACAGTTTTTCACATAGTCTAATTTGGGTCCCAAGCTGACAAGCTGCAAAGTACTCTGCAAGAAGCATGTGTGAGGGGTATGCCTTGTTTCACTATTAAGGGCACTACAAATTTAAGTCAACCTAAGTTATGTCAATTTACAGCCGTCGCAGTAATTAAATCACTTTTGCATGTCCACACTACGCTCCTTGGTTCGGCAGTGTGCATCCTCACTAGTAGTGCTTGCATCGATGCAGAGAACAGTGCACTGTGGGTAGCTATCCCACTGTGCAACTTGCCACCATATAGCGCAGGATGTTTTGCGAAGGGTTTCAATGCCTTATGGGGACAAACGAGTTGTGCAGTGGTAACTGGGAACATGGTTTCAACACCCCATGATAGAGTTTTCTCCATCCCATAATTCTATCAGCATCCCATAATGTTTCACACCTCTTTTCAAAAGCCCCCCAAACCTGCGTGTCTGACATCTATGTGAGAAGCATGGATCCTGCACAGCTCTGCACTATTGTGACGAGCATTACGAGCACAACACGCCTGATCCTGAAGTATTTGCAGAGCCTCCAGGGGAGCTGCGGGGAACATGACAATTCCTTAGAGGCTAGCTTGCTGTGGGACATAGAAACAATTCAAGGTTATTGTTGGCATTCACAGAGTAGTTGCAGACCATGGAGCACTAGTTCTGGTCCCGAGAAACAAGCACTGACTGGTGGGATCACATCTTTATGCAGGTATGGGATGAGGAGTAGTGGCTGCAGAACTTTCGGATGCGCACGGCCACATTCTTGGAATTGTGTGCAGAGATCATCCCAGCTCTCCAGCACAGCGACACCAAAATGAGAGCTGCATTGATAGTGAAGAAGTGAGTGGCAATTGCTGTGTGGAAGTTTGCAATGCCAGATTGCTACTGATCAGTCGGGAATCAATTTGGAGTTGGGAAATCCACTGTAGGGGTCGCTGTGATGCAAGTGTGCAGGGCCATTAATCACATCTTGTTACAAAGTACTGTGACTCTGGGCAATGTGCAGGACATAGTGGATGGTTTTGCAGCAAAGGGGTGTACATACTGCGGTGGGCTACAATAGATGGCACGCATATCCCTATTTTGGCACCAGACCACCTTGCCACCAAGTACATCAACAAAAAGGGCTACTTTTCTATAGTATTGCAATCACTGGTGGATTACCAGGGATGTTTTACCAACATCAACACGGGATGGTCAGGGAAGGCGCATTACGTACACATCTTTAAGAACACAAGCCTGTTCAGAATGCTGCAAGCAGGGACTTTCTTTCCAGACGAGAGGTTTACCATTGGGGATGTTGAAATGCCAATAGTGATTCTGGGAGACCCAGCCTACCCCTTACTCTCATGGTTTGTGAAGCCGTACACCAGACACCTCGACAGCAGCAAGAAGCGCTTCAACTACAGGCTCAGCATGTGCAGAATGACAGTTTGAATGTATCTTTGGCCATTTGAAAGGCCATTGGAACATGTCGTCATGCTTCTTCCTTAGCCTTATCTGGCTGAGCTGCTCCACTAGTGTGGATGGAGAGAGACAATGCACAGAAGTACTACTGTGAGTGTATTCACAAGATAAATGGAAACTTGGTATACTGAACTCACTCCCCTTGATCCATGCAAGTTACAAGCACTACATTCTCATTTCTCCTTGGGCTTCATAGAGCACAGCAGTAGTCCCAGCCATGGTGAGTATGGCTTGGGAGGAAGGGGGTGAGTTGGGACAATAAGGGGGGGAGGGGTAGCTCACGGGCATGAATATATGCAGATAGGGCAATTGAACTGAATACAGGCACAGTTTTCCACAGGTGGAGATCATTTTAGCCGATCTCTCACTCCTGAGGGTAACAGAAACTGAATTGGAACAGCTCTTGCAGACTGGGTTCATATTCTGCTAGCCTGTGTGCTGCAATGGTGCCTGGTGAAGTAATTACTGAGTGGTGTGGGAAAGTGTCTTACTGTGGCGGAAGAAATAATGCAGCTCTCCCCAGAAACCTTCAGAAGAGGATTGCAAACTATCCCCAGGAAAGTTTCCTCGAGATCTCTATCCCAGTGCACATAAACAAACTATTCTTCAGGGCCCCTTCTGCCTAACTGCACAGGGGAATGAGAAGCAGAAAGCGAATCTACGTCTATTGGTTATTTCACTACCTCTTCTAGCATGATTAAAAAAGTAAATGAACAGATGTGTTCCTGCAATATCAAAACAAACTGCATACTTCCCCTCCATCAGGCTCACCATGCTGGACTGTAGGGACTGGCTTTACTGCTCTGGAGTCAAAAACACGTCCTGCCTCATGCCACTAGATCCCCCGATCGCCTGTCCCCCATACTCTGCCTCCTCCTCCTCCTCCTTCCTCATGCAACACCACCTCCCCACTGTTCACTCTGGGGCCTGTGACTGCAGCTCCCCCAAAATATCGTGGTGGTGGGGTTTCCACCGAGGTTGGCATGCAGCTCTTTGTAAAAGTGGCATGTGTTCAGCTCCACACCAGAGTGACTGTTAGCTTCCCTTGCCTTCTGGTACACCAGCCACAGCTCCTTGGCTTTCATGTGGCAGAGCTGCAGATCCCTGCTATAGCCCTTCTCCCCCACACCTCGAGCGATCTGCTCATACATATTGATGTTTCTACTGCTGGATCAGAGCTGTGCCTGCAAAGCCTCTTCTCCCCACAGAACCAGGAGATCCAACATCTCCTGTGTACTCCATGCAGCAGTGCCTCTGCAACATGGAGCCGGCATGGTGAACTGGGCAGTTGCTAGGTGGGCTCTCCATCTCGAGCAAACTGGAAACGGAATTTCAAAAATTTGTGGGGCTTTAAAAGGGGAGGGGCGTGTACCTGGCCACTGGGCAGCAGAGTTCAACATGGTGACCAGAGTGGTCATGGTGGGGCATTGTGGGATAGCTCCTGGACGCCACTAAAGATGTAAGTAGCTCAGAGTCTACACTGACACTCCATTGACCTAAGTGCTATGTCTCTTGCAGAGGTGGACTTAAGTCAGCATAGTGAGTGAGTTACATTGGTGGGAGCAAAATTTTAGTGTAGACACTTACAGAGTTAAGTTGATGTACGCTGCCTTGCGTCAACCTAGCTTGGTAGTGTAGACCAGGCCTAAACAACCCCTTGTAGCTGATCCAGGAGTGGCATGTAAGTTCTTAGCAATGGACATAGGCTCCTTCTGCTGTACTAGAGATGGGTCAAACCAACACAAATCCTCAAGGAGGAAAAAAAAGCCTTTTTCCTTTAGAAAAACTGATACATTTTGACAGTTTTTAAGTTACACATGAGGCATCATGGAAATCTGCAGGGTATGTAGGCAATGTTCTCTTAGACTTTTGTCCCCAGATCTGTGGAATTTCTGCAATTTTATTTTAATTGTTCATTATGTTCTTCTTCGAGTGCTTGCTCATATCGATTCCAATTAGGTGTGCGCGCACCGCGTGCACGATCGTCGGAGAATTTTCTACCCTAGCAACACCTGGTGGGTCGGCTGTGGAGCCCCCTGGAGTGGCGCCTTCATGGCGCTGGATATATACCCCAGCCGACCCAGCGCCCCCTCAGTTCCTTCTTACCGCCCCTGACGGTCGTTGGAACTGTGGAGCGCGGCATAGCTGTTCTCCACTCTCCCTAGCTTATCCTGTTAATTCTGTAGATAGTTGTAGTTATAGTTGTTGTATAGTGTTAGTTATTCATCTTAGTTTTTTAATAGTTGTAAATAGTTAGCGGGGGTTAAGGGGGTTGTTCTCCCCCCTTTTCCCCCCAGCGCATAGCCGGGCTCATGCCCAAGGCTCCTGGCTTTAAGCCGTGCGCGTCCTGCGCTAAGCCTATGCCTACAAGTGATCCGCACGACTCGTGTCTGAAGTGTCTAGGAGAGTCCCATCAGACAGATAAGTGTAAGATCTGTAAGGCCTTCAGACCGAGAACCAAAAAGGAGCGGGACTTTAGGCTTAGGCAGCTCCTCATGGAGGCGGCACTTAGCCCGGATCCTCCCTCGGCGCGTCCAGCCCCGGCACCGAGCGCCTCGGTGCGCAGCGCCCCTGTGGCACCGACCGGTACTGCACCGCGGGCAGAGTCGGACAAGGCCTCACGGCACCGGCCTCCTTCGGCACCGCACCTGCCACAGGGGCCTCGGCGCCGGTCCTTGTCTCCGGGACACAAGAAATCCCGCAAGGCGCAGGAGACTGCTGTCCTGAAGACGCCGGCTCCCCCGGTGCCGGGGGTAGAGCCGCGTCCGCCTTTGGACCGCCAGAAGCAAGTGCCTGCTACACCGTCGACTCCGGCACCGCGGCCGTTGAGTCCAGTGCGGACTGGATCACCACCTCGGTCGGTGGTGGAGCCTTGTCTTCCGTCCACCCCAGAGACCTTAGCGACGGCGAGAGACCTTATTGCTCTCACGGAGCCGGCACCGCCCCAACCACTGGCACCGTCGACTCCTCGCGCAGTGCAATCCAGGGGCAAGCCTGCCCTGGTGCGCCCGCCGTCTCAGGACGTGGACTCACGCCACCGCTCCAGGTCTCGGAGCAGGTCCCGACGCCGCTCGCAGTCCCGGCGCTGACTATCGCCTTGGCACCGGTCGTACTCGCGGCCAAGATCCTCTTCACGGCACCACTCTACGTCTCGGCACCGTCACGATCATCGGTACCGATTGGACTCCAGACGTAGTTCTCGGCACCGGTACGAGCGCCGCTCGAGTTCGAGGGGCCGCTCCCGGTACCATGTCTACTCGCGGTCGTTGTCGTCGTCTAGGTCCAGATCCGGATCTCGGCACCGACATGGCCACCGGCACCGATCCCGGTACCGCTCACCGGCACCGCGCAGGGACCGATCACCTCCGGACCGGCACCGATCGGCACCGTATCACCCTGAGCCGATTTCGACGCGTTCGGCACCGCCTTGGCCCTCGAGATCAGCGTCTCGCTCCTCCGATGGGGCCTCGAGATCGGCATACCCTCCTCAGGGTCAGGCTGCTGCGGCTGACTTGGGCCACTGGCAGGAGGTGGCGGAGGACCCTGCACAGGGACCTACGCACTGGTCGTTCTGGACCCCGTGGGCGTATCACCAGGCGCAGGGGGCTCCACCATCAGCCTCTCGCTCAGCACGCTCTGAGCCCAGGGTCCCGGAGGCCACCATCTCCCGTCCTCCCCCAGGGGGCATGGAGGCTCCTGTGCCTACACCACCTGAGGCCCTGGACCCAGGGGCAGGCGATGCTCCGCTTCAGGGACCCTTGGAGCAGGACCCGCCATTAGACCCCTTGCCACCTGAGGCATCCTCCTCATCTTCCCCAGATGAGGCGGTGGCGGGCACAACAGCTTCAGGCCCGCCCCCGATAGATCTTCGTGCCCACCAGGACCTATTACGTAGGGTGGCGCGTAATATGGACCTCCAGGCGGAGGAGATAGTAGAGGTGCAGGACCCGGTGGTGAGCATCCTCTCGGCTGATGCCCCATCCAGGGTGGCATTGCCTCTGATTCGGACGATTCAGGCTAATGCCACTACAATATGGCAAACTCCTGCCTCTATTCCACCCACAGCCAGAGGGGTGGAAAGGAAGTACTTCGTCCCTTCCAAGGACTATGAGTACCTATATACTCATCCCCAACCGTGTTCACTAGTGGTGTCATCGGTGAACGCAAGGGAGCGTCACGGCCAGCAGGCTGCAGCGCCCAAATCGAAGGACGCTAAGCGCTTCGATTTGTTTGGGCGTAAGGTGTATTCAGCGGGAGGGCTACAACTCAGAGCGGCTAACCAGCAGGCGCTCTTGAGCCGCTACAACTTTAATTCATGGAACTCTATGGGGAAATTTAAAGAGTTGGTTCCCCAGGACTCAAGGGAAGAGTTCGGGGCCTTAGTGGAGGAGGGTAAGAAGGTGGCGAGGACCTCCTTACAAGCCTCCTTGGACATAGCGGACTCGGCCGCGAGGACGCTGGCCTCAGGTATCGCCATGCGGCGAGTCTCCTGGCTCCAGGTCTCGGGCTTGCCGCCGGAACTGCAGCAGACCCTGCAGGATTTACCCTTTGAGGGCCACGGGCTGTTCTCGGAGAAGACAGACTCTCGGCTGCAGAGCCTCAAGGACTCGAGAACGATCATGCGCTCCCTGGGGATGCATGTCCCAGGGCCCCAGCGCAGACCCTTTAGGCCCCAGACTCAAAGGTTCTACCCTCCCCCGCCTCGTCCGAGACAGGACTTCGCCAGAAGGCGGGGCCGAGGTGGTAGGCGAAGGTCGACCGGCCCTCAACCCGGTCAGAACCAGGGGCCGCCTAGGCCACCTTCAGGCCCTAGGCAGAACTTTTGAAGGTGCGGTCGAGGACGGCGCCCAAGCCACTACCCAGGATCCAGCTCCCTCCTTTCGGGATCGCCTCTCCCGTTTCCACCGTGCTTGGTCCCTTATAACCTCGGACCGTTGGGTCCTTCGCACGGTGGAGAGGGGATACGCTCTCCAGTTTTCTTCGTTTCCCCCCCTCCCACCCCCCCTCCCCGTCCCTCTTCAGGGACCCTTCTCACGAGCATCTCCTTACACAGGAGGTTTTTGGGCTCCTCTCTATGGGGGCCATAGAGGAGGTTCCGCCAGAGTTAAGGGGCAGGGGGTTTTATTCCCGCTACTTCCTGATCCCCAAGTCAAAAGGGGGTCTGCGACCCATCTTAGACTTACGCGGACTCAACAAATTCATAGTAACGTTGAAGTTCCGCATGGTATCATTGGGGACCATTATCCCTTCCCTGGATCCTGGAGACTGGTTCGCCGCCCTCGACATGAAGGACACATATTTTCATATAGCGATCTATCCGCCTCACAGGCGCTTCCTGCGATTTATGGTAAACAAGGTGCACTACCAATTTGCAGTCCTTCCCTTCGGCTTGTCCTCAGCTCCCAGAGTGTTCACAAAATGTATGGCTGTCGTGGCAGCATACCTTCGTCGACAAGGGATACAGGTGTTCCCGTACTTAGACGACTGGCTGGTACGCGGCCGCACCAGAGAGCAAGTTCAAGCTGAGGTCCACATAATAGTACAAACATTCCACGAGTTGGGCATTCTACTCAACAAAGAGAAGTCCACTCTAGAGCCAACCCAGAGGATAGAATTTATTGGGGCAGTTCTAGACTCCAGACGTGCCCGAGCTATTCTACCAGACAATCGCTTTCATACCGTCACAAGCGTCATTCGAGGGCTCAGGGCCTTTCCGATTACCACAATAAGGACGTGCCTTGCCCTGTTGGGTCACATGGCCTCTTGTACTTATGTAACCAGACACGCCAGACTTCGACTTCACCCACTGCAGGCCTGGATATCGTCAACGTACCGCCCTCATCAACACATCCTAAACATGGTGGTCACGATCCCGACCTCGGTCCTGGCCTCTCTCACCTGGTGGCTGGACCGCAAGGCGGTTTGCGTAGGAGTGCCGTTCCATGCCCCTCAACCCTCCCTGCACCTGGTTACGGACGCCTCATCTCTAGGTTGGGGCACTCACCTCGGGGAGCACCATACCCAGGGAATGTGGACCACACCCCAACTTCCTCGGTCTTCTCTAACCCGATGGTCGTTAGATTCCTCAAGGGCTTAGACCGACTGTACCCACAGCAACGCCAGCCCGTTCTGACGTGGGATCTCACCCTGGTTCTCTCAAAGCTCACAGGGCCTCCGTTTGAGCCATTGGCTACCTGTTCACTCCTGTACTTATCCTGGAAGACAGCCTTCCTTGTAGCCATCACCTCAGCAAGGCACATTTCTGAACTCAGGGCGCTTACGTCCGAGCCCCCATACACTGTTTTCCATAAGGACAAGGTGCAGCTTCGCCCCCACCCTGCCTTTCTTCCCAAGGTAGTCTCACCTTTTCACGTGAACCAGGATATATTTCTCCCGGTCTTCCATCCTAAGCCGCACGCTACTCGCCAAGACCAGCGTTTGCATTCTTTGGACGTACGCAGGGCCCTGGCTTTCTATATTGACCGTACAAAGCCGTTTAGGAAGACGACACAACTGTTCGTTGCAGTGGCCGCCCGGATGAAAGGCTCACCGGTCTCCTCACAATGCCCGTCCTCTTGGATCACGTCCTGTATTCGTGCTTGCTACGACCTGGCCGGCGCCCCGACGCCGCGCCTCACCGCTCACTCCACGAGGGCCCAGGCCTCCTCGACTGCCTTCCTGGCTCAAGTCCCGATCCAGGACATTTGTAGAGCTGCAGTTTGGTCGTCAGTCCACACATTTGCCGCTCACTATGCGCTGGTCCAGCAATCCAGAGACGATGCTGCATTCGGATCAGCGGTTCTGCACACAGCAATGTCTCACTCCGACCCCACCACCTAGGTAAGGCTTGGGAGTCACCTAATTGGAATCGATATGAGCAAGCACTCGAAGAAGAAAAGACGGTTACTCACGGTTGTAACTGTTCTTCGAGATGTGTTGCTCATATCCATTCCAAACCCGCCCCCCTTCCCCACTGTCGGAGTAGCCGGCAAGAAGGAACTGAGGGGGCGCTGGGTCGGCTGGGGTATATATCCAGCGCCATGAAGGCGCCACTCCAGGGGGCTCCACAGCCGACCCACCGGGTGTTGCTAGGGTAGAAAATTCTCCGACGATCGTGCACGCGGCGCGCGCACACCTAATTGGAATGGATATGAGCAACACATCTCGAAGAACAACAGTTACATCGGTGAGTAACCGTCTTTTACTTGGCCTTACTCTTAATCATAATGAGCGTTAATCAGAAATATTTTAGCTTTTTAAAATAAACTCCTTTTGCTAATAATGATCCAAAATTTTATATAAAACCTATGTTAACTTACAAACTATGCAAAAGGACTTCAGTACTTTAAAGATGGCACCATTTCTACCATCATTTAAAGATATCATATTTAAAATTAACAAATAGCTCTATCCGAATACATCTCTATCTCGATATAATGCTGTCCTCAGGAGCCAAAAAATCTTACCGCATTATAGGTGAAACCGCATTATATCGAACTTCCTTTGATCCACCAGAGTGCGCAGCCCTGCTCCCCCGGAGCACTGCTTTACCGCGTTATATCCAAATTCGTGATGTATAGGGTCGTGTTATATCGGGGTAGTGGTGTAATCAAAGGTATAGAATATTTGCCGTGTTATTTCCACAGAAGGCCTTTCCAGTGATTGCTACAGTGAATCTGTGCTTTCACAGGATGTTTGTGGTACAATACTCATAAGTGCTGAAAGATTGCAGTTAACACCTCATAGAGATGAATAGAGCGAGTTAACATTTTTTCCTGTTGACCTAGTTGCAGATTCTGAGCACATCTATGTAAGCAAATTGAATGTGTTGGGAGATGGTATTACAACACAAGTTGGTCTTGACTCTGAATCCTTGTCCAATCTATCATAAAACATGTTTTTAAAATGTTCACTTTAACCAGCACCAGCACATTACTGTAGCCAGGGCAAGCTGTAAGATTTTATTTTAACTTGTTGAGGTGAAGCCTTAACAGAAAGGGCACCCTTTCTAATAGTGTTGAATTTTTAACAAAGCTGTTTCGAGTATTTGAGTTAAATAGGTGTTTTTAAAAAAAAACATGATACAGATTTAAACAACCTGACTAAAAGTCACTTACTCTTTCAATCAGGTTTAATTGCATGGCTTCTCTAATGTCGTAGTTCTACCACCCTCCAGTTGTTCATAATGCCATTCAGGGGAAAATATATTAATAGAATTTATAACATTAAAAAAGCAGCAAAAATATTTTAGACTCTTTCAGACAACCCTTATAGCTTTTCTTTGTAGATCACCATTTTAGTCTATAGCCTAGTTTTGTATTTTTTGCAAGTCAGAGATTTTTTGTCATTTAAAACTACAGCATTCTATTAAGGTGATTGTTCTCCCTGAAGTTATAAATACACTTACAACCTAAAATCCATTTTCATGGTTTTGCCAGGAATTGGTCCACATGTTTGATGCAGATTCTCGTCGAAGATAATATGTATGCGATACATGAATCCATGGCCTTTTTTATGAAAATGTCAGACACTTATGGTTGCTGTATATAAGCTGCTAGAGAGAATGAAGAAAAGGAATCTATCTTCAGTTAAATTAAAAGCAAATAAATTCACAGTTCAAAACACATATGAGTGCCTTTCTACTTAAACTGTCTACTGAAAATATTTTTTTAATGCCAATAGATGTATACTGAGTTTTGTCTAGAAATGTCTGGATATCAGATCCTTAAATGCGCAAAAATCAATCTAACAATACTCATTTTTACCTCCCCTCCCTGTTGTATGGAAATAGCAATTTAAAAAATAAGATTTAGGGAAAACTTCTAAAGTTGACATTCAAGCTAAAATCTCCTCTAGTTGCTAAGATACATAGCATTTTTTATTCTTAGTGCTGGATGTGATCTCTTACCCTTATTCTTTCAAAGATGGTTTATCTTTAAAATGAATGAACTTGACATAGCCTTACAAGAAACTAGCCATAGAAATATTCACATCAACAGAACTATTCCCTTCCCCCTCTGAATCCAAACTTGAAGTAGCCCTTAACTTGAAAGTCATCACTTCAACTTCAAATGACTTCAGTGCAAACATTGTTGAGCAGGAATGTCTCAACACTTGCAAAACAGGCGTCATAGAACCTATTATGTTGCCAAATAAATACCACTGAAGCACTTTATGTTGCATAAGCAACTAGAGCAAGAAGCAATCTTTCCTTGTAACCAAGGAAGTTTGCCGGAGTCAAATCTGAGTAAGGACCTTTGGATTTACCCTTTAAAAATATAACTTGAAAATATGATAGTGTCTCCTTTTGACTTGACGTGATAATTAACATATCCTTGGGGCCAGGCTTTTCAATTGTGCTAACTTGGACATGCTCGTCATGAGTTGCTCATGCTCAAAGGTGCCCACATTTTCATACTGTGTCCAGTACCAGGTCTGCTGGGGAGTTCTACTCAGGACTGTTGTCACAAAGGAAAATCTCTGGGAAATTAATTTTGTTGGAGCCTAATTCCTGGGAGCTATAGGCATAGGAGCACCTTCCAGTACAATAGCTCCGCAACCTCACAGCAGCATCTCTGTCCTTCCAGCCAGTTGGCAGGCCCTTTCTCTTCTAGGTCTTACTAGGAATCTGATCCATTCTTTCTTCTCTGTGGCTTCCCCCCCCCCCTTTCAGTTCAACATGCACATGAGGGGACCCTACCACTGGCCCGATGAAAGCAGATTTGCCCAGTTCACTCCCTCATCTCATGCACACCAGCTCTGCTTCCTTCCACACTACTGATTGTTCAGGCTCTGCAGGCCCAGCTCAACTGAAACTTCTAAAATGTAAAAGCCGGAACGATGGCATCAACTAACTCTGTTTCTCCTGCTGGACCCTCTTCCCCAGTGCATCCTATGACTGCTCTCCTGCTGGTTCCCCACACCTGTCCTCACATTTTTAGTGACGTGCCTCCAGCCCATCGGCACAGCCTTGAACACATTCCTATTTTCCTCTTACCTAAAGGTATTTCCTATGACCTGGGGTTGTCATGTATCTCAGTGATGCTTTTAGTCCAAGGCCATCTCTTTGTACCACCTAAGTCTGTCTCCTGCATCATGGCTAGTCCTGGTGGGGACCCTTCTTTTTTGTCTATCTTTTATTCCTCCAGTCTGTTCCCCCTTCATTTACTCTGAACTAGTCCTCACTGAGAAAGCAAGAGTTGGGGTGGGGGAAGGAAAGGTTTGTGGAAGAAGAGTGCAAAACCCTCCTGGCAAAGTTCATTCTCTTCAGTTATCAGAGAAAGGGTTATTAATGGCAGGGTAGATTATTCAAGCCAGACTCCCTACCCAAATTGATTGTGGGAGGGGTACCAATATGTTGTCACAAAAATAGTGTGTGTTGAAAAGGACACAACCTCTTGACTTTTCTTGACCCCTAAAGTGGACTAATATCTCTTACCTGATCAATAAAATCCCTGTGGCAGACGTCGCCACAGTTTGGGATCTTGGGAGTAAGAAGCTTAAATCACCTTTGTGGGACTGATTCCTCTTCCACAGTCCTGATTGTGGCCATCTCCCCTGTGGTTAGATCTACAGTCTTGCTACCTGGCTAACAGCCTTGGTAAGCAGCAAAAAAACCCACATGAAGATACAGTGGGAATGCAAACATTAGTAAAATCCTTCCAAATCTCTGATCTTTATGATAATCCAAGTGGTATCAATCAATTCAGTTTTACAGTTGCTTGAAAGAATTTGTGGATTTGACCATGGGAAGCAGATCTCATATCCAGATCCCACATGATGGATCTTGCAACATAAATGTTCAAATTGTGTGGTTTTGCAACTATGCTTCAGGGCCAATTGGTACTCCACTGAGGGCTGGCTTGTCATGTGGTGCTGATTCCTTCTCCTTGTTTCTGGCTACTACATTGCTAAAAATACATCATGTGCTTTCCTAAAGTTCCTATTCTGCATAGGCATTTGCTGTAGTTGTCACATGGATATTATGTAATTACAAATGGGAGGGAGGTGGTTCAGAATGATGAAAGGGAGGGGAGATATCCATGAGCTAATCTGTAAAATGTGATCTTCACTATTAACAAGTTTGAGAGCATTGTTCTAAGTCTAATCATAATTCTCTGCCAACCTGAAACAAAACTAGGGGAAATTGTAGATTATTTTTGACATGACAGATAAAAACAGTTGATTTTAAAGCTATCTTTATCTGTTTCTGGATTAAAACTTGAATAAAAATGAACTGTGTGTCATAAATGATAAATTGTGTTTAATCTTAGAGTATACAAAGTTTCTAGACTATTTAGCATTTGTCTTGACTTCAGAAACTTAATTAGTTCTTGTGTTTTGAAATGGACCTTCTGAGCTAACCTTCATTGTCCTTCAGTTTTTTCACTATTGACTTTGGAGAGGAGTGGCATTGCTCCTTTAATGGAAGGCCCTCCCTTTTATAACAACCCTTCACATATGGACATTTCCTGGGAGAGGGGTACTGCCGGGCAAAGGAACTTTGGTTTTGGGACAGTGAGAAAGGGAAGTTCTAAGCTTTATCATACAATGTCATGGAATTTCCGTTTCTCTTCCTTACATTTCTCCACCCCTTCAAGAATGCATCATGCATACTTGGAGCACAAAACTGTCCCCAACAGGAGCAATACCAACTCCTCAGGACTTCCTACACATGAAACACTGAACTCAACCAGCATGATGGTCCTGGCCTTTACAAGGGCTGTAGCATAATTTGTTCAATAATTTTAACATTGTGAAAGGTAGGAACGCTATTGTATTATAACATGGTGCCGTATAGTACATTTTTGTATCTTTTTTTGGTGAAGATGTGCATGTAGTGTAATGCATCACTGGTAGGTAAACTGATCAGCTCGTTACTCTAATGGCATCTTGTATCACTACTTAAATACTCAAGTGTGAGGTATAGATTGTTGCTTGAGAATTTATCTCCTTAGAATAACAACATATTTGTGGAATAAACCTTGCAGCAAACATCATATAATAAACTTGTATAGGGTATGCTTGAAGTTCTTACCTGTCAAATGTTAATCTGTTTTATTTAATTTTTTGCCAGTATCTATGGTTACCTGAGTTAATGGGATGTTCAACACTTATGGATGAATTACTTCATCTCCTATTTTTAGACAGAAGAATTTAAATGAGCAAATCCATCAGATATGCTGCAAACAGCTGTGTTAGTATTTCAAATGGTTACCTCAGTAATGCATTTAAAAATCTGGGGAATGTTCTACAGAACAATCTTTGTTTTTCAGACTATCAGCACTAGGATTATTCCCATAGGACAAAATATATAACTTAATTTCTATAGTTCTACATTTGAAATCTGTAACTGGTGTTTAACATTAGTTTGAAATGGGTTGCAGGGAGGGGAGTTCAATCAGTTTGAAGTGAAAGAAGTTTAAAGGAGAAAGCAATGTCTCATTTCAGTGTAATCTAGATTTTTGCTTGTAAATGAAGTATGGTTAATGGCTATATTTTATTTCATGGAATGAGTGTGGGTACTGCAAAGCCGCATTATTGTCAAAGTGTGTGTTAGAATATTTTACTCTGCACCTTACAAGTTTTTTAGTCTCTTAAAATATTTTGGTATCTTACATTAGAAAAAATACTTATGATGACCTAACCTCTATTTTTAATCAGATTGCAACAAGTGCTATTTTGCACTGTAGTAACATCATATCAGGGAACCCACATATGATTAAAATACCATTTAGGTCCAGTCTAGATTTTGAAACTGTTTTAACCATGTCCCTGAACAGTGCAAAACCTTGGGCTGAGTAGTGCTGCAGCATAGTTCAAGAACACTATTAAAACAGCAAAGTCCTTTCTATACTGTTGGCTAGAACCTTGTTTTAGTTTATGCTATGGGACAATAGTATTTTAATTGGATCTAGCCAGAACTCACTAAATACGACTGTTACATACTCAAATATTTCATTTAAAGGAGCAGATGGATTTTTGGCATGAGGGCAAAATGTAAGACTTATAGTACTCAGAAGTTTGAATTTTTGAATATTGGAAATTTGTTCCATTAGATCTGTGTGAGTAACTTTCTATAAATGTCCCTTTCAACTTGGACTGGATAGTTTCCTTTTCCAAATTCCTGTAGCTATGGTATTTGACAAATGCCTTGATTTTCTGAAACTAAACTAAAATAGTTCCAGTTGAGAATGCACAACTGCAGCCAAAAGAAACGTCTTCCATTGTTGTTGTCCGAAAACTAAATACCATCTATAGAAATATGACCAGAATAATAATTGAGAAACACAATAACTTACTGTCTCTATTAAGTTATCAACTGAACTGTACTGAGGAAGGGTGAGCCACAGCAGGATGAACTGTTTAGGGAACAAATAACTTATAATATGTTTCCTTGGTGTATCTCTTAACATATACTGCATCAACTCAGCTTTATTGTCTTATCTTTTATATCGGTTACCTTTTCTTTTAATAATTATGTAAAAAATTAATTTGTATTGTCAGTTATTCTGTTTACCTTTTCATAAGTCCTCCCTCCACCCCCCCCCCAAAAACCCCCCCCAAAAACCCCACCACCAAACAAACTAAACCTACACTGGATAAATACCCTAATTTGTATCTGCCTGTGATGAACTGAAGATTTATGATTGGGTGGAACAATAACTGATTACCAGAGTCTCAATATTGTGACTCATAGGAAACCAGAATCCGTGCTGTGGATAAGGGCACCGAGAAAAGAATTAATAACTTTACTGTTATCAACCCTGTGGATGGAGAGGCTGTGACTCAACTTTTTGCAGCTGACAGCAGGGAAGAACTTCATAAGTGGATGGAAGCTTTCTGGCAGCATTTCTATGATCTTAGTAAGTATGCAGTTTTGGCAACATGTCCTTTTAGTGGTGTAGCTATGTAACATCAAAAGAAATGTTGAACAATCTGAACTGAAATTACATAATCTGTCACCTGTAATGAGAACAAAAATGTTCTCCATGAACACAGTAGGTAGTGTGTTCTCTGCCACTGAAAAATAGAGGTATTTTACTGAACCATAGTCAACTCCTCAGGGCGCTATGATTTTTAAATCATCCTATAAATGCCAATAAGCCCAGAAACATCCAGTCTGAATTTTCTCAGGAAATCAAAATAGACGTAGACTTCTTGTGTTTTCTGTGTGTATGTTTCAGAAGAGATTGGTCTGTTTAGCAGTTTAACTAGGTTATCTTTCAAAGGCCTGCTGGAGTCTCACCATTCTTCCCTCATCTGTAGTAGTAAAATATAGTTACTTATTTTATAGAATTCTGACATCATTTGAGAAAAATAGAAACGTTTGGGTATGAAGCATTAGAGGGAACCTGAGGATGCTGAGCTGATGGTTGGCCTTTGAAATTTATTGAAAACTTGTTTTGGATCAAAATTGGATTAACTATTGCAGAGAGAAAAGGTACATAATGACTTAGGCCCAACTATGTAGGATTATGGCACCCATGATTCAGCTTTTGCTCAGATAGCACTCTGGGTGAAGGAGTTGTCAGTCTTATAGAACTAAGCAGTCAGGGATGATTTGACTCCAGTGGTACCTCCTCTGTTTTGGTACCCCTCCTGACCATAAGGTTTTATACCTGGCATTTCCCGCCCCCACCTGGCACATGACTGTTTGCTTAGGGCTAATAAAAAAGTAGGTGGGGCTTTACTGCTCAAGAGACAAATGAGATAATTGGTGCCTTGTTCCCTAGTCTTGTTTTTCCAGTGGTGAAATGTTTCAGTGTGTTCACTTTTAGATTTCTAGAGGAAGCTCACTTACTGACATTGGCTAAACTGTGTGACTTCACTGTTCTTACTCTAGATAAAATATATGCTCTCTAGGTGTAGGACAGTGAAATCTCACTTGCCTTTTTAGTCTCTTTAAGTAGTATATTGTGTTGCTTGTTTAAACTTAACTCCAAATATTAACAAGATGAAGAGTGCAGAGGGATTGGTTAATCTTAAGGCAGGTCTACGCATAAGTCAAGACACCTCCCCTGAGCGACGCAAGTTATAGCGACCTAAGCGCTCCACACAGGTGCTATGTTGGTGGGAGACGATCTCCTGCTGATGTAGCTTCCGCCTCTCGTGGAGGTGGAGTAATTATGCCGATGGAAGAGCGTTCTCCCATCAGCATAGAGCGTCTTCACCAGACGTGCTACAGTGGCACAGCTGCACCGATGCTGTAGTGCTTCTAGTATAAAATTGCCCATAGTCTTCCCACTACTACACCTTTAAATGTAGCAAGTTAAATGCCTAAGTATATAAAGAATAGATACCATTTGATGGACTAAGTAAAAAATAAAAATAAAAAAAATTAGCTGGAGTCTGAAAATCATATTCTTCATCAGTTCATGGGGAAACTGAGCCAGGTGGATACAGAGTATCAGTATTGAATTGGGAACCACATCAATAAAATCGAAGAACTGGGGTTTTAGAAATTGGGTATTGTTCTGTAGTTTGTATTTCTTCTCTTATAGCTCTGTCTTGATTACAATAAGATATTCTATCAATTAGAAAAAACACAATGTAAAAACTAGAATATCCTCCTTATGTTAGATGGGGAGGGGTGAAAGGACTACTTTTCCCCCACATTATAGATAACATTAGAATACCAGTGGATTTTCTGAGACAATTTCTTGTAGTATGGGAAAAACTAGGTCACTTGGCATTCAAATGCCTGTTGTTCCTTGGTGGTTCTAAAATTCTCTTAAAACTAACGTGGTCAGAAAAGAAATGGGAGTGAGAGATTAGTTTGTAAAAAGCAATTTTACTGGCAGGGCCTATTTTCCTTAAGGTCAAAATCTATTAATAGAAACAGAGGTTTCCTTGGCTTTGGTTAACTGCTAAGAGGCTTTTCGTGCTCTGATAGCCAAGAAAATTATTAAAGTCAAAACTGCCAAGTATAACCATGGTATAACAGTAGGTTTGCTGTATACTGGATTCTTGTACTTTCAGATGAATAACTTGCATGAAGCTTCCTTGCTTTAAACTCTTACCTTTTATCTGATATTTGAAGACATGTAAACACTTATAGGCTTGTTTTTGAGGATTTTTGTGTGAATTATGGGGTTTTAGCCTTGCTATCTGATAGTACTGCTGGGTTGATTAAATTGGAGCTCTTAGCTTAATATCTGTTTATAATCTTTGTGTTAAGGGTTACGATGAAATTTCAGTTGAAAATACAGTATCTAGTGAGGACTGTTGCAACATTAAATATAGATACTGTCCAGATTTGCCTGTTATAGGTAGTTCACAAATGCAACCTAATGACTTCAAACGCTTTAAAAGGTGGAGTGTTTAAGTTCTAATCATTGTTCTCTTCCCTCTCAGGCCAGTGGAAACATTGTTGTGAAGAATTTATGAAAATTGAGATTATGTCACCACGGAAACCACCTTTGTTCTTGACAAAAGAGGCAACCTCAGTCTACCATGATATGAGTAAGTGGGATTTGTCTTTTCAAGCTGCAGGGTAACAGAAACAATGTTGTCTCTATTCAAATAGCTTCTGCTGTTTGGTGTTAAAATGCTGAATTTTTCAAAGGCAATTCAGATAATATAATGGAGCACCATAATTGCACACCAAGGAGTTCATATTAAATGAATAAAGAGGACAAAAATATTGAACACATTTTCATACCTTGAACAACAAAAAAATTCAATATGAGCTGTAATTAAGGAGCCCTGAAAACATTTAGACAAAAAAGCTGTCGCTAGAAATAAACACTCACCATAGAAATAGTTCAAAATCCAGAGGATTAAAATGTAATGGTTTTAAATAGTCCAGATTACAGACCAATCATGCCTTTAACTAGTTGCATTCAATTACCTGTTTTTTCCAAGTTATATAAGATCTACTTAGAACTTATTGTGTGGTTGCTGGCAACAACCTTGAAAAATAGACTTGTAAAAAATCTCTCTAAAATGTATTTGACCTGTACCAATGTTCAGACATCAATTTTTGCATAGTGAAATACAATGCAGAGGGATTATTTTAATAAAATATGTTATATAAATAGTTTTTATAGACTAGAAGTAGGTCACTCTATTTTAATGGATCTGATGTGGTATTGGCTGAAAAATATTTTATAGGGATAAGTTTAAATGTCTGATTGCCTGCTGCTTGATCTCCTGTCTGAATTGCAAAAATGCTCAAATTGACATGTGGGTCATTGAGTAATAATGCATCCGTGCATTAATTTAACAGTCTAAAAAGTCATATTTGAACTATGAATGCAGAGCAGAAAAACACTAAATCACATAAGACATATGAGGGTATATATTAAGTTTTGTAGCATGGTGCTGCAGATATTTAGAGACATCACTGAGGAATTTTAAGTGTTTCCTGACCAATTATGGCATTCATAAATAAATACAAATCCATAATCTAGATGCTAAGAATTTGTTAAAGTTATTTATGTAGGATCTGTGTGTGATGGGTTGTCACCCTGGGGTGCAGTCTGGGAGCCGTGAGAAACCTTTGCACCCCTCTGACCGTTCAGTTGTACTGGCCCTGCCCACACTGCTTCCCGGGTTGGGGGGACAGCCAGCCTCACCCAGGCCCTGTTATCACCCAACACAACAGCAGGTGGTGCTACACACCCAAACTGAGCTACCTGAGAGTGCTTTACCTAAGCCACCCAAGTACAAACAGCAGACTCCAGCCACCTCCCCAGGCACACACCGTGCTCCCCTCCCCCACCCCGGGAGTATAAACCCAAAATTATATCGTCTTGCACTGCACAGGGATCTGTACAGTGTAAACTCATTAATATGTCTGCCCCTCCCTCAATGTGGAGAGGAATATGCACACTTGTGGTAACCAAGCTGAGATTTTTCCCCAGACACTTCACACAAAAGGCACACTGGTTTAGATTAAAATAGAAACGCGTTTATTAACTACAAAAAGATAGATTTTATGTGATTATAAGTGATAGCAAACAGATCAAAGCAGATTACCTAGTAAATAAACAAAACTGCAAACTGAGCCTAAGATACTAGAAAGATAGGATATGAATTAGCAAATTCTCACCCTGGCTGACTGGCTGATGATATAAGCAGGCTTGCAGATTCTTAAGGAACAAGCTGCATTTGCTTTGCAGCTTGGGATCCCCGACCCCATTCCAAGTCCTTTTCTTTCGGAGCTTCTCTCAGATGTTGAGTTGTGGGGGAGTGAAGAACAACAGATGATGTCGCTCCCTGACTTACATAGCTTTAGCATATGGCTGGAACCCTTTGGTTCAAAAAGAGTTCCCAGCCCAGTTTGTGGGAAAAATACAGGCCCCCAAAATGGAGTCCAGAGTCTTGTGAGCTGGTCACATGCCCTTGCAGAGTCATAGCAGCCATTACTTACATATTGGCCGAAACGTTCACAGGAAGGCTCACTGGGTGAGAGATAAGTTTCTCCTAAGGCCTATTGTTCTTCCTAATTGCCCATTACCCTGAATGGGCTCTTCACAACCAGGTATTTAGATGGAAGCATCTTGCCTAGTGAGTGTCACCCAGGTGGGACTACATGTGACATACAGATACATAATCAATATTCATAACTTCAGATACAAAAATGATGCATGTATACAAATAGGATAATCCTATTCAGCAAATCATAACTTTTCCAATGACACCTTACATGTCCTGTCTTGTACAAAATGCATCATAATTATGCCATAATCATAGCAAAATAATATCACTATGAAGAATATGGGGTGCAGTGTCACACTGTGATATCTTTATGCTCTTATTGATGTTTTAGAGACAGAGGTAGCACAAGTGATACTGATCTACAAACAGGGAAATCAACAAACTATGCATATATTCTGGCTGATGCACTGTAAATTACATTACGGGGGGAGAAGGAATTGGACTGAGCTATCTTCAAGAATTTACTGAAGAAAAAACCTTGAGTGTAAAAGTGTCCTTTCGGGGTAAGGAGGGGGGTAGCACAAGAATATTTAATAGTTTTGACTTTTGCACACTTAAATATGTGAGATTTAGGTTTTTTTGCATTGATCTTTGTGCATAGATTCTGTACACCTTTGCTGAAATGAAATGTTTCAAGTAGTGTACAAGAACATTATTATAGCTAGATCTATTTCTAGTAATGCATTGCATTTTTTATTTTTCCACAAAAATAAATAAAAATTAAACTGTGACCACAGCCTACTAAGCGCATGAGTCCTAGAAACCGTGAAAAGCTTCTAGACCTTTTTCTGTAAACATGATAATCTTTTCCATTTCTAGACTGTTGTAGGTCTTAATGCTAGTCTAAGATTTGGGGCACATACTTTGCACAGTTTTGTATTCAATCAATTAATAACCACACTCAGGGTGAGTAAAATATTTAGGAACCATTTTAATCAGAGTTCATCTAATTTCTTCTAAAATTGTAGGTATTGATTCTCCAGTGAAACATGAAGGTTTAACAGATATCATACAAAGGAAAATTGAGGAGACTGATGGAGAGTTCCTGATTGGCCAACAGAAGGAGTCTGTACCTTCTGTATGGGCCCCATTATTTGATGGTTCTCACCAGATGCTTGTCCAGAAAAATATTGTGTTTCCAGATGCAAATAGTGAGATAGTAAGTCCTAATGATGGCAAAGGAAAGAAAAGAAGAGCTCCACTTCCACCGTCTGATAAGCTACCATACAGCTCAAAAACTCAGATGAGCACAGATCAGTTGGACAAGGAAAACTTGTGGAAGAAGCCTGCCATTGCACGTAGGACCTCTTCTTCTTTTGATGCCAAATTATCTTCCATGATGCATCAGTTGCAGAGGCCCATTGCTGCTCCTCGCAAACTGGTTCCTTGCAGGAAAAGCAGCTCAATTGACAGTGAAAATCCTCTCTCTTCAGTTACTGAGACAGAATCTGAAACCAAATCAGTGCCAGCTCCTAGACAGAAATCCATCAAAAAAATACTAGACCCTAGATCATGGTTGCAGTCACAGGTGTAACATTTAGTTTATAAAAGTGACCAACATATAAAGTTTACTAGTATTTGACATTTATCAGTGACCTGAGTCTTTGATAAGAACTGGGCCATTACAACTATTTTTAATATATATAATTCTAAGCCCATACTTTGTATTGCAATCTCAGCCCTGCTTGTCACTGTCAAGATCTAAAGAATTTCTCTAGCAAAGTATAAAGGGTAGTGTGTGTGTGTGTGTGTGTGTGTGTTGTAGAAGGGAACGTCTCCAAGATGTTTAAACCTTTGTCCTTCTCCACACTACATGCAGTATCTGAAATTTCTGTGCTACCCTTAAAGCATGGTCATGCTCTAAAAAGTAATTCCAAGGTTTGTTTCAGTGTCTCCATATCAGATGTGCTCAATTTATACATTAAGAAGTTTTTGAACAACTCTGCCAGCTCAGTCCGAGATCTACGAGATTTTTTTCTGGCTCGTACTGTCAGAATTTTTTTAAAAAATTATTTTCATTGCCCTTAAGTCTATTGCCCTAGATTTTTTTTATTCATACTTTTAGCTTGTCTTGTCAATTGCCTGCAATTTAACTTATATTTATAGCCATCAACTTCTATTTCCTTTCTATTATATATTGACTTTTTTATTGCTACTTTCACATCCCCCTTTTAATCAGGTTTTTTTAATTAAGTAAACTGTGTGTGTGTGTGTGTGTGTGTGTGTGTGTGTGTGAGAGAGAGAAAGAGAGACTGAGGAATTGTAGCAATTTGGGCATCTAGTAAAGTGTTCGTAAACTATTTAGTATTTTTTTCACATTACTTTTGACATTCTTCTTCTTAATCAATTTTGTTCATTTGCACTTAGGCAAACACTGCTTTTTATTTCAGTGATCAATTCATCTTTATCTGTCAGAATAAGGTCCAATATTTTTTTAAAGAAATTAGCATCTAATTGGTAAACTCCAAGGTCACTTTAGTACTGGCAGGATGAGTCCTCCAGGATTTATTCCCCCAGGCTGTAATCCCCCATGGTAAGGTCATTTTTTTTCTCTTCAGGTTGTAAATGCTTACATCCTGTTTTCTAGTCTGATTTGGCCTGTAGCTTCCCTCATGATTATTTAAGCTTGTGCTTTATGAGTGAAAACATTGATGAGTGAAAACATTCAAGAGCCTCTGCTTCCATGTTGTCAATTCTAAAACAGGGAATGTTGTCTTTGGTGTACAGCACCAACCCTCATCATCTTTCCAATATAGATTTAGCCAGTAACTAAGGGTATGTCTACACTTACCGTGGATTGACGCTGTGGCAATCGATCCACCAGGGGTCGATTTAGCGGGTCTAGTGTAGACAGCGCAATAAGTTGACCTAAGCTACGTCGACTCCAGCTACGTTATTCATGTAGCTGGAGTTGCGTAACTTAAGTCAACTTCACCCAGTAGTGTAGACCTGCCCTAACTTTCCAATCTGTGAATCCTCCCATCAGGTTTCAGTAATAACAACTATGCAATCTCATTACTCCTATTCAGACTATTTTTACCAAACAGAGATTTTTCCTCATTCTTAGAGAGGCAGACTCTCCTTGTTATCAAGGACTCAATGGTGGGTCAGAATGACCTGCTTATCACAGAAGTGGGGTGGAAAAAGGAAGACAGATGGAGAGATTCTTTAAAAAATGCATAGGTATTTATTTCACCATCAGTTGGCTTTAGTCACATTTTCCTCATAAGTTTTCAGGTCTTTGACTGTGCCCCAAGCATGCCCAAAGTTGTTTCTCCCTCTTCCCCATATGAGGAATTTATAGTCTCTTTAAGGAGTCAAGTCCTGCCATGTGTGCCCAATGTCCCAAATCCAGTATCTTCATTCCAGGTGCTTTTTTTTCTTCATTTTGATGGCACACTTTGACCTTAGAAATAAAGCTATTTCCAGGGAATAAAGTTGTAAACAAAACTTTTTGGTGCAGGAGAACAGAGGGGAGGGGACGGAAAATAACTTTAAACAATGTTTTGGGGGGCTTACTTATTAAGTTTTGTCCATAAAAGAGAACAAACATTTCAGTAATACACCTGAAACAAAGTTTTTGCAACATTACTATAGTTAAAAATCTAGATATGGAGAGGAAATGTTTATTTGTTCTTCTACATCAGGGGTAGGCAACCTCTGGCACGTGTGCCAAAGGCGGCACGTGAACTGATTTTCAGTGGCACTCTCACTGCCCGGGTCCTGGCCACTGGTCCGGGGGGCTCTGCATTTTAATTTAATTTTAAATGAAGCTTCTTAAACATTTTTAAAACCTTATTTACTTTACATACAACAATAGTTTAGTTATATATTATAGACTTATAGAAAGGGACATTTTAACATTTTTAGAAGGTATTACTGGCACGCGAAACCTTAAATTAGAGTGAATAAATGAAGACTCGGCACACCATTTCTGAAAGGTTGCCGACCCCTGTTCTATATTATGGATGGTTACATACTTGGTTACCAATACCGAAAAAGCTGCAAATTTCTCTTTATCATACATACACTTGCTAGAAATTTGACCTTCCTCTTTCTTCCCCCTTGCTTTTTCTGAGTTTCACTTAAATGTCTTGATTGGTTAGAATTGTAACATGAATGTTTGTTTACTTTTATTGCTTTTTGGTTTTAACATGTTGTTCAACACCTCAAACGCTCCAATGGTCCTTTAAAAATGCAATTATATTGTATTTTTAATTTCAGCATTTTACTGAAGTTTGGTAAGGTACTTTTTAAGATTTTTTGTCAGTTTATTTCCCAAGATGTGAATATATGGTACAAAATCCATGCTGAAGCTTTTATAACAGTAGTATTCTGGGTTGGAAAAATTGTAATCTGCTTTCTTGTTTACCTCTATCTTCCAAGTTGTTTGTTGAGGAATAAAGCATGTAGCAGAGGGATAGTATTACTTAAGTTGTCTGATACCTGAATGAATATAGTGGAATTCTCTTAATTGGCACTTCCTGGTACTCAGAAGACTATGCCAGTTCATTTATCTTGTCAGTTATGAGACTCATAATACATTGTAATGATATTTGCTTTTATTTCATGACTTGAACTAAAGGTAAGCAGTGCAGAAAGCATTAAAAAAACCCAAGTCTTATTTGATTAGCATCCATAACTGAACAGTAAAGCAACATGAAATAAATAAAGGTCCACAAAAGGGGAAATTTTTTAGCTAATACAAATTCACACATTTATTTCTGTGACTAGGTTTACTAGACAGCACCAGGCATGCAGCTTATCCACAGTCATTGAAATTCATTATCCTGTATTTTTGGGCACTCAAGCAGGGGTGCCATCTATCAGGGTGCCTATTACAACTCATTTGAAAACACTTGAACCTTTGTGTTTTAATGTATTGCCAAAACATTTTGAATGTAGCACAATGAAAAGAGAAATGGGTGAGTTTTATGCATCTCATTTGTCACTTAATCATATTTGTATTGTCTCAGCACTAAGTATTTTTTTTCAGGACCTTTAGCTTCATGCTTAGGCTATGTCTACGCTATGACACAGCTGCAGCACGATAGCGTAGACACTTCCTACATCAACAGAAGGGGGTTTTCCATCATTGTAGGTAATCCACCTCTCCGAGAGGCAGTACCCTAGGTCAACAGAAGAATTCATCCGTCCACCTAGCCATGTCTACACCAGGGGATTAGGTCAACCTAATTACGGTGCTCAGGGCTTAAGATTTTTCATAGCCCTGTGTGACATAGCAAGGTGTAGACCAGGCCTTAAAAATTAATCAGTTCATCCCAATCTAGAGTTAAAGAACAACCTGGTACAATTTTATGTTAATGCAATTTTTAAAAATTGTGTGGTTGAGACCTTGAGGACGGGTGCTGGAAATAGTCCACAAGCCCTATATACTGTGAACTACAATTTAGATGTCAATGATGGCACAACCTTTCATTTTGTAGAAATTTAGTAAAAGTGTTTCTTTACTGTGATGCTTGAACCACTGGCTATGAGAAGATTAATACGGTAGTAATCTCTTGTACTGTACAGAACTATTTTATGTGGTTTTTGTATGTAGGTGGAGCTAATTTTTGCAACTGTATCTTAGATGTTAGCTTAACATGTTTACATTTTTACTTGTATTATGATTTAATTTCATCTATGCTAATTGTTTTAATACTGAATAGGTATTTTATTTTGATTGAACATGTTTGGAATTACTGCTTTAGTGTTCAGTTGATTTATAATCTAATGTAAGCTGCTTTAATAGAAAAATACAGATTTGAAAATTAATGTATTGTGAAATGTTAGAGAAGGATCTTAATTGTTTGCTGCTAAAATGTGGATTGTTTGCAACTAGAACTGTACATCAAAGATAAAAACACATCTGCAATAAAAGGATTCTGTATTCTAATTTTCTTTAAACTGGACTATAATATGTAGTTTTAGGATTATAAAGAATGTGGCTCATGGCTTCTGTAAAATCAAAGAACTAATTTATGTTTAACTACCTCTTAGCAGACAGAACAGAATGTATAGTCTGAGTGCATCCACCTAGGCTAGCACTAACAATAGTAAACATCTTGACCTCAATCTAGTAATCAGAAGAGATGATAAAAATATCCACTAGCTAATGTTAATTGCAGTACTAATACCCTGGTATATCCATTATGTAGATATTTATAAACTAAGTTGGACATTATAACCTGACATTCATCTTGTTTGTAAAGGCATGTGCTAGTGCTATATTTCCCATGATGTCCTACTGCTTTCTTTATTCTGAGGGTATCCTATAAATAACACTGAGCAAACAAAGATTTAAAATAAGTATGCTTCTGAACCTGGCCTTCGAGACTTGTTTGGTGACTTTATTAGTGAACCACTGTCTTTATTAAAATTGTTACATTGTTTTCTTGGATGGAAAGTAAAAAATTACAGTTCTGTTCACTAAATGAAACCCTTCATGTAGCTCTGCTAATTTAAAGCAAAGTGCACTATGCAAATAGGGTGTACTTTTTGTCCTATTATAAAAGAAATGTAAAACTGTTACAAGGAGTTAAATATTTTAAAATTAAAATGTCTGAGTGATTTGAGTTAATGGAGAAAAAAGCCCATCATTCTCTCTCTCTCATATGAAGAAGCAGTGTTTTCCAGAAATTGCCATATTTTTCCCCGAAATGACTTCATTTCCAGAATCGCTGATCAGAGGGTGGGTGGGGCATGCAGGGCCACACCTCTAAGATTTCCTCCTGTAGACACCTGACTACTCCCCATAGCATAGGGCAGAGGTAATGCATGGGTGGGGCATATGACCTCCCAGATTTCTGCCTGGAGACACCTGACTCCTCCCCAGGGTGCAAGGCAGAGGCTGGCTTCTGTTGAGACTCGCCACCAACTTCTCCCCTCCTCACACAGACCTTAGCTCAGCAAAACCACCACCAAGCTTCCCTTGGGCAGATAGGGCACTTGGCAGCGGGGCACCAGGCTCCCTCGCCACGCTGCAGAGCGGACAACACTCACGCCTGTTCTCGCAGCATCCATAGCACCTCTCCACTGCTCACCTCCCCTACACACAGCTGCCTTTTGCCCCCTCCTTCCAGCACACAGCTGGCTCTAGGCTCTCAGTGCCCAGCATCTGTCCCCCACCTCCCCTGCACAGCTGGCTCCTGCCCCCTCCCCCTAGCACACAGCTGTCCTGGTTCTAGCCCTCAGGGCCTAGCATCTGTCCCCCATCCCCTGCACACAGCTGGCTCTAAAACTGACAATTTCCATAGTAAAAAGAAAATTTTAAGTGTCTGTAAACATTGTAATGTAGGCTACTGCATTTTCGTGCTGTAAAGGATTCATATTGCTCATGTTTGTCAATACATGCATTTTTTGTACTAATGTAATACATATCCGAAATACCCAAAATATACAGCTTTGAAAATCCAAAATTCTTCGAGTGATTGTTCATGTCCATTCCAAGCAGGTGTGTGCACACCGCGCGCACGCCAGCCGGAAGATTTTCCCTTAGCAGCATCCGTAGGGTCGGCCTGGGCGCCCCCTAGAGTGATGCTTCCATGGCGCCCAATATAGGGGCCTGCCGACCCTCCACCCCCTCAGTTCCTTCTTACCGCCAGTGACGGCTGGCTGGAACTTTGCTGCGCTCTTGCAGCAAGCCTAGCCGTGTCTCAGTTCGTGTATATAGTTCTGATTCTCATAGTTTTATAGTTAGTGTTAGTGTAAGTTAGTTAGTTAGCTGTTGGGGGGCTTCCCCCTCCCTCCCAACTCAACCCCTGTCCCCTCCTGGGGCATGCCCGGGTCCCCAGGGTTTAAACTCTGTGCGGTCTGCGGGAAGTTTATGCCGAAGAGTGACCCGCACTCTTCCTGCTTGAGGTGCCTCGGAGAGAGCCACCAAAGAGACCGGTGCCATATCTGCAAGGGATTCCATCTCTCTCAAAGATAGAGAACAGAGACTTAGAGTTCGCCTGATGGAGGCGGCCCTGCGGCCGCACGCGGACCCTGAACCCGCCGACCCGGCACCGAGCACCTCATCTTCGGTGCTCAGTGCTCCAGCACCACTAGTAAGAGAGAAGGCCCAATCTAAGGACTCCAGGCCCCAGCATCGGAGAGACTCGGGACATAGGAAGTCGGCCTCCATGCAGCACCGCTCACCATCCCCGGTGCCCGCGAAAAAGAAGAGGCTGGTAAGGGACCGGTCACCCTACCAGGACCTTAAAAGGCTGGCGTCCACAAGTGTGGTGGGACAAGCTGCGCCACTGGCACCTCCTCCCAAGGTCACGCTGACTCCTGCCCCTGTTGGGGTCCAGTCGAGTCCGGACCGATCCAGGTCCCCGGACCATTGCGAGGACGTGTGCCTCCCATTGACGCTGGAGGCATTCGAGGCAGCTTCAGACCTGATGAGCCTACCGGTGCCAGCCTCCCTGCATAGGAGGGAAGAGCCGCCAGTAACTGCCCGACCCCCGATCCAATCAAGGGGCAAGCCGACCATGATGGTGCCACAGACCCTGCCTCACGCCGTTCCGGCACTGCTGGCGCAGAGGGAAGTGCCTCCCCGGCCTCGCGGTACCACTCGCCGGTGACCATGGGTACTGCCCCCCCTTGGTCTTCATACTCAGAGACCTTGGAGTCGGAAGGGGAATCCTATCGCTCCAGTAGATCAAGGAGCCGGAGGTCAGCTTCACAGAGAAGTCAGCAACCTTACCCGGCACCATGGCAGCAGCAGTGGCAGCCGCCTTCCCAGTGGCCTTTCTGGACTCCCTGGGCATATCATCAGACCCAGGGGTAGGTGCACGGTCCACGCTCCAGGTCCGCGTTGGTAGCTCCGGCGCAATTGCCTCTACCAGCGGCACTGTCATCCGAGAGGGGTGTGCCACCTATTCAAAAGGATCTGGCACCGCCTCGTCAGATGCCAGCACCGATGGGGGCCATGTCTTTGATGCCACAGGCACTGCCCAGCACGCCTCGTCATTCAGCATCGACCCTGGTACCGGTCGTGGTGCCGCCCCTTCCATCAGCACTGGCCACGCAACCCGAGTACTGTATGCCGCAGGACCCTGCAGGAGCTGAGGGTAGCGAGGAAGGTTGTCTGCCTGTAACTTCCTCCTCTTCCCCACCGAATGAAGCGGTGGCGGGGAACTTCGACGGCACCGGCTCTGGAGGACAACTGGGTGCTTCAGCAACTGCTCAGACGAGCTGCCCAGAGCCTGGCTATTCAGGTTGAGGAGGTCAAGGTGGATGTAGACCCGGTAGTGGATATCTTAGCCCCCTCAGGCCCATCTAGGGTCGCTTTACCGTTAATCAAGACGGTAGTAGACAATTCCCGCACCCTATGGCAGACCCCAGCCTCTCTAGCCCCTACGGCCAAAAGGGCGGAGAGACAGCTCCATAGCCTAAAGGACTCCAAGGCTACTTTACGCTCGCTCGGCCTGCACACTCCGGCCACTCAGCGTAGACAATTTAGGCCGCAACCAGCCCCGCAGCCATATCAGCCCCAGAACCGCCCAGGGGCCCCGCGCAGGAGGAGTAGGAGTGGCAGGAGGAGGCAGTATCCGTCTGCCGGACAGTCCTCGGGCCAACCAAGGCCTCCATCGGGGCCTGGACCCCAAATTTGATGGTGCGGTCGAGGACGATCTACCAGTCAGGACCTTGGATCCTACCAATCTTACCTTCTCGTCCCGCCTATCCCCCTTCTACCATGCTTGGTCCCAAATCACATCGGACCGATGGGTGCTCCGTACGGTAGAGAGGGGATATTCCACCCAATTCTCCTCCCTACTGCCCCACCAGCCCCTCTCCCCATCCCTGTTCAGGGACCCCTCTCACGAGCAACTTCTCATTCAGGAAGTGCAGTCCCTCCTCGCTGTAGGGGCAGTGGAGGAAGTTCCTCAGGAACTCAGGGGCTGGGGGTTCTACTCCCGGTATTTCCTAATACCGAAGGTGAAAGGAGGCCTCAGACCCATTCTGGACCTGCGGCGTCTGAACAAGTTTGTGAAGAAACTCAAGTTCTGTATGGTGTCTCCGTCCTCCATCATTCCCTCCGTGGATCAAGGAGACTGGTATGCCGCCCTCAACTTGAAGGACGCGTACTTCCATATCGCAATAATACCTCAACACAGACGTCACCTCAGATTCGTGGTGAGCAACTCCCTTCTTCAGTTTGCAATCCTGCTGTTTGGTCTGTCAACGGCCCTGAGGGTCTTCAGAAAGTGCACAGCAGTTGTCGCAGCCTTCCTGCGCAAGCACCAAATTCAGGTGTTTCCCTACCTCGACGACTGGCTCATCAAGGGCCGCTCCAAGGTACAGGTGGAGCTTTATCAGGTGGTCTTTATCAGACAGACCTTCCTCGAGCTCAGCCTCCTGCTAAATGAGGCCAAGTCTACCCTGTCCAGCGAATAGAGTTCATAGGGGAAATCCTGGACTCGATGCAGGCCAGAGCATACCTCCCAGAGTCCAGGTTCTGGTCCATATCCGACATCCTTCTCGGTCTCAGGCGTTTTCCAACCACTACAGCAAGGAACTGCCTGAAGTTGCTGGGGCACATGGCTGTGAGCACCTATGTGGTGACTCATGCCAGGCTCAGACTGCGCCCGTTTCAGTCCTGGTTGGTGACGGTGTACCGACCAACCAGGGATGCGCTGGACTCCGTGGTGACGCTGCCCCGGGTGGTGCTAGACTCCCTCCGGTGGTGCCTCGACCCGCGGGAGGTTTGTGCAGGAGTGCTCTTTGCCAGCCCTCAGCCCTCCCTATCCTTGGTAACAGACGCTACGGACCTGGGGTTGGGGTCGCACCTGGGGGATCTCAGGACCCAGGGCCTTTAGTCCTCGGAGAACCTCACTTTGCACATCAACGTCAGGGAGCTGCAAGTGGTGCGTCTCGCCTGCCAGACTTTCAAATCCCACTTGGCAGGCAGGTGTGTTGCGTTTCTCACGGACAATACCTCGGCGATGTTCTATATCAACAAATAGGGGGGTGCACGCTCCTCTCCCCTGTGCCGGGAAGCCCTCGCACTATGAGACTTTTGCGTAGAGCATGCAATTCACCTGATGGCGTGCAGAACGGCCTAGCAGACACCCTTAGTTGATCGTTTCACGGTCACAAGTGGTCTCTCCTCCGGGATGTGGTATATTCAACCACAACGGTTGGGGCGCAGTCCAGGGTCACTCACGGATGCCTTCCTCCTCTCGTGGGAGGGTGGCCTGCTTTATGCTTTCCCACCGATCCCAATGGTCCACCGGGTACTCCTCAAGATTAGCAGGGATCGCACTCAAGTCATACTGATAGCGCCGGCGTGGCTGCGCCAACACTGGTTCGGGTCCACCTGGCCACCATCTCCGCATTTCACCCAGGGGCTGACGGTTTCTCACTTTTCGCGAGCCCACTGGTCAGTCACTTCCTCAAGCGCCTGGACAGACTCTTCCTGCATACGCGACAGCCTCTCCCGGCCTGGGACCTTAATTTGGTCCTCTCTGCCCTCACGGGGCCCCCCTTTGAGCCCTTGGCTACGTGCTCACTGCTGTATCTCTCCTAGAAAGTCCTGTTCCTTGTGGCTATCACCTCGGCTCAGAAAGTCTCAGAGCTCTAACGTCCAAGCCTCCCTACACTGCCTTTCATAAGGACAAGGTCCAACTCAGGCCACACCCGGCGTTCCTTCCTAAGGTGGTCTCCCAATTCCACATGGGCCAGGATGTTTTTCTCCCTGTGTTGTATCCTAAACCACACTCCTCCAGCCGGGACCATAGACTGCACTCCCTAGACGTTCGCAGGGCCCTGGGGTTCTATATCGAAAGAACCAAGCCATTCAGGAAATCAGTCCAACTCTTTGTGGCTGTGGCCGACAGGATGAAGGTACTCCCTGTCTCGTCACAGCGTATCTCCTCATGGATCACATTCGTGAGTGCTACGATCGGGCGAGGGTGCCCGCCCCGCCGATTACAGCCCACTCCACCAGGGCGCAGACCTCTTCTGTGGCATTCCTGGCTCAGATCCCGACCCAGGAGATATGCAGGGCAGCCACATGGTCCTCAATTCCAGGGCCGGCTCCAGGCACCAGCTTGCCAAGCAGGTGCTTGGGGCGGCCTCTCCGGAGAGGGGCGGCACGTCCAGCTATTCGGCAGCAATTCGGCGGATGGTCCCGCTCAGAGCGAAGGATCTCCCGTTGAATTGCCGCCGCAGATCGCGATCGCGGCTTTTTTTTGCGCGCTTGGGGTGGCAAAACCCTGGAGCCGGTCCTGCTCAATTCATACATTCACGTCGCACTATGCCATCACACACCAGGCCAGAGATGACGCAGCCTTCGGTCGTGCGGTGCTTCAATCTGTAGTGGACTCCGACCCCACCGCCTGAACTCCGTCTTGGGAGTCCCCTTCTTGGAATGGACATGAACAATCACTCAAAGAAGAAAAAACAATTACTCACCTTCTCGTAACTGTTGTTCTTCAAGATGTGTTGTTCATGTAAATTCCAATACCCACCCTCCTACCCCTCTGTCGGAATGCCGGCAAGAAGGAACTGAGGGGGTTGGGGGTCGGCAGGCCCCTATATTGGGCGCCATGGAGGCGCCACTCCAGGGGGCGCCCAGGCCAACTCTACAGACGCTGCTAAGGGAAAGAACCTGCTTGGAATGGACATGAACAACACATCTCGAAGAACAACAGTTATGAGAAGGTGCGTAATCGTTTTTTACTCTGTTTCCATTGCTGGAAAACACTGGCCCTATTCATATGGCATCTGCATCATATTCTATGGATGCAGTTGTAGGTCCATAAGCCATTTCAAGGCCTCCTCTGTGATGTGGATATCATCTAGTTGAGTTGGGGCTCTGCATTTTGATGGTTTGGACGTTCTTACCACAGTTGCACAAAGGGGAGTCCTTAATTTTCCATTTACGCAGCAAGTAGCCGCATCTTCCGTGGCTTGTTCAGATGCAGTTCAATGTGGTCCAAAGTCTGAGTGGCTACAACTGGATGGATGGCTTGCTGGGTCAGTAACAATGTGCTTATTTGGAATGGTAGATGCGGTCCAGACACTTTGCGATTCCCTGGCCTGATCCAGACACATGACGAGGTCACATGTGGTCCATAGTGGTTTTTGTGATTTCAGGTGGTATTGGGGTATGTTATCCATAACCTGCTGAGAAGCTCTGAGTAGTCTTCAGCGTGTTTAAGTTCATGCTATGGCTATATCTCGATGGGTAGCTGTAGGTTTGATGTTTGCTAATCCAGAAAGCCATGGGACAGGTATTGATTTTAAAGTTGCCATGATGATTTATATGGTCTGATGCAGCTGCCTATCCACAGTTGAGTACGGCAGCTTCTTCTCCACACTGGTGCACCGTACCGAATACACCAGGCCAAGGCTGATGTTCATAGCACCAAAGCAGTTGATCCCTAGCTTGTTCCTGCTCAGTTTTGAATAATATTGTACTCCTGGGGGAATTCTGCGCCAAAAAATCAAAAATTCTGCAACAAAAAATTGTATATTCTGCACACACTATTTTCAAATTCTGCATATTTTATTTGTCAAAATAACATAATATAATCACAACAATTTCAATTATTATTGGTCATTTATTTCACAATACAGTAACTCCCCACTTAACGTCCTCTTGCTTAACGTTGTTTCGATCTTATGTCCCTGCCCAATTACAGAACATGCTCCATTTAAAGTTGTGCAATGCTTTATTATAACATTTGGCTTCCTGCTTTGTCCACAGCTGGCAGCCCCCCCATCAGCTCCCCTACGCCCCCCCCCACACCCACACACACAGTGCTCCCGCCTGCCGGCAGACCCCACAGATCAGCACCTTCCGCCCACGGCAATCAGCTGGTTTGCGGCATTCAGGGGGGAGGAAGGAGAACTCGGCATGCCTCCCCCCTCCCTCCCTTGCCTCCTGCCTGTGGCAATCAGCTGGCTTGCAGTGTTCAGGAGGGAGAGGGAGCCTGCACACCATGTCCTCACTCCTCCCCACTCCCCTCCTGAATGCTGCAAGCCAGCTGATTGCCACAGGCAGGAGGCAGGGGAGGGAGGGGGGAGGAGCGAGGACGTGGCATACAGAGTAAAGGGGGAGGGGAGGAAGAAGAGGCGGGTTAAGGGTGGGGACTTGGGGGAAGAGGTGGAGTGGGCGGGCCGAGGGTTGAGCCCCCAGCCCCTGGTGCTTGCAGAGTAGGGGAAGCTGCCGCTGCTGCTGCACAATGTGCTTTTCCTAGCCTACAGCACCTTCAGCCTCCTTGCCTGCCTCATTGTCTCCAGTGCCAGTGGGCTGTGCCTCTGTGGGGTAAAGCGGGGGCACCTCCCAACTATAGTACTGTACTATATGGCAAAAAAAAATTTCCCTGGAACCTAACCCTCCCATTTACATTCATTCTTATAGGGAAATTGGATTCGCTTACATCGTTTCACTTAGTCGCATTTTTCAGGAACACAACTACAACGTTAAGTGAGGAGTTACTGTACTTGTCAGCAAATATGTCTGTAACGATACAGACAACAAAAAAGATTCCGGATTTTTTTTTGACAAATAGATCCCTTACTAGGCATATTAATACATAACTCTGAGTAATAATTCATTTAAACTACACTAAAGAACCGTATTTCCCGCACCCCTCAGAAGTAGTGCAAAGGCTTAGGAGAGTCAGGGGTAATGGAGGAGCTGAGGGAGAGGGAAGTAATTGCTGGGAAGAAGCCTGGGTGTGAACAGTATGGAACATGTTTTTTGGGGGGCGGGGAGGGATTGTTAGGGAGCTTCCCCGTGCAAACCCTGGCTGACCCCTAGCCTCTCTCATTCAGTGAGGCACGTCTGCCCCGTCACCATGTGTCCTTGCACCCCCTGTCCACATGTGTCCCTCTACACCCACTCAGACACCCACTCCCCCATCCCCATGTGGCCCTGCATCCCCTCCCACTGTATCCATATGTCTCTGTGCCCCCACTCAGCCACACCCTGTTCCTATGTGGTCCTGCACCCCTGCCCCATCGCCAGGTGGCCCTGCACCTCCACTCCTATTTAGTTTATGGCCTAGTCTGTCCTCCCCCACTAGTCCGTATGAGCCCCTGTCTGTGACCAGCCAGCAGTCCCATGCTGTCTGTCTCTCCATAACCCCTGTCTCCTGACCTGGCCCGACAGGTACTGTGAAGAAGGTACTGCAGGTTCTTTCTCTTCCCTAGCTGGCTGGGAGCTGCTGCTCTGTTCTATCACCACAACACCTTCTGGTGGGCAAAAGGCGGAACTGCAGCAACTTTCTGGCGGAAGCTTTTTTCTGCACAAAAAAATTAAAATATGCATGGCTCATTAATTATGTGTGCATGCAGTGGCCCAGAATTCCCCCAGGAGTAATATTGACCTGAATCTTTGCTTTAGAGCAGTAGTGGGCAACATGCGGGCTGCATGTGGCTCATCAGGGTAATCTGATTGCGGGCCATGAGACATTTTGCGGACATTGACCATCGCCTCCCGCAGCTCCCAGTGGCCGCAGTTTGCAGTTCCCGGCCAATGGGAGCTGTGGGAAGTGGCAGCCAGCACGGCCCACCGCTTCCTGCAGCTCCCATTGGCTGGGAAGGGTGAACTGTGGCCACTGGGAGCTGCGGGTGGGGGGAGGGGGGGCAGGGGGGGAAGAGTGGCTGCAGACGGTCAAAGTCAGCAAAATGTCTTGCGGCCCGCAATCAGATTACCCTGATGGGCCGCAGGTTGCCCACCACTGCTTTAGAGGCTACTTTTTTGAGGCGGTCATGAAAGATTAGTGTGCCTTCAAGAATGACACAGAGATATGTTGTCTTTGGGTCATAATGCACAGTTTCACCATAAAACTTGACGGCGTGTTTTGTATCATTTCTGTTGTCAAGGCAGAAAGTAAAGACTACCTATTTGCTCAGATTTGGTCTCAGCCGCCTCTTTTGGAAGGCACTCCTCCATGATTTTAAGATCAGATGTAAGGGTCACTTCAAGTTCTTTAAAGCTATGGGCCTAAGTTGCCAGTGCCAAATCATCTACATATGCAAACTTCTGCTCTAGAATATCATTAATAATTGCAAAGTAAGGCAATACAATTGAGTGATTTAATGAATCATGTTGCAACTAAAGTTGCTGCAGTTTGCTTTAAGGGAACATATCAAAATAAAATGATCTATTACTATAACCATTACCAAAATTGTTATATTGAGTTCTTCCGTCTGTGTATTATATATTCACATAATCTGTCTGCAAGACATCAAAATAAATTGCTTCTCAAGGAGAAAACATCTTTCAACATTTTTATATATAGATAGTTTTCTACATATTCTTATGTACATCCCCAAGACAACACCATAGTAACTTGTGAAATGTCTTTTATACTGTAAATGCAGTGTAGTTGTAGCTGTGTTGGTATTAGAGGATATTAGAGAGACAAGGTGGGTGAGAAAATATCTTTTATTGGACCAACTTCTATTGGTGAGAGAGAAGCAGCAGGTTTCGATTTAGTGGGTCTAATGAAGACCCACTAAATTGACGGCAGAGCACTCTCCAATTGACTCCAGTACTCCAGCTTCATGAGAAGAGTAAGGTAAATAGACAGGAGAGCGTCTCCCGTCGACGCAGCACAGTGAAGATGCCGTCATAAGTCGGCCTAAGCTATGTCAATTCCAGCTACGTTGTTCACATAGCTGGAGTAGCGTAACTTAGGTCGACTTACCCCAGTAGTGAAGACAAGCCCTAAGTTTGGCGTTTATTAATACAAACTTGAAAGCAATTTAATTGCCAGACGTGCATAATGCGAATCCATCAACTTTGAGACTTGATTGCCAATGTACTCAAATGCCAGTTTCTTTTTCTTACTGAACAATGAAGACATTGGACATTTTTCCCTGTAAGACCAATTTCTTTCCTTTCCCTTTTAAAAAAAAAATAAAAATTATAAGGCCAGTCCCTCAGCTAGTATAAAGTGTGTAGCTCCACCAAAATTAATAGAACTACACTGATTTTTGTTAGTTGAGAATCTGTCCCATAAGTTCTTCGAGTGCTTACTCATGTCCATTCTATGCTGGGTGTGAGTATGTGCGTGCACCATTGCCGAAGATTTTTCCCTTAGTGGGAAATCCCACCAGGCGCTTCTAAAGAGAATTGCAACTAACCTGGGTCTAGAAGTTGAGGAGCTCAAGGAATCATTGACATTCTGGCTGCAGGAGCACCATCTAAGGTAGGCCTACCCATTAATGAAGCTGTAATGGGTCCAGTCAGAGCCCTGTGGCAGACCCCATCTTCTCTCCCTCCCACTTCGAAGAGGGCTGAAAAGAAATATTATGTACCAGCCAAAGGGTACCTATCCTCTCATCCTGCTCTTGGGTCCCTAGTTGTATTGACAGCCAGTGAGTGGGATAGCCAGGGCCAAGCAAGTGCTACCCCAAAACAAAAGGACACATAAACTTGATCTGTTTGGGAGAAAAAATTATTCAACGGGTAGACTACAGCTGCATATCTCAAACCAGCAAGCCCTTCTGGGGAGATACAATTACAACTTGTAGGACTCCCTGTCAAAATGTAAAGACTTGTTGCCTCAGGACTTCTCTGCCCTTTTAGAGGAGGGAAAGAATATTGCCAGAGCCTCACACCAGGCATCACAAGACGCAGAAGCCAGAACGATGGCCTCTGCATTGGCCATGAGGCAATGCTCTTGGCTGCAGTCCTCTGGACTACCTCAGGAGATCCAGTAGTCGATTCAGGACATCCCCTTTGAGGGTTCCTCATTGTTTTTGGAGAAAATGGACACACAGCTCCATGGCCTGAAGGACTCAAGGGCTACTCTCCAGCCCCTTTGAGGAAGCATTTCAGGCCTCAACAGCCGGCCTGCTGCTCGGCTCCACCACCAAGGAGGACCTATTCAAGAGAAGGAACAGAGGTTATAGACACCATCAACTGCTTACATTCACCTCAGCCTCCCTGCCGGGGTCACATAGGTAGAGCCCTGCAAATCCATGGGTATCCATGGACCATTTTTGCAGACCATTTTGAATCCGCGCAGGCCTCTAAATATAGGATCTCAAAGGTGGGGAAGCAGCAATTTCATCGTTCCATCCCCCCAGTGGGCAGTAGGTCAGTTTTCTCTCATGAGATGACAATTCGCTTTCTTAAAGGGTTAGAGAGGCTTTACCATCAGGTTCACGAACTGATTCCACCATGGGATTTAAACTCAGTCCTACTGAAACTCACAAACGCTCCCTTTGAGATGCTAGCTTTGTGCCCTCTGTTGCTTCTCTTCTGGAAGGTCATCTTCCTGATAGTGATTACCTCAGCTAGAAGGGTGTCTGAAATCAGCATCCTTAAGTCAGAACCACAGTACACGGTGTTCTTCAAGGACAAGGTTCACCTGCGCCCCCATCTGGCCTTCCTGCCAAAGGTGGTCTTGCAGTTCCATAGCAACCAAGCCATTTTCCTGCCACTGTTCTTCCCGAAGCCACACAAGGATTCAGAAGAGCGGCGGCTTGACTCATTGGATGTTAGGCACACACTCACCTTCTACATTGAGAGGACTAAACCGTTCTGCAGGTCCACGCAACTCTTTGTGGCAATAGCAGAGAAGATGAAAGGCCTCCTGGTTTCAGCCCAGAGAAGCTCATCCTGGATAACCTCCTGCATTTAGGCATGCTATGCGCAGGCGAACATTCCACCTCTGGCCATCTTGACCACTCATTCCACAAGAGCCCAGGTCTCTTCAGCAGCGTTTCTGGCCCAGGTCCGGATCCAAGATATCTGCAGGGCCGCAACCTGGTCGTCAGTACATTCCTCTCACTATGCCTTCACTAAGGCTAAGAGTCTGTCACAGAGGTCACGTATTCTGCGACTTTCTGGGACCTCCGTGACTTCTGCAGTGACCAGTGCAGCTGAACCAGGGGCCACCTGAGTAGCTTGGGCAGCCCGTGGGCCAGCTGCACCGGCCACTGCTGAGGCAGTCTCAGGCGACCCTGCCAACCCCCCACCCCCAGCAGCAGCAAGAGTTTGGGTGTGGGAGGGGGCTCAGGGCTGGGGTAGGGGGTTGGGGTGAGGGCTCTGAGCGGCGTTTATCTCGGGTCTCCCTGGAAGAGGCGACATGTTCCTCCCTTGGCTCCTAGGTGAAGGTGTGGCCAGGTAGCTCTGTATACTGTCTCCACCTACAGGCGCCGCCCCCGCAGCTCTCATTGGCCGTGGTTCCTGGCCAATGGGAGCTGTGGAGCCAGCACTCAGGGCGGAGGCAGCGTGCAGAGCCTTCCTGGACGTGCCTCCGCCTAGGAGGCGATGGACATGTTACCACTTCCAGGGAGCTACGCGGAGCCAGGTAGGGAGCCTGCCAGCCCCACCAACCCTCCCCCCACAGCAGCAGCGGGAGTCCTGGGCTGTGTGCCGCCATCCACCCCACCCCCTCGAGCACCTGTGTCACCCTTGGGCCGCCCCCCTCCAGAGCACCCAAGATTTAGTCGGGTAAGTCATGGACAGGTCACGGGGCCATGAATTTTTGAATAGGCTTGATATGATGTCAGCTTTAAGACAGCTGGGTTGCAAACCATGTGTCCATGAACTCTGAGCCCCTTATACCAGCACATAAGCACACAGCACCAGAGGGCGCTAGAGCAGCCTGACAGATACCAGTGAGGGAAAAATCTTGGGCAATGGATCATGCAGTGCGTGCACACCTAATGCAGAATGGACATGAGCAATACATCTTGAAAAACAACAGTTATGGAAAGATTAGTAACCGTTTGGTTTTTTCCCCTTATTTGTGGAGGTCTAGTATCTTCTTTTCCTTTGCTTGTTAATTCTGTTTATCTGGAGATGCTAAACACTGCCTTTGTAGGAGTTTCCTTTTTAAATTGCAAAGTATCAGTTCTGTGCAAACTATATATTTTTTTGTGCTGCTTCAGAGGGTTAAATTGTTGCTGACTGCTAGCTTGAAGATATTGCTACAAGGAGTTATGTCCCTGGTGAGCATGGGAAATTGTTTTCCTGGCCTTACTTGAGGTTTCCATTAAGTATGATTCATTGGCATGGAATGTCTTGGAGCTGTGGAGAAGAACCAGTAAGATGAGGAAATCCGTACTCTTAGCTTTGAACTAGCCTCAGTAGGCTCTGTAAACAACTGGTGCTTTGATAGTCATAAGGCAACAGTAGCCAATTGGAGTTATAGGTCATCTGTTCCTCTGTGTAGTTCATCTGGGGCATGAGTGAGGAGCCAGCTTCTCATGATCAAGCAAAAGCAATACAGTAGAAACTCAGAGTTAAACACCAGAGTCATGAACTGACTGGTCAACCACACACCTCATTTGGAACTGGAAGCATGCAATCAGGCAGCAGCAGAGACTTCCCCCCCCCCCCCCCCAAAAAAAAGCAAATTCAGTACAGTACTGGGTTAAACGTAAACTACTAAAAAATATACAGGGAAGGTTAAAAAAAAAAGATTTGACAAGGTAAGGAAACTGTTTCTGTACTTGTTTCATTTAAATTAAGATGTTTAAAAGCAGCATTTTTCTTCTGCATAATAAAAGTTTCAAAGCTGTTATTAAGTCAATGTTCAGTTGTAAACTTCTGAAAGAACAACCATAACTTTTTGTTCAGAGTTCCGAATAACCTCCATTCCCGAGGTGTTCGTAACTCTGAGGTTCTACTGTACACAATATTCATGAAGGACTTCTAGACTCTTGTAACAGGACCAAACTCTTTGTTTGGGGGGGGGGGGAAATAAAGTCTGAACCAGTAGCTCATCAAGGATTATTTTTTGTAGGGGGGCATCATTGTGGTACATGCTGTACAAATGCATAGCAAGAGACAGTCCCTGCCTTGAAAAACTTACCACAGAATCTGCTTTCAGTCTTGAAACTAGCTCATTGCCCATCTTGCTATATTGGACTCAATGTTGTGGCACTTTACCTTTGCATTACTTCATGCAATTGAAGACCCCCAGTTCTGGAACCTGACCACAGGAGTCAGGTCTCAAATTAATTTAAAGTAGGATTGGAGTACAGGATTAAAACATGAGTTCCTGCTGGCTGCAAAATTTGCCCGTGCACCAGTAACGACAGTTCTGTGCATCCACCACAAGTAGGTCCTAAAAACTATTCAAATCTAGTCTGTGGCATAAGGATTAATTAGAATGGGAATAAAGAGGTGTGAAAATACTGGACAGCTGAGTACTTTGATCCATCTACTATAATGAACTAAATTAGGAAGGGATTTAAAATATATGCACACTACTCCCTTACCTCTTATAAAACATGAAGTGGGTTAGCCATTAGATCAGGTATTGCTCCTTCATCAGCATAATGAAAGCCATATTAATGTCCCATAACAAGGGGTTTCCAAACTCTGATCCTTGGTGTTGTGATGGTCTGCAGAGAGCTAGCTAGTCATAGGGTATTTGCTCCTTACTTCCAGCTGCTAAAGCGCTTTAAAAGACAACTAAAAATGCTGTAAATATATTGGTATTACTTTTCCATAACTGGTTTAGTTGCCACAAGGATGTTAGGTGATGGTGAGCAGGAAAGAAGATGGTACACAGAATCACAATTGAGAGGGGAGGAAGCCTAAGAAAAGCTCTGCAGTAAAATTGGTGCAAATTATCACTGCTCTACAGCCAAAATGCTTCTGAAATAAATGTAGTCAAACTTTACTAATTCTGGGTCACTGAGAACAAAAATTATGCTTAAAATTGTTGATTGGCTCTAGTTTTCAAGATATGCTATTGGGTCAGTATATACGACCCTTGACTTGGGAATGGCGGAGGATAAGTGAGTTATAAAGGGAAGGGATCTCAATTTAAACCAGAAATGACTAAAATATATCTTTGACTGGATCTATGAATAAATCTATGACTGGGTTTGGACAGTACTTGCTTTTTAGGCAAAACAATGAATGATGCAATCTGAAGCTGGTATTGCGTCATACATGATATGAATTGCATCATGTTATTCCTAGAAGTCATGGATGATGCAATCATAACGAAGCTTACATCACTCTGCTGAACAAATTGCCCTATATCAGCTCTAGAAATCATACAGTGTCGTGCTCTCTTATTTGTCAGTGTTTGATTTTGCAAAGGGACACATTTCTGTTTAGCCAAAGTGAGCAGAGATGCCTCGTACTTGTGTGAACAGTGCAGATAATTTCTGCTATGTTTGTGGTGAAGTGACTTTTGCATCACAAAAGCGCAGTATAACCACTATGGTTAAGAAAGCCTATCACCTTTATTTTGGCTGCAAAATTGGAGATCAGGACAAGAGGTGGGCCCCACACATATGCTGCAACACTTGTGCAACAAATCTTCGCCAGTGGTTGAACAGGAAAAGGAAATCTATGCCTTTTGCAGTGCCAATGATTTGGAGAGAGCCAACAGATCATACCAGCAATTGTTACTTCTGCATGGTGCCTCCAGTCGGGAAAGGTGTGTCAAAGAAGAAAAAGTGGACTGTGCATTATCCAAACATTCCATCAGCTATACGCCCAGTACCCCACGGAGAAGGACTGCCGGTTCCTGATGCACCAGAATCCTTCTCACTTGAGTCAGACGAGGAAGAGGAAGAGGATGAAACTTCTGGTCCTGAACCATCAATGTCACAGGACCCACATTTTCTCCCATCCTCCTCCTCTGAACCATACCTCATAACACAAGGTGAACTGAATGACCGTGTCAGGGATTTGGAACTACCCAAGAGTAAGGCAGAGCTGTTGGGCTCCAGACTACAGCAGTGGAATCTCCTGGCAGGTGATGTTAGGGTTTCCATGTTCCGTGACCGTCAAAAGGATCTTGTCCCATTCTTCTTCATGGAAGGTGATCTTGTATCCTGCAACAACATCGATGGTGTGATGGCAGACCTCAACATCGTTCACGATCCAGATGTGTGGAGACTGTTCATTGATTCATCGAAGACGAGTCTTAAAGCTGTTTTACTGCATAATGGCAATGTTTTGCCATCAATTCCAGTTGGTCATGCAGTCCATATGAAGGAAACCTATGACAACATGAAACAACTTTTGAGGTGCATAAACTATGACCAACATCAGTGGCAGCTTTGTGGCGATTTGAAGGTTGTTGCTCTCTTGCTTGGTCTGCAGACTGGATACACAAAGTACTGCTGTTTTCTCTGCGAATGGGATAGTCGTGCAAGAGATTCCCACTACATCAAGAAAGATTGGCCACTCCGACAGTCATTGGAGCCTGGGAGGAAAAGTGTTCAGCATCCACCACTTGTTGAATCAAGGAAGATTTTGTTACCACCCTTATACATCAAGCTGGGTCTGATGAAGAACTTTGTCAAGGCCATTGACAAAACACAAGCAGCTTTCAAGTACCTCCGTGGAAAATTTCCAAGGTTAAGTGAAGCTAAGATAAAGGAAGGTGTCTTTGTTGGTCCTCAGATTCGTGAACTTCTTCGAGATGATGCATTTGACCATGCACTGCATGGCAAGGAAAAGACGGCCTGGAAAGCCTTCCAGTTAGTGGCAATAAATTTTCTCGGAAACAACAAGGCAGACAACTACAGGTTGTTGGTGGAAAACCTCCTCAAGGCATACAAAAGCCTTGGTTGCAACATGTCACTAAAGATACATTTTTTGCACTCTCATCTAGATTTTTTTCTACCGAACTGCGGAGCAGTGAGCGACGAGCACGGCGAGCGATTTCACCAGGACATTGCAACAATGGAGAAACGCTATCAGGGCAAATGGAGCCCATCAATGCTTGCAGACTATTGCTGGACAGTGACAAGAGATGCTCCATTTAATGAATACAAGAGACAAGCCAAGAAGCGCCGGATAGACACTGAATAGGACTAAACTATGTACAGAATAGTTTTTTGCCTTTTGTTTCATAATAAATTTTATTTATATAACCCTTTTGCTGATTTTTAAAGTGTTACATAAACAGGACAGGTGAAATATTATCATGTAAAGCAACCATAAACACATGAAAAGACCTAGGTTTACAATTTATGATTAAAACTCTACTATCTACACAATATACATAGACATAAAATGTAACAACTTAAATATCTTAGAAACAGTAGCCAATCAGTTGTTTTAATTGTCATATTTGAATTCAGCACATCAAAATACATAATAAATAGCACATTTTATCTCTGAAGCAGACGACTTCTCAAAAATTGTAGACCAGTGTTATTGAAGAACGCCTAACAAACGTAAGATCTTCCAAAATCTAAGCACCAAGAACTGAGTGACAGCATGTCTGATTTAATTCTGGAAAGCTGAAAAAGTTGCCAAATTAACTCTAAGGTGGTAGTCTAAAGTAGACAGATATTTAGAAAATCATTAAGTACATTTTGTACAGGCCATGTGAAAAGTTTAATGCAGCTGGTGTCATAGTTTTTTCTTTTTTATATTATACCCCTCTCTGCTAGACTCCATTCTAGTAGGTAAGAGGACTTGAAATAACTCTTATTTCGCTGTAGGACACAGTAAGTGGAGGCAAGAGTCTGAAGATAACTGTCGATCAACCTCACCACCCTCTTCTGTGACAAGCACATCTATCCTTGATCCATTCCCTTTACACTTTGGCCATTATTATTAAGTCTAACTTGGCCCATTGTAGCTGACAGTGCTGGTCATCCGTCTCTGAAAGGCCACACAATTTGTCTGACAACAACATTTACCTTTAAGAGAAACATGACTGAGTGCACGTCATGCTGGAACAGGGGTGGGCAAACAGGCCTGTGGGCCAGATCCAGCATGCCAGCCATTTTAATCCGGCCCTTGAGCTCCCACTGGGGAGTGGGGCCTGGGGCTTTCCCTGCTCCGGCGCTCCAGCCAGGGAGCAGGGTCAGGGGCCGCGCCACACGGCTCCCGGAAGCAGCGGCATGGCCCCCCTCCAGCTCCTACGTGTTGGGGCAGCCGGGGGCTCTGCTCTGCACACTGTCCCCGCCCCAAGTGCCACCCCTGCAGGCCCCATTGGCCGGCAACTTCAGCCAATGGGAGCTGCAGGGGCGGTGCCTGCGGACAGGGCAGTGTGCAGAGCCGCCTGGCCTCATCTCCATGTAGGAGCCGGAGAAGGGACATGCCGCTGCTTCCAGGAGATGTTTGAGGTAAGTGCCCCCCGGAGCCTGCACTCCTGAGCCTCTCCCCATGCCCCTGCCCCAGTCCTGATCCCCCTCCTGCCCTCCAAACCCCTTGATCCCAGCCCAGAGCACCCTCCTGCACCCCAAACACCCAGGGCCGGTGCAAGGAAGTTTCGCGCCCTAGGCAAAACTTCCACCTTGCGCCCCCCCCCCAGCGGCAGCTAACCCAGCCCCCCACCCAGGGAGCCCGCCACCCCCCCACGCCCGGGGAGCCCCCCAGCAGCTACCCCCCCCTCTGCAGCAGCTAACCCCGCCCAGGGAGACCTCCCCTCCGTGGAAGCTAACCCTGCCTGGGGAGCCCGCCTCCATGGCAGCTAACCCCACCTGGGGAGACTCCCCCCCCCCCCTCTGCGGCAGCTAACCCCGCCTGGGGAGCCCGCCCCAGCTCACCTCGGCTCCGCCTCCTCCGCTGAGCACGCCTGCACCGCTCTAATTCTCCTCCCCTCGCAGGCTTGCGGCGCCGATTGGAGGAGACTTAGAGCGGGGGCTGTGTGCTCAGCGGAGGAGGCAGAGTGGAGGTGATCTGGGGCGGGGAGCAGTTCCCCTGTGCGCCCGCCCCCCCCCCGTTACTGTGGGCGGCCCTCCCCCCGCCCCCCCCCCCCCCCCCCCCGCCCAGCTCACCTCCACTCCACCTCCTCGCCTGAGCGGGCTTTTAGGCACCCCCAACCACTAGGCGGCCGCCTAGTTTGCCTAAATGGTTGCACCGGCCCTGCAAACACCTCATCCCCAGCCCCATGCCATAGTCCGCACCCCCAGCCGGAGTCCTCACCCCACCACACCCCACTCCCTCGCCCCAGCCCAGAGCCCCCTCCCGCACCCTGAACTCCTCAGTTCTGACCCCACCCCGGAGCCCGCACCCCCAACCAGAGCTCTCACCCCCTCCCACACCCCAACCCCAATTTTGTGAGCATTCGTGGCCCGCCATACACTTTCTATACCCAGATGTTGCCCTCTGGCCAAAAAATTTGCCCACCCCTGTACTGGAGGTTAATGGATAATAATGGTATGGACCCTGATTCTCAAAATGGCCTCACTGTCCCCTTTTTACAGGTCTAATTTTGCTCTCACAATTAATTGTGGGCACAAGTGATACCACAGACCTCTAGCATTTCGATTTTTAAGTACTGGCAGTTGCATGTACTATTAACAGCGGGTGCAAAATTGTGTCTTTGGAAGCAGAGACTGCTTTTAAAAATCAGGGCACAGTTAAGTCCTATTGCTTGGGTCTGCTCAAACTGGGAGTGATTAGACAATGACAACTTAGAATGTCATCAGAGTTTGTTACAATATTTTTTTCCATGCAAGAGATGTAAAATAGTAATTCTACTCAATAAACAAGTTGTCAAATGTGATTAGTTAATGGACTGTAATCATGTACTAGAATAAAGGTAAGGAAATGGTAAATACTAAGTGAAAATACATATTTAAATAAAAGCCATAGGGAAGGGAGGAATTGAAATGTCACTTTAAAAATTCTCATGGCAGGAGAGATCTCACTATTGATGCTGAAATGGGCTATTTACAATTTGTATGATTAGCTGTAGATCATGAATTAAAAGAAAACACTATTAATAATCATGCTTTTTAAATTAAAGATGCATTGATTATTAATATGATACACTTAGATCCGTCTGGGGATCAGGTTAACACACGGTTCCTTAACCATAAGTAGAGCTTCCCATGTAAACTGATATTTAGTGGTAAAAGCCTGTCAAAATTAAGGTCAAGATTTACTGGCAAGTATTAAGCTCCAAAAGCCTGAAATTTTATCTCCATATTTCTAGCCATCAGCTTTGTAATTCTCCGTATCATTCTTAGTCAATTTCATATTAAGAAACAGGACAGGGCTGAGGGACAGAAATAGGGCTCTTCAGTTAAATATTTATTTGCCAAAAGCCTAATTTTTTTGGCCAGTAAATACTAACAAGGCCTAAATGTAATTAGTGTGAATGTTTATTGTAGTTCAAAGAGTTAATTAGCTCGTTTCTTTCATCAAATAATAAACATATCTTCCTCATAGTACAACCAGGCCTTGTGGTTTCTGAGAAACCTCAAGCAATCCTGCAGTGGCATCTGCTGAAAGTTGAAATCCCTGCAGAGAGAAGTCTTATAAAATATTGCAGGGAAACTTACATCAGAATGTATCGTTTCTGGCAAGGAATAATTTCTCAAGAAACTCCACACTTTTTAGCTGCCCCAACTATAGAAGTTTAATTCTCCATTTGGGAGTTACAGGGAGGAAAAAACTTTAAAAAGGGTTATTGGCTGCCACACAGTCATAAAGAATTACCATGACTTAAACACATTTTCGTTTATGTAAATCCAGGACATTACTTTGCTGCATCTGGAAGTATTCTAAGCTGCTTCATTCTTCTTTCTGTGTAGCCTCATTTAGTTAGCATTAGGCTCCAAAATAACATGAGATTAAAAAGTAAAGTTTAACAGGAAATAGGGCCTAAATTTTTAAAGATATTTAGGCATCATTCTGCTGAGTGTTGCAAGGCCTAGGTGATGTAGGCGCTTAAGTCACTTCTGAAAATAAAACTTAGGCTTTGCAACACTGAGCAGAGTAACACCTGAGATACTATGGTGACTGGCATCGTGGAATGCCGTACGCACATAAAACATAGAGATTTAGGTTCAAAATCTATTCAGCCGCTTCCACTTGTAGAACCAAACCTTGCAGTCTCTAGGCAAAACTCTTACAGATATCTTGAAGATCATCTCCCCAAACCCTATGGAAGAGTCCTCTTCACTTTCCCCAGGGTGCATGCATTTCAGTGCTTCAGAGCTTGTGATAGAATTTGTGGGTAAGCTCTGTCTTAATCAGTAAGTGCTATTTAGGGAAACAATGTATGGATTCAAAATTATTTGACCTCCTTACATCTCGACCAATCCAGTTGTAAAAGTAGTTAAAAGCTGCCTCTAAATGAAAAACAGATGCTGTTTCGGAGTAGAACTATCAACCGTTAATAAATAGAAAACAAAACAAAACCTCAAGTTGAAGCCACTAGAAAGTAGGACCAATAGTTCAGTTTTATCTGAATAACTTCTGTCTCCTACAGTGAACAGAAGCCGAAGTTTCAGAGGAAAATGCAAAAATTGCCAGTCCAGTGACTTCGAGATTCATTTTATGGTGGTGCACATGGGGGCCATAGGGTGCACGTAAATGCTAGGAATGCTATATAGAACTTGAACTGCTTTTGCATATGTGGGTGTAGTAAAATGAAAAGTGATCATCTGTGTGCATCTCACTCCATCATTCTTAGTTTCCAAAAACAAAGCCCACTGCTGAGAAACATTTAATATCCTTTTATTGAGTAGGTTTGTACAACACCCTGATCCCACACTCCTACCTTAGAGGTCCATTCCTTTACCACTGAAGAGGATGGGACTTTGGACTTTTAGACAGCCACACGTGGAGAGGGTGGTGGTGGTGGCCGTTTTAGACTGGCTTTGCAGATCAGATCTGGTCTGATTTTGTCGACAAGTTAAATGGATTTGGCTGATCTCAATGTGTTTGCTAAAGAAAAAACATCTCACAATTTATAATTGGTAAAACTTATTTTGGGGAGACCCACCTGTGGGATAGCACTTGACTGAGTCACTATACCGGACTGTGTGGGAAAACTTAATCCTTTCTATCCATTGCTCTATCTAATATTGTTGACCTCTTGCTTTCTTAAAAAGTAAATTGAAGCAAATTGGCTGATCTGCTTTCACTAATTCTTTCCTCCTCACTTATTATTCAACTGAGAGCATATTTTTGTAATCAAGTTATAAAATCCTTCCACGAAGGGTTTATAATGGAAAAGCAGACTGACCCTTAGCTATAGTGGAACTCAACAGTGCCTGCTCTTTAAATTTGGCTATTGTGTGATGCTTTCTTGAAAGAATTAAAATATGAAGTGTTTTAGAAAACACTTCATGAAATATTTTTCCAAAGGCTTTTTGTTTGTTCAAGGAAGGACGATGTACACAATGCCATCTTGTGGCCAAATGGTTCTATGTGTCTGCTGTTCAGAAAGGGAGCGAAAACATTTCAGGCTGTTCCCATGGAAGTGGAGTATGTATACTTTAACGCTGCACAATGTGAGTGCGTGCCAGATAAGATTAGAAACAAATGTTTATAGTCTTTATATTTGAAGCGCTGTACACAAGAGGACAGATTTCATGTTCATCATTATGCAAAAATTAGACAAACCCAGAACCTTTTATCAAAGGCCTCACCATCAGCAGGCCTCAACTTTGGCTATTTGGAACTGTAGATCCCAGGCACAAACCTCCCCAGCTATTGACTTTGAAAACCCAAAACCAGAATGAGTCTCCCCCCCCCCCCCGCTCTGAAAAGAAAAAGCCCTGCCATTTCTGTAGCTTTATCTAGCCTCTAGATTAATTTCTCAGAGTTTAAAGTGATGCGAGTTTAGGACTAGGTTAAGGGGGAAATACAAATGCAAACCATGCTCGCTTGCGTCATTTTTGCGACGTCCAACATTAAGGTATCTTAAAGCAGCCTGATTTTCAGAAGTTGCTGAGTACCCACTCATGGAAAAACAGAAACCTCTCAGCTGTCTTAGATTGGGCTCCCAAAAACAGAGGCATCCAAAATCATTAACCACTTTTGAAAATTGATGCCTCCAATCTACAAATGAGACCTCAAAAGGCCTGTGGAGATCAGCTAGAACAAAACCTCTAAATCCAGTTCAGGTCTTGATACCAACTTAATTCTAAGCAATCATCTCTGTAGTGCTCTAAACAAAAATCCTGCATCTGGCTATCCCTGGATTTTGGAGAAGTTGAGATGCACACCTGAAACTTTTGGCCATGTTCATTTTACTGTGCAGATGATGGAACAAAACTGTGCATGTCCACCATCAGCTGAGCTGAGACATATGGTCCCATATCTCTTCACTTGAAATTTGGGAATGTTAATATGTCTTTTTAAGAAAATAATTGCTGAAAGAGTGACATGCTTTACATTGGAGAACAACCAGACGCTTGGCAAGTCATATAAACATTTGAGAAGGGTTAGAAAACACATCGCTGCATTTCTACTTCCATCTCTTGTGGCTAAACACTTCAGTACAGATGAACATGCACTAATGACATCTCAGTCTGTGAAAAGTAACACTGCTGTGGAACAGATGCTTAGAGAAGCAAAAAAAAAAAAAAAAAAAAAAAAAACACACACACACACACAAAAACCCCTCAAAACAAAATACAGTTTTAGATCTGAAATCTCTGGGAACTACTATTCTGCATTTAAAACCAAAATACACTTTGCTTCCCAAGAAATCTGTGCAGCACATTTTAAAATCACATTGGTGATGAGCACCAGCACAAGGTGCTGACCTCCTGTAGCACCCATTGAAGTCAGTGGCATTGGGTTCACACTGACTTAGCTAAAACAAGAACAGAAACTTCTTACATATTACAGTACAGCTTTTAAAATGTTGTGTTTTTTAAATGTGTGTGTTAAGTCATACGGGCCTGCTGCAGATCTACAGCATGAGTGTCATTGACTGACAACTGTCAGTCAAAGGTGTGATCCCCAGTCTTCAACATTCAACTCTGGCAGATCTTTTTGGATTTCTTTCACCTGTTCCATCCCATGCTGGGATGGGTGTGTGCTATCTCTTCTTCTTCAAACTACTCTGCAACTATGGGTGGACAGCACTGCCTCATCGCAGGTCTGATCCAAAGCCTATCACAGTCAGTGGAGAGACTCCCATTGTTTTCAGTGGGCTCTGGATCAGAGTCTGTTACCTTCCTGGCTACTGCTGGGAATGAAAACTAAGCAGGAGATAGTAGAGTGCAGCCAGCTAAGGATTCCTGGCTGACTCACCAAAGCTTTTCCAATGCATTTGCTGCTGGAAGCTGAAATGGTTTAAACTCTCTATATGGAGATCTCCACTGATCTGAGGGAGAGAGCAGGAGTGGGCATAAAGGTCGCCCTCTTGCTGGGCAGCAGAAGGACTAGAATATGGGGACATCTATAGTTGTTCTCATTGCTCTAAGGATTACAATGACTCACATTCTGCCATGTTGTATAGTATTGTTCTCACTTCCTTGCTTGTAATGTATCCCTAAAGGTAGTTGTGCAACTACTGGCAATATATACTCTTGGAAACCTACCATAGGCACCATTTAAAAATATCAACATTTGCCACTCAGTAGTGATTGTTTTTTACATTAGAAATTCAAATCTTGTCTAGGCTGCTTTTCCTCCAAGACTGTAGATGTCTGGAAAATAAGTAAGATTATGACATCAACAAGGGAATAAAACCTGAGCAATTGAGAAGAGAAACAATATTTATGCAGGATGCTTAGTACTCGTTTAGGTTTTTTTTACTGGCTTAACTCAAACACCTAACAAACTGTTGAGAGAAAAACGTTTCTAGTGAAAGATTCAACTCCCCACCCTTTTAGCTGAGGACTGACAACTTCCACTCTACTTTTCTGGTCTTCTAAGGAAAGACCTTCTAAGGTCTGCAGCAAAAACAGAGAAGACCAGATTTGATACTTGCAATTAAAGTAAAAACCAAGCAGCACCTCCAGCTGTTCTCCATATATATATATATATATATATATATATATATATAATCTTTTTTTGGGGGGGGGGAGAAGGGATGAAAGGAAGAGAAGGTTTAACTTATTTCAGGTTCTCTCTATACATCAGATGAAATGAAAAAACGGCACACAGAATTTTTCCTGCTTTGCAGGTAATGTTTAACAAAAAATGTTAATAGCTGTTATCTATGTAACTGAACTCTTATATTGTAGCTCTGTAATTTGGTGTCTATCAGCCTTCTTTAATGTATAATTTATGCTTATATAACTACTCTGTTTTGGTACAACACTCAAAATTACAACTAGAAAAATTTGTATGCTACTTTAACTACTTTTTATGGAAAGTATTACTTGCATCTTACTTTAAAGTCTTGGAGCCTGGGGAAGAACGTTATGGACCACAAAATCTTGCAGGGTAGTTAATTTCTGTCTGAGATGGTTTCTCTGCTATTTTAAAAAGTGCCATCAAGAGCATTACTATTTCCTTTGGTTAGCTGCCAGCTGAATAGTATGTGATTGAAACACATTCTTGTGCTTTCATTAACGCAACCAAAATAGCAAACATTGGAGCTAAAAGTTGAACTAACTCTACAGTACATGTAAATGAGGTCACATAATAACCCTGTCTCCTTATGCATTAAGTTAATATCATGATTTGAATGAGTGATTCAGTCAATCAGTTTAAGGAAAAGTTGATCTATATTTAAAAAAATGCATTGGGCTGATTTTACATTCCTATGCCACTGAGCAACTCACGGCAGGGTAAAAAAATACCAACAGTTCTCATGAACACATTCTATCACATTAACCAGCTTTGACAAGCTTGTTGATACATCTGCCTATATCCCATCTTTTGTCTCCTAATGCTCCTCATTTGCTCTGCTAATTTCATCTGCCTTCATCCTCCCTTTGTCGCCTCCCATTCACGATTGTCCCTTTTTCACTCCACTTCCGAGGCCTAGAACAGCCCAATCTCTCATAGGGCACTTAGCCACTCATGTACCTCCTTCATGTTCCTTATGAAAATTCACTGCGTTTGGCCTAGTTTTCCACCACTCAACTCCATTGTGGCAGTCCCAGTGGCTGACCAAAATCAAGCAAACATCCAAGAATTCAATTAAAACCTTGGCAATTTCCCCCTCGCTGGTCTACTTTTGAAATGCCCTTGGCGACAGGCAACTATTGGGGCTACAAATTGTTTCTTGTGGCCAGTCCATGTCCCTTTGCTGCCACCTGGTGGCCTTTCAAATGAGCAGACACAGAGGCACATGCACACCTGGACCAAATCCTCCTTTACTGGCCAGCCGAAGCCACACAGCATATGCACCCTTGAAACCAGAGCCCCCCTGGCCAGGGCAAAGTGGGGCTTCCCTTGGCTATGATATGTATGTAGTCAGGAAGGGAGAATGACAACGGACATCTTGGTGTTGGATAGAAACCCAGAAGTGGCCCACATGTGAGTGAGCAGCTGCTGCCACCATGATGCCTCCCTGGGGTGTACAGGTACAGCAGCTCCCAGTGCCTGCTGTATCCAGCCAGTACCTTTTCTCCCCTCCCCCTGGAGATACTGCTGCTGCTACCACCAATCTGTGCCCTCCCTACCCCCACTGCATGTCTGGCTGGCAGAACCTCGCCCCCTCAACCCCTACCCCTGGCTGCCCCATGTGGTGATGGCTGTGGATAGTTTTGGCAAGATCCAGATTGGGTTTGGTGTAAAAACCAAGCACAGCTATGGTGAATGAGGGAGAGAGGCTGCAGCCCCTAGCCCTGGGGATGCCTTCTCCTCTGTGATCTGGGGGGCAGGGGGCCTGTGCAGAGGGCCCGGGGAGGGACCGGGCTTGGTATTTGCTGCAGTGAAGTGATGGCAGCCTAAAATCAGCATGTGCATGCATACGCTCTCTCTCTCTCTCACAAACAGCTTTCCAATAATTCTTCACTACACACATTATTTTGTCACCGCGTTAATTCTCCCTTCCCCCCGACACACACATTGCCCTTATTCATTGTAATGTCGGTATCAACTAAATTGTGACTTCTTCAGGGCTAGGGACCTTACTATTACATGTATTACATCAGTGGTTTTCAACCAGGGGTCGGGGGCACCCTGGGCGGGGGGCAGCAAGCAGGTTTCAGGCGATCCGCCCGGCATGGCCAGTGTTAGACTCTCTACAGCCCAGGAAAGGAAGCCGAAGCCCCACCATACAGGACTGCAGCCTGGGGCCCTGAGCCCTACCACCCCGGGCTGAAGTTGAAGCCTGAGCAACTTAGCATTATGGGGCCCCCTGTGGGGTGGGGCCTCCTGTGGGGTGGGGCCCCAGGCAATTGCCCAGCTTGCTACCCCTTAATGCCAGCCCTGGCTTTTATATGCAGAGAAACAGTTGTGACCCAGCTGGGCCGTGGAGTTTTTATAGCATGTTGCGGAAGCCTCAGAAAGCAAAAGGTTGAGAACCACTGCATTACATCATAGACAGTGCATGGTTCAGGCTAGGTGAGTGCTCATAAATGCCTCTTGATGCCTTGAAAAGCACTGACTGGCTTCCTTGCTAGAAAAGAAATCTTTATACAGTGACTGTAATAATCAATCTTGCTGCACTTATATCAGCCCCAAAAGGTGGCACGGAAGCAAATATGTGCTGGCGAGATGTCCCTGGGGAAATCCACCCAGTGCAGAAGGCTGGCATGAGGCCCCTGCATCACTTCAATTCTCAAAATGAAGCATCTCTGGGCCACAAACAGTGCATAGACCTTGTGCTGGTCCACAACATGGGTGAATCTCACCCTCAAGTTGTTCCTGTTCTGAACGTCATCTTTTTATCACGGCACTGTTTATTTTAAATGATCTGTGTAGAAAAATATTTCCCTGCATTCAGGAAAAGTAAGCAGTGTGCAAATCAGCAAAAATGTCTTTCACTTCTACTCTGTAGCAACCTGCATGGAACTTGGAGGCAGGAACACAGGTTGCAAGAGAGAAGCGTTTGGAGGCGGCACAGGCGTCAGGAGGAAGTCAGTCTGTTTGCACTGAATGCTAGCTGCAGTTCCAGCACCTCTGTAAATAGGTCTCTTATTAAAGAACCAATTTAGTTTTAGAAACATGGTGTCCTCGTGGTATTACCCAGCAAGTGGTACAAGAAACATGGTGGCACTGGTCAATCTAGTTAAAGCCACAGCAAGGAGAGAATGGTCATCAGGAAAACAAGGCATCACCTAGAAAGAGAGCAAATAGGCAGCATGGAAGGAATCACACCACCCGGAATGCTAACAATGGATTTCCAGACAAGAAACCTTGCACAAGCATGGAGGAGAAGGAAGGAAGAATTGATTCTGTATACAGAGCTGATCATGGGGATAAAGATGAAAAAAATGAAGGTAAAGCTTTTTTACTATCTCGTTGGGGAAAAGGATGAGTGAGAGAGACATTGTTGTCAGGAATAATGCCTGAAACATTGGGACAGCTGACAAAGGTGTTTGAGTATAGTGACCCCAGACAGAAAGAGACTTCAGAGAACTGCTGTTAGTTTTACCCAAAATGAAGAAAAAGAAGAGGGAATAGATAAATTAGAGCTGAGAATTCCGGTAACTTTGGAGACATCAAAGATTTCTAATTAGAGACAGCATAATTTGTGAGACATGTCGTTACAGGAGAGAACAAGAGCAATAGATCTAGCCCTAGAGAAATGCCTCTAAATAGCAAGGGCAGCTGAACCATCATGGGAAAGCTTCAGAACAATGATACCCAGTGCACTTCAGTTTACCTGTGAAATTATCCTGCCTGCCTGCATAGAATTAAATCAAAAGGAGGCTGTGGGGAGGGGGCGCAAACAGGAAATGAAACTGACCAGGATAAAGTGTAGTCCATAGGGGTCCTTGAAGAAACATTGGGGAAGCTATTGATTGGGGAATAATTCCTACTTGGCTTCAACTAGTAGAGCAAGGTTTACTTTTCCTGTCCCTGAGCCCAGGATCAAAGGAGATACTAAAACCTAAAGTGATGTTGGCTTAGGGAAGAAGTGGGTGATGGTTGAGTGAGTTGCTGGGGGCTACCCAGAGAGTGTAAATGTGCCCTGGCAGGGATGCAAGGAGACCCAGAGAGCATGCTGCAGCAGAGCAGGTGCTCTCTCCCAACGCAGAGGTGGAGGTAACTGGGCTGACTAGAACTCACCAAAGCTTGCAAGGAAAGATTAAGATTTAGGTTAGCAGAAATATGCATATGGGCCTGTTGTTTTGTTCTTCCATCATAGCTGCAGGCCTGCTGCACAGCAGCCCATTCACTGGCTTTCATTTGGGGGAGCTGCATTTCACTTGTCCAACAGCTCTGCATTCCCTCTACTGCTGTACATAGTCCAGTTACTCAGGTCTAATGCAGATGGAGTATGTCTATCTCTTAGGGCTGTCGATTAATCGCAGTTAACTCACGCAATTAACTCAAAAAAATTAATCGCGATTAATCGCAGTTTTAATCGCACTGTTAATCAATAGAATACCAACTGAAATTTATGAAATATTTTTGGATGTTTTTCTATATTTTCAAATATATTGGTTTTAATTACAACACAGAATACAGAGTGTACAGTGCTCACTTTATATTATTATTTCTGATTACAAATATTTGCACTGTAAAAATGACAAACAAAAGAAATAGTCTTTTTCAATTCATCTCATACAAGTACTGTAGTGCAATTTCTTTATTGTAAAAGTGCAACTTACAAATGTAGATTTTTTTTGTTACATAACTGCATTCAAAAACAAAACAATGTAAAACTTTAGAGCCTACAAGTCCACTCAGTCCTACTTCTTGTTCAGCCAATCGCTAAGACAAACAAGTTTGTTTACATTTACAGGAGATAATGCTGCCCATTTCTTATTTATGTAAGGGGACTATTGTCCCCCTTACTAAAACTCAGTGGGGGCGTTTTGGTTGGCTAGCTCCCAGTACTAAAAGGGGAAGGGTCGGTGGGTAATCAGGACCCTGAGACTGACAGTTGCCTGAGACTGACAGTCCCCAGGAACAATGGGGAGAGGCCAATGCTCCAGGTCAGCCTGATTGACAGGGCGGGCAGGCTAATCAGGGAGTCAGGAGGCCAGGGTGGGTCCCGTCCTCTGTGTGAGTTGGAATTGCCTGGGTCAGACAGAGTGGGGCCGAGCTAAGGAGAAAGCAGGGGCCCAAGCTGAGCTGGGGAGCAGAGCTGTGCCAGATCCAGAGGGACCAGAGGCACAGCCCAGAGAGAGCAGACCCTGTGCTAGGAGCAGAGCTGCAGCCCCAAAGCCAGAGGCACAGCCCAGAGAGAGCAGACCCTGTGCTGGGAGCAGGGCTGGAGCAACCAGAGCCAGCAGGACCAGAGAAGCAGCCCAGGGAGCTGGAGGCAGAGCAGCAGCAGTGCTGAGGCAGAGTGAAGCTGGAGCTGAGTCAGAGTGGTGGAGCTGGGGCTGGAGCAGTCTGGAGCCAGGTGTGGTGAGCAGCTGGGGAGAGCCAAGGGGGGACCCTGGGCAAAGGGCCCAGCGCAGAAAGACATCCCCAGCCAACGGTCCTTGCAGGCCAGACTGGGAGGGGGATCTTAACCTGACGGGGGGCTGACGCTGGGAAGAAGGGTTCCACCACCCAAAGCCAGAGGTGTGGGGCCACCACCAGAGCAAGTGTCCAACCCGCAGCATCCCTGCAGCACAGCCAGGGCCTGAGAAGGAAATCTGGGACCTACAAGGAACAGACTGCGAAGTGCCCTGATGTCCAGAGACACTGTTTGTAATGTTCCCTGCCACAGAGTGGGGTGATGTGTTTTCCTTTAACCTTTCCCATTTTTCCTTATTCCTTTTAAACTAATTGCTGATTAAATAAATTATATTTGCTTTAAATCATATGTAAATATCAGTGGGTCAGGGAAGTGTCCAGTGCAGAGAGAGTACCCCGGAGTGGGGACACCCTAGCCCCTGTCCTAGGTGACCACAGCAAGGTTGGGGGTCGAGCCCCCCAGGAATCCTGGGCCCAGCCCTGTTGGGGTTACAAGGACTCTGCCAGACAGGAGAGTGGAAGGGGAGTCCTCAAGGCCAGGGAGGCCTCTGGGTAAAGGAAGTGGGAGCGAGAACTCAGATCCTTCCGCTAGCCCATTTCACCGGGGTAGTGCAGAAGCCAGGAAAGTTCCCCACAATAGTGGGACCATTCCCCCACTTACATTTACAATGCCACCAGAAAGTAAGAACAGGCATTCACATGGGACTTTTGTAGCCAGCATTGTAAGGTATTTATATGCCAGATATGCTAAACATTCGTATGCCCCTTCATGCTTCGGCCACCATTCCAGAGGACATGCTTCCATGCTGATGATGCTCATTAAAAAACGAATGCATTAATTAAATTTCTGACTGAACTCCTTGGGGGAGAATTGTATGTCTCTGGCTCTATTTTACCCACATTCTGCCATATATTTCATGTTGTAGCAGTCTTGGATGATGACTCAGCACATGTTGTTCATTTTAAGAACACTTTCACTGCAGATTTGACAAAATGCAAAGAAGGTACCAATGTGAGATTTCTAAAGATAGCTACAGCACTTGACCCGAGGTTTAAGAATCTGAAGTGCCTTCCAAAATCTGAGGGACGAGGTATGGAGCAAAGCTTTCAGAAGTCTTAAAAGAGCAACACTCTGATGCAGAAACTACAGAACCCGAACCACCAAAAAAGAAAATCCTCCTTCTGCTGGTGGCATCTGACTCAGATGATGAAAATGCACATGCATCGGTCTGCACTGCTTTGGACTGTTATCGAGCAGAACCCGTCATCAGCATGGACTCATGTCCTCTGGAATGGTAGTTGAAGCATGAAGGGGCATATTAATCTTTAGCGCATATGGCATGTAAATATCTTGCGACGCCAGCTATAACAGTGCCATGCAAACACCCGTTCTCTCAGACATTGTGAACAAGAAGCGGGCAGCATTATCTCCTGCAAATGTAAACAAATTTGTTTGTCTGAGCGATTGGCTGAACAAGAAATAGGACTGAGTGGACTTGTAGTCTCTAAAGTTTTATATTGTTTTATTTTTGAATGCAGTTATTTTTTTGTACATAATGCTACATTTGTAAGTTCAACTTTAATGATAAAGAGATTGCACTATAGTACTTGTATTAGGTGAATCGAAAAATACTATTTCTTTTGTGTTTTACAGTGCAAATATTTGTAATAAAAATTAAATATAAAGTGAGCACTGTACACTTTGTATTCTGTATTATAATTGAAATAATATATTTGAACATGTAGAAAACATCCAAAAATATTTAAATACATGGTATTCTATTATTGTCTAACAGGGCGATTAATCACAATTAATATTCTAATAGCGCGATTAATTTTGTTAATTGCTTGACAGTCCTACTATCTATCTATCTATATACATTTAACTAGAACAAAATATTATTCATAATGAAAAACATTTTCTTCTAAATTCAGAACTACCAATGGAAATGGATGCTATGTATCAACAGTGTTTCTTTAGGCTATTTTCTTTGGTGGTAGGAGACTTGCTTATTTGTTTAATTTAAAACTGGTCTGAAATTTGGCATATAAATGACAATTGGCTTAACTAGCTTTAATTTGGGACCAGAGCCTCAGCAGGTGTAACTTGACATAGGATCATTGATCACAAAGACCTCTGTGTATCCACTACTATTGACCTCAATGAGGCCATGCCAATTTAGACCAGCTGAGTATCTGGGCCTTGGTGTTTTTAGAATGTTTTGTTGTTATGCATTAAGCAAGAAAAGTATTGATTTTGATGATACCTGTCCCCTGTGAACTGAATTGAACTTCCAACTCATTTCACATAGATAGGCTAGGAGGTGGTAAAGACTTCCAGTCACTACTGACCTGGGCCAAGCTTAGCCTTGTGACCTATGCTTGCAGCTTGCTCCATGCATGTCAATTTCATGAAGTCAATGGCTCCACAGAGTACCTGGGACTACCTATGTGGTTCTCAATGTGGGACTCAATCCCTTGAGCAGCCTGTTCCCCAGCTGTCCTCCCACATTGGCAGCCTTGGTGACATGCTCTACAGAGAGGCCAAGGAATATAAGGCAGACTAGCCTCTTGCCTCAAAAACCAGCCCGTATCCATGAGAGCTGAAGTCTAACAGTGGGACAGCGTGGGGAAGCTTACCACAGTACATTCAGTACATTATGTGTGTTCCATAGAGGGTAGAGTGAGGGAAATCTGGCACCTTTCACAAAGAGCTAAGTTAAATTGAAAGAAACAATGTTGAAACAGCAGCCCAGTAAAAACCATGTGGGTTTGTGTGTGTCTTTGTGTTCTGATGAGCATTAAAACTCCCTTGTAGAGAGAATATTGCAATACAAATGACTCACATGCATCATCTGACACTGTAATCACATCATAACTGTTTTATTAACATTGTGTGGTGGCCAATAGACCTGACACAAACCAGTGGAAGGTACTTTGGTTTTCTAGGTAATGATTGGATCTCAGTCACATGGGCCATTGTGAATTCAGTGGACATTATGGGTCTTTTGTTTTGTTTGTATTAGACCGGATTACATACTATACATTTTAAAACAAGGCATTGGCCTTGTTTGGCCAGCCCTAGGCAAGCCTAAATCATCCACTAAATATTCTGCCTCTTGTTTTGTAACCAAATATTTTGTAAATCTGAGCAGAAGATTTACAAAATCTTTTTGTGCTGTTTGTTCCTTGCCTACTTGGAATGGAGGGAAGGGGTGGATTGAAACCCTTGCCTCTTACTTACGAGGTCAAGTGTTTTAATCACGAGCAAAAAATCGCCTGCTGTAGTCCTCAGCTGTGTGTGTGTGAGTGCCTGCCAACTATAATTAGAAACAAATGGCTTTATTTCTCATTTTACAGCTCTGTGGACATTTATAAAAGCAGCTTTTTTGCAAGCCAAAGAAGCCCCCAAAACTGTAATCAGTGTGTACTGTCTGTCACCCCATACAGTTATAGGTGCCAGGCTGCTGATTTCATGGCATTAGGTGGCACTAGTGCTGAGCACCCCGTTCCCTATGCTAGAGCTGCTGCAGGCACAAGGCAAGGAGCAGCCGAATCTTGCCCCTGGCGAAGTCAACAGCAGGACTCCTGCTGATGCCAGTCGTGTAGGATCAGCCCTCAGAGCAACGCTAGTCCTGCTATTAGAGTTGCAAGTAACAAATTAATTCACTTATTTATTTTCTGTCCCTGTGACCAGAAATAGCGGGGGGCAAAAGGTGTTCTCCTAACCCCATGCCAGAGATCGCTGCTGGTGGAGGGTGTTCCCTTCTGCCCTCTAACAGGAGATAGATGTGGAAGGGTGTTCACTCCAGCCCTAGGACAGGGGGAGGAGGAAGAAGCCATGTTCAGGCCTGAGAGGCTGTGTGGAGCACAGTTGGGTTGGTGAACAGAGGCGAAGAAGAAGGAACACACCCTCTACGTGCAGGGAACAGCAACGGAGGGGGAGGGAGATAGCAGTTGCTGGGTTTATGATGGCCAAAATTCTCCATGCCCAGGGATAACTTCCTATAGTTAAATATTGCAAGAGCACCTAGCGGCCTTAATCAGGCCAGGTCTCCATTGTGCTAGGTGCTGTACAGATAAATAGCAAGTGGAAGTCCCTGCCCTGGAGCATTTAGAACTGGTGAGACAAACTAGTTGGCCAGACGAGAAGGAGTGGGATGTGGTGAGGGTTAACACAAAGTATCAAAACTGCAATTCTGAGCTGATGGAGCGCTGCACTGCAGACAAAAGACATCTTCCCACACAATGCAGCTACTGCAGATGTTAAGAGCCTTCCTGCCTTTGGGAGGAACAACAATCTAAGCACTAATCTGGACTGTAACACACTGCTACCGACTCTGGCGCATCCTGGTTAATGGTGCAGAGCCTCTTGCTTTAATGAACTGCTCATTCATTGTTGGGTTGTACTCTAAAATGTCACTGTCAAGTACTTGATTGTTTTTCCTTACACCACTGTGTTTGTAATCCCCTGGTGGAATAAAGAATGCTTCACTCTACAAAGAATGTCCATTCCCAATTTACTCACATTGATTTCCCCCATCCCTTGTGCTTGTATTTCTAAAAACGCTTGAGGCAATATTGTCCAGTGGAATATGGTCTATGACGAGAGACAGGAACTCCACTGTGCTAATCCCATTTCCATATACGAGACGCTGTTTGACTATAGACAAGTCACCTAATGCACCCATGCCTCAGTTTCCCCATCTACAGCACGGGAACAGTGCTGTAATGCTGGTTGCTGTGCCTCACAGTGTCTCATTAATGTTTCTAGAATGCTAAACTTCATTGAAATTCATTGTGTTTGGGTGTTTACTAGAGTTCTAATTAGCTGCCAAGTTATTTCAGCTGCCAGGCCCTTTCATGCACTAACCATAACTAAGTTGACTTGTTTCAGAGTAGCAGCCATGTTAGTCTGTATCAACAAAAACAACGCGGAATCCTTGTGGCACCTTAGAGACTAACAAATTCATTTGGGCATAAGCTTTCATGGACTAGAACCCACTTCATCAGATCTATGGAGTGGAAAATACAGGAGCAGGTACAAATACATGAAAAGATGGGAGTTGCCTTACCAAGTGTCTTGTCTCCTAGTTGACTAGTTTTCTTACTCTGATGAGGAACGATCCAAGAGGAGAAAGGAATGGGTAACTTTGTAAATGTTCTCACCAAGTACTGTATTGGGTATGGAAAGCAGAGTGGAAGGATGGTTCGGGCACTAGGCTGGGACTCAGAAGTCATAGGGTCAATTCCAAACTCCACCACGGAGTTCCAAGTTACTTAATCCCAGACTTCTAAAGGTATTTGGGCACCTGCAAATCTGGTTGTTAGCTGCCTGAATACCTGTGATGATCTTACTCCTTGTGCCTCAGTTCTCCATCCCCAAAATGGGGATAATGGTACTTCTCTACTTTACAGGGGTGTGGAAAGACTGACCACATTAAAGACTGAGTAGTGCTCAGATGCTATGGTAAAAGGCAGCAGCAAGAGAGTCCAGGTGAGGAAAATGCACAGGAATGGGGAAGGTGACAGCACCGGAAAGGAGTGACTTGGTGGGAGGCTTGCACAGAGAAAAGGGAAGGGAAAGTGCTAGTGGTAGAGAGAGCTGGAAGGAGACTCAAAGAGGGAGAAGAATCTGTCTGTTGTCCACAGAAGGGGAGTGAAGATATAAAGAGACACAGTAAGAAGAAAGTTGATTAAGTAGGTGGCAGTGCCTGTGCCTAATATCAGTCCTGTGAAGGGTTAATGTAGCTTTGTGGTTTCCTTTCTTAGTGGTGTATCAGTATGTGCTCCAAACCAGCCTCCTTTCTTCATGTCAGAGTCTGAAATACACAACTGATATGCATTCTTAGCCAAAAGAAATGTTTAAGCTAAATTGTTGTTTCAACGCAGCTTACTTTCCTTATACAGCCAAGAAGGGTTTTTTTTTTTATAGTTTTAGGGCAAGATACTCAGATGATGTAAAGATGATGCAACTCTCTTGGAGCTATGCTGACTTTGATTTCTTTTAATTCTCCTTTTTTCATATTCATTTAGGAAAATAAAAACAAGATTTCACTTCCTTCCACCTGTGGCCTCTTCTCCCTGTTGCAAACTTTAATCGTTTCCCTTCTTGTGTTATGTGCGGCGCTCAGCTCATCCTCACTCTGTTTAATTTACATTCTTACGGATGCACTAGCAACATTAGTGTCCATGCTTCTCTGGGAATAGGTTTGTTAATCACTCTTCGTTAGTGCTGCGGCAGCAGAGCACTAAGCACTGGAGGCCCTAAATAAATAGGTGGTATTGTTTGCTTTTCCATCTCGCGGGGATAGAGTAATAAAAAGTATTTCGAATTCCCAACCTCGCTATTTTTAGACAGAATAAATTTGGCACTTAAAGTACTGAACATCATCCCTTTTATTGACTTGATACCAGACATCAGGTTTCACTGTATAAATATCAGTACAAAATGCATTTGATGGGTGGGATTCGTTTCAGACCATCACTGCCAAGTGACTCAGTTTAGTCACAGAAACCTCACTGCCTTCTGTGGTATTTGAGGAATTTCAAAGAAAAGTGGGAACAATTTCCAAAAATTCTCCCAGAGGGGTGCTCCATGAGTCAGAGGACTGGAGGCAGCGGAGAAATGAACATCAGCTCACTAGTCAGAAGGTCCTGAGTTCTCAGCCCAGGTCTGCCTGTGATTTGCTGGGTGAATGGGGGCTAGTCAGTTCACCTCTCAGCCTCAGTTTCCCTATTTGTAAATAGAGATAATGATCTCCCTCTACCTTATAGGTAAGATTAATTCATTAGTATTTATAAGGCCCTATATAAATTCCAACATAAAATGCTGTTAATTTTGCACAGTCATATAAGTGGTCTGAGGGGATATTACTTTAAGAACATTAGTTTTAAGTAAACCTTAGAAAAGCAGAATAAAATCTGCACTTTTCTGAAAAGGCACCCAAGTAGCTGAGCCCCACAGAGAGCCTGGCATCTTCCCTTTGCACACATTCTCAGATGTGCACCACAGAATATCATCATTTGTTTCATACATCGACGTCTCTGATGCCACATGTGATTTGTCATGGCATGGACTTTTACTTTTTTCAAGCTAGTGCTCAGACTTCAGGCTGTGGGTGGATGAGATATGTCTGGGGACCCTTGCTAAGGCAGCATCTAAGGGCACTGAGCTAGCTGGCTGGCACGTGCAATCAGACCCTGAGCACTGTATGCGGGTGCAAGGATCTGAGAGCTGGCAGTACCTTGGCAGTACCTTGCAGGATGGGACCCTTTGTAAAGACAGAGGAATGATTGCCTTGAGTCTGCTAAGTGTCTAATCAAGGATTTGTAAAATTCTTAAGTATATGGCCATAAAGGCAGCTGGAAAGCAGCCCAGCCGCTGTGTGATTAAGAGGAAGGTATTCTACTTTTGCAGTAATTGATAACATGAGACTGTTATGGATGGATAACAAATGTTATATTTTTCTTATTTTCTCTGTGTGGGAAAAACAAAGGTGGTTTGGCGGTTGCTTCATTAATTTTTTAGCACTCGTATTGTTGTATCGTCACCTACCTCTTACGTACTTTTCACCCATAGATCTACACAGGAGATTAAGTATTATCACCATTCCATAGATAGGGAAACCGAAGCACAGACGCGAGGTGACTTGGCCAAAGTAACACAGCAATGTCATCAGCAGAGACAGGTCTCTTGATTCCCAGTCTAGTGCCCTATTATCTGGACCACACTGCCAGCCCAATGTGAAGTCTTCAAGTTGGACTTCCTGGGTTTCTCAGGACCCTTTAGAGGGGATCCCATCACCACCGGGTGCACATGGTAAGGGAAGTGCATCTATCTACCAAGGAATCTCATGAGGCTTGCAGGGGCATCCCTCCTGTAGGCCCTATGCTTGTGAGACCATAGGAGATTGGGCATTATGTGGAAGAACACATCTCATGGGTGTTGCTGCAGTCAAGTGCCTGAAGAGAACCTGGAGCAGGGTTAGTTGGGAAAGCTGATGGGAAGCGTACTACTGGTGAGGTGTCACAGGGCTGGAGTACTAGCCCTTCTCCGGCTTCTGCAGCTAACAAACAGCCTATATGGTTTGCTACAGTGGGACTCCCCTTTGATAATCTCCAGCAGGTGCATCAGGTGGAGATGGCAGACAGAAGACTTCAACCTTCACAGAGGCCAGGCATCTTGTTTAAAAGGCACTTCAGCTGAGCTGAATGAAATGCTTTTGATAGCTAAGTGGAAAATGCATGGCCAGATACTGCAGCTCTGTTTTAGTGTAGTTTGACTAGATTGTAAGCTATTTGGGACAGGGACTATCTCTTTGTGTGTCTGTACAGCACCTAGCACAATAGGCCTGATCCTGAGTGCAGTCTGGGATTGTCCTTGTTCTTCTGAACCAGTTTAAAAAAAACTTTACTGCAGGGAGGAGTGTTTAACTTAATTTCCAATTAACTTCTGAAGTGGCTAATTCTTTTTCAAGATGTCTATAAAAAGATCATCAGCCAAAGCAGTTGCAGGCCCGGTCCTTTTATATGCCAGAAAGAAGGGTCAAATTATTCAGCCAAAAATATATATATATATCCAAGGGACACTGGTTATAATGGCATTGAGCTCCCCATACAGGGGCTTTCCCACCACATTTCAAAGTCTCATTCCTCAGGTAAAACACTAGATGGAGTATGTAACATTTTTAACATTAAAAATGCTTCCATTAATGCAGGATAAACAGAGCTAGGAGAAAACAAGCACTAGGGGAATGCATATAAAAGTTAGGTATTATGATATCATAGGCCTAATTTTCACTGGCATTCATTTTGAGTCAGCTCTAAGGTATGTGGGAAGGTATCTTTGCCTCTCAGCTACAGAATGGGAGCAAAGCTACTCTGCAGCAGATTCTTCAGCCTCAGTGGATCTGCATAGTCACAGACCCAAGAATATATTAGAAAATAGTAGGGAGAGTTTGTTCTCATCATTTGGGTAGCATCCTCATTATTCTTAAAAATTCAGCACCTAAGGTGCTCTTCAGAGCAGAGGGACAATATCAAGGCTACACATAGTGACATTGACTGGCTCATAATACAAGTGCTGTTAGTGTCTCTTCCCCCCAGCATCCAATTCTTTGACACGTCTGATTCAGTTTCCCAAAAGCTGTCTAAGAACTCTCCCCCAACACTGTAAAGCTTCTCAGTCCCTCCCCACTATGCAAAGTTAAAAGTGGAGCATGGCAAGGGGCAGAAAAGGGCCTTCAACCAGGGATGGCCTGGAATTTACTGGAGGTGGTTTTTACGGGCCCAATATAAGGCATTTTCCATTTTTGAAAACGGTTTTGTTAATGGACACCACATTACAGTTTGTTTTATTAACATATTCATTTACATATTGTGGTTACATAAAGCCAGAGCTTAATTTAGGGTTGTACAAATACAAAGTAAAACTGCAGTGGGCATAATATGAGTACATGTAATTATAATACTGAAGATCAGAATGTCTGCATAGATTTTGGTGCAGTATTTTCTCAAGGAAGTTATACATGTCATGACTCATATTTCAGTGTTCAACATTATATAAACAAAAGTTGAAAACATTTGATTATAGGAAAATGACAATAATGCAAAGCTGTAGGCTTGAAGCATTAAGCAATAAAAGTATGCGGAGTTGCAGACTACCAGTCCAGGTCCATCTGGCCACGCAGCAGTCTGTAGCAGAAGACCAGCTCTGATGTAGTGGATAGATCAAGGCTATTCCTCAGTTTTGAATGGATATATCCAAAGTTTGAAGTTGCTTGCTGCAATTGCTGGACTCTGATGCAAGTACTTTTCCCAGTTTAAACCAGGTTTAAGCTGGTATTTACCAATGCCCTATCCTAAACTAGTTTTTCCTGGGAAATTGCCAACCCTGCCTTCAACAAAGGAAATTTTTAAAAACTCACCTTTTCATTTACTCTTTTCCTTTCTTTGCATTTTGCTTGCTTGAGGCTCCTCACACTCTAAGAAACACTGGGAATTAGCTAGTAGTTTCTTAAAGTAACTAAAGGGACAACAAAGATTGCATGTGATAAAATGACTGGGCATAGCATGGTCTTACCAGTAGCGTTCTCACACATTTTTTGGATACTATTGCAATGTTCATAGGCACAAACTACCAGACGCTTTGTTAAAAAGGAAGAACCTGAGAGCTCTTAGAAATAGACTCTGATGCTATTCCAGGCAGTACTTTGGCCTATGCTGGAAACTGCAACTAGTGGTATAAGACCCTCCTATCCCAGGATCTCACCCCATACCTGGCATGGTGGTGGTACTGGCTCCTGGGGTAGAACTCTGCAGGACCAGTGCATGGTAGAGCATTTGTGCCTCTAGAAACTTACCCAGTTCCAGGCTGTGGGGGGGATCATCAATGTGCGCTGGTCATTGATGCACTGAATAGACAATAATAAGGTTTCTAACACAATTATTCTTTATGTAAGATATCAAGCAGAAAGCCCACATCATTTAGAAAACAACCACCGCCCTGAATGCAATGCCCCTCATTCTAGCTCACCCTTCTGTGTGTGTGTGTGTGTGTTTTATCTGTGATTAGGTAGACAGCATCCTTCCCCACAGCTTCTCTCTGGTGGGGCTGTTGAAAATGTCTAAACATGCAGAGCCTTTTTATAACCTTCCAGTCTCCTCTGCCATGTGACCTCCTGATCAGCCTCAATAGCTGAGCACAGATCCCGATCAGCTGACTTCATTGCCAGGTGACCTCTCCCCTTGTAAACCAGTTCTTCTGAGTAGGTGCCCGCTTTCTGGCTTGGGTGTTTGTGTTTGAATAGAGGCCCACCACCAATATTTAACAACACTTGCTAACCTTGTGCCAATCTATGGAGGCAAAAGTACAAGAAAAAAGGCAAACAAACCCACATTCATAATGGAGTTTGCAGTCTGATAAAACTACATACAGAGAGTTTAGTAGATGAAACAGAATTCTTAAGCTGTACATAGGCAAAGTCCCTAGATAGTCACACTGTGCTGTAATGTCTGCATTAACTGGAAAATCCTGTTGCAACATGGATGTCCCTAACTGGGCCAGGCAACCACAGGTCAGGGCAGTTAGACTTGTCGGTCAAGATTTTCAAAAATGAGAGTCTAACCCTAGGCTCCAAGCTCCAGAGGTAAGCTCCAGTTCTAAATGTGTTCGACCTCATTTGCTAAAGTGCTGAGTACCCATAACTCCCACTAATGCTGTGCAAGCAGCACATTTAAAAAGCAAGCCAACGTACTTAGGAGTCTAAAGATGTATTCAGTAGCCTGACATTGGGGCCCACATTTTTGAAAAGCTTTGGTAACATTTTCAAAAGCACCCAAGTCATTTAGACAGGTTTCAGAATAGCAGCCGTGTTAGTCTGTATCCGCAAAAAGAACAGGAGTACTTGTGGCACCTTAGAGACTAACAAATTTATTAGAGCATAAGCTTTCGTGGGCTACAACCCACTTCTTCGGATTCATATAGAGTGAAACATATATTGAGGAGATATATATACACACACATACAGAGAGCATGAACAGGTGGGAGTTGTCTTACCAACTCTGAGAGGCCAATTAAGTAAGAGAAAAAAAACTTTTGAAGTGATAATCAAGATGGCTCAGTACAGACAGTTTGATAAGAAGCAAGTGTGAAAATACTTACAAGGGGAGATAGATTCAATGTTTGTAATGGCTCAGCCATTCCCAGTCTTTATTTAATCCTGTGTTGATTGTGTCTAGTTTGCATATCAATTCCAGCTCAGCAGTCTCTCGTTGGAGTCTGTTTTTGAAGTTTTTCTGTTTTAAGATAGCCACCCGCAGGTCTGTCATAGAATGGCCAGACAGGTTAAAGTGTTCTCCCACTGGTTTTTGAGTATTATGATTCCTGATGTCAGATTTGTGTCCATTAATTCTTTTGCGTAGAGACTGTCCGGTTTGGCCAATGTACATGGCAGAGGGGCATTGCTGGCACATGATGGCATATATCACATTGGTAGATGTGCAGGTGAACGAGCCCCTGATGGTATGGCTGATGTGATTAGGCCCTATGATGATGTCACTTGAATAGATATCATCATAGGGCCTAATCACATCAGCCATACCATCAGGGGCTCGTTCACCTGCACATCTACCAATGTGATATATGCCATCATGTGCCAGCAATGCCCCTCTGCCATGTACATTGGCCAAACCGGACAGTCTCTACGCAAAAGAAAAGACGGTTACTTACCTTCTGTAACTGTTGTTCTTCGAGATGTGTTGTTCACGTCCATTCCACATTAGGTGTACGCGCGCCGCGTGCACGAACGTCGGAAACTTTTTCCCTCAGCGGCTCCCGTCGGGCCCGCAGGGTCTCCCTTCCCGCCAGAGCGGCGCCCCGCCCTAGCGTATATATATCCCTGCCGGCCCGACCCTCCCTCTGTTCCTTCTTGCCGGTGACTCCGACAGAGGGGAAGGAGGGTGGGAAGTGTAATGGACGTGAACAACACATCTCGAAGAACAACAGTTACAGAAGGTAAGTAACCGTCTTTTCTTCTTCGAGTGCTTGTTCACGTCCATTCCACATTAGGTGACTCACAAGCTTACCATTGGAGGAGGGTAGGAGTCAAGGAATAACTGATTGAAGCACTGCCCTGCCGACCATCGCGTCATCTCTGGTCTGATGGTGGATCGCGTAGTGGGCTGTGAAGGTATGCACCGACGACCAGGTGGCTGCCTTGCAGATCTCCTGGAGCGGGACCTGCGCCAAGAAGGCCGTCGAGGACGCTTGGGCCCTAGTAGAGTGAGCCCGGATCTGAGGTGCAGGCACGTTGGCGAGCTCGTAGCACGTGCGTATGCAAAGCACGATCCACGCCGACAGGTGTTGCGTCGAAATAGGCTGGCCCTTCATTCGTTCCGCAATGGCCACAAACAGTTGAGTCGATTTGCGGAAAGGCCTGGTACGGTCTAGATAGAAAGCCAACGCCCGCCGAACATCGAGGGTATGCAGGCTACGATGGCTTGGGTCAGTATGGGGCTTGGGGAAGAACACCGGCAAACAGATGTCCTGCCCCATGTGAAAACTCGTGACCACTTTAGGGAGGAATTTAGGGTGAGGTCTAAGCTGCACCTTATCCTTATGAAAGACAGTATAAGGAGGCTCCGAGGTGAGGGCCCTCAGCTCCGATACCCTCCTAGCCGAGGTGACGGCCACGAGAAACGCGACCTTCCATGAAAGGTGCATAAGGGAGCAAGAGGCCAGGGGCTCAAAGGGCGGCCCCATGAGCTTAGTGAGGACCAGATTGAGGTCCCATGGGGGTATAGGTGGGCGTGAGTAGGGGAACATCCTCTCCAGCCCCTTGAGGAATCGGACTACAGTGGGGTTGGAGAACACGGACATCCCCGATTCCCCCGGGTGAAACGCCGATATGGCGGCTAGATGCACCTTAATAGAAGCGGGGGCGAGGCCTTGACGCTTGAGGTGCAGCAAGTAGTCCAGAATCAGTGGTATCGAGGCCTGCAAGGGCTGGATGTGCTGAGGCCCACACCATAGGGAGAAGCTTTCCACTTGGCAAGGTAGGTCGCCCGTGTGGAGGGTTTCCTACTACCAAGGAGGATTTGCTGGACCTCCTGAGAGCACCTGTGCTCCACCTCACTTAGCCAGAGAGAAGCCATGCCGTGAGATGCAGCGATGGCAGGTTCGGGTGGAGCAGGCGACCTCGGTCTTGTGTGATGAGGTCGTGATGGAGGGGGAGGGCTATCGGAGTGGTCACGGACAGTTCCAAGAGAGTTGTGAACCAGTGTTGTCGTGGCCACGCCGGGGCGATGAGAATGACCGTCGCCTTGTCCCTGCGGGTTTTTAGGAGGACCCTGTGGATGAGTGGGAACGGGGGGAAGGCGTACCGCAGGCTCCCGCCCCACGGGATTGCAAAGGCGTCTGCCAGAGAGCCCGGACTGCGGTTCTGGAAGGAGCAAAACTGCGGGCACTGGCTGTTGTCCATGGTGGCAAACAGATCCACCTGGGGAAACCCCCACCTCAGGAAGATTGAACGGAGGATGTCCCGTCTCAGCCTCCACTCGTGCATGAGATAGGACCGGCTGAGACGGTCCGCCAGCCCGTTCTGGACCCCGGGGAGATATGCAACCTGGAGGTGTACTGAATGGGCTATGCAGAAGTCCCAGAGGAGGAGCGCCTCGCGACAGAGGGGAGAGGACCGGGACCCGCCCTGCTTGTTTATGTAAAACATAGCGGTAGTGTTGTCCGTCAGAACTGACACGCCGTGACCTCTTATGGTGGCGTGAAAGGTCTGGCAGGCGAGGCGAACCGCCCTCAGCTCCTTCAGGTTGATGTGAAGCAACTGTTCCTCCCTGGACCACAAGCCCTGAGTGCGCAGGTCCCCCAGGTGCGCCCCCCAACCCAGGTCTGACGCGTCTGTCACTAACGTCAGAACTGGTTGTGGGGCGGCGAACGGGACCCCCGCACAGACCTGCTGTTGATCGAGCCACCAACGGAGAGCGCTCGATACCCGAGCCGGGATCGTGACGACCATGTCCAACGGGTCGCTGTTGGGGCGATATACCTGGGCCAACCACAGCTGCAGAGGCTGGAGCCTGAGGCGGGCGTGTCCGACTACGTGGGTGCATGCCGCCATGTGCCCCAAGAGTTGTAAACAACATCTGGCCGTGGTCGTGGGGAATCTCTGAATGGAGGTCACGGCCTCCTGGATAGCCAGGAATCGCGATACGGGAAGACTCGCCCGTGCCGCCACCGAGTCCAGGACTGCCCCTATGAACTCCAGTCTCTGTGTGGGGACTAGTGAGGATTTGGGCACATTGACTAACAGGCCGAGTTCGCGGAATACTTGTAGCGCCAGTGCCACGTGGGCGCGAACCTCTGTCTCTGAGCGGCCCGCCAGGAGCCAATCATCTAGGTACGGGTAGACGCGCATCCGTCTTTTCCGAAGGAAGGCCGCCACCAGGGACATGCATTTCGTGAAGACACGTGGGGCCGTTGCCAGGCCGAAGGGCAAGACCGTAAACTGGAAATGACGCTGCTGGATAGTGAAGCGCAGGAACCGTCGGTGGGCCGGGCGGATGGCGATGTGAAAGTAAGCGTCTTTCATATCGAGGGCAGCGTACCAATCCCCCGGATCCAGGGAAGGAATGATGGTACCAAGGGAGACCATACGAAAACGTGGTTTTTGCAACTACTTGTTTAGCTTGCGAAGGTCCAGGATAGGACGGAGGCCCCCTTTCGCTTTGGGAATGAGGAAGTATCTGGAATAGAACCCTTTTCCTCTGAGATCCCGAGGAACCTCTTCCACCGCCCCTACCGCGAGGAGGGTCTGTACCTCCTGCATGAGGAGTTGCTCGTGAGAGGGGTCCCTGAAGAGGGACGGGGGTGGTGGGTGGGAGGGAGGGGGCGAGGAGAACTGGAGGGTATAGCCTGACTCTACCGTGCGCAGGACCCAATGGTCTGACGTTATGTGAGACCAGGCACGGAAAAAATGGGACAGGCGGTCCCTGAAACACAGGGGAGGATCCGGAGAAGAGATAGGTACGCTGTCCTCGATCGCATCTTCAAAATCCCTGCTTATTTCCCGGTTGCGGCTTATTGTGGCCCTGGTTTTGGCCTTGGTTAGGCGTATTGTTGCGCCTACGCCTATTGTCTCTGCCCCGCCTACGGTATGGTTCGTGTCGAGGGCGAGGCTGGTACTGCCTCTGTGGAGGCTGCGGTTTGAAGGGCTTCCTCTGTGTTACAGGGGTATGCATCCCCAAGGACTTGAGGGTAGCCCGTGAGTCCTTGAGGCCATGGAGTCTGGCATCCGTCTGCTCCGAAAACAACCCTGTACCCTCAAACGGAAGGTCTTGAAGGGTGTTTTGCACCTCAGGGGGAAGACCAGAAGCCTGCAGCCACGCTGAGCGCCTCATTACCACGCCGGACGCGATAGTCCTAGCGGCCGCATCAGCCGAGTCGAGCGAGGCCTGTAACGAGGTCTTGGCCACCGCCTTTCCCTCGTCCACTATGGCCGCAAACTCGGGCTGCGATCCCTGAGGCAAGGCATCCTTAAATTTTGACACTGATGCCCAGGAATTAAAATTATGTCTATTGAGAATCGCCTGCTGGTTCACGATCCGCAACTGGAGGCCTCCCGACGAGTAGACCTTTCTGCCGAACAAGTCCAATCGCTTCGCCTCCTTGGCCTTGGGGGCTGGGGCCTGCTGGCCATGCCGCTCCCTCTCGTTGACCGCCGAAACGACCAGCGAACATGGGGCTGGATGGGAGAAGAGGAAGTCAAACCCCTTGGATGGGGCAAAATACTTCCTCTCGACGCCCCTTGCCGTCGGCGCAGAGGAGGCTGGCGTCTGCCATACAGTCTTATAATTTAACTGTACCGTCTTTATAAGTGGAAGAGCGATCCTGGAGGGACCCTCCGGGCTGAGAATGTCTACCATGGGGTCCTCCTGCTCAACCGTCTCCTCTGCCTGCAACCCCAAATTGAGGGCCACCCGGCGGAGCAAGTCCTGGTGCGCCCGATGGTCAATCGGGGGAGGGCCGGACACTGTTGTGCCCGCCACGGCTTCATCCGGTGAGGAGGAGGAGGTCATGGCCTTCTGTGCGTCCTCGTCCTCCTGCAACTCCTCCTCGGCGGGACGGTCCTCTGGGGTACGTCCCCTGGCCTGGGTCAGGGACGGTGCCGGGCTCGGTACCGAGTCCGTTCTATCCCTGTCTGGCGGCCTGGAGACCGTGGCCTCTGCACGGGAGGCAGTGCGGTGCCGTGGGGAGCGGGACCGGTGTCCTGAGGGGCCCGATCTCGCGGTTCTGGATGGAGGGCCTTGCTGATGATAGGCCCACGGGGTCCAGAATGGCCATTGTCCAGGATGGCTCCAATGTGGTTGCCAAGAGGCCTCGTGCTCCCTAGCGGCGTGCACTCTGCGGCCATAGCTACTGGAAAAGCCCGAGCCCTCCTCCGACACCAAGGACGGCGATCTAGAGGGCCACGGCGGTGCCGTCGGGCGGTGCTGTTCCGGAGTCGGGGAGCGGTGCCTTCTGGAGCGGGACCGCGAGAGGCGCCGTGCAGACCTGGATCTGGATCGGTACTCGCCATCCCGGGACCGGGAACGGCTGCGGGAGCGCGGTCTCGGGAACCTCGAGGTCGACGCGTCCCGGTGCCTGGTCGAGCCGGGCTGCTGGGACGGTGCCTCGCTCGCGTCGGGGCCTGGCTGTTTGGAGGCCCGTTGTGCGGCGGGAAGCCGGGAGTCCACCGAGGCGGAGCTCGACAGGGACCGGCGCCGTGTTCGGTGCCGAGATGGCGACCGCGACGGGCGCATCATCGCCGGCTTGCCCTTGGATGGCAGTCGCGGCGGAATGTCTTTAGCGCGGAGGTTACTTTCGGTGGACAATTCAATGAGGTCCTTTGCTGCCTCAAATGTGTCCGGGGTGGAGGGCTGTTCCAACAGTTCCTCCAGCCCCTCCTCCTCGCTCGACGCGCTTATCCCGGGGCTCGACGGGCCCTTGGGCGCCGGAGCCACTGGTACCGGGATCTGTACCGGGGCCGTAACGGCCTTGGCGGCACTCGCGGTCTTCGCCGGTGCCGGCTTCTTATGCGGGGAACGTCCCCTAGTCTTAGGCTGGCTCTTTGGTCTGGCCGGCGAAGAAGAACGGTGCCGGGTGTGTTCCCGTCGAGGCGGCACCGTAGGCTTAGGCTGTCCTGCCGGCGTCGGGTCGCGGACCGATGCCGGGGCACTCCGCACCGATGTCGACGGCGCCGCGGAAGAGGAGGGCTGTAACGCCGCCTCCATGAGGAGCTGCTTGAGACGAAAGTCTCTCTCCTTCTTGGTCCTAGGCTTGAAAGCTTTACAAATCTTACAGCGCTCCTTTTGATGGGCTTCCCCCAGGCAACAAAGACACGAGTCGTGCGGGTCGCTCAACGGCATAGGCCTGCGGCACGTGGCACAAGCCTTGAAGCCTTGGGCGTGCGGCATGCCCCGCTGCCCAGGGCCGGTGCCGGGGTCGCCCAACCCCTATCACAAAGAGATTTAGGCCTTTGTGAGGGGCTAATAAACTACTATTTACACTAAACCTTAAACACTTAACTATTAACGAACTGATAACTATCACTAATCACTATGCTAAGGGACACTCTCAGACGAGAGATAGAGTTGTTCCAACGTCGCCACGGGCGGTAAGAAGGAACTGAGGGAGGGTCGGGCCGGCAGGGATATATATACGCTAGGGCGGGGCGCCGCTCTGGCGGGAAGGGAGACCCTGCGGGCCCGACGGGAGCCGCTGAGGGAAAAAGTTTCCGACGTTCGTGCACGCGGCGCGCGTACACCTAATGTGGAATGGACGTGAACAAGCACTCGAAGAAGAATTAATGGACACAAATCTGACATCAGGAATCATAATACTCAAAAACCAGTGGGAGAACACTTTAACCTGTCTGGCCATTCTATGACAGACCTGCGGGTGGCTATCTTAAAACAGAAAAACTTCAAAAACAGACTCCAACGAGAGACTGCTGAGCTGGAATTGATATGCAAACTAGACACAATCAACACAGGATTAAATAAAGACTGGGAATGGCTGAGCCATTACAAACATTGAATCTATCTCCCCTTGTAAGTATTTTCACACTTGCTTCTTATCAAACTGTCTGTACTGAGCCATCTTGATTATCACTTCAAAAGTTTTTTTTCTCTTACTTAATTGGCCTCTCAGAGTTGGTAAGACAACTCCCACCTGTTCATGCTCTCTGTATGTGTGTATATATATCTCCTCAATATATGTTTCACTCTATATGCATCCGAAGAAGTGGGTTGTAGCCCACGAAAGCTTATGCTCTAATAAATTTGTTAGTCTCTAAGGTGCCACAAGTACTCCAAGTCATTTAGGTGCTACACACCTTTGAGGCTCTTTTGAAAATGGGCCTTAAGAGCCTACGTCCGATTGATTTCAATGTGAAAAATCCCTTAGGCATTTAGGTGCCTAAAGATGCAGATAGGTGCGTAAAAGCGTTTTCAAAAGCAGTTAGGTACCTAACGCCCATTGAAATTCAATGGGAATGGAGCTCCAATGGCTCAGATGCTGAAAGGTTTATGTGCCTAAGGCTCACGGAGAGGTAAGTGCCCCGGTACCTTTAAGGAGTTGGGCCTAAGTGCATAATTTAGATTTGAAAATGGGACTTATGCTCCTAGATTATGTAGGTATTTTTTAAACTGCTACCCCATGACCATATGTCCTTAGGGAAATGTGCTTGAGTTAGACAATCCTGTGTAGGCACATGGGGCGCTAACACTGAGCAACCACCTGAAAACTTGGCGCTGAGTAAAGGTGAGAAAAAGTGCTGTGCCCTTGCAGTTTGAAACAGCTTTTAAAAACTTTTTTGTGTTGCATAACCAGCCCTAGTAGTAGCGCCTCCTGCCTGCCACTGAAGGCGAAATGGTGGCACCACAAGGGCCCGTTCAGTCTGCCAACAGCCCAGTACGGTGATAGTTACAGTGGAGACATGCTCAGTTTTAACTTCAGAAGGGTTGGGTTATTCTGTCAGCAGAATGCAGCAACTTAAAGGGGAAAAACGAAAAGGAGCAAACCAGAACCTGTGCCTGCTTTTGTCATCGTTCACTGTTAGCTGCAGTATGGAAACATTGTGCAGGAATCTTGAATAGTTCCTCTTGCTCTTTTTTTTCTAATCTCCTGCTAAATTTTAACCCTGTCATTACAGCAATCCAGAACAACATTAAGCACATTCTACAAAAAGTACTGACCCCGAAAAGAAAAATTAAAGCACCCTAATATTAATCCCGTGGTGTTCAATAGCACCTTCCATTTTTAGATTCACAAAGCAATTAACCATTAGTTACAGCTGGGGAAACTGAAGCATAGCATGGTGAAGGGGCTGGCCGGTGATAATGCAACAAGTGAATGGCGGAGTCCAGCTTTGTGCTGAAATCTCCTGCTGCCCAGTCTGCTCAAAGGACTAGACATGCTGCCTTCAGTTTGAACATAAATATAAATGGTTTTGCATCATTTACAAAGAAAATGTAATGTATTTTGTTTTTCAAACTAAACTGCATCATTTAATTTGTAAGCCCTATGTAAACACATGCCTTGGCGGCACACAAGCTTGTGCCAGTTTACTTGAAGCAGTGTCTGCCCCTGCCTGGGTGCTCTGATTGCATTTGAAGGGTGGTTTATTAACGTTTCGCTTAAACCCGTTCCTTAAATTACGTAAACTGGCCACACATCCTTTTGCACTGGTTTAACGACATTGATATAAAAGTGCAACACTGTATGTAGACACGCCTTTAGTAATGCTCAGATATTAACCCCTTGGTCCTGCTGGCTCCCTCAGCCTTCTGAATCAAGCCTGCATATTTTACTGATAAAAAAGGGTTCTAATAGTGTCAGCAGTGCCTCGGCACCATAGTGGCAAACATTCAAACTGCAGTCTATTATGCCGCAGGTACCACCAACAGCAATGCCATAGACACTTGCACAGGTGTGCGCCTGTCCTGGCCAGTAGCGACAACGTATTTGCATATATAGCCATAGCAGTTGTGTGTATCCCAGCCATATACAGCATGTGACAAGTTCTACCTTTGGGCCAGATGGGCTACCCCAGTGATATAGTTTCAGTACATTTGAAACCCTTTCTATAAGGTCCCAGCACGGCACAGAAATGGGTCCATAGACTCACTGGGGGGAAGGGGAACCCCTCACTAATTGCACTGATGCATAAATTACCATATGTAACTGACTAAAAAGGGTTAAAAAAGATGAAAAAGGGGCCTACGGCACATTGGACAGCATGCTACACGATAGCTGTGGTGTGCAAACTGTTCCAGTCCCGCTCCCCAATCCACGGACTCTCTCCCCCTCCCCCAATTACTCCAGTGCCAAGGCTTCATCAGCAGCAGAGTGTGGGCTGAAGGCGGAGCTGGGGGCGCAGCACTGGGGATGGGGGAGGAGCTGAGGGCTAGAGGCCGAGTTGGGCGGGGGGAGGGAGGAGCGTGGCGTGTGTGTGTGTGTGGAGGGGGTAGTAGGCAGGTGAAGCTGGCCTGGGGAGGGCCAGAGAATGATGGGGGTGGCTGAATGGGATTGGGGTGGAGTTGGTCGGGGGGGGGGGAGCCTGGGTCACACACACCCCCACCCCCTCCATGGGGGCTGGCCCAGGCCCCACTAAACCCCCTCCCCCCCACTATTCCTCTGTGCTCCACAGTTTGGGGGTGTGTGTGCTGCACTACAGTATCCACATACATTCCATTTTAATATTTGACGTGTAGCTGGTCAAATTACCCCATGCTCTCATTCTGCCCCAAGAGAGGTGATGGGCATCGAGCTAAAACACGACTGGGAGGTCTGCATTGTGTTCCCAGCACTACAGCAGATTTACTGTATGCTCTGGGACCAATCACCTAGACCCAGCATTTTCAATAGCACCTAAGGAAGTTAATGGGATTTGGATGCCTAATGCGTTTAGGCAGCTTTGACAATCCCAGACATTACGCCCACTGTGCCTCAGTTTCTCCAGCTACATAGCTAATCCGTCTTTGTGTCTGTGTCATTCCTTAATATTTACGCAATTTGCCAGGTGCTGTACAAGAGTGAAATTCACCCCCTCTGTGCAGGAGGCCTGAGTTGGCTTTGTGCGGGGGGGTGGGGGAGGAATGGAACGCCTTAAATCTGCAGGCAGGCCATAGGGCTGAACTGCAGCATTTACATGAGCCCCCTTAGTGCTGCGCCATGCACACCTCTTGTGGGGCTTATGGAGTGTGGAGCGCTTTGAAAAAGCCTTTGCAGCTCAATCCAGCTCACCCCATATGTAAAATACAAATGCTGCCTATATAAAACATTTCTCTGCATTGATGTCAGCTGTTAACGCTGCCTAGGAACTGATGCCTTGAGCCAGACCCTCACTTAGTAGCTACCAGGATAGCTCCATTTAGTTCAGTGCAACTGCACTGATCATCCAGACCCTCAGCCTTTCTGGTATTGTCTCTCATTTCCCTAATGGTTTTGGTTATTTTCCTTTAACCGTGAGGTATGTCTGGCAGCCTCATCTGGTGCTGCTATCAATGTAATCAGTATTTGTTCTGTTGTACTGATGATTGATGAGATACCATTCTCTCACTTTCTGTGCTGTACACGGAACTAGTTCCTTTGGGTGGGAGCTTATTTTGTTCAGATTGTCAGTACACTAACTCAGTGTTTGCAGCATGCTTTGCGCTCCTCAGCTGGAAGATGGCACATGAGTGCAATGCGTCATCATCATAATTGCCAATAGCTTTACCCTATCATACTGTAGGGAAGCCCTAGCATAAAGTGGCATCAGCTCTTGAGAATTCTGATGAGGTCACGCACACTTTTGCTTGGTGCTGGGAATTTATGGGTGTGGGGGAGGTTTCAGTGTAGTCTATGCATAGGCTGACATGCATCCTAGTTCTGAGGGCCCATGGAATCACTTAAGCCATTAATTGGGACTATGCACTGGCCCTAAGCATTGTGGTGAATTTGCCCTTAATGCTGAGGAGGTCTGGTATATGGCTGCAATGTAAATACATGCTGAAAATACACAGAAGTAAATGATGTTCTCCAGCTAGACAGGTTGGGAATGTAACAGGGTACTGGCATATTTTATTGAAAGGCAGTTTTCTTAAAGGGCCACCATGATTTTTGGAACCAGCTGGGAATATAACTAATGTGAGTTTTAGTTAGAGGTTGTTTACTGTCATCAGCTAAATTGCTAACTAACATCTGACTCCAGAATCTTTATTGTTGGTTGAGCCAGAAAGAAGAGAGATTGATTTTCAGATGCCACCCTGAATCTGCAGTGCTAGCAGTTAGAAAAATCCCCTTCTGAAATGCAAATGGAATAAATGTATTATGGAAGTCACTGACTGAGCCTGAATGTTATCCAGTGAAGGACTATTTTTACAGGCAGTCTTCTGGCCATAGCCCCACTTTAATGAGAGAGAAGTGCAGCCATGGAGGAACATTGAAGATGCCTGTCTCTACCTCCTTTAGTAAACTGTAAACTTCCAGTTCTTTAATCTAATCATTAGCGGGAGGGGATATTTTCTTGAGAGAAGCCAATATAAAAGGGTTGAAAGGTCGGCTGGGATAATACGTAATCCCTTGTGATAAGAGCTGTTTACAGAATTATTAATCAAACACAAACGGGAACAGATAGTAGCATTTTTTATTAAATATTACAGTGGATCAAAAAGTACAAAATATCTTTTGCCTGCTATGTGATTGGGAAACTATTGGCACATAATACAGTATCAAAAGCATTAATAAGTACAATTTGGAAAACATACAAAAATTGAGTGTTTATAGTTGGCTCAGCTTTATTTCTGGTAGTGTTTAAACTAATGCAAAGGTTACTCAATAACCTTTTAAATGGGATACTATATAATATTACTGGGCCATTTTGCTATATACAGATAATCACCTTACAGAGCATATAGGCTACATAACTTGAATCACAAAAAGTATACAATATGTACAACAAATGAAAGTTAAAAAAGTATAAACAGCTAGTAGATTATGCTGCCATTATTAGAACATATTTAAAACTGGGGGAGAGGGGAACAAGTGAAATATCAAACACATTTACAGCAAACACCTAGTAAGTGCTCATGATAATAGTTTCAATGTTGTCGGCCTCACATAAGTGAAATAATTCCCATTTCTCATTAAAATCATGACAATGGTAAAAGAAGACCAGCTGTGACCTGACTGACCACCACCACCACACACACACACACACACACACACACACACACACACACACACACACACACAAAAAGTGACTATGTGGAACAATGAATTAAAGAAATTAACCGTTCTCTTTGAAGGCACACTGCACAAAATGTTTTAGTGACCTCATAGAAACTTCCATTAGACGCATCAACATAGTAAGATACAGTACTTAAGGACTCATGCACCAATTCAATAAGTTGTAAAGTAAATACTTAGTTGCAACAAACTACTTTGTATGCCCTGATACAAATGGGAACTTATCTTGTCCAGTAACTAAATAAATAAGACAGATCTATTGCGAAATGCAATCATTACAGATTTTGACCCTTACTAGAAACATATTTTGTTGCGAAAGTCAGTTAGGTTCTGTTTTAATTTCTGTTTCCTAAAGTCAAACTCAGTCTGTAACCAGAAGTTACACGAATATTGTTTTTGTTGGGCTTTTATAGTTAATTGAATCTCACAACCTTCAGAATCTGTAATGAATCTTGAACATAGTGCATTTGAATTGCAACATTTCTTGGCACTGGTTCTTGGTAAATATATTTATGACTCTATTGCCAATTAGATTCCGCAGTTTCCCTTACAACCCTACCAATAACAATGGTTTTGATTGCACAAAGAAAGGCTTGTGCAATTTCATTCAATAATAAGGCCCCTTGAACTCAAACAATGCAAACAAAGCCCCATTTAAGACATTAAAAAAAAAAAGTAGTTCTCAGCCAATGGAAAATTCAATGGTCTTTCTGAAAGATTTCCCAGATTTCAGGTAAGAGTTTTTAAACAAATAATGTACTACTTCTGTTGGGGAGTTATGCCACCATTTCTTTTTATTTGTCCTGATGTTTTGCCCAGTATATTATGAGCTTCCTCAGACTGAAACAGCGAGTCTCCTCATGGAATAAATGAAGGAAAAAATTCCCCCTCCCCAACTCTGCACTGTGTTAACATTGTTTTAAAATGCTGTGATCAAATTCCAACATGTCATCAAAAGTGAAATAAGAGACTTGTTGTAAACAAATGCATGAATCCAGGATGTACAGAATATCATAAACAAGTAAGAGAAATGTTCAATTTTCTGATTAAATGGCAGGCACATACATATTTGTGTTTGCTGTAGGTTTATACATTTCCTCCCAACCCTCGATTCTTACATGATTTAGGCCTCATGCAACTTCACTAGAGATGCCTTCTATACTATGGCCTGTGACCAAATGAGCTTGTGATTTTGTTTTCTGTACAGTATGTGGAATAGCAGAATAATCTGTATTGGCACATTTATTTTCTAGATTCTACTAGTCTGTTTACTGATCAATTAAATCTTGTTTTGCCACAGAAATATAAAGTATTTAATTGAAGAAAGTGGATCTTTAACAGTAGATGACTTCATAATTCTGGTTTCCATCTTTGGATATTAAATATGTCCCATCATATATTGTATTTGGCATTATATCCTGGACAGGTCTAATAAGATGTATGATCATGCTGTATTTGAATAATAACTGAGATGGTTTAAATCATAACCCATTTTCACATTGTAAAATACCTCCAAGTTTAACCTCTGTCTCAATTTCTATATTTAGCTGCAGAGTGGTGATGGCTCTCAAGTGACCATATGCTTTGGAAGGTTCTTTCATTATGGAAACTCAAAACCTGCACTCGTGGGCTTTTTATACTTACAAATTATTCCCAATGACTGGGGTTAGTTGTTCAGCATGAGTGCAGAGGGCTATCACAAAAGGTGCGCAGGCTTTAAGTCCCAGCTATGCAAATCACCACAGCTCCTTTGACTTCAATGGAGCCATGCAGATTTTTGCCAGCTGAGAACCCAGCTCTCTGAATAGGGTTTACCTGACGCGTAGGCTTTGTGCTAGCTGGGGTGAGTTTCCCTTGATGTGAAGTAGGAAGAAGGGGCTGGATAAGTGAGCATCACCGCTTAACCCACTATTCAGACTACTGAACCTTGGGCTACTATTTAGTGGTATTCTTCTTTGAGGGGGGAGGCGCCTGTCCCCAGCCCATCCCCATTTCAAGGCACAGGACTCTTAAAACCTTTTGATTAAAAAATAAAGGTTGGCTCCTGTTCTAATTTTTGACATTCTTGACATATCCTTACAACCCACAAATCCGTCTTCTGGACTCCATTGTTATTCAGCAGCTTGTTGCCAGTAAGATTTTGTTCTTTATTTCTCTGGTATGCAGGAGGGTTTCACAGCCTAGATAAGGTAGGTACAATTGTTAACAAATTCACAGACCAAAAGCTTCTGTGGCCAGTAAAGCAGTGTATGAGCCATTGTGACAACACCAGTGGGAGCGACAGGTGCTCAGCACCTATCAGGAACAGACCATAGAAAACAAGAACTTTGTTTGCATCAATTGCATTGTTGTATAATCTACAGTATGTTTATAGCCTGAACCAATTGCTTCAGTTTGTAAACAATAATGTCACCACCAAAAAAGCTGCTCAAAAGTATAAGAACTGGAAAAATTACAAACACACACACACACACACACACAGACACAGACAAAAATTAGGACAGCCACAGCCTTTAAAATAAGTTGCAGATAAAATGATATTGTTTAATTTAAAAAAAAAAAAAAAAGAGCACAGGATATACTGGACAAATGAAACTATATAAATTATGTGACCAAATGTGACACTGATAGTTTTCAAAGCGGATATGTACAGTCAAATTAAACAGTGTTTACCTTTCTGTTCTAATAGTGTTAAAATGAAAAATCTATTGCAGTTTTACTATACATTGCATTGATTGAACCTTTGAAAATCAGGAAAGTTATCCCAAAAAAGCACATCTATTGATTGTATGTATTCCCTGCCTCCTCCTCTTTTTCAGATTCATCGAGTCCTTGACTGAATGGAACTATCTAAGGACCCTAATCCTCCACTCCCTGAAAAAAAAAAAAAAAGCAATTTTTTCCACTGGCTTCAAAGAGATCAGGATCTGTCCCTAAACTTCCATTGGTTTGCTCTGATCTTTGCTCTTGACATATGTAAGACCTTTCAAAAAACTAATATGCAAATGAAATGATTTGGGGAGTAGGTGTGGGAGCTGGAATTACAAACTGTAAAGTAGTTTTGTCTCAATCAGATTTGAAGCATTCAGCTACATGGGATGAGACTACTTACTGGTTAACAAAAATATTGATTTCTAATTCTGCAAGACATTATCACAGGGAAAGGAATGTAGCTAACAACATTTTTTCTCAGATACTTTTAAAAGGAAAAGGGATTTACAGTTTTGTGCTCGGATGTACAGAAGACAGCTGGGAAGGTGGAAAGGCAGCTTGAGGATTTATAGCAGCTAAAGGATAAATGCTATTGTGCAAAAGGTCACCATATGAACTTCCTACAGGTGTTGCTGCAGCTAAGTGTCTATAGAGCTGCTGAGAATTTGCAGGGGATGTAAGAAATTGTCTTTGCACCATGAAGGAATGAAGAGCCAAAGGCTGCATTAGTGGAGAAAGCACAGTCTGATTTTTCAAGTACTGCAAAGGATGAGAGTATCCAGCTGGGATGCGATTGTTCAACCCCGCACACAGAGTTCCTGGGTACAAGCCTGTGAAGATAGGAGTTGAGAGGGGAAATTTGTGGCTTTCCAACGTGTTGCCAGAATGTAGACCATGAACTGATTTGCTGCCTTCACCCTCTCGGTCGGGAACCTTTTCCTTTGCAGGTGTCTCCTTTGGTAAGTGCAGAGGAGAGACAGCTCGGATTTTTTTTTCAGAAATGACTTTGTCCAAATCCTCTAGGTTCCGTTTCAAAGGCCGAGCTGCCCCAATGTTTTGGGGGCTACTTTTGCGGCTTATAATTGGATGGACCATTCCTTCCATCTTTCTTAAATTCTCAAGTCTCTGATTCTGCTGTTTTCCGGACCTATGAAGGGATTCACCATGTTTTTTAGGTGCTGACATGGTCATCGGAGAAACACGGCAAGCTTTGGGATTACAGTGTATGCTCAACCCCTGGCCACCTGATGTATGGAACTGGGAAATACCTTTGCTTTCTTGCGGCACCATTGATGAATGCAGGAGATTGGACCCTGGAGTCTTTGCAGTCTGTTTGTGTACGCTCTTTGGAAGACTCAAATCCGTAGGCTGATCATCTGAAGAGGCTTCCACGGCAGTCTTTTTTTCTTGCTGATGCAAAGATGGGTGATAATTTAAATTAAGTTTTTCTTGGTGTTTGTGTTGAGTAAAAGTAGAAATATTTTCTGAATCTCTGAACATGTCTCGAGGGAGGTACTTTGATGTCTGTTCATTATTAAGGTGGTGTTCTGTGTGCCTATAAAGGCTGTGCAGATGAGGAGATGAGTAAAAGTCTGCCAAGAAACTGGGCACATGGGAATGCTGCAGTGCCCTTTTCTCGTTCATTTTATCTTTGCAGTCCTGGATATCTGGCTTCAGTACATAAGATTCAGCAAGAGAGTTAAGGTGATGTTTTGAAAAATCACAACGCTTGGGATCTGGTTTACTTAACGTGTCAGGCTTAAAAGCTTCATTAATAGATTTCCTTTCCTCTGAATTCTTGGTTTTAAAACTCTGCACATGTTGTATTACAGATGGTCTATTAACTGCCACAGAATCAGAACTGGGGGCATGGGGAGCCTGAGATATGCTTGCAGACAGTTCATCTCTGCTGTTTAATTTCTTTTTGCTAATCAAAGGTGGAGGTGACCCATAAGGATAACTACATGACAGAGTTGCCCCACTGACCTGTGATAGAAGTTTTTTCTTTGCCAGTGGTGACATGATGCCTGGATTACCCTTTGAATAGATTAGTGGTGTGTAACTAAAACTGGGATCATCATTAATGGAACCTGGCAGTTCCTTTTCTTTGAACATGTCAAAATTCTGTACCACAAGAACTTTGGGCGTTTGCTTTAGTGCGTTGTGTATGTCTTCGTTACCTAATTGATCCAGTTTCACTGTGCAGTTTGCAATATAATCAGCCATCTCTGGCAATTTATCGTCTTCCATGTCGGTTTGACTTGGTAACTGTACTTGGATTGCAGGGAAATTATTAAAAGGCAGTTCTTGGGGTTCACTTTCTAAATTGCCTGTAAAACTGGGTCCTCTTTGTTCTTGCTTTGTGTCATCAAGGGCATCTGTTGGGGTGTGCAAGGGTTTGTTGACTGTTGGCTCCAACATGGCATCCTCTTCAGGAGGCACTGAAGCACTTGAAAAAGAGACCGAGTGCTGTACTTCCTCCTTGGGCTTTTCACTGTTGGAGCTGCTTTCCATCAAGTCTATCTTTTCCAGAGATACTGGCCCTGTTGCCTCTGGCAGAAGAGGCTGGGACCCTTCAATGGGCTTCTTCGTCTCCTCCACTGCAGGATGCTCAGATAAACTTTTCTGGTCTGAAGAGTCTTGATCCTTCTCTTGTTCTGATGAAACCTAATAAAATGTTTCAATAGACAGTAATAAGAATGCAGTGTGTGTTGACAGATTGCTTATAAAAGCAAATACAGTACACAGAAGCTTCTTTTGGAAATATTCTTGTCAATCATCTTGTTGAAATCTGAAAGCTTTAATACCACGTATCAGATTTTAAACAAAGCAATCGAAGTCCCCAAAATACTGGGAAATATACCCATACCCACATTAATGACACAATTAAAATAGCAAAGGCTTGTAACCAGACTATAAATAATTGGATCGTCTGATGATTTGACCAGATAGTTTAATACTAAGGTTGTCTTCTTTCTAAATCATTTTCCTAAATAGATAATTGCATTTTTCACAACACAATTGAGAAGAATATAAAATATTCTCAGTATTCAATCCCACCTATGAAAAATATAAACCAGTCCAAGTTGGCTTTCCTTATTGTGTCTATATTGTAGATATAATCCCTCCAGTTTGGCTATCTTGAAATTCAGTGATTGCAGAACAGATGAGCCACATTTGGTTCTACTTTAAAATGTTAAAAATTCGAGAAATAGAATACTAGAAATCAATGCTATAGACTGAGAAATCACTGGTATAGCTTAACTGGGGCATGCTTTTTTTATTAATGGATTAAAATGAAGTTGTCAACATTCAGTGAGTGTGTGTGTGCGCCATTATAAATATAGCTTTTATAAGTTATAGTCAATGAGACTGCAGCTCTTTATGCTTCTCCATTAATAAAGCTTGTGTGCACAATTCACACTATTCATTCCATTATGTAGACGAATGAACTGTGACCCTGGAGGTCATTATAACGTTCCATCTGTGATACAGCTGACTGACAACCCTTTTCAAAATTGCTATCATTCTCCTCTGACATGCCTTGGTAGAAGAGAGTCAGAAAACAGCAGCATTGTGTGAGCCTTTTCTTCTTATTATTTTTTCTTTCTTTCTTAGTTGTAAAGATAAGAGGAATCAAGAAAGTTATTATCCAAATGCTGCATTATGGTCTATCATGTCAGGGAGGGATATAAAAATATGTAATGAATCACAACCATCTTAAAGATTTATTTCTTCACAGCTGCTTTTAAATATTCCTCTGTGTTGGGTTTTCCTATTAGTTACAGTGTCTGTTAGTCTTCATAAGTACTATTTTTTTTAAAAAAAACTAATAGCTGCCTTTTTCAGTTCAAATACCATCATTAGTCCTTCACAAAGTACTATCACTGGTCTCCTGAGATTATACAATTACAGGAAAATACCAGACAGATGAGCAAAGCAGGGGGGAAAGGCAAATCAAATGTAATAATTGTACATTCTGCTCTTTGTTTTTGTTAAGCAACAGTTTGAATGAAGTTTTAGCTATTTTAAAGACATGCACAGTGTAAGCTAATAACATTTTTTTCTAGTTCATTACATTGAGCAATGTCATTATGACTCCAATAGAATAAAAGAGTACAAAACTGAGTAATCAACTAAAGACTCTACTCTCCCAGTGACATCCCTGTTCATGTTTATATCCGGGTGAGTGGTGAATGTGTATTAGGAAGGACTGTATTCTTACATCTCTTCTTTACTTTTATAACTAATCCTGGCACAGATCATCCCCTTCCATGGAAAGCCAGCTTCCTTGGTGGTGGGGTTTGACCCCAAACCCCAGATGTGTTGGATCCTTGAGGATTTTCAGATGGCCAGAGCCATTTAGTCAGAGGCCATGTGCTTCTGCACCTGTTCAAGCTCCAATGACCTCTGATTGCCTAGCAGTGAGGTTCCTTTGCAGACATGCTACCAAGGCCTTTCCTGGCTGTGACTGCCCCCACAGGTGGGTTCACTGGAACCAATATAGCCTTCAGCTGTACTAGATTTTCTGATTAATGTTCCTGGGGACCGAGAGAGAGATGGTGTGCATATTCTCACCCCAGCTCTTGCCCAATCCTCCCATCCCAGCCTGGACTCTAATCCCACCACACTCAAATGTAGCTCCTCAGGAGCTGAACATACAGCTGAGCTCCTCTTTCTCACGGACACTGTAGAGGCATAATCTGGGAGCCCATGGCATGAAGCCCTCACTAGATGCAAAGCACAGATGAGTGCTGCAGCTCTGGATACTTCTATGCTAGAAAGCCCCCCAATTTAGGTGGTTACATAGTGCTTGTGCAGCTGTCCTGACCCTGCACCAACCCCAGGAGCACAGTCCATTATGTCCTCAACCCAGAAGGCCATGTATAGCGGCTGGTCCCTGGGTAATGTTTTCAGGGGAGGAAGAGTTCCCCCTGCATCGCTCAAGGTGGATGGATGGTTTATTGACAACTAGGGAGGCTAAGTGGGCTGTACAGGCTTGGCGTTCCAGATCTGAATAGAGCTTCTTTAGGGGAGTTCAATTCCATGAGCTATTGCCATCACTGAACACCCACCCATAGAACAGGTGCATATACCCTCCACTCCAAGTTACGCACTGGGCTCAGCCATCCTGTGGATAACTTGGCCCAGTAACATAGCCATTGCCTCATAAAGAGGGACAGGATTTGGCCCTTAGTATTAAAAATATCCAAGTTACAGTCAGACAGCAGAGAATAATTCTGATACAGGAGGTAAAAGTTTACTGTAGGAAACCACTAACATTGTGCATTACAGTGTCTATGGCTCTAATTCTTACACATTTCCGATAAACACTGCTAAGAACTCTTCCTGAAACTCGCATACAGAAATAACTGCAGTTTAAGCAGCAGGAAGTTTGAGATACAAAACAACAAAAGCAAGGAAATTCAAAGTTAAGACTGACACTCCATCCCTGGCTCGTTATGTTGTGCTTAGCTGCTGCAGTACATATGGTATGTAACATAACTCACTGATCTGAGACCATGGCAATAAATAACCAGGCACAAAGGGATGACTGAGGAAAGGAATGCTAGCCTTAACTTCGCATTTCCTTGCTTTTGGCAATTTGTGTCGCAACCTTGCAGTTACTTAAGCAGGTTTTTGTGTGCTCTTTTTTTTATATATTTGTAATTAGTAGTGGAGATTTTTACAATGTTTCTTCCTTTAAAATTGAAATTCAAGGAAAAGTCTCTCTCTATGAAGTGTCAACTTTAAAGACTCTGTTGATCAAGTCAGTATAAAACACATAATCAGGCAGTCTCTTATAGGTCCATTGTAAACCTGACTTTTGGGGTTTTTTGACATGATTATAAAAATTCACTATAGTTGAAACTTAGCATACAAGGCCTCAGCCATGTACATATTTAGCTGCATTGCTATTTTTAAGCCATAGAAAGAAGGATTTTTGGTAGTCATGTCAAACTAGATTTTCAGACTGGTCTAAATCCAGTACATCTGTACATGCCAGACAGCAATTGCATCGAAGGGACTGCTGAGCTCTGTTGGCTACACAATGCATGTCTTAAAAATTCTTTAAATACTTATTTCCAAGAAGGGTTGTAATGGCTCCAAATGTAGCAATTGTGATTTCCAAATAAAGGAGGACACAATATAGTTTGTATGCCATAGACAACAACAGCTTGATTAGGTCAATGGCATAGGGTGTACAATATTGTATGTGAGAGAGGGAGTAGGATTTTCAAAAGTGTCTAAGTGATGTCAATGGGACTTGTGCTCCTATGTCACTTACATACTTTTGAAAATCCCACCCACCGTGTGCAATACTAAAAACTCTTATGTACATGACTTAAAACAGATGAAAGTGTGTTCTACTGACTCCTGGGGGCTGGCCTGTTGCAGGCTCTGGTCCTGTAGGCTACTCCATGAGGGCTGATCTCTGGGTCTGCATGGAGCCCCACTTACGTGAATAGGGCTCTGCATAGGTGTAGGGGTCAGTCCTTTTCAGAGAGCTTGCAGGACAGGGGACTATGGCAAAACTCCCATTGACTTCACTGGGAAATCTGTCAAGAGTAAGGACTGTGACCCTTGAATTTTAGATTTCAACCCAAAGGGGATATTTAGTCTTGTTGATAATCCAGGAAAAATGAGTTTTTGATGGAAATGTGAATACATCCATAAGTGTGGAAGTGCCATTACAGAGATTGCCATTAAAAAGTCTGCATTTGCCAACAGTTACCACAATGTTACCAGAGGTATTTCAGTTCCCCTTACCCTATATTTAGAGTAGGAAATCACTGTGGAAACTGCGTGGTTTCCTGTTGGCTAGTGTTGACTTTTTAATGGTGACCACTGTATAATACAATGAGCAGAAACTGTATTTCCTACATCCAGTCTTGGTATTTTGCCATCATTTCTATGCAACATGGAACTTGCTGGTTGCTGTTTATAGCCCAGCACAATCATAACACTCAGAATGCCATCACAATTGGATTTCAGCTACTGAGCAAAGGAAGGCCAACTAATTTTGGAATTGTCAGGTTTAAATGATTTATTTTATCATTGGGTTTTATGTTATTAAAGCAGTACATTGTTAATTGAAAAGTTAAAAAGCAGGAAATTAACTAACCTCAGATGCATCTTGGGGTTTCTGTGCATTATCTTTTTCTTTCTTGCTCTTTTGGTTTTCATTTTTGATGCGTTTTGTTCCAGACACTTTTGTTTTAGTTTCGCTCTCCTGGGAACTGTTATCCTGTTTTCGAGGTTTCACTGGAGGCAATGGCTTATCTTCCTCTCCTTTAATAAATCTTTCATATGGCAGGATTAATCTAAAGGATTAAGGAACAAATAATTGATCAGTTTTTGCAGTTCTAGTAAAGAAAAAATGTAGCGGCTCTGAGCAGTTTATTTAATAAACCTATTTTTTCTACAGCATAAACACAATTCTGTAACCTTGCCCTCAATATTTATCCCTCATATGATAAAGCAAAGTATTTGGCAAGATTCTCAGCTGGTGCCAATCTGGTTCCACTGATGCCCACAGAACATGTTGGTTATGGAGCTGAGGATCTGTCCCACAGTGTTTTCAACTGGTTTAAAAGTCAATCATATCTTTCTTTTGGCGGCCTACTCCTAAACCCATATAGTGAATGCCAGTAAAATGGTACAGAGCTAAGGCAACCTAATATATTTCCAGCCTGGTGGTGAACATAAAAGCTGTAAATTTGCGTTTAGACTGAAAACTTGGTAGAGAGCAGAGGAGACATTATTTCACCCAACCTCCAACGGAGAGCGTAGAACAATTTGACTAGCACAGAGCTGCCTTTTCTGGCAAATCCATGAAGTGAAAGGTAGGTTGGTCCCTGTTCTGGAGGATGTTCCTTTGCTCTTCTGTCAAAGGGCAAGAGGGGTAGGGGTTGCTGCTAGCAGAACAGTGGCAGGGGGAGCATGGCAAAGAAAATCACAAGGATTTAAAAAATAAAGAACTTTAATTGCAGAACTTTCTTCAACAAAGTGTGTGAATTGACTTTTTAAAAAAGAAAAACCTCAAACAGTTTGAGTTTTAATCTATCTGTTTTCCTTTCACAGTGTAGCTCTTGATCTAAAAGGAAAAATAACTGATGTAATTAAAAGGGATGGATTGCATTACAATCTCAGTTTCAACTTCAGTGATTAAAGTTTCTATAATGCATTTGGTATGATTAATGACTCACTGTGGGATTAATACAAGACTCAGACTTTAAAAATATGAACTTTAATACAGCAAACATAATTTGTTTAAAAAAAAGACAAGTTGACTCAATGAAGAAAATGTACTTTGCTTATAAACAACATAAATCTGTACAAATGCTGGGAATCCTTAATTATCTTTAATCTAAGACTCCAAGGCAGAAAACTCTTTGGTTCAGATATATGTTTGTTATCCTACAATCAGTTTCTAACCATGCAATTTTGATTTAAATACTTAGATGCTGAAACACAGTTTGGGCTTAAGAGAGCAGAAATTAGATTGTTTGTGATCTTAACGTTTCACATTTTAATAAAATACAACATAATTTGTTAAAATATAAACCTAATTTATGCCATATTAGAAACAAAATTTAGTAACTGAGCATGCTCTGACATGGTATGTGCAAAGAGGCGTGAATAATATTTTCTAGCCCTGAATTTGGCAGTGCTCCAGTAATGAAGCTAAGCAGAGCCCACAGGGAATATTCATCTTCAGATCCCATTACAAACTGAGTTTAAACATGTTACAGCTGCTAAAACTGGAAACTGCTCCTTCTATGCAGCCTTAGCAAAATAATAGATAGTTGCCAAATACCTGCTTCCCACTGTAATATTACAGTTAATGTTTATATAATAAAAAGCATAACTAAGCAGAATAAGAAAAAATAATCTTGTTCATACTTGAGGCTGGTAAATTTCATTTGTAAAGCACAAATATTCACGAAACACTTAATATCTCCCTCTGCTGCATGCAGTATTTGGGACTTTACTAGAGAGACAAGTTTTGGTTTCATACTGGGCAATATTTATATCTTGCTGCCATGTGTTAAATATTTAAAGTCACTTTTAATAAAAACACATTTTATTGCTATAATTGTTCGCACTGAGATAGGATTGTTTGACTTTGTTTTGTTTCCATGGGAACATGTCGTCCATTTGCAATCTACATATACCATCAGTAAATGTTTCAATAGCTGTTCATCGCTCTAAATGAGATGAAGATGATACTGTACCACTAGTGGTCCTTTTAATAAAAGATACTATGTGATTAACCTTCTGGTTAAGGCAGAAATTGGAATAAGGATGGGCCTGACCAGATTAATCACTGTTAGCATTCTTTCCATTGAGTCTTTTATGGCACTTTCTGACAAAGGTTCCTCCTCTTTGTTGCCATATAGAGCACCAGGACTCATTAGGTTTGGTGCTAATTAGGAACCACAGCTTAAATTTCCTTTTCTAATCTTAAGAGTTCATGTGGGAGGACAACATTTTCATTTCAGTTATTTTTCACTGAGTTCAGCAGTTGGCACTAAGACAGCAGTAAAAAATACATTTCACATAGCTGGTCAAAGGCCTAGAGCCAGCAGCAGGAAATCTGGAATTAAATGTTTCTTGTATCGGGAAAGAGGCATGACTAAGGTAAAACTGAATCAAAACACAAGGATGGCTTGTTCTAGAGGTTCCCCCCCCCACCACTTTTTTAAATAAGGCCCAATGTGCTGCTGTTTCTCTACCGCACAGAGATAATTTTTAAGCGCGCGCATACATACACACAGACACAAAGCAAAAAGGAAGCATACATGAATATGCACTGTGAGGCTCTAGAGAAGCCTAACACCATGAACAATTGCTGCTTCGTATAGAGATTTCCGTTTGTTACAATTTGCACTGAATGTTTTTTCAGTTATCCTGTCATGGTACAACACGATTACCCACAGGATATGATCTTATCATTTGATTATTAGAAGTTTTTATAGTACCAGAGTAATAAAGCTAATACAGCTTTCAGAACATTTAAACAACCAGCTAATATACCATTAAAATACACTGTACTTATCCAATTTAAGGTCAACGTTGCCCAACACAGGAAAAATGTGGTTATCTATTATACAAATAGTTTAGCAGAATGCAACATGCCTGGAACTAGCTCAAGATTTTTGTCAAATATTTGCAGCACAGCTAAGATTTAATCAATCTTTAAGCATGTAAAGGTAAAGACATATTAAAAATATGGCTACCTAGAATGCATTAAACTTTGAAAACAACAGCTAAATTTTCAGCTGCTTTGAAATGTAGCCGTTTCTCACATGGCAGGGCTAGGGGAAAGTACCAATGTATTCATAAGAAAAATTAAAAGAATATTTTGTGGTCTAAAGAATATTTACTCCTAAAGACTGCAAATAGCCCAAATAAAAGGGCCTTTATCATGATCAAGATTCCAATATTAAGATTAATAAAATGTATTATTTATAAGGCAATTAACATAAATAGAATATGTAAGCAGTAGTGTATTAAAAAAATCTTTCCAAAGGCAGCAGATTTTTAGCAGCATGAGTTTTTTTTCCCTTGGAATAATACAAGAATAACATTTTCCAGCCAAGAGCAGAAACAGTAGGGGAGTCTTTGCTATCACAGAGCTTCTTATTAAATTCAGTCACTGTGAAAACCGAGACTTTAAAAAAAATAATAATAAAGACAACTTAAAATCAATACAAGTTAGATTAACAAATCAGTGCTATACTAATCCTGATTTATTACAATCAGCAATATTAAGTTTAATCACGTATAAACTGCTAGTCTAAAAATATTCTGCTTTACTGAGTCTTGAATTAAATAATGGTGCAGAGTGTACCAAGTTTTTAGATCTGCATCATCTGATATTATGAAAAATTCAATGTACTGCTCTGCAGCAGATGTCAGAGGTCAGCAAATCTATTACAGTAATGTAAGTAATCTGGCTTTCTGCCAACTAAAAAAAAAAACCCCGAAAAGAAACACAGAGGCAGATAATTTTATATTTATAAATTCTAAAATCCTCCAGGGACTGCATCTTTTTCCCAACAAAAAGCAGAATTCACATCAGAGAAATGTATTTCACAGTATAACAAACATGTCTTCATCACTGGCATTTCATAAAAAGAAAAAAGAAAGAAAAAGCCCTTAATCTTTATAAATCAACATTTTTTCCAGCTACAGGAAAAAACAATGCAAAATTTAATCTGAACCAGTAACCACTAATGTTTCATGTATTGATTAATGCACACACAGAATGAATGAGCTTTTTAGCTAAACTCTGCTTCATAGAACATGAGAGAGTGTCTATTTATAGGAATAGTAATAATAATTAATAAAATGGTTAGAATAATGTAAAGGGTCTGACAAACCCAGGAAGAGGAGGGAAATTAAAAGTTAAGGCTGCCAGTTCTTTCTTTAAATCTCCCCACTGTGCTGGGGTACTACAGGGCTCTCTGATTAGGAAGTGACCATATGTACAGTACATGATGCTCTGTCCACAGGCTCCATAAGGTGAGTTATGGGCACAAAGGCAGCTTGGATGCTGAAGTCTAAACCCTTTCACTATTTTAACATAGCTCATGCCTGTGTTTAATTCTTTCATTTCTTTCTTTGGGAATGGCAGTACAGAAATTCCCCAATGTGTCTCCCTTTCATATCCTATTCTCTTCTCTAGTGTTCCAGATTCAACACAATGCAAAATGGAAACTCTGGATGTTTCTAGGGATGATTTAAAGGTCTGGTGACCAGGTTTTTTCCATTCTCAGCTAAGGGTTCAGAAGACTGACTGAAATTGAAAGGCAGAATATTTCAATCTGAAAAATGAAACAACTTTTTTTTTTTTGGACACAATGCATAATTAACCCGTGGAACTCATTGCCACTGAATATCATTGAGGCCAAGAGCTTAGTATGATTAAAAAAGGATTAGCCATTTATATGGATAGTGGCAATGTCCACAGTTACAGCAGATAAGATTTAAAAATACAGCGAAGGGATATAAACCCTTGTATTTCATTCAAGGAATAAAGAAACTCACACTGACAGGGGTTTGGAAGAAACTTCTATTTCCATCATTGTCCACTATGGAGTTTCTTGCATCTCCCTCTGAAGCACCTGATCCTAGCCATGCTTAGAGACCAGATAAACTGGACCACCTGTTTGATTCAATGTAGCAATTGCTATGTTCCTAAAATAACAGCCCCATCACATAAACAACAGCAGCTGGGTAGGGCCACCTGACACCTCTTGGGCAAGAACCTGAGATTGGAGTTCAGAAGGTAGATTAAAAATGGGAGGAGTGAGTCTTACCCACTCACGGTTCTCTACAATAAATTCAGTACATTTATGCTATGGTGATAGGCAGGAGCGCCGCCAGCTTTTCTGCCGCCCTAGGCGACAGAAGGTCCCGCCCTGAAATGCTGCCCCCCACAGAGGCGGCGGAAGGTCCCGCTGCCGAAATACTGCCAAGGTCGCCGCCCCCCAAATTGTAGCGCCTGAGGTGACCGCCTAGGTCGCCTAATGGGTTGCGCCGGCCCTGGTGATAAGCATAATAGAAATGCCAAAATTTATATTACAGCCTCTGAATCACCCTGGCCTGATTTTGTTCCCTAGGAAGTTCATGGCAAAACTTCCATTTACTTGAAGGGGAGCAGGAATGAGCCACTGTGATCTCAATGGGACGTGTTTCTTGCTTTTTTAATACGCTGCTGTTGAAATGAAAACCCATAATTTCTCAAAGCCATATGGCCTGATTTTAGAAGCAGCACTATCACTAAAGGCATAAGATCATGCCACCACTTTCGCTAGAGGCTTTGTCATGGGATATAGTGCTCAGCTGTTTGAATGGGTAGGAAAACTGGACCAAGAACACAGCTCCTAATGACCAAGGCAAATATACAGTAGAGGAAGGGGCAGAAGAGAAGTTCAAAACCAGAGGCCTGATCTCTGAATCCAAGAGAGGAAAATGAAGTGTGCTGGGGGAACCAATAATGTATTCCAAAAGGCTGATTTCATTTGTACTGTCCAGGGGTTCCAAAAGCAAGCGTTGCACTCTTTTGTGTAGAATACAATAGCAATCGCATCATTTGCATTTGTCTGAAGTACGAAACGGGCATGTATTTTATCAGTACAGACAAAATTTGTTTGAGTTCAGTTTTGTTCCCAGAGAACTTTCCTGCCTTACAGAAATGGATCTTTCATCTTTTCATCAACAACTTGCCTTACAGCCCACTGTGAGTTCTGCTGGGTACTGAGAGCTCTCACACCATTGAGAGGTGGGAACTGCCTGTGTGTAAGAGAGTTCAAAAACACTTTGCTTTAAATAAACTGGAAATTAGTGATATTACAAACAGCTGTTGATTTAGCTGAGCAGTCTGAGGATGAAAGCTTAGGAACTCTCCATCCTATAAAGCAATAGGGAAAGTTAAAGGACCAAATCCTCTCCCCAGTGATCAGCCCAAGTAGATGGGCTGGATGCAGGGGATGGGCACTGGGCCAGGGATGCTGTGGGGAGAGAATCCTCCAGGCCACTCCAGAGAAGCTTCTTTAGTCTTTGCCTCTGTTGCAAACACCATCTTCTCCACCAAAAGCAGTAGTAGTAGTAGTGGATCCACACAATTGCTCACCCACCAGCCCTTCCTGAGCAACGCCTCCCCACCAAGGTGCAAGGAGCTTTGCAGAGGACAGCTTTGCAATGTGCAGTCTTTCCCCCCGATGTGCTCAGTCCACAGCAAAGTCAGGGGCAGAAAAGGGGTGGCAATCAGAGGGAGTTGTTTCTGTATAGGGACTGCAGTGGGCCCTCACCCTTGTTTGGGGTGCCCAAGGGATTGGGAGAACAGCTCTTTGTGATCTCTCCTCACCATGCAAGTGACAAAGACAATCTGTCCTTAAGCATTGAAAGAGAATGTCCTACTATCAAAATACATTTACATGTAAACTATGCCTATTGACTTCAGTGCTGGCCAATAAGTCTCTAAAACTGCAAAACAAGTCTTGAGTAAGTTCTGCAAAAACACAATGTTCTGAGATATTTTGAATGGGCAGCTAAGAATCTGTTTTAATGGTAAACAATTACATTCTTCTGTCATCTGATACTTTATTTTTAAAAAAATTTTTTTGGGGGGGGACTATGCTTTCTGAATTTTCAGTAGTTCCTTTGTTAAAGCATCTGTTACTCACATAATTGAAAAGATGTTTGTTCAGTGGCATGCTTGAGAGTACAGTTATTTAATCTTAATGATAAAGCCCCGAGGACAGAAAATCATAAGTAGAAACCTCTTGTTATTTATCAAAAAAGAAAAAGGGCTAACACACCTAATCTATCCTCAAATTTAAATTCATGCTTGATGGAAAACTATTGATACAATTCGCAACTTGCAAAGTTTTCTTAGAAGCTATGAACAGTTAGGGATAAAAAGCAGGGTGAAAAGCAAAATAAAACAACAAAGCTAGTATGACAAAGAAAAACTGCTGTTTGGCAAGGTTTTTGGGTCAAACAAAGAACTAGCTGTAGTTTACAGAATGACATAACACTTAATTAATTTTTGCCTGAGGATGTTTTCACACTCAGTGTAAACCAAAACCTTTTATTAATTACAACTTGTATTAAAGACAACCATAAGCATTTTTATATAGATGTTATAATAGGCTCCTATTTTTCTATCTAGGAGACTGGCTGCTGTTTCATACAGAACACTGTTGAAATGCCCACACTTTACAAAGTTATCTAAACGCTTTAAGAAAACCAAACAGTATTTGTGTGGAATGCTAGACTCTCTTGCATATTGAATTACTTTACAGTATCCTTAGGGTAGAAAGTCTTTATAGCTGTTAAAGAAAAACCTTTTAAGGGCCTCATTTTGACCTGGCTTATGTTTTCATAACACAATGATGAGATTTTTACATTTTTATTTTATATAAGAGCTGCCATACTGGGTCAGACCATAGTCCATCTTGCCCAGTATCCTCTCTCTGGTAGTGGCCCATAGCCTTTTTGACCACTGCTGCATGTTGAGTGGGAGTTTTCGGAGAACTATCCATGGTGACTCCAAGATCTCTTTCTTCGGTTGGTAATAGCTAATTTAGAACCCACCATTGTATATGTATACTGGGGAGAGGGGGGAAAGAGAAACGTACATGGAAAAATCAGTAGAATGGGGCTCTCCTACTTAGCTTTTGCAAACTTCTTTTGTCACCTAGATTTTTTGTTGTGCATAAGAATATATATTTAGTATGTGCTGCAGATCTCAGATATTATAGTGCCAAGTACGGTTTAAAAAACCAGATAAACTAACAGACTGTTTCTCAAAGTATGGGGCACACCTTCCCTGGTGGGTCAAGAAGAACTACCCAAAGCTGTACGAACAGACCTCTCAGTTGTTCTCCAATGTTTAAGTGTTCATTTCTTTAAAAAAGTTGTCACTAACTGTTATGGTTATGCAGAAAACTTTCCAAATGTGAAGCAACCATAGCTGATACCTGAGTCTGCAGAAAGTCTGAAACAATGACTCTGAGGTATGAATTGCCCCATTCATTTCAATGGGTGCTAATTCAGATGCCAATGAAATACTTGCAATGTCAACATTGTTAACTATTTCACTGCTCATCAAAGCATGTAAGGCAGAAGTATCATATTACAAATATCAACTGCAGCATTTCCCAAGTTGTATGTGTGAACACTCTGTGTAGAGACTGCTATGGGGAAAACATAAGGGCTGGCAGTCAGAACAAGGCCCTTACATTTTATTGCTCATATTTTTCTTTTTTATTACCTTTTGTTTTGGGCTTTTAAATATGTCACAAAGTGCTTTTCTTTTAACCCTTATGAAAAATCCCTAATGCAACGTCATGAGCACTGTAGAAACGGAGCCTCTTGTTTACCCAGGACAATGAAAGATGTCAATCGTTCATTTTGTGCGAAAGCAAACGAAACCCCAAACCCTATGTGTGAAAACCGCATCTGCGTTATTACTAATATCCTAGAACACACTGTGAAGAATATTGCTTTGCAGAAAAGTAGCCATTTCTGATTGTTTCATGTACCAATGATAAAAGATACAGATCCTGACAGTGAGCTGTGAGAAGTGTAAAGTTGTGTAGGTTGGGGAAGAAAGGCTCAATTTGAACCAGATAATGTTAATAACACACTCAGAATGAGCAGCTTTCTGTTATCACCCAAAGTAACTGCATTAAAGAATTCAAGAAAAAAAGTAATGACCAAAATAACAACAACTCGTAAGCTTTGTACAGTTCAAGTCATCTACGTAGTAACAGCCCCACAATGGGAAAACATTAATGCTTTTTATATTGGTAATCATCATCTGTAACATGAGCAATTAAGAACAGTACTAATGGACTATGGCCAAGAGCCTTGTACTAATATTAAAAACTGACAGAGATGAATAGGTTTGGAAGCAAAACTAGGCTGACAAAGACATTTTTATGAAGTGCTTGGGCCTATTTGATTTAAACCAATCAGAGGCAGGTTCAGACCAGTCAGGCCTACAGCGACAATAATGCATTCATTGGCATTATATGATTCCTGCAAGGCTTTAAATAAAAACATCCACTGATTCTATTCAGCAACCTGCACTTTCATTATGACACTCATTAATAAACCAAAAGTAGCCTAACTAATACACAAATAACACGTACTGAAACACTGGCAACCTTGCCTTGTTTTAAAATGAAAACATTTACTGGAAACATGAAGCATATTACATGAAAAATGAATCACTTGATAGTGCATACTAAATCTTTCTTCCTCTTCCAGAAAAACAAAGCAGACAGACTCAGTGTTAAAAGCAAGCTATCTTAGTCATAGTGATTACTATGTGCAATGCTGAGGTAACAGCATTAGAGATCTGTTCATTCCAAGCTGTTGGCTACACACACACTCTCAAAGTTCTGTGAGCTGGCATCCATGCATCCTAATCCAGATTAAATTCTGCAGCTGTGACCCCCTCATAATGCTGACTTTAGATGAGGTGATATCGTTCCGAATGCCATTGGGTTTCAGGTGATGTTTTGGCCCTCTGCCTATGCATTGTTAGTTTTAAGCACCTACTGAAAGACAACTCTCCTCATCAGAGTGATCAGAAGATTCAGCTCTTCTCTTTAGAACAGTGGTGGGCAACCTGCGGCCCATCAGGGTAATGGGATTGAGGGCCGCGAGACATTTTGCTGACGTTGACCGTCCGCAGGCATGGCCCCCCACAGCTCCTGGTGGCTGCGATTCACTGTTCCCGGCCAATGGGAGCTGCGGGAATGGGAGCGCCATTTCCGGCCAATGGGAGCATCCCGCCGCGTCCTGCAGCTCCCACTGGCCAGGAATGGCGAACCGCGGCCACTGGGAGCTGCAGGGGGCCATGACTGCGGATGGTCAACATCAGCAAAATGTCTTGTGGTCCACAATCAGATTACCCTGATGGACCGCATGCAGCCCACGGGCTGCAGGTTACTTACCACTGCTCTAGAACCAGTTCAGAACTTTGTGAATCTCCACCCAGCAGGAGGGAAGACTTCCTGAGAACACCTGGGAGCAGGCCTCCGGCCTGGGTAGACAGACTCGTGTTAGCTCTGCTGTAGCTGGAGTGCTCAAAATAGCAGGGTAATGTTGTGACACTGGTGGCAGTTTGGATTAGCCACCTGAGTCCAAGCCCATCCCACCCCTGGGCCCAAGCTCAGGTTGCTAGCCAAGTCACAACATCCACACTGCTGCATTTAGTGCACTAGCTTGAGCAGAGCTAGTGCAAGTCTGTCCCCCTGGGCTGGGAGACATGCTCCCAGCTGCAGTGCAGAAATACCCCTCCTCCTCAGCATCAAGAAGGCGGGGCAATACCAGAACAATGGGGGGGGGGCAAGTACTATTTCACTCCACAGCTTACTAATGCTGTCACTCAAAGGTCATTCAAACCAAGCATTTTCAATATTTTAAAGCCAGTGTGTAAACTAGTACTAACTTTTTCATCTTAGGAAAAGCTAGTTAAGACAACATGACTGCCAGTGATTTCCAGTTTTAAAGAAGAACTGCAAGGCTAAACCAAACAACAGTGGTATCAGAGAAGTCAGGGAATCATGCATTCTGTCTCTAGTAAACAGGGAAAGGCCAGCAGACTTCAGAGAGTGGAAAACTAAATTATAAACCTGTACATTTTTCTGCTGAATGTCCCACACAGCCTGAATAGTGGGGTCATTCAGTGCTCCTTCCAGGCTTAACTCAATTTCCAGTTATCTTTACAGCTCACCTTTAATTTAAAAAGCGTACATGTGTCCTGAATCAGAAATTCTGATCTATTTCTGTAGTGCAGCACTAGTTTTAGATTAAATGTCATCAGAGCACTTTGGCTATAAATGAGCATTACATTTTCAGCTGCTGTAGTCAGACTTACCAACTGAAACAAACCCAGGCAACTTTGTTTGTCTTTTTCAGGATTAATACCCTTTTTCTGTGGTGAAAAAAGTAGCTAATACTCTAAATCCAGAGATTAGCCCGGGCCTTCTCTTTTCGGATCAAGATTTGGTAAAGGATAGAATTTGAGTTTCATGCTTGAGGCTAACTGAAGACTAGGCTTCAGATTTAATGGTGCCAAATCTGACAAGATTTCAACACCAAATGCCATCTTTTGATGGCATGCACATGAACTAGAAAACAGGCCTTTTCTGGTTTCAGGTCTAACCCAGAACCCCAACTATAAGAAAGAATTTGATTTCGGGCATTCAAATCCAAGCCACATGAAATATGAAGACGTTTGGACCGTAGGAGTTCCACTTAAGGCCCATCTCAATGATAAACCAAAAAAAAGAAGTATTTTCTTCTAATAATAACTCATTGAGATGTCTCAGGGGGAAGTATATTTGTCCTTTGGTAGCCTAGTGAATGCTTGTGAATCCAAGGAGTGTCAAGAATCTAGTTCACTTTGCTATTAGTGCACTGGGTTGGAAATACACAAGGACTGACATATTTTGCAGCATATCCTCATTGAAGTACTCAAGATGTCACATGAAAAGCATTTCTGTGTACCAAGAGCAGAATATATGGTTTTATATGCAAAATAATAAACTACTAACATGAAAGGGGAAGGAAAGAAAGGGGTATTCCTGGCCTCACATTTGTGTCTGGCTCATTCATCTCTCCACAACTACAATGGACTCTCTCTTAGCAAGCCTCTCCTTTCCATTTTTACAATTTCATACTAAAGCCCGGTAGGCCTCTATGTCTTCTGGGCCCAGCCCAACTGTAATGTTTAAATCTCATGTGCTTCTCGGGATTCCCTGTCAAATAAACAATATGCTATAAAATACATGTGGTGAGGGGAGTCCCAGCCTGCTGGATTTGAACAGATCAGCTGGCCCAGGCACAACAGAAAGACAAGGAGCCTGTTGAGAGTGTAGTGATGGAGAGGCGGAGCCTAATGTCAGTTCTGATTAGCACACAATCTGATCAGTCAATTAGGCATACAAAACATTTGTTCATTCCCCTTTCATGTTAGTGGTTTATTATTTTACAAATACAGCCCTAGAGTATATTCTTCTCTTGATGCAGAGAGATTTACTCATGTGACTTCTTGGGCACTCAGATGAGGTTACACTACAAAGTGTGTCAATCGGAATTTGCCCCTGTGCACTGATAGCCAAGCAAAACATCTTACCCTGTTGATCCTGCCTGTTTGGGTCGGACTCCAGAAAGTTTCTAACTCTAACTTTTGTGATGGTTGTGAAGTAGCTTCTTCATAATAGACCAAAGGGCCTAATGTTGGGGGTACTGATGTTGGAATTTAAGATTAGCAATTCCCCCCATCAGCTATGGTATTGTATCCAGCAATATGTCCAATATCTAATGCTCTACAGGCAGGTGCAGAACTCATGCTCATATAGCTTAATTGTGCAATGCTTTGCATGGGCAAAAACAAATGCTTTCCTCCTGACCTCCACAGGCAGCCACTTTATAACCTGGAACATGAGGTCAGATTTCCCTTATTTGAACTTGAATACACACACAAACTTGATTAATAGTAACTGTATAAAAAAGCAACAAAGAGTCCTGTGGCACCTTATAGACTAACAGATGTATTGGAGCATAAGCTTTCGTGGGTGAATGCCCACTTCGTCAGTCGCATGACGAATAAAAAAAGAACGTCTTTCAAAAAATTCTAGTTACAGTGTTTTATTTAATGTGTGTTGGCTTCCTAAGCCCTGGAAGTTATCATCTACATTGGAAGAACAAGAAATCTGCAATTCTAACCAGCAACACTGGCTGCAGAGAAAATCAGAGTGTTGGCAGCAGCTTCTATGCAGGGAGGAGAGAAGAAAGTACCGAGGAATAGAAATGCAATGCTTTGCATGACCTACAATATTAACAGCATCCAACAATGCGGGCCACTCCATTATTTTGGATCGCCTAATTTGTATTCCTGAAAATTTCTGAATACAAATGGTAGACTCAATTAGTTGTCATTTTGTATTTTCTCTTTAATATGTTTTGTTCAATTTTGCAGTTTTTCTACTAGAAATGCTATGGTAAAATGTAGGTATGAAGCAAAAAGCAATCAGATGCGTGTTTTGTTAGTTTTGCCATTGGAGACACACACACTCTGGTTTAAATTACAGTGGATTATAGGACTACATTGTTGGAGGAATATTTACTATGCCTTTAAGAGAGCTCTCTCTCTCTCTCTCTCTCTCTCACACACACTCTCTAATTCTTTACAAAATGGTTTGAAGGCTCTCCAAATTAATTTTTTCTTTATTAAACAAGCATTTCATATTAGTTATCTTACCTTTCATAATGTCTGCGAGTACATGTAGCAGCACTTGTGCTTCCAGGGTTACCACCTAATTCATCATAAATATGTTTCCATTGTCGACGGGCTGTTATCTGTAAAAATGGCAATGGAAAATTTAATCTTGCATCTTTACAGATTCGACAGCATTTGAGTTCACAGCAACAAATGCATGTGTGGTATTTTAGAACGGCATGCAATACAAATACCATAAAAGCCCTTGCAGAATGTATAGTGTTCCTATGCTTTTTTAGTAAGATTACATTATATTAATCTGTTTTCTTTTTTCTAAAATGGAGTTTTACCACTAGTTCATTGTCAAATCACTAGCAATTCAGTCTTGCAATAAAGAATCTCAATCAATATAGGGTCATTACCATCAGAAGTTATGCAGACAAATCCCGTGGTACATTATGAAAATGAACCTAGAACTAACCACAAATAATGATTATGTAGTTATTTTAACTGAATTAGAGAAAATAAATCTGTTGCAAAATCCAAATCCACCACAGACTCCCTAAATCCACAAAAGCATAGGCTGTAACTCTATATGTTACAAGCTGTTTATTTTTATCCATTTATGTCAGTAAAATATATAGATCAAATGGTAATGAAATCTTAACTTACTCCAATATTAATATCTGAGCTATGTATTTTATTGCACTAAGTCGATGAAAATAAACATCTTGTAACATATTGAGTTGCATTCCATGGTTTTGTTTTTTGTACAAAAATTAGGATTCTGCAGAATAACAGATGGAAGACCTGGCAAAAGAATTGTTTCTGAATACCACTTCGTTATTTTATATATTCTGCTATATTTAAAACAGGAAGAAAAACAGGAATAGGACAAACATAATAGATCACTCTCTTCTGCATGCAGCTCATAAAGAGGGCCAGTGGGAAATTGTGGGGAAAAGATTGAGACAATTGTGGGGGAATTTTGTCATTTGCTTTGGAATGCTGTGGAGCTTAATATATTCAGACCCAGAGGCTTCTTCAAAGTTACCCACAGAGCTGTCAATAGAGTTCACTTAGGAGCTAAAGGCAGCAATCAGAACAAAACAAATATCATAACTTGCAATCTGGGGCCTGTAATTTTAATCTAAAGAAGAAGAGATTAGTATGGTAGTTAAATATTACAGGCTAAACGGTGCCTTCTTCTGCTTTGCATAAAAGGAAAACCCTTCCTTTGCAGAAAATATGCTCTGAAAGCAAAAGGATAGCTGGAGATATGTTATTTGGTAATGTTATAATTTCTGTGAAGGTTTCTGACGTTTATCATTTGTCTAGTTCTCATTAGAAATAACCGTCACCTACTTCTAGCTGCAGGTAAAATTAAAATGCTATGGTACTTTATTCATCAGTAGCTTGAGCTTGTCACAGAAACTTCTGTGAAAGTATTTAATGCATATATTGGGGAAAATTCAATATTTAGCTGCAATCTTCATCCAACCTTTTTGTTTTACATAAAGAAATGACTGCATTCAGTCTTTTCATTTCCTTCTTCCTTAACCCACACAAAGCCTGCAAGCAAGAGGGGAATAAGATGTGATATATCGCAATTAAGGGACAAATTTTGGCTAAATGGATGATTTAAATAGGAGTCATACCCTCAACTGAGGTCACAGTTTGTTCCCAAGTGTATTTTGTTCAGACTCTTAAATAACCTCACCACCGTAGTATCTATTTATTACTACTGTCTGTCATCACCATGGGGTTAAACTCACAGCTCAAAATGCTGAAGTCATAAGTTTAACCCCATAGTGATGTGAACACGTGAGCATGAATGGATTCTTCTTCCGCAATTAACTGTTTGTTAAGGGCTTGCTCTTACTTCCGGTGAACTCAACAGGAGTTTTGCCATTAGCATCAATAAGAGCAGGATCTGACTTGATGGGGCAAATGCTTGGCTCTGATAAAGCTGTTTTGCACCACTTGAGCAGCACAAAACAACCTTAAATCCAGCCAAGCTGTTAGCTCTGGATTCTCCTGCTATAGAGGAATCTCTGGATAGTGTTCCTAAGGAGTGTGCTGTGGACGAGTTGGAGGACAGTGATCCCAGGGTACTGCAGTGGCACCGTGGGGGTTGTTGCAGGTGGCTGTAAATTAGAGCAGCCAATAGGCCTCCAGCAGCCCCAGGGATTAGTGGAATGCAAAGGTGTAAAAAACCTCCATTGACCCCATCTTCTGTCCTGAGCCAAGCACAGCTGAGCTGAATCAAAGGATTGGGGTGTGTGTGGGGGGGCAATGCTTGTTTGGCTGAGAATATTTACACTACTTATAAGTTATACGTTAAAGCAGAAGGTAAGAGTCAGCAACAAAAAGATTACAGGTTCCATTTTCAAAAATGCCTATGTGACTTAGAAGCCTAAGTTCCATTTTCAAAAGTGATTTGGGCACTTAGGAGCATAAGTCTCATTGGAAGACAATGGTAATTAGGCTCCTAAATCACTTTGTCACCTTTGAACATTTAACCCTAAAACTGAAATGTAACAATTTCTTTAAATTAGTAGAATATGCTTTATAGATTTCTGTCTCATCTATACTAATACAAATATTATTGTTTACAGAATATGTTCATTAAATTATTTATTTCTACTACAAATTCAACCTGCTGTAAGGGTCAGTACGCCACTGAAATCAATGGGGTTGGGTCTTCTTATGTCAGGGCTAAATTTAACATGCTGATGTAGTGAACACAGCATGGCACTGAGTACCTCTTGTGCTTGAAAGTCTAGTTTTTATGATTAATGCAATACAAAAAGGCCCAAAAATATGATTATAATTTCCTTAATCAACCTGAACAAAATACTATAATGTGAAAACTTTACAAAACAGAAGCTATAGCTACTGTCATTCAGGGTATGATCATTCAAATTTAACATTAATATTGACCAGGTCAACATCAAAGCTTCCTTTTGTCCTTCTCCTTTAACTGACATCACTCGCATCTGCCTTCAGTGATGGACATCCTAGTGTAACATGGGAAAGGCGCTGTTTGGTACTGGTTTTTCCACTGTCGTTATCCAGCTACAGTATATACTACACAATGATTAGTCAAGCTAGGTCAATACAAATAATGTCCTGACTTGGAAAAAATGTTAAATGTATTCTTGAGTAAGGGCATGTCTACATAAGGGCATTAGTTAAAGCGTATTAAACCCATGTGGATGCTCTCATTCTGAAGGGAAGTGGTGACAGTTTTTGAAGGGGATTCGCAAAAGCTAACTAAGGCTACTGGATGAGAGTATCCACATGGGGGTTTGATGGGCTTTAACTCGTGCATTAAATTCACACCTTTCGTTAATTTGGCTTAACTTTCCTGAGTGCCATTTGTAAAGGCCTACTCTAATATTGAAGCCAAAGGCTGAAACTACCCTGGTGGGTGAAATTTCTTGTTTATCCTTTTTCTATGCTTCTATCAGTGTTCTTGATAAACTTTGCTCCTAGGGCCAGAATGCTTGGAATACCCAAATCCCTACTCTACATTTCAAGGAAGTTGCATCACGTGTCACCCTCACCTTCACCTGCAGTGGCTTTTCTCACCAGTGCTGTATACAGTTCCAAAGTGCTTTTCAAAACTCTCCAGACATTTGCTCCATTCTACCATTCCAAGCTCATTTACAACAATGTGGCTCTATTCATTATAATGTGCCTTTACGTATTTAAGTTAAAAAACTAAATTTCCAAAATATATTCTGTGTGTCCTCTTTTTGAATGCTTGAGTTTCTTACATAAATGGCCTGATATACGCATGCAAGGTTGTGCATGTGCAAAGATGTAAGCGTGTCCTGAAAGGTGCTGAGTCTATTGTGTGTGGCTGTATACCTTCCATGCTGAGCACCTTACAGGACTGAACGCACAGAGGGCTACTTTTCAGGCACTTCAGACCTAATCTCTGTGGTAATCGTAGAAAACATTTTAGGAAATCCTAGGGCAGTAAAGAAAATGAACTCTTTGCAGTATCCTATCTGCAATACCTACTGTTAGCTGCCTAACACAAAGGCAGTATGTTTGGCATACATTTACTATGAAACATACAAAAATAATGTTAGTTCTTGTGCTCCATTCCAGGACCTCTAGCTTTTCAAAACTTCATGAGATAATTCCTGGCCAACAGAATTTAAAATTAAACAAGAGATGGGTCTATGCAGATGCGTGAAGTCAGATTCAGATATCATAAGAACAAAGGCAAACAATGATCAGTTACACATTACTATTACTATTACTATTAAAATTAAAGGCAACAACATTATATAAAAGGAGAGGACTGCTTATAGAAAAGCTTTTAACTGATGCTTCTGCTTTAAAACATTTTAAAAGGCTTTTACACAATAATCCCCATCACCAATTCTCGCTCTCTCACAAAGTTTAGCATTTGTTTATTTCATGCTGCATACCTAACAATGATTTAATGGCCATGATGTTGACCTCATGTTTGTATGGCACTTTTCCTCCAAGCAGTATCTCAAAGGCCTTTAGATACTGATTTTGCACAAAACATATACATATATGTATATGGCTTTGCATCCCACTGCTGTATAGGCATCTTTGGGGTGAAAGGTGGCAATGGTTTAATAGCATATAGCAATACTACGCGAACAGTTAGGGCACAGAGTAAAGAAGAGTATCACAGCTAATTCAGAACAGAATAATTAATTATGTACATTGGATTTTAGCCAGAATACCAGTGACTGATGCCTTAGGATCTTGGGTAACATTTTCAGAAGCTCCTAGGCTACTTAGGCTGGGTCCCATTTTCAAAAGCAATTTAGGTGCCTACGTCCCATCTGGATGTTAGTACATCCAGCACCACGGTGTCTCCTTTAAATATGCTGACATAATGCTCTAATGCTGACTCAGAGAGAAAGGTGTCACTTCCTGATTCACCAAAAATAGCTCCTTCAACTTCCCTGGAAGTCTCCCATCTAAGAACTGCTCCAGCCTGACCCTGATTAGCTTAGGAAGAGTGACAAGATCCCAGTCCAAGGTAGTACAGCTGCAGTGACATTTAATTCACTAGAAATTGAATCATTTTATCTTGCTCTCAGGGGTGTTGTGAGGCTTTAATTCATTTATGTTTGTAAAGTGCTTTAAGGTTGTAAGATGGGAAGCACTATGCAAAGTACTGTATTACAGTAAAAGCTTTGTTACTGAGCATGTTGGGGGAACGGGGGGTACCGGTTAGTCAAAAATTCTGATTAACTAAGAGTTATACTTACCAATGAAGGGAGGGAGTTTGGGTGCAAGAGGGGACTCAGGGCTGGGGGGGTGGGGTGCAGGAGGATTTCGGGGTGCCAGATCCAGGTGGCACTCACCTCAGGCGGCTCCCCGCAAGCAGCAGCATGTCCCTCGGCTCCTAGGTGGAGCCTCATGCCAGCGCTCGGGGTGGGGGCAGCACACGGAACCACTGTGGCCATTCCCCCACCTAGCAGCAGCAGGGACATGTCGCCACTTCCAGGGAGCCACGTGGAGCCAGGTAGGAAGTCTGTCGGCTCCGCTCCAACCGGACTTTTTATGAAATATCAGAAATGCCGGTTTCTAGAGCTTTCCATTTGGTAAAGTGCCAGATAACACAGCTTTTACTGTATTACTATGGTAGATGTCGATTTCAGCAGCTAACCTAAATGCTTGCTTGAAGGGAAGTGGCTCCAAAGAGATGGCTCCATTTTGTGAGGAACTAGCCAAGCCTTTGTTTTTTATTTAGCCTGCATTGTGAGCCAGTGAGAGTTATATGGCACTGGTAATTCTGTGACTGTGATATTACAAAAATGTTCTGACCCTTCACTACAAATAAGAAACTGAGAATCTTTAGCAGAAGCACAAACATAGATGACACATTGGGACTGATAATGACCTGATACTAGCAAAATACATGGTGTTATGCTGATTTTACACCAGTGAGAGATCTGAATCAGGCGCAATGGGCTTACACTGATGTTAAGTGAATGTGAGAGCCAAACCACATCAGTTAACTTCAGCCCATTATACTATCTCTGCTTTACCAATAAATGTGTGTAACCACTTTTAGGACTCTTTAAAAGAGTTTGCATGCCGGGATAGGGAGGGTGGGGTGGGGAACGCAAAATCTGCCAGCTTTAATTATTCCACTGAATGTGAGAATGTAAACTTTATAGCTATTTCAATTAAAAAGTATCTGCACATTCTAGTCAACAGCAGTCAGACAACTTGGCATTGTAAATGCAAATGGGTAATTTTAATTACACCTATATTTGCTTTCTGTTTGTAAAATGCATGCTACCTTAAACGACGCCCATGTCCTATAGCTATATATTTCTAAGTGTTCTTTATGACAAGAAAACCCCTATTTCTAGGCAAAAGAAAGTTTCCAGTAGGAATATCACTAGCTCTTATTGCCCCCAAACAGAAAGGTGAACAGAAGCTACTTGCAGCACAGAAAGCCACGGAGAATAATTCTTTCATCCAACCTCTACAATCATTTACTCTGAAGGCTCCATTTGGCCTGATTTTTAGAAAGTATTGAACACTCAGAGCTCCCATTGACTACAGGGGAGGGAGCACATGCTTAATACCATTTGGGTCATAGGTTTCTTCCTATGTGTGTGATTGTGCCAAAACTGGAGATGTAAATGGCTAGCCTGAAATAATCCCACTATCTCAAACTCACACCAGAAGTTTGGGAACATTTAAAGGTGACAAACAAAAATAAATAAATTCAAGTGGACTACTTAATAATCAGAATACAGGATAGATTTAATTTAGATCTACTTATACTTTATTTAAGAACAAATTCTGCCACTCTTTAAATTGAATAGGTCCCTGCCATGCAGATAGTCCTATCAGTGTCCATGGAATTATTTGCATACTAGAATACTCTGTGTGCACATAGGTGGCAGAATCTGGTCCTTAATAAATTGCACCATCACTAATTTGCTTGAGATTTTACACTTGGGAATGAATAGGTCTATCCATGATTCTGGAATAAATATTTCCATCCATCCCATTCTAGCCCCATGGGGCCTTTTTTATCTCTCATCAATGCACACAATAGCACAATTAATTACACTTTGCTAAATTCCATGGTGATGAGTAGGGTGTGAATGGGTCAGAAAATGAGTGAAAGTGGGTGAAAGGGACAAAACACTCTAACAGTCTCCAATTTAGCATTCAGGATTACGAGTGTACTGTAGACGCTGAGGGTTTGGCAGAGGAAGAGGTGTAGTAGGCAGGGCCGGCTCCAGGCACCAGCTCAGCTTGGGGCGGCCAAGGGGAAGGGGCAGCACGTAGGGCTCTTCGGCGGCTGGTCCCTCGGTCCCTCTAGGAGGGAAGGACCGGCTGCCGAATTGCCGCCGAAGAAGAAAGCGGCACGGTGGAGCTGCCGCCGATCGCGATCACGGCTTTCCCCCCTCCCCCGCTGCTTGAGGCGGCCAAAACCCTGGAGCCGGCCCTGGTAGTAGGAAATGCAGCTAAAGCAGCATCCCCCACTACATACAAAATTTAATTTATACCCAAACCATCCTCATCTGTCCCAGAGCAAGACAGTTCTTCAGTTCTGCTATAAGAAAGTATAAGTCTCACTGATTTCAAAAAGCGTGGATCAGGCCCACTGGCTTCAATGGGAGTTATTCTAGATTATGCCAGAGCTAAATAAAATATCAGAATATCAAACTAGTGTAAAAATTATATTCATTTTGCACATCCAGTTCCTAACTACCCTACTTTTGTGCTTACACATCTTTTGTGATCAGCACACACTACCATTTAAATTTCAGTTGAATAATCCCAATGAGCCTGTTCTCCTGGAAATGAGGAATGCCCCCATCATTTGAAGACATCTATTAATGAAAAAGAACAAGAGGTTTGAGAGAGGGATGTACTGCCACTAATTTATATTGAACAGTGATACGCCTCATATTTCCCCTCAGACCCTCATTCCCTTTGCCCCTTTCCATTACTGATGATAATCTCACTATTTTACCTGTCACCCAGGCTCACACTCTTGGGTGTCCTAGTCAACGCCTTCCCTCCGCTCCACACATTCAGAATTTCCCCAAATCCTGCCAGTGTACCTTGTTTAACATGCCTAAATCCATCCTTTCCTCTCTCATTCTGGCACTAAAACCCAGATTTATGTCTTGCTTATCATACTGCAAACTCCTCCACACTGGCCTTCCCTGCTTCTATCCTCATTCCCTGCAAGTATATCCAAAACATTGCTGTGAAAATTATCTGCCTCCCTGAGCATTCTGAACATGTCACTCTCATATTCAAATCCCTTCACTGCCTTCTCTTGTGTTCTGGATCAGGTTCAAGTTTTCAGTCCTTACCTTCAGCGCATTTTACAACTTGGTGCAATTACTCATAGCTCATAATTACTGTAGATGTATATCTATGGTAGCTATTTGTGCATATATATACAGGAACATACACACATCTGGGTGTATTTAATAAAGATGTTACATGTAGATTAATGAAAGGCAGCTAAATCATAAAAGCCAAATCAGACATTTCTATTATGAACATTAGATACTTGGTTTCACAAAATCTCCACCACACCCACCCCAGTATAGCGATGATATTAATTAATAGAACAATATGCTTTATTGTGTGGAAAGAAAGAGTGTTTAATACATTTTGGCTCAAATCAGTTTGAGTTTCTTGATTTTGTGTTTCTTGTCATTTCTCAACAGTACAGATACATCCCAGATTACTTCATAAACAAAGCAAAAATAATTTCCCCCAACCAACTGCAGCAGGAACTGCACAACTTAATCAGATCATTGTGTGCAAAGAAAATATTTCCAATGACGACATCTTCCTATGTCAATTGGTTTTTATTACAGATGTCATCTCTATGTGCGGTATTAATGCAGCTCTTTCTTCTCATTTCAAGATTTTAATCTAAGTTTGTTGCTCTAATATTTTATTAGTTCAAAATACATGCTCTAAAATCCATGGCCATCAAATTTTCCTGTGAGCTAAAAATAAACTGCTCTTGTCAGATATGGTTAGTTGATAAAAAGTGTCAGAGACTTTTCTGAATTACTTTGATAACTTCCTGTTTATGTGGTACTGACCCTTGTCTAATAAAGGTCTTTTACACTAGCAAAAAGGAGAAGATACTGCAACATACTATCCCTTAATGGCAATACTGATTACTTTTGAAAGCCTTTAATACATTTCCCATATTAGACATGAACAGATGTCAGAGATGTTGCCAAGTGAAATTTCTTTTATGCAATCTTGGCTTGTTGTACAATAATAGCCCTTTCTCAACATGGGAAAAAATTACAGACCCAACTAATTTCCTTGACAGGGAAGAGTTACATATGTTTTCCACTTGTAGTTTTTACGACAAGTTTACAATTTTGCCAAACCTGGAACTAATTGGGACCATTTCCAAAAATGGCCCAATAAACCCACAATGTGTACAGCTATTCTAAAATGCAGTAAATGATTGTTTGCTTTTACATTTTTTTCTAACAGGGGAAAGTTAGATTGCACAATTATTCCATTTAAGTTACTTAAACACTTACTGTTTCATATCCTCCCAGTTTTTGAGCAGCTTGAAACATAGTCCAAAGGTTAACTGTTAGAGGGACAATAAGTATTTAGATAAGCATTCCATTAACCAACTTATTTCAAAGAAATGTAAATTACACAATTATTTGAAAGAAAAATAGAAAAAATGTTCACAAACCCTGAAAAAGCTTTTGAGAAACAATTTACAAAAGGTATTTACATAATTTGAAGAGTAAATGTTACTCCTAACTATATATTTTAAAAAATTACATGTGAAGGAACACATTTAGGAGTGAAAATTACATTTAGACAGAGTTACGGAGTTTATTCTACTTTTCTAATAAGAAACACAGTATAATAGCTGCATTTTACAAGTTTCCATAACTCTGACAGTAAAAACTAGCACAAAGACTATATTTTTTAAAAACAGTTTGAGTTATCAGTAAGAGCTGCAGCCCACGTGATATAGAGCAACCATTCACTAAACAACGCTATCTTATATCTACTGCAGCTCAGATAAGGGCCTCCATAATCAATAAACCGTAGGGCCGTGTGAGAATGCACTAATGGAGGGAGAATGCACAGACATCGTATTTGTCCTAGCACATCAGCACACATGTACAATAGACAGCCATAATTTGGTTGCAAGTGCTGGCAAGCTCAAAGGTGGGAGACAAGATAGAATTACCACTATATTTATTACTTCAGAGTTGTGGTGGCCCTGCCTTGCCTCTTGTGCACTATCAAGCACTGGAAGGGCTACATGGTGGTGGAGGTGGTGGAAGTGGTGAGAGGGGACAGAGGAAACACCTTCAATACGGCCTAGCAAGAGCCACTCTTCTTTGCACTCCCTCCTGCATAATGCCTCCTTCCACATGACTGCCTCCCATCTGTCCCGAGCCGAGCAGGGCCATAATGTGATGTGTTAGTTCTTTCATTTATTTATGTGTTTTTAATTGATAGAAGGGTAACTGATGGTGATCCTGTATTAAAGACCTATACAGGATTTCAGCAACACATGGTGACTCCCAGTGGCATTCATACAAATATTTCAAGCCAGAGTCAGCAATAATGCAGCAGATCAAAGAGGACAGAATTTGTTCACCCACAGGGGAATTCTCTGTTGTAGTGTACATACTGGTTCTCCCCTCTAACCTATTTATATTGACAATATTTACACATATCATGTCAGACAAATATAGAGCCCAGTCCTGCAAACACTTACACACGTGAGTAAATTTACTCACAGGAGTACATTTACTCATGTGCTTAAGTGCTTGCAGGACTAGGCCCATCTACTGTAATGTATGTCAAGCAACCCTATACAGTTCAGCTAAATATTATTGTATGATCCTACCACAGACCTGGGTATTTTGGAAATAATGGCCTTTCTTATCATTTGAACTGACAGTATCTCCTGGTTTGGGGCGTGTGGGATAAAATGAAAATAAAAAAGCACTCTTCCACATAAAATGCTCAGAAAATCTCATTGAATCCTGTGCTATTTCAAAGCTATCGAGAGCTTTGCTTAGGCCTTGGTTTAATCTGAATCAATGCATAATGCAACAAAGCTGTTCATAGTACATTAATTTTACTTCTATTTCAAGCAGCCAAAACATTGTAATCACTCAGAGTTATATAAGTTTATAATGGCTGCTAGAGGTCTGTTGCAATCAGTGCCAATTGCTATTAGGTATGTAAATTGTTATGTAAAACATACAGGTTTGACATTCTTCATCAAAATAACACATGGTTTTAATCTTTGGAGATACGTTCGAGTAAATAATATTTCAAACCATGGATTTCTCCCTTTAAAGTAATTTAAGTACCATTCAATCTATATATACATAGATATACATACATACTGTATATATAATGTGTGTGTGTATATATACATACACACACATTTATATTTAGACACACACACACACACACACACACACACACATATCCCAGGTATAGCTTTTGTTGTAAACTCTGAAACAGCCCTACTTACTATGCAATATTTATGCAGAATTTAGTTACAACTGCATCTTCTCCACCTACAATTGCTTTACAAATTGTGTCACTAAAAACTGTACATGCCAAAGCAATTCTAAACATTGTATTCTGTATTAAACAGATACAGACTATTTTTATAGTCTATGAAGTCAGTAATTTATTGCCTATAAACAAATTTTGAGGCTTAAAAATATGATCCCTTTTGTGCCTTTCTTGAACCCCTTTAAATGTCTCCCTTTAATATCTGTCTTTTCATAAAGAACATCTGGGCACAATAAATGTACGTCACATTATTAACTCAGAAGAAAGGCATTACAGATACTGCAGATTTACAAAACAGAAAACTAGAGAGTTTTCAGTATGCCTATTTCTAGTCATAATCAGTGGATTTAAACCTATAAATATCCTGCAGCAACTGCCCCAGAAGGAAGAGATGCAAATCTAGAAGTAAGAGACAGTAAAATGTCTGGACTGGAAAATGTGTAAATATAAACACAGTCACAAAACCGAAAAGGTTTTAAAATAGTCTCAGTGTATGAATGTTTTCTACAAAGAAGCCAAACAGTTCTAAAACTTCAACAAAATTTGATAAAAATTATACTTACTCTGCTTAAAACCTAAATAGGGTATTCGTTCAATGGGTGTTTTCCTTTCTTTCATGTATTTATAAAGTGCCACAAGGAAAGCCTGCTCATCAGCTCTGCACTCTTCACCCACAGCAACCTTTGATTTATCTTCACTTGAGCCCTTTTTACAGTTGCTGTTGTTACTTTTGGATTTGGGCAAAGCTGACTTAGCCTCACATTTTACCTGGAAAACGAAAAGATGTCATATCAGATCTGGGTCATTGGCTGACCTTTAATTTGCCTTTAAAAGATGAACAAATGCTCCCGCACCCTTGCTTAACAAGTGTGTTCTTTAATATGAAGGCCAAACCACACAACTGAGTGAGGGTGGTAGGAGGAAACTATTTATAGAGCTATTGCCTTGCTCTGAATCTTAGTCACAACATTTTAAAATGGCCACATATTTAAAAAACTGTTGTAACCCAACAGCAATGTTCTTTCCAGATCTGTATTTTTATTACCATCCATCACTATTCCACAGAGAGCTGCCAGCCCTCACAGACAATCAAACAACAGCAAGATGAATAACCACCCTCCTTTAGAGCTTGATACTGTGCACTCCTGGGAGATAGTGAGCACCCTCAACTCTCACTGATTCCAGGGGGAGGTGCGGGTCTCAGTACTGCACAGGAATGCCTAGCACCTGACAGCATCATGCTCATAAAGGCCACAACTTTTTTTGTGGCCCATCAAAATATTAGGCCAAATCCTACAGGCCTTACCCAGTCAAAAGTCCCATTCCCAGCAATGGCAGGTCTATATGATTTTGGACCTAAGTCAACAGGGCTTAAGAATGTGCTCAAAATTAAATACTTTGTTTAATCAGGGGGCCATTTAATGTGAGCCATTTTCTCCCTTTTCCCATGTATACCATCAGCAGCCTCCAGACACACACAATTCCCAAAACTGTCCATTTTCCTGCTGATACAGCCAATGATATTAGTGTGCCAATAAGGGAGTAAACAATATGAAACCATGTTAATTCTCCAGTATTGGAAACAAGAAAAACAAGAGAAGAATTAGACTAATTCTGCAGTCCTTATGCAGATATGACATTGCAGCCGATAAATTAAATTTCAATCCACTAATAGTTTATGTCTCTAGATATTGAAGAGTACAATGAACATTAAAAACTATTTTTGGAAGTTAGCCAACCGGGGTTATTTTATAATGTGTGATCAATACTTTTCCAGTGAATACTGGTAATAAAAAATACTCTGCTAGAGGGGGTGATGATGGTTACATGATTTATTTTGGAAACTAACTGTTCCTTCTACACATGTACACATTACAAGAGACTTTCCGATGTTTCCATAACCCGGGTGGAACTCTTCCTTGTGTCTTCAGAAACGGATAAGGGATATTATAAACAAATTATTTCATTTCAGTGCCTGAAGGGAACAGCATGGACTAGTAGCACAAACATTGGACTGAGAGTCAGGAACCCTTGGATTTTAATGATTGACTGGCACTGATTCACTCTGTTGCTGTGAGTTGCCAGGGTTAAGTTATTTAATCTTACTGTGACTCAGTTTCCCCTCCTGTAAAATGGGAAATTTACACACACATCTGTGTTTTCGGAATAAGTACTTTGAAGCTGAAGAGTGTTAGGCAAGTGCCATGTAGAAATAGAAAATAAACCAGAGAAGAGTCAAATTATCAAACGTTTTAGTTATGTCAAATGAAGTTATCCTACAAACACTTCTGCATTTTTCTACCATTTTTAAAAAAGCACAGGCAGGTCTCTTTTCCAAAGCATTAAAACAATGATTGAGGGCAGGATGCTTTCTTCTTCTTATGTGGGCTGAGGATGGCTGAACTGGGAGCATGAAGGAAGGAAAAGGTGGCAGTTTCCCAACATGGTCCCTGTCTTCTTGGAGAAACCTCTCTGTGCAAACTCAAGGGAATAGCCTTTTGGAGCCTTACGTCTCCACAACAAAGAATCATTGGGATTAGAAAATGGGGTTTCCCTTAGAAGATTTTTTTATTTATTTAATCCATCCATCCAGGTGCTTTCCCTGTATCGCTAAATATTCTCTGGTCTGATGTTAGGAAATATTCTTCCTATGATGAAATATATTGTGTTTTGCCTTTTAGTCATATTTACTGTTATTGATGAGACTTCTCTAAAGATCAAAGCCCCATTGACAGCACAGTGAAACTAATGGAAGTCTTTTCATTAACTTCAATGGGCTTTAGATCAGGCCCTTTTTTTTTTTTTTTTTTGGAATGCTAATTCCCTGGTTTTTTTCTACTCTGGTTACCTGGAAAATTATTTAAAGGAACCCCCATACAAAGTTGATATTCTATTATCATTATCAATGCTATGCAGCAGGCTAAGTTAGATCTTCCAGTATAATAATTTCAATAATTTCTAGGGTTTTTTAATTGAGCCATAAATTTGTTGCAGGATAAAACTTGGAATAAACATTCTCAGACTGGGAGCATTTTTAATTTTCAAAACACACTTGCTAGAAAAAAGTCCATCGGCCCATTTTCAATATGTTTTATTTTAAAATAGGGTGATACAAGCAAGTACACATAAATTATAAGTCAGAAGAAGCCTTATTCAGACAAAAGCAAATTAATGGTGAGGGAAGTTATTCTCTAGTAGACAAGAGGGGATAAAGAAAATAGGATGAAAAAAAGAAATTGGAAGTGGGGAATCTTTATGTAATACACAGCTTCCTCCACCTCACTACACAGAGCAGGGAGGTCAAAGTGTCTGGAGAACTCAAAGGAGCCAAAAATGCCAAGGAAGGGCACATAAGCAGTCTCAGATTTGATGATCCCTTAAGAAAGGCTGCAGTGTTTCATTCTCAATGTTTCACTCTCAATGTTCCAGGCACAAGCCTAGTTTCTGGAACTTCACCTCCATGAGACAGACAATATGAATTAATGATCATTGAATAATTAGGATCCACAGAGCCAAATTCTGTTCTTGATTAAACTGGTATAAATCCAGCATAACTCCACTAAAGTCACTGGAGTTACTCCATGTTTACACTGTCATAACCAAGATCAGAAACTGACCCAAAATTCTTATCCCTCTAAACCAATGGTTTTCAACCTGTGACCCACCGACCCCTGGGGCTCCCCAGACCATGTCTAAGATTTCCAAAGGGGTCCATATACCTCCATCCAAAATTTTTAGGGGTCCGCAAATGAAAAAAGGTTGAAAACCAGTATTCTAAACACAATCTTGGATCCAGTTTAGTGTTTGCAAAGTGTTGGCTACTTTTTTTTAACTTCCCAGAAGGCATAAAGAGATGGACAACGACAACAAACAGGGGGGAAAAAACCCAACTTGGCCACATTCTCTGCAGCATTCTTCTCGGTGGGCCTTACTGATTCTGTTATAAAACCAAAGTTATACATTTCTTCTGTAGGAGTTTAACTTCTTTTCATTATAGCCACCCTGGACAGTCTCCCCATATCTCTTTCTAAAAAATCTGAGACATTTCCTCATACCACATTTATACCAGGTGAGTGAAGGTGGAATCCCCACACACATACTTTGATGTATCCCCTTCACTATATTTGAGACCAGACTCCACCTGGATCCAGTAAACTATCAGTTACTTTCCAGATCCCTGGGAAAGTTATCCCAACCCAGTTGAACCAGCTAACAGAAGTTCATTTGCATGATTGATAATGGTTGGCCCTGGGAAAATCATTTAGCTTTTGAGTGTGCTCAGAGAACTCTAAACTCCTTCCCTGATCATTCAATTTTATAGTGAAGACTGGGATTTTCAGAGACTTTCAATTGGAATTGGGTGCCCAATTCCCATAGGCCTCTTTGAAAAATCCCAACCCAAAATAAAGCTTAATTCCCCTGTGGCAAAAATGACAGTCCACTGCCAACAGGACGAGGCTGAGAATAGAGAAAGTGGGTATAAGGAATGGGGAGGTGTTTCTATGACAACTCTGGAAATGTCTATCCATGACTTTATTATATGCTCTAGCACTGGATGTATCTCACTCATGGCAAGGAGATCTTCCAATTATTGACAATGGGGACCACGCTCATGGATAAAACCTTACACTCATTTTGTTCTGACAGAGTCCACATACGCACCTCACAGTTCCCTAAAGAACCAGATTAAAGTATTTTAATTAGATAACGTTGGAGATCTAAGAATAACTCTTCAGGTCTGATAGTGTGCCAGACCACCTGTGACTTTAGGAAGAGCATATGCTGATAACATAAACGTATTTCCCAGCCCTTGCCACACAAAAGAAGTGAGAAACTGATTTCAGTATTTGCACTAGGGGATGTTGTAATGAGTACATTCATTTAGGGAACAGTTTCCATGTTTAACAAATTAACCCTTCCACCTCTTGGAACTGGCAGATCAGACCATTTTAACAAATCTTATAACCCATTTTTATAGACGTTGAATGGGAACTTCTATGGCAGCACAACGCCAAGAAAACAGGCTGGTTTAGTTTCAGATGTGGTTAGGTTCGCACTATACCCCAAAATTGTGGAAATCTGTCCAGTAAGGATGACATATGAAATATTAAAGCCTCGGGATTCTTGGGAAAGTTTAGGCCACTGTTCATAAAAGAGAGAGTTTGAGATATTTCTTCCCACCTGGGATGAAATCCTGGCTCCATTGAAGTTATACGGGAAAACTTCAGCGAGGGCAGGATTTTACCCCTTGTATCTTTCAATCCAAGGATACTCCTAGTTGGTGTAAGGTGGACAAAAAGGGCAGCACAAAGATCAAATGCAAGAGCAGGCACATTGCCTGGTGGAGGTGTGGGTTTCCCAGTACAGAACTCTCAAACCCTGGACTGTTGATATAGTGCTGTAATTCAGTTTTTAAAAGGCTGCCTGAACTGGAATTTATTCAGAACTGAAACCAAATCAAATGCCTTTGTGTGTCAAGTAATAGAAAAAGTCCACACTCTTGTTTGCTCATAGTTAAGATAAACAAGCTTAATGAAAACTAGAGCTGTAATGGCTTTGAAAGCTTTTTAATCACTCAGTGACAGCTAAGAACATGAAGTTTAGCAAGTGGTTATTACTATGTGGTCTGAGCTGGTCTTGTACATAATCCTGACAGGATCAAAACCTCAGTGTTCAAAATCCCAGCACTTTTCCCATTTACCTCACCTGTGGGGCTCCAGATACGAGAGAGCTGACAGGCCACTACCTCCCTCAGCAAAAGCCGTCTTCCCTAGGAAAATGTCCATTTGCTAATAACAGCAGTCAACAGTGGGATGCCCTGCATCAATGTAGAAAATAGTGTAACTACTAGTTACAGGTAAGTGTAGGTGAGACAAAACCATTTCCAACACCATTACCAAAAACAATATTGTGACTGACACAAAGTGGTTTTGTCCCATCCACACTAGCAGTTAAACCATTTTCAACACTGGTTTAGGTGGACCCGTTGACAGCTATAGTTAGATATGGGCACATTTCCTAGGACAGAAGGGGGGGAAATCTTCAGGGGAACCCAACCTGGATCCAAATGTGACATCTGTGTTACCCAAGCATCCGACAGTAATGGTGAGAAACTGGGATGGTTTCAACCGTCTCCACAAAGAAGACACAAAATGCTAGGCAAAGACTCAAACAGCTTAAAATTCAATAAGCTTGTGTTTGAGTCACTCTGATTTGCTGGGCACGCATCCAGTGTTGAATAAAATATACACTCAGTCCTACAACACATATTCATGTGAAGAGTCCCAGTGAAGTCAATGGGACTACAGGCACGTATAAGATTTTCATCATCAGGGCCTATATCATTAACACTGTTATTTTTATAATGAAATACAATTGGACAGGATAATGAATATTACTAATGTCTGCACAGTGACGAGCACAGTGTGGCTAGATAAACAGGTAGATATTTCTTCTTATATGAAATATTCTTACGTTTGATGAGTAAAAGCGTCCACATTGATAGAATAGTGATAATCAGATAAGGTGGGTTTTAGAAAATTACCTACATACACATTGTATACAGTATAGACCATAATTACTTGTATGGTGCTACCTTCTGTTGTGCTTAGAAAATGCAGTCCATGATGTGCTTTGCAGTACAGTGCTGTAAACCGCAAAGCATGGGGAATTTAGCCAAATTGGAATATTTGCATTGCAGGCTTTGCAAATTTGTATATATCTAAAGCTACAAAGTTCTGACAAAGTCCTAGAATATTTTTAAGGGTCCTGAAAGTCAAAACATCAGGATCCAGTTCCTTTTAATTGATGTCTGGGCATAACAGGGCACACAAAGGAGAGTAATGCTGATTTAAGGACAGAGTTTCATCATTAACTTTGGATTTCTTTGCTGTCATCAATTTACGACATGATTTTAACATAACTGAAAGCTGGGGAGTAGGTTTTACCCTCCTATGGGTAACAGAGAATACAACACTTTCACTTGACCTCTTTAACCCCGTAATCTCCCCAGGACATGAAGCATGTAAAACAAAAAAGAATTTGGATGGCTCTGTAGAGGTTCACTGTATTTCCCAAAGAGAGATTCACAACAATGGGAATTCCTTTCAGATGCACATCCATAGAATTTGCTGAAATGTAAAATTCAAGGAGTTGGCATGGAAATTAAATCTACGCACAACTACTTGGTCAATATTTAGAGTATCATAGTGACAGAATTCGTGCTGCAATAGGTACGAGCCTATTGGTATGTCCCTCTCTAACTTTCTGTCTTTGCATCTTACAACTTGGCCCTGACAATTTGCTCTCAAATTTAACTTGCCATAAATGTCTTGAAGGAGCCTTTAGTGCAAATTATTTTTTTTAAGAGAAAACCAAACTCATATTTAAACCACACAAACACACACACACCGAACAAAATACAAAGTAAATTAATCTACAGAAAATTAGTTTTAAAATAATGTTAGCAGATGGACTGAAACCCACAAAAGCCTAAGAGTTAAGCCTAAAATTACAGACTGACAGTACAACCTTCACTCACGATGTGTAGCTAGGTACCACAGCCAATATAGTTCACTATGTAAGAACATATACTATTCAAAGACCCCTGAATGTCTAGGCACAACAGCATGTGTTAAAGATCCAGTCCAGACTTTTTGCTTTCATTCTGAATTTCCTTCTTTGCCTTCCTTTTAAATCAGAACCTTAACATTCCTCCTCTAATGTACTTTTTTTGCTTCTTGGAAATCATTATTTAGAGACAGCTCTCATTTCAGACTCTGTTTATCTTCAAATGTATATTTAGAATTACACTGTAATGGTGAGAATGGCCCTACTGGTTTATTTTTAATATGAAGATACTGTCACAAACTATTTTGTGTGTCACAGAATGTGAAAACTAGCACTAGATGCCATAAAAGCTTAATTACTGCCCTTTTCCCAGCCAGCCCATAGCCTTAGATTTTGAATAATTAGGTTCTGGGTGATTATTGCTGTTAGTAACTTCTAAAGTGGAGGAAGTCTAAAGTAAAAAATACAACTTCTTGAAAAGAATCTGCACTTATTTATATGAAAAAATTATACTCGAAATTTGAAACAGTCTATTAGACAACAAAGAGGACTGTATCTTAAAAAAAAGTGTAGTTAAGAGAATACTGCTAAAAGATTTACCTTGGCAACAGCTTTGCTTTCAGAATTATTGTTGGAATCTTTAACACCATTTAATGAATCTCTTCTCTGTGGGCATGGCTTCTTTTTGCGTGGTCTGCCTTTAAGATTTGGCGCTGAAAATTAATTGAGAACAATTTGAGCATATTCTCTTATACAGGATTTTTAACAGCTGAAAGCATAATAAATCATTCCAATAAAATCAGTCACAGATATGTACACATCTATCTATAAAAAAGCTCATTATGAGGTTCTCATCCTCTATGGGTTACATCTTGATATACTGTACTATACATTTCTCTATCATATCTCTCAAGGTGCATATGTTATATTTTAACATATCTAATTAATATAAAGTCAAGCATTTGGCGCCAAAGAACACTTCCAGAAAGTGCAAGTATTTCTGCATGGTATCAGAAGACCAAAATAGAACATTGATACAGAACTTTGCATTAATCAGCATGATGAATCTATTTTATCCAAAGTGTAAGTACTAAGTGGTGTTTTAAATATTTGAAAATATCGGTCATTCAGAAGAGTTTTGAAATCTTAAAATTCCCAACAAATATAATGAGTTTTAATACAATATGTTATTCCTATCAAAGTTCTTTCGTTAAGAAAAAACCCCAAACTATTTCTAGAAGTACAAAAGTATTAACATAATTGTTTGATGGTTTCATAAAACATAATTGTTAGATACAATACATCTAAATTAAAATGAATGACTTCCAGTTTTATCCAATACTTAAGATGTTTTGGTAAGATAGCTATGAAATACCATACTGAATAAAGCCTGGCCATTCTGAGCTATATTTAGAAAACTAGTATATAGGTCATACAAGAGAAAAAAATATCAAACTTCTCTTTCAATTGTTATAGCACAAGACCACTTATAACCCACATACAGAAATAAAAGGCAAAGCAGATGCTTTGTTCAATATTAAAAACGTCCTGCATATGCTTTCAAATTTAAATCAGTCTAAGTCACTAGACAACTCCAGCAACATTAAAAATGATAAACAATCATTAACTAATGACTATACTGGAGAAGATAATTTGCTTTAAACCTTTAATTTCTAGGTAACCATTGTTTTCATTACTTCAAGGGATGATTATAACAATGTCAGAAATCTAAACACCACAAACCTCTTGAGTGTCTTCTAATTGTTTCTAATCTTACATTTGTTATACATAGTAAGCCAGTGATTTCAGGACATTTTACATTTTAATCAGTTTGCAAACACAATAAAGGGTGCTACTTTGATTTTATACTTTGAACAACAGTGTCATTTTTGGTCTGTTTAGGGGAAAAAAAAAAAAAAAAAAGATAGCAGTCCTAGGTTTAAAACGAGAAGTCCAAGAAACATCCTTTTTTTGTTTCAGTGCTGACACACTGTAAAACATCCTCTGAAGCACATTCTGCTTATTGAAAAGTACTAGAGAAAGCAATGCTGAAATTGTCCTCCGAGGCTAACATGCAAAATCAAACAAAAAGATAAAGAAATTATTACCCATTCCAGTCGACAAACATCTGTCAGATTTATATCTGTACTCATAAATGCTACAGCATGTGACTGCACACTACATCCCTGGAAGTCTCGACTTGGTGTGGATGTCAGTCTTACACAAAATGAGCTCTAAGAGTATTTGCTCTGTGCTTACAAATCCCCTCCCCCAGCTACTCCATTACTCATATAAACACAGATGAGTGACTAGCACAGAGTGTGGGATGAACTCGCTGGACTTCAGCTTTTGCTGCCAGGCTGCCAGTTAGTGCCTTACTATCCCACCTTATTTATAACTGTAGCTTGTGTTTTCATCTTAATTGTTTTGCTGATCCTGACTTCTTGTATACTGTTGGGACATCATATTGAGTTCTACAAATCCTAAGCTACACATAGTCTTGAGCCAAGGTGTTAATATCTTGTTTAAAAGACACTGTGTAAAAAAAAAAAAGTTTCCTCAAATTATAACAACTTGGCACAAGTACTAAAATGTTAATGACAACTGTAGAATTAATGGACCAAATTAATCCCTGGCACAATTCTATTGAAGTAATTAGAATTACAGGGATGAATTTTAGCCCAATATAGTTTTATTTGAACCACTTTTTATTTATTTATTTATTTATTTAGAAAGAAACAAGCAGGACTAGTTCAGGGCTTGATGTCTTTCAAACACATTTTTTATCCTGAGTTTTGGCGTTGTACTTTGTTTCATACTAAAAGCACTCCTAATGTTTTGTTAAAAGCTTTAAAAACAAAAAAAAATGCATTTGTTACTAAAACTCCAGGTATACTGAGCTTGCATATAAATACAGTTTGAATTGGAAGATTAAATGGCAGGAATTAAACAAAACTGTTATAAAATCAGTTTTTTTGCATTGTTTCAGTTGCTACGGAGTCGCAGCAGAAAAATGGCTCTTTCTAGAATGCTCTAGAACTACCTCACATATGACATACTAGCATTTTACATCTAATTCAAATACACAAGTAACGGAAAAGCGTCAATATAAATTAATACTGACAATAGACTTTCATTCTGATGGCTTAGGAGAAGGCATTTGCCTCTAAGATCCACTCCATAAAAGAAAATATTTGAAATATTTCCATTCACACTTGAAACATATACATTAACATTTGCTCCCAAATCCATTACAGATAAAGATATTGTTCTAACACTGTTTAAATTTCAAATATATCCATTTTGTGCTCTTGAGCAGTGATAATTGACTGAAGCTGAGCGAATAATTCATAACAAATCATGTATTTGACTAATTTAGCCTCCTTTTCGGCTTGTGGCATGTTCATGAGCAAACTGCTATTTCCTTGAAGTTGTTTATTCATAGTTATTTCTACTGCAGATTTTAAAAATACTCTGCAGTTTGATTATGAACAGTTTTCTGAGAGAATTGGATATTCAAGATGTGTTGGCTGGTTGTGACTGATCAGATAATTCACACAATTTTTTTTCCTGATCCCTGACTGGATGAGAAATTTTGGCATGAATACTCACGTATATATATGAATGGAAAATTTGGTTTCTGGGAATACTCGCGCACATGGTTTTGAAATTTACTTTCTGCAAATATTTATGCCAGTGAGATCTGATAACTTGAGTGGTCACAGGAAGTCAACACGAGCAAAACAAATGAAAGTGAAACTTTGAACAAATAGTTAAAGAAAACTGATGGCACTTATTTGTGACCATTCTAATCAATGTGACCTGCCTTCTGTCCAAAAATGAATCTGGGAGGCTTGAAATACTATCAGTTTAAATAAAGCCCATTTTTGCTGTAAACTTTACAACATATTCCTCTTTATCTACCTGGCTGTGTGTTATTCTCTCCTCCTTTAGCTAAGGGAAGGGAGCAAACCCAGACACTGAAATGCCACCCGAACCCTTGGCAGAGTGCAGCGCACACGCATTAGTATGCTGTAATATATCTGAAGGGCTGAAAGGTGCTTGGAACGTCTCAGGAAGTGCACACCACAATGAACCCTGAACACACAGCCCAAATCCAAGGGCTTCAGTTTCAGCTCCGAACGTCACTGTACTAAGTTGTGAGATTTTCAAATTGGGATCTAGGCAGATTCTTTCTTAAAGCTAGGGTGACCGGATAGCAAGTGTGAAAAATCGGGACGGGGGTGGGGGGTTATAGGTGCCTATATAAGACAAAGCCCCAAATATCAGGACTGTCCCTATAAAATTGGGACATCTGGTCACCCTACTTAAAGCCCTTAGCTTCTGCACACTTGGAATCCAATTCAAACTTCAGTTACAAATAAAATGTATTCCATCAGGTCATTCTCATCCCCATCAACAATTCCATACCATTGGAGATCTCTGCTACACAGGGTCAGGCATTAGGAAAATAGATGTGCTGAAGTTCAGGATGCATGTGCATTGACAGTGCTGTGTGGTAAAACTTGCATAGCACCTGCTCACAATATGAAAGGTTCAAACCTGCTTGTCTAGGCCTTGATTCAGCAAGGTACTTAAGCATATGCCTTTCTTTTATGCATGTGAGTACCCCCACTGAAGTCAATGAGATTACTCATGTGCTTAAAAGTGGACCCTGGTCTTCAAGATTAAAGTTTATTTCAAGTTTAGTAGTTCATCAAGAGGATTAAATTCACTTACAGAATGTGTATATATAAAAAGAAGTTACCTTCACAGTTACAATTGTGACTCAGACAGGAATCTAAAACAGAGCAGGGAAAGACTGCACTGGAGAATGCTACTTCAACTGCCAAGGTCTGCCAGATATTTCAGGTATGTCCAGGTAAAACACACCCAACTGTGCTGCAAACTGTAGCAGGCATGAGCTAACATTCCATAGATTTCACTGGTGTGCTAATGGGCAATGGCCACACAGATGAAGTAAAGTACCCATGGCAAAAGTTTTAACACCTTAGATCTATTACTTTCACATGCATTTAATAATTTTGCTGGCCACTTTTGCTAAATTAACAGAGAGAAAGGGGGCCTAATTCATCACTCTGTTATGCCATTTTGCAGCAGTGTGATTTCATTAACTGAGTGGATAACCAGACCATTGTTTCTTAAAATCTGATTTTCTCCCTCACAACCCATCTGCTCTTCCTACTTGGTCATGCAATGAAGTCATAACACTGGCCAGAAGTCTGATGCCATGGACACAGGATTATGACTACACTGCAGAATCAAGCAAGAGGTGCAGATGAAGAAAGGTCTAATTCAAACACAAATATTTGTAATAGTAAAACAATAAAAGGGAAGTATAACAAATTACTGACAAAGTAAATGGTATATGTATAGTATGAATGATCTTGTTTTTCAGTTCACTACTTCCTGGTAGTAAAGTCCTGTATTCCTGATTAGATGAAAAAGCATGAAATGGAAATAGCATGAATGTCAACAGTTACACAAGCCATGATGACAACCATCCCTTGACAACTCTCCCCATACAGGAAAACAGCTTATTGCCACTTTAGCTGTAAATTCTCAGGAGAAATTATTTATAGGGATCTGCTCAGAGATGGGAACACTTTTTTCCTGTGTGTGAGGCGGGATGAGATTTGGCAGCACAGTAAAAATCATACACACAGATTGCGAGAGAGTATTTCACGCAGTTTGATATCAGAGGTCAGTGCCTATGGGAAGATCATGGATACTTAACTCACGTGATCAAAAATTTTGCCACATGGCAGGAAACAAAAAGACAGCAAGTCATTCACTGACTCTGGGGTGGGGAAGCAGAGAATGTGGACTACTTCTCTCCTTGCCATTGAGTGGAGAGGGAATGCACTCCAGGGGACATTCATCTCCACTTATCACTTTCTCCTTCCTTTGGAGTTAATGTTAGGAAGGGAGATGGTTTTCATTCCCACCAGAGTCTCTACTGGGGTCCTGCCAGTAGAGGCTCCTGACGAGAAGCTCTCTATAGTCACATCCCCCATCTTCCGGAGCCATACCCATCCACTTTTTGTGCTGCACTGGCAAACTCCTTCCATAATGACAATCAAACAAAAGAAACATCGCACAATTCAGCTCTTGGTAAGTTTATCGGTGCAAAAGGAAACGTTATGTTCATAAATTTCTGACACTTTTTTCCTCTGTTCAAAATGCACACAAAACCACGTTTTAAAAAGAAAATTAGGAGTTAGTCCTTATCACGACTAACTAGCTCTTGGTATCTTGAAAATAAGATTTAAACGTTCTGTCCTTCTAGCTAGCCCACCTCCTTCCAGACTTTGGCTGAACATTATATAGCTTTAGAAAATAAATCACAACAAATGCCACAAGAGTTTTTATTACATAGACAGACTACAATTGCCCCATATTATATGTGGCACAACAAAAGAGGGCCAAATTATCTGATGGTGTAAACTGGCGTAGCTTCATTGACTTCACCTAAAAATTTGGCCCAGCGGTCTGTTAGGCCCAAAGCTGACTTTTAATAGAACTGCCACAGACTGTCATGATACACATCAAAGCTCCAAAGTTCCTGTTACCGTGAGTGAAATATATGTGGCCCTGTGCTCTGCCTCCTTCCACATCCTTATGAGGGTGCAGTGCATAGGGGAGCAAAATGGTAGAAAAAAATGTATGTTGGAGCCTCCAAATGAAGGACAGTGCTACAGGCTGCTCCCTCCACATGGTCACCTCTCTCCCTCCCACTATTCAGAAAAAGGAGACCTGGTAAGGGTGTAAGAGAAGCCACACTTAGCAGCATGTTCTCAGGAGAACCATAGAAAAAGGGGGGCATCAAGTTAAGGCTGATCAAAGCAGCATGATCATTCCTGTGTGCCCTGAGACCTTTACTCCCCCCTGCCCAGAAGGCCACAGATTGGGCCAACACCCGATGACAACACACTTCCTGGCCCTGCTGTACTGTAATAGCTGATGGAGACTGCAGAGGGAAAGTCCCTTTGCATGTCTGGCCAGGAAACTGCAGGGTCAGAGGCGGAGCCACAGATCCCCTACCTCCATTGGCCCAACCCACTGTAACACTGCAAGTTCATCAGACTAAAAGAAGAAAGCATCAGGTTCATACCTCACAGAGCCATGAGCTTCATTGTGTTAATTTGTTCCTCCCCATGCGTGTTTGCACATAAGGGAAAGTACCGGCCATGGATTTTAAGAATTATTAAATAGCATATTTGAACTTTGGAACTATTATAATGTATTCAGTAAATGCTATGCACCAAAGGACTGTTTCTCTCTATATACTGAGGAAACAGAGCTATGATACGATTATGTACTACATTTATGTCCTGTTAAAATTCTGAGCCTTATACAAACCAGACTAGTACACACCTAAGCTCTCAATCTTTCATTTCCTCACAGCACATCCCGAAGATACTGGAGAGATCGCATGGCACCGTGTGGGTACAGCCGCGCTAGAGTGTAGGTACAGACAAAGGGATGGCAGCATGCCAGCCTTGGTGTTGGCCTGACTGGGTTTTGTAGGATAGTGTTACAGTTTAAAATATTTTTGGACATTGATTATAATCACAAGTCCAACTAGTTGAATCCTCGTGATAATACTGTTCTCTGGATTCATGTATTTTGACTGACATAAAAGACGTGTTGTTATAGGGAGGGTGAGAAAAAGCGGCTTTTGCTCAGTTGAGATCCAGCAACACTGGCATTGTGTCAAAATTGGTGCTGCAGCCAAGAGTCTTTAATGAGAGTGGAATGTATTACCTCATTTGTCATACCTGGATCACTTACGCATGCTAAGTCCAAAATAACCTTGGACTTTGCTGGCTGCTCAACAAACCATGTAAGTAAACAGTCCTGTAGTAATGCCTAAAACATGTACCCTTTCTTGATCACTCTACATTACTTATTCTAGCGAATGTCTAAGCAATTGTAATGCCCATGATCAAAGTCCCAGACTTTTTCAGGGCTCTCTGATCTGCATAACTATTTCCTGATATGACTTCTCATCCTGGCCTCTAGGTCTTAACTGTTTCTCAGAAACAATTAAAAAGAACAAAAAGCCTATCACCATTTCCTTAAAAGAGGAGTGTGCTGGGGTAGCTGTTCTGCATTTCTGCTTCTAACTTGTAGTGCCATACTGCTTCCTGCGGCTTGCGGAATTTATTTCCTTGTTATTGTTTTGTGGAAGGATTGGGATGGAGGAGAAGCAACAGTACTTTTGCCTACAGCAAAGATGATTAGCCATACCAATATAGAAACCAAGTAACTTTGTAATAATATTGAGGGCCACAGTCAAATAAGGGGAGGAGGAAGATTTGGACATCCGGCATGGGACTGAACGGGTGATTTAAAACTGAACCTTGCAAAGTTCTCAGATGCACTCAAGCCTTGAATCCCAGAAACCCCCAGGGCTGATCAAGCATGCCTGAAGGGGGCAGACAGTCACACACAGAGTAGCCTGGCAAAACCTAGCTCTTGGCTGAAGAATATTATTACATGTTGCACCTTTTAGAACATAATTACTAGAAAGCCAACCACCTTACTAAAGAAGGATCCCTACCATTCACCCTCATACAAGGGAGCTTCTAGCATCCTACAGTATCTGGAAGATAAGAATGAACATATTGCTGTATTTAGGTGAAGTCTCAAAAGCTAGCCTAGGATTAGATTATCTCCGATGCTATTTTGGACTCATAGCTGCCTCCTTGACTTCCTCCTCTTCTTGGCCTTCTCTTTTTATATCTCTCACCTCATCCCCAGTCACTGTTCCACATCCCAAGTTACAGGTTTTGCATTTAATTTTTGAAAAGTCCATGTATTAGCTCCTGCCTCCTGGAAGCAGCACCCACTGCACACAGATTGATAAAAGCACAGCTTTTGATGAGCTGAGCCCATGTCAGGAGGAGAGGGCGAGCAGTCAGCACACAGCACGGCGCTGTGTAGATGGGGGTGAAATGAAAGTGGACCACAACACAAGGCAAAGGCTCAAATGTCAGGCTAAGGTGGAAAATCAGACCCTAGTTTAGAAAAATCTCAATCATTTTAATTTGGGGAAACTTTTCTATAAACCAAGATACAGGGCCCCATCCTGCCCCCCCACCCCACCCGCCATGGAAATCAATGGCAAACTCCTACTGATTTCAGTGGGAGCCAGACTAGGCTCCTACCTTTTTCAATATAGAGATTAATATTAACCCTTCTAACACAACCTTCAGAACAATATTTCCCTTTATAACAGGATAACTGCTATTGCTATAAACACTAGTCAATATTTGTATCTGTACACACACACACACACACACACACACACACACACACACACACACACAGAGAGAGACTCAAGATAGACATATTCTGAGTCTCCAAAAGTTTTTAATACTAAAGTATTATTTTCATGTTTTTCTAATCCAAGGACTTGCTCATTCTTTTCTGTAATTTATATACACTGTGGACTTATAATGGAACATGTCAGAATAAATCTGAAAACTTTTGTGGACTCGATATCCTTGAGAGAGGCACTAAACATCTGAACAATTTTCTAACTCATAAGTATACAGAGTGTACTTGTGTAACCATTTCTAAAGGTTTTGTTTTGGAAATGAGATATTCTATTCTCAATGTGGAGAAAATCAATTTGCTGCCTCTCTAAAGAAAACATTCCTCATTTGGAAATAAGTGGAACAGACACTTTTTTGTGGGGATTAATATGGAGACATTTGACTTGTTTCAGATTGAATTTGGGTTTCCCTTTCCCCCTCCCCAGACTACGACTTAAAAAAAAGCAAAGACCACCATTGTGTGGATGACTATTTTAATTATTTTGTTAAAAATAGAAACACTGGATGTATTGCACATATCATACTACATAATTAAGGGCTTGATTTTGCAGAAGACTGAATGTTTTCAAATTCCACTGAACACAATACAAATTGAAGGCACTGAACCATGCAGGATCAGGCGCTTGGACTAATTTTCTTCTCTGCTATATGGCTAGAGTTCAAAACTTTTGCTATAAAGGCTTCTTGCTTACTTTTCGCTATGTTAGTATTTAAGAAAAGGGTGAGTTTTTGGAATATTCAAAACAAGAAGATGGACATTAAAGGTTAAGGCCCTGATTCAACAAAGCACTGAAGCACACACCTAACTAGCATGTAGGTAGTTCTACTGGACTTCACTGGAACTAGTCACCATGCTTAAAGTTAAGCACATGTTTAACAGCCTTGCTGAATTGAATCCTACATCCAGTCCAATAGGATTACATTTGTGAGGAAGGGGAGCAGGATTTAGCCCACAAAGAAGAAGCTATCAGACTTAATTATAAAGTAGGGCATGTCTGGACTGTGGTAGAGTATCTGACCCTTGTTCATTAAAGTTTTTCTTTCCCCCAATGTGAAACTGACTTTTAGCCTCCACACCCACAAACTTCAATGGACACTTCTGTACGTTGCCTCCAATTACAGTGGACTCTGAACTTGGTATCAGACAAAACTGTATGCAGATCACAGCACTTGCAAAAGAAAATCTGACTCTTTAGAATATTCTGTGTTAAAAACCAGGGCAAAAGGGTGAACAGGAACAACTGATTATGTAATAGCCAAGACAAAAGGACTGCAAACACAGCAGCGACAAGTGACAGTGCACTGCAAACCCATGTAAATCAACTAATCTCATCCAAACTGGGCAAAACACACAATGTACCAATAGCAACTAACTTCTCATTAGGAACCTTTACAAAATAAAAGACAAACAAGAACATACAGCACATGTTAAGGAGGTTTTCCTGGCAGCATTTCCTTCTATTCCTGACAAAAACTAGCATTCATTAAACTGCTCTCTAGCAGAGTCAGCACTACTCAATGAAGACATGACCTACATACCTTGATAATAAGATAGCTACATACCCAATCATTCCCACACAGATAGAAAGATTAGACAGATTGGATGAGCTGACAGACAGGTAAGAAATGGGCATTGTATAAGAACCTAAATAGATACATAGAGATTCACACAAGAGGAGTAAAAAGGAATGCTTCTAGGAACCTTGGTTTTGGGATTGATAGTGAGAGCTATAAAGCCATGAACACCTTACTGCTCGCATGTGGAAATGACAAATAAGTTATTTAAGCCCATTATTGCATTACCCATTTGTATCACATCACTGTGGCAAGTAAAACTGCTTTACTTTAAACATAAGAATGCTATGGGTTCAGTTTCTCCCTTTCCTTTTCTCAGCACCCTACCACTGCACTGGGATGTCATTATAATTTGCTAGAGACACTCACATTGGATGAGGACGCAAGCAGCGAGATTAGCAGGAACTATGGTGTGTACTCCGTTCTTGAGATCTACATGTAACTTCCATTAGAATGAATAGGGCGAAAGGAAATCAGGTGGAAAATGCACCCAGACAGCAAGGGTGGGATTTTCCAAAGCGCTCAGCCTTGGCCTAACCCTGCCCCTATTGAAGTCATTGGGTTACTGGTGAACATTCTACTCTAGGTGCACAGTATCTCCACTGTGCAACATTGTGATCAACTGAAAAATTATTATTGGGGCCACAATGATCACAATTTTTCTCTAGCTGCTTTACGAGCCGAGTTCTAAAAAATGTGTCTATTTATGTGAGTTCATGCTGGTGGCACCATCATTCCGCCTTCTTTTCAGCAATTTTCCAGACCCACATTTCTTTCCAGTAATCTTTCTATATCTAGATATGTATATGACCCTCTTACAATAGCAGTGGTTCTCAACCAGGGGTATGTGTAACCCTGGGGGTACATCAACTCATCTAGATATTTGCCTAGCTTTACGACAGGCTGCATAAAAGCACTAGCTAAGTCAGTACAAACTAAAATTTCATACAGACAATGACTTGTTTATACTGCTCTATATACTATACGCTGAAATATAAGTATAGTATTTATATCCCAACTGATTTATTTTATAATTATATGGTACAAATTAGAAAGTAAGCAATTTTTCCATAATAGTGTGCTGTGACCCTTTTGTATTTTTATGTCTGATTTTGTAAACAAGTAGTTTTTAAGTGAGGTGAAACTTGGGGTATACAAGACGAATCAGACTCCTGAAAGGGGTACAGGAATCTGGAAAGGTTGAGAACCACTGTCCGATAGTATCCCTACACCTAACAAGTATTCTGAGTTAGAAATAACAATCCCTCACCCTCTCTTTGTATCGTCCCATCCAGTAGGAGATGGATCTTCATTAGTTTATAGGAGTTTTGTTTGTCTGTATGTAGGTAAGTGAATGAGTGAGTCTGCGCATTGTGTGTGCTCATAGTTGATATATTTATTGAGGGAGAGCCACGTCAAAGAAATTAGTTTTGTATTTTCAGTTCAGAAAGCAGAGAGGACCACGGTCATTCTTATCTCTTGCAGGAATGATTTCAATAGTCCAGGTCCAGCTCCTGTTACAGTTTGTGTCCCATTCTCATAAGCCTCCTTTGGCAGTTTTATCGAGCCCCTGTAGCATAGCTGTCATGAGAGGCCATGGTCACAGAATGAGAAATTATCTTTCAGGTAGCTAGAGCTTTGAATAGCATAACAGAGACCTTGAATTGGGTCTGCATTCCTGAGGATTCAGACTTGGAGCAGGGCAGAGCACTGGGGTGATGTGTCCACAGTGACCTGAGTTACTCAGCAAATGGGAAACTGTATTTTTCACCAGCTGGAGCTTTTTCAGGGAGTGCAAGAATGGAAATAGTAACCATAGTCCTCACCATAACACCTGAGAGGTTTGTGGTTTTAAATATAACAGCCCTGATGGTAATCTCATTTACACTAGTGTAAACACACTGAGTTCAGCTTAATTATTCCCAATTTACACAGGTGTAAATAAGATCAGAATCAGGCCCATCTTAAGCACTTAAACAAAAACCTATATACAGTGAAATATTATTCTTTACATTTTAGTAACATAGAGCAAGTTTTAACTTTAACTGTGAAGATGGTTGTGTAATGTTCTTTTGCTGTCAGTGTTGGTTCTTAGGAAATTATCTGGGTGGATTAAACAGAAACACTATTAAACAGTTTACACATTTCCATGTGTTTCTGATGTCTAACTATAGCCGTGTTTGTCTCCATCTACAGAACTGTTTTATACCACATGGTATGCATATTTCAGCATCCAGCATTATTAACTCATGACCAACTGTCAGTTGATCATTATCTAACACATGGGGTCTCCAAAAAATCCTTATTTGGGCAAAATCAGCCTTCTCAACCACTCTGTCTATATTTTCCCTCAGAAGAACTTTATTTGGATTATTATTTGCTGTCAATGGAAACTCAGAGGTTACATATGTAGAAATTTGCAGACAGGGAAATAAATCCTCACTGAGTTTAAACACTTAGTTGATATTAAAACCATCTCCAGCTTTGTTAGTTTAAAGAAAACTCTCAGTTGCCCTCTAGTGTTACATGAATGTCATGCAGAATAGCAGCAAGAGAGGGGGAAATATACACAAATTGTACAATCATGTTAAAAATATGCAGGGATGAACATTTTCAAGAATATTTCAAGATCACAGAACTTATCCTAATTTAATATTACGTGATTTACTGTACAGATAATATTTCTTATAAAGAATGAGGGGGAAGTTCTAACTTTGTGGAAATTACAATTCTTTGTTTGAAACACGATGCTTGGATTATGTTTACCACTATAATTGCAGTGTATGGCACAGTGATTTTATGAGTTAGAACCTCTGAAAAGAAATCACAGTACCTACTGCATTCTATAGACCGTAGTTCATTCATAACTAAAAATAGACTGGTGTATAACCTGGTTCAGCTATTATATGAACCTAGGGAACACGTGAATCTGTAGAATTCCCTAACATAGAAGAGAAGTTGAGTTTGCAAAAGATCAGTTTGTTTCTGAAAATGGACAACATATGTAAAGATTTAATATACAAAACCAGGTGTATATATAGTATATATCTTCATATGTACCCATTTTCATCCTATACAAAGCAAAAATACCATATACAGCCTGAAACTATAAATGTAATAATAGATTACCAAATTAAGTCTGCACAATCACTTCATTAAAAAAAAAAACATTTCAATGTAAAATACAGCTGTAGGGGTTTGGACAATTTCCTGCATAACAGGCCCATCCCTGAAATGTAAATAACACCGGTATTAAAACAAACCAATAAGGGTACATCAGGAAAAAAAGAGTACATGAAAACATAAATGCACTTTCCAGCCTATCCTGCCAAATCTTTATTTAATTTGAGTGCTGCTTTGATAAATCACTATTGCTTCAGTCAGGTTTTTTTTTTTAAATGTCCTGTTATTCTTAACACAACTCCAGGGCTGATTAAATCTTAACATTTGAAATATAACAAACGAATAGAGTTTTGCAATTAGAATTATTCACTTATTTCCTGTGTATCATCAGCATTCCTGAAAGAATGTTGCTATAACATTAAACAACAGTGTGATCTTTAGAAATACATGATTTGCTTGTTCTGTTTTTTTCCAATGCAATTGTGCAACTTTAAAATCCTCTTCTTTCCCAATTCCTTTCTCTCAAGCATATGCCCCTGATAGTGATTTATAATGTTTATAAAAAACAAGTTTGAGGAATTTTTTTTTTAAAGAACTTAAAATCCACTACAATATTACTCAATGGTTACACATTAAAAAAAGATAAATATAGCTCTATTTGGGAATGGAAATCCATAAAAAGTTAATTATAAGGATTTCTCTTTTCAGTTTGACAAGACAGAAATGCCACAAGAAGTCAATATGGCAATTCAAAAAATATAATCAGGGAAAAGGCAAAATGAACATTTGAAAGATGAATAGTTTAGATTTGCATAATCTGATATTTATATAGCACATTCTTTCCAAATGTATTGCAGTGTTTTTCAATTTTTAATCTCTCTCAGCATACAGATTATAGGTATAGGAATCACTTTTTCCATCAATAAAGTGCAGCCACCTCTGGGGTAAAATGGGGAATTTGTTTAACAGCACACAGCAACACTACACAACCACGTTAGGACAGGCAAAATTACATGCCTGAAACTAGAGTGGGAATTCAGGTATGTATCCAGGCCCTGATCATAAATGAATTCTGTATGGGTCACGGGTGGAGCGCTGCACACTTTGCAGAGCCTCAGTGGAATTGACTAAAGGATCCAGGCTCCTCAGGGTAAAGCTGGTCTCTTACCATGTATTTACACACTGGTGGGTAGTTCCTAGGGGCCTCAATTTCCACCAAGGCCCCTAAGTATTACTGCAATAATACGTATATAATTATCTTATTCTAAATTGCAATTTGGCCAGACACAAGGGTTAATACCCCACGCCTTGTGAAAGATGCCATGGGATTTTTAATGACCACAATGGGTAAGGACCTCACGTTAACATATTATCTGGAAGGACCTCAGCACAGTGTTTTAACACCATCCTGGGGCAATGATTCTGTTCTGGCAGAAGGAATCATAATACCCGCAAATTAACCAACTATGTATCTGGGTTTTCCCACAAAGTCTCCCATCCAAGTGCTTATATAGCCTGATTCTGCTTAGCTTAAGAGACATGACAAAAGTCACAGCTTAGAGAGAATAAACACCAGCAGTGTCTATGTAGCTACTTTTCACTAGCTTCAAACAGCTCGAGCCAATCCATAAGAAATGAGCACCAGACTTCCATGTATCATATTAAGAAGATATGGACTTCTGCTGAGATGAATATCAAGATTCATCAACTCAAGAGGTAAATATTGACTGAGGCAAAGCAAAGGTCAATACTGGTCAATATTTACTCAAGACACATTAAATCTAGACATAATGGCTATCAGAAATCTCTGCAAGTCTTCGTTATGGCTAAGGATTTCAAAAGTGTAACCATGTTTCCTTTTAAATCAACATTCTAATTGAAGAAGAAGTTAGAGACAGGAGCGCCGCCAGCTTTTCCGCCGCCCTAAGTGGCGGAAGGTCCCGCCACGGAAATACCGTCACAGTCGCCGCCCCCCAAATCGCAGCGCCCTAGGCGACCGCCTAGGTCGCCTAATGGGTTGCGCCGGCCCTGGTTAGAGAGAGACTATTATTCATCTAGTGCAAAGTGAATTATAGCTTTCACTGACCACAGCTGTAGCCAGAGCAGAGGCACATACAGTATTTACATATGCTATCTGTCTGGTTTGCATTCCAAACGTCAGTATTACTGACCTCTGAGGATATGAACAATAAAAATTTACTGATTCATCACACAACATTATTTCAGACAACCAGGATTTTCTTCTTGGGTAGGAATGTACCCTGCTCCCCTCCCAAATATACATAAATTCAGGCTGAACTTTATCTCAGGGTTCTGCTTCCCATGAGCAAACTACTTTGAGGATGCTGTCAATCAAAAGCTTTGGGGGAAGTTAGTTACAGCCTTATTATTTACTGTTGCAAGTATATTAGTCCTAATATTTATCTAAGGTTTCAAGCTTACTCTCTCATTTCTGAAAAATGGCCACCTGGCCATTTTTGTTTGAAGCCACAGTGTACTCAACTAGCCTACCACAGAGTAGGAATGTTTAAAATAGAAATTCCAAATAATTTATAATGATTAGATTAGATTTTCAGAGGCGCTTGAGGAAACTCTTCACCCAAATCCCATAGAATTTCAATCGGATTTGGGATCCTACCTCCCTTAGGCACCTTTGAAAATGCCAGCCAAAGTAAATAACAAATGAGTAGTTCCTCCTTCTCTTTCATTCATCCAGATTAAAGTACCAAAACATAGTAATGAACACCCATTTTCAACTTTGTGTCTATTCAAATGTAGTATACGGTAGATCCTATGACCACTGATGTCAATGTGCTTTGGATCAAACACTAATTGTTTTATTCCATTCATATTCTTATTTTGTTTTGTATTCATCCCACTCTTCTCTCTCTAGTACCTTTCCTCTCTACTGGTGAATGGGGTGATTTTACTTTGCTGTGAAGTCAAAATGAAATCAGCTATACCCCACACCTTTGTTCAGGGCTGATCTACACTACAAAGTTAGGTTGGCTTAACTAGATCACCCAGAACTGTGAAAAATTTCAAACTCTGTGTGATGTTATGTGCTACAATGTTATGGGTTGCACCGCTGCAGCTGTGCCTCTGTAGTGTTTCTAATGTAGACATAGCCACAGTGAGTAACAACAGTGTTCTGTCATTCTGAATCTTCTTCTTCAGGCTTGGTGAGACCAAAAAAATTCTGGGAAGGTGAGACTCCAAATGTGCACAGTTCTAAACTTCAGTCATGGTGTAAGCTTAGATGTATAAGATTCACTGTTTCTTATAAAGCAACTTTAAGTCTTAGCAAAGAACTAAAACATATCTGCTTCTGAAATAATATGGAATCCATAACGTGGACCTGAAGTTTAAATTCAAATATACATTTTTTAAAAATCCAGAAAATGCTTTTCTAAACCAGGAGATAGATCTGCAACTTAAAACGTGCAGTAATATCATATTTTAGAACTTTAATAAATAATGCTTTTACCTTGATTACAAAATAATATCCTGCCATGAAACCCCAGAAAGTAGAGGTAGGAAGTCATTTGACAAAAATTAATATGTCACACTTTTCATAGAACTAAGCATTATAATTATTAGTGAAATACACTTTTCAAACTTGTTAACACAAAATTAACAATTACATATGCACTTATAAAATTAAGTGATGTATCTCTTGAAGAACCCACTAGCTAACCAGGCCTAGTTCAGTTTTAATATATACATGCAGTACTTGTAGCACGGAGGGGATATAACTATGTCAGTGCTGGCACTGTAAACCCTGAAATGGCAAGTGCTATTAAACTGAGATGTAATCATGTTGAAAGGGAAACATTAACAAACAGCAGACAATTGAGAAGAAAATACAGTGTGCTTGTGTTCTACTACATGTGCTTCAAAACCTTATATAACTATTCATTGTCTATTTCACCTGGCTATGGTCCCGGTTTGTTCTATTCTATGCTATACTAATTTTACAATAATAAACTATTACACAAGCTTTATGCAGTCATGCATAGGAAACGGTTGTGGAAGACATTACATTTGATTATCTTTCTACCAAAGACACCATCTTGAAATTAAACAATAGCCTGGTAGAAATGAATAGGAGTTAAAAGGAAAAAAAGAAATGGATCTTTACTAAAAATTAGAAATAATGTTAAATCTCAGAAGTGCAGCCTTTAAAAACAGAGATCTCCCCCCTCCAAAATTCACACTCCAAACCCTCCATGAATATACTACAGATAAATACCTCTAAACTGACAATATTACTTGAGAGTCAGCATTGTACTATACCATATTGAGTTGATGACAATTAGTGATGTTGGAAATGTAAATATTTGTTATACACCACCTTTAGGTAAAAATGAAGCAAGGCAGTTTACAAAGAGAAAAGGAATGTGTGAAATAGTTTGGCTTTAAAAAAATTATTTATTTATTTATTTATGCTTTGGCATGAATCAACATGAATTGATGAGATGCCTAGGTTAACAGTTGTCTGTACCAACAAACCTTTGGACGGTTGCTAGACGGTTACTGCAAATAGAAAAAATGTAACAAAGGAAGTTATAGAGTATGCAAAGATAAGGTCCAAAACAGCGACTTCAGGTACTGCATTTGCCTATGGAATTATCTTGGAATCTTCTACTAAACCTGGAAATGAACATTAATCACACTGGCTCAGGATTGTTATATTTAGTCATGGAGCGATGCCAAAAAAACAGTATTGATCTATAGTATCACTGACATATTTACATCTAATATCTCATCAACCATTAAGGCCAGAAATAAATGTCTTTTACCATTGGAAAGTGTGGGATTCTCAGATCTCCAAGATATAAACGATTTATTTCTGGCCAAACTTAAAAATCATAGTATTTTGATTACCATCTTGCTTCCACCACATACTTCGATTACAACATTTTAGCAGCTAATCTCTCAAACCACTAAATCTAGTAAACCAATATTTTATATGGGCCCCAGGGGCACTACCACAATGCAAATAGCAACAATTCTTGCCAAAAGCTGAGACTCAGCTTTCAGAGGACATAGGGTCTGATTCTGCACCACTGAAACCAATGGAACTTTTGCATTGCCATCAGTGAGAGCAGGATCAGATCCAGGTAGCTTTAATGCCACATTTTGCTCTAAATTACATTGGTGTAAATCCAGAATTACTTCATAGACTCATGTAGAGCGCATTTTGATTTACATGAGAGAATCTGATATCAGAATCTCATCATTAACCTTCACCTTTGAAGAAGAGCTTGTCAAACCTCAGAATTTCTGTCCAATGCTGTCCAATTCCAGCATTTTGAAATTTGTTTCGTCCCACATCAGGACAAAAAGTCAAAATATCAATTTGTTTTTATGGAACAGACAGTTCCGATAAATGTTGGTTTGGAAGACTCAAAATGTTTTCTTTTGACATTTCCAAACAAAACAAAATGTTTCCACATTTCCAAATCGAAATGTTTCATTTGATTCAGCCATAGTTTGTATTCACCTGAGCTGCCACTGTGCCTTGTGGGAGTTGTTATTTGAGTACCTCATGCCCCAGGTCTCCTCTGTAGGTAGGGCTCCTTTGCCAAACTAACTCTCCCATGATGTACCAGGTCAGCTCACCAACAGGGGAGACTGTGGAATATCATGGAAGATGTAGTCTAGCCAGGCAAACCAGCCCACAGGGGCATTAAGCACCTGAACTACAGCTCCCATGAGGCCCCACAGCAGCCAGGTGAACACAGATTATTGTTGAAATGACTGAACATGAAACCTTTCAATGCAGTTGGACAAACTAAAATATTTTGATTTGGTCCAACCCAATCCCAAATGAAATGTTTCATTTCGGTTTTACTGATGGAAAATAGAAGCATTTCAGCAAAACTGAAATGCCCTGTGGAAAAATTTGTTTTTGGGGAAATAGCATTTTCCATAAAAGCATTTTGGTGGGAAATTCCCAAGCAGCTCAACTTTCAAGGCTCATGAAATAGGAGTAGCTAAACTCATGTCAGAATTAAAACGGGGGGGGGGGGGGGGGAGGAAATACATACCGGTAAGTGGAGAATCAGAAAATGGAAGGAGAACGGTAGGGAAGGTCAAAGTCCCATAGCGTGGGTTTATTAATGTGTTTAGACTTGGGTCTAAAGAGCCCCCCGAAACCACCAGAATTTTGAAGTGTTGAAGGCTGTCCAGCTGCAGGTGGGATGTGGCACGTAGGGTGCTACAAAGCCTCCCCCCCACAACTGACAAGGTCTTTTGTTTTGTTTACTAACAGACTCAGGCCTCATTTCACGGTGTGTAGATGAAATCCTATATCTTGTTTAGACTGTCTTTTTATTTGGATGAAAAGACAAATTGGATATTTGTTATCTCAAGACCTCCCCATTGCCATGAATATTAACTTTTGGACCCAAATATGCAGCACAGCCTTAATGCCTTTCCTTAACTCACCTGAAATGGGAGCTCACATTTCTATTCATTCATCTTAGCCCCTCTTGCTCTCCAGAATATTTTTTGCTGGTTGCTAGGCAGCTATTGTTGAAAATATGCATGAGGTATTAATTGACTGAGCATTTAAAAATTCTTTAAAATTGAGAACATCACCATACCTAAAATAGGACATTTCCTTATATCAAACAACTCCAGATACAATGTTGGGAATGTTGATGGCTGCAGTGTGTCAGGGGCTGGATGAGTCTCGAGAATTATTCTCACACAGTACACGTCGCAGAAACAAACAAACCAAAAAAATTAATAACCTCATTCTATAACAGAGCCTTATTCAACAGATAAATTACTTCATGTCTTGTTAATCTTTTTGCTTCTTGTAACTTTGTTTACAATTTTCCATACTTTTCCTCTGACATGTGCATTTCATATTTTCATTTTTTAAGCCACTGATGACTTTGGGTTCCTCTGTTATTACAGTTAATTTTAGAACTTGCTGAACATATCAGCCAATTATCTTCTAAACCCAAAATGGAACCAGCAAGTATTCTTATTTGCTTTACTTCAAAGAGATACTGTAGCCTCATTGCTGATGCCAAGTGCTCTGTGCTTCTTACCAGTAAATGCACATTTCATTTTATAGAGTTTTTTTTTCCAAAAAAACATTCCAATGTCATGATCAAGCTCGAAAGACAGTAAACACAGACTTCCATAAATTGACTCTAACTTCTAAACTAAACAACTGAAAAGATTTGCAGCTAGGTAGGTTTTTTAGTTTTTGTTTTATAATAAACCCCTCTCTGTCATAACTAAACATGCACAACAGACATCCAACATAATTACAGAAAGTGTTTCATAATTACCACCACCAAAAAACCTTAAAGAGCTATAATTTTTGGTAAATCAGTCAAATGATTGTAGTCCATTCTGATACAATCTAATAAGGATAACTACATTGCTGATACTTGAATGTGTTATTCTGCTACAAAAGGTTGAGGGAAGAGCTTAATTATTTTATTAAAGATATTCTTTCTGCTTTTCAAACTTTGATTTTTCACCCATAACTATTATAAAATAGGCCATGGGCCTGTCTTGGTACATTTCAATAGAGCCAGTACAGTTAGGGCTGCAAGATCATGACGTACATTCCATGTTGTGCTTAATTTTACCATTGAAATGAGAAGCAAAACCATCAATGCTTACTTAAAGTACACATACCACATTATAGTAAGGAATAGTTTTCACTGTTATAGGAACTTTTATTTATTCCCACCTTCCCTGCTTCTTTCACTGTAGCCTATTGTAATAGCAAGTCTGAAATGAAACCCACTTTGGGCTCCAACAATGCTGAAAGCTTCCTTATAGCAGTACCCGTCATTGTGACATCAGCTGTTGTTTGTGTATGTCGTCCTCATTGACAAGGTTATTACAATTGCCCCTTTCAGTTTCTTTCTTACCCTTTCTGTGGGTTGAAGCTACCAGTTTAAAATCAAATTCCTCCTCTTCTTGTACTCAGGTGTTGCTAACAGACTTTTTAATTAACACAGTCTTTCAAACTATTATGCAAAAAGTTCAGGTAACTAGAGATACGCCTAAAGGGTGTATAAAGAGTCACATTAAGTCTGTATGTGATTTTGGAGCATGTTATTAGTTAACATATTTAAATGAGATGCTATCAAGTTAGCTTTTAAAATCCTGCCACAACTAAAACACAATAGGGCAGTTACAACACTTCCTATGTAGGGCTAATGTATTAGGCACTATCTGTGAAATTAAAACCCAACAACTATGCTTCAAATGTACAGATCGCTAGTACAAATTGAAAGGTATGTGTATATGTCTGAAGAAGGACAGAGCTCAATAAGTTTTCCAAACTCCACCAAACATTGGACCACACCTGAATTTGTCTAGCTTCAGCAACTAGATCTTGTTATGCCTTTGCCTGTTAAACTAAAGAGCCCCCTACTATCAGAAATCTTCTCCTCATGTCGTTACTTATAGACTGTGCATGCAAGTCACCTCTTAACATTCTCTTGGATAAACTAATACATTGAGCTTCTTTAATGTCTCACTTTAAGGCAAGTTTTCCAGACATCAAATCATTCTTGTAGGTCTTGTCTTAACCCTTTCAAATTTTTCAACATCAGTTTTAATGTGGAACCAGAACTGCACACAGTGTTCCAGTAGTGATTTCTCTAACACTATATACAGTGCTAATACCACCGGCTCGGTTTCTACTTGATATTCCCCTGCTTATATACATCTAAGGATCATGTTTGCTGTCTTAGCTCCTGCATCACACAGATGGTTATCCATCATTATCCCTAAGTCCCATTCACAACAATAAAGACCAACATAGCTGCCCTGACTCACATGCAGGATGTTTGACCGATTTGAATTAGTTAAAGGACTAAGGTAAAGTTACACTTATTAAAGGCCAAAAAATCATGCTTCCATTGAAGTCAATGTCAAAACTTCCATTGTTTCATTGGCATTTGGTCCTTAGTGTACAGACAGCCCTTAACATTTCACTGTAAAAGTTCTAATGGCTATTATAAAGCTCAGAGAAGCCAAACACCTTATTTTTTCTGCAAAAGGTAATTACTTTTTGATTTTTGTCTATTTAATAAAATATATTCACTACTCATCCATAGAATCCAAATATGAGAAGGAACGTGTATCCACTGACTATTACTAGGAAGAGGTTGTGGTCAGAAATGCTCAGGTCTAGTTCAGGTAATGTCAGGGGAATAAAAAATAGGTTGTTGAGGCGTTCTTTTGTTTTTAGCTTGAATTATGAACCAGTCCTAATGCCGACATTCTCCATACTCCTCTCTGATCAGGTTTATAACGAGTGAGTTTGGAGACTAAGGGCCTGATCCAAAGCCCACTGATGACAGTGTAAAGACTCCCGTTGAACTCAGTAGGCTAAAGATCACGTCCTTATATCCTAGTGCCTAATATCAGAGAGCAGATCATATCACAATTTTTTCAAGTGGTACATGGGTATTTTGCAAATCCTTTAAAAACTACGATCATGTCAACATGACATTTAAAAATCTGCAGAAATCTCAGTCTCTCTCCAGATCATATTACTAGGATATTTTAAAATATAAAAACTACTCAAATTTGCTATTAATTTTCTTCCTCTCTTAATATTGCTAGCATATTTAAAATATAAACTACTGAAATTTGCTATTAATTTGTTTCCTTTGACTTGTCTCTACATTGCATCATCTCCCAATTACTGTGATTTTGCTGAGTATGCCAGTTTCTTAAAGGCCCAGCTATAAAATGTATGGACTAATTGTTGAGCAGAACTGAAGAGCTATTAAAACTGCAATAGTACAGCACTTCCAGTGGTAGTCTATTATTTCTACATGATTGGTTTTGTACAGCTCTAACTCATGCATTGAAACTCTTAGATAAATTAACTCCTTCATTTTGACATAAGTATCACAGAGAGAATTAAACATGAATGAACATTTTTCTTCAGATATTTTATATGTAGTATAGATAATTTTAATGCATGTTACTGAAGATTACATATTATTTGAATTGAGAGCAGTTTGCTGTTTTATAAAGACTATAATAAATTGATTTTGATTTCAAAATTATCCCATGTTCCTATTTCATGTTTCTCTGTCATATACATGTTGGAGTATGTTTACAGAACTTTATGAACTATAATATACAACTCAGGCAATTCTAAACAGCTATATAAGAGTGGGTCTGAAATGTACACATTTTAAAGATTATTTTGCGAACACCAAGCTCTTTTCCCAGCTGTTTTACATTTTGAATTTCCCAATAAATGAATAACATACTAAAAAAGCAAACAAGATCTGACATTATTTAGTCTAAGTTTCTAAAATGGCGTAACATCTGTAGCTAAAAACAATTTTGAATAACTATATTTAACTATCATCAGTATTCAATTATTCAAAACTAGTTTTCTTTACAGTCCAGCTATGTGGCTTAACAATGTGGTATTCAAATGTTTCTTTTAATTGTTTCGTCCTTCCAACAGCCACAATACAGCAAAATGAAAAAAAAAATCTCATATCTCTTTTATATATATTCATGTGACAAACCCATGATCTCAGTTAAGTGCCACAACTGTTCATTAACACGCATCACAGTCACACAGTCAGTTCTGCAAGCTTTGATACCATGCCAAAATGAGGGGCTCAGCAAATGGCACTTTGACCTTTTCACTACTAACTTCAGTCTTTATTAAAATCTCTGAAACTTCAGGTCTGTTTCCTGCTTTACCATCTTTTATCTGCTTTATAAATACCTAATATTCACTCATTAAACAGAAAAATTTGCTACATTCTTATGTAATGCTAGATTCCCTTTCCACTCACAAGTGGCTTGTGAAATGCCTTTGATTAAAAAAACTAAAGAATTCTAAATCTGCACTGCAGGCTCATTTCCAGAGCACTCAAGCATGTTGTCCAATTTTGAAAATCTATCAGGATACATGTAAATTTATCCAAGTTTCATCAGAGTCAATTTTCCCTGTTGAATTTTAAGTAACAATACATGAAATGCTCTCTCTCTCTCTTTTAAATTATGTTTGCATTGCTGAAGTCTTCAGCTTGACCATTTGTGTTGGGACAGAGACTGATTTTTTCCCCCCAGCAGGGCATCCATTGCCAACAATAGAGTCACCAAAACCACTAGCACCAAGGAGTTAAATGTTATCCCATGAAGGACAAATAGAGGCTTTGATCATTTTATGGTCCTCAAACAAAGATAGAGGGGGAAATCATGCAAATTATTTTGGCTAACTATAACTAACTAATTACAGGTAAGAAAATCAGAACATGTTCACGAGTCATTCATGTGTTTTCATTCTTTGTGAACTTGCTGGCACATCCTGGCTGCTTCATTTCTTGCTTTAAATAAGTAAGCACTGGAAAATATGTATAGTATTTGGAACTACAGGAATGACATATTAATTCAAAGGTTCCTTTGTATAAGTTTTCATTTTCCATATTTGAAATGTAGCTTTAAGGAAACTCAAGACCTGCCTACAACCTTTAATTTATACCACCCTTCACCCAAAGATTATCTAGACTGTATAAGCTACTTTTTCAAGTTACACAATAACAAGGCTTAAAAAACTGAAGTATCATCATTAAGCAATTCAGAAGCCTTGGCTGCTCCTATTAGCAGTACCATTAGGGAGCCCAGAAAGCCCTATGCTAAAAAAGACTTAAACAAGGTAATGGGTATCAATTCCAACTCCTTGAAATGTGTACATTAACTTTGGTATTAGGAAAACTATTTGCTCTTAGACGCATTACTGCAGTATGATTAAAATAATGACAAATATTTTGGAATTTCCATCTGAAGCCAAAATGAAATTATTCAAGTGCACTCCAGAAGGAACAAAGCTTTTTTAGTACCTTCAAATTAACAGGTAAGTTTACAAATGGCCTATACGTAAAACAGCATTAACTAAAATTACATTTGTTTTTATTGAAAAAGAGCCTCAAGTGCTGACATGTAATGTATGACATGTGATACATAATAATTCTTTTAAACCAGTTCTGACATAATATCTCCCAAGGCATAATAACCACAAATGACTGCTTTAGTTAAGAAACTAGCCAGAAGCAAAATAGATCCATGTAAAAGTAGCTTTAACCATAAGTACCTCAACAATATTTTATGTCACTTTGTAAAAAGTTAAAGGAGTCCCATAATAATTAACAACAAAAACTTCATGTTCTTTACTATTGTGTGGTGATTGTGAAAGGTTATTTCATAGCCCCACGGCTGCCAATGCTGTAAATTATGCAGGCACCACGAAGCATTAAGAAGAAATAATAGCAATTTAAACTAAGGCTGACGTAATTCATGATAAACAGTCATTGGAAAATATTACAATGTTGTCTTTTTTTGAGTGGGTTTAATCAGAAGAATGTGACCATATTCTGACATAAACCACGTCTCGTTTCCATTGTACTGGCCTTTGGAATGTTGGCACTGAGACTGGCTGCAAAGTTCTCTTCTATTCACAATAATTACTGATTCCAAGGCTTGAACACCTGAGGGAATGTAACAATGTAAATTTGGTATTCTGATTGATTGAAAACTCTTCCAAGACAAAGCTCAAGAGCTCTGGCATGCATGGTGGTCCAAGGGAGAGACTGAAATTGGAGAAACATTAAACAAGGATGCTCTAAAGAATACATATCAAAAAGATGGTTCCAAAACTGCCAACATATCCAAATGAAAAAAATTAATTACCCTGTAAAAAGTGACTACAGTAGATATTCTCTAACAAGGAAATTTTAGATTCTGGTTTTGTTCAGTAAAAATGAATTTATGGAGTATGTGTAGAGCTCAAAAATATTGTTGCTATTGAAAAATGTACTTAGCAAAAAAAGGAAAGAAAAATATTTTGCTTCTTTTGAGTTTATATGGATCACAAAATAATAGAAACGTAGAGCTGGAAAGGACCTTGAGAAGTCATCTAGTCCAAGTTTATCTCACTTTACAACATATTACATACTTCACTTAACAACTCACTGCTAACAATTCTGCTTTCAGTTAATCTGGTGTAAATCTTGTGTAACATCCACTGAAGTGGATGGAATTATTCCAGATTTACACCACTGTGAGAAGGAACAGACCCATTATCGGTGCTTTTTTGCTTCAAGTATACAAATATTTTACCCTTTACAATGAGTGATATAATGCAAAACTTGCAAATATTTATTTTTAGATGTGGAGAAAAAAGCAATTAGAGCTAAAACTGTTAAGAATGAAGAAATCACTTAACAGAAGCAATTAGGCTGGGCATATAAACAGCTCTGCCTTCAGATATTTTATTCAAATGCTGCAGAGCCTACTAGGAAATATCACTTGTTTAAAAAACTGGAAGTATTATTTCACAACTGAAAAATCAATCATTATAAACAACATCTGGGGATCATTAATAACTTACTCTACAGTTGGATTAACAAAATTAAAAAGATCTGACCAAGAATTCAAAACATTTCCAGATTTTCTCTTTAAAACTAAAGGCTTATGTTTGCAGAGATGAGAAATTTTATATATATATATATATATATACACACACACACACACACACACACATTAGATATAACTCTGTTATGCATTAATCATTACTACCCCTCTAGCTATGTCCTGTTTTTTGTTTTGAGAAAGTTAAAAATTACAATATTTAGCTAAGCCACTCTACCCAGAGCCATGGAAAAGATTTGCATATTTTTCAGACTGCTGAAGATGCAACTGTAAAGCTGCATCTGAAGAGGTCCCAGCATCCATGCTAATACAAAGGCTTTCATATACTCATATCATATTTTTAAGAACACATATAAATGCTAAAATGTTCTAGCCTTACCACTGGGATACTAGCAACTTTCTCTCTGTAGTACCATACTTGTGTTAAAATACAGTACTGGACAGCATACCCTGGGAACATTAAAAATGGTGGTAGAAAAAACTAAATAGATTCTAAATAACAGTAAAGAATATATTTTTCAAAATCCATGGAGTAAGTTTTTCTCACTACATGCCTTGAAAACAAAATGAATTTTCTTCTTAAGGGGTTGCAGGCTCAATCTGGCAAGTTGCTGAGCACTCTGGTCCCACTCCAACAAAGCATTTACACATATGCATATCTTTAAGCACATGAGCTGTTAGGTTTACACTAATTCCTGTTATACAAGTCATAGGAACAGACCAGAAGCTTCAATCCCAGCAGGCCAGGTTACACCCACTATTACAGGGCATGAGCAGGAGACAGGCAGAAATGGCCTACTGTTCTCCACAATGTACACCTTTTAGACCAGTGGGTTCAAGCCCACTGGCCGTATCATCAGCTGCCTTTTTCTGACAGGGACCTGTGTGGTGCATAGGATGGGTAGACTCCTGGGTGTGGGCTTTCCACAGCCTAGATCCCCTGTGACTACACAGCAAAGATATTTGGCCTGATTCTGATCTCACTGAATGCCTAAAGTCAATGGAAAGACTACTTCCATACATTCCATTCCATACAGGGGGATGTATATCAGGCCTTGACACTGTGGTAAATCAGGAATAGCTCCACTCAAGTAAATAAAAGTTACACTAGCTTAAAACTGGTGTAAGATCAGAATCAAGACCATTATATTTTCCCCTTCCCTGGATGCATGGAGAAAACTGAAAGGTATTACCTCACCCACCTTGTCTCACTACACCAGGCACTCACACTGGTATGTTATAAGAGGGATATCCATGGGTGTGGGCAAGTACATTTTTTAAAAGAGAAAAACAGAACACTGAAGCGCTTCTTTTAAAAGAGTAAAATAATGCAACATGGAAGAGTCTAGGGAGCACTTAAGCACAAAAGAAGATGCCATCTGTTGAACTTGTCAAATCTACCAACACATTCTGGTGCTGGATACAATCCCCATAAGGCACAGAATTTGGGGCATGCTGAGGAAACTCTTGCTTTCGATCACAGTTAACGCCAGCTAATTAAGCTTCAGTAGAACTCTTCTGATAGAGTCCAAAGGTTGGTGTGGTAAAGCATTCTTCCCTAGACAAATCTTCCGGATAATGAATGCTGACCATTCAGGAGAGCTGCTACTCACTGATACAGACTATATCCAGACTGAACCAAGAATAACATGCATCAAGATCTATTAATGATCCATAGAAAGCAATTACTGATTAATACTGAGAACAACAAAATTAATTTAGATGTAAGAGATAAATACAGAGTGAAGGGGACCACAAAAAGAAGGGAAAAGACCCCCAGATACCTTTTCTGAGGAGGGAATAGCTTTTTTTTATGATAGGAGGAAGGATAGTCCTGAGATTAAAATACAGTCCTGGGCATAAAGAGATTTTAGCTCTAGTCCTTCCATTGAAATAAGTTACAGTGCATGTAAAATAGCCAAATGCCAATAACTTCAGTATTTTACTTTATAAAAAAATGTTTTAGTCCAAATTGAGACCTACGTACTATGGTTGGGTTAAAAGGAAGCCGCTTTTGAGTTACAGGAATAAAGAAGTGCCACCAACACGAAAGTTCTCTATATTTTATTGCACTGGAACTGTGCATATTTTTAAAGTAATTTTATATGCCAGTTTTTTCTAAACAGTTGATTTTATCTATGAGTCACAAAACTCTGGACGTGGAGACATATATTGAAAGCAATGACCAAATTTCAGTTATACTAGTACTAATGGCACCACTGCAATTTCTACAGTAGTCTGCTTTCATCCTGCTCAATCTTTATGGGACATTAGCTAGCCCCCACAGTCCTCTCTACTTTACAGCCCAATCCTGGAGACCTCTCATCTCAGCCACAATTTACCTGGCCAAAGAAGACCACCTAGATACCATTATTTTTTAGACCAGAGGGCATCCTTTCATTACCCCATAAGCCCAGGAGGGTGACCATAATGCCTTATACAGTGATCCTAACTTTGCTAACCTAGGAAGTGAGAGACTCTGCTTTCCACATTGTTTTAGGGAGAGATGTGGATTTTTTTAAGGAGATGATTATTCCTATTGTAATTGATATACTGTTGGTTTTTAAGGAGGAGGGAGGGTACTGTAATGACTGTACATGTCATTTTCCAATTAACTGTTTTTTCTGTGCAGTGCTCTTTTTATGTAAAAGGAAACAGTTTCATTTTTCAGGGGAAAAAATTATATTAATAGTATAACTGGATACAGCTCTTTCACTTTTTGGTATGAACTGTTTAGTAAAAGAATGTCCTTTACAGACACTAATAAAACTTTTAACTTTCTTTGGGGGGTGAACAGGTGTTTATTGTAGCCCAGGGACCTAACAGCTTTTTTACTGGTATATTGGGCCCAACGTGCTATAAAAGTAATCCAGAATGATTTAAAATTTACCAAGCATATTTGAAAAATAAAGAAGAAATATGTAATCCAGCTTTCTCTCACACTCTGCTTATATTTAGAGTAAGCACACTCACAAAACCAAGACAAGTCTCCCTGTTAACCTCTAATCGCCATAATACTGTATGTTATTATCCACCATACTGTTGTGATGAAACATTCTGCACCAGCTTCTCAGCTGGTGAGGTCCAGGGATCTGTACTGATCTAAGCATCTGAACCTCTGGCCTTTAAGGCCTGTGCCCAAACATTCTTATTTTCTTGCTTGCTGTTTGCTGCTTGTACCTGAAGCCAATTTGATATCTCGTTCATTACAAGCAACAGAAGAGACATTTGAAGACAAAGTTTCCAGAAGCTAGAGGCCTCCTTTTGCATGCAAATGTGCACATTGTGTGCACATCTACTGCAACCACCCATAAAAAAACAGGTAATTAGACATCTACCCATCTGCACAGACAAGGCCTGATCCTCCTCTCACTGTCATCACTGTGCATCAGCAGTAGCTCCAGGTGTGAACCTGGCATGACCGGAGAATGAAGCCTATCCTTACCTGATGTGCACAGACAATTGTAATAAGTGCATGTGCAACTCTAGGTGCACATTTGCACCACACATTTCTGCACACTGACCCGCAACTCCCATTTTCAAAAAAGCAGCTGTTGATGTCTGTGCAGACAGTTGTACCTCTGGCTAGTCCACTGGAATTGATAATGAAAATCAGGGCCGCCCAGAGGATTCAGGGGGCCTGGGGCAAAGCAATTTCGGGGGCCCCTTCCATAAAAAAAAGTTGCAATACTATAGAATATTATATTCTCGTGGGGGCCCCTGCAGGGCCAATTGCCCCATTTGCCCACCCCTCTGGGCAGCCCTGATGAAAATTAATAGGGGCCCTTACTTTTTTGTTCATTTCTCTTCTGCCTAGCAGTAAAAGTATATGACAGGGCTTTACAAAAGTTACTCAATAATAGCAACCAAAAAAATGAATCATATGCAGTGTGTACTTTACTGATGGTTTTCTGTTTAAGAGAAATTACTCGCTGGCCCATAAGTAATCTTTTCAGGGAGTTTTTTTACATACCAATTGATGTGGGCGTTTAGAGGGAAGTGAATACGTGTATGGAGTCTAATCATGCATGCATGAAAATACAATGGGATCAAGATGGAGAACCAATTGCCCTTGATCCTTTTTCTCTGGGCTATTTGCCCCTTATGGAAGGATGGGGAAGAGAGAGGATGTAGCAGGGATTCTGACCCTGGCCTGCCTTCTGACTGGCTGCATGAATGCCTGTTTTCAGAACAACCTTTCTGTTGGCCATCTAGAACCATAGTGGACCTAAAAGTAGTCACAGATAGGGATCATGCCTCTTGTTTCTGCCCCATACTGGACAATGGTGCTCCTGCCTTTTGGCACAAGTTCAAAATTTCTCAGTTCTTTTGTTTGTAACCACTATTGCAGCTCGTTTTCTGTATGGGTGAAGCTTGTCTGCAAGGGTATCTAACTGAGCTTCCCTGGGGTGCAGGAGACATGCTCTTTAACCACGGCTGTTTCCATTCACTTTGGGTATCAGAGATGTGAACTCAGTTTGATGCCTTCTGTTTCCTGTACACATGCAAGCTCACAACTTTTAAGCCTGTTTGCCTTTGAGAGGGAGATCCTTCAAGCCAGTTAGATAAGTTAGTAAGTATTTACCACCAGCAAGGGTGAAATTTCCCGGCTTCCTTATCACAGCAATCTTTTCCCTGGTAAATTTAAGAGAAATTAAGGGCTGGATACGAGTGGGTCCAGTCTCTCCACTGGAGAGCTGTGCCCCTTATACATGCATCAGCAATCAGACTGTGAAGCCAGTTGGCTAAGCGGCGCCTTGGTAGGGTATATCTACACTGCAATTAAACACCGGCGTCAGCTGACCCAGGCTCATGGGGCTCAGGCTACAGGGCTGTAAATCTGCCATATAGATGTTTGGGCTCAGGTTGGAGCTTTGGCTCTGGGACCCCATGAGAGGGGAGGACTCCCAGGGCTCAGGCTGTAGCCCAGTCTTTGGGACCTGGCAATGGGGCAGGGTCCCATAGCACAAGTTCCAGCCCAACCCTAACATCTACACCATAATTTTACAGCCCCGCAGCCTGATCCCAATGTGCCAGCCACAGGTGTTTAATAACAGTGTAGACTTACCCATAGTGTCTTTGGAAAAAGATATGGAGAAGAAGAAAGGGATGTGCTTATACCCAGACTCAGCTTGCAATGCCTGCGGGCATTCATTGCAGTAATTTATCTTAATTAACCTTAGGCCATACCCTGGTGGCAATCCTGCAGGAAGCTCTGTGTGAATGTAGGGGCCCACCCATGTGGAATTCCTCACAGGATCTGGCTCTAAAATCATGCACAGATATTCTTCTTCCACCCATGTCTGTGATGATTGACAGACACAGTCTAGCTGCCCTTGCGACTTACAGAACAATTTCCCACCTTTCTTTTTTTCATGAAAAACACTGAGACAAGATTTTTTTCTCCTGTGTTGCTGTTTTCCCCCCCCCCTTCACAGAAAAAAGGATAGGAAAAAAAGGTCATACATAGCAGAACAAAATGTTCTTGCTAAAAATGCATAATAAAAACTGGGAGAAAGCTTTATGGAAGAACACTTCTCTCTATTAAAATGGTCTAACATGTACAGCAGCTCCTATGCTGTGGTGAATGGAGTTCTTTGTCTAGGTGTTTTTGGTATCTCACTTGTTACACACACTGTATCTAACACAAGGTGCTGCAGTTCCCAGAATAAGTGTAAGATTTTACTGAGTAGCACAATAAGTAAAGTAGCTCTTGCACCCACATCAGAAACAGAATGGGTAAGAGTGTTCTCATAAGGAGCTGTGAGTGTAAAATACCCTCTTAAAGATTTTCATTTCCTTTGTAATTAATATAGATATTTTAGGAATGGGAGAAATATACATCTGTACCTTTTCCTTGGCCTTTTGCACCCTTTTCCTCACATTATCTTTCCCAGTGTAAGAAACATCCAAGGCCATCAAATTAAATGTGTCTGGATTTTTTTAACAAACACCTTTTAAGAATTTTATTCACATTTATATAATCTAGTCTCCTCCTCAGATTTGACTGATAAATACCAGTGCCTTAGCTTAGAGTAATCCATTTATCTACAGTACCACCCTGCCTCTGTTTAGATTTAGCAGTCATTACTTTACACATGTGACATCAATCTACATGATATCAGTGTAAACAGTTTGTATAACAAAGTGTTGCACATTTTATTGTCCTGCCAGGAAAAAAAAAAGGCACTTTGTGTACTGCATGCAACCAAGATAATCTAACTGACACTATACATTTTACAACGCAGACACAGAATTATATGTAGCCCAGTTTGCAACATCCTAACACAGCAGGTCTTGCAAATTTTACCACATCATTAGTTTTGTAAATATATTTACAAAGACTGCCACTTTTTCTTTTAGTTATTTTTAAAAAACCTGCTGGTTAAATTAAACTGAATTTCAAATACACCTAATTAATTTGGGGGAAAAGATTTCTTTGGCTCCGGTTTGATAATCAGATAATTGTCTTGCAAAGGTCAAGAGAATGGCATAACTTTCAGAGGCTGAACAAAGGCACTAGCTGTAGTTCACCAAATGTGGTTCCTGTATCCCTTCAGTTCTCTTTGACTCACCTATTACTAATATTCCATGATATACTTACATTATAGGTCCAACTATTTCAACAAAGCTGTAATCAAGGAATGACCCTGATTAAAATACAGTGCAGAAAAAAGATGGCACGCTCACCAAACGCCATAAAGCCTAAAATAACCTTCCTAATGTAAGAAGGATCGTCAATTAAACCCAAACTTTATATTCCTTTCTGGATATCTCAGTATAAATAAAAATGAAGAAGATGACACTATTGTGCCATTGAACGAGATTTTAAGATATTTAATTCATTTTATTTTTCCCCAATACCAACCAATATCTCAGTTCAATAGTTTAATAAAACTCTATGACATTTTATTGAAAGTGAATGACATGTAGGGCCCAATCCCTTACTCATGTAATCACGAACTTCAGTGCTGCCATTCATGGAAGAAAGAATTTCTCCCATGAGTTAATGACTGCAGGATCAGGCCCTACAAGTGGGCGTCCTTTGTCTTATAATAAAGCAGTTCTGCACTGCATATATGAAACACCCAATTCCAGTCACAGAGGTGGGTTTACAGCTTCAGAGTAACAATGTCAACTTTAAAGGAAGAAGGCTCTAGCAGGTAGATGCTGGGAAACAAAACAGAGGGAAATTTTCTCCCTATTGAGATTTCCTGAAAAACATGATTATGACCTAAATGGATAAACATAAATTGTCTTTCTAAAAGAAACAGACGCTATCTTGCAGAGATTTATGAATTTCATGTGTCAAAGGTATAGATGCTTAATGCTATAAACAATACTTTTTGCCATCCGCTGCAGTATTCATCCATCTGGTGCTATGGCTAATAAAATTTGATTCTCTCACCACAGGTAAGCTGTTCTGGAAATAACCCTGGACCAGTTACTGAAGTTACCCAGCATGTACATAGAGCATGTACTCTGCCACAAATTCAGCTGTGTATCCTCTGGCACTTCGGTTAATCTGACAAAAGTGTTAGTCATCTGGCAGTCTTAATGGGCCAGATCTTACAAACCTTCCTTATGGCTTGAACTTGCAAAGTTCTGAGTGCCTCCTAGGAACTGCTGAGCATCTTCTGCTCCTACTGAATCAAGGGAACAATTCACAGGAAGGATTTAGCACTTTTAGAATCAAACTCTTAGCTTCGGCAACACACCCTTGAAGTTACCATGACCGTCATTCTAGGTTTGCACCAATACATAGGGTATGGTTGCTATTTCTTCTATGCTCTGTTAGAAACAAATAGTGTGGCCCACGGGTTTGAGCACCTAGTTAGAAGTCAGGTGCTCTTGAGTTCTAGTCCTAACCTTTTTCTTTCATATGGAACAGTGAAAGCAACAGTGTGACTACAAACCTTGGGCAAGTTACTTGGTCTCCCTGTAAAACAGAGATGATGATAATACAATTGACTACCTCCGGGGCTGGAGTGAGGATTAATTAATGTCTGTAAAGCACTCTGTAAACTTAAAGAGCTGTAGCATGGGTAGGCATTATTATTATTATTATTATGAGCACTGTGATAAGAGATATGCAATAGCTGATTTACAATGGGACACCCAGAAAGTCTTCTCTATTTTGCATTACTTAGCATGTTGCAGCAATGATTCCTTTAAAAAAAACAAAACTTCATAAAACTAGAGTCCTGAAGGGAAAGCTAAAGTATAGGTTAACTGTCAAGGTAGGTAATTTCAAATCCTAACAAGTGTCCCTTTAATTTACACTGAATAATTGTGCTATGTACTCCACCCTAATAACATCAACCTTGGGTGTGATAAATAGAAGTTGTAATATGGAGACTGCAAGTAGATAAAAGCCTATTACCATAGCCTTCCATCTCAGAAATAGTGAGGGGGCAGCACATTTGGTACTTAGCACTTCAAATGTAAATAGCATTGCTCTTCTTTAAAGGATTCGCTCTATTATCATTTTTCACTTGGAAACGTAAACTCTTAAATGGGGGGAAATGCTTTTTCTTGTCATACAAAGTAGGTAGCTGCAAAATGACTTACCAAACTCATCACATACGCTTTCATTTTCTATGAGAGTTGGGTGATCAAATGTATCCCGACAGTAAAGGATTTGGGGGTTCTTGCTGATTACTGCAATGCCACCAAGGGCTAAAACGAACTGGTCTGTTAGTATTGAAGATGGCTTGTCTTGAACACGCTTTAGCATGGAACGATATCGACAGTACTGTGGATAACTGAGGATTAGCAGATTTGAATCTTCGTCATCCTCACCTGGAAGAACAATATATAAATTACATTTAATATTACACGAGGGGTAATGCAAAAAAAAAAAAAAAAAAAAACCCAAAACAAATAAGGGAATGTATCAGTCACTTCTGGGGCACAATCCAGCTCCCATTGAAGTCAATGGCAAAAGTCTCATTGATTTAAATGGGAGCAGGATTAGGCCTCTGCCCTTCAAAGTTCTATCTTCTGTAGGAAAGTATTTTTCAAACACAGAGAGGGCCAAACAATAATACAGACAATGATACATTCAGACACCTTTTTTTCTTACAGATTTAGGTCCGGACTCTAATACTGTTACTCACAATGAGTCTGACCTTACACCACTGGAATAAGATACTACTCGGCTTAAGTGAGGGTGGCAAAATCTGCCCTTAGCTATTCTGAAAGTGATCTCACATTTCATGTAGTTTGTTGTAAATGCTTTAATAGAGATATTTCATGACCATTTGTACTAAATTCCTAATATAGTCTTATTAAACTAGTCTTTACACCATTTAAAGTCTTTTTAAAGACAATTAATTGATCACTATGGATCTTCTTGCACCCTCCTTTGAAATATCTTGTATTAGCCAGTGACAAGATACTGAACTAGACAGGCCATTGGTCTGATCCAGTCTGGCAATGCCTGTGATCCTAAGCAATCCAACCAGATGGAAATAACTTTCCTCACATGAACTGTAAAGGTAGTAGCTCAACAAAACACATGTATAGTACAATGCAGTCAAATGAACTTCTCCATAGCTTCTTAATTGCAGATCCAAAATGGAAAACATCCAAAATTGAGCGTTTTCCATTCTGTTATGTTTTAAACAACATTAAGCATCAAGGTAGCTGATTTAGAAATATCACAATAACATTTGATCATCTGGTAACCAGTGGGAAATGTAATAGCAAATGATAGAACATGTGAAGCAACAGAAAGCATTGTTATGACCTTTTCAGGCCACTACCCAGCTGTATTTCTATTCATGTTCACTTAGATCCCGCTAATCAATGTGAGGACCTATCTTTCTATGCATATCTATTGAGATGAGCTATAGTTTGTAGTTTACACTTTCTAGTCTACTGCTTCATTACTGAGTAACCTAGCCGCTATTTCTGTCACCGACCAGATAATTAAATATTTAATCGCACTACCAGTACCCACATAACCTTTCTTCTTCTTAAGTGAAGAGTATACTTCAAATGTTGGAAAGAACAGTAGGTGAAATCCTGGTCCCACTGAAATCAAAGGTAAAACTCCCAGTGAGAGGATTTTATTCTTCATGTCTACAGGTAATGCTAATTTTGATTAAGATTCTAAAGCAGAATACAGAACTTTTAAAAAAGTATGAAATTAGTGTTTTGAGTGGTTATATGGAAAAAAATATATACTAACGTACTTTAGACTTTCTCCAAAACTCTACTGTTATAGATGAAAGCATTATTTGAAAAATCAACATTAAATGTTAAGCTGAAAGTAGTAGTTTTACAACAGATTTTGAAAACAATCACTTTTCTAAGCACTGAGCCTTTTCCTCTCCCCCTGAGGCAACAGAGGAAACCAAAGCCATTCCTTTGTCTACATGCATGGGTAATACCTTTTGGTACACATCATCTGAATGACTGTTCTAAGAAAGGTAGACTTATACCTTTTGGTCAGTCAGGATGTGGTCATGATCTTTTTATTTATCCCGTGAGCATATGCAGCAACATGATTGTGAAAATAGCACCTTGCTCTATGTGTCTTTTCTCCTCATTCCTAAGAGCTCCTAAATCAGGATCAGGGGCCAGAATCTTCAAGGGACAGCAAGCACATGATCTATCCTTGAGGTATAATGAAAGTTTAATGTAGGCCTGCTACTGCTGCTCTATCTCTTCATAGAAATATTGGTAAATTGAATCTGTTGATCAGACAGCACTTTTCTTATGCCAGGATGTGGTCAGCCTTTGTAACAAGGTGTATATAAATATGCCTCCCATAAGTCTTTGTAGCAAACCATTTGTTTCCACTAAAATGTATGATAAGTCACTACACAGAATTCTGTACGCTATTCTGGGCTTGATGAATGACATTTTAACTCAAGCTGATACCATCAATTAAAGCCAAATCACCATTTACAGAGCTGTTATTGTACATATTTGTTGCTTTAGCTATTTTTTTGCTTCTTATGCAATTCGTAAGCACATAAACAAACTTGTATGGAAAGCGAACCATGCAATAACTGTCGCCAAGAATGCTTTGTAATGCATTTTCCCCTTCCCTATTCACAACAGGTTCAACAGATAAATCTAAGAATGAATAAAGAATGGATAAACTGCACATTTGTTTAGCGAAAGACAAACAGTGTTCCTAGAACAAAGATTTTCTTTCAACCACACCCACAGGAGAAAAGAAAATCGAAGTAGCTCTAACCCTAACAAAATAGGCCCCAGAGAAAAAAAAAGGAGTTTTCTTCTAACAAAATCTAGTAGGTGTCATCTGATTGCATTAGTGTATTTGGCTGTACTTGTCTGTATAAAATAATCAGAATGAATTTGCTCCTACTATAAACTGATATTTAAACTGTGATAATCACTTACCCTTAAAATAAGGAAAAATAATTTTATTTAAAAAATATTTCATTAAGATCTTATTGAACAGAAGACGTTAAATTACTGAAGCTAATTTTAGTTTCAATAATGAGAACTGTACATAGTAAAAGATTATACCTACAGTACATTGCTTGTAAGGCTTAACTGAAATTACTCTAATCCTATGCTTATATCATCATTACATATTTAATAACCTCTTTCAATGTCAATTTTTCATTTATTTATATATTTCAAGTTCAAAACAGATTTCTGTAGAGAAATGGTAATTACAATGTGCAGTTCCACCCATGCTTTGCAAATACTAATACTAACTATATATGTATAGATTTAATCCATATAGTTTCTTTGAAGCGGTGGGGCAGCTTTGGCATGGTCTGGCATTCATGTTGAATTGCATGTTGTTCAAGTTGTCTTTGTAAGAGCTTCAGGGAACACCAAACACAATGAATCTATGCAGCATTGACTTTCCAAATGAGTACAGCCATTTTTGATCTTTCAGATCAAAAATTACTTACAGAAAGAAAAGAGATATACAGAAACTTGCTTTTTGTTTGCTTGTTTCAGAAACATCAGACTATAATGGTTATTGCTAACCACCATAATCTACTTCTAACATCAGTAAGCTTTTTTCTTTCTTTAGAAAGACCTTCACACCAGGATTTTATAGAGCTTGATGGAAAAAGTATGCATGTTCCTTCCTGCACCTAATTGCCTCAACTGCAAAATCTGCCAAGTATTTTGCCCTTTAGTTCTTTTAATCGTATTAGTGTGAATGCATTTTGCGGCCAATAGAAACAAACATTTAAAGATTTTTGCTTAAAAGATTCCAAATATGTATTAGGCCTATGTTAGAAACACAAATTCTCCATTTCCTCCCCGAGTAGATGTAGTTATTTTCCAAAAGAAATATGAATTTGCTCTTCTCATAGGACAATGTCTAGTTTCAACCCAATTTAAGCAAAATAATGTCAATATTCACTGCTCTCACAATGATTTATACTACCTTCTGTTACTTTATTATATTAGACATTCCTTTCTCTAAGCTTTATACTTTCACTGTGCTCCTAGCAACCAAGCAAAGGCTGAGCACCAACTTTATGTACATGGCACAACTCCAGATTTCACTGTTATTGATAATTATATTGAAGTTTCAATTTAATTGCTACTCTGTTGTGACACAGAATATTTTTCATAATAAGACATTTCTCATTTTCTGTCCATTCATTTCTGATATTACTGAAAATGGATTTTTATTCCAGAAAACATAAGCAGAACAATGATACAGATAAGAGTACATACATCTGTTACTATCATTACCAACACTGTAATGTGAAGCAAAAAAAAATTGTGAATATAATTTCTCGGAAGGTAATTTTCCTTTCAGTCTAAGTGCTCTTAGTCATCTTACAGTTACTCAATGATTTCCTGTTCTAATTACAAGACATTATACAGAAAGACGTTTGTAAAAGGAAAATGTGCTAGTGCATAAGACTCAATAGCTTGAATTGGCTGGTAGTATTTAAAATTCCAAACTTGTGCATCAACTTTATCAATTCTCTGTTCCAGCTTTGTGCAATGTATCCTACCACAAATCTAAATATCTCCCCCAAGGCAGTTAAGTAAGCACAAATGTATACATCAAAGAGGAAAATACACTCACAGTTAAACTGCTGAAAAAAAAGATCAGTTATTTTTTTCTCACTAAAGCTGTTAAATTGGAGGCAAGCCAAGGCAAGGAGTGGAAAATATTAAAAAGTAAAAAGCTTGATTAAAAAGAGACAGAGAGATTCAGTCCTAAATCTAAATGAATATGCCACAAAGTATTTCATAAAAACATACTGTGACGTAAATTACACATCAGTATTGTACTGTTGTGGTTATTTTGAGAAATGGTTTGTACTGTAAGTCAGCTGGTAAAGCCCCACCCTTAATGATTTTGTAATTCTCTATACAGCAATCAACTGAAGCAGTCATGAAATTGCCAAGAAGGAAAACAGACAGAGCTGTAGAGTCTGTAATAAAAAGATAATGTACTTTTAACATAACAGAACTAGAAGATTGGTTTTATTAACTAAAAAACTACTAAAAGGTCCCAGGCTTGCCATTTGTTTTGATAAATGTTAACACAGATCTTCATAAGATAAGCAATGAAAGTATTAGGGGAACTAAATAAAGTGGGACGATGCATTGGTGTATGGGTTGCAAATTGAACAAGGCAGTTATTTTGAATGCACAGCAAAAATAAAGAAAGATGCAAGGCTTTGACCATCAAACTTTTTTCCTGAATAATCTGCAAAGGAAACTATGAAGAGCACTAACACAGCTGCTTTCTTTCATTGCAGATTGTTACGAAGAAGGCCTCATGGATGACATGCCTATCTTAATTTATTTACCATTTTCTGCGTACATTGTTTTGGCTACATTGCCAACAAGAAGCAGAGAATCAGTAATGGATGAAAAAGTGGGAGATTTTTAATGATAAAGAATGGACAGTGCTAGCCATGTCAATGACTGGGACTAGGGCTTTCAATGGGAGTTGAATGTAGGGTGATCAGACAGCAAGTGTGAAAAATCGGGACGGGGGTGACGGGTGATAGGAGCCTATACAAGAAAGACCCAAAAATCGGGACTGTCCCTATAAAATCGGGACATCTGGTCACCCTAGTTGAGTGCCTGACTCCCTTAGGCGCCTTTCAAAATCCCAGCCTGCATCCCCACAGCCCTGCAGCGAGACTGGAGTCTTAGCTCAAAGTCACTAGCTGTCACCAAGGCCAGTTAAAATGACAAGTCCCCACCTGGGGCACCTGGACCTGCAAAGTGGATGCATCCATCCACCTGATTCTCCTTTCTGGTACTGTCAGTAGGTGACACAGTAGCCAGCCTGGCCCCCTATGCAAAGGCGAAGGCCCATATTTGTGCAGAAAGTGGCTATCTTACCTGCATCTGCCATCTGAGAAGATGATAAAGCTTTACCCCATGAGTGCTAATGAACCACAGAGCTGCCACCCTTGAGAGAAGGACACTATCCTCCTATCTTTACCCCCCTGTAAAATCAGTATACACGTGTATGAGAAATGGAGACACGTGTGGCTGTTTCAACAAAAACCAATGACTGTAGACCATAAAGGAAGTAAAAACAAATATACACCATGAACATGTCCACTACAATAAAATCCAAGAGCCGTAACACAGCTGTCCAACTGGGATAAACAAACTATACAGATAATTATTAAAAACAGTAGAACTGTGAGAAGGGAGGGAGAAGATAGAGTCGGTACCTGGTGTGCAGAGTTTTAAACAGACTCACTAGGTGAATAAGGACCACCATTCCTCGCCAGCCCCTTCTACCACCATCCAGTCACAACTTCCTTGTCCATTGTCAGGTGTGTGCAATTGATGCAGTTTCAATATCAATAACATGCTAAATCTCTGAGTAGTCCAGTGGGACATAGGATATTTCTCTTAGCCAAAGAGCCCTTGCAGGCGAGTTATTGTTGGCTGGGTTGGGAGAATTAATCAGCACCACACTGCTGTTCTTTCTGGTAGTCATAAAGTGAAAGGGTGCAATAGGGACCATTTCCCTTTGTCCCAAGAAATAGCTGTGACTTCAACTTCATCACCACAGGCTTCAATCAGCTATGCTATTAGGGCGGAGCATCTTCTGCATTCTATAGCATACCGGTGATCTCTCCACCCGCACCCCGCCCCAAAGAAGAGGTAGCACATTGAAGAGAACGCTTATTTTCCAGCCTAACATTTCATTTCTGCTGTCTTCATTTGTTCTTGTAAAACTACTTAGTATGCCTTGGCTAGGTAATTAATTACAACACTTTTTAAATATTAATGTTTGAATTATCGTATTTAATTCATGAAGAAATGCAAATAAAATAATTAGTTAACCCTGCTAGATGAACCTGCAAATCTTTGTTTTCAGGATTAAATAAATTTGGGTAAATTATCCACACAACAGGGATACTGCTTTGTTGACAGGACTTTTAGGAAGAAAAGGCACCCATGTTTACATGTCCCTGTTTTATGCAACTCCCCTCTGTTTGAATGCTAATACAATCAAGAACAAAGGCAATGTATTATAATATATGGAATAATGTGATTATTAATGTGTTTACTAGATAATGGCAACATTAACAAGTTGTCCATTATAATCATTTCCCATGGATATTTAGGTGTCCTCTTTTATTTTTTAATTGATAACTTCAAATAGAAAAGATATATGGCCAATATACAGAATGAAATGCATACAAAATCTTTCTGGATGTGTCAGATGTTTTTCCCCCCATAAGGAGAACAGGGGACTAATTCACAGAGTCTTATGTCATTTCCACAACCCTTCTGTTTTCTGTAAGAACATCACCAGTTCCGAGAGTTCCTAAAATTAGTTTAACATCTGAAAGAAAGAAAACACTTACAAATCTACTGGAGACAAACTACTGTTCAATCCCACGGCAATGCAGTCATATAAAACCCCCAGAACTATCTAATATGTACTTAAAGCCTGGGGCTGAAGAACATTATTTTACAGCTAGTGATTTGGATCTGATCTGTTCTAGTCCTACTTAACAGAGTCAAAATTGAATATGTTGATCAACGACTGACAGTGGATCCACATAATCAAATCTTCCATAATATTTATCTTGTTAAATCATTTTGAATTCAAATAATAAATTCAATTTTTGTAGAAGATGAAAGAGATTTAATACTGAAAAAGAGAATTATCTATACAAGTTTCCAACCAGGAAGTCTCATCATTTTTTATACCATGAACTAATATTAAGCTAATCAAAACCGCAGCTCCTGAGCTCCCCCCTCCCCCCCACCAAATCTTTTGTATATCTTGGGAAGCAGGTTATGAGGTGCTTCTAGCATTTGAAGAGGACTCTCTGACAAGCATAATAATATTCAGCTCTTATATACACTTTTCATTCATAGCCCTCAAAGTGCTTTACAAAGATGAGTAAATACCATTATCCCCATTATATAGATAGAGAAACTGAGAGAGGGCTTAAATAAAATGTATCCAAGGTCACAAATTCTAGTAAATGACAGAGCCAGTAAGAGAATTCAAGGAAGAAAACCTAGTCAATGGACGTTTTGCCATTGACTTGAATGGGGCCAAGATTTTCTCCCCAGTTTTTCCCAATTCCTAGTCCAATGCACTATCCACCATTCAGCTAACATGCTTCCAAGAAAGACCAAAGAAATTGGCAAAATTCACCTTGGGCATAACCAAACAACTCTATCAGGTTGTTCTTGTCTATTCCACAGGCGAATTAGGCTGAGAAAATGAGAGCTGGCTCAAGACTCTCCACACTTTCCATGTCAGACAATTGCCAGCAACTCCCTCGAAGCTCACAAATCACACACTGAGAACCAGAGTTTTCTTTCTTAAGGAAAAAAAAGTCTGTTTGAAAATTATTTTCTGTGTCCTATCTCACCCTCACTTTACAGAATTATATTTTGTGTCTTCTTGGTGATCTCCTCTCTGGCCTGGGAGAGGCTATTTTCCTTCTCTCTTGTCTGATATTTTTCAGACCCTAGTTTTCATCTCCCAGTTAGTGGTTGGTAACTGCCACACAGCAGAAGCTGGGGGTGCAGAAAATTTAGCTCTTGCAAAGGGTACAGCCAAGTTCAGAAATGGGCTCTGATGTGCTCTTCTATCACCCCCCCCCCAAGAGATTAGAGTGGTATGACCCAACCCAAACAAAAGTGAAACTAAAGATTTGTTCTCTCTCTATTTTTAAAGCTATAGGACTAGTGTTGGGAATGGGTCAACCCAAATCCTCAAGGTGATGGATCATTTCAGGGAATCACACACTGTGATACAAAAGGTTTTGTCATCTGCCTTATAAGACCTCTAAAGAGAATGTAGATGGGGGAAAGGGAGAGTGAAAATAGACCCAAGCAAAGGCTCGCTGTTCTCTTTAGCACATTGAATGTTCTGTAATATGGAACATTCGAGTTGTATGTACATCAGCTTGGAAAGAAATGTTTATCCTGGTTGTCTTGGTTACTGATAAGACACTTCAATTACACTGATAATGAAAAGAATGTATAAAAAAGGGGGTAAAATATAATTTGGGAATATGATGAGGCTTAGAAGAGGAATCAAGTGACATCAAACAATCTGACTGTAATCTAAATGGACTGTAATCTAAATGTCTTTATTTTTCTGTATTTGCTTTTAAACAATCTAATGCCCTAATATGGCAGCTGCTTCAGTTTTAGCAAACAAACAGTAAAAATCCTTTTTAATAATGAAGGAAAAATAATATATTTTGCTTTAACTGAATTCAAACACCATTTCATTTTTTTCCTACCATGGGATCTGCACAGTGAACAGCCAGATAATAAGTGTTATCATTCACACAGACATAACTGAACCAGCACTTTGTAGTTAAATGCAATTCACAAAGTGCAGTTTAACTGCACCATTTTCAACAGTCACTGAACACCATCCAACGCACCAGTGAAGCGCAGTTAAATGCAGGCCCTGATTCTGCAAACACTTAAGCAGGTGAGTAACTTTACTCATGTTAATAGTTCCATTGACTTCAATGGGACTACTCATGTGCTTAAAGTTGTGCTTATGCTTTAAGTGTTTTCAAGACCGGGGCCATATATTATACTTAAAAAAACAAAAACAAAAACCCTATGTTTTGGTCTCCTTCCATCCAGGATGCAACATAGCATCTTCATTGCCCTGCCCTGACAAAGCAACTTTAATTTTGAGGCTGTAACTCAGTGTCATGTGGCTTAGTAGCAGGGCTTTGGGAGGAAAATGGAAAACCTAATGTTTTCAAACCATCTGTCTTTCAGTGTCTAGGCATTCTGAGCATGCCCAGTGCTGTGGTATGCCCTTCACACTGTTTCACTAGATGCTACGGTTTTGGCTACCTACCTCAAGCTGAGGAAAAGGCACATGTATACCTTTCTCTAATGCCAAAATCAAAATGTTTCTACAGAACCTCCTAAGACAGTTATTTGATCAGTCACAACACATTTCTGCCACATCTGGGTGTCCCCAGGTACCCTGTCTTTGATGTCTGACCTGAGGAAACTGAGAAGATGAAGACCCACCACCAGTTCCAAATTCCATTTAGAAGTCCCAACCCTTGATTAAATAGGTTGTGTTGCCCTTATGCTGCCAGCCTGAAACAGTCTGTCTCTCTCTCCCATGCGCGCGCACACACACACACACACACACACACACACACACACACACACACACAAAGAGAGATATTTATGCACCATTAGTTAAAAGGGACTGTTATCACCACCTTTTCCTATAAGGCATAATGAAGAGCCTTCACTTTCCACTACCCCCAAAAGTATGAGTCAAAAGCCTTATCTTTGTTTTTCATGCATGAGCCCTTTCACTATCATTCTGAAAAGTCAGAGGAACTTTGGCCCCCTTGAAATAGCAAGTACAGTAGCTGCCACTCTCACAAAACACGTAATGAGGGGTGGAGGGTGGAAACAGTCCAGTGATTTAAACAGTTAAGCTTTGCTCTTGACATTTATGCCCTCTTTGAAACCCTTAATGAAATTACAACCCAGTTAATTCTTGCAGGGTATAATTTATTTAGTATACATAAAAACTGCCTTTTACACGATTTACAATTTACAACACACAGGCAATATCTGGCTCTGTATAAAAATAACGAGCTCACTAGAGTGATTTCTCTGACACGTGGAGAAGTGAGAATAATTACATTTTACTGAGTGTGTCTCATTACATTGATTTACGTAAGATTTTCAAAGCTGCAAAAATATTATTTTCAATTTCATTTGTTTCTAGCAATTTTCTATGAAGATGGTTAGTAAAAGCTTCAGCAATCTTCATCAATATGGACCAATATTGTACCCTTCTCATGTGGACATGTGACAGAGGGATAATAGGGTCTAGTAACACCACAGTCAGGCGTTTCTTTTCTATTTAATGTTTCCTTGTGTGCCAAACATAATGTAACAGACAAGTGTTAGAGAGACATGCAGGGAGGAGTATGAATAGAGAGCTTTAAAAGAGATCCTTAATAGAGACGCAGTATGCTTAATCTTCAACAACATTCAGTAGCAATTTATTTGCAGCCATTTTCTCTGTTAACCTTTCACACTAGAACAGGTAAGATAGAGCACAAGACAATTTGTCAACTGCCAGATATGAACAAAAGAACCAACTTTAAGAAGCTCCAGTATTCTTTTATATTTGTTTTGCAACATTTTAATAACTTTTTTTGGAATCCAATCAAAGAAAAGAAAAAAAATCAAGCCAGGAAGCAAAAACTCTGTTAAAAATATTTTACAGATAAACTCATGTTATCCTTTGCAGCATAATTACACATTTCTGCTCTTAGAGCCCATAGTGAAAAATGCATTTAATCTTGGGAAAATGTGATTGTTTTTAAAATAAGAATAATCACACATTTCCACTTGTTAATTATTTTCTTTAATTTGTTCTGTCCATCAACCAATCTCTATGCAGCAAGTGTCTGTTATCCACTACCACCTGGGAGCGTCTCTCCTCCTTCTCCATGACTGAGTGAAAATGAAGATGAGATGGAAGCGCAACATAAATTCATAGATCATAGGGCCAGAAGGAACCATTGTGATCATCTAGTCTGACCTCATGTCCCAAGGAATGCCTTATCTTGAAGGAAAACAATAAAAAGGAGGAACAGAGGAAAAAGATAACTAACATCTGCCCTCTCTTAGATAACACTGAATACTATTTTGAGAGAAAACTAAGGGATATCCAGGAAAGAGATGAGGGAGGGGGAAAAGGTACTGGACTGGGATTCAGGAGACCTGGGTTTGATTCTCAGCTGGGCTGAGGACTCCCTGTGTGATCTGTGGTAAGTCACTCTGGAACACATTCTCATTTCTTTGGGGAAAGGAACTCTCCAGGCATCCACCAACAGGGTTAGGAAGGGGCAGCTCCTGCATCTGGAGTCCTTCTTCTGCCAAGAAAGGGGGTATATTGGGAGGAGCAGGGGGCATGCTGGGAGTGGGGTGGGGATGAGGTAGAGCAGATTTGTGCTATGCCAATTCTCGACCATTAAAGCTTATCTTTGGTAAAAGAAGAGCCCTCAACCACATTTTTAAAGGAATGTTTCTGCTGAATAAGCACAACCAGAGTGTCTGATGAGCAGGCAATGAAATACCAACAACTTGGCTGGAAATCTGATAAAGTGTTAAGAAAATTTATTAATTTTATTAAAAGTTAGAAAACTTCCTTCTAAATTTCCTTGGAAAATTTTGTGCAGGTTTTCCCACGTTATTGAACATTAGTCATCCCCTGAGAGAAGTGTGATGTACAAATGGAGAGAAATAAGCACCTGACAAGTCCGCTTGGATCAAGTCCTGGTCTCATTGAAAAAACTAGCAAACCTCTCAGACTTCAATGAGACCAGGACTTGGCCCCTTCTGATTTGATTGTTAATGGCATCTTTAAGAGAAATGCAAGAATTCATGGTGAGAGAAGATGTGCAAGTGAAGAAAGAAACTGTTAGGTCAGCCCTAGAGGTAAAGACCACTGGTTAAGGGATATGTGTCCTTATTGAAAGCCCATTGAAGTCAATGCAAAGACTCCCATTGACTTCAGTAGACTTTGAATCAGGCACATACTATACAATTTGCTATTCTCTAAAAAATCAGGTTTTTTGGGGTGGGAGTCTTATCAGAAAGTGTCCTTTTTCTAGACTGGAGGATGAACAGGGAGAGCTGGGATAGACTTCTTCTCCTGCTCTTTAAGAAAGGAGAGGTGTGCCCTTTCAAATGAGAAAGGCTTTCCATGTCTTCTGAAGTGACTGGCTAATACTTCAGAAGACATGGAAAGCCTTTCAGAGATCTTTCAGGCCTCATATCCTAACTGAGGACTGTTACAGTGTTACCCAGTGGCGCTGGAACAGTTTCTGGAGTGGGGGTGCTGAGCTGCACCCTTCTTACCCGTCTGCGTCCCTCACTGCCCCCTAGAGCTGGGGCCAGGAGCAGGGCCATGGCTCTGGGAGGAGGGATGCGGACGGGGTAAGGCGGCCGGGATCCTGCATGCGGGGCCAGTGGCCGGGATGCTGCTGCTGAGCAGGACTCCGGGCCAGCAGCAGAGCCCCTAGGCAGTAGTGAGGCCGGTGGCCAGGACCCCGGGGGCAAAACCTGGGGGTGCTACAGCACCCCCCGCACCGCTACTTCCCACGCCTATGGTTTTACCTCTCCTCTGCAGAGCACCCTGAAACAATTTCCCGGATTGGAGGAGAGGTTGTGGTGTCTAAACAGTCTGGAATGGCCCCACATACAGGTTTCCATACATTTTACATTCTTAGGCACAGAGAGAAAAGGATTTCAGGACTGGTTATGCCTGGAGGATGCAGGCAGCAATTGTTAATCAGAACCCACATTAGGGTGAGATTCCCCCAACTTCTTTTTCTAGTCAAGTAGTCCCTCCAAGACTTCAGCCAGGTAGGAAGCCTCTAGTGAAATATGCCCAGGAGGGCCTGGTGGGCAAGTCTATTGGCAAAGTGAGCATGAAGTCATACCATATGTATGCTGAACTCATGCAACAGTGAGGTCTGGTCTCTGGCAGAGAGGAAGGCCAAGGAATAGACAATCCTTCCAAAATACTATCTATTAACCTGGAGTGTGTTATAATAATACATAGTGCTGTCTATTTTCAAACCACTTAACGGACACTAACTAATCCTCAGAGCATCTCTGTGAAGTAGGTACACAGATAAATATTTTCTTAATTTTATACGAGATAATTGAGTCAGAGTAATTTGCCCTAGGCCACAAAAGGAGTCAGTGACAGAGATGAGATTTTAGAGTAGCAGCCGTGTTAGTCTGTATCCGCAAAAATAACAGGAGTACTTGTGGCACCTTAGAGACTAACAAATTTATTAGAGCATAAGCTTTCGTGGGCTACAACCCACTTCTTCGGATGCAGAATGAGATGAGATGAGATTAGCTCTCAACAGTTCCTGGCTCCCACTCCCACTCGGACCTGTAAACTATAACTCTTTTACACATGTAACTCCAAACGCTTGAGATAAAAGGGGGAAATAAACCATGGAAAAATACTTTTTGTGAGGGAAGCTACCACCAATGTGCTAGGACCAATTAGAGGCCGGGAAACAACTGAGGAGAACAAATAGGCAGCTCTCAAGGGATTGGCTATCATTTGTGTGATAGAGCCGAAGAACTGAACCTTGCACTCTAATGGATCCCAAAAATGAAGCCTCACACAACTAAAGTGATACAAGATAAGCATATTCAGATTCCGCGACTATAACTTCTCCTTTACGTGTTTGCTTTAAGTAGTGGTAGGCACTTATTGTGATAGGTATTCGTTATTGCTTTAAATGGGGCATTACAAAATTCTTGCTTTTTTTTTATGTAACCATGAATGTTAATGAATTTATAAGATAAGCAGCTATTTTCCACAGTTATACTGCAATCTATTTCATTTGCAGTAGATATAACATGAAACATTGTTTTAGAAGAAACAAATAGACAACAATCCACATCAACTCTGCCTGCTTCCCAGCTGCCACTTAGACTATTGGAAATGTTGCACCAAAATTACATTCCGGGTAAGACAAATAGCAAGGACATTTAGAGACAAAGCTGCCCTGCTATTCTTATTTCAACATTCAATGTTGCCAGCTCTTGTGATTTTACTGCGAGCCCCTAGGTAGTCAGTGGGAGGGGGTTTGAAGCCCCAGCCTACTGGCATCATGCGATTACCTGACAATCTCAGCGCTCCCTCTCTCACTCTTTTCTTTTTTTTAAAGTGGTTGTGGAGAACTGATTGAAAATGTGACCTCATGGAGCCAAAACCTGAAGAGACTCCCCTCCCCACAAAACACCCCAACATTTCTTATTATTTCTAAATCTCCTGGTTTTTAAGCCACTCTCATGATTTTGGGAGACTGACTCACGGTATTTGAATGGTGGGGGATGACAACAATGCATCACTGTCCCTCAGGCACTACAGCACACATTGCTGTCAAAGGGTCCCACAACTGCAAACAATGGTCCTTAATCCTGGAACAACTATGTACCCAGAAGCAGATTGACTTTGGGGCCAGGGCCCTGACTACACCCTGAACTTGCCCTTGAAACCACGGAGTGCAGATGCACCAGCTGGTCATATAGCTTAGTAGACAAGGCATCAGTGAGTCTCCACGGTGTCTGGCTCCTGCTCAGCAGTGAGGAAAATGAGGAGACTCTTCCAACATCCTCTTCCCTTCCTACCCAGCGCACCAACGCAGAGAATTTTCCCAATAATCTTTGGAACCTGAGTTAAACATTTTCTTTGAAAGTTTTTTTTTAAATATGCCTTTTTCACCATCATGCTTTTCCTATTCATTCCAATTTGCCCTCTGCTGCAGGTTCAGCTCAGCCTACAATCATCAATTTGTTCATGAACATTACCACAGGTTACAACACCTCAGAATGTTGCAATGCTAATTCTTCTCCTGGTCTAGATCATGAATGCAAGGTGGTTCCAATGCCCACCCCAGCTCCCCCCACAATGCTTGCCTCCTAGAAGCCCTATTTTTCTGTAACATCCTACACATTTCAGGCTTTAATGTAATTCAGACAGGAGAGTTGATTTATGCGACTTTCATTTACATCATGGAAAACTGGTAATCTGGCTTCAGCAAAACTGGGTCCATTATTATTATTGTAAGTAGTAGCAAATATTTATTTTATGATAGTGACAAATCAGGATTAGGACCCCATTATGCTAGGTGTGTACAAACACACAATCTCTATTATGTTCCTTTTCTTATGAAAGGAGCTACATGAATATTGACACCCAAAAGATCCCTGTAGAACTGAAAAGATGTATATACAAGAGCAGTAACAGCAATGGCCCTGTGTTTCTTTATCCAGAAACTCTCCAGTCAGTGTATTTCTGACTCTTACTATGCAGTTAAGTGAACCAGGGCCCTTGAAAGAAGCGGGGGTGATGTGCCAGTCCCCATAATGTTAACTAATCACTTGTGCTAAAGTAATCATAATTTTTGCTACTATAATATTCAAGGACTAATTTTCAGTAACTGTAGCCTACACAAAACATTACTAATTTATCACAGAAAAACTATTTATGCTGTGCATTATCAATCTCAAATGGTGATGTTTAAGTATAGGTTTGATAAACTGTACACTGTGTAATGCAGCTGCTTTGCATTTTGAATCCTTTATTTATAGAACAAGTCAAATTAATAACTCAGAAATGTTGTTTCAGGCAAAGTAATGGACATACAATAAAACTATTCATTTCCTAAAAGGTCACTCTAGGAGAAGCATACATTGTTTAGAAGCGTACCAACAATGCTATTATTCCACAGAATAGTGAAAATGTATAATAAGCAGTTAGTGCGTATATTTGCGTTGGAGACCCTGGGCTAATTTAAAGTACAATTTCAAGGCAATCAATCATACTCTAAAATTACTTCATTTTCCAAACTGTTTACACTTTTAAAGTTACAAATCCACTTTCTGCTATTTCAACTCACGATTTACAGCTACAGATTTAGACTGCCTTGGCTTGCTGCCAAACTCTAGTCATGAGGGAACTAATGATATGAACAGATCAGTGTTTTATAATGGAGAAAAGCGCATGTAAATTTCCAGTATGTCTGCAAGTAATCAAGGCATGCTGACTATAAATGAGGCAGTCTGAAATTTATTTTAGGAGAAATATCTTAAAGCTTCACTTTTTATCTTGGCCAAAAAAAAAAAATCTTTTAAAAGGAACTTCAAGATTACTCAAAATTATTCTAAGTAAACTGTTATACAAACAATATGTTAAAGAATAGTACAATAGCTAATTTCCTTTAGTGGGTCTATCTTAAACAGATCATATCCTTATCATGGCAAGCTGGAACATTAAATTCTCTAGTTCATGGAATCAAAACACAAGAGTGCTTCATATTACATTTTACAAAAATGAGCTATTCCCTACAAACAAGGTCAGATTTCTGGAATGCCAGAGGTCTACATGTAAGTGGGCTGGGGAGGAGGGGAGGATCCATTTATTCCTCGCTCTAAAAATAGTGGGAAACTCTACTAGCAATTTAAATGTGTTTTAGTAGCCAAAACACTTGAAAGAAAACATGAAGTCCCTCGGGCGATGATACCTAAATTAAATATGATCTTTATTGTTTCATTACAGTGGTGTAGCCAAATAATGACTTTGTGTTATTGTACAAATAATGCAGGATCCTCATTTTCTAGTGGAAATAATTACTCTATTCTATCATATTCTGCTTGCCGTCAAAATGTCCTCCTTTGTTGTCACTGGGCTGTGGCTCCATATTAGGCTTAGAGCTGGATTTAGCAAAGGTCCTTTCTTCAAAAGCCAAACCAAGCAGGCATATTCTAACCAAACAGTGGCTTTAAGAGTGAAGCTAGAAATATTCTGACATGAAATTCAATCCACTACGATGGATATTTCTGTTATAGCTTTATTACATGCCTAACCTCGATTGTATAATTGTATGGAGCCAGAAACAATAAGCTGGCATTGCTTTGTTATAGCATCCAATAGATTAAAGATACCTGTAATCATAAATCAACATACTTATTTGACATACCGTCATGAACTAGAAAATACAAGAAAAAATAAAATAAACTAGCTACATGAGAATCTCATTTTGCTTTCTGGGGACTAAAGCTTTTTACTGGCATTGATTCCCAGCAACATTATGGTTGGCAAAGCCTTTCTCCTTTCTAGGTAAAATATCAAGCACAAATATAAACTATTTCAGTGCCAAAGATTAAAAGGCAATTTCTCCATTAAGAGTTCACTTGTAGACTTTCAGTACGATGGTCTGTGCTATATAAAGGAAACCTACAACTCTAGATTATAATGGATACGTTTGCATTACAATTGCTCAGGAATTTTCAACATGACTAGGGTAACTCAGTTTTGGAAGGTGGGCTTGGAATTAGAGAGTGCCTGATCCAAGCCCATTGAAGTCAACGGGAAGACTCCTTCCGCGGTCTTTGGATCAGACTCAGAATACCTAGCAGCACTATTGACATTCAAAGTAATGTTTGTGGTGTTGGTGGGATATGTGTCAAGACCCTCCTTGCCTCAGAAGTGGGGCCAATCTGAGTATTTTTCCCAGGCTTGTGAAATATTTTGCAACCAACCTGCCCCTTACCCCACAAAAAAAAAAAAAATATAGCACCTCCTGGCCAACCTTTCTCTGACTCTCGTCCACTATACTTACGCCCCACTATGCATTAATGTGAAGGAGCAACACAGTTTTATCACCAAATAGGTAAGAGAATTGGGAATGTCCCTCTTTTCATGGACTGTCCTTGCTGGTTTTACAGAAGACTCTACTGGCTCCTCGTTTTTGTCAACTCCAGCAGATTGGCTAGCTCAGGGTGCCACTGGCCAGCTGAGCTGGGTGAAACTGACATGGTTGAGCATATATGCACCTCAGCTAGCTCAGATACTAATAGTACTAAAGCGACAGCAGCATGGGTTGCAGCATGGGCCAGCCACTCGAATATAGTCCTGCCTGGAAACATACTCAGGCAGCTAGTTCATGCTGCAATCCATGCTCCTGTGGCTTCAGTAGTCCCCAAGCTAGCTAGATTAAAGATAGCTCAGGTATGTCTACATGAGCTGCGGTCACACCCACAGCTGCAGCGTAGACAAGTACTAAATCTCTTTATGTGCAGCACCTACCAGCATCATGGTAAGTTTATTTTATATGTGGCCAACTCTCATATCAGACACTACACTTATGATGGAAAAGAGCAACAGTTCATTATGTTTCCTCTTCTCTTTGCCCCAACTTCCCCCCCTCTTAAATAAAACTAAAAAAGCAAAACCGAAAACCCTTTGTAGGAAAGTGCTTGAAACAACATTAACACAAAGCTCAGTTTGAGACATGTAACACCCAGCAGAGTTTAACTGCTTGAACCATGTGTGTTTAATGTCTCAAATGTGAAGGGACAGAGTCAACTTGAAATATTTTTTTTGAAAGCCACTAATGATTTTTAAAAGTGTTTGAAAAGTTTCTGGGAGAGCCCCTTTAATCAGCATGCGCCGACTTTTTTAAACAAAATAATCCCCTTTTTTCAAAAGGTGACACAAAAGATTACTAATTTATCACAGACAGACTATTTATGCTGTGCAGTATCAATCTCATATGGTGATGTTAGGGGATATAGAACCTCCTCCTGCTCCCATTGATCCCCAGCACCATGCAGGGGTCCAAGGAGGGATGAAGGTGGCTCCCCTGGCTCCCTTCCCTGGCCTCCAATGCTCCTTAGTCCAGAGAAAGAGCCTAGAAGAGAAGAACAAGGCCCTTCTTGACCCCGGGTTTCAGTTATTCTATGGCTCTCCGTAGAGGTTCAGTTAGTGAAGGGGGGCTCCCTGGCCCTTGCAAACTGAAGGCGGTTTCCTCAGCCAATTCCGGCCTCCTGTTCTTCCATAGCTCTTGCAGAGGCCCTGAGTAAAGACAGCACCAATCACTACCCTAACCTCAGAAACAGCAGCAGCTCCACTGCTGCGTTACTCATAAAACACCTTCCTGCAGAGCCCAGGGAAGAGCGCAAATGTGAGCTCCCCACAGTGGCAGGGCATGGAAGTGATGTAACAGACCATCACAGAAGCAGTGAGACTGCCATACACAAAGTGCCGTGAAATGCACCATATAAACTAACTGGAAAAAGATTCCCCTTCTGCTGACGTCTGTCATTTATAATTATCTTAGGTGTTACTTGTACCAATAATGGGTAAAATACAGCTCAGACGGAAAAGTGATTGATTCTCAGGTTGACAGAATCAATTTAACCTTTCATCATTAACCCCTTCACCTCTGATTTTTTGTAAAAATTTGGGACAGCGATAAAAGATGTTGGGTGGAGACTAGCAGGGGAGGCATTAAGGAAGACATTCAAACACGGAAAACGAAGGCAATGGAGGGTGAAAAGTAGCAGCGGCAGCAGCACAGGAGGACAGAGGTGGAGTGCCAGGAGGAGAAGAGGAGATGAAGTGAAATTGGAGTGATGGAAAAGGGTGGGGCGATGACTCAAGGAAGGCAACTAAGGAACAATGGGATCTCTGAAACATTTATTTTACAGTCACTTATTTTCACTGGCTGCGCTCAATCTTGAAACCAATGAAAATTTTGCAGTTGACTTCAAAAGGAACAGAATCAGGTTCTCTATTTGCTACAAAGCCTTTCTTTGTCTAGCTACCAATTTTTTGTGTCTGGGTTAAAGGGTTCATGTAGTTTTTTCCACAGAATATTCATTTATATTAGGCTTAGTTTCCAGCAGCAGTTTAACATGAAGTAATTGGGATCTTCAAGTAGCAGTTGGGGAGATACTATCCTCAAAAAAGGAAGACAGTATCAAAAACATGTTTTGCAGCAAGATGGTGAAATCAATCAAATCATAATGGTTGCCAGTGAAGAGGGAGTCAACTTAGTTGAACTCATTTCTCGAGTGGGCAGAGACCAGGGAAATCTAAGAAACATTCCTGGGGTTCTTAAGAACATAAATAAAAATGAATATGACATTAGGGATATGGAAAAGAAAATATTTTGTAGCCAGCTTGATACTGACCAGGAAAGTGGAAGAAGCTGTTCAAGAAGAATCTTCCTTTGGTGGCTGAGATTTGTTAAAACGGAACTGTTCAGGATGCTAGAAGTGTAAAACCAATAGATATAACTACTTCCAGAAGAAGCTGGAACAGACAATTGGCACATGGTGATTCAAAACTATACAGCATTCACAGTTACTGAATGACTGATGTTATCTTGCAATAGACAGTATGCAATAAAATGTAATACTCTTGTTCGTTGGGTTGTTTAGTTCAGCACCACAGTCAGAGACAGGATATAGCACTTGATGAACCACTGACCCAGTATGTGGCAATTTTCTATATTCTTCAACAACTTTATGCTCAATGACTGGTGATTGTTTTAAGTCATTTGACCAGGGTTTAGTCATTTAGTCAAATGCCAGAATGGAAGGGTCATTTGACCCAACAATTCATTTGATGAAATGACTGAAACATATCTGCACAAACACGTTCATAGTCTCTAAAGAGTTAATGACAGAAAATAAGCCTAGCCCTTTAACCAGAAGATTTTTCAGAGTGGGATTTTCAAAAATTGGCTTAAGTCTGCTCCCACGGAAGTCAATGGTAAGACATCTATTCCCCTTATGGCAATGGTAAAGCTTCTATTGAATTTAAGAGGAAAAGAATTAGGCCATCACTGAGCCATTTGCAAATCTCATCTTAAATCTTTTTGTTTTACTTTTCCCCACTACTGAAAAGATAACCCGCAAGGGATTTCTTAAAATGTGCTTGTGCCCTTTGCTTCTCTGTGTTGTATGAAGAAGGGCTGAAAGTTTGTTGGTGTTGCAGTGTTTTTTAAAAAATTCTTTTTCTACTTGCTTTTTTAACCCTTGCAGGTCTCAGATAACACATATTGGTAGTTCTGACACCTTAACTGAAGGGTGTTGAATCTTTAACAAATACATTCTTTTGCCTGAGTGCCCATTAGGCATCAGAATTCAACAGGCATTAACAAAAAACATCTTTAATGATCTCACTAAAAACCCCTTCTCAAATGCTCAGTTTTTACTATCTTATAATTTCATTATTTCTCCAGTTGCCATAGAGAAGGTAGACAAGCCCATAACTTCCAAAATAAAGAACAAAAAGGGGCATAGAATTGGAGGGGATGAGGAACACCTTTTTTTTTTTGGTCAAAAACCTTGTAGGCCTTTTTTATACATCTTAAAGAAGCAATCAAGGGCACCAGCCCATCTTTTCCCCCATTGTGGATCACCTTTTCTGTTCACAAGTTTTGCTTAGAATTTCCCAAAGATGTAGATACAAGTCAGTTTTATAAAACAATTTTAGAGGGTTTTTTTAAAAAAGCATTTGGTGTAATCTCAGTCTATGTCAAAGTGTGGCTATTAAAAGGCATAAAGATTCATTTTCAGGCACTTTTCTGACTCATGTGGAACAAATACCTCTCAAATAATTCATCTAGAAGAAGGAGTCCAAAGCCCTGCTCCACTATTCTTCACTCCAATTTAGAATTACTGTACAATTACGACACACAATGTCATAATACAATAAACAGAACTGAAAAGGGGAAAATAAAACAATTTTTTCTACAAGTGAAGTTCGGTGCTTTTGCCTATTAAAGTAACCAAATATGTTTCTCTCAAAAACCAAAGCCAAAAGGCAGCATGCCAAACACAGTTAACAGATAAATCACTGTTCTTGAAGGTTTTTTTTTTTTTTTTTTTTGCCTGACAACAAACTTGCAACAAGCAAACAGAACACCCACTACACATCTTGTCAATCTAGTCACATAAAATAGAAAGGGGAAAATGCCTATTTTTGAAGATCAATGTACTGTCTGGAAAAAACTTCTAAAGTTCTAATCTCTCTGTCAAAGGTCAAAGTTTTCATAACTATGAAGTCTTCAGCTATTGTAAAGCTCTCTATCTATAACTTGTAATTTAAGTTAATTTATCACCAAGGGCCATTGTAAACTAGCTGGGAGTTTGTAAACAAGAATGAATATCAGGTTTCATTTTTGTGTCCCTTTCAAACTGGAAGACAGTTTCCTGTTTCAACATCAAAATAGTATTGCTTCTATAAACCTCCTCCGGTCTCCTTGCCAGCAGTTTCCATTTAATTAAACTGACAGCAAAACAGGGCCCTCACTAATGTGATCCAGACCAGTTTTCCTTCAATGTAAATTCTCAGGCATGAAATTACATCTGAAACAGACACAATAATCCTTCTATATCTTAGACGCAAGTTTAATCTACACTAAAATAACATTTCCTTTGTCTATATTGAAATCTGTTTTAGAATTCAATGATCTTGAAGGTCAGGGAATTATTCAACCTGAATGCACTTTACAGTCAATTTAGATTTTTCTTTTTGCCCATAATTTATTCATTCATTGTTGGCTTGTGGGTCCAGGGTAGCAGTGCACAATGATCCAGTATGTCAGAATCCAGATTCAGGACCTAATTCAAACTTTTATTGCCCAGAAATGGAATACGCTGATAGATAAAGCTGATTGTTGCTTGGGGCAACCTAGCCTTCCTAAGACGCTGCCTTCAGGAAGTGAAAGCACCATTGGCACAGACCCTCATATAGTTTTAAAGGAAGACCTTGGATCAGAGGTCTTCTTGTCTTCTCCAAGAAAATGTTTTTAAATGCTCCTATGAAATAATAGCATTTTGCGACAGTCCAGTGACTCTGGTCACTAGTAATGCAATACGCAATCCCCCAGTGCCCAGAAAGGCTAGCACATGCAAAAGAACGTTTACTTACCCTACAGTAATGGTGGTTCTTCGAGATGATGTCTGCATGGATCTCACTGGAGGTGAGCCTGCACTTTGTGTGTGCGAGTCCAGATTCTTTTGAACAGCAGTGTCCACTGGAGCCGCGCATGCCCCCTGTGCCTCCTCAGGCTCCTGTGCAAAGGTATAAGGGGCTGAGCTTTCCCCCAGCTCCCTTACAACTTGAAGCTCAGGAGACTGAGCTACAGGGATGGGGGGCAGGTCGTGGGATCCACACTGACTGCAACATCTGGAATAACCACTGCTGCTGTAGGGTAAGTAACCATTCTGTCTTTGAATATTGGTCAGTGTGGATCTCACTCTAGGTGACTGGCAAGCAGCATCCCCTCCGAATGGTGGGAATGAGGAGTATCCACTGCACCAGTCATACAGTGATTGTAGTACTGTTCTCCTGAACTTGGCATCTGACCTAGAAGCTAAGTCCAAGGCATAGTGTTTTACAAAGGTCAGTGGGTTACTCCACATCCTGCCAGTCTGACTGCTTCATTACATTGACAAGGTCAAGCCAAAGTTCTGGAGATATCTAATGTGCATAATTTCCTTTATCCTAATGCTGCATGATTTGGGAAGAAGATATGTAGGTAGGTTGATTGGTTTAAATGAAGTTCTGAGACCACCTTGGGGATGAATTTCAGGTGAGGTCTTAGTACAACCTTGTCTCTATGTAATGTTGTATAGCAGGGCTCAGACATAAGTGTCTGAAGGTCTCTCACTCTTCTGGTTGAAGTGATAGCCACGAGGAAGACCTTTTTCAGAATGAGGTGGTGTAAGGAGAGATCTGTGAGAGGTTCAAAGGGAGACTCCATGAGTCTTAGCAGGACTAGGTTGAGGTCCCACACAAGAGAAAGTTTTCTGATTCGGGGTCCTCTGGGAAAGTAGGTAATAGCCATTTGAGGAACTTTGATACGCCGAGCGAACTGTACCAGAGCATGGCAAGGTGAGATTGCTGCAAGGTGGACTTTACTAGAACTGAATGAAAAGCTAGCCTGCTTCGAGAGCAACAGAGAGATGAGGATCTTCAGTACTCAGGCCTGAACTGGGTCCAGGCCATGTTAGGCTGCCCATATTGAAAATCTCTTCCAATTAGATAAATACATCTGGTTGATGTTTTCCTGCTCTGTAACAGAATTTCTGGGATCTGCAGGAAGCAATTCTTGTCTGTGATACTCAACCAGCCAATAGCAACACATCGGTGGCAGTGACTTTGGGTCTGGATGGAGTATCAATCATGGTGCGATGAGAACAGGTCTGGGAAGTCTGGAAGCTGGATTGGTGGCTGAATGGACCTCTGTAGCAGATCTGTCAGCCAGAACTACCTCAGCCGGGAGGGAGCTATGAGAATGACTGTGTCTTTGTCTCTTCTGATTTGGAAAACACACTTGGGATCAGGGGAATTAGTGGAAAGAGGTACATCGGAGGCCTTGGGATCACTGCAGAAGGAAGACATCTGGTCGTGAGCCTGGGCTCATGCCTCCTCTAGAACAGATGTTCTGTCACCTGGTGTTGACACTGGTGGCAAAAAAACCTATCCCAGAGCTCCCCCAATGCAGAAATATTGGCTCTATGAAGGACCTCCACAGTGACCGCTTGTGAGGGGGCCACAGATTGCCTGCTCAGGAAGTCTGCCAAGTTGTTGGTGACCGCTGGGAGGTGAGGAGGTTATCCTGTGTCAATGGTACCAATACTAGAACTGGTTGGCTTCCAGACAGATGGGGGGGATGAGCATGCATCTTGTTGCTTGTTCATATAGTGGTGTCTCATTCCTATGTTGTCTGTCAGGCTCTGCACTGTCGAGTTCTGAAGAACAGATAGGAAGCCCATGCAGGCTAGCCAGTGGCTCTGAGCTTTGTGATGTTGACATGGAGCTTTAGGTCTTCTGGGGACCAGATCCCTGGCAAGTGTAGGTGGTCCAGGTGAGCTTCCCAATCTTTCCCTGGCACATCCATGATTAAGAGTCCTTCTCATGGAGGGGCACAAAATGGTATCCTTCCACACACATTTGTGGGCTCCTCCCACCATCCCAGTTCTGCAATGATGTAAGATGGAACTATGACTTTCTGACACATTTAGTGTTTCACTGGGAAACAGACTGATCTGGTCAGCATTGAAGTCATCAGTTTCAGCTCTGTCAGCATCCTCATTGACTTCTTTCCATTACCCAAATCCAAGGTATGATATGTGTTTGAGGGACTGCTGGCCAACACTGATTTTTCTAGCTTTGCTCTGGTAGTGACCATCATTTCTGGGTCCAAAGTTACCCACATGGGCTGCTCCAGCAGATGCAGTTTGAACTGAGTCTCCATAGATTTTTGGGTCCTGGAGGAAAAGGACTTGCACACAGAACATTTGTGGCTCTCCCCTGGGCAGAAGGGACATCAGCTGTGTCTGTCCTTGGTGGGGGTTCAGTCCATTGCACAATGGACAGGATTTGAACCCCCTCAGGTTTTGGAGTTCACCACAAGGTTGGTGCAAAGTTCCAAACCCTGCTCTACAGGGAAAGGGTCAGTGAGTGTTTCCTTTTTTCTTTTCTTGGAATGTTCTTCGATGTTTTAGGAGTGTGAAGATAAGATTTCATCACAAATTTGGTTGAAGAAAACAGTTTTTAGAGTCTCTTAAGAGAGTAGCAGGTTGGACACTTGCTGGGTTCCATTTCACTGCCATGCGGTAAGAGGAAACTGCAGGAGGGTCGTGGCTGCCCCGCCCCCTATGCTCTCCCATGGGAGCAGGAGCTATCAGAAGGCATGGCCGTGACAGACACTGCTATTCAAAAGAGTTCCATCTCGCACACACGAGGCACATACACACCTACAATGGGATCCCTACTGACACATACTCAACACAGAAAAATGTTGTGATTGCAGCCTCATTTTTTTATAATCACAAAAGGTCCAATCCTACATGAGGCTGAGGTCCTCCTGTGAAGTGCGGAGTGCTCTTAACTCCCATTAACTTTGTAGCATTCTGCACCTCACATGAGGAATTCGGCATCTTGCAGCATCAGACCCAAGAGTAAGTATTGCTTATAAGTGTGCATGCATCGTTTGTAAGCAAGTAATCTCATAAGCAATCTGTGTGACAGAACCACCTCAGAAAAGGAAGAAAACAGAACCACAGAATAGAAGATTCCTCAAAATGTAAACTGCCAAGTCATGCATTTTGCAAAACCTTGGTATGTGCCGAACCAAAACATCACTATTGCCACGAACTTTTCAATGCTTTACATGTTCAGAATTATTACATGCCTGATCAGGTATGTGATACAACCTTTGACATGCTCACTCAAAATATTTACATGTCCGGGGCACGTCAGGCAATATAATTTCCAAGCACTGTTATAGTAGTCTCTCTTCAAATAAGAGAATTAATTGTATTGTTTTCCTAGAAAGTAGAAAGTGAAGTGCTTATTTAAGAAAAACAAGCATACACCAAATAGTCTGACAGTCTTGGTGAGAATGGAACATTTTATTTACACAGCAGAAGAGGACAGTGATGGCAGGATTAGAAATCATTTCAGACCTCTCAGGCAATCAGACTACAGTTTCATTGTGCACGCGAGGGTGTCTTGTTTTACAGAGAATGCTAAACAAACGTGCTATGGGTAAAAATATGAAAACCATCTATTATTGATCCACATAGTGTGGTTATAAAATGTAAGGGGAAAGAACATGCAATATATAATAGCAGCAGTTCTTTGTCTCTGCTCTTTAAAGAGAAGCTCCTCTTGCATCCTGAAAGAGGAAGCAAAGGAGTGGTGCTGTTCATATACATACCTGATTTTGATACTTAAGAAGGATCTGACTGGCTAGAAATGAGGTAATGATTTATCATATTAATTTATATGTAGATTTGTGGATGACTCATCAGATAAGTGTCATCTCCGAAGAAAGCAAAAGAACTACAAATGAAACGCCTGCTGTGCCGGAGAAAATACTTCCATTGCATTTGTGCAAGTATGTTGGACACCTGGTAACACACATATGTATTCCTGTCCGCATGTGCTGCATCGCTCTCTGTCTCTCACACACACCCTTCTATTGACATATCTGTGACACACAGAAAGTTGGCCTCATTTCCTGCATATTTCATATAGATCTAAATGTACACACAGCATACTGTCAATGGCTACATTTTATCATGTCATGCTCACCTCTGCTCTCCTATCATATACTCCTGAGATATTAAATAGGCCTAACCCAATAAATTACAAGTGTGACGGGTTGCCCCCTCAATGTGGAGGAAGGTATGCACAACAGCCTCTTCTCCCTTCCCCTCCCGCCCCCGCCAATTATAACCCCATTTGTGCAATTCATATTCTAAACAAGAAATTAGTTTATTAACAACCAAAGGTGAATTTTAAGTGGTTAAAGAGATAGCAAACAGAACAAAGCAGATTACTAAGCAAATAAAACAAAACACACATACTAAGCTTGTTTCACTAAAGAAATTGGTTACAAATAGTAATTTCTGACCCTAAATATTGTCACAGGTAGATTACAGAAAGTCTTGAAAAGCAGCTGCATGGGCCTGCAGCTTGCGACTTCAGGTATTTCCACTCACAGACTGGAGGCCCTCCCAGCCTGGGTTCAACCCTTCTCCCCTCAGTTCAGTTCTTGCTATCAGGTGTTTTAAAAGGTATATTATGAAACCCGCCTCCTCCCTCAATGCGGAGGAAGGTATGCACAGCCTCTTATCCCCCCCAATTATGAATTGCACAAATTGGGTTATATTATAAACAAAAAATAAGTTTATTAACTACAAAAGGTGGATTTTAAGTGAATATAAGAGATAACAGACAGAACAAAGCAGATTACTAAGCAAATAAAATGAAACACAAGCTAAACTCAATATACTTAAGAAACAGGTTACAAAATGTACTTTCTTACCCTAAATGTTATTTTAGGCAGGTTGCAAAGTTTCTGTGGTTTAGAGTTCCAGTTATATTTTTTTTTCAGACTGGACCCCTGGCTAAGTCTGGACTCCCCCCTTGGCTTCCCTTCAGGTGTCTTTAGCAGTCTTTCTTCTTGGGTAGACAGGCCCTGGAGAGGAGGAGTCGGATTTCATAATATACCTTTGGGTCTGCACTCCAAGGGAGGTGGACACCTGAGTGCTGGGTCAAGTCCCTTAAGCTGAGTCTTCCCAGAGCTGATCTCAGTGTCTCTGTCGTTCTGCAGTTGGGTGTGGCCCTGCCTGTGTGTGTGCTGGAGGAAGCTTAACAGCCTGGCTCAGCAAGACAGGTTAAAGGGGGCCCAGGCTGGCAGAACAGGCAGGCTCAGAGGTATCTCAGCACATCAGGTGGAGTCCTAAGGGGGGGGCAACCTGTCACAGCAAGTACACATGAATTCCATGTTATCTCAACAGAACCAAATCCTGGACCATTCACATCCACTCCACATGAGTCGAGAGCCAAATCCTAAAAAAATGGAATAAAAATTGAGCAACAGAAGTTTTTCTTTACTCCAATGTAGCGAAGCAGAGACGGTGGAGTAAGCAATCCTCAGCCCCGTTACATGCCCCAGAGCCTTCTCATCAATGTAGCTGGGTCCAATTACTGCAAGATCAGAGATGGGAGACATGGTCCAATGTAGGGTTTGACCCTGGTAGTTTTGCACTGAGCATAATCCCAACAACCATGCCCTTTGAATGACCATTTTCCTGCCTCTGAGCTGCAATGCATGGAGCCATCGCAGGGGCTACTTCTGTAGCATGGAGATGAAAACAAAGAGCCCCTGGTACAGCAAAAATAGATTTGTTCCACTGTGTTTGGTCCTGACATGGCTATGGAAAGACAATGGCCACGTATCGCATCTCTACCTGTGCAGAATTATGTCCCACAATACACTTGAAGTGCTTCCTCTACTCTAGTTTTAAATGTTAAAGAATAACAATAGGGAAGAGGGCACTGACCTCTTGAAAAATGGAAGGACTGAATAGGTTGGAAGTTAAATGATGGTTCATACGATTAAATTAGAATTGTGCTTACTTTTGTGTTAAAGTGTGCTGTAGCAGGGCAGGAGAAAGAATTGCTCCAATTTTCCTTTGTTTCTTGGATTACTCATCCTTTAATACATACAGGGTCTGATCCTGCTCCCATTATAAAGTTACGGGAAGTTTTGCTATTGAATTCAAAGGGAGCAGGCCTAGGCCCAATGACCTAGCTTGGGGGCTCCATATAACTGTATTAAGAATCACTATTAAAAAAAGCACCTCCAAGTTTTATTGAAATGAAAGTTGGTACGTCTCCTTCCTCTGTCACATGAAATAGTCAGAGATTTCCTATGGGTAGAAAATTATAAGGATCAGAGTATTTAGCCAACTGTATGACCGAATTGGCTGAACATCTGTAAGCATCCAATCCTAAAGCCCTAACTCAAGTCAACAAATCCACTGAAATAATGGGACTTATGCATGAATAAAAACTATAGGATCTGACCCTTGATGCTTTACAATAGCACAAGGACAATATACAAATCATTCAGGAAGAAACATGACAAATGCTTAAAAATTTTAATAGAACATTCCGTTTGGAAGTGAAGCCTTTTTTAGCCAAACCACTGAGTGATTTTATTTTAGTGACTCACACAAATGGATTCTGGATTACAGTTTTAAAACTGGATATTTTCTCCTCTACTTTAGGTTCACCTCACAACGTTTTAATGAAAAAAATATAGCAATAAGAATATGAGTCTGGGTTTATGTTCACCAACAGCCTTTAAATAGGGATATTCTAAATCTGTAAAGCTTAGCGATTCTAAATAGTTAGACATTCAAAATATATAATTCTGAACATACAACTCTCCCTAAAGAGAGGCTGGGCAAGGCTCATAAAACTATAAAAAGATACTTTGTCCCTTAGAACTGAGAACGCTAATCATTAGCCACCCGTTTATAGTGTCTACCTGTTTAGTACATTATTTCAACATTTTTCTTCAGATGCACTAGCCATTATTTCTCCCATATGGATAATGAAACATATCCTCTGCCCATCGGCAAAATTATTTTAGAGCCAAAAACATGTGTTGGTAGAAAAAAACCAAAGCTTGTAGTCCATTATTGTTGGGCATCTGGAATTGCACACATTTTTTTGAAAGAATTTCCTTCTAGTTTGATACATGTGACAGTAAAATATGTACCCAAAAGCTTCACAAGAGGAATAAATTAAAGAAAGCATTTCCAAAATATCATTTGCATTATATTATAGTATTCTTGGGGGAAAAAAATTGGGGGGGAGGTGTACTGATGTTTTGAAATACTCTACGTTCTTTTGTCTTTTAACATGGATATGTAAACAAGGTGTATGACTGTCTGGTAATTTTCTAGTGAAAAAATATTCAAGAGCTACAGTGAAGCTATTTAAAGAATAGATATTCAACTCGTGAGGCCAGATAATAGTATAAATATGAATGTATACTCACACTGGCAGATTAATTATTTTTAGTTTCTGCTTTGAATTACCAAAATTATTTGGTTGATGCTTGATACTATCCCAACTACATTGTTATGGAACAGGAACAAAGTTCAATGGGACTTTTGCACCACTTTTTTTCATTCTATGTGTCACTAATGGAGTTAGAAAATTCAAAATACAGATTTGATTCTGCATTGACCAGAGTTGTGGGAAATCACCACCTAAAAAGAGGCATTTAGCACTTTACTGGATCAGCCCCTATATTTGCATAAAAATTGGATGGCAATGGTAATTGTTTGGTACTTCCAAAAGGCTTATCTGGGATCATTTTGGTAGCATTTTTTCCCCCAACATGCACTTCTGGATATCTCTTATGTGGAATTTCCAGATCCGTAACTAGGAGCTTGTAAAGCTGATGTGCAGAAGCTTGGCGAGCAAGGTGGTGGGAAAACATTTTAGATTCTTTTGGGTTTAAACTGATCTTTATAGAACACAAAAATTTAATTGTGGAAAGCTTTTACTAGAAAATAATGGATATGAAAGAAAACAGAAGGCCCTGGTTATTAGATAATTTTATGGAAAAAAACCTATTGTAACAATAAGCACACGTGCCTACATGAGTTTCCAACAGGAGCTCACCTATAGCTAGTTTGAAATATCAAGTTACAGTCATCAGTAATCAATGAAAAACAAAGAACCAATGATCTCATGACCTCGCAATAGCACCAACATTTTCCACTGTGTTTGCTCCGTTAAAAAGGGAAGCTATAGCATATAATGCATAATTTGGAGCGATCCAAATAGAGCTTTATTTAATTGATTAAATCAGAGAACTAGCCATCTCCATAAGTATCCTGGCCTCTCTGGAGGTCACTGGCAATGGGCCTCCCTCCATTATTTATGTATGGGTGGTTATTCAGTAATATTTTCCTTCCTCTGCCCTGTTTAAAGCAGTTGTTATAGACAATAGGCCCAGCACACATATTAAGGGACTGATCCAGTCCCCATTGAGGGCAATGGGAGCTGGATCAAGCCTTAAATGAGTAAAACAGAAAAAACATGAAGAAAGAGCGTGCATGTGTGTGGGAGAACTAAGCACAACCCCCTTCCCATCGCAACTATTGCACACACAACTGAAGGCAGAATGGAGATAAAGCCTGAGTGTTCACGTTGGCCAAACTTGGGGTCAATCTGGTATGCAAGGGAACAAAAGAGAGCCTGTGAATCAACATGCCGGTAGGAATGCCTGTTTGAGCAAGAAGCTGGGACTGCGAGTCTTCACAGCATCAGGTAGCATTAAAGAATGTGGAGAAGGGTGAGGTCTTGCGGTGCCAATGGATCTGGTAGAGGCACTGATTTGTGCTGCCATATAACTTCTGAATTGTGAAAACTTTTGCAGTGGTTTGCATATACTCTGAAATCTGCCTTAAGCCAAGGACCCACACACAAGGGACCAGCAAAAACTGGTTGCTCAACAAAGGTGGCCTTCTAGTGAAGGTGGAGCACAAATTGAGCTCAGTACATTTGGGGCTATTTTGGTGTGGGGGTTTCTTTAGATAGTATGTTGTTTAATAAAGATATTAAGGATACCAGTATAGGATTCACTGTACCTACTGTTATTATTTCAGTCAGAACTGAGGCCTTGTACGGGGTGCTATACAAACATATAAGACAACAAGAATCCTACAAATCAGCTTGGGGTGGAATTTGTACATACTTTGGAAGGGACGTCATACAACTGTAAATAATTTGGGGTGGATTTTTACCAGTACATCAGCAGCAATCAATTGCATAAAAAATACTGCAATCACATGATTACATGTTATATTTACGTACAAAAACAATACCTAGCTCAGCCCCAGTTCAGCAAGGTATTTTAGAATGTGCCTAAACTATATATATGTGAATCCTCACTGGGCCTACTCCTGTGCTTAAAGTTAGGCATGCACTTAAGTATCTTGCTGACTTGGGCCCCCAATAGCTCTAATTTTCAATATATAAATTAATGGTTTTTATCATGCACAAATCTGATACCATAACTGTGAAACCTCCCTTTTACCAGAAATGCTGGTTATTCCGACATTCCCTAGTATCTAAAACATGCTTATAAAATGCATCACTCTCTACTTTAGATAAAACTGGGACCAGAACATTAGGGTATTGATTGTTTTGTTTTGCAATAACAAAGAGTGAAAAGGTGGGTAGAGTGCTAAGGAAAGCAGCAGCCACACTGTCGCATTCTACCTATTTCCCTTTGCTAGAAGAACAGGACATGAGGGAGCTCAAAGGAGAACTGGAGGTCACATTTTCTATTTTAATTATATTTTGGATTTGTTATAACACCCTTATGTTATACAACACACCTGGATCTATTCTACTCTAGATACACATGCATAAAGTCCCTTGGCACAAATGGAATTCATAAGCATGTGTTGAGAGAACTGCCCCCCTAAAACTGTAGAACTGTGAACAAGGTTATAAATATATCCCAAGGTTCTGGTAACTTTTAGAAACCACTTTAACCACTTTCTCATGGTTTACTGTGATATCAGCAAATCCCCCTCTCTGTATTTATAGCCTTGTAATTCACAATTATTCTGGGCCCATCAATGTTTCTGGCATTTGAGCATAGAACTGATGTTATTAGTTCATGTATTATGGTACTGTCCATGAATGCTAAACATATTCCAACACAGATTCCTGGAATTCATTCATCAAATATTTTATACTACTGTTCTTTTAATGATTCATTTATCCTTAGTAATATTTGTATTCTGGAATGTGGTGTCTCTAGCCGACAGCACAATGCTCTGCTGAATTATCTTTTTCTTTCACAGCATAACAAAATAGAGCACAGTCAAACTGAAGATGGCCTTTAGTTCATTGTCAGAATAATACTGCTTACCAAGCATATCCAGACACATTTCTTAAACCACATGCAATGCTCTGACTGCAAACGTGATCATAAAGTCATTAACCAGCATCTTAAAATGAGGGTGTGATATACATATTTAAATGTTCAGGAAAGCCAAATGTATGCTTTTGTAAAAGCATATTCCATTTCAGCTTCGGCTTATATCAATTATGCAACATTGCACAGATGTGAGAATTCACCTTTATTTTTCATGAGCTACTAAAATACACTCCTTTTAAAATAATATACATTATCTATCACTAACAGAAGCTTTTTTATGGTATTAAGTATTTGTCCTTCACAAAATAAGAGTCAGCTAGATGTACAGGCTGAATATTCACAATATTGAGGATTTATTTTTACTAGCAAATTATCATTAGCAATAAAATTAAGGAGGAACTCATTTTACATGGTACAGCTTTCACTAAAGGAAGTAAATAAAGGTTATGCAACAATGAAGCCATCCAGAAATTAGAATCCATGGCATTTTATATATTTTTAAACACACACACAATTCAGATTTATCCATCTACTAGGTTAAACAAAACTACCAATTACTTCCACCTCCTGCAAACATCATCAAAGCAAGTGATGACAAATATAATCCAAATTAATTTAAAGAGATTATGAAGTCACAACACATTTAACAGGGCTAAATGCTCAGAGTCCACTGTTCTCTTGAGGGGTGTGTGTATATAATTCCCATTAACATTAATAAGAGCTATGCACACACTAAGGCAGATCTCTGCTCCTCACATCCAAGGGGGAGGCAGGTTTGCCAGCTGACTACCACACAATCTATCATTGAGGAGTTGCTATTGGCAGAGTGAGGGGTCCCCCACCCATTCCTGCCCAAAGGCTAACACCAGTTAGCTAGTTCCTACTGGACTTTCCTCCTTCCAGTTGGACGAGTCGGAGTTCATGGGAAATGATTCAATTGTCACATGCTTATCCAACCATAGAGAGATTCTCAGTTCTTTTTCTGCTTTTCCCACCTGCCACTCACTCACCTTTTCCTGCCTGCCTAAGTGAAGATGTGCTTAGCAAAGATGATGCTCAGCCCTTATGCACTGTCCCGGCATTTGCTGCTGACATTCGCACATGTATGATGGGTGTCATGATCAGTGGCTTTATAACATCACATGCTTGGTGTGTACCTCAAATTTTGTCCCTGTTTTTTCTCTCTCTCTAGGAGCACACTGGCCCATAAAGGGGAGGCAAGGAGGAAACTAAAGAAAAAACAAGTACTGGCAAGTGACCTCCTCCACATGAACAAGGGAGGTTTATATTGCCAAGCATCCATGAAATAAGATTATGCCCTATACAAGAGATTGAAGACTGAACTCGTTTTACACAAGGAGCTTGGTTGATCCTTTCCTGAAATAGGAAATGGTGGTGCCCAGAGGAGGTGGGGGAAAATGGGGTCAACCTCTTTTGACTGGTTGTTCAAGCTCCTATATGGAGCACCAGTTTTTCAGGAGGAATGATACGTGTCTTGTGTGGAGGCTATGGCAAGCATGTTGGGTTTAACTTTGAAGATCTAATTAGATCACCTTGCCAAGGGCTAACAACCTGATATTGTTTATGTTTTCCACATTCAACACGTCTTGATCACACACTGTGGCAAGCCACCCGTGACAGACCCTCCTCAGTCCTTAATCTGTGATGAGCCACAGGTGAGAAGAAAAGCAAGTAAATGATTTCAATCCAAATTGTATCTTAGGAAACAATTAACAGTCCTTCAACAGCAGAGCAGACAGAGACTAGACACAGACGTTTTGGGAGATATGAAGATGATAGGTCACCCTGGCAGAATTGTACATATGTAAGCAAAAGACATTTAAAACCAATCTACTTTTCCTCACCAAAGGGCAGTGAAGTTCTCTGGGCACAGGAGTAATTCACTTATAGCTCTTGATTCTGAAGAGCAACGTGGAGGTGAGGTTCTGAATAAGCTGTGTCTGGCTCTTCTCCTTACCCCCACAAAAGGAATTACATGATCTGGTCACAAAGTCATCAGAGGGCACATAAGAGCTTCAGCATCTTAGCAAGGCAGCATAGGTCACAATCTGGACTGATTTGTGAGCTGTACTGAGACAGTTTCATAACTTGATTAACAGAGGTTTGGAGTCAAAGATGACGGCAAGACTCCAAGTTCTGGACTCCGGCAGAGCAGAATTACTACAGAGGAAAACAGCCAGGCAGAAAGAAAAAGATGTTAGCAGGGCCCAATCAACAACAATGCTATTTTTATAGGTCTTCATTTTAGGGACATTAGCACTCAGCCACATTTGGCTATGTGAATGGAAGTGATACAATGCAGGAAAAGGTGTCCCCTGGATCCATAAGGGCCAGCAGTTCTAAATGACAGCTAGAGAATCATAGAATCATAAGACTGGAAGGGACCTTGAGATGTCATCTAGTCCAGTCCCCTACACTCATGGCAGGACTATGTATTATCTAGACCAGGGGTCGGCAACGTTCGGCACGCGGCTCGCCAGGGTAAGCATCCTGGCGGGCCGGGCCAGTTTTATTTACCTGCTGACGTGGCAGGTTCGGCCGATCGCGGCCCCCACTGGCCGCGGTTCACCGTCCCGGGCCAATGGGGGCGGCGAGAAGCCGCGGCCAGCACATCGCTCGCCCGCGCCGCTTCTTGCCGTCCCCATTGGCCTGGGACGGTGAACCGCGGCCAGTGGGGGCCGCAATCAGCCGAACCTGCAGCGTCAGCAGGTAAATAAAACTGGCCCGGCCCGCCAGGGTGCTTACTCTGGCGAGCCGCGTGCCGAACGTTGCCGACCCCTGATCTAGACCATTCCTGACAGATGTTTGTCTAACCTGCTCTTTAAAATCTCCAATGATGGAGATTCCACAACCTCCGTAGGCAATTTATTCCGGTGCTTAACCAACCTGACAGGAAGTTTTTCCTAATATCCCACGTAAACCTCCCTTACTGCAATTTAAGCCCATTGCTTCTTGTCCTATCCTCAGAGGTTAAGAACAATTTTTCTCCCTCCTCCTTGTAACCACCTTTTATGTACTTGAAAACTGTTATCATATCCCCTCTCAGTCTTCTCTTCTCCAGACTAAACAAACCCAATTTTTTCAATCTTCCCTCATAGGTCATGTTTTCTAGACCTTTAATCATTTTTGTTGCTCTTCCCTGGACTTTCTCCAATTTGTCCACATCTTTCCAGAAATGTGGTGCCCAGAACTGGAAACAATACTCCAGAATTAGAGGAGAGAATGCTGATCACATCCCTGAATAGTACTAAGCAATGGAAAGAAAAGAGACACAAAACTATAGAAGACCCAATTTCATCCCTGTGGGATCCAGAAAGAGTATGGGCAGTGGTGACAACTGTGGTACTGGGCCCTGAGTAAGGGCAAAGGTTCCCAGACAGAGAGTCTGGGTGAGGCACTGTGATGCTCTAGTTGTTATGCACAGCCATTTGGACCCATCAGACACAGAGTGAAGCAAATCTCTTGCAAGCTCCTTAAGCACTGAGTGATCACTGATCATCAGAAACTGGCTGGCTGGAAAGAAAGCACCCTAAAAACCCAAGAGAAACTCACACATTAAAATAGGTAAGATTCAAACCATACAAGAGCTGCATCAGAAGGCAGAACACAAGTTTTCAGTTACTGGAACAAAATCTCCTGGTTAGTGAGATTTAAATGTAAGATCCAGCAAAGACCATAAGGGGAAAAAAATCCTGGATAGCCAACATATTCAGGCCCAGGGAAGTTTAATCTTGGTGCTAAGAAATAAACAAAAACCAGACTAAAGCTTGTCTAACACTTTTAAAGGGACATTGTCACATAATAGCTGGCGCTTTTTTTTTTTTACTGTTTTATTGTAATACTTTCTTAAGAGTTTGAGAATTCTTGTAATGATTTGGGACTAATCCTGCTCCCAATGACGTCAATGGCAAAACTCCTATTACTGGAGCAAACTGGCATTGTTTCAGGTTTACACTAGTGTAACTGAGAGTACAATTTGGCCCAGTGGGACCAGAATTTGACTTCATTGACTTCAATGGGACCAGAATTTGTCTCTTTGTCTTTTTCCACTTAGCAACGTTGATTTTCCTTAATGTTCGGAATGGAACTGAAATGAAAATGGCTGTACTCAACACTAACAAAGTGCCCTGTCATACTGATACATAACTGAAAATGCTGACACAATGATAACTGATATCAGCACATTCTGAGAATAATGTTAGTTTACTGTTGCTGTAGGAATCAACACAGGAAAAACACACATCATTCCTGTAGGGTCTACAAAACGAGTAGTTATTTGGTGTTTGGTTAAATTTCTTGGTGAAGAAATGGCAATTAAATTACAAACCAAGCTAGTTAGTATCCAGAGGATTTTATCCCCCAGTTTATAACAACGTTAAAGTAGGTCAAAGTGTGAGATTAGATCCAGACAATGCCTCTTTAATAAGGTAAGTTGTGTTGTGTTAAAACTCTCTTCTCAATAACTTGTGACCACAAATAGAAAAGAGGCTCCAGACAAACCAATGATAACAGAAGGGCTTCCGTAGCCAGGCCTGGCATCACCATAAGCTTCAAATGTAACAAATTGTGTGGTCCCGGGAGAAAAGAAGAAATTAACAGCACTTAAATCACCCAAACACTCCTTGGGCAACCAAGTCACCCAGGGAATTGAAAGATCAGGTGGCCAAACATAACCTCCAGAAAACCCCATCAATATCCTCAGACTGTTGCTGAAGAAAGTTCAGAGGGGAAAACCAGTGGCTGAGCAGACTGGGGAAAGGGAAAATGAGGGCGAGAAAAGGACCACTAATGGAGAGCTAGGCAATTGTCTGAGAAAGGCAATAGTCACAGAGCTATGAAGATATGCCAACCCCAAGAACACCACTGCCACTCGGCATTTCAGGGGCACCAGGGATTCTAAATAAATCAACAAGTTAATCTTAACTTAAGAGTACAAAAATGCAGTTAAAAAAATTGGTCCATTGGACACAAAAAAGATATAAGAACCCAGGAGGTTGCAAGGTTAAATCCGTGTACACGTCTTAAATGCTGTGTGAACTCAGCAGCCATTGGGTTCAGTGGGAATTTCCTCAGTATCTTGCAGGATTGGGCCCTTGCTGTGTGACTTTGGTCAAGTTAACTGTCCATTTTGTGCCCTTAGCATCCCAATTCTAAAAAGGAGTAAAAGATACTAAACATTAGAAATTGTATGTCAATTCCCTAGATATGACCAAAAAAAGGCCTAACCTTCAAAGTAGCTCCATATAGCGATCACTAGAGTACTGTACATCAGCCTGCATCTATTGTTATTTATAATGCAGTGGTGCTCAAAATGTGCTAGAAGCTGTAGGAACACATATCAGGAGACAGCCCTCTTCCCAAAGAGCCATCTTTCTTTTATCAAACTCCTCAGAGCACCATAGACAAGCCAGGGTAATCACCCTTATCCACTGAAGAGTAGATTCATTGATAAGGCCAGCTAAAACAGAGTAATAAGAGATCACCTAGATCCCCAAGAGAGGACAAAATAAGGAGAGCTGGGACAGAGGAGGCAGCGAGTATCAAAGGGAAAATGAAGTCATGTGGATGGGATGCTCACACAAGGTTAACCAAGATCAAGATGGTGATTGATAAGAATGAGAGAGACAGGAAGCCATGGGGAAGACAGAGAAAAAAAACCTATACTGAATGGGAGATGTTTAGCTGATCAGAAAATTAGCACATTGAGTAAAGCCAGAAGATTCAGAAGTCAAAAGAATGTGATAAAGGACAAACAAGAGAATTGATGTCAGTTCTAAAGTCATCAAGAACTGTAAGTCTGGATGTCCCGATAACCAAAATCAACTCATAATATTCACTGAGAGAAATCATAGCTGTTCTCCAGTTATTGGTAAGTGAAAGCATACAGACCATGCCCTGGCCCTGCTCTCACCAGGACACAGAGGCCAGGTGGAGCTGGGCACCACAGCAGTGCTCCATGCCACCCTGGCACTACTCAGATTCTGAGAAGTCTGCATCCTCACCAGGGTAGCTGCTCCATTCTTCCTTCCAAACCCATTGTGATGTGCTGAGGATGTTCAGAGCTACCACATGTGGCAGTAAGGGAGCTCACATGGAATCATGGCCACTCTTTGGCCCAATGCAAATTAAAAGATGGGTCAATAAAAGGCAAGGCGAGTGATTCGCCACCATGCTACGCCAGCTTTATGCCAGTGTAACTCCATGGTCATCAGACCTGAAGTGTTCACAAGAAAAGATTGTCAGAGAATTGACAGAAAATCAGAGGGGGGGAGGAAATCTGACATTGCCCCTTATCCTCCATCAACAGAGGGAAGGGCTGCTGAAAGATGAGCCTCACTTAAAGTAGCGGTCAATGCTCCTGGATTTTTAAAGGAACAGCAAGGATATTAATATTTTCCACATAAATATGTATTAACCTCAGGAATGTATTATCTACAGGCAGTGAAGCTTTATTATCTAAACTCAATTCAGTTTCAACATCACTATTTTGGAGTTCAAAGCTAAAGAGCCAAAATAATGGGCACAAGTTGCAGTAGAAACAGAACCTGACGACTCCTCCAAACAACGTCACCGGATGCAGACTTCGAGGAGCTCACAGTATGGCAACCTGAGTCGCAATTTTTGGCATGATAAAAAGCCAAACACCGTGCATACAACCTTAATAACAGGTATGGGCCCAGATCCCACAGCTTTGTCCTGAAACACTCAAGAGAACCGATCAATCTATCCTAACTGATCTATTAGCCCAAGAAGGACAAGAGTCAATAAAGCCACCCCTGAGTCAGCAGTCAAACCGTCCCACCCCCACTCCCCAAAAATCTAAAAACCCTGCACGCTCCGATCAGCAACAGCAGAAGAGGTGGGAAAACAGGTCATTTCTCAACTAAACACAGGCAGTGCCACAGTTCAGTAGAACCCCAACCAATGGTGCCCCTGAGCACTAAATTCAGTCATTTCCCCCCTCAGTCTCGTCTCTCAATTTCAGCTCCGACTCCTTTATCTTTTATTTCTTTTTCCAAAGACACACTTAGAGATGAACCCATTCATAACTGCCTATCCACAGACAGTTTGTGGCAGCATAATTGACAATGAGTCTGCTGCAAAAATGAAAATGCTGTTTTAATAACCTGAGCCTAAAATACATTCTGTTGTATGCCTCAAAGGGTTTCAATAAAAAGTCAACCTGTAGAGACATATTTTCTTGGCTTAAACAACAATCCAAAGCATATAAATGTAGTCCAACTATAATGACATATTTATAGGCCAATAAAGCTTACATTGGAGCTTTCATACTTCACTTAAAGGAACTCTGTAAAAAGCAGTGTTATATAAAATAATTTGAATTTTTTTTTAACTATAGCCCAAGGAATACAAATTTGTAACTTACCCATGTTTAACTGATAGTGTTTACACTGCTTAATTGCTAAAAAAAAAAAATTGTAAAATGAAATGACTCCTCATCTGGCTATTTCCAATTGATTTACCAAATATGGGTATTGAAGTCCATTTATTAAAAATAACCCCAAGCTCCTAAATAATTCTAAAGACAAAAATAAATAACTAGAAGCCATAGTGAATGATTTTGTCAGGCCAATTCTTCTGGAAAAATAGGTTCTCATGTTTATTATGAATAATACATTACTCAACTATTCTATTTTTATATACTGCATTGTTGTTATTCCTTATTTGTATCAACATTTGAAATAAATAGTCAGAAAAATATAAATAGACTTAAGACATTAATTACTCATATTTGATGCTGACATATTTGTAAAAAGAGAGAGAATGTATAAAATACACACCCTGAAAGGCAGGGATATAATTTTTGGAATCATTTTTCTGGCTGAAAACTTAACCTCAGAAATATGAGATTTTTATATATTTAATGCACTTCCTAAGGAAAAGACCTACATAATTTAAAAGGGATGAAAACAATAAGTTTCTATCGAAATGTAATCTGTTTCTACAGAAATTACCTTTAAAACCTATTAAATTTAATGGAAAATTATATGGGTTTTTTTGAGTCATCCTTTAGAATTCCTTAGCAGGGATATAATTTTCTATTAAATTTTAGAGGAAGGTCAAATATATCCTATAGGAAAGTAATCATTTTTATTCAACTACATAGGATTTTTTCATAAAGGAAATGCGAATTTCCACAAGGAAAATGGTTTCAGGCAATCACATTGTTTATCTAGGTCCTGCCAACAAAAGAATCAGAAATTTGCTAGCCTACAATCAGCATTAAACATTGGTAGAGCTCATGAATCATTTTCCTGACTAGTTCAGGCAAGGGTTTGTTTCTAAGAAGTAGACCACAGACTACGTCCCCTAAAGACCAGTCTAAGGCCTGGTCTACACTACAAGTTTAGGTCGAATTTAGCAGCGTTAAATCGAATTAAGCCTGGACACGTCCACACGATGAAGCCCTTTTTTCCGACTTAAAGGGCCCTTTAAACCGGTTTCTTTACTCCACCTCCGACGAGGGGATTAGCGCTAAAATCGGCCTTTGCGGGTCGGATTTGGGGTAGTGTGGACGGAATTCGACGTTATTGGCCTCCGGGAGCTATCCCACAGTGCTTCATTGTGACCGCTCTGGACAGCGCTCTCAACTCAGATGCACTGACCAGGTAGACAGGAAAAGCCCTGCGAACTTTTGAATTTCATTTCCTGTTTGCTCAGTATGGAGAGCACAGGTGACCACGCAGAGTTCATCAGCACAGGTAACCATGATGGAGTCCCAGGATCGCAAAAGAGCTCCAGCATGGACACAACGGGAGGTACGGGATCTGCTCGCCATATGGGGAGATGAATCAGTGCTAGCTGAACTCCGTAGCAGTAAATGAAATGGCAAAATATTAGAAAAAGTCTCAAAGGCCATGAAGGACAGACGCCATAACAGGGACTCACAGCAGTGCCGTGTGAAAATTAAGGAGCTAAGGCAAGCCTACCACAAAGCCAGAGAGGCAAACGGAAAATCCGGGGCAGAGCCGCAAACATGCCGCTTCTACGCGGAGCTGCATGCCATGCTAGGGGGTGCAGCCACCACTACCCCAATCGTGTGCTTTGACTCCATCAATGGAGAATCACGCAACAGGGAAGCAGCTTCGGGGTACGAGGAAGATGATGGTGAAGACAATGAAGAGAGCTCACAGCAAGGAAGCGGAGAAACCGGTTTCCCTAACAGCCAGGATATGTTTATCACCCTGGACCTGGAACCAGTAACCCCCAAACTCACCCAAGGCATGCTCCCAGACCCTGAGGGCACACAAGGGACCTCTGGTGAGTGTACCTTTGTAAATATTACACATGGTTTAAAAGCAAGCATGTTTAATGATTAATGATTAATTTGCCCTGGCAATCGCGGCCAGTACAGCTACTGGAAAAGTCTGTTAATGTGTATGGGGATGAAGCGGAAATCCTCCAGGGACATCTCCAGAAAGCTCTCCTTCATGTACTCCCAAAGCCTTTGCAAAAGGTTTCTGGGGAGGGCTGCCTTATCCCGTCCGCCATGGTAGGACACTTTACCAAGCCAGGCCAGTAGCACGTAGTCTGGAATCATTGCATAACAAAGCATGGCAGCGTATGGTCCCGGTGTTTGCTGGTATGCAGACAACATCCATTCCTCATCTCTCTTTGTTATCCTCAGGAGAGTGATATCATTCACGGTCACCTGGTTGAAATGGGATGATTTTATTAAGGGGACATTCAGAGGTGCCCGTTCCTGCTCGGCTGAACAGAAATGTTCCCTGCTGTTAGCCACGCGGTAGGGGGGAGGGGCGAAGTGATCATCCCAGAGAATTGGGTGTGTGGGGGGGGAGTAGTTGGGTTTGTGCTGCATGTTAACCCGGAAACCGCAGCCCCTCCTTTTACATTGCAAACCCATTTTAAATGGCCAACCCAACGGGTGCTTGGTATGGGAAATGAGGGCGCTACTGTTTGAAACCATTCCCACAGGTTAAGAAGGTGGCTGCCTGCAAGCCGAAATCTGTTGCCTGGCACTGCGTGAGTGATCTCTCACACCAAACCGGCAGGCCCTCAATATAAGAGGAAAAATGTGACCTTGTAACGAAAGCACATGTGCTGTGTAATGTGAACAGCAAAATTTAACGTGAAAGAGTGTACCCATTGTTCTTTAAAATGTGTCTTTTTTAACCACCTCTCCCTTCTCCTCCACCAGCTGCAAATGTTTCTCCTTCACAGAGGCTAGTGAAGTTTAGAAGGAGAAAACGGCGGACTCGGGATGATATGTTCTCGGAGCTCCAGATGTCCTCCCACGCTGACAGAGCACAGCAGAATGCGTGGAGGCAGTCAATGTCAGAGTGCAAAAAAGCACAATATGAATGAGAGGAGAGGTGGCGGGCTGAATCGCGGGCTGAAGAGAGCAAGTGGTGGGCTGAAGAGGATAGGTGGCGTCAGCTTGCTGACAGAAGGCAAGAGTAGATGCTCCGGCTGCTGGAGCATCAAACTGATATCCTCCAGCGTATGGTTGAGCTGCAGGAAAGGCAGCAGGAGCAGAGACCGCCGCTACAGCCCCTGTGTAACCAACAGCCCTCCTCCCCAAGTTCCATAGCCTCCTCACCCAGATGCCCAAGAACGCGGTGGGGGGGCCTCCGGCCACCCAGTCACTCCACCCCAGATGATTGCCCAAGCATCAGAAGGCTGGCCTTCAATAAGTGTTAAAATTTTAAAGTGCAGTGTGTCCTTTTCCTTCCCTCCTCCCCCACTCCCCTGGGCTACCTTGGCAGTTATCCCCCTATTTGTGTGATGAATTAATAAAGAATGCATGAATGTGAAGTAACAATGACTTTATTGCCTCTGCAAGCGGTGCTCGAAGAGGGGAGGGGAGGGTGTTTAGTTTACAGGGAAGTAGAGTGAACCCGGGGGGGGGGGGGCGGAGGGTTCATCAAGGAGAAACAAACAGAAGTTTCACACCGTAGCCTGGCCAGTCACAAAACTGGTTTTCAAAGCTTCTCTGATGTGCACCGTGCCCTCCTGTACTCTTCTAACTGCCCTAGTGTCTGGCTGCACGTAATCAGCGGCCAAGCGATTTGCCTCAACCTCCCACCCCGCCATAAATGTCTCCCCCTTACTCTCACAGATATTGTGGAGCGCACAGCAAGCAGCAATAACAATTGGAATATTGGCTTCGCTGAGGTCTATCCGAGTCAGTAAACTGCGCCAGCGCGCTTTTAAACGTCCAAATGCACATTCCACCACCATTCAGCACTTGCTCAGCCTATAGTTGAACAGGTCCTGACTACTGTCCAGGCTGCCTGTGTACGGCTTCATGAGCCATGGCATTAAGGGGTAGGCTGGGTCCCCAAGGATAACGATAGACATTTCAACATCCCCAACAGTTATTTTCTGGTCCTGGAAGAAAGTCCGTTCCTCCAGCTTTTGAAACAGACCAGAGTTCCTGAAGACGCGAGCATCTTGTACCTTTCCCGGCCATCCCACGTTGATGTTAGTGAAACGTCCCTTGTGATCCACCAGGGCTTGCAGCAGCATTGAAAAGTACCCCTTGCGGTTTATGTACTCAGTGGCTTGGTGCTCTGGTGACAAGATAGGGATATGGGTTCCGTTTATTGCCCCACCACAGTTTGGGAATCCCATTGCAGCAAAGCCATCCACTATGACCTGCACGTTTCCCAGAGTCACTACCCTTGATATCAGCAGGTCTTTGATTGCGTTGGCTACTTGGATCACAGCAGCCCCCACAGTAGATTTGCCCACTCCAAATTGATTCCCGACTGACCAGTAGCTGTCTGGCGTTGCAAGCTTCCACAGGGCTATCGCCACTCGCTTCTCAACTGTGAGGGCTGCTCTCATCCTGGTATTCTGGCACTTCAGGGCAGGGAAAAGCAAGTCACAAAGTTCCATGAAAGTGCCCTTACGCATGCGAAAGTTTCGCAGCCACTGGGAATCGTCCCACACCTGCAACACGATGCGGTCCCACCAGTCTGTGCTTGTTTCCCGGGCCCAGAATCGGGGTTCCATGGCATGAACCTGCCCCAGTAACACCATGATTTGCACATTGCTGGGGCCTGTTCTTTGTGAGAGGTCTATGTCCATGTCAATTTCCTCATCACTCTCGCCGCCGCGCTGCAATCGCTGCAATCGCCTCCTCGCCTGGTTTTGCTTTGGCATGTTCTGGCTCTGCATATACTCCAGGACAATGCGCGTGGTGTTCATAGTGCTCATAATTGCCGCGGTGATCTGAGCGGGCTCCATGATCCCAGTGTTATGGCGTCTGGGCTGAAAAAAGGCGCGAAACTATTGTCTGACGGAGGGAGGGAGGGGCGAGTGACGACATGGCTTACAGGTACAGGGAATTAAAATCAACAAAGGTGGCTGTGCATCAGGGAGAAACACAAACAACTGTCACACAGAATGGCCCCCCCAAAGATTGAACTCAAAACCCTGGGTTTAGCAGGCCGTTGATTTCACGGAGGAAGGGGGAAGCAAATGAATACAGAACAAATCTGGTCCATCTATTTTTTACATCTTAAGCTGGCAGCAGACGGTGCAGCATGACTGATAGCCATCGGCATCTTCTGGGTGCTTGGCAGAAGATGCTGTACTACGACTGCTAGCCATCATCGTCAAGACGGTTCAATAGGACTGCTGGCAGGACTGAGTCTCCAGGAGACAAAACATGTCTGCCCAGGTGCCTCTGATCGAACTCACTGAGGAATACGACGATGATGGATATCAATCATAATACATCATCTACTGCCAAAAGGCAAGGAGCTGCTGCTGTATAGCAATGCAGCCCCACGTCTGCCAGCACCCAGATAGCCGATGACAGCTACCAGTCATACTGCACTGTCTACTGCCAAAAGGCAATTAGCTGCTGCTGTGTAGCAATGCAGTACCACGTCTGCCGGCACCCAGATGACATATGGTGACGGTGAGCTGAGCTGAGCTGAGCGGGCTCCATGCTTGCCGTGGTATGTTGTCTGCACAGGTAACCCAGGTAAAAAGGCGCGAATCGATTGTCTGCCGTTGCTCTGACGGAGGGGGTGGGGCCTGACGACATGTACCCAGAACCCCCCGCGACACTGTTTTTGCATCATCAGGCATTGGGATCTCAACCCAGAATTCCAATGGGCGGCGGAGACTGCAGGAACTGTGGGATAGCTACCCACAGTGCAACGCTCCGGAAGTCGACGCTAGCCTCGGTACTGTGGACACGGTCCGCCGACTTATTGCACTTAGAGCATTTTATGTGGGGACACACACAATCGACTGTATAAACCCGATTTCTATAAAACCGGCTTCTATAAATTCGACCTAATTTCGTAGTGTAGACATACCCTAACACTAGCAAACTGACCATCAATTTGCTCTACATCATCTATAGAAAAGTTTTATAACACTGTTTTAAGACAAGAAAAACCTTGCCCACAGTGATTTGAGAGACCATGCTTGGAACCCTACTAGCCATGATTGCAGCTAGCAAATTTCTAACCAGAGCATGCACTGTTTTGTTGGCATGATGTGGAGTATTGGAAGAGTTCTATGGGCGTGTACTGTACACTCACTAAAGGTGCCATTTTGACAAAAGAGAAGTTACAGCACAGGCAGGTCAACAGCTCAAGGTTCCCTACTCTAACTGGACTTATCTGCATTACAAATTTTATTGTGTTGACCTAGGATTGCGATGAGTCTATTTAGATGACATAATGCTCTCCGTGAATGACCAGTCAGTGCAGATGAGAGCAAATTTTGTTCAGCATCCTTTCAACTAATACTGATTAAATCCTGATCCCATGTCAAACCAAATGGCGGGGTTAGTTCCCTGGTACTGCCAAACATAGCTGTTTCCTTAGCAAGAAAACCATAGTTCCTCCACATTATTTACTGAACAGGAAAACTACAGTAGAACCTCAGAGTTATGAACAGTAGAGTTACAAACTGGTCAACCACACACCTCATTTGGAACTGGAAGTATGCAATCAGGCAGCAGCAGAGAAAAGAAAGAAAGAAAGAAAGAAAGAAAGAAAGAAAGAAAGAAAGAAAGAAAGAAAGAAAGAAAGAAAGAAAGAAATACAGTACAGTACAGTACAGTACAGTACTGTGTTAAACTACTGAAAAATAAAAGGAAAGTTAATTTTTTTTTGGTCAAGCTAAGGAAACTGTTTCTGTGCTTGTTTCATTTAAATTAAGAGGTTAAAAGCAGCATTTTTCTTTCGCATAGTAAAGTTTCAAAGCTGTATTAAGCCAATGTTCAGTTGTAAACTTTAGAAAGAACCACCATGATGTTTTGTTCAGAGTTACAAACAACCTTCATTCCCGAGGTGTTCGTAACTCTGAGGTTCTACTGTACATTATTTAATCCATTTAATGTTAATATTACATTTAAATAAACCAAGCAGTAACAGGTTTTCTTGTCTATCTTTCAGCAGTTGGACCCATTCTCAAAAGCAACCTGCCCAATGGCTAAATGTCTTCTTGTTCCTGTGGGTTTCAAACCAATCACAGAGAGAAACGTTTTTTAAAAATTGAGTCAACCTTTTTTTTTGTATAGGCAGTGGCAAAGCAGCCTGATTCATGAACTAAAAGAAAGCCACATGCAATGCTCTCAGTGTTGGGTTTTCACAATTACATTGTTATAGTTCAGATACCATATGCATTTTTAGTGTAACCCCTCTTTTCAAAGGCTTAACATGCAGCTCTGAACTGTGCGTGCTAGGTTTCAAGATAATTTTCTTTGGCTCTTGAGTCAATAATACTGGTTTTATAAACTTCCCACAAAAGATTTGTTTGTTTGTCAAAAACAAAACAAGAGAACATTAAAACCCAAAATCTCTGTCTGAGAAGCATTCAGATTCTTTTGATACACCAAACAGATGCAAGGAAATGTACAAGGAAAACGCCAATGTAATATGAGATTGTCTAATTACTGCATCTAGTTACAAAGAAGAAGAAACCACTAACAAAAGTTTTGCAAGTGTTTTACTGTAGATATTGATTAAAAATATCAACTTTCAATCATAATGAAACATCATCCTGACTAGCTGATGAAGTAAAATAAGACTGACAAGACTGACCTCACCATTTGCTTAGATGGGAAATGAGAGACTCAACTCTGTTGTAAGGTAAGTTCTTTAAGGCAGATCCTCAGCTAGTGTAGGTAGACATAGCTCTATTGTAGTCCAGGGAGCTATGCTGCTTACACAACTGAGAACTTGGCCCACTATCTTCAATTCATGAAGATGAGGAAAAAAATTCTGCACATGGAGTTGGCAGAGTATCAGCCTTAACTTTTGATTTCTTACCTTTCATCCATTTATGTGCTAATCTTGAAGCTATCTAAGCTTAGCTTTTTAAAAAAAATGTACTACAGGAAATAAATTTCACTGAAACACATGTTGAAATATATTTTCCTGTCAGCCAATGTGTATGCCAGTCTGCCAATAAAGCTAATGGGAGTTAGGCATGTTTACCAACAGAAGACCAGCTGCCTCAGACGTCATCCTACAGCCCTTGCATAAGAATGTGTCCCATTAAAGGAAATGGGAGTTGTATGTGCACAACTTCCACAAAGTTGGTGTTTTTAGACCCAAATTCTGAACCCACTTAGGCCCCAATTCTGCAAGGTGATACATGTGGGCAGATCCTGCATTCACATCCCATTGATGTACTGAAGTTAAAGGAGAGCCAGGCAGTGTAGGAGACTGTCCATGTGAACCAACTTGTAGGACTGAGACCTTACGTGCATATGGGGAGAAGGAAGCATCCCAAAAACTGTAAACCTGCTTGCAGAGATCCAAAGCATTAGAGAGCCCATGCAGCAGAAAAGCTGTCCATATGAGTTCCCATGCCTCTCCATTTTTGCAGAGAGGGAAAAGTGAGAAAGAAAAGATCCACTGCACCATGAAACCAAGTGATGGTACAAATGAGTGTAAGTACAATTAATTAAAACGTAGGCTAAATGTTAACGATAAACTTTAAAGTAAAATGTATTAGACTATGGAACAGTGTCCCAAAGGGAGTTGTGAAAACCTCATTTCTTAAGACAGTTAACACTGTATTGGACAAAGACTGGAGAAGCACTAGTGATAGGCAACAACCCTATGTTGGCAAGAATATAGGCAGTATGATCTAATAGGTCTTTGACCTCTCTCTTTCTTCTATGATTCTAATTGCATAGAGAGAAGGCATCAGATTCAATCCCATATGATCTATAGCATATACTTGACCCCAATGCCTATATAGTTTCTGTGGGAAACCCTTGCAAATTACCATTGCTTGCAGCTTCAGGATTTGAGCCTTAGTGCTTACAGTCTTAGAGTCAATGACAGTTTTGTCTGAATAAGCACTGCAGGATTGGGCTTGTTCCCCTTAGAAATACAGTCACAGATAGGCAAACAGCAATTTTAGAAAAGGAAACTATATTTACCAAGATCAGCCTTTTCCTTTAGAATGTCTTTGAAGTTCAGGCCACTGTTGAGTGTGGACTGCCTGTATCTCATCAAGGCTTCCTTCTGCCCATTCTTGCCCAGTTCCATGTGTATGACTGGGTCAGCCCGGAGACCACACTTCCACTTGGAGAAATCTGAATGTGCCCATTTTGCCAAGTCTTCGAGCTTCACAGTCACCTTCTCTGAAACGGCAATAACTTCATCCTGCAAGATGTAGTCAAACGAGAACAGAGCGTGTCATGTGTGGCTTATGATGAATGATAAGTTTGTAGCACTGCCTCTTTGACATGTTATTGGAAAAGTTTATCTTGCTCTTAGCAGATTACTTTTTCTGTGATACAGAATATCCAATAACTCATGCAATTTGCATGCCATTTTAGTGTCACTGTTAGTTGTTTATTTGAAGCAAATATTTATGTGATAAAAAATGTCCAAGAACATCAGGGCAGTAGTCCTAAAATGCATTTTAAATGTGGATTGCCAAAGTGCATTCTGTATATCCCAAAGGCTCGGATGAAAGCTTGCTTTTTAGGTGCAATTAGCTGCAAATGTAAAAACTCATGGCTGGATGACTAATGGTTATAGCTAGTCCTCAAATAAATGGTCTAAGTAAATCTTAGATTCTTGGAACTCTGACTCACCAGAAAATTCCTGTGTTTATGGTACATTTTCCCTTGGCTTATACACAAATATTGAATTTAACTTTTGTCCTAAAAATTAAATAAAACTGTGATGTAATCCCAAAAGAAATACTGCATAAATGTTATGTGTTTCCCACCAAAAGAAACTCGCATATTCTCATGTTTCTTAAAACTTTTTCAAGAACAGAAAATAACTATTTTTCCTTCCTCTTAAGCATACATTCTATGAAAAAGCAATTTAACCTTAGTTTAGCCTGCTGAACATATACTTGAATTAAACATCTCTAATTGCTACATTTTTATCCTTCCAGGAAACAATCAACTCTTCTCAGTCATGATGAATAAGCAGAATGTTTTATAGCTGCCTACTGTAAGTAGGGTTTAAGAAGGCTTCAGAAAAAGAAAAACCTAACCTAAAAAAGATAAACTTGAGATCTTTAAGTTAAATATTTGAAACAATTGATGTTTTAACTTGAACTGACTTACACCACACCTTTCACACCACACATTTCTAGATAAAACACGGGTAGCATAGTCACTTTAAAAATATTAGCCATAATTCTTTCTTTCTCCAAAATAAACACAACTATTTAGGAATGGAGAAAAGAGAGAGAGAGAGAGAGAAATTCTTGCAGTTATTAAATAAACAGAAATGCATGGCTGGTTCTGTATTTTTTGCTTAACACATTCCTCAGGAAATAAAATATTGCTCAATAGCAAAAAAAAAGAAAAAGAAAAAAAGGGGTGGGTGGGAAGTGTGGGTAAGTTTTGTGATAACATACACGCAACATGAAACCTCCACAGTAGCTTTGGTAAAACGTAGATCTGATATTTCACTCTTCCTTGTATAACACAAAGATGTTTTATAAGCAGTCATCTTCTATTACTTTTAGTGCAATAACAAATATTTACTCAAAAATGAACCTCATACTTGTATGCTAAGTAAATTTTAGTAATGGAATCTTTTCCTTTATCACTGTGCTGAATATGAACTTCCATTGAACAACAAACAATCAAGACAATGTTTTAACTTTCCGCTTATGACAAATGTTATTACTTTGTAAACAATGCTGCATACTACACAGTACATTTTCAATGGATGGTTTCACCCAATTTCATTACACCATCCATTTGAAATAAAAGATCTGTAGTTGCTATGCATTTTATAGCTATTACATGGTGATTATTAAATGTCAGAGTGAAAAAATTGAGTCTGCATGAAGACAGACTTAGCTTCTGGATGGGGTCTTCTGTATAGGATGTTGAATGGAATCATTAAGTATCACAATTTCTAATACTGAGTACTTAGAAACATTCTATTTAGCAGCATCTTTCATAGAAATCTGACTTCCAGATTAGATATGTTTTTGGTTAAAGTGTTATTTTCAAAATAACTTTTATGGCCAAATGATTATGATTTCAATTACCAGTTTCTTCATATCCTTTCCAAGAATTGGTATGACTAACTTTGGCTGGCATACAAAGTTAGCCAAGCAAACAATCTATTAACTAAAAGAAAAGTACAATCACTGTTACATCTTCAATGAATAAACCTGTTTGAGATTACAACCTTCACATACACGGTACATACAGAAACCATAAATCCAAGAATATTGGTTGATAAACAACCCGTATGTTTTACTAACAATTCAGCAGCAAACCCACTTTGCAATACAGTCGTATGCCAGGATTTAGCTGGAAATTTGATAAGGAAGCAGAAAAATATGGAAGATGTAAGTATCAGGAAACACAAAAGAGCACAAATTATGCCTTCATAATGTGACAGCAAAATGACCACACAGCAACAACCATGACCAAAGTATTTTATACTTAGTTTTGCCTACATCAGTGTGAATGGCTAAGAAAAGAATCTTTGCAAAAATTGTCATGTGATCATATTAGCAATTTGCAAAATGAGTATTATGATCATAAATACTGTTGTGGCAGCTAATGTAATACAAAAGGTACACACAGAAAGGCACTTTGAATCAGATTAGCACATAAACCAAGTATATGAATACAAACCATAACAAAAATTTAGCCGGTTACTGTGGTAACGGATGCAATTAAGGATGTCTCATTTTCTAAACATTTTATAGATAGGTGAGGAGGAGAAATAGATCAAAATGCAACTAAGCACATTGGGTGGAATTTTCAAAAGTATCTAAATGACTTAGGAACAAAAATCTCTTTGAAAGTCAGTGGGACTTGTGCTCCTAAATCATTTAGCTTCTTTTGCCTATAAAATAATTGTTTACAGCATTAACTATAAAGAAATTATTTAGTGTGAGATTTTCAGAAATGTTCTATGTTGGCCTAACTCTGCTCCCACCAAAGTCAATAGTAAACTGATTATGGTGGGAGCAGATTTAGACCAATGATGAATGCTTTTGGCATGAATTCAGGAAAGTACCTAAGTGCACATGTAATTTTAAACACTTAGGATGGGATTTTCAAAAATGCCGAAGGGAGAAAGGCAAAAAAGTCCCACTGAAGTGCCTAAGTGAAGACAGGACTCTCCCTTAGATTTTTGAAAATCTCACCCATAAGCAGACCCATTAACCTCCAGGAGACTACTCACATACTTAAAGTTAAGCATGTACATAAGTATCTTCTTGAATCAGGACCTACACTGTGAATGTCATAGGCCAATAGCCAAGGCCATAACATCCCAAAGTAGAATCAGTAGAAAGGGGACAAAGGGACTCGGAAAGTCCTCCGGGTTCACCTTGTTGTTTCATCCGAATACTTCCTTAGGGGATTAGTATCAAATGGATTGCATCATGCTCCTGAATTTGTTGGGAACAAGGTGAAAATGGTTCAGAATTGCAGCCAATTGCATCTCAAGGCCCTGATTCTACAGTCTCTATGAAGCAGAAACTCCCATTGCCTTCAAAACCTCCTCTGACTTCAATAGGAGTTTTGTCTCAGGTTAAGGATACTGGAGTCAGAATTTGCTGGGGGCCTAGAGGAAAGCATGGCAGAAGTAGGCAGAATAGGTAGAATGTTTCTGGTTCCCAAAGGAGTCAGAACACTAGCAGCCATTGGTAACCCCATCTAACAGATGTGACGTGATTACTCCAGGAAAGGTCTCCTGGTGCTTGCCATTGTGTATAGGGTGCTGGCCTTCCCATGACCCCAACCTGTCCAAACACACCTCCTCTGACAATGCTAATGCCCTCACAACTACACTTGGGGACCTATGGATATAGCATTCAGAGTACCTCTGGTGAAGGAGTGCTGAAGATGGAGGGGCTACCCAGTGCATAGGCACTGGAGCAGCTATAATCTGTCCCGTTGTATTATTAATACATAAACACTATAACCTAAATTCTGCAGTCTTTACTCAAGCCACATTCTCATTGAACTCATCTGGGAGTTTTGAACTATTCTGGGTGGCAGAATTTGTCTGTGCACTAATCCAAACCAATACAGCTCTCCATGTTGCTACATTATCCAACAGCACATTAAACTGGAACACAACCCTTCATGAACCAACAATTTATGTTCAGGCACTCCCTGACTTAGTGCATTCTTATTTGCCAAGCAGTTAATCTTAAAGTAAACCAAGGGAAACAACATCTACATTGGTTCCTACAGCATTTCACTGACTTCATTGCAAATATTTTTATATGGAAAAGGGACGTTTGTGGACGAATAATTATTTTGTTCAGTGCCCTGTTAGAATAAAGATATCCTGACAAGTTTTTAGCAGGGGAAATCCAGATCCATATATGGAAAATTTGGGCTTCTGATACTCTCAGTGTTTGAAGCCCTTCTCTGTTTGTCAAGAAACAAACAAGCAAAAAAGATATGTAATTCTCCATTGGGACAGCAATGGGGTTACGAAGCATGGTGGTTAAAAACAACTAAGCCTTGTCTACACTACAGCTATTCCCAATTCAACTGGCAGAGCTGTGCTGGCAGCGAGTTACAGATCTGACTTTTCCCATGTAGAGAAATCTTGTTTTGTGATGGTGTCCTCCATGAGCATTGCAGAGTTTTTGAGTCTGCAGCCCTACATGTTGACGCAACAGCATCACCAGAGGTGTGACCTTTCCACATGTATCTTACTGGGGGTATTAACTTCAAAGCCTATTTGCGGCCATTAAACAAAACACAAATACCCATCTTGACCATTAAAATATAAGGATAAGGAGATAGCTGGGTCCAGTTTTGGTTTTGAATCCAATACTCTTGCAAGGAAAAAACAAAACAAGATTCCTGGATTTTTTTTCTAAGTATTTAAAATCGCTTCTAAGATTCTGTTGTGCGTTTAAACAATATTTTGCATTCTCTTGATGTATCATTTGCAGGGCCGCCTTAGAAAAATGGTGCCTTGGGCAAACTTGTATTTTGGCACCCCTGGTCCCTGCTGCCTCCCCGGGCTCCCTCCCCCATCATCCCCGGTCCCCACTGCCTCCCCCATCGCCCCGGCACCTGATGCCTCACCAGCCATCTCCCGATTGCCCCTGGACCCCACTGCCCACCCCCATTGCTCCAAGTTCCCTTCTGCGGGCTTGCACCCGAGGCCTACCCGGCTCCTTGTCTCTTGACCATGGCGCCCTCTGAACCACAGTGCCTTGGACAGTTGCCCACATCACCCACCCATAAAGCCAGCCTATACCATTTGTCATGAGAACATTCTATGAGGAAAATAAATTTGAATTAATTTTAAACTGAAAAATACAAAAACCCCTGTCTGTATATTTGAATGATTCCTTCCCAGTTTGGGATAATCTGACAAGCCAAACAGTGGGTGTTCAATGAGCAACACAGTAATATTTGCACAGCTAATTAATGGCAAAAGATACCAGGCTGTTTCATACTTTAAAGTACAAACCAAGTACATCTTTCCGTTTTGTGTAACCTCCTCTTAAATAAAAACCATAATTTAGCTATGCTCCCTCTTGCTGTACCTTTTTTTTTTTTTTTTTCCTCTGTTCACTGTGATTCAAAGCCATTGAAAGTCACAGGAGTCTTTTTCATCGAGTTCAGTAGGCTCTGGATTAGTCCCTTTGCAAACTCATGTTGTTAGCCCTGACATGTGCAATGCCAGCTAAGGGTCAGACTTTGCAACTCTTACTCATGATGGTGAGCACTTACTCACTCATACAAGTAGTCTCACTGACTTCAATCAAATGAATAAGTGCACACCAGAGTGAGTAAGAGCTACACAATTGAATGATTGGAACCACAGCTTCAGTTAGAGTGTTTAGAAATATATATCCTGGATGAGACGGTTGAAAAAGTGCTTAAGTCTGAGTTTCTCCACAGTGGTGTTATCGATATGTTCCACTGTGGTAAATAATTCAGGTTACAGTCTGATATAACTAACTGAATAAACTTAAGCCCTGATTCCTGCAATTGACTCCATGCAGATAGATTCCTTTACCCATGTGGAGTTACTTCAATGGAAACCAACTCACGGTTCCATCCACAGTGTCAATTAGTTTGAAAAATATTAAGAGTCTCTCTCCTCTCAGGCAGATTAAACTAATATTAAGGGAAGAGCAAATTTACAACCCAGATCGACGACTTGGGTATGCATATGCTTTAAAGTTTTCAAAAAGCACGTTTGGTTCAAAAGTCAGCTTATGTGTTTGTCCCGTAAACATTTTTAAAGCTGAGCCTTGTGTTTTGTGTCCATTACCAATGTGGAATTTCTTCCCAAAAAGGCAGTTTGGGCCACTGGATAGGATACTAGAGTAGCAGACATGGGTTCTAGTCCCAGCGCTATCTTTGACAGTGCAATTGCCCAAATTCACACTGTCTCCGTCTCTTCATCTATTAGCTGGGGATACTAATCATGCGTATCCACCTTTGCAAAACACTTTGAGTTTTATGAATGAAAAGCCATATTGGTGAGAAGTGCCAGTGCTGTGCCCTGGGTGTGCCCAGTGCTGTGTGGGCCAAAGCTTCACTGTATCTAACACCCAGACCCTTTAGGGGGATTTCAAGTTGCAAAACAGATAATAATCAGAGTAACAAGTTCTAAATACTAAAGAATCAACATTTATCCTTAAAAACAAAATAGATCTGATTAACATTTCCACAAATTGATTAATGATTTTGGAGCCTCACATGCTGGGTGCTCAGTGTGAGACAGCTTAAAGGGGTCTGATTTTCAAAGGATGAGTGCTCATTACTTTCTAAAAACAAGAAAACCAAACCAAACAAACAAACACCAGGCTGCTTTAAGGTTTCCCAAATTGGGCATCTAAAAATGGAGGCTCCCCTAATCACTAGTCACTTTTTAAAATCTCGGCCTTTGGTTTTACATGGCACCTTTCAATATTTCAATACCCAAACCAACTACACATATTTCTGTTCTCTGGTATTACGTTAAAATCCAAACTTTTGCACAAGAAAATGAAAATAAACAGGACTATTTCTTCAAAGGAGTTGATTTCAGCATGATGTAGGTAATGATAGTAGAGTGCCCCTTGTGACATTACAGCACCTCCAGGACTTTTCAAGGTACCAGGCACAACCAAATTATTAATCTCCTGAGGGCATGGATTCCCTCAGAAAACCAACAAATCCTGGAATCACTAACACAGTGAAGCCTTCTTAACTATTTGACATACATCGTTGTATACCTCTTTCTACAGACTCCCTGGTTATGAAGAAACCCTTAAAACAAGATGACAAATGAATAGAGATATTAAATAAATAAAAACCAGCTATGCAGTGACTTACGACTACCAAACCTTTAGAAGATTAAAGAAATCTGCTGTATACCATTTATGTCATCCATAATTATATCTCCATAGAAACATGAAAAACCACCCAAGTTGATTACAGCATAAAAATATTCAACTCATATGAGATTAACTATGCTCTGAAGAGATATATTTATGAGATCTCCATTGCATAGTAAGACTTTAATGAAGGCAACATTTACAAATTTTTCCTGCTACAATGAAATTAGGTTTGTGATAGAAAGAGGTGAATTTCAACTCTGCTTGGGAATTAGATTTATCTCTGCTGCCCCCTTAAGAATATTGACCAGCCAATGGGAATGTTTCCCCTGTCCACACAGTTATCTAAATCTTGAAATAACTGCCTACAAAAGGAGTCACTTTTTTCTTCTATTCCAATAAAATGTGACATCTAGTCAGCCTATAATTGCAATACATCTTACAAGACTCCAGAGTGAAGTAAAATATTTGCCACTATCAAGCTGAGGTGTGGGGAGAGGGTGAGAAAAGACACTGATACAAATTATCCTTCTTGTATTCTGTTTTTAACCCAACTGAAGGTGTCAGATGATCATTTTCAGAGAAGTTCAGTAAAAAGGGATGGTACCTCTTTGAGAGCCATTATGCTAAATATGTCATTATTGTCTAAGCAACCATCACAGCCTCCTGAAAGCACAAAACCCTATATTGCCTGACTCAGCAGATGGTTGGAATGCTTACATCCATGGAAAGTGAGCAGGTAGTTAGAACAGTTTAAAGCAGATTATTTTTTAAAAAGAAAAATTAATTCTTGGCAGGCAGATCGCCACAGAGCAGCTTGGTGCGACTGTACAACTTTATTGTAAGCAGGCACACAGTGCATCACAACTTCTCGTTCGCTGCCAATATCTAGTTGTTTTTTTTAAAAGCAGCAAAGGCAGCTTTTAAAAAATTATGGCAACTAAGATATCTCAAAACTTTGACATGCTGAGAATGTTTTCACTCCAGTGCTTCCAGGGGTCATTTAAAGAATTCTGGAGGTCAAGAGTGATTTGAACACCTGCTCGGCTGTCTACTGAATTACTGATCTAGTAACATCAAATATATGGCCTAGAGAAACAGGAGACATACTGTAAAAACTGTTGTTGCTGATTATAGGAGACACTGTGTGCCATTTATCTGATCAGTATAATTTGCATGAGAAAAACATCTTCAGCCTTTTTATTGAAACCTTTACCACAGTAGATAGCTGGGGATGCATATTTTACAACCCAGTGCATTGTTGCTGAAAACACATTCACCCACAGGAGCACAAAACACAATTAGACTATTATGGACTACATTCACTAAGGATAATAGAACTATATATTTCATTTTGATATAAAGGGCTCTATTATCCTCTTTATTTACACCTCATGTAGTTTTGGTTTTTCTGTAATTTAGATGGGAAATTGATACTGCACGACTCTCATGTAAATTATACAAAATTGTTGTTCTTGCCCCTGGAATTGGGTGCACATCTTAGACCACCTGGTAGATGTTAGGACCACAGTGCATGTCCAAAAGGGGAGGGAGGGGGAGAAATTATCTTAAATGATCAAGTTAATTTATAAACAAATGGAAATATCGAAGAAATTTGTGCATGCAGCTTTAACTTCAGCTACCAATGCTCAGCAGATTACTACAGGTCCCTGCATACCTACGTACTTATATGTAATAACCATAGCGTCTGAGCACCTCACATATATTAATCATAACTTATCCTTGCAACATCCCTGTGAGCTAGAGAAGTATCATCCCCATTTTACAGAGAGGGAACTGAGGCACAGAGAAATTAAATGATTTACCCAAGGTCACACCTGAAGTCTTTTTTTTTTTTTTTTGAACCCAGGTCTTCTGAGTCCCAGCCAATAGCTTTAACCACAAAACCATCCTTCCTCCAATGACCTCACTAGTATTAAAGGGGCAAGGAACATTTTTACAGTAGAAAATCATTCTTAAACAACCTCTCCAATGTAGGAAGCATCTATCTTTTTCCCCCTTCAAGCTTATTTACTGTGGCCATTGTAGGCAAATACTATTTAAGACAATAAGGCCATAAATCAGCTAGTGGAGTTTATGGTTCTATTCCTGAAGGGTTTTGCTTTTTGGAGGGACCAAAATTAACAATCCTCATCTCAGAATATGAAGCTCCAAAGTGTGTCCTCATCCCATCTACCATTAATATGCAGGGACAACAGCAGCAGAGAACTCTGGGCATTAGGAAGGCCACAGAAGAGGGCAAAGCTGCCTTACAGTAACCAAATAGATATCACATTAAATCTCTAGAGCACATGAAGGCTTGGACTGTCATTTAATCAGTTTTGCTTTGCGTTTCCACAACATCAAGATACATATTAAGCCTGACAGCAACTAAATGAGGTAGGTACCATTCCTCCCATTTTGCAGATGTGTTTAGTGAGGCACATAGAAGTTATGTGATTTGCCCAGGGTCACATGGTAAGTCAGTGGCAGAGCCAGAGATGAACTGACTGACCAGTAGTGTGGTTTAACAAGCAGATAATGTTTTCAATTTCACTTTCCACCTTAAATTCCTCATTCAGCACATACTACCCAAACAACCCTCCCACTGCCTCTGGCACACAGTGATTCCAGCACATCCTCATGCATTTTGAAGGGCATCTGGGCAGACTGCTTTCTTGACTAAGCAACTAACTTGTCAGTTGCCCAGAAGAGGCAAGTGTGCTGGGAGTGAAGACCTACATATGCACCTCAAAATTACATTTATATGGCCACCATTTCTCATTCAAGCACTTGAGGGCACTGTGTAAAGTCTAACTGTAAATACATATAGCACAGGAAATTAAGTGACACAAGAGAATTTTAAAAGCTAGACTAAAACCTTTAAACTGTAATCCTAAGCCAATTTTAAAGGGCAACAAAGATTTTATTTAATACAGGTGACTGGTGTTGCTCCCATTTCTCTAATCTGCATACTGGCATGTGTTTAGTTTACATATTCGTTTGCAACTTAATTATAATTCAAAAATGCAAAACCTGGGAGCATTAGGACCTATCATGTAGCTCTTAACCTACTGGGGTCCATAAACAAGGCAAAGACACAACATGAGGGATCTGAGTAGAGTAACATAATTAAAACGATGTGGGATTCTATTCCCTTGGCATTAATACATCTTTTGTACAATCTCCTCTTCATGATTCAGCATTTGTAAAAGGAATCACATAAAATGGTAAGGAATGGAGTGTTACTGGCTCTTTGTGGGATACTAGTAAATCTGGTCTGTGAAGGGAAGGGGGGCTTCTAGAGGGATGAGTGCAAACACTTAGATTTCTGATTTCTATAGCAACTCCTGGGTTGTTGTTTTTTTTTTTTCTTCTGAACAGAGGTTCAAATTGAATTTATATCTGCCAGTGCAGATAGAAGTTATGACCAAGGAGAAAATAGGTTTCACTCAAAATATTTTCTCATCAGATGGCCTACAGATCTCAGGTAGTTGTTTTAGTTTAGGCAAGTTGACAAGCATTTCATTGCTAATTTTGCCTAGTACTGTTACAGTTTGAAAAGCTTTCCTTGTAGATTACATAATTATATTTTTCTAAACAAAGAGTACATTGCATTAGCAGGTTTAAATTATGCAAGCCTATTCTTTTGTCTTTTGTTGTATTGTATTCTATTGTGCTGGTAAAACAATATGTGCTTTAATTAGCAAATATCTGTAAATAATTTACTTGCTTTTCATACAACGGAACAATGGAGCCAATTTTCACATACATCTACTGAGCATGTACAGTGGGTTTCTTGCCAGAATCTTCCATTGTTCAATATCTGTATCAATTTGCCCATCATTCACAACCAACACTGTGCAGTGGAGAAAGAAACTAAAGTTCTTAGCCCACCAGTGGCAGTCCCATCACAATACACCCCAAAAGAGGCTAGTTTGTTCAGACAGAATAAAATACCTTGAAAATGAAAACAAACTCTGTTATGTATAACCCTGGCACCTTCACATAGAAACATGGATGACTGCCAAATATTAATGTCACTTGATAAATGCCGTAAAATGCCAATGTCCTTCTGACCTTCTGACTACATTTTAGCTACAAAATAAAAAGCTCAACTTGATATGACACTATCAATCACACATACGTCTAGTCTCTACAGGGTTAAAACAGGGTGTGAACCCACACACATAAACACAAAGAAAAATCTCTTAAATCAAATATGTATGATTGTTTTAAGACGTGAAGCATTGTTATTTTGAATATGAATGAAAGGGCCAGAATAAACATTTCAAGAATATTTCAATTATGCATTTCCCAGAACTACATCTCTGGGCAACTAATGCAAATACCGCTCCCATAATAGTAGAACTTCTTCATGAATAAAAGCACATCAGAACTTGAACCAGAACACTTTCTATATCATATGCATATTGTTTGAATATTATTAAAAATGCAAAACCTATGTATGCTTTACTCTCCTGAGCAATACAGTAATTATGATTAAGGGACAAGCAGCACAAAAAGAGCCAATTTATCTTACTTGTGCTTAGGAATACTATTGTGTAACTAAGCAACTAAAGACAAAATATAGTCTAATTAATTCACTCCTATGCTTATTTAAAAGACACAATTAGAACATTTTTATTTTCCAGCCTGCACAGTATCTCAACATGCTTGAGGGTGTAGCATGTAAAGCCTATTATTCTCAAAAGACAAGAGTTTAATGTTTAGTGCCACTGATCAGGCTGGGAAAAGCAACTATGGAGCGCAGTGGGTGCATTTTACAGTCTGAATACACTGAGAAATGAAAGGTAAGGGGGAAAAAAATCTGCTTTAGTGACCATAGACACCAGATTGCTGGCTAATGGCTAGCAACATGTGGCTTCACTGAGTAACGTCATTTCCCTCTTCTTTCTTTGCCAATGTATGTTACTGGTAGTGAGAGAGACAAAAATATAAAGAGTGGATATGCAATTACCAAAACCATGATCTTTTATGATGACTGTCATATCTCTAACATTGCTATTACAGTGTACCTGATTTCCAGCACTGCATTGATTTGAGCAACAATACATTTCAAAATCATGCTCATAGCATCAATTGCCAAGCACCCTTTAATAACTGTACTCTCCATATTTGTTGACTTTATTGATGTGGATAGACCTGGTGCAAGATACCCACTCTGAAGTCTAAGGAAGGACTCAATTCTAATTTAAACTAAGAGAACACCGATCCCTACATATCTTGAAAAAATCCATTAATATGCAAGCGACATAGCAGGTTTTCCAAGAAAGGTGGCAATACGTGACCATGCGTATGAGACTGCAATCAGTTGCTTAAGGCCCAGATTCTGCCACCCTTACTCACTTGAGTGGCACTTACTCATCTAAGTAATCCCATTGAAATCAAGGAGACTCTTTGAGGAGCATGTTACTGCTCAGCATCTGTAAAGGTGAAAGAATCTGACCCTCAATGAAAAAAATTATAAGCTTAAGAATGTAAGAACATAAGAATGGCCATACTGGGTCAGACCAAAGGTCCATCTAGCCCAGTCTTTCCACAGTGGCTAATGCCAGGTCCCCCAGAGGGAATTAACAGAACAGGTAATCATCAAGTGATTCATCCCCTGTCACTCATTCCCACCTTCTGGCAAACAGAGGCTAGGGACACCATCCCTGCCCATCCTGGCTAATAGCCATTGATGCACCTATCCTCCATGAATTTATCTAGTTCTTTTTTGAACCCTGTTATAGTCTTGGCCTTCACAACATCCTCTGGCAAGGAGTTCCACAGGTTGACTTGCGTTGTGTGAAAAAATACTTCCTTTTGTTTGTTTTAAATCTGCTGCCTATTAAGATTTGGAAACTTGTTGCTTTCCAAAACTTTCCAAAAAAAAAGTCCAAAAAAAATTATAAATTACACCTTTTTTTAAACAGAGTAAAATTTAAAAAAAATTAGTCTGAAAATGCAAAATACTGTCTGATGTGTAATAACGGGGTGGTGGCATTGCTTCCCTTACTCATGTGAGCAACTCTTACTTATGCAGACTACTTGTGTTAGTAAGGGTTACTTGCATGAGTAAAGGTAGAAGATCAGATCATCATTTGGTAACGTAGACTGAGTCAATGTTTGATCTCTAGTAAAACTAGATTTAGATAAATTCACTTAAAGTAGTTTATAACAAATGGTACCATATAAGTAGAAGTAAAATTAATAACAATGTATTCAAAAGAGTGATATTTCAGACTAAGAAAATTAATATTTTAGCATGTACACTCCCTATCAAATACCATGCCTACATTTAATGAGCTCTGCTTTTCATATTTTTTAAGAATAGGCTAATTAATGCTGACAGCTTTAAAAACATGAAAATACAAGTTGTTAACAAGCATTCTACTCTAGAATATCTTCTCCAAAAAGGTCAATAGTTTTATAGGGCCAAATTGTCCCTGCTGCGGCTTCTGTTGGAGAGGGTTAAATGAGCAGAAAATCTGCAGAAACCTTTAGCTACAATTCTGTTGGGTTTGTGGGGTATGGTTAAGCCAATGTGGCATCATCCCCAATTTCACTAGACCCATGTGAGCACCACCCATTTGGAGCTACATGGTGCTGGGGTGTGTGTAGACTGAGCCTGGGAGAGCTTGAGCCAGTGCTGTAGATTTGGTGGCAGGAAGGGTTTGGAGGGGGCAGAGTCAAGGATGCTTTCATGGCATCAGTTCCCTGCAAATCCATTGGGAACCTTCCCTCCCCTACCCCATGCCACATCAAATTACATTGATCCAGTCTGTACTGTTTTGTACAAACTCCCACTTGACACACTCAACTGTCCTTGAGGCCCCAATCCAGCAAAGCGCTTAAGCACATGCTGAACTATCATCATGTGATTAGTCCAACTGACTTCAAAAGGACTAGTCCTGTGCTCAGTTAAGTGTGTGCTTAAGTGCTTTGCTGGATGGGGCCTAGAGGAGGTTGGCTGTGGGGCATTTCCAGAACTTCTGGCAACATGACTCCCTATGGGGTCTCAAAAAGTAGTGTTGTGAATGCCCCAAAACCTGAAAGCTTTTCCCATGGACAGAGCTGGAGGACACCACCACCTTATACTATGCCAGAAGGCAAACCTCACCCATCCTGCCCAGGTGATGAGAGAAAATAGCGGTGTGGTACTTTCACCCAATGTCAGCCCTCCCACTGCTCTCACTGACATACATCAAGAGTGCACAGAGAGAACATCAGCATAAGCCTGACCTACAAGCTTTGTTCTGCTCTCATTTCCATGTATCTAAATGAGGTTTCATGGGTGTAGCCAAAGAGGTTAATTTTGTGACATTAATACCTACACTTTCACCTAAGGAAGAGACTGATCCTGCATTTGTTACACGTTCAAAATTCAATTTAAAGTCAGCTGAGTTTTGTTTGCTTGACTGTGTGATGGAGCTCTACTGCCCCATCCAGCATGCTTAACTATAAGCATATGAGTAGTTCTATTGGCATCAAGGGAACTGCAAACATGCTTAAAATAGTGCCTGTGTATTAGCAAAATCCAGTTTTACCAGCACAGATGGTTAAATATAGATATGGCTGATGGATAAACGGGATGTAAAAAGCCTTTTGTATACACCCATCTCTGATTGCCAAATATTTGAGCTAATCAGATAAAATATGCCATCAGTAATTTCTGAGTAACAGAATCATTACACACCCACTTCGCTATTTCCTCTATGAGTAGCCACTGACTGAATATTACAATGGTAAGAAATTGTTCATTAGTAGTGTGGACACCACATTTCTAAAAGGCTGGTGCTACTAATCCTCAACCTAGTGAGGACATCTGCTCCTGACAATAATTATACCTCTGACTGGCTTGATCAACAGTTTAAGATCAGACCAGTTGCTCTGCTAATCAACAATTTTACTCACAGCAAGTGCCTCTGTTGACCTTTGACATCACAGAAAACCTTTGATACAGCAGATTTACAATACACATAAAAGTGTAACCTCACTTTATACCAGTTTTCTTAATGCAAGATAGGGAGTTTAAATCCATACATTTTCTTAAACCAAGAAGGATGTCTTCTCTATAGTTATAAATTATCTGTATTTCAAGAATAGCATTTCCATACACAGAAGACATATAAAGGGTTACAAAACATCTCTATTCTAAACACAGCCCTGCTTGTGCTTTAGGAATAGATGTTGCTGTCATTTACATAAAAGAATTATTACTCTGGTTTAGAGACTTAAAATAACTGTGCTATATACTAATACAGTATGTAAAATGTTTCCTTAAGTAACATATTGCCAATTAGTATGCAGCCTTTTGTCTTTTAGCTGCACGTTTATGAACAGATTTTTTTATCATTCAAAACTATTAAAATCAATGATAAAAATCATGTCAATGTATATAAACAAGTTAATGGAGTAAGTGAAAACAAAGTACATTTCTTAATGGGAGTGTTATGTTGCCCTCTCTAGGCCCTGGCTCTAAATACTAGTTTCTGTGGGCTCTCTGCCAAAGAAGTATCTCTGTGAGCTGTTGCTATTTCTTGCTGCTGCTGCTACTTTGCTAATGAATGACTAACTTAGGCCAGGGGGGAAATGACATCACTGGGGTGTAAAATAGTACTGCATTAGGAAACTTTCTACCTGCTTTACATTTGTCATAATTATTCTATACAATGCAATAATCATTTGCATAATTCCAAGGCATGCCATTATCTCAATTGAAAATTGTTTTCATATGGTTGAATAATTCAGAATGACATCAGTTAAAGCCCTAATGAAATATACAAGTATAATCATACAGCTAATTACTATCAGTGTTTGCATTTTTAAAAAATCAAATCATGCATAATATTATGAATGTACATGCAGCTGAGAATTACTGCATAGAAGGAACATTCTTACATGTAATGGTAGGATTAATTTTCTCTGATGTTCATACCACAGTAACATGAGCTGATCATTAAAGCATATTAAAATGATTTGTGTCCCATTTCCCACCCCCTTTCATCCAAAACTCTTTCATTTAAAACACTCACACACACAGGAGTATGGCTTCTAAATATTCACCACCAGCAATTTTAGAACATCCATCCTTCACTGTCATTTTTTTTTATCCTTAAGAAGAGGGTCCTCAATTTAAATTGCGAACACAGAAATTAAAATAGGTAAGTGGTAAACTGAGAAGAGGATTAAAAGAAATGTTTCAAATACATTTTCAAAAGAAGTTACCACAAAATATCTAATAACATTCAGAATGATTTCCTGTCTGGTTTAGCAGAATGTCTATTACACTTGTAGTCTTTTCTGGATATTTAATCCTCCCCTTTTCCAGATCACAGCCCATGTTGAAGTAATAAATTTGAAAAGCAAATAATAAGTAGTAGTGAGGGGGAGGGGAAGAGAGACAGCTGCACAGGAAAGTTGGACAGGGGGAGGGGGCAGAGGCACTTTCAGTAGAAGAGAGGTCAACCTGTTAATGTTTTTCAATACCCTCTCCATGCTCCAAAATGTCTTAATTATTGACATCAGAAAAGATGGGCAATTTAAAAAAAAGTAAGACAGCAGAACTACATATTTATTTCAGAAGAAGCAATTTATAAGGGAATGTTTGAAAGGTTACAGTAATTAAGTAGCATGTAATAGGAATGGGTAACTCGATCCTTCGGGGTGGAGGGGGGAGCTTGAGAAAAACTACAATTAACTCCATCAGACTATAGACTGTTGAAGGAATTGGCAGCTCAGATTGTATAGGGGCTTATAGTAGAAATAAGGAAGGCTTCCCGTCATTTCCCCCCCTGCTTGCACTTTAGGCAGCTGAAATATTATTGCAGCCACATCTGGCTATTTCTGAGCGCTTTTGAACTGGCCATCTCTCCGCATAAACATAGCGCCGTTTGTACACCACACTGAAATAGTTCCTCAATAACACAGTGCAGTCAGCTGACTAGAGTAGCCAGCAAAATTGCGGTCATACATGAAATTACAGAGCTAGAAGAATACATTGTAAACGCAATCTGGGCTCCAGACCTTAGCTTTGGATTTATGGGGTACTTCTAATCAAACTTTCCAGGATGAAACTGACAATGGGTTCTCCCTATTAGAAGTAACTCAGGGAGACTGTAAAACGAAACAGCTTGACTTCAGCATTAGCCTTTAACTCATTCCCTTCCACCCACCCGCCGGTCTTTCTGGAAAATGTCCACTTTTTTCATAGTACTTTTAAACTAGAACATCTAGTGAAATGCACCAGAAAAGAGAGATCGTTGTTAATGCTTAACGTGTTTGTGCTGGTTACATGACTGCTTTGAAATACGCCCAGGCATATCTGCAAGTTATTTGAATGTATTATTCCAGTACCTGTCATTTATCACTTTATTCAACACGTCTTTGCCAGCTCAATAGCTTTTGATCTCACTCAGCCTCCATTTCGTAATTTCCGCCCTCTTAAACATATCAAATACTAAAAAAATGTTAACAATATCTAAATCCACCAAATCCCCCACTCCTCAACCAGCCACTGAAATCGGGGGAGGGAGACACAAAACACCAAAGCATGTGACGTTCACACAGCAGCAGCAAGAAGTGGAAAAAATCATTTAAAAAATCCTTAAATCCCCCCCCCCCCAAGTTATTTGATTGTGGCTTTTTTAAGAGCATCTCTCCCCCCCGTAGAGCTGCCATCGAAACTCTTACAATGGCAAACAGCTCAAGTCCCTGTTTGTGGCACTACCCCTTTAAAAGAGCCTTATGTTGCCTGCAGAAGGGAACATTTCAATCCTGTCCTTTAATAAACATTACGGGGGGGAGGAAAAATCTACACAGATACACACAGACGTGCACACACAGAGAGAGAGAGACAGAGAGAGATATGTTTACCACCTCGCCATGGTCACTATTTCTGCCCTGGGGAGTATCTTCTGGGAGGAAATAAAGTTTGGAGCTGGATAAAAGTTGCCGGGTAGTCCTCTCTTCCCACAACAGCTGGAGCTCCGCTATGCAAATCGGATCCTCTGGCTTACATCTTACAAAGAAAAAGTCGCCAAGGGACAAAATTCTTGGTCTGCCTTCAAGGTGGAACTGAAAAGCCTTGTAGAAAATGTAAGGACCGTGCAAACCACACGGAGAGCCGACCCACTGCAGGGAATTAAAAAACATCAAGTCAATAAAATAAATATAATCATCATAATAAATAAGAGAGACAATCGTATATAGATCTCTCTGTCTCACACACACACACACACACACACACAGAGAGAGAGAGGCTTAAGGTGGGAATACCATCATCTAAAATAAGGAGTCTGGCAGTACCCAGCAAAGAATCCCCCCACGGGAAAAATAATCATCATCATTGTGATAATAATAATCTGTGCCTATGTATGACCAGTGAAGGAATTTAAAAAGGGGGAGAATGCCATTTGGGGGTGCAGAGGGGGAAAGTTTACTGGAAAGTTTGTGGGCGGGTGCCGGGGGGTGGGGGGTTGGGGGGGGGGCAGGGCAGGGCAGAGAAGCGGAGGAGAGACGAATACCTGGACTGAGTTGGGCTCCATCTCGACGTTCTGAATTGATTGAACTCAACATTCTCTCCAAACTTGTTGGCTTGAATGGATTGCATCAGGTCCTGGCAGGGTAAAGCTCTCTCCTCCAGCAGCGAGCCCGAACCATCAATATAAAACCTGAACCTCGCCTCCCCAGCTCACCCAAAATGACCAGAAAAGCAGCCCAATATTTCTCCTAGCCCCCAATTTCCCAGAGGTGTGGAAACGACGATTTTTTTCACCCAATTGCTGCCTGATCAAATTGGCAACATGGGACGGGGCTGAGTCAACGCATAGGACAAGGGCGGATGGATCAAGGCAAAATTGAGATCTAAAACCTGAAAAAAATATTGCAAAGCTGGAGCCCGTGTGGGGACTTGAATTTATTCCTGCAAAGCCCCAATGATGATGGATAGGATCATCGTTTCATTTTTGGTAGGCAGAAAAGCTGTCCTGTTCAGCTGCGGATCTGACAGGACCTGCTTGTATATGTCTAATATAAAGAACATTTCCTGCAGAGATTCTGGGGCGCAGCTCGTCTTTCTAATTCTCTTTAGCAGATTTGCCTTTATTAGACATGTAGATTTGTTTGATAGTTAAATTACGCTCCCTCACTGCCATATTTTCAAGGAACTTAATCTGTTACATTAGCTGCTTGATGCCTGTTTTCTGTGGGAAAGGGAAGAAAGTGGGTTATCGATTATATAAACATATAAATATTAATGCATTTGTTCGCTTTGGAAAAAGAAGACGAGACTAATGAACACACACACACACACACACAATCACTGGATTTTGCAAACAATATTGAACGGACAGCTACTGCATATAGGGAATGGAACAATAAACGATGCATGATAAATCAATAAATGGGAGCAGTGGGTCTTCTCGGAATATGAATTCAGGCTGCTCCCAGATCTGCGTGTGCATTCTTTAATTTTGATGTATATACATTAGTACGTGTTTACAATGCTGATCTCTGCCAAGGGCGATCTCAAATCATAATGTGTTTATATAACCAAGTGCTGCAGAAATACTGACTTTAACACACACACAGGAGAGAGCTAGAGTGCTACCTCAGTAATAGTTTGGAACCGGGAGGAGGGGGAGGAGAGGGGGAAAAATCCATTTGGAAACTAGTTAAATACAACTAGAAATTAAGCTGTTTAAAACCGGGGGCATGAACCGTGAGACAATAAAGGCTTTAAATGTGTATATTTATTGTTCTGGAGCCCTGAAGCATTACGAGGTTTGCATGCAGGGTTATTATGCAAACATTGAGAAACTTAAGAGCGACAGAACAAGGAAAAGGCACAGTGAGCAATGAAATCAAATGGCAAAGCCCAGCACCAATCCAGCAGCCTATGTTTTCACCAGCAGCCTTTAGATGCATTTTCGCAGTGTTGATGTAAAATGGTGCATTCTCGCTTTCTCTCTTCTAATGTTATTATATTGGCACCGATCCTACCAAAGTAGGTCTGGCATGTTAAAAAGTAAACATGTAATATATGGGAAATAAGGTCTGTACAGTATGACAGTTGAAACCTGATCTGTGATAAAATTACAGGATGTTGAAATTACTAGTAAGCTATTTTTAACGCTTTCGCAACATTTCACCTCTAGTCACAGCGTCTAGTTGAAACAGGATTACTCTAATGAAAATTATATTCACATGGTTGAAGTTAATAGTACGGGGGGGGGAACTAGGGGTGATAAATGTGGATTCTCAGTGACTTGAGGTTTAGAGCATAGATTTTTTTTTACATTTTCATAATGCATGCGCTCATTTCAGTGAGATTAGAGTACTTAACAATATCTAAACCACATTTAAAAAAACATGGTGAAGTAATAAAAGCAAGATCTAGCTTGTTTCTATACACAGAGAGAGGAACGAAAGAAAATGGCAGATCCTCAAATTACAATAAGAAATAAAAGCCCCTGCCAAAGAACTGAAAGCTGTCGAAAACTATTTTAATAATTTAAAGTAATATTACAACTCTGCGATATGTAGGAGGTTATATAACCATTTACACTGTTCTCTTCCATTCTTCAGCATAGCCACGTTAGATGATCTGTGGGCACCACTCTTTAATGAGCTTTTCTCGAAATTTCATCTGATCATTATAGTCTGTAGTGTAGAATATGGGGTTACTGAATTAAATGACACTTCACTGTTGCTTTCCTTTACCATGCAGTAAGTATAGTATACATTTAATTAAATTAACCTACTTTATCCATCTTTAAATAGTATGCCTATAGGTGGCCAGAGGGCATTTAAAGATTGCTTTAACATTAGAGGTGACTGATACGTGTATTAGGCTGTACACTGTTCTGGTAAGCATCGAGTGTAGTTGAAGTAAGCTTGTTTTAAAGAACTTGGGTTGCAGTATTTTGACAAGATCATATTTAAGATTGACTGAGTCAGTTTCCTGTATAAGCAATGCAGCAGCATTTATGCAGGAAACCTCAATAGAAAGCCTCCGGGCATTCCTCTATTGTATATTAACCTTTCCCCCCCCCTCTAATGCACAACGTTTTACAACAGCTGAGCAACTTCTGTTTTGTTTGAAGCTGTGGTCTCCAAGTGTCTATAAGATACTTTATCTAATTGGAAACACTGTATCACTGTCTGTTAAAGGTAGGAGCTCCACAGTACTGCATGCTGCGTAATCCTTGCAGGGAGAAAAAAAAAAATCCGTGATAAGGTTTTTCTGATGTTAACAATTGCAGTGCAATGCCTTGGATAGTTCTGAAAACCTGCAGTCCTATAACCAGATTCGTGCTGCAGAGCTCCAACCCCCAGGCATAATGATCGCCTCCCCCACCCCAAGAAACTACCTCAAATAAAATCTTGCGTCCAGTTCTGTGAATGGCTTTTAAGAGTGTATCTTAAAAATCATGGTATAAATCCACCTCTACTTTACCTTCCCTTAATGTGATGCTTGCTACACACCTGTAAATTATCTCCTCTGCAAATATCCATACAAAGAAAGTTTCAATTAAGATAAGTAGATTGTATTGAAACTGTTCTTTGAAGTAATGTAGTTAATAGCCTGTTTGATTTCTGCTTGTGAAAGAGTAATAACGTGTATTCAAGGCTCCATCAATCACAGAGCAGATGTAAGGCTTCAGACACTGACACCCAGGGGAAAAGAAGCAAACTCCTGCAGTGCAGGGTCTCTCTACTAATGTAAAGTAAATACTCATAAACAGATTGAATGGTGTAGGAAGACAATCCATTCAGGACAGTTATAATCATGAAAGCAATTGCTTTATTTATCTATCAAAGCCTGTAGCCAGGCTTTTCTGAATATAAAAGAGGAGTGAAATAAGCAGTTTTTGGTGTTTATATTCCCAGCCATTTCTAGTCTGTTTCCTGGTCTGAGATTCAGTCACCTGCAGCCACATGCCTCTATTATTGATTTTCCTATATATCTAAAAAAAAAAATTTAAAAGTCCCGTGTCACCTTTTTAGCTGGTTTCTTGGGGGGGGGGGGGAGGATGGCAAGAGGGGAGAATGTTATTCAGTGTGTCTGTGAACCGCTTCATAAAGGAACTGGTAGATTAAGTTAGTTGCAGAACCAGCAGTGAAACAATTAGGGGACCTTCATCTGTAATAAACACTGTCATAAAAAGTACAGTGTGCAGAAATTGGACCTTCCTTGGAAAGTGCAAGTGTCCCGCCCTCCTTTCTTTCTCCCCACTTTTTTTTTATTTTGCAAGAGAACTGAAGCATTTTTGACCTTGACTTCAATAATACTTCATGTTTTAGTACTTTAGTCAGCGGTTTATCTACTAATTGCTACACACTACCGCATGTGGCTTGAATCTGCAATTGCAGCCTTCTTTTATTGGTGAGCGAATGCCTTGATAAAGCCTGGAGATTCAAGCTGGCTGTGCACCCCCACCCCTTCTCCCCCCCCCCCCCCCCCCCCCCCCCGCTGCTAGGAGCCGCTTATTTTTCCAGCGACACAAGAGATCCGAACAGAGAGAAAGCAAGTTGTCCCGTAATCTCCATCCACATGTCACACACGTCAGTGGGTCCGATCGGGGGGGAATACAAAGAGAAAACATGTTGGGGGTAGCCAGGGCCTTTCGCAGACTTAATGCAGTGATTGTAATCCTACTGGCATGGCTCCTTTCGCGTGTGCGGGGCTGGGTTTATAAGGAGGCGCTAAACCATTGTTCAGACCCGGAGAATCTGTTCCTCAGCAGCCAGCGATACTTCTCTGAAATGATCTTCGATCTGAAGCGCTTCTCCCTCCCTACCCCCCAAAAAGGCAATCTGAGCAGATGCTTGGACTGGGGAATTTGTAAGCTTGATCACAGCTGATAATAGGATGTGTTTTACAAGCCAATCCCTCTCCGCAGCAATTATATTCCAGCCCTGGAAGAAAAAAAAATCAAACCGCTGTCCTTATTAATGACTATTATTACGGCAGGAGTATTTACATCATGATCCAACATAACCCAGGGTTATGCTAATGAGAGGCAGCAACAAGTCTATTGGTTAGGGGGAAGAAATCAGACAGGTTACAGTATTCTGGTCATTGCTTTTCTTGCGACTCCTAGCGCTCAGAGTTTGTGTAGCAGCGGGGCTGTGTTTTGGTTGGTTGTGGTTTTGATCTCGTTTTATTATAAAGCTTATTTGTTATCCAGTAAACTGCTATTTTCAGACACTTACAGCTTCATAGAAACATAGCCTTTAGTGGCAGTTAATCGATCCAAAAGAGGGTTTTAAGATTTTTTTTTATTAAACTCTTTTTCACTGCAAGATTTTAGGGGAGCAGAGGATATCTTTTACTATGTCTTCATACAGCCCTAGAACAATGGGGTTCTGATCCTAACTGAGGATTGTGTGTGTCACTGCCATACAAATAATAGAAAATATACACTTCTCATATTGCAAACTTTGGAGGGCAGGAATGTCTTTATCTTTGTGTTTTGTAGGGGAGCCGAGCTCACTGTTGATGTGTATTAATAATAAACTTTTCTATAATTCCAGTTGGCTGGTTTTGAATTAACCAGCACGGGGAAGAGGTCTTTCTGCTTTATACTCTGTGTGTGGCTTTTGTTTCCTGGCCAGGGATGCCTTTTTAAAGTTTAAATATAAAGCTTTTTAAGGGACGAATTCTGCTCTCCAAAGTGCACATGATGCTCCCCTTGAAGTCTATGAGTACCTTTGTGTGCACATCTATAGGCAAAACTTGCCCCAGTGGTTCTGATGTGGCAAGCACTTAGGCACGTGCTAAACTTCAGTGTCATAATGCCATTGGCTTTAATGAAACTATTCACATGCATTAAGTTAAGCACATGCCTAAGTGCTTGCAGGATCAGAGCCTGGGTGAGGGCAAATGTATGATGCTTTTGATTATATTTGGTTTAGAAATAAGTGTTCCATGTTTAAAATCATATGTTGTGCACATGTAGTACATTGCTTTGATAAAATGTAGTGTAATGTTTTATTTGTGCCAACAACTAGAACCCTAAGCATCTCAGTCGTGGATTGCAGGGTACTGCAGGAATTGATGGGGGTGATTTTTGTTCATGGCTCTCATCCATCCAACTCTGACCTGAATTAATTCCTTAGCATGGTGCTAGAGGGCTCTATTCTGTTGGAAGTCCCATTCTTTGAAAACTGAGGTTCTGCCCACTTGTGGTCAGTAAACTATAGAAGTTAGTGATGGAGGGAGGCACAAAGAATGGGGTAAGGACCAAGGATGTTCTGGGGCTGCTTTCTATGTGTAATTGTAAGGCACGGATGATGCTGATCATTTGCAGGTTGTTGTTCTTGGTGATGAAAAATAAGGAACAATTTCTACATATCAAAGAAGATAAAAGAAAAAAATAGGAGCGTGTGCCTGGGCTTTCAACTAAAAGGTGTAATATTATGTGAAAGGAGGCTGCAGCCCTTGGGTTCCAGGTATGTTGCCAATATGATCACAACAGTGATGCACCTATTAGATCATCCAGTTCATACTTCCCCAATGTAGCATATACTGCCTAAGTAAATTCCCTTTGTGGTATTAAATCAAGACACTGAAAATTCCCAAAGCTCTACTTGTAAAAGGAGGTGGTTGCCTCAGGTGTCTTGGACTGATTCCAAGTTGGGCAAGTTGGTATTATGCGTACGTAAATTCCCCTGTAATTTCAGTTGGATACAATATTATTAATTCCCTGTCCAGCTTTTTGTAGTGTGGCCGTGCCCTCATTCCAGCTGCTGATCAGTTAGGAAGGTTTGGTTTCCAGGAATAGGTCTGGGAGAGAAATGAACTGACACTGACACAAGATACTATATTCTCATCAATTTAGTTAAAGTAGGCACATCTTTAAGCAGAGCTATTTGATGACAAAAGCAAAGCGCACCTTCTAACTCATAGATCTAACATACTGGAACTCTGGTAAACAGTTCTGTGTTCAGATGGTCATCCCAAAAGTTTCTCTACCCAACTACTTCAACAGATTTGTAACTCCACGTTCTAACTCATCTGCATGACTGTCACTCACAATCATCACCCTCCAGTTCCCTGACCCAGGCATCAGGAAATGCCACATGAGCTGAGGGCCAAAATGACAGGCTTTGTCCCGTGCAGGTTTATCTCCAGCTGTTTGACAAAATAAAAGGAAGCTCCCTGGAATGTAATGATTCTCTCTTTTAAAGATAATCACAACCCTTGTTTGGAAATAGGCCTTTCCAATGCAAGGAGTCTGGCCTTTGCTCTACCAGCTGGTAAGGAGGATCTCCTGTGATGACTGAGGGCCCTTTGCCAAACTTGCTCTCTCCACAAGCCCCCCAAGATTCAGGGAAGGAAGGAAGGTCTTCAAGCAAATGCACTGGATTGGGATTCAGGAGACCTGAGTTTGTTCTCAGACCTGCCACACACTTCCAGTGTGACTGGGGCAAATCACTTCATTTCTCTCTGCTATTGGTAAAATGCGGATACCATTCCCCATCCTCACAGGAGGGGTTGAGAGGATGCATTAATTAATGATTGTGATGCACTCAGCTACTAAGGTACCGGAGTCTAAATAAGTGTCCACACAGATAGCAGCAGTGGCCATATTAACTTGACAGAACTTTGCAACCTTTTCTCTTATATATGGACTTTGCCAACGTGATTCCTGTCATTGTCATGGCTAGGCTAGATTGTTGTAATGAGTTCTGCATGGGGCTGCACCCTGAAACCACTTGAAAACTTCATGTGGTGCAAAATGACATTGGTCACTTCAGTGGTGCTTCTCACAGGGAGCACATTGCACTTGTTCCATGAGCTGCACTGGCTCCCAGTTCATTCACCGGGGAAATTCAAAGAGTTGGTTTTAACCTACAAAGTTCTAAATTGTTTGGTTCCTGCACATTTCTATGACCCCGTCTATCCTTATATCATGCATCTGGTGCTCAGGCTAACAGCCTTTTGGCTTAAATAAGAGAGGGCTGGAGGCCGGGCACTTTCAGTGAGGGGTCCTTGAACATGGTTCTTGCTTCCCCTGTTGTTTTTCTAGAGACCAAGACTTTCAGGTCACACTGGAGAGCTTTTTCACTTTCCCAGGTTGTTAGGTTATTTGGGGGAAGAGTTGAGTGGATAGGGAAAGTGATAGGAAAGCTTAGAAGTGGGGATTTATTCAGGGGGGTGGGGGTGGGTTTAGTGTTGGATGGGCACATTTCATGCTTTCATTTCTATTCCATATAGCTATCTCTTATGCGGACCTTACATGGAAAAGTGGGAGAACACCTCTCACTCTCATTTGAATTGCATGTAGCTGATACTTTTTCTGCTAGAATCTGGTGCTTGTTACTAGTGAGTGTTGCCATCTTAAAGGGGCGAGGACATTTCTTAAAGGGGAAGGAGATAATACAAGTGAGAGAGATGTTGTTTTTAAATACCTTTGAGGAACTGGGTGTGTATGTTCATTTTGCCCACAGCAAACTTCTAGCCAGTGTAACTTGCATTTCTGCCGCATTTTCACCCTAGGTCTCACTGACCTTGGAAGATTTATTGGGGTTATATTCTCACACAGATAAATTAGCCTTGGACAATTGTTAGAAGGTATTTGGCACAAACAGGTTTTTATTTGGTTACACTGCTCTACAGCCAAAATGCTTCTGAAATAAATGTAGTCAAATTTTACTAATTCTGGGTCACTGAGAACGAAAATGATGCTTAAAATTGTTGATTGGCTCTAGTTTTCAAGATATGCTATTGGGTCAGTATATACGACCCTTGACTTGGGAATGGCGGAGGATAAGTGAGTTATAAAGGGAAGGGATCTCAATTTAAACCAGAAATGACTAAAATACATCTTTGACTGGATCTATGAATAAATCTATGACTGGGTTTGGACAGTACTTGCTTTTTAGGCAAAACAATGAATGATGCAATCTGAAGCTGGTATTGCGTCATACATGATATGAATTGCATCATGTTATTCCTAGAAGTCATGGATGATGCAATCATAACGAAGCTTACATCACTCTGCTGAACAAATTGCCCTATATCAGCTCTAGAAATCATACAGTGTCGTGCTCTCTTATTTGTCAGTGTTTGATTTTGCAAAGGGACACATTTCTGTTTAGCCAAAGTGAGCAGAGATGCCTCGGACTTGTGTGAACAGTGCAGATAACTTCTGCTATGTTTGTGGTGAAGTGACTTTTGCATCACAAAAGCGCAGTATAACCACTATGGTTAAGAAAGCCTATCACCTTTATTTTGGCTGCAAAATTGGAAATCAGGACAAGAGGTGGGCCCCACACATATGCTGCAACACTTGTGCAACAAATCTTCGCCAGTGGTTGAACAGGAAAAGGAAATCTATGCCTTTTGCAGTGCCAATGATTTGGAGAGAGCCAACAGATCATACCAGCAATTGTTACTTCTGCATGGTGCCTCCAGTTGGGAAAGGTGTGTCAAAGAAGAAAAAGTGGACTGTGCATTATCCAAACATTCCATCAGCTATACGCCCAGTACCCCACGGAGGAGGACTGCCGGTTCCTGATGCACCAGAATCATTCTCACTTGAGTCAGACGAGGAAGAGGAAGAGGATGAAACTTCTGGTCCTGAACCATCAATGTCACAGGACCCACATTTTCTCCCATCCTCCTCCTCTGAACCATAACTCATAACACAAGGTGAACTGAATGACCGTGTCAGGGATTTGGAACTACCCAAGAGTAAGGCAGAGCTGTTGGGCTCCAGACTACAGCAGTGGAATCTCCTGGCAGGTGATGTTAGGGTTTCCATGTTCCGTGACCGTCAAAAGGATCTTGTCCCATTCTTCTTCATGGAAGGTGATCTTGTAGCCTGCAACAACATCAATGGTGTGATGGCAGACCTCAACATCGTTCACGATCCAGATGTGTGGAGACTGTTCATTGATTCATCGAAGATGAGTCTTAAAGCTGTTTTACTGCATAATGGCAATGTTTTGCCATCAATTCCAGTTGGTCATGCAGTCCATATGAAGGAAACCTATGACAACATGAAACAACTTTTGAGGTGCATAAACTATGACCAACATCATCAGTGGCAGCTTTGTGGTGATTTGAAGGTTGTTGCTCTCTTGCTTGGTCTGCAGACTGGATACACAAAGTACTGCTGTTTTCTCTGCGAATGGGATAGTTGTGCAAGAGATTCCCACTACATCAAGAAAGATTGGCCACTCCGACAGTCATTGGAGCCTGGGAGGAAAAGTGTTCAGCATCCACCACTTGTTGAATCAAGGAAGATTTTGTTACCACCCTTACACATCAAGCTGGGTCTGATGAAGAACTTTGTCAAGGCCATTGACAAAACACAAACAGCTTTCAAGTACCTCCGTGGAAAATTTCCAAGGTTAAGTGAAGCTAAGATAAAGGAAGGTGTCTTTGTTGGTCCTCAGATTCGTGAACTTCTTCGAGATGATGCATTTGACCATGCACTGCGTGGCAAGGAAAAGACGGCCTGGAAAGCCTTCCAGTTAGTGTCAATAAATTTTCTCGGAAACAACAAGGCAGACAACTACAGGTTGTTGGTGGAAAACCTCCTCAAGGCATACAAAAGCCTTGGTTGCAACATGTCACTAAAGATACATTTTTTGCACTCTCATCTAGATTTTTTTCCACCGAACTGCGGAGCAGTGAGCGACGAGCACGGCGAGCGATTTCACCAGGACATTGCAACAATGGAGAAACGCTAACAGGGCAAATGGAACCCATCGATGCTTGCAGACTATTGCTGGACAGTGACAAGAGATGCTCCATTTAATGAATACAAGAGACAAGCCAAGAAGCGCCGAGAAGACAGTGAATAGGACTAAACTATGTACATAATAGTTTTTTGCCTTTTGTTTCATAATAAATTTTATTTATATAACCCTTTTGCTGATTTTTAAAGTGTTACATAAACAGGACAGGTGAAATATTATCATGTAAAGCAACCATAAACACATGAAAAGACCTAGGTTTACAATTTATGATTAAAACTCTACTATCTACACAATATACATAGACATAAAATGTAAAAACTTAAATATCTTAGAAACAGTAGCCAATCAGTTGTTTTAATTGTCATATTTGAATTCAGCACATCAAAATACATAATAAATAGCACACTTTATCTCTGAAGCAGACGACTTCTCAAAAATTGTAGACCAGTGTTATTTGTTTTACTTCAGGCAGGTTGATCTTCTTGTTCCCAGCAATATTTCTTCAAAAAAAAAAAAAAATCCAAAATAATTTGTGAGCACTGCAAGAAAACCCCAACTCTCCATCCATGTTTGAGTTCTTCTGACTCTTTTGCATTATCTAAGTATAGTAATACAGTAAGTCTAGAAACTTGTTCTACATTCTGGTCTGTTGGATTGAATCTCCTTCAATCCTCTCTTGCTGTGGAGCATCTGCCAAAGATCAAAGCCAAGGACCAGCCTCTACATCTCCAGATTTTGGGAAAGTTCAGCTCCAAAATTCACAGCTGATCCCATTTCTATAAAAGGTTAATCCAAAATAACATCTCCAAACACCTTCAAATGTGGGGTTGACCCAAATGTTATAGGAGTTTTATCTTTCAGGATGCAGACCCTTAATGGCAGATTTAACACCAAAAGTGTAATGTACTGCATTGTATTCTAATTTAACATATACAAATAATCATACCTTACATGAATGCATGCACTCATGGATGAAAAATGTGAATACCCAGTATCAGATTATTTTGCAATAGCATTTCCCCCCATAGATCCTTTTCTTTTCATTGTGCCAGACTAAAAAGCTGTCTTTTTAGAAATCAAAAACATTGAGAGCATTGGCAAATTGAGTTTTTGGAAGGCCCTCTTAAAGGGATACCATCAACTTGAAAAATTACACACTTCTCTGAAAATGCAATATTTGCTAGCAGTGATACTCATGTGCGATACTTCTCAAGTAGTCCCATTGATTTAAATAATAGTTATTAGTAACACCTAAATAACTGTAACTGAAAGAAGTAAGTGACAACATATGTCTGTCTTCTTCTAGTTTGTTTAGGGCCAGATTGTGGCTCAGCTGGCACTGGGGCTTCACCTTTCCAGCCCATCAGTACCTGCATTACCAATAGCAATGTGAACGGGGTGGAGGATCTTCACAGGTGGGAAGGAATGGGTGGACTGGAGAGGGTTTTGGCTCCGCCATCCCAAAATGTAACTAGCATAGCTGTGCCAGTATACTGGGGAACATATGCTGTGTTGAATTGAGACCCAGGGCAGTTGACTCCCACCCTGGAGCAGCAGGGGAACTGGGAGGGAGGTTGCGATTTTCTGAGCTGATAGTGACAGTGTCTTTTTAACCAACTCTATTTGTTCTTATGACTGTAGACATCCTGTTTAAGTTTAAAATGTATTTAACATTTAAAATGTGGTATCAATAGCATCTGTCATGGTGCAATAGAACATTTATTCCCAGTAACAAGAGAATATATATTCATCATTGCTCTGTTGGCATAAGTTATATAGACTTTTTTTTCTAAACTCCATACACTTAAAATAGTTTGTTTATAGCAGGAATTTAAATTCCATGTATAATCAGAAGTTGGATTTTGTCCTGCAGGCACTGGCTAAATTTCTTTGTATGAATATTTTGTAACTTTCTCTGGTCAAAAGAAATTTGCAAACTGTTGTAATGTTTCTGCACTTTCCTTTGCACATTCCAGGCTTTTACTTAAGCTCCTCATAAAAGGCTATTTTCAAAGGGGTGGGGGGGAGGGGAGGGAGAGAGAAACTACAGTGCAATGAGTCAATAAAGTAATGCAAAACCATAAAACATAGCAATGATAACGGAAGATCTGTAGATTACATGAAGGAAATAAGATAGGGTACAGACAGCGTAGTAGCTGGAACGGAATACATAAAAGCCAAAATAAGACTGTTTATTAAAAACAGTCAAAGTTGAACCAAAAAGCATTTAAAGTGTAAATTTATTAAATAGCTTTATTTTCATGGCTTACAATTAAAAATATTTGTGGTTAGGAGTGGTAGGAGACAGGAAACAATTTTAAATGGAAGTCTTCTAAGCCCATTTTTATACTTAGAATGAAACCCAGCCGAGATACAAGGCTTAGGATTGTATGTTTGCATGTGTGGAGAGAGCAGGCTTGTTGCTTTATTTCATTTATTTATTTTCTGGTTAGAGAATTGCTCTCCCAGGGATTTAAATTGTGGAGGAGCTTTGGGGAAAGTGCTCAGTTTGTTAGATCAAGGAACAATAAAGCTCCTGAGCGCACCAGGCCAGAGAGAAGGGCATGATCCAAACCACACGTTTACTTCATTGGGCTTTGGGCCAGGTGCTGTGTCATGGAATTCTTCAGATCACAGTATCAAGCACTGAAAATTCATGAGTCAGGCTCCCCCAAAATATGATTGATTGTTTTTCCATGTCATGACTTTTAAGCCAGAAAGTACATTTAGCATTCTTTTTATTTACCCTCTCGTTTTTGAGCCTTTAGGCATCATGTTTTCCAGCTTTTCTCTGCAACCAGGAGGATTAAAAATTTACTTTACTAAAAACCATGAATGCTGAGAGTCTCATATACGGTCACATGACTCCCAGAGCTGAACATTGTGACACTCGAGCTTAAATAACGAGAAGTTGGCAACATAGCAGTGTACATGAAAGCTTCTAGAACTGGCAGAGTTGTTGGATGTTCAAAGTTAACATAGCCCATAACAACAGATATATGTCACCATTCTGAATATGGGAAACCCTTAATATGGGCTGGACCCTCAACAGTTTAACAAACTGTTTACTTAGCCCTGTGCAAAAATTAAGCTGGGGTAATCTCCCCGTGCTAAATGAAGACCGGTTTCCTACAATAGCACAGGAAGATCACTCAGCTAAAATAAAATTCATGAGGTTTCCACCTGACCAGCTATTAACCAAGGTACACATTTGAGATGTTATTAATGTGGGTTGATGAGTGTTGCTCCAGAGAGACCCATTATGGGCAAAAACACAAGTGACATCAGAGCCATAACTCATAAAAATCAAGTCCCTAAATTACTTGCGAGAGAGACGTGAAAATACAAGTGGGGTTTCAAATGGTATCAAATAACTTTCTGTCATACCTTATTAATACCACAACAGCTCATAGAAGCAGCAATATTATCTAAAATGTCATTAATAGTTATATAATTATGTTCATGTAATTATATTAACATTATTTTGTTCATACAGCCTGAAAAAATGTGATTAGACAGCAGTTCTGAAATGGTGATATTCAATCAGGTATGACTTGTATACCGTCTCAGAGCACAGACTGCTAGTTATGTAAAATTATGCCTTGTTATGTGTGGCATTAGTGTGGACGACTGTGAAAAAGAGACAGAGCGAAGGCCACTGAGTTCATTTTATCTTGAGCTGCATGAACTGAATTGTCATTTCAAAGCCATCACTTTATCCAATAAGCTATCCAAAGCTTTTTCTGTTTCTATAACTACAGAAAACATGCTAATTTCCCTACTGAAAATAGTTGCTCTTTCACAAAACCCAGCATAAAACCTCTTCAATGGAAACAATAATAAATGCAACCAAAAGTTTTTTATTCATAGCTCACAGAAAGGAAGCACGGCTGTTATGACTTTAAATATCCTGGTGTTTTCTAAATGATGCACAGGAAATATGCACACCAACCATTTCACATTCATCTCCTGTCAAATAATTTACCTCAAACTGTTTTAGTATGTATATATATATATATATTCCTCTGCCATAGGGACAGCTTGGAGTTGTAAATATCATCATAAGAATCCCATGCCATATTTACTTAAGTCAGCGGTCCGAACAAGTTGCTATTCTCACTATGCCAGGTTGCAATCAATGTAAGTAAACAAACAGTCTTCTTTCCACTTAATTTTAGCCATAGAGTTTTTATTCAGAGCAAAAAGAATACTCAGTTTTTATGAATTAGGTTGACCACAGAGGGAAGCATCAGTTACGATGATCAGATGTCCCTAAGTAGAAAGGCACAGTTCTAGAAATCGGAACAATTCTGGGAGGGAAATATGGGATTCTTTGCTGGTGGAGTTATGATCCAAGCATGGGTTTTCTCTTTCTCACCTGGCCCCCACATGGAGAGCCTGGGAAGGGAAGGGAGTTCTCATTTCCCTATTCATTTGGAATGTTTTTGCCACCATTTTGTGTGCCTTTGGTGACATTTTCATTTACCCCTTCATTTTGGACAGAACTTTCCCTTTAAATTCCCATTTTTTGCTTACATCATCACATCTGAGTTTATGGTCATTACGGGTGATTCACTCCTGCTTTCAAATCTGCCTGTAGAGTCCTAGGAAATGGACCTGTTGCTGAAAAAGGTTGTCAGCAGGGGGGTCGCCTTGGACTAGTTCTGGAAAGAAATTAAATACCAGTGTAGAGAGGACAGGCATGTCTTCAGGCACCAGTATAGATAGTATGAATGAGACTTGCTTCCACCAAGATTTCCATTGTGCAAAGGCTTGCAAGAACCCACTGCTTGGGATGTCTTCATGTGCAGTACTTGTACAACACGTTGCATTTACACATAAAAGGGATTTTACAAACAGTGTCTGTAATAGATGTTTGTCACACCTATGAGCTCAGATCTGGCTGATTTGGTGCAATCATCTACAGTGCTTTATCCCCAGTGAGAACAGGGAGACACAAATGTTGCAAGCTGCAGAATGTAAGCTGGTCCTCAATATCATTCCACAATGCAATGCTTCATATATGGAAATTATTCAAAAATCTCCTGTTCCCAGTAATGGTGTTGGATTCTAGAGCTGGTGACATTTTATGTGTTAAAACCATTATTTTTGCCAAAAAATTGAGATTTGGGTCAACTGAAACAATTTGTGAGTTTGTGTTGATTTTGACAAACTGTTTTTGGTTGGCAAAAGAAGGAAAAATCAGAAGTGTTAAAGTGGTTCATTTCAGCATTTACAAAATGAAATATTTTGACTTTTCATTTTGGAAAGACTTTTTTTTTTTTTTTTAATTTCCCTACATTTTAATAAAAAAATTTAAACTCAGAATTGAACAAAATGTTTCTTTTTGGAATGTCACTGGAGCCGTGTTGGTCCCAGGATATTAGAGAGACATGGTGGGTGAGGTAATATCTTTCATTGGACCAGCTTCTGTTGGTGAAAGAGACAAGCTTTTGAGCAACACAGAGCGTGTCTCTCTCACCACCAGAAGCTGGTCCTCCCCCACCTTGTTTCTTTTTGAGTCAGCTGAAATTTTTCAACCTTTTTAGTTAACCACAAATTTCAAAACATTTGAGTTTCATGTTGACCCAAAGCATTTTTTTCTTTTAGATTTTTCATTTTGGTAGATAAACAGAAAAAGTGGTTGTTTGCACAGCTTTACAGGGCACTTTGAGTCACATGCTTCTGTGTCACAGATTATACTATACAGCAGGCACAATGGCTGTAGAATTGATCCCACTTGGCCACCAGTTGGGTTTGAACTTGACTGGCAGTACTAAAGCCTGATCCAAAGTCCATTGAAATCAATGGAAATCCTCCTATTGACGTCAGTGGGCTTTGGATCAGGCCCTAAAAGCATGAGCCTTTACTACTTGAGCTGAAGGACTGAGTTCTCCAGCTGGCCACTGTAGAAAACTCTTTCGGAGAACAGTCAGTGGGGGACAAAGAACCACCACTCCTGTTGCAAGTATCAGCTATCAGGAGTTCCTTGTATGGAAGCACCAGAACTAATCAGCTGTGATTTATGACAAATATCCACCTACTTTGTGAGTTGACCAGTGCACTCTGTATATTTTCTGTAAGCCTCTACTGTGGCTTTTATTTGTTCATATGCGCACCCAAGTACTTGGGCACACTGTGTCTGAGGCTTTAATAGTCAACATAAGTGCTATCTAAGGGAACAGCTCAGCTTATGCCCACTAAATAGCACTCAGTCACTCAAGTAGTCCATTTGACTTTAGTGAGCCTACTCACATGAATATGCATAATGGTTGTAAAATTAGGGCTTTAACAAACAGATTGTTCCAGTTCTCAAAGGGAGGTAGATGGAGGGGTTTTGGATCTCTGTAGGCTCCTATATAAGCTATAGCATGTAAGATATTCTATTTAACGCACACATTTCCCCCTTTTTCCAAAGTTAATCTGTGTCTATACTTAGAAAGCCACTGGGTTTCAAACATGGCTTTCCCCTTTGCCATGGTGAGAATGGATATCCCCCTGGCATGAGCAGAGCCAAACACCCACTGTAATACAGTATGGTAGACAGTAGGTCCATCAAGAGTCTGATGCCTCTTTCTTACAAACAGGTGACCTTGGTTGAATCAGTCAACACCAGCAGGATGATAGTATTCAACCATGGTTGAGGGGGGGGAGCTGTGTTTGACAACCAATGTCAAATATGGTTCTGTTTGTAATAAGAGACAAGGCCTAAATGTCTTACAGTTTACAGGCCTCATGGGCTGTTATGGTGAAGATTTTTTTCCATAAGAAAGGACACTCAGTTCGAATCAAATACCACTTAAATATTAAACACATGACTAACCTTACTGTTTGGAGTAAATTAATTAAATCAAAAATAGGAACATATGGGACCCCCCTCCCCCATCTGCCCTTTTAAACTATACAGTGTCAGTGCTGAGAGACGAAACAAGAAAAGTCAAACATGTACTCCTAATAGGAATCACAATTTTCATAGGGAAATCCCAAGAGAAGATATGGGGAAGGTGGAGGAGTTCAGGACTTTCCATATGAGAACAATCTTGTGCTGCTCTCAGTTTATACTTATCTTGTACTCAAAACCATCTCCAGGAGATCATGTTTAATACAAAGATATAGTGAATTTTATGTTATTGCTGGATAAATACCCTGTGGTTGGTTGCAACTGATCTGATCATGTGTTCCTTTTATTCTTAGCAAAAACTTTAGAGTCACTTTCTATCTATGGTACGTCTATTACCCCCATTTGTCTGGCATGCGAGTACCCCCTGTGAGGTAAGGCAGTGCTATTATTCTCCTTTTACAGATGAGGAACAGAGGCAAAGTGACTTGCCCAAGGTCCCTAGGAGCAGGGAAATGAACCCAGGCCTCTTCAGTCCCAGGATAGTGCTCTAACCACTGAACTTTATGGAAATTTTTGTTTGAAAAAGGACTTCAGGATATGGCCCAGAATGAAAGGGTAACTAAAACAAAGTCAAATATAGGTTCGGCACCTGCCCCCGCACCCCCAATCTCCAGGTTATATCCTGCATGTGCTGGGGAACAGACTCAATAATCTAATAGCTCTTTTCTATCCCTGAGTACTATGATCCCAAATGTTGGCAGAATGATTGATTGACATTGCTGTGCCTTTCACTAAACCTTAGTTAGAACCAGGTTGACATGCCTGGCTATTTTAAATAGATTTTTAAACACATCATTTACCTAATAAATACCAGAGACTGTGCAGAAATAATTTTCCATTCTACTGGTTCATGTAAGCTTGTCAAATTAAACCACTGGAAGTGAAATGAAATTGATTTGTAAATCCAGCTCTGCTAAACGTACTACGCTCTCCAACTACAGTTTGTATGGGACATGTAAACCTCTTATACCAAAGAAAGAATCTTCTGCTTTCTCTTTTGTAACACATTTCTGTTCTTACTGAAGAAGACTTTAGGCACTTTCCTAGGGACAGAAGGGTTTTTGAACTCTAACCACTATGGAGCTGAGCCTTTGGGGGATGATGGACTCTTTGTAAACTTCTGGAGAGACAGATGCTCTGGCTCGTCTTAATTATACCTAACCTGATTTAAACTGCCCTGGATATTCTGCAATGATACAGTTGCATAATCCTATGTGCATACATTTAAAAGGAATGGCTAGAGGAGGTACTCAAAGGGCAACGTTGAATAAGGAGATCCCACCAGAAGAAACCTTGTTCATTTTGGGAACCCATGGAAAGGCATCTTTGAGTCAGTAATGTCTACACAAGAAAAGTCATAGGAAAGATTTAGGGCACAATTTTTAAAAATGACTGGTGATTTTTGAGTGATTCACCTGAGATATCTTAAAGGGGTCTGACTTTCATAAGGTGCTGAGTACTCACTGTCTGAAAATTAACCCCTCTTAAAACATCTCAAGTTCACCACCTAACAGTTGAGGCACCCAACTCACTAGGCACTATGGAAAAATCTTAGTCTAGACGTACTTGAAATGTTATGATGAAGGTGGGTGGCTCCCTGCAAGCATGTCTCTGATCTATGGGCAGTCATAGACCTCAGAGAAGCTGATGAGCTTGTTAGCCCCCTTCCATTCAGGCTCAATGCAGGAAAAATTAAATAGGGGTATAGTTGGTGGAGCTGTGTGTTTGTGTCAGAAGCAGTAAGAAAGACAGGAGACAGGAAGAGAACCACGTGTAGTGTGGCCTTGAAAGAAAGCCCAGAGAGAGGTTTTTGGGTAGAGTGCTAGCTAGAAAGACAGGCTTGGAATTATGAGCAAGGAAACTGCCTCCTGTTGCTTCATCCCCTACTGTGTTCAGAGAAATGGGACATTGTGCAATTTATTTACAAGGAAAATAGATTTTCTTAAAGAAATGCCTGACTCCATCATCAGTTTCTCTTCCTAGCAGGAGCAACCTGCAAGACCCTGAATATTGGTTAATCTCTTGGGTCAAAAAGGGTAACAAACTTTCTTCCAGTGAAGATAAAATGAACTTTAATGGCAAATCAGCATGTTCTCTGTTAAGGTGTTTTGTCTCCGAGTATGTTCCAGTCCCGGAGAAAGATGATCTTGTTTTGGACTACATAAATATACATTATAATTAATTATTATGTTGTCTTTCTAGTATGGCATCTGTATCTTACCTTTTACATTGCATTACTCAATCTAGTGGACCAGAATCATCCCCGGTATAACTACGCTCTCCTAATCTCTGAAGCCAGTGCAATTACGCTAGGGAGGAGCTTGGCCAAATATTTTTAAAATTGCCCTCACTTTCTGGAATACTGATATGCTTCCGTGTCTCATGGAGGAAACCTCCATTAATAGACAACCTCCATTAATTTCAATGCATTCATTGTTTAAAAAAAATAAAATAAAAATGAATCCAACTTTTCAGGGTGAAATATATTTGTCTAAGATTAATTTTCATAATTCTTTACCTTGTTAAATTTAATCCAGACCAAATTTGTCCTTGCAAACTATACAGCTTGACATGTGGTGTCACAAATATTATGGAAGACCTTTATCCCAACAGATGGCCTGATCTCATACTCATTGAAGTAAATGGTAAAATTCCCACTGATTTTAATGTGTGTTGGGCCAGATTCACAGTCAGCAAGGTTCTTCTGGCACCTATCAACTCTTTTTCAATCTACTTTCTGCTTTCTAATGGGAACGGTACAGTACATTTAATTTGATTTCACTTTGTATCATTTATCCGAGTGGGACTGGATTCAGTTAGATTTTGGATTATTTTATTTGTAACTAATATATTCCAGAACTGCCATCAGCATTTAGAAATCAAGAGTTTGCAAAATGTTGGATTTACAGCTCTTCTATGGCTTAGGAGGCAAAATCCTCAGTGTAGAGGCGGACCAGCAAAAAAGGTCCTTTGGCAGTATAGCTTACTCCCTTTGGAGAACTGGTTTAAGCTATTGGCAAAATAACTCTCTGCAGAGAGGGCTTGCTGGTATATTTCTACCAGTATCTCTCTACTGGCAAACCCCTTCAAATGTAGATAAGGGCCTTTGGTTGGGCATAGTTTAACTACCACCGTTTAGTGTACTTTGGAAGTGGGGCTTGTCTTGAGGAGCTTTTGAGTGTTATATTTAATTAAGGTTCAGATTAAAAGTTCTGCTTAAAGATAACAAACCTTGTTGTTTAGAAAAGCATAGGGGATTCCCCCGGAGCCCTGACCAACATTCCTTCACCTATTGTAGAACATTATTGATTAATCAAAGGAAATGCTCACAGCCGTTGCTTGATAGATAACGGCTTTGGCATTTGCCTGCGTCTAAGTATTTACTACTTTATTGATATGTTATTTATTTCTTTGTTAAGTAGTGTTGGATGTTTAATTATATGAAACAAAAGTGCAAATAAAGTGGCTAAAAGCTACAGGAAGATCTGCACAGAGCTAAAATCCAACAATAAGCTTTAAAAAAAGTCATATTTTAACAAAACATGGTGAGAAACTGTAAAGGCACCAATGTATTCTCTTGTTATCTAGATACTGATGCCTCTGTGCCACATTCATACTGATTTGAAATCTGTCTGCAAAGCAAAGGAGTAAACCTACTTATCTGAGGTTTTTAATAACGTTTACAAGAAAGGCATCTCCATATTAACCTGGGCAGCTGAGCAGTTAAAATAAGTCAAACAGAAACATTAGCAAACTTATTATTTGCTCACAGCAACAGATCCCCAAACATTAGCTCCCAACAAACCTCATCTTTCCCCAAACCCAGATTTTGGTTACCCCTCTCCCCACCCCCCAAACTGTGTAAGACCTTACTCCAGGAGAGAGCTGGTCAAAAAGTTTCTGTTGAAACTGTTTTTCAATGGAAAACTGGGTTTTTGATTAAACACTTCATTTTGCAAAGAGTGTCTGCTTTCCACAGAAAATGTCTAGGTTTAATTAAAAACCAAAAAACAATTTGGTCAAAACGGGCGTTGGACCAAACATTGTTGGTTTTGGTTTTTCAACTAAAAAAAAAAAAATCAAAATTTTCTGAGGAACTGTAAGCCCTTAGGGGCAGAGGCCATCTATTGTTAGACACTGTACAAACAGAATGGGGCCCCATTCTTGGCTGGCCCTTAGGCCCTGACATAAACATGGTTATTAAATGGAAAAAATACCAAGCAGGTTCCGATGAAGGCAGGGAAGCAGGTTCTAAAGCTGAAGGCCCTTCATGGAGACTGCTTTCCTGCCAGACTCCTCTCTTTTAAACTGAGCAGAGTCCAGCGTGAATGCATCAACTCAGCTGATCTGAATTATGGCAGAAGGGCAGAAAGAGAAAGCGATCTCTCAATAAGGTAGCTCCTAAGACATTGAGGTTTTGTCTAGACTAGAAAAAGCAGTTGAGTTTAGGTCAGATTTAACTAATATGTGCTAGCAAAGCCAGCCTACAACTAAACAGAGGGAAACATTTTGTAGCTTGATTTTAGCTGGTTGAGTTGCAGCCTTGGATAGACTAGAACTTGGACCAGCTAATGACAGCTACAGGGTATTCCCCTGCATCTAGGAAAGGAAAAAGGTCATGCTTATGCTATTCTTAGCTAGCACATGTTCTATAAGCCTAGTCTAAACTCAGCCACTTTCCCCAGTCAAGACAAAACCTCAAGGATCATAGATTAAAAATCAACATATTAAATTCCACCCAGAAATCAATAGGTATCCAGTGCAGATAAGGTTTAAGATTTATTGTGCCTTTTAATAATCCCTTGTTGTTTACAACATTTTTAGAAAGCTCCAGACATTATGTCAAATGTGCCATAAAACAATCTATCCAGCCTTAAAACAAAACAGTCACCTCATGACCCCGGCTGCCCCTTACAGATCATGAACACAACTATAACATATCAGAAATATCCCTCCAAGTCTCCCCAGCCATCAAATAACTTCCACCTCCAACAACTGCCCTAAACAACCCCCACCAAGCCACTTCCCCAGGAAAAGCATTGGAGAAGAGATAACACTTGCAGCATTTGCTTGGTATTCAATTTATTTATCGTTTGGTTGCTACTAATTTAGGATGTCCCTTTACATAGATTTCTATAGCTCTCCTCCATGTTGTGAGTATAAATACATTAGAGACTGAAGATCTCAGATACTCCAGAGTAGAAGCACCTAAGGGTATGTCTACACTATGAAATTAGGTCGATTTAATAGAAGTCGATTTTTTAGAAATCGATTTGATACAGTCGATTGTGTTTGTCCCCACTAAGCACATTAAGTCGGCGGTGTACGTCAACAGTACCAAGGCTAGCGTCAACTTTCAGAGTGTTGCACTGTGGTAGCTATCCCACAGTTCCCGCCACCCTCGGGAATTCTGGGTTGAGCTCCCAATGCCTGATGGGGCAAAAACATTGTTGCGGGTGGTTCTGGGGACATGTTGTCAGGCCCCCCTCCCTCCCTCCCTCCCTCCCTCCGTGAAAGCAACGGCAAAAAATCGTTTCTCGCCTTTTTTCCTGGGTTACCCATGCAAACGACATACCACAGCAAGCATGGAGCCTGCTCAGCTCACTGTCACCGTATGTCTCCTGGGTGCTGCTGGCAGACGTGGTACTGCAGTGCTATACAGCAGCATCCCCTTGCCTTGCCTTGCGGACGGCAGACAGTACAATACGACTGCTAGCTGTTGTCGTCGTCCCGTGGGTGCTCCTGGCCGACCTCGGTTAGGTTGGTCGGGGGTGCCTGGGCATACATGGGTGCTCCTGGCCGGCCTCGGTGAGGTCGGTCGGGGGCGCCTGGACAAAAATGGGAATGACTCCAGGTCATTCTCTTCTTTAAGTTTCGTCTAATGGAGATTCAGTCCTGCCTGGAATATCATGCGAGTTGGAGGCTTCTGCCTCAGGCTGCTCTCCCAGTCGGCAGCACCGAGCGGTCGCACCTACCTCAGCCTACCGCCTACCCCTTGCTCCCACAGCTCATGAAGCCTGGACAGTAGTAAGGAGCAGTTCAACTATACGCTGAGCAAGTGCATAATGGTGGTAGAATGTGCCTTTGGACGTTTAAAAGCTCACTGGTGCAGTTTACTGACTCGGTCAGACCACAGCGAAACCAATATTCCCATCGTTATTACTGCTTGCTGTGTGCGCAACAATATCTGTGAGAGTAAAGGGGAAATGTTTATGGTGGGGTGGGAGGTTGAGGCAAATCGCCTGGCCGCTGATTATGCGCAGTCAGACACCAGGGCGGTTAGAAGAGCACAGCAGGGCACGCTGTGCATCAGAGAAGCTTTGAAAACCAGTTTCATGACTGGCCAGGCTATGGTGTGAAAGTTCTGTTTGTTTCTCCTTGATGAAAACCTGCCCCCTTGGTTCACTCTACTTCCCTGTAAGCCAACCGCCCTTCCCTCCCCCCTTTGATCTCCGCTTGCAGAGGCAATAAAGTTATTGTTGTTTCAAATTCATGCATTCTTTATTAATTCGTCACACAAATGGCAGGATAACTGCCAAGGTAGCCCTGGAGGGGTGGAGGAGGAGGGAAACACAGGGGTGGGGTAGTTGTAGGGGCACCCCCTAGAATGGCATGCAGCTCATCATAGAAGCGGCATGTCTGGGGCTCTGACCCAGAGCGGCCATTTGCCTCTCTGGTAGGCTTCACATGGCACTGCTGCGGGTCCCTGTTATAACCTCTGTCCTTCATGCCCTTGGAGATTTTTTCAAATATTCCAGCATTTTGTCTTTTGGAACGGAGTTCGGATAGCACAGATTTGTCTCCCCATACAGTGATCAGATGCAGTACCTCCCGTTCGGTCCATGCTGGAGCTCTTTTGCGATTCTGGGACTCCGTGGTCAACTGTGCTGATCTGCTCGCTACACTGGGCAAACAGGAAATTAAATTCAAAAGTTTGCGGGGATTTTCCTGTCTACCTGGCCAGTGCATCTGAATTGAGAGTGCTGTCCAGAGTGGTCACAATGGAGCACTCTGGGATAGCTCCTGGAGGCCAATACCGTTGAATTGCATCCACACTACTCCAAATTCGACCAAGCAGGGTCGATTTCAGTGCTAATCCCCTCATTGGGGAGGAGTACAGAAATGGATTTTAAGAGCCCTTTAAGTTGACAAAAATGACTTCATCGTGTGGACGGGTGCAGGGTTAAATCGATCTAATGCTGCTAAATTCGACCTAAACTCATAGTGTAGACCAGGGCTAAGACAGATAGACAGGCTGCCAAATACCCAACCTGCCTGTGGACACCCTGAACTAGAAGGGGTCCCCAATTTGACTGCAATACTATCTCCCAGTGTTGAAGCATCATAGCCAAAGCACAATTTTAAGGAATGTTAGGAATATTAGCAGCAATGTACAACAGCATGGCATGTCCACCAGGTTCACCCAAATACCTGCTGACTGAACTGAATCTCTGGGTGCCTCTTCGAACAGTGTGATAGACATTTTATACTCTAGGTCCTAAACACAATTGCATCTGCCCCCTTTTTAGCTGAATTATAATTTATATTATAGTAATGCTTACTAGAATTGGGCCCCATTGTGCTATACAAACAGGGCTGGTTCTAGGGGTAGCAGGCAGGCAAGCACCAGGGGGCACTGAACTGCTGCCCAATTTTTTTTTTGTTGCTCTGCCGTTTGGGGGTGAGTGTGCGCCAACAATGTTTTCTGCCCTGGCTGGCAAAATGCCTAGGGCCACTGCTGTGTACCAACATTAGTAAAGAGACAACTCCTACCTTAACTAGCTTGTAAGCTCCAATCAGGGCAAAGAGGATGGAGCTAGGCTGTTCTCAGTGGTGGTAGATGACAGAACAAGGAGCAATGGTATCAAGTTGCAGTGAGGGAAGTCTTGGTTGGATATTAAGAACATCTATTTCACTAGAAGGGTGGTGAAGCACTGGAATGGGTTACTTAGGGAGGTGGTGGAATATCTATCCTTAGAGGTTTTTAAGGTCAGGCTTGACAAAGCCCTGGCTGGGATGATTTAGTTAGAGTTGGTCCTGCTTTGAGCAGGGAGTTGGACTAGATGACCTCCTGAGGTCTCTTCCAACTTCAATCTTCTATGATTCTATGATTCACACACGGAAAGCATCATATTCTGGTGTCTGACCAGTGGGCTAGAGGTAACAGTGGCAACTGCCTATTTAACTCTTAAAGATGGCAGTGAACTTAGGACAGGCGATTGGAGGAAATGGGAGGGCAAAGATGAGGGATCAGAAGGAATAGCGAATGGAGAAAAGAATGGCGATAGAGGGATTTCTTCTTTTTGGTCTCTTTCCCTCCCACCAGCCCTATTTTTTCCTTATTTTCTCTATCCTTCTTTCTCTGTCCCTTCCCCATCTTTTTGCTAATAAAAAGAGCCCTTCCTCAATCCCCTGAGATACCAAGCAGACAATAGAAGGAGCATGACCTGCCCTACACAACGGGCTCCAAACACCCTTCCAATCCTGAGGGGCTCAGTGCTTTGATGACTATGGTGGGATTTGCTAGGGTCCCTATGGGAGTCTTAATGGGGGACTCAATGGGAGCCAGGCACCTAACTCCCTTGGGCTCCCTTGAAAATCCCAGCCTATGTTCCAACTCTGAGAGCATCTCAGCTATTTGTTTAAATGGGGTTATATAGTGAATGGAAGTTTACTGGGTCTTGGGGCCCTTTGAAGAAAGGGAGAATAAAAAGGTCAGATTCTGCTACTCTTGCACTGAGCACGACCATGCTCACAAAGAATCCATAGAAGTCAATAGGCCTATTCATGGCACAGCTGACTGCTCAGCTGCCAGAATCTGGCCCCTGAATGGGGGATTCCGGCTCTGAGAGGACACTGCTAGGTGGGGAAAATTCAATGCAAGCAAACAATTTGGTTAAAGTGAATGTTATAAATGACTCAAATAGACTCAGTGGCTGGGATTTTCAAAAGGTCCTTTTAAAATGTCAAAGCTAGATGGCAACACCCTAAACTCTTCTTCCCAGTCAGTCTAGCTTCACCTACTAGTTTGGCATCTTTGTCCTCTTCTGTTTTTAAGACTATAAGACACGTCTTTAAATCTACAATAAGTTAATGTTGAATGGACCACTGTGAGCAGTGCTTGATGTTTACCCTTTCTTCAACTATCCAGATTTGTAGCACAAATTAAAAGTCTATAGGGCCATGACACGTTGTTCAGTCCCCAATGCCCCAAAATAAACGGTTTCAATTATGTTTCACCTCCACCCACAATATTAACAGCCCTTCCAGTTGCTTGCTAGAGCTATTACTCCTTAGGCTGCGACTGTCACAGCTTTGTGCACGTATGCTTCCTGTGAATGTGCAAACCTATACAATACCACAAGCTCTGATGTGACAGCATTTGAAACGGGTAACCTATCAAACCAGAAATATTGGGTCTGGTGGTGGGGAGGGGGAGGAAATAGTTGGTGTTTTTTAAAGCTAATAAAGTATGTGGGTGTGGCTTGAATTGTTTCACAGACATAAATGTAAATAGCTGAAGAGATATTTCCACTCACCTCTGTACTGATTTTTGATAGTTTGTAAACTACAGCTGAGTGAAATGGTCCTAACAGAATCTGAAACAATAGGAAAATTGCTTGGTTTCAGCTTTTGTTACGCACTTAACACTGTCCAGGTTTGTTAGAAAGTTTGCTAAGTTTCATGGATCTTTCCTACAGATATGGGCCCAGTTTCATCCCTGGACTTAGGCAACCATAAATTTTACAAGATGTCAATTAGGAGACAGATGTTGTCCTAAGGTTTCACTGTGAAATCAGGGGAAATTTGTCTATTTTGACTGAGTTTTGAGTTCAAAACCTAAAATTCAAAGCCAAACTGGGGGACATGAATCCCCTCAGGGACCAAACCCAAGAGAAACAGTCCCAGGAACCCCGGGAAGCAAAGCTGCTGAATATCATCCAAGTCTTACCTATATAAAATGAGACCACTGGACCCAGAGACTCCTTTCTAATGGGAATATCATCCCCTTCACATGTTTTTACATTGCAAAGATTTAGTTTCTCTCAGGTGATCAGGGACTTTAGGCTACATCCTTTGTAGCTGAGGGTGCACTCCCAAAAGATCTCAATCAGAAGGCAACCCCTCCTGCAGCAGGCTGCAGCAGAATCAGTGCACCTGCCTCAGTTTCCCCTTTCAGAGTGCCCAGTAACTCCACAACAGCTCACTTGCCTTAATAATGCCCCTCCTTGGGCATTTATTATCAAAATGCAGACTAAATAATCCTCAACACAAGAAGTCTTAAACATAGTCCATTTCCTACACCTAATGGATATAGTCATTAAAACCCTGCTCTTTCCAGCAGGCACCCCTCAGCAGCCTCTCTGCTGGGAGCCCTTCCATAGCATAATCTGGTGTCTTCTGCCTTGTCAGTCCTCTCTTGTCCCTCTGCCAAGAGAGCCACTGCAGCCCCTCTAACTAGAGTGGAATCCCACTCTTCCTAGTGAAAACCCCCATAGCCTCCCTGCTGGGAGAGCCTCCTTCACACCCAGAGTTCTCTCACTATTCTCCTACAGCCAGCTCTCTGGCATGGAGTTATCATCAGGTAAGCTCCTCCAGTGCAACTCTCTCTTGTCCTTGGCTTCAGCTCTCCAGCTTAAACATCACCACTCACTGCCCTCTGCTGCTTTCTGCCTTCTTCAGCCCTGGCCCTGTGGCTTTGGGAAGTCAGCCAGCAAAACCCCTCTTGCTGCTTGCTTGCCTGCCTTCCCCCCCCGGAGCTACCTACAGCTTCCTTTCAGGATCTTCCACAGTTCCCCTGGTCTCTAACAGCGCTCACCTGCTCTTGTCCTGACTAACTCAGCCAGTGCTATAACCCTAACTCACTAGGTCTCACCCCCTTTTGGTCCCAGGTGCTCTTTTTTAAGCCCACCTGGGGGTCAGCTGACCAGTCACGGGTACACTACCCTCTTTGCTCTTAAAGGGCCAGTGCCACCCTGTGATAGTATCCCTATCAGAACTGACCTCTACAGGAGTGCCCCAGTTGGAAGGCTTGGAGAGTTGGACCCTAAATATTGCATCAGCGCATGCAAAAGCATACAACTGTATTTCCATGACACCTCTCAGCTGGCACTTCAATGAAACCTGTGCATCTGTAACCTGAGAAAACATAACAAAACGAAACCTGTGCTAACCACAATATGACCTAAGAAAACATTATGACATTTCTAGGCTTTAAGCAACAAAATAAACAAACAAAAAATTAGGGGACAATGGCCTGTTCCTGCTCCTTTTGAAATCAATGGCAAAATTCCCAGTGGCTTCAGGGGGAGCAAGATCTGGCCCGACTGTTGTTCAACTTTGCTTCCAGGCTGTATCCCTGTTTTTCTAAGACTCACAAGAATTTTAAATTTTGGGTTTGAATGATAGTTTATTTCTGGCTGACCTGCTCTGTTTGAACTGTAATGTGTTTTCAACTGTTGGATTTATTTTTAATCTACTGTATTAGTGCACAAACTTAATCAAGAACAAAATGTTACCAATGCTGTTTTGTTCCTACATGCGCATATCAGTTCAAAGTTCCCTAATTTTATAAAGATCTCCTTCTGCCATCTGACTCATTTCTGAACATTAGTACATTCTTTTCACTGTAAATATACCGGGGGTAGGGAAGTGGGGTGGAGAAGAGACAAACATGAACTCACATTAAATACAACTCTCTTGCTTACAAGAAATACTACAGTGCAGATTTTAACAATTAACATTCCTGCCATGTATGCAGCTATGGATGAAGCTAATACATTTTTTTCAGAACTCCTCACTCAAATACACATTCGGTTTATTTTCTATTATTTGATGTCAGTGGTGGGTTGTGACATTCCTCTTTCCCTCCCTCCTCCCGCCTCTCCCCCCGCTATTCAAAGAACAAGATCTTATCTCTCCCTCCCCAATCCCCTTCCTTTACCCCATGCCTATTTTTCTGAAATCTGACTTTCAGGTCAGCATGCTGGTAACAGATTAATTTTACACTGCAAGAAACACCAAGCAAAGAATTTCTGCTTTGACATATGAGAACCCTGTTATAATAGTACAGTTTTTCTAAATTAAATATTAGGAGAAATTAAATCCAATTGTGGTTCATACTCCTATGGAAAATATTTCTGTTCAAAACAGCCCTCCATGATATACGCCTAAGTACGTGAAAACACAATAAATATACAGCAAGTTAAAAACCCAAATTATTCAGATTTTAAGGTTTATAACTAAAAGTGGTTTAATGTTTCATGCCTAATAATAGATTACTCCTATCACATTTCTAAACTTTATTTCTACCAGCTTTGAAGTTTGGCCATATAAAGGCTGTTTGTAGAACCACACGAAAGTTAAAGCAAATATTACTCAGAGTGATTCATATGAGCAAGAATTTGCAATGAAGGAAGAGGGTTTTTTGTGTCTGTATCAAAGGAAATGAAATGTTTGCAATATTTTCCAGCTGATAAATTTACTAAAACATTTTAAAGTTACGTACTATGAACATTGCTGACATAAACAGACTTTGACGTGAAACAGATTATGTTAGACTCTGTGGGGGAGGCAGAATTTAAAAAATTCCTAGATTTCACAAATTGCCACAAGGTCACTGCAATCCTTAATTAACTGAATACATTAACAGAAGCTATAACAGAGATGTAAAAAAGAGAGAAAGAGTACGTTTTAATCCTCTGTTCTTCGTTTACAGACTATCCTTTCAGAATGACTAACCTTATTTTCTTTTTAAATATCTATTTACCTTTTTGAGTTTTGCCTAGCAAAACGTTTTTGCATTGTTGCAAAAGAAATTAATTTGTTGCTAGTTGCCAAACATTGGCAGGATTTCTGCATAAAGAATGTAAGCAATCTATCTTTGTGTTCAAGATATAGTTAATCTGGCAGTTAAAGTACTTTGGAAACATTTTGATGACTTATCTAGAAAAGTAGCTTTGCATTTTCAAAGAAAACTCAGAACTGTATGCAGGGGAAGATAAAAGATATATGAAGTGTTTGTTCTAAGCGATACTATTCATTTAAAGATCATAATGTAACCCCACCCAAGAAATTATTGTGGAAAAACAAGACAAATCTCCTTATATAGCTTTCTGACACAGTCTTGATTTGGAAACAAAATAAGTACATTACTGTTATAGTCTAATGGATTGCAAGCTGTTTTATTAGAGTCAGCTGAATCCTGTTTTGCATAAAAAAGAACTCTGTTTGCTATCAAGAACACATTTACATTAATAAGACTTTGACAAAGTAAAATAAAATCGCATTAAGATGATGTAAGTAGATAAGACAATGAAATCTCTTTGAGATAGTTTTGGCACACCAATTGCAGTCAAGTCCCTACAGGAAAGAAATGTATTTTTTACACCAAGTATCCATGTATTTTAAAGTTGTAGAGTGGCCAAAATTAAACCTTTGTTTTAAATATTTCCAGGAAGGAGGAAAAATGGATTTTGATTATTTCCCCTTGAAAAGATAGGATGTCTGATAAATTACAATTTTATTTTGCAATAATACGAACAAGTTTTGTTCTCCTCCTAGCCTGTAATCATCCTGATTATTGCAAGGGACTTTCCAATATAGAGCAGCTGAAAACAAGGTTTTAGATTACATGGTAATTTAGGAATGCATGAAAAGCCAAGCAGTTACCATAATAGAGCTCTGCATAAACTTCATGGCTTTTAGAGCAAAACATAACAACATATGTTTTGTGATTCATTCAAATGATTTTTCTATTTTTTGGGTTAGGGTTTTATCAAAATATTTTGGAATCTAGTATTTGTCCAGCATTTATAGAAACTTACTTCTTTAAAACTTCGATGTCTCTCTTTTTAGTTTAGTCATTAAAAGCAAGCAGTGATGGATGATGATAATGCTGTGGATTTTATGACTAATCAGGCCTTGGCAGCCATAGTATTTCTTCTGTAGTGAAACTTTAATATTCCTTTGGCTTTGTATAAACTCCCCCCCCCCCCCCTTGGAACTGTGTTACACAAGCTACTTATTAAGTATTACAAAACAGTTATTACACAAAAGTTAGCACTTTGACTTAATACCTGACAGAAGGAGGCATTTTCCCCATTAAATACATGCAGTATCGGTGGGTGTCAAAGCACTTATCTATTCATATTGCCTTTTTAATGACACAAAGAATGCAAGAACAAATGTTAGGGTTGTGGAAGATCCATGTAGGTAGATTATTTTCCCAGATACATTGGGAGGTGCTCTTTCCATGGTTGCCCAGTTGACAGCATTACACTTCTGCTTTCTGACCTTTGATGTATTAGTGAAATTGCAACAACAAACACCAGGTGTCTCCACTTAGCTGAGCTAAAGCTTTAAATAAGGGCACTTAAGAAAAAGCTTAGACTGTCCTTAACTTTGCTGTTGCAGGATTGCATAAACAAGGATGTATGTATTTTCAGATACTCTTACACCAGGATCATATTTTATTTTGTTACTTGATATATAACAGTCAGACAAGGCAGGACCTTTAAGAGTTTGGTATAATCTTAATTCAACCATTTGCTTTAAAGCTACTACATTTTGCAGGTCCTGGCAGCAGTTTTAAATTAAGGCAACATCAGGATGTGTCCTGATACTTCCAATTTCCTTGGGCAAGTGAAATTCTGATATCATGTTAGGTGAGGTGAGGTGTTAACTATCAGCAAAAAAACCATATCACCATTTGTCTGGTAATGTACAAAAATGTATGTCATAATATTTTTTTTATTCTGGATTAACTTTCTGCATTATAAAAGTATATAATATGGATGTTTACATTGTTTTAATGCTTTAAAATAATGGGCTCTGTACAAATTGATACATATGAATGGACATAAGCAGAACTTGAATAAACCACAAAATTGCTTTTACTCAGTGCTCTATAAATACAGGTAAAGATCTGTATTTATTGTCTTTATGTGTTTGCTATGTTATCAGTGAAGAATTAGAATGTCAGTAGAAAATATGACCAGTGAAAGCACAATCAGGTCGTGCAGAGGGGATTTAGGCTAGAACTAGAGAGAATCTCAGTAGCAAAATCCCAACCCATGTAAAACTCACTTGATTTGGGGTCTTATTTTTAAACTGGAAACATTCTCTGGGTTTGTCAAAAGGTTTGCTGACTTGAGAAACATTTGACCAAGGCTTAACTTTGTTTTGAGGAATCCTGGGCTGGATTTATGGTTTTAGATGAAATTCTGTGATTTTTTTTGTTTTTGAAATATAAATGAACCCTAAAAAATTAAATCACAATTCAGGGGGCCCTGAACCTGCATGAACTAAAACATCAAAAACTCTTTGCACTGGCCTGTATGGTGTGAAATAGTGAAGTTTTGCTGAACTGCAGGGTTTGTTACCTAGAGTCTCTGGATCATACCTACAGCTTCATGAAGGCCCATTTTCCTGACACAAAAATATGACAGTCATCAACGCATCAAAAACACAGGTTTCTCTAACTTTGATTTTTTTATTTGTTTTATATTATTTGAGTGTGTCTTTCTCCTGTGATAAATGCAGCTCTTGCCAACACCCAGTGTGCTGTGACCTATTTAAAAAATGCAGTGTTTTTGAGGGTTTAAAAATCCTTTTATATAAATGAAAATAAAATCACACTTCGGATACTAACTAACGGGGACTTTTAACCCTGATCTCGTAAGTCTAATGTAGGATAAAAGAGTTTCCTAGTGCCTCCACCTTCCTACACTTATCATTTCTTGACATTTATATTGTGATAGCATCTAGAGGCATTAGCGAGGTCAGGGTCCCATTGTACTAGGCGCTGTACAAACATCTAACAAACAGCATTCCTGCTCCAAAAGCTCACAGTCTAAAAGACATGATGTAATCAATGATTGTTACTTATCATAGCCTTGCTATTCTTCTTAGTCATAAATTACACTTCAGGCAAACACTGTTTGGGCCTAGTTTACAAAATAAACAAAAGATGCCTCCAGGTTTGTAGGGGCAAAATTATGCCTATAACATAGGCTGGGTTAATGCACCTTTAACAGAAAATGGTGTCCAGATTTTTATGTGATAAGGCAATAAACTCTAACATCACCTAAATGTTGTATTCACAATCCTATGAGAAACCTTCTGCTCCGCTAGCTCTAGAAAATGCAGTCGACAGGAATACATTTTTCAAATACTTGACTAAGAACGATCAATTTAGTTGTCTACCGTCTTAGATCAGCTTTTCTTAAATTGCTGAATAACAATTTTGATTGGATGCTAAATCAGGACGTCAGATTCAGCTATTTCTGGTACGTTGGCACAGTCCTTTCTTAAAGGGACATTTCCAGGTGCTTTCTTTAGACTCTAAACTGCGCCAGGGTAACTACACCAATGTTGCTACACCAGTGCAAATATCTCTAATATAGATAAGTCCTAAGACAGTTATATTCACCAATGCATCTAAAAGAAGGTTTTGTGAGGCAGACCTATGACAACAAAGAATATAGGTATAACCAGGATGATGTTGACTAGCAGAAGAATCAATGGGGGGGGGAGGGAAATTTGGCCTCAAATGCTTGCTAATTTTCTTTTATTTTGGGGGCAAGATTTTAACCATCTCCTAGCTCATACATAGTATCTTTCCTTACTGAACATGGTGTTTCTTTACTGAACATTTTTAGATGCAACATCTCAAAACATAAATTAAGGATCTTGCTACCTGTAAATCTGGGACTCCAGAGTCTAGTTTGTATTTCAACCTATGCTGCCAAATTGTGCACAGCTTGGGGGGAGCCCTCCTAGCTCTAGCTGAAGTGTTTTAACCCTGCCACACCAATACCAACCCACAGCCCCATTCCCTTTCCTGCTTCCTCTGCCATGTGCTGAGGGCAGGGAAGTTTCCTGCTGATGGCTGGTGTTCCTTCAGTTAGAAATGCCTCCCAGAACACACCATGGTGTCAAAACTGCAGCTCAAGAGAAATAGGGGTGATTATCCAGGACGTTCCTTTGGATTAGGCTATGTCCATCCCCTGATATAGTATTCCTACTGTTTCCTCCATTTTAGAAGAAACAAGGCAAAACATTTAGCAGCTTAGAACTGAGGCTTCCCAATTAACCACCTAGCACCAGATTAACAGATGGGTGCCTCAGGGAAAGGAACTTGGTTTTATTTTACACCAGTCCCATTAATTCAGTGATGTTTCCTTTAATTAAATATTAGCAACTTTCATTGTCATTAATGGCATCGAATGAGATCTCTAGTTGTGGTAAGATGCTTGCCTGACTTTTCTGTACTGCTTCTTCTAAGAGCAGCAACTGTAATCCTTCCCCCAAAATGAAATATACAACTGCATGCTGGGGGGGATGCTGAAGCAGGAACAAAACAGAGCAACGGGCAGGGCGATCTGTTCAGCAGGAGGGCATCTTTATAAATACAACCCACAACAAGGTGGCATCAGCAGGAGGAGCATCACTGCATTCTGGGGCTCAGCCCATGGTTGAGCAGGGAGCCACTCTCCCACAAACACTCCTCCTGCAGCAGTGGCTGTGGAAGCACTTATATCCCTTGCCCTGAATGCCTCCCTGTAAAGGGATAGAGGCTAGGGAAGATGGACTACACTCTTTGTGTACTGCAGAGCAGGCAGTTCCTCTGCACTCTGTCACAGTGTGCCTTGCCTTTTCTGGTTTCCTGCGGGGTGCAGAAGGGAGCTGCTTGCCTAGCATGGTTGGGCTCGAAGAATATTTGAATTTTTTCCATTCTGAGGGGCTATGAATTTGTAGCACTTCCAGACTCAGAAGCCCCAACTTACCACCACCATTTCCCTGCTTATAAACAAGAAGTAGGTTTGATATAGGGTACTGGCAGGAAAATGACATGCCAGCTGTTGAAGGCAGATGCTTTTATACTCATACTTGCCTATAGGAAATCAGTTCTTGGATGAAGAGCAGCTGGCTCAAGATGAACCCAGCAAGATCAAAGCAATACTGGTCAGAATGAAGAACCTCTTCAAAGAACTGGCCCTGAGGTTGCGGCCATTTTCTTTTGAAAGTGTACAGCACAGTGGTGTTAATCCTGGGGGTCCTGTTTGACTCCTCACTCAGCTTGGATGACCAGGTAGCTTCTGTTTCCCAACAGGTAGCTTCTGTTTCCCCTGTTCATGTCCAGTTTGCTAGGAAACATTGACCCTTCCTCATGGATGAGGACCTGGTCATAGTGAGCCATGTCTTTATCACCTTCAGGCCAGTGGAGTAAGGCCCAGATGGTCCTGGTGCAAGAATAGGTTCCCGATTCCAAAATCAGAAATGTTGCTTGCCCTCAACATCCCCCGTTCACCCTATACCCTTCTCCCCCCCCCTCCCCAAACACTCCCCACTCACCCATAGCCCACCCACAGCTTGCCCTGCAGCTCCAGGCCCACTGCCCCCAGGACCTTCCTGGCCACTCATTGGCACCTTCACCCCCCGGCTCAATGCTCCACTCCTGTCCTGGGTTACAGTGGCTCCTTCCAATCCTGGTTGCCTAGTGGCTCTTCTTGGTCCCATCACCCATCTGACACTCAAGTGGAATGGGCCAAATTTGAATGGTGAGCAGTGTTGTGACCTGGTGCATGGAGTCAGTGTCACTTGGCTTTGGCCTGTCCAGCCACCCTCCTTCATAATGGAGGGGTGATGGGGCTATCTAGTGGCACTGCGACCCCATGCACCAAGTTGCAATGTCACTCACTCAGATTTGGCCTGGCCACCCCCAGGTCACGATGGAATTTGCGTGAGTGGCATAGCAAGCCCATGCACCAGGTGAAGTGCCAGAGTACCACTTTGTCTGGTTGGACCCCAATAACCTTATGGGCCCTGGCATGACTTCAGCACTTGGATCATTGTAGCTTGTCACTGCTCCAGGCTGGGTAACTTATTGTATCTGAAGCTGTCTGTGAAAATGATACACGGACTCCAGCAGTACAGAATACACCTGCCTCCCTTCTCCATGGCTTAGGCGGCCAGGAACACAGGAAGTCTATGCTGAAGTCCCATCACTGATTACCAATGCCCATGTAAGGCCTTGATCATATTTCTCAAAGCAATTAATGGATCACACCCCAGCTACATCAAAGACTGAATTATGATCTATAAACCACCAGGACACTTGTGCTTCTCAGGGACAATGCATATCACTAAGCTCAGGACAAAGCATGTAACAGAGAACTCTTTGTCCCCAGCTATCAAGCAACTATGGAACAATCTTCCAGAAGACAGCAGGCAAATCCTGAGTCTGGCCCTCATTAGGAAACTTTGCCCAAACTTCTTCTTTGAGAAAGGCTTTCCACCATAAGTGATGCTCACAATAAGACCACCCCTTCTGTTCCCAACCCCCTCACCCCCCCAAAAACCACCCTCCACCCCAAGCAGAGTTTTCACCCCCACACAGGGAGAAGGGTCAGAGACTCTAGGAAGTCCACTAGGGACTTCGTTTTTGCTGCTGATTTTATGTGGCAGGTGCTAAGTCATTACTGTGAAGGGTGACCCTATAAAACCCCAAGATAGGCAGACAGACAGATACTGAATAGTTGCATAGGGCCAAATTTTCAACTCATCCCTAACCAGGCCCCTATTTTTGTGTTGCAAAGAAATGCAAATGTGATTTTTTTTTTTAAATCGATAATTATTTGTGCCCTCAGAATAGGTCACTGGGTTACTCAACTCAGGAACTTTGCTTTCTAAGTAACTTAAATTGCACACAGAATTGCAGGTGCAAAATTAGCGCCAGTCATCCAAAACTTGTTTGATGATGATCAATGTATATTTTTATTGACACATAACGCTCCTTTGTTAACTGCATGCTATCTTTTGTGGGAAAGTTAAAGAGAACAGTAGCAAATTCACACACAAAGTTTTTATTCAATTTGTATATCTAGGAATTTCTAATGCACCATCAGCAAAGACTCTAAGAGCCAAACACATCATTTTAAAAGCTCAGGTTGTCTCTGAAAGGTTCTCACTTTTGACTCCTCCTTTATTACACTGCTTAAAGAGAATTGTTCTCGATCACTTATCTCTGGAAGGAATGTCAAGTTTAACCTTAATTTATGGCCTTATTGAAAGATAGCAGTAGTAATGAATGAGCAATAAATGACACAGTTGTATCTTTCTGGATACAGATCTAAGTGAGATCCTCAGATGGCGTAAAATCGCTCTAGCATCATTAACTTAAATGGAGCTACAGTGATTTTTACCAGCTAAGGATCTGGCCCAGGTTTCATACCATTCATATAAAAAAAGTCTTGTTATTGTGGCTGAATTTACAACACACAGTAAGGTACACTATCCAAATAAATGGGTGGGGATTTTCACACTGCCCAGATGGTATGTGCACAGTTTACTAAGTTGGGGGTGAGGGTGCAGGCAGAGAAAACTCCATCACAGAGAGACTGCTTATAGTTGGGTATCATGCAAAATACTTGCAAAGACCTGGCATAAAATCTGTGCACTAACCAAAGCTTTCTGAAGTGTTTGCAAGATGTGAAAGTTTGTCCAAAGGTGAACAGGCAGTGCCAATGACATATCAGATGCATATGTTTCTGAGAATGCCAACTGTCAACCTGGCATCCGGTTTAGGGTTAGAAGTTGTACCAAGCGGGCGCGCGCGCACACACACACACACGCCCATAGCCCACCCACACGCACACAAAAAGACAGCTGTCAGATTTTTGTTGTTTCAGCATCTGTTGCTAATTTTATTAATTGCTATATACACAGTTTAGTTCTGTTTCAGGTTTTTAATTAAATACTGGTATGCTTTTGCAGAATCAACCTTTGGAACTCTGGGAAAAGGTTGAAGCACAGCGAGGGACAATCCCCAGGCTAACAGTGGCTGCTACAACGCTATGGGGTCACCATGGCAGATTTTCTCCAGATTTAGAGGTGTGGCTCATTAAGATGGGGTAGCTAGTAGTTGTGTCAAAACAGAGAACTGAGTACTCTCCAGCTAAGGGAATTATCAAGCTAATAAATTCACAGTGTGAATGGGGTAAAAACTTTTGTTTTCATTTATGACACAGAGGTGTGAATGTTCTTCTCGGCTTGGCTGCAGGACCAACGGAATTTCTTGAGAATTAACTTCTACTAGTAGGCTAGACATTGATTGAAGTTTCAGGCAATTAAAATCCAAAAGATCAAAATACATTTAGCTGATCAGAAGAAAACAACTGTTGATGTCGCTATGTTGGTGGCCTTTTTGAATGATGATAAACATCAAGTAATACATTTAACTCTCTCCCTAGTATGTAGTATTCCAGCAAGCCTGAAATTCTTAGGCAAAAAGACTATATGTTTCAGGGCATTGAATTCTTTCTTTCAAATATCTGTAGATCTTTTAGTGCTTCATGCTCTAATGGGCTCAGTCTCTCTGGCTTTGTAAAGAAGGTTACCACCTGGCAAAATCTTAATCGTCTATGCATTCCAGAATCATGCAGTGGACTTGTGAAAACCCCATAATTTGAATAAAATATTTAAGGTGGGAAGAGTGGGTGAATATTATCATGAAAAAATAGAATAGCAATTTGTGTGGGTGAGTCAGGGTAAGCAGAAAGACTGGTGGGGTGTGGGTGTGGAAGGAGAATCTGTTCCTTCTCAGGAAGCTTCCAATATCTAAGCAACATGTTTACACCAACAGTAAATCTTCCCTGCAGAAGAATTCCATGCTGCCATGCCCAGTGGCAGCAATGAGACATAATGATGGCCTTCACAGCACAGTGGTGGCCAAAACAAGCTCAGTATGGAGGGACAAGGGCTAAAGGGCTGATCACACTCTAGTGGTGGCACTTGATGACTTCTGTGCGGGTAATTCATCACTGGAATCACTGTGCCTGCCCCGATATTGAGGTTATTCTATCCCTCTTCAGCTAAACATGCAGCAGCAGTCAAAAAAGCTAACAAAAGTTTAGGAAAGGGATAGAAAATAAGACAGAGAAAAATATCCTAATGTCACTATATAAATCCATGGTGCACCCACACCTTGAATACTGTGTCCAGTTCTGGTCATCCCATCTCAAAAAGGATATAGCGGAACTGGAAAAGGTTCAGAGAAGGGCAACAAAGATGAGCAAGAGTATGAAATAGCTTCCGTACTAGGACAGATTAAAGATTAGGGCTGTTTAGAGAAGAGAAAAATAAGAGGGGATAGGACAGAGGTCTGTAAATCATGAATGGTGTGGAAATGGTACATAGAGAAGTGTTATTTACCCTTCCCCACAACACAAAAACCAAGGGTCACCCTATGTTTAATACAAAGAAGTACTTTTTCCCACAATGCACAATTAACATGTGAAACTCATTGCCGGGGGATGTTGTGAAGGCCAAAACTATAATTGGGTTGAAAAAGAACAAGATCAGTTCATGGAGGATAGGTCCATCAATGGCTATTAGCAAAGATGAGCAGGGATGCAACCCCATGCTCAGGGTGATCCTTCTGACTCCCAGAAGCCAGGAGAGGAAGATGGGATGGATAACTCCATTTGCCCTGCTTGGTACACTCTGCTGAAGCTCTGGTCCTGTCCACTGTCTCAGACAGGATACTGGGCAAGATGGACCATTAGTCTGACCCAGAATGGCAGTTCTTATGTTCACTCTCAGAGCTACCTTAAAACTGGGATTTTTATCTATGGACCTGGATGACCCCTTCTACACCTGCTGTTGTGTTCTTCCACGAGCTTGGCTCCAGCCATTATGAAGCAAGCCTTTGTTCAGTACAAATGACTACTTCATGATGACATCATTCAACTGTGTGGAAAAAATGCAAAGCTACAACTAGTTGGGCATGTGACAACGTATAAAGAGGAAGGACAGAACAATATTATAAACTGTATTGGTACAGCAGAGCTAAAAATAGCACATTGCTGATTCATCTGTGATAGGTGCTGTTGAGATGGTATTAAAATACTGCTATTTTAGCAATTAACCTTTGAAACTAAAAGTTCATTACTTTTCTCTATGAATCTGTTTAAATGTCTCATGCTTTTCAGATGTCACTTGCCCTTCAAATACTTATTCTTTATGCTTCAGTCATCTATCACTGAACACAATATATAAGGCCTGAGTCACCTTTTGTGTGCACTATTGTAAACTATAACTCTATTGAAATCAGTGGATTGGCTCAATGTGACAGAAAGCAGAGAACAGGCTCCAAGGAGGTGTTCCAACCCTCCACCAGACCTGAAAGGGTTAGTGAGGGCCTGTATGTTCAATTGGCCCTCACCTCAATCATGGAGAGAGGAGATCAAAGATGAGCAGCTCAGCTCAGTGGGGTCTGACTGAGAGAGGGAGTAAACCTGTCGAGCTAGCCCTATGAAGGAAGGCCTGCCTTGAAGCAGCCTGGAATAAAGGATCAGCTGAGGCTAGAGCCTATCTAGGGAATCTTAAGAGTCAGAGCCTCCTTGAGGCAAGTAGACCTGATGCAGAACTTTTCTGTTCCTCAACTAGTTTGGATCCCCTTTGTTTTGGGTCCTGCAGAAGAGTCAGCCTAGGAAGAGACTGTGAGAAAAGCCTAGCTGCAGGCCACTGTAGGAAGCAGCCCATGGATACAGCAGAGGTTCTGAACAAACAGATCTCATCTGCTTCATACAAGGTCCCTGAGCTGGAACCCAAAGCCAGGCACAGGCCTGGGTTTCCCTATCTGCCCCCCACAGCATGGGGCCTTGAAGACCCCAGAGCCAAAAGCTGGCAGGTCCAAAAGCCTGATATTGAGCTGAACCTCTGGTGTGATGCTGCCAGACCAGTAGCATATTGACCTTGGGCTTCCCCACAAGAGGCAGGATTAAAAGTGATCTGGCTGGAGGGCTGAGGTGCAAGAAAAAGTGGGCCACCAGAAGGCTGGACTGGCTGTCAGCAGGGGGTGCTAAAGGAGAAGAGGCCTCTACACCATGTCCTGTAGCCAGAGGGTCACAGGTCTCGAAAGTTTTGGTAAACCCAAACCCTTCGGAAATGCAGAGTTATTTTCTACCAAGTTATTACTCTGTTGGGTCTACTTTTATAAATTCTTTTAAAATAAGTGACTGATCATTACTTCAGTAATACAGAGAAAGTGGAGCAATACCCTTATAATATATGAATCAATATGATCTCTACCTCATTTTATAGTCTATAGCTAGACACAGTCACAATAAAGAAAAGCATATGCTCTGGTACATTACAAAGGGACATTTTTTAAGCCTTTGAATGGATGAACTGCAGATCCCCCCATCTCCACCTAGCCTAGAAACATATTTTAAAAAGTGAAGCAGAAATGAAAAGAGAACAGAAGGAAAAGATACGTTGCTTTTCAAATAGAGTGACACATCAGAAACAATTGTCTGAATTTCCAAGGTGTCACAGATCATCCAGAATTCACTCTGTTTTTTTTTTTTTTTTTTGGTTTCAGGATCATTTTTTCAGGTTTCAGTCCTTTTGGTGACATACTTTCCCCGCAGAGAAAGAGTCACAAGGAAAGTGAAGTGTGAACAGCAAGGAGTTGGTGCTAGAGATACAAGCTTAGAGGCGGTTGGCTGGGGGAACAAAAACCTTGTTTACTTCCAGAGTACACAGTACAGTAAAACTCCATTCTACAAAGACAGTGCACCATGCTGTACAATGTTTATTAGCCAGACCCCACAAATAAACATGCAGCTTCAAGAATTCCCCTCCGGGGGTGGGTTTTCGTACTTTGACAACATTCAGGGAATTATCCCCCACCAAGGGCAACATTTTTAGACACGTTTTAAAGAAGAGATCATAAATGTTTACAACTTCAATGTATTGTCTTTTTAACACCACGTTCTTGTGGCAAAAAAACAAAAACCACTATTCAAAATAAATACAAACTTGTGAATAGGAAAAATCTCAACTGGAAGACTCTTCTGCCTGCTAGGGTTCATAAACTCCAAGGGTACTCAAACACCTTGGCTTGGGGCTACTGAACTGAACCTGAAAATTCCAGTGACCAGTTTGTTTCAGCTCCTGAAAGGGCTGTGGACTTCTCAATGCCTACTATCATCTGCAAGGTGACTTCACAACCATTGCCAAAGGATGTAGAAATGATCTGATTTTAAATAAATAATCCAGGGCTTTTAAAATATTGTCCTGGCAGACCCCCATAGATGGTGGGGAAGAGGGGACATTCTTTTAATTTCTTTGGTTTTACATTTCTCCAGAACTCCAGCTTACCATGTTAGTTATCTATTGCTTAAGACCCTCCTGAGTATTATAGGACCAAGAAGATATTCTGTTCTCCAAGAACATTATCTTACACAGCAAGTCCTTTGTCCTGCAACGCACTCAACTGGGGAACTACTGTATTGAAACAAATGCATTGGAACCCATAGAGCTATGCAAATTTACATCAGTTGAGGATCTCATCTGATCTGTGAAAATTAACTACACAGTTGTGGAATTTTCATATGTACTTTTTAAAAAACATGGTCCATGTAACAATCTGAATGTTTATTGTTGCAATTTCTTACTTACAAGTCAGTACACATGTAATGATATCCTGAAAAAAAAGAAAAGTGACAGACCTGGTGTAAAGACAACGTTAAGAGTAAGGCGGTGCAAAAAAGATAACAAACAACAACAAAAAATCTTCAAGGAATTATGTGTATCTGGTTTTTAGTACACTCTCTCCCATATATTCTTAAAACAGAACCAGTCAATGGTTTAGTGAACACAAAACCAATCACATTTGAAAAAACAACAACAACGTTATTTGAGGTCTTATTTGATCTTGATTTATTTTGATAGCTCTCCTCCTATTTCTTTCCTTGCCCATTGTAGATTTTGGCTGAGAGCCACCTCACAGGGCAGCACTGACAACTGCTCCTTGTAGTTCCCATTTGCGTCAACATTCTTCTCTCGGCCTAGTTTTGTCTTTGAGGAATGCCCTTCTGGATGTCATTGTGTTTTTGCTGAGCCTCTAAATGAATGTGACTTTATGGGTATGGCTACACAGCAGCTGGGAGCGTGCTTCCCAGCAGGAGTAGACAGACACATGCTAGTTCTGCTTGAGCTAGTGCACTAGAAATAGCAGGGTGGCTGCAGTGGCAGCTTGGGCTTGCTGCCCAAGTACATACCCCAGAGGGTTGGCCAGGATTGTACTCAGGCAGCTCGCCCATGTCATGGCAGCCATACTTCTATTTTTAGCATGCGAGCTCAAACAGAGCTAGCACATGTCTGTCTCCTCCCAGGGTAGTCATACCCTATATGGAGTAAGGGGGTAAATTTGACTCTGTAGTGCAAGTACAGAGTAAGTTCAGAAGTCAATAGATGGATTCTGGAATACTGACGAATTGGGAGTATCTATTCTTCTAAAGCTACTCTGAATGTCCTATAATTACTTATTCATTTATATTTTTATTACATTACATTTTTTCCATGTATCATAAAAAACATGCACCCACCTTACACCTCCTTTCAAAAGATGTCATTCTTCCAAATTGGTTAACATAAAAATAACTCTAATCTGTAAGTCATTTGCACGCCAATGTTTCATATTTTATAATAAACATCTCCCACATGCAGTATTTTCAGCTTCATTACAAGTTTTACTAGTTCCTCTTGAGTCATATCAATATTTACCTTGGACACAGTTTTGTATCCTTTTGTTTGTAATACCAGAATTCTCCAAGACAAACTTATTGTTCCTGGCTTGGCTTCTCTCTGTCACAGCTTAACACTTTCATTAACATATTACAGATAGCAAGGCAAATAATCTGGTGAATTTTATCTGCGGTTGGATAATCCTAATCCAAATGACTAACACCATCACACCTACTTCAGGACAAAAATCTGCTCTCTGTACACTGATGTAAATTACTCAATTTAATTGGGTTCACTGCAGTTACTCTGGATTTGGGCAGGTGATCAAAGCCCACAGGTAAGTGAAGAACATGGAGACTGGGGAGAAAATTTGGAACATGGAGACTGGGGAGCATGGGCTGTTATAGCAGGGATAAAGGAGAGACAAGACAGAACTGGGGGGGGGGGGAATCAAATCAGTATCTTAGATGTCTGTTTATAATGCAAGAAGTATGGGGAATAAGCAGGAAGAACTCAAAGTGCTAGTAAATAAACACAACTATGACATAGTTGGCAACACAGAGACATGGTGGGATAATACACATGACTGGAATATTGGTATAGAAGGGTACAGCTTGCTCAGGAAGGACTGGCAGAGAAAAAAGGGAGGAGGTTGCCTTATATATTAAAAATGTATATACTTGGACTGAGGTTGAGATGGAAATAGGAGACAGACTTGTTGAAAGTCTCTGGGTAAGGATAAAAGGGGTAAAAAACAAGGGTGATGTCATGATAGGGGTCTACTACAGACCACCTAACCAGGAAGAAGACGTGGATGAGGCTTTTTTTAAACAGCTAACAAAATCATCCAAAGCACAGGACTTGGTGGTGATGGGGGACTTCAACTACCCAGACATCTGTTGGGAAAATAATACAGCAGGGCACAGATTATCCAATAACTTCTTGGAATGTATTGGAGACAATTTTTTATTTCAGAAGGTGCAGACAGCTACCGGGGAGAGGCTGTTCTAGATTTGATTTTGACAAATAGGGAGGAACTGGTTGAGAATTTGAAAGTGGAAGGCAGCTTGGGTGAAAGTGATCATGAAATGACAGAGTTCATGATTCTAAGGAATGGTAGGAGGGAGAACAGCAAAATAAAGACAATGGATTTCAAGAAGGCAGACTTTAGCAAACTCAGGGAGTTGGTAGGTAAGATCCCATGGGAATCAAGTCTAAGGGGAAAAACAATAGAATACAGTTGGCAATTTTTCAAAGAGACATTATTCAGGGCACAAGAGAAAACTATCCCACTGTGTAGGAAAGATGGGAAGTATGGCAAGAGACCACCCTGGCTTAACCAGGAGATCTTCAATGATCTAAAAATCAAAAAAGAGTCCTACAAAAAGTGGAAACTAGGTGAAATTACAAAGGATGAATATAAACAAATAACACAAGTATGTAGGGACAAAATTAGAAAGGCCAAGGCACAAAACGAGATCAAACTAGCTAGAGACATAAAGGGTAACAAGAAAACATTCCACAAATACATTAGAAGCAAGAAGAAGACCAAGGAAAGGGTAGGCCCATTACTCAATGAGGGGGAAAAAATAACAACAGAAAATGTGGAAATGGCAGAGGTGCTTAATGACTTCTTTGTTTCGGTTTTCACCAAGAAGGTTGGTGGTGATTGGACGTCTAACATAGTGAATACCAGTGAAAATGGGGTAGGATCAGAAGAGGCTAAAATAGGGAAAACAAGTTAGAAATTACTTGGAGAAATTAGATGTCTTCAAGTCACCGGAGCCTGATGAAATGCATCCTAGAATACTCAAGGAGCTGACTGAGGAGATATCTGAGCCATTAGCGATTATCTTTGAGAAGCCATGGAAGACGGGAGAGATTCCAGAAGACTGGAAAAGGGCAAATATAGTGACCATCTATAAAAAGGGAAATAAGGACAACCCAGGGAATTACAGACCAGTCATCTTAACTTCTATATCCGGAAAAATAATGGAGCAAATAATTAAGCAATCAATTTGCAAACATCTAGAAGATAATAAGGTGATAAGTAACAGTCAGCATGGATTTGTCAAAAACAAATCGTGTCAAACCAACCAGATAGCTTTCTTTGACAGGGTAACCATCCTTGTGGATAGGGGGCAAGTGGTAGATGTGGTATATCTTGATTTTAGTAAAGCTTTTGATACTGTCCCGCATGACCTTCTCAGAAATAAACTAGGGAAATGCAACCTAGATGGAGCTACTATAAAGTGGGTGCAAAACTGGTTGGAAAACCATTCCCAGAGAGTAATCAGTGGTTCAGAGTGATGCTGGAAGGGTATAACGAGTGGAGTCCCACAGGGATCAGTTCTGGGTCCAGTTTTGTTCAATATCTTCATCAATGATTTAGATAATGGCATACAGAGTATGCAGATGATACCGAGCTGGGAGGGGTTCCAAGTGCTTTGGAGGATAGGATTCAAATTCAAAATGATCTGGACAAACTGGAGAAATGGTCTGAAGTAAATAGGATGAAATTCAAAAAGGACAAATGCAAAGTACTCCATTTAGGAAGGAACGATCAGTTGCACACGTAAAAAATGGGAAATGACTGCCTAGGGAGGAGTATTGCGGAAAGGGATCTGGGGTCATAGTGGACCACAAGCTAAATATGAGTCAACAGTGTAAAGGTGTTGCGAAAAAAGTGAACATCATTCTGGGATGTATTAGCAGGAGTGTTGTAAGCAAGACATGAGAAGTAATTCTTCCACTCTACTCCGCCCTGATTAGGCCTCAACTGGAGTATTGTGTCCAGTTCTGGGCGCAACATTTCAGGAAGGATGTGGGCAAATTGGAGAGAATCCAGAGAAGAACAAAAAAAAAAGATTAAAGGTCTAGAAAACATGACCTATGAGGGAAGATTGAAAAAAATGGGTTTGTTTAGTCTGGAAAAGAGAAGACTCAGAGGGGACATGATAACAGTTTTCAAGTATATAAAAGGTTGTTACAAGGAGGAGGAAGAAAAATTGTTTTTCTTAATCTCTGAGGATAGGACAAGAAGCAATGGACTTAAATTGCAGCAAGGGAGGTTTAGGTTGGACATTTGGAAAAACTTCCCAACTGTCAGGGTGGTTAAGCACTGGAATAAATTGCCTAGGGAGGTTGTGGAATCTCCATCACTGGGGATTTTTAAGAGCAGGTTAGACAAGCACCTGTCAGGAATGGTCTAGATAATTAGTCCTGCCACGAGTGCAGGGGACTGGACTAGATGACCTCTCAAGGTCCCTTCCAGTTCTATGATTCACTAAAGGCAGAATCTGGCCTTTCATTTTTGGTACCATTAAAACATCAGTGGTAGCCTTTTCCATTTATCTTCTTAATTTCTGAGAGTGATGGTCAGGAATCAGGAGGCTTTGCCATTTCCTGTTTGCCTTATCTCATCCTTGACATTTTCTCTTTTGTCCACCTGCTATGTTGCATCATGAAAAGCCTCAAACTTTTCCTGGGGAAGCTTACTGCATTTCTATACTCCATCACCCCCTTTCCTACCCTTCCTGGAATCTCTGCTCTTTCATTCCTGCTGCAAGCTGACCCTGCACCTGCATCTCTGATGTAGCAAATATGCAAAAATATCTTTGAAGGTTTGCAAGCCGGGAATCTTACAGTCTTGATTCGAATGCAAGTAAGGACAGAATACAGTACAGCATCTTGCAAAATGGCTTCCTGCACCTGATTGGGACCTCTGGACACTACTGCAGTATAAATGTTATAACAACTAAAGGAAGTTTACGGGGACCAATAGTGTGCTGTGAAAGGACTCAGAAAATGCTTTCATGGTGAATGCTGGAGCGTGATTAAGGGTCTCTAATGCCCTATTAGACTTTTTCAGTGAAGGATGGTGACATTTACAAATGGATAGACAAACTGACATGTTATTTATTGCACTTCATGCTGGGGGATGGGGCTCCTTGCTTTTCTCTTTGAGGTTTGCACAGACCCTGGAAAAATAGAATAGGCATTGCCTGCCCTGCCTGCTCTGGATCAGCTGCCTCTGGACTCATTGAAGACTTGTTATTACAGGACTTAGACAATCCACTTGCATTTCAATAACACAAAGGTACTATGACTTATTAAAAGCTACCTGAGTTGTTTCACAGAGAGTGGTGTTCTCCTAGAATCTCTGAGACTGTTCAGAGTAAAAAGAGAAAATTTGGCATCATAACCACAGCAGAGATATTCTTTTTGGGAGATGGCTTCATTTACAGAATAAGTCTCTGGTCATGCAGTTCAGTGCATTCAGGTAGACACCTGCACAGAGCCATCCCCAAAGAGTTGCAGGGATTGATACCTAAGATATAAGATCTACCAATGCAAAGTAAAGATGCAGATAGACCTATAATGTAAAGATTAAATCCTAGAGCAACCTGTCTGGAATGGGGACTGAGCGGCCCAGGTTGCAGGAGGCACCAGGAAGCCAGTCTGTGTGCACATGGCTAGAATGCTAGCTGCAGTTGCAAAGAGACAGTTTAATTTTAGAAACAGGGAGACTTTCATGTTATTACCACCCAGCACACAGTATTTGAAACAGATTCTGCTATGTGCTAAGCATCTCATGCACGGTGCCCTGAGCAACTTTAACTTCAGCTGTAGTCAATGGGAACTGAGAGTACTCAGCACTTCCCAGGATCAGGCCCTTTATTTATAAATCCTAGTGCAGTAGGGATACGTGTTGTAAATCCATTTGAGAAAAGTATATTCTAAATAAAGATGAGAAAACAGAGTTAAAAGTTTGGAAAAAAGCGATGTAATTTTCTGGACACTTGTGAGTTGTTCAGTTCATGTTCTTGCTTAAAGCGTTAGCACTAAAATATAGCGCCAGGTTTGATATACATGTATTTGTATTGAAATAAAACATTCTGAAATTTATATTGGGATATGAAAGACTCAAGCTGGCAAAGTGCTCCAAAAATAAAAACAAAGGCCTTTCATCTGGGTTTGTTTGAGGTCATTTTATCTGTTGTTCTTGACAGTTTTTAAACTACTTTTAGATTGACAGAAAAGGCACATATCACACACTGAGACATGCAATCTATAGGGGCAGGTCGCTGGGCACAAGCCATATGGAGACATCTGGGGAAAGAAACTCACAACTTTCTGAGCTCTTAGAGCCATCCTGGGTGCCCTCCCCACACAGCCACATCTTCTAGGAGGTGACAGAATGACCTCTGGATAGTCTCCATCATCAGCCAACATCTTTCTAGCTGGTTGAGAATACTATTTTGTGCAAACTGCCCTTTATGACGTGATTTTAGTAACAGGTCAAGGAGACCATATTTAGAGCTGGATCCAGATGTGAATAGATTTAGGACTAAAGGTCACTGTTTGAGGCTGAATCGGGGCTTGCATTTGAGTGGCGGGTAGACTGTGCTTAAATCTTGTAAGATGTTCTCATGTGATTTGGCCAAAATGGCTGTAATCCCCTCAGAATAGCCATTTTTGCAAGTTCTTAGCCACATCCAGGTCAGAAAGAGGCATCTTCCCATTTTGACCCAATCCAAAATCAAGAAAAGATATGGGTTTGAATCTGGAGATTTAAACCCAAACCCTTTGAGATGCTCCACACCAATAAAGCCAGGGGTTTGGATCTAAGCTTACAGTTCTGGCCCATCTCTCATTGATGGTCATAGCTGCAAAACATTTCCCCGCGTAGAAAAAGAGAGGGGATGCAACACCTGCACACAGAGAGAAGATAAAAGGGAAGAGTTCAATAATAAATTAATGAGTGTGATATAAATTTTCACTTACAGAGACTGAATAAATGATACTGTGCAATATACTGTCAGGTTTTTTTCACTGTCACGTTTGTTTTGCATTTGTCCTTAGAAAATTTTCCTCCATAGAGGATAATGTTCAAGTTTTAACATGTATAAATCAGTCAGTAATTCCCTGTGAAGCAATTGTTATATGGAGTGGCTCTCTCTTTTGTTTTAATGTGTTAGCTTATTATAATGGAATATTTAGGTAAAGGTGCTTTCATTTTGCAGCATTGCATAAAACAGGGGTGCATGTGCAGGAACTGAAAAAAAAGGATTAATAAATCACAGAAATCATAGTGGGAAGCAATATTTTCTAAACAGAAGAGGTTTTAAAAATTTAGGAAGTGCCTAGCCTACCAATCCTACAAACCCGGGGGCAGATCCCCAGCTCATATGAATGGCCATAGACTCTGTTGGGCAGTCCTTGCACCCCCTTGTGGCCTTATGCAGTACTGCAGGAGCACCCCACCTTAATCTCTCCCCTGATTGGCAGCAATAGATTCACTTTAACAGCTCAGACCAAGCAGCTGCCAATGCACATTAACAAAACGGCGCCCCCCCCCCTTTTTTTTTTAAATAAGTAAGGCTTCAGGACAGAAGCAATTACAAGAAATAGTTCATAAGGTCTGTCACAGTTTCACAGGTGGACACTCCCTGTCCTGGGTCATCACTGAAGGCACCTCTTAAGGTTTTAGGGTTCCCAGCCACCACCTCTCTTGGACTGGAGACCTACGTCTCTCTCCCTGCAGTCTAGTGGGCTTAGGCTTGCAGTCCTCCTATATCTCACTGTGACTTCCCAGCACATCTGACCAACATCCAGCACCTGTAGTTAACTCCTTGTCCAGGGGCTAGAACAGTGTACAGCAGTTATCAACCAACCTTCAAAAGCAAACTGCTTTTGGTCTTAGGGCAAAAGCATGACAAAGATAGACAGACATATAAAACCAATAAGAGTTCGTCTACATGTGCTAAAAGCTTACCAGAGGGCACTCCTCAGTTTTATGGGGCCCTACAATGTAAAGTCTTTCCAAACCTTCTGCAAGTGTACCACACACACACCCCTTGGACAGAGAGTCCTGCCCATTTTCTGGACTAGCAGGAAGTCCACTAAAACACAGCCTTTTTACACCAAAAGCCCCATGTCTCTTGGTCTCTGGAAAACCCAGTTTGAACCAGTACGTGCAAGCCTCCCCATGGGGGCAGTACCTCTCTGGAGGGGTTTTCCACCTGGGCAATTGACCTTAATGACCCCCTTCTCCCCATTTTTAGTTCTGGGCAGAGCTGTGGCAACCCTCCCCACCTAGAGTTGCATACAGTCCCTGGCCTACAGTGATCCATAAACCATTCATACACTTAATACGACATGGTCCCCAAAGATATTGCAATATCTGTCACACAAGGACCTCTCCTCAGGACCGTGGTGCAGAGCTCCCATACCTGTCAGCTAAAACACCAAGTTTCTGAATCTGATGAGGCTAGTCTCCTGGAACCTGAGAGAAAAATCACCACCTACTACAGCCTGCATAACTTCTACTCCCCCTCTCCCTTGCTCAGTTTCCCCACTTTCTCTTCCTCTTTATATAGCCCAGACGTAAGGCTGGGTAGGGCCACCTTGATTGCACGCCAGGCTGTCTCTTAAAGAGGAGCTAGGACAATTTACACAGCTAAGGATCTGCCCACAGGTTACTGATAGGCCTCTCTCTCAGGTATAGTTTACTGGCCACATTCCCATATTAATTTTCACACCTGATCTAGGGATGAAAGTTGCTATAAATGCTAAGTAATGTTATTACCTGTATTATGCTTCACTGAATCCAGCTATCGTTCCGATGGAGATCAAAGGCTTTATAGTTACACTTATTATTTCTTTATATTCCATCTGGTTCAGTCTCTGCTGATAAAGTCTGTCGTCGTCCTCCCCACCCCCAACACTTGTAAACAGTTAACTTCAGTAATAGAAAATTTACTAGCAATAAATCTTTAGACACAATTTGTGTATTTAATGTAAAAATGAGCACCAGTGCCCGATTCAACCACTGGGGAGAAGTTATAAAGAAAAAAAAAACTGAAAAGAGACTGAAAACATGAGAAAGTAGCGAACAATGTGGCAGGCAGCAAATCACATCACAGAAGCCCTATTAAAATTAAAATTCTAAATGAATGACTGTAGTGAAAAGGACAACATCCATCTGACAAGAAAACATAACATTATTTTTACTATTGCTATCATTCCCTTTTCTAATTTGTTCCAGCTGCGACCTTGATGAAGCTAGGAACATAGAGATGTTTGAGATGGGAGGATATTTTAGTATGTTTCTTTTCACAGAAGATCTCAAGAGCACAGATAAGGGAATGCAACATTGCACCCAGCGTGCCTACACGCCCTGTCCTTTCAATGCTTTCTACGTAGTTTGTTGTGACTGTATGCAGTTTAACTTTAATTGCTTGAAACACAGATTGGAATTATGTGGTGTTAAATTACCAAACTAAAGGCCATACATACACTGCCTTTACAACCCTTCTTATGGTCAGATTCTGATATCCTTATGCATGTTAGGTTGCACCTTAATCCTGAAGTACTCCCGTGAAACTATGTATGGGGTAAGGTGCCACCAACCATGAGTGAGTGTACCAGAATTTGGCCTTAATGAGGAAACATTCACTTTCTGGATTAACTGGAGGCAGGATAGTCTCCCTTTGCCTTTAGTGCTTTAAATGAGGTCTTCATGGTGCATAGGACTTCGTGTGAGCCCAGTGCACTGGGGTAAATCCCATGCTCCAGAAATACCCACCAGGCCTTCTCTGTGCTCCCGAAGGTTGTGTATTTGGTGGCTGGTTTTTGGTTAGTTCAGTGTGTGGCAATAAATGGCTGCTTTCAAGGTGTACAGCTCTCTGTGTCTCCAGTGATTTCTTCCTAAAACTGTTGCCCCCCAGGATATAATACCGAACACTACACCTGGGAAAGAAAAAGAGAAAAAACGGCCATTGACCTTGGGTATGGAGAAGGAGGGGAGGGATTAAGCAGAAGAAAGAGGATGGAGAAAAAGGAGGAACGAGAGATTGAGGGGAAAGATGACACTGAGGGGATGGAGCCTGAAAAATCCTAATGGAATGCTAACTGTTATAAATGCCTGAGCAGCTTTTCTCATCTTTTATTTAAACAACCATAGATGATAATATAACCCCCACCCACCAAGGGGCTAGCCTCATCTCAGCACACAAAGGAGTTACATATGGAATAGTCTCTCCTGGGTACCCCATGAGTTAAGCTGAGGAGCTAAAATTACCAAAAGAAATTTTAAAATATTAACAGAAATCTGGAAAGTGCTAAGTGATTCCTTTGCTATGGGCACTGTAGGGATGAAGAGAAACTAAAACTGGGGCTTTTCTATTGGGAGGACAGAGAAGGCCTTGTGCATATTTCCAGAGCGTGAAATTTACCCCAGTGCATCGGGTACACATAAATGCCTATATGCACCACGTGAACTCTCCAGGACAGGGGCTGTGGCTTCATGTGTGTAGACTTAGCATATTGTTGGTGCTGCTCGAGCACAGTAATACCTTGTACAACACAAGAGCTTAAAGTCAGGGTCTCTTTCACTTATCTGCTAAGATGATTTCTAGGCCCTCAGGATATTAAGGGAGTCCTTTATATCTTTACTCCATCCATATATCCCTTGGGGCTCCCTGTTGCTCTCTGAGACCTTGATTCAGCAAAGCACTTAAGTAAAGTGGCTTAACTTGGCTTCTGTGGGACCTAAGCATTTAAGTGGTTAAAGTTAAGCACATGCTTAAGGGCTCTGCTGAATCAGAGCCCGGCACTCTTATTTTTGACTCTCTCCCTTTTACATTTTATCCTCTTTATCCCACATACCGACAAAAGATTTCAAGCTATCGAGAGTTTGTTTCCAGTAGCCAGGTTGCCCTCTTTTCCCTGAGGCGAGCTCAGGTGGTGGGAACAGCACCTGTAACACCAATGGTCCTGTCTTATGATCTGTCCTCCTTTCTCTATTCTACCTATGCTATAGGCAGAGAGGAGAGCAGAGCACCAATCACCAAGGGCAGAGCTGAGCTGACATTTCAAGGAGAGGCTTCAGCTTCTACTTCACCCTCATCCTTAGCTACTCCTGATTTCTCCCACTCCCAACCCCGCCCCCAGCCTCACTTACCTCAGTGGTAGTCCCAAAAAGTAATGGTCCCCAAGGATATTAGACAGTATATCCTCTGCTCCCCACTTCCCATCTTAGGGATAGGTGGGTTTGCAGCAGCAGATCTGCTTCTTCCCCTTCAAAGGCTTGGATGGGGATCATTTGCTACATGGGATTGTCCTCTCTGATCAGCACCACCACTGCTCCTCCTATTGTCAGCTACTCTTCTTGCCTCCTTTCTCTGCCTCCCCACTGCGCAGTACAGAGGAGGAAACACCTACCAGGGAGACCACGAAGAGTGGAAGATGCGGTGGGGAGAGAGCTGCCGCCAACCGTAGATGAGAATCAGTCAGAGGGCAAAACAGCAGAGAAAAGGGTTTGTTCTTTCACCCCAGCCCTCCCCCTGCTCCAGGGCAGGGTTAGATACCATGGTGATAAAGCAACTAGAGGTCAAGGAGGCCAACAGTAGCTTGTTTCTCTTTTCTTCTTCCTGCTTGAGTAGAGTGAGGAGGCCTACAGGAGCTCCTTTCTTTTCCCTCTCTCTCCTTCCTTGGGGCATGGAAACTCAGCAGTAGCCCTTGACCCCTCTCCTTTCTGGAGTAGACAGGGGAGTCAAGCAGCAGCAACAGTTTATCCTTCCGCCCTGCTCTACCCCTAAGAGATGGAAAGGTACTGCTTTAGCCGTGCATCACCTTCACTGCCGCCCTCCAGACCTGCCTCTGCAGCCAACGACGAATAAGAACATTCTCAGCTGCAAAAGAGTTAATTTAGGCCCAGATTTTCAGACATGCATTACAAACAGTTGCTACACTTGTAGGCTTGGAAGGATTTGCTTTTTAAACATTGATTCCACAGTACACACACAAACTAACAAAAAAATATTTCCATGCACAGTAATCAAAATTTTCAGATAAGCGAAGTAAGAAAAATGCTGCTTGAGAACTGGAGTTTGTGTCAAGGATATTAATGTTATATATTTTGATATGTGATGGTGATGATTTATGTTTTAGTGGTTATAAAGCTTTGACTTTTTGAATCTCGCCATTCACCCTCATTAAAAAATTATTTTCTGACAACCCCCGGAATTTCTGCAACTGTGAAAAGTTAAATTAATAGTTTCAAAATTCTTAAAATATGGATATTATTCAATAAAATTATAAACAAAATCAAATTCTGCCAAGCCTGTCTATCACAATCACAGTGATTGCATTTAGCCATCTGTTCATGAGTTACACCCACTGCATTTACATGTCAGCTGGTCATCTGCATGTGCGCTTACTATGGATGTGAAGGCTGGGATCTGGACATTAGGTTTATTCTCACTGAATAAAGTTCTTCTCCAGCTCTTTTGACTCTCACCTCAACTCACCTCTTGATCTCTCCTTTCCTCCCTGCTAACATCCCTTCCGCATCACCCTCCATCTTCAACTGTTCCCTTCCCTGGCCTCCCACTCCTTTATTCTAGAGAAGGGGAAGGGTGGATTGAGTGTATTTGTGGACAGGGATCTGGCTAGATTACCCAGATTCAAGAAGAGCATAGAAAAGAACTCTACAGGAGCCAGAAAGCACAGGACTTCAGTTGTTGAATTATTGATTAAAAACATAACCAAACAAAATATAAAAATAAAAAAAAACCATGGGTTTGAATTTAACATTACTCACTCCAGTGGCAATTCAGAGCAACTCCAATAAAGTAAACAGAGTTACACTGGTCTGAAGTCCCAATCAAGATTGCATGTGTCAAATCAAGATTGTGTGTAGCACTGAAAAAAATGATCACATACATCTCATCTCTGGCTTGTGAGTTATGTGGAAGGTTTACACAGCAGCTACTGTATTTGCGAGCATAGCAGAATTTCAGATTATGAACTTTGATTGCTCATGGTTTATTCAGTATCTTTAATAAAGTTTGAAAAGGTTCCCTTCCATCAAAGAATGTCTCCTTTGATTAATCAATTGAATTTGATATTTTCTCTATGGGGAACACAAGGCAGTATATCCCTTTACCAGTTGTTTACAGGCAGCTTCTCAGCACACAATAGAACAATTATTTTCTGAGTCAAAGAGCTGTGATTAGAAATGTTAATAAACCACTTAATAGCGTAGCATCTTTCTATTCCCTTAAAAACACATAATAGGGAAGTATCAAGTCATATTTGAATACAATCTGCATAATTTCAAAACAACATATTCAAGTGAACAGATCCTTTTAAATGCCCCTCTTTGCATTTACATCTGGAACAGCTGCAGTAGCAGGCAGCTCTGCTGGAGTTGACTTTATTCAGTGCTTCAGAATCAACATCAAATCTAGGCTGAAAATTAAGGTGAGTAAATTTACCTCTGACATTCAAAGAAATGGGTTTGGTCCCAGAGAGTATTTCTGACCACGACTCATTTCCAAAAGCAGCATTGAACTTGCTTTGTCATTTGTGCCTGGCCTAGCTCCAATAAATGCTTTTACGATTTGTTAAATTTTCTATAGAACCAGGAGACCATTTATTAGCCCGATGGTTATTGTACTGTGCTTCAGTTATATAATAGTCATTATTCTGCTGAATACTGATGCTTTGTAAGAAAGTTAACCTACTAGAAAGAAATTTAGAAGGTTCTCAAATAAATGATTTTGAGGAAGATCAAACTTCCCTTTTTTGCTAGTTGAAAGATGGAAAGGTCCCTTCTTGATATAAATCATGAATAATTTGAATAGCCTTTTTTACCCCAAAGCAAAACTCCTTTTTCTTTTAAGGGCATTGATACCTTGGGATTCAAGCAGAAGAGTATGAAAAAGAAAGAATAGCTTATTCCTAGAAGAGAACCTGACATGCATGCTCTCAGATTAGCAGGATTTTCATTTAATTCTAACTGGGAGAATGTGTGTGTAAATGAGCATGGGGGGAGAGGGGGAGAATCTCCCCCATACTCACTTTTAGGGAGTGACAAACATAGGGGAGAAGCATTGGTATGGGCAGGGCCGGCTTTAGGAAGTGCGGGGCCCGATTCGAACAGTTTTGACGGGGCCCCGGCAGGGATGACTAAAAAAAAACCACATAAAAAAAACACGTGGGGCTTGTACTCACCGGGCCACGCTCCTAGTCTTTGGCGGCGGGTCCTTCACTAGCTCCGGGTCTTCGGCGGCACTGAAGGACCCACCGCCAAAGTGCCGCCAAAGACCTGGAGCGAGTGAAGGACCCGCCGCCAAAGACCTGGAGCGCCGCCAGGTGAGTAAAAATTAAAAAGGTGGCTCTAGCCAGGGAAGGGATTCTCTGGCACTTGCCCCCCACTCTGGGGGTCCCTGCCACTGGGCGCGGGGCCCTCTTAGGCGCGGGGCCCGATTCGGGGGAATTGGTGGAATTGGCCTAAAGCCGGCCCTGGGTATGGGGGCAGACCCTGAGGTGGTGTAAAAACTGTCACGTTCCATTTTTGGAGCTATGATACGTTACAGCAGCTGACGACTTGCACTATCTATAGTTTTCAGCGGACCGTCAACAGCCCAATCAGGCAAACTGCTGAGCACCTCATGTAAGATGCTGAGTGATTTCCATTTCTGCTGAGTTACTGTCAAACAGCAGCTCACAGGATTGAACCTCAAATTAACAAGCACCCCACTTCCTCCCTTCCCCCAGCAATACCTGCCAGAGGTTTCCATGCATCTCTCTCTTCCAGCCTAATTTCATCATTTCTCTGTTTCTTTTTTAAAAGAATATATATATTGAAATGAAAATTTAGCAGCTCTGAAACTGATTCCAACTAATTCTATCCCTTGAACCTCACTGTACCTGGTGGGTGCTGCTGTCTTGAGCTCCTCCAGGAAGATTGAAGTGCATGTGGAATTTTCTCTGCACTCGTTCATGGCCATTCGGTACGGTGCCTCTGGCAAACAACATACAGGAGAAACGTGTATTCAGCTATCTTACTGAGTTCTGGGAGACAAGAATATGGACCACTCTACAAATCATTGAGTCTGAGAGTAACAATACTTGAGTGTTTTCAGCAATAAGCAGGGGAAAGGGGTGGAAAGGAATTGCTTGTCAGGAGTGATGGGGTTCAGAAACACATACTGTAACACTTTCTTACCCTTTAACATATATGGCCAAATTTACTCTCAGATTGGTGTTTCAGTGGAGATTCTCTGGATTTACATCTGTTTAAATGAGAGCAGAATTCAGCCAACAGGCCTTTGTTGACTAACATTACACCACTTTATTAAAAAAAATCACAATCAGTGTCAATTTGTAACACTGATGCCCCATCTACACTACAAAAAGAACCACGTTAAACAAACATGATGTGACCATAACCATGGTGTAATGTATTTTTCCCCGTTAACATAAGCAAAAATAAACTGTTATAAAGTGGGCTGGCCACAACCATGTTATCATATGGTTATTTTTGTAGTGTCAAGAGGTTCTCATTGGATCAGCTATGCTTACTACCTAGATTTTATTTTTCTATTCCAAAAAAATTCCTATTTTTCACAGCAAGAGAGAAGAATTCAGATACATATTTTAATGTTAAAAATTTTATTTGAAGTAAAAGTATTTGCATGTTACACACACAGTATCAAATGAAAAGTGCCAGATGCTGGTGTCATGTGCCCCTATGTAAATGACGACTGACTACACAAAGGTCAATAGTTACTGCAGAGCCACATGATTCAGAATGGAGTTTGACCCACCCTTATCACAGAAAGTGTTTCCTCCACCGATAAATGTACAACTGTGTTGCTTCATGAAAAGTTCTGTGTTGAGTTCTAATAGAGGCTTTCGCCATCAATAGTGTTGAGCTCAAGATAATAATAAAACCAAAGGATAAACAGAAAGTAGATAATCTACTCTCTAATAATCTATTTATATTTATTGAAAACAGCAATTCTGATATTTAATACTTACTGCCTTCATCTTGCAAACAATGAGCCAACAAAAGTCCCATTGAAATCAGTGGCAGTTTTGAGTGGGCAGCAATTGAATAATCAGGCCTTTACTTAGCAGTGAAAAAAAAATGGCCAAATTTTCCTGTCATCCGCATTACTCAAACTCTAAAATGGATTTGAAAAGTAAAGTTAATCTCATCAGCAGAATGGAAAGCAGAATTGTCAGTCTAAAGTGAAGAGAACACCATTACAATTTTTAATTGATTTTCATACAAGTGTTCCTTTCAGTATAAAATTAACCCCTCTTCCTTCCATGAATGGTCAATGGAGAGCATTAAACTAAGCTATCACTTCTACAAGTAGAAAAATATTTACAGTCAAAAAGCCAGAAATCAAGCTGACATCCCACCCCTGGACTCAACCAAATGCTAAATCAAATAAATGCACCTTGCATCATGCTCTGATACACACAGTGCTGAATCTGGAAAAGAAAATGTTCAGCAGAGCTGTAAAATCAGTAGAGATGGGCAATCAGGGATTTTTTTCAATGGTGTTTGTAATTTAGTCATTTCACAAAGACAGGTTCAGGTGGGCTGCCTTAAAACTGCTTATCTGGTCTGGGCTTGGAGAGACATTTGCTCTCTGTGATCTGCTAAGTATTGAATTTGAAGGGATTTAATAATTCTTTATGAGTTTCTCTCCAACCTTTCCCCTCTTTTCTCTGGAAGCTTGATTAAATGAGTATTATTTCTTCTTAAGTAATTTTACAGGTCATTTATCTTAGATTTATGGGTATCAATCTACTTTAGAAGGTATTAGATAGCTTTAATGTTTGACACATTCTCTAAATCATTTACTGTGCTTTCCATTTGCACTAGATGATCAGTACTCTTTTCAATATTAGATTTTATTGACAATGCACCATACAGAGTTCTATTTCATTATATTATAATGATGTAAGATAGGTGAATGATTAGGAATTAATAAATCCAAAGGTTCGCTCCTGATTGTTGACACAAAGCACAGGAATAACGTAAGTTCTTTCATATCAAAATGTTTCTCACTGATACATGTACATTTCCAATCCTGAGTGTAGAATAGAAACTTGGAAATAGTATACTAGAATTTCTGATTTAAGATTGATGGACCAAATCCTGAAGTTCTGTTTATACTCAGCTGAAACTCATTGAATTCAATGGAGATTTTGCTTGCGTAGAGATTTTTTTAAAAACCAACACCCACCAGTCAACAGAAAAAAACCCTCTTCAGAATCTGACCCATTAGTTTAAATGTCTACGACAATCAACAAAAATGTAAATAAAACATGACCATGTCTTCATATAACATTATCCAAAGGACCAGATCCTGTTAGGGTAAATCAGTGTTATCCATTGACTTCAATGGAAAATCTGGCCCTATATTTATATTATACATGGAAAACTGGAGTTGATTGGAAGAGAGAAAGTACACAGGGCCAGGGCCTGTTAATGTAAAATGGCATATGTCCATTGAGTTTTGTAGAGGTATAACTCTTTATACCAGCTGAGGCTTTTCTCCTCACAAGATATATTTTTAATACTCTTTGCTTTTGTAATGTTTTGCTGCAAATTGGAACAACCTGTTGCCATTAGAGCTGCTTGAAATGTTTCAGAATATAGATTTTTGGCAATATATTTTGTTGAAACCTCAACTAAAAAAAATACCAGGGTGAATTTTTGTTTTTAATATCAAGACAAAAAAATGTTGATGAAATGATCTTCGTGTGTGTGTGTGTGTGTGTGTGTAAGAAACATATTATTATTTTTCCAACCAGCTGTAGCTGATGTTACAAAATGTAGGAATTGGCATACATTTGTGTAATTGTGAGTAGTAACAAAATTACAGTGGACTCACTGTTTCTCCCTTTGTTAATTCAAAGAATCACTAGTTATGACAAATGCCATGGCAGGCTCACTCAGCTATCGACCCTGATTTAGTAGCAGAGGCTCTGGTCTTGCAAGATGCCTCGTACTCTCGACTCCCACTGAAATCAATATTGGGCCCTGGGTGAGGTAGTAAAGCAATGCTGCTAGGTTGCATTACTTCGGTAAAACATTGTGCAGACAATTAGCTAACATACTGTGAAATATTACAAACATCCCAAGTCCCATTTTTTCCTAGTAAATGAACAAAATGCTTCTTTTAATGCAGTACGTAGGTTATTTTGGTTTTGTTCACTCACTTGCTAACTCTGGAAAATGTAGTAATTCTCTACGGGTCTCCCAATCAATAGTACAAATTCATTAACTACTGGGGGAGGGGTCAAAAGGCTTGGGAAAATTTGTTAGTATGATCCACAACGTTTATCTATCAGAGAAAGGAATTGAGGACATTTCTTTGGAAAGCAATCAAAGGGCAAAGTTCTCTTCTCGGAGCTGCCTGGTAATTCTTGATTTAATGCTGTGCTCTGGGGAAGGCTGCAACTTTGAACAGTGGGGAGAGTGGAATAGTTGGGCTGAGGTCTGCCTAACGGATCAGATAGTAGGATTTTTTCCCATTGACGGTAGAAATGTATTATTGTTTATACAGTACCACAGGTATGTATGGCAGTTTAGAGGTGATTACTAAATAACAACCTTTGCCCCAAAGATTATAATTTAAATTAGATATAGCACAAGGAATGACAACTGATAAGGATAGGGCTGGGAGGAGGGGTATAATGCTGGTAAAAAAAAAAAAAAACAGATTCAATTTACCAGAGATGCCTAAGAAAGGATTTGTCTTACCTGCATGTTGGTATGTATCTCATGCAGAAGGTTGGTCTGTAACTTGATGGATTTTTTCCTTCATCATACTTGAACAGGCATAGAAAATATCATAATGATATATATATATATATCCATGGTATACCCACACCTTGAATACTGTGTGCAGTTCTGGTGCCCCATCTCAAAAAAATGTATTTTAGAATTGGAAAAGGTACAGAGAAGAGCAACAAAAATGATTGGGGGAAGGAAGAGCTTCCATATGAGGGGAAATTAAAAAGATTGGGACTGTTCAGAGGGGGTATGATAGAGGCCTATAAAATTGTTAATGGTGTGGAGAAAAAGTGGTATTTACCCCTTCCCATAACACAAGAACTAAGGGTCACCCAATGAAATTAATAGGCAGCAGATTTAAAACAAACAAAAGGAAGTATTTTTTCATCCAATGCACAGTCAACCTGTGGAATGCATTTCCGGGGGATGTTGTGAAGGCCAAAAATATAACTGGGTTCAAAAAAGAAATGGATAAGTTCACGGAGGATGGGTCCATCAATGGCTATTAACCAAGATGGTCAGGGATGCAACCCCATGCTCTGGGCGTCTAGTCTACACCACAGACCTAGATGGGTATAAGGACATCACTCAGGTGTGTGAAAAATCCAGTCCCCTGAGTGACAGTTATACCAACCTAACCCATGTAAACACTATGTCAACAGCAGAGCTTCTGTCACTGACATAGCTACCGCCTTTCAGGGAGGTAGATTAACTACGCCGATGGGAGAGCTCTCTCCAGTTGGCATAGAGCAGGGGTTCTCAAACTTTATTGCACTCTGACCCCCTTCTGACAACAAAAATTACTACATGACCCCAGGAGGGGGGACTAAAGCCTGAGCCCACCCGAGCCCCACCGCCCCCGGCTGGGGAGGCCAAAATCAAAGCCCAAGGGCTCAGCCCCAGATAGGGGGCCTGCAGCCTGAGTCCAACGGCCCAGGGCTGAAGCCCTCAGGCTTTGGCTTCAGCCCCGGGCCCCAGCAAGTCTAAGCCAGCCCTGGCGACCCCATTAAAATGGGGTTGTGACCCACTTTGGGGTCCTGACCCAGTTTGAGAACCACTGGCATGAAGATTCCTCATTAAAGCGCTACAGTGGTGCAGCTGCATTGGTATAGCTGTGCTGACGCAGCGTTTTAAGTGCAGACGTGCCCCGGGTGTCCTAAGCCTTTAACTGCCAGATGCTGGGAGTGGACAACAGTAGATGTCTTAATTTAGGAGAAATTAAGCCTGCCAACGCTTAATTAAAGGTTCCAGAAAGGATGCATGGAAGCTCAGAATTCATGGGGTCTACTTTGTGTGCACAAGGCAGAGCAGGCTTGGATTGGTGCCCCACAACATTATAAGTGACCCAAACAAAAGCTCATTGAGTTAAAAGATAAACCTTCTCCACTCAAAGAAGAATTTAAAACTTGTAGGTTCTGTCTTGCTGGGAAAATAAAAAGAGTACTCCTCAAGTCCAGAGGCTCCCGGGACAATGGAACTGCATGGTTCTACAGCACAAAGTGTGTGCGCCTTTTGGAATTGACAGAATTCAAGGAGGCCTTACAGGGTAAGGGCATGTAAGGAGTCATATAGGCTACTACAACCATTGAACTGTAGTAACTTATAAGGAGAAGCTCCATAGCTGCTCTGGGAGTCCTCCTTCCAACTCCTCTTCCTCCAGTCTGCCCTGTTACCTGGGCTGAGGGTTTGCTCCTACATGTATTTTTAAGTCTTTCCCAGACTATACGTTACATATCAAGAAGTGGTTCAAAAGGAAATGTTATAGTAACTCTTGCTCTGAAGCCACCTCAGCATGGGTTTTAGATTTGTTCCTGCTTACATTAAATTCCACAATAAACAAGACATTGCCACACTCATGCCAGTATTACATGCACATTCCTTACTTTATATAAATAACTTTCAGGGAAGGAGGACTTTACCTTGTAGTCTCCAACAATCTGACTGTTTACTATTCAGCACTCCGTTCACTCTGCCTTGAAAGGATGTTTGTTACAACTGACATTTTTTAAATAGACTGTGTACATATGTAAAACAAATACAACTATCAGCTGGCATAGCCAACAGTGCAGGTGTAAAGCTTTACGTCAATACAAAAATATTCTTAATGGAGTTATTGTGCTAACTTTCAAACAGCAGGCCACTGCTCTACAGTGCGAAGAGCATACTACCCTCAAAGTTGTTTGCCCCCTGGAAATATTTCACATTCTGTTCTGAATTCAAGTGGGACTATATTAATTTATTGGGAAAATTAAATGATTCACTGAGACTATAGTTTGATTTTAACTGCCATGTGTGTGTTGTCTGGTTACCCAGCTGCTATAATTTGAAGCTTGCTATATACAATGAACACCTGAAGAGACATCACCAAATAATCAGAAGCTAAATAACTTTAATTTTTGACTTTGCTCATTTACAAACATCAAGTGTTTCATTTGCATGTTTCATGTTCTTTGTTAGAGCTCCACTCATTCCTCAAAAACAGGGCAAATTTGAGCATTTAGTCAAAGCAAGGAGTAGGGCAGAGCTGCTCTGCCCCAAGGGAAGTTTTAGACAGGGATTTTACTTCAAAGAGAATCGCTGCCTGAGCTGCCCCATGTACAAGGGGACTGTGCAGGTTGCACTATCCTTTCTGGACTAATTGTGGACTCCTTGCTAATGTTGATGATCACTTAACTGACATGAGAACCCTTCAGGTAGCTCTAAATTTATGCCAGGGGACAGGCTGGGCACATAGCCGAACCAGGAACAGGGCAGTAACAAAGGTAATGCAAAGGTGAGCCAAACCCATCTTTGCACCCTCTCTCCTGAGCGGCCCTCTGTGTTTCTGGGCTCCAGCTAAGGATCACAGCCATAGTGGGTAGAATAACAATAGTGGCATCAGGAGGACTGGGGTTCAGAAATAGTGGTTTCTGCAAATCTCACAGGAATGAAAGAGAGGGATCACACAGGCCACTCTGGGGTGTAATTCCAAGTAACTTTTAAATGGAAACGGGCAGAAACAGAGACTCCAAGTTCTACATATCCTGCTGATTTTCAGATTGAGAAAGTGTGACTAGACAGCTAAAAGAGCATAAATAATTTCTGAAAATCACAACACAAATGGCTAATATATTTAGGAGTGTTTGTAGGCAATCCCATTACACAATTAGTACAACCTGTGACCAAAAAAACCCCAAGGCCCTATGCAATGAAAAAATATATTACACTTGGGGTAAAAGTCAGCAGTGTGGGTGCACTTGGAAAAACCTGCCATAGCACACACAATTTGGGGCTCAACTGTACAGCTGTGCTTATCTGTCTGATCTGCATCAACATATGTTGATTATGTGGGCATAATGGGTGTGTGGATTTTTTACAGGTACACTTATGTCCATCTGGGAACATTTTAATTTCACATCTGAGAGAAGTGGCTTATAAGTAACTATTCTGAAAATATAGCCAACAATTTTAAAGAGGAAACCTAATTATTTGATGCGTTCCAAATTTAAGTGCAGTCTTGATGCAGAGGGACAGAAGGATGATTCAATGAGAAAAGCTGATCAAGATATTAATAGATGAAAGAAACCATTCTCTCTTTTTCTCCTTCTCCTACTCTACCTTTTCTAAGCTCAGTCTCCCTTTCCTTCACATTGCTCCTTGCTTAACCTTCCATGTTTGCTTAACCTGTGGTGTCTTCCCACACTAAGTCTATGTCATCACTGCAAAACAGATGTTTTTTTAAACAGCAGGATAACTAATGCATATGAGCTATCCTACTGTAAAATCCTACTGGAGATAAGCACTTATTTTTACCACAGGGCAGCCAGGCAAGGTCAATACTGCACCTCTGCCTGTGGTTGACCTCACCTAGCTACTTTGCAGTAAAACTCCAGGTGCCTTCTTGTTGCCAGTAGGATTTTATAGCAGGGTAGCTCAGGATTAAACAAAGACTGCGAATGGCTAGCCAACTACAAAAGCAGTTTCTCCTCCCTTGGTGTTCACACCTCAACTGCTAGAAGAGGGCCTCATCCTCCCTGATTGAACTAATCTCATTATCTCTAGACTGATTCTTGCCTGCATATTTATACCTGCCTCTGGAAATCTGCACTACATTCATCTGACGAAGTGGGTATTCACCCACGAAAGCTTATGCTCCAATACATCTGTTAGTCTATAAGGTGCCACAGGACTCTTTGTCGCTTTTTACAGATCCAGACTAACACGGCTACCCCTCTGATATAAGGCACATTAGTTATCCTGCAGTAAAAACACACCCTTTTTTTGGGCAGTGAGGACAAAGTCAACCACCTTTTCCTTTCTTTATACTGAGTCTCTCCAACTTCTATCAAAACCTCTTCATGGCAAGGACCTGGTTAAACGATTTAAATTATGTCCACTGGAAAGCACTGTGTACATCTATCGTATAACAAAAGTAATAAATAATAAAGACTAAGTATACTGAAAGTTGAAAATAGTCCCATTTGTTTACACAAGGAATGACAATGTAAGCTACTTTTAGACAGACACTAGCACAGGAATGCAACATGACAAGGGACCTTAAAAATAGTAAGTCTGATTTTAACCAATAAGAGCCAGGAATCCTTAATTCATCATATTGTATTAATACCAGTACATCCACATCCAAAGCATGACCTGTTGCATTTCATGTTAGCATTTTAAAACATAAAATGATTTTCCATTTTTAAATTAGGGCTGTCAAGTGATTCAAAAAAGTAATCACGTGATTAATCGCACTGTTAAACAATAATAGAATACTAGTTATTTAAATATTTTTGGATGTTTTCTTCATTTTCAAATATATTGATTTCAATTACAAAGTGTACATTACTCACTCTATTTTTATTACAAATATTTTCACTGTAAAAAAACAAAAGAAATAGCATTTTTCAATTCCCCCATTACAAATACTGTAGTGCAATCTCTTTATCATGAAAGTTGAACTTACAAATGTAGAATTATGTACAAAAATAACTGCATTAAAAAACAAAACAATGTAAACTGTAGAGCCTACAAGTCCACTCAGTCCTACTTCTTGTTCAGCCAATCGCTCAGACAAGTAAGTGTGTTCACATTTGCGGGAGATAATGCTGCCCGCTTCTTGTTTACAATATCACCTGAAAGAACAGGTGTTCGAATGGCATTGTTGTAGCTGGCGTCACAAGATATTTATGTGCCAGATGTGCTAAAGATTCATATGTCCCTTCATGTTTCAACCACCATTCCAGGGGACATGCGTCCATGCTGATGACAGGTTCTGCTCGATAACAATCCAAAGCAGTACGGACTGACACATGTTCATTTTCATCATCTGAGTCAGATGCCACCAGCAGACGGTTGATTTTCTTTTTTGGTGGCTCGGGTTCTGTAGTTTCTGCATCACAGTGTTGCTCTTTTAAGACCTCTAAAAGCATTCTCCACACCTAATGCCTCTCAGATTTTGGAAGGCACGTCAGATTCTTAAACCTTGGGTCGAGTGCTGTATCTTTAGAAATTTCACATTGGTAACATTTGCATTTTGTTAAATCTGCACTGAAAGTATTCTTAGAAGAACATGTGCTGGGTCATTATCTGAGACTGCTATAACATGAAATATATGGCAGAATGTGGGTAAAACAGCAGGAGACATACTATTCTCCCCCAAGGAATTACAAATTTAATTAACACATTATTTTTTCAACGAGTGTCATCAGCATGGAAGCACGTCCTCTGGAATGGTGGCCGAAACATGAAGGGGCATACAAATGTTTAGCGTATCTGGCACGTAAATACCTTGCAACACTGGCTACAAAAGTGCCATGTGAATGTCTGTTCTGACTTTCAGGTGACATTGTAAATAAGAAGCGGGCAGCATTATCTCCCATAAATTATAAACAAACTGGTTTGTCTTAGCAATTGGCTGCACAAGATGTTGGACTGAATGGACTTGTATGCTCCAAAGGTTTACATTGTTTTGTTTTTGAGTGCAGTTATGTAACAAATGTAGATTTTTTTTTTGTAAGTTGCACTGTCATGATAAAGAGAATGCACTGCAGTACTTTTATGAGGTGAATTGAAAAATACTATTTCTTTGCACTGTAAAAATGATAAAACATTTGTAATAAAAGTAATATAAAGTGAGCACTGTACACTTTGTATTCTGTGTTGTAATTAAAATCAATTTATTTGAAAATTTAGAAAAACATCCAAAATATTTAATAAATTTCAATTGGTATTCTATTGTTTAACTTTGTGATTAAAGCTGTGATTAATCGTAATTAATTTTTTAATCGTGATTAATTTTTTTGAGTTAATCACGTGAGTTAACTGCAATTAATCCACAGCCCTATTTTAAATCAGTTCTTACATTTTAAGAATCATATGGTATGTCAGATCACTCATCCTGGTATCTCCTTACAGAACCCGTGGGTGAAAACCTGGCCCTACTTAAGTCAACGGGAATTTTGCCGTTGGCAGTGTTAATTTACTTCAATTGGACTGTTTGTACAAGTTTGGCCTGTGGGATTTGAACCTTGTTTAGGAATTTTAGTAGATTCCTCAGCTGTTCTATATATATATACACACACACACAAAGTCTGCATGTTAAATCAGTGTAACAATACTTTGCACTCATATAGTACTATTAATCTACCAAGTGCTTTATAAATCTCCCAGAGTATGGCTACACAGCAAACACACACGTGTGGCTGTGTCAGATGACTCGGACTCACAGGGCTATGGGCTGAACCTGATCTCAGGGACCCTCCCTCCTCACTGGATCCCAGAGTTCAGGCTCCAGCCTGAGCCTGAACGTCTAAACCACAATTTTATAGCCCTGCAACCTGAGTCCCGTGAGCCTGAGTCAGCTGACCTGGGCCAGCAGAAGGTATCATTTGGGGGGGTAACTTTCATACACAACTCCTTGTCAGCTATTTGTGTGCTCAAACTAGGAACTGTTGGCTTTTATAGCTGGATGTGAGCCCTCAGGAGTTTGCTGACCAATGCTGTATGAGCAGAGACCAAAAGTGACAAAATCAGAAACATTAGCATAAATCAACCATAATGAGTTAGCTTTCTGACAACCTTTTCCTGACTAAAAATATTCTGCCCATGCAAAATTCTAAACAGTTGCTTTACAAGGTCATGATGTCCACATTTGAAATATGCTCTCAAGTACACATTCACAGCCCATTCCCACCCAGATGGTGCTACTGGATGTTCTTTATTTTTTAAATTACTTTTGATGAATAATGGGCAGCCACTGCCCCCTTCTGGTTTTATTCTCATTTCCATACACACCAAGTATATGCCCATGCAAGTGAAAGAGTGACAAACAAGACTCTTTAGGTAACTCATTCTCTTTCTTAATCAGGTTTAGACAGGTTTTTCATTAATATTTATTTTCACCATAATAAATGTGGATGAAGGAAATAATGTCTTTAACATGTTATAACAAATATGTAATTTTACTGCTTAAAATGTGGTTTTCCAATATTCCAGTTAATATTTAGCCTAACCTTAGAAGCATGATTCATATTTAACCAAGTTCTTTCAAAGGGTCAGAGCTCTGTAATGTAAAAATGAATGGGTTTCACAGTTCTAGAACATATTACACAATTAGGTTTCATTTTGGGCTAACCAACATTTATACAATATGTGACAAAATACAGAACAACGCTAATGTATATTGAAGTAACAAATACAGTCAGAATTAAAGTGTTACAAATTTTCAGACAAAACTCCTATTGAAGTCAGAAGCAGCTATGTCTGAGTAAGAACTGTAGGATCCAGTCCTATGTTTATGTAATTTCAATATGGTGGACATAAAAAAAAGTGTTAAATGATACTAGAGTTTTTAACAAGTTCAGCAAAAAATTTAATATGAACTTAAGAAAATAATCTTAGATCAAAAGTGTATAATTACATGTTAATGACATTCTCTCCTTAATATATCCGCAATGTCTTCATATGGTGTTCTCTATTTCCATCAGTGAAAATTTATGAAAATACTGTAGATTGGGGGGGAGGGGGTGGAATGCTAGAATCATATTTAAAAATATTTTATAATAGGAGGAACACAAAGGAGTGGAATTACTGAGAAGTTTAACATTTTATCAGAAATTGCTATTTAGAAGTAGACTTCACTTTTATATTTTCGAACTACATATCCTTCTCATCCTTTTATCTTACTAAGTATAGAGTAAATATAAATGCTATTAGGGGACAGTAAAGTTGTTAAATTTGGATGAATATTTTCCTCAAACATTAGCTCAATAGTTTCCTTTGTAAAAAAATAATTAAATTAATGCCAACTGTCTTCTTCTGTTTTCGTAGATTTCTCTAAAGCTCGGCACCACTTCTTGTCTAGCTACTCAGGTATTTTTTAATTTGTCTATTCTCACAGTATAAGCCTCCTCCTCCATTTGCAGTTTTTCGTTTATCTCAGTCTGTGAAGACAATCAGAAAAAAAAAGTGGTTACGATGGAGCTATTTTGTGCTGCACATTGTCTTTGTGGTTTTGACATATTATAGTGCCTTAAGACAGACATTATCCTGCACACACCTTCCTGTTTTGCAGACATTATGGTGTTCCAGCCTGTACTTATGTGATAACACTTTATCATATTACTGTGTACAATCCCAGTGTAGTATGTCTGCCATGAACAGGAAGTGATATTGGGACAGCCATTTTTCATATAACCTTAAATTAGGAGATAGGCTAATTTGTCTGCATTCTCAGACAGATTTCACCACTAAACACCAAATCAGAAAAATTGCTCTGGGGTTTGGTTATTGCAGTGTTTTCTTTTGCTGCAGATATTAGGTCTCCAGTGTAATACATTTTACTGACCCACTACTGGAACTTAGAAAGCATATTGGAAATGAACAATAAAAAACAAGGTGTTGCTTGTCTGTCTTGATTATATACATAATAATGAATATATATTATACATAGGAACTCCAGAATTCTGAAGCATTTCAGTGCTTAAATTTCAATGTAATATTTGCAATGAAGGTACATGGAATGTGACACATTTTAGCAAATTTGTTGGCAGTGATAATATGTAGCTGTCTGCAATTCTGTTGCCTGTAGAAATCTGGGCACACTGGATCTAATTCCATGAATATCAGAGGCCTTGGAATTTATGTAACCTTTTCAGTATGCATAGATGTATATGTCCATGGAAACAGATGGTGTTTCCTAACAAAAATAGATCAGAAATGGAAAGAACACAAGATAAGGTCCTTCCAAGTGTTTTAAGTTTTCTATGAAAGTTTGGAGAGGGTAAAAAAATATATATATACACTTTACTGACTCCATACAAAATCATCACAGATTTAGGGCCAAATTCTCTGTTAACTTCATATTAATTTCAATAGAACTATGCAATTTATACTAGTAGAAAAATTGGTCCTTAAAATCAAGTGCTGAATTCCATCCAAGAAAGTTTGTAGTAGGTTACCTTTTCAGTTAAACTTCAGGCCTTGAGCCTTAAAATCCCTATATTGCCATACTCCAACATACCAAGCAGTGATGGGCAAATCTCAAAATATTCTGAAATTCTGAAAAGCTTGGATAAAGCACCAAAATAATCTGAATTCTTATCTGAACTTTACACAGATCTTATCTTATCTACCTTGTTCACTGTGTTTGGACCACTGTCAGGTATAAACAAACAAGTCCATATCCCATTGACCCGTGTCTTCTAGGTACATACTTAATCACTTTCCTGAGGAGAACTGAATCTCCAAGTTAATTCTCTCACTTACAACCTAGCTGCCCTTCTGTTCCCATTCTTATATCCTTCTCTGATAAATGTCTTTAATGAAAATCAGCTGTCCCTGTGGCAGCTCCTGCTTCAGTCCACTACCGTTACAGTCACACCTACTTTGAGCCAGCACTGTGATCCAACACTTAATGGTATTTCCTTGATTCAACAGCACCAGAGGATGTATTACATCCATTGGCAAAACAATGCTGAGTATAAGATCGCAGTTCAATGTCTAAGAATGTAGTGGAAGGATTTTGATCATGGATCAGACAGAATCTAATGATAAGAGCAACTGGGGGAGGGGTGGGGTGTCAAAGAGCAGAGGAATCAGTTGTAGGAGAAGAGTCTGTGGAGGGGAGGACAGTTACTACAATAAAGAGGATATTATTCTCTGGGTAGGTAACCAGAGCTTGATAGATGGGAAAAATGCATCTCTCACTTGATCCTACAGTTCTTTTTCATGCAAAACTCTCAATGACTTCACTGGGAGTTTTGCCAAGGTAAGGTCTGCATGGTCAAGAGAAAAATGTGTATTTAATTTCTTAGAAAAGATGCAGGTTCTATTTGCATGTATAGGCCCAGACTTTCATCTATTTCTAATGACAAATTGAATGGGAATACGGAGTCAAACCTGGAAGGCATTGCGCTGGTGTCAATTTTCCAGCTGATGTTTCCCATTCATGCATAATCCATACAACTACAGTTTCTCAATATCAAACTATTTTCAGATAATGTGATATTGTTAATAATAAAGTGTTTCTCATTCAAATATGTATATCACTGTGAGCGAATGTGCACCATATAAGATTATAATGGTATGTTCTGATTACAACAGCTAATACAGAGTGATAAGTGCAATGAAGTCAATAATAATGGATACTGAACAAGGTTTTGGCTGTTTCTCTTCAGTATGTTCAGATGTTTGATGGAGCAGGATGCAATATGAGATGGTCAAATAGTCTATTCCATTGGGGCAACTCTTATGTAACTACATACAAATAAACTATAGACTAGGCTTACATATGTTTGTAATACAGAACCTACATAATAATTGAGTGTGTGTATAAGTTTCAAAGGCTGCATGTTTCTATAAATTCATATTAAGCATATTCAATATGGCATGTGTTCTCTCACTGCATCAGATCCTACACTACTGAAAAGGAATTTTTCCATTGATATGAAAGAGAGTAGGATTTAGCCCATACTTTCTAAATAACACAGCAATTGTGAAGACGTGTTGTTATGTTACTGAATCTATTTTTGGCTCTTATTACATGTGAGATGACTAATTTGCAAGTTATGTATATCTGTTAAACCACATTCCTACAGCAGATGAATGTGTTGTTTGTCAGCATAGTGTGGGTACAGTTTACAGTCATTAATTAGCTAATTAACTACAGTTAGAATTAGTGAACATATTTCTAAAATAGTACCTGAAGGCTGCCAATAATTTCATTTGTGATCTGACCCAATACTGACTTAACATCTTCAATGGTGAACCCAGCCATAGGATCTATGTCCAAGGATTCGGTTTCTGGTTGGAGCCCTTCTGGATGACATTCTTGATTGATTTCCTAATAAATTAAAAGTAAATGCCACAATAAATGTTTCAGTTTGAACATTCCACTATTATATACAATATCAAAGTGTTGCCAGCCCAAAGGCACAACAGCAATGTGCTGTGCTGGCATGTGAAAGATTCTAATTTGGGAAGAGATCTTCAGAATGATTTTTACTGTCCAATACAGAGAAGGCACACTGCTGAGGTATTGTGATTGTTTCCTAAGGAATGGTGGGAGAGGCTGACTGAATACATGACATACATGCTCCCTTGCTGACCAATTAATGCATCAACAGCAACTTTATTCAGTCTTAAAACTGAGTGCACCTTATACCCTAGTAGCATAAGATGGACAGAGGAATCAAACTGGTGACTTTCACTGTGCTCCTATGGGAAAAAGTGGGGAGGTGTCTCATAGTAGAACAGATGAAAAAAGAAACCCTTACCTCAGTTTCCACCTCTGATTCTGGGGGTAATGCAATAAACGATGAATACATATCGTAAGATATACCTTCTTCTAGCGGAGCAGGGAAAAGTGTATCCATTGGTTTGACAAGTTCAACCACATTCTGCTTGGATTAAAAAAAACCCACATTGTAATATTGGATTTAATTCTTGCTCACAGCTTTGTGAAGACTTTTTGAAAGGAAATAAAATGCTTGGCTCACAACAAACATAGTACCTTTTTGTTACCATCCAAGTGCTTGAAATTGGAAAGCCTACTGACAACTATTACAGACCACTGTTTGCTTTCTGAATGTTCTTCCAGGGGCTCTCATTAAAACTGAACAATTTATCTGAAAAGAGCTCTTGATTTCCATAGGTTCCATAGCAATGCAGTTCCATACCCACCTGGATAATGAAGTTTGGAAACTAGAGTGTTGGGCGTACCTTAAAGGTTATTATAAAATATAAAATTGTCACTCCTGAATAAGAATGTTTGTTGTATCTTAGAGTCAAAGGTCTCAGTTCATCACTGCATTATTTTATTAATTCCAAACCCCTTATACTGGGGTTCCACAGTGCCAAGTCAGGCCCCAAGATTATATGATGTAATAATCTTCAAGTTTATTACTATAATTTAATACTGTTCATAAGTGATCATCTAACTATTGCTTCTAAATCAAAGAGTAAAAGAAACCAGTATAAACAATAAAAACTAAATTAGCTTTTTAAAATCAATTCAGATTTAATCACTGAATGTGTTTTTTGTTCATTTGTTTGTTTGGGGGACTCACCACTGTGGCGCCTCCTGCTGGTCTCTCTGGGAATTAGCTCATCCAGTCTCTGGAGCGCCCTCTGCAGGCCAGTGTCCTGCTGCCGCTGGCCCCCGTGTCCCTCCCAGGACCCGGTGCCCCTTGTCTTTGGGGTGCTGCTCCTGGCAATACCCCTGCAGTCTCAGAGTCTCCCCACCCAGGGGAACCCCCAACCCTCTATCCCCACCTTGCCTCAGTCATGGGCTACTGTCAGTCACCATCTAGCCCCCGCTAGCTGGGGCAGACTGCAGTATAAAAGCCACTCATCATAGGCAAGGGGGGTTTGGACCTGCTGCCTCTGCCTACCCATGGGCTGCCCCCTGTAACCCCAGTACCTAATTGGCCTTCCACTAGGCCGCAGCCTGGGCGGTTTCCAGGCCAGAGCTCCTCAGCTCCCTTGGCCTTCCCCCAGCCCTGCTCCACTCCAGGTACTTTCTCTCAGCTCCCTGCAGCCAGGTCCCTCCCTGGGCACTCATTAAGCCAGCCACAGCTATGGCTGCTTTCCAATCAGCCTAGCCTTTCCCCTGCCACGGCCCGCTCCCAGGGTTGTTTTAAGCCCTTCAGGGCAAGAGCGGGGTAACCACCCCACTATAGGGGGTTTTTACCTTACAGTTTCCCTTTAAATAGAGTCATGTAGTTAAAGACCAGGAGGGACCACAAGTTCATGACCTCCTATATATCACAGGCCACCAACACCAACCAGCACCTGCCCATTTAAACCCAACAACCAAAATGAGACCAAAGTAAATGAGAGTCACAGGAGACTAAATTATTATGTGGTATAGACAAAGAATAGGAGGGACCGAATTGCACCAGTGCTTGAGGCCCCTGCAGTGGCAGAGAAATGATTAAGAGAGATATACCCAGATAATCCTGGCAAATGACCTGCAACCACATACTGCAGATAAAGGCGAAAACCCCCAAAGGTCACTGCCAGTCTGATCTGGGGGGAAATTCCTTCCTGACTCCAGGGACTCTTCCTTCCTTTTCTGCTCTGAGTCTTATAACCACCCTTGAATTGTCAGATTATAACTAAATTACAACACAACTAGTTTCTTTTATAAGTCATAACAGTCACAAAATTCAAACAAAAGATATTAAAAAGTGCCTGACATGGCAAGGTAGACTATGAAATATCTTGTTTAGTAATAACAGGTTTATGAGCAGTACTATACTTCGAAGCAAAAATGCAGTGAAAGGGCCATTATGAATTGTCCCTTCCTATATGTTGCAGTCTTAAGTCCAGGGGAAAATTAGAATGAATGAATTGTGGTGAAAGCCCAGAGCCAACAACTGTATTTAAATGAATCCTTCTAATGAAATACTTTCCTTTAAAAACTACAATTAAGTCTTTGTATTTCCTTAGAACAAAACCTTATGTTTAACACCAGAAATGGTTCTATAGCAAAATCTATTTAAAAACACAGAAGGAGACAGGGTCAGTATTATACTCCTGCTTATAAACAGTTACAATTTCCCTAAAATAAACTTATAACTTTCTGAAGTATGTGAATAGATTTAAGACAAATTACACTGATCTATATTAAAATATTAGTGCTGCTTATTGAAAAATTTTGAAGATTTTTAATTTTCAGAGTTATTTACTCATGACAAAGTTGTGTTGTTCAAAATAGCCTCTTAAATCACTATAATTCTTGAGCTGTGAGAAACAGTTTGATGGGGGGAAAAGCAGACAAAAATGTTATGTTAATGGATTATGCAATCTATTTGTGCTAATATGGTGTTGCACTTGCCACAGAAATGAGTCAGATCCTCACTGACTGCTATAGGCCCATGGTGCAAAGGACTCTTAAACCACCCTTAAAGTGGCTGATGAGGATTCCCCCATATTGGAGGAATCCTGGGCTGGCCCCACCAGTGCAGAGGGTGTCATGATCAGCTGGGGACAAGGAGAAATGTGATAGAGACAGAGGAAGTGGAACTAAATCACAATATGCTTTGCCAGTCTCCAGGTGGTGCAATGCTCCCTGGGGAACCATGCTAACTGTAACAAGTTTCTAGGGTGGGAGGGATAGCTCAGTGGTTTGAGCATTAGCCTGCTAAATCCAGGGTTGTGAGTTCAATCCTTGAGGGGGCCACTTAGGGATCTAGGGCAAAATCAGTACTTGGTCCTGCTAGTGAAGGCAGGGGGGCTGGACTCAATGACCTTTCAAGGTCCCTTCCAGTTCTAGGAGATAGGATATCTCCAAAAAAAAAAAAAGTTGCGCTGCTCTAACTTGGTGAAGGTGGTTTAGAGCCGGCTTTATGAGCTTGGTACAGCTGAGGATTGCACTTACTGTTTCAATGTTACTCTAAACCTATAACCGTATACAATTACTTTTCATTTAATTATTTTCTAGTGGAGGTTTGCATAAAAATGGACAAGTCTTAAAAAGTAGTCATATTGTTCCCTGTGTATGTCATTTGTATTTTTTGTTGAGAACTAGCAGACTGCCTTTTTAGAAATGTGGGCATAGCACAGATAATAAAATAGTATAAAGGAATATTTCTAAACAGAACAACAACAGGATTAGTAAGAAATTCTAATAAATGAGTTCTACAGATGTGGTGGTGGTGGTTGTAAAATTAACTTTGCATAAGTTATGAATATAGAATTACATTTCCCCCAGATGTTATCTGTTACTTAAATTAATGTTGCTTAAGTTACCATTATAATACATTTTATCCAACACTGTATTATATTATTTAAGTTTCTATTGCATAAAAACAAGCAATGGCTGATGACATAACTTTTAATAGTGTATGTAAAGAGTTTTTAATATTCTGTAAATGACTGTTTGGTATATCTTAATAGCAATAGCACAAATGTCCACTCTCAAAATATTATGGAGATTAAAACCAGCTATTGACTTATGCAGAAATTCAAGTAACTGGAAAACTCTCCAGTATTTACATATGCAGTATGAAGTGAACCACTCTATTCACGGAATAAATGTCAGAAGTTTGAAAATCAGCAAAAGCTAATATTAAGGTCAGTTTGGATTTACTAATATGTTTGCAGAAAATCAGAATCTACATTTGATGCTTGTTTGTTTCTTCTTGAATGAGAAAATGTAATATTTGGCCCAAAGCTCTATTTGCTTCAAGCTTTTCGTATCCTAAAGAAACTTTAAACTCTTTTTCCCATCTTACAAACCATCTACAGTACTGTACTCTCCTCCACATGGTTAAAACTTTATTTCTGTGTAGTAAATCTTACCAAAAAGGCAAAAGTGCATGTTATATAAAGGATGAAAAGTATTCCCAAATTTCCGCCTTATGGATCTGATCTAAAACCCAGTGATGTACCAGTGAATCTTTCCACTGACTTCAATATGCCTTGGATCAGGCCATATATGAATGATAGCCAAATTAGAAACTATTCCTTGTTGTTTCTTCTGTATAAATACACACGCCATACCTGTGGATTTTTAAATGGTATGCCTTAGGGTCATATGATACCTGCAGAGCCACACAAGCTTATATCTAAAAAGTTACTTAAGTGAGATTTCTTGTGAGCCAAAACACTTAATGCAGGATTTGCAGGATTTTACCAGCTAGTCTAAATGTACTTAACTCTAGATCTGCAAATCTTCTGAGTTTCAGACATTAGGATGAAAGCCTGTGGTTTATATGGTAGAATACTTGGAATGAATAAACTGATGACTAGAGCTCTAAACTCACACTTTTGGCCAAACCACCAGTTTAACCCTATCTTCAAGCACATATGCATACAATTTGCCTACTGTAGCTGGCTTAATAGGCATTAAGCGGAACACCAAAATTCTAAAAGATCACCAATTTTATGGGGAGGCTGCTGCTGCTCGCTCCTCAAATACATTGCTTATATTACTTTGCTACAATGTGGTGTCCACATTTGAGGACATAAGCAAGCCCAAAGAGTGAAGGCTGTTATCGGCCAAACAATCATTCCAAATATAGGATCTATGCAGTCTGAATAGGATGGCAGAACTGAGTTCTACACTAATCAGGGGCTAAATTTTTCCTCAACTTCCTTTACTTACATGGGAGTTGTGTATGCATATTCAAGGGCAGAATTTGGACCACATGAAGACAATTACAATTACATAAAAGAAACAGAACAATAAATCACATTTCTCCATTATGTTCCTTTTCTTTATCTTAGAATTTATGTTAATCCATTTTAGAAATGGGTTTCTCAGCTATAGGAACTGAGCAATAAGCAAATACTTGAACTGTGAAACTCAACTTCACCAGGAATGAATCTGGCCCAAAATTGCTATTTTAAATACCTTGGTGCTATAACTAAATTCACAAAACAGGATATCCCCCCCCCCAAGCCATAAATCAGTCAGTGACATCTGGCCTCAAGGACATCGGTGTCATCTGAAATGTGGTAATTTATATTAATGAACATCAATATTAATTTTTAAATAAAAAGAATTTGCTGTAGCCATTATGTTTACATATGGGATATTATTTATCAGTTGTGTTCCTCCTTTCCTATATTTTTGCCCATAAATTATTGTAAGGAGAAACAGAGTCATGGTTATAAATATTTTCCCTCTGAGTTTAATCTTCTAAATATTGTCTTACTGTTTCAGTAGCTATACAAGGCACTCCCCTGTTAGCCAACAGGCAGGATTTTCTTGCTACTAAAGCAACTGCTGCCAATTTAAATGCTTGGACAACTAGAAAAGGGTGCTCCTACAGGAAGCAACCAAACCCTTCCTTTCTAGAGGCCCCTCTGTTGAAAACACCTCTTAATGTCACATTCAGGGGCTGCCACAGTTTCAGGGATCAAAGAAAAGGAATAATGCCTCCACTTTACTGAATTGCAACATGCTTTCTTTGTATTTAACCAGGCTTTCAATTAATATTGTACAATTCTGAGATGTTAATACATTACAGACATCAAGGAGGGGACAATGAAAATATGACCAGTGTGCTTCTACACGGAGGGCATCAATGCAGTACTGATTCACCTTGGAATAGTAGCTGTAAATTCATATTGTGTTCACAGTAATGCTAACCTTCATGGAGTCATGGGATTACATGAGAATCTCAGCTTTCATTTAAAAAAATAAAGTTAGTGTCTAGCCCTTGTGGTTGCTAAGAAAAGATTGCAAATATAAATCCTTGAGGCTCAAAAACCAGAAGGCAAATAAAAGAAACCCAGAATTTATTATTTTTAAGTCAATACCATGATTTCTTGGGGCTTGACTCATGATTTTCAAATGCTTGGAATTAGCAACACTGAGGTACAGTATTATCTCTTTAAGTCATGTACAGTGTTGTAGTAGTTTGGGTTTTTTTAAAAAACACCAGAAAGCATGGCTCCTGTGTGTTTGAACCCTGCAAACTACTTACTGTCATCCTCCCCTTCTCTCTCGTGGAAGTTCTGCCAGCAAACAAAGCACAGAAGCTGGCTCCAATTTAGATTGCAGGATTTTGTTAATACAGAGACACGTGCTCCCTAAAGATGAAGGCTCATAGAGCATGTGTGGTTGGCATAACTTTTACAAACTTGCAGGCCAGCCCTGACATTCTTGGTTTGAAATCAGAGTTTTTCATTATATATAGAGATAGAGAGATCTGAAATAAAAATCCAGGGACATTTCGACACCAAGTGTCCATCTTAGTCGTCCAAACATTGTAGAACTTAGACATTTTACCAGTCATATGAAACAATTTTGAAGATATTAAATTTGTACTTGGCATGTATAGCTACATCTAGGTGATGGAAAATAACCTTTCAGAAGAAGTGTTTAAAAAAAAAAAAAAAGCCTCCAGGTAAGCCGCAAAGCAAGCAGTCGGAAAGGTGAAAAAAAACAGCCTTAGATGAGCTGTATGAATTGAACAACTGCCTTCAGCTTGCCCAAAAGAAAATTTAGGCAATCGCATGGACAAGAAACAAAAGCAAGGAATATGGAAGGAACACACCATTTGTAAAGATGTAGAGGGCAGACTGCTTGTGATGAGAGACACAATATGTAACTATAAGAATACTATGAGAATCTAATTAATGCAAACCCTTTATACGTTACACTAAACCGGTGTGAATTGATAATTATGGATATTGATGATCTGTCAGAGGCAGTGGTCAAAGATGCACTGCTGAAGATGGCACCTGGAAAAGCAGCAGGTCCAGACAAAATCATGGTGGAAATTATCAAAGCCTTGAGAGAGGTTGGTCACACTGCATGTAACTCTTAGAGCAGTAGTTCTCAATCTTTTTTTTTCACGGACCACTTGAAAATTGCTGAGGATCTCGGCAGACCGCTTAATGATCTTTCCAAATGTTGTTTGTACCGTTAGCTAACTATCGTAAAGTGCTTTGGATAGAAGCGCTATACAAAAAAACCCTTAATAATAATAATTTTTTTTGTTCTACAAATAATAGCACACAACTCATATTTTAATATCAGTAGTCCTACCTTTCTAGTGTGATGGATGTGCTCTCTCCCCCCGCCACGGCAGCCCCCAAGCTGGGGCTGGGAAGGAGGGGGGTCTCTCCCTCCTTCCCCATCACGGCAGCCCCTGAGCTGGGGCTGGGAAGGAGGGTGGTCTCTCCCTCTCTCCCGTCACGGCAGTCCCCGAGCTGGGGCTGGGAAGGAGGGTGGTCTCTTACCGGCAGCCGCAGCCCTGCTGCTGAGGAAAGTCACCTCTTTCTCTGGCTGCCGCAGCCCTGCATGTCCCAAATTCCCCCCGCCCCCCCTTCTCACCCCACTGCCCCCCTCCCACCTACCTCCTATTCCCCCCAAGGCCACCACCTCACCTTACCTGCGCAGCTCCACTAATTAGGTGGGTGACCATTCATTCTTTTGTGTGCGGCCGCCCAGGCCCGCACCTTAGTGGGAACTATCCTGAGACCACCTGAATGGAACTCGTGGATCACTGGTTGTCCATGGACCACAGTTTGACAACCTCTGTCTGAGAGGGAATCTCTCAGATGTGATTGTCACATCTGCAGAATAGTGGAGCCCATTTGAAGATAGGAGCAGTTTGGTTGTAGAAAAGGAAAAAAGAAGACAAATGTTATGTTAATTGTTAGACAGTTGGTAGAAAAGAAGCTGGAAAGGAAAAGAGCATGGTTGGGCTTTCCTTGAATTCAGGGCTGGCTCTAGGCACCAGCAAAGCAAGCAGGTGCTTTGGGAGGCAAATTTGCAGGGGCGCAAGAATCCAGCATGAGAGCTGAGAACCAACAGGGAGCCCTGGGAGCTGTAGTTCCTTGGTTAGCTCCCTGCCTATAGAGCCAGCCCTGGAGCAGGGAAAGAACTACATTTCCCAGCATTCCCTCGACCGCAATTAACAGGAAAGGGAGGGGGAAGGAGTGTAGAACTGAAACTTCATGCTGCAGCTTGCTGTAAATGGTAGGGACAGAGCCAGTTCTAGGTTTTTTGCCGCCCCCCACCTCAGCCCTGGGCTCCCCCAGCACCCCTGTGTTGCCCCAGCCCTGGACTCTCCCGCGCCCACTCCCCCTGCTGCCCCAGCTCTGGCCCCCACCCGCACCCCCTGCCGCCCCAGCCCTGGGCTCTTCCACACACACCCCCCTGCACCTCCTGCCACCCCAGCCCTGGGCTCTTCCCCCCCACCCCCCACCCGCATCTCCTGCCACTCCAGCCCTGGGCTCTTCTCTCCCCCCTGCACCCGCACCCCCTGCCGCCCCAGCTCTGGCCCCCACCCGCACCTCCTACCGCCCCAGCCCTGGGTTCTCCCCCCACCCGCAACTCCTGCCACCCCAGCCCTGGGCTCTTCCCCTCCCCCCCACCCGCACCTCCTGCCACCCCAGCCCTGGGCTCTTCTCCCCACCCGCATCTCCTGCCACCCCAGCCCTGGGCTCTTCTCCCCCCCTGCACCCGCACCTCCTGCCACCCCAGCCCTGGGCTCTTCCCCTCCCCCCCACCCGCACCTCCTGCCACCCCAGCCCTGGGCTCTTCCCCTCCCCCCCACCCGCACCTCCTGCCACCCCAGCCCTGGGCTCTTCTCCCCCCCTGCACCCGCACCTCCTGCCACCCCAGCCCTGGGCTCTTCTCCCCCCCTGCACCCGCACCTCCTGCCACCCCAGCCCTGGGCTCTTCCCCTCCCCCCCACCCGCACCTCCTGCCACCCCAGCCCTGGGCTCTTCTCCCCACCCGCACCTCCTGCCACCCCAGCCCTGGGCTCTTCTCCCCCCCTGCACCCGCACCCCCTGCCGCCCCAGCTCTGGCCCCCACCTGCACCTCCTGCCGCCCCAGCCCTGGGCTCTCCCCCCACCCGCATCTCCTGCCACCCCAGCCCTGGGCTCTTCGCCCCCCCCCCAGCCCTGGGCTCTTCTCCCCCCACCCCTGCACCCGCACTCCCTGCCGCCCCAGCTCTGGCCCCCACCCGCACCTCCTACCGCCCCAGCCCTGGGTTCTCCCCCCACCCGCAACTCCTGCCACCCCAGCCCTGGGCTCTTCCCCTCCCCCCCACCCGCACCTCCTGCCACCCCAGCCCTGGGCTCTTCTCCCCACCCGCATCTCCTGCCGCCCCAGCCTGGGCTCTTCCCCCCCCGCACCCGCACCTCCTGCCGCCCCAGCCCTGGGCTCTCCCCCAAAGAAAGAATTGGGTGGACTAAATGGACATTGCACCTCTCTATCTGAAGCCTAGCAAGGCAGGTACGTGGATCCCACTAGAATTTAAAATGAAAAGTAAGGGAGGGGAGGCTCTACTAGACTGGGCAGTTTTAGATACAGTACCAGGCACATAGGAGGATTTACACTTCTGAGCCATGGAAGCAGAAATTGACTTTTCTTTTCCAGATTTGAACACCCTCAAAATTCAGGAGTGCTCAAGCTCATTTGGGCAGCTGTTACTTCATTTCTCCCAAATCAAATATAGGGATCCACTGTAACTTGCTGTAGAAAAAGTAGAATAAATTGAGCAAGAAATGCTTCCCAGTGGTTATTAGGACTGGAATTGCTATTTTCAACAGCCATTGCTTTTTATTATTATTATTATTTATTTGTAAGTTTTAGTTTTATTTGTTTAAAAGGAAGACAGTGATATTGCATTGGCAAATTCCCCATAGAAGAAAGGCACCTCAACTTTCCCTCATTTATGTAGGACAGTCTTATAATATGCATCCAGATAGCCTTCAATCACACAAGCTGAAAATTGTTCCACTTTACTGCAGTTCTGTAACCATTTGGGAACCAATCCTGTTTGTGTTCTGTGCACATCCAAAATTCCTGCTGAATGACCTGCCCTGGGAGCGAGTTACCAGTGACCCAGGGTTGGGGCGGCAGGAGGGTGCAGTGGTGGTGGTGGTGGTGGGGGGGGGGGACACGACAGCCAAAATTTTTTTTGCTTGAGGCAGCAAAAAACCTAGAGCCGGCCCTGCTGGAATTGGAGAAAGCATTCAACAAACTACCAAGTTGACGGCTGGTGCCTCTGCTATGATTCTATGAGGTACTGGAGGATCTTGTCCAGACAACGATGGGTTTGTATGATGGTTCTAAGACAAAAGTGCAGATGCCCTTGGCCTTCGGTATAGTGGAAGATTTCAAGGTGAAGGCTGGATTCCACCAGGGATCAGCATTTAGTTCATTACTATTCATAACTGGTGGATTTCAGAAGTAAGCAAATTCAAACAGAAGGTGGGACAAAGTTGATCCATGCAAACAATATTGCACTTATGGCTAATAGCGAGGAAGATTTCATCCAGGCGATTGATGCCTGGAACATGGAACTAACACATTTTGTCTCAAAATGAGTAAAAAAAAGCCTGAAGTCCTGTGAGTGACTCATATGGAACCAAGACAGATGAATATCATCATTGAGGGCCTGCTCCTACATCAGGTTTCTGAGTTTAAGTACCTTAGGGGATGGGTTAATAGCAAATGGAGAAAATGACAGAGAACTGCAAGCAAGGTGCCTGAGCGCACGGGAAGTCTGGTGCAAGATAAGTGCAGGATTTATGATATATGGATGCTCCGACTACTTAAGGGACAACTATACAAAACCATGGTAAGATCAGACCTTCTATATGGGTCAGAGACACCGGTTTAGTGTAACATATAATGGGTTTGCATTAACTAGATTCTCATAGTATTCTCATAATTACATATTATATGGATCACTGACAGGGTGACCAAAGAGAGGCATTTCAAAAGACTTGAAATGAGATGTTTGAGGGCAGTGAGAGGGGTGACACTACTGGATCCCATGTGGAATGATGCCACCAGGAGTGAGACCAAGGATGGCAGTATTAGAGAGAAGATGCCAGAGAGGAGGCTGATATTGTATGGGTATGTATAAAGGATGGTTGAAGGAAATCCTATTAGGGAGGCATTTGAGACTACAGTTTGCGGATGGAGAACAAGAGGAGAGCCAAGAAAATGGTGGTTAGACTGTGTCTGGTAGGGATGAATGGATATGGAGTGAGCACTGGGCCAGCAAGCCTGGAAAACACTGATCCAGTGAGCTGACCCTAGCTAGTGAGGAAAAAGGGTAATAAGAATAAGAATGTCTAGCTACATCTTAATATCTTGTGGCATATTCTAATTGGACTGTAGCTTTAGATTCCCACCCACGTCTCATTCTCAGCATTGTTAAACCAGTAGGGGATAAAATAAACATAAAGATGTTAAGCTATACCTAGCCAATTACCTTTGATTATATCCTACAAGTTAGTCAGTGAGGTAAGAGGAGGGATTTACACCTTTAGTGAAGATTCCTTTCACGTCTATCTTCTTGCAATGAAAGATGGCAAACAGATTTGCATGAGTACCTGCTGAGTTTAGCTGCACAATGGCCTACAATGTTTTGAATACTTAGATGTAAAAAATGTGGTGGCACAACATTTGTCTCCTGTGGGCCCACGATAGTAGCAGATACTAGAACCCTGCACGGAGCTGCAGGTTAATTACTCTTGGTTCGCCGGGGCAGTTGCGGCTTCTCAGACTTTATCTGAATATAAGGGAGGTGTTAGTGACCCTCAACCAGAGCTAACATGCTGCAAGTGTGAGGGAAGGACCCTGAGAGGCATAGGATGGAGTTCACGTAGAGCTATTTTGGAATTGCCTTTCTGCTAATAAAACCAAACTGTAGAAGGGGGACTTTTTGATTCTGTGATTAGTGGCTAGCTATTGCCTGAAGCTAGATAGAGATTCCACCAGCTCACCTATTCTGTGAAATGTCAAGGCTTTGCCTGTCATACAAATTTATTGTACATCCTTCTCTTCTTATCTTATCCCTCTGATTAGAGCACTCTCTGCATGCAAGAGTGGTCATACACAACTCCCCCCAGCCCCAAAACTAAACTAAACAAAACCACCACCCAAACCAAACAAACTATGCATTGTGTGCAGCCTCCAACTGTCAAATGTCCAGGAAACAAATTGTCTAAATTCCTCTCAGCCCATGGGTGGATCCAGTATCATTAGGCTACCCTGCTCAATTAATTCTCAGCTGATGTAGAAGTAAAATAGTTTAATTTTTAAAAGGTTGGCATTAAAAAAACCCAACCCTAAACATAATATTGATTCTAAGCTAGTAGGATGTACAAATTGCTCATGTGATTTAAAAAGGGAAATATGCTGTTTCTTTTTAATATGTCGCACTATAAAAATGTTCTGATGTAGGGTGATATAAAGACAGTAATGTTGCATCCTGTGCTATTAAACATAAAATACAAAGAGCATTGGCTTAAGTCTTTGCCTCGGAATGTGTACGTTTCTGTTAAAACAACAATTTGTCCTGTGGACTATAAATTCAGTTTCTGTTTTTATTGGAATCACATTTTGCTTTGGACAAGCATGCAGAAAAACAACCAGTAACTTAAATATTTTAAAAACATCTCAAAACAGGCATGGTTGTGAGATCAGTTGCTATTATTCTTTCTCTGTGAACTGTAATGTGTTTTAAATCCATTTCCATATTTTTAATTAACACCTAGTTCAAACAAAATCTTACTGTGGGTCATTTTAATCACAAATGGAAAAACAAGTTTATTTTATCAGAAAATTGACTAGAGACTGTTTTAGTGACTTATTTTCATGTTTGTATCATTAAAATTAAAGTTATTAACATGCATTTCTGGATTCACGGATGTATACCCTGAAACAGTTTCCCTCTAAAATTGCTAAGTTACGGATTTTAAATTGCACCTCTGTATGTGACACTAATTTGAGGTATTACCAGTTTCCATCTTCATACTACAATATTTGATCGGCACTCATTAATTTAACAAAAGAAAAAAGACGGTTACTCACCGTTGTAACTGTTGTTCTTCGAGATGTGTTGCTCATATCCATTCCAATTAGGTGTGCGCGCGCCGCGTGCACGATCGTCGGAGAATTTTTACCCTAGCAACACCCGGTGGGTCGGCTGTGGAGCCCCCTGGAGTGGCGCCTTCATGGCGCTGGATATATACCCCAGCCGACCCAGCGCCCCCTCAGTTCCTTCTTGCCGGCTACTCCGACAGTGGGGAAGGGGGGCGGGTTTGGAATGGATATGAGCAACACATCTCGAAGAACAACAGTTACAACGGTGAGTAACCGTCTTTTCTTCTTCGAGTGCTTGCTCATATCGATTCCAATTAGGTGACTCCCAAGCCTTACCTAGGTGGTGGGGTCGGAGTGAGACATTGCTGTGTGCAAAACCGCTGACCCGAAAGCAGCATCGTCTCTGGATTGCTGCACCAGCGCATAGTGGGCGGCGAATGTGTGGACTGACGACCAAACTGCAGCTCTACAAATGTCCTGGATCGGGACTTGAGCCAGGAAGGCAGTCGAGGAGGCCTGGGCTCTCGTGGAGTGAGCGGTGAGGCGCGGCGTCGGGACACCGGCCAGGTCGTAGCAAGCACGAATACAGGACATGATCCAAGAGGACAGGCACTGTGAGGAGACCGGTGAGCCTTTCATCCGGTCGGCGACTGCAACGAAGAGTTGTGTGGTCTTTCTAAACGGCTTTGTGCGGTCAATATATAAAGCCAGGGCCCTGCGTACATCCAAAGAATGCAAACGCTGGTCTTGGCGAGTAGCGTGCGGCTTAGGATGGAACACCGGGAGAAATATATCCTGGTTCACGTGGAAAGGTGAGACCACCTTGGGAAGAAAGGCAGGGTGGGGGCGAAGCTGCACCTTGTCCTTATGGAACACCGTGTATGGGGGCTCGGACATAAGCGCTCTGAGTTCAGAAACGCGCCGTGCTGAGGTGATGGCTACAAGGAAAGCTGTCTTCCAGGATAGGTATAGGAGTGAGCAGGTAGCCAAAGGTTCAAACGGAGGCCCTGAGAGCTTGGAAAGGACCAGGTTGAGGTCCCACGTCGGAACGGGCTGACGTTGCTGCGGGTACAGCCGGTCCAAACCCTTGAGGAATCTAACGACCATCGGGTTAGAGAAGACCGAGGAAGCGAGCTCTCCTGGGTGGAACGCCGAAATAGCGGCGAGGTGAACCCGGATTGAAGATATTGCCAAGCCCTGCTGTTTTAGGGATAGGAGATATTCCAGTATGAGAGGAATAGGCGCCTGCAAGGGGGACGTAGCTCGTTGCTCACACCAATAGGAGAACCGTTTCCACTTGGCTAAGTAAGTGGTCCGTGTAGAGGGCTTTCTACTTCCCAGCAGAATCTCTGAATAACTATCTACACTATACAACAACTATAATTACAACTATCTACAACGATAACAGGATAAGCTAGGGAGAGTGGAGAACAGCTATGCCGCGCTCCACAGTTCCAACGACCGTCAGGGGCGGTAAGAAGGAACTGAGGGGGCGCTGGGTCGGCTGGGGTATATATCCAGCGCCATGAAGGCGCCACTCCAGGGGGCTCCACAGCCGACCCACCGGGTGTTGCTAGGGTAAAAATTCTCCGACGATCGTGCACGCGGCGCGCGCACACCTAATTGGAATCGATATGAGCAAGCACTCGAAGAAGAATACATAGCTTAAAAATACTAATGTTAAAATGATTGTCAAGGTATCAGTATTGCATGACAGTTGTGCTGCTGTATAAATTCGAACTCAAGAACTCCAGTCATATCTTTTTTTGATCTGAAAGAGACCATTGCTTCAGTATACCATATAAAAAGTTGACCTACTTTACATCCCACTATAAACAAGCCAATACTAACTGGTTCTCTCCTTTTATAGTATATGTTCATTAGTTTATTTATGTTGGGTCAGAAAGTAAGTTGAGTGTTTGGGGGTTGGTTAAGCTGTATTGTATGTTCCTGCAATTTATGTTGAATAGAACTGCAGTTGTGGACCGGGTTATGTTTTTGTAGTATGACCACTGTACCAACATAAAAACTAATTTAAATTTGGCTTAAACCTGCCCTGGTGGATGACTGGAAATAAACTCCCTCTTAGTTAGCTGCCAAAGCCAGCCGCACCTTGGATGCTGTGAGTCTGGCTGGATCGGAAGTTGTTATTGAGAGGGTATGAATCTCCTAAGAGAAGGTTTCTCTTCCCTCCAGCAAGGGTTGGAAAGTTTTGGAGAAGACATTTTCCAGTTCTGTTGGGTTGTAATGGTTTCTGATGGAAGAAACCATTACCAACAGAATAATTTTTCACTGAACTGAGTTTAAACATAACACTCACTTAAGTCTGTATCCCTCACCAACTGTAATTTAATCTCCATTCATAAAAAAAAAAAAAAAAAAACCGCTGAATTTGTTTGCACAAGATCTCCATCATCATGTAGAATTTTACCTCAAGCTGGGATTCATGGCAAAGATTTTGAGCTTTAAAATTATACTAAGTTTAATCTTTTGAAGCTGCAGCGAATATGGCATTTAAAATGTCTGTGTTTGTAGATATTTGCTTTGGTTGGTCTCTTTGGATTTCTAAGTGACTATCAGTGAAAGATTTTGTTATTGACATCCTTGTTTGTAACTGAATGTTCAAATGATTTGATTTATCACTGTAGGCCCGTTACATGTAATCTCAAGCATTAACATTTCAGTTTCAGTTCGATGTCAAAAATTATGAAGATTTAAGGTTCAACCAAGCATCACCATAGCACTGAGGCAGAAGCCTTGACTCTTGAGATTAGTGACTGGATAGAGTAAATGTTGTACTCTAAAGGAAAAAAAGCCCTTGATATATACAAATTGTATCTTGTTCTAGATGCATATTTTACTACTCCATGTTTAACACTTTAAAGGGACTTTGTATTTTTTAGATTTATAAATTAATATACCCAGTAACCATATAAAGGTGAGAAATATTTTCATAAAATCATGTAAGTGGATAAGGTTACAAGATTAAATCTGAATCTTGATGTTCCTCCCCACCCCCCATAATCAAATGCATGTCAGTATCCTTGGGGGTAGATGGACTGGCAGAGAAAATGATCATGAGGGGTGTGAAGACAGTTGTGTCTACAATTAGGGCAATATCTCCATCATGGTCAGTTTTGGAGGAAAAATGTCAAAATAATTTATTATTTACTCATTCTGAGAGCACCTATTACCATGGCAGCTATGCTCTTCAGTTCCAGATAAATGAAACATAAAACAAAAACAGTTAATCAAATGTAAATCGAAAGAAATGCACCGCGTCATTACCTGAATGATACTAGGCTATGGCTATGATGGACAGCCAAGGGGATTGAATGCTAAAACCAGGTCTCTCAACTGAGAATGTCCTGCTACAGGATGTGTTGAAATGTAGGTCTCAGAACCACTCCCTACAGCTGCAAATCCTCCCTGTATCAGAGCTCTGTATCCCTGACAACACCTAGCACCAGAGCTGCTGGGTTTCAACCTGACCATCAAAATGGGAACTACATCAGGAACACCAGTCATGTCAAGACTGCAGGCCAGAGAAGTTGGGGGAGAGAACAGATGTGGAACTAGAGGCAGGCAAAAGTGTGTGTGTGTGTGGGGGGGGCTGACAGCAAAGGAAAGGTGGGAAAAGCACAATAGTAAATCAGCCTTGTGGAGGGAAAAGGGCTTGTGCGGTGGCTCAGTGAGATGAATGAGCGAGAAATGGAAAGCAGCTAAGGAGAAGAGGTGGGATGGCTACTGGAGTGGTCAGGGGGTGAATGAAAGTGAATATATTCCTCTTTACAGCTCCGTCAATATACTTTATTCTTGAGCTGAAGCACCTTGCTATTAGAGTCCTGCATTTGTCTTAAGCATTAACTACCAAGCGTGACAATCTGTGTCAGGTGGATAAGTATCTTGAACGAAACCATCAACATCCATTTCAGTTGTGACCCAAGTCAAAATTTAAACTAAATTCTCCAGAGGCAAAACGACAGACCCTTAACCCAATGTCAATGACTCCATTCAAAAAAGTGTTTTGAGAAGCATCATATTCCTCTTGGTTACCCAGCCACCCTTTTACATAATCCTCTATCAACCTAGACAGGCCAGCATACATTTTATTTACATAAAATTAATAATTTTATGAAGAACTTTGTCAATGCCTTCCCTTATGTGGTTTTCCTGCTCTAGCCCCCTCCCCATCTAACGTTGGCAGAGTATGAAATTATTTATATATTTGTATTATTCTACAGTATATGTCCGCCACAGGATATGTCCGCACTGCAATTAGACACCCACAGCTGGCCCGGGCCTGCTAACTCAGGCTCATGGGGCTTGGCCTAAGGCTTGGCCTACACTACAAATATATGTCAGTATAACTATATCATTCAGGGGTGTGGAAACTCCCGGTGTAGACAGTGCTATGCTGATGGGAGGGCTTCTCCCATCAGCATAGCTTCTGCCTCTCAGGGAGGTGGTGTACCTACATTGATGGGAGAAGCTCTCCTGTTGGCATAGGTAGCATCTTGAACAGGTGTGACAGTGGCACAGCTGCACCTGTGCAGCACTGTAAGTGTAGACAAGCCCTAAGGGGCTGGTTAATTGTGGTGTAGACATTCGGGTTTGGGTTGCAGCCCGAGCTCTGGGACCTTCCCACCACACAGGGTTCAAGAGCCTGGGCTCCAGCCCAAGCCTGAACATCTACACCACAATTAAACAGTCTCTTAGCCCGACCTCCATGAACCTAAGTCAGCTGGCATGGGTCAGGTGTGGATTTCTAATTGCTGTGTGGACATACCCAAAGAGCCCCACCACGGGCCAGGATTCCATTGTGCTAACTCCCATCATTGGCATTGGGCTTGTCTTTTACATCAGCTAGAAATACTCATTCCTGCACCAACAGATATACTCTTTCTCCAACTCACAGAATGTATCCATCCCCAGGTTCACCTATGCAGCTGCTATTTATCACATTAGACTAAGGCATTTTTAAGCTTGACTAAATAACACAAGCTAAGAAACAACTATGCCAAATATAAAGGCAACATTTACAATGGCTTCTAATTTTACACATAGTATCATTTGCAGCATTTACACATGCAAGTATTGCTTCTAGGAGCTCATTATATCATTTATACATGCTAATAAATTATATCTCCTGCAGAAGTCCATATGGAAAAACTACAGATTGACAAGAGGCCCCATTTAGGAAATAAGGCTCCAAAACCACAAATAAATTAGTTGTTGATGATTTGAAATATCCTAGGTGCATGTTTTTGTCCATCTACAGTAAATTAGTCTCAAGACTCCACCCTAGTAGAAGCTCTTCCCATGGAAGGAGGTTACATATATCATAAGAACATCATATGCAGCTCCTCAGCTCATATTGGAATGAAATCAGGAGCTGATTTAAAAGTTTTAACAATTTTTTTTGCAACTAAACTCATTCTTTAAATTATTACAAGTATTTGTCTTATTTAAATATATATGTCAACTGGTGTTTTACTAGCTCCCGTCCTCATACCCCCCCCCCTTTTAATTTTCTCATTTACAGCATCTCCTAGCAGAGAGAGAAGAGAAAGCACAAACCTTTGCTGATTACTTTCCAGACAATCTGATTTTTTATAAATTAGAAGTTGCTGATGGGGAAGCAGACAGAAGCATGCTTTGATCATGATACACATCTTGATCTCTTTTATCATTTTTAAAAAACAATAATATTACAACAAAAAAATCATCATACAAGTTTTTCGATCAAAGTGTGTCACTGTCTGCTTCCCAGTCAACATACTGCCAGAAAGTTGGCAAGCTGCCCAGAAAGAGCTCGCAGCAGCTGGTGGATTTGATGATCATCTATGAAATCTCTAACGTACAAGATAAACTGTTATGTCTCCATCTAGTGGTCTAATGCATTTGGCAGGAAATTTGAAGTCAAGGAGATTTTTGCCATTGACATCATGTGAGCAGGATTTGGCACACAATTTTTACCATTTTGGAAATCTGTAGGTAACAAGAAAGGCAGAGAGACAGATACTTAGGCTCCATGTACCATACATAAGTGTGGTAAGTAACCATATTATAGATTATTTAAACAGAGTTCTATCTAAAATGTTTCCAACACCTTTTGGCCAGCAGACGTGTACAGAGCCAGAGCATATTTAAAGAGTAGTTCTTCTCTGAAAAGTGGCTTTGCAGAGTTTTATGTTTATTGTCTCAACGATTTCCAGGTCAAATTTACTCCATTTACAAGTAACAAGTTCCCCCCTCTCACCCCCTGACCCCCAACTTCAAGGTAAGCTTGGGATCTGAAAAGCAACCTGTGTTTTTAATGGCTTGCACATCCTCACCAGTTACTCAGATGCAGCTGAGATGTGTTAACAGAGGTAGTTAATGACCAATTGTGGTATACACCTCTGCACACTCTGTGGATGATATGTGTGTGTGTGTCACAGATAGAGCAGTTTCCTGCAATATTGTTGAAAATCTTATTGAATTAAGTATCTTTGGGTCCATTTACTATATGCAAAGTTTATATATTACTATGGGCCAGAATCGTATACAAGCTCTGTAGGGGGGAGATGTGGTGTAAAGCCTAGATGATCAAAGGACTACACTGAACAACGTGCCACACAAGAATGGACTTTTTGGGACAATACATGTGAAGTGGATTTCCTGGGAAATATCTAGAGGGATGTGAGTGCAAATTACAAAGCTCTGGTTATGCAAAACCCCAACCTTTTGAAGCTATGCCCTGAGGAGTGGGCCTTTCTCTGGCTGATCACCTGTTACCTGAGGCCAAGATCAAAGGCCTGAGCTGCATAAGGAGAAAAAATGAACTATTCATGGTTGGTCTGGCTTTGAATCTGAGACAGTTATGAACTTGTAACCCTGAGGAAAACCCATTTGTGTGTTTTGAAGGACTGACACCTACTAGTCCCAAGGCTGGAGTTAGGGTAACCTCTGGGAAGCTTTTTAGCATATGTGTATGTTCTTTTATTGTTTTTAAATGTCTTCTCTCCAATGCTTTCACCTTAAGAATAAATGTGCTTGCTTAGAAAGAGTTGTGGTGCAACTTATAACTGCTGGCACCTACAGTTGTTTATAGCCTCTGGAGAGAAAGCACTGCAGGTCAGTGATGGAGCCAGAACTCTAACCCCAGTCTCGGGTGCTATATTCATCAGACTACACTGCCTCTCTAATTTTTAGTCTCCTCTAAAAGCAGCACAGTGACCACTAGCACAACATTTGGACATGTGTTCATGATAGCAATTCAGAGGAAAGCGGCACAATGAAAAATCATCAACACCAAAGAAAATTCAGGCTGCTGTAGAATCTGGACTTCTCCCATCCAAATACAGACCAGGTCCAATTCTCCTTAACTTGAGAAACCTGTTGAGGTCACAACACAACAGGGTTCAGTTGCACTTAATGTAAGGACTGCAGGTGATCTTTTATTTTGCTAGGTATTCTTTTTAATAAGATCTGTGCTCCAAGGCCATTGTCTTGATTTGGCACATATAAAATATATTAATGTAACTGATGTGTACTTTTATGAGATCAGTTTTCTATTGTAGTCTACCATTTTGTGCACTGAAAGTAAGTTTATTACTCTATAAGGAATTAATCTAACAGGACTCCAATATAATAGCAACTGATACATACGCAGTATGACCTAAACCAGCACACTAGCAAATGTCAAATGTAATCAGATATCTTCCATTGTTGTTTGCAATGCTGTTGTAGCTCTGTTGGTCCCAGGATATTAGAGAAACAAGGCAGATGAGGTAATATATCTTTTACTGGACCAACATCTGTTGGTAAAGGAGATAAGCTTTTGAGCTCTTCTTCAGCTCTTGAAGGTGCAACAGACCTTTTCTCTTTCACCAACAGAAGCTGGTCCAACAATAGATTTACCTCATCCACCTTGTCTCTCTAAATTTAATCAGAAGCAGATCTACCTTATAAAGATCACTTATCAGAAAAAGTGTCATCCTGCAAGAAGTTAGCTGTGTGAACTAAAATAAATCTGATATCTATCACAACTGTTGTGCTAATTTATTATTGTTTTTATTTGTGCAGGTTGGAGAAGTTATTTCAACCTAAATTTAATTCTCTCTATTTTAACAAGAAATAGGAACCCAGGATATTCCATAAACTTTTTGTTGTGATAGAGGTTTTATTTTTCTACTAGGTAAGCACTCACTATTTTTGATTTCTCAGTGTGCAGCATTTGTGAACATAACAAAGACTAAACAAGTATGCTTTAGAATGTTAGGAAACAGAAACTGCTGACTGCATGGTGAAGAAGTAATGATTTATAATATATGGATAGAGGCAATAACTGGATAGCAAGCTGTACTCAAAAAAGCCTTAACTCACAGATCTGACATCAGAAAGTCATAACCCATCGATCTGAAATCAGAATGATGGATTATGACTAAGAATATGTAGGCATGTCAGTTTCATGAGCATTCCGGGAATTGTAGTCCAAATTGTTTTACTGAGCTCATTTGAACAATTTCAGCCTTTTCCAATATAGCTGATGCATTAATATTTTTAAAAGTAAAAGTTTGTTGGACCCATACATTATTTTTAAAAACCCAGAAAACACAAATACTGTAGGCCACTGTGAGTTGCATTGAATTTTTGTAAATTAAAGCTGGCCATCTATTGTTTTCTCTTCATAACAACACTAAAAATCTAGTCAATTTTCAACACATACCTTTTATGTCAACAAGAATTTTTGTATTATTAAAATTTGGAGGTGAAAAATTCATGCTGCAAAGTGAAGGATTAATTGTAGTGATTTGAGACAGGCATAATCTGGAATGGCGCTGTGCAAGCAAGCTATTGCCAATGCATCTCAAGGCTTGTCTCCAAGGAACAGCAATGCACACTACAGGGGTATTATTTCTAAAGTGCACTAACGTGTTGCGCTAACTGGGGCTGTGTAGACCCTGCTAGTAGTTTCGATTAAAAGCTCCTTAATGTGTTTTAGTGTAGTACTGTTTGAAACAATACTTCATTAAAGCGCATGAGGCAACTTTTAATGCACACCAGCAGGGTCTATACAGAGCAATTAATGCACAACCCATTACGGCTCCTCAATCATGCCTCTATAAGTGTGCATTACCCCACCGTGTAGATAAGCCCCTTAATTTTGATCCCTAGCACTTCCACAGCTTCAGCCCAGGGCATTTCTTAGAGACTGCCATAAAGAAAGCATTTGAGCGGTATTGCCATGTTCACAGAATAGGGTTGGGGTCTTGTATAGACCAAACTCATTTTCTTTTGTGACAGACAATAGCTAGATCGGGAACTCTGCTCTCATGTAGTAATAGGTTAATATATTAACCCCATGTGCCATCTAGTCCCCTCAAAAGAGGGTGTTTGAACTATACTTCTTAATGAAAACAAGCATGGATAGGGCCATTACACCAAAATTCAGAAAGTTCAACAGATACTTATATTGGGCTTAGTGTACTTAGCTACATATCAGCATTTGACAGCAAGATCTGCTAAAAATTTCCCCATTATAAATCAATGCAATTATCTATAAGTGATCTAATGCTTCAGGGGAATTCAATAGCTCCAGATAGCTATTTGTCACAAAGTTTGTTCTTCCCTCAATAATTACCAAAAGCCAAAGGAAAATCCCACTTGAAATATAAATATATGGCCAAATATTTTCAGTTTGTGGATACATTAAAATGTAATTATTTATCTTCTAATAAACATTATCTTGCAGAAGTATTTCATCTGGTCACAAGAACTGTAGTCAGGAGTTACAGGGCCCAGGACATAAAACAAGTCCCCTGCCTCCCCTCCATTTCTGTATTTTTGCACAAATTCCTGCCCTCCCCCCATCACATTGCTTTTCTCCCCATCCATTTTCTCCTCACCTAACCCCATTTCCTTCAATGTTTTTCAAAACTTTTACAGCTCTCTAACCAGTATAATTGTGCTAATTTTCTTTTGCATTCATATTTATCTTACTAGATGTTCCCAAGTGAGGTCACTCAGGAAGGGGCCACGCTGCAGTCAGGTAACTGAGCTAGCGGATCTTTATAATGGGTAAAATCCTGGTTCTATCAATGTCAACATGAATTTTACCACTGACATCACTAGGGCCAAGATTTCACCCAAGGAGCCCTGGGTCCCATGCTCAACCTAGTTTAAGGACAGTATACAGCCTGTGGGGCAATAGCTATTTTCATTTAAATCATGCATAGTTAGAAGGGCAAAAACAAGATATTGTTAATAAATTGTACAGAAACAAATTATTTTGGACAGCTAAATATAAAGTGGCTAATAATAATAACTGACATGTTACATAGTGCCTTTCATCCAGAGATCCTAAATTTTTCACAAGCTTTACAAAAAGAAAATCACATCACTGGAATGCAGTCACCTCTTGAAAGGAAGCCTTTAAACACCAATCACAGTTAGCACTACACAGCAGATTCATATTTATAGATTCCGAGGTGATCATCTAGTCTGACCTCCTGTATAACACAGGCCATAGAACTGCCAGAAAATAATCCCTAGAGCATATCTTTTTAGAAAAATATTCAACCTTGATTTATAAATGGTCAGTGATGGAGAATCCACTATGACCTTGGTAATTTGTTCCAATGATTAATTACCCTCACTGTTAAAAAATTACTTGATTTCCAGTCTGAATTTGTCTAGTTTCAATTTAAGAACATAAGAATGGCCTTACTGTATCACAGGCTTGCACAACTCGTAAAGCGGCGAGGGCCATATTACTCCAAAGTAAACAGCTGAGGGCCGAACCCCCCCGGCCCCGCGGAAACACACCCCCCCCTGCACCGCCCAGCCCCGCGGAAACAAACCCTCCTTCCCCAGCACCGCCCCGCCGAAACAGCTAAGGTTTGGGGGGGGAGGGTGTGTGATACTTTATTAAGAATTTTTCAATTAAATCAAACAATTTTTTAAATTATTTTAATTTTTTTTATTAATCATGGAAAAATTAAAAACATCTGTTCCGTTGAAAGAAAACATTTGTACTTTTCATAATTACCTTGCAAATTTAATCAGAAATATTACATCTCTTTTCGGCAACAAGCTTGTCGCATTTGGGGGTCATATTTGAAGTGGATATTTTCATAATGTCTTCCAAATGGTCGTCAGTCAGAGAAGAACGTTGCTTGTTTTTATTCATGTTCATGATGGAAAATGTTTGTTCACATATGTAAGTGCGTCCAAAAATGCTGAACATTTTCAGTGCAACTTCATTGTCCAGACTTTTGTAGAAGTCCCGCAAGCTGCTTTCTCTGTGCTTATTTCGGTAAACTGCTGAACACTGAAGTTCAATAACCTCCAACTGCAAATCTAGTGGCACTTCCCCTGGATCCACAGAAAAGGGCTCTTCAATCAGCTTCAACTGGACGTCTTCTTCTTTAGACAAAGTAAGTCTTCTGTCAAATTCTTCAATCAAAAGAATGATGTGCTTTGCGTATTTTTCTCCTAACTCGGCGTGTTTGTGCTGTGGGATACGCTGTGCACACGTGGGAAAGTGACACATTTCACCTTCTGACAGCTGACTTCTGAAAAGTTTCAATTTCATTTTGAAAGCTTTCACTGCTGCACACATTTGAAATATAAGTTGATTTTTTCCCTGAAGTTGAATGTTGAGATCATTCAGGTGTGCTGTAATATCACAAAAGAAAAAGAGATCTTGATTCCAGGACTCATTTTCAAGCTCTGGGAATTTTATTGGCCCATTTTCTAGGAATTTTGCTACCTCCTCTTTCAAAGCAACAAAATGCTGGAGCACTCTTCCTCGACTCAACCACCTCACTTCTGTATGGTAGATTAAGTCATTGCACTCGGTGTCTACCCTTTCAAGAAAGGCTCGAAATGTCCTATGTTTTAGTCCTCTAGAACGGTTGTAGTTTACAATGGAAACTACCACTGACATTACATGCTCAAATTTTAAGACTTTGCTACACAAAACCTGCTGATGCATAATGCAGTGATGTTTGGTTATTTCTCTCCCGATAAATTCTTCAAGAAGAGTAACTGCTCCAACATTTTTTTGGCACATAGCTGGAGCACCATCAGTACAAATGGCCACCAAGTTTGTGAAATCTAATCCCGACTTATCATTCGTGCACTTTATCACTTCACTGGAGATTTCTTTTCCGGTTGTGCGACCCGTCATGGAGCACATGCCAGCAAGTTCTTCAGTAATTTCAAAGTTTTTATCAATACCTCTAATAAAAATAAGAAGTTGGGCGGTGTCTTTTAAATCGGTGCTTTCATCCATAGCTAGGGAGTAAAAGCAGAATTCACTGACTCTCTGCTTTAACTGATCACTTAAATTGGTAGAAATGTCAGCTATTCTTCTCTGTACAGTCATGCGTGATAGACTGACATTCTCAAATATTCCCCTCTTTTCTGGACATAACTCAGATACAGCAATCAACATACACTTTTTTAATAACTCGCCTTCTGTCAAGCATTTCCCAGCAGCAGCAATTTCCTTAGAAATTTTAAAGCTTACTTTAGTAACTGTACCGTTCTCAGTGCTCACTTTCTTGAAAATTTGCTGTTCTCTACTAAGGTTTTTCACTAAACTGGCTGCTTTAATTATTTTTTCATTTGGGCTCAATTTGGCGAGATTGGGATGCTTAGTTTCAAAGTGCCACCGAAGGTTGTATTCTTTCGGAACGGCTAACGTTTCGCGACACACGAGGCACAGTATTTTGTCTTTGGAAATAGTATATAAGTATTTATTCGTCCATTCAGTGTTGAAAACTCTGTGCTCTGATTCTATTTTTCTCTTTTTCTTTTCACTCATGGTATCCATTATGAAGCTCAAGATTTTGTTGAATAAATTCACACACAAGGGAAACACTCACAGTCACACACAAAGAGAAGAGATATCTCACGGCGCATGGCACACTAGCAAGGCCCTGACGGTGTGTGGAAGCCTGTAGGTCCAGGGGTCACTATATTACTGCACACAGCAGTCAATCAATGCAGTTGTAGATAAATCTCTGCATTATGTATTTTTGTATAACTTTTATATGACTTTGTATTGAACCTTGGTACTATGTTATAGCGGGCTCCTAAGATAGTATAATTAAGGTAAAAGAAAAATTTCTTCTGTGCAAATTTTTGAAGCAGAGTTCAAATTTGCCATGAGGCAAATGCGCCCAAGTGAGTAAAATGCTTATACATTTAAAAAGTTTTAATTTGCAATTTGTGTCAATTTATATGGGTTTTCAGATAGACATCATAAGTAAAAAAAGAAAAAGAAAAGTTTGTGTTTTAAATTGAAAATTTTCCTAAAAAATATCAATAAATGATTATCAGCCAAGAATAAGATATGTAATTACAAATGCATTTTAATTTCCTTATTGGTCGAAATGTCAAAGACGGCTAAACTAACCTTACTGTTTTTCCCTGCGATCTTTTTCATTTGCCCATTCAATATAAACTCTGTCCAGATCTATCAGTCCTCAATCCAGCTGGTAACTCTTAATACACATCAGCACCCCACATAGAACTCCCCACTCGCTAGTTTCCCAATACACACAGATTTCTCCTCCCTCCCTCCCAGTGCCCTTCCCCACAGCCCCACCACCACAACTAAACAATGCCCCACACAGACCCCCAATGCCCTGACACACACAGATCTCCCTCACTGCCCAGCACCCCCCAACAGGCCCCCACTGCCTAGCACCCCAAAACACACAAACCTCCCCCACTGCCCAGCGCCCTCCACACCCTCACAGCCCAGCACCCCCCGCACATCTCCCAGACACTCACTCCACCACACCCTTCCCCCTTCCTTGGCCGCACTCACCAGCCCTGCTGGGAGGTCTCTGGCTCCTAGGGTGAGAGCGGCAAGGGGAGTCTCCAGTGGTGAGCGGGAGCCGGTTCGCACCGGTTCGCGGGAACCAGTTGTTAAATTTAGAAGCCCTTTTAGAACCACTTGTCCTGCGCGGGACAACCGGTTCTAAAAGGGCTTCTAAATTTAACAACCGGTAAGTTGAAGTGACCAGGACCGTAGCTGGGGGGGAGCAGAGGGAGCGGCTGCTCCCCCTGAGCACATTATCCAAAAGTGGCGCCTTAGGAGCCGACCCCATGGGTGCTCCAGCTCTCCGCCCCGCTCCCCGGCCCCAGCTCACCTCCGCTCCGCCTCCGCCTCTGAACACTCCCCCCACCCTAGCTCACCTGGGAGGGACGGGGAGATCCCAAGCGTTTCGCGCGCCGCTGCTCCCCCTCCCTCCCAGGCTTGAGAGCCTGGGAGGGAGGGCGAGTAGCGGTGCGCGAGCAGCAGCGGAGGTGAGCTAGGGCGGCTGGGGCACATTTTTAGGGGCGGCATTCTGGCGCCGGCCATGCCGCCCCAAGCACCAGCTTGTTTTGCTGATGCCTAGAGCCGGCCCTGCCCCCGCGGGCTTCACAGTGAGCCCCCGCGGGCCGCATGCGGCCCGCGGGCCATATGTTGTGCAGGCCTGCTGTATCAAACCAATGATCCTTGTAACTAGTAGTGAGTCTCTGACTGTAGCCAGTGCCAGATGTGTCAGAGGGAATGAACAGAACAGCGCAATTTCGAGTGATTTTCTACTCTGACTTCAAACTCTCGTGTATGCATCCAAGGATTGCATTAATTCTGTTAGCCACAGCATCACACCAAGAGCTCATGGTCAGCTGATAATCCACCAGACACCAAAACCCTTTTTCAGAGTCACTGCTTCCCAGGACATACTTCCCAATTCTGTAATTATGGCCTATATTTAAGGCTAAGATTTTGTCTCGGATATTTTTAGTAAAAGTCACTGATAGGTCATGGGCAATAAAAAAAAAAAAAAAAATCATGGAAGCCCGTGACCTGTCCCTAACTTTTACTAAAAATATCCCTAACAAAATGCGGAGCCCAGCTGTAGGGTTCCTACACAGCCTACAGAGGTTGGGCAGCTGTGGGGGCTGCTACGAGCTCTGGAGGCCCCCACCGCCTGTGGGGACTTGGAACTCCAGGGTCCCCTGGCTTGGAGCTCCAGGGTGCCCCCGCCACCCATGGCAATTCTGAAAGACCCCTGGTGCCCACAGCAGCTCGGAATTCTAGGGGCCCCGCTGCCTGCGTCGGCACGGAGCTCCCGGGTCTCTGGCTGCCCACATTGGCATGTTAATTTTATTTAAAAAGATTAAGAGAGAGTGAATACCTACCTCAACCAGTTGTATTTACAGAGGAATTACTATAGGAAGGTTGTAATTACTCATTTGGAATATAGCACGATGACATTGTGGTTAACACTTACTTTTGTGATTTGTGTCCTTGAGCTAATAAGTGTTCAGGACATCAGTTTTATATCTTCTCGAACAGATCCTGCCATGCAATCCCTACCACCACCAAATCACGGCATTGGTTCACTATTTATTTTGTCACTAATCATTTACAACAACACCTGAAGGGTTTTTTTGGAAAATTTCCAACCAAGCATCAACCCATTTCAATCTTACCTAGCTACGAAATCTGATGAGACCATATCTAAAAAGAGTATAGCCGCTTAGGATTCCAAGGTGAGGGGAGAGAGACAAAGATACCAGGCTTCCATCTCTCTGTTCCACCTCTTCTCAATCCCTTGAAGCACCCACCTTCTTTTCTGCTACTAGACTGGTTGTATCTTTTCCCTATCTTGACTGACACCACACGTTCATTTTGCATAGGTTACCAAACAGCTTCAGACTTCAATAACTTTCAATCACTACTCATCTGGGCTTGAACCAGTGACTTGAGGTGAAAGGTTCTAGATCAATATTAATCCCTTGAGTAATCCAGTCCCCTATGCTGGTCCAGTTTTATATACATCTCATGTATTATATAAACACTTATGCAAAACTACTGTTCTATTTATTTTGTCATGGCACCACATTGCAGTGATAAAAGCTGAATTATAAAAATTGTGTGTGTTAGTGAAATATAGATCAAGCAAATGTTAAACCATTTCATCTATTTCAAAAGTTTTGACATATTTAGTACAAAGGATTTAAATTGCACTTCTAGCCCGAAGGCTTGCAATGTGGAAGCCTGCCCGATTAATGTAATTAAAAGGACCACTTAGCTCAAAATTCATTAAAAAATTAAATAAATTTGGCCTTATTGTTTGATTCCAACTGGCAGTGTGGTTTGTAGCTAAAAATGTCCGCTGCTTTATACATAACAAGTTGTTTTAGCACATCCCTTTTCCCTGCTGTGCATATGATTAAAGGAACAGAGGTTAAACACAGCCATAAAGAATTTGGTGAATTCTATTTTTGTTAACACTGGCATCCAGCTCTCCTGTCTCAGTTTTACAACACTCTGGAAATATAGTAACTTCACTCTGAAATTAGTTAAAAAGCCTACTTCTATTGCAAAAGTTATTTAAACATCTCAAAGTTTCCTGCTGTACTAATTTTGCACTGTCCTTGATCCAGTGCACCAATCAGCAGTCCCTCCCAGAATATAAGGAGTGGTGGGGGAGGAAAAGAATGAAAACAAGTTGGCAAATGTACACAGACAAATATTTCATTCTGGCACTGTTCTGTTTTAGAAAATATTGCAATAGCAGTATACTCCTCCTCCCTTGATCATGGATAATTAAAGCCAGTAAAAATAAGGGGACAGGGAAAGAAAAAATCAGGGCTAACATATTTTCAAAGGCATGAAAGTATTTAATTATGGCTCTGTTATTTAAATTTACTTGCCATTACTTGAAATTTACTTTAATCTAGCCAAGAAGAATTTAAATGCTACACATGTATACTAACAAATATAATTTCTACTATAAATTCTACTGCAACATTCTTTTAATGTTGAAAACTAAACATCACAGTTACCTTAATTTAATGCTGATTTAATGGGGTTACTGTTTACTGAGCACCCCCTCATGGCCAGAGGTCACTTAGCGGCATCCTGCCTCTGTTTCTCCCCCCTTCAGGTTTCCTTAAGAACTGCAGAAAGGCTTGTCTCTGGGTTACTATCACACCCTCCAGTGGCTGGCTTAATAACAGAAACAGAACTTAATCTTCAGGGTCCCACAAGAAAATCCATAACAACCAAAAAGTCAATATTTAGTTCTGGTGTCTTCTTCTGTGCCAGTCTGTTTTCATAGCCCATTCTCTTCCTAGCACTGGCCTCCAGGCCCAAACCCAGTCAGGGTTTCCCACAGCAGCCTCCTGCTCACTGAGCTCCGGCCCCCAAATCCCCTTGGTTGTCAGGGTTTTCCTGTAGGAGCCTCTCTCACTCCCCACAGTATCCTACGCTTCCCCCTCTCCATGCAGCTTCCTGATTATATTTATGGGGAAATCGTCTCCTCTCTCCCAGATATGCCTCCTTAGTAATCAGAGCTGGCTGGCCCCAGGCCTCCAAAACTTAAGGGGCAAGCCACTCTGTTACAGCTGGAAATAAACAATACAAATTAATAAAAAAAATGTTTGTAATATGAGATCTTCTTCAGGACTGATCTATAAAAATAAACTACTACACCACTTTCTCCTATCCTGAGCAAAAAGCTGCACTAGCATTTTGAGAGACTATAAACTAGGGATCTTTGCATTCTTGTGAGATCATCCTTGTGTTTAAATTATCTGTACGGATTCTAACATGGGGCCTGATTTTGCTACCTTTACTCACAATGTTAGTACAGTAATTTACTCTGCAAACAGCCACTGACATTGTTGGGACTACTCATGGGGTAAGATACTAGTCAACGTGAATGATGGTGGCACAGTTGGATCCTTGTTGAATACTCAACAGTTTTCCCAAATAGCTGCAATAGTGGGTGAAATTCATCCCTCCCCATACAAATCCTGTGTAATCTGGGCTTTGTGCAGCATGCTAAACCAGACAAAGGAAGATAGAATTCACGCAACCCACAGACAACCTGTGAGGCTGCAACCCAAACCCTGCACAGCCACTCTTCCTTCCAGTCTATGAGGAACAGCATGCAGGGGTTTGGGCCCACTGGGTCTCCAGGAGCCCCTCCAGAGTCTGGTTCCTCCCCCCCACCATAAACTGTGCGACCCTTATTGGAGCTGCCTCAGAGACACCCTTAACTGATGCCCAGGAAGTGCAGCAGTCCTTTCCCCCTCCACCCCGCACAGTCTTATGTGGGTCCTGTGCACCTGGGTAAATGTCACACCATATGATGTGTTTTGTTAATATTCACACTAATCCGTCTGTGCTCGCACCCACAACATGTGGGAAGAGTACAGGGGGAATTAGGAAGAAAAAATTCACTTGTCCTGTACAAATTGATCTTGGAGGCACCATCATGGTCAAGCAATTCCTGTGTTTCCAAATTTCATTGTTTGTTAGCAAATTGGTGAGAGCAGGTTTTTTAAAAAAATGACCTTTGTTTATTAGAAAGTGGGTGGAAAGCAGCTCATTTCACATAGTCTGCTGAACAATTACTCCATATTCAAAATGGTGACTAAGCAGAGAAAGACCCTATAATCTCATTATTAATTCCCTGAGCAATCCAGTTTCCCCCATTTTATTACATTTGATATGCTATGTCTTAGGGGCTGTATTTTTTGTACGATCCTTCTGAAATCTTTTCTCCAAATAAGTTGCATCATTCCAGACTTAAATTTTATTCTAATGTGTACGTTTCATATGTATTAGTTTATTTAATGTACACTATACTATGAAGGAGAAAAATAATCTACAAAAAGACAAATTCTCATTTTCTCTTGCACTAGTCAAACACCAAGACTCAGTCTGTCAGACTTCTAAGCTTGTCTAATGTCTGTCATCTGTGTCTTAAATTAATAAAGTCTATCCATGGTGTATGATTTTTCTGTTGCTCTGATATTCAATATATACAATAATTTGTCATTTAAATTCACTGAAAAATATGCTAAAGTAGCTATGTGTTTTCATTGTCAGTTTTAAAGGCTATGAACTTTATGACTGACACCAAAGCCCTGTTTTGTCCCCCAACTCATTACATAGCTCTAGCAATGCTTGGGCTGACCAATTACTTCTAGTACTTTGATTGTGTACCCTTTTTCCTTTATTACAAACCTAAATTAAATGGTAAGATCAGAACAAGGAGAGCCTATTAAATATAGGGCAATAAAAATACCATTAATAATAGTAGGAATTTGAGTTACACCAGCAGAAGCTAGGAAATGCAGAGATAAGACTAAGATTCTGTTTTTAACCTCTCTCATTCGGTTTTGCTATTTCAGGGCTTCAATGAAAAGGGGATTATTTTACATTTCAGTAGTAATTCAGATAGTTTTGTTTGCAAGTGCAGCAGAAAAGGACAAAAGGTAAAATCCTTTTGGGAACTATTCTCATGAGTAGTGTGAACAGGATTTGCCTCAGAGCTCCCATTCTCAGAGAGACTGGAATGTAATTATGTTTTTAGAATTCCCACATGAGGGCACTATAGTGCACCTCTGGTAAGAGTTTAAAAAAAAAAAAAAAAGCAACCTTGCCTCCAGCCATCAGTTCCTTTTAATCTGGGTCAGCAGGGACAATAGTAATACTAAAAAAAATACATATATATAATTTCCAATAACAAGAATGGGTCAGAGTAGAACTACATTAAATGCTTCCTTTGAAGTTACATCATTACAGGTAATTTAGCATTTTTCCAAAGGTAAACCTTCAACTAATTCCTAACTCGTGGAGAATACAAAAGCTAGCAAAATTTCTTTGTTAGAACAAAGAAGGATCATTAAGGGGCCTGAATGTATAACAGATAAAAATTAAAATGATAAATGGACATCATGAATACTAAAGGAATTCTATGTGAGAAAAAATAAGTGAGAGTATTCAGCAGATATTGAAAGAACTATAAGAAGAATTAAGAAGTGACCCTTTCACCCCAGCTCCCCCTTTTTTTAAAATGAAACAAAAGGCAAAGCTTAATTAATATGGAGTTTAAGTACATTTTCAATGGTGCACATGTCAACATCTCCCACGCCTGTATCCACAACACGTAAAATGCATTAAATGGCTTAAAGTCTGAGTCTATGAGACACAGTCATGAATTCCAACAGCCCAGTGTCCAAAACTGCTGGAAGTTTTGCCAATCCAAAACTCAGCATAGAATGCTTTCAAAAGCCTAAAACCACATTTGGATTGTCTTACCTCAATGGAAGTAGAATACTGTGTACTCTATACATCTATTGCTTAAGAATTATGCTATTACCTTATACTGTGTAGTTCAAAAAGAAATTCCCATGCTGTATTTGCAACCCGCATTCAAATACACCACTGACCTACTACCATGGTATACAGCAGGCAGTGCTCTTTGGGCAGAATAGAAAGCCAGTGAAACTCTTGACACCTACAGGATATCTGAAGTGGTGGAAATAGGACACTTGTATATAAATAAATAGTGTAAAAAACGTGGGCCCTAAAATGTGTGTTCTAAAAGTGTCAACATCATCTCCTACGGCATATTTTCTCAGTATTATATGGGGGGCTTAGTGCAGAATCTGCCACAAAGGTCAGCAGGACCAGCATGAAACACAACACTGAATATTACAGGATAAATGTTACTAGAATTTAAATGGGCACATTCAGGACAGGATGTGGTCCAATCTTTGGCCCAACACCATCCATGGCATGGAATCTCCAGAAGCTGTGCAGGCTATCTAGTCTCTGCAGTCACAAAAAAAGCAGATCTTGAGTGCAAAAGCAGCTTCAAGGAGTCCACATAATGCTTATACAGCCACTCAACACCTCCCCATCCCAGGGTCACAGTAAAAGATTCTATCCATTGCTGTATACAAGGGCATCAAGCACCAGGGAATGGTGTAAGGGGAGACACTGAATGACGTTTCAGTGGGTAAGAAGATTCCTACCTAGTGAGTTATAAGTCAGTTGAGGACAGACTGAATACGATTACTAGGCTGAACTGTATATGCCCACAGTACTATGGGAAACTGAAAAAGGGTAAATCAGGAGAATAATCTCTTTGCTACTTTAAGTGTATTCTGCCAACACTGGAGTTCAAGGATCCAAGAGCTGTCTTCTTTTCAGCCTGCCTTCAAAGACCCAACTTTCATCTTCCTTTAATCTATTACATGCCACTTTCATGAGTGCGGTAGTTGTGATCACACTACAAGCTCTGAGATTTTGCAGGCAGTCCTGTAAACCTAAGAGAAATGCCCAAAGCCGGAAATTAGGCAGGTTTGCTGACAGTTCTGAAATGGACCTCAGCTAAGACCAAGCCAGGCCCAATGGGCTGATATAACCCAACCTCCATGGCAATGGCGGAGAGGTTTGGGGCAAGAATAGAGAGTCCAAAAGCCACAGTTCACTATCACCACCTCCCTGAAAAATCAGTTTTTTCTCAACAACGATAGAGAATAAGAATCTGGACCCAGTCCTTTCCCCTCCCATCAAAAGAGCTGCTCTTGGGTTACTACAGCTCTAAGGTTGGAATACTTCCCATGTTCTTCTTGGCCACTCACTCTGTTTGGGGATGTGCATAGGGCAGAGAGCACATGTATATGAATTTTCCTCCTTGGGAAGACTGGCAGCTCCCTGTTTTATTAATGGTACAGGTTCCCTCTTCTTTGCACACCAGGTGGACAGTGCATTCAGACGGCCTATCTGGATTTATGTGCCTCGATCTTTTGATACATGGGGCCTGTGACTGAAAGTCCCTCTCATGCAGACAGTCCATACAAAAATTATGCACTATTTATGTCCCATTTTTAAACCATTTAGTTTAAATGGTTAAGTGGGACTCAAATGGTGTATAAACAACATTGCACAGGTATATTTTGGCAGGTTGATTAATTTAATTAACACAGAAAGTGAAATATTTGAAGTTCAAAACTCCAGATAAAGTGGTTGCTTTCTTAATTTTCCATATACATAACTAGACCTTTAAAAAGTCTACATATCTGTAAATCGGTAAAAAATGCAACCCAATACAAAGAATTGCTATTTTCAAGCTTAGCTAAAATATCAATTAAGTTGAAAGAAGCTACCCACTTTTTTCCCTCTAAACAAAATTAGATGAAATAATTTGAAAAGTTCACAATTGGAATATCATCAAAAATGCCCTCTGCACAAACAGAATACATAAATTATAACAAAGATGGAAAAGTCGGTCCTATTCAGAGCTCACTGCCCTATTGATAAAATTCATCTCCCCAGTGAGAGAAAGAATAATTTATCCCTCTAAAGCAAAATTTTAAACATGGTTAGGTGAAGTGGATTTGAAATTTGTTCAGGATTCTTGCATTGTAAAAAAAGTTTCCTTTGTCTTTTTATGTTTTGATTAGTGCGTTTAAAGACTTGCCAACAATCTAGATTGTTAACAGACCACAACTGTTTAACTTTGAAGGCTCTTATTTTTAAGATAAAATACATATATATATATATATATATATATATATATATATATATATATATACATACATACATATACACACACACACACACACACACATATATATACACTCATTATATTTATTATCTTTTTATTGAAATTTAAACTATTTTCATTGCTAAGGTTTATGTATAAATACAAGTTACTGCACATATCAACTGAACACACCATACAAAATTCAAATATGATAACTATTTAAATCATGTTATGAGTTTTGATGAGGTTACAAACAAGAGATAGGCAATCAAAATAACATTATATCAATTAAAAGCTTAAAGATTGTAGATCCAATGTTAGATAGAGATATTCTCCATTGTAACATATGACCACATATAACCACATATAACTATTAAGGTGAAATTTAGAGGCCACACTGAACTTTCTGGAGCATTTTAAGAGGGTAGCAAAAACTATCTTTATTACTGAGATCTTATTATTACTGTAAATATGAAGAATCTGTTAACTCTTCTTCATAGCTAAATGGATAAAGGTTGTTAGAGATGAAAATATATCCACAGGCTAAAAACCATTTATCGTTAAAAAAACAATATTGTCTTAGTGAAGAAGGTCAAGCTCTCTATTCGCAACAAACTCATGATGAAATTTCAAGATGGCTGTGTAAACATGTCATATGGATATTCACATGTGAAGATGCATTTGCATGAGTAACCACAACACTTTCCAGTTCCAGAAACATTTTTGTGAACACAATTTTTGTTGCACAAATTCGCATGAAAAGCAAGTAAATGGGAGTCACAAAAGCAGTTACGCAAATTCATGACTTCCATTACAACAAATGTTCATGAATCTTTGTGTGCAATAATTGCCTAGGTCTAATAGCCAATTAGCAACAACTGTGGAGGTGATATCTGCAATTTTCACACTTGGCCTTGCAGACTGGACTGTAACCACCAAATGATATCACACTGGATGCCAAATAGCAAGCAGATGGTATCAACTGTCAATCACTAAACAACTTGGGCTGAATTTGAACTGGTCACCTAAATGTGAACGACTATATCCCCTTGAACAATTTGTTCATCCACGCTGTCCTTGCTGAGGCATTTTAACTAAATACTGATGTCTTATTCTAGATTCAAATAAGATGTTTCTGGTCTTTTTGACAGATTCCTCACTATTTCCAATTTTATTTTTTTATTTTTTTAAGAGCTGGTTGGAAAAATGTTGACAAAACATTTTTGTCAGAATTTGCTGATTCATCCAAAGTGAAATGTTTCACAGAAATGGTTCTATTTTCATGACATTCTGCTCGAAACCAGGCAGATTTTGAAACCTGTCTGGTTTCCTCATAGCTCATCTGCTTGCCTCTTCAGCAGGCAGGCTAGTGGGGAGCCAAGAACCTGGAAGCTGCGTTTCCCACCTCTTCCTGAATGGGTCACTGTATTTTGGGGGCATTTTTGTTGTTTTACTTGACTAGTGTATGAAAAATAATTAGTGGTGGGTGGAGCACCTCCTCAAAAGATAATTACTGTCCCCCGCGCAGCTCTATTTAATTATAGAGCTAGTCAAAAAAGCCATTAAGAATGCCAAAGGACACAAAGTAACCCATTCAGAAACACTAGAGAAGCAAACAAAATTCATACCCAATCACTTTACCTCGAGCTACTTAGCTTCACCATTGGAAAGGTCTCCTGGTCAATAAAGTACTGCCAAGCTTGTGAAGGGCTTACACTAAACTCAACAACACTTCTCTGTCAGTAACTCAATAACTTTTAAATGCCGCATTTGATCAATTCCAAAATTTCAGGGAATATTTTAGGCATCAATGGCCAGAACCCATACTGATTTGGAGAAAAATTAGAAAACTGGAAGGGTGACAGTAGACACATGAAACTCCTCCTACCTCTTTAACACAGCCATAGCCTCAAGCACCTGTGCAATTATATATAAATCAATTAACCAGTTGATGTCAGCCATTAACACCTTCCAGCATAACACTACCCTTATAACAATCACTGCTTCTCCTTCCAACAGAGGTTAACATGCTGACAAATTGAATGATTTCTCTCAGGCTACATCTACACTACGGGGGGGGGTCGATTTAAGATACGCAAATTCAGCTACGCGAATAGCGTAGCTGAATTCGACATATCGCAGCCGACTTACCCCACTGTGAGGACGGCGGCAAAATCGACCTCCGCGGCTTCCCGTCGACGGCTCTTACTCCCACCTTCGCTGGTGGAGTAAGAGCGTCGATTCGGGGATCGATTGTCGCGTCCTGACGGGACGCGATAAATCGATCCCCGATAGGTCGATTTCTACCCGCCGATTCCGGCGGGTAGTGTAGACCAGGCCTCAGACAGAAAAAATAATAATCGGCGGGGGGAGGGAGGGACAGAGAAGAGGAAATGGTGAAAAGGGGAAAAGGAGTGTGTGCACACAGCCCCAGCATGGGGGTGAGGGAGAATGGGAAACCCTAGAATAGGAGGAAGGGGGCATAAAGAACCCTTGGTATGGGAGACAAAGAATGGGGACCACAGTGATGGAGGCAGGGGGGGAGCACAGAACCCCTGGCGTGGCAGGGAAGGAGGGAATGTGGGGCACACAGTACCTCTGGTGGGGGAGAGATTGGGATATCCTGATATGGGAAGAAGGAGGGAAGGGTGGGAAAAAGCGGAATGAGATGCATACAGATCCCCCGCCATGATGGAGGGGGAACATAGAACCTCCTGATGAGGAGAGATTGGAGGAATCTGATAACAGGGAAGGGGGGGCACACAGAAATACCTGGGAGGGAAGAGGGGTAGCGGCACACACACAGATCCTGCCATGGAAGGGAATGGAGGGCCTGGGGGAAGGTGGGATGAGTGTGTATAAGGAGCTGCTGGTATGGGAGAGAAGAGGAGACCCTGATATGGGAGACCCTGGATGGGGGGCACACAGAGACCCTAGCAGAGAGGAGGTTAGCAGGAGTTGCAGGGAGTACTTGAATAACAAGGGGTGGCAAACAGGGTGTCTGTGGTGGAGAATGGAGGAATGCAAGGATACGCAGAACGTACAAGAAGCTTGGCTTACACAAGCTACAAAGTGTGCAACCTCCTAGCTTTAAACAATCATAGTAGTACAGTAAAACTACTGAATGTACTTTCTTCAATTTGCTTTGATGTTTTGGCTGAAGTGATACCTACAAAACAAAGCCAAGTAAAGACATTAACATTTAAAGAAAGACAGCAAGCTTTGAAAAGTGTGCATTTAACTAGCTAATCACTGTGCCGCTAAGTGTGAACCTAAGGGCAGGTCAACGCTGTCTGGTAGGTTCAGACTACAGAGGTGTGAATAACAGTGTGCTTCCAAGTGCTGTGCTGTAACTCCCCTGTGTGGATGCTGCTGGTGCAAACTTAAAGGTTTCTACTGCACATTGATGTAGTCCTGTTTGAAGGGGACTACGTTAATGCAAACTAGGAACCTTTTCATTCATGCCCACCGCATCCACGCATGGGAGTTACAGTGCAGAACTTTGGTGTGCACTGCTATTCAAACTCCAGTACTCCAAACTGTGGGGCAGTGCAGACATGTCCTATATGCTTAAGGAAATTTTCTAATATACATGTTTAGTGTGTAAATATGTGCAAATGTTCAGTTCAAAATGTCAGAATTCATTAATCAAAACCATTTCTCACCCCAATCAAGGGCACTAGTTCTATGATGATTATGTCAATATCAAGTTTCAAACTTCAGCTCTTTTAGAGTAGCCTTGTCTAAAAGAGTTGTAGTAGACGTTTTTACAATATAAAAGGCATATCCCCTTCCCTGCACTCAAACACAGAAAAGATACTGTTCAAACTTTTTTTTTTTAAAAAAAAAATCACATTTGGGTAGAGAGCAACCTTAGATAAATTCAGCCCCAAAAGCTTAATGTTTCTGAAAGCTAGGAGCACACAGAAAAAGGACATTATAATGGAAATTGTTCTGAAACTCTAACTGTACTGGGTGATATCTAGAAACTGCTATAATATTGAATGTTCACTGCCATTAAATTTAATCTTAAATATTGTTATTGCAACCTGACCCACTATGACATCTTTAAAGAAAATGATATCGTATAGTACTACTTCAAGAAGTGAAACTTAGCTAGTCATCTGGACCATAAAATAGCAGATTACTCCATCATGCTGGCTAGAGCAACTAGGAATAAAACTAGATTTACCAACCACATTATTTTTATTAGGAAATGTTTCAAAGCAGACATCATCCCAAAAGACTTTAGACTCATTCCATCCAAATATACACTACGGAGAGCAAAAACATGTACTGTGTAAAGTACAATTTGTAAATGTTGTGGAAAAATATTACAAGACATGCTGTAATATATCATCCTATCGAAGTAAAATAAATTAACTGAAGACAGAAATAGAAAATAATAAAAACTTCTATGCAATTCATGTATTAACAATTTAAATCTTTATGAGTTTTGACATGTGTTAATGGGAACTGCTCCACTGAATCCCTGTATATTCAGATTTAGTCTGGTACCCCACTTGCTCTCTCTGAATTTGCAGGCTAATATAAGTACATTAAATCACAAACTAGATAGCAAAATCTCTGAACTTGGTATGGGGAAAACAACACCTTAACGAAAATCTTGAAGTTAAAGGTGGTAGGTTAGTGTAAGTTTTGTATTTGCACACCTAGGCTCTGATACTGCAATGACCTCTGTAGAGCACAACAATCTGCCCCATAAGTTCTTACTGCAGAATTGGGAAACTACTTTGTAAATAATTTATGCAGCAATTGCATGTACAAATCCGGTATCTGCATGACCAAATGTAATTTTGTATATACAATTGTACATACAAATTAAACTCATATTTACATGCCAAAAACTTTTAAATATCAAGTCCAGAAAATTCATAGTGCTGCCATTTTAACATTGTGTTCATTGACATCAATGGAGCTGTACTGATTTGCCTCAGACAAGGTTTTGACCCATTTTCTTATTAGAGCCTCTTTCTATACCCAAAGGGGGAAGCTACCATACAACAAGAACACTGTTTATAAGGGGAACATCCATATACTGGTTAAAAACAAAAACTGAAGGCATTTACACAACTATCCTGTAAATTTACACCCCACTGTAATTCTTATAGTGTCATGTTTATCAAAAGACATACATGTATATCCAATTTTTCAGTCTTTGTAGAGCTGGAGTGAAGGAGAAGTAATGGGGTTGACAATTGGACAGGCAAGTCTAAAGTCACCAAACTTGGTTATATGCATGCTGTGTGTTTTATTACCTTACCAGACATACCATTCATTCTCTTTCAGTTTTGCCCTTTTATTCCTAATCAACATAAGCACCTAAGCCAATATTATTCAAAATACTTTAGCTGAAGTGAAAATATAGAACAAAAACATATTATAATCAGTGTTTTAACCACCAAATGCAGTCTGCCCTTTAAAGAGTTAAAGTGTTGGTTCTATTATGCTTTTTTCATAAAACTACAGTATATTATAATATTAGTCGGACCATGCGGGACCACTAATTATGAGTTGTATTTATGCAACTGAAATTATGTTAATTGGCATGACCAGTGATAACGTATGAATAATTTAACCTCCTTGATTCATTTTCCATGTCTAGCCTGATTGGTTCTACACAAGAAGTAACATGGTCACTTAGCAATAACTGCAGTGAAAGATCAGAAATGAAATCTGACTGAGAATACTGTACAATTGTTTGCATTAGAGAAAAATAAACTTTACTACTTCTATAATCCATTGCTCCAAGTTTCTTCTGGGAATTACATGGTCCAATTTCCCTAAAAGGATCTCTGTTATAAAATTCTCTCAGTTCTGATTTGTTGTAATGATGTCTCTTTTGAGGAAGCATGTGTTGGGATTAGAACTCTAGACTTTTAGTCAGGCGATATGGGTACTGTTCCCAACTCTGACATGCTGTGTAACCTGAAGCAAGTCACTTATCTGATTTATTTCTGTTTCTACATTTGTAAAATGGAGATAACGGTAACTAATCCATATCCCCCGAGCCATGTCTTGGTTATGAGCATTGTGCACACCATCACCATTCAGAACCTCGCAGCAGCTCTAAGGACAGAACCTAGATCCTCTAGCTCCAAAAGAAGAGACCCTTCCCACTTGAGCTAAAAGAGGATTTCCATCAGCTGCTAGCAGCAGAGGGCTTATAAAACAAAACTGAGACCACCTGATTCTATCCAGTTGAGGCTAGTGGTGCATATGTTTTAGTGATTCCCCCATTTTGGAAAGAACACTTATGTGGATGGGAGAGCTTTAGACCGCTTGCCCTTTTCCGCATCTGTCACAACTGTTCAGTAAGGAAATTGTTTTAGCCCCAAATACCAAACAAGCTCAGACTGGATACTAAAGAGATCTAGGGCAGATATTAGTATTAGCATTGCTGGGAACAGAGCTCATTACTGAGCACAGATATGGGGCACCTCCACCAGGAGGGCTTATACCCCTTCTATGGGGGATGAGTTTTGAGTTGGGCTCTTGTTGTTAGAGGTACCACAGCCCAATAGGCTTGAAGCATGACTGTGCCTGTAGGCAATATTAATGGAGGCAGACAGCCTACTTGGTTGTTTAAGGGACTGTAGGGACATGGAGCACTAGGTAATGCTTTGCTTTCCAGATAAAATCTGGAAATGAAATCAAGTTGAAAGCAGAGACCTTCATTCATATAATGGGCCTGATTCCCATCACAGGACATGTGCTCGCAAATACTTAGATATTTGCATTTAGAGAAAATTACTTTATTGAATAGCTGGAAAGCTTTAAATTATAGCTTATTAGAGTGAGTGTAAGAAAGCAAAGAAAACAAAATATAACTATCAATATTTATTAAGCACTGAAGTGTGGTCGGAGCTGTACAATACAAAGAAAATCACATAAGTGCTGCCACAGGGCCTTACAGTCTAAAAGAGACAGACAGGCAGGCACATAATATACCAGATGATCAGAGGAAGTTCCAAGTTCAAAACTGGTACAAATTTTTGTAAATTAGATTTGTTGCTATGGAGGATCATCACTGGAATGTTTCACACCATAAGTTTATTTTAAGGAGGGATTTGAATGTCACAGGATAATTGTGTCCTGATGCTAGATAAATGCCAACGCAAATTGGTTGACATTCATTCATGACAGTGTTCTTTTCCAGTGTTTTTATCCCTACTGCACCAAATGATTAATAAGGAAGATGGTGTCATTTTGGCTGGTAGACACTGGTTTAGTTGACATTTATTCACAGTTCCATTACTGAAAAGCTGCATTCTGACTACGAAAATTGATTTTAGCCATTCAGAAATGAGCTTTACATAAAAACAATTTTAAAAGATTTTCAATTAATTTATAATACACTAAAAATGTAATATACCTCATAAATTACAAAATGTATGGGTGAAACGATTTCTTAACTGAAGCTTCACTTTTTAAAAATAATGTTGCCAATATGCAAGTGTTAGCCAACCATTCACCTGATTAGCTAACACTGAAAAATAAAACAACATTAAAACAGAGGGTGAAATCCTGATTCCATTGAAGTTAATGGGAGTTTTGCCAGTGACTTCAGTGGAGCCAGGATTCAGCGCAGTCAATGAATGATAACATGCCCTGTTGCACTGTTACAGGTAAAATGTAGTATTCTCTAAAATGCTAATGACTGCTTCAAGAAACAAACCTTTCATATGTTTTATTAAGCCAGTCAGAAGAAACATGGAAGAAATTGGATAGTACCATTTGTAAACACAAACTGCCAGCTTCAAGCATAAAGGAAAAATACTGAACATTTTTTTCCCTTTAATTTATTTCCATTAATATTTATAAGCTAAAATTCAACCTTTTTTTAGCAAAACAACTGATTGCCTTCTCTCATAAAATAAAAGCATAACCCCTTTTCAATCTATTGTGAAATATATCCTCAATTAGTAGAGTCAAGCAGAAATAAACAGATGAACCTGAACATTTGATTAAAGGCTAAATCTTGAGACAATGCATTTTTGATAAATGTGTCCGTGCACACGCATAAAAATTAAGATATATGTGACAAAGTTTATCAACACAATTACCTGTTACCTGAGTGCCTTAGAAGTCTTTCATGTCTAATTAAAATGTTCCTATACAATCAATATAATTATCTGTTGATAGCTGCCATTAAAAATAATGGGCCTAGGTATACTAGAACTGTGGTCATCATGGAGTTACTGTAAGTAATCTTTTGTAATTTGAGTACTGATTTTAAAGTGGAGTCATGCATTATCTAATTAAAATCCTGAAGATCATTATTATAAATACTGTACATGAAGATATTTTTAACTCAACAGATTTACCACTATAACCAAGAAAACCACATTTTTCTAAACCCATAACTCATTTTGGAGACCTATATCACCGTATCTAACTTTTATTCTTTAATCTGCTATTCTGTATTGTTAGCATCTGAGCAATTTTGACAAAGTTGCTTTGAGCTTTATAAAACAGATGTCACAGGGCTGCATTAAATAATTCTGCTTAATCAGTTCTATTCATATAAATTACTTACCTCACCGCCTATTACAAGTTCTTCCCTGGGATTGTGGAAAAGATATTCATATAGTTTATAGTGTTGAAATAAACTGAAAAAGAAAAGAAAACGTAGCTCCAGCACAACCATAAATCTTTGGAAAGGAAGTATTCTAAACACATTTGTTACCCTAGGAGTTATTCTCTAGGTCAAGGTGATGGATACCTGAGCACTAATAAGAAAAGACACTTGTTGATCTCTAATTCTAGCTACAAAATGTAAACCATTTCAGGTATTACAAGATTCATATCCGTTATAATAAACTCAATATGACACTTGAGATATCAGCCCTACCATTGTGAAATTGAATTTTGGGGCTTAATATTCTGCTCTGAAAAATGATTCAAAAGTTAATTGTTACAAGGGCATAATTTGACCTGCAGGATCTTTATTATTGGTGATGGTGTGGGAGTAGAAAATGAAGCCAACTGGACTTTCACTTTGTGTAGAGCACAAATTACTGCCCAGCATCTCAACCTCCCACTCCATTTCCAAGCCAGGAACGAAGAAGTTAGCAAAGACAGTCTCTTAAGGCCACCTTTCAATTGTTAATACCTAGTTTTCTCTCATTCAGGCTTTAGGCCAAGGCAATGGTATTGAGAGAGCGTTTGATCTACGGTATCTGCCATTCCATTTACAGTACATTTTGTCTGCAATACTTCAGCTCTGATTCCTGCCATGTCCTGGTAGTGAGATATACGCCTGTGTTTACACAGGCCTCATAATTTATCGGGAACTAATTCAGATAATTTTGACCTTCAGATGACTCTGACCCTCCCCACCTCCTTTTGCCATTTTTGGTAACATTTTAGTGTGGATCATTTGTAAATGCCAAAAGCAGAGGTGAACGTAAGCCGGTGCACCATACCGGGGCGGATCGGCTTCCCCTGGCAGCAATTTAAAGGGCCTGGGGCCCCCAGCAGCTGCTGGAGCCCAGGGCCCTTTAAATTGCCGCCAGAGCCCTGCTGCCAGAGCCCTGGGGAAGACGCGGCAGGGCTCGGGGGCACCTGCCGCAGCTACCGCCCCAGGCCCTTTAAATCATCCCCGGAGCCCTCGGGTAGTGGCAGCGGGGCTCCGGTGGCTATTTAAAGGGTCCGGGGCTCTGGTAGCTACTACTGCCCAGGCCCTTTAAATCGTCCCTGGAGCCTGCCAGAGCCCTGGGGTAGTGGCAGCGGGGGTTAGGCGGCAATTTAAAGGGCCCAGGGCTCGGCCGCTGCTACAACCCCAGGCCCTTTAACTTGCCACCGGAGCCCCGCCACCGCTATCCCAGGGCTCTGGCAGCAGGACTCTGGGGATTTAAAGAGCCCGGGGCGGTAGTGGCAGCCGGAGCCCCGGGCCCTTTAAATCACCGCCCGAGCCCCCGGCTGCCGCTGCTACCCCAGGGCTCCAGCAGCGGGGCTCAGATGGCAATTTAAAGGGCCCGAGGCTCCCACTGCTGCTACTCTCTGGGGCCCATTAAATCGCCACCTGAGCCCTGCTGCTGGAGCCCTGGGGTAGCGGCGGCGGGACTCTGGCGGTGATTTAAAGGGCCAGGGGCTCCCGGCTGCTGCTAGTGCAGTGGAGCCCCGATCCCTTTAAAGCTCTGCCAGAGGCCGGGGCCCCGGGGTAGTGGCGGCAGCCAGGAGCCCCCTCCGATGGTGATTTAAAGTGCCCGGGGCTCCGCTGTGGTAGCAGCAGCTGGAGCCCCAGGCCCTTTAAATCACCCCCCGGGGCTCCCAGCCCCGTCTGTAGCTGGTAGCTCGGGGGGTGATTTAAAGGGCCCGGGTCTCCCAGCTGCTGCTACCACCACAGCCCCAGCCCCGGGCCCTTTAAATCCTGATTTAAAGCGCCTGGGGATTTAAAGGCCCCACCTCTTCCGGTTGAGTCCCCCCCCGCCCCCCCAGGACTCTGGAGTACCGGTAAGTCCTTTAAGTTACTTTCACCCCGGCCAAAAGACATGTGACTAATAAGTTAAATACCTTGTTTGTCTTATTAGCCATTAGTTTTAGACCTTTTTATTTTATGTATTTACTGAAAGTGCCCAGAAAGGAGCCAGACTGACAGTGCTGAACAATCAAATCCTCTCTTTATACCCACAAAATATTTCATGGTATATTGTAGTGGATTGTGTCTTATGTATATGACATTTTATTTATTAATGATTATGATGATTTTGGAAGTTCTGAATTCATTCCTTAATGGAACTATTTTTAACCTAGCACCCATAATCCTAAGTTAAGGACAAAAATTCTCTTTCTTCTAAGAGATATAAATTTAATGTGCTTGTCTTTGTTTCTGTTGTTCCGAATGGTGATTTTTGGGGGGGGGGGGGGGAGGGGGACCAATGCTACTAACAATTGCACACATGATTAATTTTACTCATGTAACTATTTAAAGGATAGGAGCTTTTATGATGTCATGTAAGCAAGTGAAGGTGATTAAGACTGACATATTTTCCTAGATCAACTGTTTCCTGAAAGAAACTGGCAAGAGATAAGTTGATGTGTATTTGTGAAGGGAAACAAAATGAAAAAGAGGATAACAGTCATCTTTCACCAAACCTGAAAGCTGCTGAACAGTTTGTGCCAATATAGCTAAGCATTCGTCCCTATTTCCTTTATACATCTCAGGGGTTCATAACTCACCTGTAAAAATTTGATCTGAACTGAAACATAACATATTCACTTTGAGGAGAAAAGAGCTAAAGACCTAAATTTTAAAAATTAAAAAAGTAAAAGAAAGATATGAAAATACATTAAGTAAAAATGTAACAAAAATTAGTTATTTTTGTGTTTGTATTATTTGAAAACGACTTCAAAGCTTAAATTTACCAATTTACTTTTTATTTATTAAAAAATATGTAAGCAGCTGAAATAATGGTGTACTTTAGTGTATGTGTATATATATATATATATATATATATATATATATTTTGCTCAGCAATTTGTGAAGGATTTTTAATATTCATGTACACCCTTGATTAACACCCAGATTAGCTGTTAGCCAGATTAATATTCCACTGGTAAAGTTATAGGGCATGATCCTACACCCACTGAAGTTAAGATTTCAGTGGAAGTAAGACTAGTTCTATGGTCTCGTAGGTCAAAACACTACGAACTACATGGACCTGATCAGTCTAAATACATAGTTACCCAAATGCCATTGTGATCTTTCAATGAAAGAACCTTTGTTCCATAAAAACATATGAAAGTTTTAGAAGGAAAAAAAAGGTAAAAAGTTAAGATGACATTCATAAATACCAAGACATCTTTTATTTTAGGGCTAGATCATGACATTTTGATCTAGTCCAAAGCAAGGGGCAGTTCATTTTTGCACTTTGCCTGGAGTACTCTGGGAGTGAGATTTTCAGAATCCCCCACCTCATCTCCCCACTGCTCAAGACAGGGAGTGTGCTGCACAGGTGTATACCTAGTATGGTGTATGCTCCTCAGTGTGCTGGAGGTATTACTCTCCACTACCTCTCATCCCTTTTTGCCCACCTGCAAAAGCAGGGGATACAGTGGCTCTGTGACGCATGCCACCTGCCATGTGCTGGGAACAAATGGTATGGTATACTGAGTGTCTTACATCCCCTTACTCCCTTGCACTGGTATGCAGGATGAGCCACTATCCGGCCTTTCATTTGTTACATTTAAAAAATACATATTGCTGCTTGTTTGCAGTCATCTCTTTTTGTGCTTACAACAGCAGTAGTTTGCAAGCTGGTGATAGACCTCTTTTGTACTGTTGTACAGGCTGCCTAGGAAAAGCAACACACTAATGATTTTTAGAACAGCATTATACATAAAATGCTACTGGATTTCCTAATCCATTCATGAGACCATCCCAACTTGGCTTTGAACATAATCAAATAATTGTCATGTTTGCAGTGTTGTTATAGTCGTGCTGGTCCCAGGATACTGAGACACAAGATGGGTGAGGGGTGAGGCAATATTTTGTACTGGACAAACTTCTGCTGGTGAGATAGAGAAGCTTTCAAGTTACACAGAGCTCCTCTTAAGGTCATACAGATGAAAGTCACCTGAAGAAGAGCTCTTTGTAGCTCTTTCACCAACAGAAGTTGCTCCAATAAAAGATATTACCTCACCCACCTTGTCTCTCAAATAACGTTCATGATTAGTATTTATTCATTATGGCCGTGAGCCAGTACAGTACTTAAATACATAGCTTTAACCATGTGAGTAATCCCACTGAAATCAATTGGACTACTCACTGGTTTGAAGTTACATACATGATCTAGTGCTTTGCTGGACTAAGGCCTAAAACTATTCCATTTATAACTGAATCATTAAGATAACACTCTACCCCTTCCCTCCCCTCTCCATTCCTCATCAAAAAAAAAAAAAGGAATAACTTGCTGTTGCCCAGTTGAAGAATAGAGAATCTTCACCATCAAGACCATGAAATAGGATAGAGTGTTAGTTTAAACTTTGAAGTCGTTGGGTTGTATCATTTGAGGTCAGAGACCTGTTACTTAAGTAAATGGTTTTGGGTTGTTGCGGTTTTGTTTTGTTTTTGGGGGGGTGTTAGTGTAATGTTCAGGAGTTTTTGGCAAAGTTTGATCATGTTAAACTAAATAACTCTCTCTTTTTATTGGCAGATACTTTACAGTGCTGAATTATTAGAACAGGGGTTCTCAAACTGGGGATCGGGACCCCTCAGGGGGTCGCAAGGTTATTACATGGGGGGTCGCGAGCTGTCAACCTCCACCCCAACCCCGCTTTGCCTCCAGCATTTATAATGGTGTTAAATATATTAAAAAATGTTTTTAATTTATGAGGGGGGGTCGGATTCAGAGGCTTGCTTTGTGAAAGGGGTCACCAGTACAAAAGTTTGAGAACCCCTGTATTAGAATATAAACATAACTGATATTGGAAAAAAAGAATACCTGATCTTCAAGTAACTGATTATAGCCTTGGCTTGATCAACACTGAAGAAATCCAAGCCACCACCTTTTTCTGAATGAGACTCCCCTATTCCAGCCATTGCTCTCCCAAGTTCTTTTATGTTGTCTTCTAGCGTAATATGTTTGGCTGCAATTCAATCCAGAAGAACAAAAACTAAACATAGATGTGACGGATGTTTTCTTGGCACAGTACTGAGAGATTTTTTTAATGTTTGAAAAGTTGCATTTGAAGCCATGTAGAATTTTTTTTTAAAATTGGACAAATTTTATTGCTTATTTCCATTATTCTTATAATTAACAGTAGTCTTAACATTCCTTCACAAAACCATTGATGGTCACTTTGTCCTGTAGGGACAAAAGTAGATGACACACAAACTTCTTAGTTGATAGCTTATTTACTCAGATATTGTCACCATAATTACATGAACAGAGAATCAGGGACATATTCTATTTCAGGTGCATGGTTTGTACAGTTATGAGTCTTTTAAAAAATATATATCTGGTACTGCTCATGAACTTTTGATGCTGTCCACTGCAACATGAAGAAGAAATAGAAGAATCAGATGCCACTTGGGGTATTTAGTATTTTTTAAAAATTTTAATCCAGTTACACAGGATTGATTAAAATTTGTAAATAAATTAACTTTTTATTAGAATTAAAAGTTTTCATATCAAAAGAGCCAATCTTTTGTAATCATGTAATCAAATTGGAAGGACAGGTTTTCAAAGGCATAAAGGACAGTCAAACAAACAGCCAACTCTCATAAAAAGTCAGTGGGAGCTGGGCACCTAACTCCCATTTGTGCTTTCGAAAATCTCCCTCTTAACTGTTTAAGACAGGCCAAAATGTGAGATTTTCATGGCTTCCATTTATACTACTTCTTTCTCCTTGGTATCAAAACTTAATGTGCATTCCCTAATGGGAATAAATGTTACAACAAGAAAGTCTTCGGTCAGAGGCGTCAAGTTAAGTCTTTCCAATTGAAATATCTGGTAATATTTGTTTGTTTTGGTTATAGTGGAAAAGGAAGAGAAGCAATAATGTGAAAAAGTAAATCTTAGTCCACTAAACTCTGTATAACAAGATATGACTATCCTGGATAAAGGCATATCTCTTTTCAGTTTGGATAGATATTAGTAAAAGATTAGATGCAATTCTCACAATGGAAAAAAGATTTGAAAGCACTGGTTGAAGATTAGGATAGCAAATGAAAACATGGGGCATTATATACTTTCTTTATGCTATTTTAAATTGTTGATGATGTTTAGGATAGGCTGCATATAGAAGACTAAGTTTCCTCAATGGAATTGGATAGATAAGCTATTTACTAATATGGGGTTACCTAGTTAATAGAGGATATGAGTATAGAAAAAAGTGTTTCATATGACCTGCTCTCCAAAATAATCCTTGCCATGATCAGTTTTGGGGTCTAATTTTCTTCTCACTCATATCAGCATAAATTAGGAGCAACTCTGTTGAGGACATGGATTTTGATGACTAAAACTGGTGTGACATTAGAATTAGGTGCTGAGTGTACTTTCTGAAAAAGTAGTCTGTATTTCCACAACTGTTTTTTCTTAACTGACAACATTACACTAAATTGCCATTACTCTCAGGGTATGTCTACACTACGAAATTAGGTCAAATTTATAGAAGCCGGTTTTATAGAAATCGGTTGTATACAGCCGATTGTGTGGGTGTGTCCCCACATAAAATGCTCTAAGTGCTCTAGTCGGCGGACCGTGTCCACAGTACCGAGGCTAGCGTCGACTTCCGGAGCATTGCACTATGGGTAGCTATCCCACAGTTCCCGCAGTCTCCGCCGCCCATTGGAATTCTGGGTTGAGATCCCAATGCCTGAATGATGCAAAACAGTGTCGCGGGGGGTTCTGGGTACATGTCGTCAGGCCCCTCCCCCTCCGTCAGAGCAACGGCAGACAATAGATTTGCGCCTTTTTACCTGGGTTACCTGTGCAGACATCATACCATGGCAAGCATGGAGCCCGCTCAGCTCAGCTCACCGTCACCATATGTCATCTGGGTGCCGGCAGACGTGGTACTGCATTGCTACACAGCAGCAACAGCTAACTGCCTTTTGGCGGTAGACGGTGCAGCATGACTGGTAGCCTTCATCGGCGATCTGGGTGCTGGCAGCCGTGGGGCTGGCAGCCATAGGGCTGCATTGCACCAGCCCCTTGCCTTTTGCCTTTTGGCAGTAGATGGTGTATTACGATTGGTAACCGTCGTCATCGTACAGCAGTGGCTGGAACTCCGTATGTCCCCCAGTCCCCCATCTCCCCAGTCATATTCTGCTGCCTTCACAATGACGATGATGGCTATCAGTCGTAGTATGCCATTTTCTGCCAAGCGCCCAGTATTTTCTGCTAAGCACCCAGAAGAGGCCGAGGGCGATCTGGGTGCTGGCAGACGTGGGGCTGGCAGACGTGGGGCTGCATTGCACACAGCAGCAGCCCCTTGCCTTTTGGTAGAAGATGGTATATTAAGACTGGTATCCGTCGTCATCGTACTGCAGTGGCTGTCAATCATGGGCACCTGGGCAGACATGCTCAGTCCTATAGAACTGTCTTGATAATGATGGCTATCAGTCGTAGTATGCTATTTTCTGCCAAGCGCCCAGTATTTTCTGCCAAGCACCCAGAAGATGCCGAGGGCTATCAGTCATGCTGCACCGTCGTCTGCCAGCTTAAGATGTAAAAAATAGATTTGTTCTGTATTCATTTGCTTCCCCCTCCCTCCGTGAAATCAATGGCCTGCTAAACCGAGGGTTTTGAGTTCAATCTTTGGGGGGGGCCATTCTGTGTGACAGTTGTTTGTGTTTCTCCCTGATGCACAGCCACCTTTGTTGATTTTAATTCCCTGTACCTGTATGCCATGCCGTCACTCGACCCTCCCTCCCTCCCTCCCCCGGTCCGTCAGATACTAGTTTTGCACCTTTTTTCAGACCAGACGCCATAGCTTGCACTGGGATCATGGAGCCCGCTCAGATCACCGCGGCAATTATGAGCACTATGAACACCACGCGCATTGTCCTGGAGTATATACAGAGCCAGGACATGCCAAAGCAAAACCAGGACCAGCCGAGGAGGCGATTGCAGCGCGGCGACGAGAGCGATGAGGAAATTGACATGGACATAGACCTCTCACAAGGCACAGGCCCCAGCAATGTGGAAATCATGGTGTTACTGGGGCAGGTTCATGCCGTGGAACGCCGATTCTGGGCCCAGGAAACAAGCACCGACTGGTGGGACCGCATCGTGCTGCAGGTGTGGGACGATTCCCAGTGGCTGCGAAACTTTCGCATGCGTAAGGGCACTTTCATGGAACTTTGTGACTTGCTTTCCCCTGCCCTGAAGCGCCAGAATACCAGGATGAGAGCAGCCCTCACAGTTGAGAAGCAAGTGGCGATAGCCCTGTGGAAGCTTGCAATGCCAGACAGCTACCGGTTAGTCGGGAATCAATTTGGAGTGGGCAAATCTACTGTGGGGGCTGCTGTGATCCAAGTTGCCAGGGCAATGAAAGACCTGGTGATATCAAGGTAGTGACTCTGGGAAACGTGCAGGCCATAGTGGATGGCTTTGCTGCAATGGGATTCCCAAACTGTGGTGGGGCCATAGACGGAACCCATATCCCTATCTTGTCACCGGAACACCAAGCCACCGAGTACATAAACCGCAAGGGGTACTTTTCAATGCTGCTGCAAGCCCTGGTGGATCACAAGGGACGTTTCACCAACATCAACGTGGGATGGCCAGGAAAGGTACATGATGCTCGCGTCTTCAGGCACTCTGCTCTGTTTCGAAAGCTGGAGGAAGGGACTTTCTTCCCGGACCAGAAAATAACTGTTGGGGATGTTGAAATGCCTATCGTGATCCTTGGGGACCCAGCCTACCCCTTAATGCCATGGCTCATGAAGCCGTACACAGGCAGCCTGGACAGTAGTCAGGACCTGTTCAACTACAGGCTGAGCAAGTGCCGAATGGTGGTGGAATGTGCATTTGGACGTTTAAAAGCGCGCTGGCGCAGCTTACTGACTCGCTCAGACCTCAGCGAAAAGAATATCCCCATTGTTATTGCTGCTTGCTGTGCGCTCCACAATATCTGTGAGAGTAAAGGGGAGACATTTATGGCGGGGTGGGAGGTTGAGGCAAATCGCCTGGCCGCTGATTACGCGCAGCCAGACACCAGGGCGGTTAGAAGAGCACAGCAGGGCGCGGTGCGCATCAGAGAAGCTTTGAAAACGAGTTTTGTGACTGGCCAGGCTACGGTGTGAAACTTCTGTTTGTTTCTCCTTGATGAACCCTCCGCCCCCCCCCAACCCGGTTCACTCTACTTCCCTGTAAACCAACCACCCCACCCTCCCCTCCCCCCTTCGAGCACCGCTTGCAGAGGCAATAAAGTCATTGTTACTTTACATTCATGCATTCTTTATTAATTCATCACACAACTAGGGGGATAATTGCCAAGGTAGCCCGGGATGGGTGGGGGAGGAGGGAAGGAAAAGGACACACTGCAGTTTAAAACTTTAACTCTTATTGAAGGCCAGCCTTCTGATGCTCGGGCAATCATCTGGGGTGGAGTGACAGGGTGGCCGGAGGCCCCCCCACCGTATTCTTGGGCGTCTGGGTGAGGAGGCTATGGAACTTGGGGAGGAGGGCTGTTGGTTACACAGGGGCTGTAACGGCGGTCTCTGCTCCTGCTGCCTTTCCTGCAGCTCAACCATACGCTGGAGCATATCAGTTTGATGCTCCAGCAGCCGGAGCATCGACTCTTGCCTTCTGTCTGCAAGCTGACGCCACCTATCATCTTCAGCCTGCCACTTGCTCTGTTCATCCCGCGATTCAGCCCGCCACCTCTCCTCTTGTTCATACTGTGCTTTTCTGTAGTCTGACATTGACTGCCTCCACGCATTCTGCTGTGCTCTCTCAGGGTGGGAGGACATCTGGAGCTCCGTGAACATATCATCCTGCGTCCTCCATTTTCTCCTTCTAATCTTCACTAGCCTCTGTGAAGGAGAAACATTTGCAGCTGGTGGAGGAGAAGGGAGAGGTGGTTAAAAAAGACACATTTTAGAGAACAATGGGTACACTCTTTCACGTTAAATTTTGCTGTTCACATTACACAGCACATGTGCTTTCGTTACAAGGTCGCATTTTTCCTCTTATATTGAGGGCCTGCCGGTTTAGTGTGAGAGATCACTCACGCAGTGCCAGGCAACAGATTTCGGCTTGCAGGCAGCCATGGTAAGACACAGTCTTTTGGCTTTTTTAACCTTCTTAACATGTGGGAATGGTTTCAAACAGTAGCGCTCTCATTTCCCATATCAAGCACCCATTGGGTTGGCCATTTAAAATGGGTTTGCAGTGTAAAAGGAGGGGCTGCGGTTTCCGGGTTAACATGCAGCACAAACCCAACTAACTCCCCTCCCCCCCCCCCACACCCAATTCTCTGGGATGATCACTTCACCCCTCCCCCCCCACCGCGTGGCTAACAGCGGGGAATATTTCTGTTCAGCAGAGCAGGAAGGGGCACCTCTGAATGTCCCCTTAATAAAATCGCCCCATTTCAACCAGGTGACCGTGAATGATATCACTCTCCTGAGGATAACAAAGAGCGATAAGGAATGGATGTTGTCTGCATGCCAGCAAACACCGGGACCATACGCTGCCATGCTTTGTTATGCAATGATTCCAGACTACGTGCTACTGGCCTGGCGTGGTAAAGTGTCCTACCATGGCGGACGGGATAAGGCAGCCCTCCCCAGAAACCTTTTGCAAAGGCTTTGGGAGTACATGAAGGAGAGTTTTCTGGAGATGTCCCTGGAGGATTTCCGCTCCATCCCCATACACGTTAACAGACTTTTCCAGTAGCTGTACTGGCCGCGATTGCCAGGGCAAATTAATCATTAATCATTAAACATGCTTGCTTTTAAACCATGTGTAATATTTACAAAGGTACACTCACCAGAGGTCCCTTGTGTGCCCTCAGGGTCTGGGAGCACGCCTTGGGTGAGTTCGGGGGTTACTGGTTCCAGGTCCAGGGTGATAAACATATCCTGGCTGTTGGGGAAACCGGTTTCTCTGCTTCCTTGCTGCTGTGAGCTATCTACATTATCTCCATCCTCATCTTCCTCATGCCCCGAACCCGCTTCCCTGTGTGTTTCTCCAGTGAGGGAGTCATAGCACATGGTTGGGGTAGTGGTGGCTGCACCCCCTAGAATGGCATGCAGCTCCGCGTAGAAGCGGCATGTTTGCGGCTGTGCCCCGGACCTTCCGTTTGCTTCTCTGGCTTTGTGGTAGGCTTGCCGTAGCTCCTTAATTTTCACGCGGCACTGCTGTGCGTCCCTGTTATGGCCTCTGTCCTTCATGGCCTTGGAGACCTTTTCTAATATTTTGCCATTTCGTTTACTGCTACGGAGTTCAGCTAGCACTGATTCATCTCCCCATATGGCGAGCAGATCCCGTACCTCCCGTTCGGTCCATGATGGAGCTCTTTTGCGATCCTGGGACTCCATCACGGTTACCTGTGCTGATGAGCTCTGCGTGGTCACCTGTGCTCTCCACGCTGAGCAAACAGGAAATGAAATTCAAACGTTCGCGGGGCTTTTCCTGTCTACCTGGTCAGTGCATCTGAGTTGAGAGTGCTGTCCAGAGCGGTCACAATGAAGCACTGTGGGATAGCTCCCGGAGGCCAATAACGTCGAATTCCGTCCACACTACCCCAATTCCGACCCGCTAAGGCCGATTTTATCGCTAATCCCCTCGTCGGAGGTGGAGTAAAGAAACCGGTTTAAAGGGCCCTTTAAGTCGAAAGAAAGGGCTTCGTCGTGTGAACGTGTCCAGGCTTAATTCGATTTAACGCTGCTAAAGTCGACCTAAACTCGTAGTGTAGACCAGGCCTCAGACTACAATTATACCTATCATATTGGGAACCATAGTACCAAAACATCTGCTGTTCTGTCACCATATAAGGTACTTAACTAGACGGTCACTTTATGTTTCTACCGTTGACTTTGAAAAAGTCCTACCAACATGAGACTAAAATTCAAAAGATTATAAAAACAATGGTATCGTCACAAACTAGATTGACAGAGGAAAATTTGCAAATGTTTCATAATTTCTTATAGCAGTGACTGAAACTTTGGTTTGATCAGAAAGAGGCTTTAACATTATTATTTGTATGCAATGTGTGTCATCACCAGGACTACTGTGGACTTGAAGATTTTTAGCAATTTACTTGTTCCTTTATGCTACCATGAATCCAGACTTCAAAGTGGATAAGTACACAACACTGGTGTAATGGCAGGTTTATTTACCATACTACTTTAATTCCCTATGGATCTACTTCTTTGGTTCTTTGTACAGGAAACAAATTAAAAAAAAAAGTTACAAGATGCTTATGGTGTTTCAGAAATCAAAACCTTGTAAAGTTCACTTCCCGTGCTGAACACAGAGGTATCAGAGAATAACCATGATGGGAAAAGAGGAGTGTAATCTAGATACGCAAAATGGGGTGTGAACAGGGGAGAAGCCACCGGAAGTGGAAAGACTGAATGATACAATTGGGAATGCCAACAAATGGGGAGTCCCCTAGAAGTAAAGCAAGAAAGAGTGAAGTTGTGGGGTTACAACAACACACGAAGAAGGGACAGAAGTCACACCTGAAAGGGAACTGGAGGCCCTGAGCACTCCTGTGAGGTGCTGGGCACCATAAACTCCCACTGACTTCAATAGCAGTTGAAGGTGCTCAGGAATCTAAAGGGATCAAATCTGGGCACCAAATGCTGTCCATGGCCATATGTTCTACAGCCTTCAATCTTCAAGCTAGATTGCAGTCTGAGACTAGCCCTACTTTGAATTAGCACTCTTCCAACTGAGGCACAACTAACAGATCACCACTCCAAAGTAGTATTACTTATGTTGCCTCAGGCCCTGTTTCAGCATTGTATTTAAGCATGTGCTTAACTTTAAGCACTTGCATAAGTCCAACCACATGCAGCAAACCATTTTAGCACAAGATAAACATTAAAGTTATGTCAAAGTGCTCATTGACTTAAATGGGAATTCAGCACATGCTTAAACTTAAACCCACATGCCAATCTCCCTCCTCCAGCATCACATTCAGTCTTAGCATTCACCTCTCCACTCACCTCTTTGCCCCGGTCTCTTTGTCCAATCAATCTCTCCTCCCACCTCCCTACACTGGTTATCAGTCCCAGTGTCCTTGCACAGTGAGTCCCAGTCTCCTTGCTAACTGGTCTCAATCTCACCCTGCACCCCAACTTCCGGTTCTAGTTTCCCTACCCCTCCAATCAGTCTCCAGTTCCAGGCTCCTCTCCCAGGTCCAGCTCATGTCCCCATTGCATTTGAAAAGGCAGCTTTCTTCTCCATGCTCATTCAAAGGGGGGACGGGGAGGGTCACTGAGATCACAGAAGACAGACTCCCTTGTTCTCAGATGAGGTGTCTGAACCCGGCATAGCTCATAGCAGAACAGCAACTACACGGAAAGTCCTGCTCAGCCCCAGGATGGAGCATGCCCAGTAGAGACAAAATCTTCAGTGAAAAAAAAAAAAAATCTCACTGAGCATGTGTAAAGAGTGATTTTTTCCTCCAAAGTTTATAACTTGGCCAAATTTAGGAAGATTTTCACAAGGACAGAAAAAGAGACATCCCTGATACACAGGCCACCCTCCTCCCTAATTTCAAGTCCCTGCTCCAAAGCATGAGATGCTACATTGCTTAAAAGAGGGAAAAAAGGTCACCAGGATATTTTAGCATGGGCAAAACAATGTATTCTTCCACATCCTCATTGAAACAGCTGAAGTGTTTCCAAAAAAATTCAGCTTGAGTCAGACACATGGCATTGAAAATTTCAGCCCAAATGGTTAAAATTTGGCAAAGTTTTAAGCAACTGAAAATAGGGTTTTATAATAGGAAATGTCAGGCAACCCTAACAACAGGCAGCACTACCAGTCCTGCCTATAGTATTATATATATATATATATACACACATACACACACCCGGGAAAACTCATTTCTGATATGCTTCCATTCTTCTCCATAGTTTCGTTAGTACAGTTAATTCATATTAAGGTATTTGTGTAGTGAACCCTCTGCAGCAAGACAACTGGAATTCCTAACAATTATTTTCCTAACCACGAAGTATATGTACATTCTGGCAAAATTCCTAATTAATTATATTCAAGGACCTTTTGCGAGGTAATAATATGGTAAAAAGTTATGTGTTTAATTTTTAAAAAATTCACCTATTCTGTTCTGAAGGAATCAAAGTTTAACTGTAGCCAAGAGTTATATCCAAAATACAATGCACACAGCATGTTGATACTCAGGGAGAAAATGAATCATTTAATATTTATTTCTAATTAAAAATATTAACCACTTACATTAAAATTAATTTAGAGAACATGCTAAGTTTCAGTTCAAGTGAATATTAAGAATTATACTTACTGCTAAGGTTCTCCAACAGAAAGTGTAAGATGGCCATGAATCCTGAGAGCTGTAGATGAGTGAAGTCCATCTCTTTAGCCCACCAAAATCCCGACACATAATAATCTAGTAAAACAGCTTCCTTCAAAGATGTCTTAATTTGTCTGAAATTCAGAAACTCTTCCAGTTTTCTGTGGTAGAAAGGTGAAGTATAAAATCAAGTGAGAGGTTCCATAAGTTTGATTTAGTCTGCCAGCAATCATGTGTGTACTCCTGGCATCTGATTCAGCTATATCATTCAATACATTAATGCTGTTCACAGGACAAATCAGTAAATAGCAACATGAACCCAATTCTTCATGTTTCCCCAAGCAATGTTTAAGTATATTAAAATACGAGTTATGATGATCATAACTTACACTTAAATGTAGTAAGAAAAAAAATGGTATGATGACTTCATCTGTATATCAATGGGTGCACTTGGCATATTTTTACTGATGAAGGGTATCCCTTCTTGTATCTTTAGGGTGAGATGTGGAACCACAAAGCCAAAAGTCTTCTATGTAACAAACATGTAACAGATATAAAGATCTAAAATTCACAAATCACTGAGTGAAATGAAGCTGAAAATCCAAGAGAAAAATCAGCTTTTATTTTCTTGGGAAGTTTTAGGGTGAAATGAGACTAGAAAGGAAAAATAACATGAACCCTGTCTTCACATACACTTATAAAAGTAAGCTTCATTGCAACTCCGCTTTCTACAAAAAGGTCCTAGCTGCAGCTCCATCTGGGAGCAAAGTTAAGGTTGCTGTCACAACACTATGACTCAAACAGCATGATAACGTGACACTTGCTTTTATAATAATGATAATGAACATAATACTCACTGGTGACGATAATTGATTTTACTATGTTGTACTAAGAAATCTGTCTGGAACACTCAAACACAAATGGGTCATGTACACAGTGTTAAGATGTAAATTAGGTTTAGGCTAGAGGATTGGGTTTGAGGCCAAATCAGAACTAGGGTTTAGGCTCAGAATGGATGGTGACAAAATCCCACAAGTCATTCTTGTGCAATTTCAGCATCAAATGGCAGAATTCTCATACCACCATTTATTGTTGCAATATTTCCTAGGGTATCTGTGGTAAGCCACAGCCATTCATGCACAGGCCATACCCTAAACACTGACCCCTACCATGTCCCAACAATGCAATTTCAATGGCGCCTGCTCATAGGGCCTCCCCTTGACTGCAACAGCCCCCACGGCCCATCAGATGACACAGAATAGAGAAAACATTCTAGGCTGTATTTTTTGTCAATATAATGTCATTTTCCGTATTCTTTTTCTTAGTATGTTTAATATAACCAAGCATCCTATTTGCCTTTTAACTGGAGCTGTACTGAGTAGGCATCGTCACTGAATTAACTCCTCTTAAGTCTCTTTCTCAGTGGTTCCTGCAAATTCATCAGCACAAAATTTCTTCACCCATGCTTAAATTTTTTCAAAATTTAGTTTCATCTGGAATGAAGTTGTTTAATATTCAATATGTTTAAATCCATCCGGGGTTTGTCACAATCCTCCAAATCTTTACTAATCAACTGCATAGTGCCATAAGCAACTTTCACCAACTCACTGTACACTTCCTCAGTCGTCCTATTATTGATTCCTGGGGACCTCCTTACTATTTATCTCTCTCATTATGACTCTTTATTTCTCACTGCTACACAAGTTTTTAATTGATAATAAGACTTTGCTCCTTATCTCAGGCTATTCATGTTATTTAATGTTCCCTTACGAACAAACCTTACATTATATCTGAAAATCCAACTAAATAATATTGGGCAAAATTATCAAAAGTGCCTAAGTGATTTAGTAGCAGAAGTTTCATTTTCAAAAGTGATTTGGGCACTTAGGGGCCTAAGTCTCCTTGAAAGTCAATAGGGCTTAGACTCCTAAGTCACTTAGGTGCTTTTGAAAAATTCTCATAATCTTTATTTTTTCTAAATAACTAAGTTTAGAAAGGAGCAAATTCTCCTTAGAAAAGCCACGCTTTTTTTGACCATATTCAATTATGCCTATTGTATTCCAATGCAGAATTAGTACTATCCTTTTTTCTTTTCTTTATTTTTCTACATTAATGTAATGGATTAGAGGGGGACAGGGTTGGGGACTTCAGTTTGCAATTCTGCCAATGTACCTCAACTGTGTTTTAGAGAAAATAGGTTAGCTTCCATGTTCTCTCAGTCCTTGACCTCTCAATTAAGATGGCTAGTAAAGGTGCCAACCATGATAATTGTTTTTACTTCCCTAAAAAAATCTGAATATTTTTCTCTGCTTATTATTCCCTCCTAAAAAAAAAAGTAGTATCAGATATATGAATAGGCAACTAACTGTTTGTTCACAAAGCCGGAAAGTTAAATTGTTGAAGGATACAAAAAAAAAAAAAATAGATGTGTTTTATAAATCAAAGGCTCACTAGTGAACAATATAAAGAACATAATTCATTAAGTTTTGTTTAAAGCATTACCTCTGTTCTATATGATGAATTTGTGTAGCTGTACATATACTAGTCAGTTAAAAACACTTAGTCATGTACTGAAATGGAAGTGGAGTGTGGCCAACTATGAACTTTCCAAAGTTTGAAACAGCCCATATCCTCTGTCTTGTAAGCTTTTGCCAACATTATGCTTTCACAATCAGTATTTCAAGGGAATTAGGTTTTTTCGGATATTCATTCTTTCAATGTATGTGATTGACACAATGATAGATTCTTTATATATCTTCTATTACACCTCTACCCCGATATAACACTGTCCTCGGGAGCCAAAAAATCTTACCGTGTTATAGGTGAAACCGCATTATATCGAACTTGCTTTGATCCGCCGGAGTGCGCTGCTTTACCGCGTTATATCCGAATCCGTGTTATATCGGGTCGCATTATATAGGGGTAGAGGTGTATTACTATTGCTATTTTTTTTGTGGAAGATGCTCAGGTACTATGGTGGTGGGCAGCAATATAAAATCTTTAGCTCAATAGATAAAACAAGGAAATTGCTATAACACATCAGACACACAGTCCATCTAGCACAACAGTGGCTAGGAAACTTTACAGTATATAAAAATGATGCCCTATGGTGAGACACAGATGTTTCAATACTGGTACTAAATTGTTTGTGCTACCTAAAATGCCCTTGAAGCATCCTCTTTTCAGTCAAATGCAGTACATGTCATAATTTAAGATCCATCTGTGAAAGTGTGTGTGTGGATATATATCAGTTGAGATGAAGAGAAACACAAAGGTCTCTCAGTATTTTCCTTTCTAATCTTAGATGAGAGATTTTGACAAGAAATTGTGTTACAGGGTGATAATGAAATTTGGTCTCAACTGATGTGAATGTTTCATTCTCTAATGCTACAAGTAGAAGATCTATTGTGCAGGGCAAAAGAGTAAATGGGAAAAAAAATCTTTTTAATATTAGATGGGGGAAAAAATGTCTTTCCAGTTTCTCTATGGAATCCCACTAGGTCAACAATAAGTGATCTTTTTTCTAACAAGAAAGAGAGAGTATTTCAAGGTAATGAATCATATCTTTTTAATCTTACCTAAAACATTTGTATTTATCCACTAACAGCAGAATTTTCAAAAGTACCTAAGTAACTTTAGAGCATAAGTTCCATTGACTTCAGCGTGCTAAGAACTTACTACTAGGTGACTTTTCAATGGGACGTGTGCACCTCAGTCATATAGGTACTTTTGAAAATGTCACCCCTGAAACTTAAGGCCAATACATTCAATTGTGGATGCCTAAAGTTTGACTCCTAAATCCTTAAGAACTTAGATACCTTCATATGAAGCTTTTTGCCACTTTCCTAACGGTCAGTTTTCATTATATCCAAATTCCTTTATTTTTTCAGCTTTAGACATTAATCTGAAACCTAAAAATGTTGTCTAAGACACTTGAGGAGGCAGTTTAAAGTGCTCAGTTTTGCCCTACTCTATTCACGTTGAAGTCAATGGGAGCTTTACCATTATCTACAATGGGAGTAGTTAGCCCAACACACTGAACACTTTTGAAACAAATCACACCTGGTATATATTTAAAAATCTCAAATACCCAAAAACATGTCAACTTGCAATATCCATACAAAGAAAGTGAGCAAAGGAGAAAGAAAAATGAAAAGATGGAGAGAATATAGGAGGCGAGTACATTCTTAGACCAACATATTTTCTTATTTACTCTATTATTGCCATTGTCCACAAGTGTCCCAAAAATTGGATTAAATCATCATTCACTTAGCATACAAGTCTTCAAAAAATGCCATTTGCCCATATACATAAATAAATATTGCAGTGCTGGTGTAGTTAATTTAACCAGCTATATTAAAATAATTGTCTTGCACAGAAAACTAGTATTATTCATTTCTTTTGCAAATGAGATTTTTAATTTCAATAAAGTCATGAATTAGTATCATAGTGAAAGATCAAGGTAGTAACAAGTTCACTACTTTCCACCACCTCCAGAATTTGACTTAACATAAGTCTTTTATAAAGGCAAGACCACACCAAACGATCAATATCACAGTTATCACTCCTGATATCTTCAACAAAAACAGTTGACTGATAAATCACACAAGTCCTCTTTCACCAAGACACAAGCACCAGCATTATCTATATTTGTTATATATTATAGTTACTTACTTTTGAACCCCTTCTATATTTTGTTCTGACAAAGCACTAATTTGGGGAAGAGAAAGAAACTTCCATGCCATAATCTCTCTAGCTACAGTATCTTGTTCTTGACCTTCTTCCTATACAAAAACAGTAGATTGTATTAAAAAAAAAATCATCTAATTTATATAACACTTTTGATCTCAAAGAACTTTACAGAATGTACGTACAAAGATAATTCATCCAACACCAAAACAGAAATGCAGCAGTAATTTTCTGCCAGCAACACAAGACAGTAACGGTGTTTAGGGATGGAGGTGAAGTTAGGTGGATACATGAAAAATAACTTGTTCACCCACCTTAAACTAAAGGGGAACTTATACTTTTACAGACAGACACTGCTCTACCATTCTATTTGCTCTGTACCCAGAAAAACAAATGCTTGGCTTTTCCCTATTCATCTCAGTGGGGTGTTAACCACTAAACCCATTTTTGACAATTTAATACTGTGCAATTAAAATAAATACATGATTTTCTAATAATCTAAAAATAAAAAAAAACCCTAGAAAATGTATACTGTGATCTAAATTATGTAACTACTTTTCCCAGGAAAATGTATACTCATAATGCTGAGAGTAATTGTTCCCCTGTGGTGCGTATAAGAAATACTCATTCCGAAATATTACAAAGCGGGATATGTGGTTGATAGTGGATGATAAACTGAACATGAATTAACAATGCAATGGTCTTCTAAAGTCAAGGGAAATACTTGACTGGATTATATAATTGACTTCAGTAGGAAAATTTAGAAAGTCAATCAGTAGGCAAATAAAAATGTGTTATTAGAATAGTTAGGTAATGAAACAAGATGTCAAGAAAAGTTATGAAATCACTGTCAGTGACTGACACTTATCTATTGGCTAGTCTACACTACTAAAATGTCCTCTTGCTGATAATGAATGCCAGCAATTGGTGCAGATGAACTTGTGATGAACAGTTCATACACAAGCTTAGACAAGCTCAAACTGTGTTCAGCACCATTTCACTAACTGTGATTCAGCCTTGCTGTGAGGATTCAAAGCACTTTAAAATGGAAGCTATATCATTACGAAGTTTTAAAATGGAATTGCTGTGCAAAATGAATATCTATCAACTAATAGTTTTTGGATATTTCTGTACTGAAGCAAAAGAAAGTGCTAGTAGCACTAAGATATCATTAATTGTATACATTTTTATACTCCTAGGATTCAATTGTATACCACTGAAGTCTATAATAACATTTTCATTGACTTGAATGAGGTGGGACTAAGCTCGTGAAATAAGGTTCGTGCTCGGTTGCACACACAGAGAAATGGAAGAGGGCCTCCACAACCTTGAAGATGGCGTAACTGGGCAGCTGATTATGGCTGCAGAAAACAGGACTGCAAGAAGCAATGAGTATCAAAGATCTACTGGACGCTGGTTAAGAATTAGTCTATTTTCGTATGTACTATAGTTGATAATACTCACTCTTCTTACCTTTTCATTTTATAGTCTCCAACTACAACAATATTGACCTAAAGTACAGTGTGTCAAGACAGTTCAACAGCATGAAAGCAATGAAGAAAATAAAAACTTCCCTCTGACACAAGTAATATGTGATTGCTTCTATTGTTAATGGTAATAAAGCATTTATTATGAAAAAAACTGTTAGTAACGTTATTATATAGACTACAATATATTGTGAGATTGCTACATGCAGCCACAAACAAGTAGCTCAATATACTAACATTTTACAAATACTGAAAATAACCTCTTGCTTCATTAGAAACAATACTAAAGAGTTCATGAAGTTACTACCAGTGTCACAGGCCAGCATAACCCTTCAATTCATTTGCAACAATGATAGCAAGGCTGAAAGAATGGCTGCTACCTGCATTTCTGAAATGTAGTTTAATATAGGACCATTTCTCTCTCTCAGAGAAACTAACATGTAGGGTACTGTAATATGTACATTTACACAATTTTTATAAAGTAAATATTTAAATATGATTTTACATCTTTAATATTTAAATCATATAATATACTATAACTGACATCTGTGGCCTAAACCTAATGTGAACCTAAAATAAATTAACTAAACATGGCAACTAGGTTCCAAAGTCTGAAAATGGCTCTTCAAATTCTGTGTGTACACATGTAAAGGGTGCAAGCTACATTTGTAACCCGGGCTTTGGAGCAGAGCCTGAAGCTGAAGCATGGAGCAGTGGAGCTGCAGGTTTTTCCCCGGAGCTGGAGCGGAGCCGGAGCACAGAAAATCTAGACTGCTCCACCGCTCCGTTTTTTTTTTTTTCCCCCCCCAATCCAAAATGAATGATATTTAGCAAGAAAGTCCTAAAGGTGCCAAAAAGTTTCAGACTGTATAACAACTGATATTAACATCTACTTTACCACTTTACGTAATATGTCACAGTTATTCTCACTTTGGCCGAAATCAAGATTTAATGTACAGATACAAAATTACAAAGTTTTTTGGAGATATGTTTTATTAAAGAATCAGATAATTATCAGACATCCGGCAAGACTGCAGACTGCTCCCACCCTTGTGCCAAGGTTAGGCAAGTACGTACTCACGTAGATTAGTTAGATAAGTATGTGTTGATACTTCTTTTGTAAGGGTTGATCAACGAGACACGCTGAGTGCTGCGATTATGGAAAAGTGTGACACAAGACGCAACATTTAAGATATCACAAACAGGTATATTACAAAAAAATAATGTTTTTGTTTACTGATATATTAAGATATCGCAAGAGATATTAACCACTTAAGCTCATTTCTCCCACGGGCTCCCATTACCGGTACATTTGTTCATTTGTACATGCTCCCGTATCACTCTGGCGGACTTATTTTATATGTCATCTGTTCAACGGTCTTTTGGTAATGTTGTTTGTAATTTTAAATTTACTGAAAAAGTCACATGCAGCAGGCATATAAATATACAGTAAACGTTTTTGCATAAATTAGGAGTGATTTTTGTGATATATCCAGAGTGATTGGAAAATGTCCAACACAACTTTGGGGGTGAATCCTTAGGTCATTTTAAGAAATAACGTTTCTGTGAACACGTGTCCTAAAATTCTTCCTAAGGGAGCTACAGTCCCTTCAAGGAGGTGATGAAAAGTTAATTTCTGATTAATATCTCAAAAACGCTTTAATATAAAGTAATGAAATTATGTCCATGTCTTAGCGTTAGTATGTGCTACCATATTACATTATCCAAAATTATTTAAACCATAGGCATCCCGAACTGGCGGTTGGTCATTTTTATTTCATATTTCAAGAAAGGCTTGTCGTCGACTGCCCCAGCTATGAGTGGTAATATTATGTTCCATAATAAGTTAATAATTTTTGGTTATTATTTATTATTAGGTTTAAAATTTATGGTTCCAAATTTGAAAAATAAGTAATAAGCAAAATTGTTTGTATCATTCTAAGCATCTAAGCAGATTAAATTTTTTAAAGTTTTCTCGGAAATGGTTAATTATACAAAATAAATTAAGAGTACCATTTTAATGCATGTTTTAGCATTAAATCATATTCCAGGTTGTATCTGTTAAATAGTTGAAGATTTAAAAAATATTAAATAAAATTGGCCCAGTCTCCCCAGTTCACGACGCCTGTAGTTTAATTAATTTTATTTGAATGATGTTGTATGATAGAACGTTGGAAATAAACTTTAACGGGAAAGCGGATTAAAATTGCAAGCACAGTCCTTTTAGTAAAAGAGCAAATTTTCAGAAATATGTTTTTCCTTTATCAGGCTGGAAACATTATACAAGATAGAACCTGTTATTTGCTCTATCTTGTATAATCTATTCAGGCTGATGAAGCAAGAACATATTTCCGAAAATTTGCTCTCTTTACTAAAAGGATTGTGCTTGCAATTTGAATCCGCTTTCCCGTTTATTTTCAACCTTGTAACATGTAGCCTCGTTACTTCCCAACAATTAATGTTGTAGAACAGTGATAGTACGTACTAACGCTACGGCACATACCAAATTTCTTTGATATATCTATATTAAAGCGTTTTTGAAATATTAATTAAAAACTTGGAAAATATTTCAAATACTTTTACCACAAAATTTCATAAGAAAAACTAATTTGCAATTTATAAATAAAAATTTATATTATGTATATTAAAAATACTTCTTACTTCATTAAAACTGTAAGAAACATGTTAAAATATTAAAAAAATACTTTAATAATAATTTTGTGTAAAAAGAAAATGCAATCATTTTTGTCCAGAAAATCCAAAATAAATTTGGAGTACCTTAAGTGGTTAAAATATCACAAGCAGGTACATTATAAAAAAAGTGATGCTTTTATTTATTGCCTTTTGAAGATCAAAACAAGAAACATTTGGATGCGGTAGCAGCACAAGAAGATTTGGCCATGGCTTCAACAACAAAAAAAAATCAAATCTGTCCCCCATGATTGATAGCCGATTTACAGAAAAGGATCTCAATGACATCTTTACTTTTGAATTTGAAAAGCCCAAATTTGGGATTTGGGGAAAATCAAAGAAGAAATTGGCAATGTGCAAGGTGGAAAAGGAAGCGAATGGCGAGCTCAAACCATGTAGCTTCAAGACAAGTGAAGCAAGTGCCGTGAAAAGTTTCAACCTTTGGCGGCATGTAAAACGTAACCATCCTGAAAACTATGCGGCTCTGGTTACAAAAAAGGACCAGGAAGATGAGGCAAAACAGAAAGCTGACGCGGCTAAACGACGTTCATCTGGCTCTTTGAAAACTCCTGGAGAAAAGATTTTTTGTGGAGCTTCATCTGAAAAGAAACCCAAAATTGAGCAACAAAACTTGACTCATATTTGAAGTCCTCAAAGGTTACAGTCACCATGGATGCCAATACTTTCCGTGAAGGGCTGATGGAAATGGCTTGCTTGAGTTCAACACCACTCATTATCTTCAGGCTAAAGAACAAAGGATTCCAAAAAATTGCAGGTGAAATGGGTCGGCAGCTTGGCGTTTCGATGGGGCATGATGCGGTTCGTCATTTAGTTGTCAGCACAGCTGAGTCTGGTTGCGAAGAGCTCAAGAAAGCTTTGGAGCAAAAATTGTGCTACCTGAAAATGGATGCGGCAACCTGTGGAAACAGGTTCTTCAGTAGTACGAAGAAGGAAAAGATAAAGCTGTGGTAAAAACCTTGGACATAATCGACACTGAAGGGCATCACAATTCTTCGTATGTGAAAAGTCAAGTAAAAGCTATTTTAGAAAAATTTGGGATCAATGAAATGCAAGTGCTGAGCATCTGCATTGACAATGCAGCAAGCATGACGTGTGCCATCAAAAATTTCAGCGAAGACAATGAAACCATTTCTACCTCTGAGAACAGGGATGTGAACAGAACTGAAGCTATTTTGCCTGGTGAAGGAACTAAAGGAATGGATGAAATCGAACTCAACATGGATGCTGCTGCGCAATGGGTTAATGACCCTAGCCTAATACTTCCAACATGGCTTCATGAGGACGACTCAAAAGTCCAACTGATGAGGTGTGGTATTCACACTCTTCAGTTGGCAATCTGGGATGGACTGACAAAGAACATTGGAAGAAATTTCTGACAACGACTTGTCGAATTTTTGCCAAACTACGAACCCCAAATATTCTAAGTGTTCTGCTTGATCTACATGGGGTAACTCAATCATTGGATAATGTGCCTCGCTGGGGTTCAATATTTGCGATGATTGATCGGCTTCTCGTTTTTCAGTCTTACTGTGAACAAGTGGCTGCTGCTGGAACAAGAGAACTCAAGTTAACAAAAGCTGAATGGGACGAAGTGAAGAACCCGCGAGACCTCTTGGCAAAACCAAACCAAACAACCATGAATCTTCAAGCTGTCGATGTAACCCCAGGAGTTTTAATGAAGGAATGGCGAAAACTGTCAAAATTCTTGCATGAAAATGGTGGACAAATTGCAGAAGGAATTCTATCCTCCATGCAGAAACGCGAAGAGAAGCTTTTTGACAATATTCATTTCCTTGCTGGAGTTTATGTTGACCCACGGTATCAGATTCTTCTTACCTCAAGGGAAATACCAAAGGCAAAGGAAGGGATCCTTGATATTGCTCGCTGACTTGAAAAACAAAATCTATTGCTACATTTGAACTTGGCAAAAGAGGTTGAAGAAAACGAAACACAACAAAAGGAGTAATCAACAATCGAATTTGCGGTTTCAGAAAGTTCACATCCTTCAGAAATAGCAGGCTGTTCTCAAACTTCCATCTCCACTCTGAACTTGTTCGAGCGTCCATCCCTGAGACGTCTTCAACCATCATGGGGAAATGGAGATAATTCAAGCATCAATTCTTCAGAAGATGACGACTTCGAAAAGGAATTGGATAAACAAGTAAGCCGCCGGCAAACTTCTGCAATTCATAATTGTGATGAAGCATTATTTAAGAGAAACTTTCAGGAAGATTGTGAGGCGATGGAGTCTATTGGTAGGTTAAAAGTTAAGTCTGTTTTTGAGGCCATTCACAGCTACCCACACTGCATTCAGGCTGCCTGTAGAATTGCTTTGAGCATGCCAAGAACTCAAGCTAGTGTAGAGCGACTGTTTTCGGCTTTAAAGTTAATATTAAATGATTTGCGGCAGGCTATGAAAGAGGGCTTGATTGCTGCAATAATTTTTTACAGAATTAATTATGAATGATTCTAGTTTGTATCATTGTTGATGACATTTAAATTGTTTTAAAAGTCTGAATAAAAATAATGTTTTTTTCAAAATTACAGTATGCACTTTTTTTTTAGTTAAAAATTAATTTGAGTCGGAGTGCGGAGCAGAGTTGGAGCGGAGCTGGAGCACGGAGCGGAGTCGGAGCACTCACTATTGGTGCCGGAGCAGAGCTGGAGCTGAGCAATTCAAAAATTTGATTGCTCCAAAATCCTGTTTGTAACAGATTTCACTCCACCACTTAGTGTGTTCTAGCTGTAATTTCAGCAGCAGTACAAGTTTGTAGCTTGACACTAGTCAAGATATGCAACAAATTGCAACAGGTCAGTATTCCTGATAAAGAAGAATACGTGGCACCATCTACTGCCCATTTCAAGTGAAGAGCATTGGTGAATAACTAGACAGACTACAACTGACTGTCAGTATTTAATTATGGAGAATAGAGCAAATTATTTAGAATACTAATTTTTTTTAAGATAAACATTTGCATAATTTAAAACATTACTATTATATTTGTAATGTAATGTTTTGTCTTCCTTGAAAGAAATTATCTAGCTTTGTTGAATATATAGTACATCTTTCTGCCTGTTGAATACAGCATTCTGAAACACTTAGTGTCTTTTGTCATTACAGCATCAGGTGGAAACACCAATCAGACTGCACAAAAGATGCAGGAATCCTATATTTCTGGAATTCCCCAAGCAAAGCTTCCAGAGTACTCAAATAAAAATGTTTGCAGGACAGTCATAAGGTTAAACATCAAATATTGAAAAGCTCCAGCTCCTAAGTGAAAAACAAATAAGCTAATGGTGGCTTAAAAAGTATACTATCAGTAATACCAGAGAGGGTCTCTCGACAGACTGGTGTATCCATGAGGCACATCTGAAAATTACTGCTGATATGATATCCTGGAAGAAAACTGAACTATGTCCCTCAAAGGAGACAGAGAAAAGTGAATGTAAAAGTCTCTGTACCGCTCAAAGATATTTATTTATTCACATTTATATGAAATTACAATATAAAGTACTCATCTAGTACTTTGGGCACCCATGAAAATCTTTAAAAAAAATACACTAATAAATAAACAGACCCATCAAATACCTCAGATCAAATCAAGTAACTCAAGTGTGTAGAAACCTGAGCTCCTCCTCCAAAACAGTGCCACAGAAGGGCTGGGGGCTATGACTGTGGACAAAATGGAGGCCAAACAACAGTCATATAAAAGGTTGCAGCCCACTTATTACTACCTTATAAGGCATTTCATTATTAAATTAACTATCAAATATTTTAAATCCAAAATCTGTCTACATGAAACAATTAAGATAAATAAATTGTTATTTAGGATTAGGAATTGTAAGAGAGCCTCGGTTGTCCATTCCATCACTGGAAAATTAAAATCAACAGCCACTATTTTTAACCACTGTACTTCTCTTGCTGTCACATAAATAAGGAAGAAAACAAAAATAACCACGTTAATTTCAATTCCATTCAAAAGAGAGAAATAGATGTGTCACATACAAAGGACAAAAGCCTATAAGCTAAGAAATGGAAGTTTGTTCTCATATGTTGGTGTACATTTAAAGCAATAAAAAGTAAAAATAAACAAAACAAAAAATATCAGAAGCACTTGTGTCCTTTTAATAACAAAATACTGTATTTTTCTGAGATGCCACAATTCAGATTTCAAGAAGATTTTGGATCAGCATATATTTGTTCTGAAATTAAACTTTTACTGTTACTAGACAATCAGTAGCTCTGAAAACAATTAATGATATCTCCGTAATAAAAATACCAAATGAAGAAATAAGACCCTAACTGTTTATACGTATGTTGCGATGTTTATGATTCAGATGTTGTGTTTTCTGCTAACAGTAATCTATAAATGTATGTTTCTTATAAGCTCAAACAATTAAGACAGTTTAATCAATCTAAAACAAAACTGTGTATTGAGATCCTGCAGATGATAAAAGAGCAAAAATAATAGCAGTGTACCCTGTTTTATGTAGTGCACATGAATAACAAGTAACATTAGATTCTGCCAAAACCTGAAACTTATGTAATTTAATACAGAATGCATGACTTCACCAAGTCTGTAATCAAACAAATTCTTGAGACAATAGTATACACTATAAACTTAATCTAAAATACATTAAATGAACTAAGAAATTTGAGTAAAAGATTATAAAACCTAACAAAAAATAGACTATGTGAATACATTTACTCTAAACTCTTTATAAGAATTGTTATAAAGTTGTATAAAAAGATAATACTTCTGTGGTATATTTCAAATACAATATATTTTCTACAACTTGCTTTCTTCTGTATAGTATACTTATTTTAAACTGCAATTTAGTTGATTGACGAGTACCAATTTTTTGCTGTTTTCCTGACCAAGCTGTTTACAGATACTAATATAAAGAAAAGTAATATTTTGGAAAGTATGTAAATCTCTCATAAAACACTAGAATATTTAGTAATACATTTTACAGAAGAAGAAGATTTCCTTCAACAAGGGCCTTTTAAATTCCCACTATCAAAGAGAGAAATAATCTTAGAGTTTTGTATAACAACCCATCACCACAGTGTCTGAGTGCCTAAAGATGTAGATATGTTGCACTCGCTGAAAGTTAACCCAGATCAACTGCTTGAAAGACAGCCATGATCAGGGGCGGCTCTATGTTTTTTGCCGTCCCAAGCACAGCAGTCAGGCAGCCTTCGGCGGCACGCCTGCGGGCGGTCCGCTGCTCACGCGGATTCGGCGGCGTTTCTGCGGGTGATCTGCTGGTCCCACGACTTCGCCGTACCCGCCGCCGAATTGCTGCGGGACCGGCGGACCTCCCGCAGGCACACCGCCGAAGGCTGCCTCACTGCCGCTCTCACGACAACCGGCACGCCGCCCCCCTGCGGCTTGCTGCCCCAGGCACACGCTTGCTGCGCTGGTGCCTGGAGCCACCCCTGGCCATGATAACCACTACACCACCAATACTCCTGAAAGTGCAAATGACTGGAGCAACAACTCAGTGAAATAGGTCAAGCTGACACATTGTAAAGTATTGTCAGCACTTACCTTTTTACAGGCCAGTTCTTCTGTCTGCTTCACTTCACAGATTTGAGAATTTAACTTTATTCATGCATTTAAACATCTGAAACCAGCACCTCTGACTGAAATGAAGATCAGGTTTATTTTCTAAGGGAGCTCTAAAGAGAAGGACATGGAATCTGCATATTTAGGCATTTGGGTTTAAATAAGCCCCCAGAATGGACAGAATTAGCAAAATAACACTATCTCATGATACCATCTGAAATACATGGATTTGGAGGTAGAAAGTTTGAGTTTAAGCTAACGTCAACCTAAAGAGGAATAACTTGTACTCTTGAGCTTCCTCTGAAATGCAGTCCATAGAGAGTTGTGTGGCTACCTGTGAAATTACACATCTATCAGCCAAATCAGAGATCCTAGTGCAGAAAAATAGAGCATTCAGGAGGAATGTTGTGAGGATTTGTGAAACTCCCTAAAAGGCTTTGGGTACATAAATCAATGAAGGGATTACATGGAGACAAAAATATAATATCATCTGTGATCAATCTAATCTTGTTCCCATACTGTTCATGTCACTTAAAGTAATACTACATGCATTTCCCTCAGACCAACAATGAAATTCTAAAAATTAAGATGCATCTCTCAGCATGAATAAACAAAGAAAAATCTGTATGTTGAAAAGTGTCTATAAATGACACAGCATATTTTGGGTACAATAAATATATATTATAAAAACTTTGTTTAAAAACAAATGAAAGGTGCTGAGTAACAATAATAGCCTTACCAATCACATAATTTACAAATTCACAAGCACTTAAAAGCAACTATAGTTAAGGACATCATAAATTTTACAGTCCACATAATATGAACTAATTATTCCTACTAAGTATGAAGTAAAGTTACTTTATCACAGCACAACCTTAATGCTGATAACCTTAGCTAGTCATTTCCTTGCTTTTAATGAGGCAATCTGTAAATTAACAGAGGTGTCTGTTAGTAACACCAACTAATTTTAGAAGAGTTTTTGGTATGGGAATTTCTCAACTTGTTTATGTGTTCTTCTTAAACTCTCTTTATTTTAAATATTACAAGACTATACCATGCATAATACTTTCATTTCATTTTCACTAACATTTTTAATATGTACACTCTTCTTTTCCCCTTTTGTGCAGCTAGCTGGAGAACTAGTAACATCTCAAGGGTTTAAATAAACAGGATGCAGGAGGCAGCTGTTAGCAAGGCCTGGCTGCACCCCTTCCCCTCAACCTGAATGCGGGGCCAAGTCCTAGCACATTCAATGTCAGAACCAAGCCTGGAATCGCCTCCCAGCCCCGGCCTCCCCCCGCAGGAGCAGCGCCCGGCCCGCGCGGAGTTCTCTGCACCTCGGCAAACCTGCCACGGCAAACCCGCTCCGTGAGCCGGGTCGGGGGACAGCAGCTGGTGCCGGTGAGCGGGAGGCTGCCGTGACACCTCCGCCCCGGCCCACAGGCGCTGCCTCCAGGCGGGGTAACGGGGCCAGCCCTCGCCCCGCCACATGCCGCCCGCGAGCGCGGGGGCCCCTGGGCAGGCGGAGGGAGCTGGGGGCAGGGGACGCTCGCTAAGGGGTGGGGAGCGGACGCGGGGCCGGTACCTGCCTGCTCTCCTTCCCCTTCGCCTTGGCCGCCATGCCGAGCGGGCCACGCGTCTCTGCGTTGCCCTGGGAGGCGGCGGGGGCGGTGTTAGCGCAGGGACAGCGGCCGGGGGGGGAGCGGCCCCCTCCCTACCCTACCCCGTGCGCTTCCCGGGAGTGCGATCCGCCTTAGCCCCCCTCTGTGACCCCCCCGCCCCCACAGCACCCATCCCTTGTGTGACCCCCCCATAACACCCATCTCCTGTGTGACCCCCTGACCCAGAGCCGGCTCCAGGCACCAGCCCAGCAAGCAGGTGCTTGGGGCAGCCAACGGAGAGGGGCGGCACATCCCAGTCTTCGGCGGCAATTCGGCGGCGGGTCCCTCACTCCCTCTCGGAGCGAAGGACCAGCTGCCGAATTGCCGCCGAAGACTGAAGCGGCGGAGGTAGAGCTGATCGCGATCGTGGCTTTTTTATTTATTTATTTTTTCTGCTTGGGGCGGCAAAAACCCTGGAGCCGGCCCTGCCCTGCCCCCACAGCACCCATCCCCTGTGTGACCCCCACAGCACCCATCCCCTGTGTGACCCCCCTGACCCCACAGCACCCCTCCCCTGTGTGACCCCCACAGCACCCATCCCCTGTGTGATTCCCCCTACTCCACAGCACCCCTCTTTTGTGTGACCCCCTCACTCCCACAGCACCCATCCCCTGTGTGATCCCCTCACCCCACAGCACCCATCCCCTGTGAGCCCCGCCCCATAACACCCACCCCCATAACACCCATCCCTTGTGTGACCCCCTCACCCCCACAGCACCCATCCTCTGTATGACCCCCTCACCCCCACAGCACCCATCGCCTGTGTGACCCCCACAGTTCCCATCCTCTGTGCGACACCCCCACCCCATAACACCCATCCCTTGTGAGCCCCACACAGCATCCATCCCCTGTGTGACTCCCCATCCCCACAGCACCCATCCCCTGTGTGACCGCCATAGCACCCATCCCAGGAGTGTGATCCTCCGCATAGCACCCATCCCCTGGGTGACCCTCCCCCCACTCCCATAGCACCCATTCTCTGTGTGACCCTTCTCACACTCCGACAGCACCCATCCTGGGAGTGTGACAGCACCCATCTCCTGTGTGACCCACCCACCTCCATAGCACCCATCCTGGGAGTATGACCTCCATCCACCCCCATAGTGCCCATCCCCTGTGTGAACCCCACACACACCCACAGCACCATCGGGTTGCCAACTTTCTAATCGCACAAAACTGAACACCCTTGCCCTGCCCCTTTCCCGAGGCCCCGCCCCTGCTCCGAGGCCCTGCCCTCGGCTCAATCCATCCCCCCTCCCTCTGTTGCTTGCTCACCCCCACTCTCACTCACTCATTTTCACCGGGCTGAGGCAGGAGGTTGGGGTGCGGGAGGGGGTGAGGGCTCCAGCTGGGGATGCAGGCTCTGGGATGGGGCCGGGGATGAGGGGTATAGGGTGCAGGAGGGGGCTCCGAGCTGGAGGTGCGGCTGAGGGGTTTAGAGTGTGGAAGGGGGTTCCAAGCTGGGGCAGGAGGTTGGGGCACGTGAGGGGGTTTCGGGTGCAGGCTCTGGGAGGGAGGTTGGGTGTGGGAGGGAGCTCAGGGCTGAGGCAGGGGGTTGAGGCACGAAGGGGGTGTGGGTTTCAGGAGGGACTGGGAGTTTGGGTGCGGGAGGGGGCTCAGGGCTGGGGCAGGGGGTTGGGGTGCGGCTCTGGGTGGCACTTACCTGGGGCAGCTCTCTAGAAGCAGTGACGTGTCCCTCTGGCTCCTAGATGGAGGCGTGGCCAGGCAGCTGTGCACGCTGCCTCTGCCTGCAGGCGCCGCCCCTGCAGCTCCAATTGGCCACAGTTCCTGGCCAATGGGAGCTATGGAGCCGGTGCTCGAGGCAGGGGCAGCGCACAGAGCCCCCATGGCCGTCCCTCTGCCTAGGAGCCAAGAGACATGTCGACAGGGGCGGCTCCAGGCACCAGCGCACCAAGCGCGTGCCTGGGGCGGCAAACCGCGGGGGGGGCGGCGTGCCGGTCGCCGTGAGGGTGGCAGTCAGGCTGCCTTCGGCGGCATGCCTGTGGGAGGTCCGCCGGTCCCGCGGCTTCGGCGGCAATTCAGCGGCGGGTACGACGAAGGCCTGGGACCGGCGGACCTCCCGCAGCCATGCCGCCGAATCCGCGTTACCAGCGGACCTCCCACAGGCATGCCACCGAAAGCCGCCTGACTGCCGTGCTTGGGGCGGCAAAATACATAGAGCCACCCCTGCATGTCGACGCTTCCCAGGAGCCGTGCAGAGCCAGGTAGGGAGCCTACCAGCCCCACGCTAACTGGACTTTTAACGACCTGGTCACCAGTGCTGTCCAGAGTCGCCAGGGTCCCTTTCAACCGGGTGTTCTGATAAAAAACCAGACACCTAGCAACCCTAACAGCACCCATCCCCTGTGTGACCCCCATAACACCCATCCAGGAATGTGTGACCCCACACACCTATAGCTCCCATCCACAAGGGTGTGACATCCCCAAACACCCATAGCTCCCATCCAGGAATGTGTGACTCCCCCCTCACGCACCCATAGCACCCCATCCCAGAGTGTATGACAACCTCCACACCCAAAGCACCCCATCCACTAGTATGTGACACAGTCCTTCCCCCCACACCATAAGACTTCCCTGTTGCTGGAGTCTTTCCCTGTGGTGGGGAAAGACTCTGGCAGCTCCCTGCAATGGGGAAAGTCTCCAGCAGCTGGGAGGCAGCGAGACTCTGCACTGCTAAAAACAACAGTATAGACATGATGCTAAAAACAGTATACACATGGGAGGCACTCCTTGGGCATGCAGCCACCCACAGTGGGGACATATCCACGGGGTTCAGTGAGCCTTTTCTAGCCTAAGTGATGTCTCACTGTCTATCTACACTGCTACTCATACCTGTGCTAGCGGGGGGGAGGGGAGGCAAGGGGGTTCTACACACCACTGAAAGAAGGTTGCAGTGTAGACATAGCTTCTATGACTCATTCCTCCCTCTGTAAAATTAGGGTAATACTACTTCCCCAAATTGGAGAGATTGTGAGGATAAATTCATTAACAGTTTGTGTGATGCTAAAATACTATGGCTATGGTCTCAATCCAGCAAACCACTTTAAGCACCCGTTGACTCATTGACCCAGCATTTACTATTCCATAGTACAATAAAAAAATCAAGTAAATATCAAATAGCTTTGGAAGCAATTGGCACAGCAAACTACTTACAAATTTATACAAGCAAAGTAAATTTTAACATGTGTGTAACTTCAGGCACACGAGCAGTGCATTGACTCCAATGGGCCTACTCACGTACTTGAAGTTACATATATGTGTAAGTGCTTTGATTGATTGGGGCCCATAAGTACAGTAGAACCTCAGAACTACGAACACCAGAGTTACGAACTGACCAGTCAACCACACGCCTCATTTGGAACCGGAAGTATGCAATCAGGCAGCAGCAGAGACAAAAAAAAAAAAAAAAGCAAGTACAGTACAGTACTCCATTAAACGTAAATTACCGAAAAAATAAAGAGTTTAAAAAAAAAGAGAGATTTGACAAGTTTAGGAAACTGTTTCTGGACTTCTTTCATTTAAATTGAGATGGTTAAAAGCAGCATTTTTCTTCTGCATAGTAAAGTTTCAAAGCTGTATTAAATCAGTGAAAGAACAAACAACATTTTGTTCAGAGTTATGAACATTTCAGAGTTACGAACAACCTCCATTCCCGAGGTGTTCGTAACTCTGAGGTTCTACCGTATATTCTTTAAGAAATGAGTTGGAAAACCCCAATACCCAAACCACCTTCCATCTCAGGTAATTAGTCTCCCTACTGAAGATCCCCCTGTAATTTCAACTGGATATATTCTTTTATTAACTTCCTGTACTAAATTGTTCTATGTTGTTCTAAAGGATGGTTAAGATCATATGGAGAAGGTGGCAAAAATCCATAGAGTTTCACTACAAAGACATGAAAGAGATAAAATATAAAGCCTCTTATAGAAGTGGTGTGCCTATTCAAGGGCAAAAGGGCAGGGACAATGGAATCAGTGAATTTATATTTTTTCCCACAGACTTTACATGTTCTTAAGATATAATAATAGTTTCTTATCTTTGCTTTGTATAGCACTGCATTGCTATCTTCTTTGGTCTGTAGACAAAATGAAACAATAATGTTAACTGAAAAGCCTAGTTTTGACTATTTAAATATACTTTTAAGATACTTTTTTCAAAGCAGAAATGTCTAACCTTCAGCATGAAGCATAATTATTATAGTATGTTCAAGGCTGTCAAAAATAATGACAGCCCTTTCCCTAAAGAGTTTAAAATCTAAAAGATAGACATATAGAAGATGGGGTATTCAGACCAAGGGGTAAGGGGCTTTTTAATGTAATATTTTAAATACATATTTTTAAAACTATATTTATAACACTTTTAACATTTGTTTATCTCTAGCTTTGAGATTAGAATACTACTTGTTGTACAGTTTGGGACACTGGCTCATTCTTCTGTATTGTATCAAATATAAGCTGCTTGTCTTCACTTTCAAGGCCCTTCACAGTCAATCCCCACCCTACCTATCATCTCTCATTCACTCTTCAGTTGTTGATGCTCACCTCTGATCAGCCCATGATATAAGCCTCCTCTGCTCACATGTTAAATTTTCACTCAAATACCTTTGTGCTTTCTCAGATGCTGCCCTTCCAACTTGGGAGGCACACCCTGTAAATATCACAAAGCTACCTCATTGTTTTCCTTCAGTCCCTCCTTACTTGAGAATAGTTAAGCTGCTGGTATCAGTGCCTGTCACCACTATTGTCTCATTGTTTCCTTGTACTGTCCTGTCTGTCTGTATCTATCTGTTGTCTCTTGTCTCATGCTTAGACTGTAAGCTCCTTAGGGTAGGGGCTGTGTTTTTGTTCTGTATTTGTACAGCTCCTAGCACAATGAGTCCATGACTAGGGCTCCTACGTGCTACGGTAATACAAATAATAACAACAGCACTCACCTTGGATGTAGGAGATCTAATTTCAAATCCCTGTTGCAATGACTATTCAAATATTTATACAAAGTAGAACAGTTTCAACAGGAGAGATTGAGAGCGACCCACCCCTGAATATCCCATAGCTCAGTGATTGGGCACTCTTCTGATCCTCATCCAGCAGAGGGAATTGAACCTGGGTTGTCTATAGCCACACACTCCTAGCATTGATAGGCATCTACCTGGTCTTAACTCCTTTTGAGAAATGGTGCTTAGGCCATTGTCACATTCTGGGATGCAATCTACACCACTGAGGGGTTGTGTCACCACCTGCCCTTTAAACCTGGGTACCTTAAATGCTCTGCTGTGGCTCAAAGCCTGGACACCAACAGCCAGCAGACAAGCATGTATGGAGTGTCTGTGAGTTAAGCAGCTCTGGCTCAGCATTCTGATTCCAGCAGCCTGCTTGTCACACCCCAGCCACACTCGGGTATCTACCAGCCTTGGTTACTACTCTCCAACACTCTCCCAGTCCCGAATTTTCCCCAAACTGTGTGCTCTGCAATGTCCAGCTCCTTCCTGGACCATTCACAGGAATAATGATGTTTGTTTGCTCCTTTAAAGAGTCAATACCTCGCAGCTTGCCACATTAACTGGAGTTAACAATCACTTCAATTCAAATACAGCACTGGTTTGGTTTAGACTAAAATAGAACAAGTTTACTAACATAGATTAAGAAATGCCAAATAAAAAATAAAGTAGGAGATGGTTACAAGCTAATAACAGTGAAAAACACTCTTCTAAAAGTCTAAAACTTAATCTAGCCAGGTACAGCCTTTGTTTAAGAAGGTTTCTCTCACCAATCACTTTTAGATCAGCGTAGCTGACTGTCAGTCAGGACCTTCCCCAAAAGTATAGGAGATGGTTCCCCTTTGTCTTCCTAGGTGAAAGATAACTCAGGGTTCTTTGCCCCCCTCTTTTATAGCCCAGTGAAGAAGGATACCCCCCACCCCCAAAATGAAGTTCATTCAAGCTGTGAGGAAGGAGACATGGAGTCTGGTGGTAAAACAAGTTCTATGCTGGTTTCTTCCCCTGCTGCTGTTTGCTAAACTGCAAATTGATTTGTTCCTCACTCTCCAATGCAAATGAATGGCCTCTTGACACGTGGTTGCTAATTGATTCTGATGACACCTGGCTGGAGGCACTGGCTTGTCCGTTGCCTGGGAGAAACCTGTTTACCCAATCCCCAGACTTGTCTGGTAAACACATTTGTGTTCCACATTTGCTACATATTTGTATGGGCCCGTAGGTGTTTACCATGCACACACCTCACAAGAATATTAATGATCAGTGCATTATTAATTTTCCAATGATACCTTACAAGACACATGTCAGATATAGTTTATGACATTAATGAATTGGGGTAACTGAACTGGTCAGGCCAGATGAAACTCACTACCAGGTACCAATGAGCCCCTGACCCTCTTGCACTGGGATGTTGTTAGGATCACAGCCACACACACTTTTCTTGGCATTACCTACCAGCTAGCCTAAAAGGCTCCCTGCTCAGTTTGCTGGCTTTTGTGGCTCTCATTCTTAAGTGCCTAACTCCCCTAGCATCGTACAGGAAGCCTGGATTCCTAATTTGGGACTGTGGATTCCATTAGGTGGCAGGGTGCCTAACAGTAGGCATTGCAATGATGAGCCTAAGTCCCCTTGTGTATTTAATACCTTGGGTGAAATCCTGACCCCATAGGAGTTTTCCAATTGACTTCACTGGGGCCAAGATTTCACCTCTTGTTGCTAATATGCCCAAAGACATATAGTTAACCCTTGTTATATTACACTGGTCTACAATTTTTGAGAAGTCGTCTGCTTCAGAGATAAAATGTGCTATTTATTATGTATTTTGATGTGCTGAATTCAAATATGACAATTAAAACAACTGATTGGCTACTGTTTCTAAGATATTTAAGTTTTTACATTTTATGTCTATGTATATTGTGTAGATAGTAGAGTTTTAATCATAAATTGTAAACCTAGGTCTTTTCATGTGTTTATGGTTGCTTTATATGATAATATTTCACCTGTCCTGTTTATGTAACACTTTAAAAATCAGCAAAAGGGTTATATAAATAAAATTTATTATGAAACAAAAGGCAAAAAACTATTATGTACATAGTTTAGTCCTATTCAGTGTCTACTCAGCGCTTCTTGGCTTGTCTCTTGTATTCATTAAATGGAGCATCTCTTGTCACTGTCCAGCAATAGTCTGCAAGCATCGATGGGCTCCATTTGCCCTGATAGCATTTCTCCATTGTTGCAATGTCCTGGTGAAATCGCTCGCCGTGCTCGTCGCTCACTGCTCCGCAGTTCGGTGGAAAAAAAATCTAGATGAGAGTGCAAAAAATGTATCTTTAGTGACATGTTGCAACCAAGCCTTTTGTATGCCTTGAGGAGGTTTTCCACCAACAACCTGTAGTTGTCTGCCTTGTTGTTTCCGAGAAAATTTATTGCCACTAACTGGAAGGCTTTCCAGGCTGTCTTTTCCTTGCCACGCAGTGCATGGTCAAATGCATCATCTCGAAGAAGTTCACGAATCTGAGGACCAACAAAGACACCTTCCTTTATCTTAGCTTCACTTAACCTTGGAAATTTTCCACGGAGGTACTTGAAAGCTGCTTGTGTTTTGTCAATGGCCTTGACAAAGTTCTTCATCAGACCCAGCTTGATGTGTAAGGGTGGTAACAAAATCTTCCTCGATTCAACAAGTGGTGGATGCTGAACACTTTTCCTCCCAGGCTCCAATGACTGTCGGAGTGGCCAATCTTTCTTGATGTAGTGGGAATCTCTTGCACGACTATCCCATTCGCAGAGAAAACAGCAGTACTTTGTGTATCCAGTCTGCAGACCAAGCAAGAGAGCAACAACCTTCAAATCGCCACAGAGCTGCCACTGATATTGGTCATAGTTTATGCACCTCAAAAGTTGTTTCATGTTGTCATAGGTTTCCTTCATATGGACTGCATGACCAACTGGAATTGATGGCAAAACATTGCCATTATGCAGTAAAACAGCTTTAAGACTCATCTTCGATGAATCAATGAACAGTCTCCACTCATCTGGATCGTGAACGATGTTGAGGGCTGCCATCACACCATCGATGTTGTTGCAGGCTACAAGATCACCTTCCATGAAGAAGAATGGGACAAGATCCTTTTGACGGTCACGGAACATGGAAACCCTAACATCACCTGCCAGGAGATTCCACTGCTGTAGTCTGGAGCCCAACAGCTCTGCCTTACTCTTGGGTAGTTCCAAATCCCTGACACGGTCATTCAGTTCACCTTGTGTTATGAGGTGTGGTTCAGAGGAGGAGGATGGGAGAAAATGTGGGTCCTGTGACATTGATGGTTCAGGACCAGAAGTTTCATCCTCTTCCTCGTCTGACTCAAGTGAGAATGATTCTGGTGCATCAGGAACTGGCAGTCCTTCTCCGTGGGGGACTGGGCGTATAGCTGATGGAATGTTTGGATAATGCACAGTCCACTTTTTCTTCTTTGACACACCTTTCCCAACTGGAGGCACCATGCAGAAGTAACAATTGCTGGTATGATCTGTTGGCTCTCTCCAAATCATTGGCACTGCAAAAGGCATAGATTTCCTTTTCCTGTTCAACCACTGGCGAAGATTTGTTGCACAAGTGTTGCAGCATATGTGTGGGGCCCATCTCTTGTCCTGATCTCCAATTTTGCAGCCAAAATAAAGTTGATAGGCTTTCTTAACCATAGTGGTTATACTGTGCTTTTGTGATGCAAAAGTCACTTCACCACAAACATAGCAGAAGTTATCTGCACTGTTCACACAAGTACGAGGCATCTCTGCTCACTTTGGCTAAACAGAAATGTGTCCCTTTGCAAAATCAAACACTGACAAATAAGAGAGCACGACACTGTATGATTTCTAGAGCTGATATAGGGCAATTTGTTCAGCAGAGTGATGTAAGCTTCGTTATGATTGCATCATCCATGACATCTAGGAATAACATGATGCAATTCATATCATGTATGACGCAATACCAGCTTCAGATTGCATCATTCATTGTTTTGCCTAAAAAAGCAAGTACTGTCCAAACCCAGTCATAGATTTATTCATAGATCCAGTCAAAGATGTATTTTAGTAATTTCTGGTTTAAATTGAGATCCCTTCCCTTTATAACTCACTTATCCTCCGCCATTCCCAAGTCAAGGGTCGTATATACTGACCCAATAGCATATCTTGAAAACTAGAGCCAATCAACAATTTTAAGCATCATTTTCGTTCTCAGTGACCCAGAATTAGTAAAGTTTGACTACATTTATTTCAGAAGCATTTTGGCTGGAGAGCAGTGTTATTATTCAGTGCCACCAATGTACTTAGTGCTGCACAGGACACGAAAAAGGCAACTCCTGTCCAGAGGAGCTTACGGCCTTATTTAATGCTTAACATTATTCTTGTTTTCCCCTGTATCAAATTTGTGAATCTTGACAGTGCATTCCTTTATAAAGGTTTTCCGGGAGATTCACTTAGAACTATTTTTATACAATTCTTGACTATCTAGCATGTAGATCTTCTGACACACCTGTCAGCTAAGTTATCCACATTTCTTTATTTTGTGCATCAGGTCTCCAAGTTTAGAGTCTTAAAATCAATTATACTGAGTGATGACAGAACCCTAAGAACTCTTAGTTCATGTTGATGGCACACTGCAGTACTACATGCACATTTACATTACTCCTAAAATTTATTACATGGTCAGGGACTAATATGAACTATTGATAATAAATACATTCAGTGTTGGCAGAAAAAAACACAGGTCCCAGGAGATGGATAACATGTTCTTAATCCTATCCGACCCCTCCTGCTTCTTGCCCCCTGATGACCCCCCCAGGACTCCTGACCCATCCAACCCCCCCGTTCCCTGTCCCCTGACAGCCCCAGAACCCCTGCCCCTGACTGCTCCCCGCCACCCCATCCAACCCCTCCTCTCATTCCTGACTGCCCCCCCGGGACCTCTGCCCCATCCAACTACCCCTTCTCCCTGTCCCAACTGCCCCCCAAACCACTGCTCCTGACTGCCCCCCGCCATCCCATCCAACCCCCCCCCTCTCCTTCCTGACTGCCCCCTGGGGACCGCTGCCCCCATTCAACCCCCCTGTTCCCTGCCCTCTGACCGCCTCAACTCCTATCCACTACAGCCGCGCCGCCCAGAGCACAGGACAGGCAGCCGCGCTGCCCGGCTGGAGCCAGCCATGCCACCGCGCAGCACAGAGCGGTCAGGCCCCGGCTCTGCAACTGCGCTGCCACAGGAGCTTGCAGCCCCGCCGTCCAGAGCACTGTGCCGGCGGCGGAACAAGCTGAGGCCGTGGGGGAGGGGGAATAGCAGGGGAGGGGCCAGGGGCTAGCCTCCCTGGCCAGGAGCTCAGGGACCGGGCAGGAGGGTCCCGCGGGCCGAATGTGGCCTGCGGGCCGTAGTTTGCCCACTTCTGGTGTACAGGATTGGAGTGGAGGGGAAAAATCTCTCTCTAAGTAATTTGGTATTTTGTCCATTTTGTATAATATGTTAGGATGGTCATATCCTTGAAATTGTGTGTGAGATTGATTGGCTCTCTCTAGAAGAAGAGCTTTGCATGTTGTAAAAACAATGACAACCTGGAGTTTGTGTTTCTTTTTCTTAAAAATAATCATGCATTGATTCTCTGAAGCTTATAGAAGAGAAGGGAAATATAAAACTGGACCACTTTACTGAGGGGAAATAATTGTCTCTGTATAGAACAGCTTACTGTGGTGTACATTAAAAAGGAGGAGTCAGGGGAGAACGATTAATTGCTATGTTAATACTCTTAAGTATGATGATACAAGATCTGCTATTAAAAGCCACATAGCACTGATGTAGTGCTGCTGTCACAGAGGGCAGATTTGTTATTGAGGGAATGAAACCTGCAGTGTTGTGCAAGTTACTAATCCTGATACCTGTTTTCCTGAAACCTAACCCACAGGGCAAGGATTTAATCAATTTGTTGTCATGAGTGGACAGCAAAAGGGATCTGTGCATCAGATGTGATTGTAACAAGCAGAATTCCATTAAGAATTTCCACCTGCTTTTCATCCTGAGTTTACATACTTATGATATTAACATGATTTACGATGCTTAACCAAAGGTGAATGGAAAAGCTTTTGTAAGTAAAAATCAGCTTAAGGACTCTATTAATAGTAGGTTGTGTGTGGATATACTTGAAGTGACAAATACATTTGCATTTTGTAATAAAACTTATGAAAATCAGTCCCTCGATTTTTTTAGTGCCAAGCTAAGAAATTGTGGAGTGTTTAAGTTGGATCTGTCAAATTTGTTTCCACCTCTGTGGAACCTGCAAATCCTGCATTTACAAAAGTCAGTCTGGTAATTATATTGTAAATGGCCATATATATATGGAGCCATTTACAATATAATTACCAGACTGACTTTATATACTTAAATGCTCATTTGTGTACACAAATGTGGATTTTGTGAACATAAGAGGTCCATGCAACAATTATGAAAGAGCATCTTAGTTGCCTGCTTTTGAGAATCTATCCATTTATATATACACATATATTTTGATACTGACTTACTATCTTGAATTAAAAATAACAGAGGCTATGGCGCTCACCATTGAAACTGCAGATTGAACTCCAGTCTTTCACCCAATAGGAGTTTTGCTTGAGGAAGAATCCAGTGTTGGGCCCTTAATATTAAATAAGAAAAATGGAATTACTTAACCTTAAAGAGCTTGAACCTCCATTTCTTGCACATTGAAAATGTTCACTGAAGCCAATGGGCATTTTTGTTGCAAAAGGAATGCAGGATCAGGCCCCAAATCTACTCATTACCTACCAAATTATCATAAGGAATATGGAGAATGTTATATTGCGTCCAAAAGTCACATTTAATGCCATATATTTTCTTTACACGTTATTTCATGCAGCGTTTGTAATTCTGAATAATGTCTTTATGTGGTTGGATTAATATACAGAGTAAAAGAGGAAGCAATTGCAGCTATACTACTGTCAGATACAGAGCATTGCACAAATTGTAGGAATTCACAGTGTGTGCTCTACACAGAGCCAAACCAGTTCTGTAAAATACTATGAATAATTCTACAAAACACCACGGGATCCACCTCCCTGAACCCCATTCAAACAGATTTCAGATTTTTTTTTTTTGGACAGTGATTGGTATACATATGTCAGGGAAGGTCAGAGTTTCTGAACAGCAAGAAGCAATTATACACATGTTGCTTCTCGAACTATAAATCACAAGCTTAGTGGGTAATGGGCAGTTTCCAGTTGTTGTGACCCAACTAAGGCCCATGTTTTGTACCGAGCATTTTTGCACATTATAGAACATATAATGATAACCTTCAAAAAGTGGCAAACTGCTCAGACATAATGGCAAGCCTTGAAACAGCTGCAAGAATCCCAGGAAGTCTAGCCAGCATGTGGGGCATGGCAAAGAAATAATTTTATCATACAAGGTCTCTGAACACATCAGTAAACTTTGCAAAATAAGTTAGTAGTGGGAGCAAGGAGGAAAACTGTCTTGTGAGTTGTTCTCCCACAAATACTTGCAATGGTAGTGGATCCTACAGGTAATGTGATACAGACCTGACAGAATATGCAATACAGACCTGACAGAAAAAGTACTTTAGTCCATCTTATAGTTTATTAATTAAACTATAGGTAAGCTATAGTAAATTAAGGTAAAAAAGAATGGGGGAAGGGAGTGGAGAAAAGGGGAACATAAATATATGCAAAACATTCTCTACTACTATATATCCGAATGCAAAAATAGTTTAGGCTATACATTTTCTCCCACTTGTTACAATTTGTAAATTTTCACCAAATCCCAGGTGAGACAAATAGCTGTGACCGGACCCTCAGCTGGTGTAAACTGAATACACTGATTTGCTGAGACTGACCCATAGTTCCTTGGGTTGACACTCTCAGTATTTCAGTTACTTGTTTCTAATATGCTCTCTTAAAACTCTGCAAAGTCGAGAAATCTGAATGCTTGTTACAGTAATTGCAGGAATAATGGCTTCATGCTACAACCCATATTCACATGAGTAATCCTTACTCACACAAGTAGTCCCACTGAAGTTACTGGGACTACTCCTGGTACAATGAGTGCAATGGTTTGTTTTAACATCTAAACATAAAAGGTCATTCTGTGATCACCGGGCAATGTGATTAGAATTATGACAAGGCTGTGTAATCTCACCCTTCCCTTTTTCTTCCCTGATTCATTTGAGGTTAAGGACAAATCTTGGCAGAGTACATTAAAGTAAAAGGGTTTCTAACTCAGTAATCAGTCTTGGGAGCACTTTCCTTCTTGGATTCTGAGTTTGAAATATATGCCGTGCAAGCAGATGTTTATAAAGAGCTGCAAGGAGGAGTTAATGTCCATATTCACTCCAAAAAGATTATGTGCTTGCATGTAAAAAATGAATTTGCAGAGCTCTGGAGAGCTTAAGTATATCACTGCTAGTAAAAAATAAAACTAATTGAACCTGAGGCCAGCACATATATTTATATAGAGAATATAAGCACTCCTTTTTTTTTAACTGTAGAAACACTCGGCTGTGATGTTATAAGGAACATTCATAGATTTATTCTAAAAGCAGCAGGTCAAATCTTTTCTTTAGATCTGCATGTTGTATAACCAAGGTAGGGGGTGACATTAACCTCTTTGAGGAAACTACAGTCCACCCAAATTCTAGTATTCTCCAAAAAATACATACCTCTATATCTACATCCATGTTCAAAATGGGGGAGGGAGAGGGGAAGGATGGCACCCCTTCCATCCACTGTTTTCCCTTTTGTATAATAGCACCATTGAGAAGTGTGTGTACCCAGAGTCAGTTTGGGCACCAATTCACACATCATCTATATCTAAATAACCAAGGGATATTCTGATCAGTAATGGGCAGAATTGCCAAAATGCTGGAGTTATTTTATGCTAATATATTTCATAAGAGGATTTACATACACCATGCAAGTTACAGCATACTTTTGATGGAACACAAACTTTTGTTTTTTGAGAATCCTGAGATTTTGAACCAGGAGCACTGTCTGAATACAATGGGATCTGATTCTCCACTCACTTACACCAGTGTAAATCTGGAGTAAATCCATTTAAGTCGATGGAGTTACATTAGTGTAAATCAGCATGGTTTTAGTGTCTGATGTAACTTCCCTTCTTCCCCGCACCCAAAACATGTATATATGAGGATGGTATTTTGTCATGTCTTTGCATATAATGCCCATTAGCAACACTTCATGTAACAGGTATTATTTATCACTTATTCTTATTATTAATAAAGCACCCATTACTCTGGTACCTAGGTACACTTTACTTAGTTTAAATCACGAGCAAGCACTAATTTCCCCCCTAAAATAGGGACTATATATACTCTGAGATATTCAGTTTATGGTACACTGTAACAGCCAAAGTATAATTTATTCACGTCTGATTGGATTACACTACTCCAATAATTTTGTAGTTTCATCTGAGAAAGACCACATATTGATTCTCTAGTCTTCCCTTCCCATCATTTTTTTAGAAACAGTCTGTGGAAAAAACACTTCTCGTCAGAAATTGCTTATGGAGAAGGTATGTAAGGAAGTATGCTCAGAGGTAACAAGGCAGATTAAGAAGTTTATCCTCATTTTGGCAATGTCATTTCCATGAAAAACCATGAATCTTTGTATTAAAGTGTTTTTTCCATGTGTAACTTGTGCAGGCTATGCCCTAATTTACTCTTTGATGACCTTGCAGTAGAAGGGGGAGGGATAGCTCCCTGGTTTGAGCATTCCCTTACTAAATCTAGGGTTGTGAGTTCAATCCTTGAAGGGGCCACTTAGGGATCTGGGGCAAAATCAGAACTCAGTCTGGCTAGTGAAGGCAGGGGGTTGGACTCAATGACCTCTTGGGGTCCCTTCCAGTTTTATGAGATAGGTATATCTCCATATAACATGTCCTTCTGATCAGGAGACTTTGTTACTGTAATTCCTCTTTAGTAGTAGTACTTCCAGCAGTTCTTCTCTGCCACTTTCAGTTTGTGCAAGCTCCTGTATTACATCTTGTCATTGGATTGAGTAGCCATGATCATATTAGTTTTCTGCAAAGCCAGGTTAAATAGGGCAGCAGCATATCTGTTTACATAGAAGCATATAGGAGCTTTGTCTGTGTAAGGACTGAAATATTGAGCCCTTAATTTTTTTTTACATGAAACTTTAGAGTTTGCAGAATGCACCAAAAATCACAAAGACCCTAAAGTTGCAGAATCTTACAGTTTTTTTACACTATAACTCTGTACCTATAGCTCTTTTCAGGCCCAATGCTGCTCCTGTTGAAGTCAATTACAAAATTCCCTTTGATGCCAATGGGAACAGGATCAGGTTCTTAAAGAAGATTTTGCTTCATGAGATACTTATAGTCTCTCATATACAAAACTGAAACTGAGGGCAGCATCTCCTGTGCTTCTAAGGCAAAAAGAAAATGTAATTCTTCCACCTCCTATGTGAAATCACAAAGTGGGGGAAGGGCTCACTGAAAATGATCACTAATTATTTTTCAGTTATTATCCTCCCCTCCCCCATGCCTAACAAAGGCACTAGTTCTAATTAAGGACGATTTAACCTTCCATCTTAAACAAATTTTGCTAGAACCATGCTTTAAAAGTATTGTTAGAATTTTTTTTTATAATATAAGAGAGTTTTTGCCATCACCATAGGCCAAAATGGCATTAAAATGTCTCTAAATTCTCAACAAAACAAACAAAACAACACAAAAAAGCACTTCTGGGCTGACACCAAACATGAAAAGTTTCAGCCCCAAGATAGAACTTTATAAAAAATTATCAGTGTCTGCAGTCTGGGGGTTATAATGGAAATAATTTAAAAAGTCATTGCAATAGCTTTTGCAACTATCAAAAGCTATGCATTCATTTCCATTTGTATAATAAAGGTAAGTAGTCATATTTCTTTCTGTACTAGTCCAAACAAGTTCTAACTACTGTATCATTGTTAATAAAATGTAAAATATTATATTAAGTTGATAATATTTGGCTATTTGGGAACAGTGTAACCAAATCTCCATCTCCTCTACACTATAATTAAAAAAATCTGAACAATATTTTGAGCCAAACTTTCATCACAGTGTGTACTTTTAATAGGTATTGTATATCTCATTTCACACATACACTATACTGAAATGTAATACCATAATACTACTCCTGGGAACAAGCGACATAATTAAAATTCTTTGTGAGTTTGATTTGCTCGTTACTTTTTGCCTTTAAAATAAGTAAATTGTAATTAAGAGCCACTTTCTTGGATTTTATCTACTGGTTGTACAGTTTATACTTTAGATTTAAAATAGCAATTTAGACAATAATGCATAACAGCAGAGTAGTTATTTACAATAGCTGTGCACCTGTGGTTGATTGTCAGTTGTAAAGCAAAGCTTAATGCTTTCAATTCTCTTGTGTATTATAATAGGAGTGGTAGTGACCACTATACGTGCAATAGTTTAGGATGTAATGATACTTTCACTAGAGCCTTACTTTTCTGATTGCTTGTGACTTTTCAAATATATTTCTTTTGGATAGAAATTCTCCACAATTAGTACCAGCCCAGATGTGTATGGATTTTTTGTTTGTTTTTGTAAGCTCAGGCAAAATCCATTTACCTGTTTGTTAGTTGAGTATGTGTAAATGAAATAAAATAAATGAAAAAAAAATCACAATTGTCCCATAAATGCCAAATCAGATATTTTGCACATGCATAACTCAAAAAATGTCTTTCTGGATTTTGTTTAAATGTAACTTCTTCCAATGCTCTCACTTAGATCTGTAGTTTTAAAGTCATACATTGAATGTTTTTCTCACATAAATATACAGTAGGATCTTCCATTAGAGTTTTTTGCTGTATCTATGACTTTGAATGCTGAGGGTATACACATGCAGAGTACTTTGCTATTTAGTTTTTCTTTTGATTCTAACAGAGCTTTGAACTATCTGAAAGGTGACCACACAGGTCAATTCTGTGAGTGGTGAAGCATGGATTCGCAGTGGGAGAACTATTGCAATGATTTAGTTACAGCAGAAGAGGGATGTGTCCACACTGCCACTACACAGATATAACTCCCATCAGTGTGAAGTTACATTGGATGTGAACTGGAATTACTTTCACTGATAGATGTTTGAAGAACAAATTTGTGTATGGATGCATGGAAGGGCATTTCTACCAATACGAGGACACTTCTTACCTGGCTGGAGTTTTCATGTGTAGACAGAACCTTAGTTTTCCTTGTCTGTAAAAATATTTACCTATCTTACACTGGTCTTATGAGGTATAATTAGTTAAGGTTTGTAACGTGCTTTGAGATCTTTGAATGAAAGATGCTATCTGATGAAAGTGCAGTGGGTTATTACTATTGTATTGTTGTTAAAGCTATGCTAGTTTCTAGCACCATTAAAATATAAAGGAAAATGGAATTGTTTGCCAAACTGAAAAGGAAAAGTAATTTTCATAGGATCTGAGGATCTAAACAATGAAAAAAGAAAATATTTCAAAAAGGAAAGTACTGACCTTTGAAGAAAATAACTGTAAATGAGACAAGCAATCAGCTTACTCTGGACTGGGATGATGTCATTATCAATTAGTGAGAGTACTTTCTTTTATCACAGCCATCTATCTGGTCTATGTTCTGATTTAGTGTACTGCCACAGGGCCAAAGTCGACTGTGGAGTAACTCCACTGGGATCAATGGAGTTACACCAGGAATTAGCTTGACTAGTGATGCAATGTTCGTATGTGACAGAAATACTTAGAGAAACGTTGTCAGAAAAGAGCAATACGGAGAGATTCATTCGTGCCATAAATCTTTTCAACTTCATGTTAATGTTATTTATTCACTTGAGATAGAGAGGACACCATATAATATATGTATATTGTGTAATATGGTATAGTGGTTTTGTAATGTAAACTGTCCATTAGTAATGCAAAGCAACTTATTTTCATCATCTAGATCATTACTGCCAGTTTTTCTTCTAGGTTTCCACATGTAATAAATCCTGGTGAAGTCACCATCTTGTTCTCCTTCCCTTATACTTCTGCTCAAATCATTCTGCCCTAAAATGTGTTTAAACTGGCCCTGGCATCTTACAGAGCTGTTTAGTTTTAAGAACTAAAGTCCTTCCCTCAAGTTCTGCACCTGAAATCCTGGTCCCATGGAGGTCAATGGGAATTTTGCCATTGACTTCAACGGGAATATGATTTCACCCTTTTAATGCTGTCTGGAGTGGCTCACAACCATGAGTGCCTACTTCATGGCAAATTGTCAAAAAGCCAGGCAGACCTCCCAAACTGGTCGTATGGTCTATAATTAGATTTCACCAACCTAATAACAAATGTGAACTCCCAAAGTACTACAAGTACAATAGTCTTATGATGGAATCACAGACACTTAGACATTCCAGTCTATCTAGCCACCCAGGCCAGCTGGACTTATTGATAAATAGTCACTTCTACCAAAAATCACAAATATTCCAGGTTACACCCAGTCCCAAGAGACCAGTCACTCACCCAGGCTGATTTGCATCCTAGATCTCATACCAAAGACAACACTGGTAGCCAATTGTATATAGTAAACTAACTAAACGTTTACTAGCTAAGAAAAAGAAATGAGAGTTATTGAGAGGTTAAAACAGGTAAAATATATGTTCAGGTGAGTCACAGTCTATCATTCCAAATGGTAGCAGAGATGTAGTAATCTGCCAGTTTCCCAAAAGTCTCTCAGGGCTACCTATAACAACTCTAGAGATCTCCGTCTTCTTGTTCAGTTATTCTGTCCTGTTAGAATCCAAACAATCCAGAGATGAAGAATTTTTCCTTGTGTCCATACTTATAGCTTCTTTTCACAGCAAAACAATCTGACACCATCACTACCCACATGGGCTCTTTCTTTGAGGGTGGAGAGGGATGCATTTAGAGTCTTTGATCTCCGATCATCACACCACAATGACCACTTGCTTTCAAATGTGCAAGAATTAGTACTTGCTACAGTGAAAGGTATAGAGCCCATGTAATGGCTCCAATGCCATACCCTCTCCCTGTGACCAGAGTATCGGACATGGTTGGTGTTCCCCAGCATGCTAGCAATCCCTAACTGCTGTATGAGTTCCTCTGGGCCATTGGCAATCCTATAAGGTAGAGTAGCCTTCAATTGCTTGGTGTGTGGCTGGTCCAGGATTTAGGGAGCACAGTGATGACTTTAAAACACCTTTACATTCCCTTCTTGAGCTGTGCCGTTATGAATGTAACAGTAGGCTATATGTATTGCTGTTTTCAGCTCTCTGCCAGCCAACGACACCACTCCAAATCTAGTAGCTGCTACCACATAATTAAAATCTTCTAAAACAGTTGACACTTGTTAGTGTTTCACATATAAGCTTTTGTACAGCTCAATACATAACATTTATTTTACATGGTGTCTTTTGGGTAGATGGGTAGTCTACCATGAAGGGCAGTAGCACCTAGTGGTCTGCCCACTCTGCCATGACGCTTTAAGTCGGAGGTCCCCAAACTATGGGGTGCACCCCCCCCCAGGGGGGCACAGAGGACCCTTCAGGGGAGCATGGCAGGGCCTGCGCCAGCCCCCACACGGGGCAGAAAGGGAGCACCACCCAGCCCCTCCCCATCCTCAGCTCTGCTCCGATCCTGCCCGCAGCCACATCCCCTGCTCCTGGCCCTGTGCCTGGCCCCGTCCACAGCCTCGGTGCGGCTCTGCTCCTAGCCCTACCCCCTGCCTTGGCCCCTGGCTGCAGCTTGATCCCCGGCTCCTCTCCTGGCCCCAGACCTATCCCCAGCTCTGGCCCCAGACCTGGCCCCCTTACCTCTGTCCAGGTCCTCCCCCACCCCTCAAGCCAGGGCCCCACTCTCAGCCCTGGCTCAGGCGGGGGTGGGTGGGTGGGTGGTGGGAGTGCCGACAGGGGCTGGGGGGGCGTGACCCTCAAAAGTTTGGGGACCACTGTTTTAGGGCATCTTTTCTAGTCATCTTCCCATTCAGGATCAACAGTGCAGTCCAGAAAAGTCAAAAAGGCCATTTTAGCCAAAGACTCTACCAAACTATGGACAGAGAATTAAAAACATTCTATCTAGTTACTTTTATGGTCCCCCTGACTGTAGTATCTGAATACCTCCTAAGTACTGAATAACCAAAGTCCAAGAGCACTTAATGCAGTCTTGTGCCTATAGATATCAGTATCACCTCATCTAATACCATCACATGTATTTCCTCAGACTGAGTGTTTTCATTCTCAGTGCCCAGTCTGCATTGTCAGATTTTCTGGAAACACTTGAGTTGAACACACAGCTTAATTTGCAGCTCACAATTTTGATTGGTCAGACTGATTTGAACATCTCCAAGAGTGTAACATATACACCTCTGTTTTGCAGCTCTGAAGTGAACTCAGGTAATAGTGTGTTCCCAGGAAACAGGACAAAATTGCTCATGGCAAATATAGGTCAGCCATGGCAACACAATCTTAGAGCAAGGGCCTGGGAATGAAGGTTTCTATTCCCTCTTCTGTCACTTACTTAATTTGTGGCTTTGGCCAAGTCATTTAGGGCCAGATTTGTAAAGATATTTAGCCACATAATCATGCAGAAAGGCACCTAGAAGAATTTTCAAAAGCACCTAGGTGCCTATTTGTATGTTTTGGTTTCTAAATACCTTTGAAAAAATTGCCTTTTAGCTTCTGTAGGTCTCTGTTTCTCCATCTGTAAAATGGGTATAAGTAGTATGTACTTAGCTCCAGAAGGATCTGAGGACTGCTTCATTTATATTTATAAAGCACTATGAAGCTGTAAATCCCTATATAACCGTGAAGTATCATAATTTTCTTGTTAAATATATTATTGGTTGGAGGGTCAAAGTTTAATAATATATACTCAATGGGAAGCCAGAAAAGTAAATACAATACAGATTTAAGTACTGTACTAAATTATCTGGGAAAAAGTACCTTGGGAAATCTGAAATATTGGTTAATGAAGAATTATTTAGGAAATAATCAAACCTATGCAGATTTATCATGGTGTAAAGAACAATCTCATCTGTGCTAAGGGCCCAGTTTTCACCTCATGGTAGAGTCAGACCTTGGAATTACAATTCTCTGATTCTTTCTCCATTACAAGTTTTCCTGCATGTCTTTGAGCCACTTTTCTATCCTTCAGGGAATATGACTAATTGACCAGAAAGGGCAGAACCTTCCATTTTAAACTGTACTATGATTTTTTTAAGTGGCTTGACCAATGATATGCTAATAAAAATATTAATTCATTATACACCTTTCCTTTTTTGCCTTTCATCCCAAAGGATCCCCTAGCACTTCACAAACTACATACATGCAGTATTGGCAGAATTTAGCCACTTCTGGAGCAGCAGGCGGCATCCACGAGTACGTCTAAACTAGACTTCTGTTTTAACTCAAGTATCCTGCTTGCCAGGTAATATGATTGGAAATGCTTGTCTATACATGCCCAAAAGTTTGTGGCTTTCCTTAGGGTCCAGCCTAAAGCCCAATCCTGTTCCCACTTTACACTTCCAGAGAAGAGAGGTATAATGGGGCCTCAGGGTAAACTAACTAAATAAATCAAACACAAACTCCCTCAAACCACCTGCTGTACCACCATGTACCTCCACCACATGGCCACACATTGTTCTTTGTGTTGTAATGGTTATCTGTACCACTTTTCCTTGGCAGTATTCAGAGACATACCACAGCAAGACAGTTAGTTAAAGGCGAACAATTCAAAGTTATCTGACGGGTTTTCTATTACCATGTGTTGCAGTTATGGATGATGTAGCTAACTAGCATGTAATTTCTACCTTGGTGCTAGATGAGGTAGTGGCCCAACACCTTGCAACTTCTCCATGACTTTAGTTGGGTGGAAATAGTCTCCTTCTCTGCCAGATCTGATGGTTTCATTTATGAGGCTGGACCATGTCTTGTACATGTCAAAGTAGTTGCTGCAGCAGAATCTTGTTTGCTGATCGGCTTTTTGGTGGTATTCCTCCCACCGAAGAGTCCATTTCCCACATACAATCGTGTGTCAGAAGTCACTGGCACTTTCCCGGTTTGACAGTGTGCAAGCTAACTCGTTGTTACATGGTGTTGTCACAGCCTTGTTAATTTTAACAGGCTAAACAATGTGAGCACAGGGGGTTACATCTCAGTATAGGAGATGAATATTTTGTGCATTGTGATCTATTATATTCCATATCTTGTAACAGGCATAGAATGCCATAAAAGACTTCACAGTTGCAGAGCTGAAATCTTAGATCTGACTGATTCTTTTAATTATATATAATTAAAAGAATATATATATATATATAAAATTTTCTAGAGTCCCTGTGGGATCCAAAAGATGTCTGAATTGAGAAGGCTGTTGGGAGTAGTACATTCATACCAACATTTATGGCTGTACACCTAGTTCATTGTTTTTAGTTTAGTGACTGGATTTGTTCCTGATTTCTACAGCTATATGATCCCCTTGTAGAGATGGATGAGTGGGCAGAATGGGGTTGATTATAATTGGTTTAATAACCAAAAAGAAATTTTTTCCATTGTTTGTTCAGCATTTTACTAAACATGTGGCGTAATTACAGTGACATTGGCTTGTCGAAACAATGATCTTTTGTCTTATTTTCAATCTGATATTGCTTGTTTTGTTGAGCTGCACTCATTTAAGCAAAATATTAATTGAAATAGAAAACAGATTTTCTTAACATCCATGAAAACACCAGTAATTCATATTTGGTGTTCAGTGCATTTAACTTCTCTTGGAAATCACTGTTCACAACTCAATTTGGTACCTCACAAACCCTCTCTTTTTTGTGACAGTAGTAGCACATGCGCCACATGCTGCAGTAATGGGTCAGACAAACTCTAGTTTTTCCACCAAAGGAATTCCTTTGAGTTCTACATTCAGTTTTAAAAATATGCTGAGGTAGTTGCTCAGTATCAGTGTGATTGCAATAATTGTATGCAATTCAACTTTATATAGCCATAAATAAGCTACTGTACAGTTGTAATTTGTTCCCAGGCCATTAAGTAGTATAATACAGATACTTTTGATAGGGTAGGTAATACAAAAAAATCTACCAACTATATATGTAGGCATCCTATTTTATTTTCAGAGTCATGTTTATATTTAATATCTGTGGTGAATTATTTAACCCAAATGTAAACTGAAAATAATGTGTATTCAGAGAAAATATAACAATATATCCAGGACAAATGTCTCTATCTCATTTTCTCTTCATGATTTTAATTCAATGCATTGAATTTCAGTTGTTCATAAACTAAATATATTGTACAATCAGTTTTATGACCAGATATACAGTATGCTGAATTAAATGATTTTGCACAGAAACACATAAAATCTGTCCACTCTCTTTAGGAAACAGTAGGAAACTTGCAACCTTCACTACCCACTAATATGATTCAGACATCAACTGTGAAATAATCCAAATGTTTTCTGGGTAACAGCTTCTACAGTTATCACAGCAAGGTTTTAAAAACAATAATTGTATGTTAGAAACATTGTACAATGGGGTCTATTCTCTAAGGGATGCTTGGAGGTCTCCAGCCACTTAAATCTCAGAGGAAGGTTTGCAATGAAATGCAAATCTCCAGATTTCAGGTTTCCCTACAACTTTGAAACCAGGTTCAGAAGTCTTGGTAAGGGACTAAAGTGGGTCCAAAAGTGATCTTAAGGTGAGGAAGATGACACAATGATTGTGAACCACCCAATCAGTGAGCTAAGAGGAGGGAGATAGAGTTATAGTTGGAGAGACTGGTAGAGTCAGGAATAGAGGTCTGATTCTTATTGACTTTGCTTTGGTAGTAAAGTGGCCTTAAAATGGGTCCATGTAACTTTCACTTTGGTATAAACGAAAACCAGGCTATAGATTTTTAAGGATGGGAGAAGCAAGGACATATTTGTATGCAGTGGGAAAGAAGCCAGAGGAGGTGGACAGGTTCACAGTGAGGGAAAGGAAGGAGGGCTGTGGTTGGGACAAGAGAGGTTAATAGCTTAGAGGGAGTAGGGTGAAGGACAGGTGGAAGGATCACAAGTGGGAAGTTAGTGAGAGATCTCACAGTCATTAACAGGTGAGAAGTATGGGAGGTGAGGCAAGGAAGAAAGAAGCTGGGGGAAGGAGAAAGTTATGACAGATCTTGTCAGTCTTCTCCTTAAAGCTATCTAGTATGGGAAATAGTTGTCAAATGTTCACTTTTTAATGATAACCACTACACATTTTCTGATACCCTAATTTAAAAATACTTTGGGAGAGAAAGGGGATAGAAGTAAATAAAAGTACAAGACTGTACTTCTCAATGCTTGACTATCTTCAATGGTAATTTTAGTAGAAATCTGGAGGAAAGTGAATCCAGAATTGTAGGCTGGTTGAAAGAACCCTGGAGGCTAATTATGGGTTCCTCATCTATTTTGTAACCACTGAGCCTTATGGTTTGGGGTTTGAAGCCGCATTAAAAAAACCCAACAGATCTTGACATCTAAATGTGCTCCATGTTTTATTATACATCATGAGCTATATTTAAACTATTTTTCTGTTTATATCAAAATTTATAGTAATTAAAATGCAACTATAGCCATGAATGCACTGTGCTTCTCTTTCTGGAATCATAAATGCAATTTTAAACAAATAGATAATGTCCTAGAGTTTAAAGTGAATGTTTATGTCCTTATAAACTTCTTAGTGGCAATACTCCTGCTGTGAAAACAGCAGCTGAAGGAGGGTAGATTAAATTCTTTTGGCCAGATACCGTTCCTTGTTGTTTTTATTAGAAAAACTCCCACTGATTTTAATGGGAGCTGGATCAGATTCTGACTTTAATGATATGTAAGTCTCAGATGTATACATAATATCACCTGTATATGTATACACACTAATTTTAATGTCAGCATTCCCTCATCAAGATTTACCCACACAGAAAATGCTGATCGTGTGACGTATACTCACTACTTTAAAATGAGTACAGTGTGATATTTTCAAAATATCATTTGGGATGGGGGAAAAGGCCAATGTACAGATTCTAATGATATTTAGACTCTAAGGTGTTCATATTTGGATGATATTGAGACTCCTGTATATTGACCTCTGAACCTGATTGTATTCAACTCCTCCTCCAGAAGACCTTAAAATGCATCTTAAGAGGGTTTATTTGGGAAGGTGTGTTGGAGGTTATTCAGTAGCCAGCAAACACTTCTTCCATACAGTCCCCATCATTTCAGAATTTTCAGAGGGTCCTGAGCAACCTAGTAAGCTAACTATCTTCTTCACCTAATCTTGAAAGGTATTCTGGAGGACAGGAGTGAAGAGGACAAAATCATCCACTCCCCTATCCTGCAGCAATGAAAACAGGAAACCTATTAGGACATATTAACGGACTAGGGTCACTGGCTTCACTAATGGGTTTACATCTGTAAATATTTGTGGGAATTATAAAATCAGTAAGTTTTTTTCCTCCTGAATATCTCTAAGGCATTCAATGCTTCAGTGTTTGGACCTCTTCATGTGGACACTGTCTGATGTTTAGCTTCCTGACTGGATACAAATAGCTAGCTTTCATATTCAGAAACAAATTTTTAAAGGGGCTTCACCTGGGCAAATATATTTGCTTCTGAAAATTGAAACCAAAAGGAGTTACAGATACACAGTAGTGTTCAGAATTAGGCCCCGACTTTGCAAACTCCAAAAGCCTACATAGTAAAGCATGTGAACGTTGGGGTATTTATCCAAAACAAATCCTCCAGCTCCTTGAGGCTTCATCCATGACTATTAATAACCCATCTTTGTTTCACCTTTTGGAAGAGAAATGTTGCACTAAAATGACAACTTAATTTCCTGTGCAGAGGCTGTTTCTCTGTGTGACTCATCAATGTATTGTATTCCAGAGCACAAGTATGAATCATAGAGCACTGACAGAGGAATACAAATGAATCTATTAAGGTATATTTCCTTCCTCACTTTTGTTTTTTTACTTTAAAAAACAAACACTTTTTTTCTCCTAGCTATGAAACTTTCCAGAATAAAATGCCTCTGGGATGAAAGCAAAGTGAGCTAGCTGGCAGTGTTAGGGAAGACCCCGTTTTTCTTGTGATTGAACCTAGCCAGAGACAGAGATTTAAGGCAAATTATTCAGCAGCATTTCTTCTGTGCTAAAAGGGAAAAAACTAATTTCTTGGGTTGTGATCATCACAATATTCAATATCTCTGCTATTAGGTATCACAGTAGTGTTCAGAATTAGGCCCCAACTTTGCAAACTCCAAAGCCTACATAGTAAATGGGCACTCTATAAGAACCTAGATAAATTAAACATTGTTCCCAAGATTAATAGCTGCTTGTAATAAATAAATACATCTTATGAGAGTCATTGCTGATAAATTTTTAAAGAGAATATCTGGCATTCATTAAAGTTGGTATGAGCATGGCCATTGACTTTAATGGGTGCAGGATCAGGCTTGTGATTGTAATGAAAGGTGTCAGAGTAACAATACTGACTATAGAAACTAAGGCCTCCTCATTTCCTTTATTGGAATAGTACCATAGCTTTACCTTGCTGCCCACAGTACATTAACCAATTGAAACTATGTGGATATTTAACTTTCTTATTTAGTCTTAATCCATTTTTAGTCTTCAATCTACTCTATTATGCGTGTGTATCACCGGGGTGTTGTGTGTAAAGGGGGATTGCCCCTGTTTAGCATCATGATGTCGTACCAGACACTCCCCCTGAATCTGCTCTTTTTGCAGAGTTGTCAAATCTCATCGCAAAAAGTCCTCAGCCGCACCCTTGCTCGCTGGGTAGTACTACCCCTGGCTCTAGCCCTATTGGTGGGACAGAGCAAACTAATAGTCTGCAGCTCCTAGCCTCCTGGCAAGGCCTGACAATAGCAGCCTGGGACTCTGGCCCTTTGGACAGGGCGGGGCAAACAAACAGCCCATAGCCTTCTGGCTGGGGCAAACAATAGCAAGCTGGGGCCCTGATCTTCTGGATGGGGCGGAGCAAAACAACACTCTAGCAATGACTCCCAGTGGTAATGCCTAGTGACAAGCATAGGGTCAGGGTAGGCAAACCTGGGTTCTGACCCAGGACCGTATGAAGTGGGTAATCTCCTTATTAAGGATTCAGGTGCCAGCTCCTAACACTTTCCCTGGGTTATGTTTTATGTGGGCTTATCCTCCCTGGGCAGTGGCTTGGCATCTCCGTCAGCCTCTGCAGTCAGGGGATACTCCATAGTGTAGTCTGGGGTACCCACCTGTGCAGTCTGGAGAGCTGATGTTTCTTCCCCGGGAGCTGGCAGTGTCCATTCATCCTCCAACCCCAACTGAATTGACTAGTTGCCTTTTATCTGTTCCCTCCCCCAGAAGCATGCACAGCAGGGGTGAGGGAGGCGTGGCCTCCTCTGCCAAAAGTGATTGGTTAACCCCACCTGACCAGTGTAGGGTTTATACACAATTTCAACATTTTTTTAACAGAAGGCCCTGAAGATAGTCATTCCTTTTGATTAAATTAAACTGACAGAGCCATCTTAATATTCACCTATAGACAGATATTAGGGTAGCTTGTATTTAACAGTATTGAGTTGAAGTGAATGTCTCCGCACCACACCATTTTTCTTCTGAGAAGAATATTTCATGTTATGTTTGATTCTTTACTAGTGGAAAGAGTTTTAAAAAGTAATTGCAAATTATAAGAAAACTTTCAAAATGCAAGGCTAGTGCTAATATTTACTTTATGCTGTTTCTTTGCTACATAATTATGTATTCAAGACATGAAAAATAATACGTAAGCCTTCACAAACCTCAATCTATAATTAACAACATCCGACAAGATTATTTGTCCAGCTGATAAAAAATGTCACTTTTAAAGGCATAGTACACAGATTGATAAAAACAGGCAAAGGGAGCAAAAATTGTTCTGTGTGTCTTCACTGGTAGAATACGCACAGTTTTTTTTTTCCTTTTTATAAATACTTATAGTGACTACATTGACTTGGCATGCAGATCAAAAGACTGACAGACTTTATTCGTGTTTCTGTGCTCTACAAACAGTGACATGTACAAGCCAATCTGTGCAGCTTTCAGCCAGTAATTGAAGGTAGTGCAAACAGAGACTTTAAAAATGAGTAGTGTACAACTCGATTGTTAGTAATAGATAGCTAACAGACGCTATTGCTATTTCATCGAGTTTCTTACACCTCTACCTCTCATTTTTAACAAGCATCTTTGACATCTTGCCAGTAGACAGGAACAGTCATTAACTGTACAAATATATAAATTCAGAGACTGTACAAGAATAATATGAAGTACTCTGATTTCTTGTAGTTAGCTTATATAGAAATGGGAAGTTAATATCACTAGATTGAGATCTTTTGCATTCTATCACAGATATTGGTCGCTAAGCGAAGTTGCATCTGCAAATGAATAAAAATGGCCCTGTTCATTTACAGGCAACACATTTCTTCTGTATCTGGCTGAGTTGGAACTTAGCTATAGTATTTCTCTTTAGTAATGTGTGTTGTTGGTGTATTATTCCAAACATCATAGTACAAGCAATTCTGTTTTTAAATACAATACTCTTTTGACTAGTACTGAAGCAAATGAATAAGAAATCACTAACATGGCAAATTATGCTAGGTCAACATATAATGCTTTCATTTTCCAGATGTCTGAATTCAAGGCATTTCCTCTAAAGATGTTCATGAGTATTCCAAGTTAATGCATTTTCCTGTTATGTCTATCAAATTGTCACTATATCCATGTTGAAGTTAGAGGCGATATATGGATTTAAAAACAGTATATCCAGAAACCTTCCTTTCCTCAGAGTTTCTTTTAAAGATCTTACAGGAGATCAGTTAGATTAGTACTTTATTCAAAATTCTTTGTCTTCCATTTATGGCTACAGATAGTCTCAAGAGTAAGATTAGTTATGTCCTCATCCCCTTTATGATGCTATTCCAAATTTGTCCTAATTTTAAATTGTTTAGGTCAATTCTGCCCATATAAGAACAGTGTGTTTGCCTATTTACTTGAAATTGAAGACCTCACTAATTGGGAATAAAAAAAATTACAGCTTCCTAGAATTTAAATCTACATCCCAGACTTAGAGTGAAGCCATTGAAGAAACACAGATAGTAATGGTGGTCAAATTTTTGTCTGTTCTGTTTTTGATGGCAAATTGGGTGTTTTGATTCAGCAAAATTTGGGGAGGGAAAGTGTCTCTTTTCCATAGAAAATGTAAACTTCATTGAAAAACCAAACACCTGGAAACCCAAAGTGTTTTCACTTTTTGATCAAAATCTAAAATATTTTGATTTGGATATACTACCACGTTGCCTCATATCACCATTCTTCGCCAGTTGGATTTCATCTCACCTGGTGCACTTTTGCCATGCAAATCCCATGATGCACTTTTACAGTTCAGAGAGTGGAAACCAGGTGCATCATGGGGGACACACATGGCCTGAATAGGGAGCCCAACCTAGAGAGGAGTATGGGAGCATGAGGCACTACAGGAACATTTCTGAATTGAAACATTGTTAGTTGGGCAAACTATTTCATTTTTCAGTCAAAATATTCTTGGTTTATATTTTTTATTTTTATTTTTACTGAAAAAGCACAATTTTCTATGGCAATTTTTTCCAAACAGTTGCCATGGAAATAAGATGAAATAAGTTCCCTGGTTTGGAGACTGCAGAAATTTTAACGAGTGTAGACCTGAGTCATATAGTCCATCCAGGAAGGCACTGCATGAATAGTTTGGAAGCAAATAAAGCATAAATCACCATGTTGGCATTTGACCAAGACAGTAGGGGACAAAGTCTAGAAATATTATTGAAATGGCAGAATAGTCTAACCACATGCTGTTAAAAAAAACACAAAACTGGGCTATTATTTAATTTTCTAATTTCCTAGGTTATAAATTCTTTGTGGCAGGGACCTCTTTCTGTTTCCGTACAGCATTTAACACAATGCGGCTCCAAGCAACGTTACGGCTACTTGGTGCTGCCATAATATAAAAAATAATGTAACAAGTTTCCACTTGAAACGTGAATTGTCTCTATCTTTAATTGCTGTTCACTTCTGTGCCTATGTATTTGATTTTTGATTGTCCCTCTTGTGTTTATGATTTCAAATTTTTCCTAGTATTACCTCTTAATTCTCTTTTGACTGGTTTGGTGTCATTGTGCAAAATTCAGAAATTTAATGTTAAATTTATTTTAAACATCAGATGTTGATAATTCAGCTCTTCATAATTGGAATTTCTGGACCAAATTTACTCCTGCTGTATGCATCTCAGCCAGGCTCCTCATGATATTGAGAACCAGATTTAAATCCAGATAAGTCTAAAAGTAACGCCCTACTATTGGTTACATGTTGTGCATCACTACACATCTTGGAAAAAATGTGAACATGCTCTGCTTGTGTGAACATACACAGAAGTTGATTTTCTGAAAGATGCTACATATGCTGCACATCAGATAGCAGAAGGCAGGATTGGAAGTGACTAAGTAGTTCAAGAATGATCCTGCAACAAAATATTAACTCCTGAATTTTAGAAGGGTCATCTCAATAATTAAAAGCCTGATAAATGGAAGTGACAAGCAACAGGCTGTTGGGTGCAATTGCCATAACACCTCCATTATGTGAGAATAATATCAATTAGAAGTAAAAACAGACTGATGTAAAAAAATGGAACTTTTTACATTTATCCAAAATTAAGGGAGATTAAGCTTTGTTTCATGGCCATACTATTCAAAGTGCTCAAACCTACTTTGATTGTTTTAAGTTACTGAAAAAGACTTTTTATTATGAGATTATGTGCATTTTATTCTTTTGCCATACACATCCCACTCAAAACCAATTTCTCATTGGACAAGGGGCAGGTGACTCAGAAATAAATCAAAGCCAGAAAAGTTTAAGAAGTTCATGAGAAAAGGATGAAAAAGGGCCTTATCAATGAGACATTTTATTTCTACATTTGTCTGTTTAAACTTTAAAGGAATTACTGCAAGATGCAAGTACATACATTGGGCAAAGGAAACATGCAATTAAATATCTGATGTGAAAAAGGAGCAAAGAACAAATAAATTACATCCCTTTTTATGTTAGCCAAAGGATGGCTGTGATAGACTAGTTTAATCTTGCATTTGGCAAGAGGTAAAATTCAGTGGAATTTGTCTTGACTATTCCTGTCCCATCCCTTTGGGAATAGTTGGGCACTGAAGTCTCCTCCTTTTCCTTTCCTTTTTCTTCTCTGCATATAACTCTAAGCTGGCAAGAGAGCAAAGGATAGAGTAACTTCCTCTGTCAGCTTGAATAAATAATGTTGAACTCCCAGACTCTGGGTCGAAGGAAGTGTTTCTGACACAATTGAGTGATGGACAAAAACTAGGATTTTAAAAAAGGAAGCTTGATCTTATAGATTTCATCTTTTCATACTATACAAGGGAACTGTGACTTTAAGATATTTTCATTGCTAACAGCATCTTAGAAATGTACAGTGAAAAACTCTTTTCATTTTGAAACTGAATTTGTCTTTCATCATTTCTGTAGCATCTCTATCAACTTCCCCTTCCAGCCCATTGTCTTTATTAACCTGCCAAATCACACACAATTACTTCTAGATCTGTATCTTCTAGCTAGTACTCAACAATGATATGCTAGCTAACTGACCACTTCTGGGATATGAGGATCGTGACCACCCTCCTTATTTTTATGGTCAATAGGAAGGGGATTGCTTTCTTCTGTTGCAAAATGGGATCATAGTACAGAGGAGGAGAAGAACCACAGCTCTAGGAATAATGAGTCACTCTGTTTATTTTCACTGAAAAAATAAAGGTTGAGTTAAAAAAAATGTAACCAGCACCTTCTACTTTGATTCAGTTATTTCAGTACATTATGAAGGTACAAGTATGGATTTGAGATTGAGGACAAAACTACTGTTTGGGTTTTTTCCCCCTTCTCTTTGGGCTCAGACCTCAGCTGCTCACACTTAACACGGTAGAAGAGGGGGGAGACTAACCACCTCCCCTGGTCATAAAGCTGCTGTATGCTGAGTCCATGAAGAGAGTTAAATCAACCTTGCACCAGCAGGAACGGTCAGCCATCTGGGAATTCCACTAGAAGCCAGACCACCAGCTGGGGATGGCTGGAGCCAGCCAGCTTTGGCCACGCCCCTCCAGCCATGCTCCAAAATGTCTCCTTTGTGGAGGGGGCAAAGAGAAGATGAGCTGTGCTGGTTTTAGATAAACCCCTGGTAGTGTATGACAGGGGAATCCCCAGCTGTCCCAGACAGCTTTTAGTCCCTTTTGTCACATCTGGAATAGAGAATAGGGACAAAGGGACATAACCTGGTTAGGAATTTGACCCCTAATGTTTAAATTTGAGGATATAAATTTAAACACTAAATAAAATAAAAAACAGATTACAAATTCAATTACACCTGACCATACTGTCCTACTGATTATAGACGACATGAAATTAGTCAAATTTCATCACTGTGATCTGCATTTAGTACCTGATTTTGATCTCACAGACACTAGTTTTATACAGGTAAAACTGTATTGACTTCAGTGCAGTTAATCCAGATATACAACAAGAAGAGATCAGAATTAGACCCTTATATATATATTATTTTTTGCAACATGTTCCAGAGGGAAGCTTGCCCATCTCCAACAGCTGCTTGTTTGCTATGTCTGTCTGACTTTTTTTTTAATGCCAAGTTTTCCAAGTTTCTAATGCTAACTCGTGTAACATAACATCAGTTTTCCCTTTTGCAATCAGATTTTAACAATCAAAGCCAGATGTTGTTTTCATTTACAACCTTGATCCTCATTCAAGAAGATTTCAGTGTTTTACTATCAAAAGCCGTCTTCACTTTCCTTTCAATGTGGCAGGCTCTTAATGCTTCCATAATCTATTTCACCTTGGCATTCTGTATTGTCACAAATACAGCATGCCTGATCAACCCTGAATGTTTGCCTTTGTGTTCTTTTCACTTTCTTTTCCTGTTTCTTCTATACAGCATCCTTTTTAAAAACCAGGTCAGCCCAATATACATCAGGGCATTTCTCTGTATTGAGATATTTAGAGATAATTAAGCACAGGGTGGGACTGGGGAAGGAGAGGTGGAAGCAGATGAAAATTTATCGATTTCAAGATCTTAACTTTAAAGAATTGCTTGATCCTTTTCTTTCAGAGATTCTGCTCATATTGAGGAAAGATACAATTGATGTATTCTGTACTGTCTGTGGGGACTTTTTTCTTTGTTTCATTTTATGTGATAAAATACAGACAATTCTGCATTTAAGGAAATGTTTCTGCAGAGGTTGTAAAATGAAATCTTGTAAACAACAAAGTCTCCACATCCTATGCTGCTCACGGACACACAGTACAGCTACATCGTTGTGTTAGTAAGATTAAAAATAATCTTATTCATGGGGGAAAGTAGGAACAGCGGGCCAGATCCTATTCCAGGTATCGTTTTCTACATATGTCTCAGGGCATAATTTGGATCAAAGTGAGCCCCAAACCAGTCGTTGTTAAAGACCAAGCATAATAAAATTTATTCAAATGAGTCTTCAAAATATATGATAGTTACTCTGTTTTGAATACATTCCATGTTTGATTTCACCTGTTCTGAAACAAGGAATGCTGAGGCCAACTAATAGCAATTGAATAACTATTTTTTTCCTGAGGGAGTCTCCTGGGTCATTGTGGTTTAATATAATAAGTATCAGATATAACAAAATGGGGATTTCAAAGCCAATTCAGCATTCAATGTAGTTACTGGACTCCTTCCAGAATGGTGCTATTGTATGGACAAATACACATTATTGATACATCCTCTTTGCTGTCTAGTGTCTATTATTTAGGCCCCAATCTTGCAATCTGATCCATGTGCGCAGTACCTTATGCCCAATGAGATCCTTCCACAATCCCATTGAGTCAATGATGCTTCACATGGGCTCAAGGGTCCATCCGTCAGTACCAGACTGCAGGATTGGGGCCCAACAGTCCAACTTATTAGGTAGAAGCCTTATATTCATGAAATGTAATTTAAAAAGAAGGCTGTATAGTCAAACTGACAGTCAGTGATCAGCATTGACCTGAGCCTATAGTGGTGTAAAGATCTGGCATGTGAATTGACAGGACATTTGACAATGATGAGACCTCATTTCTCATCAGGTATCATGCCAACTGCTGAAAGGAATACAGTACTATACATCAGTTGTTAGACAAAACACAGGCTGTTGTGTGGATTATATTCTTTATGCCAGAGATTCCTTAGTTTATTTAAAAAAAAAAAAAAAGTTATTTGCAAGTAAAAGATTATGAATGCATGTTAGTGAACATGACTCTGCATAGTTGAGTAATTTACCCAAATTTCTGTCTCAAAATTCCATTCCATTTTAACATCTACAATTTCTTTGCTAAGAAGGCTGACATTTAACAAGATTCTTTAGATTGTTGTTGTAATGTGATATCCCTAATGAAAGTCAGCCCATCAACCACTTTATCTTTACAGGTAGCCTGCTAACTTTAATTTGATTTTCTTTTTAGTTGGCAAAGCTTTTAAGTTGGACATATAGATAGAGGCAGGTTGGGATGTTGCTTATATTAATCTATCTTTAAGCTGCCAAAGCTGTGTGTGTAGAAAAAAAAATCTTCTGTAAAAAAAAAAAAAAGGTGAATTAAATTGTTGTTAATACAATTGATTAAATTGTAATAGCCATTTCTCATGGCTTTTGGGTGTCTGACTGGCACCACTGCAGAGTTGGGTACAGAGACTAACACTATTATTTGGTGTACTACTCATCACACCTCTTATTTAGAGAAGATATCATTGAAAGTGTGAAGGATACGATGTCAAATTGTTCCAGTCCATTGGCAGCGAGGTGGAGCAAACTACTGTTAGTGAGCCATATCTGGAATTGAGCTGCTTAGAATCAAAGTCTGGCAGCCAAACGCTTCCCGACTGAAGACAAAAGTAGTGAAATTGAACATTTCAGTGGACTGCAGAACACATTATATTTGCAGATGTGTCCTTGGGTGCAGTTCCCATGTCTGCATTTTTGCTGACAATCAGGGTTTAGCACTTACCAATGTCCATTTGAGTATTTTGTGTAATTGCCATGCAGCCAGAATGCATGATACTTGCTTGGTGGCTTTGAGGACTAAATCTTACCTATAGTGTCAGAAGTTCAGGATTCAAATACCAGGAAAGACCTGATGGTGGATGTGAAAACTATAGCACCTTACATCTGAGGGGGAGAAAGACTGCCCTAGTTTAAAAGGCTCTTGCTGTGACTCAGGAGAGCTGGTTTCAATTTCCTGTTTAGCCACAGGCTTCCTGTATAGCCTTGGACAAATCACCTGTACCCTCACTTCCCCATCTGTTCAGAAGGTTTAATAATTCCCTACCTCACAGTAGTATTGTGAGGATAAAATCTATTATTAATGTTTGTGAGGTGCTCGGGTACTAGATTGATGAACACACCTTAGGTACATAGCTTTGTAGTTTAAATCAAATAATCTCATATAGAGTCCAGACAACTACTTCAGTTAAGATAAAGACATAGTATAAGATAATTTCCCCAAGTCTAGTGTCATAATTGTGAGTTACATTTAAAAAGTCAGGAAATACTATACCACAGCTGACATGCAGTACACCATTTTCTGCATAAACAGTTTCCATTCTCTTGTATCCATTCTCTCTCCTTTGCAGTAAATATGAAACTTGCAGGACTTGGCTCCTCATAACAACAAGAAATGATTAAGCAGAACGCAGAGTAGTTTTTAATCTACATGATGAACCTTCCCTACTCCCTGATGGTCTAATTTAAATTAGAGGATGATCAGGCACTATATTAAAAATTGATATTAATTTCTAATGTAGTGAGACAATCCTACACTGGAAGAGCAGTGGTGGATGAAGTAAATGGTAGGAGGAGGCCTTTTCCAATTCTAACTTCTATAATCCTGTGTTACTAGGTTTGAGTGGTAAGTGAAGAACAACAGTGTAATCCAGTCATTAATTTACGGACCTAAAGATCTCCAGAAACTGTCACAAATCTACATGATGTCCATGCTCCTGAGTGATAGATTTTGTATTTATGTCTCCAGTGACATTAAAGATGCAACCAGAAAGGTCCTATTGGCTACACATCTGAGGAGGGTCAAGAGTCTAAATTATTCTAGCTAAACTTGGAAGTAATTTATGCTTAATAAATTGGCTCGAGCTCTGCTAAATCTAACAGTTGTTGGCTAAATCACTTTGCACAGTGTCAGAGGCCAAACAAAAAAAGGTACATCTTTGGAATTTTTAAACAGAAGCTAGATCTACTACCATAGCTGACATGGTGGCTACATTTCCCAGCCTGCCAGAGAGAACTAGAGAGATTGAGACCGAGACTAACTGGAACCACCAAGATCTAGGTGGATAATTCACCACAGAAAGGAGAGGGGAGTTTGAGCCCTATTGACTCATAGAACTCTTGCTTTTCATTCTAAAACTGCTCATCAGCATGGAGTTCTTTATAAATCCTAGACCATGTCCTCTCCACTTTGTGACAATGTTCACTGTCCATAGGTATTGTTACTAATCTAGAATGAGGAAAATCTGGTTCATTAGGGTTCTCCTCAGAAATCTCAAAGGGCCTGCATCCTCACCATCTTTACATAGAAGTATCAATCAATGTATTGCATGCAAATCAGCAGGGAACCAGGCCCACAATGAGGCCCTTGGGGAATAAAATCTTCTGAGATAATCATTGTACATTCTTTTTGATCTTTTGTTCCCTAACTAGTCAGAAAACAAATGAGGTATCCTGGAATGTACAAGATATAAATATATACTCCTGTATGGGTAAGGGAGTCCATCTTCTTTAATGGTATTAACACGCTGTAATGGCATTGGCACCCACCTCTCACAAGCACCCCCTCTCTGGCCAATACATGCCTGAAAGCACTCAGTTTTGAAAAGGGCGGCACCCACCTCTCACAAGCAGCCCCTTTTCTGGTTAGGTGTGAGCTTGCTTTCCTTTCAGTTCTGACAACTGGGTGAGATCCACCTCTTATGAGTGCCCCCCAAACAATGGTTGTTTGGTTGGTCTTCAGTGACTCAACCCTATGGCTGAGTCACACACACTGTCCCCCTTTTCTGGTCTCTAGTTTTTTCTCACTGCCCTGGTATGGGGCCAAAGCACGAAGACTTCCTTCCCGGAGGCCCTGCCTTCTTTAACAGCCCAACAGGGACCCATCTCGGTACCCTCAGTTGGTGATCTTTAGGCAGCTCTCCCTGGGCTCAGTCTTCAACCAGACCAGCAGGGCCCATCACAGTACCCTCATCTGGTCTGGCCAGGTTCTGGGCTCAGTCTCCCTGGGCTTCAGCCTGCCCGCACTGACCTATCCATGGTCCTGCTGCTACTCTATCCAGCCAGCCAGGCATCTGGTCTTCAGCAGCCTTCCCTGAGCTCAGTCCTGCCTGCAGTGAGTTGTCCACGATCCTGCTGCTCTTCCAGGCAGTCAGACACCCGATCCTCCCTCTTCAAGCTCCAGGCAGCAACTGACTGCTCTGCTTCTGCGGCTTCCTTTTATATGGCCCTTCTGGACCCTGATTGGTCGCTCCAGCAGCCCCTGTGATTAGCTGCTCCCCTGCAGCCACTCTAGGATGCCTCAAAGACTTCTCGGCTCTTTTCTGGGGTGGGGTAAGGCAGGGCCATGAGGCCTCCAGCAGGGGCCTCCAGATCTAGCCCACCCCATCACACACACCCTAACCAATGTAATTTTACTAACTATGCTGACTCAATTTTCTTTTTAGATATCAGAGGTAAGGCATTAATTCTAAAGGATATTCTCTAAATGAGCAGTCAGATTTATGTCAACATATTCAAAGTGATTTTTGTTTGTCTTTGACTGTCCAAAGGAGCAGTAATGCAGAATGAAAACACAAACATAGAGAAATTAATTTAGGATTGTGATACCTCACCAACCATAAGTCCCATTGCATTGAAGTGGCTAAAGAGATACCATTACTTGAAAAATCACATATCCATCTGAATAGTTTTTTTTTTAACCTTCAATTGATGCAAGTATCAGCAAGAGTATTATAGAAGAGATTTTGTTGCTCTTTAATTTTTCCAGTTTGTTCACTCTGTACATTAGATTGTACTTTGGTATCATCAGTTTCATTGGTTTGTTGAAGGCCAGATACAGATTTTGTCTCCCATGCTGGCATGACACCATTGATATCCTCTGCACCTTCTCTTGCAAGGAGCTGAGGTCTGCTGGTTTTACATTTAAAGTGGAGGACGACAACGACAAGAATCCTACACAATGGTTGGAAGGTCTCCTTCTACTATTGGATTGTCCCCTCCATATCTGTGCTGTATCACCTTCTGCAGAGAGCAGCAGGCATGCAAGCTGCTTCTAGGGACATTAACTTCCAGGCAGCCACAAGTGGAGTACAGAGAGTGCATACGCCCTAGCTCCATTTCCTAATTCCTTGAGCACACAGATTTAGCAATGAAGGGCTCTCTGTTGCTTGCTCTATTGATTGAGCATTAGTTATATGATTAATTAGAAAAGTCAATTAACACTATAGTTTGTCAGGGCTCTGTCCTGTGACCAGAGCCAGAGGTATTAGTTATTATGAGGAACTCAGGCTAGGTCTACACTGCAGCGGGGGTCCGACCTAAGATACGCAACTTCAGCTACGTGAATACCGTAGCTGAAGTTGCGTATTTTAGGTTGGCTTACCTGGCGGTGAGGACGCGGGAAAGTCGACCGCTGCCGCGCTGCCGCCGACTCCGCTGCCGCCTCTTGCCGAGGTGGATTTCCGGAGTCGACGGCAGAGTGATCAGGGATCGATTTTACCGCGTCTTCACTAGACGCGGTAAGTCGATCCCCGATAGACCGATTGCTACCCGCCGGATCGGCGGGTAGTGAAGACAAAGCCTCAGTGTGTGCTTGAGAGGCACTTACACTTAGGAAAGGTGTTTTGTCTTTGTAATATTTTTATTAGCACAGTAAGCAAAAATCTCAAACACTCCAGCCAAGCAAAGCATATAGATAATATAAGATGGTCAAAACATCCCACATCTGAGAATCTATACAATCACACCATCTCTTGCAGAATAACCCAAAGTGCTAGTCATCATCCTCATCATCATCACCACCACCAATGGAAGTCATTCTGACATCTCCCAAGGCACGCAGGCCATATACAGCGTTTATAATATGGTACTAATTCTTAATGCATATAATGCCTACTATGCCTAATGCATATTCAATAGGGACTTCAGCCCCTTTTCCTTATCTGTATTTCCTCACCCTACTAATGCTGGGGTGTCCTTCTCCCATAGGTTACTAGGCCTTCTACCATGGCATTCTTATGGTTGAATGTCTACTGATGCTGGTATAAACTGGCATTTTGTGGTTACCTGTCATCAGTTTAATCATACATATTTCAGCATTCTATCTTGTGATATCTTATAATCCAGGGTTACTCCTGGTTAGCTGCTTATGCTAAGGTTTTTGGGCCATAGGCCTTGATGAGTTTAGCTAATCTATTGCCTGACAGGCCTTGAGGCTCATTGCGTTACTGCCTTAACTTATACCCATACCTTACCTACCTATACCTTCAGATTACATCTCACAGGATCCTGGCCTCAGGTGGATGGTCATGCAGCTGAACCTCTGCTGTCCCTACCTTCCATATTCACTATCTTGTGCCTGCTTTGGCTACCCTCACTCCATGGATGGAAAGAAGATCACTGGGACCCATACTAATGGTGTTTGCCTTATTTCGTTTTTCAAAAAACATTCTCTTCAACAGTTTGATAAGAAATAATACTTTTTTTTAGAAAATAAGATATTAACTGTCTCCCACAAGCAAGTCCTTTGAGTTTTAAGGTTTTGTGTTTTTATTCCAATTCTCTGATTAAGGTTTCAAGGCATTCATTTTGGTCTAACTTTTTCCCTGGTTGAGACTAGACTTATAAAATCATCACCGTAATATGACTTTGGCAGCATTCCACCTTGGGCTCTAGAGGTGATCCTGGCAATTACAGGCCTATAAGCCTGACTTCAGTACCGGGCAAACTGGCTCAAACTATAATAAAGAACAATATTGTCAGACATATAGATGAATATAATTTGTTGAGGAAGAGTCAACATGGTTTTAGTAAAGGGAAATCATGCCTCATCAATCTACTAGAATTCTTTGAGGGGGTCAACAAGCACATGGATCAAGGGGATCCAGTGGATATAGTGTACTTAGATTTTCAGAAAGCCTTTGACAAGGTCCCTCACCAAAGGCTCTTACGCAAAGTAAGCTGCCATGGGATAAGAAGGAAGGTGCTCTCATGGATTGGTAACTGGTTAAAAGATAGGAAACAAAGGGTAGGTATAAATGGTCAGTTTTCAGAATGGAGAGAGGTAAATAGTGGTGTCCCCCAGGGGTCTGTTCTGGGACCAGTCCTATTCAACATATTCATAAATGATCTGGCAAAAGGGGTAAACAGTGAGGTGGCAAAATTTGCAGATGATACAAAATTACTAAAGATAGTTAAGACCCAGGCAGACTGTGAAGAGCTATAAAAGGATTTCTCAAAACTGGGTGACTGGGCAACAAAATGGCAGATGAAATTTAATGTTGATAAATGCAAAGTAATGCACATTGGAAAGCATAATCCCAACCATACATATAAAATGATGGGGTCTAAATTAGCTATTACCACTCAAGAAAGAGATCTTGGAGTCATTGTGGATAGTCCTCTGAAAACATCCACTCAGTGTGCAGCAGCAGTCAAAAAAGCAACAGAATACTGGGAATAATTAAGAAAGGGATAGATAATAGGACAGAAAATATCATGTTGCCTCTATATAAATCCATGGTACACCCACATCTTGAATACTGTGTGCAGATGTGGTCACCCCATCTCAAAAAAGATATATTGGAATTGGAAAAGGTTCAGAAAAGGGCAACAAAAATTATTAGGGGTATGGAACAGCTTCCATATGAGGAGAGATTAATAAGACTCGGACTTTTCAACTTGGAAAAGAGATGGCTAAGGGGAGATCTGATTGAGGTCTATAAAATCATGATTGATGTAGAGAAAGTAGATAAGGAAGTGTTGTTTACTACTTCTGATAACACAAGAACTAGGGGTCACCAAATGAAATTAATAGGCAGCAGGTTTAAAACAAATAAAAGGAAGTATTTCTTCACACAACGCACAGTCAACCTGCGGAACTCCTTGCCAGAGGGTTAAAAAAAGAACTAGATAAATTCATGGAGGATAGGTCCATCAATGGCTATTAGCCAGGATGGGCAGGAATGGTGTCCCTAGCCTCAGTTTGCCAGAAGCTGGGAATGAGTGACAGGAGATGAATCACTTGATGATTACCTGTTCTATTCATTCCCTCTGGGCCACCTGGCACTGGCCACTGTTGGAAGACAGGTTACTGGGTTAGATGGACCTTTGGTCTGACCCAGTATGGCTGTTCGTATGTTCTTATGTCTATGTTGTAAATGTTTGCATTTGTGTTTATATTCCAATTGCTCAACAAAGTAGTTTGGAGTGAATGTAGGAATACAGGGAATATATTCATATTATACTTATTTGATCCTTGGGCCAGATTGTCAGCTGGTGTACATTAGGATAGCGTAGTTGAAGTCAGTGGAGGGTTGTTGCTTAAAATCAGGGTAGGATCTGGCCTTTAATGTTAAACCTGAACATTGATACCACTAATTCCAATTTAGAGGCAAAAGACTTGGTTTTCATCGCACACTAGTCTTACACCAGCTTAAGTCCATTGACTACAGTGGAGCTAGAATCACTCCTGACTGGCACTGGCATAAGTGTGGAGAGAATTTGGTCATCTCAGACACAGTCAACTAGATAAAAAGTTTCTGTGATTTTTTTTTATCTAATTTAAGCAGGTGTGATTCTACAGGTTGAAATTTTGCAAACATATCTTTTGAAGTATTTTGCATGATGCAAAACATATTAGCTTTGTCCTATATCCAATGGGCCAAGTTCTGACCCCACTTACTCTGGATTTACACCAGTGTAATTACGTTAATGTCAGAGTTATTCCGGATGCACCCCAGTGTAAACAAGAGCAGAATTTGTCTCTATGTTTGGGAGGATTCCATGTCTATTGTGTACATTTTCTTCCATTGCAGCTTTCATGTATAGTTTGTTTCTTCATTTAACTTTTATTCGATTTACTTTGAGATATATTTTTGAAGGTTGAGCAGTGTTTGAAGTATGCTCTTTTCCTCTCTTACAAATCTATGTATGGATAGCCAGGTATCCCCCACAGTTTAATGAACATCAGAAAAGTGATCACCTCCCGATGTCACAACCAACCATTATTTCAGCCTTCTTATTGTTAAACTGAGATTGAATTTTAAGCTCAATAGTAAGGTTTTGTAAAGAAAAGGGGTTTTTAATTAACCTAATGATTAAAACTGTTTTCATGGTTGTATTATTACTCACAGAGTGACCTCAGCCAAGTCATTTAACCTTTCAGTGCCTCAGTTTCCACAGACATAAAATGGGAATACTAATTGCCACTGTCAAAGGAACGCTGTAAGGCTTAATTCACTGTGTGTACTGTCTGTGAAGAGTTTTCAGACCCTTGGATTGAAGGCAATATGAAAATGCAAAGTATTTTATTTTATATATATGCACATACACACACTGTAATAAATAGCTTATGTTATTTCTTCTATTATACCACTGTATACGGTATAGTGTGTACTAGTATTACTAATGTATTATTACAAGTTAACATGGTTAGATATACATGTTAATAACTTTATATAAAGTACATTTTACACACTTTTACAGTGACTTCAATTCTAGGATCTCAAATCCTTGCTTCCTTCTTCCCCGTAGGCCTTCTTCCTGAACCGAATGGAAGAGGTCTCAAGGGAACCCCAACATTCCTTACCATCTCAACCACCTCTGACTCAGAGTCTCTGCACTCAGCCTTTCTCTGTGGTTTCCCAGCCCTGCATTCTCCACCAGTGAGCCAGAGATCTTTCCTCAAATACCACTGACCTGATCCGTGTCAAATCACAGAGACCCCAGGAAGGGGCCATTGCTGCTGCTCGAGAACAAACAAACTGTGCTCACTTTGTTTCCCAACCTTTTGGTTGGATTGCTCTGAGCTTCCCTGGTCAGTTCCCAGACTGCACTGGCACAGTGTCCTTAGCCCAGTTTCTCCTGCACTGAATTGCAATATTTCTCTTTCAAAAAAGGTGATCACAGTAGCAGTTCTCCCACGTAGCTGTAGAGTAGAGTAGCCTCATTTATAACTACCTTCCACATATAGAATGAAGACAGGAACACACAAAACAGAACATGTGAATTCTGAGGGAAATTTGAAACAAAAAATTTGAAATGCTTCTTTTCTGTAAATGCCAAGCACCCCTAACCCTCACCAACATATTTTCATTTCAGGCTCACTTTCATATTTCAGATTTTCTGTATAATATTAAAAATGGAAACTTTCACTGTACAGTACTATGATTTAGATAGCATCACAGCCAGGTGCATTGCTCACTGATTGGTATTTAATATCAGCTTCTTTTTTTACCCTTCTGGCTGGAGGATTCTTCTGGTATAGAATATTAGAAGTGAGACTTCTCAGGCACACCAGGAAACCAGAAACCACTGGAACATAAGCAGAGGTGACATTTGTTAGGCAAAGCTGCCATCTTAAGCTTCAAGGGCTAGATTTGTTCTCCATCAGGGAAATGTCCATCTTTCTTTATTAATATACTGGAAGCATTTCATGCTAAGCTGATTCTTTCAATTGGCTTTACCACAAGCAGCTCTTATGCATTTTCATTTTTATGATGAAAGAGCTTTGCGCTTATAGAAAGGTTTTGATTTCTTTTTAATCGTAACAACTTAGCAAGTTTCTTTTGAGTGCCCGCCTCTTTAAAATGTAATTTTTTTTAAGACCTTCCCTGCTGGAGTTCCCTGGGGTACTTCTGTACTGCTGTTTTTAAATGGACATCTCACTGATATCAATGGTTCATGAGAAATAGTAAAGTTAAATCTTAATACATATATATATATATATATATATATATATATATATATATATATATATATATATATATATATATTCATATATATATAAGACAGCATTTTCAACTTATTTGTCAAGGTTGTCTTCATAAATTGTTTCAAACAGTTCCAAGACATAGACATTTTAGTTTTGGAAACAGAGATTTATTATCTTGATTTTGCAACTATGTGAGGTATGTGTGTGTGATTTTTTTGAAATGTGCTATTGTTGGTTCTTGATACTTTAACACCAATATTATCTTTAAAATGGCACTATCCCAATAAACATTCAGCACTTTATTTATTGAGAATTATTTTATTTCCTGGTGTCTCTTTTAGGCCCTGATCCTGAAAACACTTACGTACATGTTAAAATGTAAAGCCAAAGGGATTATTTACATACTGAAAGTTAAGCATACATGTAAATGTTTGCAAGATTGGGGCCTTAGTTTCCATCCTACCCCTTGCTGGAAAAGTTTCTGCATTTCACATTTCTTTTTCTCTTAGCTACACAAAAATTCTCCTTTTCCCCCTGCCCACCCCTCCAATTATTTCCTTACTACTTTCTGGTCCATATGAGATATTTTTCCTTTACGTGAAAAGGTTAATTTATTTTTCAGTTTTGTGTTTTGTTAGCAGTCCAAAGAATATTCACCCCTACATTCCTCACTGATATTCACTGGCTAAACTGAAAGGATTTTTTCTCCTCTCACCAGAACAGCCACTTAGTCATTTATGATGCAGATGAGTAATGGGCCAAACCACCCATTAACAGCAATATTCCCAAATAGCTCAGGGCAAAGTCCCTCAGTCTGTTTTCAGTTTATAGATACTGAAAACTACACTCACTCCATTTATGGTCCCTTTTAGGCCAAGATAACAGATTCATATTTACCAACCCTAAAGGTAGATAACTATCAGTCTTTGAAAATACTTAATTCAAAACAGTTAAGGTTGTTAAGGGCAAATAACTCCCAACTCAAACCCAGGAAATTCAAAATAAAGTTTCACAACTACATATATCACTTTCTCATAGATACATATCTATACTTCTCAGAAAACACACACCATCCCTACCCTAAGCAAATAAACATTCAAGTAACCACAGGCACACATAACCTTAACTCTGTCCCCAATAGGATGATTCTGCATTTCCTACTTGGTATGAGTTTGATTTGGGCATTATTTGTCATTAAGAAATTAACCATTTTAAGGGTTTTTCTTCTTCAAATTGTTAATATTGGTTTGGGATCTATATGATGTTGCCATAACTAAGGAGAGTAGATATGTTAAGGCTGCCTGCTTACATACAGCAACATACTTTTCTATAATTGTTTGCCATAGTAGTACTCACTAGCCAATTTGGATAACACCAAGTTTTATTGAAAAATGAACTATATGAGGCAATTGTGCTTTACTGCAGATTCAGTTAAGGCAACACTGTATGCCATTGCCAAAAAGTCAATGACATTCTGTAGTATCTGTTCAGACAATCTAATCTAATTTCTCTATGGTATTTCCAAGGCATATATCACCATGGCATACATCACTGGGTTTCTGTTATTCCCCACATCCAAAGATAGTAGTTTATGACCATAAAGGTGTCCTTTTGGAAACAGAAAGGCCAATACTGCTAAATCCAAAGTTTGAAGATAATTAATGTAGTTTAAATTTATTCACTGAGTCATACACTTTATCCTCTGCTGAATCAACCATTGTGGAAGGTTCTGAATAGCATCATTGTGGTCGGACATCTGCCCCACACTGGCAGAAGAGGGTTTAAAGCAGCCTCAGATAGGCTGCACAGGAGACAGCCAATTAGAAAAACAGCTTGTAGAGACAGCCAATTGGGAGACGTTTTAGAGAGACAGCCAGTCAGGGCCAGGCTGAGCCACATAAGAAGGGCTGGTGAACAGAGCCACTTCAGTCACTCACTGGAGTTTGAGGAGGGAGGACTGGCTGTCCTGAAGGAGGTAGAAGAGACAGCACCATGGTCAGAGCAGTGCTGGGTGGGGACAGGGGAGCATGAGTGAGCTCCTGGCTGACTGCTGCCAGATTGAGGCCCTGATATAAAGGTGGAGAAGTTGCTACGGCTGCAGGGAAGTGGCTGATGAAGAAGCTGACTATACCAGCTCTAGATCTGCTGGGGAGATACAGGGACTTTCTGCTCCCTTTGCACTCTGGGATCGGTGCAAAGGGAGTAGAGTTGGGCCGGAAAATGTGGGTCATAACTCACTCTCATGTAAAGCAGATTTTTGTGTAAGTGCATAACAAAGTTCATGATGAGCTCTTCCCCTGTAGCACACAGACAAAATGCCAGACTCTGCACTCAGCTACAAAGGTGTGTAAAACTGAACACTTTTGATGGCAATTTAATTATTCCACATTAATACAGGCATACCCCAGATCAAAATCTGGCCTCATGGTTTAGAAACAAATGTCCATCACTATTGGGTCTGGAGGAACTGGTTCAGATAAAATAAGAATGGACCCATACTTTGGCCCACAATTCAAAATGAATTTACTGTGAGGTGTGAAAAAAGTTTGGTAAATATTTTTTATTAAGGTGCCCTTTCTCTTCCTGGTTTTGGCAATATTAGTTGAAATATTGTTTTTCTAGCAGTATGTCAAACCAAGCCTAAATTGGGAAGTGCTGCAAATCTCAAGAGAGCCTATTGTCAGATTTCCTGCCCTATGTTTGCACTGAATAGGGACCGGATAAACATCTAAAATTAATCACTGGATGTTCACTCATCACTGCAGAGAGGTGGACAGATTTAGGGCACGTCTTCACTACTCACTGGATCGGCGGATAGCGATCGATCTATCGGGGATCGATTTATTGCGTCTAGTGTAGACGCGATAAAATCGATCCCCGATCGCTCTACTGTCAACTCCGGAACTCCACCGCAGCGAGAGGCGGAAGCGGAGTCGACAGGGGAGCGGCAGTGGTCGACTCGCCGCCGTCCTCACAGCCAGGTAAGTCGACCTAAAATACGCAACTTCAGCTACACTATTCGCGTAGCTGAAGTTGCGTATCTTAGGTCGACCCTCCCTCTCCCCCCCCCCGTAGTGTAGATCTAGCTGTAGAGACAGGGGCGGCTCTAGGCACCAGCAAGGCAAGCACATGCTTGGGGCAGCCCATTTGCAGGGGCGGCAGGGATCCAGCATGGGAACTGACAACCAAGAGGGGGCCCTGGGAGCTGTAGTTCCTTGGTTAGCTCCCTGCCTACAGAGCCAGTCCTGGAGCAGGGAAAGAACTACATTTCCCAGCATTCCCTTGGCCACTACCAACAGGAAAGAGGGGGAGGGAGGGAGGAAGCTGAGACCTCATGCTGTAGCCTGCTATGAATGGAGAGCTGCGCTGTGAGTAGGGATTCCATATTTTAACATTCAAAAAATAGGACACTCCACGGGGAGGGAGGGTAGCCCCACCCTGCCCCCATCCACTCCCTCCGACTGCCCCCCACAGAAACCCCAACCCATCCAACCCCCCTGCTCCCTGTCCCCTGATCACCCCCTCCCGGGACCCCTGCCCCAACTGCCCCCCAGGACCCCACCCCCTATCTAAGCCCCACTGGTCCTTGTCCCCAACTTCCCCCTTCCTGAGACCCCCCCCAACTTCCCCTCTAGGACCCCACCCCGTACCTGTCCCCTGACAAACCCCTGGGACTCCCATGCCTATCCAACTGCTGCCTGTCCCCTAACTGCCCCCCCAAACCCCTGACCCATTTAACCCCCCCTCTCCCTGCCCCTGATTGCCCCCCCCGAACCTCCGCCCCATCCAACCCCCCCTGCTCCCTGTCCCTTGACTGCCCCCCCCCCCGGAACCCCCTACCCCTTCTCCAACCCCCCAGCGCCCTTACCGTGCCACTCAGACCAGCATGTCTGCATACATGCTGCCGTGCTCCCCTGTGGGGCCACAGCCCCCCAGCACCTGCCTTCCAGATTTGAACACCTCAAAATTCAGGAGTGCTCAAGCTCAGTTTGGGCAGCTGTTACTTCATTTCTCCCAAATCAAATATACTGATCCACTGTAACTTGCTGTAGAAAAAGTAGGATAAAATTGAGCAAGAAATGCTTCCCAGTGGTTATTAGGACTGGAATTGCTATTTTCAACAGCCATTGCCTTTTGTTTTTGTTTGTTTAAAAGGAAGACAGTGATATTGCAATGGCAAATTCCCCATAGAAACAAAGAATGGAACAAAAGAATAATAAAGGCACCTCAACTTTTCCTCATTTATGTAGGACAGTCTTATAATATGCATCCAGATATCCTCCAATCACAAAAGCTGAAAATTGTTCCACTTTACTGCAGTTCTGTAACCATATGGGAACCAATCCTGTCTGTGTTCCGTGCACATCTAAAATTCCTGCTGAATGACCTGCCATGGGAGCGAGTTACCAGTGACCCAGGGCTGCGGCGGAAGGAGGGTGCAGGTGGGGGGGGGGGGTGAGCCCAGGGCTGGGGTGGCAGGAGGTGTGTGTGGGGGGGGTAGGGGGCACCCAGAGCTGGGGCGGCAGGGTGTGTGTGGGGGAGAGCCCAGGGCTGGGGCGGCAGGGGGGTGCGGGTGGGGGGGGGTGAGAGCCCAGGGCTGGGGAGGCAGGGGGGTGCGGGGCAGGGGGTGAGAGCCCAGGGCTGGGGAGGCAGGGGGGTGCGGGGCAGGGGGTGAGAGCCCAGGGCTGGGGAGGCAGGGGGGTGCGGGTGGTGGGGGAGAGCCCAGGGCTGGGGCGGCAGGGGGGTGCGATGAGGAGCCCAGGGCTGGGACGGGGGGCAGCCAAAAATTTTTTTGCTTGGGGCGGCAAAAAACCTAGAGCCGGCCCTGCTTAGAGAGCTGCTGTACAGTGTAGTCTTTCCCTGCTCTGTCTGTACTACTGTTACTCTCTCTTTCAAACAGATTGAGCACCAAAAGGAGAATGCACATAACGGATGTTTGAAACTTCAAACTGGTGCATTTTTCATTTCTGGGATTATATCCTCCGCTGCTGTAATTGATGTAGCCCCACTAAAGTCAATGGAGTTTTGCTGATTTACATCAGCTGCGGATCTGGCTCTTGAATTTCAGCTAAACTGTTTCAGATTCATTCATTCTCTTTGGATTACTGTGCCCGTTCCTCCCTCTGGACTGGAGCACCACTATATGCTGATGGGCCCCTGTCATCATTGCCAATATTTATTAATGATGTATATGAGCAAAGCCCAATGAAGAGAATAGAAAGCCTCTCATTGGCTTCAACTAGCTTTGGGTCACCACTCAGCATCATGTATAAAATGGAGTCACAGTCCCTAAGCACTTAGAGAATAACAGGTGCAGTACAGTTAATACAAAGACTGAGTTTGGAAGCTAGTGCATGTCTCATGGAACAGATGGGTCTTTAGAAAGCATCTGAAGCAGGAGAGGGAAAGAGTGTAACCATTTTGTGCAAATGAATAATTTAAAATGCTAACTCAAGATTTCTTGCATTTGATAGGGGGAAGAGGGTTAACCTGTTTAAAATCCTTAGCCCCTAAGAAGTGGGGAGGTTAGGAAAAGCCAGTCAGAGGCAGTGAAAGTCTTCAAACCTTTGACTACAATGATCATTATATGCTCTGCAATTTTCATTGCAGTTTGTTGAAACTACACATTTGGTCACTTTACCAATCGCAGAGTGGGGATTCAAGTGAGCTCTCTGATTAATATTACATTTTATTAAGCAGATATTTTCTTCTTGATGTGTTACTAGAGGATGCCATTAGTGGCTCCCTCATTACAACCATGTATTATATGGCTACCTTTAACGATTTCACAACTCCCCTTTGGTTCCAAACACTCACTGAACGACGTATCATTTGTGTGGTTCACATGCCTTGAATCCAAGCTCTAGGGGGAAATATTTAATTTAGATTAATTTCTATAATTGTGTTATGAAATGTAATTGAAATTAATGCATATATGGTAGTGGAGTATGGTATACATTGTATGCTAGAGTCATATAAATACTCAAACATTTACTAGATACATTAAAGAATTTAATTATGAAAGAAAGTTAATTCCAGTGCACCTGCTCTACTAGATACTTTCAGACATGAAAGATATTGGAGCTGGTAGCAGTGTGTGTGTGTGTGCGCAAGAGAGCACGTGTGTGTGTGATACAGTAGAAGGTGAATAGAGCTGGGAATGACCTAGAGGGTAGTGTGGTATATTGAGGATTGTGTTGGAATTGCAAGTCATCGCTCTATGTGTGGGGGGGCTGGGGGGGGGGATTCCTGATCCTGTTTTCAGGCTAGGGGGCTCTGTAGGGAAGCATGGGATCTGGGCCTCAGCAGTCAGTCTTGCAAAGAGCCATCTTAGAACACAGTGGAGTGAGTTGTGCGTCTCTCCCTTAGGGAGCAGCCTGCTTTGTATGTCCCTGTTTTTGGTTCTTCTGTGTTATCATTCTGCATTCTAAGAATAACAGTAGTGTTATGTTGTGGCCTTAGCAAAAGAGTCATTTATGTTGTTTTGTTTTTTAAAATCTAACTTCCTTGTTTGTATGCCGTGAACATAAAATGTAACATGGCAATCTTAAGAATAATGGTAATCACTGAAGTGACACAGGTTTACACCACTTGAATTTGCCCCTAAGATTCAAAGAGTGGGGGCCTAAGAGCATCCTCGCAGCACCCTTCATTACCCTTGCTTTTCTGATCAAACAATCTATCCAGCATATGGTTCTAAAAGAGATTCAACATACTTCAAAATTTCATTTATTAGCTAAAAATGGCCTGGTGATTTAACTTCCTTATCCAATTCTTCACCCCAGCTGATGATCTGTGTTGTATTTATCTGATCTAACTTAGCCTATTTGCAGGAGTGAAACCAAAGCATAGTGCTTGAAGTCCGTGGAACCAGTCACAGTAAGTTAGCACTGTGCTTGTTAGCAAGAACTGGCAAAAGGGAACTTTCCATTGACTTTAATGGGCATTGATCAGACTTCTGGCTACAACTTTTGGGACAAGGATTGTCTCAGTCTATGACGTTTGTACAGCATTGCACACATTTATGATGCTACATATATTACTTAATTGCAGTAAGCAGTGTAGTTGTAGTTGACCTGAAGAAGAGCTCTGTATGGCTCAAAAGCTTGTCTCTCTCACCAACAGAAGATGGTCCAATAAAAGATATGACCTCCCCCACCTTGTCTCTTTAATTGCAGTAAGTTATTCACTGTTCTCCCAGATGCTGTGTTGTAATCACTATTAAGAAGGACCTGGTACTCTTAGTAGTGTAGTATGCTCAGAAACAGTGGTTAACTATCATGATATTGAGCATAGGGAGCATTAGAAATTGTTGGCAAAGATATATCTTCATATGAAATCTGTTTGGGTGAGGGAACCTCAGGGACACTGATTTTCAAAAAAATTCTCTAGAAAGGGGATCTCGATTATAGCAGTAGTATTTTGGCAGTGGGGGACAAGGGAGGTACCTCTGATTGCTAAAACACCCTTCCTTAGTTTTTTCCCTGTGTTATTTAGCCCTTTGTCTTTCAGCTATGTAAAATCTTAACTATTCCATGGGGATTTTCATGTGGTATATTTCAGAGTTGTTCCATGTGCAGTGATGACTTCATCTCAGATTAGCTAAGATAAACACTTCTAGCAATTTCATGGCATTTAAAATCACATTTCTTGATAGTTTCCAGATTTCCAGGGGCTGTCCTATATCCCAGTGTGAATCTGGTAATAAGCATTATAGAAAATACTACCTTTCTGCTCTGCTATTGTCTCACTGAGTTAGCTGAGAGAGACATTTTTCTAATTTGAATTTTTATTAAGACAATTCAGCTGAAATGGCTTCATCACACAGTGCTTGAAAACCTAAGAATACTCAGGTATTAACAGAATTTGGGGCCTGATCTGATTCCTGTTTTAAAGTCAAGGAAAAATTCCCTTCCACTGACTTCAATGAGTAGCGGATCAGGCCCTTAGTTAGCATTCTGTAAGACTGGAATTTTCAAAGAACCTAAACCCCATTGAAATGTAGCCTGCTTTGAAAACTGTAGTCTGAGCATTTATTGCAGTTGTAGATTGACTGCATAGCCCCGCCCTCCCCCTCACCCCAGCAAAAAAAAAACCCTATTTAAAAACACACATTTCAGAATAGAGCAAACACATTTTGTTTCATGGGCACAGTAACAAAAAAGGTGATTGGCTATATTTTGGAATATAGGAATAATAAATGCTAAATATTTTGAATAATGTAAAGGGCCAAGATTTTAATAGACTGCTATAGTGAAAGGGATTTGCTGGTGCTCAGCACTTTTGAAAATTAAGCCAGATAAACGTTTAAATAAGGACTCAGAAGCCTAAATTGTAGGGTCCCATTTTTGACAATTGTGACCAGAATGATATCCCATGCACTGTAAATCTTTTTGTGTAATTTTGAGAACAATTGCTACTGAATAAGTAGGATGAAAAATCCATCTGATACTGAGCACATTAGTGTAATTTATGTATTCATAAAATTGATAAGACACTTTCTCTAAAAATCTTTAAAGTAAAGGTAATAATGGAGCCAGTCAGCAATTTGCCACTTACAATTAATCACTCTCCCCATATCACAATATTCAATTTTGTTCTTACTAGTCAAGAGAGTAATGATTAATTGATAAAAGTTTAGCAAGTGCACTAATAGGTGCTCCTAATTGCAAAGTCTCTGGGATAATTCTGTCTGAACTACTTTATGCTAATTTGTACAGCATTAGTCATAACAATCTGTGATTTTACTTTTAAAACTACTTTTTCCCACAGTCACCATAATCTAATTAAGAATTTTAACTACTTACTTGTATGCAGGACAAGTTACCTCTATGCAGCGAATTATAAATTTGTTAGCCTGATTAACATACAAGATTGAAGAGATGATGCTTAAAAACACAGTTGACAATTAAAAGCATTGGTTCTTTATAAAGATCCTGTTAATTGGCTTACAAGGATAGAGCTCCGTTTAAAAAAGTTGTTAAATAAAACACTTTTCATATACTTCCAAATCCATCTTTAGTTTGGATTCCTTTGTTCCTATTTTCTGAAATGACAATTTCCTTAGTATTAAATCAACAAGGAGTCCGGTGGCACCTTTAAGACTAACAGATTTATTTTGGCATAAGCTTTCTCTAGGTATTGACACCTCCTCCTCAATTATTGGGAGTGGACTACATCCACCCTGACTGAATTGGCCCTGTCAACACTGGTTCTCCACTTGTAAGGTAGAACTCCCTTCTCTTCATGTATAATATTCATGCATCTATAATTTTCACTCCATGCATCTGAAGAAGTGGGCTTTTTACTCACGAAAGCTTATGCCCAAATAAATCTGTTAGTCTTTAAGGTGCCACCGGACTCCTTGTCGTTTTTGTGCATACAGACTAACATAGCTACCCCCTGATACTTAGTATTAAATGTTTCCATAGCTATTTCTCAATTAGAACTTTATCCAAAGCCCACTGAAGTCAATAGAAAGTCTTCTACTGACTTTAATTGGCCATTGGGTCTGGCCATTATTGTATATGAGGATTTTAAATATTTATTCTCCAACAAAGACCCAATCCTGCAGTCCTTGTGCACATAAATGTCCAAATGAATGTTGAAGGTATGTCAGATTTGTCATGTCCACCTGTCAGTAGCCTTTATGCCTTCTCATCTGCAAGTTCCATACCCTGTCCACTTTTAAGTCCCTCCTAAAATCCTACTTCTGCAGAACTGCCTATAGTGAAGCTTGCTGATCTACTCAGAAAATCCCTTTTATAGAACCCTTTCCCTGACCTCTGTCTACTTGTCAGTTTGTCATAAGCTCCTCGGGGCAGAGACTATCCCTCTTTCCACACAAAGTACCTAGCACATTACAGGTGCTATCACAAACAACAGACTTTTAATTTTATTTTTAAAGGAAGGAAGTAGACCTAATTACAAAGAACCAATAGTAATAACCACAACAACATCGCAGTATCATTACATCTGGAAAAGAGAGAATTTTCTACAAGACAATTAAATGCCTGATCCAATGCCCATTGAAATTAATGGAAATCTTTCTATTGACTTCCAGGGGCATTGGATCAGGCCCTACCTTGCTGAAAGATGAGTCTGAACAGTTAGTAAGTCAAACCTATTTAGATGTTTTCTTTCTGCACTTCCTAATTCATGGTGTCACTGCTTTTCCTTCATAGACTTTTTGTGGTTGCATGCTGTAGGTTGACAGCAAGAAGTGTTGGGGACCTGAGCCCTGTGAGAGTTGTCCATGCAGCTGCCAGCCCCAGAACTGAGGCCTAGCTGGTCAGATAATCCAGAGGTAGAATTAGAACTGAGCCAAAGATGACTCTCTCATCCTTAGTTCATAACAGGTGAGAGACCATCTCAGTTGTGATCAGTGGAGACACCTGAGCTGGAACTCCCTCAGTTTAATGAGAAGCCACCACCATCAAGGAGTTCTTGGTGAGGGGTCTTCAACTTTGCACTTCTCTGCTATTGTTTCTTCTGGTGCATGACTTCTGACAGCACAAACAATTAATTATATGTTGGGTAAGTGATCTAACCACAATCACAGCATGTTCATCTGGAGACATCAATCCCCATCAATGTAATAAAGAGGGCAGTCCATAACCACATGGCATCCTCTTTGTTCTGGAGCTCCCCGGGGGCTGGACAGATCACTCAAGAAGCCCCAACAGTTAAGATGTAAATTAAACTGCCTGTAATCACAACCTATCCAGTTGTAACAAAGAAGGATCTTTGTTCATATGATGGTTCTGAGGTGCATGTGAGGACTGATCTGGGGATAATAGGAGATGCAGTTGTCTATGTGCCAAAAAATGCACTATTGATCCAAAATATAGTCCTGCATTGCCTGTTGCTGCTGTTCTTTAGAAAAGTCATATTTGATGTGCTGTCTGAGAGGCTCAACTATGTCAGAAAAGGAGCATCTTGACTTTAGCCAGCATTTTTGATGTTGCTTTGAGACGAAATTGTAAAGTAAGCTGTCTTGATAGTTGGCTGCACACAGTAATGTGGCCAGGGGCCCAGCTTCATGCCTAATTGCAGGGGGAGTAATGCCAGCCAGGACTAGAAGGTTGGAGAAAGGAGCTGTCCGGGTCACACCAATGATGATACGAAGGACAGGCTTGATCATTGAGCCCAACTTGCTACATGACTGCAACCCCTTGCCGCCGCTCTATATCAGGCAGGTGCAATAATTAGGGCATTGGTAGGTATCCATAAAGTTGCGGCGCTAGCACCCCATCAGTTGCCGGCAAGTCTCTGGAGGATTTCAACTCATGATTGTATTTTGGCCTGTGGCATCTCAATTTCATCTTTGGCTGAAATTGCCCAATTCTATTGACTCTAAGGGAACACTGCAAAGCCTCTCCCCTTTCCCAGGTTTCAGGAAAGGAGTGGCACACTGTGGACTGAATTCTGTATGCCAATAGTTGGTATTTGTGGTTTGGGTAGAATCTTCCCGATCTGGTTTTAGTGAGGTTGCTGGGCTTGCTTGTGTTTGTACTAGTGTGTAGTGGGGCAGCTGCCCCACTCCGGCAGAACAGGGGTTAAAAGCAGCCCTGGAGAGGGTTGCGGCATGGGAAAAGCTAGGCTGATTGGGGAAGCAGCCACAGTTGGGTCCACACCCAATCAGGCCACAGCTAGCCCTATAAAAGGGCTGTGAGCCAGGAGCTCAAGAGGCGTCTCTAGCTTTGGAGAGAGATGGACCTAGCTGCCTGAAGGAGCAAAGGGTACGGTGGACAGAGCAGTGCTGGGGAAGGTGCAGGCTGAGCTGGGGAGCTCAGGTCTGGCGACCTCCCAGGCTGCAGCCTGACAGGAAGGCCTAAGGAGGTACTGAGCTGCAGGGAAAGGCAGCAGGTCCAAACCCCCCTTGCCAATGATGAGTGGCCGATACACTGCAGTCTGCCCCAGTGAACAGGGGCTAGATGATGACTGGCAGTAGCCACTGAGGTAAAGGGGGCTTAGAGGGTTGGGCATTCCCCTGGGAGGGGAGATCCAGAAAGTGGGGGTCCTGATGGGTCAAAATCCCAGGGTAAGGGGCACGGGGGTCCGGGAGGGACATGAGGCCTGAGGCAGGCGAGACACATGCCAGTAGAGGGCGCTCCAAAGGCTGGAAAGAGCTAATTCCCGAGATGACCAGCAGGAGGCCCGTGCCAGTGAGTCTCGCGCTACATAGTGCGATATACAACAAACTAATCTGAAGCCTAGGTCTGACAGTTTGAGAATCTGACTATGTGAACTTATGTATTCCATTTTGATTTTTATGAACTCTCGGTATATTTATATTCTTATGGTCATCCTTCACTGCATCATACCTCTTATGTTAAGAGGAGGGGAACTGGCACAGATATTGACCATCAATCATTGGTGAAACTTGCCTTAGCAGGGCACTGAAGACTCCCTGGAAGGACTAATGATTTGCTAATGACTCTTATCAGCTCCATCTCCGCTCTGAGACAAAGGGGGTTATGCACCTGAATGCAGCATGGCTACTGACTGCTCACACTGGAATTCATAACCAAAAGTATACTTATAAGCAGGAAGGCTTCTGTGTGTGGTCAAGCAGAAAGAGACCAGAACCAGAAAACAAGATGAGGCAGGAGAAGAGGGGGTGCAGAAGAATCCTGGACTTCCTGCAAAACAGTAAGACCCAAAGGACTCTCAGGAGGGTGAGGAAACTGAGGCAGTATCTTGCATGCATGTGTTTATTTTTCTATAGATCTGTACATCTCTTGTGCTTTCGCAGAGTAAAGCATGTGAGTGTTTAGAATTTCCTTTACAGAGTCAGTGTGTTACTTATTTACACAGTCCTGTAGCCGCCCCCCCCCCACCCCACCCCCAAAGGGAAGTACTAAATCCGAGGGTCCACAGCTTCCATGGAACTCTGGGAGCCTGCAGCAGCTACTAGGGTGGCTCAGGAGAGCCAGTGCTAGCTTCAGGGCCTAAGCAATTGGACTATGACACCCCTCTGCAGTGGGGACCCTCAGACACTGGGTCTGTATGTGGAGTGTGTGCCTAAAGGCTTGGAGCCAGAGAGACCGTGCCTAAACACTGCCCAGTTTGGGTCTGGAACAGCAGCCTTGTGAGTGTCCAGGGGAGAGGGAGCTCATCAGACTTGTATCACCACAATAAACCTCTACACAGAGACTACAATGTTGAGAACAACTTTTTAAAAATACTAATTTAAGGTCCAATTGCTCTATTCTATGTAGGTTCTTATGCCACACATATCACTGCAGTATCTGAGCACTGTTCAGTACTACATTATGCAATGTGACTAACATCCATATTAGTTCTCTGGTCTCAACCTCTCCCCAAGGGGAGAAACACATGCAGTGGAATGTTTTGTTTTGGTAGGGATTTTTTAAAAAAAATGTATATGCTACGATTTGTTTGTTGGAGAAGACCAGGTCAAAGAAGTTTGCCTTACACTTGGAGCAGAAGGTGGTGAGGTTTGGAATGGTCTTTACTTCCTGGGGGAGTTCTTTCCGCAGCCTCAGACTGGCCCACAGACAGCTGGGTCTTCTGCGTAGATTAGCTATATCCTTATGGTAGAAAGCTCCACTGTTCCTCAGGTGCAAAGCTGTTGACCATGATCTTCATCCCAGTGCTTTATGCAATCTTTTACTTATCCTGGGCCCAGGCCATTGAGTGCTTAGCAGATAAGGACCAAGACCTTGAGCTTGATTAAGTGTTCTGTGGGAAGGCAGCATAAAGAGTAGAAGATAGTTTGATGTGCTCACAGTAGCCCATGTTGCCGAGGAGAGTTGCCGCAACATTCTATTGTAGTTGCAGTTTCCTAAGCAATGAAGGCTGCATGTCTATGTATATTATGTTGCTCTAGTCCAGCTGAGAGGTGACGGAGGTGTGAATAACTGAGACTGGGTCACTGTCTTCCAGGACAGATGGAGTTTCCTACTCAGCCAGAGAGGTGGTAGAAAGCATTACTCACAGATTCATCTATGTGAGAGCTTAGTACCAGAGAGGGATCCAGGAGCAGTCCTAAACTGTGGACTGAATAGAGTAATCGTGGGTGTGCACGTTCAACCAAAGGAGACTCCATCATGGCTGCAAACTCTTCAAAAAGCTTTTCTCTACCCACCAGCATCACCATTCTTCATCCATGAGCTGATCTTGCCCAAACACAGGGCCATGTTGGTGGCAGTAGTTTAGTCATATGTGGTGAAGTAGAGCTGTGTCTTATCTGCATATTTCTGGCACTTAAGTCCATGTCATCTGGCCAGTTCACCTGGTGGCTGCATGTAGATGCTGAAAAAGACCAGAGAGGGCACTGGTCTTTGCGGGACTCCACAAGTGAGGAGTTTAGTGGTGCAGGTGCAGTTTCCCATTACTAGTCATTGGGTACATCCAAAAAGGACTCAAACAATTTTAACACATTATCCTGGACCCCTGTCACCTCTCTAGTGAGACTGCAGGATCTCATGATGAATATTCTATGATTCTATGATAGTGTCAAATGCTGCAAAGTTGCAGGAGGAGGAGATTGGATGTCTGTCATCTATCCATTGATAGCAGGAGATCATTTATCAGTGCCACTAAAGCAGTTTCAGTCCCATGTCCCAGCACAATCTGGATTCAGGCCAGGTCTAGAATATTAGCCTCAATTAGATGGCCGCAAGTTAGCTTCTCTATAAGGTTGCTCAGCAATGGGAGGTTCAACACTAGGCTCAGGCTGAGTGGTGCAGGCTGAGTTCTCTGGGACTACTCATGTGAGTGTGGGTCATATGATCATGTCAACATAATTATTCTTTATGCTGCATTATCCTGAGATCTCATTGCTATAAAGAGTCATGTCATAACAGGATATCCATGTCAAAACCAGAAAAGATATCTGGTTTGATATCCAAAAGATAACTGCCAGTGGCACAGTATTGTTCTTGAAAATCTGGGCTGCTCTAACATCTGTTGAGCTAACAGATGTTAAAGCTGTATCCTGACACTTTTCTGCCATTTTCTGCCCATGCTAGATGGATATAAAGGATTTCCTGGCCTACAGCTGTTCATGGTGGTTTGTGAGGTTTGTACGTCAATTTGTGTTTGGCATAAACTTTAGTTTCCTTCCTTGATTGTGCACCAGCTCTGAAACCATGTCGTATTAAATATGGATGCCTGTGTTTCACTTTATTGAATATGCTGGGTTTTGTTTTACCAGCATGTCAATATTTGAAATGCCAACGTTTCAAAACATGGCCTCCATTATGCAGCTTTGCACATACAAATGTTTGAGCATTTTTTAGCACTGTCATCTACACGTGCAGATGACTGATTCCATCACTTGTGCAAACAAGTAATAGATTTGGTTGATGTAAAGATTATACCATGTCCAAGCTTGGGATGCTGCTCAAAAAGTCTGCATGCCAGTGTTGCGTTCACTCAGAGCTGTGCATGCACAAATGCAAGGTATGTTGAGGCTCCACTGAAAACTTAGTCCTTGATGTCAATGAACAATAAGTTAGACACCAGTTCTGAAGTCACTATAGGTGTGTCAGTAACACAGCCTTTATTAAGAAATGTTCATTTTCTGATACTATTAATTCTTGGCAAAAGAAAAAAATATAGACATACAAACTATACTTGGCTTGTTCTTGTAGCTAATATGTATTTCATATTTTGCCTTTTCCATATGCATATGTACCCTCTTTTGTAGCTGCATCCATTGCATGCAAACTCAATAGTGAAAGAAGTACTAAAATACCTTTAAGCACCCCCATTGAAACATCTTTTCTAACCTCTCTGGCACAACCATATTTATAGCAATAGTAGTTGCCAGTTTTCACATCTAATTATTTTGAATTATGATATTATCCATATTCCATAAAGTGTCCCTTACTTAATCTGCTTTACTGGGACATCCCTACTCTTAATAAACATAATAAACATTTATTTTATTTTATATATAAATATATATGCTAAATAGAGCCAAGAGTAGTGCAAGCAGGTATAGAAGAAGATTCCCCACCTAGTTCCACTGGTGAGAGATGGGTGAAGGGAAATGTCATGTGTGGTAGTGAGGAAAATATCAAAGAAATGCTAGTAATTTAGGGAGAGAGGCTTCTTCATGGCAAGGTGGGGTAGTGGGAAAGGGTAGACTTGAGGGATGATGGAAATCTGAGGCATGTCAGACAAGTAAGAAACAGGAAAAGACCTGCAAACCCTCTCTGAACTGTAAGCTTATCACTTCCTTGAGCTGAATGTCTACAAGAAAAACAAAAAACAAAACAAAACAGAAGAGATTTTCTTAAGAGAAACCTCTCTGCTTCTATCTTCTTGACTCTGTCCTATCTGCCTCTGTCTGTAACCTATTTAAGGTCTTGTCTATACAGAAGTTTTAAACTGGATCAAATCAAGTTAATCTGGTTTAAAAATTCTTGCATACACATGACACAATCCATCACTGCACACTAATGCCACATTATTCACAAACTCTGGAGAACTCTTGCGAAGTGGACTAGTTTGGCTTCAAATTGAATTAGTTTGTTCTATTATTCATGTGGACACAATTCTGTGTACCAGTTCTTGCATGCTTCCAAGGACTATCCCACAGTGCTTTGCGAGTCAACAGTTACTGACCTCCTCTGCTCTGGTGTCAAGTTCCCAGAATGACATCTCTGACCTTTAAAAGATGGCACTGTGATAGCTTTTGCCAATTTGCTCCTAGATCCCAGTTAATCGTTCTTATGAGACAGCTGTGAATAGCACATCAGAAGCCCCACAACATGCCTAGAGTGGCCACTTGGAACCACACTAGGACCCTGGATCTTATTGCCGTCTGGGGAGAAGTGTTGGTTCAGGAAGTTCTTGTGGCCAGCCACTAGAATAAAGACCTTTTTTTGGATATTGCAAAGCAGATTTCTGCAAGGGGTCACCAAGCAATACCAGATAAAGAGCAAGCAGCCTATAGCAGTGTGGCTTGCCCCAAAGGGCTGGAAGGCCTGGGGCCAGCCATCCCTGATTACTGAGGAACCACTCTGGAGAGGAACCAGGTGATTTCCATTATAAGAGCAACAAAAATCTACAGAGAAGCCAAGAAGCTCAGGTAGCTGTGGCAAAGACAGCAAAGAGTGAGGAAAGGCTCCTGCAGCGCATCAAAGTTTCAGGGTAATTGCACTTATATCCCCCCTTCTGCAGTCCCTTCGTGGTACCCACTTAAAGGTTTCCAGCTCCCAGCTGGCACTTCTCTTGGGCAGAGACCTGCATCCCTCCTCCTCCTGACTGGGGGCTTTAAGGGTTCCCCACTCCCTGGAATATACTGGAATATCTCCAGCAAGCCAAACTGCCTAAGCAGGCAGCATCTGTACTTTGCTTTGTCTCCAAAGGCTCTGATGCGTGTATTGCCCACAGTTATAAGTTACTATACAGCGTCTTCTCAGAATAAATGTGCGTGCTTAAGGCAGAAGCATTACACAGAAAACATAAAAATAAAAGAACCTAGTCACATGCTAAAAGCTTAGCAAAGATCACTCATCTGTCTGTGGCGCCCTAGCAGATCAAGTCCTTTCAACCCTTCTGAAATGATTGGGGGCCCCCCTTGAAGGTCCTGTCCATTTGGGCCTGAGTCAGTTTAAACTCAGGCTATTTATCCAAAAATCCTTTCTTTGTCTATTGGTCTCTGGAGAATCTAGTTTGAAATAGTCTGAGACTCTCCAGGTGGTAGTACTTCTCTGGAGGTGTTACAACCTGCCTGAATTTGCCTAATTACCCCACACTGTTCTTAATTCCTGGAGGAACTGTGCTTAGCCCTCCCCCATGGAGGAGAACACAATCCTACATAAACCATTCACTTAAATCAATGTACCCCAACCAGACTGCATGGGGTTGCAATATCTTTCACATCTTCCCACTAGAGAGGTTACATACAACCCCAGACCACAATGGTACATAAATGTAGCACTATAAAGGTCTTTCAATGATATTGCAGGAAATTCCTGTATCTGTCACACAGGGTAATTGCCCCAGCTAGGAGGACTGGGAGTAGCCTGCTAAGGCAGGAGGAAGACCCTGACACCAGTGGAGTTTGAAAGTCAGACCTGAAAGCTGAGCTCCAGCCAGGTAAAGTCTGGGAGTGGTGACTGAAGCGGGACCCAGCTCTGAGAAGGAGAGCTAGGAGCTCTGTACCGAAGAGTGAGACACTGAACTGGGGCCGGGGCCTGGAGGACCAGACTGTATAAAGACTAAATAAACTGGACTCCAGGAGGGGGATGTTTTTATTACCTAGTGGACTGTTGTGGTGTTATTCAGCAACCAAGGAGAAAAACAGAGACAGGGTGCTGCAACTGTTTTGTCAACAGTTTTCAGGACCACGCCATGAAGCGCATTTTCCTTTCCCACTCCCCTCATCTGTCCTAACCAGCGAATCTTACCCCACCCACTCTGCTGTCTCAAAATGGCAGCTGTCAGCATGGCACAGCTGCAGGCTCTACCACACCTCCCCTCCCACAGCAGATTCAAAGAACAAAAGCATTCATTTGTGCAAAATTCAGCCCTTTGAGCCAATGGTTACCAGAAAAGAAGTTTGGTTAGTGTTTGTGGTTTACATGAGGTATAAATGGACACTTGCATGGCTGGTAAAGGTACAAACAATACTGCTCCCTGCTGAAGTACAAATGCCCTGTATCTTGCATTGTAGCTGACAATCATTGCAGGACCCTGTCTATTTTTCTCTGCAAGGGAGATATAGCAGAACTGGAGACTGAGAAATTGCTGTATTTCATTTCACACATTATAAGGAATAGCTGCACACCCATACCCCCCAGCATAGTTTGCAAATCCCTTGCAGTCCTGCAGCATTTCTGGGAGGACCATCCTGGTGAATAACTTACTGGTGCATCTGACTGGTCTGCCCTTTGCATTTTTGAATAAGTCCGTTCTCTGCTCCTAGCCACCTGCATCAGCAGAACGTCATCGAAAGTCATGTTGGCCAAATAGGGCCCGTTCTCCCCGGAGCTTACCCAATTACACCAAGGAGGCACGGAGAGACAGGAAGACGGGTACCAAGTTTTTGTTGGGCCAAAATCCCAGATATTGAACCTCTGAAAGAGCAATTTGGGCTTTGCTTTGAGATACCCTGTATCCTCGCAGTCCAATAAAGTTCAGGAAACTCACAGTAGCTCTGAGACAAGGGATTAGACCCACAGCAGCAATCAACAAGTCATCTACATATTGCAGCAGGAGGGCTCTGTCTGAATTATCCCACTCCTCCAAGTCTCTGGCCAAAGCCTGGCCGAACAGAGTGGGGGAGTTTTAAATCCCTGGGCCAATACTATTCAGCCAAGCTGCTTCTCAACCCTTCGTTTGTCCTCATTATGCCTTGCAGTATTTTGCAGACCTCACAGTTGCTTGGGCACATTCAGGCCCCCCTTTCTCTTGGTGGTCAGCCAAGTCTTAGCTGTGAACACTGTCCTTGGATGAGCCTGCTAGCTGTATTTTCCTCTCAGTTAACTCATTCCATGCTTTTTCCTCTTGTCCCTTTCTCAGCTTCTTCTAACTTCCAAAGGAACCTTCCACTCTTCACTTATACACCTTTTCTCCAACCAACACATACACATTGCCATTATCCATCCTTTCCAGTAACATAACTTCTGTACAGAGCCTTGAAGCAACAAACCAGGACGAGCACACTCACTTCTGAGGATTCCACTCTGTACAACCTCTGGTAAACCTTAAATGCCTTCCCCGTCTTCCTCCTTAGAATCAATAGCCACCAGCTCCGCCGCCTGGGCAGATAAATTGGGGCTAAGCTTAAACTTGTACACCTCTCCACTCGTAACTACGACGGCTGCTCCTGTAAACCGCTTCCCATCTACTACATAACTAGATCCATCAACGTATCCTTCAATATCGGGATTGGGCCAGGGCAAATCTGAGAGATCAGGGCGAGGTTTAGTCTCTTGTTGCAAAACTTCAATACAATCATGAGTGGGGCGGGTCCTACAGGGAACTTGGGGATCAGGCAGTAAGGTAGCCGGGTTGAGGGAACTAACTGTTTTGAAAGTCAGGTTAGGGGCCAACAAAAGCCCCACCTCATATCTAGTATACCGACTGGGATTTAGATGCTTTTCCCCGGCTCCTGTTCCCAGTATCTGGGGTATCCCATGGGGCACCACAACCTCAGTATCCCCTCCCAAGGTTAATTTCTCAGCCTCCTGCACAAGGAGAGCGGTCGCGGCCACGGCTCGCAAACAAGCCGGCCAGCCTTTGGCAACCGGGTCCAATACCTTTGAGTAGTAACCTACGGGTGGCCAGGTCGGTCCCGACCTTTGGCACAGGACTCCAGATGCCACCCCTCCCCTCTCGTGAACGTATAGGGTGAACAGCTTCCGGGAATCCGGGAGAGCTAAAGCGGGAGGCTGAACTAAAGCTTTTTTTTTAAGCTCTTGAAATGCTTTTTCTTTTTCCTTGGTCCATGACCAATGGAGCAGACCCTCTTTAGTAAGGGACTCATATAGTGGTCTGGCCTTCCCTCCGTAGTCAGGGATCCAAAGCCGGCAAAAAACGGTTAGTCCCAGGAAAGCTCTCAACTCTCTGGGACTTCGGGGCTGACGGCTCTTGAGTATAACTTGGATCCTGTTTTTACCCAAGCTACGACGCCCCTGACAAAGATGATACCCGAGAAAAGTGACCTGCTGTCTAACCAATTGGGCTTTTTCCCTGGAAACCTTGTACCCCTGAGCCCCAAGAAAATTAAGGAGTTCTATAGTCTGCTCTCTACAAGCTGTTTCCGTCTCAGTACTTAAGAGCAGATCATCACAATACTGAACTATATTGCACGAGGGGTGTCTTTTTAGCTGGCTGCCAAAAATCTCGGGTGCACAGGTAAGTCCCTGAGGGACAACAGTCCAGAGATACTGAACCTTGTAATGGGTATCTGGGTCCTCCCATTCAAAGGCAAACAGTTTCTGAGACTCCTGATCAAGGGGTATAGAGAAGAAAGCATCTTTTAAATCTATCACAGAGAACCAGCTGTGGTTCTTGGGGACTTGGCCCAAGATAGTATGAGGGTTTGGGACTACTGGATAAGGGGCCTCTATTAACTTATTAACCTGTCTTAGGTCCTGGACCAATCGATACTGCCCATTAGGCTTAGGCACTCCCATTATCGGAGTATTGTACGGGGAAGTGCCTTCCCTTAGCCAGCCGTACTGCAAAAACTTTTGAATCAGAGGCTTCAACCCGATCCGAGTGGTTAACTTAAGGTGGTATTGTCGAATTCGGACTGGGCGGCTTCCTTCCTTAAGGGAAATATGCACTGGTAGAGCGTTTCGAGCCCGAGCAAAGCCTCCCTTCTCAGCCCAGACCTTAGAGTTAACCCCCGACAGCTGGTCCCTCTCACCCTCCGGCTGCGCCAGGGGGGGGGGGGGGGGATTTTCAGCACTCAGAAGGGCCATTTGATAATTAGAGGTTTGTTGTTTAGGCAGCCTAACTTCCATAGTCCCATTATTGTTGAACGAGATTTCCGCCTGTAATTTAGTAAGGACATCTCGTCCTAGCAGCGCAATGGGACAGGAAGGGCTACAAACGAATTGGTGGGATTTTGTTTCTATATCCCTCCCCCGTGGTATGTCGCTGGGGGCATTCGTTCTTCCAGTGTCCCTCCTCTTTACAGATAGCACATTGATTTCGTCCCAAACGGGGGCCCTTTCCCTTCCCCTGTGGTCCTGTGCGGGGAAACCCCCTTGTCTTGCCCCCCTTTTCCTCACTTCCCTCCCTCAGGGCCATCGCCAGCATGCGGGCCCCCTTTTTCCGTTCCTCATCGTCTCTGCGATCATAAACCTTTAACGCAATCTCCAAGAGCTCCTCTATATTTTTCCTGTTCCAGCTTCATGAGTTCTCTCTGAATCTTTTGACGTTTCATTTCCAAAGACAGCTCATGGTCATAATCATAATTAACTTCTCCATTATCAGATCATCTTTACATAATACCATTCCATAATCAGCCTGGCGTTTAAACGCCTTCCAATTATTTAACATACATTCCAAGGGTGTCCCAGCATATGTGCTTTGTCCGGACCCCATTATGCTCGTGTTTAATTAAACCTGGTCACGGGTTCGACCGACCCCCCTTGTGATCAAGATATCCTGGTCACGGGGTTTCCCCTCGCAGGAGTCTCGGTGCGGCTAGAGTCGGTTTAAGTCCTAGACCTGGTTATCACAATTTTGGCTTCCAGCATACCAGGAATAAAAACAAGCCCCGGGGCTTTTCTACGTCCCAGTAATTGTCCAGTACGGCCCACGAACTAGTGAAGTTAGTGAAATTATTCATAAGCCGTTACCTGGTTTAGTTACCATGACCACAAAACATTTGTTCATTGGACGTTACTCATTCATTTAACAACACAGTAACAAGACATTCATAATACTGTCACAGCTTTTAACAGTCATACACCCTTCCTGTGCACAGGCTGCCTAAGGGGCTTCCACTGTCCAACCCACACTTCGGGGGCGTTATTCCTCAAAACCCAGGAGGTAAACGCACTTACCGCCCGGAGTGGCTGCGTCCAGCAGTCGGACTTCCCCTTCTTCTGGTACCGTCTCGCTTCCATGTCCTTTGGAGTTCTCTATAGAGGGGGCGCAGCCGTCCCGGTCGATTGTGGCGACCCGGAGCTTGAGCAAACCAACAGCTCAAGGTGGCCACTCTCCGGGGTCGTCCTCGGCCGGCGGTCAGCGTCCCCTACAGGAAGAGAAGTCCCGGCGGAGTCGCCAATTTGTTGGCCAAATAGGGCCCGTTCTCCCCGGAGCTTACCCAATTACACCAAGGAGGCACAGAGAGACAGGAAGACGGGTACCAAGTTCTTTATTGATCGATCAGCTGAGCGGGCGCTCTCATCGGTTCATGCCAGAGGAGAGACACACCTTACATGGCCGAACAGGCCCTTTTTATAATCAGTAACAAACAACTTAGCCTTCATCCTTTTGCGTCATTACGCTGACCTATGGATAGATAATAGGGTACACAAGATACATATATTACTTTTGGGGAGGGGGATACAAAAGACATCTGTGGCGGATACATTTGTCATTTTGAAGGGAAAACAAGGTACATTTGCTGACCCTTTGCATTAAAAACCTTGAGGAGATATGGGGAAGCAGCTGCATATACTTGTGAGCCAAGTGAGCCAATTAAATTGATTGGGAAATAGCTAACATGATTAAATGCATGTCCTTAGTTCCACTTAGGTCTTTAGGCCTTTTCCATCAGATCTTTAGGCCTTTTCTATCAGTCACGACAGCCTGAACAGGATGTAGAGGGGATTATCCACCAGGTCACTCTACCCCCACCCCCAACTCCTCTGACACTCTAGAACAGGGGTCGGCAACGTTCGGCACGCGGCTCGCCAGGGTAAGCACCTTGGCGGGCCGGGCCACTTTTATTTACCTGCTGACGCGGCAGATTCGGCCGATCGCGGCTCCCACTGGCCGCGGTTCGCCGTCCCGGGCCAATGGGGGCGGCGAGAAGCCGCGGCCAGCACATCGCTCGCCGCCCCCATTGGCCCGGGACGGCGAACCGCGGCCAGTGGGGGCCGCGATCGGCCGAATCTGCTGCGTCAGCAGGTAAATAAAAGTGGCCCGGCCCGCCAGGGTGCTTTCCCTGGCGAGCCGCGTGCCGAACGTTGCCGACCCCTGCTCTAGAAGCTCCTCCAGTGCACAAACAAAATTGCAAAACCAAAACAGGAACATAATTCCACCCCTAGCAACCCCCCCAACTTTCCTAAGTGCAGACAAATCCCAGTGAATCCAGTACCTCCTGACATGCAGACTTCTTCTCTCTGAAGTTTCCCCAGGACTGAGAAGAACCTGAGGGAGGTAAAAATCACATTCATATTTAAAACAATGCTATCATGGCCTGACTGGCATATGAACAATAAGTGATTTTGTTTGCCATATTCCCACAGCCATAGCACCTGCAATAGCCAGATTGTCAAGGACAGGGCCTCTATCTCCTGCTGAGAGCTGGCCAACCTGAGGGCATGAAAAAGTGATAGGCACATGAGTTCCATTAATTGTACTAATATCATTTGGGAACCCATATATGCAAAGCCATCGATAGTTTCCTGAGCATTTCCCAGCATTATGACTAGTTAGACAGCACCTTATCAATGGCATAGCAATCTGCATGAGAACTGCCCCAACAACCCTTGCTAAATTGGTTGGCTACAGACCAGTAGCATTCTGGGATGGCCAGCTTTCAAATGGCAATGGTCATCTATCCCTCCAGATGGTATGGGACACCTCGTGTTCGTACACTGTGACTTCAGCTCTGGGGTCAGTTCTGCACAGGTCTCAAAAGAGGTGGCTCTCCCCATCCTGAAGTTATCTCGCCACTGCTGATCATCCCAGCTTTGCAAAACAATCCCCTCTCGCTAATCCACGCTGGTTTCCCAGGCCCAGAAACGGCACAAAAAGCTGTGTAGCTGATCTAGGAACTGGTCCTCTAGTTCCAACAGCTTGGCATAGTCCTCTTCTTCCTCCTCATCTGCTGCTACCGCTTCAGAGTGTTCTCCTGCTGCCAGAGGAACTGCTGCTGTTGCTCTAGAACATTTTCCTGCTTCATCTGCTTGGTGGTGCAATGCGTAAATTCCAGTTCTGCATTCGTCCAGCTTTGAGTGCTGTAATACAACCCAAGCAACCTCTGTATATTCACACTTGTCACCATAATGGTGCGGAGCATTGTTGGGCCAATGCTGGCCACAGCAATTCTGGAGAGGGAGAATAATGCATTAATATGCTACTCTGAAGTTATAGTTCATAAAATTAGAAATACATTCATATACAAAGCATGAGATACATTTATCAGAAGTACCAGTATACTTCTTATAGTGTCAAATATAACAACATGACTAAGAATATAAATAATGAATAATTAGGATAACCACTGCAAGAAAAGTTTACCATCTTTTCACTGTAATCATACCCTTTCTAGAAATGTATGGGGTAACTATCCACTTCACTTGTACATGAACTTTCACAGACTTGTTGCTAATTATTGCTATCAAACATGCAGAAGACTAAGTTAAGAGGAAAAACGTCATGAAATAAAGATGAGTGAAAGACTAAACATTAAGTAATATAGAAACTGGAGTGGTCCAAAACTGTTGCCATGATGCCATCTATTAATACTGCAGTATCTCTACCTCAAAATGTGAGTATCCGTTGTTTATTTAATAGTCTCTAAAATGTATTATATTTCCTTTGCCATGTCAACTTGCAGTTTATGTAGGAGACGTTCATGCACTACTATTTCTCTCATATCTGTAAACCATTCTTTGTCTGAAGTACTGATTTAGATTTCCAGTTCCTTAACAGCATTCATTTTGTATTGAATAATGGAAAGCCATGATTTAAAAATCCTACAGTAGATGCTTTGGTTATTAGAGAAAAGTTACATCTGTGGGCAAATTACACTTAGTTTTACCAGTAGTCTCCTTTTTAAAAATGAGAGCTCATTTATTTTGTGGAATCTACAGATCCAAAGAGGAAATTATCCAGCAAAAACTTGGCCTCTTTCCCTTCTCTCACTCCCCTGCCCTTCTACCACTAATTTATCACCTCGGTAAACGGGGAAAATATGGTACATGCCCTGGCAGCATGGTAATTTCTTCATTTGCCAAGTTTTTCAGCCTGTCTCCATTTAGATCTTTCTCATTTTAAGAGAAACTAATATGGCAACTATGTCGACCCTAGTATACAAAGTCTGTGGTACAGTGAGCTGTGCTTTATGTCACCTAACACCCTGTTACACCATGAAAAGGCTACAGAAACAGAACAGACTGTATCAGCACCAACAGGTAGGATTTCATCTTGTGGATGCTGCTTGAGTCTGACTTTGGAAACACCTTTCCTGTGAGTTTTGGCAGTTTTTTAATATATATTTTAAAGATAGCTATCTTTTTAGTTTTATTGCTGTAGTCTATATACATGTCTACACTGCACCTGGAAGTGGGCCTTGCAGCCTGAGTAGATAGAGTTGTGTCAGTGGGGCTCACACTAGTATGCTAACAATAGTGTGAACATTGCAGCACTGGCTTGGGTTAGCCATGCAAGCTCAAGCCCACCCTACCCCCTGGGTCTGAGCCTGGGTGGCTAGTCTGAGCCTCCACTGGTGCTGCAATGTCCACACAGCTATTTGTAGAGTGCCACTAATGTGAATCTCACTCCCAGTGGCAGTGTAGACATACCTTCTGTGGCATGTACAGCTCTCTGTATTTGAAGCTACAATCACTCTCTGAGGTCTTTGCAGAATTGCCAGCCACAAACATTCAAAAACATCATTCATGAGTCACGACACAAAAAATCCTCAGACTGGCTTAAAAATCATGAAGTTTTTTTTTTTTTTTTTTTTTGAAGTTTGGGGTAATTTTTATTTGCTTTCTGGTTTTCAACCCTTTATGGTATGCTTGGGTCACATTTTCAATATTTTCTCTGCAATCATGAGGGCTAGAAACTTTCTTTAAAAAAAAAAAAAAAAAAAGCTGATATTCTCACATAAACATTTGTCTCCAGCAGCTGTTGCTCTGAGAAAAAACACCAAATATCGTGGGAGTTGCAATAAAGTTTTGGAAAGTTGGCAATACTGTCTTTGTAGAGTTTGATGTACTGTATTTGTCTGAAGGCCGGGGTTCTGAGCATTTTAGGCTGAAACTCAGCTCTAGGTACCCCTCCATACTATCTATGCTGTCTTTGTACAGCGAACATTTTTTAATGTAATTCAAGTAGGCCTCAATCACTGAGGAAGTTGGTAGTCCTAAATCAGTGAGCCATTTTATCTGGGAGCTTTGGAACTCTGTCCCCAGAAGGCTTGAGGAGGCAGTAGCTGATGTTGTGGGTCACGTTGGGGGAATGCACCAAAGGCTACTGGGGGTAAAGAGAAGCGGCCTTCCTCACCCTTCCTCTTTCCCCAATTGCTGTAGCTATTGATTTGCTGATGTTATTTTTAGATAATATGTAACAGTTTTATTTATATCCTAGGAGCAAAGACCATGCTTTTATCTAATTAAGCTCTGTTTTAATAGTATTTCAATGGGCATTTACCAAAACTTCTGAAAATGGCACCTACTGTCTTGAAATTAAGAATGTTAGGCTTACTGGCAATTACAGGCCGGTAAACCTAACTTCAGTGCCAGGCAAACTGGTTGAAATTATAGTAAAGAACAGAATTATCAGACACATAGATAAACATAATTTATTGGGGAAGAGTCAACATGGTTTTTGTAAAGGGAAATCATGCCTCACCAATCTACTAGACTTTTTTGAAGGGATCAACAAGCATGTGGGTTAGGAAATAGTGTACTTAGATTTTCAGAAAACCTTTGACAAGGTCCCTCACAAAAGGCTCTTAAGCAAAGTAAGCTGGCATGGGATAAGAGGGAAGGTCCTCTCATGGATCAGTAACTGGTTAAAAGATAGGAAACAAATGGTCAGTTTTCAGAATGGAGAGAGGTAAATAGTGGTTTCCCCCAGGAGTCTGTACTGGAACCAGTGCTGTTCAACATATTCATAAACAATCTGAAAAAGGGGTAAACAGTGAGGTGGCAAAATTTGCAGATGATACAAAACTACTCAAGATAGTTACGTCAAAAGCAAATTGTGAAGAGATACAAAGGGATCTCAGAAAACTGGGTGACTGAGCAACAAAATGACAGATGAAATTCAGTGTTCATAAATGCAAAGTAAAGCACATTGGAAAACATAATCCCAACTATACATACAAAATGAGGAGGTCTAAATTAGCTGTTACCACTCAAGAAAGAGATTTTAGAATCATTCTGGATAGTTCTCTGAAAACATCCACTCAATGTGCAGCGGCAGTCAAAAAAGCTAACAGAATGTTGGGAATCAGTAGGAAAGGGATAGATAAGGAGACAGAAAATATCATATTGCCTGTATATAAATCCATGGTATGCCCACATGTTGAATACTGTGTGCAGATGTGGTCCCGCCATCTCAAAAAAGAGATATTGGAATTGGAAAAGGTACAGAAAAGGGAAACAAAAATGATTAGAGGTATGGAACAGCTTCCATTTGAGGAGAGATTAATAAAACTGGGATTTTTCAGTTTAGAAATGAGATAACTAAGGGAGAATATGATAGAGGCCTATAAAATCATGACTGGTGTGGAGAAAATAAATAAGGAAGCGTTATTTACTCCTTCTCATAACACAAGAACTAGGAGTCACTAAATGAAATTAAAAGGCAGCAGGTTTAAAACAAACAAAAGGAAGTATTTCTTCACACAACACACAGTCAACCTGTGGAACTCTTTGCCAGAGGATGTTATGAAGTCCAAGACTATAACAGAGTTCATAAAAGAACTAGATAAATTCATGGAGGATAGGTCCATCAATGGCTATTAGCCAGGATGGGCAGAGATGGTGTCCCTAGCCTGTTTGCCAGAAGCTGGGAATGGGCAACAGGGGATGGATCACTTGAGGATTACCTGTTCTGTTCATTCCCTCTGGGGCATTTGGCATTGGCCACTGTGGAAGACAGGATACTGGGCTAGATGGGCCATTGGTCTGACCTAGTATGGCCGTTCTTATGTTCTAATGTTCACACAGTCTGCAGCCTAGTACCTTTATTCCAAAGGTTTTTTTTTTTCACCTGATGACTTCAAAGTTATTGAACCTTCTAGGAGCCAGTGGACAGTTCATCTACCACCTTCCAGAGTATAGCTTTTGACATGTTGTATGTCTCTTTAGCATCTTGAATCATAAATCCCACCCATACATTTTATATTCTGCATTTGAAACAGGAAATGATAACTGTCCTCAAAGATGACATACAAGATTCCCCATTGGTGGGTGTATTGGAGGGTGCTAATAATTTAGGATGCTAAAGAAAATGATAAAGCTTTTTGTTCACTGTCCAAAAGTTAACAGAAGCAGTCATATGGAACTTGTCAAAAGAAATAGCTTTATTAATAAAACAAAACAAAAAATTATTTGGTGAGGAGAGATTGTGGTTTTGTTCACTCCTAGTCATAGACACATCCTAAAGCCAGTGTCATTCTAAAATTTCTTTCCTAAGTAGTTTAGGGGTAAAGGTGCTAATCTGCCTTCATCATAGTGCAATACCATAGCAGCAGAATCCTGGATGTGCTCTTTTGCCTCCCCCATCACTCTATTGGTATAGTCTTGACACTGGCATTTATATTACAAATGAAAAAGTCAGCAAGTAATTACACAAGTTCAGTCCATAGAATTCCATTATTTTTTGCTCAAGTGTTGGAGGTTTCCTTTTCCAAATAAGAATTTAGTGTCCAATTCAAATGTTTATTGGACTCAGCAAATTCCATAAGAATTAATAGCCAATTCATTGGGATAATTAGTCCCTTTCTTACTGACTTTTCCTTAATGTGACTCTTTCTTCAGAAACACATATCCTTGACATCTGATTTCAAGAAGTTTAAAGACCATTAGAAACATATTGTGGCATTTTCAAGTCAACCTCTGGAGGGTATTTATAGGGGCCTATTACACCATACAGTCTCCTTTATTAGTATCGCTTCAGTCATTTTCTACACCAGGAACAGCATAGACAGATGTCTCAAATAAAGGACCAGGCAACTGTAGGCAATGAGATAAAGTACTCAAGAGGAGAAACAAATGAAATTAAGTATGAACAAGCTGGCATTATTAGCCACTTGGAGGGAGTTATCAAACCCAGAATTTGTAACGAGCACTCAATTTTTGGTATTGCCAGACAACTGGACATTATTTTATGCAGCAAGATAAAAAAAAAAGATTCTAAATCTCTGTGGATGTTAGTTAGATCAGGTATTGGGCGTAGAGCATCCAGAAATTATTTCTGGCTCTCAGCCTCTCTTTTTTCTGGGAAAGAAAATGATATAGCAGATGGTTTGTTGAGAAATTACAGCCTTCGGGAGGAAGCTTCTTTGCAAAATTGCATATATTTTGCAACCAACAAAGATATGGGGATATCTGTTATTGGAAAAGTTTACAACATTATAAGAAGGCAGAATAGAAACTAGTGTGCTTAGATTCAAAGAGGATATGACAAACCATATTCTCTCTTCCATTTATCAGGTCAGTGGCAGCAAAAATGAAATCGGAGAAAGTAATTAAGCACCTTGACAGAGGCCTGGCTTTCAGACAATAATACCATGTTAATATTATATTTCTGCTGCAAATGATGAAGAATATCATTAGCAGACTCACTCTTGGATTTGTAAAATTCTGCATTCATGCAATGAGGGAAAGGACTTAAGATATGCATTTTTAGAAGTAAATCTTCCTCTCAAGGGGCCAGATCTTCCATCCTTCTCTGGCCCCTGTGCACTACTCCACCAGAAAAAGGGGCCAGAAAGCCAGTTTAATTCTCCAGCTGTGGATGCACCTAGTGCGTGGAAATCCCTGAGTGGCATAGAGCGAACACAGGAAGCTGCTATACACTTTCCTCCCTAGCCCCGGTGTACAGATGCACACTAGGGCATAACTGAGAGAAAAAGCAGGGGTGGCCCTAGACTACTGGTACCCTAGGCGAACCATGCAATCGGTGCACCCCCCACCAAAGGCAGATCTAGGCTGAGGTTTTTGGTAAACTGGGAAACATTTTGCCCCTTTTTTCCTTTTAATGTTTTTTAATTTTTTTTTTTTAAACAGAGACTTAATTATTCAGTTTGTCCGTCAGTCCGTCTGTCCAACCAATGTTTCTGAGATCAGATAAAATAGAGAAACGAAATTTTCAGAATAGATTTGTACACAACAGCTAGATGTTATTTCAGTCCGATTTCAAATAAAAATGCATTAAAAATGTTAATTATAATTTTTATTATTACAAATCCAAAATCATCCATTACACTATCCTGCGTTAACTGCCATTACCACCACATCCAATATAGAAAAAAATAAGAAAACTCTTCAATGAACTTTGACCTGTATTTACAAAACTCAGAATAAAAAACACACTGTGCTCTTAAAACATGACTTTTCTTGCTTTAAGGTTTGAAAATTCAGTCACTAGTTCATTTAGATCCAGTTTTCTAGCTATTTCATGCTGTATTGACATTGTGGCAAGTCCAACAAGACTCTCTTGCACCATTGTTGAACGCAGATATGTTTTTATCAATTTTAACTTTGAGAAGCTACGTTCCCCACTAGCTACAGAAACTGGCAAAGTTAAAAGAATGTGTAGAGCTATACAAATGTTTGGAAAACTGTCTGTGAGTTTAGTTTCACAAACAAACTTCAGTACTTCTTCAGGAGTTGAATGTTTCTTAAGTCGTCTTGAAAAAGCCTGAAGCTCACTACACAAATCTGTAGCATCAATGTCTTTTGAATTTTCATGAGTCAATGCTGACTCCAGTTTTATACAAAATTCTCTTATCTGTTTTGCTATTTTCTTTTGCAAGCTGTGGATATCATATAGAAAGCCAAATACTGACTCTAGCTGCTGCATCTGTTGAAATCTTTCGTCAACTGAGTGAATAGCCATATCAAGGACTGCAAAGTAGAAATTCACTTTGAACCTTTGTTTTGGGTTCTGAATGGGTATGACTCGTCCTTCATCTGAAAACTGCTGTTTCTTTTGCCAAATGCGAACTGGCTCAGGTTCAAATTCTGTCGGAAAGTCTATTTCTTCAGCAAGCTCGAGAGAATCTACCAGTGTTCTTTCGAACCCTTCATCACTTCTGAATTCCTCCAGAAAATTTTTAGTTTGCTGCAGTTTTTGAATAGCAGAATGTATGTTCAAGTTCTTTTTCTGAAGCTGCTTACTAGTGAGGTTAATCTCGAAAAGGATATTATACCACAAAATGAGTGAAGTCACAAATTTGAACTTGGAAAGGCCATTTGCAAGAGCTTCTGCACTTAACGTGCCGTATTGCCAGATGATCCAGTAAAGGTAGTATCATCAGAAATTTCAATTAGGGCATCATAAATGTTTCCAGGTTCATAGCAAAGAGGCTTCAAAGCATCAATGTGACTCTCCCATCTTGTCTGACTAAGTGGTTTCACAGTTAGAGAATTCACATGGTGAGTCAGAATCTCCCAACGGTGTGTTGAGCCTGAGAAAAATACATAAACACGTTGCAAAGAAACTGCTTGCCTCCAAACAGCATCTAGCAGCATCACTGACAACCAAATTCAGAGAATGCGCACTGCAAGGAATGAAAAAGGCTCTAGGATTGATTTCCATCATTCTCCTTTGCACACCATTGTCTTTACCCTTCATATTACTCCCATTATAGCCTTGGCCACATAAGTTTTCAACAGATGACATTGTTTCAAGCTCTTGTAGAATAGTTTCAGTCATAAATGCTCCAGTCGTCTCCTTCAGTGGTACGAAACCCAAAAAATGTTCCTTTCTGAGCATTTCAACATTATCTTCACCTGCACACTTTTCCATATCCACAAAACGAATGATCATCGTCATTTGTTCAACATGACTCACATCTGGTGTACAGTATTATTGACAAGTATTTTGCAGAATACAGAATCAAGTATTATTGAAAAGTATTTTGCAGAATGGGCAGCTTCTACAATTGTCTTTTTAATGGCATTTGCTAGGATCTGAATCAGTTCATTCTTCATATTTTTTCCAAAGTAATGAACCTGTGTTTCATGATCAGTTATTTTACCTTGATGCTCCTTCAATACTTGATCAAACAAAGCTAGGTATTTAACAAATTTTAAAACGTTTCCATAACCTGGAGTGCATAATTTTTCATTTCTACTGCAGCTGCGGAATGCTAAATTTTGCCCACCAAGAACTCTCACTAAAGCAATCAGACACTCTAATATTTGTTGCCAATATTCTTTTTTCCTTGATCACATGTACATTTTCTTCATCGATAGTTTTTCCTTTTTTCAATCGTAATTCAAGTTCTTTCCAATTTTGAAAACATTCCAAATGTTCTGTACTTCTTTCATGTGAAGAGAGAATTGAAGATATGTTTTTCCAGTCCTTCGAACCATTTTCAATAAGTGATGTACCAATTGCTTGATTTCTCTACAACTTGCATCAAAAGCAAAACACAGAGTCCTTCGATACTGAATATTGTAACCAGTTTCAATTAGTTTCTTCCCCATTAATGAGTTTCCTCTTGTAATGCTGAGCAGAGAATTTTCTTTTATTTCCATCCTTAGGGAAGGGAAATTCATGAACTTGTTCGGGTCCATGTTCCAAGAGAATTTGCCGCACACTGTCATCACATCTGGGCCATGAAGCTGGGTCCCCATACTGTAACTTGTTTGTAACTTCCTCATCCTTTCTTCCTTCTATTTCATTTACTTCAATTTCTGCATGTCTCTCTGAAGGTGAATAAATTTTCTCCACTTCCATATCAATCTGATGCTGTGTGCTGCCTTCCTCTAGAACAGTGGTTCCCAAACTTTTTCCGCTGCTTGTGCAGGGAAAGCCTCTGGCGGGCCGGGCTGGTTTGTTTACCTGCCATGTCCACAGGTTCGGCCAATCGCGGTTCCCAGTGGCCGAGATTCGCTGCTCCAGGCCAGTGTGAACTGCTGGAAGCAGTGCGGGCCGAGGGACTTACTGGCCTCTGCTTCCAGCAGCTCCCATTGGCCTGGAGCAGCCAACCGTGGCCACTGGGAACCGCGATCGGCCGAACCTGCGGATGCGGCAGGTAAACAAACCATCCCGGCCCACCAGGGGCTTTCTCTGCACAAGCGGCGGAACAAGATTGGGAACCACTGCTCTAGAAGTAAGTTTCCAACATCTTGAGTTTCCAAACTGCTTTTTTGTGGATGTGAGCTAACCTCCTCTCCAAGTAAAATTCCTTCATCTAGATGCTGTGAACTGCTTCCATCTTTATTTGGATTAAAGGGAAGATATTTCAGGAAGGATCCCTGCTGTTTTGCTTGGTCCTTTTCCTTTTCAGCCTTTCATTTATGATATTCAGCTCCTGAGGGTTTTCTTTTTCCTCTTTCTGCCATGGGGCATTTGAGTATTGTTATGTACTGTGCTCCCAACTGCAAGCATTATAGCATTAAGGATGGCTGACACACCACATGGTTGGCGATTTAAACCACATTGCAGCCATCCCAACATATGATTTCACTGCTTAAAGTGATTAGTAACATACACTCACTTACCTATTAAAACAGTTAGTTACAGGATTTACATGGAAACAAAATGACCTTTTTCGATGTTATAACCCGACGCCGGTTGTTTGGAAAGTAATCCCCTTCCTCACGGTTACTCACTTGTAGTGTGATGTCATCACTTTCGTAGTCTATTAAGCGTTAACGCTGTTACTTTTCTTTTATGGACCTTATTTATTACATGTGAACCAGTTATAACAAAAGAAAAGTTCATAATTATACAGCCCGATAATAACGCTAAGGTTTAATAACGCTTAAAGATACTCACATTTTGGATTTATAATGCTGAAAGACATTATTCTTTATTCTTTGGCACTAAGAAACACAATTTTCCATAGTATTCGCTCGATTCTTAACCATCTACCTGAGACATGTGTTAAAATGACCGTTTGACATGTATAAACTCGCGATATCTCTGCTCTGCATGAATTTTCGGCTATGTGACCTTGATGTATATTTGAGTTAGGTGTCACTAGCATTGCAGCTCTTGCCACTGGTGCATGTGTTTCATTGTTGCTGAGTTATTGCTTATCAAAATTGCAGAGTGGGTCATCTTGACCCTACGTTGCAAATTGAATTTTTTTTTCTAAAATATTATTTATTTTTGCAGCAAATAAAAGATTTGACATATGAATAAATTCTCAGAAATGTAGAGAAATGAATTAGAATTCATATTCCCTCCGTACACGCACAGGAATTGAAATAATGACATCTTCGTTATTTTATTTGTATTTTTTTTTCATCTTTTTCTTTTTTTTTTTTCATTTTTTTCCCCCTCAAATTTGCCACCCCATTTAACTTGGCACCCTAGGCGACCACCTAGTTCGCCTATATGGACGGGCCGCCCCTGAGAAAGAGCATCACTGAACTCCAGTGATCCCAGACAGGAACATGGCCTGTTGGGAGCACAGGTTTAGAATAACCCAGAGGATTCTCTAAAACTATCTTGGGGATGGGGATGGCATAGAACCAGCCCCAGTCTTAGAAGACAAATGGATCCTTTGGCCTGATCTGCACAGCCATGGACAGAGCCCAGTGTGTGCATGTAACATTAATGGCAGATATTCTTTAGTATTGAGAGAGATTTATATTCGTTAAGGCTTTATTCTCTTTTACACTAAGGCTTCTTTCAACTGTAAATGTAATGTAAAAATCGATAACTGTCTATATGAATCCAGTGTCTGATATATTAGGAGAGCCAACCTTTGAATCAGAATAGTTGCTACACCTCTCAGGTGCTACAATCACACTTTCAACCCCTATTATTTTATCGCCACACAATACCAAACAAAACTTTGAGTTAGAAACAATGCAATGTACCAATCCAAAGGACTTTGAGATATATAAAATAGGATGAAGAAAGATACATATATCAGTGACCAGATGACCCTTTGATGACTTAGAAAAATTAAATGGCATTCCTAACCCAAGGGGATGTAAAAGATGGCCAGACTGGTAGTACCGGGAGTGTACCAAAACCCCATTAAGATGGCGCAACCTCATCTTTAAAGAGCTGTGGAATTAACACTTAATAATGTGTTGTTGTTGCCATAGTTTAGCTTCTACTCAGTCAGTGGTTACAGGAATGCCCAAAGAAGGGGTCAGGGAGTTCAGGAGCAGAGTTATGACTCCAGGCTGCTCCCACCCATGATAGAAACTCTGTTTGCTCCAGGATTACTAATATTATTATTCAATTTTGTATGATTCTAGCTCTGAAATGAAGTGGGGGAGGGGAGAGGGACTAAAAATCTTGGTAAAATTCTGGACTTCCAGGGAAAAATGACAGTCTCTCTGGAGGGTTTTCCTGTTACAGATATAAAGCAGAAAGAGGAAGGATGTGTTTCATTACAGAGATTTAAACTACCCACATGCTTCTGTCACACTTTCTGGAATGGCTCACAACCATGAGTGCCTACCTCAGGGTAAACTGTCAGAAAACAGAACAGACAGCCCAAACTGGTGGTGTGTTCTATAATTAGATTTCACCAAGCAAGTAAGAAATGTGAACTCCTGGATCACTATACCAGTCTAACCATGGAGTCACAGACAGTCTTGCCACCCAGCCAAACTGGATTTAGTGATGATGGTCACTGTCGCAGGGCAGAGGTATAAAACCTTTGGGTGCCCTGCTAAAGAGCCGGCTTCCCCCTGTTTCCCTGTAGGGTGGCTGGGTGTATGGGCCAAGACCCTTAGCAAGGAGCCCAGCTGCAGGTCCTAATGAGGGAAGGCTCAGGGTGATCTGCTGAACCGAGTGGAACCAGCTGGGTTGATGACTGGGAAGGCATATAAACCCAGGGAAAAGCTCAGGGGAGGAGGAGGGAGCCAGACAAGAAGATAGGAGGGTTGAGGCTCTGTCTCTGCTGGCTGACACAAGCCTCAAAGGACAGAAGACCCAGTGAGGGGTCAGAGCGGGGACAGATGTTGGGGGAATTGGAATGTACAGTCACTGTAAATAAAAGAACACAGGCGAAGCACCTGTGAGAGGCGTTTGAGACCCTTTCTTTGGCCAGCCCAAGCACAGGGTGCAGGGACAAGGAGAAGGAAACTTGTGCCGCCCTGTGACAATCACTTAAACCAACAATCACACCACATCAGGTTGCTCCTAGTCCCAAGAGACTAGTCACTTACCCCAGATCAATTGGTACTCCAGATCTCACACCAAAGACAACACTGGCAATAAATTTTATAGTAAACTAACTATAGGCTTATTAGCTAAGAAAAGGAAATGAGAGTTATTGAATGGTTAAAGCAGGTAAAATATACTAACAGGCGAGTCACCATTTGTAATTCCAAATAATGGCAGTGATGTAATAAACTTCCAGTCTCCCAAAAGTCTTTTCAAGGAAACCAGATTGTCCCTGGGGATCTTGGCTTTGCATCTGGTACACTTCCCTATAAGAGTCCAAACAGAGATTCAGGATCATTCTGTGATATATATATTCTTCACACAGAAAGCAAGCTGATAGTGCCTCTACCCATGTGGGCTTTTCTTTTGATGATGGTGAGTAAGGAACCCACTTAGACTTTTGACCTCTGACCATCCTACATAATGGCCACTTGCTTTGAAATTAGAATTTTCTGTTAAGGTCCTTCATTCCTTCATTAGCATTTCACAAGATTTCTTTGATGGGTTATTTAGTTACAGGGTATATACAATGTAAATGCTTGCTGTTATAATGTAACAGGAACAGATAAGAGAAAACAATAAAAGTAACATTCCACTAGTTTTCATAAAGTCTAAACATCTGAATACACACTTAAACAACACTCACTTTGATCTACACTAATACACAAGTGAATTGGCCTAGGGCCCTGATCTGACCTGTTCTGTCAGCATCACAGCTTCCCCCCAACTTTCTTCTTCTTCAACGTTTAGCCAAACGGCTGGCCATAGCGATCGTTCATCATTTGGTCCATTCCCCTGCAGCTGAAAGGGCTTAACAAGCTGAAAGTCCAATGTTGGAACAGACTTGATGCACCCATGTAATTAAGGGTCTGCCTCTGGGCCGCCTCCACCCGTCAGTTGGTGGAATTTTGTCCTGGATTTTACAAGCCACGTGGAGAACAGCATTTGCTGGAATATCTTGCGGCATTCTGGCAATGCATCCAAAAAGCGGGAGACGCCAACGGTGGACAATGACCCCCACAGTCTGTAGACCGGAGCGATCGTAAATGTCTGCATTATTAATGAAGTCATTCCACTTTATGCCCAACATATGATGTTGGCATTTTGTATGGAAGGCCTCCCTCTTTGTCCAGTCTGAGTAGCATAGTGTCCATGTTTCACAATCATACAGCAGTATGGAGAAGATGCAGCTTGAATAGATCCTGAACTTGGTTCTCATGCCGAGATTATGTTGATTCCATATTTGTCGTAAATGACCCATGGCAGGTGCTGCAATGCCAATCTGGTGAAAAACTCTCATATGAGAGTTGGAGAAACTGATGAGTACAGAACCCAAATAGCAAAAGCTGGAGACTGATTTGACAGTTTCATTATTCAAACAAATTAGAGTTATGGGTGGACCTGATCCTAGGTTTTACAGCTTTGTCTTTCACCACGAAACATGGAGGCCAATCTTGACTGACTCCTCCTCCATTTGCTGGAGTGCCTCACGAAACCTGTCGGAGCTCTGTACTAGAAGAGCAACGTCATCAGCATAGTCAAGGTCTGAGAATGAGAGATCACCAATCTTAATGTCGATGGACCAGATGGAATGTTGCATTAGGAGATCCATTGCCTGACAAAAGAGTGCAGGGGCGAAGACACAGCCTGCCTAACACCAAATACTGATTTGAAAGGTGCCGACATCCGATTCCCCAGATGTATACAGGCAGTGGTTCCATTATGCAGCTCACTAATCAAGTCCAGCAGAGTGGTTGGGACACCTTCACCCTTTAAGGCCTTCCATAGTGCAACTTGGTCAACTGAATCAAACGCAGCCTTAAGATCGACATACACTATGTGCAGGGGTTTCTTGAACTCGCAGTGTATCTCTGACAACCAGCAGAGGGCCAAAATGGCATCTAATGTGGAGCTGTTCCTCGTAAAGCCTTACTGTTGGGGGCAACGCTTCCGATGCAGCAGGGGCTCCAAACGCACCAGCAGAACATGTGCAAATACCTTCCCAGGCACGGACAACAAGATGATCAGCCTGTAGCTCTTACATTTGCTGCGCAGTCCTTTGCCCTTATAAAGTGAGATCACAATACAGTCCTTCCATGTGGTTGGCAAGGTTCCAGTTCTCCAAACCAGGTGAAAGATGGCCAGAAGTGTTTCCACTACAGGGTCAAAAGCGCATTTTTGCAGCTGTGGGGGGATGCTATCAGCATCAGCTGCATGTCCATTTTTCAGTTTGCAAATGGTCTGTTTTTCAGTTTCACTCATCCAGTTTTGATGCGTCAGTACAAGTATCTGGGTCCGAAACCACAGTGGCTGCCAAATTACTTTGGGCAAGCAGCAGCTGGAGGGTGTTTCAGGATGCTGTGATAATGTCCCACTCAGTGTGAGAGGATGTCGTCATCTGATTTACATGGATGACGCTGTCGTTCAAGATTCCGTTCATAGCAACTACCACTTGACTGCTGAGCTTGCAGATCACACAGAATGCCAGTTTTAAGTCTTCCCTGGCTAAGCTGAGTTCAACTTCATCTACCACTTGGTTACAATATGCCTCATGATTGTGAAGTACCAGAATGTTGAACTTTTTCTTCAGCTGATTATGAGAGCGCTTATCACTGTGCTGGCAGGCTGTGGCCTTCAATTTAAATGTCTGGAAGGCCTCCTCTGATAGCCATGGTTGACATGCAGGGTGCTTATAGACAATCGTCTGCACAGGCTATTGGCAGAGGATGGACATCAACAGAGACCAGGTAACCTCGACATCATCTGGCAGGTCGGCTAGAGCTGAGAATCTATTGCGGTCGTTGATACAAAACCTGTTAACAAAATCCAGTGCTCAGAGAAGTGTATTGATGTCAAACTTCATCATCACAGAGGACTTACTTGCTTGTCAAAACATCAGTGCCATGCGGGCAACCACTACGTGATGATCCATGTTTGTGGCGCATTCCATGCCACAATATACTCAACAGGAGGTGAAGAGACGCTTGTCACATGTGATGATGTGGTCCAATTCCTTCTGAGTGATGCCATCATGAGAGACCCAAGGCATCCGGTGTATCTGTCGTCTCTTGAATCATGACCTGAGAATGGAGAATTCTGAGAGGTGCAGAATGTGAGCAAGAGGCAGGAGTTATTGTTGGGTATACCTGAACCATAATGGCCAATTCTCAGTGAGCCAATAACTGCATTTAGAGCACCCAAGATCACAAGATTATCATGTGGAGGAACAGTGCGTACCAGCAGGCCCGATGACAGGGGAGGCCAAAGGGGGCAATTGCCCAGGGGCCTGAGTGATTTAAAAGGGCCCGGGGGCCCCTTGCTGCTGCCGCCGGCAGAGCAGCAGGGCTAAGGCAGGCTTTCTGACTGCCCTCGCTCCACGCTGCTCCCAGAAGAAGCCGGCACGTCCCTGCAGCCCCTGGGGAAGGGGTCTCTGCGCACTGCCCCTGCCCTGAGCGCCGACTCTGCAGGTCCCATTGGCTGGGAACTGCGGCCAATGGGGGCTGTGAGGGCAGTGCCTGTGGGCAGCGGCACGCAAAGACCCCCTGGTCCCCCCCCCCAGGAGCCGCTGCCAGAGGGGTGTGCCTGTCGCTTTCGGGAGCCACCCTAGGTAAGCACCTACCCCCTGACCTCCTCCTTCACCCCAACCCCCTGCCCCAGCCTAGAGCCCGCACCCAAACTCCCTCCCAGAGCCCAAACCCTCTCCTGCACCCAAACTCCCGGAGCCTGCACCCCGCACACACACCCCACACCCAAACTCCCTTCCAGAGCCTGCACCCCTCCTGCACCCAAACTCCCTCCCAGAGCCCGCACCCCTCACCCCCTCCTGCACCCAAACTCCCTCCCAGAGCCCGCACCCCTCACCCCTCCTGCACCCAAACTCCCTCCCAGAGCCCGCACCTTTCACCCCCTTCCGCACCCAAACTCCCTCCCAGAGCCCGACCCCTCCCCCCCTCAAACTCCCTCCCAGAGCCTGCACCCCAAACTCACTCCCAGAGCCCGCACCCCTCAGCCCCTCCCACACCCAAACTCTCTCCCAGAGCCCGACCCCTCACCCCCCCACCCAAACGCCCTCCCAGAGCCTGCACCCCAATCTCCTGCCCCAGCCTGGTGAAAGTGAGTGAGGGTGGGCAAAAGCGAGCGACGGGGGGGGTGGGTGGAGTGAGCAGGAGGCGGGGCCTCAGAGAAGGGGATGTGGAAGCTCTGCCCATGTTGGAAGAGTGTGTCCAGCAGCGCAGCTGGCAGCTCGCTGGGCACCAGCCAGCATAGTCACCTTGCTGGGCACCAACCAGCACAGTCACAGCACTGCCCAAATGTCAGGCGGACCGCGCCCATGCAGGCACGGCTTGTGTATACATAGGGGCCCATTGACTGTTCTGCCTTGGGGCCCGGAATTGCTGTCGGCGGACCTGCGTACTAGAGATTCCAATTGATCGTAGAAATGATCTTTGACTAAATCAGCTGATTCCTCTGTTGGCACATAGTCTACGATGACAGCGAGGTGACCATGTTGATGTATACGACGTGTAATAAGTAGTCAAGAAGACACGGTCATCCAAATTATCAAGGAGGACTTGGCCTTGCCTCGCAGTAATAATGCTACCCCATATAAAAGTGGTTGGGACCGCCGGAATACAGAAGTAATGAGTCTTCCACCTCGTGGTGTCCGTGATCTATCAACCTTGCTTCTGTTAGGCCAGCAACTGATATGCCAAGACAATCCATTTAGTGTGAGACAGCAACCTGATGACCACGCTTGTAAAAAGTTGCAACATTCCAGGTTGCAACTTTGATGGTTTGGCAGAGATCCCAGCTACAACTGGATACATTGTCACAGTATACTGCAGATGCGCCTGGCAACATCAGAGGATGCGCGTTCCCAGGGGGCTTTGGCACAAACCCATCACATTTGCGCCAGGGGAAGACAGCACCAGCAGGGCATCTGCAGCTGAGAGTAGGACAGAGCCTTTAATCATGGTGCTGAGCACTAACTTATCAAAAATGTTTCTTCTCATGCAACGTTTGGGGGCTGCATGGGCTTTGAAGCCAATGGAACTATGCCAATCTACCTAAGGATCTGGCTGGGTGCCTATAGCTGGCACCGGACCTATGGCCACTAATAACTGAAAACATTCTATGATAAGCAGTTTTGCCCTCCAAAGCTGCAAACAATTTTACAATGCGTATTAGAGCCAGGGCCAAGACAACCCCACTCCTCTCAGCTTAGTCTGTATTTCAAGAAGCTCTGTCCAGTGGGAGGCAATGGTTTCCTAAAGTCACACACCATTTTGAGGGGAACAGTGCTGGAAACTGCAGGTGACAGATACAGACATGAGGGAGAAAAAGGCATAGTGTTGACAGCAAAGGATGACGTGAAACAGAGACAAAGGTATGGAAAGGGGAGGAGAAGCTGAGGGAAGATATAGGGAAGGGGAGGGCAAAGAAAGAGGGAAGTGAGTGGCAGGAAGGTGAATAGATAAGAATGGTGAATTAGAGAATTGGAGAGGAAAGAACAAGAGAGAGGAAGATCTATGAGAAAGATGGGGAGAATTTCTAATGCTGGTGAAGGAAACGGCCACTTGCTCAGAAATTAAAGGAAAGAAAACAATACATCTGCAGCTGAGAATGAAGAATTTCTCTCAAGTGAATTAAGAGTAACAGGTATAGAAAGCTTCTCCCCCCTCCACCTCTAGCCTGTCAAACTGCATTGGTTTTATCAGAAAGCTCCTGTTGAGCCCATCTGGTTGATGAACATTCTTATCAACTAGCAAATATAAATGACTTATGGGGATAATATTTCAATGTATAATGACATGGCTATATCTAGGATTCTTTGAAGATCTGTGTTATTAAATATTAAATATCAAAGCTGTAAATTATTGTAGCAGCTTTATATAACTAAATTAAATTCAAACAAAACCTAATTTCCTTAATCATTGACTATAATCCCCAGGAACATATGCTATTAACTCAGTTACAAATGGCACAGAAATTGTATGACTTCAGTTAAGTTATTTTATATCAAATTCTAATCCAGGGCAGAGTCTTCAGTAAATCTCCTACAGGGATTTTAATGCTTCTGCAATCATATTGGCTCTTTACTGGAGAGCTAATCTTTTTATACTCTGTTTTTTCACTCCTGTAGCCATTTCCTTCACTCTCTTACTATGCAGGTATATTCTACCATATACCATGTTTATAGAGATTTGGCTTTTTCCACACTCATATTTGATCAGTGAGAGTCAAGATTTTTCTTACTCAAAAACTGGATTGATTATTGTTTTTTTAACACGAAATTGAATAATTCTGCATTCATCTGAAGATATACTTTAACTACCACATGTTGGGTTTGTTTGGTTTTGATTTTTCATTAGGACTGTCATAATTGTTCAGTTTGTAGCTAAATATTTGGTAAACAGGCTGATTTCCTCTTCAAGCATCCCCTTGGGGAAAAAAAAATCACAGACTTCATGTAAACAGATAGCTTTCAGAGTGGCTAAAGAATGTTGGTCAGATCATAAACAGCAACTAATTCAATGATGCAGGAAGGGTCATTAGAATTTCTGGAAGCCTATTGGCTTCTCCAGTACGCTTTATTCCAGATCAGAAGGATCGACATATTTTTAAATCGACTATAGTATATCAAGTTACAGTTGCTGATATTTACATATTGCCCAGGACAGATAATTTACTGGGCAATATGGGGCCAGACAAGAAGTTGTTCACCATTTACCTCTTTATGGGGTATTGATCGGGTCCTTTGGCAGAAAGGTAACTGAAAAAGGGAAAGAACAACCTACGTTATACATCAGTCTGAAAGTACTGACTTGAGAGAGAGCCTATGTCATGGTGGAGAAAGTGTGCCTTACTGTTATATGGAAGAGATTTTGAGGTAGCAGTTGACCAAAATCCCTTAGCGTGAATGGGGCTAATGCCAAATAACTGAAGTATTGCCTTACAGTGATACTCTTTCAGGATATTTCAATACAGTGGGACATGAAATGCTAATATCAATGGGCTTTTGAAAAATAGGCACTGGAATGCTTCAACTTCATGTGATATTTTTATTTGACTGTGTGGGTACCCTGTACACAGCAAAACATTGACTCCAGTTACAGGGGCATGCAGAGAGAACCAATGTTATTGGTGATATTCTTACCTTGTAAAACAAAAATGCACCACAACTAACAAAAAGCATTTCTCCAAGATCTACCTACCTAGACATTCAGTTAAGCAAAACTTGAAAGTCGATATGGTAACTACTACTAATACTACAGACACTGGACAACATGACCTTTGGATGCAAGACAAACAAAAGTATAACGATATGTGAGCTTAGCTCTGGAAAGTGTTGTGGGATGTTTGGTTGGCTGCATGGCCTCACCATGGTGACCAGGCATGCAAGTATGGTATTCAAAGCTAGTGAGGTCAATCTAGAGTTGAAATCTGTCTGATAAAGGAAAAAATGTCAGCTAAAAATTAGAATCCCATTATAAACAGGCTTCTTTCCCAGCTCACTCTAAAGCAAAGTCCATATACTGTGTAAAATCAAAACTTGCCCCTTTCTGGGCTTTTGTTAAGAAAGAAATTGACAATAAGATACAGTTCTAGCTCAAACCTTCTCCTCAGGCCTGGTAGTTTCCAGGATTCCTATTTCAGGACTGTTCACCCTACACCACAGATCCTCTCCTACCTCCCTTATATCTAGATGAAGTAACATGCTATCTACCTCAATGGGTCCGCAGAACCCAGTTAAATCATTCTGAGCAGGATCAACACCTGTTAACGGTTTCATGCACACACTGCTAGCCTGTTACATTCATACAGTGTCCTTGTATGGCTTCACCCTGGGCTACTTTAGAGGTTAGGTCTGTTCTTGTTAAACATCAGCTTGAGTGCATGAACTGACACCCTCCAGATTCAAAGTGGGAGTGGGACTATACACTAGAGCATTACAGTGGTGGGCTCTTGATTGAAATTAATTTCCCTCTCAGTTGTTTTTGTTGACCTCAAAGGCACACCGCAAAGCCCATCTATTTACCCAGGCGTTTCCTGAGTGGGTGCTTTAAGTGGTGGAAGTGGCTTCTTTGTTTTTCTTTAGGCAGGAGAATTTTAGTATTATTGACATTTCCTCCCCCTTCTTCCCCCAATTCTAGATATTTGCTCTTTCCAGCTGACATTTTTGTAAGGGCACCTAGCGACTGGGATGGGCATACACTATACAACTATCTAAAATAACAGGATTAACCTTTAAGAGACTTCAAGTAGCTTTTGTAAGCTATAAAGCTGTTTCTAACCAAATTGCGTTCTGCCTCTCAAAACCAGATCATCTGGAGAGTCCATAAAAGACTTTTTTTCTGCCACAGTAAAATCTAAGAGAAAAAGTATCCTTCAGAACTACAAATTCCAGGGTCCTTATTTGTTGTCTCCTTGTGATTCATATGGAAAAGGTGTGTTTTGGTTGGGGTTTTTTTGGGGGGGGAGGTGTAATCAGTGCATGCTCTGATTTCTTACGCTGAAAGAATCCAATGCTCTGAATTAAACACACACACACCCATCACTGCTCTGGTAAGAGTCACAAACTGTTGCCAAAATGTTTGCTTATGTCTAGAGGAACACAGGATATGTAAAATCATCAGATAAGCTAAAGAGTCAGACCATTAGGGAGTCAAAACGAACCACAAGGGACTGAGTCTCTGCTTTGATGCTGCAGTTTTATGCCCACGTGTCTCCGTTGAAATCACTGGAGTCACATGGGTGTAAAACTGGAACACCACAATGTTTCAGTCTAATGTTTAGCTTTCATTTGGGAAACTTTTCTTGCGTGTTATGCAGTGTAAATAAAATTATTCTCTATAACCGAGAAATTTTACTGTGTACATTAAAGCCACTTCACTTTACATTCTGTTTCCATGGAAGTTCAAAAAATATGCAACAGCAAGGAAATTCAGAGTTAACTGGCACAACATTCAGACTTTTGTGTATTTTTCTATTTCTCCCTAATGGCATGAGGTAAGGCTAGAAAGTCAGCCCAGATTTTTGCTTGAGTTCTGTATATTCTTCCTTTCGCTGCTTTGTCAGACTGAGTGCTGAAATTATTTTGCTAAAGCAACGTTTATCAGGAAAGGGGGGTTGTACAACTCCAACTACAGAAGCTGATTCAACTGGTAATTTTTCTAACATCTTTTGCCCTTTGATATAAATGAAACAACAGCAGCAAATGGAGAAAAGGGATGAAAGCAAAGGGATGAAAAAAATTCATCAGACACAAATCTCCAACTATTCTAGTCACTGACTGGAGGATTGGGGCGCGGGGGGGAGAGAAAGGAATCCTTTATGTGCCTGTGACTCAATGAGATCAGCCAGTGCTGCGCGGAGTCATGCATTGGACACCACTATAGTTTAAAAGCCTGGTTTTGATTTTTTTAAAGAGTTTTCAGGAAGTCTGGGGGAGGGGCAATGCAGTTTTTTTGTTAAACTGGGCCCCTTTGTCGAGATGGAACAAGAGGAAAGATCTATCTGCTTGTGGTGCATACACACATCAGTTAGTCTCAGGGAAACTTCCCATCGCCTGTAAAAGGCACTGGGCCACCGCAGTACTGGGAGAGGGGGTGGGGGCCAGCTGAGAATGGAGCTGCTAGTGCTGCTCAATGCCCTGGTTACACGGCTGCTCTTTGTTCTACACTCTCTGATCGGGGTTTGGAGGGTGACTGAAGTGAAGAAGGAACCCAAGTACTGGCTGCTGGCATTGCTCAACCTCCTCCTGTGCCTGGAAACTGGGCTCACCCTCAAGTTTAAGCAAGGCAAAGGCTACAAATGGTGAGCATATCCCCTTGGCTCCTTCAGGGTGTCTTTTGGCTCTTTGCATGTACACTTATTGCAGATCTGAGGCTCACTCTAGCTGTGTTGCTATTTTATTTCAGAGCTGAGACTCACTTTAGCTCTGCTATATAAGCTGTTCTTGCTTTGTCTTTGTCGAGATTTCAGGAATTTTTGCATCGACTGCTACAATAGGTTTGCAGATGGGATTTTGGGGGGCAGTAGAGTTCTGGACAAGCCACTGCAAAATCCAGAAGAACTTTTTAAAAGGGTAGTTTTGCATCAGGCTCTTTGGAAATCAAACTTTTGTCAGGGAAAGCATTGGAAAGTGTGAGAGTTTCATGCAAGGCATTTTTGTTCTAGTGCTGCTGATCTAGAGTGCTGAAATAGCTAGAAAGAAAAACTACATAACTCCTTTTTGCTTTCTCTGGGCTCCTTTTGAGCAACAGCTTGTCAGGTAGCAACTGTGCAAGGGCAAAAATCCTGGAGAAAGCAGGCTGCTCCATGCCATAATTCCAGCAACCTCCTCCTTCTGCTAGTCTCACTGATATCCACAGTTTTCCTGGAATATTATTCCTCATCAGTGCTGGCTGCAACAAGATTACCCTGAACTGACAATCAACAAATAAAGATGTGTACAAGCCACTGGCATGGTATGATGTAGATTCTGCTCAGTATTTCAGTTTCTAATCGGTCTGAAGTTAAATATGGGAGCTACTACATTGAAAATGTTTCAATATAAATGAATGTGGGTGAGAGACAAAGATTCCTTAAAAACATACCACAGTTTTCCCTAGCACAAGGGTTTTACATGTGTCTAGAAAGTGCTCATACAAACAGGATGACTTTGCTTCTGTCCACATCCCATGTGATTCATTACTCTAAAGAGTGAGCCAAAGCAACAGCTCTGTGTAAGCAGAGGTAAATGTTTGCATCTGCCAATATTATTATGGATCTTCCATTTGTAGAAACTCAAGCCACATGTCCCTGAAAGTAAATAAACAGATAAAAAAATGAAAGATAGTTTTATGATAATAAACGCTGACACCATTGTGTGAAATATGTTATAAAAGTCCAAAGTATTATTGTGAAGCAAGCCACAAACTTTTCACAGTCTATACTCACATAACCTCATAGCACTTCCATCAGTCTTCTACCTGAATCTATACCAGGGATGTACTTTTTAAATAATGCAGTAACTGTTTAGTGATTATAGGGATCAAAATACATGTTTATTATATAGAAGCAGTGTAAGAACATCCCATTTTTGTCAACATCAGCAGTTATGCAAAGGAATATTTCACACACCTGTTTTCAGAAAATTAAAAGAATAGTATTAGCTGTGCAAATAAGTTTGCATTCAACAGAAATCAGTGAAGAGTCTTGGGGGGGAAAAATTGACTCAGGAGCTAGAGCAATTCTTCAGAAATGTTTTCAAAAAACTGGACCCAATCCTGCACCCTGTGACTTCACTGGGAGTAAGATCAGGCCTGATAACAAGGTGTCTAGACATTTGCGGATAATGGGTAAAATTTGTATGAGCACCTAAGTGAACTCAAAGCCTAAGCCCCATTGATGTTTTTCCCTGTAAGTTCAGTTCCCTTGTGACTTGCAAATGGGCTAAACTCCTATATCACTAAGGCACTTTTGAAATTTTTACCCAACATCTTAGTCTGAAGCATATCTACAGGGAGTTGAACTGCTACTTAAAATAGATTAATGATTCTGCAAGAAGTTTAAGGAGAACTTTTTTTAAAAAAATGCTTGAGATGGATTTTTACAAGTTTGCTATTGTTAAAATCCCACATGACACAAACTGATACCTTCACTGGCATTTTCAACAGAGAACAGACGGAATAGACACAGAGACTGAACTACTCTCACCACTAGAAGGAATCCTTCCAGATGAAAGTCAAGGCATAATAGAGAGTTTACTGGAGGAAGCTTGCACTGCCACTAGTCATGCCCTACCTGGTCAGCGAATAAAAAAGGGGCGTTTGCCTCCAGTGCTGTCAATCTTTTAGACCTTTCCACAAGGCACTCAATTCAGCATAAAAAATTTTTTTAAATCAACTACCATAGAATATTGGGAACAACTAGCCCACCATGTTTAATGGGTATATACAAAGTATCTGCTCAGTCTTTTTTTAATTCCATATAAATTCTAATATCCTCCTCTGTCTTCTTGGTGGGGTTTCCTCTGGGATGATCACAGGAAGTCTTTGAAACAAGAAAGATACCCTTGGCAAAATGTTCATTTTGACTGTGGCTCTTTTTCCCAACCAAAAAATTGTATACTTCCCCCCACACTCCAGACCTCTTCATTTGCTCAAACAGAAAGAGATCTTCAAGATCTCTTTTGAAATTTGAATTCCCAGGTATCTTATAAAATGTTGCCCGTTTGTACCCAAATGTTTTCTGGAGGCGTGACTTTTCAGTCTGGCTAATTTAAAGCAAGCGTTTTTCTCAACTTTCTAGAAAAGCTGTTTTATATAGAATCGTAGAATATTAGGGTTAGAAGAGACCTCAGGAGGTCATCTAGTCCAACCCCTGCTCAAAGCAGGACCAACACCAACTAAATCATCCCAGCCAGGGCTTTGCCAAGCCGGGCCTTAAAAACCTCTAAGGATGGAGATTCTACCACCTCCCTAAGTAACCCATTCCTGTGCTTCACCACCCTCCTAGTGAAATAGTGTTTCCTAATATCCAACATAAACCTCCCCCACTGCAACTTGAGACCATTGCTTCTTGTTCTGCCATCTGCCACCACTGAGAACAGCCTAGCTTCATCTTCTATGGAACCCCCCTTCAGGTAGCTGTAGGCTGCTATCAAATCACCCCTCACTCCTCTCTTCTGGAGACTAAATAACCCCAGTTCCCTCAGAATGCTCCACTAATAGAAGTGATGGTGTTTGGTCAATTAGGAAACTATATATAACATTTATATCAATCTTTGCAGACATCTTTCCTAACAAAAAGCTGGTCCATATATGGCACACTGGGAAAAGCACCTGGATAGAGAAATGACCCTAGAGAAATGAGGTTTGATTTGGAAAAGAGGACCAGTAGCTTCAGTCTTTAAGATACTGTTTCAATGCTACTTGACACCAGTCAGGTTAAAAAATAGAGAGATTGAATGGGGATGAATGTTGGAGAAATTGTTGGTGAAAGAGGAGATCTTATGCAATATGGTGGAATGTCCACTCATTAGAAAGTATTGGGATGCAGTCCATAACCATATATCACAAATTGCTGGATATTTATTACCAAGTGATCATTTGGTGATCCTTCCTAGCAGAAATGGTCACACAAAAGGAGATGAACAATTAATCTCTCTCATCTGCTAATAGTTGCTCACCTACTGATAGTGTCTCACTGGAAAAACAAAAAATATTCCAACCATAGAGGGATGGTTCAAAAAAATATGGGAGGTGATTGTTATTGAAAAAAATAACACACCAATTATATACCCAGCAAAATAGACAGAGGACAAATAGATATTTGGCTACCTTTTATTCAATAGTCAGACAAAGTACATTCACCTCCAAAAAAGCCTAGCATTCCTGTCCAATAACATTTGATAGACATGCCATGTCTGTTAAATATGTGTAGTCAGAGATTTCAGTCAATTTAATACAACCATTAGAAATGACATGCCATGGGTATTAATGATCACTGTGTAATATGGTAACACTTAAATAGAGAGATCTGGTGGCTACATTCCTTTATAATGTCTCTTTAAACAAAAGCTCAGAGTCCTAATGATTGTTTTGAGAAGGAGATATTAATACTGCCTAAGTAAATTAATTCCACTACACTGGAGATTTTCCTTCATAGTATTTCACAGAAGCATAAAAATTAGATGAGGAAAAGAATATTTGCTTATTTATTTGGATTTTTAAGAATGTAAAGAAGGATCTATCCCAGCCTCTAGATACCCCCGACATTTCTTTAAAAATCAAAATAAAAAACAACTGGTGCTAGCTGTACCATAAACTAGCAATAACCAGCTAATCTAGTCTACCCCCTGGCCATTGTAGGATCGTTTCCTAACTGGGATTCATGGAATTAGCTTCATTCTGAAAATGGTATAAGAAAAACCCTACTGATGCCTCTCTATTCATATTCTTTATGGATATTTCCATGTCAACTAGCAGGCAGCCGCTAATCCCACCTGAATAATGGAGTTGAACAAACAGTTCATGCACAAGTTTAGGTGCTGATCCTACAATGTATTGCACATGGAAAGAACTCTGGGCCCATGGAGAGCTCCTCTGAAATCAGTACAAATTGCAAGGCTTGGGTATGTAAAATCACCACAAGCTGCTCCTGAGGAGGAAACCAGATACAAAGAATTTCAAGTTAGTTTAACAACAAATACATCCAAGAATTTTGCTATCAAGAACATTCTGCAAACGGGAAAAGGGAAAATTTGATGAATTGGGGCCCAACTCTGCAATACACTGCACACAGGATAACCCCTATGCCTGCACAGAGCCCTAGTTGTACTATGCTGAGCAGCTACATAAATGTCACAACATTGTCTGCTCTTGGACTGGATATCCCATTCCAAAAATGAGAGTCCTGCTACATGACTTTATCCTTCTAGATTAATACAATGCAATCAAACCTACAAAAATAGTCTAGAAAAGCCAACATTTGCCATCCATTATCCTATAGTTATTTCCTATAAGGTAAAGAAAATACCTAACAAGTTCATACATCACCATGATTTAGCAGTTGGTAAACACTCCATTCTTACTGGTGCTCATTGATTATTCTGTGTAAGGATATTGCTAATACCTTGTGACCTTCTGGCAATGGGATAGATTAGTGATGTTCCTGTAAATCTGGGGGAAATGTAAGAGGTTTGGTACAATTCTTAATCATTGTTTAGGAGGCGTTCAAGGCTGACTGTTCGTATATAGGTAAACTCCAGTTATTCAAGTAAGTCAGGGGACATCCAGAACATCTTTGGATACTTAGAGTTTTAGATAAATTATATTTGGATTTGAGGGATAGAAATTAATTTCAGATCAATCCGTTTAGATAACTGGGTTTACCTGTAGTCAAAAGTATACAAATAAAATCTAGATATCAGGATTTAAGTTTATGTATATACATATATGATCACTGCACATTTGGGCAGAGGTCTGTGTGACTGAACAGTTTGCATCAGTGCTTAATTTGTAATGAAAGAGGTGCCAGGGCTCAAGCAATTTTTTTTTACTTTCATAACTGACACAGCAAGCCCAGAGGTGCTGGGGCTATGAACTGCCAAACCTAAGATGCCTGGCAAGCCCTGGCACAAATTAAGCACTGGTTTGCATCATATCTGAGATTGTTTCTACAGAATAGCCATCAAATTTTGTCCACAAGTTATAGCTAAAGATAGTTGCTTGTTGCATTAGCACAGGCAATTTTAACAGCACACATGGAGATTAAATAATATGAAGAAGCTGGCCAAGGAATGTTTCCTCTAGGTTGCTCCTTCTAAAAAGAAAGGCAAGGCTAAAATCCCTGAGCTCAGCTGGCTAGAGACAGCATCATTAGATCAGCGGCATTAACCTGCCAACTGGAGAAAAATTTCCTGTGCTAAAATCCTACAGGAAAGATATGCAGTGTAGCTGTAGCCACGCTGGTCCCAGGCAGGGCCGGCTCTAGGTTTTTTGCTGCCCCAAGCAAAAAAAATTTTGGCTGCCCCCCCCGCGCTTTTTTTTGGCTTTTACACATGTTTGCACTTTGCAGTTTTGTTTTGACTGTTTAAAATTTAAAAAAAAATGAAAACAGAGAATTTGTAGTTAGTGAAATAAAACAATTTCCTACTAGTGTAATTTTAACATTTAATTTTAACAAAAACACAATAACAAACAATTTGAGTTCAACTATACACTGTAATGAAAAACTTTAGTGTCTTCCAGTTTCTCATAAATTAAAAGAATTTATATGAACTGAATTTTTCTGGTTTTTATACTTGCGTAGTCTTTTAATAAGTCAGTGAAATCTAAATTTTTTGCAATAGTACTTTCAATTGAAATTAATGCCAGTCCTGACATACGATTTTGAGACATGGTGGACCTCAAATAATTTTTTAGTAATTTCAGTTTTGAGAAACTGCGCTCACCAGAAGCCACTGATACTGGTAATGTTAAAAGAATGCGTAATGCTATAGCAGTGTTTGGAGTGAAAAAATCATTTCTTGCTATAAATTCTAATACTTTTAGAGGAGAAGTTTTAGGACTTATTAGCTCAGATAAAGCTATTAATTCATCATACAATTCTACTGCATCAGTGTCAGCAGCGTTATCAGTACTGAGCGCTAAATGTAGGTCTTGGCACTGCTTCATGAGGTCTTCTTTGGAAAACTGATTTTTAATATTTCCAATATCGTATAAAAATTCGAAAGTTTCACAATGACCATGCAACTGACAAAATCTTTCTTCAATGAAAGTTATAGCTACATCCAAAATACAATAGAAACATTCAACTTTAAACCTTTCGTTTGGATCGAGAATAGGATCACCATGAGCCTCATAACAAAACTGTCTTGTTTTTTTCCGAGGACGAATGAATTTTTGAGGTGCAAACGTTGGTTCAAAATCAAGATCCTCTGCTATTGTTGTTGCTTCTTTGACAGTTTCTTCAAATCCTTCATCTGAATGGTATTTTTTTAAATATTCCAGCGTTTTATTCAAAATCATCTTTGCCTCGGATATGTCTATGGTTATGTTCTGCATAACTTTGCTGGTCAAATTAATTTGATTTAGAATATTGTGCCAAATAACGGTGCAACATGAAAATTGAAACTGCATCATTTTCTGAGCCAATGTTTCAGCTTAATGTCGAAATGAAGGATCATACGACAAGTCCTGGCTTATTTCGAATAGTGCATCGTAAATCTCTCCTGATGAATATCGGAATGGTCTAATAGCTTCTATCCTGCTTTCCCATCTAGTTTGATTCAGAGGTTTAAGTGTGAGTTTTTGTTCAAGATGCTTCTTCAAGACTGCCCAACGGTGTGTGGAAGCACTAAAAAAGTTGTAAATTGCTTGCACTGTGGTAAAATATGAAACGGCATCTTTAGATGATTTGGCGGCATCACTGACAACCAGATTGAGCGAAAGCACATGGCAAGGAATGAAAAAAGCTCGATTGTTTAAATTCAATATTCTTTGCTGTACACCTGCATGTCGTCCTCGCATGTTTGAGCCGTTATCGTACCCTTGGCCGCGCATATTTTCTAAAGGTATTCCATAGTGTTCCAATCTCTGTAGAATTACATCTGTGAGGGCTTTCCCAGTAGTTTCATTCACTGGTATAAATTCTAGAAAGTGTTCACAAATTTTCACTTCTGCATTTTCATCAATTTTCAGAAATCGTAAAACTATTGACATTTGCTCGGTTTTGCTCAGATCTTGAGTACAATCAACTGTAATTGAGTAATATTTGGCATGTTTCAAATTCGATAAAATTTCATTACGCACTCCATTAGAAATTAATTCTATTATCTCATTTTGTGTATTTTTACTCAAATAATGGGTGTGAATCTCTCCATCTTTCACTCTTCGTACATGCTCAGCCATAACATTATCAAATTTTGCCAATAACTCAACCAATTTTAAGAAATTTCCATTGTTATTCTCATATAAAATATCCGAGGATCCACGGAATGCGAGGCACTGTTCGGCTAGGAAATTAATGATTGCCAGTAAACGTTCCAACACTGCTTGCCAACGTAGAATTTCTGAATTTAGTTGACGTTGCTGTATCGCATCGATTGTTGTACTGGTATGTAATCTGTTTGACAGCTCAATCCAATTTGTCAATGAGCGTAAATGATTTTTTGATGTTTCATGTTCTTTCAAATGCTGATGCAAATTTCGCCAGTCATTAAAACCTGCAGTTGCCAGAAAAATGTCCGAGTTACAGAACAGTTTGCAGCAAAAACAAAAAACGATATCTTTGGTCTGTGAATACACTAACCACGATCTATTAATTTGTTCCCCATTTTTCATTTTTTTCTTCATACTGGATGGCATAAATCGACGATTTGACTCATTAAATGGATATTCAAATGTAGGATCTAGTTTTGAAGGACCTTTTTTCACAATAATAATTGGCATTGTATCAGTAATTGTCGGCCATGTACTTGGATCCGATCCTATGTCAGTCTCTCCACCAATAATTGTTCTTCAGTTTTAGATTTGGATAACAGTTCTTCATTTCTGGACTCTTCAGCTGAAGTAGTAAATCTTTGGGTGGATTGTGATTGTTCGTCTTTATCAGTTAGTGAAGATAATCTTTGGTCAGATTGTTGTTCATCTTTATCAGTTGATAAAGGTAATCTTTGGTTCGATCGGTCTTCATCAGTTGATGAATAATCACCTTCAATGCATTGCTTAGAGCTTTCTCCTTGATTGTCGACTTTTTTAAAATACTTTTTTGAAGTACGAGATAGTTTTTCTAATTCTTTTTGCCGTTTATCTCTTTGTTGCCGGTAAGCAACACCAGAAAGTCGTTTTCGTTTTTGTCCCGGCCTTTTAGCCCTATAACCACTGGCACCGATGCAAAACGGAAATTAGCGCGAATGGTGCCGATAGGGCAGCACAGTACACACATGTAATCGTGATTTGAGTGACCGTGTCACAACATGACATGATATTTTTCATGTCACACTCCTATTGCACTACTGTACTTGCCGTAGATAAGGCGCTAGTCATTGGGGCGAGAGAGCTCCCCATGAGCTCGGATACACACTGGACCCAGCCCTGCTGGCGTTTTCCCAGCGCTGAGGCCGCCCAGCTGGGAGCCCGAGGGGCATGCAATGGAGAGAGCTCTGTGGCTGGAGGAGCCAAGGAAGAGGTGCTGGGCTTGCTGGACAGATGCTGCCCCCTCTCTGCCAGGTCGCTCACCCCCTGCAGGGGGGGAGGCAGAAGGAGACTCCAGGCACCGGCACCCTGAGGCCACCCTGCTGGGAGCCTGAGGGGCATGCAATGGAGAGAGCTCTGGGGCTGGAGGAACCAAGGAAGAGGTGCTGGGCTTGCTGGGCAGATGCTGCTCCTCTCTGCCAGGTCGCTCGCCCCCTGCAGGAGGGGAGGCAGAAGGAGACTCCAGGCACTGGAGTGCTGTGAGGGGCTGGGGAGGGAGGCAGCAGCCTCTGGGGCTCCGGGAGGCAGCAGCCTCTGGGGCTCCAGCAGGCAGAAGCTCCCCAGGGGTCCTGGGGAGCCTCCCGCCTGGCCCGACTCTTACCTTGCTGCAGATCTGGCCTGAGGTGGAGTCATCTCTGGTCACCGCCGCTCCCAGGGGTTGGGGCTGCTGCTGGATCCCAGCCCTGCTCATCCTTGGGCTTCGCCTTGGCCCTGGCACGAGCTGGGCTCAGCCCGGGCTGCCGCTCCGCTCCCCTCTCCCCTCCCCGGCAGGAGGCGGCGCAGAGAGGAGGAGGAGGCAGAGGCGGGGACAAGCCGAGGAGGAGCGGACCGCCCGGGCGCCATGTTCCCCCATCCTCTGCAGCCGGAGCAGGGAAATGTGCATAGACGGTATGATAAAATTCCTGAGCGTTCTTGGAAAACATGGCCAGCTCAAGAAGCTGAATGCCACAGGTGTCAGAAAGTGACACTATGAAGATCATCAAAGCAAGCAGAGGTGACACAAAGTGAAAGCGAAAGCAGAGAGGTCCACAACAAACAAGGTTACAGAACTTCCAGTGTAAGTGACATGCATATCTGGCCAGTATCTTTATAAACAGTTTTAGTCCATTTTGAAGGATTCTTTGGGGAGGAAACATTTGTTTTAGTTCAGGATATTTCTACCCTTGTACTTACATATGGACTCTGATCTCAAACTCCTTTTACACCTGTGTAACTCAGTGGAGTGACTCCTGATTTACACCAATGTTAGATCAGAAAGAGGGCCTTCAGCAAGAGATTTTTATATACCCACTTCCACACAGAATCGAGTGGGCAAAATACATGAATTAAAAGAGAAACCTTCGTTTTGTTTTTGAAAAAGGTTTTTAAACAAACCTAATCTTTGATAAGTTGACTAGTAAACCCGTGTTAAGACATACATGTATTGATTGCATTAGGAATTCAGTGAGAATGGCAGCTGTTAACGTGTTAGTTGCAGTTACCCCTCTCCTTTATATTCCATATGGCAGAACTCACAAAACACTTATTAAATACAGTTCACACTGAAAAGTAACATTCTGAATGTTCCACTCAGAAAATGGTAGGATATATGTGGTGCTCATACAGTGTTGTAAACTAAGCCATCTTTTCTTTTTCTTCACAGGTTTTCTCCAGCAATATTTTTATATCTGATTAGCACAGTACCATCATTATGGCTACTAGAAACTCATCGTGAAACTCAGGTATTTCTTGTGGTATTTGAAGGAAATATCTGGAAACTGATTCCATTATTCATAGTCTGCCAGGTCTTATTCCTATTCTTCATTCCATTCTCTAGTGACACTCAGGGCCGGCTCCAGGCACCAGTGAAGGAAGCAGGTGCTTGGGGCGGCCAATGGAAAGGGGTGGCACGTCTGGGTCTTCGGCGGCAGGTCCCTCAGTCCCTCTCTTCCTCTTTGAGCTGCCGCCGAAGTGCCGCCGAAGAGGAGGAGAGGGAGCGGAGGACCCGCCGCCGAATTGCCACCGAAGAATAAAGCGGCACGATTGAGCTGCCGCCGAATTGCCACCGATTGGCTTTATCTTTTTTTTTTTTCCCCCGCTTCACCACTTGCGGTGGCAAAAAAGCTGGAGCCGGCCCTGTGACACTACCACTACAGCTCCAACTATAGTAACGTCTTTTGATAATGTTGGATTGGCAGCACTTCATTAAATTTGAGACCAAACTCTTTGGTATTCTGCTGATGTGGGTGGAACTGGAAGTCTCAAGATTAATGATATACAGCCTTGCACTTCTAGGTTACTGGTCTGAACCCAACTTAAGCTGGCAATGGCATTACCATCAGATAGCTGCTTGGTGGCTTAGGTTAAATACAATACTGGTTCCGGTCCAGTTCTTAGCAGACAGGTACCATGGTCCCACCTAAGTCAAGGTCGAGGCATATTTGCCCACTATTGTTAGGAAGATTACACAGACACAGTCACTGCCAACCCTGTACTCCTGATGGATGAAATTCACCCCCTATGTCCCATTTTATCCCTATTTTGAGGGTTTAAGTAGAGTTAAGTGATGCACAGGCCTCCTGCTGGCCCTCTGACCAGAGATGAACTGACTTCTATGCTCTCTGATTAAATAATGGAGCCAGTCTCCAGAGCTACTATACATGTGATGAAGCAGACAGGGACAGGGCCTGCCCGCAGGAAAGCTGGATTCTAGTCCTAGCTCTGCTGTTGATTCCCTCTGTGACTTTTGGAAAGCCACTTTTATCTATGCCTTATTTTCTCTTTAAAAAAAAGTATACTTACTCCTTTTTGGGAAACATTTTGAGATCCCTGGATTAAAGGTGTTCTGTTAAGGCTAAGTCCTCTTGTTATTCATGAGGATTATGACAACTTTACATTTCAAGAGTGGAATCCTCAGCTGCACCAAGGAAAAGCTAAGGGTAGTTGTGAATGGGTATGGGAAGCTGCAAATGAGTCAGCTGCAGCTTTCCAATCACCAAGCCAATTCTATGCCAGCTCCAGCCCTAGTCAATATAATTCAGAGCAGCATTAAGGTTCTGTCCTATCCTTGGTGCACCCCATATGCAGGTGGGGGGGGACCAACAGAGCATAGAACAGGGCTAAATACGCCAGCTCTTAATCAGCTAATGATTCCTCAGTGCTGGATGATTGTCATCTCCCCAATTAGGACATCTTTAAGTCCTCTTAGCGCTGCCAGAGTGGCACAAAGGGGTTTAGCATGGATCAGGATTTAGCCCCAAGAGTTGCATTAGAACTTCCTCAGAAGAGCCTGAGAGGATTGTTAACAGAAAGCAATAGAAAGAAAATGCATACATTTGATTAATCAAACACAGAGCCTCATTTTCTCCTTTGAAACATTGTTAGATCACAGAGAAGCGTTATCAAATATTCAAAATTGCATTTGCAGTGAGATTGCCTGAGGCTCTTTCTAAACACAGGAGCAAGAATTTACTGTCTTCATGTTTGGCACATCTTCCTAAACATTTGTGAACAGGTAAACTGGATATTGAGAACATTTGTAATCGTTAACTCTGGGCTAAGAAACAGGCTAATTTTATAGTCAAAGGCAGTAGATTATTTCCCAGAATGATGTTACAACATGGCATACTTTGTATTTTATTGATATACTGCTCCTCTGAATTAAAGTGGTACTGTATCAAGTAAATAGTTTAGCTTATTCCTGGAGAGGGAGAAGATTCTGAAAGTACATATGACCTAATGGATTCAAACCAAGACCTCAGGGAAGGACATCAGTCCCGTTAATAATTAGGCCAAAATGTAGCACCCAGTCACAAGTGCTACTCTTTATAATAAAATATCTTGTGCCTTTTCTTAATAACAGGATCAAGACCAGGCAATTGTGCAACAATTACAGCACATTTATTGAATACACAATAAAAAGGTTTTGTGGTAACTGAGGCAATAAATACTATTAAAGATTTTGCTCTCAGATTGAATCCCTAAAAGTAAACATTAGCCCTCCCCCCCCCCAAATAGTAATTATTTAGGGCATAATTTCATATGTACTCCCCTACCACTGAAGAGCATGGAAGTTTTGCTTCCATAAATATCACAGGAATGGGCACAAGTAATAACATATATATCAGAAATGTGAAATATTGACAGTGCCTTGTATTATTTAAAGCAGTGGTTCTCAAACATTTTTTTTCACAGACCACTTGAAAATTGCTGATGATCTCGGCAGACCACTTAATGATCTTTCCAAATGTTGTTTGTACCGTTAGCTAATTATTGTAAAGAGCTTTGGACAAAAGTGCTATATAAAAAAAACTTAATAAACTTTTGTTCTATAAATAAAAGCCCACAACTCATATTTAATATCAGTAGTCTTAACCTTTCTAATGGGATGGATGTGCCCTCTCTCCCCCGCCGTGGCAGCCACAGAGCTGGGGCTGGGAAGGAGGGGGAGAGAGCAGCTGCAGCCCTGGAACTGGGGAAAGTCGCCTCTTTCTCTGGCCGCCGCAGCCCTGCACATCCCAAATTCCCCCCACTCCCTCTTCTCACCCTACTACCCCCTCCCACCTACCCTCTAGTCCCCCCAAGGCCACCACCTCACCACACATGTGCATCTTCTCCAGGGTCCACTAATTAGGTGGGTGGCCCTTCATTCTCTTGTGTGCAGCCGCCCAGGCGTGCACCTTAGAGGGAACTATCCGCAGACCACCTGAATGGAGCTCGCGGATCGCAGTTTGAGAACCTCTGATTTAAAGCATGTTGGGATGCACTTTTTTAATAGAGGGTTATGGTATAAAGTCAGATTGAACTGCGTTAAGTAAAAAAAAATTACTGTCAGTAAAATCAGTGAATTAAATAGCAAGGTAGAAAAATGACAAATATTATAATCTGTAAAAACACAGATTTGAGACATTCCTGTTTTCTTCCTAAAGCTTAAGGTCCCAATTGAGCAAGCCACATTAGAATGTGTTTAAGTGCGGTGCTGAATAGAGAATGACTTAAGTATATGCTTAACTTTATGCACATGCTTAAATGCTTTGAATCAGGCTCACAGAGAGCTCACATGTACTCGAGCAACAGCCCAGTTAAAGGTAAATTTCCATTGAGTACAAAAGAAATTACAAGTTGTGCCAACCAAATATTTATTTTAAACAACCCTAAACAGTTTAAGAAGAAACCAAAATCCATCCCACGGACAGAACTGGTGCTTTGTACTACATCTGGGCAAAGTTTTGTGGATGAATAGTTTGTTTATTGAAAAACACAGTCTTGGGTTGACAAACTATTTGCACATTTGGGTAGAATATGGAAAATAGTTTCAGCTGAAAAAAAATGAAGAGAGTGTCAAAACATTTTGTTTTAGCCTGTATGGTATGAAACATTTTCACTTTTCTTTTTGAAGTGATATTTCAATAGAAGTTTAGCTAGATTTATCTTTAAGAAGGGGGAAAAAAACATCCAAAATCTAAACAAAAGAAAAAAGTAATTTGGGGTTTTTGTTGTGGCAAGAAAAAAAAATTAAAAGTTCCATTTTGAGTTAACCTGAAATGAATTTTTTATTTTGGATTTTTCAGTTTGGCCACCAAACTAAGAAAACCATTGTTTGCTCAGCTTTACTCTGTACGTTTTAAGTATGATTTTCATGCTAGATCCAACTTAATATGTCATCCTACTAATAAATTAAATGTTTGTTTTTCGTCACTTGCCCTGACATTTTTGCTAGAGACAACAGACTATATTTAAACAAGTGTCCTCTCCTTAGGTCATGGGTAGGGCCCTATCAAATTCACGGCCATGAAAAATGCATCATGGACCATGAAATCGGGTCTTGTGTAGATTTACCCTGTACTATACGATTTCACAGGGGCAGGGGAGACCAGCATTTCTCAAATTGGGGTCCTGATCCAAAAGGGGTTGCAGGGCAGGGGGAGAGGGGGAGTTGCATGATTATCGTAGGGCGGTCTTGGTATTGCCATCCTTACTTCTGCACTAGTGCACTGCCTTCAGCGCTGGGCGGCTGGAGAGTGGCGGCTGCTAGCCAGGCACCCAGCGCTGAAGGCAGCACAGAAGTAATGGTGGCAATACCACGACCGCCCCCTACAATAACTTTGCGCCCCCCACCACCACAACAGCCCTCTTTTGGGTCGGGACCCCTACAGTTACAACATCGTGAAATTTCAGATTTAAATATCTGAAATCATTAAATTTACGATTTTCAAAATCCTATGACCGTGAAATTGACCAAAATGTACTATGAATTTGGTAGGGCCCTAGTCATGGGCCAGCTTCTCTTCACATTTAATCCTGCAGGAAAGTCATAGTGCAGAATTGGCAGCATCACATGCATTTCCATAGCAGCAGACTATGAAGGTCTCCAGCATCAATTTCATTCTTTGCAGTACAGCACCATAGGTGTGCCTGTTGCTTCAGAAGGCACAATCCTGCAAGGTACTGAGCACTCCCATGGAGTTTTCAAAACTCTCAACTCCCACAGAAGTCAATGGCAATTGAGGGTGCTTTGCCCCTTGTAGCAGTGGGTCCAGAATAGAGTTGGTCATATGACTCTTTGTGAAAAGTTTATTAGTTGGCCCTTAATTCCATTTGCAGACTGTTCGCAATCCCAAATGGAATTTTCTGAATTAGTCTACAGGGTTTTCATAAGCTGTAGCAATTGCTCTTTGAAGTATTAGATTCTAGAATTTGGCCTATAACTGATCATGATATGGTTTCTGTTCCTTGATTGGATCACTTAATTTTTATAAATACAGTAGAACCTCAGAGTTACAGACACCAGAGTTACGAACTGACCAGTCAACCACACATCTCATTTGGAACTGGAAATACACAATCGGGCAGCAGCAGAGACCAAAAAAAGAAGCATCAGCAAATATAGTACACTACTGTGTTAAATGTAAACTACTAAAATAATAAAGGGAAAGCAGCATTTTTCTTCTGCATAGTAAAGTTTCAAAGCTGTATTAATTCAATGTTCACTTGTAAACTTTTGAAAGAACTACCATAATGTTTTGTTCAGAGTTACAAACAACCTCCATTCCCGAGGTGTTCGTAACTCTGAGGTTCGACTGTAGGAACATCATGTGAAGAAATCATAGGGATGTTGAATCTCATTTTAGGAAGAAAAAAAAGTAGGAAATAAAGTAGCCCAGGAAGTTTGAGGATTTTTAAAATGTCTTCCTATCCTTTTTTGCACAATAAAGAGAATTACGTGTTACATATATAGCTACATATATAGACCCAATATTTAAAAATAGTCGAATTCCTTCCTGACAGAGAAAGAAAGATGTAAGCCAGATTTATTCATTGCCTGCCAGGCTTTACATTCAATTTTCTCTTGTCATATTCCCACTAAATAATTGCATGTATATAGAGGATAGATGGGCTGGGCGAATAGCTCTGGCGCCAATGCTCCCATTTACGCTCATATGTACTTTGTAAAATGAACAGCTCTTCCCCAAACTTTCATGTGAACAAACACCAGTTTCATAAATATTCACAGAGAACTGAACCAGAACAAGACATGAATGTAATTGGATCAAATCAGGACTCAGACTAAATGAACATGTTAACAAATATAGTTGTCCACTATTTGCTCACATCTAGTCCAGAATAAGATATAGTCCCCACCCTAAGGAGCGCAAGTCAGGGCAGAATTCTTCAGAAGGAGAAGCCTAGCACTGAGGGAGAAAAGCTCACATTAAAACACAAATAGCTTTAGAAACAGAAAGAGGAACTCAGACAGATACTGACAGAGTAAGTTGCTTTTGCATGTATGTTCTCTGTTTCCTCACCCCTACGCCAATATGACAGTCCTCACCTTGCTCACCAGGCTGCAGCTTTGATGGTGCCAGGAGCAGCCACATGTTCCCTCTCCTTTTCCTCCCCACTTTCCTTCACTGTGTTGGGGCTGCTGCTGCTTCTTATCCTCCTGTCACTTCCTTACTCCTTCTGCGTCTGAGCCTCGGTTCTGGGCCTGTCCCACCTACTGCGCTGCGTGTCATGTACATAGCAGGTTGCTGGGCTGCTACTAGCAGGCTCCTGTACCAGATACGGACTGAGCTTCCTTCTCAGAGCTACACACCAGATGCATTCAGTATAAGGTCCTTTAATGTTCTGCCAGGTATGGCTGAGGTTAGCTTAAAGAAGATATGTTACACACTGTGCCACCAAGCGGCTGAACAGTGTATTATAGTTCAGTATTCCACTACAATTCAGGGTGGTGCTATGGCTCTGTCATTGGCTCCCATTTGGTGATGATGCAGGGTGAAGGGATTGATACAGCTTTCTGTCCAGATGGGGCAGCCATTGTGGGCTCCCTGTTTCAGCCCTGCCCTTAATCTACGTGGTGGATCTCTGGTGATGCTGGGGGATGATTATCAGTTTTGGAGTCTGGCAAGGATTTTTCCCACATGGCAAAATTGGCAAAGTGCTGGGTGGGTTTTTCACCCTCCACCTGGCATCCAAGAGGTCTAGGCTGGGGGGTTACATTACACTTGGTGCAACTTTGGCAGTTCTAGTGCCATAGATAAAGTAAAAATAGTCTAATTTGAGCTCCCTGTCACCCAGTGGGTTGCCTGGGCATTGGCCCTGAGCACAGTCATGCATAGTGGGGTTTGCCTCTATGTCTTGCATAGTTTATGGCTCCTACCCCGAGTGGGAAGAAGGAAGTGTGTTGTGACTCTGGTTTTTAGTCAGCGTTCCTTGGTAAGCTTGAGGGTGTAGAGAGGTCATGGCCTTCACACTCACCCTCAGGTTTACAGTCCCACTCAGGCCAGTGGTGCTTATTGAGATGTGTACTGAAACAACCCTCCCAGGTATTTTGGGGTCATTAACCCAATTAGACAATAGCTTTAAATAAAATTGCAGCCTCCTCATTTAACCACATTGTGTTCATGTCTCATTGTTTTCATGTCCACAGTAATAACTCTGTCTACCTTCCTTCTCATAAGATACAAAACCTCCATGGTTCTTTTCCATCTCTCCCTGTGAAAAAAAAACTCCCCCACCCCAACCCCCACAAAAATAACCCAACCAGCTAACCTAAGAGCTTTTTTCTAAATTTCCAGGTTATTGGGGAAGGGGCTCTGTTTACAGCATTTGTTCACAATTACTGCACAGTGGTACCTGAGGTGCTTCACTTATGCTCCATTCTAAGTAAAGGGGAAAAGTGGAATCTCAAATACAGGTATTTGTTGGAAGATGTTGCCTTTATACTAGCATATAGCTCCCTAGCACTCCCTGGAAAACAAACAGTCTGTTTGGTGCAGAAAAAGTTAGGGTGGGATTCTTACTTAGGCACCTAACTTCCATTAAAATCAATGAGAGTTAGGTGCCTACTGTACATACCTTTGTGAATCCCACTCTTAACTCCTACACTGATGCAATGAGCATGCTAGAAAACAATCATCCAGGCCTGTCTGGCAGAAATAGGACGGGATGAAAGTCTTCAATGACTGAGGAGTTTGATTTTCTAATTAGCTTTGTTTTTGAGTAGAATGAAATGAGATGCTTAGGGATTGTTAGGAAGACAGATTTTTAAAATCATATCCAATCTGCTCCAGGGACAATAATAAGGGTCACTGAATATCTGCTCCCTGCACCATAGTAGTTTCTTTAGTCACCGCAGCTCCATGCAATGAGGATTTGTTTACTGAAGTTCAGTAACTTCATGGTTTTTTGTCTTCATTACATTCTCTCAGAGCTGTATGTACTCAAAGAGTGGAAATAGGTGCTTTTCTGCTCTAAGTGGATACACAGCAGCACATGCCTTTCTTTCTTAATTAGTCCTGACATTTCACCAATCACACCAGGAGTTTCCTTGAATGATAGAAATAAATAGCCTCTTGCCAGAAAAAATGGTCTATCTTTTCTTCCTCTGAGGGATCTTATGGAAGGAGAAATGAAACAACCAGAATAATTACAGACAGGTCCTCTGGATAAGAGAAAGTTGCCTTGAAAATAGTCCCCTCCCCCCTAAAAAGCACAGGCCACGCCTGTCTTCAGATTAGAATGCAGCTGTCAGCCTTTACCCTGATTTACCTTTTAATCAGAGGGAGTCTGACGGGATATTTGTGGAACCATTGGTGGCATATTAGAGAGAGCTGCAGCATACTGCATTTATGAAGTGAAATCAAAACTCTACAAAAGTTTCCCTACCACATCAACCATTGGTGTAGAGTCCCGTTCCAGAGTGAAATTCACCCCAGCACTAGACCCATGCACCACTTAAGTCTTCAAAATGCGGAATGCTGTGTTAGCCCCCTGAACAATGGGAGAATTTCACCATTAGTAGACAGATATTTTTCTACGTACCCAATGATTTTGTGGTAAATAAAAAATTCCTAATTCAGTAAAAAGTCTTTTTTCTACCCACTGCAGGCACCAGAAATCTATCCCTCTAAGATAACCCTGGGTTTTGCACCCATGCATGGAAGGTGGCTATATGTTGTATCGAACTAGGTTGTAAGGTGTCATTTTTGCAGTATTTGAATGCTCTCTTGCACAATGAAACTACAGAGAATGGGGCCAAATTCTGCTTACACTGATATCAATCTGGAGTAACACCACTGACATCAATTACATTACTCCAGATGTAAAGTGGTGCAAATGAGCAGAACTGGACCAATAGCCTTAGGCACACAAACCCACTAAGATCATACAAATCCTATATCAGCCATATTCGATTCTGCTAAAATATACTGGCAGTTACTAGAAAATTCAACAACACACACAATATAGAAAATCTACAATATTCTGCTTTACAAAACTGGGTAGTAATTTAGGGGCTCCCTAGCCAGTCCCTGCAAACTTATGTGAATTATGAAATAAATGAACTAATAGGATGGCACTATTGATAATCACAGAGAAAGCCACAGAACTCTTACCCTAAAGGGAAAATGACAGTTGTACTGAAACCCCTTCCCTTTCTAAATGATATTGCATTGGAACTTTCTGATGCAGAAAGAGAAAATGGTCAGGCTTATGGTAGGCGGGGGGGGGGGGGGGAGGAGGAGGGGTGCTACCAGTGGTTGTGGCGGTAAATGGATACCTGTCATTTTTCTCTTGTTTCTAATATGTGCTTATTAAAATAGGTCACTAAAAAGGCAGTTGAATAGATTCTGAACGAAAAATGTTTACTGTACTACTAGAACTCTGCTGCAGTGTCTGGATCCTACACTCATACTGCATTTACTAATCCAACAAGTCAGAGTCAAACTTCAGAAGTAAAACTAAGTGCAGTACAATGTTGGCATTACATAGTATTTTAATACATGAATAGGTAGAACCACAGGCTCTCTCAGAGCTAGTTGGCTTGGAATTCACAGCACACCACCATAGGGGGTTGGGCTTCAGGAGTGACATCCATTGTGGGCTTGTTGAGACTGGGATCAACATGCAAATGAGGCTCAAGTTCTACAAAGGGGGTGAGCAAGTGGCATATTATAGTTTGTTGCCAGAGCATAATGCAAGTACGGCTAAGGCAACAGGAATGGGAAATTGGGGGATTAAATGTTGGAAGGGAAGAAAGGAGATGTCTCTAGGATGAAGTTGTTGGGTGAAAATTCAAGAATTCTTCTCCAGCTCCATGAGGTTTTCTGAGTGTATGATGTTTTTGTTTATCGTAGTTTTGCAGTAATGAAACTGAACAAACATGGGAAAATATCAACAACAGAGAAGACTTCAATCAATTAACAGAGAGCACTCCCAAAAATGAGGGAGCAGATCATCACATAATTGAGTCGGTGGGATACCTTTCTCTACTCAGTGCATAGACTTTATAATAAATAGGGGCACAGAGATAAGACATCACTATTTGGGTCTATGTGGTGAACCTCCCTTGCACAGGACAGTTTTGCAAAGCGGTGTGATGGAAATCATCATTTATAAAAAGCCATTGGTGTAGATGGTGCTTGTGCTCTAAATGTTGTTTCTAGGATTGGTCTGAGTCTGAAGGGATTTCTTTCCTCCCCCAAGAATGACAAAATTCAGTTCAACAATTTTGGAGTTACAGTGGAGCAAAGTATAACAGTTAAGTGAACAATTAGAGAAGGGGAGAAAAAGAGATAAATCAAGAGATAAATCAACTTGGTCTGGCAGTCCATTTAGTGAGTCACACCAGCAGCATGAAATGGTTTGCTTTAATTCTGCCAGAAGAAAGAACTAGCATGATCAGTTGAATTGAAGGTGCATTCAGTGGAGATAAGTTTTTATAGCTAGACCATCTCATTTTCCTATAGTTACAGTATTTTTCTTGTTGTTTTGGTCTTTGCAATAGGCTAGAGTTTTGGTCTCCCAGCTCTCCACAGTGTGTGAGACTGTATGGACACTAGGACTCCACCAGACTTTTCTGCTGCTACTAATAATAGGGAGATGGCTTCTTCCCATTGGTGGTGAAATCACTCGTGATCAGTTGTCACAGCTGCTACTTATGTTTGTGGGAACTGCAGCAGACATACTTGAATTCACTAGCGAGACCTTGGAAGTAGAAAATGTAAGGTAAGTAATATTTCCTGAAGTACATCATTTGTATCCAAGGTTATACTGAAGACTTTCTTGCTCCATTTCAAGTTTTGTAATCTGTGTGAATTTGGGGTTGCTGCAACTGTATTATTCAGAGATATCAAGAGATGGCTACTGTCTAGGTCTTCTTTTTATCCTCTTCTGCGCCTCCATGGAGGTCACAAGTAGCTCCCATCCGCTTCATAGGAGGTTATTCATAATGAAACATGTCACATTCATCAAAAGGAAAGGACTCAAAGAACCAGGAAAATGGAGTAACTAACACACAGTGTTTACAATATATACAATTAGAGCTACTCCAACTATTTATTACAAAGAGAGCCTCTCCTTTGGTTAGTGATTTGTTCACAAGCTAATCTTGATTGTCTTGTAGATCAGATGCTTTTCAGACTGTGTGTTGTTTGCAGACAGTTTGCTGTGGCTATTCATTATCCAAGTTGCATGTTCAGTTACCTGATATGGTTTCTGTTCCCTGAGTGGGTGATGACAAGGTTTTAAAATAAGAGAGGAGAGAGTAATCTGCTTCCAATGTGAATTTTCAGATTAATAATCATTAGAGTGATTTAGAAACGTCTTCAGAAATACTCAGTTATCGAATTATCATAAAGAATGTGACCTCACAAATAATGGGAAACAACTTGGCACTTTTGTCCCTGAAAATATTCATACATTATTATTTTTTCACTATTCAACTCAGCTGTACCTGTAACAGAACTTATTTAACAGCAGGGAAGGCTCTCCCTACATAACAAAGATGGTTCAAGCTCAACAAAGGTGTGAAATCAGGGTAGGGTAGGGCATCTTCTCCTCGTTGAACCTCAGAATTTATTTCCATACTCTGATCACTCTTGAGTATTAACTCTGAGGTTTGGTCTAAATCACACAGCTCAAGCAGGTGGAAAATGCAGACCAACTGTAGGGATTCCCACCAGGAGCTGCCCCAAATTTCTGCAGAATTCTGCTGGAATGACACATGAGCCCACTAGGTGTACTGTTGGGCTCCACATCCTTTTAAAAGTGACAGTGTTCTAAATAGTTTGGGGTTCATTTCATTAGTTACTCACTTTTTGTTTGTTTTTAGGCATAACCATGCTCTTGTTTATGCAATTCTTTGTGTATGGACTTGGAGTATGTTGCAGTTTCCACTTGATCTTGCAGGTTAGTATCAGCAAAACACCTTTTTCAGAGATGAGCATGTCTCAGGGCTGTGCACACTTACAGCACTCTGTGAATGAAAATAAATACCACCACCAAAGACTATGCTGAGGGCTTTTGGACAGCAATTCACATCACAGAGACAATGATGCGTTATTCGAAGGAAGCTCAACATCAGCATAGAAAAATAAGCATGCTTTCTTTTGAAGGAAGATTTATTTCAAGCTGAACTGTGATCTCTTTAATATACACTGTTTGTTTCCAGGCAAACTGGAATTACTGCTGACATGTGTCAAATAGGAGCACCTGCTGTGATTCTGTCAATTTTTCCATTATAATGACACAACCTTAACTATAAACCCTGGGGCTAGAGCCACTCCTGGAACTAGGCTGGCTCCCACTGGGGTAAACGATAGCAAAGAGCCCCTGAGTCGGGATGTCTCTCCTTAACATGAGGCCAGCCTAGCCCATAAAGTGGATATGGCTGGCTGAGAAAAGGGTGTGGCCAGATGCTCCCCCACACAGTAGCTTTGGTCCATAGAGCTTCTCTGGAGACCATAAAAGTATTAAACTGCTCATCCTTGGCTTGAACCCCAAGGAAAGCAGGTAGTAGAAACATCACAAGTCCTACCTCAGGGTGATTTTATCCTCTTGCAGAGAGGGCTTTTCTGGTGCAGGGAGGCATAATGAACATCTCCCTATATCACAATCTATTATTCTGATCCCTCTTTTCTGGGAGTGTACAATTCAGCTGCATCTCATGTATACAATCAGCTCAAGCAGGAATTATTTTCAACAGGTTTTTATATAAAATTGATAAAATGGCTCAATCAGTTTTTTCTTATGGGACTTTTTCTTGAGTCATTTTCTTACAAAAGATATTAGGCTTTTTTAAATATTAAGGTTGAGGAAATATTTCCATGTTTTAATGTTTCATTTTAACAGCTCGATGCTACAAATTGATGCAGGAGCTTTTAAGATGTGTCACATTAAGATTTGCAGATATATGGACTGCTAACAATGTATTCTTTCAAAAATACATACCACTGTAGTTCAAGAAAACATTCAAATACCCTTAAAGGATCATAGCATTAATTTAAATGAAGCAATGTGTATACCACGTTTTTCCTTGTCATTGCTATTCTGTTTTTTTCCCTACATTTCACAGTCGAAAATTAAAGGAAAGAGTATATGTATGATCTTTAAAATATTTATCATATGTGACAATTCTATTTAAGAAGGTAAGTTTGTAACGATCACACCTCTGTGCAGCTGTTTGCGTGAGACACAAAAATTTTATTTTTTACTGATGCACCACTGTGCTTTGTAACAAAGGGCTATGTCAGTGCTGCACGTGACATTCAGCTGCATCAAGGCAGGGTATTTCAAGATGATGATGCACAAGTGCATAGAAAATTCAGCAACTGCATGCAGAAACTTTTGTTTCTCTAATGAATTCAAATGAAATGCTCTGCTGTTCTAAGAAGTTTGCTTTCCATTCTTGACCGAATTATTTACATCCAAAGAGACAAACAATACAGTTCTTCTACTGAATGTGTCATGATTTGTGATAAAAAAAACAAACAAACCTGTGATTATATCCAAGTATCTACATCTTCTTTTTACCAATTAAATCTAAAAATTATGCAGTCTAAACAAAATAACCTCATTTCTGTTGTAAATTTTTTATGTTAGACAACCATATTTATCATGAATGAACCCTAGATATTACCTTGCAGGTGCAATATCACTGCAAGCATTTTAAGTTAGCTAGTGGGACATTTTCATCAGGTTAAGGGAGACTCATGCATACAAGTTATATTTCCACGTGATTTAGTACCCATAAAACCGGAAATAGATAGCAATGACTAGAGTCATGCATACTGTTTGTAAGCACTGTACATACCTCCCATCAGTATATCCCAACCCTAACCTGCAAGGCCTGCTGTGTGAGCCATGTACCATCACTGAAAGGAGGCTACTGGTCATACCAAATTTGTATGGTGGGTGTGTGATGTGGACAAGTGTCCAACAAGGACAGAATGAGACCAAACTCTTTTCAGGCCCTATTCAGCAAAGCACGTAAGCATATACTTAACTGTAAGCACATTCTTAAGAGTGAAGTGCATGCTTTGCTGGATCAAGCCCTGGACATACTTAATTTTGAACCTTGACCTGCAGGGTTGATAGTTTAATGCACTAATAATCCACTCTACCTCAGAGCTGCCCTTTCAGCCTCTTATGTCTAGGTTTCAGAGTGCTACATTAACACAGAATGTCTTTTATTTACAGTGCAACATATTGGCTGTAAACTATCTGTGTCATCTACAAGAGTCCCCACTTTACTGCTGTGCAGACACAGCGCAGATCTGTGGAACATTGGAATCAGCCTTTTCATACAAGATGGCCCTTTCCTTGTTTTACGTTTGATACTGATGAGCTATTTTAAAGTAATTAATCAGATGCTGGTGTTTTTCACAGCGAAGAATATCTTAGTTGTGATGTTACAACTGTACCGTCTAATAGTGCTATCGTTAGATTTCCGTGCTTCCCTGCAGTATCTACCAAGCAGCCGGATAGGAGGAGTCAGCTGCTGCCCATGTGAGCCTAATGATACCACTCTCCCACCCAGAGACTGGGATACTGATATGAGAGAATGCACTGCTATTCCTCTGGAGGATTCGCCAGTCCCATCAGAATAGCAGTGAACTCAGCTGTTTATTCGCTACAACACGGTCTGTTTCCTGTGGCCTTTTGGAAGGGTTTGGCCTGTTTGTATTATCATGGTTCTTACTCATCTCCCTTCCACCACAAAATGAAATTTTTGTTCTAAAAACCAGGAGAAGACTTTGAAGCGATGTCACAGAAAGGAGAACTTTTTGATCCTATTGAATTGGGGGGGGGGGATGGGGGGGGGTGTTTCCACCACATCCGTATTATATTTATCCAATGGGATTAGGTAGGTGTAGTTTATAGAACTACAAGGTTTGAAATTGTATGTGGTGCATTAACAAACTTGGTTACTGTCTTTGGAGGCATTATGTTAAAGAATGTGCTCAGATGTATTTGTGCAGAAGAAGGACAGACATATCAGGACAGTTACCTGAAATTGGGGAGCCTGTAACTTTGCTTCAGTTGACAGGCTGTAAAAACAGTGTGCTGAATGATACATTTGCCTATCACAGAATTATTTCAGCAATGGCAATTGCATAGGAGTGTAAGTGAATGGAGATAATGTGTTTCTGCTGTCACTATGACATCAAAACACTGTCCTTTCAGTGAATGCAAGAACTGTTTTAGAAGATACCTCACTATTGATTTGATTCAGTGAAAGCACCAATGACATGGAGTAGCATACAGAACCATGGAAGTCCTTTCTCAGTGTTTTTTTGGGGCTTGCCTGGTACCAAATCTAAAACATTTTTAATCTGGCCTTACAGTTCACTGTAGTGAAGGATATTTCTGCCATGAGCCATATTCTACAGAGGTGCTTATCTTTCTGTTACAATTAGAGATGGTCAAAATAATGAAAAAATGTCACAAAATACTTTGAAGTTTTTTTCCATTTCAGTGTTTGAAAGTGAGCTAATTCATGAAATGTCTTTTTTAATTGCAATTGTTATGACTTTACTCAAGCATGTAGTCCCATTGAAGGCAATGGATTGTTTGTATAAGACAAGCAAAAGGACTTTGGCTCTCAGTTTGCATTTTATAAAGTGCCTAAATTCTGATGTATTCAATTCAGAGGCTGTCTGGTCTATTGAGTATCTGAGCGTCGTTTAAAAAAAGTCTGAAAAAAATATATGTTCACCAGTGCAGGGGCTTCTGCAGAAGTTCAATAGTGAATAACGAGGTCACTTCTCGCCTAAAGATACCTTACACCAATGTAACTCCACTGATTTGATTGGATTTATTCCTGATTTACACAGGTGTAATGTGATTTGAGAATTAGAGCAGTGATTCCAAAAACCTGGATAAATAACTATATTTGCACACAAATAGCAGGTGCTTTTACAACTTTCCATATTTTGAAAAGTTAATTAAATTTAAAAACATTAACAAAACCTATGAAATTTAACATGACCCAACAGATGTAGTTTTCTCAACTGAAAATTCCCAGTTAAATCTTCTCATTTAATCTTTTGTGGTCTGAAAGATTAATCTGTTTATAGAAGTTAGGAATACATGAAAATTTCAGAAAAAAAACAACAAAATTTCCCCTTCATAGCAGGGATACACTGGCTTATTATTATAGGGTCACTTAGGAGTGCTGACATGATTTTAATTCTTTTTAAAGGGAAAAAAAGATTTGAATAATTTGTTTGTTTTTAAAAACTGCAAAACATATCTTTGTTTATATTTGTGAGGTTTGTAGTGCTCATGACGATGAGGACCTGATGTTACAATGATATTTGCTCAATGCGGGATCAGGACTTTAGGTTATCAAAGAAGCGCGTGCCCAGGCATACTGCAAGCAGGAAGTTTTTCACAGGTCCTTTCCATTCAGGACAGTGCACTTCAATAATAACCTGCAGCACCTCCTGCTCTTTTAATCTTGGGCCTCTTTTCAGTAGAAAGTGCCAATCATTAATTGCAGTGTTTTCATGATGTGGACATATGGAGACTAGGCCGCAGCTTGCTCTGGGATTTTAATTCACGTTTAATGGTAAAAAGCTAGAGCTCTGCTGCTGCTAACCAGCTGTTCTCTCTAAAATCTTCAGCACTGAGGTGAATTTAGAATCAGTTGCTTAGATTGCATTTTGCCCTTTTGACTTAAGACTACCCTGTTCACATTCCTTTTGATTTTTTTTCCAGTTCATTGTTATACACAGGAATTAAAATATCAATGTTAAATGCATTTGTTAATTAATCTGTAATGTACAAATTTTACAATGGCATCATCCCAGATTCATTAGTGCAATGACAAACAGCATGACTTGTGTTTTTAACTCATGATCTACTTAAAGGTTCAGTTAGCAACAAATTATCTACTGTGCTACTGGCCTGTAGCAGATCCCAGGGCCTCCAGGGGTCATCAGACATAGAGCCTAGTTAATATCAGGATTATTCTATGGCAGTATTAATCTTTCTGCTCATCAGTTGTCTCTTTCAAGTCCTGGCAAAACTCACATTAACTTAAAAAGGATTTGGGCCTTTCGAGCTACTCTCTTATGGCCTGATCCCAACTCTGTTGACTTTACCTGACTCACAGGTCCATTTCTCACACTGGCCTCGGGCTATAGTAGAGATGTGTCCTCTAATGCCGCCTCTCCTCTCGGCAAGGCAAAAAGAAAGTCTAAAAAGACAAACAAGGCACTTAAAAGATGAGCTGTCTATCTCCCCATTTGCGGTTGAACATGGTTAGCAGCAGAATAGTTACATTGGCTTGTACAATTCAATAAGGGACCATGGAGAGAGAGATTTAAAATTTATATTATCTGAGTATTTGGCCATGGCAATAGATCTCATTTGCAAGAATCCTCCATTTCCCTCTGCAAATTTCTTATTAGACAAATGAGAGGTTTTTCCAGCAGCCTTTATGAGTCAGCTGATCTCTCTCTGAATCTGCCAGCTGGGTGGGGAGAAATACTGCATCATACTGTAGCCTTGCACAGATTTTTGCATCATGGAAGCGGTAGACTATATTTTCTTGAAGATAAGCCAGTCTCTGTGGCATATCTGAAGAACAGTAGGTGTAATGTTTTCTATTCAGGAAAAGCTACAGATATCCTTTCATACTTGGAAAATGAGCCTTTTAAAATGGCAAGGGTTCAGAAAATTCTCCCTAGCTACTGTTCTTTCCTGAGTCAGCAGCATTTTATTACAGTGTCTCTTAGAATATGTATCTAACCATTTACAATTATTTATCTAGTTGTTGCCAGTGCTGTCCTTTGTTGGTTATTCTACATACTAATCTTTACTGCCTACTTCTTCCTTTGCTGAAATGTATTCCTCTTTCTTTTGACACTGGCTCAAATAAGTTTGTAGCTCCTGAGCCTTTAAAAAGTCATGATTGTAGAGTGTATTGAAACCTGGTTCCACTTGTTTCAGTTGGTATTTGTAAAGTACTGTTCTCTGGAAATCGGTGGAAATGGAATAAAATGTGTAATTACTTTAAAGAAAATTCCCAAGTGTACTTTGCAAATAAAATGCAGTTACCTCAGCGAGAGCTGCCAGTTTATTATTTGAGAGCCAATGACATATGTATTTCCATTAATTATATCTTCCCTGTGCTGCTTTTCTTTTCCACTCATGCTAAATTAATTATTTATGCCAGATTCTGATCTCAATCATATCCGTGTAAATCATGTGCAATAATAGTGAATTCTGTTCTGTGTAGGTTCTTATACCACCCTCATCATTGTAGCATCTGAGCACTTAAGTGCAGTCACTGATGTTATTCCAGGTTTACACCAATGTATCTGAAGAGAATTTGGCCTTTAATATTTATGAAGCAAGATATCTGTGTAAGCAAATGTGTGTACATGTGCGCATGCACACACAGTAATGTATTAAAGATACAGCTTTTATTTTATTTTACTATGACATGTGAACTTGCCGTTGAAAACTCCAGATCTCTCCAGAACAGTTACAGAAAAGCCTAGAGGTCACAGATATGTTAAGATGAGAACCTTAAACACTATGCAAAGTGTATGCAAATCTACTCTATGTAGTAACTCCCCCTAAACAATTAAATGCTCAAATGTTTGGTAAACTCTCTGGAATTCATCACTTCGGTGTGGGTTTGCTTAGTTTAACAAGACCTCCTCTTAATCAGCTCTTTCCCCGAAAACAAAACAAACTCCCCCTGAATTATTTCTCTGTCCTTTTGAAATAACTAAATACTAAGATTATTGCATCTCTGGTATCTTTGTCTTTACTTTAAATTTACAAAAGATTGGTCAGTTAACAACATTATGAAAAGAGTTGCTCTGTTTACCTTCCAGAAGGCAGCCCTCCCTTTGCACACACAAAGTAAGTTGATTGGGACACAGATTTTTTCCCCCCACACATGGGACTGTATTTGGAGTTTTGTGCCATCATTTACACATTTATTTTTATCTCACCTGAACATTTACATAGTATTGTTTGCATAACAGTACGACATAAAAAAAAAAGCGACGCTTTCAGCCCCGAACGACTTGACCAGAGGCCAGCAGGTAAAAGGTGTTTTGCCAGATCTGATCAATGGACTTCAAATATGGCAATAGAGATAAGCAGGCTTGTGGGGAATTATCCAGACTGGATGGCTTCTTCACCAGCCCATCTTATCTGAACAAATCCTGAGGCTCACATTAATTCAGCTGAGAAAGCCATCTAAAAGCCTTCCTTCCGGTCTCTCAGCTTTCCTTTCCAGCTGTGTAAACCAGGCCCTAGTTCCTCCAGGAAGGTCCCTACATCCCTACCACCAGCTGCTCCAGTTCATGATACCATTTTATTCAGATTTGATTCTGCAAACTGCAGTCTTGATGTCGCATTTTCTAATGTCTCCCTCCAGCGAGCAACACGTTCTGGGGCATGTCAGAGCAGTGGCTGCACTATGCATACACAGTGCTGGAGTCCAGGCAGACATAAAAGCAGTGGAGAACTAGAGAAACTGGTCCTGGAGGATGCAGGAGTTTTTTCAGTGACAGAGGTTAGGGGAGGATCTAAAAAAAAAAAATCTAAATGTCACCTGAGATGGGAAAGAAGAGAAATATCAGGATCAGTTTCTCTTTTCATAAAGAACTGATGCCATGAAAGGAGAAAAATGCCAGCTACTGATATTAATGCAAAAGGACTAGGCATTTATATGGATGCGACCACTCAGTTACATTATATGGCATCAATAAATGTAAATGAGATTTTAACCCTTGTGCCTCAGTGCATGAACCAACCTCTCGCTGATGGGTTAGGAAGAAAACTTCCCCTGTGGGCAGGTTACTTCATAAATGTCCACTAAGGGGTTTCTTGCACCTTCCTCGGAAGCAGCTGGTAGTGGCCACTGTCAAAGACAGGATATTGAATGGAATGGCTCACTAGTGTGGTCCAGTATGACAATTCCTGGAACCTGTCATGAGCTTTCATAGAACATTCTCCACATGTGGGTAGGAAATGCACCATCATTTACCCTCGACAGACTCAGATTTCAATATATGCATAAATTACAAATTAAAGGTGGCTACAAAAAGGAACCTCTCTCTTGCCAGAGATCTTTTTTCTTTTTTGGCTAGAAGTTCATGATGCAACTTGTAAAATCTGAAGCAGGCTGGTAGTGGGCTCCTGTGGCCCCAGCCTGTTCGCATGTGCTGTTGACTCCACTGGGTGATGCTAAGTGAATCTTCCTAACTCACAGTTACAGAAGTGTAATTTAATGAGTGGCATATTAAACTCCACCATGAATATAAGGGAGGTGGGAGTGGCCCTCTGGCAGAAGGGATCTAGAATGCAAGACAGAGGGGAGTGCAGATATGGACTAAGAAGTCCTGCTGTAGGAACCCTAGGAGAAGCCAAGCCTGGGGAGAAAGTTTAGACTGAACTTTATAATTACTGTCATAAAGCCAAAAGCCAGAAGGGAATGAGTGTAGGCTCTATACAGTATGCAGACTGCTTTTCACCAGGGTGGGAAAGGCTCCTACTTACAGCCTCCAGAAGGTATTTGTAACAGCACTAGGATAACTAACTTCCATGAAATTTAACACTTTGGAAATCTCCCGCTTTGGGAAAAAACCACAAGTGGCCTTTTTCTTGAACACAACTTGCAAGAAAGCACCTTGTGTTCTTATACACTGCATGATGTCTCTCTTAGGGCTATTTTATAAGCCACTGCTGCATGCTTTTAAGGCAACTTTTAATGGAAAGTACAGGAATCAATAATGCTTTTATTTCTGCCTCACTTAGAACTTTGTTGATGGGGACGTACATACAAAAGCTATGGGTTAGAAAGAGATTTTCTTTTCTGATTCTGCCATTTTCTGCCATTTTTGCAGGCTTGTATGTCCTGTGACTGTTGTCCAGTTTCATAATAACTTACATTTATAGTGTCCTTCATGCAGACGGATCCCAAAGTACCTTACAAATAGCAAAACAACAGCACAACATCCTCTTAACGCTGTACTAGGTAATTTCTTCAGCGGGAAAAAGATGGCCTTGTTTGGAGAATCCGGGGAAAGACACTCCTTGACTTAATTTTCCCTCCCCCTAGACCTGTGCAACATTCAGCCACCCAAGAATAATTTAGTGCAAGCAAATGAGATCAAAAAAGTTTACTATCTGGTGAGGAAGAACCAACTTACACACATAATAAGTAAAGATCATAAAAAAGCAGCCATGACGGGGAGCTGTAGTGTGGAAATAGACACAAAACTGGTCAATGTAATGGTGATAGATAAAGCGGATACAGACACCTATCTAAAGGAGTGGTGGATTAATGACTAAGGCAACCAAACATCCTCCCTCTGCCGGTACCATGAATGCAATTATACTTTAGAGCTTACACAAGAAAGATTCTTGCTGGCAGGTTCCCACCAGGCCCAGGCCCCAATGAGGTGATAGTTTAGGACCAGCACACTGTGTTGCCAGTCTCACTTTCAGGCTGTAGTAATCCCAGAGCAGAAGCCTAAAGAATGAATACACACATCAATCCCTTTATCTCAACTCACTGGGCCCCTTCCACTAAACTGGCTATGTCTCCTCATTCTGGCTCAGCTCCCCCTTCTCTCTCTCTTTCTCCTATTGGATCTGTTTTAAGAAACTATATCCACTCACTTAGACTCTCTTCTGGCCTCTTGGTATACAAGCGGGCAGGTAAAAAAGACACTTTGTATGGCCTCCCCTTCATTAGTCCTTAACTCTGATTCTCCCCTGTAGTGAAGAGTCTCAAACCCAGGCCAGTCTTAGAGAAGAGCTGTGCCCATTTCCTCCAGCTAAGTGTTTAGGTATCTCCAGCTGCCAAAGAAACTTCTTCAGTCATCTGTCCTGAGACAAAGTTATATACCACTTCTCTCTATAGAGGATTGGCCTTCCGAATTATCCACATCACTTCCTGCAGGACCCTGCATTATCATTGGTGATCTTCCCTTCCAATTACTGACCAGGCTCAACTTTTAAGACCGATGAGCTTTCAGAATGAGGCTGTAAGGCTGCAGGTTAAATAAGAGAACAAGTGAATGGCACAATGCTCAGCATATGGTATCTTTCTAAACAGCACTCTTCTTTTTTCAGTCACAGGGTTCAGAGTAAAGAAAGGTGACAAGAGGGTAGAAGGCAAGTCTGACTGAAATTGACTCTGACCAAAATCTTCAGTCTTCTACACGAGTGTCCAATAGTGTTCTGCAATACTTGGCCAGGATAGTATGATGATAAAATAGTAGAAACAATGGATGAAATCCTGTCCCCACTGAAGCCAATGGGATAGCTTTAAAATCAGGCTTTTACATTCTGTGCTGGTCTGAATAAATGGATGCTCCTTGTTCCAGAGATGTGCTATACTTAATTTTATACAGCATTCTGCCTATGTGTAAAGACAACTTCCGTTCCCTGGCAAAACTCTCAGAAAACTTGTCTCCCCAAATTATCTTAGAGAAAGGCTTGTTGGAGTATCTCTCCGACTTGTGTGAGAGAGCAAACAATAGAAGGCTGATCCATGAACCAAGTCAGCTGTCATTGACTATAAGTCACCATAGGCCTAGTAGTGTCTTCACTGAGCACCCAGCAAATCGCCTCTGAAGTCAAGGGAACCTTTTGAGTGCCCAACGATTGGAATACCAGGCTCCACTTTACTAGAGAGAAATGCAAAACCTGAATGTACATCCAATAAAACCTGGCACAGGAGGGAGTTTCATCCAGGGATCATCAAGACCCCTGCCATCACCACTAAACTAGAAGATTCTTCTTGTTTTTAATTAGAAGCCAACAGTGCAAAATAGCTGGCCTAATTACAAAACCAGCAACAATCTCTCTTCCTGCAGATTTCATTTCATGCGTGCAGTCCATTTGCCCTGGTCCAATAACAAACCTCTATAAGAAAGTAAAGACTTCTTGTGTGTCGCATAATGAACTTAACGTAAAATTAGGATACATTGAGGTGTAAGCAGCAGAAAAGGCTATTTCCTGGTCTAATTCACTGAACAATCATTCATTAAAAAAATATCTTTTACATATTGCAAAAGTGGAGAATGCATAAGTAAAGGCTGCCACAGGGGTAGCCTGAAGCCATGTGCCAGCAAGTTAATGTGCTTGTGTATTATGAGAATTTTTATCCATCTAATCAATAAGAAATGAGTAGTTACTATGGCAATTTCTATATTAGAAGGCAGTTGTGCTGCAGTACAATATCTTAGAAAGAAAGATACACTCACTCTGTCATGTAATTTTTTGTGCTTTTTGCAGAGTTACAGTATAGTTCGTAGGCTTGAGGAAAGGTCAAAGTATAAACTGGGTCAGAAATTAGTTGTGGTTACAAAGGGCAGACTGAACTGTTTTTAGAATTCTTAATGGTTAATAGATGTCAGGTTATAATAATTCACAAGACAGATCCACAATGTTAACATAAATCAAGTGGTAGTTTTGGAGGTCCGTTTTACTTAAATACAAAGTATAATTGTATGAAAATTTGCTTTAAATATACAGTTCAAAATTTATGCTGACAGGGCCAGAGTCTGGTTTCTGTTATGCCAGAGTAAATTCAGACTAACTTCACAGATGTCAATGGAAATCAATACTTTCTTCAGCACCCAGGATTGAGTCCAATGGAATTACCGGTAGTTTGGATTTACCCTAGTGTGGTTGAGATCAGATCCTGGCCCATAATCTGTGTATATACTGTAACTCCTGGTGGTATTACTGGGAGTTCCTCATGCAGAATGAGGATAGACCATGGCCCTTAGACTTATATCATCATTATGCTTCTACTGGAAACGTTTTTCTGTCTTAAAATCACTGCTTAATTAATAGTCTTTATGAAATATATGCACAACATGTGTATACACTGAATACCAAGGAGGAAATCCTCAACACATGTCTATTAAAATATAAATCCATGAAAAATAGTAATTACCCTTTAAGCAGTGATCAGTTATTATTAGATTATAGAGAGGTGCAACAAATCAATGCACCTACTTTAGGCCCAGATTTTGATGCTCTTACCCTAATTGATCAATTGTGAGAAACAAGATACTACACTCAATCACATGTCTCAAAGAATAAGGTACTACTTAACATGATTCACTGTAACAGATTGCAGCTGTTAGGTGTTATAGACCACTGTATGTTTTATTTTAGATATCTGTTCTAAAAAGTCATGTTGTAAAGCAGCTGCACGTTTCCTAGACAAGTAGGCTTCATGGAACAGAGAATTCATTGAAATACTAAAGGATCAGGTGTCTAGCAAAGGTCTAACCCCAAAAACTCATAGGGGGAGGGGATAGCCTTTGAAAAGGTAACAAAAACAAAAATTATACTTCAGTTCAAAAGAACTCCTTGAAATGCTCGTAGAACTGGGGAAGAAAAGTATGATAGATTTAGACAAAATCTTTTGGATAGTGGGAAATAAAACAGTAATTATGTATTATATGAAGAAAGAGGAAATGTCTAGACATACTAACAAACTAACAAATCTCCACAGCCAAGAACTCTAGAAACAGAGAGACTCGTTGGCAAAAGAGGCTACTGACACCCTATTTTGAACTAATGGAATGTGATGGGCTACGCTATCTCTAGAGAAGAAAATAGGTCGTGTGTGGGAGTTCTATGAATTCACACACCAAAGGGCCAGCTTCTGACATGTAAGTCTGCTGCCACCAGTACCTAATCTACTGCAATTAAGACTCAGAATCTGTACTACTACAGCTTTTCAGAGTCCACAGTTAGACAAGTGTACAGATTAAATGGTTTTCTTTGGTTCTTTTCTCTATTTTCTTAATTAACAATTTGTGTAAAGGTGCCACATTTGGATTGAATTCTTGATTTTGGGTCCCTGTCCTGACTGAATATCCCAAGAGACAAGTGAATCTCAACCATTAAAGGGGAAAAAAAAGAAAAAACACACAGAGGTACCCAAGGTCATAAAACAAGGCTTGGAAAAGGCTTCAGTCTCAGCCGATAGAGGTGTCTGAGGAGGTGGATTGGGGTCCCTATTGGCACAGAGCAAGTCCTCAAACATTAGCAGGGTCAGCACAGTTATCCACCACCACAAGACATATTGAATATTATTTGTGACTTAGAGCCGGATTAACCTTTTGTGGGCCCCGGTGCCAAACATATTTGTGGGCCCCTATTTAGTCACTGTGGGCTCCAAGTGTGGGCCTGGTGTGGCAGGTGCCATCGTATACCAGGTACTGAAGCTCAGAGACATTTTTCATTTTGATCACACACTTCTACATGACTATATGCATTGCCATACACAGCTCCCTCAGCCCCCCGTTTTTCTCATTGAGCTGTACACCCATGTGGGTTTACCAGTGTCCACAGTGAGCAGAACTTTCATAGTGATCAGGGAAACTCCCCACAAATTTATCTCCTTCCTCATTCAGACCTTCTATTGCCATGTCTCCAGTACCACCCTATTTCACCAGTCACAGTATGTGGTCCTAGTCTCAGCTCAAAGTTCCAAAGCCAGCAGATACCTGATCAATTGTGACAAATCCCTCCCTCAGCACCCATCCTGCCATTTGAGCAAACCACTTGCAAACACCATTTCCCCAAAGTGAGGACTTAGCCCTTGGGAATCTGAAGATACCAGCCTTTCTCCCTTGGCTCCCATCTACATGCTAGACTACTGTCTGAACAACACCACCTCTCCCCATGCTTGTTTCCTTTCTACTTTGGACATGCTCCCCAACCAGCTGGGGCTATTCTCCCGCTGCAAGCCTGACCTGCTTCCTCTTTCCCTGCTTCCCTTGACATTCCTTTCCTACTGGTGACCTCTGTTCCTTGGGGTTAATTCCAGTTTCATTATCTGTTCTAGCTCTAGGCCCCCCTTAGTTAAGGAGCCACTTGCAGCTTCTCTGGCTATAGCCATGGGGCCAATTGCCAGAGGCCAACCTTAGATAGCTGCAGCTACTAGTCAAGGAAGGGGTGGCAATTCCAAGGCTGAGCATGCTTGAACCTTGCAACGGCGGCAGTAGGGACTCTAAATCCTCAGCACTTGCCCTAGGCAGCTGCAGACTCTGCAGTTAAGCACTTCCCTCCTCTAGGCCATGGCTTTAAGTACCTGAGATGCCCATCACCTGCAGCAGAGGCCACTAATTCCCACAGACCCCTCAGCTAGCACATAGTTGTGCAGAAAGTGAAGCCTGAATGATTTTGAAGGCTGGGGTGCCAGGAGGTTCCCATCCCTGAGCAGCAGCTCTGCAACAAGCTCACATGGCCCCCCTCCGCTGTGGGACCAGGATCCTGTGAAGACAGTGGAGTTACCCTGTGTATAATCAGTTCTGTCCAAAGCCTGTTGAAGTGAGTGGAAGTCTTTTTATAATCTTTAATGGACTGTGTATAGAAGCAAAGGACCCCATTCTAGACTCTAGGAACAAAGTGCATTCTATGCTGCACTGGTTTACTATTGTAACAGGAAGGTCTCACATTACCTAGTGAACACCACCACCTAACTTTTTCTGAGAGGCTTCCCACCCAATTACTAAATGTAAACCTGCTTTGCTTACAAGAGCTGAAAATATCAGGTAGTATGGTCACAAAAGCAAGGCACTTCTGAATTCAGTAGGAATTTTGGATGTGCACAGAACACAAACAGGACTAGTTCCCGCATGGTTACAGAACTGCAGTAAAGTGGAACAATTTCCAGCTTGCGTGATTGGAGGATATCTGGATCCATATTATAAGACTGTCCTACATAAATGAAGAAAAGTTGAGGTGCCTTTGTTATTCTTTTGTGCCACTCTTCGTTTCTATGGGGAATTTGCCAATGCAATATTATTGTCTTCCTTTTAAACAAACAAAACTAAAAAAAAATGGTAATGGCCGTTGAAAATACCCATTCCAGTCCTTGTTAGCACTGGGGAGATGCCAGCATTTGTTGCTCAATTTTATCCTACTTTTTCTACAGCAAGTTACAGTGGATCAGCATATTTGATTTGGGAGAAATGAAGTAACAGCAGCCTAAATTGAGCTTGAGCACTCCTGAATTTTGCAAGTGTTCAAATCTTGAAGGCAGGTGCTAGATTCTCTTTCTGAATATTAGATAAATCTGGAAAGGAAAAGCCAATTTCTGCTTCCATGGCTCAGACATGGAAATCCTCCTATGTGCCTGGTACTGTCTCTAAAGCTGCCCAGGTCCTCTAGTAGAGCCTTCCCTCCCTTACTTATCATTTTAACTTCTGGGGGGATCCACATACCTCCCCTGCTAGGCTTCAGATAGAGAGGTGCACTGTCCCTTTAGTCCACCCAATTCCTTCTTTGGGGGCTGCCAGGCGAGGTCACACCAGCATCCCTAATCAGTCTGGGGAAGTCTTCTGAGGGTGATATCTGGGCCAAAGCCTTCTACTCCTTGGGCATACTTGTTCCCCATTCACAGTGTCATAGACTTTCATAGAGTGCCACCCCCTTCTAGCAGCCAGCTCTCCATTCACAGCAAGCACCAGCGTATGGGGGCTCAGCTTCCCCACTCCCTCCCACTCCCTTTCCTGTTGATAGCTGCCAAGGGAATGCTGGGAAATGTAGTTCCTTCCCTGCTCCAGGGTCGGCTCCATAGGCATGGAGCTGCCCAAGGAACTACAGCTCCCAGGGCCCCTTGGGTTCTCAGCTCCCATGCTGGATCCCTGCTGCTCCCGAGCCTCTGCTTCTGCAGTTCTGCGAGCAGGGAGGAAGTGAGTTTTATGGGGCCTCTTCTGAGCTTGGGCCCGACGCTATGGAGCCATTGGCGCCATGGTAAATCCGGTACTGGTGACTCTGAAATTGGGAATATTCTTTAATCCTGTTGATACTGAAGAGAAACAAGGGGAGAGGACTGAGAATTTCTTCAACTTTTTTTTTTAAATAGGATTGTTGATTATTCTTGGGGAATCTCTAGGGTAATACACCATTCTATTAAAGGTTTATTCCTTAGATTGGATAGCCTGCCTTAATACATCTTGATCTACTTGTATCCATACTTTTCATGTGGTACATCCAACTAGTTATTCTCTCCTGGATTCTGTGCTACAGTTCTGAGGAGCAGCATAGTATGGCACAGGATTAACATTTAAAGAGACAAACAATTTTAATTATATCTATTAGCATTAGTCCTGTTTCTAATAACACCTTAGAAACCCTGAGAAAGTTGTTTTCAAATTGTGTTTGCAATTCTCCAGTTTTACAGCTTGTTCCCATATGCTAGTTCCTATGGATCTGCTGATGCGTTCCTGGTGCTTGTTCTTCATATGCACCAACACTGTGATATCATCAGGCCCATGCACCACTTTGGAAGCCACATGGCTTCCATCCCAAGAAGGTGAGAACAATCGCTGAGATCAGAGACATGAGTGAGGGGCAAGTAGATGTATTAGATGGATATTATATCACTGTTCATAAAACGTTGAAGTGTATTTCCTATTTATTCCTGCACTGTCTGAACTTTTCCAACCTGCCCCCTCCAAAATCAGCAAAAACCAGAAGCTACTTGTGCATTTCTCTTCACTCAGCATGCCCAAATACCCCCAACTCGATGCCATTAGCAACACACACACACACATATACACACACAGGCTGTCCCACCCAGCACATAGAAGTTTTGCTAGGGAGAGAGAATGGGCTATCTTTAGACAGGAAGGTCTTGTTGCTTGTTGTTTCCCCACAGGGTTCTTTTGTTGTTCTCTTGAAGCTCTGCAGGTGTCAGCAACCCAGGCCCAGCTCGTACCTGGGACATGCTCCTGTGGGCCATGTTCCAGCAGGCAATATTTATAAATTATTTGGAAAAGGGGGTAAACAGTGAAGTGGCAAAGTTTGCAGATAATATAAAATTACTCAGGATAGTTAAATCCAAAGCTGACTTCAAAGAGTTACAAAGGGATCTCACAAAACTGGGTGAGTAGGCAAGATAAAATTCAATGTTGATAAGTGCAAAATAATGGAAAACATAATCCCAATGATACATACAAAGCAATGGGGTCCAAATTAGCTCTTACCACTCAAAAAAGATCTTGGAGTCGTTGTGGATAAAAAGACATCCACTCCATATGCAGTGGCAGTTGAAAATTAGGAACTATTAGGAAAGGAATAAATAATAAAACAGAAAATATCATAGTGACACTATATAAATCCATGGTATAACCATACTTTGAATACTGCGTGGAGTTTTTGTTGCCCTATCTAAATATATATATTGGAATTGGAAAAGGTACAGAAAAGGGTAACAAAAATGATTAAGAGTATAGAAGATCTTTCATATGAGGAGAGATTAAAAAGACTGGAACTGTTCATCTTAGAAAAGAGACAAAGGGGATATGAGAGGTCTATAAAATCATGAATGGTATGGCGAATGGTAAGGAAGTGCTATTTACCCCTTCACATAACACAAGAGCCAGGGTCACCCAATGAAATTAATAGGCAGCAGGTTTAAAACAAACATAAAAGTATTTCTTTACACAATGCACTGTCAACTTGTGGAACTCATTGCCAGAGGATGTTGTGAAAGCCAAAAGTAAAACTGGGTTCCAAAAAGAATTAGATAATTTCATGGAGGATAGGTCCATCAACAGCTATTAGCGAAGATGGTCAGGGACGCAACCCCATACTCTGGGTGTACCTAAACCTCTGACAGCTAGAAGCTGGGACTGGACAACAGGGGATGGATCATTTGATAATTGCTCTGTTTTGTTCATTCCCTCTGAAGCATCTGGCACTGGCCACTGTCAGAAGACAGGATACTGGGCTAGATGGAACATTGGTCTGACCCAATATGGCCATTCTTATGTTTTATGTTCCACATACATGCATTCATGAGGTCTTTCAAAACTCCAGCCTGGGATGTTTAACTCAACCAAAAGAATGTATATATTATCAAATTTTAGTTTGCACCAAAGTGTGGTTTGGAGTGCATATTACTCCTGGACAGGGATTCTATCCATAAGTCCTTCAAATAGAAAATCTGAGTTGTCCCTTTAACAAATGCAAGTTAAGAATGTCTATAGAAGTACTGAAAATAAGAGAATGGAAATCAGAAATTATGGCCTGTAATGCAAATACAATGAGAACTGATAATGTATATATCATTTTTTCAAGAGGTCTTTTCTGTGGAAATGTTTTTAGTAATACACTGAAGTTCACTAACATCCTACAGTTTAAAGGGCTTGACTATCAATACACTCTATGAATGGGTTTTCAATTGCACAGCTTATTTATATCACATGAAAAGCAATATTTTTTTGGAAAGGCAATGTACTTATTGTGCTACAGACATAAGACCATCAGAGCCTATTGGTACTGACAGTTGCCTTTGAAATGAAAAATATTGTTTGTACCAAAGAACTGTTTGACTCTAAAGAAAAGCACTGTAGTTTGTCAATCATCCCTGTATCTCCATGATCATATTGTCTTTTATATACAAAACCTGAAATGACTTGTGAGAGTTATACAACTCCGTTGGGGTTTTAACCCTATTTTTAGTAGGTTACACTTCCTGACATCATCAACGTCTTATTGTGGAGGTAGAAGTCAACATCCTTCTAATTATAGACTTCAGCCTCCTTGCCAACTATTGTCATCAGTGGTGATTTCTTGGGATGCATTTCTTTGCCTTCAGATTTCAAAAATCCCCTTCACGGCATGCTGAAGGACTAGTAAAACAGCTACAGTATTATAAGCATTGTGGCAGATTACAAGTTTGGGAAGCAGCAAAGAGAATACTAAATATTATACACAAACAGGACATGGGCACGTGAGAGGGGCTTTTCTAGAGCAGTCATGATGGCAGAACAGTTTTAACACTTTTATTAAGTGAAAGATGTTTTATTAACTAAAAGGTCAGATTGTGCCCTCTGCAGAGTGCTCCTCTAAACGGTCACACTGGCAGCAGGAGAGGCTTGTTCCTCTCCCTCCTCCACCCTATCCTCCAGCCAGCAGGGAGCAGAGGGTCAGCCTCTCAACTATATTTTGAGGGGTTCTTCTGAGTCTCTTCCCCTCCCCCGGCTGCCAGATTCCTAGGAGCCTCACTGGCAGGGAACTTTCATGTCTACAACCATCTCTGGGAGTCCCTGAAAGGGAGGCCACACAGCACACAAACACTTTGAATAAGAGTTAACAGAACTCAAGACGGTTCCTCGGATTCCTCATGGGGATGGAGTGGGGAATTATATGCACCCCACCTGCCTCCAGCCTATTCTCTTCATTGTAGGATCCCCATGAAGGGCCCTCTATATGGTGGCAGGCAAAGTGTGTGTGTGTGTGTGTGTGTGTGTGTGTGTTGGGGGGGGCGGGGAGATGGGGCTGATCCTGTGACAAGGTGAAGATTTGCAGACAGAATGGCATTCTGCATATGAGTTTCAGGGGCACGAGGGGGCCCTAATTTTCAAGAATGCTTAGTAACACTTTAAATTGTTTAAGACTTAGTTTGGAAGCAATTTGTTTGCTAACTTTTAAATATACACTCGATCATAAGCCGGTTCATTTATAAGCCGACCCCCCCCCCAAGATGGATAAGTAAAAATGGAAAAATTTTATGACCCGTTCATAAGCCGACCCTATAATTCGGGGGTCAGCAAACTTTGGCTCCCAGGCCATCAAGATAAGCCGCTGGCGGGCCAAGATTGTTTGTTTACCTTGAGCGTCCGCAGGCACGGAGGTAAACCTAAGCAAACCAGCTGCTTACCCTGATGGGCCGGGACAGCAACTGGTGGGGAAATTTGGGGGGGGGGGAGAAGCTGGGGATCAGAGGAGTAACCCCTGTGACCACCCCCCACATGGCCCCACCCCTAGCCCGGGATCCCCACATTCTCCCCATCCCATTCCTTCCCACCTTATTTGGGGAGGGCCAGGCGAGGATGTCTCTGGCCTGGTTGGAGCTGCTCTGGCAGGCTGGGCAGCGTGGCCGCAGCCTGATCCGGTAGGCCAGACCGGGTGGCGCAGCCGCAGCATGTTCCAGCGGGCTGGGCCGGGCGGCACAGCCACAGCCTGCTCTGGGGGGTGGGGCAAAGCGGCACGGCTGCAGCCTGCCAGCCCTGGCGCTTCAGCTGCTTCAGAGGCTGAGGGGAGAGCAGCGTGGCCAGAAGCGGAGAGACTCTGGCCCCGCCTCTTCCCTTCTGTCTCTGCTGGCTGTGCTGCCTCTCCTTGCTCCCTCTGTTCGGGGGAGGGGCTGTGTCCCACCTCTCCCTCTCTATACCCATTCATAAGCCGACCCCCTTCTCTGGTGCTTCCCTTTTTTACTAAAAAATTCGGCTTATGAACAAGTATATACGGTAGTTACTAGATGATACTACAGACTAGATGTAGGTACAGGACATGATTCAGGGCCACAGATAGCTGTATACCACCTTTAGGCCCCCAGTTCTGGGTAAGCTGGAGGCCAGCTTGGTCTTTGCAGCTGCTGAACTTTGCACTTGGCTAGAGTGGCTCCCAATGGACCATTCCAGAAGCCAGAGAATGCCTGTGCAGCAGCACTCTGGCTATGCCCCCTTCTCCCTACCCATGCTCCTAGCACACTCCTGTGCCAGGGACTGAGAGGGTCTGGTAGGGTAGGTTCAGCTACACTAGTTAAATGCCAGTGGATGATTCTCCAATGAAAGGAAAGTCCTCAACTAATGTGAAGACAGATTTCAGCAGCACCGTGCCGATTTAGGAGGATAAACATGGCCCTATGCATTTCAGTACGTTTTTGTAAAAGGTCTTATGAACATTATTTGAATGGCAGGAAGTGTGAAGGCTCAGCTGCATGTGTAACATGGATTCCTCTTTTCTTTGAGACCTTATAGACTGTGATTTGTACATTATGACCAAACTCATTCTAGGTTAGGGTAGAAAGTGTGAAAAATCGGAACACTTTTTTTGGAGGGTGGAATTGGAGTATAGTTTTGTCTATAAGACTAAGCCTCTAATATTGGAACATCTGGTCATCCTAATATAGGACTGTCCCAATATTTGATCCAAAGTGATCTAAAACCCAGCAAAAACAAGCTTTCTCCACTTCCCAACCTCAGCATCAAAAATAAAAAAAAGGAAGCCAGCAGCTGCTAGTACGTGAACCATGCACTACTTCTAACATCCACCATTCCAGGAACTGACTGATAACAATCACTTAACTCAGTGGCAAAAAGGCCAATCAGGAATCTTTCTGCAATTAATGCCAAACTTGAATAACTGGGCTGGCACTTAACTGCTAATGATGGGAAGATTACACCTAAGTGAAACTCTCAAGTCACACCAACTGACTCCCAATTTTAAATAATTCTCATGTCACATTTTAACTCTGTTCTGTACTGTACTAGAGGCCAAACTAGATTTGACATAGGAGGAACACAGTGGAAAGTTTCTGATTCTCAATATTTCTAATTTGAGTCTACTTGGAAGGTGGACACTAAATTCTGGAGGGTGCATGATTTACAATTCTCTCTCTCAGATTAAAAACATCTCAACCCCCCCCCCCCCCAGGCTTCCTATCCCACAGGCACAGAGTTCTACTCTGCCATACATCTGTCTGAGACTGGAGCAAGAGCCTGCTTGCTATGAGACAAGTCAGTAAGATAAACTGAACTGCTGGCCTGAATTGCAGGAGACGGGTGGGGTATGGAGGGAGCAGATTTGGAAGTCAGTTGTTTTCCTTGCACTTAACTACTAAAGGAGGGTCATGTTCTAGGTCCAGTATGGTATTGACTCCGAGGCCCTGTCTGTACTAGTCTCTGAACCACAGTTAAAAATTGTGTTTAAACATGACTGGAACAAGAGTGGTTAACAATACTGGCTGGCTGGGGTGAACAGCAGCCAAACTGTTAAATCACTGTTTAAAAAGGCATGGGGTAAAGACTTGAGGTAAACATTTCAAAAGTGCTTATGGGTATGTCTACACTGCAGCAGGGAGCAAGCCTCCGAGCCCAGGTAGATAGATTGGCACTAACTTGGTGTGAGCTAGCATGCTAAAAATAAAATGTGGATATTGCAGCACGGGGGGAGGTGGGCAGCTCGGGCTAGCCACCTGAGCTTGTATTGTACCCACCTGACCCCCTGGGTCTGAGGTCGGGTGGCTAGTCCGAGCTGCCCTCGGTGCTGCAACATCCAGACTGCTATTTTTAGTGTGCTAGTTTGCGCCAAATTAGTGTGTGTGTGTCTATCTGATCTGGGAAGCACCTGTCCAGCTGCAGTGTAGACGTACCCTACATAACTTAGAAGTCCCATTTTCAAAAAAGGGAATCTTACATAGAGATTTAACACTACCCAGACAGGCCAAGAAATCTGTGTTATAAACCAGATTTGCTGCAACTGTTTGAAGCCTATTCAGGAAACACAGTTCCACAGATAATACAGACAATGCCCTCATTTGATTTGTCTGGCTACTATCAGATTTTGCTCCTCTCAACTCTCTGAGAATAAGCCTTTTTCACCTGCTCTCTTGTTTTCCCAAAAGTTAGTAAACTTTGTTAGATCTGGCAAATTTTTCTTTTTGCAATATTAAAAACTGATTTTTATCAGGTTTTGTTTATTTTCGTGCAAGCTTCAACTTGATATTTATCCTTTTTCACTGAATTTCTCTGCTCTTATCTGTTTATCAAGCCCTTAATTGTTCTTACACATTGTACATGGTCAACAACCATGGGTTGACAACCATGGAGGACAATAGAGAGAGGCTAGATACAAACAATACATGTGCAACACAGCATACATTAGGGGTCCCCTTACATCAGCTCAAACACCAGTCTAATTGAAGATTGATGGTACATTTTTTTATTAAAGTAGTTAAAAGATGGCGTGCTGTGCTGCTGTTTGTTGGCCCATATGCCTGATTGACCTTGGTGGCCACAAACTGCTCAGTTTTAGAGTGAGCCTGGTTTTAAAATGATCTTCCTATCCAGTGTCACTATCTTGGATCCTCCTGTCCACTGCTATTTTTTTAAATACCTGTGGTTAATAAAGAACCATCTGTGTCTGTGGACTGAGTTTAATCCATCCACAAGAAGTTGCTGCAATTGCATGCATCACTTTGGCAAACAGCTACAATCTTATCAATGTAACGGATGGGTAGGCTGGCTTGTTTAATGCTCATCATGAGAAGTGCTGGAATGACAGCACTTGAGACTGAGTTCTTTCCTAGCTCTAACTCGTGGTTCTATAAATGCTGAGGGACATGGGGAAATCTAGTTCCACAAGTGACAGTTCAATTTCTTGTTACATACAAGGCTCCCAGACACACACACACATAGCATGAATGAAGTTTGATTAGAAAGTTGATGCCTCTCAGCACAGAAGGGTCCTGGTTTCAGGGATGAAACAGCTGTGAGATTTCTCCACAGAATTCTGGCACCGAAGGACCTTTCAGCTCAGATACAGTTGTGTTTTAAAGGAACTGTTTAGGAAAGGTAGAAATGCCCTTCTGATGAACAGCTGGGATAGGCCCACTTCAAAGACTCCTTTTATGAGAAGTAGGACAGTGGACATTTAGGGGAGAAAACAGCTAAACCCTACAAAGCCTAGAATTTTGGAACTCAAATTAGAGGGATTAACTGAGGTTTAAGGCACATTAATAGGCCTGCTCTTGAAGACATTCTGGTAATCTTTTCTTCAGATTCTTGGGACAAGAGAAATGGGGGTCCTCAGAATAGCACTGTCAATTAGACAAAGTATCTTCTTAGAACATCCGCAAACAATTTCTTGAGGTTTCAGAGTGGTAGCTGTGTTAGTCTGTATCAGCAAAAACAACGAGGAGTCCTTGTGGCACCTTAGAGACTAACAAATGTATTTGGGCATAAGCTTTCGTGGGCTAGAGCCACTTCATCAGATGCATGGAGTGGAAAATACAGGAGCAGGTATAAATACATGAAAAGATGGGATGCCACTCCCAGACACCACTAGCCATCACCTACAGACCCCAATTAAAACCTCTTCAGCGCATCATCAAGGATCTACAACCTATCCTGAAGGATGATCCTATCCCTCACTCTCACAGACCTTGGGAGACAGGCCAGTCCTCACTTACAGACAGCCCCCCAACCTGAAACAAATACTCACCAGCAACTACACACCACACAACAAAAACACCAACCCAGGAACCAAACCCTGCAACAAACCCTGGTGCCAACTCTGTCCACATATCTATTCAAGGAACATCATCACAGGATCTAACCACATCAGCCACACCATCAGGGGCTTGTTCACCTGCACATCTACCAATGTGATATATGTCATCATGTGCCAGTAATACCCCTTTGCCATGTACATTGGCCAAACCGGACAATCTCTACACGAAAGAATAAATGGACACAAATCTGACATCAGGAATTATAACATTCAAAAACCAGCAGGTAACACTCCAATCTCCCTGGTCACTCAATAACAGACCTAAAAATGGCAATTCTTCAACAACAAAAACTTCAAAAACAGACTCCAACATGAAACTGAAGAACTGGAATTAATTTGCAAACTGGATACCATCAGATTAGGCCTGAATAGAGACTGGGAGTGGTTGGGTCATTACAAAACCTAAACCTAATTTCCCCCATACTAATTTTCCCCTACTGTTACTCACACCTTCTTGTCAACAGTTTGAAATGGGCCACTCTCATTACCACTACAAAAGTTATCTTTCCTCCCTTGGTATCCTGCTGTTAACTGAATTGTCTCATTAGACTGACCTCAGACTTGGTAAAGCAACTCCCATCTTTTCATGTATTTATACCTGCTCCTGTATTTTCCACTCCATGCATCTGATGAAGTGGAAAACTTATGCCCAAATAAATTTGTTAGTCTCTAAGGTGCCACAAGGACTCCTTGTTGTAATTTCTTGAGGCTTAGCATTAGGAAGGCAGAGAGTCATCAGAACAAAGGATGATCCATACATCTTTTCCTAAGGCAGCTTGAAATGTTATTTGTCCAGAAGGCATAAAGTACCAGTGGGCCAACTCTAACTAATCCATGGAAATTGCTCCTCATTTTGATTATTACAGTGGACTTAGTTTCAGAGCATCATGATAAGAATTTTCAGAGCATCAGACAAAAAAAACAGCAGTGAGATTTTTTATTTCTTTTATATAAGGCCCAGGTGGACCATCCTAAATTAGACATCAGTTGGACTACTCAAAATTAGGTGAGCTCACTTCACAAGATACCCACTGGCTCAGGCAAGCTTGTGGCAGGGACCATTTAATATTTTTCAAATATTTGGTTTCCTTCCCCCCCTACTAAAAAAATATTGGTTTGGTCTGAGATAATCTCTTAGAAAGCATGGAAATATTCAAGAGAGAAAGGAGTGGATAAGGGCAGGGAGAACAACAAGCAAGTTAAAGACTTCCTAAGACAGTTGTGACAGTGGGTTGCAAAGTAACTACATCCAGTTGCAGGGTATTTTATCTACTTAGAGAGATGCAGGTGTAGGACACTGGAAATGAGGGGCCAAATTCATGGGTGATGTAACTCCATGAAATTCAGTAGAGCTACCCCATGTTTGAATCTGACTCAGTAAGAAGTCAAACAAAAGCCTGCAGAATATCAGTCTTTTTTTAACATACTGCTTTAGGAAAAAGCAACAGAGGGTCCTGTGGCACCTTTAAGACTAACAGAAATATTGGGAGCATAAGCTTTCGTGGGTAAGAACCTCACTTCTTCAGATGCATCTGAAGAAGTGAGGTTCTTACCCACGAAAGCTTATGCTCCCAATACTTCTGTTAGTCTTAAAGGTGCCACAGGACCCTCTGTTGCTTTTTACAGATTCAGACTAACACGGCTACCCCTCTGATGCTTTAGGAAAGAACATATGAAGTTAGAGGATGGAATACACGATTGTGGCACAAAGCATGACACACATCAATTATACCAAACCAAAGTGTATTGTGACAGATCCCCAGATGATGTAAATGAGCACAGCATCATTGGTTTCAGTATAGAGCCAGGCCCAATTACACCAGCTGAGGATGTTGTCCAGTGTACAGAAATATATGGATTAGGGACTCAGTTATGCTTCATGTGAGGCTAGGGCAATACAGATGGTTCTTAGGGATAGAAGCAGAACAGTGGAGCACTGCTGTCAGGAAACAGGCATTAATGGTTTACAAAGCATAATGCCTCTTGAGCATGTGCCTATGTCTGGAAGGAGATAGGCTTTGAGCAATGGTAAACAATGCTCCCAATAGCATGGGCATCCCACCCATCCCTAACCTAGACATGTCCCTATGACAGTGACAGCAGTACTAGCGGCCACTGCTTCCTTCCCTGTGTTCCACAGCAGCAAGAAAATGATTATTTCCCTTCCCTCTGTGGGTGGAGTAAAGGTTGAGTAGGAAAGAAGGTCCCCACACTCTCCCCTCACTATAGCATACCCACACAGGGGAAGGTATAATTTGACCCTTTATGTATTAATCATATGCTGTAGGGCCAAAAAGAAAGACCAGATCCCATCAAAAGTCCTTTACACTAGTGTAGAGATTTCTAGATTTAGCTGTGATGCAGTGCTGGATCTTACTAGGTGTCTGAGGAAAGTGGCCTTACGCATCTTCAAGATGCCTTTTTACGGGTGAAGATCACAAAGGGAGGAGACTAAACTGGGATGGGTTCTGTTTTGCCCAGAGATGAGATCCTGCCAAAGACGGTCAAAGGGGAGGCAGTGATGAGGGCTGGGTGGTGCAGCAGCACAGTTGTTGTCTTTTCAAGGAAGCTTGCAAATTGAAGGAAGTGGAAGATCCTCAGGGCTTATACAGCAGGCCAGTAGCCTACCAGGTAAAATACAGTGAAAGATTTGCTCTTCAGAGAGGCCCAGCATACGAAATGAGCACCAGTGGAATGCATCCATTCATAATGAAGCTGCAGCCTGATTTATCCAAAGATTTCTTGCTGGATTGTTTATGAGGGAGAGAGGAGGTAGTGGCAGCCTGCCATTGTTATGCGATATCTTGGCAAGAAAATCTCTCATGTTATATCTCAAACATATGGTGCTGGTAAGGACTTTTTCCTATTATATTCCTATAAATACTCCCTTCCTATTTTTAATAGACCCCCTCATGGCCAAAAGTAATGTGTTTCCTTGTCAGCCTACCACATGAACTCTTAGCACATGTCTTTGCTTTTACAGCTAATAATAGCAAAAAGTTACAATTTCAAACCCACTTTAATAATAAACTTTAGTACTGTAGGGAGGCAGTTGGGCTCCCTTCTGGAATGCAGTTTGTTTGGATTATTTTGAGTTCTAGACTTTATTCCCCATAAACAGATTTCCTGCTCTTTTCAGTGGGTGAAAGTCATATGTGATCAATGAGGAGTAACAATTTTAGAGCAAGGAGATAACCTTGGGTGCGGCCAGCCATTTCATCAATGCTTCCCTCATCAGGAAGTCCCCAGTCTTCTCTAGGAGGCTCTCTATCTTCATCTATTTTTAAATGTATTTTATTATCACGGCTCCTATCCCAGCACTTTGGCTCTTGAGGAAGAGACCACCATCAAGAGGATGCTACAGGCAACTGAACTATTCATACTTCCCTAGGAAAGGCTCTGGCTGTAATCCAGCTGACTTTTTCCTCTACAAGTGTCTGCATTATGATGATACAAGCAACATCTACTAATGTAACCAAATATGAATGGTTTAACTTAGAAATTTTGTAGTCAGTGACTTTCATTCAGGGATAGATCTGTTGTTATTAATGTGACATAAGCTTATGAGGATAGGAGTCACTCAGGGCCCAATACCTGCCTTGTCACGCTGCTCCGGCATGAAGCTGTTGTCCACTACTGTGATCGTTTTGTGTCTCTGGAAAATGGAAATTAATTATATGTAGGATTTCTTCTCTGTAAAGAGCATTCCAATTACAGCAACACCAAAGCAAGCATCTCAAGGAGTAAGTCATGCAGACAGGTGAATTTTGCCAAAATGGCTTAAGAATATGGAACAGCAGGGCAAAGAGGAACATACCTGACAAAGCCTTCAGCAACATAGCAAAGAAAGAGCTGACACAGACAAAATATTACCTGTCCTCCCCACCAACCTCAGTATCCTTTCTACAAGCTCCTTTCCAAAATTCAGTGAAGTCATGAATTGGAACTGTCGCTCTCTGACAGGCAACACTGTTTGCACCCCAGGAGCGTGCTCTTGTCAGCACATGGACTGCAGTGATCCCTCTATCCCTGGCACAGGGTATTCCAAGGGTTGGGGAGGGTACTTGTGTTTTTCCCCATCCATATACAAGAGCAATGGACAAATGTTGCCCATAGAAGACAACCTGTTTCTTTTAGAAAATGCAGTTTCCTCCTACTTGATTAGGCTGAATGTGGGTCTATTATGGCTGGTTAAGTGCCCTTCATACTTCCAATGAAATCTGAACCTAAACTCTTCAAAAAGAAACATTTCATTACCTTGTTGTTCTGCCATAGATTCACTACTACAGTAACCTAGGGCAGAAAGCCAATGACCTGCCAGAGGGCTAACAACAATATTATCATGCAGGGCTTGAATTCAACCGGAGCCATCAGGTGCAGACCTCAGGTAAATATTTTCCAACCCGCAGGAGCCTCGAATGGGGGTGGGGGGTGTCTCTGGGAAATAATCTCTGAGCATTTAAGCCTTGCTATCACGGGACCAGATTCTGCCACAATGAGTACTACCGTAGTCCCTGAGCAGTCCCATTGATTTTAATGGGGCTATCTATCAAGTAAGTCCAGAGCTTCCAAGACATTTAGGAACCTCACTCCAAATGATTGAGATGCCTAATCGCTTTGGAGGATCTGGGCTTAAGGCAGTCCTCATTGTGAGTAAGGGTAGCAAAATCTGGCCCATAGTTAATTTTATCCCAGATCCATCATTATAATCGTTGTAGTCTAGCCTCTTATCAGAACAGATAAGGAAAGGAAATCTGGTTCTGGGGGAAGGGTCCCATAATAGGAGGGGAAGTTATTAAACTATATAGGAAGACAGTCAATAGAGAGATGAGCCCTGGTTTATGTTGTTTTGTGGTAATACTTAAATTCCTGTTGTCCCCTGAGTTACTCCTGAGTCAGAGCAGGAAAAGATAGTTGATGACTTCAACTAATTTCTATAACTTGTCTGCTTATTAGAATTCCATTTTCTCTACTGTCTGTAGATTATTGCATTTCTCAGAGCATAGCAACCCAGTATGTAAATGGTTACTGTTTGAGGCTTGTAGCATATGAATGTTGTAACAGTCACTCTGGCAAAACAAACTCCATAAATATTTACATCATTGCCTGCTCTTTTGAGACATTTACCCCAAATACGTCTTTAGGGACTTTCCTCTTTGAAATCAGACAATACCTCTCAATAGGACCATGAACACTTTAGCCAGAGAAATAACAGTTTGCTCATATGATTTGTTTTTGGCTGACAACATGGTTTGCAGACTTTAAATATATCCATATGCAGTAGTCAAAACATAACATGCTCACAGCCCTTTGGAATCTTAATGCTGAAACTGTCTTACTGTCAAAACTTAGAGCAAGCAGTAATCAGAAAGATCTATGGCTAGGAGAAGCTGTGTTTTACAGGACCCAATGAGGAAACAAAATATTTTTATGTTCTGAAGCTCTAGAGAAGAATTGCAGGAACAATGCATCCTCAGCACAGCAAATTTAAATCTAACATCACAGTTCTATGGAGAACAGTTATTCTCTGGTAAGAAAATGATGAAGGACTTGCCAGTAATTTACTTTTGTTAATACAGAAAGTATGAAAAGAAATGGATGCCTAAAAAAACCACATTAGTAGATGTGTACAGATGCAGCTTGAATATACAGAGCGAACTGGACACCATAATCAGCTCCTACAATGTGATCCTGCAAGGCTCACACTACCTGAAAAGCACCATAGTTTCAATTACTAGGGAAGTTTACTATGCCTGCTCATGAATCTTAACTCTGCAATTGGCCTACCATTCATCTGCATTTGGGCCAAGAACTGAAAGAAAGCAGAGACTTCATCTACATTAGCCAGTAGTTTCCACTTTCAAGTGTCTCCCCCTTGAGTAGTGAAGACCAAAACCTGGAACTTTGTAGCCAACATTATGTAACTCATTAGAAACCTCAGATTATATTTAGAGCCTTTATTTGTGGAGGTAGCCCCATAACACTGCATTACTAATTTAGGGTTTGAGCCTTTTCCCACTGAAGTAAATAGTAAAGTTTATGCAGACTTGACTGAATGCAGGATTGGGCCTGTACTTGGGAGATAACTCTAAACAGAACAGAGTGATACAGTGGATTATTGCACCAGACATTCACTTCTGCAGATGTGAATTTAAGTCCTATGTTAATCTACAGGCAGAAAATGGAAAACGAGTTTGTCTCATTCTAGGCATCACAAAACCACCACACAATTCCAAACCACCACACAGTCTTAGGAGATGGCTAGGCCTGGGACAGCAGTGGTATTCAGGTCAGGATGAGGTTCATTGACAAAAAAATAATGGGAAAGCTTGCGTGGTGCATGCTTTCATCATGCCTAAAGTAAGTTCATTCTACCTGCATGTGCACTCTTTAAAGCAAAAAAGAGTGTGAATCTAAATGATAATTTTGATCTTAAGAAGAAAGTTCAATTATTATTCGATTTTTCGGTTACAGCATTTAAGTTTTTTCAGAACATTTTAAAAGCAGAGAACAAAAAATTGTTACCCAAGAACCTATTGAAATTCTATATCTTTCTGGGTATGCATTATGTATTCATCAAGTTTGCTTCTGGTGATGTAAGTTAGAAATTCTCCTGCTGGTTTTGATTACAGCTGCAGAGTCACAGATTTGAACAGCAGTAGACAATCACTCTTCTGAGCTTGCACATAAATATAAAACATTTCCTTTTTCCTTATCACATAAACCTTCAAAGTGAATTACTGTTTTTTCAGATTTTCTCGACTTATCATTTTACAATTAACAAAATGTATTCCATCCAACAACGCTCTGCTATTTGCATATTAAATGGTCACTGTACAGGTTAAAGTTATTTAACTATGAAAGAGATGCTAATTTCACAATCTTTTTACATCCAGATAAAATACAAAATTACCTCTGGGTTTTTAATTTGCACATTTACAGCCAGACGATAAAAAGTTTTAGGATAATGGTATAAGCAGTATAATGAACTTTCAATTAGGCTGTGACAGCTCTCCCCTGTAGTCTTCGCATTGTCATTTTATTATTTCAAACACCGTCGTCCCTTTAAGGATGTGATATAAAGAATTCTACTTTCTAAAACTAATTTATATTTCTGAGCCAAAATGGCAGCTCCCACCCCAAGACACATGCAGCCTCTGTGCTCCCAAGCATCCCCATTCTGTGTGTACAAGTGTTCATTTGCAACAGAGGCTGTGAAATGTTGACCCTAACTAATCACTTACACATACAATTAACAAAACTACACACTCGAGTGCCTTTTTTGTATGCAAATGTGGGATTTTATGGGCACACCCATCTCTGAACAATTTGGATCTTCAAGATCAGACATTTACAACAATGATAAATGACGTGGTCTGTTGGCATATCATGTGTGACTTTACAGAGAGGAGGACTGTGTTTTGCCATAGCCCTCTTGTGGTTTCCTGGTTTATTTTCTTATTTCCTTTGTGCAAACCCTACATGTAGAATATCTACGGTACATGAATCTTGTAGTATAGTGTCAAATCTGAATTATTCTTGGCAAAAGCAAAGCTCATGAAATTTCCTATGTAACTATAATAGTAACAAAATTAGATTCCCCATTTCACCTAGCAGCATCCCAAAGAGGGGGAGGGATAGCTCAGTGGTTTGAGTATTAGCCTGCTAAACCCAGGGTAGTGAGTTCAATCTTTGAGAGGGCCATTTAGGGATCTGGGGGGAGGGGAAAAACTGTCAGGGCCAGTACTTGGTCCTGCTAGTGAAGGCAGGGGGCTGGACTCAATGTCCCTTCCAGTTCTATGAGATAGATAAATTTCCATATATTAAAGTGCTTTATAGATTATTAGAAGTCTCAGTATAATACTTTACCCATCATGGAAATCAATGCTGGTTGAGCTGTTAATTATTAATATCATTATTGTGAATGTAGCCTCCTTTTCAGTTACCACATTGATCACAAACCAATTCTGAACTTCTTAAAAGTAAGTTTTCACCAATAGTTTGGATGAATAATTTTCATACCTTGGGCAATTCAAGAACAGCTAATTTTGACTATTTGCTATTTAATTTGTATTTTTGGCCACCTAAATCATATTTTTGTTTTGCTCACTGATTGGCTGACATTTTTAACCAAAGAGTCATTAATAGCAACTAATACGCTTCCAGTATCAATTTTCAGGGGTATAATCATGCATACTACTACATTTTGAGAGGCTTTCGGGAATCAGACCATTTTGGGGAATACAGGGGAAGAATTTGAATTCTCACTAATAATGATCCTCTGAATCACAGAAAACTGAATCACAAGCAGATCTGTCATTTTAAAAAAAATAAATCTTCCACCAAAAAGGCAGCTACCGCTGGGGTGCATCTGATGCTGTCATTCTGCACCAACAATATTACACATCAGTGCAGAGTTCTTTGCACACCCAAAACTCTTTGCACACTCACTTCAACAGAAGTAAGCAGTGGGTTACACGAGGAATGTAGGATTGGGCCTCAAGGCAAGGAGCCTAGTGCAAGTGAGTGTTGCACTCTGAACAGAAGGGATATACAGGTACAGAAATGCTCTTTGGAGAAGCTGGACAAAGTAATATTGCAATATGACTAAAATAGTCACAAAGAGCAGCTGCTCCTGGTGCCTATTAAACTTCCCTTGCTAGGGCTCTTCATCACTTTGATTTTCCCTCAACCCCATTTGGCCTAGACCTCTGACTGTCTGACAATTTACCCAATAAAGGGGGGGGAGGGAAGAACAGGCATGATGAAAGACAACTAGGGCTAACCACCCCCTCGCTAGCTTATGAATCTCACTCCTTTTCTTCCCACATCAGTCTTCCAGGCCCCCAACCACTATCCCACGTCTCAGGGTATGTCTACACTACGGGATTAATCCGAATTTATATAATTCGAATTTAGGAAACCGATTTTATAAATTCGAATGTATTCGGCCACACTAGGCACCATTAATTCGGTGGTGTGCGTCCAAGCTACCGTAGTAGCATCGATTTCCAGAGCGTTGCATTGTGGGTAGCTTTCCCATAGCTATCCCATAGTTCCCGCAGTCTCCACCCCCCTTGGAATTCTGGGTTGAGACCCCAGTGCATGATGGGGCAAAAAACATTGTCGCAGGTGGTTCTGGGTACAGCCTCCCCCTCCCTCCCTGAAAGCAACGGCAGACAACCATTTCGCGCCTTTTTTCCTGAGTGAACTCTGCAGACTCCATACCGCAGCAAGCATGGATCCCGCTCAGCTCCAGAACGCAGTCATGAACATTGTAAACACCTCGCGCGTTCTCGTGGAGTTTATGCTTACCCAGGACCAGAAAAAAGAGGCGAGGAGGAGGCGACTGCAGCGCAGCGACAAGCGTGATGAGGACATGGACATGGACCGTGAATTCTCTCAGACCGCGGGCCCCGGTGCTTTGGAGATTATGATGTTAATGGGCCAGGTTATAGGCTTGGAACGCCGATTCTGGGCCCGGGAAACAAGCACAGACTGGTGGGACCGCATAGTGTTGCAGGTGTGGGACGATTCCCAGTGGCTGAGAAACTTTCGCATGCGTAAGGGCACTTTCATGGAACTTTGTGACTTGCTTTCCCCTGCCCTGAAGCGCCAGAATACCAAGATGAGAGCAGCCCTCACAGTTGAGAAGCGAGTGGCGATAGCCCTGTGGAAGCTTGCAACGCCAGACAGCTACCGGTCAGTCGGGAATCAATTTGGAGTGGGCAAATCTACTGTGGGGGCTGCTGTGATGCAAGTAGCCAAAGCAATCACGGAGGTGCTGCTACGAAAGGTAGTGACTCTGGGAAATGTGCAGGTCATAGTGGATGGCTTTGCTGCAATGGGATTCCCTAACTGTGGTGGGGCGATAGATGGAACCCATATTCCTATCTTGGCACCAGAGCACCAGGGTACCCAGTACATAAACCGCAAGGGGTACTTTTCAATGGTGCTGCAAGCACTTGTGGATCACAAGGGACGTTTCACCAACATCCTTGTGGGCTGGCCGGGAAGGGTTCATGACGCTCGCGTCTTCAGGAACACCAATCTGTTTAAATGGCTGCAGCAAGGGACTTACTTTCCGGACCAGAAAATAACCGTTGGGGATGTTGAAATGCCAATTGTTATTCTTGGGAACCCAGCCTACCCCTTAATGCCATGGCTCATGAAGCCATACACAGGCAGCCTGGACAGGAGTCAGGAGTTGTTCAACTACAGGCTGAGCAAGTGCAGAATGGTGGTAGAATGTGCATTTGGCCGTTTAAAAGGTCGCTAGCGATCCTTACTGACTCGCTCAGACCTCAGCCAAACCAATATCCCCATTGTTATTACTGCTTGCTGTGTGCTTCACAATCTCTGTGAAAGTAAGGGGGAGACCTTTATGGCAGGGTGGGAGGCTGAGGCAAATCGCCTGGCTGCTGATTACGCGCAGCCAGACACCAGGGCGATTAGAAGAGCACACCAGGAAGCGCTGCGCATTAGGAAAGCTTTGAAAACCAGTTTCATGACTGGCCAGGCTACAGTGTGAAATTTCTGTTTCTTTATCCTTCATGAAAACCCGCCCCCTTTATTGACTCATTCTCTGTAAGGAACCCACCCTCCCCCTTCCCCCAGCTTGCTTTCAAAGGAAATAAAGTCACTATTGTTTAAAAATCATTTATTCTTTATTAATTGATTATAAAAAGAGGGAGAGAACCTGAGTGGGGTTTGGGAGGAGGATCAGCGGGAAGGAAAAGCCCACTAAAAAAAGGTTTAAAAAATGGCAGCCTTTTGCTTGGGCTGTCCACTGGGGTGGAATGGGAGGGTGTACGGAGCCTCCCCCCCCCCCCCCCCGTGTTCTTACACGTCTGGGTGAGGAGGCTATGGAACATGGTGAGGAGGTAGGGGGGTTATACAGGGGCTGTAGCGGCACTCTGTTCTCCAGCAGCCGTTCCTGAAGCTCCACCAGACGCCGGAGCATGTCTGTTTGCTCACGCAGCAGCCCCAGCGTTGCATCCTGCCTCATCTTATCTTCCTGACACCACCTCTGATCTCGAGCGTCCCTCCTGTCCTCACGTTGGTCCCTCCTGTCCTCACGTTGGTCCCTCCTGTCCTCACGTTGGTCCCTCCTGTCCTCACGTTCACTGGCTTCTTTCCTATACTTGCAAAGTCTCCTTCCACTCATTCAGATGAGCTCTTTCACTCCTGGTGGATTGCATGATTTCTGCAAACATCTCGTCTCACGTCTTCTTTTTACGACGCCTTATCTGGGATAGCCTTCGGGAAGGAGGAGGGAGGCTTGAAACATTTGCAGCTGCTGGAGGGAGTGAAAAAAGGAGAGAATTTTTTTAAAAGACACATTTTTCAGAACAATGCTTATACTCTTTCACGGTGACAAATACTATTCACATTACATAACACATGTGATTTCTGTGCAAGGTCGCATTTTGCCTCTTAATATTGAGTGCCTGTGGCTTTGCTGCTAGAGATCACAGACGCAGGTCCGGGCAACAGAATTCAGCTTGCATGCTGCCATGGTAAGCCACTGTCTTTAGGCTTCTGCGCCCTGCTTTCCCACATACCAAGCAAAGCCCGTTGTGCTGCAGTTTTCCTGTTAACCTTCAGCAGCAGAAAACAAGCTAACACCCCCCCACCATCCAATTCTCTGGAATGAGTGCTTTATCCCTCCCCCCACCGCGTGGCTGGTATAAGGGAAGATCCCTGCAGGAACCAAACTAACCCCCCCCCCCCCAACCCGCCATGAATTATCTTGGATGAGTGCTTTATCCCTCCCCCCACCGCGTGGCTGGTATCAGGGAAGATCCCTGCTAGCAAAACGCAAAAAGCTCTGGGCCAATCCTCCCCCCCCCCCTTTGCACTTGGCTAAATGCAGGGAAGGATTTCTTTTCAGCCACAGGCAAACAGCCCAGTAGGAAGGGCCACCTCTGTCCCCTTAATTAAATTCCCTTATTTCAACCAGGTTACCCTAAGCGATATCACTCTCCTGAGGATTACACAGCAAGATAAAGAACGGATGTTGCTTGAATGCCAGCAAACACCGGGACCATACGCTGCCAGGCTTTGTCATGCAAGGATACCAGATTACTTGCTACTAGCATGGCGTGGTCAAGTGTCCTACCATGGAGGACGGAATAAGGCTGCACTGCCCAGAAACCTTGTGGCAAGGCTTTTGGAGTACCTCCAGGAGAGCTTCATGGAGATGTCCCTGGAGGATTTCCGCTCCATCCCCAGACATGTTAACAGACTTTTCCAGTAGCTGTACTGGCTGCGAATGCATCCCAAGTGCTCAGGGCAAATTAATCATTAAAAATGCTTGCTTTTAAACCATGTTTTATATTTTAAAAGGTAAACTCACCTGAGGTCCCTTCCATGGGGTCATGGTCTTGGCTACTGGCTTGGGAGGCTTGGGAGGGTACTTCAGTCAGGGTGAGAAACAGATCCTGGCTGTTGGGGAGAACGGAGAGCTGGGTGCTCTCTACCAGCTCGTCCTCCTCCTTCTCCTCTTCCACGGAATCATCAGGTGTACCTGATGAGATTATCCCCATCTCGGAATCCACAGTCAGAGGTGGGGTAGTGGTGGCGGCCCCCCCTAGAAATGCATTTAGCTCGGCGTAGAAGCGGCATGTCCGCGGCTCTGACCCGGAGCAACCGTTTGCCTCCTTTGCTTTTTGATAGGCTTGTCTGAGCTCCTTGACTTTCACGCGGCACTGATCTGAGTCCCTATTGTGGCCTCTCTCCATCATGCCCTTGGAAATTTTTTCAAAAGTTTTGGCATTTCGTCTTTTCGAACGCAGTTCTGCTAGCACTGAATCCTCTCCCCATATAGCGATCAAATCCAGTACCTCCTGTACGGTCCATGCTGGTGCTCTTTTTCGATTATCAGCCTGCATGGTTACCTGTGCTGATGAGCTCTCTGTGGTCACCTGTGCTCTCCACGCTGTGCAAACAGGAAATGAAATTCAAATGTTCCCGGGGCTTTTCCTGTCCACCTGGCCAGTGCATGCGAGTTCAGATTGCTGTCCAGAGCGGTCACAATGGTGCACTGTGGGATAGCTTCTGGAGGCCAATAACATCGAATTGCGGCCACACTAACCTTAATTCGGATTAACAATACCGATTTTGACGCTACTCCTCTCGTCGAGGAGGAGTACAGAAATCGAATTAAAGGGCTCTTTAATTCGAATTAAATGGCTTCATTGTGTGGACGGGTCAAGCGTTAATTCGAATTAAAGCAGCTAAATCCGAATTAAAGTCGTAGTGTAGACCAGGCCTCAGAAGGGAACACTCCTCCTAATGGTCCAATTTAGAATTACACCTCCCACTTCTGAACAAAATACTTGATTAAAGACTATATAGCAATCTGAAACATACTCCAACAGGAATGTCACAGATACTGGAAATTGGCCTTATTCTTCTGTGGTCCTATACAGGCATAGATGCTTTGACATCAATGGAGTTGCAAACACTTACAGAAGCAATACATTTAGCTCAGAAGACATAGAAGACTATCACATCCAACTGAAGTTACAGGAAGAAGTTAGGAATCCTGCTGTGGATTAAATAAGAAAGGACTCATTGCTAAAGACTCAAACTGAACAAAAACTTTTTGGAAGTTCACAAAAAACGATATATATTTTTTTTAAAATGCATTTCTTCATTTCCTCGTTTCAGTGGGAAATAGAAGTAAAAAAACACTTCAATAAAACCCCACTCTTATCACATCTGCTCAGACCACCACACATCAGGTAGTGCAGAATTGAGACTCATAGGACTGGAAGGGACTTTGAGAGGTCATCTAGTCCAGTCCCCTGCACTCATAGCAGGACTAAGTATTATCTAGACCAGTGGTGGGCAACCTGCAGCCCGTCAGGATAATCCGCTGGTGGGCCGCGAGACAGTTTGTTTACATTGACCTATATTGACATTTCCTAATGTCCAACCTAAACCTCCCTTGATGCAATTGTGACAAAGCCTGACCAAATGAAGCTATCCACCTTATTCACAGACAAAGAAAGGTTTGAGTATGGCTGAATTTTGGTAGGATTATCTGAACTGAACCTTTTGAGCTTGGCCCATCATTGAGGCTGTGCTCTAAATTTGTCAAATGTTAAAATGCCTATAATTAAAACAACCTACCTTTGTCTGTTGTTACTATTTCCTAGTAGAGAACAAAAGCCATAACCTTTTTAATTACGCTCCTGCTAAGCCATTAAACCAAAAACCACATACCACATCTACAGGGACATAGGAATTGCCAAGCTGCACTCAATCATTTATCCACCTAGACTGGTGACTTTGGCCAATATTTTTCAGTAGAAGGCACCCTGAAGCCCAAATATAATGCACCTAGCCAGTGGTGTAATCCCGTCTGGCAAAGGGTAGAGGCATTTCCTATCAGCTTGTGCCTTGAGCATGAGATTTGTTATCTTACCTTAAAGAGTTAGAAATGTTATTGGCAGTAAAATTATTCAGCCCCTAAAGATCCAGCCACAGTATTCATCTTGGTAATGTCTCTTGGAACTGAATTAAACAAGTTTGCTAGATACTAAGGATAGTACTATTTCCCTTTATTGATTTAATGTCAAATTCCTATATTGAGAGAGCAAAGAAGAAGGGTTTTGTCTATTTTCACTGTGCCCTTTAATTTTGGATAATTCAACAATTCCCCCTCTTTTCCTTTTCAATTTAAGCTTATATAGGTTTGTACTAATCTCAAAAGCTAATGAGTATTGGACATTGTTGTATTTTCTTGCACACGTGCCCTCCAGTGCCATCAGCATCTCTCCTTTATTTGTCATCCTGTTGATGTGACTGAAAATTTTTGCCGTGACAAGGAGCATGGTTTATAGATTTCCACTCAAATCCAATCACTTTTGTGGAGATCTTCAACTCTGTATTCAGTCTGTGTCCTGACATACATTCCCAAGTTAACAAATGTGGCATTCTTCTAACTAGACTAGGACTTGGACTACATATTCACACAGGGAAGTAGGAACCCCCCTTACACACCTGTTTGACCTACGCAGACCTTGGGCCAGGTCAGGCCTCAGTAAGCAGGGCTACTCAGTCACTTGTTCCATTCCTGGAACATGTTGAATGGAGAATGGGCAGAGTCGTGGCTTCACTGCCCTGCTCATTGGCCAGAGTAGCTGGGCCAGTAGATGTGGGTGGATTTAGGTGGTGGTGGTGGGGTTTATTATACAGTATAGTGTAGGCCAGGAGTAAATAACCACACCACCACCACTCCCACCAAAGGTAAGCAGGGGAGGAACTGTGACACAGAAGTGTGTCTTTTGTCATAATGCCTCCTGGGGAGCTGCAACTTATGCACTACCCCTTGCTCAGGGCTGTGCTTAGAGTCACAATCTAGCCCTCAGTAACTGTACTGTATTGAATTTGACCTGAACATTTCAATCTATTCGTATATACACGTACTTTTCCCAGGATCAATTTTTTTTATAACTAACTCTGAATGAGCGCTATTTTCACATTTATTTTAGCCCCCTGCCTTCAGTTCATCTCATGAATCTCAGGCAGAGGCTTTGAACAACACTACAATCTTATTTCTCTTTTAATAGAGCCACTCTTCTTTATCACACCTTCACTTGAGCATTTTTATGAGTACAATAAAAAAGATGGAGGGACTCTGCATTCAAATGCTCTGCTTTGTGGCAGAACCGTACTCTCCCACCCTTGTTAGCTGGACTGCATACCCCTGCCACAGAGCCGCATGTAGGAGTGTGTGTGACACTGGCTTACCACAGACTTACTTAGCTAAACCTTGAAGTCAACGGAGTGGGAAAATGGAGTCCTCGGTAGAAACATGAAAATACATGTTCAGTAACAGCATGCTCTAGACAACTTTTTACATGGATTATCCCTTGTAGAGAGAAAGGATGATTTTGTGGGTATGACTCAGACGATCAGGGTTCAATTCCTGGATTCACTATAGTCTTTCTGTGTGACCTAGGAAAAAGTCACCCCGTGTCTCTTCTCCCCATTTGTACAATGGGGATAAAAGTTCCTTAGCTCAACAGAGTTGGACGATAAACCCATTATCGTTTGTCGGGTGCTCAAGTACGATAGTGGGGCGGGTGTCTTATAAGTAATTGGATATCTAGAAAGATATAGGCCACCACCTGGTTGTGGGGTCATTAATCATTCCTGCTACACAGCATCAACCCCTATTTGTCCCTTTGTGGCTATTGCTGCTCGCAAAGGGAGAAGATTGTCAAGAGAGTCATGCTGCCATGAGAGCAAGAGAGAGTGGAAGGGCTGGAGAGCAGTGTGGCAGATCTGTGAGTAATGGGTTTGGAATAAAGGTCCTCATGGATTCTCATGCTCTACAGGTAGAAACCCTTAGATTAACCGTATGGAAATCCTGGGTCTTTTGTCCCCCTTTTGTGTCTTTTCTGCAGAAAAGTACAGAGTGGCTCAGAGCCAAATGCAAGTAAAGTCCATGAGAATTTTGCCATATGCTTTAATGGGATTGGGTCATAGGTCAGCACAGCTGAAGTGAAATCCAGTTTCCTGGAAAGCTGCTATAGATTTTAGACTCATATGCAGTCCCAAAGCAGCTAAAATATGGTTTCAATCAAATAAGCTGAACTGAATGGAAAAAATAAACAGGTGATTCAATATAAGGGAATACATTTTTAAAACTCCAGTGTTTCATGCAAAAAAAAAAAAAAAAGTCTAAAAGTAAGAGTAAAATCTTTCCAACATATTCCAGGATTCTTTGTTTACGTGCCCTAGGATGTGTTTCCAGTTTCAAACTTTGGCAGTATTTATCACAATGCGCTTGAGCCACGTGTTTATCAAATTCTAACCCACACCCTGTCGAGCATTATTGCTTACTTATGTTGCAGATAGGAAATAAATTAATAACAGAGCAACACTAACATGAATGGCCGAATTTGAAACAGCAGCAAGCCATCCTTGTTCTCTAATTTTTAATAGATTGATATATTTGACACATACAAAACATTAGAAATTGTACTTCTAGTTCTCATTGTGTTGTCCAGTGTTCTCTGCTCCTTCGTGGTCTTAAACTACAGTATGAGATCTGGAAAAGCAAAGCTGCCAGGAAGTAATAAGTCAAGAATAGTTTGGCAGTTTTGGATCACAAAATATGTATCTTCATTGCCACTTCTATCTAGAGAAATATATTCTTCCTCTCTGCTTCTAGAATGGTGATTTTTTTTTTTTGCTTAACCCAAAAGATAGCGTTAACACCACCATTCATTATCCACATTTTAAGTTCCCCAAAAGTATCACCTATGTGAAAGTCCCCCCTCTTATTTGAGCACCCATTTATCAAAACAAATTGTAAGCCACCTCTTCCATTCAGATAAATGGGATACATATATGCATACAGGAGAATATTCATAGACTCATAGACTTTAAGGCCAGAAGGGACCATCATGATCATCTAGGCTGACCTCCTGCACATTGCAAGCCACAGAACCTCTCCCACCCACTCTTGTAATAGACCCCTACCCTCTGGCTGAGTTACATCCTCAAATCATGATTTATAGATTTCAAGTTTCAGAGAACCCTCCATTTACACTAGTTTAAACCTGCAAGTGACCTGTGCCCCATGCTGCAGAGGAGGGCAAAAAACCAGAGGGTTTTTGCCAATCTAACCCAGGCGAAAATTCCTTCCCAACCTCAAATATGGCGATCAGTTAAACCCTGAGCATGCAGGCAAGACCCACTAGTCAGACACCAGGGAAAGAATTCTCTGTAGTGACTCAGAGCCCTCCCCATCTAGCGTCCCATCACCGGCCATTGAAGATATTTGCTGGTAGCAGTCAGAGATCGGCTACATGCCATTGTGGGCAGTCTCGTCATACCATCCACTCCATAAACTTATCAAACTCAGTCTTTTAAATAAGTTAGGGTTTTTGCCTCCACTGCTCCCATTGGAAGGCTGTTTCAGAACTTGACTCCTCTGATGGTTAGAAACCTTTGTCTAATTTCAAGCCTAAACTTGTTGATGGCCAGTTTATATCCGTTTGTTCTTGTGTCCATATTGGCACTTACCTTAAATAACTCCTCTCCCTCCCTGGTATTTATCCCTCTGATGTATTTGTAGAGAGCAATCATATCTCCCCTCAGCCTTCTTTTGGTTAGGCTAAACAAGCCAAACTCTTTGGGTCTCTTCTCATAAGGTAGGTTTTCCATTCCTTGGATCATCCTAGTAGCCCTTCTCTGCTGTTCCAGTATGAGTTCATCTTTCTTAAATGTGGGAGACCAGAACTCCACACAGTATTCCAGATGAGGTCTCACCAGTGTCTTGTATAATGGTACTAACACTTCCCTGTCTCTACTGGAAATACCTCGTCTGATGCATCCTAGGTCTACATTAGCCTTTTTCACGGCTGCATGACGTAGTCATCCTGTGATCAACCAATACACATAGGTCTTTCTCCTCCTCTCTCACTTCCAACTGATAAATCCCCAGCTTATAGCAAAAATTCTTGTTGTTAATCCCAAAAGTGCATGACCTGGCACTTTGCACTATTAAGTGCACAGAGTAAGTGCATTAACTCATAATGAAAACAAACTCTGCAAACTCTGCAAACTCAGATGGCTAGTATTAATCTCTGAATTCATTTACTGTAGTTTGTCCTAAGAAAATAAGTAGGGGCAGAGGTTAGTTGTAGATCTGAAACTGATAATATCTTGTAATATTGTCAGCAAAAGGCACTAACTAACACATCCTTTGCTGTGATTTACACTCTACAGAATAAACTTCCTTCCCAGAAGAGAAAAAATGACTAAAGCATACCATTTCTATTTTAATAAATCAGTGTGTACTACATGAAAAATGAGAAGAGCATTTTTCAAGTTTTTGCTTTCAGATGATATGTCTTACCATGAAGATTGATCCATCTGAAGGGAAATTTCTGGAGCATACTTGTCTGAAACTAGCAAAGTCAAATGAATGCATGAAACCTTCTCTTTCCCCCCAAGGGAGTCATATCCCAGAGACTCCTGCTGCAGTCACCTGCTGTGATCTATTCGTTAGAAGTAGAAGAACCCTAACTTTAGCAAAAAAGCATCTCCCAGAGCTGGCCTCCTGAAAAGTTATTCCTCCTCTACAGTTGGATTGTTATGCCTGCAGGTGCAGAGATCCTCACAGGGGTGGAAATATCTTCCTATTTCCACAGAATTCTGTTTTCCTTCTGCAGCTGACTCAGTAAATATTTTCTTAAGCTGGAGTAACTATTGCCGGAGGCCACTCTGGCTATAGGCCAATGGGACAGCAGCCTAGAGCAGCAGATTTCTGTCATGACAGAGGGGTGGCCAGATGAAATCTGCCACCCTAGGCCTATGGGGGCGACACTGAACTTCTGCCTAGGGCAGCAGATTGTCTTCAGTAGCCTCTGTCTAATGCTCAGCTGTGCAAAGTGAAGGACACTTAGTAGCCTGTATCCACAATAAACCTTTAAAAAAACACACACACACACATGTATTGGCCTCTTGGGGAATTCTCTTACATTTGAAGCATCTTGAGCCATTTGCTACTTTAAAATAATCAGCTGACAGGCAGGGCTGGAGCAATAATCCTTATTTCCAGCAGAGTTGCTTCCTGGGTTGTTCTTTCTGGCACGCTTTGTTCCTTTAGTTTCATCTTTTTAGCTGGAGGACAGTTCCAGCAGATGAATGTTACTACTGTAAATTTAAACTCCCAGAGGCTAGATTTTGACTTCAGACACAGCCATGAGCAAAGGGTGGTCCATAAACTGCACTACTCCAGCAATAGCAAGAGATTGTGACTGTACATTCAACTATTCACTTCTACACCGTAGTCCAGAGCACCGCTACTAGGCCATAAGGTTGTCATTTCTTAAGTGCACTTAAACGTTAACAGTACTTAGTTCCACACCCCTTGAGTCAAAGACACGCTGTGGCATGTGTAAAAGGCCACTGATATCCATCTCAGATCTGATACAGGCACTCAAAATGGAAAAATGAGGCAGAAGAGGGTTGGAAAACAAAGGCTAAGAGGGAACCAGGAAAAACAACTATTAGAGGGAACCAGGAAAAAGCAACTGTTAATCAGAAGCAGGAAAGATAACCACACAGACAGGACCGGATTAATCTTTTGTGGGCCCTGGCACCTGGACCATGGCCCCAGTCCCTGCTCTGCCCATACTCTGCCCTGAGGCTCCACCTCCCCTCAGCCTCTTCCCTCCGAGGCCCCGACCATGCTCTGACCCAAGGCCCCACCCCCACTCAGCCTCTTCCCCAAGGCCCCACCTGCTGCTCTCACAGGGGAGAGAAGGGGGAAGAGGGCAGAAAGGAGTGAGCGGCAGGGGAGAAGAGGCCAAGTGGGAGAGAGGCTTGGGGCAGAGCATGGGCGGAGCCATGGACCAATCGCCGGGGCCCCTTCTGAATGTGGGCCTGGTTCCATTGGCACCATTGTAAACCCAGTAATGCACACAGCCAGTTTCTAAAAGGTGAACTTTCTGCTTGTCCCAATCTTTAGGAAACTGAATTGTTTCTTTCACCATAATAAGTGCACCAAGGATCAAGGGTACAGCCTTGGATAAAAACCTGTCTTGGCAAAAGGAATCAATTCATAGCTAAACATGCTGACCCTATCCACCACTAAATAAGGTGAAGAAATACTCATTTTGGTCTCATTACACCAGTGTAAATATGGAATAGCTCCATTGCCTTCAATCAAATTACTCCAGATTTACATTGGTGTAAATAACATCTTCATCTGGCTTTATAATTTGGGGCTTTCATAGCAAAACTCCATTTGCTTTAGGATCTCTCCAAGCAGAAGAGAGGTCTATAAATACCGTGACTGGTGTGGAGGAAGTGAATAAGGAAGTGTTATTTACTCCTATCCATAACACAAGAACGCAGGGTTACCCAACGAAATAAATAGCAGATTTAAAACAAACCAAAGGAAGTACTTCTCACTGCACAATCAACCTGTGGAACTTGTTGCCAGGGGATGATGTGAAGACCAAAAGTATAACTGTGTTCAAAAAAGAATTAGATGAGTTCATGGGATGTAACCCCATGCTCTCGGTGTCCCTAAACTCTGACTGCCAGAAGCTGGGAGTGGATGATAGTGGATGGATCACTCGGTGATTGCCTGTTCTGTTCATTCCCTCTGAAGCACCTGGCATTGGCTACTATCAGAAAACATGAGAATGGGTTAGATGAACCAGTATGGTCATTCTTATGGAGAGCCCAAATTCTAACCTCCGTATATCTCCCTTTAATAAAGCATTCTGAAAGGAGCACTTGAATAATGGGTTAAAGGCTCTTACCTTAAAGCCCACACAAAACTTGAAAGTCCCAAAACAAATGCCTCTGGGTCTGGTCAAATCAGTCCCCAGGGAGCTGAGGCCAGGATCAGCTTCTCTTACCAGCTGAGCAGCTTCTTTAGAAGTTATCTTCCACAGCTTCATCCCAGCCCTTCCTGGTGGTCTTACTGGCTCTGTTTCCTCTAGCAGCAGCAGCTCTGCTCTAAGGCCACAGGCTTCTCCACTGCCTGGAGAACTCTGCAGTCCTATCCCCACTTTCCACTTCCTGCTGCTCTTTTTATAAGGAGTCATGCCCTCATCAGCCAGTTTATTAAGGTCCCACACATGTCCTCTCAGGGGTGTCAGGCAGGGCTAATTGGACAGGCTGGCTCTGAAAGGAGTAGGCTACCCATTTACAATATGGAATACACATTCGGGGTGGAAAACTTCATTCTCTTCTTTCTTCTTCAATTTAAGACAATCCCTCCCTCCACAAACAAAAAACAAACCAAAAAAAACAAAAAAACAACCCTAGGTTTTAAATCCATATGCCCAAAAGCCTTAGTGAAGAAGTGTCTAGGGAATAGGGGTGGAGGGTACAAATAAACTGGGAAAGTGGAAGTCCCTAATGTGAAACAAACTTATTAAAAATAAAAGAAGCCACTAGATGGCATAGAAGTCTGTTAACTGCAGTCTGTCGCGCTTCCACTGTAGCTAGTTGTCTGCAGTCACTGTCAGCATGACTGTCACAACAAGTAAGAATCAAAGTCTGTTACTTGATTAATTTGCGATCATGATTTAAGCAAGTTTTTCTTACATCATTTGCAGTTTTGCTTATTTAAGTCCCATTATGCACATCCAAAGCCTGAGGTTTGCAATTCTTTATATTTGAGCAAATGCATTGTCGGTATTCAGTATTATACAGTACTTTAAATCACACTCAAATATTTAGCAACCTAATGGTATAATGGCTTCAGGGGTTATTGAAATAATGATAAAATAATGAAAAAAACAATATTTATGTTAGCATCACTTACATTGTTTTCAGTTTCTCTAGAGGTTTTTGGGGGAGGAATGGTTGAACGTAAATTAAAATTATTGTTTTATAAGGGGAGAAACACTATAGCAGACTTGGCTAAAATATACAACCACTTGATAAGGAATGAATATTGATATCTTGGGTTTAACCCTCTCAGAAATACTTATTCTCACCTATCATAAAATCAGTCAATGAAAAACATGTTATCTTAAGTGGCTAGTGTATGAGATAGTAGGAGAAGTTATGTATATGTGACTGTAATACATTTATAGCTAACAGCAAGTATGAAGCTTGTGATGGTGTCTCAAGAGTCAACGTACAGATTTTTGACAGGTAATCTGGTAGATTTCAAATATCACATGATCTTGAATATAAAATAACATCTAATACACATAAAAGGGTACATTTTCCTTTAGCGTCATATCTCATAATACAGTATATAAAACATATACTACTTGTATAGCATTCAAATATGTTACCTAAACTTTTTCCATGTGGGAAATGGGAGACATCATAGTCCCTAAGCAGAAGGACACTATATGATAAAACTGATATCATTTAAGACCCCAACCCTGCAACTGATTCCACATTGGTGAAGCCCCGCTAACTTCAGTGGGGATTTGTGTGAGCAGAGTCATTTGCAGAATCAGGGCTTACACTCTTAAAATGGCTGGTTTTGTGGTGTAATGCAACTCTAGTCATACTGGTGCTAAGGTCTAGAACAGGGGTCGGCAACCTTTCAGAAGTGGTGTGCCGAGTCTTCATTTATTCACTCTAATTTAAGGTTTTGCGTGCCAGTAATACATTTTAACGTTTTTAGAAGGTCTCTTTCTATAAGTCTATAATATATAACTAAACTATTGTTGTATGTAAAGTAAATAAGGTTTTTAAAATGTTTAAGAAGCTTCATTTAAAATTAAATTAAAATGCAGAGCCCCCCAGACCAGTGGCCAGGACCCGAGCAGTGTGAGTGCCACTGAAAATCAGCTCGCGTGCCGCCTTCGGCACGCGTGTCATAGGTTGCCTACCCTTGGTCTAGAAGGAGTGTTACCCAACTGACTTAACTTAGCTTCCCAAACCCTGGAGCCTTTAATGTTGTGGGAACAGGGTCTCAGATGCAGAACTGGAGCCTTGAAAAGAACCCAAAGAAGAGAGGCATACATGGAGATTAGCAAACTGAAAAGTGGGGCAGGAAATGTGTCCAAGGTGCAGATGAGAGAGAAATATTTGTTCCTAACTGTGGATATCCAAATCTGAACGAGCACACTTTGCTATTAAAAATCCATTTTTTGTTTATAGCTTAAAGAATTACTAGAGGAACTGAATGAGTGTGTGTAAAACTCGCATCTGCAAAGACTGTCCTTGTGACAACCCTGCTTGTTTAAATTTTATATTCCTTTTATTTCGGCAAATAAGTACAACACACCATAACTCCCAACCCAATGAGTCCCACATATTTCTTCAGTTTCCTTCCAATAACTTCCTTGTTCGCCTCCTGTCCCCAGTTAGGTCTCTGACTTGGCCATCTCTATTTAAATTCAAGGCTCTTCCTCAGTGGGAAACACCGACTGAAACCCACACTTTATTTTAAATTGATTTCCTAATGTTCCTGGAGAACATATTGCTAGTGCAAGAGAGAGGTAGAAATGGGACTCTTCACTCAGAAATTTAGTGCAAAATAACTATGACTTTTTATGTATTTTAGGTCCAAAGGAATGACTTCTATTGATTTCAAATGTCATTGGATTGGTTCTTTGTTCTGCTCACCCGTGACATTTTCTATAAATGACATAACAATCCGAGCCCTTCCTTTTGGTAAAGGGAAATCAGAGGCCACTGAGCTCCCTTAAGGTAGTCAGCATGAGCAAGTAATATAATTTCAGGGTCCATTTTCCCACCAACATATGCACCTAGCTCCCATTATTGTCAGAGTTACATGCAGATCAGAGATGAGAGTCTGTAGTTCATTGCTTTCTTTAGAGAGAGGAAAATGCTGAACAAATATTGATTTTCCCCCTTTAGAACATTAAATATTAATGTCAACAATACATTAATGGTTTAAACTTTCATACAGAGCAGTAGTTTAAATAATTTATCTGGAAAATGAGAAGATAAATGTGTAATGTGTTAATTGCTTGACTGAGTGGAGCAGATGGCAGGATTTAGTGTTACATTGGGTGGAGGGCATGGGGAAGCATTACAGGACTTGGAGCCTGGCCCATGCTGAAGACAAGGTTACATACATGATTTCTGCTCCTTCCCATTTATAGGGCCCCAGTTTTATAATTTGTAAAACATTTCAGTTCAGATTCTAGGTAGACGAAAAACCATGTGGCCAAAATGTTTGTCATCTCTCCATCGCTTTATGCTGGCAGTGAGTGAGGAAAGAAAGAAAACATGACTAGCTCTTCAGAGGTGCCTCTAACTCTGGACAGTAATCCAGGTGGACAAGGAAAAGAGAACATATATATATATATATATATATATATATATATATATATATATATATATATATATATATAAAGAATTCTTAGTTGAGATGTAACATAACCACACAGCATTTCAGTGATGGGATGGAAACCACTGTGAAACCACATCTTGACAATTCTTTGACTGAACTACCAGATCTAACTGAGGATTTATTTTTAGAGAGAACAGAGAACTGTCAGCTTTTCTACAGATTTTCAAAAGACTGCAGCCAAGTTATAATACTAATGCTATTTTCCTACAACTTAGGTGCAGATGTTTTTAATATTGGAACATTAACACTCTGCCTTTCTAATTATAGAGGTAGAAGAGGTTACAAACCTGGTGTAATAAATCTCAGCTAAAACATTTAATTCAAAATATGTGTACAACTACTTTCAAAATTACTTTTAAATTCCATAACATTAGCAGGGCTCTCTTGTTTCCAGAAGGTTTTGCCAACCTCAGATTCCTCTCCTCTGTATTGTAACTTATTATACGTGGATAATACTCTACCAAAAGTGCTGAGGTGAATGCTCAAAGCATACTAGAGAATTATATGTTTGGCATAGTGGCCTCTCCTTTTCTATCCAGGGAAGAGGGGCAAAGTGGCCCCCCTCCCAGAGTGGGCTGTGAGAGGGGCGGGGAACCCATGGTATAGTGCCTATTCAAAGAGAAACTCCATATGTGGGGTGAAAAGGGAGATGCAGATGTTTCCATTGTCTTTATCAACCTTGTTCATCACCTGGTGCAACTCTTCAGAAGGCGAGGAGCAGTGAAATGAAGGGGAGAACTATCCAAAAGGCAAACACAGCCCTAGGACACACCTAGAAATTTAAGTTTTATTGAGCCAAATTGTTAGGCAGAGATTTGAAAAAAAGGTTGGCACAAAGGTTGGCTACAGCTGGACAGGAATTTTTCGACAAAATGTTTTATAATTGGAAAATACTAATTCATCAAAACCAAACATTTTCATGGGAAAGACTTGGTTTTGACAAAACTTTTGTCAAGAAGGTTTCTCAAGTTCAGAATGGAACCTCTGGTCACAAACAAAAGATGTCCTCACCCCAGAATACCCAGTACCTGGGGCGCTCTCCTGGAATATGGGAGGTCCAGGTTCAAGCCCCTCCTCCAGAACAGGGATTTGAACCTGGGTCTTCCACATCCCAGGCTATTAGGGGGTGGTAGTGGATAACTTTCTTTTTCTGGTATTTCACAAAAAAGTCAAAAGGTCTCAGTTTTATTTCAGTGTGGAGTGGATTTTTTTTTTTTAATTTCAAAACATTTTATAGGACAGGAAAACTGTTTTCCACCAAGCTGTATTGTCCACGCTTTCCTTAAGGAAATTTGGAACACTAAAAAATTTGTCAATACCATTGTTTAGTTGGCTCAGTTATCATGGTGTCACTAGATCAGGTGGCTGGGGTAAACTGCCAGATTATGACAATCTCCTCCAAAGATTCCAAAAACAGGAATTTTTCCATAGCCAAGCCAGAACCCCTTCAGCTCCAAGCAGAAGTAAACCCAGAAGTACCATAGAGGATACTGTTTCCAGTGTTTCAAATAGCAGTAGAATCCTCTTTCCTTCCATTCCTCTTAGCTGTTGACTGCTGACCTCAAGTTCTTTAACTAATGCTGGGCTGGGCTGAGGCCTAGTGACAGCTCATGTCAAGTTGTTGACAAAGGTTCTGAATCTTTCTAGAACAAGCTAGGGAGGATAACATTGACGCCTTTGTCTCATCAGATAAAATACCCCTTTAAAAAGGGGAAAAGTGATGGCAAAAAATATTATTTTCAAATGAGAATTACAACGTGAGAGCCCTGCTCCAATCACCTGAAATCTTAAAGTATTAAAGGGGGTGGAGGAAAACCCAGAAGATTCATGTACAAGGATAAGCCACCATGTCACACAAGAGTCACTGATTCCATAATTCATGTAAATACAGATGACATTTGAGGTTCTAAGTGAGTAGATGGGATAGAACCTTGGAGATCTATAAAGCTGAACAGAGGGTTGCTTGGGAAGCTAAAGGGTAGCAGGAACTCAATGACAACTCTTTGTTGAGACAGAGAACCAAAACAGAGAAATCTCAAGGAGGGTTATAATCCCCAAAGAGGTCATCAGGTTCCCAAAAATGTTAACAAATTAATTTTTGGCATTTGCAGTGTCATGTTGAGTTTATGAAGATGAACTCTGGCATGGCAATTTCTGTGTTCTAATTTGCTAACACAGTATATCCGCTGTTTGTATTTATACAGCAAATATGTTATTTGTGGTGTTAAACAAACCATGTGACTTTTGTTCCTGAATATCTAGGTTTTTTTGCCCTCTTCAACATGATCGTGCTATGACTTAGGGCTATGGATCAGCTTCCATATGAGAAAAGATTAAAAATACCAATTATACCAATTAAAAAAAAGATAGAGATAACTAAGGGGAGATATGGTAGAGGTCCGTAAAATCTTGAATGGTGTGGAGAAAGTGAATAGGGAAGTGCTATTTACCCCTTCCCATAACACAAGAACTAGGGGTCACTCAATGAAATTAATAGGCAGCAGGTTTAAAACAACAAGAGGAAGTACTTCTTCACACAATGTACAGTCAACCTATGGAACTCGTTACCCAGGGATTTTGTGAAAGTCAAAAGTATAACTGGGTTCAAAAAAAGAAAGTTCATGGAGGATAGTCCATCAATGGCTGTTAGCCAAGATGTTCAGGGGTGTAATTCCATGCTTTGGGTGTCCCTACACCACCAACTGCCAGAAGCTGGGGGATGGATCATAATAAATTGCCCTGTTCTGTTCATTCTCTTTGAAGCATCTGGCATTGGCCACTGTCGGAAGACAGGATACTGGGCTAGATGGACCATTGTTCTGACCCAGAATGGCCGTTCTTACGCTCTTATGACTTTTTGCTAAATTTGATTTGATAAAGTCAGAATAGTCCTGCTTAGCAGAGAAGGCCAGAGGCTACTGACCCAATAATGAACAAACGTAATTTGCAGGAATTCATTCTCTTAGCACAGTGTGCACGTAATCCCCATCTCTGGTAGAATGAAGGGCACATATAAGAAGGACAGAACCCATAATTTCTGATGCTATTTTTAAAAGAAGAAAATGTTCATTGAATATTGGGTCAGATTTTCAGCTAGGCTAAATCAGAATAGCTCTATTGTAGAACCAGTTTACACCATCTGAGAATCCAGCCAATGGATTTTGTCCTTATTAGATCATTAAATATCAATTGTTGTCAAAACGTTGGACTAAACTCCAATCCCTGTAGCAACTGATCTGGGAATATGAATGTAGGCAAGAAACACTCTAAAAACACATTCTGTCAAATGACTGGGTGCCTCTGAGAACTGAGTGGAACAATTAACTTAAAGACAATTAGCAGATAAAAGGAGAAGAATAAAAAATATTTTTCCAAGCTCAAGTACTCTACATCACCTTCCTTCTGTAGACTTTAAACCACCTCTTAGCCATATTCAAGTCTGTCTAATTAGCCATGTTTTTACCTGGTTTGTTTAGAGTGAGCAACAAAATGATTAGAGTCTTGAAATGATGAATTACTAAGGACTGTATGATTTTTCTGAATTTCTCATAACAATGCTCCACATCACATTTATACTGACGTGCTGTATTTTTGAATTTGACATGTGACAGGAATGATTTTCTCATGAAAACAACATCCTGACAATGCCTAAGATACCAGCAGTACATCTTCTGAGCATACTAGTAGATTGATGGATGAAAAAATATTGTTTAGTGATTCATTCTTCTGCATTAACAGGAAGATTTATAGATTCTTCCGTGGCAATATTGAAAATTTACACTGACACTGACTGAGTAGTGAACATGAAGACAGCAAATAGGTCAGTTACTGAGTGAATTATTCCCAAGGGTTTCCAGAAGCAACTACAGGTTCTGTACTATGAATCGCTGTAAAAAATTGCTGATTGGTTGGTGAGCTGAATGTTTACATCTCATAGATGCACCATTTAAATAGCTTTGGTTTGCAATCTCTGTCCCAGGAATCATATTAGAAGCCCCACTGGTTGTGTCATGTAAAACTAGACTGGACAAAACACTCAAAGTACTGGAGGGAACATTCCTACATTGGCAGAAAGAGCGAGGATGAACAAAATGATCCAGTAGGTCCTTTTTCACCTCTATTACCCCATATTCAATGGGGAAAAGTATCAAACATAAGTGAAGGAAGCACCAGCTCCACTGCATCTTTCCCTTCTGTCCCATTCCCTCTGACCCTGCAGAAATACTCAATGGGTGCACCAAAGAGGCTGAGCTAGTGAAGAGGGCAACTCTGAACGGCATCATCCTCCTCAGCCCCAAAGGCAATGTGCCATGTAAGGCAGTATAGTCTCAAAGCACTTTTGGAAGGGCTTCTATAGAACTGGGAGACGATATCAAAAAGCCAGCATTCAGCTTGCTCAACACTATCTTATTCTGGTGCCCATGTGTACCCTGAAACCTGCAGCTCTCTGCCCCGTGCATGCTTTTCCATCTTTCTTTGTTTTCAGTGTCCTGTGCTTGTCTTCATGTTTACTTCAAGGGCCTAACAATTTGTTCCATTTTTTAAAAACTATGGTTTCTTTAAAGTTTCTCACCAAAAATCATTATGATATTTCTCTGTATGCGACTATGTAAATAACTTCAAATAACTATTTCAAATAGCATTTTTAAGATCTTTGGGGGCTCAGGCACATGCATCCTCACTTTCATGAGATCCTTGCTGTAGCTTTCTGAGTATTGCAGCAAGTTGGCTAAAGGGCTGGCAGCAGCTTCCATCCTAAACTCTTGATCTACCCTCCATGTTTGTGATGGCAAATCTCCAGAAACAAGGGAGACATGGTGGCGTCAAAATGAATCTATTATTCCTATTCGACAATCTGAAAAAACCCAATCTGGAGATACCTGAGTGAGATTACATTTTTTTTTCCAAAGTACAAATTAATTTACACTCTGTGGCCTCAGCAGACGTGCAGTTAACAAAGATGAGTGGCTATATGGGATTTCACACATCTTTCAGCTAAATTGGCACTGCAAATACAAATTCAAGTACATTGAGATGTTGTGTGGGTTTGTGCCACTCCCTGGAGGACTTCAGGCCCATAAATCAATGAATGAAAGAAAGCAAAATTAGAATCCTCTTTCTGATATACATTTTCCTTGATAAATAAAAAAAGCTTAAATTCTGCCTGAAGGATTTTACTCTCCTGAGACCTGATTGTGAACATATTTGCAGCATTCCGCCCCCCCCCCCCGCCACCCCGTTCTTATAAGCATGCTGCTGTAACTCATTGCTCTCTGTGCAATGTTAATGGATACCCACATTCCACGTAACTCTTTAACTCCATTTCATACCATACATGTCAATTGCTTGGGCTTATTAGGACATCAGAAAATGCTCTTGAGCCAGGAAATGCTTCTTACATAGAGGAGTGCTATGCAAAATGGAGGGCCTGGATAAGATCAGGCCTCAGTGCTCTCTCTTTTAGGCAGCTGGGTTATCTAATTACTCTGAGGGCAGGTCTACACTACCGTTTATGTTGATCTAACTTACATCACTCAGGGGTGCAAAAAAGACACACACACACACCCGAGTGATGCAAGTTACAGTGACCTAAGTGCTGTCCACACCGGCACTATGTTGGCAGGAGACGCTCTCTCGCCAACATAGCTTCCGCCTCTCGTGGAGGTGGAGTAATTATGCTGATGGGACAGCACTGTCCTGTTGGCATAGAGCGTCTTCACCAGACATGCTGCTGCTGCGCCAATGTAGCCCTTCTAGTGTAGAACTGCCCTGAGTCTCATGATAATTACACCTGAAAGGCAGGTGTAATAATTTTCACATCATAGGAAATGTTGTTATTTAATGAACATTTGATCAGCCAGGAAAAAAAAAAACAGTGCTTCCAGAACACTTATTTAGAGAGCATTCTTTAAGTATAAAATGTATCCTGAGAAATGGTGCTAGAGAATAGGATGAATCAAGCAAATATTTCTGTTGCAGGAGAGACTCAACATTACAACTAGTGCAAACAAATGTCTTTCACTTACCAGAATGCATAGACAGAAGAATTGCAACTGTAAGCCATACTTGACTACAACATTGACTGCAACACTCATTTGCTGCAGCATCACATCAGGGAACTTTTTTGTTGCAGTTTATTTTAATCTTTTCCACTGCACTGGAACTTTTCTAAGATAGTAACAAGAACAACAGTGCCCTCCAACTGTGGAAATGCACTGAAGCAGCTGAACACAAGAGAAGCACATTCCATTTATGCCTTTAACTTATGATTGAACATGTACAAAGCATAACTGTGTAAAACAGAGTCCCTGTGATAATATTGTCTAATTCCAACTGCTCTGTGAATCTATTCAAACCCCAATCCCCTGCCAACTCGCTGCTGAGGGGACTCATGCTTTTATGGAACTTTCTCCTCTTGAAAACGATGAATCCATTTCAAGAACAGATGGATAATTTGAAGGGAAATATAGGCTATTTCTTTGTGCTCTGTGAAATGACAGCTTGCAATTATTACTCCAAAATTTTCCTTTTTGACTGAAAAACTAAAAATGTATGTGTGTGTGAGTGAGAGAGAGAGAGAGAAAAAAAAAAATCAGGACCATTTTTGAAAATTCAGAATGTGAAAATTTCAATGTAAAGTTTTCACATTTTGCTCTGAATCTTTCTCACCCCTCTAGTGTTTAAGGGTGGGATCCAGGAAGGCACGTAAACCGAGGGTTTAGACACTGAAACCCCAGGTTTGGCTCTACTGCAATCCACAACATTCCCACCAAACCATATAGGTGCTTAATTCATTTGGTACATAAGTTTTCAGGGTAAGAGTTCCCTTGGCGTCTATGTTCCTGCCTCTGGGCATTCACACTGCTGCTTCCCTGTAGGTGTCTGGATGTCTATCTCCTGCCTCCACCCCAGAGTGATTCATGAACCAGGGAAAGATGTGTTCAGCCACCTAAGTCACATTTTCAGAGGCCACCTACTGGATCGGGTACCGTTCAAAATCTGGGTACCATCTCCTCCTCTGGCCATTTTGTGTGAAGCAAGGTAGGTGCCTAACTCATTCCATCATGAAACTTCTCTAGGTGCCTAACCTGCCTGAGTCCAGGTGGTGGGTTCCTGTTCATGGATCACTAAACAGAGCTAGGCAATTTATTCCAGTGCTTAACTACCCTGACAGTTAGAAAGTTTTTCCTAATGTCCAACCTAAGCCTCCCTTGCTGTAATTTAAGCCCATTGCTTCTTGTACTATCTTCAGAGATTAAACATTAAGTTAGATGTCCAATTGCTACTAAACTTTTTGGTGAAAACTGAAACAAAAGTCATTTAGCACTTCTACCATTTCCACATTTTCTGTAATTTATTTTCCCACCTCATCGAGTAACAGGCCGACCTGTCCTTGGTCTTCCTCTTGCTTCTAAGGTATTTGTAGAATATTTTCTTGTTACCCTTTATGTCTCTAGCTAGTTTAATCTCGTGTTGTGCCTTGACCTTTCTAATTTTGTCCCTACATACTTGTATTATTTGTTTATATTCATCTTTTGTAATTTGACCTAGTTTCCACTTTTTGTAGGACTCTTTTTTTGAGTTTCAGATAATTGAAGATCTCCTGGTTAAGCCAGGGTGGTCTCTTGCCATACTTCCTATCTTTCCTATGCAGTGGGATAGTTTGCTCTTGTTCCCTTAATAATGTCTTTTTGAAAAACTGCTAACTCTCTTGAACTGTTTTTCCCCTTAGACTAGCTTCCCCTGGGATCTTACCTACCAACTCCCTGAGTTGCTAACGTCTGCCTTCTTGAAATCCATTGTCTTTATTGTGCTGTTTTCCCTCCTACCATTCCTTAGAACCATGAACTCTATCATTTCATGATCACTTTCACCCAAGCTGCCTTCTGCTTTCAAATTCTCAACCTGTTTCTCCCTATTTGTCAAAATCAAAACTAGAACAGCCTCTCCCCTAGTAGCTTTCTCCACCTTCGGAAATAAAAAATTGTCTCCAGTACATTCCAAGAAGTTGTTGGATAATCTGTGCCCTGCGGTGTCATTTTCCCAACAGATGTCTGGGTAGCTGAAATCCCCCATCACTGTGAATTTGATGAATTTGTTAGTTGTTTATAAAAAGCCTCATCCACCTCTTCTTCTGGTTAGATGGTCTGTGGTTGACCCCTTACTGTGACATCACCCTTGGTTTTTTACCCCTTTTATCCTTACCCAGTCTTTCAACAAGTCTGTCTCCTATTTCCATCTCAACCTCAGTCCAAGTGTATATATTTTTGATATATAAGGCAACACCTCCTCCCTTTTTCCCTGCCTGTCCATCCTGAGCAAGCTATATTCTATTATATCAATATTCCAGTCATGTACACAGTCATATTATACACACTTCTCCCCCAGAAAGTAGTAGACACCTTTCCCTAGATAGAAACACCAGTAGATTTTTTGAGGGATTATCCTAGAAAACAACTTTGTTCTACTTGTCTAAAATAATCAAGTACAGCTATAGGGCATTTGCCAAACTGCTAGTGTTTATGCCAGTGCTAACTACAAATTTAACAATGTTGCAATCTGATCTGTATTAATTCTGGGACAGAAAAGCACTTTAAACTTGGCTCAAAAGAGCTGAATCTCACACTCAAATGTATTATTCTCGCTCCTATGCAAACAACAGGAGTAAGCACTTTTTTAATTTGAAAAAAAAATGTGCTTTCATGAGCTACACTCTGAATACTTCAAAAGCCAAACCCTTAAACCCTGCAGACTGTTTAAGAATGAATGCTCGTTACCTCTGACACATGTATATTGACATGCATTCCCTAGTGTCATGTGCCCAATTTCAAAAACACCATTATAAAGTCACAAGGTGTGTGCACTTGAGTGTGACCATACAAATTACCAAGAAATTACACATTCATCTTTGTGAAAACATGGCTTTGGAACTTCACATTTTGTTCCTTCTTGCTTATCATAAACTTGCTAAAGAGACAAACTTCTCTATATTCTTTTCCCAGACACAACAATGAACAGATTTGGACTTAAGCAAATTTATAGTGACTGTTGGTTAATGGCATAGCATTCAGGAAGCTTTCCAGCACCCATGTAGAGATGAATCTCATCCTGGCAGACTTTTCATCAAACATCTGGGAATATGGGGCTAAATTCAGCTCTGGCGCTTATCAGGAATGCTGGCTAATAATGGGCAAATCTAACAATGCATCTACTGAATAGCAGGAATACTGGTCCTAGTTGCTATCCAGGAATTTCTGAATATGAATCCAAAAGCTATTCAATGAATGGATATTTGCTTTACCCATACAGCAGAGACAAGCTAGGAGTGCTGATCAACTCCCCTAACTCTCTGCCAGCAAATCACCCTTTGGGCTGATGGCCAGGGTCAGCATCAATCATCACCTTGAACAAGCAGGGCAATGCTGAGCAAAGATTCCTGAAGCATGGCAACTCTCTTTTCCTTGTCCTCTACAGAAAGGAGCAGAAAAAGCCCCATGACCACCACACACCTGGGCCTGTGTGAGGATGAGGAGAAAAATTGCTGGCTTCCACAGGGAGGTGAACAAATACCAGCCCTCTCCCCTCCACAAGACTGAGAAGGTGTCAATTAGGCTAGGCAGGAGAGAGCATGGGACTTTCTTGTCAGTAAAGAGGGTCTGTTTTTCCTGCATATGAAGGCTGAGGGCTCCATGCTGCTGCTCTGTCTCCTTTTCTTGCAAAAGGGCATGAGATGAGGTGTACAGAACCCACACTGGGCAGACATACAGGTGAAGGGTTGATAGTCTGGCCTGTCCAAAGGGGCTACAGTTCTTCAATGCAATGCCTGCCAGAAGCTTCAAGCCTGGAAGGAGGAGGAAATTGAGAAGGGAACATAAGAGAGAAGAAAGGAAACTGGCTGCAGGGATTTGACAGCCCTGGTCAGCAGAGGATCTTTCTTGTAGGTTTGGAAGGAGGTCCAGGGGCCTGAGAACTGCAGCCCGCCTAGAAGAAAGAGGAAGAGGAGCAAGAAGGCTTCCCTGAGAAGAAGAGAATCCCAGGCTGTTCATGCTGGCTCCTGTAATGGCCAGTCAGCCCTCTCTTGACATAACTCTGTTCCAGAGTATATGTGGCTTGTCCTGCGTAGCTACCACAGTTGGGCAGCACACATGTACAGTATGTGAAACAACAGCACATGGTATATACAGTATCCATTACAAGAAGTTAAACCAGGCTAAAATCTTTGGTCTTTAAAACCACATAGCAAAACTTATCTGTAATGGAGTTTAAGGCATTGCATTAGCTGCATTTCTTTACCTATTAGGACTAAGTCATCTGAGTGATGGACCCTCCTTACCTTTTCTGAATTTGATCATGAATAAATTTGGCTGTGCAAGTGAATCTACTTTTTAGTCTAATTGCACTTACAGTATAATGAAAATGTGTATATTTTCTGATTGATGTGATATGTAACTAAATGTGTGTGCAAATTATTTCATAAATAACCCTGTCCTCAAAATGGTGTTCTGCCAAGGGGGGAGGGAGTCTCCGAGGAGAAAAAAACAAAAACAAAACAAAAAACAAACTAAAAACTATCTTTATAGTCCCAGTTTTTGTTTGTTTGTTTTTGTATTTGTTTGTTGGTTTTGTTCCTGTAAAATTTTGCATCAAGTTTTGTTACTTTAAATTGTTTACACTTTCCCCTGATTATTTTGGTATCCATGATTCACTGATTTTTTTCAATCCATAGCTGGTTTTAAAATTTATCCAAACCCTCCAGCCCTAAAGCAGCCTAATCAAATCAAATACCTAAAACAACTTGTCCCAATGTTACTTTCTCAGTTTATTACAACTAATTTGATGGTACCCAGTAGGGTAATTTCTGCCCTATCTGTGAAATATCACAGCTATTTGCAGGTAGATCGCAAAACGCTACACGGAGTCTTTGTAAATTTGAGAAAACTCTAGTTTCCCTGCAAACAAGTGAAAGTTTACATTTTCAGGCACCTTTGTATTTGAAGTTGAAAGTTCAAGGATTAACAAACTGCTTCAATAAACTCCTCCCAGTACTAGACTCATCTACATTAAAAAGACTACTTGTTTGAGTCTCTGAATTACAGCTCTTAGAACAAGACCACCTGAGGATAATGATCAGCTGATTTAATTTTTAATCAGCATTTAACAGCCTTTATATTCTTCTAAATTAAGCCCATTTTCATTAGTTTAATGACAGAACACCTCTGAAAAGTGAAAAGGTCATTGAACCTTTAGAAGTATATGTATGCCAAAACTTCAACTAAACCTAGTAGGCCTTTTTTACTGCTTGTCAAGGGATTTATTAAATATAAATATGAACAATTGCTCATTTCTATAGTCAAATAGAATAGACTATAAAGGGTCTATCATCTCATCAATATGTGTCAACTTCCATGTGAGACTCCCATAAGTACTGTATTCTGAGTACACTTTGGAGGGACAGTATAAGCATCTCTTCACACAGGACCCAACATGCAAGGTGCTGAGAACCCATTGACTTCAATAGATTTGGGGAGTACTCTACATCTCACAGGGTTGGGTCTATGGTGCATAATGTCATGGTAATAGAAGAACTGAACCTTCCTTGTCATATGAAGGGCTGAAGGATTTGGCTCCTAGGCAGTACTGTGTGAGATTTCTGTATTCATTTCTGATGTGTATTGGTCACTATTCCAATATCAAATTATGGAACTGTACACACTCCCACAGTATATTGTGTATCCCACACATTGAAGTAGACCATGCTATTGATTTTTAATGTCTTTTTAATCCATTTTCACCAATTTCGTTTTTAAAACTGGATTAGTCTGGTAGCTTGTAGAACAGATTTTAGACTAAAAGGATGATTTATACACCTTTCAGGTGTTTTTATAATGGAATATAATATGAACAAACAGAGCTACCACCAAGGCTTGAAAAATCCACTTGGAGAATGGGAAGCTTACCTCAATGAGGGAGGAAACCACTACCTTCAGGATTTCAGCTATTTTTTGTCCAGCTTCCACACAGTTGTAAAGATAAGCATCCAAACATGAATAGATTGTAAACTAATTCAGTGTTATCTTCCTAAATCTGCAATCCCAGTGTCTCTGCTGCTGCTCATAGCTTTGCAAATGTAGAGTGAAATTAATGAGACTCTAGACAATTTCACTGACACCCAAGGTGTTCTGACTAGCAGCAGTGCAAGTGACCAACTTTATGTGGCTACTAATCCAGGAGAAAGAAGGCTCAGTGGAGAGGACAGGGGTATACTCTGTGATGTGGTGCCTACTTCCTTTTCCTACACATCATGTCTCTGGGTGGGGTCCACTGACTCCTCCACAGAGCAGTGGTTGATATCCAAGGATCTCTGTTGAGTGTCCCAATCCAAACTTGTGACCCTCACTGTGGTCCTAGTTTTTTGATTATTTGCCTAAAGGAATGAGTTGTTTTCTGGGTTCTGTGGCCCACTCCCCTCATTTGAGGCAGCAGGCCTGTAGCTTTGAGTGGGCTGTGGAGTCAAATAGGTTTGTGCAGCTGCTGCTGTTTGGGGAAGCAAAGGCAGACACCAGGATTTATTCACAGGGGGAAGAAAACTGTGAGCAGTTGCCATTTTCACCATCTTAAACTACAAGCACATTGTAGAAGGACAAATTCACCCTTTTCTGGAATCTTGTTTGACTGGTAATTCAAATAAGAAGAACACAAACACAAGCCTTACCCTACGTTTTCTCCCCAGACAAAATTGCTCCCAGGGCTTCCTGTATGACCTTCCCCTAACTGTCCTTAGTTATTTCTAAGCAGAGTGTAATACTATGCTCAAGCCCCAGCTCCACCCCTTAGGGTATGTCTACACTACGGGATTAATCCGAATTTATATAATTCGAATTTGGGAAACAGATTGTATAAATTCGATTGTTTGCGGCCACACTAAGCACATTAATTCGGCGGTGTGCGTCCATGTACCGGGGTTAGCGTCGATTTCTGGAGCGTTGCACTGTGGGTAGCTATCCCATAGCTATCCCATAGTTCCCGCAGTCTCCTCCGCCCATTGGAATTCTGGGTTGAGATCCCAATGCCTGATGGGGCCAAAAACATTGTCGCGGGTGGTTCTGGGTATATCCTCCCCCCTCTCCAGGAAGCAACGGCAGACAACCGTTTCACGCCTTTTTCCTGGGTGAACAGTGCAGACGCCATACCACGGCAAGCATGGAGCCCGCTCAGCTCAAGACAGCAGTCATGAACATTGTAAATACCTCGCGCCTTATCGTGCAGTTTATGCTGAACAAGAACCTGGAAAACCAGGCGGCGAGGAGCAGGCTACAGCAGCGTGGCGACGAGAGTGATGAGGATATGGACATGGAATTCTATCGAACCGCGGGACCCGGTGCTTTGGAGATCATGCTGTTAATGGGGCAGTTTATAGGCATGGAACGCCGATTCTGGGCCCGGGAAACAAGCACAGACTGGTGGGACCGCATAGTGTTGCAGGTGTGGGACGATTCCCAGTGGCTGCGGAACTTTCGCATGCGTAAGGGCACTTTCATGGAACTTTGTGACTTGCTTTCCCCTGCCCTGAAGCGCCAGAATACCAGGATGAGAGCAGCCCTCACAGTTGAGAAGCGAGTGGCAATAGCCCTGTGGAAGCTTGCAACGCCAGACAGCTACCGGTCAGTCGGGAATCAATTTGGAGTGGGCAAATCTACTGTGGGGGCTGCTGTGATGCAAGTAGCCAAAGCAATCACTGAGGTGCTGCTACACAAGCTAGTGACTCTGGGAGATGTGCAGGTCATAGTGGATGGCTTTGCTGCAATGGGATTCCCTAACTGTGGTGGGGCGATAGATGGAACCCACATCCCTATCTTGGCACCGGAGCACCAGGGTACCCAGTACATAAACCGCAAGGGGTACTTTTCAATGGTGCTGCAAGCACTTGTGGATCACAAGGGACATTTCACCAACATCAACGCGGGCTGGCCGGGAAGGGTTCATGATGCTCGCGTCTTCAGGAACACTACTCTGTTTAAAGGGCTGCAGCAAGGGACTTACTTCCCGGACCAGAAAATGACCGTTGGGGATGTTGAAATGCCAATAGTTATTCTTGGAGACCCAGCCTACCCCTTAATGCCATGGCTCATGAAGCCATACACAGGCAGCCTGGACAGGAGTCAGGAGCTGTTTAACTACAGGCTGAGCAAGTGCAGAATGGTGGTAGAATGTGCATTTGGCCGTTTAAAAGGTCGCTGGCGATCACTACTAACTCGCTCTGACCTCAGCCAAAGAAATCTCCCCATTGTTATTTCTGCTTGCTGTGTGCTCCACAATCTCTGTGAAAGTAAGGGGGAGACCTTTATGGCAGGGTGGGAGGCTGAGGCAAATCACCTGGCTGCTGATTACGCGCAGCCAGACACCAGGGCGATTAGAAGAACACACCAGGAAGCGCTGTGCATCAGAGAAGCTTTGAAAACCAGTTTCATGACTGGCCAGGCTACAGTGTGAAATTTCTGTTTGTTTCTCCCTTCATGAAAACCAGCCCCCTTTATTGACTCATTCATTCTCTGTAAGCAACCCACCCTCCCCCTTCCCCCAGCTTTCTTTCAAAGGAAATAAAGTCACTATCGTTTAAAAATCATGTATTCTTTATTAAGTGATTATAAACATAGGGAGAGAACCAAGAAGGTAATCTGGGTGAGGTTTGGGAGGAGGATAGTAGGGAAGTAAAAGGCCACTGAATAAATTCAATATAATGACAGCCTTTTGGTTGGGCTGTCCATTGGGGTGGAGTGGGAGGGTGCACGGAGCCTCCCCCCCTACCCCCCGCGTTCTTACACGTCTGGGTGAGGGGGATATGGAACATGGTGAGGGGGGAGGGAGGTTATACAGCGGCTGCAGCGGCACTCTGTCATCCTCCTGCTGCCGTTCCTGAAGCTCCACCAGACGCCGGAGCACGTCCGTTTGCTCACGCAGCAGCCCCAGCGTTGCAGCCTGCCACCTCTCATCTCGAGCGTCCCTCAAGACCTCACGTTCACTGGCATCTTTCCTAAATTTAGATACAGTGTCCTTCCACTCATTCAAATGAGCTCTTTCATTGCGGGTGGATTCCATTATTTCTGTGAACATGTCGTCTCGCGTCCTCTTTCTACGCCGCCTTATCTGAGATAGCCTTCGGGACGGAGGAGGGAGGCTTGAAAAATTTGCAGCTGCTGGAGGGAGGGTTGAAAGAAAGGAGAGAAGTTTTTAAACTGATACATTTTACAGAACAATGCTTATACTCTTTCATGGTGAAAAACACTATTCACATTACATAGCACATGTGATTTCAGTACAAGGTCGCATTTTCCATCTTAATATTGAGTGCCTGTGGCTTTGGTGTTAGAGATCACAGACGCAGGTCCAGGCAACAGAATTCAGCTTGCAGGCAGCCATGGTAAGCCATTGTCTTTCGGCTTCTGCGCCCTCCTTTCCCACATACCAAGCAAAGCCTGTTGACTGCTGCGGTTTTCCTGTTAACCTTCAGCAGCAGAAAACAAACTAACCCCCCCACCATCCAATTCTCTGGGATGATCGCTTTATCCCTCCCCCCACCGCGTGGCAGGTATCAGGGAAGATCCCTGCAGAAACCAAACTAACCCCCCCGCCTCCCCTCCTCCCGCCATGAATTCCCTGGGATGATCAATGTACCCCTCCCCCGACCGCGTGGCTGGTAACAGGGAAGATCCCTGCTAGCCAAACGCGAAAAGCTCAGGGCCAATTCCCCGCCCCTGTGCTTGGCTAACTGCAGGGAAGGATTTCTTTTCAGCCACAGGCAAACAGCCCAGTAGGAACGGCCACCTCTGTCCCCTTAATTAAGTTCCCGTATTTCAACCAGGTTACCATGAGCGATATCACTCTCCTGAGGATTACACAGCAAGATAAAGAACGGATGTTGCTTGAATGCCAGCAAACACCGGGACCATACGCTGCCAGGCTTTGTCAGGCAATGATACCAGATTACTTGCTGCAAGCATGGCGTGGTCAAGTGTCCTACCATGGAGGACGGAATAAGGCTGCACTGCCCAGAAACCTTGTGGCAAGGCTTTTGGAGTACCTCCAGGAGAGCTTCATGGAGATGTCCCTGGAGGATTTCCGCTCCATCCCCAGACACGTTAACAGACTTTTCCAGTAGCTGTACTGGCCACGAATGCATCCCAAGTCCTCAGGGCAAATTAATCATTAAAAAACGCTTGCTTTTAAACCATGTTTTATATTTTAAAAGGTAAACTCACCTGAGGTCCCTTCCATGGGGTCATGGTCTTGGCTACTGGCTTGGGAGGCTTGGGAGGGTACTTCAGTCAGGCTGAGAAAAAGATCCTGGCTGTTGGGGAAAACGGAGTGCTGGGTGCTCTCTGCAAGCTCGTCCTCCTCCTCCTCCTCTTCCCCATCCGCAGAATCCTCAGGTGTAGCTGATGAGACTATCCCCGACCCGGAATCCACGGTCACAGGTGGGGTAGTGGTGGCGGCCCCCCCTAGAATTGCATGCAGCTCGGCGTAGAAGCGGCATGTCCGCGGCTCTGACCCGGAGCGACCGTTTGCCTCCTTTGTTTTTTGATAGGCTTGTCTGAGCTCCTTGACTTTCACGCAGCACTGATCTGAGTCCCTATTGTGGCCTCTCTCCATCATGCCCTTGGAGATTTTTTCAAAAGTTTTGGCATTTCGTCTTTTCGAACGAAGTTCTGCTAGCACTGAATCCTCTCCCCATATAGCGATCAGATCCAATACCTCCCGTGCGGTCCATGCTGGTGCTCTTTTTCGATTATCAGCCTGCATGGTTACCTGTGCTGATGAGCTGAGGTATCTGTGGTATCTGTGGTCACATGTGCTCTCCACGCTGGGCAAACAGGAAATGAAATTCAAATTTTCCTGGGGCTTTTCCTGTCTACCTGGCCAGTGCATGCGAGTTCAGATTGCTGTCCAGAGCGGTCACAATGGTGCACTCTGGGACAGCTCCCGGAGGCCAATACCATCGAATTGCGGCCACACTAACCCTAATTCGAATTGACAACATCGATTTTGGCGCTACTCCGCTCGTCGGGGTGGAGTACAGAAATCGATTTTAAGAGCCCTTTATTTCGAAATAAATGGCTCCGCTGTGTGGACGGGTGCAGGGTTAATTCGATTTAACGCTGCTAAATCCGAATTAAAGTCATAGTGTAGACCAGGCCTTAGAATCTTGTGAAGCTGACACTCTGCATGCACCTGCCATAGGGAGTCAGCAGAATTTACTCAGCAGCTGTGTGCAGGGTATAACTCCTGCTAAGACGGTGAGCCAATAGAAGAGTGCTACATCCCCCTGTAGGGACAGAACTTGCCACCCCATTACAAGACTCAAAAAGAGTAGGCTGAAATTAGGGGCAGAGTAACCAAAAACCACCCCACAAGCCTTTTCCCAGCCAGCAGGCTTGGAGAGCGGGGGGAGGATGTACAGTAGCAGAGATCACTCACAGCAGCTGGGGAAAAGCAGAATAGGAGACAGAACAGAAAGCTCCTTTTCTCTTCAGCAGCTAGAAGAAAAGGTAGCTTCAACTGCATAGCCCTAGACAGAGAAGAAATATGTACTTCCAGGCAGGACCCAGGGGCAGCACCCTCTCTCCCTTTTCCCAGCAGCTGAAGGTGGCTGTGGGACAAGAGTTCTCATCAGGGTACTAGCCTGGCCTTCACTGATCAGAGTGGGCTCATCCTCTGTACTTATGTCTGGCTAATATGTATAGTCCTCCAGCTAAGGCATTGGTAACTATCACTTTACACTGCTCTATAGTGTGTTCATCAAGTATTAAGGGCCCAATATTGAAGAGATGATGAGCACCTTCTGCTCCCATGGACCTCATTGCAAGTGGAGGATAATAAGCACCTGCTAAGACTGAGCTCTAACTATTCTTAGATATGCTTCCACTTCCCCTTGTATTCAATGGGCATTGAACACTCACATCAAAAGGACAGCATTTGACCCATGTTCACAAATTCCATTTAACCAGCGCAGTTCTTTGGACTTCAGTTGTTTCTCTGAGTCTCTTGTGTATATTTACATATGCAAAGTGAGCTTATGAATCCTCCCTAATTTACATACCATGCCAAATAAAAAATTCTCTATGCCCAAATTTTATTGGCAGCAACATGTACTTTACTTTCCTATCAAATCAATATAATTATATGGCTAAAATGCATCCTTATGCACAAATCACTTCTATGAAAAATAAGTTCCCTGAACAATGAGGATTTTTGAGCATAGATTTGTGAAATCAAAATGAGTTTGATATTTCTTTCAAAATTGCTTTAAAACTTCCTCACAGTGAGAAGGAAAATATTCTTTTTCAAGTACAAGGGAAAGTCAAAGCTACATATGTATGTGTATCAAGAATACTGGAAATATACTATATTGTTAGCTGTTACAGAAACTGGTAGTTATCCTGAATGAATCAAGCAATTAGCTTATTTTTGTCCAGTAAAAACAGTTTTTTATTATAAACATATAAATTAGCAAACTTCCCCTTTTTACATTCTCAGAGGAATCATTGACAGCAGTTCTCTTTCCAGTCCAAAAAAATATAGCCCTATTGAGATATACTAAAAAAAAAATAAGGGGGAAGGGGAGGTTTCACTATTTAGCATTAGCAACACTGATTTATAAGTTGAAAGTCTTAAGATTTTACTATTTAAAATATTTGTTAGCCTTCATCTATTTTGGAAGAAGCTGCCATCTATCTATTTCCACCCCATAAATCACAACAAAATGATTAAATATATTATACATAGCAATTAACATAGGACTTTGATCTTTTCCAGAATTTATTCAGGAACTGCCATAGCATGAAGATAACACACAGTTGACTGCTTCCAAATAGGAAAAACTCCCAGAAATAAAGAACTTCTGGTTTAAATTAAAACAAGGACTAGGTTTCCAAGGGCATGTGATCATTAATTTATAAAGGCCCTGATGTACTTATCAGGTGACATTAATGGAATCACTGACCTGTATCAAAAGCTGTGGAAAGAAACCCTTGTGGTCTTTGTAACTAATAGATTGGTGCCGTATCTTAGACACAGAGACTACACTAACTTGCTTTAGCCTACTAAATAGCTATACCTAGTATGATAAAATGAAGTGTTTGATGGTATCCCCAGAAACCTCTGACTGCAAATGATGTAAGCAAGTGAAACTAGGTAACTAATAATAATCATAAAAATTCCCATCATAAGTGTAAAATAGGTAGCTCTGACTCCACCTTGTGTTGCCTAAGCCTGAACTATCTCTTCTAAGCTCTGAAGAAATGGCCCAATTTCTCCACCTACTGCTTTAGCATAGAAGTTCAAGCTATATTTCACCAGTGGGAAGAGACCAAATATTATGATGCCAAAAGAGTCTGCCATCTATGCACTAGGGAGTCCTCTGGTTTCATTACAAGGGAAGTCTCCCTCAGGCTGAAATCTATTCCTCTGTGTCTGCCAGTGAAAGATAATGATAAACTGAGAAGCAGTTAAAAAAAATCATGTGCTCTTGATTAGGCAGGAAAAATGCTTCCAAGACAGAAAACAAGGAAACTAGGGGCCTGATTTTCAGAGGTGTTGATCATCTGCAGTTCCAGTGGCCTTCAGCTGGAGGTGTGGATGTTCAGCCCTTCTGAAAATAGCACAGGGAGTTATACAAAGAAATCCATAATGGTCAGTCACACTGGAAGTAGATAAGGGCTGAAGCCAAACAGGATGTTGAAATTAGATTAGAAACTGCCTTAAATTAGACATTAAAATATATTTTAGAAAGCTGCACAAAACTGTCCATTGGAGTTCTTATGAATAATTACCTATTGTTTCAAACAGCAGTGTTGTATTAAAGCTCCAGTGGTGTCACGAAAACTTTACAGAGCTTGTAACTCCACGAGTGGCCCTCAAAAAATATTGTCACTTTTGAATTTAAAAATAAATAGATAATGTTTCTTCCCCTGCCTGCAGTCAGCTTCTGAATGCGGCAGACATTGAGGTCATCCAACTGCAAATATGTAGTCATCAAAGGCCAGTAGAAAGTTTTTAAGGGCCACCACTTTATACTTGCAGTCACATGTTCCAAGGAGATGTTGGCAGCCAAATTGCAAAAGGAGAAGCGCCCAAGTTGTTAAAGAGATGATCAGGGGCGGCCCTAGACTAGCTGCCAGCTACTGGCACCCTAGGTGAACCATGCAATCGGTGTTCCCCACCCCCAAACCCCAAGGGCAGATCTAGGCTGAGGTTTTTGGTAAACTGGGAAACATTTTGTCCCTTTTTTCCTTTTAATGTTTTTTAAGCCTTTTTTTTTAAACAGGGGCTTAATTATTCGGTTTGTCCGTCAGTCCGTCTGTCCAACCAATGTTTCTGAGATCAGATAAAATAGAGAGATGAAATTTTCAGAATAGATTTGTACACGACAGCTAGATGATATTTCAGTCCAATTTCAAATAAAAATGCATTAAAAATGTTAATTATAATTTTTATTATTACAAATCCAAAATCATCCATTATGCTATCCTGCTTTAACTGCCATTACCACCACATCCAATAAAGAAAGAAATAAGAAAACTCTTCAATGAACTTTAACCTGTATTTACAAAACACTCCGAATAAAAAACACACTGTACTCTTAAAACATGACTTTTCTTGCTTTAAGTTTTGACAATTCAGTCACTAGTTCTTTTAGATTCAGTTTTCCAGCTATTTCATGCTCTATTGACATGGTGGCAAGTCCAACAAGTCTCTCTTGCACCACTGTTGAACGCAGATATGTTTTTATCAATTTTAACTTTGAGAAGCTACGTTCCCCACTAGCTATGGAAACTGGCAAAGTTAAAAGAATGCGTAGGGCTATAAATATGTTTGGAAATTTGTCTGTGAGTTTATTTTCACAAACAAACTTCAGTACTTCTTCAGGAGTTGAATGTTTCTTAAGTCGTCTTGAAAAAGCCTGAAGCTCACTACACAAATATGTAGCATCAATGTCTTTTGAATTTTCATGAGTCAATGTCGACTCCAGTTTTATACAAAATTCTCTTATCTGTTTTGCTGTTTTCTTTTGCAAACTATGGATATCATATAGAAAGCCAAATACTGACTCTAGCTGCTGCATCTGTTGAAATCTTGTCAACCGAGTGAATAGCAGTATCAAGGACTGCGAAGTAGAAATTCACTTTGAACCTTTGTTTTGGGTTCTGAATGGGTGTGTCTTGTCCAACATACAAAAACCGTTGTTTCTTTTGCCGAATGCGAACTGGCTCTGGTTCAAATTCTGTCGGAAAGCTATTTCTTCAGCAAGCTTCAGCAAGCAGTGTTCTTTCGAACCCTTAATCACTTCTGAATTCCTCCAGAATATTTTTAGTTTGCTGCAGTTTTTGAATAGCAGAATGTATGTTCAAGTTCTTTTCCTGAAGTTGCTTACTAGTGAGGTTAATCTCGAAAAGGATATTATGCCACAAAATGAGTGAAGTCACAAATTTGAACTTGGAAAGGTTATTTGCAAGAGCTTCTGCATCTGAACGTGCCGTATTGCCAGTAAAGGTAGTATCATCAGAAATTTAAATTAGGGCATCATAAATGTTTCCAAGTTCATAGCAAAGAGGCTTCAAAGCATCAATGCGACTCTCCCATCTTGTCTGACTAAGTGGTTTCACAGTTAGAGAATTCACATGACAAGTCAGAATCTCCCAACAGCGTGTTGAGCTGAGAAAAATACATAAACATGTTGCACCAGGTCAAAAAACTGCTTGCCTCCAAACAGCATCTAGCCGCATCATTGACAACAAAATTCAGAGAATGCGCACTGCAAGGAACGAAAAAGACCCTAGGATTGATTTCCATCATTCTCCATTGCACACCATTGTTTTTACCCTTCATATTACTCCCATTATTATAGCCTTGGCCACGTAAGTTTTCAACATATAATGACATTGTTTCAAGCTCTTGTAGAATAGTTTCAGTCATAATTGCTCCAGTCGCCTCCTTCAGTGGTACGAAACCTCAAAAATGTTCCTTTATGAGCATTTCAACATTATCTTCATCTGCAGACTTTTCCATATCCACAAAATGAATGATCATCGTCATTTGTTTAATATGACTCACATCTGGTGTACAGTCCAGTATTATTGAAATGTATTTTGCAGAATGGGCAGCTTCTACAATTTTCTTTTTAATGGTATTTGCTAGGATTGGAATCAGTTCATTTTACATATTTTTTCCTAAGTAATGAACCTGTGTTTCATTATCAGTTATTTTACGTTGATGCTCCTTCATGACTGGATCAAACAAAGCTAGGTATTCAACAAATTTTAAAAAGTTTCCATTATCTGGAGTGTATAACTTTTCATTTCTACCGTGGCCGCGGAATGCTAAATTTTGCCCACTGAGAACTCTCACTAAAGCAATCAGATGCTCTAATATTTGTTGCCAATAATCTTCTTTTTCCTTGATCACACGTAAATTTTCTTCGATAGTTTTTCTTTTTTTCAATTGTAATTCAAGTTCTTTCCAATTTTGAAAACATTCCAAATGTTCTTTACTTCTTTCATGTGAAGAGAGAATTGAAGATATGTTTTTTCCAGTCCTTCGAACCATTTTCAATAAGCGATGTACCAATTGCTTGATTTCTATACAACTTGCAGCAAAAGCAAAACACAAGGTCCTTCGACACTGAATATTGTAACCAGTTTTGATGAATTTCTTCCCCATTAATGAGTTTCCTCTTGTAATGCTGAGCAGAGAATTTTCTTTTATTTCCATCCTTAGGGAAGGGAAATTCATGAACTTGTTCGGGTCCATGCTCCACGATAATTTGCTGCACACTGTCATCACATCTGGGCCATGAAGCTAGGTCCCCATACTGTAACTTGTTTGTAACTTCCTCATCCTTTCTTCCTTCTACTTCATTTACTTCAATTTCTGCATGTGTCTCTGAAGGTGAGTACATTTTCTCCACTTCCATATCAGTCTGATGCTGTGAGCTGCCTTCCTCTAGAAGTAAGTTTCCAACATCTTCAGTTTCCAAACTACTTTTTTGTGGATGTGAGCTACCCTCATCTCGAAGTAATATACCTTCATCGTGATGTTCCAAACTGCTTCCATGCTGATGTGAGTTAATCTCCTCTCCAAGTAAAATTCCTTCATCTGGATGCTGTGAACTGCTTCCATCTTTATTTGGATTAAAGAGAATATTTCAGGAAGGATCCCTGGTGTTTTGCTTGGTCCTTTTCCTTCTCAGCCTTTCGTTTATGATACTCAGCTCCTGAGGGTTTTCTTTTTCCTCTTTCTGCATTGGGGCATTTGAATATTGTTATGTTCTGTGCTCCCGACTGCAAGCATTATAGCGTTAAGGATGGCTGACACAACACATGGTTGGCGATTTAAACCACATTGCAGCCATTCCAACACGTCTTTTCACTGCTTAAAGGTTCAATGATTAGTAACATACACTCACTTACCTATTAAAATAGTTAGTTACAGCATTTACATGGAAACAAAATGCCTTTTTCAATGTTATAACCCGACGCCGGTTGTTTGGAAAGTAATCCCCTTCCTCACGGTTACCCACTTGGAGTGTGACGTCATCACTTTCATAGTCTATTAAGCGTTAACACTGTTACTTTTCTTTTATGGACCTTATTTATTGCATGTGAACCAGTTATAATAAAGAAAAGTTCATAATTATACAGCCCGATAATAACACTAAGGTTTACTAACGCTTAAAGATACTCACATTTTGTATTTATAATGCTGAAAGATTTCAGCGTGGTAGCCGTATTAGTCTGTATCAGCAAAAAGAACAAGGAGTACTTGTGGCACCTGTAATAGTCCGGTGCGGGGGTCGCGCCCTCTTAGGGGCCGTCGGGCGCCAGGCCGCTTCACTGCACGGCCAAGTCAGACCTCGTACCCGGGAGGTCTAAGGGTTCCGCCCCTTTGGCAGGGGCTAAACAAAAGGCTCCCTGCCGCTGCAAGGAGTTCCCGCCCTCAGGCAGGGCGGGACAGTGGACCCGTCCTAAGCTCCGGTTCCTTCAGCCGGAGCTGGGGACTTACACAGTTCAATAAGCCCGAAGGCTAGCTCAGAGCGGGGTGATACCCCAGGGTTCGAAGAGGGGCTCAGGTCCTTGTGGGAGGAGCTGAGCACTAACCAATAGTTCAGGGGGGGGCTCAGGTCCTTGCAGGAGGAGCTGAGCGCCCCAAACTTAGCAACTCCAGTCCCTCAGTCAGGGAGTGAGCAGGCAGGTAATGGCAACCCAGGCCCTAGGTCAGGGCGGGGCAGCAAACAATCAGCCCAGGCCCACTGTCAGGGCTGAGCAACAGAGTCAGTAATTCAGCCCAGGCCCTCAATCAGGGCGGGGCAGCAAACAGTCAGTCTAAACTCAGGCCCTCAGGTAGGGCTGAGCAACAGAGTCAGTAGTCTAAACCCAGGCCCTCAGGCAGGGCGGGGCAGCACAACAGCAGTTCTAGGCTCAGGCCTTCAGGGAGGGCTGAGCAACAACACACGCAGTTCAGGGGCTCAGGCCCTCAGGGAGGGGCTGAGCAAGCACACACGCAGTTCAGGGGCTCAGGCCCTCAGGCAGGGAGGAGGAGAGACTGCCACCCGACGTGGGGGTGGCAGGGGGGAACACAGGCCCACCCACTCCACTGTGTTCCAGCCCGGGGCCCTATCCGCAGCAGTCCGTCTGCCGCGGGGTCAGTGGGGATCCTGCCCGCAACACACTGACATAGGCTCGGGGTCTGCTATCCCCGGGCTACTTCCCAACTCCTCCTCCTCCATGGGTACCTGCTCCTCGCTGGGCTCGGCAGCGGGGTCCCACACCATGGGCTCCTCGGGTTGCTGGGGGTTGTCTAGGTCGGGCCGCTCCTCCGGTCTCGGGTCCGGCTCAGGTCCGGGTGGCTCCTCGGTGTACCGTGCTCGGGGCAGGCTCGGCCAGTCCACCTCGGGGTACCTTCCTTGGGGCAGTCTCGGTCGGTCCGCCTCGGGGTACCGCGCTCGGGGCAGGCTCGGCCAGTCCACCTCGGGGTACCTTCCTTGGGGCAGTCTCGGTCGGCCCGCCTCGGGGTACCGCGCTCGGGGCAGGCTCGGCCAGTCCACCTCGGGGTACCTGCCAAGCGGGAGGTTTGAGCGGCGCTGGGTATTAGAGTGCCTGGGTCTGGGGAGGCTCGGCCCGTCTGCGTCCAGGTACCGGGCTCGGGGTAGGCTCCGTCTCGCAGGAGCTCGGGCCGGAACGTCTGTCCTCTCCGGCCGCTCGGCTCCAACTGAGTGTTGGGGCCGGGCTTTTATACTTCCTGTCCCGCCCCTTGACTTCCGGGGGGCGGGAACAGGTGGTGGTAGCTCCGCCCACTTGAGTGGCGGCTCTGGCTCTTCCCCCTCTGGGGTTGGCTCCGCCCACCTGGGTGGCTGTTCTGGCTCCTCCCTCTCAGGGGCCGTCGGGAGCCAGGCCGCTTCACTACAGCACCTTAGAGACTAACAAATTTATTTGAGCATAAGCTTTCGTGGGCTAAAACCCACTTCATCGGATGCATGCAGTGGAAAATACATTAGGAAGATATATATACACAGAGGACATGAAAAAATGGGTGTTGCCATACTAACTATAACGAGAGTAATCAGTTGAGGTGGGCTATTATCAGCAGGAGAAAAAAAACTTTTGTGGTGATAATCAGGATGGCCCATTTCCAACAGTTGACAAGAAGGTGTGAGTAACAGTAGGGGGGGGAAATTATTATAATACTGAAAGATGTTATTCTTTATTCTTTGGCACCAAGAAATACAATTTTCCACAGTATTCGCTCGATTCTTAACCATCTACCTGCGACGTGTGTTAAAATGACCGTTTGACATGTATCAACTCGCGATATCTCCACTCTACGTGAATTTCCGACTATGCGACCTTGATGTATATTCGAGTTAGGTGTCCCTAGCATTGCAGCTCTTGCCGCTGGCAGATGTGTTTCATTGTGGCTGAGTTATTGCTTATCAAAATTGCGGAGTGGGTCATCTTCGCAAATTGAAATTTTTTTTGCTAAAATATTATTTATTTTTGCAGTAAATAAAAGATTTGACATATTAATAAATTCTCAGAAATGTAGAGAAATGACTTATAATTCATATTCCTTCTGTACGCGCACAGGAATTGAAATAATGACATCTTCATTATTTTATTTGTATTTTTTTCATATTTTTCATTTTTTTTTTCATTTTCCCCCCCAAATTTTATTTTTTTCCTCGAATTTGGCATCCCATTTAACTTGGCACCCTAAGCGACCGCCTAGTTCACCTATATGGACAGGCCACCCCTGGAGATGATTTAGTTTTGGGGGGGCCTCCCCGTGTCATTTCATGTGTATGTGTGTAGTATACTAATCTTTACTAATGATATCAGTCTGGAGAAAATGACTCAAATACCAGAAATTGGAGACTCTTTTCTCCCCCTTTGATGTTGAGGATCCTCTAGGTATCTGCTGATGCTGGAAAGTGTATCTGCAATTTGAGTTATGCTGTAGGGATCCAGTGCTAGAGGGTTATTATAAAATCTGATTGCTCAGTAGCTAATTAAATACTTGCTGAATTCTGGGGAACCCCCTTTATATTTGGGTGTCAACCAAAATCAGCTGCATTTCCAGCACAGGGCAGCATGGACAGCGAGTTAGGAAGACTTAGACAGATGAGGGATTTCTGAAATCCTCAGAAAGCTTTTCCATTGTCATTAAAGTGGGTCCTTGAACTTTGGTGCAGTAGGTCTGAGTTAAGCAGGACCTGAGGGGAAGAAGTGCAATAACATGCCCAGACTTGTAAGGGGAATGGTCTAAACTGAAGACTAACTGAACACATTACCCCTAGCTACCGAGTCCACAGATGCATTCAGCAGCATTGAGAGTGATCACAGGAATACCTGCATCCTTTTCCCACCCCAGTCCAGCCACCCTGAAGGTCCCCAAAGCATACTCTGCTAAGTAAATAAATACAAACTTGAATGAACAGATATCAAAGAAAAATTTCCAGGAGAAAATTAATTGCTTCTCTTCTAATAATTATTGCCATATGTTTATTGCTTATTTTACTGAGGCTTTTTTTGTCAACTAGTTATATTCATAAGTACGTGGCAAAATTATATCTAATGTGTGCATGTTGCATACTAAAAATAAATTATGTGAATGTATTAATTGCCCTTGTGTTATTTTACTCTTACAGTGAAATCTAACAAACTCCAAAGTGCACATACTCCAAAGCCGATAAATGCATGATTATATGATGTCTGGTGGGGGGCAGAGATTTTATTCCTGTTCTTTATGGAGAGCAAAGTACAGATGGCCCGGTTTTAACTGAAATGGGGCTGTCATTTTATCTCAGCAGGAAGGCCTCTGTATTCTTACAGGTCAAACAGTTATTTTTAGCAGTGTGGAGCTGGAGCTGTGAAAACGAGTGACATCACTGCTTCATTCATCTGCATTTTTCCTGCAAGATAAATTGTCTGTCACTACTAATCCAGACAACCAGTAACAGGAAATAGTTTCTAATTAGACACATATCACATTTATTTATTAGAAGAGAGGTATTGCTGCAATGTCTTTTATTATGTGTTTAGTAGACATAGAGAAAAACATAATATTTGGGGGAGATAAAATTTCAGTTCTTAGAATGTAATCTACTGTAAAATCATGCTATATCTTGTAGGCACCTTTCAAGGAAATGTACTAATTACTGAACCTCACTGGCCATTTAATTAATTTTATTGATTCAATTTATTTTAGTTTATTAAAATGCACATATCCATAACTGTATTGATATGCAGCATCTTAAGAAAGGCCATTCAAAGAATTGCACTGTGGCTGAATATAATGTTACAAGGCTCCAGGGACAATAGGCAGGTAATTATTTTAACTCATTGAACAGTGTTCTAGGCAGAGCTGGTATTGCCACCTATTATTAAGGTTGCCTTACACTTCCCATTATAATAATCTGTTTTCAGTTGCTTATAACTTTGCCAGACTATAATTTTGAGGTCTAAAATTTTCCATGGCAGATGTCTGATTCAGGCTGAATTATTTTGGAAAATAGAGCCAGACTTGTTTCTGTGAAAGAGGCTAGGGAAAAATATATTGTTTTGCCAATGTTAAAATTTTTGGGGGGGATGAGAGTCAGACCTGCAAGTGAACATAGAACATAAGAATATAAGAACGGTCATACTGAGTCAGACCAAAGGTCTATCTAGCCCAGTATCCTGTCTTTTGCCAATGGCTAATGCCAAGTGCCCCAGAGGGAATGAACAGAACAGGTAATCATCAAGTGATCCATCCCCTGTCATCCACTCCCAGCTTCTAGCAAACAGAGGCTAGGGACACCATCCCTGCCCATCCTGGCTAATAGTCATTGATGGACCTACCTATCCTCCATGAACTTATCTAGTTCTTTTTTTAACCTTGTTATAGTTTCGGCCTTTACAACATCCTCTGGCAAAGGGTTCCACATACTGACTGGGAGTTATGTGGAAAAATACTTCCTTCTGTTTGTTTTAAACCTGCTGCCTATTAATTTCATTTGGTGACCCCTAGTTCTTGTGTTATGAGGAGTAAATAATACTTCCTTATTTACTTTCTCCATGCCAGTCATGATTTTATAGACCTCTATCATATCCCCCCTTAGTCATCTCTTTTCCAAGCTGAAAAGTCCCAGTCTTATTAATCTGTCCTCATACGGCAGCCATTCCATACCCCTAATCATTTTTGTTGCCCTTTTCTGAAACTTTTCCAATTCCAATATATCTTTTTTGAGATGGGGCAACCACATCTGCACGCAGTATTCAAGATGTGGGCTTACTATGGATTTATATAGAGGCAATATGCTATTTTCTGTCTTATTATCTATCCCTTTCCTTCTGATTTCCAACATTCTGTTAGCTTTTTTGACTGCCGCTGCACAGTGAGTGGATGTTTTCAGAGAACTATCCACAATGACTCCAAGATCTCTTTCTTGAGTCGTAACAGCTAATTTAGACCCCATCATTTTATATGTATAGTTGGGATTATGTTTTCCAATGTGCTTTACTTTGCATTTATAAACATTGAATTTCATCTGCCATTTTGTTACCCAGTCACCCAGTTTTGAGAGATCCTTTTGTAGCTCTTCGCAGTCTGCCTGGGACTTAACTATCTTGAGTAGTTTTGTATCGTCTGCAAATTTTGCCACCTCAGTGTTTACCCCTTTTTCCAGATCATTTACTTCTCTCCATTCTGAAAACTGACCATTTATTCCTACCCTTTGTTTCCTATCTTTTAACCAGTTACCAGTGGCATAGCCAGTGGAGGGAACAGGGGGAGCAATAAAAACAAAAGGTGCCACCCGCTGCGGCGCTTGTACTCACCCGGCGGCGCTCTGGGTCTTCGGCAGTGGGCCCTTCACTCGCTCCGGGTGTCTTTGGCGGCACTGAAGGTCCCGCTGCCGAAATGCCGCCGAAGGCCTGGAGCGAGTGAAGGTCCCGCTGCTAAAGTGCCGCCGAAGACCCGGAGCGCCGCCGGGTGAGTAAAATAAAAGCGCTGCGGTGGGTGGCGCCTTTTTTTTTTTTTTTTTAATCGCTCCTCCGGGTGAGTACAAAGGCGCCAGGAAATTGACAAGGCGCCACTAGTGCTCAGTGGGGAAGTGGTCGCTCCCCCCGCTCCTCCCTAGCTACGCTACTGCCAGTTACTGATCCATGAGAGGACCTTCCCTCTTATCCCATCACAGCTTACGTTGCTTAAAAGCCTTTGGTGAGGGATCTTGTCAAAGGTTTTCTGAAAATCTAATTATACTATATCCACTGGATCCTCCTTGTTCACATGCTTGTTGACCCCCTCAAATAATTCTAGTAGATTGGTGAGGCATGATTTCCCTTTACAAAAACCATGTTGACTCTTCCCCATTAAATTATGATCATCTATGTGTCTGACAATTTTGTTCTTTACTATAGTTTCAACCAGTTTGCCTGGTACAGAAGTCAGGCTTACAGGTCTGTAATTGCTGTGATCACCTCTGGAGCCCTTCTTAAAAATTGGCATCACATTAGCTGAAACTGATTTAAATTACAGGTAACAGACTACAGTTAGTGGGAGTACATTAGGATTGGGATGAGGGAGGGTAGAAACTGGGACTGGGAGTTAGTGGTGGGGGACAGAAGACTGGAACTATCTGGACAAGGAGACTGGGAGCTGTCAGGAGAGTCTGAGACTGGGATTGCAAGGAATCTGAGACTGGGATTCATGGAACTACGGGATTTCTTCACAGGTGAAGCAAGCATGACTGACTCTGACCATTGTCACACGCAAGAAAGATTTGCAGGAGAAAGAGGGGCTGGAAGAACTCTGCCTCACCTGAAATATGACCACTGTCCAACTCAGAGAAGGGATAAGATCAGACATGGGGACTTCTGTTGTTTTCAAAGATCTGTAATATCTGAGTGCTTAAGAGTAATGTTTCTGTGATTAAGAAATTCCTTTACTAAACCTGTATTCTTTGACTCCCCACCCAAAAGGGTTAAACTAGTAGCCAGAGTGCCTGCAACTTAGGTAGAACTCTGGGGGACCATGTACAAGCAACTGAGAGTGGGCTCAAGGGATCTCAGATGCTGATTTTGGAGTCTAGGAAAGCTGGGATGTGTACCACATCCCAACGAAGGGCATCAGACAAATGGTCTAAGGCCTGGTCTACACTAGGTATGAAAAATCCAAACCCCTGAGAGATGTAGCTATACTGGCCTAATGCCCGGTGTAGACAGTACCAGGTCAATATTTCCCTTAAAGTTAAAAGAAAGAAGACTTTAGCATGTTTATAAAAGAAATAGTTTTCAATGAGAATATCTCTAGAACTCTTTGTGTGGATTTAAAATTGAGGTATTTCTTTTTTAAGAGAAGAGGATAGAGAAAGGGTGGGAAGAGACTCCTGGCTCAGCTTTCATGGCCTTGATATACCCGGTGAGAGACATCACTTCTCTTGAAATTTCTTAGAAAAAAAAATTCTCTTCACATCCTTTCCAAGAGGGAAGAATCCTGCCCTATGAGAAGACACTTCTGTTGTTGGTTTGTTGGAACTAACAATTCCCAAGATTGCAATCTACAGTAGCTTCATCCACAATTCCCAGTTAACGACTCTTACCAAACACTATTCAAGGCAAAAATCACAACTAACAGTAGCTAATCTTTTTAACATAATATATAATAGCACATTATACAATATTAGCACAAAATAGTAGTTATAAATTCCAGGCTTCTGTGCAATCAGACCTGGAAATGATCAGTACAACTTTATGGCCAAGGAGCTATTATTCTCCTTCTTGCCTCGCCCTGACTGACAGAAAGCAGAGATTTCCTTGCAGCTTCTTGAATTAGCCTGGATGTTTCATATAAGCAACCAGAAAATAAGCATGTGTTCTCCAAACATCTCCTAGAATCCAGTAAAAGTAAGCTTGTAATAACCTAAAGTCATCCTAATATATGACAAGACATTAATAATTATTTTGCAGATTATTGAGGATTTTCCCTATAAATGGCTGCTGTAGAGCTCTTGTAATGGACTTGTGGGGCCTCTATGCCAGAAAGGATGGCCAGGGCAAGCTGCACTCCAGCCCCTCTCTGGGAATGCCCTCTGCCCTGACATGCCCCATGTATGGGGGAGGGGGAGCCAGCCAGTAGAGGCTGGTGTAGAGTTAGCTACTTCCCTCACCCCCCACCCATACACATGCATGCTGAGAGAATCCTCAATTGCCCATTTTGGCTGAACGTCCCTTCCTGCTACTTCAACAGCACAAAGGGCTCAGCAGGGCCAGGGATCTGGTTCAGTGAGTTCTGAAGATTCAATGGATCTGAGTGTATGTCATCAGCACTTTGTCAGATAAAGTTCCATTTTCAAATGTCCAGGTGTCTCACACAACAAAAATGTAGCCCACACAGGATGCCAGGTCATGCATCAAATGATATCCTGGAGCCACCTTGTTTGTTTTTTCTAAAAACTTGAACAAGAGCACTTAAAAATGTGGAAAAATAGGTCTTGGGGAAGTTGACAGGTAACCGCACACAGCTCACAGCACACCTCAACAGCAGCGTGAACATCCCCCTAACAGACTGGAATGGAAAACCTGTCTTATGAAAGGAGACTCAAAGAGCTTGACTTTTTTAGCCTAACCAAAAGAAGGGTGAGGGGAGATATGATTGCTCTCTATAAATATATCAGATGAATAAATACCACGGAGGGAGAGGAATTATTTAAGCTTAGTACCAATGTGAACACAAGAACAAATGGATATAAACTGGCCATCAGGAAGTTTAGACTTGAAATTATACGAAGGTTTCTAACCATCAGAGGAGTGAAGTTCTGGAACAGCCTTCCAAGGGGAGCAGTGGGGGCAAAAGACATATCTAGCTTCAAGACTAAGCTTGATAAGTTTATGGAGGGGATGGTATGATGGGATGGCCTAATTTTGGCAATTAATTGATCTTTGACTATTAGCAGTAAATATGCCCAATGGCCTGTGATGGGATGTTAGATGGGGTGGGATCTGAGTTACTACAGAGAATTCTTTCCTGGGTGTCTGGCTGGTGAGTCTTGCCCACATGCTCAGGGTTTAGCGGATCGGGGTCAGGAAGGAATTTTCCTCCAGGGCAGATTGGCAGAGGCCCTGGAGGGTTTTCGCCTTCCTCTGCAGTGTGGGGCACGGGTCACTTGCTGGAGGATTCTCTGCACCTTGAAGTCTTTAAACCACGATTTGAGGACTTCAATAGCTCAGACATAGGTTAGGGGTTTGATACAGGAGTGGGTGGGTGAGATTCTGTGGCCTGCGTTGTGCAGGAGGTCAGATTAGACGATCATAATGGTCCCTTCTGACCTTAAAGTCTATGATTCTATGAGACTGTCTCTCCATACACAGCAGGTGGTGGTGTTATGTCAATAAGCGGAATGTAAACATGACTTATCTGGCTTCTTCAAGTACAATCTCACACTCGCTACATATAGAAGATAGGATCAAGACAACAGTATATTGTGGAAGGAAAATCCTCTGAACCAATTAGCTGACAATGCTCTGTGGTCACTAATAACTCAGGGAAGAATGGTGGTCTTGCGGTAAGGCTCTGTACTGGGACTCAGGATATCTGGATCAAATTCCTGGTTCTGCCGCAGATTTCCTGTGTGACTTTGGGCAAGTCACTCAGTCTGTGTGCTTTCATTTCCCATCTGTAAAATGGGAATAATGATGCTTCCTTTTGCCTGTTTGCAGCCAAATTCTCAGACACAGCTCACAAGAGGATGGCACCATTGCACGTGAACCTTAGCCCTGTTTCACTCTTGAACCTGAACTCCAGAACATAGCCCTAAACTAATTTGGGTCCAAGTGTAAGAAAGCATTTTTGTGACCCATCAATTCCATGAGAACATTCATTTCAGTGAGTTCTTATGGAGAGGTATGGGGGAGCAATATTTGATGCAGACTCTGTACCATGTCCCCATTATTTATTTTTAAGTTACCAGGCAGAACAGTTTATCTGACTACTAAAGACCACAGTCTATACCTACAAGTAGCCAGATGTGGGGGTGGAATTTTAATTGCAGCCCATCTCTCACTACTTTGTATTATTTATTTGATTCCATTAATGCTCAGGATGCATGAGGCACTTACAATCATAAAGGTACACCTGGCCCTTGCCTTAAGAGTTTAAATGTAAGAAGGCCAAAATAGAAAATATGGTTCTTATTAGATACATGCGTCTCAGCTAACAAACCATTTCCTCTCAATGCACACAAAACTACATGAGTGATGGATACACACAAGGACTATAGAGCCTTTAATGGTCCCTCAACTGAAGGCAATGGAGCTCTTACAGGAATACCTTCCTTAAAGCACTGGATGCACCTGTTAAAAGAATAAATTCTTAATAATAACGTGCAGTAATAAGATTCCATTGTCTCTTCCTATTGTTACTCCAGTCTGCTCTAAAATACATTACAGCTGCTCTCTGCTCAAATTACTTCCTGTCTGACAAAAACGTGATTTGACACTTCAGCCTCAGAGTAAAGGTGATGGAAAACCTGAATAAAATTAGACAAGGAAGTGCAGAGAAAGTACAATGCCACCTGCTGAGGCTGTTCTGTGCTACCAAGGTACAGTCCCCAACTTTCCCGATTAGCTAAATAGGAAACAGCTGGTTACCCTTGAGCTACAACCTGCATCATCACCAACAAACTCAGTTGCTGGCATTACAATTGGTCAACCTTTCAGATGCTAACAACTTCTACCAAGTGATTAAGTATGCTGGGCAAAGCAGAAGTGATGAGAGAGAGAGAGAGAGAGAGAGAGACTGACTGACTGACTGACTGCAGAAAGAAAATCAGTAAAGCCAGGGGACAGAAAATACTCAGAGTCCATTTTAAGAAAGATTGGAGAATTCATTAGTTTTTAAATCACATAATTCTTTTGATTCTGCAAGTATGCTGAAGCTGTGTCAACTACTATACAGTTTGCTTTAACTCACTCCTGTTTGTAATAACCTCTTAAAAGCTTGAAAAAAGAAAATTCACTTCCTTACCTGTGTGTCCATCTACTTACTAGTCAGGGCTCTATTCACGAATTACCTGCTCACTCCATAATCACAGGGGCAACTTATGCATTTTCCCCTCTCCTCCCACCATCCTTCTGTGAGTTCAGTCTGCCTCTGCTGAACTGCTACAGCACCACAGTCTGACCTCAAGAGACAACTTCCAAACTTGAAACTCAGTGGAGAACATTATCTTCAACACCAGTGTAGAAGATTGGGTTAATAGAATTGAAAATGTAATAGCTACTGCTGTCATTTTAACAAGAGCACTTACATATATATATATAGAGAGAGAGAGGGGGTCTATCTAGACCAATGCATGCCCCCCTCCACTAGGAGAAATAAAAACTACAGGTCAAACAAATTCTCTCATACATTGGCATCCACTGTTTTAGATGTAGAGAGCAGTGAGCAGAAAGGGCTGATTCTTAGGGAAGGAAGAAATATTAAATGCAAAGTAAGACAAATCCCAGTAGGTGAAACAAGAAATGAAAAACGTACTTTATTTTCTTATTCTCTCTGTGATTTCAAATTGTTTGCTAGCTTACTTTAGATTAAGGGTGGCTGGAAATAGCAAAAGCTGCATCAGCCAAGGAGTCAATGTCAATCTAATGGCATTTGGTGAAGGAATTGCATGTCTCAAGTGGCCACACTGCAAATCTTATTGTATGTTCTTCTTCAAGTGGATGCAGACGTGTATTCCACTTAGGAGTGTGCATGCCCAGAGCACTGGAGCAGGAAAAGTTTTCCGCAACTGTTGAGGTTGGTGCATGTGCCCTGTGCCTCCTTGTGGCCTCTCCCAATGCTATATAAGAACAACGCTGCCCCAACCTACCTCAGTTCCTTCTGACCACTCACGGCCTGAGTTATAATTCCCTGTGTGGCTCTCCTCATGTTTCTCTCTCTCTCTCTCTCACACACACACACACACACACACACACACACACACACACACACACACACACACACACACACACACACACACACACACACACACACACACACAGCTAGATCCAAGCTTCATTAATTCTGTAAATAGTTTAGCAGTTAGTACCCTTTAGATAGGTTCTCTTTATTGTTTTCATTTCTAGTTAGTTGATAGAGCTGAGCACCGGGGACATGCAGTGCTCTCAGGGCTTCAAGCACTGCCCTTTGGGGGATATCTATTCCTCATAGTGACCCCCACACCCTACATTGTGTCTTGGTGAAGGACATGTCTAGGAGAGGTGTAGCATCTGCTGCTCCTTTAAATAACATACTCAAATTTCCAGGGAAGCACCTCCTGGAATAGGCCACAAGGCCTACTTTGGCACTGGTGCCAGATTGCTCTGTCTGCGCAGTCAACCACTACTATGGCAGAGACTTTGGGCAGGCCCTTGTTCTCAGGCTCCTCTCCAAGGAGGAGAGGTTTATCTTCCCTTCCTGGGGTTCCTCACCTAAAAGGACCCATAAGACTGATAGGAGCCACTCAAGCTTCAAGAGAGGCTTGTCTTTCACCTCAAAGAGGGGACTGGAGCAACATCGAGATTCACTGGCTACCCAGGGTAGTGCTGGACCATCAGCCCTTGTCACCCCAGTACTGAAGCAAGAGACCCCTGATACTGTACTATTGTCTCTGGATCCATTCTCACAGAGGCCATCGTGTCTGGTACCAACAGACACTTTTTTCGTGCCACTCATTTTGGAGCCTACAACCCCACAGTTATATGAGGTGGCAAAGGACCTGCTCTTCCTCTCTGTCCTTGGTTCACTGTTCATGCAGGAGTACGCATGGCTATTACCTCTTGTGCTTCCTGGGCCCTCAACCTCTTCAGCCACATTTTCTGCCCTGGTGCCTGCCCCACTGTTTAGGAGACAATCTAAGACTGCCTCATCTGTGCCATCCGGTGCCCAGGTGCACTCTTCATTGGAACCAGGATGTTCTTCAGTGTCAGCACCAACTGCACCCTCAACTTTGGCTCCAATACCAGAGCCTTCACTGGCCTGGCTGTTGACACCAGGCTATACACTGCCTCCTGTGGCCCCTGCTTTGGTACCAGATATAGAGGTAAGACTTACTACGTCCTGAGAGACATTGAAGGTACTGCCCACAGTACCGCCACCAGTAGCAACTTTACCTCTGCCCTGCTGAGAGTTGGACACATTGGGCCATTCAGTAGCCTCACCTGACTGTGTGCTTCCTGTGCTGATTGATTATTTGGGTCTGGGTCAGACTCATCTAGCTCCTCCCCGTCCCCACCAAGGCATGCAAAGTGCAATAAATCATCCAGGCCACCTCAAGAGGGGGACTCTTGGTACTGGGATCAGTACCAGTCACATAGCAAGCAGAAGCCAGTTGGCCTTCCACCTTAATCATATTTTGACCTCCAATGCTCTATTGGCCTATACGGAACCCTTGGGGGACTCCTAGCTCCCATAGATCTCAATCTCCACCCTTTTCCAGGAGAAGGTCCTCAAAACCATCCACATCAGGGCCTCATGTACTAGAAGAAGCTTTCCCTGCAAAACAACTAGCCCAACAAGATGAGTAATTGTTGGAGGAATGAGCTGTCTCAGAAGACCACTTCTGCTCCAGACAATTTGTCCTCAGAAGACTCAGTAATCTCAGGCTCCTCCTCACCAGTCCAAAGGATTTTAAATTCTATCCTATTAGAAGAATGTCCTCTGCACTTGGTGTACAAGCTGAGTTTTTGCAGGAGAATATCCACAAGTTGTTGGACATTCTTCAAGGTGCAACCCTGGGAAGGGCAGCCCTCCCAATTTATGAGGCAGCTTTACAGCCAACAAAAGTCTAATGGTATACACTTGCTTCACAGGCTCCCAAAGCTCAATACACTGACAAACACTACCATGTGCCCGCCTAGGGATTCAAGTGTTTTTACTCTCCTCCAGCCCCAAATTCCCTGGTAGTCACTGCACATGAGAGGTCAAGGAAAGGAAAGTTTCAGTCAGCCCCCAAAGAAAGAACCAAAAACTAGTTGCATTGAGGAGAAAAAATTATTCTACATCCTCTCTCTAAATGCAAATAGAGAATCAGTAGCTGCTGTTAGCTAAGTATGATTTCCTTAACTGGGAAGCTTTGTCAAAATTTACAGATAAACTCCCTGAGGACTCCAGGGAAGAGTTCAAAGCCTTTAGGCAGCTGGCCATCTGGTTGTGAAGACATCTCTTCAATCTGCCTTGAATGTCTTGCTAGTTCCTCTAGGATTATGGCCTCTACAATCATAATGAAAATAGTATCATGGCTACATAACTCTGGTATAGCCTTTGACCTTTCCTTTGATGGGGCATTTTCTATTTTTAGAAATAACTGATAAAATATTGCATTGGTTTAAAGACTTCTGAGTGACCCTCTGCTCCGTAGAGGTTTATGCCCCAGTCTCCAAGAAGAGACATCCAATGATGCATGCCCAGTACTCCCAGCAGTACTATCAACACTCTTTCTTCCTGCCCAAGAAAGCTGGTATAGACCTCAGAGGAGGTCCTCTAGATCAGACTCCGATGAGCAGGCCCATTGCTCAGACATATGCAGGAAAATCTGCCTTTTGATTCTTCCCGCGAGGACAGCACCCCAGTTATTCGTGATCCACACACTATTGTCTCTCCATCTGAAAGTAGACTATCTCACTTTCTGGATACTTGGGAGGCCATAACGATGGACAAGTGGGTCTTAAGTACCTTGAGACTGGGATATTCAATCCAATTCCTCTCCATTCCCCCTTCCCCATTATCCTTCCCTGTCTCTGTTCAGGGGCCCATCTCATGAGCCTCTGATGGTTCAAGAGGTCCAGAAGTTGCATGCCCAAGGGGCCATGGAAGAAGTTCTCATGAAGTTTCAAGGAAAGCAGCTTTATTCAAGATATTTTCTAAATTCCCAAGTCGGAGGGTGGTCTAAGGCCCATTTTGGACCTTCTCCAGTGTGAAGGAACTGAGGGAGACTGGGGCAGTGCCACTCTTATATAGCCTCCGAAGGGGCCATGAGGAGGTACAGCGCTCATGCACCACACCGATGGGTACAGCTTAGGAGAACTTTTCCAGCTGTGGTGCACTGGGTGCGCACACACCTGAGTGAAATACACACCTGCATCCACATCTTGAAGAACAACAGTTACAGTACAGGTAAGTAACCCTTCTTTTCTCAGCCCAAGGCTTTGAAGAGACTCTTGCACAATGTATCTTGATGCCCTCAGAAAGGACTATATATGGCTGCTTTGGCTATATTTAGATTTGTTTCATCAAGAGATTGAGTATTGGCGGCCTTCATGTATCTTTTTGAGATCTCTAAACCTGAAGAATAAAGGAATCTGACTTTCTTGACTATCTGTTGTGATGTATAAAGACTTCAAAACCGATTCCTCATTCACAGTATGCATGGACCACACCTCTGACCCAAGGCCAACTCCTGGACTATCCCCTCTGGAGCCCTGGCCAAAGAGGACCTGCTGAATCTGACCTTGGTTGGTTTTCTTCCTCCTGTGACAATTTGAGTTCATGACTATTCAAGCATGAGTCATAATTCAGGCACATTTAAATGTAGCTTTAATATTTATTTATTTTTTAATTATCTATTTTCAGTGAATATATAAACAATAAAGGAAAATGCACAGATGAAAAATCCAAAGATTATAAGAAATAGGGTACTGAATATGACTAATAAACAAATACATGTTGATATACTTATTTGAGCATATCACTTGCTATGATGGTATCAAAGTTACAGGCAAACAACCAAGTTATCTACTGAGATGTGTCCAAGTGAGCTGAAAGGTTGGAGTGCGGCATGTATTTTCCATTTTTATCTGCTGCTTTCCTTTTATATTTAACTACCTGATAGGCCATGTTCATCCAGTTATGGAAATCCAGCTGTTGAAAGAGCTTCTACTTTTTTTTTTAAGGTGGCTTCAAGTACTGTAGTTATTGTCCTTATGGCTTTTTTTAAATCACACTAGATAAAGTGAGATTATCACTGAGAAACATTTCTAAGGACTTGACTGAAGTTCAATCTCATGCAAACTTCCAGCAGAGAAAATGTACTGCAAGAACACTGTGCACTCATTTTGTTATCCTCTAATAACTTTTTTATATTAAATGCTTTTAAAAACCATTTTAAACAGGACCAGATGTTTACAGAAACTCTCTCTGATTGCTGTCCAAATGAAACAAACCCCCTCTATCATTGTAGAACTGTCTGAAAGGGAAAAACAGAACCAACAATAGCTGCCAGGATTAAACAAGGTGCAGATGGAAAGAAAACATAATTTTCTGGAGTTCTTACAGCTTTTGTTGTTTGGTTGCCACTAAGGGCACCTCTTCCTGGCCACTCTGGGGATTAGCTCTTTCAGACTGATGCCCTCTGCTTATGGTTTCTCAGCACGTTAGCTCACTCTGCGCCCTCTCTTACTTCTCGGGAGCTGCAGTGCCTCATCCTTGTGGCTTAGCTCTCTGGCCAAGTCACAATAGTCCTCCCCTTCCAGGGTTTTATCAAAGTCCTCCACAGCATCCCAGGCTGTCCATAAGTCCACTGCCCTGACTAAGTCACTCCCTCAGTAACTGGGACAAACGGTCCCAGGCAGACTTCAATATCTGTACTACCCTAAACCTTCCTGCCTCTCCCCCTGACTACTTCTTACCTTGCCTATCCCAGGCTCGCATTGTCCACCCTAGCTAAACCCCCTACCTCCTAGGTCTGCTAGACACATCCTGCCTCTTCAGACCCAAACCCCTTTTTCTCCCTTATCCCAGGGAGAGTAACTGCAGCCCTCTTTCTATTGCCAGCTCCCTGGTTTTATAGATGCTCCTCCTGTTCCTCCACAGGTGAGCTTCCCTCAATATAAATATCCCCTGTTTGAAGCCTGATAGGTTACTTGTCCAAGCTGGCCTCTTTTAACCCCTTCAGGGGGAGTATGGGGTGCATACCCCATCATACTTGGTATTACAGTAGAGTGTTCAGTGTATAAGGGGCCCGTCAACTGGCATACACCAACTGCTAATCAGCTAGGCAAAGTAAGGGCTGGCGTAGCCCAGATGAGATTTTTTTGGGTGATTAACAGGCTGAAGGTGTGTTAAGCACAAGCAAGTCTCCCTCTTGCTGGAGATAGTGGTGTAAGAAGGTGACTCCCAGCCATGGGCACCCTGAGAACCATGACAAGTTCTTGACTTCTTGCCTTTCACATGGTCTGCTGGGGGTATGTGCACTACTTGCAGGGTGACCCCAACACACTCCTAGTCCTGAATTTTCCCCCAAAATGTGTGTTCTGCACTGTCCAGCCCTCTCCTGGGCAGTTCAGATATTAAAGGTCCATTGCATCTGTAAAGGGTCAATATTCTACCGTTTGCTACTTTAAGTGGAGTTACCGAACAGTTCAGTTTATATACAGCACTGGATTGGTTTAGTTTAAAACATAAAAAGTTTATTAACAAAAGAAGACAGGATTTTAAGTGAATTCAAGTATCTGGTATTAAAGTCAGAAATTATTACAAGAGAAATAAAGATAAAACAATTTCTAGTAGCTAAAATTTAACAAGCAAGACTTGGCTGAAGATAATATTCTTACCACATGTTCCCAGCAACATGGCTGACCAAACTCTCAGGTCAGGATCTCCACCCAAAGTCAATGGGTTGTTTTCCTTTGTCTTCTTAGATGAAAGAGTGACAGATAGTTTGAGGTTTTTTGCCCCTTTTTTATAGTCCAGTTAATCTTTGAAATAGATTCTTGTGAGGGTTGCCCCTCAAAGCAAAGTTTATTCAAACAGTAAATAAGGCAACATGGAGTCTGGTGATGAAGGAAGCTCTATGTTCTGTCTTCTCACCTGTGGTTGCTGAAATGCAAATTTGCTTATTCTTCTGTGATCTCTTCTCCCCAAGGGACTCGTGGTCCCTGTTTACTGTTTATATGTAAACTGAGGTAAAACACACATTCCTCTGTTTAGGAAAGACCTGTTTAACAACTTGTGCCTGGATAAGGCTAATGGTTTTGAACATATGCTAAAAACATCATACAGGGGGATTTAATAAATTTACATATAACGTTACTCTAACTTCATGATATTATTGACCAGTGAGTTATTAGTTTTCAAATGATACCTCACAAGGCATATTGTGTACAAGGATTACTACAATAGTGTGTAGGGTGTGAATACAGGGGTCTTTTCGGTCACAGTGGCACAGGCTGGAGATGCTGTGTTGCTTCCATCTTCAACCCCACATACAGTGAATTACAGAAATCCAACCTGGTGTTGATGAACATATGAATCACTGTGGCCCGGGTCCTGATCCAAGAGGGAGGGGTCATGCCTCCTAGACACTAAAGGTGGAAGAAGGTTTTCATGACACTGGTGGTGTCTAGGGTTAGCTATCACATCAGCAAAACCCATGACTTTATACCACCCTAATAAATGCCTTTGAGTATTCTTTTAGATATTCAGCAGAGATCTGGAGTTAAGGACTTGCTTCAGCAAAACTTAAGCACATGTTTAAGTGCCTTGCTGAACTGGGGCCTAAACTAAGAGAATAATTTCAGTGTTAACTTCAAGGGTTCAAATGTTGTGGTAAAGTATAATGTATTAGGAAAAGAGTATATGGGGGAAAATAAAAAAGTGCATGCTTTCAAAAGTCTAATAAATACAAGCAATGCTCTGAATAGGACATTTAATAGGTTTTGCTCCAGTGACTCCATCCAGATTATCTTCAGAAAATATCTGCACAGATTTTTGAGCCCTCTTTGGTTAGCCAGACCCTAAGGTTTTAACAAGATGGAAATCCAGGCCACAAGCAGGCTTCTGACAGGTGATCCTGACTTCATTAATTGTGGAAGTCAGAAAGACATTGAGGTGAAGTCACACTATTTAATGTGGACTGGCATGGCTTCTGCAGTAGCAGAATTTTCATAATAAACTATGGTGCACGTGACCACATCTTACATTATTTGAGCAGGAGTAAGACTCATTAGAAGCAATAGCACAGCTCCATACTTCAGAAGAGCAGTGGTGGGCTGATAACAATAGATAATGAAATACCAGGCAGAAACCAAGCTCTCTTTTTCCATGGCTTCTGGGTTCCTAGTTCTGAATGTATCTCCCCTGCATTAGATTTTTGTTGTCCTTTATTCCCACAAAATTCCCATGGACAGCAACATGGGTTCCCCATGCAGACTGACGGCAAGATGAAACCTTGAGACAGGAGTGGCTGGAAATTTTCCAAATGTCCATTTTCAACACATTTTTACAGAAATGTCGACACACATCTTGACACAATTTTTCAAAGACTGTTCTCAATTTTTTTACCAGTTCTCAGTGATGCTTTGGTCTTAGATAAGAAGATACTATAGAACCACATAAGCCTTCCAGCGTACAGATTATCTATGAATGAGGCCTGTAGCTCAATGGGGCCCCAATTTTGACTACAGCCTTTGAGTGACACTGTAATATAAATATTAAATAATAATTGATTAAATATTTAATTATAGTAATTAGTAGAGAGTCAGAGAAATGCTATAAACACTGATTCTTAGACTAAGTCTGGACAAATGGACGATTAAGTGCCATATCCATCTAAAAGAGGTACATAAATATGCTACTAAATCAGCATTATTGATCTCTACCTGTACACCATCCCCAAGTCCTAACCTGCTCCCATTGAAATAAATGGAAGTTTAGCCTTCAGTTTCAATGAGAACAGGATCAGGCCCAACTGTTAACACTGAGGCCTGGTCTACTCTAAAAAGTTAGGTCGAAGGAAGCCGCCTTAAGTCGACCTGTTAATGTACGTGTCTACACTACCGGGTCCTTTACACTGACCTAAGTCGCCTCTAATGTCGACTTCTGTAATCCACCTCTGCGAGAGGCATAGCGCTTAATTCCATTTTCATGTGTTGACTGCGAAGTAGTGCAGACACTGCGTTGTATAAATCGACTTAATTGGCCTCCAGATGGTATCCCACGATGCTCATCTGTGAACACTCTGGAGTTCATTCTCAACTCTGCTGCACAGCAGGCAGGTACACAGGAAACAGCCCATCCCTGCTAAAGCCCCAGGAATTTTTGATTTCTCATTTCCTGTTTGCTCAGCACTGGGAGCATGACAGCTTGAGCACAGCTGATCATGGAGACTACACGCCCCAAACGTGCTCCATCCTCATCTGCACAGGAGGTGGTGGATCTCATTGTTGTGTGGGGAGAAGAGTCTATGCAGGCAGAGCTCCGATCCAGCAGAAGAAAAGCTGATATCTATGCAAAGATCGCTCGTGGAATGGGGGAGAAGGGCTACATGAGGGACACACAGCAGTGCCGTGTGAAAATAAAAGAACTTCGCCAAGCGTACCAGAAGGCAAGGGAGGCGAACAGTCGTTCTGGTTCTGTACCCCACACATGCGGTTTCTACAACGAGCTGCACACAATTCTCGGGGGCGACCCTACCAGCACTCCCACAAGCAACATGGACACCTCACAGGTGTGTGAGTCAAGGGACAATGAGGAGGACGATATGATGGATGAGGAAGAGGAGAAGAAGGAGAATGGGAGACAGGCGAGCTGTGGATCCATTTTCCCCGATAGCCAGGAAATATTTTTAACCCTGGAGCCCTGCGGGGTGCAGGACATCATGGTGGCCAACCGTGATGCCGGGGAATGAAAGTCCAGTTAAACTTTAGCGGGGACACACATTTGGTGGTATTGCATTTTTACTGTGAAGAAAAAGCAAAGTGCTGTGGTTCTCTGCTTACAAGAGGCTGCTCCAGCTACGCAGAGGGTGACCCCCAGAAAAGACCGTTTATGTGGACTGGGATAGCCCATGAATCCTCCATGGATATCTCTGGGAAACTTTCATGGAGATACTCTGCAATCTTCCATCCTTTGCAGAAGGTTTCTGAGCAGGGCAGTCTTATTTCTTCCACCATGGTAAGACACTTTCCCACGTAACTCCTGAATTAATTCTGCTGGTATCATTGCGTTACACAGCATAGTAGCATAAGGACCAGGTCTATACCCAGACGCTTGCAGCATCTCCTTCCTTTCCGCCTCTGTTACCCTCAGGAAACTGATATCACATAGGGTCGCCTAGGGGAGCATAAAAATGCTCTTACAAGAAAAAAAAGGGCACGTAGACCCACCTCACCCCACCCCACATTTCGGATCGCCAAATCACGTGGCCGCTAATGTGCCTTTACTGAGCTCGGCATGGGTTGGCAAATAGTTTAAAGTGGCTGATAGAGGACTGAGAGATTCTGCAATTTGGGAGTGAAAATGTTCCCCCCCCCAGCCCCGTTCGTAAACAGTTTCCCGTGGTGCTGTGGGGAAGGGCAATTGTTCGACTAGCTACCTCTGCTACCGACAGGAGCCTGCCATAAACTTCATTAAAAATGCGGTCACCCATGACCTGGGGCGGGTAGGGGGGGCTACTCACCATGGCTGGAGCAGCAAAATGGCACAGTGAATGATTACGGATTCTGATCATGTTATGGCTTGCACCTAGTGTAATGAGGGTATTTTAATGAAAACGGCCTTGCTATGGAAACTTTTTATTCATGTACAATGGCTCCTTTATTTTTTCCTATGACTGACAGCTGGAAATGCTTCCTTCAGCGTGTCATTAACACCTGAAAGCAGACTTTCACTGATTAGAAGAAGGAGAAAGAGAACACGGGAGGACATGTTCACCAAGATAATGAACGCCTCCAGGACAGCTGACACAGAGCTGAGAGCGTGGAGGATTTCACTGTCCAAGAAGTTAGACATGAACACAGAGAGCAGGAAAGCTTCCAATGAGCAAGAGCATGCGGCGCAGGATGAGATGCTTCGGATTATGGGGGACCAAGCAGGCATGTTGAGGCATCTGGTTGAACTTCGGAACAGAAGCAGGAGGGTAGAGTCCCTCTACAGACCCTGGTGGACAGCCAGCCAGCATTGCCTGGTGCAGAATCACCCTCCCCCAAGCGTTCCATGAGGCATGGGAGAAAAGTCCATTATCCCTTTCACTTAACTCAGGGGGAGGGTTCAAGGACAGAAGATGCCCATTCACAGAACTTTGATGGTCTGGAATGCGGTGTTATGTTATCTTATGTTACACAGCTGAAAATGTTTCTCCTGTTCCAACTTTACAACCCCTTTTCCCCAAGGTTACCTTTTTTTTTTCTGTTCTCCCTCTTTACTTATGTTTCTTAAATAAAGTAAATGGATTCTTTATTGAGTAGAAGCAGTGGGCTTGGGCTGGGGGTTGGCTTTACAGGGACAGTGATACAAGCCAGGTGAAGGTTTGAGAAAGCACAATGCAGACAAGCAGCTCACGTTACTGTGACTCATTTGAATCGGCTTTTCAAAGCCTCGCGGATATGCAGCGTCCCTTGCTGTGCTCTTCTTATTGCCCTGGTGTCTGGCTGCTCAAAAATGGCTGCCATGCGACCTGTCTCAACTGCCTACCCCTGTGGAAAATTTCCCCCTCTTTTTTTCCACAGATATTATGGAGCACACAGCAGGCAGCTATAGCTATGGGGATGTTCTCCTCTCTAAGGTCCAACCTTGTCAGTAAACTTCTCCAGCACCCTCCAAATGACCAAAGGCACATTCAACCACCATTCTGCACTTGCTGAGCCTATAGTTGAATGGTTCCTTACTGCTGTCCAGACAGCCAGTGTATGGCTTCATGAGCCATGGGAGCAAGGGGTAGGCTGGGTCCCCCAGGATAACTATAGGCATCTCAACATCATCAATCTTCATTTTGTGGTCTGGAAAGAAAGTCCCGGATTGCAGCTTTTTGAACAGACCCGAGTTCCTAAAGATGCACGTGTCATGAACCTTTCCCGACCATCCTACGTTGATGTCAGTGAAATGCTCCCTGTGATCCACCAGTGCTTGCAACACCACTGAAAAGTATCCCTTGTGGTTTATGTACTCTTTGGCAAGGTGGTCTGGTGCCAAGATGGGGATATGCATGCCATCTATCGCCCCACCGCAATTAGGGAACCCCATCGCGGCAAAACCATCCACTATGTCCTGCACATTTCCCAGACTCACAATCCTTCGTAGCAGAAGTCTATTAGTGGCCCTGCACACTTGGAGCACAGCAGCTCCCATGGTTGAATTACCTACTCCAAATAGATTCCCCACTGACTGGTAACTGTCTGGCGTTGCAAGCTTCCAAATAGCGATCACCACTCGCTTCTCCACTGTCAGAGCAGCTCTAATTTTTTTGTTGCTGAACTGCAGGGCTGGGGAAGGTGGCCTTCTGCATTTGAAAGTTCTGCAGCCACTGCTCGTAATCCCATACCTGCAAAACGATTCAGTCCCACCAGTCAGTGCTTGTTTCACGGGACCAGAAATGGCGCTCAACAGAGTGCAGCTGCTCTGTGACTGCCAGCAGCAACTGTGAATTGTTTTTTTCAATGGCTTGCAGCAGGGCTGCTTGCAGGACATCACTATGTTCCATGCAGCGGACCCTACTTCGGCTCTGGAAATGCTGCAGGTGAAGGCGTGAGGTGTTTGAGATGCTCACAGCAAGAGTGCACAACTGAGCATGCTCCATGCTTTTGGGGTTATGGCGTCTGCGTGGTGGTTTTAATGCACGAAAACCACTGGGTTGTTTGCCGTTGATATGCGGGAGGAAGCACAGTGCATCATGGGGTGCCGACGCAAAATCATATGTGCAGGGACTATGCATAGCAATTGCACCTTTTGCCCCTTGGGCATGCTCCATTGCCCTCATTAAGATTACAGATCACAGAAGGCAAGTAACACTTGCAACTGTAAGATGCTGAGATACTACAGTGAGGGGTGTAGTGGAAGAACAGTGTTTTCTTGAACCGAGCTCTGCTACAGCAGTTTCAGGTCTGACAGGAATATTACTTCACAAAGCAGGAAAAACCTCTGTACTATTTTCTTCTGTGTTCTGCATCATAACTGAAATTGCTGCAGAGGTACCTCTTTTTCTCTCTGCTTTTACATTGGCCGATAGGCGTACCGTTGGAATTAATGGGTGTATATAAATTGCATGGTGAGCAGTTCGGGCCAGATTTACAAATGTATTTGGGTGCCTAAAGATGCAAAATGTCAATGCAGTTAGGTGCCTAACACACTTAGGTGATTTTGTACGTTCCAGTAGGTGCCTAAATACCTTTGTAAATCTGGCTCTTAGCCCATGAAGTTCACTCCTCTATGAGGTCAGAGTCAAATATTGTAGCTGATTATTTTTTTAAAGGCTTGTCGTGTATTTATATGTGCTAGGAAAAGCTTGATGAAGTCTCATACTTTAAGGCATATGTAGATCACTACAAGGCTCAAAAAGGGATAGGGGAGCGATAGCTCAGTGGTTTGAGCATTGGCCTGCTAAACCCAGGGTTAGAGTTCAATCCTTGAGGGGACCATTTAGGGATCTGGGGCAAAAATCTGTCTGGGGATTGGTCCTGCTTTGAGCAGGGGGTTGGATTAGATGACCTGCTGAGGTCCCTTCAAACCTTCATATTCTATGAAGAGATGTAAGATGCATTATGAGATTTCCTCCTTCATCTGAAATATTAAATGTTAGCCCAGCTAGTTTCTTTCTTTAGTTGAGCGCTCTCTTTGCTAATCTGCAGCATTTTGCTCTGCTTCCCAACCCTTCTAACTTTTGAATTCATAGGATGGGAATGTACAATCTGAGATAGCCAATTCCAGTTTGTGTGCTCTGATAAATCCAAAGAACACACAAATCTCCCAAGAATACAGTGGGCCTTACACTACAGTGACCTTAGATTTTTCCAACATCAACAACTGAACATACCATGGTTGACTCTACTTCATAATAATAAGCAGAACTTTTAATGTGGTCTGATTTGGGACCCAGCCCTGTACCCCTTATTGAGGTGAATGCTTTCCTCTAACTTTCAGTGGGCCCAGATACTCATGTAAAGGCACCAGGATTAGGCTGTAATTAGAGCTAGGGGAACATTAGGGAAAAGGAGAGAGATACTTTTGTGAATTCTGAATGGCCCTTGGATTTTGCTCATGTTTGCAGTTGCTTGACCATTGGTATGGATAGGATTTTTTGCTCATGGGAACATTGGAAAAGAGCTGTTCTTCATATGGATACTAGGATGAACATACAAAGGAGGGCATTTAGCTCAAATATGGGGACTCCTATTATCTAAGGATTTGGATGTACAGACTTGGATAGTTCAAGCTCTCTCTAACAGATGATAAATATTGTTTTAAAAACAAAGTTTATTTGTAAGTACTTTGAGAGAAATAATGTTAGACGACATGATGGGACTTGGATAAATTAAAACTACCTACTGTAGAATCCTATGGAACAGCTTGTGGTCCCCTTACACTACTATCACTTCGATTTCAATGGGACCACTTGTGGAGTAAGCTAGTACTATTCAGTGTCAGGCTATGAACTTTTTGAAGAAATTGAATTTTCCAATTAACAATAGACATGATAAAAAAACAACCCTCTTCTAAACAAAGATTTTATATATCCTGGGGGACAAAGCCTGTTACGTACCAAGTCCCAAAATTCCCAGCGAAGTCAATGGGAGTTTAAATTCTCAGCACCTCTTTGGCTTTGAGCCATTCTAATGGGACTTTTTTAAAAACATTTTCCTTTTAGGAACTGCAGCTGCCATAAAAACTGCATTTTAAAGCAACTGCTTTTCAGCCAGTTGTGGTTTTAAGGAGTTACTTTTTCCCCTTCTTCTGAAAACACTCACATTCTTAATGGGCAGAACATCTGGAACAATTTACCTAAAATGGCAATGTAATCTCTAATGGCAACAATTCTCCTCTTACTGAATAATCTGATAAAGAGCCTTGTGATATTCTCATAAGGTTTGATTTTGCTCTCACTTAAACTGTTGTAAATCAGGAGTCTAGCCCAAAAGTGGAATTGCACCGGTGTTAAGCAAGGGCGGAAGCAGGCCCGTTGTACATTTCTAACATGAAATTTTATAAATGGTTAGAAAATGACTCTGGTGAATTTGTATGTACTTGAGTCATGAGTCAGACAGAGTAGTTGCTGTTTATCCAAATGGTCAATCAAAAAGACCTGCTTAATTCTCAAGGTATTTTGCAAGTATTTCATTTTTCAAAACCTGTTACTGGAGATTACACTGCTCTTCTCCACCTCAGAGCAGCAATATATAAAACAAATTAGTCTTTGGAAGACAGTAATGCTGAAACTATAACTGAGAATAATTTCCCTTGGGGGTAAAAATATTTGTGTTAAATGAAATGAAAAATCAACTTAAATGTTGGTATGAATGCCTAAGGGAAAGATATTTAGTAATTGTGATAAGCTCCTACCAAAGTTTTTTCTCTTGCCAAGGAATAAAGGAAAAGATTTCCATTAAAATTATGTTATATATGAATTATGCTTTGCCCAGAGGGACTACAGAAAATTACAGCCTTTATATGCTGTAATTTAGAGGGACATGACACCTACTTTGGGATGTACTAGACATACTACAAGATTGATGAGTATTAAGTGTTTTCATAGTAAAAATCCCATGCTGAAAAGACAATCTTTGTGTGGAACATACACACAAAATAATTCTACTGTTTGCCTTTTAAGAGCTTGATTCTGTTTTGTTCTTCAATAATGCACAGAAAATTTGGATCTTTATATAGCTGATTAGCCTTATTTAATGCACATGCAACATTCTAACTAATGAAGTGATCAGTTATGATATGTTAAGATCTTCCTAAGCATCGGATAATACTTGGCTTGGGACAGGCTTGTCTAGTGGTTCTTGCCAGCAGTTAAAAGGCCAGGTCTTCAGCTGGTATAAATAACTGTAGTTCCACTGCAGCCAATTGCGCTATTCTGATTGACACTAACCCAGAAAAATCTAACATTAATGAAACAGAGATTAAGGTAATAAAACCCTCATAGCCTCTACTTTGTCAACAAGGAATAATCCTTCCTGGCTTTGGGTGGGGGGAGACAGAGCAGGGAATCAGGGGACAAAGAGCAGCCCCCTGTGAAAGCTCAGCAGTTCCAATTGCAATTTAATATTCTGACCTGCAAAGCTGTCTGCCATGCATCCTAACATTTACTGTCAGCAACAGTGGCCTTACTTCTCTGAGATTTATCAAGTGGCACAGGGATCATGTCGTTTCAGGGGGGCTACATCTCCATCTCTTGTACACACCCAGACCAGAAGCCATACTGTTATTCCCCTTTTGTAGTTTTTTCTAACTCTAGAAGCTGCAGCAGAGACTAAATTCCTCTGCTTGGCAAGCTATACTACAGTCACATCTCCTGTCTTTCTGTTCTTCTTTGGGTAAGAGAGGTCACCAAAAACTATGGAGCCTCACAAACTTGGGGAACTACTTGAGCAAAACCTCAGAGGAGATTTCATGCAGGCAAGAGGTGATTGAGCATGGTGAGGAAGACAGCATCACCAATGTCTGGAGAAGAGAGACCCGTCAGAGTTAGTAAAGGACCTGGTTGGAGCTTGATATAACTTACAATGCTCATGGCTCTTACTAGGTTTGAGAGTGAGCCATTTCTGGGTGTAGAACCATGTGCTATGGTAATACAAATTATTATACTAAAGTCAAGCACTCAAAAATTAGGAAGTGTCAGAATTAAGGTTTCCGGTGCTACTTTAATTCAGTCTTCTTGTGTGCATACATTATGATACACTCTTATAAGTCACATACTAGTTTTTACACAAGGCCTTTGCTTCATTCAGTGCACAAGATAGATTATTCTCTCGGAATGAATCAGGATTGTGTGGTGAAGGAGACTGCTCTCTGTAGGACCTTTGCCTTGTTTGTTGCAGAAATTGGAAGTCATGTAGTGAACATGGCAAGGGATGGCAGGAAGACAAAGGATGGTCTCATTGTTAGGGCAGTTGAATGCTGCCCTGGAAAACTGGATTCTATCCCTGCCTTTGCCACAGTATGTCACATGGGGCAAGTCACTTAAACCAACCTTCTTCCAGGTGGTCACTAATTGTGGGTTGCTCAGTTTCTGGGTCCCTCACTTGAGGCCCCAGGGTCTGATTTGCAGAAGTGCTGAGCACCCACAGCTGCAACAGAACTCTATATATTCAAAGCACAGCTTCTATTCAGTGCTAGATAATGCTAAGTACTCTGAAAAATCAGGTCCTAGGTATCTCAAAATTGAGCATCCAAATTTAGTGGATAGTTTTGAACTTAATCTCTGTGCCTCACCCCTCCTCACCTCACACAGGTGTTGTGAAAATAAATTCATTAATGTTTGTGAAGCACTCGGATACTGTAGTGATGGTTCAGCCTGCCTGGCTGAATTACATATTACAAATAAACACTAGTACAGTAACAGTATCTTTTTGCAAGATACTATCCGAAAACCTACCATATCACTGGTGAGCTGAGCTGCAAAAATTATACATCTATGAAATGGTCTGTACTTTGAAGCATCCAAAATGTTGATTCATAGACAAGGTCTATCTTATAGAATAAGCTATAATCATGTGTGGTATGGCAGTCAGTGAAACTCCATTTTACTTCAGATACCCAAATTAGTATTAAGAGTGGGTGACTTAAATTTTGGAACCTCCGTCTTCTTCTCAGCCAGCGGTCCCTGCTTGAGAATATGCTGCAGAATGGCTTACAGCGCTGTGCAGAAAAGGGGTGTCCCAAGATGGGCAGGGTTGGGAGTCAGTGTGACCTAGTTCCACAACCCTTCTTCCACCTGTTGTTCCCACAAGAAGGTCAGTGCCTAACTAATGGAAGAGGACATTTGAAGAAGAGTTTTCCTCCACTTTAGGCTTTTAAATGGGAAGGGACAATCTGGTCATAAACGTCTTGTGAAATCACTATTGCTACCTTTCTGGAATGGGATTGCTTATCCAGTAGCATAAAATGGTTGTTAGCTCCATTAATTTTCAGTCTTGCATTTTTAGGTCAGTTCAGCTTGGTCCCAACTCCTAGCAATGAAGATATTGAAAGGAAACTTTTTCCTATACTTTCTCTGCATTGGCTTGTAATTGTCTTTTGTGTCTTTAAACTGGGATTTCATTTTAGCTTGAAAGAGTCTGTGGCCCTCTTTTGAACTGTCCCTGAATAAAATATTTTTCCTTTGGTTTATAGAAATGTTTACTGCCAATCATATGCTGAGCTTGAGAGTGAGAAAGAAGCGAAATAGATCAGATGTGTACTTCCTCAGTTCTATTAATAGCAATGGAACCTAGTTTTCATTCAGTGAGGAAAGCACCTTTCACTAGTAGACTGCTGGGACTGATGAAAAAAATCAGATTTACAGTGAAGGGAAAAAAGTCTATCATATGTTTTTGGGGTTGGCCAACTCTAAATCAAACTATTAAGAGTGGACTAAGCAGAGCTAGGCCCTTAGTGACCAGGAACCAACAGTTAGAGAGTTAAGAGTGTATAGATGCTGCTTTCAGGTGTTCCAGACAATAATAGGGCTGGGTTCAGGTGACACAAATATTTCTTTTTTGTCACACTTTTTGGGGACACAAGGAAAAAATCTATGGCCAGAAAAGTTAATGACAATGAGTTTTTTTCAATATAGTAGGAACAAAAAGAATCTTGACAATAGTATCGTTCCATTACTAGATGGAAATGGTAGAATTATCAATAATTCAGAAAAGACAGAAATGTTCAATAAATATTTCTGTTCTGTTTTTTCCCCAAAATATATGACCTAGTCTCATTATATGGTGATGATAACACTATTTCCATTTCACTAGTAGCTTTGGAGGATGTTAAACAAATCTACTAAAGTTAGACATTTTTAAAACATCAGGTCCAGATAAAACTCTTGGATGCAAGTTAAAACAGCAGGCTGACCATTAAAACGCTTGCTGGACCATTACTATCAATTTTTAGTAAGTCTTGGAAAACTGGGAAAGTTCCAAAAGATTGAAAAAGCAAATGTTGTGCCAATTTTTAGAAAGAGTAAACAGGATGACCCAGGTAATTACAAGGCCTCTCAGATTGACATTGATCCCAGGCCAGATAATGGAGTGGCTAATAAGGGACTCAATTAATAAAGAATTAAAGGAGGGTAATGTAATTAATACAAGTCAATATGAGTTTATGGAAAATAGATTCCTGTCAAATTAACTTGATATCTCTTTTAATGTGATTACAAGTTTGGTTGAGAAAGGTAATAGTGATAATGTAATAGACTTCTCAAAGGCATTTGACTTGGTAACACATGACATTTTGATCCATTAACTAAACCAATGTAAAATTAACATGGCATACATTATATGGATTAAAAATTGGCTAACTGATAGGTCTTAAAAGGTAACTAAACAGGGAATCATCATCAACAAGGTGGATTTTCAGTGGTGTCCTGAAGGAATCAATCCTTGGCCATATGCAATTTAACATTTTTAATCAACAAAGTGAAAGAAAAGAAAACAAAATCACCACTGATAACGTTTGCAGATGATACAAAAAATGAGGGGGTGATAAATAATGAAGAAGACAGGTCACTGATTCAGAGCGATCTGTATTGCTTTGTAAACTGGGTGCAAGCCAATAATATGAATTTTAATATGGCTAACTAGAACTGTATATTTCTAGGAACAAAGAATGTAGGCCATATGTATAGAATGGCGGGTCTCTATCCTGGGAAGCTGTAACTTTGGGGGTTGTGGTGGATAATCAGCAGAACTTGAGTTCCCAATGTGATGCTGTGGCCAAAAAAACCTTCTGCTATTCTGGGATGCATAAGTAGGGGCATCTTTAGTAGGGGTAGACAGATTATTTTATCTCTGTACTTGGCATTAGTGTGACCACTGCTGGAATACAGTCTCCAATTCTGATGCCCACAATTCAAGAAGAAAGTTGATAAATTGGAGAGGGTTCAGATAAGAGTCACAAGAATGATTAAGGGATTAGAAAAAGTGACTTATGCTGATAGACTTGAAGAGCTCAATCTGTTTAGTTTAACAAAAAGAGAAGGCTAATGGGTGACTTGATTACAGTCTATATCTACATCGGGAACAAATAAGGAGTTCTTTAATCTAGCTGAGAAAGGTTAACATAATCCAGTGACTGGAAGCTGAAGCTAGAAAAGATCCATCTGGTAATAAGGTGTAAGTTTTTAACGTGAGGATAATTAACCATTGGAACAATTTATCAAGGATCGTGGTGGATTCTCCATCACTGACAATTTTTTTAAAATCAAAATTGGATATCTTTCTAAAAGATCTGCTCTAGGAATATTTTGGGGGAAGTTTTATGGCCCAGACTAGATGATCACAATGGTCCCTTCTGGCCTTTAAATATATTTATCTATTCACTGCAGTGGGTGGCTATAGTTTTTTGGGGGTGGGGAACCAGGCATCTGCCCCTTTCAGTAAGTGTAGCAGCTTCTTTGTGGAAAGTTGCCAGTGTCTTTTCCTTCTCTTTCCTTTCTTTCACCCACATTCCTACCAATATAAATATTCAGCTCCTAGAATTGCAGCAAGGTGGCTGATCTCTGATAGGATTAGTGAAAACTGGGCAGGCAGAGGATGGAAGAACTCTGAATCTAGCTCTCAGGAGGAGCAGAAGACTGATTCTGTGAAATACTTTACAAGGGCTCTAGTAGCTGCATATGTTGAGCAAGACTTCATGGACTCAATAAACCTGGCATCAATATGAATTGACCAGCCTGTCCCATTTAAGACAAAAAGAACTAGCCAGTGCCAAGTGCTACAAAAATAGACACTTTAATTCAACTGAAAAGTCCTCTTTTGTTTAGTGGCACCCACAGCTCAACCACCTGCATCCATCGATTAACCTAAGATCACTTCTGCTCTAAACAGAACCATTGGCACCAACTAAGAGTTATAATTAATCAATTGGAACCAAGTGAAAACACAAGTCACAACCCCTGTTTCCACAATTTGCTCAACTTGCTATGTGTCTCTTACACTGCAGCCTCATGTTCTGGGGTTAAGTGTACTACTGTAAGTTTAAGACTTGTTTTTTCTCTGACAATGCGACAAGGTACAATGTGGACAGTTGAACAGCTGTGTCCCCTCAATTTGCCATTCTAGGGTGCCTTTTACTCTGCTTTGCTGTGAGACCAACCACTCCTGGGCAGACTTGTCCCCAGAAATGTGTGTCTTGTACTGCCCCACATCCTCCTGGACAATACAAGCTCATAGAAATTCTGTCATTTCATCAATGGAAAATGATATGCACAAACTCTGTTATCTCAAGTGAAAGTTCCCAAACATACTGGTTTAGATAAAACAATAAAACAAGTTTATTAACTACAGAAAGATAGATTTTAAGTGATTACAAGTAATGAGGCATAAAAGTCAGAATTGGTTACAAAGAAAATGAAAATTAAAATGTAAAAAAAAACCCTAATTTATCAAGCTAAATGAATTTAGAGGAAAGGTTTTTCTCACCACATGCTCTTTGCAGTCTTTATTGGCTGGAAACTTCCAAGTCAGGGCCCCTCCCCAATTCAGTTTTCTTTCAGGTACTGTTGCTGCTGTGAGCAGAGAGAAAGGGAGGAGAGAGGGGTAATTTGTGTTGTGTGTTCTCTGTTCTGATACCTTTCTCTCCTCTTTGAGGATTATCTCCAGCTGGGGTTCAGATGACAGGAGGTCTGTGGGATGGGACCCTCAGCTGTTTCTTTGCCAATATGTAAATTTCTCACTTACACCCTTATTCCTGGCAAAGAACAGCAACTTTAACTAGGTGATAGTACACTTGATTTTGTTGACCCCTGGCTTAGGTGCTGGTTTGTCTTTTATTTCTGAGGAACTGATCTGTGCCTGCTTTTCTAAACTTGGAGCATGTTACAGAAATGTTGTACAGTAGAATCGTATAACGTTACATAGAATGTTGATACACATTTTACCAAGACAATAATGTTCAGCAGATTATGAGTTTTCAGATGACACCTCAGAAGGCATATTTTTGTACAAAATTTATCTCATTTTGTAAAAAGGGTGAACATAATGGTACAGGCTGTCACACATAAGTTGGTTTATGTAGGCAGGCATTATTGTGGCATGATTCTGGCTGACCAAAAGTGCTTCATTAAAATGGGTTATAGTATAGGCTGATTTTTAGCATCTGAAAAGTATTTTGGCTTTAATTTTTTGCTGTATTCAGGTTTTTTTTATGTTATTTGTGTTTTGCAGATTAATTGATTTGGACAGACTCCAGGTGTTCCATATCCATTTTTAATCCAGTCCTAATATACAATTATTTTGTATATAACTCTGCCTCTAAATTGGTTGAATTGGTGTTATTGAAATGAAATGCATATAAATGCTTCCTAAGAAATACTTGAGATTTATTTACATCTTTTTAAAATTCTAATCCAAAAAGTTAACACTGGGGTCATACAAAATGTCACATTTACATTTAATAACAGTATCCTGAATAAATATTTAGAAAAACTGCAGAGGTTTATTTTAATTAAACCTGTTGTAAATGAAAGAGCGGATAAATAATGCAAACACTAATAAATTTTCCTGATTCAATTCACACTGTTGGCAGCAGCAGAGTTAGTTTCTAAACATTTTTAAATAGTCAACATCTGAGCATGATCATTTTCATTTTTTCCATTATTTGTTGCCTGTGTATATACACTTTGGCTGATTCTCAATCTGTTCATTTCTGCCTGCAAAAGGATGCTTGATATTTTGTTAATCCTGAAAGAATCATAACATAAACAGCTCAAACCCAGACAGGACCAGTCTGAAGGCAGAGTAACCACTCTTTTCCAGAGGAGCTGATTGAAGCTATCTGACATGGTGATCGAAGTCCACAAGACTCATCATCTTGAGACTTCAAACTGCATATGGATGTCATCTCTGATCAGATAACCTAAAATCTCCCCTATCCAAATTAGACGTCTTGCAGGTAAACTCTACACTCTGTCACATGGCTGGCCACACCATGACCTGATTCTTCAGGCTGGATGTGGACAAAAGTAATCAACACCCAATTTTGCTCCACACCCAATTTTGGGGAGAACACATCCTCCAGGTGAAAATGGGAAGACACCCCCCTCTCCACTCAAGAAGAAGCTACTGTCATGGTCTGTCACTAAATTAAAAAAAAAACTTACTTAAGGAAAAAACTTACCCTACAAAGAGGCCCAAGAGCAAAAGACTTAGTGAGGAGCTCTACCCCCCTGACTACTGAAGCACCTTTTCCGATTCCACTGCTCACTCCATTGTTCAGATCTCCAGGGTTCTCTGATGACCTTCACCAAAACATGCTGGAAGGAAGGAGACAAGTATTATTGGTGGGAAATGTTATTTGATATGAGTAAATTCCAGTACAAGGATATGTTTCAAACCTATGTCACGACAGGGAAGGAGGCAAAGAAAATCAGCTTGTCCTCTGCCAAAGCTGCAGGAAAGTCATGCCATATACAGTATCAGAGGGGTAGCCGTGTTAGTCTGGATCTGTAAAAGCAGCAAAGAGTCCTGTGGCACCTTATAGACTAACAGACATATTGGAGCATGAGCTTTCGTGGGTGAATACCCACTTCGTCGGATGCATATAGTGGAAATTTCCACTACATGCATCCGACGAAGTGGGTATTCACCCACGAAAGCTCATGCTCCAATTTCCACTACATGCATCCAACGAAGTGGGTATTCACCCACAAAAGCTCATGCTCCAATACGTCTGTTAGTCTATAAGGTGCCACAGGACTCTTTGCTGCATGCCATATACAGTGTCTCCAGACCGAAAATCAGTCAGTAAACCCAGACTGCAAGAAATGTGTTTGACGCTGGCTTTACATCAGACATAAATAGCACCATCTCCCAGCTTTGTTAGTGCCTAGTTAAGGAAAGTGAAAATGAAAGCAATATTGGTGGGAAGAGGAAAGGGTTTTGAAGACCTTATCAACCAGAACACCTCTATCTCACCCTCTTTTAAGTGAATTTGCCCTCAGATTTGTCAATCAACCTGAATCTTTTGAGTTCTTTTTTAGACTGCTCACTAATAATGGATACCCAAATAGACATGCCAACCAAAAGTGTCATCTTTCTCTGGGTGGCTAGAAGACTGTGCCCTATCATATATGACTCAGACCTGACCACATTGGCACACATCCCTGCCCTCCAGTCTATCAGTCTACCTAGGAATGAAACCACACACTCTAAGAGACTGTGACCTGATACAGAAAGAAACAGCCCATATCCTAAGCAACACAGACCACTGTTCGCCTGTTACTCCAGTTTCTACACCAGCCTCTCAATGAGTAGAGTCAAATTTAAAAGGTTCCATTTTGGTATTTAAAGCCCTCCATCAAATTGTCTCTGGCTACTTCATTCTGCAACCATGACCTCCTACAACAACTCTGTTCTGCTAGAACAATTAAACAGTTGATCAATAGGGGAACACAAGAGACAGAACTTCCTCTACTACCAAACCAAAAACTGATGTTCGCTGCCAAAAGAGATAAGAATTCAGAGAAATTAGTTTTGCATTTAGTTCTTAAACTAACCTAACATTCCCTGTTTATTTTAACAACTTCTATATCCAAAATAAGCTATTTACTTGTACCTATGGGGAAAGGAAATGAGAAAAATGATTTCAATTTTTAAAAATTTGAGGCACACTGGTACTGTGGTGAAGAGTGCAGAATAACAGATTTGTAAATATATTACCCTACAACATTCTCATAAGAACTAGAGAGCAGGATTCCAAAAAGAGAACTATATGGTAAAATTTGTGATATGATGTAAGGAAAAAGTAAGTGCTACACTGGTGGATATAATAAGAATATTACATTTATTTTTAGATACAGGAAACTATAATATATGTAACACCATGAAAAATTGTGTGACCCATAAAATGAATAATTTGTTCAACCAAATAAAAAGTTGGCAAGATCTTATAGTTAGACTTTCTTAAAACACACAAACATTTGAGATTTTGGGATTAGTCCTCCCAAAGGGTCTTATACATAGCTCATCGAAGTTAAAAAGATGAAATGTACGTAATTAATCAAGTAACAGGAAAAAATTGAAATAACTAAATTGAAATAACCACACTGTGTAGTTAATAAAGAATCAATGCATACAGAGCTTATAGAATCAGGCACTTTATTTGATTATCAGTTCATGGAGGCTCCATATACACATTTAGAATTTTGTATAAAAATGAATCGCCATATTTTTCACTCCAGTCTATTGATTTTTTTCTCTGTATATGGATATCTGCCGGTTACCAATATAAGAGCCTCTATATAGCCTCAGAGCCCTAATGCGTCTACATCTTTGTTCTGCCAGTCTCTGCAGTTCCATTTTTCCTTTCTCATGAGTACACTGGAACCTTGCCCAATCTCCATTTTTCTAGTGGAATGGCTTGAAGCTTACAAATGAAAGTGTATTTATCAATGTGTCTTTTTTCCCCTAAAATGATTTTTGCCCTTAAAGTTTTGAATTTAATCAAAAAATGTATGGGCAAAAAATTGTGCCTTCCCCCCAGTCCCACCCCGCCCAAAAATGTTTATCTTTTTTCCCTTTACTAAAAATTGGAGTTTGGTATATGAAAAATTGATAGCCAGTTTGATAATGTTTCAACACGGCTGGTGATCAGAATCAGCTCCCGAGAGAACTGAAACTTGTCTAATTCACTAACACACACAACCACAACAGCAGCGGAACTTGCTAAGGATCTTGTGTTGCTTTTACTGCCTCCTTGCCTTCACCCTGGTCCCCACTCCATCAGATTCTACACCCTGACCCTCCTCTTACATCTTGTCCCTATTCAGATTGTAACATCTTTGGGGCAGGGATTATGTTTGTTTTGCACCTAGCACCATGCTGGTCCTCAGCATGGCCTCTAAACTCTGTTCATTTGTACCCATGCTTAAATACTGAAAGGGTTTAATGGGTGTAATTGAGAGTAAGAATTTAATCCTTAAACAGCAAGAAGGGATAGTTAAAAAGGCATTATGTAAATTCAGTGAATAGGTGTGTCACGCCCTGGGAAGTTATCTCAAAGCTTCACACAGACACAGCAAAGGATGAACATAGAGGGTGAAATTCTGGCACTGTTGAAATCAACTGAAAAAATTCTGTTAACTCAATGAGGCCAAGATTTCAACCAAGCTACCTGTTGTCTCTTCATATTGTCATTTTGACTATTCCTGTTATTGACATTGCAGAAATTCCTATGCACACCCTTCTCCGTGGCTCAAAGCTTTTCAGTCCTACACCTTTCACCTTCATCAGGTCAGCTCATAAATAGTTGTAAGGTTGGTTGTGTTTTTTCCCCTTCTGTCTCTTAAAACAATGGAATAGTTATTAAATATTTTTTACTCCATCTCAGTTAAGTTTTCCCTGTCTAGTACTAGTAACAGCTCCTAAATTCTCATCAGTAACTGTCTGTTTAACACTTCAGTATCTGAAGCAATTTATATCTGGGGATTTGATTCATTCCATTATAAAGATTGGAACTACTTTCTAAATCTGGATCTAGATACCAGTACAGATTATAAATCCCCTCCTCATGCTAGCACCTTCCCTTCACCCAAAGCAACTGATTAACTATTATAGCAGTTATAAAAAAGAGATAAAAATAATAATGAAATTGCATGTTGTTGCTGTTTAATTTTTGCTGCTGTGGTTTGCCGTTTGTGTTTAGCTGTACATTGTAGAATACTATTTTCTATTTGTTTACAGCAGATTATAATCACTCTTTGCAGAAGCTTATGCTGCAGTATCTGGAACTATATTGCATGGTTGGTTCTATTTGCCTTTCAAGTCACTGGAGGGAGCTAGGTAAACATGTACAATTACAGTGGAACTAGAGCTGTTGGAGCAAAAAATAACAAAATTTCAAACCAGGTTAAAAATAATAATCTGGAAATACTGTAAAACCATGAATGTTAAAACCCCATAAAAACTAAACTTAACTATGTAAAGACAAGGACACAGACTGTTCATCTAGTTGGTTGGAGAATCCTTTACTGAAGTAATTTGCCTGCTCAATAAAAACAACAAAAAAGCACAGTAGATATGCAGATTCAGAATGTCTATTTTTAGGGCTGTCAATTAAATCGCAGTTAACTCATGTGATTAACTCAAAACAATTAATCGTGATTTAAAAAATTAATTGTGATTAATTGCACTGTTAAACAATAGCATACCAATTGAAATTTATTAAATATTTTTGGATGTTTTTCTACATTTTCAAATATATTGATTTCTATTGCAACACAGAATACAAAATGTACAGTGCTCACTTTATATTATTTTTATTACAAATATTTGCACTGTAAAAATGATAAACAAAAGAAATAGTATTTTTCAATTCACCTCATACAAGTACTGTAGTGCAATCTCTTTATCGTGAAAGTGTAGCTTACTTTTTTTTTGGTTATATAACTGCACTCAAAAACAAAACCATGTAAAACTTTAGAGCCTACAAGTCCACTCAGTCCTACTTTGTTCAGTGATTGATCAGCCAATCGCTAAGACAAACAAGTTTGTTTACATTTACTGGAGATACTGCTGCCTACTTCTTATTTACAATGTCACCTGAAAGTGAGAACAGGCGTTCTCATGGCACTTTTGTAGCCAGCGTTGCAAGGTATTTACGTGCCAGATATGCTAAACATTCATATGCCCCTTCATACTTCGGTCACCATTCCAGAGGACGTGCTTCCATGCTGATGATGCTCGTTAAAAAAATAATGTGTTAATTAAATTTATGACTGAACTCCTTGGGGGAGAATTGTATGTCTCCTATTCTGTTTTACCCACATTGTGCCACATATTTCATATTATAGCAGTCTCGGATGATGACCCAGCACATGTTGTTCATTTTAAGAACACTTTCACGGCAGCTTTGACAAAACACAAAGAAGGTACCAATGTGAAATTTCTAAAAATAGCTACAGCATTCAACCCAAGGTTTAAGAATCCAAAGTGCCATCCAAAATCTGAGAGGGACAAGGTGTGGAGCATGCTTTCAGAAGTCTTAAAAAAACAACACTCCAATGCCGAAACTACAGAACCCGAACTACCAAAAGAGAAAATCAACTTTCTGTTGGTGGCATGTGACTCAGATGATGAAAATGAACATGATCACTTATAGGAAGAGATGTTACTATTATGTTTCTAATTCTATATAGCCCAATATTTGCTGACTCTCCCCCTGCATCAGATAAAGGGCTGCAGGACTGGACTCCAAGTCAGTGCTCTAGTCCAAATGAGAAACTTGCTGGATGCAATACAGTAGATTGCAGTTTTGCCTCTGACTTCTCTATGAAGTAAAGTTTAGTTGACCTGTCAACCATAGGGAAAATGTCATATGGATAGGGTGGAAAGAAGCACTTTTGGTCTTCTTGGAGTGGAGAGAGCATAGCAGTTGGTGAAAGCATCTGAAGAGTCTCTGGGCACAGGTTTGGGGTGGAGAAAGATAAGGGCCTTGGCAAAGGGCTAAGATAGCAGAAGGGGCATGTAGATGAGTCCTCCTTGGGCTTTTCCCCCTTTTGGGTTGGAACCTCTGGACACTGGGTGGACCCAGCGCAGTTCTCCTTTCTTAGTCCTTACAGTGGGCTCTGCCCTTTTTGAGCCTTCTCTAATTTCTTTACTGCTGTGAACCAAAAGGGAAATAAATGTTCCAATGAAACCAAGAATAAACTTTACCTGAAGCCAGTTCAAAAAAGAGACAGCCAGCAAGCGGTTCTCCTGTTCTTTGGAGGTGCCTGCCTGCGTTGTGGTTTTACAGGTAGCCAGGTAGCTGAATCAAGCTCTCCCTGTCAGGCTTACCCTGGGAGTTCGCTGTACTCCTCATAGGGCTAGGAGTGAGGATCGCCGGTATAGGAGTTCCTCCTGCTGCTTCAGGAGCCACTCTAGCCGCTTCTGGCTCAAGGTGTCCTTCTTCACCTGCTTCCTGCTTTTTAAAGGCCTCCTCTCTACCGCATGATTGGCAGGGGTGGCGTTACCTCTGCACACAGAGCTTCTCTAGCCCCTTCCCCATCAGAGTGGGATTTATACACCCCCCATCACAGAGCCCCTGTGGAAGAGAAAGCTGGGACATACTTAAGTATCTTTTATTCATATAGGGACAGATCCTATTTACTTCAGCTGGAGTTAGGGTACTCAGTGGCTCTGAAAATCAGGACCAGAGGTTTCAAGGGTTTTTTTAATAGATTGTTCCAAATACAGATCCAGCAAAATGACTGGGTTTGTGTCCAAATCCATCCTGAGTCAGGGATTTTTGTTACTTCACCTCTAGTATAATCTGGAAAGAGCTGTACCTGCAGAGACAGGCAAATAATTTAGCTCAGGTAAAAGGTTGTTAAGTAAAATTCCTAATGCTTTGGCCAGTCTGGGCTTCTTGGTTAACACGATAAACACACACATGTGGGAACCACAAGGTTCCTGGTCCTGGTTTGGTTTGCAGTAACATACTAAGGAGACACGTTCATCGAGTCCAGGCAGTAGCTAGGGACACCACTAACTGGCTGTCTAGTTACCACCTGTCAGACAAAAAAACATCTACTGCTTAGCAAAGGTGATGCCCATCAGGATCCTTGTGCTGAAGACTGACTTACTGATTTCTTTTCTTGCTGTGCTGCTGGTAGTAATAGCCATGAGCTGCTCGATTCATGCTACTGAAAGTTTCCATTCTGAAAAACAGGGGACTGTAATAAGAAACTTACATATGGGAAAATAACAGAGTGCCATGCCGGGCTCCATTATGGCAATTTAAAGTGAACTACATTGAATTTGATCTAGAAAAGATGTTATGAGTACAGTATTAGACTCTGACCACTTGAAATAACGTAGTGGACTGTAACAGCCTTTATTCTCTGGACACATAGGGCCAAATGCCATGCTGTAAGATATCCAATAAGACAGTGAGATTGCCCAGAGTGTACATTTGTTGCTTTTCACACAAGGCTAGGTGAATTTTGACTTAAACTGGCTTTGTTTGTTCATTCATTTTGGGGGGGGGGTGGAAAAGAGACAGATTTAGTGACAGCAAAACATTTTGTAAATCCATGTCAATATCAACTTGTTTTGCTCAAAACTCTAAAAATGTTCCCCAAAAAGTCTGAATGTTTCATTGACATTTTTGAAATGAAACATTGATTTTTTAATTCCAAATAACTTTCAAAATTTCCTTTGTTTTGTTTGAAAAACTAAAAAGTGCTCAAAATTAATCATTTTGAGTCAAATAAAATGTTTTATTCAATTTAAAATAAATGTTTAGTTATCTTTTAATTCACCACAATTTTTTTTAAAGTTTTCGGTTCAACCTAAAATGACTTGCCCCCCACCCCTCAATTTTTCAGAATGGCTAAGGAACCAAAAAAAACAAAAAACAAAAAAAAAAAGAGAAAGAAAAAAAGAAAATCTGTTGTTCACCTTGCTCTATTTAAAAATTTAAGAAGTTAGGATTAATGATGTAATATTAATGCCAAAATTTCCAATGTTTTGCCAAGGATAATGCACAACAAGCAGGTGCTAGCAAAGTCTAAGTCCCACAGTATTAGCTTGCCAACTGTCCTCCCATTTAGATTGCTAAGCCAAACTGATATCCACATCTGGTTTTTCTACCCCAAAGGAAAAAGTATCTAGATATTTGTCTTCACACACCATGAATACTTTGGACTTTTTGAGATCTTTTTCTTCTATCAAATTTATTTTGTCTCCTGTTCACAAGTGTTTGATAGACAGCCCCGATCTTACCAACACTTACGCACATGCCTAACTTTTCTCCTGGGAGTGAAGTTTGTATAAGTGTTTGCAAGACTGGGACTAAGTCTCCAAAATCCTGTGTAGTTCCTCTATCAGTTTTTCCAGCTTTTATATGGTTACCATAAGAAGAAAACTCACCTTCAGACGAACATCAAGATATACTAAGCCAGATTCACTGCTGACATAAGATCGTGTCAATCTGACTCCAGTGGCATTACTCAACTTTACTCTAGCAGTGAACCTGGCCCATTGATCCAATAGGTAAAAATATTAATGGAGGAGATGCAGAAGGAAAACCTATTACCAGAGAGGCAAGTGTGCTTTAAGCATTCTAAGCATCTTGGACCAATACAAGTCCAACAGCCGTCAGAGGGCAAGAAACTTGTCACTACTGATTTGACCTAGGTGATGGGGAATTGGTGATGGGTAACACTGAGTCAGCTGTTTCCCTTAATGCCAGTCATTAATTATACAGATTTACTTCACTGTATAATAGTCATGAAGGAAGGAAAAAGCCCTCAGATTTGATAAGCTTAAACACAGGTATCACCCTAAGATTGAATAACATTATTTAGAGTTAACTGTAAACAATGACAGGACTGTTCTTGCAGTATTAGTGCAAGATAAGAAGCATCTAATCTAGAGAAAACAATTACTTAGGGCTAGCTATGTGCTTAGCAACATGTTCCCTGCCACACTGCTAAATGTCAAAGCTACAGCCATGCTTCCCCGCTATCCTTTAAGTTGGAAATCAGCTTTGCCATTTATAACACATAGCATTTTACTGAGGCTCCTGATTGGGTGATATTTTTAGACGACGGATGAAAGATTTGTAGGTTAATAACTGTGCAGCATTCCTGTATTATGTTGGCTTTGGAGAGGCATTGACAATATAACAATATTGAACACTATTTATTTGTTCTACTCTGTGCTTTATTGAATTCATCGTCTTATTCTGGCAACTTTTAATCAACTGAAGCAAAGTTCAGAAGAACTCTCATTAACACCAAAAGCCTATGTGCAACATCTTGAATAAAATTCAATTAAAGCTCACAAGGTTGGTAATTGACAAAGCAAGAGTTCTTACAGTGGAATTAACCAAGATTTAACAATGCTTGCATGTATGATCTGTTATGTAGACATATATACTTAAACAGTTTTATTATCTATTGGTATATTACCCTGCTAGCTTTCAAACTTTCAGTAAAGCATTTGAATAAAATAAATACAATTTAGACTGGATCGTGCACTGTTTACTCCCTGCATTCAGTGGGCATTTTGCTTGGGTGAGGAGTACAGGATCTTGGCCCATACAGCTCAGTCATGTAATCACTACTCACATAAGTTACTTACCTGTATTTGCAGGATTGGGCCTATAGTTTCCAGAACATAAACTTGCCTTTTTTTAAAAGGCTCAAATAATGTATATAGAAATGCAATAAAAAGTTTTCAGGTATCTTCGGCACCATTTTGTATTACAAGACGCTTGTCATATTAAGAGTAGGAAATAAACACTGCACACTATCTTCCAGTTGAAACATAATGAATATAATACTAGTTTCATCATTCGTGCGGTTTATATTTCATGGTGTGTGAATACGTCATGCCTCTTTCATTAGCTGAAGCAAATATACTTTTAAGTATAATCTTTTAATCTTTTCTCCTTGTGCAATTGAGATAATTTTTCACTGAAATTGACACAGTTTAAAGAAAAATATTATGGAACTATGACCAAGATTCATAAATACTTATGTGTTGGCTCTTTGTTTTACACAATAGTTCTACAGATGATCAAAAGGGACTCCTGAGGTGATGCTCTTAAAAGGAAAGAGGCAGACAGACATTTTACCTTATCTGAAAAGAGGTGGAACAAGGAGAGATCAGGAGATTAAAATAAATACACTGTTTTTCCTCTTACTCTCCCCCTATTGCTATCTATGCTTATATAGATATAGATAGATCCAGAATAGTCAACAAGGAACAGTACACATCCAGTATAAGCCTCTTTAATCGGCTGTGATTGAGAATTTATAAGACGGTGTATTCCAGACAGACTTCTGGGGATCAGAATAGTGAACAGACCTGACATACCTCCTTAATTCTCTTAGGCTAAATCCTGCAGTCTTTACTCAGGCAAAAAACTGTCATTGAAAGTTTTCCACAGGTTAGCACTGCAGGTTTTGACCTATTGATCTTAACCTCTTACTTCTGTGACACCTTCATCCATATCTTCCCTCCCATTTTAAACCAAATATCAGCTTTACGCAATATATCTCTCCTAAAAGGTTTCACTAACTTTACAGAATGAATTGCCTATATTATATACCACTAGGGAACACCACTCGTGGAAGCTGTGAAAAAATATCAATATTCATATTGCAAATAACTGCATGTGAAATGTGATATTTACACAGCTCATCACAAATCTGATCCAAAGCCAAGTTTCACCTTTTTCACCAGCAATTTGATTTTTAATAATTCAGTCAAAACTTTTATTTGCAGTGTACTGGACATTGGTTGACTGCTGCTGGAGGCCCCATCCAAAGAAAGTTGTACTTTAGGGGAAAAGAACAGTGGCCTCCAAAAGATGCCTACAGAAAGCACCAATGATCAGCTACTGGTGGAACCAATATCAATTAGTCTTCCACGGGCTTGATGGTCCAGGAGCAGGCAGAAGCTAATCAGGGCCCAACAGGCAGGATAAAAAGGTGTGGCTGCTCAGACAGATATTACAACCTCATGCAGTATCCTTGGGGAAACATATTGTATTAAGGCTATGAATGGTTAATCTATCATCATGGGTCAGGGATTGCATGCAACTCCAGGGAGAAGAGATGATAGGAAGGGTTGCCACACCTCCACCAAGAACAGTGCAGGGTGATTAGGGTGAGTCAGTCAAGTTGTAAACACCTCCAGAGAGGCACCATCCCTGGGAAGTTTTGCATATACTGATGCAGTCTGGGTTTTCCAGAGACCAGACAGAGAACGGTCTTTTGGCATAAAACCGATGCATTTAAACTGACCCAAGGCCTTTTTTCTGATCCAGAAAATGGACAGAACCTTCTGTCGAAGGGGGCCCTTAATTCTTACAGAAGGGATTGGAAAGATTTTGGCCTACTGGGTCCCCATAAGACTGAGGGGTGATCTCTGATAAGCTTTAAGTATCCATATAGGAACCTTTATTGTTTTCATACATTTTCTTGTAATGTTTTTACCTTAAGAATAAATGTGCTTGCTTAGAAAGATGTGTGGTGAGTTGTAACTGCTGGCAATACACTGTTCATAGCACTTGAAGAGAAAGCAAAGCACAGGCACTGGCCTTTAGGCAGACTGGCTTGCTGGGGATATCACAGTGTAAGGCAGGGAGCTGTGCAGTCTTAAAGCCCCCAATCAGGGAGAGAGAGTGCGATTAATTGCTTGACAGCCCCTATCCAAGAGAGGTGTCAGCTGGTAGCCAGAAACCGTGAGTGAGTGCCTTCAAGGGACCACAGAGGGGGAATACAGGCACAGTTACCCTGAAACTGACGGCTGCTTCCTCCAGTGGGCAGTTCTAAGCATAGATGACTTACGCCTCCTTATACAGGGGGTGGGGAGTACAATCTAAAAGGGAGGACACTTGACCACCCTATGTGTCTCCTCAGCCCAGAGACCTCCCTGCCCTGCCCACAGTCTGGGGCCACTGCACTCCCCCCACCCCTACCAGAGTTACCTGCAGGCAGGCGAGGGCCTCCACCCTTTTCCAGCTGTGCCTCCCTGTCGGCATATTCGGCCGCTCTCCCTAACAGTCGGGCCTGGATGGGAAGTGGAAGGGAGCCACTTCTCCCACTGACAATTAGCTGCATTGCTGATCTGTTAACTGGATTATGTCAGTGTTCAGAGCCACATCAGAAAGCTTCCAAAATTCTTCAGTGCAAGGTTGTAGAGCATTAAACTATTGTCAGCATGGAAGCCTCTTGTGACTAGGCAGCATGTTTTGTATAGTGTGAAGGAGAATACTAAATATTCCAATTCCCGCAAAAGGAGAAGGGAATTGTTCATCATCTGAGGCCTGTGATGAAATGGGCTCTACAGTTATTCTTCAGTAATTCAGCCAAACATACTCAGGTGTCTTAGTACCAAGAAGTAAAAGTCATCCACCTCCAATAAATGCTGTTATAGTCAACTGAAGTCAAGAATGCCTGAATCAGAATGGAAATACATGCACCTACTTTCACTCTTATGTTCTCTGAAAAGAAATACACATTCTGACCTAGTGTACATTAGAAAAGGTTTGCTGGGATGGCTATACAGGTATAGCTATCCCGGCAAGCCCTTCTAGTGTAGATATACTAGCAGCAAAGGCCTGCTTTCGCTGGCATAGCTTATACCAGTTACCCAGACAAAATAAGATACCAGCAAAAACATTTTCCCCATTATAACTACATTTACGTTGGGTCTTTTGCTGGTATAAGAAATGCCTTTAAAAAGCCAGCATCCCTAATCAACATTGTGATATCAGCAAAAGTTTTAATTGTAGACCTGGCTTCAGACAGTCCCTCCAAGGTCTGAGGCAAAGTCCATTGAAGTCAACAGAATGAACTCAATGGAAGTCTATGAGCTTTGGATCAGAACCCAGGCCTCATTTGCTACCTGGAGCCAACTGCTGACAGTGCCCTACTGACCACGCTGAAACAAGTTAATTTAAGTTAGTTTTTCCTAAGAGAACATTTTAATTGTCTATTCTATTTTTTAGTACTAATATCAAAAAACACCTATGTAAGTGAGGTTGCAAAGCCTAAATTAACGACCCTTTTAATGTCTAAAGATTTAGTAATATTCAAATGCTTAAAAGGAATAAGATCACCCTAGTTCAGAGAGACAGTGCAGAACCTTTCTATTTGAAGTCTGACTGATGTAGATGCTAATTATGCATCCAGCTAGGTGGGCCAGTAACAGAGCTGGGAGAACAGCTTGATAAAAGAAATCAACCCTTCATACATTTAGGGTTTAGAGGCTTAGAGGCAAACCTAAGTGAAAAGCCACAAATAATTCTGATTTCTGTTACTTTAGTTTATGATCATTTATTGCCAATACGCCATAGTGTTAGACATCAGTTCATAAAGAAGCTCCTTTGGGTAGTATATAACATAAAATACTTCCTTTCCCTAGGAGAAGAGGGGCGGGTTGCAGTACTTGCTGGAGCCCAAAATAGATTTGGGGTTATTGGTCTGTCCCTTGGCAAACTGATTATGATTTCAAAGCAAAACACTCAGCTGATTCTGAAGGTGTTCATAAGAAACCATTTTAGTGAGCCATGAGTGTAGTGGCAAAGTGCTAAGAATTTCTCATGTCCCTTTAGAATGGAAATACAGGGACACCCTAAAGGATTAGGGAGGAACAGCTTCATCTCTCTTATATCTTTACTATTCTCCCTCAGACGCGGCCTTTTCTTTCTCACCATACCCACATGCATCCCAGGCTCGGAGCCCTTCTCCCATCATATGCATGTACACTAGGACTTGTTGCTCCACTTGAAGAAGCAAGAGCAGAGGCAGTAGCAAGGGACTGTGGCTTCAAAGAGCATGAGAGACACCTCTCTGCTCCTGGCCCAATAGCAACCCCCCAGGTGCCACAGTCCAAATCTAAATTCAGAGTATACTCAACTTTAGGATAAAAATTCCTGCACTTAGCAGAAATATTAGTGAGCAATAATCAATGACAAGATGTAAATTATGGCATCATGCACTTTTCTCCCACTCTCACCTTTGAATCTTCCACCATTCCACTACTATAGATACAATAACCTCTCAAAGCCTGTGCTCCCAGCCACAACCCTCACCTCATTCCAATCCCTCCTAGAAACTCATTTCTGCCATGTTATCTACAAGAAATGAGTTAACAACAGAACAGGAGGATCAGCAGAGGCACACACCTAAACTGAGGAGTTGCCTGATTTTATTATTGTCTTACCACACCCACTGCCACTTGATTAACTGCCTTTGTTAACTCTTTGGGGTAGGGATCTTGAGCCTAATTCTGCCCTCAGGTGCACCCAGGCAAACCATTGATGTCTATGAGGTTTAAGTCAGTGGGTATAGCATTGTGTTGAGTTGGTAAAAACAAAACAAAAAAACCATACACCAGTGTTCTTCTAATAAAAATAGGCTTTGAATAAAACTTTTGCCAAAAATTTCATATAATGTAATTTGATATTTTTCAACAAAATGATTCAAAACAAACGGTTCCCCCCCCCAACCCATTTCTTTCTCTTTTCCCCCCCTTTCCCTTCATTCCCCCCCCCCCCCCCCCCCGCCACCTCTGGAAGAGGGACATAGCTCTGGAAGGGAACTCAACACCCTCCCCCCCCCGCAAATATTTACATTTCACCCTCTTTTGTGGGGAAAAAAAAAAGGAAAACAGTTTTCATTTCATTCAGCATTTTTTGTAAGAAATAATCCCAGCTTTTTGACCAGCCCTAACTCGGTGCAAAAATGGTGGAATTCTGCCCCTCCTGTCACCTACTTGGTACATTGCCTGGAACACTTTTAGCTGCCATAAAAAAAAAATATTTTGCTTCACAAGGAGAGGAAGGACGACTTTGTGGTGAAGGCTCTAGACTGGAACTTGAGAGAACTCGCTTTAATACCTGCCTTTGCCACTAACTTCCTGTGTGACCTTGGGTAATTTTCTTACACTTCTATGCCTCAGTAACCATTCTGTAAAATGGGGTTGAGCCACTTCCTTCCTCCCATCCTTTGTTTCGCTTGTCCATTTAAGCTTCACTTCTGGCAAGACATATGCCCATGCTTAATGAACTCAAGGCAAATCCTCAGCCAGTGTAAATGATCATAGCTCCATGGACTTATGTAGAACTATAACAATTCACACCAGAAAAGAATCTGCTCCAATGGAACTACTTACAAACTTAAGTTAAGCACAGGCACAAGTTTTTGCAGGATCTGGGCCTTAATATTGTAAGCACTACAGGGCAGGGACTGTCTTATTATGTACAACACTTAGCACAATGGGATCTTGATCTCAGTCAGGAGTCCCTAGATGCTTCCCTAATACAAATAAATAAAAATCATTGTTAAATATAACTAACTATAACTATAACCATATCATTACTATTTAGATGTTCTCTTTTGTAAAAGAAAGTCCCAGTCCTTACTTTCAATTTAGTATAAGGAATGTAAAAAATCTAAACTTATTTATTACCGGTTATTTTTAGTATTTTCTTTTTCAAAGACATGCTGCAGAGTTCAGCAACAAAGCCAGCTTAAAGCTTCTGCTGTGTGCATTTTCTTTCTTCCCCTGGGCCTTCTCCTAAGCCCCTGCTGTGTGGCACAGTGTTTCAGAGGTGGCTAGTCTTCTGAAGTTTTATTTTCACTTTAAAAAGCTAAATTTGGAGGTGCTCCCAATTTAGCTTTTTCAAGGAAAAACAGAACTTGAAAGCAGCACAGTTGTCTCTGAAGTGCTGGAACAGGCAGCTACTGAGCTTGAGCAGAATCACGGTGCTTGTCTTTGAAGTCCATCCTGGTGTTTGTGGGTGGCCAAAGTTAAAATGAAAATGCCACACTCCTTCCCCACCTGGCTGCTGCGTGCTACAGAAGTGACATGCTTAGTTATTTTCTATTTTAAAATTAGCATTTGAGATATAAACTTCCCTCTCTATAGCCCAGCAATGGTCCTGCTCATCTCTTCTTGAAGCTTCTCTTTTAGACATAGTTTAGACTAAACAGAAACTAAAATCTAATCTGACATTTTCCCCACAGAAAATTTAAATCCTAAAGAAGGCACAAGCCAAATTCACCCCAGTGGAAGTCTATTAAAGTCAGCGGTGAATTTAGCCCAGATGTGTGTGCACAGCTGCTGGTTCTCCTATATTTAAAAAGGAAAGCACTTTGGATAGAAAATTCAGGATAGTGATTTGTTCATGTGACTTAGGCCTGGTCTACACTAGGAGTTTATGTCGAATTTAGCAGCGTTACATTGAATTAACTCTGCACCTGTCCACACAACGAAGCTATTTAGTTCGACATAGAGGTCTCTTAAATTCGACTTCTGTACTCCTCCCCAACGAGGGGAGTAGCGCTAAATTCGACATGGCCATGTCAAATTAGTCTAGGTGTGGATGGAAATGGACGGTAATAGCTCCGGGAGCTATCCCACAGTGCACCACTCTGTTGACGCTCTGGACATCAGTCCGAGCTCGGATGCTCTGACCAGCCACACAGGAAAAGCCCCGGGAAAATTTGAATTCCTTTTCCTGTCTGGGCAGTTTGAATCTCATTTCCTGTTTGGACAGCGTGGCGAGCTCAGCAGCACTGGCAACGATGCAGAGCTCTCCAGCAGAGATGGCCATGCAATCTCAGAATAGAAAGAGGGCCCCAGCATGGACTGATCGGGAAGGCTTGGATCTGATCGCTGTGTGGGGCGATGAGTCTGTGCTTTCCGAGCTGCGATCGAAAAAACGGAATGCAAAGATCTACGAGAAGATCTCAAAAGCCATGGCAGAGAGAGGATACAGCCGGGATGCAACGCAGTGCCACGTGAAAATCAAGGAGCTGAGACAAGGCTACCAGAAGACCAAAGAGGCAAACGGACGCTCCGGATCCCAGCCCCAGACATCCCGTTTCTACGAGGCACTGCATTCCATCCTAGGTGCGGTCGCCACCACTACCCCACCACTGACCGTGGACTTTGAGGATGGGATATTGTCGACGGCCGCTTCCTCGGACATGTTAGCGGATGGGGAAGATGAGGAAGGCGATGAGGAGGACGAGGCAGTCGACAGCGCTTACAACGCTGATTTCCCCGACAGCCAGGATCTCTTCATCACCCTTACAGAGATCCCCTACCAACCGTCCCCAGGCGTTAACCCGGACACAGAATCAGGGGAAGGATCAGTCGGTAAGTGTTTTAAACATGTAAACATTTATTTTTAACAGAACAGGAATATTAACAATATTAACAATGGGTTTTGCATGATTACTTTGCCCTAGGCGCTTAATGTTTCAGTCCTTGGCAGTGCAACTACTGAAAAAAAATCTAACAATGTCCGCTTTAGCATGATTGGTTTGCCCATGGCGCTCTACTGTTTAGTCCCTGCCAGTGCAGCTACAGTAAAATCCTGTCTATATGTCCGGGGATAGAGCAGAAATCCTCCTGGGACATCTCCACGAAGCTCTCCTGGAGGTAATTGGAAAGCCTTTGCATCAGGTTCCTGGGGAGAGCGGCCTTATTGGGTCCTTCGTGGTACAAAACGTTTCCGCGCCAGGAGACAAGCAAGTACTCCGGGATCATTGCCTTGCAGAGCTTGACGGCATATGGCCCTGGTCTTTGCATGCTTTCCCGAAGCATCCTTTCTTTCTCCGTCTCTGAAATCCTCATCAGAGTGATGTCGCTCATGGTGACCTGCTTTGAATTAGGTAGGGGAATGTTAGTATTGGGACTGCTTGCCTGTTCCTTTACAGAACTGTAACCGGCGGTTTACAGCCACGCGGTGGAGGCGGGAGAGGGGCAGCATACAGGGATCTTTCCCTGGGACAGCCGCGAGGGGGTGGGACAGGGGCAGAGTTCATGCTTGCCGGATTGCTGGCAGCAGGGACTGGCATTGCTTTGAACGTGAAAGGAGGCCAGTGCTATTATTAAAGTTTTAAGCAGCCACAAGTCTACGGCTTACCATGTCGGCCTGCTACACAAATTCCGCTGTCCTGCCCCGCTTGTCTGATCTGCACTGCAAGACCCCAGGCACTGAATGCGAAGGCCGAAAATTCGACCTTGTCCTGAGTGCGCATGTGATAGGTGCTGTGCATGGTCTTGTTCACAGAGAAAGACTATGTTCTTTGTTCACAACTAAATTTATCTTTCTGAGGAATTCACTCCCTTTTTCCCATCCCACAGCTGCGACTGTCTCCCGACCTACCCTGGCATCACACTCCCAGAGGCTAGCGCAGATTAGGCGTAGGAAGAAGAGGACACGGGAGGACATGTTCTCGGAACTTATGGTCTGCTCCCGAGCCCAGGCAGCCCAGCAGACCCAGTGGAGGGAGAACTTGTCCCAAATCCACCGATCACATATTGAACGGGAGGAGAGGTGGCGGCAGGAAGACCAGCAGGTGACTCAAACGCTGCTTGGACTAATGAGGGAGCAAACGGACACGCTCCGGCGCCTTGTGGATGTTCTGCAGGACCAGAGGCAGGAGGACAGAGCCCCACTGCAGTCTATCTCTAACCGCCCTCCCCCGCCACAAAGTCCCATACCCCCCTCACCCAAAGTCCCAAGAAGGAGGGGCGGCAGAGTCTGTGAAAACTCTCACTCCACCCCTGCAAACTGCTCAAGTACCAGAAGGCTCTCATTCCCCAAAATTTGATAAGTCCTTTCCTTCCCGCCTCACCCAAGCCCCCGTCCCAGTTTCATCCCCCAGTTTCATGTGTAGTTGCTAATAAAAAATATGTTTCTGTTAATTACTGTTTCCATCATGTTCTTTTAGAGGAGAGTCTGTTTGAAGGGGGGGAAGGGGGTTGGTAATTGGACAGGACAGTTACCTTTACCAGGGTACAGACGCGGGGGCAGGTTCAGCAGCAGGGCACACACACATTGCAGTCACTAGTTACCCTGGTCAGTCTGGGAGGTGGTTTTCATGTTCTGTGTGTGTGTGTGGGGCGGGGGGGCTATGTGACTTTGTGGCGGGGGAGGGCAGTTAGAGATCTTATGCAGCGGTCCTTATCCTGGATCACAGAGCCACGCAGCAGGGGATCTGTAACCGTCCTCCCCCTGCCACAAAGTCACATAGCCCCCACACACAGAGTCCCGAACAGGAGGGGTGTCAGGCTCTGTTGAAACAACCAGTCCACCAGTGCGGAGCCTGTCATTCCTCGAGTTTAGAAGCGTCCTTTACATCACTACACTACACCCGCTCCTCACCACAGTCTGCGTCCCAGGTTCAACACTTTCCCGCGAAAACAGTAATAAAGAAAACGGTGTTCATTAACAAATTTCAAGTGATTTTATTTTTAAACGTGTGTTGGAAGGGGGGGAACGGGGGGAACGGGGTATGTGACTGGAGAGGATAGTGAACATTAACCGGGTAAAGAAACGGGGGCAGGTTCAGCTTCTCTATAAACAAACTTAATAGTCACAGGTTACCCTGCTCACTGAGGAACCTAGCTTTCAAAGCCTCCCGGATGCACAGCGCGTCCCGCTGGGCTCTTCTAATCGCACGGCTGTCTGGCTGGGCGTAATCAGCAGCCAGGCTATTTGCCTCAACCTCCCACCCCGCCATAAAGGTCTCCCCCTTGCTCTCACACAGATTGTGGAGCACACAGCAAGCTGCAATAACAATGGGGATATTGGTTTCGCTGAGATCAGAGCGAGTCAGTAAGCTTCTCCATCTCCCCTTGAGATGTCCAAAAGCACACTCCACCACCATTCTGCATTTGCTCAGCCGGTAGTTGAAGAGTTCTTTTTCACTGTCCAGGGCGCCTGTATAGGGCTTCATGAGCCAGGGCATTAGCGGGTAGGCTGGGTCCCCGAGGATCACTATAGGCATCTCCACATCCCCAACAGTTATTTTGTGGTCCGGGAAGTAAATACCTTCCTGCAGCCGTCTAAACAGACCAGAGTTCCTGAAAACACGAGCGTCATGAACCTTGCCCGGCCATCCGACGTTGATGTTTGTAAAAGTCCCCTATGGTCCACCAGTGCTTGCAGCACCATTGAAAAGTAGCCCTTTCTGTTAATGTACTGGCTGGCCTGGTGGTCCGGTCCCAGGATAGGGATGTGAGTTCCATCTATAGCCCCACCGCAGTTTGGGAATCCCATCGCGGCGAAGCCATCTATGATGACCTCCACGTTTCCCAGGGTCACTACCTTTGAGAGCAGTAGCTCAACGATTGCTTTGGCTACTTGCATCACAACAACCCCCACGGTAGATTTGCCCACGCCAAAGTGGTTCGCGACTGACCGGTAGCTGTCTGGCATTGCAAGCTTCCAGAGGGCTATGGCCACTCGCTTCTGGACAGTCAGGGCTGCTCGCATCCGGGTGTCCTTGCGCTTCAGGGCAGGGGACAGCAACTCACAAAGTTCCATGAAAGTCCCCTTCCGCATGCGAAAGTTTCGCAGCCACTGTGATTCATCCCAGACCTGCAGCACTATGCGGTCCGTGCTTGTTTCCCGGGCCCAGAATCGCCGTTCCACAACATCAACATGACCCATTGCCACCATGATGTCCTCGGCGCGGGGTCCCGTGCTTTGTGACAGGTCTGTGCCACTCTCAGACTTCAGGTCCTCACCGCGCTGCCGTAGCCTCCTCGCCCGATTTCTCAGCATCTGCCTCTGGGAAAGGTGGATGATAAGGTGCGAGGTGTTGACAACGGCCATAACTGCAGCGATGGTCGCAGCGGGATCCATGCTCGCAGTGCTGTGGCGTCCACGCTGTCACTGACCAGAAAAGTGCGCGAACTGATTTCCCGCCGGCACTTTCAGGGAGGGAGGGCGGGAGTGATGGTTGGATGACGACAGTTACCCAAAAGCACCCTCGACACATTTTTTTCCCCAGAAGGCATTGGGGGCTCGACCCAGAATTCCAATGGGCAGCGGGGACTGCGGGAACTGTGGGATAGCTGCCCACAGTGCACCGCTTCCAATGTCGACGCTTGCCCCGTTAGTATGGTCTCACAAAGTCGAATTATTGTCCTTAGTGTGGATACACACGTTCGACTTTGTAATATCGATTCCACATATTCGATTTAAGTAAAATCGAACTACTCTCGTAGTGTAGACATACCCTAAGTTAATGGGCTTCAGCAGCTAGCTAGGTCTTATTACCTGGAACTGCTAGTAGGCAGTTTGAGTACTCCAACATTCCTCCTCCTTTTCTCATTAAACTAAACCTGTTATAAGACATTTTGTCAGAATGAAAAGTGACCTGTACAAATGCATTGATTCTAAGAAATCATTTCATATGATGTAAAGATGAAAGTATTCAGAGTTTACAGAGGAAAAAAGATAAACTCGTACAACTAACAATTCTCCTTAATTTAAAAAATAAAAACCAGCATTTCCAGAAATGTTTACCCATAACATTCAACAGGCTCCCTACCAGCATTTGACAAATAAGCAAAAATGGATTTAATTCATTAAGAACAATTTAAGGCTGTATTTCTTTCCTTAATATCTAGAGCAAGCCTGAAACTCAAAGGAGATCTTTGTGTTGTTACCATGATGAGTTACCATTGAGAGTCCAACAAAGTACCACATTGTATACACCAACTTTTCACCTCTGGAGGCTTGGAGCCACATTGTGTCAAGTTTTAAAGAAAATGTGATCACTGATTTAAGAGGGGAGTGTGGCAGAATGTATTATCCCTCAGCTGCCTGGGCCAGTGGGGAATATGGGGAAGGTAGAGAGCCACAGGGATGCTGATGGGGAAGCAAGAGTTAACTGGGGAAGCTTAGAGATATGTGGGGCTTGTTAGCCTCCAGAGCATGATATAACAAGAAAGTCTGCTGCTAGATATGGTTTATCAGTCCAGGTTCTTGGTAAGGCAGTTTGCTGGGAGTTTTAGTTGGGTTTCCTGCTGGGGCAGGGAGCACCTATAGGGCTAGTTTACTTTCCTTTCTAGCACTGAAAGGGCTTTCCAGGACTCCTTGGTTGGCTCCTTCTGGAGCCCAGAGAACCTTGTCTGCCCCTTGGGCCCCAAAAGGTTTTTCTAAACATGGGCTATTTGGGAACTTCCTCTGGAGCAAGAAGGGACCGTGTGTATTTTTGCCTATGAAAGCTCTAGTCTATCTCAGCAGAGAAAGGATCCAGGAACAAGGACTGTCCCAAAGTGCTAAGCCAGGGGTTCTCAAACTGGGGGTCGGGACCCCTCAGGGGGTTGCGAGGTTATTACATGAGGGGTCGTGAGCTGTCAGCCTCCACCCCAAACCTTGCTTTGCCTCCAGCATTTATAATGGTGTTAAATATATAAAAAAGTTTTTTTAATTTATAAGGGGGGTTGCAATCAGAGACTTGCTATGTGAAAGGGGTCGCCAGTAAAAAAGTTTGAGGGCCATTGTGCTAGGCACTTAGCTATACGTTTGCCACAAGGGAACTAGCTTGTGTCTAGGAAACAAGGAATTCATTAGTTACAGGGAACAGGAAGTTGTCTTGGGAGGGCAAGAAATTTGGCAGAACAATTCAGCCTAGTGCTAAGTTTCAGGGCCTAGTCACAGTGGGGTGGAGTCCCTTCTTTCTCCATACTAAGGAACTACAGTAACTCCTCGCTTAACGTTGTAGTTATGTTCCTGAAAAATGTGACTTTAAGTGAAATGATGTTAAGCGAATCCAATTTCCCCATAACAATTAATGTAAATAGGGGGGCTTAGGTTCCAGGGAAATTTTTTTCACCAGACAAACGACATTATATATATATATATATATATACACACATATACACACACACACACACAGTATAAGTTTTAAACAAACAATTTAATACTGTACACAGCAATAATGATTGTGAAGCTTGGTTGATGTGATGAAGTCAGAGGGTGGGATATTTCCCAGGGAATGCCTTACTGATAAATGATGAACTAGCAATTGGCTGAGCCCTCAAGGGTTAACTCATTGTTGTTAATGTAGCCTCACACTCTATAAGGCAGCACAAATGGAGGGAGGGGAGACAGCATGGCAGACAGAGACACACACCCTGTGTGTGTGAGCAAGAGATGCACATTGCCCCTTTAAGTACACTGCCTTTTTAAGTAGATCAGCAAGTTGAGACAGCAGCTGCTGCCAGCACGCTCCCTCCGTCCTGAGCCCTGTCATGCGTCTCCCCCCCCCCCCGCTCTATGGAGATGGGGTAAGCGGGGGGCAGGAGCAGGGGGGAACCCTGACATTAGCACCCCTCTTCCTCCCCCCCACCACAGCAAGCAGGAGGCTCCTGGGAGCATCTCCAAGGCAGAGGGCAGGAGCAGCACATGGCAGTGGGGGGAGGGACAGCTGAACTGCCAGCAATTACATAGCCTGCTGGGCGGTTGTCGCACAGGGAACTTAGGGGAGCGGGGAGCTGATACGGTGGCTGCTGGTCCACGCTGGTTCCAAGCCCCCACCAGCTAGCTCCAGCGGGTTGCTCTTCCTGCAAGCAGTGGACAAAGCAGGCGGCTGCCAAACAACGTTATAAGGGAGGATTGCGCAACTTTAAACGAGCATGTTCTCTAATTGATCAGCAACGTAACGACGAAACAACATTAACTGGGATGACTTTAAGTGAGGAGTTACTGTATAGGAAGATGATGCTGTCACAGGTAGTTGTGATTTAAAAACAAAAGAGACAATATAGCCATTGTACTTTATTTTCCAAAGCACATAACCAGTTTTTTTCCCCTGTATTAGAGAGCACAATGGCACTTGTTTTCCACTTAGCCCTCAATCCTAATTTCCTCCAGCAGCTTCTAGGCAATATAATCAAGACTGTGTCCTGCAGTTGCCAACACTAATACAAAAATTCTCTTGCAGTAATTATTCTGTAACAGATTTTCAAATGTTGAGTGACAACGAAAGGCCAGGAGGAGCTATCCGACCCAATGGAAAAATCTAATAAGCTGACAATAGATACAGAAAGCTTCACAGCCTTCAAGCAGCAGAGTTTCCATGGCATCATGTGGACCATGGGGGTTGATTTGACCCTATTTTATTTATGGATTTTCTGTATAGACAGTTGGCAATGATGCTTTGCCAAACAGGAGAAAATATGCTTTTAGGCAATATAGAGGAGGCAGCTGCTAGGAGGTGGTGTGGCCTCATTGACATTCACCTGATTCTATTTTCCAAGAGTGCATTTAACTTCTGAAATGTTGCCCAGTAATAAATTAAAATGTACTGCTTCAACCATGTAACTTTCCTTTCTCCACTTGGCAGTATATTCATTTCTAGAGACTTTCTACAAAAGATTAGTTGGTGCTGCCATTGAGAGGTCAAGGAATAAAGACTACGAATGGATTCTGGTCTCGGAATGGCTGCAGCTTTATTATGTAAAGCACCAGCAATCTCAACACCTATCACCCAACAATCAAAATCAGGAGCATCCCTAGCCCTTTCGCTGGACAGGGAGGAAAACGCCTTTGGCACCCAACCAGTGGCCAAGCATAAAAGAGGCCAGCCAATAAGAAGCAGAGCAACAACAACAACAAAAAAGGCTGATCAGAAAAGCAGATCAGCACTCAGAACAATTGCCCTGCTCACCCGCCCCTAGAGCCAGCCCTTATCAAATTAATGCAATGGGGCTGATTCACTGTGCAATGGCCTTAAACAGTTCATCTACACTGCATCTGGGAGCATATCTCCCAGCCTGGGTCCACAGACTTGGGACGGCAGGGCTCATGCTAGTGTGCTAAAAATAGCTATGGAGATGCTGCAGCTTGGCCTAGAACTTGGCCCTCTCAAGCCTGGGGGAAGGGGGCTCGAGCTTGAGCCACAACATTAAAGCAATGTCCACACAGCAAATCCCTTTACAAGGCTGCCCTTTTCTTGCATTTTTTTTCAATGCCTTCTGCGCAGACATGTTTGTCTTAAACATCCAGCAGGGCTGTTCTCTATCTTGACTCTGTAATCATTTCACAAAAGCCAATAATCGCAAGAAGGCAGAGAAAGTATCTAGATCCTTAGGTGCTGTGAATTTATGACTGTGTATGTACAAGAATGTTTTTCGACACAGAGCTTAAATGCATTGAGGAAAACTCTTGAGACATGTAAAATACATACTGTTCTTAAACCAAAATAGCCATCCCTCATTTGCCAGTGCATTTGTTACCAGGACATCCCCCTCTCTTTTTTGAGAGGTCAGTGTAAACAATTAGGTGTTCAACCATAGAAATGGAGTTGAAGTATTCTGGAAAAAAAGGTCTGTAGGACTAAGGTCTGGTGAGGGTCTTCAGTGACCACCAAGATTATTATTTTTTTAAATTTCCCTCCATGGTTTTTCCCCAGGCTCCTGCTGTCTCCATGGTGAATTAGCCACAGAGCTGTGACCACCCAAGAGTTAATAGAAAATTCACAGAGTTTATTGTTAAAGAATTTTGAAGATAGTTAACTTCAGTAGGGTGGAGCATTGCTCAAATTTTTAAAAATATGTCAATATTTTGCAGTTTCATTCAAAACAAATCTGAAAGTAGCAAGGCTATCTCCAAGAGAAAGTCAAGTATCAGGGGGTAGCCGTGTTAGTCTGTATCTACAAAAACAACAAGGAGTCTGGTGGCACCTTAAAGTCTCCAAGAGAAAGTGTTCCTCTATCGACATCATTAGCAACAGTAAAAACTGCTCATGCTTGTGAATTGGAATGCACAGCAAGTCTGATTTTCAGCAATGTTCATCTGCAACTTGCAAACAGCTTGCATGCACAATTACTTAGGTGCAAGCATTTGCACCTACAGTTGCAGTCAATGGAAGATGTCAGTGCTCAACCCCTCTGAAAATCAGGCCCTAGGTGTTTAAAACTGGGCACCCAAAAAAAATTGCCACTTTTCCTCTCTCTCCCTCCCGCAAATTTTTTCAAGAGAGGATAGTGCATCAGACAGCATATCCTGGGAAAGGGGAAGGTCAGCCTCTGTAGGAGTTGAAAGCCAAATTTGCACCTGCCTATGTCAAGTGAAAGTCTATCTTCTTTGAAGTCAGTTGTACTGTACCCATTTATGCCTGGGTCATATTTTGCTCCTATATCTGATTTCTGGGATAGGGCAGTGGAGGAGTTCTGCAGTAGCATCTCTAGAATCTCAAGTTTCCAGTCTAGGAGAAATGGACACCTGATATTTCCTCAGCAATGTTTTAGTCCCTACTGAACCGTGGAGGGAGTACAAAGTGGTTCTGACTAGCGCTTCAGAGCTCAGCAGCTATTCTGGCTTCCTATGAACTGCTAGTCCACTTCTCCAAGGTCTGCAACTCTCTCTTCTTTATCTTGGCCCCAGAGGAGCAGAGAGGCGGTTGGCTGGATTTACAACTTAAAGTGTGGTAATGCACTGAAGCATGCCTACGTGAAACTGACATTGCGAGCTGGTAGACTGGTGCAGCAGATTTAACAATCAAAACAAAATAATCTTTCAAGCCAGTCATGTTCTTCCTTGAGGCTTCTATTTCTGGAAGGTCTTTGGAGAGCAAGATTTACAACAAACAACAAAACAAATACAGTCTGCAGTGCCAGAAAACAAAATAAAAAACCCCAATATGGGTCACACCTCCACTCTATAGCAAAAGGGCATGGATTCTCTTTGCTTGGAGGCACATCCCCCTTCTGTAGCCTACCATGTTCTGTGATCTTGATTGCCTTTCAGTCTCCAGCCTTGCCTCCACACTTCCCATTAGCACCTATGCCAAAGGGGAACATGAGCTGCAGTTAACCCTCGGCTTGCTGGTGGTGGAGTAGATCCTGTGCATTTTACAAACACACCACCTTCCTCCCCACACCTGCTCCCTCTGTGTACACTCAGTCATATATGCCTCCTTTAGCTTTCACTCCTGTTAGCACTGCAGAGCCAGCACATATGGGGCAGTTTATCAATCAAAATAGTTAATTAAGGCCCTGATCCTGCAAGCACTTATATACATGCTTTACTTTACACTTGTGAGCTGTTCTGTGGGACTACTCTTATGTGTAAAGCTATACATGTGCTTATGTACTTACCAGAGTGGAGCCTAAATTCCAATTGTAGATGTTTATTTTATTTTTTATCTCTGGTAACAATACATCAGATAGACAGAATGCACATTGGCTTTCAGATTCCAGGCTGACCTTTCAAGGCTGACAGCTCAACAAAAACAACAGTCATTTTACTATTAAACTGAATACATTTTATATTTATTTATTTGGATTTCTACAAAACACAAAAAGGCCCCCTCCCAAAGCTATGCAGACACTAATAGTTAAAACCTCCACAACAAAAGTAAACAAAGCAGCTGCCTTATAACAGAGAGGAAGAAAAAGGCCTTCTCCAGTCAATGATCTCAGCCAGAAATGCACCCAATAGACATGGAATCCCATTAGGCCATGTTGAGTCAAAGTTTAGATGACATTTTTAGTTAACTTGGGGATCCTCCTGCAGAGACTGATGAGATCTGTTGTGAGATCTCTGAGGAACAGAAATATTTAAAGGGAGATTAACATTTTAAATGTGGCTTTCATTTTGGCAGGGTGGGGGAGGAAAGGCCACCCACCCTCTTCAATGGGGGGAGAACATAATGGAACTAGTCATGACTGGGAGACTGCCCTTGGAGGGGAGGGGGGGGTTACACACTGGGGGAATGTAGGCATGGCCCCGCCTCCCTGGAGGCTCCCTCTACTCATTGGCCAGCCAGAGGAGGACGGGAACTGATTGGTCTCTCCCTCTCCTCTTTCATTAATTTAATCCTTAGCCTGGGTTGTTTAGGGAGCCTCTTCCTGCTCCATTTCAGCAGCCCCCCTCAACCCCACCCTTAACTGTAATATCAGAGCTATGTTTTGCAGATGCTGAGGGTCTGATGGATTGCTTGTTTTAAGGGGTCAGGAAGGAATTTTTTCTTCCCATTGGGGCCAAATTGGCAGAGGCCTGGTGGGGTCTTCCCCCTTTTTGCAGCATCCTAGAGGCACAGTTAGGTTAAATTGGAGTAGGATTTAGTAATTTGTAGTACTTGGTATGGATGTCAGTTTATCACAACTTGCAGCTGGTTTCCAGTGCAGTTAGAAGGCTAAACGGGCCAGTTCCCAGAAGTAAGAGACCTGGGATTGTGCTGATGGGCCTTGTGCCATGGGATAGAGGAAATCTGATGGTCTTCACCTGCCAAGTTCCCCCTTTTTAGTACACTCTGTCCTTCTCATTGAGGGAGGGGAAAGGAATGAAAGGATTCAGAAAAACAAGCTGAAGCCTGAGGTTAGGCTGAGGAGAGTCAATCCTGGGCTATATGGTAGGAACCCTATAATCCCCACCCTAATATGTGAGAGTCTGGGTGACAAGGTAGGTAGAGCCCTTGCCCAATTTAAGTTTAATAAAGTTGTGGGCTGCTGCTGCTTAAAATCCCTCCATATGTCTGTCCTCATTCACTGACTGTCTGCATCAATGATTCTTCAGTCTGTAGAGAACATTCTCCCCTGCTCAACATTGCCACCGAATTTGTTTCTTCCATCGCTCCCTTGTGTTCTTAATCCTCCTAGTATGTCTCATTTCCATCCCACTGCACCCTGGTGGTAGTTTTTTTTACTTTTAACACTGTCCTGAAGCCTCTTAGCTTGTCTGCCTGTTACTTCAGTCAGCAGACTGACAAGTCCGGCTGAGGCAGTGTCCCAGAAACGGGCATCTCAGCGACGGTAATGGAGGAGACCTGAGCTAAGAGTCTGTAATACAGACTCTGTATGGGGGAAACAGACCACAGGCACATTGGGGAGATGATTCAATGTCAATATTCACCTTTGTTCCAGAGGCAAGAGGGATGAGAGGCAGTCCCCCTTTCTAATTCAGGAGGAGCCTTGAGAAATCCGCCTTTCTTTCCTAGTAAGAACCTAAAAGATGAGACGACAACAGTCAACCAACCTGAAGAATTCATGGAACAACTAGGTGAAGGTCATGGAGTGACTATGGTTACTTCTGTTATCATGACAGATTGACTGTCTGCAATAATCTTACTGACCTAAGTGAGTCTCTGCTGCCAAAACTGATGTTACAATAATTCTAGGTACTGTCAAGAGCCTCAGAACTAGGACAGGCAGTAAAAAAAAAAAGCCACCTCCCTGTCCCCCTCACACCACAGGGTGACCAGCGTAAATCAAAGATTTGCTATAGCACAGCTGAGCTAGTGATTTTAATGAGAAATCTGGTCCTTATGGATTATTGTTCCCTTGCCACATCTTGTCAGCAGTTCCTCAGAAAATTATTCTACCATTCCCAATTGCAAAGAAACAGATGGTGCATTGAAGGAACCTCTCTGATCTGTTTTCGCTGATAAAACAAGATTAAATAAATGAAAGACCAAAGGCCAACACTAATATTGTTTTCTTCCAAAACGCACTGCTAGCTAAGACACATTTGTTTTCCCTTTAGCTGATACCTGAGCCCAGTCATCCTTTGATCTGTTCAAAATAATTCCAGCAGCAGCAGCCACCTAATTACTACACACCATTTTCATAATATGGGATATTGGCAATACAATAATCTATTTTATGACACAAAAAAGTTATAATGTAGCCATGATTTTCTTTAGCATTTCTAAGTTCTTAAATGATATGGTAAACATTTTTAGTCATAATCTACACAAATGAAATACGAAGAGAACATTTTGAAAATTGAATAAAGTGTGATCATTGCACTGTAGTGAATTCTAAGCTTTAGGAATTCATAATGCTAAGCAAAAGCTTGGTTGGCAACCGGTGGGTTTTTAATATATTTATCAGGTATTTTCTTGGATCTTAGCTATTTAACAGGAAAAAGGGGAAAGCCTTTTATAACACAAATGTGTAAATATTATCTCTAGTACCTTACTGTAGAAGAAAAATCAGAGAAATAAAATACATTTTACACTCTGGCCTGTTATAGGAAAGTCAGTTTCAAGTGTTGTATACAAATAAAGGGCTGGATCCCTCAGATAGAATAATTCTCTCAAGTATACTTGGCATAGTGCTCAACTAATGCCTGCTTCTACAACCTATAGCCAAGTTAGCTAGGTTGCGCAGCAATGATCTAGATTGGCACTTTGTGGAAATGCTATTAAAGTAATAGGAAATTTGCCTCAGGGACTCCATTATTAGCATTTCCCTTGGGCTGTTTAAAAACTAGTGCAGGATTTGTTTAGTCTTCAACACAGTCTGTTGCAGGCAGTCTGACTATTATTTGCAAGGAAATTAAAAATAAAAAGGATGGGGAAACCTGCACTTTTTGAGTATTAGGCCTCACTCTGGTTTCTGCCAAGGAAAACCACATATGCAAGCAATCAAATCAGGTAATAATGCACTCCCATAAGCTCTTCACTCCAGCTCCAAGCCTTCCCTCCAGAGGAGAATTAAATAAAGGTACCGGTAAGTGTTTGGACTCACAGTTAGTGAAAATTTATTTTAAGACATTGGGAAGATTTTATTACTATACAAATCTTGAACTCATAATTCCACCCATACAACCATCATGGGTAGATGCAACCACCAAGCTTCCATGCAACACAACAGACCAGATTTTGTGGTGCGGTACTTCCCCATTATTACCATCACTTTAAGACCTCAGGTCCCCCAGCCCACTGACAAGATCTAGACTGGGACACAAAACCAGCTGACTTTTCACCTGTATTCAGAACCACCTCCTTGGCAGTAGAGAGGGAGGAAGGTCAATACAAAAATCTCCTCATGTCACTGTTGAAATGGAACCACTCTGAAAAAAATTAGATATAACATGCAAAGACATAATATACCCTTACAGGAATGAAACCAGCAATTTGCTACATTTAATGTAAGTATGTAAGCATGTGAAAGCCTTGATGAAGACAAACAGAGGACATTCGTAGTGCTGTTGTGTATTGTGTAGCATGAAACGAGTGGCCTAGAGATGATCATTTGTATAGAAGAGTTTGTTTCTATGCCTGATGTCTGCATGGTGTTTAAGAAGCTAAATTTGCTTTTTGTGTGTGTGTGTGCGTGCTGTCTGTATGGGGGCTGTATTTAAAGGACAACTCAGTTGTTTATCTCTCAGAAAGAGCTGAAAGGAGGGTATGATTCATATGTTCTGCTAGTCATAGCAGGCAGTTTTATTTGTCATGACCAGAAGGCCATGCTTTTGTGCTGTGACAGGTTTTTGTTACTCCCGCTAATCCCATCCCTATTGTGTGCAGCAGCATCTGGTGACACCAGACTGGAACACTCCATTGTGAATGAGTACAGAGTGCCCACTGCTACCACATTGCCTGTTACAGACAGTGTGTGTTTTTTATAGCTGATGTTGGCTTTCTAGAAGCATCTAAGCAGACAACCCAATCAGATTTGTTATTTGCTTCCCTAGTTCTAAACCACACAAGATTACTTGAGTGTGGATTTCAGTATCCCTGATCAGGGCTAGAGGGATGGTCTGGCACTTCATAACTATATCAGAATGCTTTAAACCATATATTCCTTAAACACAGACATCCCCAATGAAAATGTAGGCCTGATAGGTAGCTGGGTAGGCTTGTGAACATTGAAGGAATCATTGTGAACACCAAGGTCCAAGACTTTGCCAATGAGGGTTTACCATTGCCTGTACTCTCCAGAACCTACAGAACTCACAGAGGTTAAGGCCAGATGGGACCATTCAATCATCTAGTCTGACCTTCTGTATATCACAGGCTACTGAATTTCACCCCTTGTATTGAGCCCAGTAGCTCATGTTTGACTAAAGCATAGCTTCCAGAAAGCCATCCATAGCCTTGATTAGAAGATCTCAAGAGACAGAGAATCCATCACTTTCCTTGGGTAGGTTGTTCCAATGGTTAATCACTCTCACTGTTAAAAATGTGTGCTTTATTTCTAGTTTTGAACTTGTCTGGCTTCAGTTTCCAGCCATTGATTCCCATTATGCCTTTCTCCACTAAATTAAAAAGCCCTTTGTTACCCAATATTTTCTCCCCAAATGGAGGACTGTATTTTGGAAAACACTCAGAAAAGGATTTAGGAGTTATAGTGAACAAGCAACTGAACACAAGCTCCCAGCATGGTGGCGTGGCAAACAGAGCTAATGCTATCCTTGCATGTATAAATAGGAGTAGTGTATGCAGGACCAGCTGTGCCTGCAGGATGATTCCACCCAGCTGCCGAACATGCATGGAGGACACCATTTTGTAGAAAAAATGCATCTTAAGTGTGAGGTCACGCCACATGAAGAACAACATTTTGCATGTAAGTGTAGAATCGCATGCCTGATTAAAAAAAGTCTCAGCCCGCCACTGATAAATAGTGGAGCAGTGAGTAGGAGAGTAGAGAGGTGATTTTACTTCCGCATCCGGCATTGGTGAGACTGATGCTGGAATACTGCATACAGTTCTGGTGTCCACATTTTTAAAAGAATATTGAAAAATTGGAGGTTGTGCACAGTGTCTGAGTATCTTCACCGAGAGAAAACACCAGTTATTAAAGGGCTCTTTTATCAAGCTGAGAAAGGCATAACAAGAACCTGTGACTGGAAGTTAAAGCCAAACACATTCAAACTAGAAGTAAGGCACAATTTTTTTACAATTAATCATCAGAACAGACTACTAGGGGAAGTGGTGGATTCTCCATGTCTTGTGTCTTCAAATCAAGGCTGGATACCTTTGTGGAAGCTATACTTCAGTCAAACACAAGTTATTAGGCTCAATACAGTGGTAATTGGATGACATTCTACACAGGTCAGACTAGACCATCTAATGGTCCCTTCTTGTCTTGAACTCTATGAATGGTTAAATCCTGCTGCTGAACACACTTGCACAAGGACTTACTACACCTTGGGACCTAGAGTAACCTTTCTAAGCCAAACTGACTGTCTAGTGCCACATTTAAATATCTGACTTGTATCTCCTCCTGAGGTCTGCCACACCAGAACATCCATACCGGCTGCTGAGCAATCCCGACTTAGGTGGGTGCAGCAGCAGATGTGCCACTTACACATTGTCAAGGTCTGTCACGCATAACGGTAAAACGTGTGTGAGAGAAAGACTTCCCCACACCATATCCTAGGGGTAGGTGCTCAGAGCTACAAGTCAAAAGTTGTAATCCCAGTTCTTCCAGGGCCGGTGCAACCACTAGGCAAACCAGGCAGCCGCCTAGGGTGCCAAAAAGCGGTGCCCAGAATGTCTGGGATGCTCACCCGGCGCCGGCTAAACCTGTAACCCTCTTCCCGCCGTTGTGCGAGGGGGTGCTGCGGCTCTGATCAGCTCCAGCCTGCCAGGAAGTGATGTCATTCCTCCTCCGGCTGCAGGGGGCGCTGCGCTGCTCCCTGCTGCTCTGGCTCTTCCCCAGGGCCCCGCCCCTGCTCAGCCCCGCCCTGCCCCCACTCCCCTGAGCTCTGCAGCAGGGCCGGGCCTGCACTCTCCGGCGGCAGGAAGTACAGAGACCCGGCCCCAGCCGCGCCGCCGGTGAGTGCTGGGGGGTGGTTCCCCCTGCCCTCCAAGCCAGCCCCGCCCCCTGGAGGCCTGCCCCCTCACGGAAGCCTGGGGCCCCCCCCGCTCCCGCCCCCCCCACAGAGGCCTGGGGCACCCCCCCCCCGCGGAGGGGCTGCATGGGTCCCCAGAATATCTAGGGACGGCCCTGGTACCCACCACCCTGCCAGCAGCCAGCCCCGCACCCCCTGCCCTGCCCGCAGCCAGCCCCACACCCCTGTCTCCAGCCAACCCCGCACCCCATCTCCAACCAGCTCCGCATTCCCTGCCCTGCCCGAAGCCAAACAGCCCCATACCCCCCGTCTCCAGCCAACCCCTGCCGCACCTTCCTGCTGGAAGCCAGCCAGCCCCACACCCTGTCAAGTTATTCATTTATTTTCATTAAATATGTAGGCTAAATAATTAAATTAATAAATTTTCAAGCCGAATGTGTATTCATTTTAATGAACAATGCCAAATTATGCAGTATTCATTTTTGAAAGTTTATAATGCGATACTCCGGGGGGAGAGGGGTGCAAGGTGGAAGTTTCGCCTAGGGTGCAAAATATCCTTGCACCGGCCCTGAGTTCTTCTATTGACTGCTCTTAATATTTCAGTGTACTTCACAACCCTTATTAACCAAAGATTCATACTCTTACCTTACGGGAGGCAACTATTGACTCACCCTTTTTACAGATAAGATAACTGAATAGTTGGACAATAGTACTGCAAGAATGGAACCCAGGTTTCACATATGACAGACTTTACACTCATCCACTATGTCACCCTGCTTGTCAGAAGAAATGACTCAATTTATGAGCCTGTTTAACCCATAGTGACACAGTGTGAATATGTGTCTCCCTCTAGTGGCAAGACAACATATGGAGGTTTATAATTCTGAAGCTGCCTCCATGCTAATATGCCTAGTCTTTTAGCTCAGATGGTAGAACCTTTTGCTTTGAGATCCCAATGCTCAAGTTCCTTAGATAGATAAGGGGAAATCTCTTAGTGTTGTAAATATCAGTACACCTTCTTCCACCCCAAAGAGTTAAATATATTTAAAGTTATATCTAGAGCCCCACTGAGTTCCTGTAATGTTGGTTTGGGATCTACATTCCAATTGTGAAAGGAAAATCAGTAGAGCAGCATGCATATTTTAGAAAACTGTTTTACTAGCATACATTCTATGGACTGTAGAAAAGCCTCTGTACCTTCAGCTATTATTTAGATGACACATATGTTAACAGAAAAATCTCAATGAGAGATAAATATCTAATTTCTACCAGCATCCCAGAGAGGTAATATACAACACAGAAGACGTTACAGTGATTGCAATATTCATACAAGTCAATAGATATTGAGTTAGAAATTTAAAATATTTTTAAAATTCCTACATGTTTCAAATATGTTCATAGTAGTGCAATATTAGTTATGTGGTTTAGGCCCTGATCCTGCAAAGACTTACACATGTGCTTAACTTTATACATTGTGAATAGTCCCATTGACTTAAGTGGGACTACTCACAGTGCATCGGTTAAATAGCAGAGTAACTCTTTGCAGCGCTAGGGCCCGATTGTGTAAATGTTAAAATCATCTGAAATCAGTTCTAATTTATTACTTTCTCCCAACCAAAGTAAATTTCAATTATGTCAACAATATATCATCCATGTGGACAATGGGAACCTCACAATTGCTTGATTGGTGTAATTGTAGGAGCATTAACAATTAAAATATGATACATGTTAATAGATATGAAGTAAAATTCCAGTTGCCAGTTGTGTTTAACCTGCCTGAATAGCTGATTTAATATATTTAGACATGAGTGTCAGATATTTTAGGGTTATGCCACTCTGGGTCATATACAACAACAACAACCCACAGCCTGCAGTCATATCACCTCAGGCTGAAAGCTTATCACATCTTATAAACTAAGCAGTATCTGGTGTAGTCCCTTCTCAGCTCAGAGACCTCTCGGGGAAACCCAAATGCCAGCAGCTGAAGGAGGAATAGGAAGGCTGCATAGTGTCAGTTCCCATGAATGGTGTGTGGAGAGATTTTTCCTGGGAAGCCTTGTTTGAGTGGCTGCGTATAAACTCAGATCCAAACTTTCCCAGAGTCAGGAGTTTTCCAAAGGGGGTGGGGGAGGGCGCGGGTGCTCTAGTTTGAGCCCATCTCTAGTTGTTTGTCAGGTAAATTACACTGACTAAAGAGAAAACAAATGTATAAAGTATCAGTAATCTAAAGTGCCATCTCTCAACTACAGAAAAATGGGAATGATGTTCTGCTGCCCTGATAACAGGTCTGGAATGTTTCCTTTAGCACGTGATTTACAATCTGGGATGGAGGTGTTTGTAGCCACTGTTCTGTTCCCACCCCACTCGATGCACAGGCTTCTTGGTGCCTTTGGAGAAGTACAAGTTATAGCAAGTGGTGCTTACGAACTAGCTCCCCTCCTCCAGACAGCATGCCTGCTTTTGGCCTCCCCAGCTCTTCATCTACCTCCTCTCAGGCTGTGCACTTCTTCCTTTCCACCTCTAACCTGGAGCTGGCTATGTAAAGGCTTCAGGGGAGAGACTTCATCAGGAAGAGGTCTATGGGTTCAAATTCCCCACCTTCCTGTAAAAGTGTGTCATCCATCCCTTGGATCCCACAAAGGGCTTTTCATGGGTCTGGTGTTCCTGTGGGGATAGGGAAGGAGGAATGGCCAAGCCAGAGAATGCATATCAGAGGCACTAAGCTGAAATGGAAACAAAACATACCTCCTGGGGCTCTGCCATCTTTTCCAAGTCTTTTCTACAACAGGGATCCTTCTTTAAGCAAGGTCCCCAGAGCAGCCCGTTGAATGCTCAGAGATTCAGGACGCCAAGTGAGTAAATCCAGCATCTATGATTTTCCAGTAGAAATGAGTGAAATCTTTTAAATGTTGATTTTTGACAAAAACTCAAATGTCTACAAGACAACCAAATACATACATATATTTTACAAAATCTTTGGTCAACATTTTGTTTTTTACTGATTTTTTGGGAGGGACTGGGGGGGGGGGTTAGCCAACTGTATTCTCCAGTCTTCCCTGAGCATGCATGTGGTCTGGTCATGAGGTCTGCACTAATGTATGTATCAGCAGGGCCGACGAGAGGGGGGGGAAGCCGGTACAAATTACCAGGGCCCGGCAGTCCGGAAGGGGGCCCGGGGTCCAGCTTCCCCAGTTTCCCCCCCGCCCCTCGTCACCTTATCGGGGCCCGGCGGTCCGGAAGGGGGTCCGGGGCCCGGCTTCCCCCCCCACCTCGTCGGCCATGTTTAGCTGGTCCGCCCTTGCTGGGGGGCCCGAAAAAAATTTTCACCGGGGCCCGAACCCCGCTCTCAGCGGCCCTGTGTATCAGTTGATTTAAAGTTTTTTGCATAAAGTGAGATCCCAGCAAATTATTAATAATTATTAGGGCTGTCAAGTGATTAAAAAAATTAATCATGATTAATTGTGCTGTTAAACAGTAATGGAACACCATTTATTTAAATATTTTTTGATGTTTTCTACATTTTCAAATATATTGATTTCAATTACAACACAGAATACAAAGTGTACAGTGCTCACTTTATATTATTATTTTTAGTACAAATATTTGCACTGTAAAAATGATAAACAAAATAAATAGTATTTTTCAATTCACCTCATACAAGTACTAGAGTACAATCTTTTTATTGTGAAAGTGTAACTTACAAATGTAGAATTATATGCAAAAATAACCTGCATTCAAAAATAAAACAATGTAAAACTTTAGAGCCTACAAGTTCACTCAGTCCTACTTCAGCCAATCGCTCAGGCAAATAAGTTTGGTTACAATTTGCAGGAGATATTTACGTGCCAAATGCACTAAAGATTCATATGTCCCTTGATGCTTCAACCACGATTCCAGAGGACATGCGTCCATGCTGATGACAGGTTCTACTCAATAACAATCCAAAGCAGAGAGGACCGATGCATGTTCATTTTCATCATCTAAGTCAGATGCCACCGGTAGAAGGTTGATTTTCTTTTTTGATGGTTCGGGTTCTGTAGTTTCTGCATCAGAGTGTTGCTCTTTTAAAACTTCTGAAAGCATGCTCCACACCTCATCCCTCTCAGATTTTGGACGGCACTTCAGATTCTTAAATCTTGGGTCGAGTGCCGTAGCTATTTTTAGAAATATCACATTGGTACCTTCTTTGCGTTTTGTCAAATCTGCTGTGAAAGTGTTCTTAAAATGAACATGTGCTGGGTCATCATCCGAGACTGCTATAACATGAAATATATGGCAGAATGCGGGAAAAACAGAACAGGAGACATACAATTCTCTCTCAAGGAGTTCACTCACAAATTTAATTAATGCATTATTTTTTTAATGAGCATCATCAGCATGGAAGCATAACCTCTGGAATGGTGGCCGGAGCATGAAGAGGCATACGAATGTTTAGCATATCTGGCATGTAAATACCTTGCAATGCTGGCTACAAAAGTGCCATGCGAACGCCTGTTCGTACTTCCAGGTGACATTGTAAATAAGAAGTAGGCAGCAGTATCTCCAGTAAATGTAAACAAACTTGTTCGTCTTAGTGATTGGCTGAACAAGAAGTAGGACTGAGTGGACTTGTAGGCGCTAAAGTTTTACATGGTTTTGTTTTTGAGTGCAGTTATGTAACAAAAAAAAACAACGTTTGTAAGTTACATTTTCACAATAAAGAGATTGTACTCCAGTACTTGTATGAGGTGAATTGAAAAATACTATTTTGTTTATCATTTTTACAGTGCAAATATTTGTAATCAAAAATAATAATATAAAGTGAGCACTATACACTTTTTATTCTGTGTTGTAATAGAAATCAATATATTTGAAAATGTAGAAAAACAACCCACGATATTTAATAAATTTCAATTGGTATTCTATTGTTTAACAGTGCAGTTAATCGCAATACATTTTTATTGTGATTTTTTTTAGTTAATCGCATGAGTTAACTGCAATTAATAGACAGCCCTAATAATTATTAAGTAAGTAACCAAGTTACTGCATATATTTAAAATACCAACGTGCAAAGTGACTAACAGAGTGAAAATCATCCTGGCTTACAGAGCTTACACAAGACCTTCTGCGCCACCTAAACTCTGTCTTTAGGGCATAAGTGGCGCAAAGGGCTTTGTGAGGGCTCTTTGCACTGAATTCAGCCATGACAAGTAGCACGCTCATTGACTTCAGTGGTGCAGGATAAGGCCCTTTGTGGCAGAACTAATCCCCACAGCTGGTGACTCGGCTGCCTGTTGAAATTTAAAAATCTGACTCGAAAGTGGATTTTAAATCCAGTCAAGAAATATATATGTTTGCTTCTAAATGATAAATTGCCCCAGAAATATTGCAAACTTAAAACAGAATCAATGGATTCTGTAACAATAATAGAGAAAATTGTAATTGATGAGAGTAATAAGATTCTTAAATATTTTATGTTTTTAATAGCCTTAGTTTTCCAGACTGCATCGCTGTAAGACCACTGGGGATCTAATTATTCTTTTCCACAAGTCAGCCATTAGATTATTTATTTTGACTGCTTATTATAGTGACTGTGTATAGACATACTTTGGGATTTTTTTAATAAATGCCAGACTGCAATAAAAATGTGGTACTCTCTAGATAAGTTTTCATTTTTTGCCGTAAATATTTAAAAGGGCAAACAGAGGTAATATAAAACCGCATCCCACAGATGAATATTCATATAAAAGGGGAAAAGTGTATGCATATTCATATGAAAGGGGAATGCTGTGGACTTTGTTTTTCTCTGTTCTTTTAGGGTACGACTACATATTGGCCCATCGTCCTTTTTGCCCAAATCCCCCTTCTCTCCACACTCAAGAATGTGCTTACTTGTGCTTTGAACCTGTGCTTACTTGCACGACTGTATTTTAGGTTGGACTGGAAAACACCCATTTCCAGAGATGATGCAGGCAAGATCACTTGAGCACTGATAGTCCTCCAGTGCCCTTCCCACACTTTCCTCTGAGGTGCAAGTTCTCACACAGTTAACAGAATTGACCGGGAAAGACTCCTATAGTGTGTCAGCACAGAAGCATGAAATGGGTCCCCAGACACACACAGCCAAGTGCAGAAACAGTGAGGACACTCAAAAGTGGGTAGGCTTTGCTGTGGGAAGGCTTGTACTCTAGCTAAGCTAACCAGGGGGGTGCTCAAATCTGGGTGCCAATCACCTGGGTTAGCTGTGCATTGTAGACATGCTCTCAGTATTAAACTTTCTGCAATGAACACTGGCTTGGGTTGGCACCACGTGATGGGTGGTCATTGCCTTGTATGGGACATATGTGTGCATTCTGTGCTTTGTGACATTCTGTGGGGATTATAATGGAGCATAATGATTTCCCATTTTGGGACTTGTGCTGAGCACAGCTCAACCAGACCAGATTGGGCCCTCGAATTTCAACATGGAACCACACCAAAATATATTGCTACCAGCCTTGTTGCTTTTAAAAGTCAATTAAATAGTTTGATTATTATTTTGCATCTATTGGAGAAAGAGAAATTATCCTAAAGGTTATACATTGTGTTCTAATCTTTTGCAGTCATCTCTTGCCTGTCTTATTTCATCCCTAATAGTTCTGCATTCTTGTAGACAGATGACAGACAGTAATTTTCCATCTCACAACTTCTGAGTCACATTTTAAAACTGAGGGCGATCTTCTGGGCAATACTGAGTAACATAGTTCATCTGCCTCAGTAGCTGATTAAGCAGTGTTGAAATGCACTAGAAGCCTCTAAAATCAAAAGCTTTTCCATTACACCTTAATCACTTTTTTAATACACTGGGGAAATAATATGTTAGAGTTCCGATTTTCATTTCTACCGTTAATTTATATGATGATTTATTCAGCTCCATCTCCAGTGCTTCCTAAAGTGCATCTAAAAATGACTATTTGAACTTAATTATAAAATGGGACAATTTAAATTATCATGTAATTACTGGAATGCTTTGTTTACAGAGATCATTAACCAGTGTTTGTAGGGTTTTTCAGATTTCCACTAAGAATTGTATAAACAGGGGTCAGTGTCGAGGGTAGAATGAGGATGGGAGCAAAGCTCACTAACAGCAAAGGGAGACTTCCCTACCCCTATGCTCCCTGGACTGAGGGAGCAGTACCCCCCAAAACTCCCCTCTCCAACTATTGGCAGCGCCCCCTTTCTGTTTGATTCTGCTTTAACCACTCAGTGGTTCTCAAACTTCATTGCACCATGACCCCCTTCTGACAACAAAAATTACTACATGACCCTAGGAGGGGGAACCAAAGCCTGAGCCTGCCTGAGCTCTGCTGCCCCTTGTGGAGGGAGGGGCAAAGCCCAAAGATTTCAGCCCGTGGCAGGGGGCCTGTAACCAGGGCCGGCCCACAGCATTTTGACACCTGAGGCGGGGAGCTCAAATGACGCCCCCATGCCCCCTCGCTTGGGCCAAAACTTTGAAAGGTCTCAATTCTGCCTTCTTCCTGTTCTACTCTTCTCATGGTACTGCTTTGCTACCTACCCCAATAAAGGAGAACTAACGACTTAAAATGCCTTGTTCAAAAATTTTAAGTAACACTTAACTTTCAAACGCCTGAACAGCAAATGTAACTTTTCTTGTCTGCATAGTAAACACTGGCATTTTTATCTGTTTGAATAATCAAAGTGGTGCTTACCGTGCCTTCTTGGTTGCAAAGATTTGAACTGCTTCCTGAAGGTCCACAGTCTGGGCCAGCTCATGCTCTATTGAGATGGTTGCAAGGTCGACCAGCCTCTCCTGTGTCATTGCGGAGCGTAGATGTGTTTTTATTAACTTCAGCTTGGAGAAGCTGCGTTCTCCACTGGCAACTGTTACAGGAAGTGTTAGAAGTATGCGCAGAGCAACAAAAGCATTTGGAAAGAGGGTGATCATCTTATTTGTGCACATATATTCCAGAACAGCCTTTGGAGTTGATCCTGCTGAAATGTATCTTGAAAGGGCTTTCAGTTCATCACCTAAATCACTCGCATCAATATCGTGCATGTCATCATGTGTCAACACTGTCTCTAGTGCCCTGCATTGCTGGTGTAGGTCTTCTTCAGGTATAGTGAGGAGTTTTGGAATATCATACAACATCCCAAATATATTGCTGTGTTCCTTGAGCTGCATGAAATGTTCTTCAACTGACACAATCTAGCACCTGGTTACAGAATTCAACTTTGAATTGTTGTTTGGGATCTCTTATGGGATTATCCCGTGCCTCGTAATCAAAATGTCTTCTTCTTCGGTGACTCTTGTATTCTTGAATGGGTGGGAAAATAGCTTCAGTGTGAAGTTCCTCTGCCAACTTCTGTGCACTCTTCAGAACGTTTTGAAATCCCTCATCTGACCGGTAAGACTGTAGGCATGACTTTGCTTTGTCCAGTTGTTCCATTGCTCCAGATATATCAAGGTCAACACCTTGGAGTCTTTTGCTTACAACATTTATTCCAAACAGTATGTCATGCCACAACACTAAGCCACACAGAAATTTGAAGTTTCTGTTTCTGGTGTTTCCATTTTGCTCTGCCACTGTTCTCCCATGAACAGTTCCTGTCATAGCATTATCCTCCGTAATGGCAACTATGGCATCATCTATCTTCCCAATTTGGTGTTTCATAGGCTTTATCACCTCCACTCGACTTTCCCATCGTGTGGCACTCAGTGGTTTCAGTGTAAGAGAGGATGTTCCCAGATGTTGCTTCAAAATTTGCCATCGATGAATTGATGCAGAGAAAAATACATAGATGCTTTGAATTACATTAAAAAATTCAGCAGCCTCACTAGAAGCTGATGCTGCATCACTGACCACCAAGTTCAATGAATGAGAACTGCATGGGACAAAAAAAGCTCAAGGGTTTGACTCTCGGATCCGTGTCTGCACTCCTCTGTTCTTTCCTCTCATGTTGGCACCATTATCGTAGCCCTGACCTCTCATGTCAGCTATCGCAATTCACATATCTTCCAGCTTTTTAAGAAGCACATTTGTCATACCAGTTCCTGTAGTGTCATCAATGTCAATAAATTCTAGAAAATGCTCTCTGACAGTCGCCATTGCAGGGACATTTTCACTAGATTCTGTTGTTGTTACAAAACGCACCATTAAAGTCATTTGTTCTATATGGCTGATGTCAGGTGTGCAGTCCAGAATAACAGAGTAATATCTTGCTGACTTCAGATCTGCCACAATCTTCTGTTTGACTTTTGTTGCCAGTAACTGTATGATCTCATTTTGAATTGTTTTTCCAAGGTAGTGGTGTGTGTACATTTCTTGGGTGGTGACTCTTCTTAGATGCTCCTGGAGTACAGCATCAAACTCAGCCATCAGCTCCACAATTTTAAGGACATTTCCATTGTTTGGCATATACAGCTGATCTGAAGTGCCACGCAGTGCTAGGTTTTGGGTAGCAAGCATTCTTACAGTGGCAATGAGCCTTTTCAGAACATTTTGCCAGTAAAGAGACTCTGTGCAATCTTCTCTTGATGCTGATCATCTATGGTGGCCTTTAACCTTAGTCTCATCTCAAGCTCTTTCCACCTATGGAATGCTCTCTGGTGATTTGCTGCCTTCTCATGGCATGCCAGATTTCTAGACAGATTTTTCCAGTCCTTTGTTCCTGTAGAACCCAGTGTGGCTGGAACATTAGACTGGAAGAGTTTGCAACAAAAACAGTATGCAGCATTCTGGGTTTTTGAGTACATAAGCCATGGCCTCTCCACTTTGTCACCATTGGGGATTTCACGCTGCTAATGTGTTGGATGGAAACTTCTATTTTCATTGTCTTTGGGGAACATGAAGTTTTTCACTTGCTGTGGCCCATGCAGTACAAGGAAGTCCCTCAGGCTGCTCAAGTGGGTCCAAAGTCCTGGATCATCTAGACTTAAGGAACTAAACTCAGCAGCAGCTGTTTCTTGCACCTCCACCACACTCTTCTCTGATCACACTTTTCTTCAGGAATGTGCATGGTTACATCCATTTGAGATGGAGATATGGATGCGGCAGTAGCTGCCAGGTCACCTGCACTCTGACTAACTGGAAGATCAGGCATCTCCTCACCACGCACATCCTCACTGGGGCCGGAAGGCTCACCATGAACATTTGTGTCTCTGCATTGGGGGAAGGGATAGCTCAGTGGTTTGAGCATTGGCCTGCTAAACCCAGGGTTGTGAGCTCAATCCTTGAGGGGGCCACTTAGGGATCTGGGGTAAAAAAAAATCTGTACTTGGTCCTGCTAGTGAAGGCAGGGGGCTGGACTCAATGACCTTTCAAGGTCCCTTCCAGCTCTATGAGATAGGTGTATATCTCCATATATATTTATTATCTCAGGAGAGCTCCTTTCTGCTTAGATAGAAAAGCTTCCTTTGCTTTCTTTCTTTTTCTGAATGCTGCCCCAGAGGGGCGTTTTCTTCTTTCACTCATGACTGCTGTTCTGTCCCAGCTATAGTGGCTCTCAACACTCAATTGAAGGGGACAAATAAGCAGGTTGGTAGCAGGGCCTGAGTGAGGGAAGATATCAGCATCTCAAGGGCCTAACTGGCTCCTACTACTTCAGTCAGGGCCGATGCAAGGAAGTTTCATGCCCTAGGCAAAACTTCCACCTTGCGCCCTGCCCCCAGCCCTGCGGCAGCTCCCCGCCCCCCCACCCCTGCCCTAAGGCGCCCCCCCCCGTGGCAGTTCTCCCCCTCCCCCCCGCCCGGGGAGCTGAGCGGCAGCTCCCCACCCCAGCTCACCTCACCTCTGCTCCGCCTCCTCCCCGAGCACGCCGCCCCCGCTCTAATTCTCCTCCCCTCCCAGGCTTGCAGCACCAAACAGCTGATTGGCGCCGCAAGCCTGGGAGGCAGGAGAAGTGGAGCAGCAACACCGTGCTCAGGGAGGGGGCGTAGCAGAGGTGAGCTGGGGTGGATAGCCCTGCGGCAGCTCCCCTCCGTCCTGAGGCACCCCCTGCCGCGGCAGCTCCCCACCCGCCCCCGGCCCAGGGAGCCGTGCGGCAGCTCCCCACCCCAGCTCACCTCTGCTCTGCCTCCTCCCCGAGCACGCCGCCCCCGCTCTTTGACGCCGCAAGCCTGGGAGGGGAGGAGAATTAGAGCGGGGGCAGCGTGCTCGGGGAGGAGGCAGAGCAGAGGTGAGCTGGGGTGGGGAGCTGCCGCACGGCTCCCCGGGCCGGGGGGGTGGGGAATTGGGTGTACCGCTTTTTGGCGCCCCCAAATCTTGGCGCCCTAGGCAACCGCCTAGTTCGCCTTAATGGTAGCACCGGTCCTGACTTCAGTTGACTGCCTGTTCTCCTCAAGTGGGTTCAGGGAAGCAGCAGGAAACAGGAAGCTCCCTGAGAAGCTGGTGTTAATCAGTCCAGGCTCCTGGGGGTGCTAGAGAAGTACATAAGAGGCTCCTCCTCCTCTCTCTCCCCTTGCAGCTCCTGCTGCTTTCTGTTATTCCCTCTCACCTTTTCCCCTGCCTGCCTGTTATATCTCTTGTGCCCTCCTTCCTCCAGCACAGCACTCCACCATATCTCTGCATCTTGAGCAGAGAGAATACATATGCACCAGCAGCAGACACAATTTTCTACACTCTGGGTCCTAGTGGCGCCCCCCACCTCCCACAGTCTAGCACCTGAGGCAGTCACCTAAGTTCACCTCATGGTAAGGCCAGCCCTGCCTGTAACCTCAGCCCTGCTGCCCAGGGTTGAAGCTGTAGCCTGAGCCCCGCCACCCAGGGCTGAAGCTCTTGGGCTTCGGCTTTGGCCCCGGGCCCCAGCAAGTCTAAAGCCAGCTCTGGTGACCCCATTAAAATGGGATCATGACCCATTTTGGGGTCCCAACCTACAGTTTGGGGAGCTGCCTTCATGAGGCCCAGCTTTCTGCCATAGAGGAGAAAATGTTTATACTTATTCTTAATCAGTTAACTTTACACGAGATTAATATTTAATAAGACACTTACCTCTTCACTTGCAATTCCTTCCAAAGCTATTTTCTTAATGTGGGATTGTACAAAATCATGACATCCATCCATTGTTTGAACCTTAAGCATCCAAAATCCCCTCTGGCCTCTAATAGTAAGACATTAGATTCCATTTTTGAAAAATTCATGAATGTACCAGTCATGAATGCAGAGATTTAATTTCAGCAGACAAACTGAGCAACAGAGCTTACATTTTGTACTTCAGCAGTGTATCTTGTTGAAATTATGTCTCCATCTAAACTCAAAAAAGATTAAAAAGTCAGATTTCTAAGACTAGCTTATGTCATATGGAAGGGATGCTTAGAATTTTAATTTGCCTCATTCGGTATATTTTATTGGAACAGTTGAGAACTTTTTATTCATGGTTTGTGCTCATTACTAAACATGCATTTAATAGTAAGAGAACAGAAGAGAGAATTACACTGTATTGTATGACTAGTATGAGCCACATAGCAATCACTTCTGCACTGCAAAATGGTTGTAGAATGTCTGCTTCTATTCATTGCAACACAGATTTTTGAAGGCCTTGGAATTATAACCCTATTTGAAAAACCACACACCGGTTGCAAGATATTTGTTTCTTTCTAGTAATTGACAAGATAGCAGAAAATCCAACAGACAGTAAATAAAACAGACATGAACCACAAACGATTCTTTAGAAATCAGGGATGACGCAAGAAGAGGATTAAGTCACCTTTCAAAGCTCACAGCTACTCCCACCCAAATAGCATTTATTTTAAATGAAGGTATTTATTTTAATTTAACTAGCTATGCACAGCTCAGAAGCTATAAACTACCTTTGCAGCCTCCTCATCCCCAATCCCAGGGACATCCAACCTCTGGCCATGTCTTCAGCATACATTAGTCTTCCTACTCTCTCCCCATGCCAGCAGATATCAAAAGGTAGCACAGTGGCTCTATACCACCCATGAACCCCCACTTACATTAAGAGAATCCTCAAGGGCTGACTTGGCTAATTTTAAGTCTGCTTTGCACCAGGTGAATGTCACAAAGCAAATTTCATGCATTGGAGTAGCTGAGCCTCTTAGACTTGCAGGGCCAAATTCAGAAATGGTACATACAGGGTGTAAGTTACATCAGGGAGTGTATGTGAACCCTAGGCGAAGAACCCAACCAATCCTAAGGGAGTCTTCAGTTGGCATAACCTGTGTGTCTGAGGGCCATAAGAAATATTACACCAACTTAGACTCGCCTCTAAACGCTCATTCTGTCTCCAAAGGTGAAGTTGGACGAGACCAGTTTGAATCATAGCTCTGGTACTTTGTTCTACGGGGAGAAAGAAGGTTGCTGAGAAACCACGTTGACTTTGGAAACACTTGTACAGGTGGTCACCCCATCAGTGAAGTGATTCAAACTGAGCAATGATCCCCTCACCCAACTTCTGTTTACAGACAAAATGAATCCATTCTGTTTCATTGATTAGATCACTTAATCATTGCCCTGTTCTGTTCATTCCCTCTGAAGCACCTGGCACAGGCCATTGTTGGAAGACAGGATACTGGGCTAGATGGATCACTGGTCTGGGCCAGTATCACCACTCACATGTTCTTAACAAAGTGTATCAAAACCATCCAAGTGTCACCTAAGGCAAAGGAGATAACTTATCTGGGATACATGGTGGGATGGGGGCAGCTGCGTCCTCTCGTGAATAAGCTCCAAGCCCTGAGAGACCGTCCAACCCCACGACCAAGAGGCAGGAGAGACAGTTTCTGGGTCTGGCCAGTTACTACAGACACTTTGTTCCAGAGTTTGCCATTTTAGCAGCACCTCTAACAGACCTGATGAAAAACTCCCAACCCAAGAGAGTGCAGTGGTCTAAGGACTGTGAATATGCCTTCCAGGCCTTGAAGGAGTGGTTAAGTCAGGAGCCAGACCTTTTTCACCCGGATTTTTCAAAAAGGTTTATATTCCAGACTGACACTTCAGAGGTAGGCCTTGGAGTGGTCCTATCACAAGAACATGAGGGGGAGGAGCACCCGGTGCGCTATCTGAGTAGAAAGTTATTCCCCCGCGAGACAAGGTATTAAACAATAGAAAAAGAGGCACTGGCTGTGAAGTGGGCCATTGAAGCCCTACAGTACTATCTGCAGGGGAATCATTTCCAGCTTATCACAGATCATGCACCCCTTTGATGGCTCTATTCCATGAAGGACATTAATGCCAGGATTATGAGATAGTACCTTGCCCTCCAGCCCTATGAATTTGAGGTACTTCACCGCCCAGGCCGAGTCCACACGAACGCGGACTTCTTTTCCCAGGTAGCAGGGGAGAGGGACAAGGGACCATCCGGTCCTGACTTGAGAGGGAGGGTGTGTGACAGGCTGTACCAACCCCACACTGGGCCAACGGGGTTGGACCAATCACTGTGGCCCTGGAGGCCACGCCCCCTTTCCTCTGCTGTGCATGCTCTAGGTGGAAGAACCTGATAAAAGGAGGCAGCTCCACTCAGTCGAGGCTGGCTGCAGAGGAGGAAGGACGTGTACTGCGGGCTCCTCCAGAGGTGTTGGTGACATTCCAAGCAGCAGAGCCTGTGGACCCAGACTACACTGCAGGCGACTCACCAACCGTGGAGATGGACAGGGATGCCAAGGCATCGCCAGCTGAAGAGATGCCTGGGACGCAATTTGTGGTAGGAAGTGATCCAGGGGATGTAGTAGAAGCCGATGCCTAAACCCTTAGTGGGGAAGTTCCCAGCTTCAGAGGGCCCTGGCCCTGGGTCGGAACCTGGTGAAGAGGGAGGGGCCGGGTTCCCCTACCATGCCCTACGGACCATTAAGCGTGACTGCTGTTTGCTCTTGGTCCCGCCCTGGAGGCTCAGGGACCAAAGACAGTTTGTTCTGCCCCACCCAGGGACTACAGACTGATTGCTGTTCTGTTCTGCCTAAGGGGCTTATTCCCCAACTGCTACTGCCTACCTCAGCCAAGAGGCTCGGGGGCTATAGACTAATTTTTTGCCCTGCCCCGCCCGGAGGCTATAGACTGATTGTTGTTCTGTCCCACCCAGACAGCCAGAACCCCAATTGCTACTTCCTGCCCCCAGCCAGGAGGCTTAGGGGCCATAGACTATTTGTTTGCCCAGCCCCGCACTGGGGCTACAGGCTGACCATTATTCCATCCAACCCAGAGGGCCAGAACTCCAACTGTTGTTGTCGATCCCAGCCCAGAGACTATGGGGCTACTGACTGTTTGTTTGCTCGGCCCTACCAGGGGTCCGGAGCCCACCTTACTGCAATTACCTGATCTAACAGGGAATCCCAATGACTGGGTGACAGGGTGTACCAACCCCGCACTGGGCCAACAGGGGCAGCCTGGCTCGCCAGACAGGGGCCCCCGTCACACCATCACATTAATTTATGGTAATTACTGGCAATAAATAGCAACACATGGACAGTTGTGCCCCTCACAATATTTTAAACATACTTGCTGAATTTTAAATGGCTTGTATCTAACATCCAGCAGAGGAAGAAATTAGAAGGAGAAGGTGGGGTTGGATAGGACACACACTACGCAAGCAGCCAACCAACATCACTAGACAGGCATTGCGGTGGAACCCCCAAGGCAAGCGGAAAAGAGGCCGTCCAAGAAACACCTGGCGACGCGACCTTCAGGCTGATAGCATAAAAATGGGCTATACCTGGAACCAGCTAGAGCAAATGGCCCAGGATAAAGGACTCTGGAGATCTGTGGTTGGCGGCCCATACCCCGACTGGGGTGACGGGCATGAGTGAGTGAGAGTGAGTGTATCTAACATTAAATAACTAGTTCAACTGTCAGCAACAATTGCGTATAATCCCCCAAGAGTAATCCAACATCATCACCACAAAGGAGCCACCTCTGCATTGCAGAGAGGCAGCAGAAGTGCACAAATACCTGCCAAATATGTCTGGGAAATGCAGAATGACTCTGCAGCATGCTCGCCCAGTCCATCCATCTCTGAGCCAGCAGCAGTAGTTCTTCTATCTTCGTAGACAATCAACGTTCAGGCATGTGCTTGATATCTAGGGGCTGTGGTCAGCTGAAGCAGGCAGAACTGAGATGGTAGCATGTTTCCTTATTGAACATGGTTAATTTTTGACGGAAAACTCCATGTAACTTAATGCTGCTCCTATTTTAATTGATATTTAAATCACTTATTCCCTGAAGCTTTTTAATAGTAACTCACCCAATAATGAATATGCATTTTAGGAAAAATCACTGGTTGCATGAAATTTTGTCCTGCAGTCTGTGTCTCATGTAAGTGTAATGGAATAGTTTGGGGGTATAGAATCTGCGTCTAATACAGTAAAAACTCCAAGGGACAAGGTGTGCATTTTTGTCTATTTTGTATGGGACTGAGCGCAGTCAGTGCTTAGTAAATAATCATTAAGTGTTTAAGTTCAATTTTACTCCTTCACTTTCCAACCACTAACAAGGTTTAATAAGAAACCTCCCTTAATGGCATAATTGTTCATCATGAAGTGTCTTGTACCTTCTTCTGAAACATTGGGGGCTGGCCATGGTAAGTAAGCAGAATAGGTGGACCATTGGTCTAATCCAGAACCGCTTTTCCTGTGTTCACAAAAAGGTAGTGAAACCTACAGCAACTCTGCTATTGCACAGGGCACAGTGTTTACTTGCAGCATATTACTCAGCTACTAGATATCTGAGCTTTGTATGGAGCTCCCGGCAGGGCGTGATCCCTGGTAAACAAGCAGGGAACAAAGCAGGAATTCAAGCTGTGTGGAACCTTATTGCATCTATTAATTTTTTTTGTTTAATAAATGCCTCCTGTTTAAGATGGATTGTGATTCTATAAATCATGGCAAAGGGCATGCTGAGGCAAAAGGGATGGAGATGCAAGAGAGGCAACCAGCGAGCAGGTTTATTGGAAACAATAGGTCAGCAACTTACACTCATGCCAAGGGGGACACAAATGGCAGAAAAAATATTTTTGTTTCAGGTATTCTGCTTATTGCTCTCTATATAACTTGATATTTTTTCAGTAGAGTATAAGAGATGCTCTGCCCTAGGGCTTGATGGTGACACCATTCATATGCTGGTACAAAGAAAAATAAATGTGCTATCATACTAGTAATAATAAACTTTATTCTGGTCACTTTTTAATGAGGGCTAGATTGTGAATAGCCTTAACATCACACACAGGGGAATAATGGAAACTAAGGACTGTCCTGTCCCTTCCTTCCCACTATTTGCATGGCAGCATTAGGGCTACCTGGATCTTAATCCCAAGTGCTGGGGGAAATTCAGGGGCTGCACACTGCCAGATACTCCCTGCAGGGAGTAAGTGGACGGGGTGCATTGTGATAATTGGGCCTACAAATTTACCCTATTTCTGAGCTCAACTGTGCAAAGTATAAAGCAACAGAGGGTCCTGTGGCACCTTTAAGACTAACAGAAGTATTGGGAGCATAAGCTTTCGTGGGTAAGAACCTCACTTCTTCAGATGCAAGTAATGGAAATTTCCAGAGGCAGGTATAAATCAGTATGGAGATAACGAGGTTAGTTCAATCAGGGAGGGTGAGGTGCTCTGCTAGCAGTTGAGGTGTGAACACCAAGGGAGGAGAAACTGCTTCTGTAGTTGGATAGCCATTCACAGTCTTTGTTTAATCCTGATCTGATGGTGTCAAATTTGCAAATGAACTGGAGCTCAGCAGTTTCTCTTTGGAGTCTGGTCCTGAAGTTTTTTTGCTGTAAGATGGCTACCTTTACATCTGCTATTGTGTGGCCAGGGAGGTTGAAGTGTTCTCCTACAGGTTTTTGTATATTGCCATTCCTGATATCTGACTTGTGTCCATTTATCCTCTTGCGTAGTGACTGTCCAGTTTGGCCAATGTACATAGCAGAGGGGCATTGCTGGCACATGATGGCATATATAACATTGGTGGACATGCAGGTGAATGAGCCGGTGATGTTGTAGCTGATCTGGTTAGGTCCTGTGATGGTGTTGCTGGTGTAGATGTGTGGGCAGAGTTGGCATCGAGGTTTGTTGCATGGGTTGGTTCCTGAGTTAGAGTTGTTATGGTGCGGTGTGTGGTTGCTGGTGAGAATATGCTTAAGGTTGTCGGGTTGTCTGTGGGCGAGGACTGGCCTGCCTCCCAAGGTCTGTGAAAGTGAGGGATCCTTGTCCAGGATGGGTTGTAGATCACTGATGATGCGTTGGAGAGGTTTAAGCTGAGGACTGTAGGTGATGGCCAGTGGAGTTCTGTTGGTTTCTTTTTTGGGCCTGTCTTGTAGCAGGAGGTTTCTGGGTACACGTCTGGCTCTGTTGATTTGTTTCTTTATTTCCTTGTGTGGGTATCGTAGTTTTGAGAATGCTTGGTGAAGATCTTGTAGGTGTTGGTCTCTGTCTGAGGGGTTGGAGCAGATGCGGTTGTACCTCAGCGCTTGGCTGTAGACGATGGATCGTGTGGTGTGTCTGGGGTGGAAGCTGGAGGCATGAAGGTAGGCGTAGCGGTCAGTGGGTTTTCGGTATATTCTCACCAGCAACCACACACCGCACCATAACAACTCTAACTCAGGAACCAACCCATGCAACAAACCTCGATGCCAACTCTGCCCACACATCTACACCAGCAACACCATCACAGGACCTAACCAGATCAGCTACAACATCACCGGCTCATTCACCTGCATGTCCACCAATGTTATATATGCCATCATGTGCCAGCAGTGCCCCTCTGCTATGTACATTGGCCAAACTGGACAGTCACTACGCAAGAGGATAAATGGACACAAGTCAGATATCAGGAATGGCAATATACAAAAACCTGTAGGAGAACACTTCAACCTCCCTGGCCACACAATAGCAGATGTAAAGGTAGCCATCTTACAGCAAAAAAACTTCAGGACCAGACTCCAAAGAGACACTGCTGAGCTCCAGTTCATTTGCAAATTTGACACCATCAGATCAGGATTAAACAAAGACTGTGAATGGCTATCCAACTACAGAAGCAGTTTCTCCTCCCTTGGTGTTCACACCTCAACTGCTAGCAGAGCACCTCACCCTCCCTGATTGAACTAACCTTGTTATCTCCATACTGATTTATACCTGCCTCTGGAAATTTCCATTACTTGCATCTGATGAAGTGAGGTTCTTACCCACGAAAGCTTATGCTCCCAATACTTCTGTTAGTCGTAAAGGTGCCACAGGACCCTCTGTTGCTTTTTACAGATTCAGACTAACACGGCTACCCCTCTGATACTGTGCAAAGTATGTGTAAATTCATAAGATATCACAATAATCTATAATAAATGTTTATGGGAAAAGGTGCAAAAGCAAGAAAGACTGAATTAGTCCAACAAAAAGGCTTCCTGATATAACTCAAGGACTGTATTAAGATCATGCTTGGTAAACAAGAAAAGTGTGGAACCAGAAATCAGTGAACCAAAATTGGTGTGTCAAAAACTAGGCCTAATTGGGGGACAAAATAAAGAGGGGATGAGCTCTTAAGAACATAAGAATGGCCATACTGGGTCAGACCAAAGGTCCATCCAGCCCAGAATCCTGGCCAATGCCAGGTGCCCCAGAGGGAGTGAAACTAACAGGTAATGATCAAGTGATCTCTCTCCTGCCATCCATCTCCACCCTCTGACAAACAGAGGCTAGGGACACCATTCTTTACCCATCCTGGCTAATAGCCATTAATGGACTTAACCTCCATGAATTTATCTAGTTCTCTTTTAAACCTGTTATAGTCCTAGCCTTCACAACCTCCTCAGGCAAGGAGTTCCACAGGTTGACTGTGTGCTGTGTGAAGAAGAACGTCCTTTTATTTGTTTTAAACCTGCTGCCCATTAATTTCATTTGATGGCCCCTAGTTCTTATATTATGGGAACCAGTAAATAACTTTTCCTTATTCACTTTCTCCACACCACTCATGATTTTATATACCTCTATCCTATTCCCCCTTAGTCTCCTCTTTTCCAAGATGAAAAGTCTTAGCCTCTTTAATCTCTCCTCATATGGGACCCGTTCCAAACCCCTAATAATTTTAGTTGCCCTTTTCTGAACTTTTTCTAATGCCAGTATATCTTTTTTGAGATGAGGAGACCACATCTGTATGCAGTATTCAAGATGTGGGCATACCATGGATTTATATAAGGGCAATAAGATATTCTCCGTCTTATTCTCTATCCCCTTTTTAATGATTCCTAACATTCTGTTTGCTTTTTTGACTGCCGCCGCACACTGCATGGACGTCTTCAGAGAACTATCCACGATGACTCCAAGATCTCTTTCCTGATTAGTTGTAGCTAAATGAGCCCCCCATCATATTGTATGTATAATTGGGGTTATTTTTTCCTATGTGCATTACTTTACATTTATCCACATTAAATTTCATTTGTCATTTTGTTGCCCAATCACTTAGTTTTGTGAGATCTTTTTGAAGTTCTTCACAGTCTGCTTTGGTCTAAACTATCTTGAGCAGTTTAGTATCATCTGCAAACTTTGCCACCTCATTGTTTACCCCTTTCTCCAGATCATTTATGAATAAGTTGAATAGGATTGGTCCTAGGACTGACCCTTGGGGACTAGGCTGGCTCTAGCGTTTTAGCCGCCCCAAGCAGCAGAAAAAAAAAAAAAGCTGCGATCGCAAGCGGCGGCAGCTCTACCACCGCTTCATTCTACAGCGGCAATTCGGCGGCAGGTCCTTCTCTCCGAGAGGGAGTGACGGCCCTGCTGCCGAACGGCCGGCGTGCCGCCCCCCTCTTCATTGGCCGCCCCAGGCACCTGCTTGCTAGGCTGGTGCCTGGAGCCGGCCCTGCATGGGGAACACCACTAGTGACCCCTCTCCATTCTGAAAATTTACCATTTATTCCTACCCTTTGTTCCCTGTCTTTTAACCAGTTCTCAATCCATGAAAGGATCTTCCCTCTTATCCCATGACAACTTAATTTACGTAAGAGCGTTTGGTGAGGGACCTTGTCAAAGGCTTTCTGGAAATCTAAGTACACTATGTCCACTGGATCCCCCTTGTCCACATGTTTGTTGACCCCCTTCAAAGAACTCTAATAGATTAGTAAGACATGATTTCCCTTTACAGAAACCATGTTGACTTTTGCCCAACAATTTATGTTCTTCTATGTGTCTGACAATTTTATTCTTTACTATTGTTTCAACTAATTTGCCCGGTACTGACGTTAGACTTACTGGTCTGTAATTGCCGGGATCACCTCTAGAGCCCTTTTTAAATATTGGCATTACATTAGCTATCTTCCAGGCATTGTGTACAGAAGCCGATTTAAAGGACAGGTTACAAACCATAGTTAATAGTTCGGCAATTTCACAACCACCACGCCCGTTGTGGGTGCTTCAAGAGAAACTTTGGGGAGAAAAATTGGCTACTGAAGCAGGCTTCACTATTATGGCCACTACCCCCACCATCTCCTGGACATTTGTCATCTTGATCATGAAAGATGTCCTGACCAGACCAGAGACAGGGACCCAGATGACATCACTACCTCTACTGGCTCCAGTTGAATCCCAATCATCATCTGGGATGAAATAGGATTGGATTTTAACAACAACAATTCCAGCCCAACTCAACTAACTTCTTCTCAATTCCCCAAAAGGACAGTGATTCCCATCTAAGAGACTGTCAAACAAGGGCTTTTTCTTTTTAAAAACTCTCTCCCTTTAAAGGGAAAAGGAACTAGGCTGTTGTTAAAATGAAAGCTTTACTTAACACTTTACACTTCAAATGCTTTAACTGTTTTCCCTTCTTCCCTGTATCTTTAATAAAAGGATTTTTAATGGTGAACTTGCCATGGCACTACACAGGCTGAGGTCTCCATATACCAAACTCTGTTTAGCACTATTTAATGATGGACAGCAACAAGGTTACTTTAACACCTTTGGCCATTTATTCCATCTAAATTACTACAATAGGTGTGACTAGGCAGAGCTATGACTCCCTGACTTCTGCCCTCACCCACACACTCTAATCAGCCATGGAGGCAAGTGTGCTACATCCCAAAAGTGACTGTCCCCACCATCCACACACAGCAACAGGCAAGCCTTGGACAGTATTGTACCTCAGAGATGTCCCTAAAACTGCTGGTGCCATCCTACACACTTTACCTGGCTCAGTACCTAACAGAACAATCTAGCCCATGCTTAGTTTTTGTTTTCTTTTAGCAATTTTATTTTTTCTGTGTAATACTGTTGATTGTCTTCTTCTTTCCTCATTTTATTGTTGTGTTGTGTAAAACAAGAAAGTGCTCTCTTGTATGCTTCACTGTAGAGGAGCGTGAATATTTGGCTGGATTGTGCTGAGTCTAGCCTTCTGGTTTGGCATTTCTCACAGAAGCATATGAACAACAAGAAAAAAATCAAGGAACAAATAGTAGGTCAGAAATATCAATGCACTTTCTCAAGTGGGCTGGGGAGGTGGGAGGTGATTTTTTCAAACTTCTCTCTATCATATTCACATCTGATAGCCCTCACTATTTTGTTGTTGTTTTGTAGTTCTGCCAACATGTTAATAAATGTCTCTCTCTCACTATGCCAGGGTAGTCACTTTATTCAGAAGTTACATGGTCAATAACTTCTATCAGACACTTGTTCCCAAACGTAATGAGTTTGCTCCTGGAAGGACAAGTGGAAGTAAGTGTAAAGATAGGATACAAGTCTTCAAATCAAGCTGGTCTCAAGCAGGGGCACTAGAAATTCTTGGGTGTAGAAGATATACAGAAATTATGATGTTAGAGATTCATTCACTCACTCAGTGGGAAAATCCCTTTATGGGTAATGAGAAACGGTGGTTAGAAATGATGATAGATGCCCCAGAAATACCACTGATAGATAGATGGGTAAACAGATGATAAAAAAATGTAGGAGCATATGCTGCTATCCTTCCATGCACACAACTCCTTCTAACATCAGTGTGATTCTATGCATGGATTGAGAGCAGAACATGGTCCATAGTGTTATCCTTAAAAACAATTACAACCTTTAAAATTAAAAGATACTGCGCCTGATTTCATCTTTATCTGACAGAGCTCTAAATATGCAGATTGAATGCAGTGTTCATTTATCCATTCTATAACCTTCTCATATTCCAGGGATTTTCTTTCCTTACTTGCATCACTTACAAATATGCCTGTAATACAATGTTAACAATGTCTTTCTTTAAAAGCAGGAGCTGCTGGCTTGCCCCCTGGCTTAGTATCAGTGCTTAGGTCTGCATGTAGTCTCAAACTGTTTAGTCCTAGGCTGGGGGGGTTGGGACCATGCACAGCCATTGTGGAGCAGAAGGGTGTGTGTTGCATCATTCTTTAGTGATAAGGAACAGCCCTGATGGGGTTTGGAATGAGCCAGAACATGTTTAAGTGTTTGGTATTAAGATACTTTCCAGTGAATAAGTTCAGAAAGAACTGCCCAGAAACTCATTAATAAATCTTAAAGTAAACTGAAGCCAAAGCTATGAGTCAGATTCAAAATAAATAGTTTGGATAAGCAGCTGATCCACAGAGAAAGGGAGGGAATTGGGTTGGGAAGAGGAAAAGAGAGCAATAAGATGTAGACAAAGTAGTTAGGGAAAAGAGAGACTGCCGAAAGCTTGGGATACTGGTCAAATAAAGTTCAGATTGGCATGTAAATTCTTTGGGGACTAGTTTAAACCACTCCTTTGAAACTCTTGTGGTTCACATCTTCCAATACTAGTAAAATATACAGTATTAATTTACAGCAGTACAGTTTGGTTAGTGTGTCTTTATAAAACACAACACAGTATACCTGCTGTAGGACAAAAATACACATGATTAAAACAGCAGAAAAAATATGGCATAATAAACTGGACTCTTAAAATGAAATGGTCAAACTTATTTGACAAGCCTAAATACTTAAAGAGCAGAAGGTAAAGGCAGCACAGTAGCATGATGGGAAGCATAGACGGTGCAGTGAAATGGAGCATTGAGTGTTGTGTAGGAGTTGAAGATCGCTTACACCATAGGAAATGGTCAGACTCAGTTGTTTACACAGTATAAGAAATATCAACTTAGAAGTTTATTATAGCACTTGACTGTCATCCTAGAGAAGATACATGAAAGTTGAGATTCACGAAAGGGGAGGAGGAATTTTGTAAAATGTAATCTGTTGCAATAAATGTGGAAGATTAACAGCCTCTAACCATTTCTGTTTTGATCACTTTGTGAGGCGTTTACAAACTGCTCTTAAAATTGACTTGGCAAACAAACTCTGTCAGAGTAATACAATAGACCACCATTCCTCAGCCTTATTTCACTTTGGTTTAAACTGTTTTACTGTTCAGCAGAGAACAAAAACACCCCACCCCATAAAATAAACTAGTTTTTTAAAATCCTGGGTATGCCCCACAACACTCACACAAACAAACCCTTTATTTTTAAAACAACACTTTTGCAGGCTCTAACACTCAGTTTCTGTGTGGACTTTGACCCTGTGACTTTCATTAAAGTCAATGAAAGCTGAGCAGATTCACCAGACTTTTCAACTTGTACTTCCCCTGGCTGCATTTCAGCTCTGTATCCTATTACATGAGGAGGAGGCAAAGGTTCATGATTAACAATTTAATGCAAGTTACATCATGAGAGAGGCATATTATGCAATCTTCTTACATAATTTACTGTACATGGTAATTGCTCCAGTCTGAGTCATAAGTCATTCATGAATAGGGCCGCAAGAATTAGAGAACCTGCAAGCCATATATGGGTGCAGTTCTGACAACAATGAACAGTTGTGAATAACTAGATGTTAATCTTCATTTTCCAACTTTCCATTTGTTAAATTTAATCATCTGGAACTTGTAGATGTATAACATTTTGTATATACCTATGATGCAGTACAAGCCTTTCTGGCAAACCTCTTCCAAACTGCTTTAGTGAGTGTTGCAGAAAATAATACCCAGTCTTAACCCTTTACAGTGGGATTTGTGAACTTTTTGGCAAAGCTGGGAGTGGGGCTTGTGAGCCTGATCGTACAAACAGACACATGAGTAACTTTTCACATGTGAGTAACCCTATTAGGCAGGAGGGAATCCTTATTACCCGCCTCCCAGTTGGAATACTTGTGTGCATATGGTTACTCAAGTGTTTGAAGGATTAAGGTTTCTATTGATACTTGTTTTCAGCAGCACCAATGATGGGAGACGGGAGAGATTCCAGAAGACTGGAAAAGGGCAAATATAGTGCCCATCTATAAAAGGGAAATAAAAACAACCCAGGAAACTACAGAACAGTTAGTTTAACTTCTGTGCCAGGGAAGATAATGGAGCAAGTAATTAAGGAAATCATCTGCAAACACTTGGAAGGTGGTAAGGTGATAGGGAATAGCCAGCATGGATTTGTAAAGAACAAATCGTGTCAAACCAATCTGATAGCTTTCTTTGATAGGATAACGAGTCTTGTGGATAAGGGAGAAGCTGTGGATGTGGTATACCTAGACTTTAGTAAGGCATTTGACACGGTCTCGCATGATATTCTTATCGATAAACTAGGCAAATACAATTTAGATGGGGCTACTATAAGGTGGGTGCATAACTGGCTGGATAACCGTACTCAGAGAGTTGTTATTAATGGTTCCCAATCCTGCTGGAAAGGCATAACAAGTGGGGTTCCGCAGGGGTCTGTTTTGGGACCGGCTCTGTTCAATATCTTCATTAACGACTTAGATATTGGCATAGAAAGTACGCTTATTAAGTTTGCAGATGATACCAAACTGGGAGGGATTGCAACTGCTTTGGAGGACAGGGTCATAATTCAAAATGATCTGGACAAATTGAAGAAATGGTCTGAGGTAAACAGGATGAAGTTTAACAAAGACAAATGCAAAGTGCTCCACTTAGGAAGGAACAATCAGTTTCACACATACAGAATGGGAAGAGACTGTCTAGGAAGGAGTACGGCAGAAAGGGATCTAGGGGTTATAGTGGACCACAAGCTAAATATGAGTCAACAGTGTGATGCTGTTGCAAAAAAAGCAAACGTGATTCTGGGATGTATTAACAGGTGTGTTGTGAGCAAGACACGAGAAGTCATTCTTCCGCTCTACTCTCCGCTGGTTAGGCCTCAGCTGGAGTATTGTGTCCAGGTCTGGGCACCGCATTTCAGGAAAGATGTGGAGAAATTGGAGAGGGTCCAGAGAAGAGCAACAAGAATGATTAAAGGTCTTGAGAACATGACCTATGAAGGAAGGCTGAAAGAATTGGGTTTGTTTAGTTTGGAAAAGAGAAGACTGAGAGGGGACATGATAGCAGTTTTCAGGTATCTAAAAGGGTGTCATAAGGAGGAGGGAGAAAACTTGTTCACCTTAGCCTCTAAGGATAGAACAAGAAGCAATGGGCTTAAACTGCAGCAAGGGAGGTTTAGGTTGGACATTAGGAAAAAGTTCCTAACTGGAATAAATTGCCTAGGGAGGTTGTGGAATCTCCATCTCTGGAGATATTTAAGAGTAGGTTAGATAAATGTCTATCAGGGATGGTCTAGACAGTATTTGGTCCTGCCATGCGGGCAGGGGACTGGACTCGATGACCTCTCGAGGTCCCTTCCAGTCCTAGAATCTATGAATCTATGTGCTAAGTGCGCGCAAGATGTACAAAAATGGACGGTCCCTGCGCTGAGGATGTTACAGTCTAAGGATGGAGGAATAAACAGGCAGAGAAATGGGTCAGGGAACGAGAACGAGTTTCACTATGCACAGCACAGCTGAAAATGACTAAGATAAATTTAACAGTAGGGAGGGTAGGGGCCCCATGAGAATGAACTGTGCATAAGGGCTAATGAGAAAGAAGTCACAGAGGTATTAGCAACAAATCAGTGTATGTATAATTCAACATGGCAATAAATATGGACATCAACTAACACACACACACATATATATATATGGCCCTACCAAATTCATGGCCATGAAAAACACATCATGGACCATGAAATCTGGTCTCCTCCTGTGAAATCTGGTCTTTTAGGTTCTTTTACCCTATACTATACAGATTTCATGGGGGAGATCAGTGTTTCTCAAATTGGGGGGCCTGCCCAAAAGGGAGTTGCAGGGGGATCAGAAAGTTTTTGGGGGGAGTTGCGTATTGCCACCCTTACGTCTGCGCTGCCTTCAGAGCTCGGCGACTGGAGAGCGGCGACTGTTGGCCAGGTGCCCAGCTCTGAAAGCAACATCCCGCCAGCAGCAGCGCAGAAGTAACGTTGCAATACCATACATGCCATCCTTAATTCTATGCTGCTGCTGGCGGCGGCGCTGCCTTCAGAGCTGGACTCCCAGCCAGCAGCCGCCGCTCTCCAGCTGCCAAGCTCTGAAGGCAGTGCCGCCGCCAGCAGTAGCGCAGAAGTAAGGGTAGCAGTATCACAACCCTTCCCCCAATAACATTGTAACCCCTCTCACCACAACTCCTTTTTGGGTCAGGACCCCTACAATTACAACACTGTGAAATTTCAGATTTAAATAGCTGAAATCATGAAATTTACTATTTTTTAAATCCTATGACCGTGAAATTGACCAGAATGGACCATGAATTTGGTAGGGCCCTACACATGTGCAAAGCTCCCTTGGGCACCTTGTTTGAAAAAAACCAAACCCTTTATGCTCACCTGTTGAATGATGCCCTCCAGCAACAGTGTCCTCTCACTGATCCGTTTGTGGATTGTTTTCTGCTATTTGTTTTGGACTGTTCCAGAATTATATTTTTACACCTGTTAGGACAGGGAACGTGTTATTTGTCTAGCAGAGTCCCCTTATTGTTCACCACTCTGCATACATAGCATGCTTTGAATATAATAATCCACTCTATGTACTTTACTTCATATTAGAGCACTTAAATAAGATTTTTCCATTTAAAATGTGAAGACCAAATATTATCTTTATTTCAAGCTTATTATGGGAAACAGAGTTAGGCAGAATGGTGTCAAGCATTTCTCATTACTTAGCACTACATTTAAAGTTTTTAAGTCAAATATTACGATTTCACCTCTGCTATATCCGATTCCATTGACTCTTTGGCATCAGTGATTCTTGCTTGTTTAACCAAGGAATAGAAGACAGAGTCTATGTAATGGAATACCCTGGGTCACAGATCATCTGGTATGCTGGGGCTGCTTTGTGCCCCTGTGACACAAAGTAGCTTTAAGCTTGCTTAATTTGACTACTTGAAGATTTCCCCTCTATGCACAAAATCCTCAGCTGCCACAGTATCTCCTACACCACTCCCTCACTGGCATAGCCAGGGAAAGAGGACATGCCCTGCCAGCTGCTATGGTCTCTTGGGGCCATGGGCAGCATTCATAAAATAAAGCTAATATCATTTACTCCAGAGAGCAACCTGAGCTCGAACAACTCCAAGACTGCAACCACACAGCACAGCTTTCCACCACCCCATACCTCTCAGCTGGGCCAAGCACTACTCAGCTGGAGCTGTGGATCTTGTCTTTTGGGGACTCTGAAGTTATTTGTATATGTTGACAACAGACCAGTTCTCCTTTGTTGTTTGCACTAAAATGGCTTTATCAACTAGGTGAGAGTGTCAGGAGTTATTTTTTACTGCTTGATTGCACGGCAAGGATGTAGTGATATAAATCTGCATCTGAACACCGGCACAAGGCTGATGGTTTTCCCCGGGAAGCAATCGGTACACAGCATGAGCACCATTTTTTTAAACTTAACTGCTTTTAAATGGAGCATGGGGCTGCAGTGGCTAGCCATAGTTACATACCGTATGCATACATGAATGCATATTAGCATAGAATCCTGATTATGAACTGACAGAATCTCTCACTCTTCTACTCCCTTTTTATTGACCCATGACCATCTAGATACGTATGATTTCTCCCAAGGGCTTCATGTCTTTGTGACTGTCCTGTGTGTCTGTGCATGCACACACTAATCTGTGTATATAGCAATACCATAAGTGCACAAAGCATGTGATCCCAGACAAGTGTCAATAAAACCCTCTATGCCATTGTTCATTCTGCATATCACCCACATTATGGAGGCAAACTATTTTTAAAATGTTTGAAAGGGTTTTAGGACATTGTACTGGTACTACTTTAGGATCCCTCTGCCAATCAAGCCACAATAGCATGAGTCATACCACCAGGCCTTGCAGGAAAGGAGAATTATAATTATTACATTTTAGTAACCTCTAAACATTACCTACAATAGCAGTTCCTGTGCACAATAATGCGGTGGATAAAAGATCCAACATTTCTGGACTTACCAAAAGTTGGGAGTCTTGCCTTCTTGGTTTAATACTCCTGCTCTTAGTCCTGATGGGTCACATCGGATCAGTCCTTATGTGACACTGGAACAGATGTGAATTTTGCTCATTCAGAATCAATTTGGGATTCAATTTAGTAATTGAGAATTGAGTAATTTGGGAGAAGAAATTCCACATGGTTGGGGGGGAAGAAACATTTTTTTGGGAGGGTGGAATTTTAAAAATTATGTCGGGGGAGCTGCTCAAAGGGTTGAGATTGCATTGATCAATTAAGTTAAGGAAGGGGCATGTAAGGCAGCTAAAGGTGCCTAATAAATGCAAGTTATCAGATGGATATCCCCATCCCACATATGGTATGTAAATAGTTTATCTAAATAATCTACTGGAATTAAATAAGGTTCAGTTTAGATACTGTACTCTCATCAGAACTGAATGTGCCCTCTGACCCTTCACTGAAAAGAGCTTCCTTTAATGATAATGATTCTATTATTGCCTCATTCCATGTACCATTAATTTTGCACAAGACCATAATGTACAAACTACTACAAATATGGAATAATGAAATTACACGCAGTTTCATAAAGTGCTATTTGGGGGAGGAAAAAAAGGCTTTGGATTGTAATTTCATCTTTGTTACAAAGGCTTCTGTCTGATTTTCCCGTTCCTCTTCTTCTCGGAGCAGGACAGGAATACTGCACCCTCTGAAGTGGTGGGCATTTTGCCATTGAATTTAGTGATTGCAAGAGTAAGCCCATAATGTTCATACTGGATCCATGAGCACTGCATTGAGCTGGCCTATGTGGGCTCCAGTCTTTGAATATGTCACAGGATGTAATGATACTGATATCCCTGCCTGAGAGTGTTTAAGTGGAAAGTCCAAAATATTAACTGGGGATTCATCATCTCTCCATCATAAATACACTTCCCAACCAGTCACTCTCAGAGCTCTAAGTTAACATAAAAACAATAGCTGAGATTTTCATAGAATCGGAAGTGTAGGACTGGAAGGGACCTCAATAGATCATCTAATCCATTCCCCTGCACTCAAGGCAGGACTAAGTAATAACTAGACCATCCCTGACAGGTGTTTGTCTAACCTGCTCTTAAAAAACTCCAATGATGGAGATTCCACAACCTCCCTAGGCAATTTGTTCCGGTGCTTAACTACACTGACAGTTAGGAAGTTTTTCCTAATGTCCAACCTAAACCGCCCTTCCTGCAATTTAAGCCCAGTGCTTCTTGTCCTATCCTCAGAGGTAAACAAGAACAATTTTTCACCCTCCTCCTTGTAACAACCTTTTGAAGTGACTAGTGATTTGGGATGCCTCCATTTTTGGATGCCTGAGTTAAGGGACCTTAAAGAGACCTGATTTTCATAGGGTGGCTGCTCAGCACTTTCTAAAAATCGGGCTAGTTTTAGGGCACCCAAAATTACTCATCATTTTTGTAAATCTTGGCCAACTGTCCTTGAAGAAAGTGCTATAGACTGAAAGTGGTGTTTGTTTAAAATGGGCTAAATTGTTCTCATTCTTTTCACATTAGGCATTTGAGGACCCTGCCAATATCTGAAGTACATCTGCTTTTCACTGAATCATTGGGAAGAGGCAGCTGTATTGGAATTGGGGGCTGTTCAGTCCTGGCTTATGTTCAACATGAGGGTTCTTCATTACTGGCATAGAGATCCTATACTCAGAGGAAAAGGCCTTCCTCCTTATGCAGGCTGAACACAGAGCACCCTTCTTGTAAGGGACTATAACACCAAATATCTTTCTGTTTCTGGATGTAATTCCCAGCTGGGTATGTTTCTCTCCTACTTAGGCTAAGGCTGCCTTCTGGCAAGCTGGGTCCAATTATTATGTATAGCCAGATAATTAATGTATTTGAAGGCCTTCAGATTTTTACTTGGTATTTAAAGGCTACAGCTTTATTTACAAGGCAGTTTGTGTGTGGTTTATTGGAGTCATGGAGGGCAGGAAGGGGGAGGTGGAATGGTGGATGCAAACCATTGTTAATCTGTTTCTAAGATGAGTTTCTATTTACATGGTCCAGGCCTTTCAAATTGCATGACCTTGGAGCCACACAGTTCTGTCAGTAAGCATTCATTGGCTCTGCTCTACAATAGCATAGGCACACAGATTGCTATGCTCTCAGCTGCAGCTATGTATCCACTGACCAATAGTGCCACCTTATTTTTCACCTTCACTTTTAAGATGACATGATATCAGAGACAGAGATCCTGTCCCCCAAATGTTTGCATCCCCTCTTCTTACAAAGGGTCTCCCAATAACCAACCACGGTTTGGGCGGGGGGAGGGAGTAGTTTCACGTGTGACCATCCAGCTGGCTGGAGGAGCACCTCCTCCTAAATGTGGCCCCATAGCAACATCATCAGCCAGATCAACCTAGAGATGCTTTTGCTGGCATGGTGGAGGAACCCACCTTTGAGGACTTTACATTTGACTCATTGTCATGAGTCAGCTATGGAGTTACTCATGGATGAGTTATACTCCACAATACTGCCTCAGTGCCTTTGGATCACCAACTCTGAACCCCAGCAGAGGCATATGGAGACAGAGACAAAGAGTACTGCATGCCCAAAGACTCCCCTGACTTTCTCCTCTTTTCCCAGGAGGATTTCTTTTATTGGTACAAGGTCTGAAGGCAAGCAAATCTTGCAAAAGCATATTAGACATGAATATCCAATCAATTCTATTTTCCCAGGCCATCCTTCCTGAAGGGTGGTCCTTCCTGCTAGCCAGTCTCCCCGAAAAAAGCCTTAGTACCTAGACACTGTGGTGATAGATTCCTTATAATTAATTAAGAGACCTATAGTCCCTGCCTGTAGATCTACCAGACATTCCCCTCCCAGATGAAGAAAGTTGGACATGCAAGAACTTCTACATCGCTATGTTCTCTGAAACAGAATTAAGCATTCCGCTGAGTGTCTTGATTGTGTAGGGTTGTAAAGAGGACTCTGCCACAACATCAGACAAAATATTGTTCCCCACTATTATATTAAGGGTAGAAGGCATGTGCAGGGATCAAACTTCTATCTATCACTTTCAGAAAACCAGTGCTTCATTACCACAAGAAAAAATTGTGCAGGATGGTCGGCACCCAAATCTGGGTTGATTAGGAACTCATAGTTTGGAGGAGGCTTTCATAAAGAACATTTCAGGACAATCATTCCCAACAGAAAGGAAATTTATTTCAAATACTGGGGGCAGGACCCCATCTTTTGGGAAAGCCAGTGGAAGATGACTGATGTCTGTAGAACCCAACCTGAGAGTGTTTCATTGACTGAAATTAGAACAGAAGATAGGCACATAGGATTCCTTGGCTGTCAGCTAGTTAATGGGGAAATTAATTTCTTCTGGTTATTGTGCAATGATATCTATACTGAGAGTGGGATGAACCCAATGGACTTTAGAGCTCTAAATAGCAAGGATTGTCAAAATTGCCTTTGCAGCACCTTTGGACTTTCCAAATCTTAGTGATCTCTGACCTTGTTTATTCCCCAAGGAACAAATCTTGGACACATTAACCCCAACAGGCCTCAAATGACAAAAACAAAAGGCCAACACATTTCAGGGTTTCATATCACATAAAAGCCAACATGTCTAGCTATAGTATGATCACCCCAGTAGAGGGGCATCATCGGGTAGCATACAGGCAATGTAATGGCTCTTACACCACCCACCTTCTTGTGGTCAGCACAGAACTGTGACAGATGAGAAAGGGGGACTTTCCTGTGCTCCAATGTCTCATTGCGTGCTGAGATGATTCCTCGGGCTGCTCTAATTTATGCTGGGGGACTGGCTACAGCCAAGCACCAAGCTTAAAGTGTTTCTCTTCCTTATATGTTTTCTAATATAAGGTTAAATTCACTGAACACTCCAGAAGCCATGCCTTCTCCTCTTCACTTTGACCCTTTCCACCCTTCTCACGTCCCCCGCCTCCCTTCATTCTGCCTACAGCATATCATCTCCTTGGGATTGATTGTATAATTGTAGATTTACCTCAAATCCAGTAAAAATGTCTAACCCCCATATTCATATTTATGCACCTACATGCTGTGAGACAAATGGTCTTCTTTCAAACAGTGATCTAGTGATTTTTAGTTAGTTAAGAAATAAAGTAAACAACCAACAAGCAAAGTAAATGCTGAGTATAAAATGTGCTGAGTTGAAAAGTTCACTAAATACACCCACTGCCACTTGTTAAACAGCAAAGTCCTTGTTTATAATGAGAACTTATTTTCCCTTCAACCCCCAAGGACTTGATTTTACCTCACCACTCTGGAATGTCTCATTTGTAAATCTTTTGAGGTGAATTCTTAGAGCCAAAACAGGTTGCATTTATTCACAATGGCATGGCTTTAGTCCTGAGAGTAGTCCCAGTGAATCACTTTTGAAGGTTTGGGCTACTGCTGTAAGTGCTCTCCAACATGACCAAAGGCCTGTAAGGTGGGAATTCAAAAGTGCTCAGCATTAGCCTCATCCTGCGGCTCCAATTAAGTCAATGGTAAAACGTACAGGTGGTCCCTGCTCTGTTAATTCCTCTTCATGTAGTTTAAGAGTCAGACAAATGACAAGATGCACTAAGACCCAGCAGAGTACTAATTTCATTCTTTGTTTTGTAGTTTTCTGGCTGCCAAAATGATAGCACTGCTCTCTAAGGGGCTGGTTCAATGCCCATTGAAGCCAATGGAAAATGGCAGAGATGCTTAATGACTTCTTTGTTTCGGTCTTCACCAAGAAGTCTGAAGGAATGCCTAACATAGTGAATGCTAATGGGAAGGGGGTAGGTTTAGAAGATAAAATAAAAAAAGAATAAGTTAAAAATCACTTAGAAAAGTCAGATGCCTGCAAGTCACCAGGGCCTGATGAAATGCATCCTAGAATACTCAAGGAGCTAATAGAGGAGGTATCTGAGTCTCTAGCTATTATCTTTGGAAAATCATGGGAGACAGGAGAGATTCTAGAAGACTGGAAAAGGGCAAATATAGTGCCTATCTATAAAAAAGGGAAATAAAAACAACCCAGGAAACTACAGAACAGTTAGTTTAACTTCTGTGCCAGGGGAGATAATGGAGCAAGTAATTAAGGAAATCATCTGCAAACACTTGGAAGGTGGTAAGGTGATAGGGAATAGCCAGCATGGATTTGTAAAGAACAAATCATGTCAAACCAATCTGATAGCTTTCTTTGATAGGATAACGAGTCTTGTGGATAAGGGAGAAGCAGTGGATGTGGTATACCTAGACTTTAGTAAGGCATTTGATACAGTCTCGCATGATATTCTTATCAATAAACTAGGCAAATACAACTTGGATGTGACTACTATAAGGTGGGTGCATAACTGGCTGGATAACCGTACTCAGAGAGTAGTTATTAATGGTTCCCAATCCTGCTGGAAAGGTATAACAAGTGGGGTTCCGCAGGGGTCTGTTTTGGAACCGGCTCTGTTCAATATCTTCATCAACGACTTAGATATTGGCATAGAAAGTACGCTTATTAAGTTTGCAGATGATACCAAACTGGGAGGGATTGCAACTGCTTTGGAGGATAGAGTCATAATTCAAAATGATCTGGACAAATTGGAGAAATGGTCTGAGGTAAACAGGATGAAATTTAATAAAGACAAATGCAAAGTGCTCCACTTAGGAAGGAACAATCAGTTTCACACATACAGAATGGGAAGAGACTGTCTAGGAAGGAGTATGGCAGAAAGGGATCTAGGGGTTATAGTGGACCACAAGCTAAATATCAGTCAACAGTGTGATGCTGTTGCAAAAAAAGCAAACATGATTCTGGGATGCATTAGCAGGTGTGTTGTGAGCAAGACACGAGAAGTCATTCTTCCGCTCTACTCTGCGCTGGTTAGGCCTCAACTGGAGTATTGTGTCCAGTTCTGGGCACCGCATTTCAGGAAAGATGTGGAGAAATTGGAGAGGGTCCAGAGAAGAGCAACAAAAATGATTAAAGGTCTTGAGAACATGACCTATGAAGGAAGGCTGAAAGAATTGGGTTTGTTTAGTTTGGAAAAGAGAAGACTGAGAGGGGACATGATAGCAGTTTTCAGATATCTAAAAGGGTGTCATAAGGAGGAGGGAAAAAACTTGTTCATCTTAGCCTCTAAGGATAGAACAAGAAGCAATGGGCTTAAACTGCAGCAAGGGAGGTTTAGGCTGGACATTAGGAAAAAGTTCCTAACTGTCAGGGTGGTTAAACACTGGAATAAATTGCCTAGGGAGGTTGTGGAATCTCCATCTCTGGAGATATTTATGAGTAGGTTAGATAAATGTCTATCAGGGATGGTCTAGACAGTATTTGGTCCTGCCATGAGGGCAGGGGACTGGACTGGACTGGAAGGGGAGGGATAGCTCAGTGGTTTGAGCATTGGCCTACTAAACCCAGGGCTGTGAATTCAATCCTTGAGGGGGCCATTTAGGGATCTGGGACAAAAATCTGGCTGGGAATTGGTCCTGCTTTGAGCAGGGGGTTGGACTAGATGACCTCCTGAGGTTCCTTCCAACTCTGATATTCAATGACCTCTCGAGGTCCCTTCCAGTCCTAGAATCTATGAAATCTATAAAGACTGGGAACAGGCCCTAAGACTATATAAAAGATCCTTGCCAAACAGACATGCTTCAAAATGTCTCATCTTTTGAGTACTTTGTGTCACAGGTTTAGGCATTTTTCCTTTCACTGGCTCATTCTTTAGTTAAAAAGTAGATATGAATATGCAATATTAGTGTTGCTTACTCTTTTGGCAGACTGATTTCTGCTTTTAATTCCCAGCAGAATCAATTAACAGTGAATAATTTTCAGAGAGTGCTTGAAAGTGCAGAAATATTGCTTTAAAAATTAAACTTCTTTGGCTGAATAAATATACATTATTAGCCAGTATTATAGTGTCCTACCACACACAACTTGCTTTATACTCTTTCTAATGACTCAGATTGATTGCAAAAGTGTGAATAGCTTTGCCAAACACTGCAGAAAGCCAGGCAGGCACGTCAGAAAAACTTCAGGTTTATTTCTCATAGAATATGAGAAATTCTCTCATATTTCTGCCACAGAACAATAGAAATACTAATATCTTTGTTCCCAAAAGACATTTATTTTTTCAAATAAACTATGGATTTTGGAAAAGTATCTTGTTTCCTGGGCTCATGAACCACGGTGTATAACAACATGAGTGACGCGGCAGGACAGAATGTGCACGTTATCTTGAAAAATGCCAAAATAGATGCAGGGGGAAGGGAGTTGTTGCTGCTGTTGTTGGGGGTTTTTTTGGAGGGGAGAACTCTTCTCTCTATACTCTGAGGTATTGACATTGGAGTTTCATGCACTGAGTGCTTCCAGGAGTGGACCCTGGGCCTTTCAATGGGCACCTAGCTTGTTACCAGGAATAACTGTTACCTTGAGTAGGAAAAGTTGGCTCTAAAATAAGACCCAACTTATAAAGCTGCACCTTCTACTTACTGGCTAGAGGATTTGTATTTTAGAGCTTAAAGTTTTAAGTTCAAATCCCTTTTGATATTGTATAATCTTGATGCTCTGGGGGGTCGGTTAGCAATGATGCTACTGTGTATTTGCAAGCCCTCGATCACTGAAGAATGGTATCCTACTGTTGACTTGAACTCACACATACAACCTCCAACATTCGCTCTCTTGGCATGATGATAACTTTTTTTCTGGAAGCTTGGGAAAAACTCAGGCTTAATAGGATGGTTATGATGGACTCTCATAATCGTGTTCTAAGCTGGCTAAAACAGTGGGGCTGTTCTTTCAGCTTACTTTGTGTTCTCAGAGTTTATGCCCAGATTTCAAATCCTTCAATTTCCTCTTGATCCTTTGTATATAGGATTGACCAGTGATTATATACGTAGGTATAGCTGAATTAAACAGTGATAACTCTATGATGATAGATGTATCAACTGAGTCTCTGTATGTGTGACAGAGTGAGTGTGTGTGAGTAAGAGAGAGAGACAGGGGCGGGGAGAAGGGGGATTACATTCACTTACTACTGACAAGTAAATCCCAGTATACAAATAATAATGAATCGGTTTGTAAATATTATTCCACATTTTCAGAATACTGAAATATTTTGGAGGCTTTTTCTCTGTCTTCTATCAAAATGCCTTGTTTTCAAATCTCAGGTTACTGAGACAGTACAGCACATTTCTAAACTGTATATGTCAGTCAAATTACATAATTTGCATTTTGAGACTCAGATCAGGGCATGGAGCATTACACTGTTAGCATTGCATCAGGAGAAATTAGAAAATTTACTTTTTGCTATAAACTATGATTAAAGTGACAAAAAATGTTCCCGCCAACCTGCCACTAAATTTCTGAAACATTTTAAAGCAAACCAAAATAGGTAACACTTAATACATAAAGGGTACCTTGTTATGTAGTTTATAAAGGGTTAGTGAATGATTAACAGATGTTTAAAGCATGTTACAGACCTAAGTACAGAGTTATGGATGGTTACAACCACATCAGTTGCAGATAGCTGATTATAAGAAGCCTATTAATCTATTGGACCCTAACAATTGGTTAACCATTTCTTAAAACGTGTATGAACTCTTTATAAACTGTTTATAAATGTACCTTAATATGAAGTGTAACCTCTTGGGCATTTGGTATTTTTTATCCGGTGTAGAATCCAAGCAGATAAAGCATTATCTGTGCCACTCATGTTTATGCCTTTGTAATGGGGTGTACCAACCCCACACTGGTGAGGAGAGGGTTAAGGAGCTGCTCTGGACACAGGAAGCTATGCCCCCTCACCTCTGCTGGGTATACTCCCAGAGGAGGGAGCATTCAAAACAGGGCAGCTCAGCTCAATCTGGGAGGATGGAGCAGGAGAGCAGTTGGGTGCAGTGGCTTCCTGCAGAGAAGCTGCTGGGACTTCAAATAGCTGGGACTGGGCCTCACAGCCAAGCTGCTGAAGACCCTTCAACCATGGGGACTGAGGGTGATGAGTTGTCACTGGCAGGGGAGGATGCTCCAGAGACTAACCTCAGAGGACACCAAGAGGGATCCCCTGGCAGACCTGTGGTGCTGACGCAGGAAGAGAAGCAGGTGTAAGAAGTGACCCAGGGAACTGGAGTAAGGGTGCCAGTCCCTAAGTCACATGTATGGACTATTGTTTTGAAGGACCCAGGATCTAGTGGAGCAGGATGGGCCTGGAGTCCCCTATCCCCCTCCCTTCAGACTGTAGCCAGTAAGCAAGGCAGCCTTTGACTCTTGCCATTGGGCAACACTGCCTTGAACTGTAGCAACTATTCAAGGCGGCCCTTGACTCTTGCCACTAGGTGACATAGTTCAAGGTCAGCAGTACTGCCTAGTGATGATATGATGAGAGAACCCCCCCGACAGTCTCTCCTAGTTTTTTAGGATCTGAATTTTCCAGGTATATTTCAAAATACCTTCATCTGAATGTGAACTTTTAAAAAAAAAATTCCAAGTAATTTACACTCCCTTAACTTCCAAATTTCTTGTGCTACCTGAAAATTCTAAAGGAACAGTAACTGCTTGGCAGACATTTAGAAAGATTAATGGATTCTTGATTTGGAAGTTGATGGCAAAACTTCCCTTGACTTCAATAGGCGCAGGACTGGATTCTGAAAGTGTAATCCAGTGGACTATGAAGAAGAGAGATGTCCCCAACTAGCAGAAGCAGTTATCTATAATAGAAACAACTTCATGTACTATTTTTTTTTTAAATCAACAACTACTCCTTATGCTGTCTTCAGTAGCCAGACAGGGAGTTCAGAAATGGGCATTTCTACAGCTATCACAACATGCAAGGCTCTAACATAAGTGTAAGTGCCTTTTTTATTTTTCCATTTTATGTTAGATTCACAAGGGGGACTTAGGTGTTGCAATGCTCATTGAAGCAGGAACTGGAATCCTGGTCTCTCAGGTGAGTGTGTTAGCCACTAGTCTATAGAGTCACTGTCTCTGTTTATACGAAGTAGAACAGCTTCAACAGGAGAGATTGTGAGCGCTCCACCATAGCGTATCCCATAACCCTGTGGCAAGGGCACTCACCTGGCAGGTAGGAGACCTAGGTTCAAGTCCCTGCCCCAAATCAGTCAGAGTGGGGATTTTAACCTGGCTCTTTTAGCCTGACTGAGTGCCCTAACCACTGGGCTATGAAGTATAAGTGGGGTACCACCTCTGGCTGCCTTTTGTGTGGGATAAGCATGCTCACAGCACACCTATCAGAATAGGCCTCATAAGCAAGATAGGCAGGGAAATGCCTAGCTTGTGAGTCCCACCGGGGCATAGGTCCTAAACAGCTTTGTGGCATCAGGATTTAGGTGGCTTTGCATATACCCACCAGCAGATATTTAGGTGCTATGGGGACTTTACTATCAAGGGGTTCAGGCTCCTACGGGACTTCAGGCACTGCCAAGGCAAGACAGCAGCTGAGCAGTGGGTTGTGAATGCCAGTGGCACCTAAATGTTGAGCTCAGACACTTAAATTCCCCTTGTGAATCTAGCCCTTTGATATTTTTTTCCATTAAACATAAATCTGTAAATTTAAAAGTCAAACTCAATTTTCTTTTCTTCATATATTTGTTATTTATTCATATTTCTCTGGCATCTGTAGGTCTCTAGGTGCTTTTTATTTTAACACACAAGTAGAAAATTTAAACATTTAGCTACAGTACCTTGAATCATCAAATCTCATCCTTCAATTAATAATCTGACTCATAAGACCCACCACAACCACCCAGTACCCAAAGACCCTTACTACATCCTCCATTGGTCTCCTGCTCCACCACATAGTAACACCCACCTACATGTGTGTGGGTGCCTAGATGTTTATAAACTTCAAACTTCAACCTACACAGAACAAAGGGGTTGGGGGTAAGGAATCAAATTCCAGACTCAAGGACCTCACCCTGAGACTGGCATGCTAGCAGCTCTCTGTCTTGTTTATAGTGAGGCAACGCCAGTTTATTCGCTGATCCTAATCTGACTGCATAGGGAGAGGTGGCTTCCGAAATAAGTGCATCTCAAATCATTTAGAGCTTCATGGGTTGGACCAACACTTGCAATTCCACCTGTACATTTAATGGAATCCAATGGGCTTATCTGCTTCCTGTGTGCGCCACTGCTCAAAGGGTATCAGCTGCATTTTGCACTGGCTTTGGCTTCTGAGTAGTTCCAGCCTGCCGCCCCATGCAGGGACTTGTGTTTATATCTTTCCACATTAAAATATTGTAATAAGTTTCCCTGTATTTCTAATTTTACCTCACCAAAAAAATGGGAAACAGAATGAACAAGTGAAAACAGCCAGTAAGAAGATTACATAGCATCAAGGAATACTATTTATAGTGCTTTTCCTGTCAGGAGACTAGCAGATTATCAAGTCTGGGAAGGTACGTACATAGACTTGGCAACCAACATACAGTTTGAATAACATATCCCATCCTATCCTGAGCAGTATTGAGAAAGACAGACACTGCTCTTTCCAATATGTTGGTTAAGTTTGTAGTTTCATGTTCTAAGATAGTAAAAATTGTTTCGCCTATAATTATACAGACTGGCTTATTTTGGCCAACTGCCTACGGTATTGTGGGCTCTGCTTGCCAGGTAAGGAACAAAGTCATGTTCAATATCCTAAACTGTTTGTTCTACAGTATGAATGTGCTGCATGCCTGGATATACCACAGCTCTGAGATGCATTAAAGTGTTGGATTGTAGTGAGCAGCATTTAAAGAAAACAAAGAGGTGAGACTTATACAAGATTCCTGTATCTAAACTACATTAAAGCCCTTGTTAAAGTATTGCTGCTTGAGCACAGTGAATGGAGGAACTGTGCTCTAGCAGCAACACATTTATGGATTGAGGAAGGTCCATTCATCCTGCATTTCAAGGTAAGGAGTGAAGATTCATAAAACCATCAGTGAGATTTTCAATGTACTTTACCTGGAATTGAAGGAAAATAAAAGAATGTAGGTGTTTGTCCTGGAACATTACATTGGAAAGAGTGGTGAGTTCATGAGCAGGGCTAGTGTTTTCCAGGCACATGGACTGAGGATATAAAATAGGAGACAGTGGCATCATGCTTTTACCTTTCTCCTCCCCCACTTATCCTGGAAGCAACAAAAATACTGGGAAGACAAAGATTTGAACTGAGGAGACTGGTCCCAGGTTTAAAGGGAAAGCCTGTGTATTAAAGATTGTAACCCACCTGCAACATCCAGTGGGGTGAGAAAAACTGCTTGATCCAAATACTGCTTAGTCTAAATAAGGTTTAGATTGCTTATTTTCATTTTCTTTGGTAACTATCTCTGACCTTTTGTGCCTGCCACTTACAATCACTTAAAATCTATCTTTCTTTAGTTAATACATCTGTTTTATATTTTATCTATATATTTGGTTGAAGTACTTGGGAAATCTCAGCTTAGTTTACAAAGGCTAGTGTGTGTCCTTTCCATATTGAGGGAGGGGTGGACTGGGTAATAAACTTACACTGGTCAGGCTTCTGACCAAGACAGTACAGTTCTGGAGTGCAAAGCTGGAGGCTTGGGAGATTTGCTGGTGCCTTTTTCTGTGTGATTCATGAGTGCTCATGTAGCATTCATGCAATCTAGCTCAGGGTGGGGTTCCATATGCAGTTGTGCTGTGTGATAACTGCACCTGGAGGGGCTTGCTGCTTGTCACTAGCAAAGCATTGTGAGACACAGCCCAGGCTGGAGAGTTAAGGGTGCACAGGAGTACCCCAGTTCCAGGTTGTACCCTGGGGATCCCGTCAAAGATGTATATCAAATTATAATACAATAACCCTACTCTGAGATGGCTGTTACACAAGACTGTGGAGAAGAAGGCCCAAGTTGTATATAACGGACTGCATCACAGGCCTTGGCTGTCTAGTTATGCAGGGGATTTCCCAGTATAAGCAGAGCAAACAACTGTGCATTTCATGCTGGTTTCAAGGTGTTTTTAACTCCAGTGCTCTTGGGATGCTTTGGAGTGCTACTATCAGACTGGATCTATGTTTGTACAGGTCTAATTCTCTTATTGACACTGAGAAATAGTGTGAGGCCAGCACTTTCTGGCAGACAGTGGAAGATTGTGTTTTACTTGTGTGTGACTGGATTTAGTTTTGTAATAAAATCATTTAAGAAGTCCTTGCCTGATGCTAATTTTTGGACTCTTAGAAAAGTCTATTTAACCGTTGCATGACATATTCACTGACTGCATTTCATAAAGCCATAGAAGTTAGCAAAGAAAAAGACTACAGGTCATCTTCTTCACCCCTTGTCAATGCAGAGAATACTCTGCACCGTATTCTTAATTAGTTTGTCCAGTCTAGTTATAACTACATATAAAAAGAAGGAGCTGTGTAAGGACACAACTTTGAATGGTGTGGAATAAGTAGAAGTTCTCTGTCTATAGTGCATGCCATACAAGTTTATCCACTAAAACTATTAAATCTCATGCACTCTGCTGTACAGTAGAAGCTCAGAGTTACGAACACCTCAGGAATGGAGGTTGTTCGTAACTCTCAAATGTTCGCAACTGAACAAAATGTTATGGTTGTTCTTTCAAAAGTTTACAACTGAACACTGTCTTAATATAGCTTTGAAATGTTACTATGCAAAAGAAAAATGCTACTTTCCCTTTATTTTTTTAGTAGTTTACATTTAATGCAATACTGTACTGTATTTGTGGTTTTGGATCTTTGCTGCTGCCTGATTGTGTACTTCCAGTTCCAAATGAGAGGTGTGTGGTTGACTGGCCAGTTTGTAACTCTGAAGTTCTACTGTAATTACAATCTTACCATTTTTTGAGTTAAACCAACTATCAGTGGCAGTTCTGGTGAATTCAATTAACTGTTAGTTATGTCCTAAATCAGGAATGGAATCCCTTCTGGATTATGTGTAGTGTGTATCACTGAAGATTACACATTTGCGCAAGCTACATGAAACCTTTGGCCTGCCTAAAGCCACACATTACACAGTAATGTCAATTAAATCATTTTCTCTGTATTCCTATATCTGAGCAAGTTTCTTTACCCACATGAGATTGTCACAGTCCCACTTAACAGGTTTGGGTCACAATCTAAGTCCTACTCCAGCTCTAAATGGGGAGGACACAACAACCACAGTGGCTGTTGTAACAATGAGACTGCAGTAGTGGTCACAGAGGGTAAAATTTCAAAGAGCACTTCATGATGGGTCATACAAGCCCCACACAGACAAGGAGGGGTTAATGAGGATATGTGGACCTAATTGGCCTTGGCCAGCTACACTTGTAGCAGATACGGAGAGAAGAGTTAAAAAGGAGACCTGGCTCAGTTTAGGGTTAACCAGGAAGAGAAGCACAGCTCTACTTCTCCCTTGATGAGGGAAGCTGGTTTCAGCCAAGAGTCTGGAGCTTTGATGAGTCTCCCAGTGGATGGGAGTCTGAGACAACCAAGCCCAGGAACACTGGCTGTGTGAAAACAAGCCCCAGGTAGAAGAATGGAGTCCTGCTAAACCCTCTTTAGACAACACTGGTTTTGAAATCATAGTATTCTTTTATTTTTAGTCTTTAATACCCCAGAAGGGGTGAACTTAAATCCTGACCTGGCTGGAGGGCTGAGTCACAGGAAGAGGTGGATCACAGGAGAACTAGAGCAGCTGTTGGCAGGAGAGCACTCATGGCAAGGCCATCTGCTGACATACTTAAATATTTTAGGTGCTGAAGTCCCCTTTTCAAAAATGACTTAGGACTTAAGTGGTTTTGAGCACTTTGGCTCCACTTTTGTAGTTTCTGAGTGGAGGAAGAGGATGAATCTGAGAAACACCCCAGGCCCACAGAACAGTGCTTACTAGGCTATTGTACAGAGCCAAATACTCTCTCTCTCATATACACACACACACACATACACCTTTAACAACTGAGATTTATAATGGCAGACCTGAGTCATCCTGAATTAAGGCGGCCACTATAACATAAATGCCTCATTTACAATAGTATAACAATGAAAAGCCTCATGACCATAAATATCTTGTCAACACAGCATCTCCTATGAATGGGGGTAAAATAATATAAGCACAATCTTGGCATCATGACTGGTGCCACTCTGTCATCACACCAAATCCATAGCATAACTAAGAAAACAAAATTGCACAGCCATTAGACAATCATTATTAGTAACAATAAAATGCTGAGCAACTAGGACTCACACCAATTATATTCAGCTGTCCCCTGCTTGTTTTGTAAAATATCACATTGACTCATAGTTAAAGAAATCTATAGACTACTTTGATCAACATTTTTCATTTACACCTTCGATATCTAATAACCTTAGGCAAAAAAAGTTTGCTTCTTAGAATTGTTTTAAATGGTTTGGGAAATCAGTAAATAAAATAAATTAAAGTTGGGAAAACAATTTTTATGTAAGAGTCTCAACTTTCATACAGTTATTTAACTGATGTTTAAGGGTTGAAACAGAAGAATCTTTTAAAATAAAATAAAAAATACAATTCACAAAGTAATTTCTTTGTCTGATTTAAAGTTGAATTTCTCTGAGGGGTCTAACATAAGTTTCTCATGTATCAAAAGTCTTCTATATCAAACTATCAGGCAGTGGAAAAGCAACGTGCTTGTTGAATAATACCAACACCACTAAAAAAGCAACACTATTTTCTGATCACTTACAAAAGGCTTTTCCTGTTAATTGACAGAAAGGTAAAGATTTCAATGCTTAAAACTTACTTTACTTACTGTTTTCACTTCCTTTATTGCTTCCAGTAGCAACATGGGGCATAACCACAGTCCTCTTTCTCTAGAGTTTTTCAGATTGCCTGAAACAATAAGGAAATGTAGTAAACTTTAATCTTTGTAATCTTGCTTTATGAACAATCTTCAGGTTTTCCTGTTGATAAATCAAGAATCAGCCTAACATTCAAAAAAGATGTATGAAAGAAAGCAAATTATATTAACTTGAAAAAAATAAGAGATGATGGGTGTGTGTGTACATTACTGTTTCTATTATTCATAAAATCCTGATCTACACTGAAAATATAGTTCTCTAGAAAACAGAGATTAATAGTTATAGTGAAACCTATGAGGGCTATTCTTCTCAAGGCAATTTCCAGTCTGACCAGACTGACCCAAAGTATTCTAAAACATGCTGAGTGAATGGTTCTGCTCCTAGACTGCTACTACTATGAAACAACAAGCTTTTTGTTGAGCTCTTCAGATAGGTCTCAATATTGTTGAATAATTCATTGCATTCAGTCTGGCCCAGCTGTGTTTGTGGCAGATGTGAAATAGGTTGGTGATGTCAGCCCAGATTCAAATATACTAGTAATCACATCCCAAAAAAACACCACTCCTGCTGTGCTGGAACTAATGACAATCTCAGCAAAGAGGCAAATGAGCATGGAGACTGGATGGGCCTTCTAGCTGGCCATGCTTCTTCCAGGGATAAGGTATACTGATGGGGTAGCAAGGAGAAGTTTGCACTGCTACTGCTTGAGTTGTACCTTGTGTGTATAAACACAGGAGTTCAATTTCTAGGTGTCAGTCAAGCACCTTTCACATGCACTAAATTCATTTTAAAGTGCTAAAGGAATTAAATGAAAAATAAGTCATTAAATGTTCATAAAGCTGCTGGTTTAAAGTACAGCACATGACCTGCTTAGTGGGTTGATTTTTATCTCACACAGGTTTAACTTAGCAAACCTGAAAACATTAGACCAATGAAAGGTTTTAGTATGCCTTCTAAACAGACAGCAAAGATAACCTTGTGAACTCAGCTGTCTGTCTAGAATTGCCTCACTAATGATAATTAGCAACACATTTACAGCACAAGGTAGGGGAATTTGGACACTGTTTATTTGTGCTAATTGGAATGGCACAATGCTGGCAGTGTATGGGTCACAGTGGGAGCTCCCCACCTCAAAGGTACAAGTAACCTACACCCAAACAAGACAAATCTCTCATTCACAGGGTATAACCAACCATCCAACAAGAAAGGCCTGTCTTTTTCTGGGAATAGCAGATCCGATAAAGGTCATTGTCTTTTCAGGATTTTTCCAAAGTCTCAACATGTAACTATGTTGCTACCCTGATTTTACTGAGAGTCTCATGCTGTTTGGAGGTTTTTCTTGAAGACCTGCTCCTGAAGTCCTATGATTATGTCCAATGCTTTTCTGGGGTTCAAGGTAGAAATCAGCGTTAGTCAAGTCCAGGTTAACTTTAAATCATCCCTGTTACAGACTGATATGGCTTCCTTTCTCTGGCACCACATCACAACATCATCTTTCCTGTCTAGAAGCACTGGGACAGATTCCATACTGAGCCTGGAAGCGCCAGTCCTCATTCAACTTGAACTGTCACTGTTGAGTGAGGTGAAGCACAACCACCCTCCACCGGGTGCTGAGTGTACTAACTCCACAGTCCTCAAAGTTCCTGCGGAGCTGACAATCAAGAAACAGACCAGAAATCAAAGCCAGGTCTCCCTCATAGCAGTCAAGGTCACCATTCCACTCATCGCACCCATGCATTTCAGCAGATAACATGTTGTACAGCCCACACTTTCCATGCTCTTAATTTGTGTAGTTACCAGGGTGCTTATACCTACACACAGATGGCCCCTTTAAGAGAGGGTTTAACATGTTATAGATAAGCATATGTAAGATATCATCAAGAAAAGTGTAAATGGCTTTAGTGGCCTGAAAAAAAAATTCACGGGTCTAGCATTGATTTTCAGATGTGATTCATTAGTGAAAAGGACAGACAAGGTAGGTGAAGTAATATCTTTTCTTGGACCAACTTCCGTTGGAAGAAGGTAGAAGCCTTTGAGCTCCAGAGCCTTCAGGGGAAGTCATGCAAAACCTCCTTAAAGCTACAGATTGAGATGAAGAGCATGATTTAGCAGATAATATTATTAAACACAGAAAAATATAGGCCCTGATCCTGCAATCAGATCCAGTAGTAAGGACCTTTGTGTGGAGCATAGGGCTCTGTCAGGTGCAAGTGTCCTTGGGAGGGAACCTTAAAGGGGAGGAAAGGAGCTTTCATTGCCTTAGGGCACTATCTGGCAAACACTTGCAGGTTGCACTTTTCTTACAAGCTTCTTAAAGTTTGCTCGTCTTTAAACCCCAGTTCCAGGAGTTATGTGACTGTGAGCTCAGCTTTCCTTTTAAAAAAAAATTAAGTTCCTAGTCCAAATAGTTGCAATGAAAAGTTTGGTAATGTGAATCTTAAAGGATCACAGACAAAAGCAATAAAACAAACAAAAAGTAGAATTATTCTTCTAAATCTCTTCATTCCACCCCATTTTGGGGACAGTCTGACTCCTGATTTTTAAACCTTTGGAGCTGAAAGTTACTGAACATGGGAGGGGAGGGGATATTTTGGGGAAGGAAGTGGGGAGAAGTTTCCTTTGGCTTCTCCATTAGGAATAAATGGATTAGTTGAGGCTGAGCAAATCCCCTGAAACAATTACCCTAGTGACTGTTCTTGAATTAGTTGCAAGCAGCCTATTTAAAGAAGCAGAATAGGATTTTTCTGGCCTTTAAAATTAAGATCCATGTTAAATTCATGACAATTAGCTGACAAAAGGGGTGTAAAGCTCTTTGGTGCCTGGCACTTCCATGACACTCTCCAGCCAAGTATTAATTAGCGATCACAATTAACCTTCTCAGAGCTGCTGCAGACAGACAGCGAGGTGGTTTTGTCTAGACGCTCGCCCCTCTCTCATGCCCCCAGGGGAAGGGGTTGCCCCAGGCCCCAGTCTTTTACTCCCGCTCGGCAGGGCGGCGTGGCTAATGGGGGGAGGTCTGACCAGTAACCCCCCCGGCCCTGCAGAGCGATCGGGGACTGAATGCCGGTAGCGGGGACAGGGAGAACTCAAGAACCGTCCTCAGCTCAGGAGCAAACTCAGCTACTGCAACAGCAACTGTTCTGCCAAGAGCAGCCCCGGGGCCAGGCGGCCGCCGGGGCACGTGACGGCTCCTCGCAGCCCGCCCCCGGGGCTGGTTGGCTGGGCCGCACCGGGCGCGAGGCGGCGGCGAACTCTCCGGGCTCCGGCACTGGGAGGTGCTGCTGCGCCCGCAGCTTACAAAGGCGGCTGACAGCTCCCGCGCCCCGTGACTCGCCGCCGCCCTCTGCGCCTGCAGGTTGCATCCAGACGCCTCCTCGCAGGTGAGACGCGGGCTGCGGCAGCCTGCTTGGGACTGGGGCTCGGGTGCGGAGCTAAGCCAAGCAGGCGAAAGGCGGCAGGAAGCGAGCGAGCGAGCCCAGCACTGAGTAGCAGATCCCTGTATATTTCTGGAGTTTAGGGGGATGTGATGTACACCTATGGAGGGACTTCCCGCTGATCCCCGTCCCCGGGCAAAGGGAACCCCGGGATAAGTGACTTCTTGAGCTTTCCCTCCGCACAGCTCAGAAATATACTGATCTCTGGGAGCCCAGGCTGTCTGAGTGTATTCGAACTTGCACAAAGCCCCCTTGAGCCCTTCTAATTTATTTCATTGTATTCTATATTCATCTGAAATAGACAGTGTATCTTAAAAACGGTTCAAAAATGTATTGAAGACAACTAGTAAGAATGGATGTAACCAGCTGTGATAGATAATAGCTAGGAATCTAGGAAATAACTTCTTGTCTTAAATGGGCAAAGAGAAAATATACAACAGACTTAAGGAATATTTTCCATTTATTTAGCCTATTAGTATGTATCTAGTATATAGTAGGTGGCCTGTCTTCGAAAAAGAAATGTGTTATTTAGTTCCACTTTCCAACTGTTTTCTACTTTTCCTTACAGCTTTCTGTCTTCTCTATTCTCTAGAAGTCAGTGGCTTCAGAACAGGTTGCTGTTGTTTTTTAAACAGGAAAAGTTAAAGCATAAATCTAAAAAGCACTTTTTGAAAGTATCAATAGCAGCCATAAGCAGACTCAATATGAAAAATGGTAACTTAAATTTTTTGAACTAACCTTTAACAGTTTGTTTTGCAGTTTACTATTCTAAAACTGGCTTAAGCTAAATTAACTCTACTGAAGTAATGTATATTGAGTTTGGAGTGAAACGTGTTTAGTGAAGAAGTATCCCTGCACACTCGGGAGGCGGGGGCAGGGAACTTCATCACAGTTTAACTTCTGGTTCTGGACAAAACTTTGCCAACTTTTCAATAATGTGAATAAACTTTGGTAACTCAGCTGAGAAAATCAATAAACATTATAGGAATTTAATGTAAATATACATCTTGCTTAAAAAACAAAGTATGCATTTTACTATGAGTTTGTGACTTAATGTCAAGGTTTCTTTCAGCGGTAAAGCCAACAAATCAAACAATGTGGCAGAATTGTAATATATACTAATAATTATTCCACTATAAAACAGCACATTTGAATTTGTCTTAAGTACTTTTAGTTAGTCCAGTTAAACATTGTTTTAATTATACATTAACAATTATTAATGACACTGACCTATGACTTGATTAGAAAAAGGGAATGGTTTGTGGGGGGCACTCCCATATTATATTTTTTAGCTACTACAAATGTCTTGCAAACTCAATTATCAAAACTTAAACCTCTTCATATTTTGTTTCACCATATTAGTTAAGAGCCATCATAATGGAAACTAAACAATCCTATAGGTCCTCACACACTTACAAAATGCACTTTGTGTGAAACTCAGTAAATTGTTTTAACAGCATGCACAAAGATAATGCGAGTTTACACACTACTGGAGTAGCATTCATTGCATAAACAAAAATGGTCTGTTTCTGCTGTTTTAGAAAAAAAATGTTCAAAGCCTAAAAATGTTGATGGATCACTGCACTATTTGAATGAAAGATCCCACGGGAGTAGAGGGCTGGCTCAAAACTTTCAATAATACAACTCAAAGAATCTGGGGGAAAGGTGAGTACTTGACAGAACAGGTGCACAAGGGATCTCTGTGCTGTCCCCAAATAGAATGCATGGATGAGTTAGTGGAGATCCAGGGTTACATCTATGAATATACAGTAGAAAGTTCATTTGCTCTGGATGAGGAGAAGCCTTGTCCTGGTGAGTGAAAGGATCTGTGCTATCAACTGCTACAGAATCTGAGTTTTCATTTTATACATACACACACACCCTCTACCACTTACAGTTGTGACAATAATCTCCCAAATGCAAACTGTCTTCCTGAGTTTGCAAACAGACTGCTCCAAATGAGCAGTTGCAGCTCACAGCTTTTCAGGGAACTGCAGCGTGAAATCCACAAGACTTTGGTCAGTTTCACCATTGCTGTTCTGAATCCTACTGGCAAAGAAACTATCCTGAATTATGTCAATTTAATGTTGCTGATTCTTAGGAAAGTTATGAGCTGCAGAGTTATTGACTAAGGAGGATCTCTCTCTCTCTCGCTCTCAGGGACAGAGTAGTAGAGACCTTCTCTTCTCCCTCCCCTATTCTTAGGAAGCTACGAGGAAGGAGAAATGTAGTGTATATTCTCTCCTCTTGCAGCTGTCAGTAGGTACAAGAATAAAGAGGCAAAGCTCCTTCTTACGGGAGCTATGGGGGGGGGGGGGGGAGTGGAGCTTCAAATTTATAAAACACCTAATAGCCAGGTGTGGATACGAAAGACTGAGTCACTGTGCATGAACAGCATGTTGGTAGAAATCCCAACATGTTCCTGTTTCCAAGTAACTGGTTGCAGGGGAGTTGGGCTTCTCACCAAAGGATTGTTGTAGGACCTTGTTAGTGGGCATTAGGAACCTCTATGTTACATGTAATCAAATATGTGGATTTGGGTATTCTTTTTATATTTTATTTGGAAAGGGATCCTCAGTTATGGGCACAAATTGTTAAAAATGAAATCCTAAGTGGCAAAGAGCCAAGTGTTTTTTGCAAGAAGTAGTTATCCCCTTCTGGATCAGTATAATGAACTATTCTTTGAAATTGTAGGGGAGAAATACAGTAGGTAACCATTAGATTAAGCACTACACTGATAACCACAGATTTTAATTTGCCACAGGTCTGGAATATTAAAGCATAAATTTTGTATTTTTAAAGGAAATGCCAGAGGAAGGGGCTTCATTGACTTTAGTGGAGGATCACTTTTTCATTCAGTATACACAATTAGAGGATAACAATCTGTTGTCTGGTATGAAGAATTTAATAAGTGAGGTCTTTATTAAGGATAGCTTGGGAGACAGTGATCACTTTTTAATAAGGTTCCACACTTCAACCATTGGAGGAATTTTAGGTTAAATTAACTTTAAAGGCAAAATTTGATTAAAAATAAAAGTATTAAGCAAAATTGATAATTGTTTATAAGCAAGGGTTGCTATAGATGAAAATTGACTAAAGCTTATTGAAGAGGTATTAGAGATGGCACAGGGAGCACCAGAAAACTTAACTTGTCACCTATACACATTGTGGGTTTTTTAAAATTTGGAGTAAAAAGTAGATCCTATGGATTCATTGAGTAAAATTCTGCAGAATTGTTAGTTTGATAAGAGGAAAAACATAGGAAATGTAAACGGTATTTTGTGGAGGAAAAATAGACCCTTTCAACACATCCGGGAGGGGGGGGGGAATTAGAGGAGAAAAATCACATTGAGGCTTTCCTTGTAGAGTTACTATTCTTCCATCAAGGGAATAGATTTCCCACTGCATAAGAGGCCAGGGGCCTGCCCACAAACCCAGCATGTCTCCATTGTCTGAGGAATCTTCCAGAGGCCAGGCAGTCCATACAGAAACCCTCTGCATCAGTTCTGGCCCTATTTCCCTTGGCAGTGGCTACCTCAACTTAGCTGGCACAAGATCCGCAATTGAAAGAAGATTCCCCAGGGACAAATGGGCCACATAACACATCCCTAGCTGAATTATTTCCCATCATGAGCTCTACAGAGCCGGGGGGGGGGGGGGGGGAGAGGTAAGCCACATGCCTGCCTGGCTACCCACTCCGTTGTCCAGCCTACTTCCTTTCCTCATGCTGATTCCCAGACTGCAGAGCACCCTCCACGGGTATTGCTACCACAGAGGGGCAGAGCCACTGCTTCCATACAAGAAGGGAATATCTGTGGATCTTGGAAGCAGCATGAGGTATAATATTAAGACAAGAGTCTTTATGTGTAGGGCTGTAAATGAGAAAATCAGAGGGCAACAATGTAAATAATTATTTATTTCCTGAAAAAGACATTATGAATGAGCTAACTGTTTTAAGAGGGCAGGCTTTGCACTTCTATTTGTGTCAGTAGAACCTTGATAATGCTTCTATGAAGGATGTGTTTGTGGGTGCTAATGAGGTCAAACCGGAGAAAAGATTGCTGAAACAGTGATAAGCATGTATTTAGATAAGATAAAAGCAGATGACACACTGGGCCACATCTACAGGTGATATGCATTCAGGATTGAGAGGAATCAATAACAATCCCTTCTTAAAAGGGAAGCTCTAAGAGACTGGAAATTAGACCTGCAAGTCTGACATCTATATTAAGGGGGGAAATATTCATAGCTTAAAGATGCATTTACAAAAGGGCAGTTGACTAGGTGTGACAACTGTCTGATAATTCAGTTGCTGAGGTACTGATGCATGCACAAGTGTTTTGTGCCTTGTTTTTGTTGTTGGTTGTCTTTGGTTGGTTTTTAAATAAGGGAAGCATGTTTGGAGAAGGAACTTAAAGAAACCTAGGATGAAGTGTAGTTGACAGAGTATGGGGGTTCTGGGCAAATGCCGCCACCTGAAAGAAGGGCAGGGGACTGGACTCGATGACCTCTTGAGGTCCCTTCCAGTCCTAGAATCTATGAATCTATGAAAGGCAGCTGTGGGAGAAGGATATAAAGAGCATGTCAGAGGAGTGTCCTGGGTGGTAGAGGGAGCAAAAGGAGATGAGTGCAGAAGAGTAGAAGAGAGCTAAGATATTACTCTTGGGGGGGATTCTGCAGGACTGCATGCCCGCAGAAAATGCCCACCTCACAGTTTTCCTACGTTTCCCTGCAGAAAACGGCAGGGAAGCAAAGGGAAGCCATGTGGGGGGACAGGACCATGGGTGCAGTTTTTTGCCCCCCTCCAGAGGCGAGGCATGGGGGGGGGGGGCACACGGGGTTATATGCCACTCCCTCCCTCCTCCCCTATTTTGCAAGCAGAGAGCTGCCCAGCTGATGGAGGCTCTGTCTCTCCACTCCCCTGACTTTGCAGCTGAACGCTGCCTCCCGGGTCCTAGTGCCAGTCGTGCTCCCCTTCTGTGTGCTGGGAGCCTTCCTGTTTTATATTCTGTGCAACAGTGAGTGCCCGTGGTGGGGCTGGGTAGGTGAGGTGGGGGAATGAGGGAACGGTGGGTGGAAGAGGAGGGGGAGAGGAATGTGGGAGTGAGCGGAGAGGGGATGGAGAAGAAAAAGGGGATAGGGGAATCACAGGGGGAAGTGGGAGCCCAGCATGTGGCATCCCCTTGGCAGCAACTGTGGCTCCTCCGTTAAGCAGGTCCATCAAACCCTCACCCTGGCAAACCCTACCTCCGTAAACCTGGACCCCTCCAACGAGACCCCCACCCCACTAATCCCAACCAGCTGCATCTGGACCCCCACCCCTTCAAGCTCTACTCCCTTCTGCACCCGGACCCCTGGCTAGGCCCCCCACACCCAGAATCCCATCTCCCCACACCCAGCCCCCCGCCCCCCGAGCCCCAACCACCTTCACCTGGGTCCCCTGCAGAGTCCCATTGCCCCTGCACCCGGAACTTCCCAATGAGCCCCTGTGCATCCAGATCTCCTGAACCGCCTGCCCCCAGATTGCCCCACACTGAAACCTCTCACCCCACACCTGGATCCCCCTCACTAAACTCCTCCACACTTGGATCCTGCTAGAATAAACCTGCCCACCCACACCTGGTGCAGAGGGGCAGGGTCCCAGGGTGTTTGTGGGGCAGGCCCAGCCCTTGCACTGTGTCAGGGTCAGGTGCAGCCTCACTGCCAAATCCCTATACTGGGGGAGGTGGTGGCTTCAGGGTGATCTCCCACCTCAGTGCAGCCAGTGGTCTGTGCTCTTGACTGCCATGCTGGAGCCACATTTATTTATTGACAAATAAAATTTGCAGAATCTTAAAATATTGTGTGCATAATTTTTAATTTTTTGGTGCAGAATTTTAAAAATTTTGGTGCAGAATTCCCTCAGGAGTAAGATATGGAGGAACTTTATCTATAGACAATAGGTATCAGTGAAGGGTTTAAGAGGGGCCAAATATGTACCTCACAGAAGCATGCGAGAGCAAATTTAGAGTAGAGCTTTGGAGAGATGGCAGGATTGAACGTTAAAGTCAAGGAGGCATGAGAAGGAGAGGTTGCAGTACACTGCACAGTTGGTCTACATGAGATTATTTGGAGGAGTGGTGAGGTGCCACTAGTGCCACTGCCAATAATACACCAGTGACATCCAGCTATATACCTAACTTTCCATGGACACAACCTATGCCTTCACAAGCATGTGACATTGCCTACAGAAGATGAGCACTTGGATCAGAAACAGCTGACTCAAACTTTACCTAGACTGAAATGTTGCAGATTAGATAGTTGAAATGATTAGAAGTATTAAGCAAGCCTCTGTCCTCTCCTTCTATTAAAGAGGTCTGCCCTTTATATCCATTTGTCAAACTGGTACGAAACCTCTGTTTGACCCATTGAACCTTCATAACTGGGTAGCATTGGAGTGAAAAATGATGTCTTCTATATTTAGTCTGCTAACAGATTTTAATTCTTCTTCCTAGATGAGATTCTGGTGACAGTAATCCATGTGTTTATCGCCTCTAGGCTGCATTTCTGTAATTCACTGCATCTAGGGCTAAAGGTGGAAGAAACACAGATGCTCTAAGAGCTTGTGTACAATCAGCAGCCTATCTCTTCAGAGCCAAATTCCAGAGAAGATGAGACTAATATGGTGCCTTGCCACCTTTGGGGCATGATGCCAAACCTCTTCTTTGCGTTAAATATATATGCACCTTACAAAGATGTGGATAAAGCACAGAATACTCCATGAAGTCCACTAGAGATTGGCCTATAAAAATCTAATTACCTGTGCAGCACTTTGATGCTACAGTGATGGATTCCATAGAAAATACTAAGATGGAGTACATATATCTTTCTTTTGATTTGATTTAGAAATGCAATGTAATGTCACTAATTTACATTGTCTAGCCTCTTCTCAGTGCTGTTACATCAATAAATATTCCATAGGCAAATCCAGAGAAAAATATACTCCAGAGTCTAGATGCTCACTTCATTGCTTAGTTCCCACAGAAAGCAAATTTGTTCCAACAGAGCTTGAGTGTGTTAACCCTCAGGTCACATTCCAAAGCCCATCTGTTTACCACTGGTTTCTTCAGCGCAGGTGGAGTGAGTGGTTAAAGTGCTTTAACATTGACATTGGGTCAACCTGTAATACTGAATGTGTTTGAAAGACTGTTTATTCACCTAGAGGAGTGAACAGACATATTTTTCTAAGATAAAATTAACCATAAGAAAGGTCATTGGTATTGTATATGAATATTATTTTAGTGTGATCATGGTAAAAGTTATGGCATTTGTTTTTTCTTAGGAGAACTACAGTAAAGAAACACAGGAAAAGTTGTCTTAACACAAGTTCACTTTTGAACAAGCTGTTACAATGGATATGAACACTCTTTTCTCTTCTAGTGAGGTGAGTATAGACTTATTACCAGAAAAAAGTAACTTCTCATTTCATTTATCACTACGTCTGTTACAATTTAGGTCCAGCAAATCCTTGTTCAAATGTCTCAAACATAGATAGATCCTATGTTGGAAAGCTGCTTATACCGAAAAGTTTAACTGAAAGAAACAAACAAACCCCAGAATCAATCATTCTTGCATTTAAAAAAATAACCAGAAACTGGTATCATTCTAAATTCTTCATTAAATGAAAAAAAAAATAGATAAGGGTTCTGCATTTTTGTGAAGTTAGCACAATAAACAGCTTCCCAAGTTTAGTGGCTTTTGACCTTGGGTAAAATTTTCAAAAGCTCCTAAGTCCCATTTTTGAAAGTAGGAGTGCAGGGTGGGGTTGTCCACTGAAATACTTGCTTCCTTGCAAAAATCTGCAGAGGCATGTGATGGGCATGGCCCCAGGGTCAGAACAAGCATGGTATCTAAATCCACACATGCCCTCTGATGCAGCCACACCTCCCTGTACAGATGTGTGCTTCTAGCCATGAACAATCTGTCAGAGAGGTTGGGGGGGAGGGGAGCCAGCCAGCACACAGGAGCAGATTAATGCTGCAGAAGATACATTCCTGAATAGGGAGCATTTGCGCACTGAGTCGGTAGTTGGCACATTGTTCACACTGTGTTTATATAGTCTGAGCTAGTCAACCAAAACCACCCTCTTCTGTTCCTAAAAACTTAACAAAACAAGATCATTTTCAGTCCCTCAGTCTTCTCTATTTGTTATATGTTCAGAATGAATAAACAAATATATAGTATATAAAGAGATTTAAATCATATTCTATGTACATTTGAGCACAACAGATATGAATAGAACATACATTACTAAAACATGTCAGGAGGGAAAATATTTGAATTCATACAGGACTGTAAAAGAATTCTGTGCAATAGAACCAAGACAATTAACTTTTATATATTTATATCACTTTTTTTGTAAGTGAAAAACTTCCACAGGGCATCCAGCACAGGAATGTGTCTAGGGGTTATTACCTTCAGGGAATTTTACACAGACACACACAACACTTGATGTGTTCCCAAGGCAAAGAAACTGCTCTTCAAGAGGATTTTTATGAGCCCTAGGAGTAAATAGTCTCTGGCAGAAATGATGAAGCAATATAGAGTTGTCAACTTGGTAATATTTAAAAACTGGACACTCCAGCAGGAGTGCCAGAATCTCTCCTACCCCGCCTTCCCCTCCGCAAGGCCCAGGCCCTGCCCCTGCCCCACCTCTTCCCCCAAGACTCCTCCCCCATCCTCCTCTATCCCCCTCCCCCGCCCAGGTCAGGAGGGACTTGCCTGCTTTGCCAGGGCTAGGAGCTGCAGCCATCCGACGCAGGTAGGAGGCAGCCCCAGCTGAGTAGGAGCTGGGGCAGGTGCCTTCCCACCCACAGTAACCGGACTTTGGGTGTCCGGTCAGTAGATCTGACCAGACACTGTCAGGTCCCCTTTTCGACTAGATTTTCTGGCTGAAAACCGGGCACGGGGCCACCCTCAGGGTGCATTCTACCAGAAGCAGGGAAATCCAGGATTCGGGGCCTGATTCAAGGCCTACTGAAGTGAATGGAATTCTTTTCATTGTCATCAATATGCATTGGCTCAACCCTCAAATTGGTAGCTAAAATCTAACCTTAAAGCCCCAGAGAGCCCCTCCCAGCACATCTGTGGTGACATTTTTATAGTTAGAAAATATAAATTTGTAACAGAGTCTTCCTGTATGTTTTGAAATTCCTGCAAACAATATGTATTTTTATACATGTATAACATGATAGTATGAATTATTATTAAAATATCATAGGAGCCTTCTCAACATTATGGAATTAATTATCAAGGTAAATTAAGGCAAATGGTTCAATTAACAATATCAAGTTAGTTATTATGGTGCTGCAAGGGAGAAATTTGTAGTAATTTCTTCCTTCCTATAAAATTCTTTGCCGTCTCAAAGGATCCTATTAGATACATACTCATGGCTGGGTTCTCCACTCCATCCTCATTTTCTGTCTCAAAAGGACTCCTTGGTTAGCAGCACAAAATGTAGAAAAATATTGCTTTTAAGCAGTATATTTTCATGAACTGCTTGTCTCTCAGAGAGCAGAAATAGTCCATTTACTCATTCATATCTTTGGATTTTACTGTTTTTAGAGCATATATCAAATATTACATTTTGTACAGAACATTAGAGTTACAAATTCAAGCACTCAGGTCAGGAAATATCAGAACAATGTTTTTTTGTGCAACCTTATTTCTGGCCCTTTGCAGGCATGCATTGCAATGTAGTCTTTAATTACATGATCACATTCTATGTTATATGGGACCTTTGCCTCCTTATGTGTACAGGACCGCTTGTGAAGTTGTTCAATATTTCTCTTTATGCCCATCATTCGATGGATAGCCCCAGGCCTTCCTTACTGCATGCTATCCAAACCCTGTACTGAATACAGAATTAACTTCTTCATGGGCTTTTCTATGATGCTTATAGTATCTGAGCTCACAAACATGACTGAATTTTATCTTCACAACACCACTGATAGGTAGGGGAACAATACTAACCCCATTTGACAGATGGGGAACTGAGGCACTGAGAGACTAAGATCACAGGTTTTAAGTGTCCAACTAACTCTGAGTATCTGAATAACTGGAAGCCCAACTCAAGACACCCAGCATCCGAAAATTTTTTCCCCAGAGGCACAGTATATCCAGAGCTCTCATTGATTTTAACTGGGATTGTTAGTACTCAACACTTCTAAAAATGAGACACTAGCAATCTCAAGTTTGGTACTCACAATAAGAGGAGCACACAGTTAATGGAGATCTCTGAAAGCCTGGGTTTAAATTGCTTGGCTGGCATGACACAGGACCCATTTCTCCTGGGTCCCAGACTTAACCATTTATTCCAGAGGCTGGGCATACCTCCAAAAGGGCCCAGAATCAGAGATGCTCATAGCTTTCACCTGGATGGCACCTCCTGAAAAGTCCAACTCAGACTTACGGCCACACATGCATGCTTGATTGCTTCCTTCAATTTCTCTTCAGTCTGAAAGGAAGATAGCTCACATTCTTTGCTGCATTCCGGTGGCCCTCTCATACTGCCACTTGTTGCAGTTCTTGTGATTTCACAGGTTCCTCGCAATAGTGGCACACCCCAGGCTTGGGTCTTCAATCAGAGACACGTCTTCCTGGCTGTGTCACATGCATGCACATTTCTATGCAGAATTTGGCCCTAAATAACTAGGAATCCATGGAAACATTTCAACAAATCCTTTTCAGTCCTCTTTGGAAAGTGACACTGGACCAAATTTATCTGTGGGGCAACAACACTATCTCCACTGGAAATACACCAGAGATGAATTTGACTCCTTTAATCCTCCTTTCTTTGTGTGTTTACAATAGTGGTTTCCACTAGCAACACTATAAAGGACTGTCAACATTTCTCTTACAATAACAGTACAATAGTGTTTCAGCCATAGACATGAATTGCAGCTAGAGACCTAATGTGAAAAATAAATGCATTTCAAGTATTTTAAGTCAGAGAGTGGTGGTGGGGTGGGGGGGAAGTATTTGGTTTGCTCTTGTAACTCAAATATAGCTTAGTAAAATTTTGCAGGCAATTACTATTCCTAATTGTTTGCATTTTTTGTCCAAATGTATCTTTTTGTAAAGAAAAGCACCTAGTGACGTTCTTGAGATTTTTAAACACATCATAAAACATACCTGTTCTCTGGCATTTTTGCCTGCAGGGGTGGGGCAGATGGTGCTATTAAGAGTATTTTTTTTTAATATTTTCAATGTAGCTAACTTATTTTTGGTTTACTGCTGGGGTTTTTTATACTGAATTTGGAGAGTACTGTAATGGGCTTATTTTTATAAATTCTGTAACTTTAGGAGTAAATAACTAGCATAATACAGAGTAATGTATCAGTGTGACTTCCAAGGACTGATTAGTAAAGGAGCAATAGTGCTAGAGCACTTATTATGATTTGGTTAAAGGTCCCTAAGTACACAAATAGGAGACCATAATTGCTGCAGTAATGCTTCATGCCTTAATGTGGAGCTAAGGATGGAGCTACCCAACTATGGATAACACTCTCTCCTTCCCCTGCCCCTACCCCCAGTCATCCACATGCACAAAGTAGCAGTGTACTTCTCAAACTTAATCCCTTGCCTAATCTGCAATTCCCCCACTTTGGAGATGATGATGAAGGCAGCACTGCAGAGCAGTGGGGTCTTCACCCAGCTGTCAATAAGCTGTGGGGACTACATAGATGTGCACAGTGGAAGAGACATGCACTTGGCTGATGGCTACAAAATGGCAGCATCAATGTGGGAGAGAAACAGTACCCTTTCTGGTAATTATTACCTACCCATAGTAATCAGAAGGGGGGGGGAGGACAGTGCCACCATGCATGCACAAAAGTACATTCTTTGTGCACAAAACTTAGAAACCCAGCCTAGTCTCCTCCTCTCTTCCTGCAGCAGCTCCATGGGTATTACTGCAGCCCCAAGAGTGTAATAACCTCTACAGCTCATGCCACAGGTGCAAGAATGGCTCGGAATAGAGAGAGTCATTTGCATGAGCTCCCCAACCATCTCCACAGCTCCCAGTTTTATTACAGGTACACAGCACTTCCACCACATTGGCTGTAAGTCAGATCCCTACTTCATAAGCTCAGGACTAAGTCCTGTATTTTAAGACCCTGATTTAGATGTGTATATATAGTAGCTGTAGAATAGCTGACTTGACAATACATTATAACCAGCTGCCTTAAATTAAAATCAGATCTAGACATCTAAAACTTGTCTGACCTTACCAATTGGCTTGAGCAGTTTTTCTTTCATACTGTTGTCCCTTTGGTCTGAGTGGTAAGCCACTATTTGGAGCCTTGGAGGAAAAGAAATTGGTACAAGTTAGGCATTTCTTAGGTGCAGTTGTTTTTATTTACAGTGAATATGCACAAAGTTTCCTTGCTCACAACTTCCAAGTCTGCCTTTCCAGCGAGTCCTGTGCCCCAAGGAGCTTATGATTGTTTCTCTTGCTGTCTTTTTCCTCTCACACACATACAGCTTGCCAAGCAATCTTAGTCCCTGCATTTGCAACCAGTCCCAGGGAAATCCCTTAGGGCTTAGGCCACACAGTTTAGCCCTGTCAATTGCCTTGGGCAGTAGCTTCAGTTGTCTCCTGCTATCTCTCCCCATTAAGAAGCTTAATTGCTTCTTCCATTTAGATTGAAAAGAAGGGTGGCTACACTACCCATCCGCTTTAAGCAGGCCTATAGATCAACGACTCACTTGATGGCAGCCATGAACATTTTCCAGCATAACAATACGTTATGTTTGCCATAAAAGATGGCATCCTTGATTTTAAGTTAATATTTCCCCACATCAAACAATCTGGTATGCATTGTATACCTCTCATTTATCTCTGGCAGAAGCCATGAAAGAGCAATAGTGTTACAAATCAAGCTCAAGACACAAAGCAATAGTGTTACAAATGAACTCAAGACACTGAGCTATGCAAGAATACTTGCACAGTGCTTGCCAACAGTAAACTTAACAGGAGTACTGCTAGAAATTTACACAGAAAAATGTCTTAATTTAATACTAAAGTTACAATGCAACTCTGCATCAAAACTGGCTACTTCCACCTTTTCATGTTCTGTATGTATATATATCTCCTTACTATATGTTCCATTCTATGCATCTGAAGAAGTGGGCTGTAGCCCACGAAAGCTTATGCTCAAATAAATTTGTTAGTCTCTAAGGTGCCACAAGTACTCCTGTTCTTTTCGCGAATACAGACTAACACGGCTGCTACTCTGAAATCTATGTCCTTAAAATTCATATAAATGATTCAGTTTTGGAAGAACTTGTATAAGATCTTTCAGCTAAGGAAATTAGCAGGAGGTAACGTATGATTTTGTCTTTGGAAGTGTGTGATCTGAGGCTTTCACTACATAAGGGAAGTTGCCACTTGTGTGACTAGAGCACTGTAGATACACTGGGGCAAACTCCTACTACAGATAGGCTTTGCAAAGCAATGTAATTCAATGCAATAGCCTATCAAATTTAGCTCTAGTGCACTGTGTACATTAGGGGTTTGAACTGGTACACCGCTACCTCAATATAACGCGACCCGATATAACACGAATTCAGATATAACGCGGTAAAGCAGTGCTCCGGGAGGGCAGGGCTGCGCACTCCGGTGGATCAAAGCAAGTTCAATATAACGCGGTTTCACCTATAACGCGGTAAGATTTTTTGGCTCCCAAGGACAGCGTTATATCGAAGTAGAGGTGTATAACCAAATCAATGGAATTAAACTGGTGTGAATCTCCTTAATACAGATTGGGCCTTCACTGGCTGTCTAACTTGGTGCTTTGAAACATCTTCACAAGCAAGAGACACAAAGGCTATGTCTACACTGGAATTGAATGACAAAACTTTTGTCTTTCAGAGGTGTTTAACCCCCTGCCCCCTGAAAAACAAAAGTTTTGCTACAAGTGCCAGTGTGAACAGTGCGTTGTCAAAGCTAACCCCGCTCATTGGGGGTGGAAGTTTTTTGTCGGCAGGAGAGCCGACAAACAGCGGCTACAGTGCACAACTTTTAGTGGCGCAGCTGTGGCGACAAAGCTGTGTAGTGTAGAGAGCAACATAGTAAGAATTTCAGGCTTAATTCTAAATATAGAGACTTTTCAAAGGTTAAAGCCAAAATATTGCTTCTTGTCTATAACATATCAAGGGTGTACAGGAGATAAATAAGGCACTAGAGAAATACTTTCATTGTAAACAATTTAGATAAATAAATGCAGCACTTCCTTTAGGAAAACAAGTGAAAGGCACCAATGGAACACTGATACATTTCATTCATTAAATGTCATAATCTTGCTTATTTCATTCATTAACAAAATATTGTAAGAGTTGCATGGTGTGACTGATACCTCAGATTTTTTTTTTAAATTAAATATTAGAGCCTGATCCAAAATCTATTTAAGTCTTTCCGTTCATTACAGCAGGCTTTGGGTCAGACCCTAAAACATGATGGGAAGCTTTTACTTCAGCATAGTGTAGCCTATGATGCAGAGTTGCTGTAGAGTAAATCGTATTTGACTAGGCTATTTCTCAAAGATTAACAAAGTTAGACTAAGCTGTCCTTGATTCTACCATTTAATCCAGCACTGCTAGTTTAGTATACTGAAAATAACAAGATATGGTTATCTGCCACTCTTCTTACTCTTAAACAATGATACAGAGCCCATAAAATTAGTTTTCACAGACCATTCATTCCCACCTCCCTCCCTTTCATATAAAGAGTTCTATGGGAGATTTGTGCTAGTGATCTGTATACAGCATCAGAATACTAGCAAGTCCTGGGCAGCAATGGCATGTATATGTAGAGATTTCTATCTAGTTCCATGTGTGCATGCATGTCAACACACTTTATCAGGAACACTTTTCAAGAAATATTTCAGTTTTAAAATCTTGTACTGACAGTATTTCATATCCATCCACCTGTAAAGCTAGGCTCTCTTAGTACAATGCATTCATGTATGCAGGTCTGAAGAAGAAAATGAGTGCATTTTAGGTATCTCTAAAAATTATCTGAAAGAGCGTTTCAAGTCATAATATTGTTGTTTTAAAGCACAACATCTTGAATCAAGGGCTAGAAGAAGGACTGTGTTGCCCACTGGGAAGCTCCCCCTTTCCAGTAATATAAAAACTCCCAATTCCAGCCCAAAGTGATCCCAAGATATCAGCCCCTTAAATTTGCCACTGGTATGGAGTGAATTTTGACCTACCTGCACCTCTGGCTAGTGTAATTATGTGGGGACAGCCCACATCAAGGATGTCAAGGGAGAAGGAAGTGCTTCTCTAAGAGATTGTTCTTTGTTCTTTTCTTTAAGAAGACACGTATTAGAAATTGCTTAGAAGTTTGGAATGTTTAGAAGAGATCCTGACAGAGATGGATTAGTGAACAAAATTCAGGGTAGATGGTAAAAAAAAGTATATGATAAATGCTATTTCTTACCAGCACTACATATGGGATAGATGAATGGATAATAGTCTAGATACAAAGTCAGTGGAAATTCTGCCCGAGTAAGAAAGTCACTGGGATCATAATTTCACATATATGTAGCCATTAGAAGTGCATGTTTTCCTGTGAAATGGTAATAGAGAATTATTATAATACATCAGTGCTGTACACATCATTCCCTGGACAAGAATAGTGCTGAAAGACAGACTGGGTAAAAGAAAAATTTTCTTTGAAATTAATTTAATTCTTCTCATGCTGGCAAACTTTAATTATTGCATTAAGCATATTATTAGACTTATTTTTAGTTAATGTAACAAGGAATACAGTATTCCAACAGTTTTTATTTCATAATACAGTAATAAAAATATTAACGCAATCTGACATTCTCATACAATGAAAAGTCACTGAAACTGTTGAAAACGTATACAATAGACATCCCTTCCAAAATTTAGAATGGCCTCCCTGTGCTTTGGTGGAACAGCTTTCAACATTGCTCCTAGGCAAATGGCAAAATGACAAATGTTTGAGTGGAAAACACTCAAACTAGCCTGATGCTTGTTACTCAGAACTTGAACTAACGTGATCCATCAACTAATAATGCTTGCAATCATCCAGTGTCTAAATGGCCATGGCATGAACACAAAAATTTCTAACTGATATACTAAAGATTTTGTTTAATAATTACAAAATATAAAAGTGTGGTGCTATGCAGTTTAAAAACTGCAGATATTTGAATGAGCAAGTAATAGAGCAGTATAAAATAAACAGTATTTTATTATGATATACTGGCAGATGGACAATTGATTTGGTACAGCACGGCCTCCATCTTAATCTCTTAAAAATAATAGAAATCAAAGACCGTGCTCACCTGTTACCCAAAACACCCAGTACTAATGCAAGACTAGGCCATACAATGTATTCTCTCCAGTGCTTTATCCAGTCTAGTTTTTAAATGAGATGAGCAATGGCTCTTCCACTGCTTCTCTTGGGAGACTACTACATAATGCATTCAGCTGTTCCTCTTGCTGTTCCTGATATTCAGCCAAAAATGTTTTTTGCTTAATTTATTCCATTATTCCTAGTTTATACTCACTTGGACCACTTTAAACTACTTCACTTCCTTTTCGGCACCAGGTTGTGCAATCCCCTCAGAAATAGATGGGACTGGGGCAAGTAAGAACTCCCCAATGTACAGATTGGACATTTGGGCCCTGGGTAAGTGGTTAAATCAGCCAATTCTGTATGAGGTGGACTTTCCGGGGCTAACTACTTGGCTCATGGCAAGCCCTACTCATAGTAAGACAGTCTCAGGCTTATTTGAATCCCAGTCTTTATTTAGAAATAAAACAGTAGGGGGTACTTAAGAACTGGAATGTAGAAGAGTAGATGGCAGGAGAAGTTCTGATGGCATAAAAGATGTGGGTAAGAGGAATTAGGATGTAGTGTTCCCCCCCTTTAAAGTCTGTTGATTAAATAAGAAAAAATTCAAAGTTGGCATGCTAGAGGTGAATAGACTAACATTTAAAGCTTTATTAAAGCACAGCCCTTTGCTACAGGTTCAAAACTGCAGCATGCACATTCTAAGTATAAACTATAGCTCCAATAGTATCCCTTATCAAGACAATGTGGTGATTGGAATGGAAAACCAGTGGAAAGGATTACGAAAGTCTCTTCAGAGGAAAACAGTGGTACTTTGTGTCATTGATACTACAGTTCCAGTATGAATCTGAGGAACTATTGAATTCTAAATCAAGTCATCACAATCTTGGACTCTATTTAGAATTTACTGAGTAATTCCTAAAAATAATATGGTAATTGTTAATCATAAATTGCAAAATATGCTATTCTTTCAGAATATCAGTAATGCAGCTAGGCATAAATGGAAAAGATATTGTATGTGTCACACATTTTGATGTCTCTGATAATTGAAGGAGAATTTCATGTTGTACTCGGAAAATTGATACATCTGTATCTAACCAGGTTACTTCTTTTTGTAATCAGTTGAGAATAGCTATTGACGTCACTGAATAAAAACAGCATACTTAGATCAAATGCTGAGCTCTGTCCTTAGGACTCCAATAAAGGAGAAAATTCAGACTGCCAGCAGACTGCATGCAATACAGAACTGTTTTGAAAAGAAGGCTAATTGTGAATGCGTAAGCATTTGCTGTAGGAAAGTCAAAGTTCTGAATACAAACCAATTGATACAAAAGGTGTATTGGTAGGAAATGATTTGAAGGATGTATGTAAATACATATATTAAACACATTTAAACAAAATCCAGGACTTTCATTCTCTTTATAATTTTTTTAATGGATAAAGTCTAATGGAGAATGTATCAACCTATTACCTGAACACAGGAAGAAGAGATGTAGTTAGTAATGATTTTGATCTACCCACATAGTTAAAGCCTCAATGCCAAATTGCAAAAAAGTATCATAAGTAAAATTACACAGCTCTGGATGCCAATTAAGTAATTTTGCTCATGTACTAAGACTTCCTGTTCATTCCCCATACACCTTGTATTTGTGAATAGACATCTAAGATGTAGATCAGATTCCCCCACTGTTTTCCTGAGGGGGAGAAGGGATTTAGACAGGGCTCTGCCACCTCTCAGGTGAGTGCTCCTAGGCTTTGAGGGAGACCCACCTCACAATGTTCCAATCTCTCCTATTGAAGTTGTTTCAATTTAATATTTAATTCAATTATTGAAGTAACTGGGCCAGTGAAAGAGTTAGAATGACTGTAACCTAGTGATTAGAGCATTCACCTGAAAGATGGCACATCCCTGTTCAAATCCCTTCTCTTCTTCAGGAGGCGGGATTTGAAGAGGGGGTCTCTCTCATCCTGGGTGAGTACCCTATCCAGTAGGCTAAAGGTTATAAGGGAGCTCTTCATTTTGGCCCCTACACACAACTTAGGTGGCCAAATGCCAATCTTCCCCAAGTTTGTGGATCACAAGCAGAGCTAGGCACCTATCTCTATGAGAGGGTTGGGGTTTAGCACACTCCCCTCTGGATGGCATCTCCTATTGGGTAGCTTAGGTGGTTCCGCACCTAATATACTGGCTTTGTAGATTGCTGTCTAAGGCATGTATCTCTTCCCCATTCATAGTTAGGCACCTCAGCTCCTATACCCAGACTTTGTGGATTGCAGTATTTTTCCTGTGATTTTTCTAGACACCTGAAAGTTAGGTGCTGCAATGCTCAGCGCTGCAACACCAAAGTCCCTTCATGGATTTGGGCCTCAGTGTTTTTTCTTCAAGTCCTGGAGTAGTGTGACTGTGATAATTTCAGATTTTATTTCAAACAAGTAACTGTCTAGCCCTTATATTTGCAGAGAAAAGGTTGCAAATGTGAACCCTATAACTCAAAAAAAACCCAAAAGCAAAAATTTAGTTTAAATCTCATTTTAAACCAATTTCATGATTTTTTTATTATATGACTCATGATTTACCATTTGGAGTTGACTGCAAGTCCTTTATATTTGTTTAAACTTGTAAGATGGTATGTAGGATTTAGGCCTCTTTTTAATTCAGGCTCTTTCTTTACCATTTGTGTCAGGTACCGAATTGGGGCTTGTCTACACTTGAAAGCTTTATTGTGAGAAAGGTAGTATGTGAAATTAAAGCACAGTAGCGATTCCTGAATAACTCCATGTGTAGACAAGCCTTTAGTAAAGTAACATCATTAATATTTGTAACATTTCATTCTAGGCTAGGACTACAGCCTCCTGTGGTATGAAATTGCAGACTATGAAGCTGCTTGACATAACTGTGCTCTGTCCAAAAGTATTATAGCCTGACTGGAACAGAGGGTCCTGTGGCACCTTTAAGACTAACAGAAGTATTGGGAGCATAAGCTTTCATGGGTAAGAACCTCACTTCTTCAGATGCAAGAAGTGAGGTTCTTACCCACGAAAGCTTATGCTCCCAATACTTCTGTTAGTCTTAAAGGTGCCACAGGACCCTCTGTTGCTTTTTACAGATTCAGACTAACACGGCTACCCCTCTGATACTTGATAGCCTGACTGGTTAATGTGAGTTTGGCTTCTGAGCATTTGAAAAATGTAGTTGACTAAAGGCAAACGCAAGTATTGTTAACCTATTAAGGTGAAGAGTCTTTGTAAAAGGAGTTCAGAAGCTGTTCTCAAAAACGGATTGTATCATTATTAGAGGGCATTCCATTTCTATTAATCTCCAATTTGCTATAATAGATTGTCTCCTTCCCTCTAGTAAAATTTGCATCAGCATAGAGAAAGTGTCATTTAGCCATAACAGTTGTGCATATGCCTGTTACTAGGGGCAAGTGTTGGCTGCATGCTTGTGGAGGGCAAATAATCAGCTATAAGGCATGAGGGCCACATGTTAGCATGGTGCCTTCTAGTTTTGTAACAGCAATCATTTCCCATTAACAGGGTCTTCCTGAGCTCATTACATTGTCTCATTTAGAGATGTACTTGGTCCTGCTTCTGGACTGGAAATGGACTAGATGACTTCAAGAGGTCACTTCCAGCCCTACATTTATATTATTAATTTTGATAGCTTTAGATTTAAACTAACCAATTTACTATAGAGACAAAGTGGGTGAGATAGTATCTTTCATTGGACCAATTTCTGTCTAGTGAAAGAGACAAGCTTTCCCTACAGGGAGCTTGGTGTAGCTCAAAAGCTTTTTGTTTTTAATCTCCTCTACCTTGTCTCTCTAATATGCTGGGACCAACACTGCGAACAGTTTACTATAGACTTTTAATGCAGAAGTGACATGTTGATTAAAAATTAAAGGGGAGGGGTGTGGCCAAAACATCACACCCGATACTGGTAAATTCAAATACGAAATGATCTGGTGAGGGCTAGGGCCCGTCCAAAGAGCACGGAGACTTGTACTCTTTTATTTATTTATTTATTTATTTATTTACGTGTTTGTGCCTTACCAATGCTTGACCTTTTCAACTCACGTGTGAGGAAAGGACATAGCGCGACCTCCCCTGGTTAGTAACGAACCGGGGCATAAAGCTATAAACAAGATCGCCTCCTTGCATTTAAGAAGGAGGGGCGCGTGCAGCGCTCCCAGGGGCGGTGTAAAGTGGGTTGTAGCCCACGAAAGCTTATGCTCTAATAAATTTGTTAGTCTCTAAGGTGCCACAAGTACTCCTGTTATTTTTGCGGATACAGACTAACACGGCTGCTACTCTGAAAAGAGCCCGCACAATACGCGGTGCTGCAGGCTCACTAAGCTGGAACGGGCTGTGCGGTTGGCGTGCGCTGGTTGCGAGATGCGGCTGTACGACGATCCGTGCTTGCAGCACCCAGGCGAGCCTGGTGCCGGCTGTTGCTCCGTGGTGTGGGCCCATGCGCCCGGAGTTGGAGGGGCTGCTGTGCACGGGGGTGGCCCTGGCGGCAGGTTGCAGGCGCTGGTCTCTGGAGCGACTCCAGCCTCCCTCCTTCCTTACGCACAGACACCCGGCCCTGTTTTCATGAATGAAATCCAATGCTCCGCTATAAATAGCACGGAGGGTACAGACGTCACCAGGACAAGAGTGGCAGCGGCTCCCGCCGCGGAGCGAGGAGCTTCGCTCCTGCCTCAGCCTCCTCGTGGGGCGGGCTGGGGAGGGAGGAGCGGGTCGGGAAGCGGCGCGCGCCCTGGCCGGACAGCAGCAGCGGTACAAAGGGGCGCGACAGCGCCATGCTGCCTCCCTGCAACGCCGTGCTGGCCCCTAGCCCTGCGCGCCCCGCCTGAGGAGCAGCCGCCGCTGGGTCCGTCCGCCCCCCCCCGCCCAGCCTGAGGGCGGCGAGGCAGCGCGGCCCCTCCCGGGTAGGTGCCGAGTCGCCCCGCGCGCGGTTGCCCTAAACTTCTCGGCACGCGGAGCCTCCCCACCCGCCCCAGCGTGTGCGAGCAGCGGGCTGCGGTCACAGCCTGGCTGGCTCGGCGTAACGGAGCCTCGGCTGCAGGGCTGGCTCGCTCTTAGCAGCTCCCTGCGCCTGCCCACGGCGGCTGGCTGGGGCGGGGGCAGGCCGGTGCCGGGAGGGAGTCCCCTTCCCCCCCAGGTGCACGGCGCCCTGGCAGCTTGGAGCGGAGACGCTGCCCCATAGCAGAGGGTCCTGCCGCTGATCACGAAGGGCTCGGCGGGGCTCGCTTTCCCGCCAGCGCTCCAGTGAACGTGCCAAGCACAGGCAGAGGGGTGCAGTGCGCGCAACACCTGCTTGCACTTGGCACATGCACTGTAGCTTGCTAAGCAGCCTAGGGAGTGAAGGGTGGTTTTGTTCTGCTGTGTCTATGGAGTCTGTTGTGGGTTGCTGTGACAACAGCTAGAGGCTGCCATGAGGGGCTTGCAACTCACAGAACAGATTATTTGGTGTCTGATCTGGCAGAGCCTGGTGGGAGGAGAGGTACCACTATAAACTGATTGTTAGGTTAACAGTACTGCAGTTTGTCTACGTAGTGTGGCAGCAAACATCCAGACTAAAGAAATGTCCAGTTATTGAACTGGTGCGAGGTAGTCACGCTGAGAGTTCACACTTGACTTTTGTTGGTCAAAACACCAGCTGTGTCTTTGGAGCTGGCCTTACACAACTACTTATTAAACAACAATATCCTTGAAGTTCTACATATGGTTACAGAGAGAACTACAAAGTGATGCCAAAATCTTTTCAATGACTCTGTTCATCCTCAGCTTGTGTACAATTCCAGGACATTCAGCTGAATCAAAGCCAACTGTTCAGCCTGAGGTGGAAATTACTTTGTTCAGTGAGCTCTCCGATATTTATCAGGTTCAGAACTCTTTCTAGGAAAAAGGCTTTTGGGGAGAATCCTGCCAAATAGTGTGAGGACTGGAAAACGAGCATGGACTATTTTCAGTTAAAGATTAATAGAACAGAGCATATTAAATGTGAGGGGTGTGTGTGTGTGTGGGGGGGAAATACAGTATTACCGATGGAAAGAGAATTGGTTAGTTTCTCCATTATATTCTTTGCACTTCCTGTATGCCTGGTTCTGCAGTCATTGTATATGCAAATTGCCAGTAACCTCATCAGGAATTACATTCATGCTAGGGATGCAAAAATGGGCCTATCAGCTTTTTTAAAATGCTTAATTGGTGAACTGAGTGAATTCATATAGCGGAGTTCCCCATGATCTTAAATATTTTTGGGGAAAAAAACAACTTGGGCGCCTCTACCAGCTCTGGTAAAGTTCCTTTTGCTGCTTCAGGGTACCGTGTTTGGATCCCAGAATGGAAATGACTTATAGTCCAGTGCACATACTAGAGGGGGGGAGACCCTGGATCTAGTCTCCCTGCTCCAGTCACTCTTTCTTTATACGGAGTACAACAGTTTCAGCTGGAGAGATTGAGGGAGTACCACATCAGAATATCGCATGGCTCAGTGGTTAGATCACTCTCATGAGAGGTGGGAGACCACTATTCATATCCCTTCTCCACATCTGGCAGAGAGGGGGGGAATTGAACCTGTATTTCCCACATCCGATGTAAGAGTTCTAACCACAGGATTAAAGGTTATCAGGTGGACGGCATTCCTCCTCCAGCCATTTTGTGTGGAGTGAGGCAGGCGCCTAACTCATTCTCTCAAAAATCAACTTAGGTACCTATCTCTCCCTAGGCACCTAACTCAAGCTTTGTGGATCACAGTTTTCCTGTGATTTTTCTACTTAGGTGCTATTACACTCAGTATTGCAATGCCAAAGTCTCTTCATGGATCCCACCTCTGGGTCTGTTACCCCTTCACAGAAGTAGAATTTGGTAGTGCAGCTGCTCTAGGCCCTCAGGACCAGTGCTGACACCCCAGGAGCTTAATCATATCCTTTCCCAGAGCTCCAGCCATGTGGGCACTCTGGTTTACAGTTTACCACGCCAGGGATATGTGATAGTCAAAGCATCCAACTCACAGATTTTGCAAAGGTTTCTACCACAACTACATTTTACTTAGCACAAGAAATAGCTCTAGTTCAGAGGTGGGCAAACTACGACCCACGGGCTACATCCAGCCCTTGAGTTCCCGAGCGGGGAGGCTAGCCCCCGGTCCCTCCCCTGCTGTTCCTCCTCCCCTATAGCCTCAGCTCGCCGCGCCGCCAGTGCTCTGGCCTGCTGCTCCTGCATGTCTGAGAGACCTTTTCTTTTATAACCTCTGCTCCATTTTGTCACATGATCCCCCAATCACCTCCTCAGGTGATCAGAGTCTTCCAGAAGTGATCTGTTGCTTAGGTACCAGCTCACCTGGGCTGACTGGTTCTTCTGGGTGGTAGCCAACTCTTTGTCCAAGGGTGCTTCTGTGTGAATAGAGGACCATCAAAGTTTAACAGCCCTCCATTGTTAGCACAGTGTCACTATCCCTTGTAAGTTTCAGAGTGGTAGCCGTGTTAGTCTCTATCAGCAAAAACAACGAGGAGTCCTTGTGGTATGCCAACATTTTTATGGCTGACTTAGAACAACGCTTCCTCAGCTCTCGTCCCCTAGCGCACTTACTCTAGTTGCACTACACTGATGACATCTTCATCATCTGGACCCATGGGAAGGAGGCCCTTGAGGAATTCCACCAGGATTTCAACAATTTCCATCCCACCATCAACCTCAGCCTAGACCAGTCCACACAAGAGATCCACTTCCTGGACACTACAGTGCAAATAAGTGATGGTCACATAAATACCACCCTATACTGGAAACCTACTGACGGCTATACTTACCTCCATGCCTCCAGCTTTCATCCAGACCACATCACATGATCCATTGTCTACAGCCAAGCTCTAAGATACAACCGCATTTGGTCCAATCCCTCAGACAAACACCTACAGGATCTCTATCAAGCGTTCTTAAAACTACAATACCCACTTGGTGAAGTGACGAAACAAATTGACAGAGCTAGAAGGGTACCCAGAAGTCACCTACTACAGGACAGGCCCAACAAAGAAAGTTAACAGAATGCCACTAGCCATCACCTATAGCCCCCAACTAAAACTTCTCCAGCGCATCATGAGGGATCTACAACCTATCCTGAAAGACGATCCCTCACTCTCACAGACCTTGGGAGACAGGCCAGTCCTTGCTTACAGACAGCCCCCCAACCTGAAGCAAATACTCACCCAGCAACTACACACCACACAACAAAAACACTAACCCAGGAACCAATGCCTGCAACAAATCCCATTGCCAACTCTGTCCGCATATCTATTCAAGGGACACCATCATAGGACCTAACTACATCAGCCACACCATCAGGGGCTCATTCACCTGCACGTCTACCAATGTGATATATGCCATCATGTGCCAGCAATGCCCCTCTGCCAGGGCTGGCTTCAGGCACCAGCAAAGGAAGCAGGTGCTTGGGGCGGCCAATGGAAAGGGGCGGCGCTCCGTCTGGTATCGGGGCGGCACATCCAGGTCTTCGGCGGGAATTCGGCGACGGGTCCCTCAGTCCCTCTCTTCCTCTTTGAGCTGCCGCCGAAGTGCCGCTGAAGAGGAAGAGAGGGAGTGAAGGACCCGCCGCCGAAAAATGAAGTGCCGCCGATTGGCTTTTTTTTTTTTATTTTTATTTTTTTTTTTTGCTGCTTGGGGCGGCAGAAAAGCTGGAGCCGGCCCTGCCCTCTGCCATGTACTTTGGCCAAACCGGACAGTCTCTACGCAAAAGAATAAATGGGCACAAATCAGACATCAAGAATTGTACATTCAAAAACCAGTGGGAGAACACTTCAGTCTCCCTGGACACTCAATAACAGACTTAAAAGTGGCAATTCTTCAACAAAAAAACTTCAAAAACAGACTTCAATGAGAAACTGTAGAACTGGAATTAATTTGCAAACTCGACACCATCAAATTAGGCCTGAATAAAGACTGGGAGTGGATGGGTCACTACAAAAGTAATTTTCCCTCTCTTGATATTCACACCTTCTTGTCAACTGTTGAGAATAGGCTACCTCCACCTTAATTGAATTGGCCTCGTTAGCACTGACCCCCTACTTGGTAAGGCAACTCCCATCTGTTCAAGTGCTGTGTGTGTGTGTGTGTGTGTGTGTATATATATATATACTGCTTACTGTATTTTTCACTCCATGCATCTGATGAAGTGAGTTTTAGCCCACGAAAGCTTATGCCCAAATAAATTTGTTAGTCTCTAAGGTGCCACAAAGACTCCTCATTGTTTTTACTATCCCTTGTAGTTTCAGTCAAACATGGAGGTAAAAAGACAAGGCAGATAAGCTCCTCATTCAAAATTGAGTTTGTAGTTAAGGAAATATATATTCATGATCTCAAACTGGAATTCATAAATTGTCACAGGGCCCTATAGAGATACAGCAATGTACTAATATAAAAAGAAACCGATATCTCAAGAGAAATTAGCCCCACCTCCGTGAGTTTTGTAAAACTCCTGCCATGTTAATACTCCAAGCTTCACTATAGTACTGTGGTTCTCAACTAGGGGTACACTACATGCCCCTGGGAGTATGCAGAGGTCTTCCAGGGGGTACATCAACTTATCTAGATATTTGCCAAGTTTTACAACAGGCTACATAAAAATCACTAGCGAAGTCAGTACAAACTAAAATTTCATACTTGTTTATACTGCTCTAAGTACAATATCTATATTTCAGTTGGTTTATTTTTGAATTATATGGTTAAAAATTAGAAAGTAAGAATTTTTTCAGCAATAGTGTGCTGCGGCACTTTTGTATATTTGTCTGATTTTGTAAGCAAGTCATTTTTAAGTGAGATGAAACTTGGGGTTATGCAAGACAAATCAGACTCCTAAAAGGGGTACAGTAGTCTGGAAAGGTTGAAAGCCACCACTATAGTATATAGGTTGAAGAGAAATGTTGACCATTGGTCCATATATCCTGATAACTTCATAATTCCTGCTAATATGTATTTTCCCAGCAAACAAATTTAAGTGCTGGGGGAGCAAGAGGGCAGAGAAGCCCTGAAAATAGTAGAAGCAAAGGAGCAACTGGTTGTTATTTAACCTGCTTTCCCCTGGCTTCTACCTCCACCCAAGCTGCCCAAAGCCTGTGTGAGGACCACCGTGCAAAGCATGCTTGGGGCTCAGGCATTCATTCCTGAGCATGACCAGTTAATGGGGAAGAGGAGAGGCTGAGCAGCCAGTCTTTGCAGCTTGCATGCAGGAGAAGAGACTGAAAGCTCACATCAAGAAATCATGGAAATTACTGCTAGTGAGATCAGTGTAAAAAATCTCACTGTTTCCTTGGCCCCCATGAAAAGAATCAGAATGCGCAGCCCTACTTAAGGAGCAAAAGTAGCATGCTGTGTGAGCGGGAAGGAGACAGAGCACGGAGGACATGTGACGAGACCTGGGCTCTTGGTTTCTGGATGCAGATTCACAGGGTTGGAGCTTGGACTCTCCCTAGCCAGTGCTGTTCCAGTCTTTCATGAGGATACTAGGACTGATTCCTCCAGGTGGTAAGAAACAACTGGGGGACCTCAGAGGTTTTTGTTTGGTTTGGTTTGGCGTTTTTGGTGGTGGGGGGTGAGGGTGGTAATAAATCTTTCTCATTTGTTTTTGGCAGAAAGGAAGAATTATGGTACTAAACATTACAAGCAAAATTCTCCACTGACTTTTGTTGCTGGGTTTGCACAGGGTGTAAGTGCACGACATAGCCCTGAACCTGGTGGTAACATTGACCTAAAGTCAGCCATCACAAACCCTTCCAAGTGCTAAATATTCCAATGACTATGCAGGTCTATTAGGTTATTCCTGCCATCATTTAGGTGCATTGCTCATTATTTATGTTTCTCTTATACACTCAAAAATAGGAGTGAATAAAACAGCAACTAACATTTTTCAAAAACATAACTTATAAAACAAAAGGAAAAAATATGAGAAATGTCCCTTAGAGCTCAGCAAACAAGGGTATGTTAGCTTTTGAGAACAGAATTTTGCTCAAAATCTGCTGAGGATCTTCAGAAACTCCATGCACTGGCTACTGCTATCCTCTGTTGTATTAACAGGGGCCAATTAGATAGGGTTGATAGTAGATAAAACATTCCATTATTAATCTAGCAATATCTTCCCAACATCCTAACTTAATATCTTCTAACTTGTCTCTCCTTCGGTACAAAATGGATCAGATCCTACTTTGGTGTAAATTGGTATAACTCCATTGAAGCCGATGGAGCTATGCCAATTTATACCAACTGAGGATCCGCCCCAAAATTCCTGTTTGCCTTACCTTGTCATGTGATTTAACCCTCATTACACCGATCCCTTGTTGTCTGGTACTGGCTGATTCATTGATGCTAACAATGTAAATTTGTTATTACTTCCCTTTTTGCCCTCTGCCATTTGATAATTTTCCTCATCTAGGTTACACCTTATGAAAAGGTTTTGTGACAGTCTTTCACCAGCTGCTGCCATCTGTCGGGTACTTGATACCCTGCTGTGGTTTCTTTCACCAATTTATTTGGCATAGTTCTGAATTCATTAACTGAAGTGTATCAGACTGCAATTGGTCTTATGGCCCCTTCCTTTCCCCTCCTCCACCGAAGATGCCTGTGATTTCTGCCTTTTAAACAAAGGTACCATATCTGTAAGTTCTTTTTCTCCTTTCACATATTCTTATAAATCCATTTAGTTTCTAAAACAAAAAGGGTTTGTTTTATATTTCAAAATGAGAACAACTCTTTTGCTTCCCTGGCTCTATTGCATATCTGCTTTGGCTTTTGCCAGCCTTCTGATATCCTAACAGTTTTCAGTCTAATGCAGTGACTTCAGTTCCTGTAGAATTTAGCGCTTTTGCATCGCTTTTAAATTTCCAGCTTCTGTGTTTGCACCTTGGGTATGTATATATGCACTCTGCTGCACTTCCTAATCACCCTTTGTGGTACCAGGTTATATATTGCTTCTGTAAAGTACTCATAGTAAGAAAAGTACACCCTTAAAATAGATAGTACAGTCTTGCTGGGGGAGAAACCACAAATGCAGCCACGTCACATATTTCTAGGAGTCTATTTCTCAGTGAGTGCTCTTCAAGGTCTCATCAGTAGGTTTTGTGGTTTTCTTTTTTTTAATGCTAGGGTTTTCAAAGGCATCTGAGGGAGTGAAGCACCCATCTCCCATTGAATTGCATGAATTCAGGTGCTGCTCTCCATTAGATTTCTTTTAAAATGCCAGCACTAGTCTCAGTAATGGAAGATCTGTTTGGTCAAGGTTCTCCCTGTCCCCCATGTCCAAAATTGTCATTTGAGACCGACAGGGTTGGAACTATTGACAGTTCAACTTTGAGAGAGGGCATCTGAGGTTCTCAAATCCTCACTCGCAACCTTCAGCTCGAGGGCTTGATCCTGCAAGTCCATAGCACTAAGCCTAGTAGTTACTATGCCATGAGGCATCCTGTTGAAGTCAATTTGACTCCTCACAATAATAAGTATGAACCCTAGTAGTAAGTGTTGCCAGGATCAGACCTAAATCACTGGGCTGATGCTCGAAACCAGAGGTTCTCAATTGAGGGGCCATAAGCAGATTTCAAGCAGGGCCAGCGTTAGACTTGCTAGGGCCCAGGGCAGAAAGATCCAGCTAAAGCCCGAGCAACTTAGCTTTGTAGGCCCTCCCGCCCAGTAATGTGCGGCCACAAGCAATTGCCCTTCTTGCTACCCCCTAATGCCGGTCCTGGCTTTTACATGCAGAAAAACAGTTGTGGCACAGATGGGCCGTGGAGTTTTTATAGTATGTTGGGGGGGGGGGGGGCTCAGAAAGGAAAAGGTTCGGAACCCCTGTTCTAGATTGTTGGTGTGTATTCTATGCTGGTGGGGGGAGGGTTCATATTTGGCTACTGCTATAAGAAAAATTGGGGTATGTTCTTTATTGGTTAACTTACGCTTTATAATCATCATAAGCTGGTCACCGATCTCAAAACATTTTACAAAGGAGAGCAGTATCATTACCACCATTTTACAGATGGGGGAAACTGAGGCACAGAGGCGGAAGTGGCTTTGCAAGGTCACTCAGCAAAGCAGAGGCAGCGCCAGGTCTCTTGAGTCCCTTTCCAGTGCCTATCCAGTAGGCCACACTGCCTCCCCGTTAGTTAAAGAGATGCTATCAGCTTTAAAAACACACTGCAATCTGAATTGTTTTGTCCTGTTGATTCAAGTATGGTCTAAGATGACTATAAATTAAATTGCGTAGAGATTTTTTTCTCCCTTTCTTTCTTTTGTTTATCTATTTCGTGTACTTGATAGGGAAACTAATTATTATTTCTGGTTGAAAAATGGTAAATATTTTCTGTGAAAAGTTTCAAAAGAAATGAAAAAAATGGTTGCTTTTGGTTTCTGAAAACTGAAAATATGTGTTTTTTTTAAAAAGAGAAAATTTGGAAAGAAATGAAAATTTTCTACAAAAATATTCACTTTTAATAAAGGCCATTCTTGTTTTTTAGGAAAAAGTTTTGAAATGGAAAAAAATAACTAGCTCTATGGATTGTGTACAAAGTGCATTTCTTCCCATGAAGTTAGCCAATCAACCCCTGATCCTACAGTGAGATCTATGGAGGCAAATTCCTGTGCCCATGTAATGCATCAAATGGGGATAGGTGCACACCTGACACCTGCCAGGATCTTCCTGCAGGATCATGACCTTAGTACATCTCCTCTGTTGTTTGTGTGGGTCTTTTACCCAGTGACAGGAGAGAGAGAATAATTTTTAAAAAGGAATTTCACTTGTAAAATCACAGCTGTTGGCAGGCAGGTTCATGGGTAGGAACTGGAACTGCTTAATTTTTTTTAAAAATATATTTTTGTTGACTAGATTTTAAGATAATGTTTCTTTAACAGGCTTTTTGGATAAAAGTGCTTTAGAAATGTAAAATTGTATTATTATTAAGGCCAGTTGGTTGGAATAATCTGTGTGTTGTAGTAACAGCTCTGGTTTCCATGATAATAAAGGATACTCATTCAACAATGAGAAAAAGTAAGAAAGACCCCCATCAGCAAATGGAGATAGAAGAGGAGAAAGAAACAGGTAGCCATAAGTATTAGTGTAACCCATGAACTGGAGTTATAACCTTACACTTTATTGGACACTGCCTGCTTTACATGCCATACTTCATTCTTACAAATCAAATAGATTTATCTAGGAACTTGGCGCTCTCTGTCCTCTCCTGTTTCTTCTTTGTGTTTGCCTGTCTGCAAACACAAAGTTTTCCAATAATCCCAGATGATGATAATTTGAAAATAAAAACATCCCAAGTGGTGTCTAAGATCCTTCCCAATATTTTCATCATTGATATCAGTCGGCTTCATTGTCCTCAGAAATGTACTAGCCAGATGAATTCTAAATTGCGTCCTTTGCAAAGAGCTACAGTATCTTTATCCGGTCTGACACGGTATCTTACTTCTGGTAAATTTTTAAATGCTACTTGTTTGATCACAGTTACACTTTACCCTTGTTTTTCTGTCAAGTGATCTCTGTCCTTTGTCATTGCAACTAGGCACATTTCAACAATTTTTTTGTTTTTGTTTTTGTTTTGTTCAACCCTGTTTTCTTTCTATATAGCATTGAAGTATGGTTTATTTCTTGGTCCTGGAATTTTTTTGCTTGCCACTTTCTGCCATGTTATTTGCTTTCTCATCTCGTCCTAACTAGTTTTCCTAACTCCAGTTTATATTCCCAGATATTACCAACCTTTCTACACTCAAATCTAGACACTTTCCTGTTTTGTTTTCTGTTTAGCATATCAATGGTTACATAATTTAATTTACTATAATCTAACAGATGTATCAGAAGTTTAAACTGGTGACAACTTTAGCTGAAACAGACTGTAGCTGTGACTATACAATTTCAAAATCTCATGTCTTGTACATACTCCTGGCTTTAGTCAAAGCTGTGCCTTAAGTTCTTTGGGTTGCATTTATAAGTAGTGAATCCACACCTTTTGGTAACTGTGGATGGTATAATTGAACACTGGAGCCTATTTTTATTGGAGGTTTCTAAGTGTTTGTTCAGGCTTCTGGTTGTTGAAAACTTTCCCATAATTAGGAACCTTTTAAAAATTACTTTTTAAAATCTAGAGAACAGCCATTATAGATGGCCTGCATTTCTTCATACATCTTGAGTGAAGTCTGAAGTGAATTTAAAAGAGCTGCAAACTTTTTCCTGGTTTATTTTAATCTCAATTTTGTATAGTATTGAGTGAAGCTAAAAATATCTTCACTAGGCTATTGTTGATCTACTTCATAGAATTCAGGCTTTCTGGGACCAATCTCTGATACCTTTGCTTTAATTAAGTTAGTAAAAATATCAAAAAATAAAAAGGACTTTTTATTTAATTTACGTTCTTCCCATATATTCCTTTTTAGGATTCTCAGATTTCTCTTGAGCTTTGTAGGTTTATTATTTTTTATCTAGACTTGCCTATTCATTTTAAACCTACGTTGTAATTATTTTTGTTTGTTTTTTTTTTAACACCATAGGCTCTTTTTTTACTTAACATCTATTTTGTGACAGGCTCTAGCTTATTCTCACCAAACCAATCATTTACATTTTTTAATAAATTATGTTAAAGTAAACTGATCCAAATAACAGCGTTTGAGATAGAATTTTCAGTATGAGAAACATTGTTTTAGCACAGACCTCTGTTTGTAGTTTTAACCAACCAGACACACTGTCTAGATGTACTTCTTCAGTTTCCTTTCCAGCACTTTAAACATTTCTACATTTCATCTGTGATGCCATGCATGAATAAAATATGAAGTAATTTAATACTTGTGATGTCAGGAATTACTGCTTATACTGAGACCTGCAAGAAAAGGTATTTTTTAAAGGTTTCCAAGTAAATCATATACTGCACTTTCTTTAACTTGCTTTTTCTCAACTCATTCAGTGCCCTGGGTCTGTCTTTCAGGCTGGGACACACAATTCCAAGAAAAAATGGCTTGTCTGTAATTTTGGGTAGATAACAAGGTGATAGCCATTTATTCCTTTGCAGATAAGCCCTTCAGCTGGAGAGTGGGGCAGCTGAGGAACCGAATGACCCGTTGTTCCCAGTGCTATTCACTGTGGCCTTGATCCTACATTTAGATCCATTTGAGCAGACCCTAGCAACTGGTGGAGCCCCTTTGCCTCACGCAAAGGATCAGAGTCTTGCATGAGATTTGCTCAATGGCCAAGCAGCCGATAGGCAAGCACTCTTTCAAGTATGTGGGGCAACAGACGGGTAGTATGCCTTGCAGTTTTAACTTGGGGCAAAAGTGGCCAGCTAGCCAAAAGTCCCTGTCACTCTCCCTAAGATGGCTGCTTTCCTACTGCTTGTGGAGGTAGAATGTATGTTCGGATTCAGATCACACTTGTTAGGACTTATTCTGATGGCTTCATTTTCTCTTATGTACAAACTGTGCACATGCTGTGTCATTTTCTTTTATTCCCTGGAGACCTGTTGTTTATGTTACAGTTGTGCCAAGACACCCCATTGTGCTAGGTGCTGCACAAACACCTATAAAGGCATGTTCCTTGCCCCAAATAACTTATTGGACTCAGAGGCCCCAATCTTGCAACTGACTTTTCAGACAGATTCCTGTCCCCATATATCAGAGGGGTAGCCGTGTTAGTCTGAATCTGTAAAAAGCAACAGAGGGTCCTGTGGCACCTTTAAGACTAACAGAAGTATTGGGAGCATAAGCTTTCGTGGGTAAGAACCTCACTTCTTCAGATGCAAGTAATGGAAATTTCCAGAGGCAGGTATAAATCAGTATGGAGATAATGAGGTTAGTTCAATCAGGGAGGGTGAGGTGCTCTGCTAGCAGTTGAGGTGTGAACACCAAGGGAGGAGAAGCTTACAACCGCATCTGCTCCAACCCTTCAGACAGAGACCAACACCTACAAGATCTTCACCAAGCATTCTCAAAACTACGATACCCACACAAGGAAATAAAGAAACAAATCAACAAAGCCAGATGTGTACCCAGAAGCCTCCTGCTACAAGACAGGCCCAAAAAAGAAACCAACAGAACTCCACTGGCCATCACCTACAGTCCTCAGCTTAAACCTCTCCAACGCATCATCAGTGATCTACAACCCATCCTGGACAATGATCCCTCACTTTCACAGACCTTGGGAGGCAGGCCAGTCCTCGCCCACAGACAACCCGCCAACCTTAAGCATATTCTCACCAGCAACCACGCACCGCACCATAACAACTCTAACTCAGGAACCAACCCATGCAACAAACCTCGATGCCAACTCTGCCCACATATCTACACCAGCAACACCATCACAGGACCTAACCAGATCAGCTACAACATCACCGGCTCATTCACCTGCACGTCCACCAATGTTATATATGCCATCATGTGCCAGCAATGCCCCTCTGCTATGTACATTGGCCAAACTGGACAGTCACTACGCAAGAGGATAAATGGACACAAGTCAGATATCAGGAATGGCAATATACAAAAACCTGTAGGAGAACACTTCAACCTCCCTGGCCACACAATAGCAGATGTAAAGGTAGCCATCTTACAGCAAAAAAACTTCAGGACCAGACTCCAAAGAGAAACTGCTGAGCTCCAGTTCATTTGCAAATTTGACACCATCAGATCAGGATTAAACAAAGACTGTGAATGGCTATCCAACTACAGAAGCAGTTTCTCCTCCTTTGGTGTTCACACCTCAACTGCTAGCAGAGCACCTCACCCTCCCTGATTGAACTAACCTCGTTATCTCCATACTGATTTATACCTGCCTCTGGAAATTTCCATTACTTGCATCTGAAGAAGTGAGGTTCTTACCCACGAAAGCTTATGCTCCCAATACTTCTGTTAGTCTTAAAGGTGCCACAGGACCCTCTTTTGTCCCCATATAGAAACCCTCGGCCAGTGACAGATTAGCCACTGGGCCAACCAGGCCCTTGCACAGGGGCCCCAGCCAATTGGGGGCCCCAGGAAAAATGGGCACCCACGCGCCCCGACCTGCTCCGACCACTTGGCAGTCCTGCCGGGGAGCAGGGGAAGCCCCCGTGCCCTAACCCCGCTCCCCAGTAGGAGCACCAGGCAAGCGGGGGAAGCTCCCAACCCTGTCCCTGGCAGGAGTGCTAGGCTTGTGTGGCGGGGCAAGCCCCAGTTCCCCAGCAGGAGTGGGGGGGAGGACTGGGAGGGGCCGCAGGTGGAAGGGGTGGAGAGGGGTCCCCACTTGCTCTGGCCCGGGGACCCACAGAAGCTTAATCCGCCTTTGCCTGTGCACATTCAGGTGTGAGATTAGAGCCTAAATTGTGTCCTCACTGTGAGAAAACAATCTATATGGTGGTGCAATATCAAAATATTTTGACAAGTTATCCTATACTAAATGTCTTCCAAAGTGTAATAGCTACATCAGTAGATCAGTGGACAGAAGAGTGACACAGCTTCAGTCTATTCTGGTAATAAATGTCTGTACTTCAGAAGATCCCTTTATTCCCACCCCCCGACACACGCACAAATATGGATAAAAATGTAACTTTGCCATTATTTAAATTCTGCCTCCACAGTGCACATCCAAAATCTTAATTGGTTGGGTAATATTTAGTCCCAGCACTGACTTTTGTTGCTGTAGGTCATATCAGCTGAAGTAATGAAAAAGCACAATTAAAATTAGTCACAGTCCAATAGTTACTGAAAAGTTGTACTTATTCTTAAGAGTCATAGAAAATAATGGATTTGAGGCTGCAAAGAAAGAACAGCAAAATAGCATTTATTTTTTTAAATTGGCATGATGATTTAATGTGTATTCTTTAGTTATGTTGGATGAATGAACCGTGGTTTAGTGAATGATTCTGCTTTACATGTTCTTTATTCTATCTTAATTATATCTGTTCCTCAATTTTAAATGCTTTCTTGTAAGGAAAAAAAAAATCTCTATAAAAGATTACCTGTATTTTGGCAATTAATGAAATCTGCATGTAGGTCTTTCTTTTGTTTATTTGTTTGTTTAAATCTGTTAGGCAACCCCTACTAAATATGGTTGTGCCTTGTATTTTCTCTTATTCTCCTTCCTTATTGATATTCAGCAGCAGACACTGTGTCAGTAAGCAGATTACTAGAGATTAGGAGAGCAAAATCAGATATTCTGAACGATGATCCTTCATTTCTCTCAGAGGGAAAAATGGCAGATTTTCCAAGGGACTTAATGGACTTCATTTAAATAAAAAAAAATAACTCCCCTTCAGTGTCTCCCAACTCTCCCCCATATTTCCACCCACTCGCTGATTTAACACACATACAAATGTTTATTAAGGAAATTGTCCATTTTCAACTTTCCACAAGGACAGTGTTTTTAAAAAACAAATCATATTTCTGCTTTTTAGCAAAACAATTCCAGTATCTTACAAACAGATTTTGCTAACGAGAAAACATTTTTATGTACAAGTTCTAGTTAGACTGCTTGATTTTAATATAGGCTTTAAACTGGTTTGCAAACATTCTAAAATGTTTTTTGTAGTTGTTTACTTTCATAACAGAAAAATTGTTGACTGTACAAACATATCTTATAAAAACAGAGGGTATATGATATATGCAGGATACAGTAATCACTGAGTTGAATTAGATCAATATAAATTATGGGGTGCAGAAAGTCAGAGCTCGTCTGTCATTTTACAAGTAAGATATTTGCACATTTTTAATTGTAATTTATATTGTGTATATATCTGGGTGATTCAGTTTTCACCATGCTTTATGTACTTGTCTTTTTAGGTTGACTCTCATAATTCAAAACTTGAAAGGACAAAATCCGAGGCAAAACTTGTAGTACAAAAACAGGTTTATGCCAGAATTCCTAATGTTAAACCCACTGATGTCTAGTCTCCTCCGCTTCTCAACATAAAAAGTAGTTAGTGAGATGTAAGTCTGTGCTAGCAGACCTAGCTTCACAAAGATTTATCTACAGCAAGCAGGTTTGTGTTTACAGAAAACCAAGGAGACAATAACATGCTAACTGAAATAAGCCATTCAAGATCAAAACTGTTTCAGTAACTGTGTGTGGTATATAAAGGAACTGTTCATCAACTTTAGTACAACTTACATAAGCTTTGTCTTAAGACTTCATTCTTGTCTTTAGCAAGTGGAAGTGGAAGGATCTGATGTAAATAACACAACTTCTGTGATATTAGAAAACAAATGTAACTGTTGTGTTGCAGTTTTTGATAAATGGACACTGACATGGACTACGAAAGACCCAACGTTGAAACCATAAAATGTGTGGTAGTTGGCGATAATGCAGTGGGAAAGACTCGCTTAATTTGCGCAAGGGCATGCAATACCACTTTGACACAGTATCAGCTCCTGGCAACTCACGTACCGACCGTCTGGGCAATTGATCAGTATCGTGTCTGCCAAGAGGTAAGGATTTTCCAGTTTATTAAATGTGTAGTGCACACAATAAGTTTGTATTGTTATTGATCAGCTCTTTAATGGTCAAGATGTGGTAATGGGCAACTCAAAAATAAAATGTATTTACAAGGACCCTAAGGCAGCTACCATCTAAGGGCTGGTCTACACTGGGGGGGGGGGGGGGGGGAAATCGATCCAAGATACGCAACTTCAGCTACGCGAATAGCGTAGCTGAAGTTGAAGTATCTTGGATCGAATTACCTGGGGTCCAGACAGCGCGGGATCGATGGCCGCGGCTCCCCCGTCGACTGCGCTACCGCCGCTCGCTCTGGTGGAGTTCCGGAGTCGACGGTGAGCGCGTTCGGGGATCGATATATCGCTTCTTAACGAGATGCGATATATCGATCCCGGATAAATCGATTGCTACCCACCGATACGGCGGGTAGTGAAGACGTACCCTAACACGCAAGGCATCCACTTTTTCTCTAAGCCCCACAATTACATTCTGAATATTTTGTGACAAGAACATATTTAAAATACTCATATTGTGCTTACATATTATAAAATTTAACACTGTGCTAATTTGGTGTAGCATGGCATCATATCTTTTTTACAAGGAGAGTAGCAATTTTGCCTGTAGTGAGTTTTTTAATTGAGGGAGGAAAATATAATGTCTATTCTATTTTAGGTCCTTGAACGCTCCCGGGATGTTGTTGATGAAGTGAGCGTTTCTCTCAGACTCTGGGATACTTTTGGTGACCATCACAAAGACAGACGTTTTGCTTATGGAAGGTAAAATGAGCCAAGTCTAACTTTTAAATAATAGCTGCAGTAGTATTTAGCAGAGAGAAATTTGCGGCTCTGAATTTTGAAACACAAGGCCTTATAACAATCAAGGGTATTCATATTTCTGCCTATTATAAGGGGGATATCAACTGTAAGGATTAAAAAGATACACATATTTAAAAGGCAGTACAGTTTTACTATTCTACATTTACTTGAAGAAAATGTTAAGCCCTGCCCACAATTACTTTAATGTTTCAGACTATAAAGAGTGTTCACAAAAATGAGGCTGTGGTTTTATGAAAATGAACACCAGTTTTCCTTGCTTGAGTAAACATCATGAAGGGTAATCAATTCACTTATTACTGAGCGAACAAACAGGTGTGTTGGGAAAACATAATCTCCTGTGTTGCAGAATGAATATATATATATATATACACACACACACACAAAACTATAATAAGAGGGTGATCTGCTGAGTTGGATGGGTCATTCTCTTAGGGCCTGATCTAAATCCCAAATTACTAAAAGATAGGAGTCTCTTTTCCTGCTTTCTTAATTAAAACAAAAGGGAAGGGTTCTCTTACATGAATACCAAAGTCTACACAGAGTTTTCATTGACACATTAATCTTGTAAATGTTGAGAATTTAGCAGTAGGCTTTTATCAAAGTGCAAAATATGGCCTAATTCTAACGTCAGTGACAGTCTTTCCATTTAATTCAGAGGGAGTTGGATCTGGCCCTTTATCAATGCAAGCAGAAGCGCTACTGAGCAGCAGGAAATTCAGTATATCATAATGTGAATCAGCTACCTGAAATACAGGCATATAAAATTAAAAATGGATGTCATAAACTTTTTTTTATGATTGACACACCTTATTTTTTGCACGAAATGTCAGTATTTCTTTTCCTTCTGAAACTTTTTTCTTTTCCCTGTCACATCTGCTCCTATCTTATTTCAGCTGATATTTTTCAACAGACCTCTTTTCTCCAGTTAAAAATGTTATATGTATAGTATCTGCCCCAGTTTTGCACTTAATGTCTGTAAATTGTTCTTTCTTTGTGGCTCCATTTTCAATGCACCTGAAGTATAGAGAGCCCAGAGTTGTGTGAGTCAGTGCTAGATAAAATGAGTAACTTCAAAGGGAGTTAGCCTACTCTGGTCTCTGTCTCTCTCTAAAGATCACCATAACAAGATGGTCTATCAGCTGAATCCAGTAATGGTAACATCTCTTGACATTTTCACATTGTAAAACTCCATAGGCAAGTTTATAGTTTTATGTGTGTAAATCCTTCTTTATATCCAGTAAATCCTTCTTTATATCCAGTGTCATGTTAAAGGAGTGTTTTATGAAGAGCTGTATAGTAAAAAGTGCTTTCTATTGCAGAGACGTTGTCCTTTGGCCAGCAGGGTAATTTTTGAAAGACAATTAAGTTCCCATTTCAACAAAGTACTTAGACATGTGTTTAAGTGCTCTGCTGAATCAGGACCTAAAGTACAGCATGTCTTGATTATATAAGGTGCACATTTTAACAATAAGTTTTATGTATGGAAAAAGTTATTGATTTAAGATAAAACTGACCTTAGTTTCCAAACTCATTCAAGTGTTTATGAAGGTTTCAGGTGTAAACAATTTTTATTTTAATATTTAAAACTTTGTGAAGCCTGACTGTAAATATGGCTGTACCTTGCGTTTCCTCTTACTCTTCCTCCCTGAAGTACCGACGTGATATTCTGTAGCAGACACTCTGTCACTGAACAGATTAATAGAGACTAGGAGAACAAAATCAGGCATCTTCTGAATTCTGATCCAACATTTACGAGTGAATGGGAGCATGGGAAAACTGCATACTTAACTTCTAATCCTTCACACGTAAAGAGACTTGAGTACCTTGAGTTCAGTGGGACTAGTTACATGAGTAAAGGGACTCTCACATATGTTTGCAGGTTTGGGCCCGTCATGTGGGACACATGGGAACAAGGTTTGCTAAAAAGAGTTTAGCTCAGAAAGAAACTGTTCTAGGGCTTGTCTACACTTACTGGGGGATCGATGCGCAGTGATCGATGCATTAGCGGTTGATTTAGCGGGTCTAGTGAAGACCCACTAAATCAACCGCAGATTGCTCTCCCTTCGACTCCTGTACTCCACTGGATCGAGAAGAGTAAGGGGAGAAGATGGGAGAGCGTCTCCCATGGACATCGCGTAGTATGGACCCCGCGGTAAATAGAGCTAAGCTACGTCGACTTGAGTTACGCTATTCACTTAATTCAAATTGCGTAGCTTATATTGACTTTTCCCTCTAGTGTAGACAAGGCCTTAGAAACCAATCATGCTGGCCGTAGCTTTCCTTCTGCCAAGTCTCTTAATGCATTTGTGTGTAGTAGCAAAACTAGTGTATCTTAAGGAAACCATTTGGGATCCATTTTATTAATGGAATTTCATTGGTCAAATTTTATACTAGCAGGCTCTGGTTACCCTGTTCAATTCTATTCTGTTCTAAAATGATTTAATACAGTATTAACATATTTATAATGTTTCTTTTAACATTTTTTACAACTAGGAGCCTTTATAAATTGCAGGTGGGTTTATTGTTTATATACATTTACAGAATTTGTTTTCAAATTATCTTCTGTACTTTGAAGTGTGTTCTCATAATTAAGTCAAATCTTGCAGAACAGTGAAAAGCTGGCTAGTGCCAGAATGCTCAAGGCTAAACCTACAGGTGTCCAGTCTTCTCCGCCTGGAAGATTGTTTAATGAGATGTCCCTTCAAATACCCTTCAAAACTGTTGTTGTTCTATGCAAAGTAGATCCTGTTATGCTCGTGGTGCATGGAGAGGTCTGAGTCTGTCAGCCAAGACCTTTAATCGTCCTAACTGTGGCATAACCAGAGCTAGCAAGTTATCAATGTATCTGCCTCTCTTTGGGGAAGACTGCTCCATTCATTTTGCAGAATTATATATAAATAGGTTATGTTTTAGGTGACATGATGAACAGGTGATAGGATTTATCTTGGGTAGAATTTCTTCCTGCTTCTTCATTTTTCATTGAGATGAGTAACAAGATGGAACAATTAATGCTTTTATTTATTTTTTTTAAAAAGGTGGTGGGGCAGAGTATCAATCCTAGTCTGTATTTTACTGCATATTGTTTAATTACAGATCAAATTCATACAGGACATTGGGAGGGAGAAAGGGAAACTGACAGAAATATTAAGAAAAAAAGATTGAGAACAAAACTTGGTTGGAAAGATTTCTAGAATGTTCATTTTTTCTTAACTCTGGATAGGTGGGTTTGCTCTGGAGTGGTTCTGTTCTTTCATTTCAAATAGGTTCCAGCTTGTGGTGATGAATACTCCTCAATTCATATTGTCCTGAAGGATTCAGTTTTATGCAAAATCCGGTGAAGAAATGGTATGGTCTGAGGTATAAGCAGTACTCTGATATCCAGATCTATGTCACCTTTTCATCCAACAACGATTCTGTCTCAGTACTGTACAGTCACCTAAGATTGCAGCATGGATGGGAGAAATGGATAAAGCTCAAGCTGCCACCATGTACAAATGTCCCTAAAACATACCCAACTCATTTGATGTAGGCATAACAATAAAGTAATTTACACTATTTTTAATTTGGCATCATTCACAACTCTATAGCATCTTATCTAGTCTAGTTTTGAATAAGAATATCAAGATCTCCTAGTGCTGGAAGTGAAAATGGAAAAAGAATTGGTTCGCCAGATTTTTTTTTTTTTTAAGTGAGAGAGCAACATATTTGACTAAAATTCAATTAATTTCCTGCAGTTATTTGATGTAAACAACACTAAAGCGCATGTGCGCGTGCACATCTGCAAGGAGTTAATTCCATTTGTCAGATACTTACTTTCATATGAATATGTGGTCTGTAAATTAGTTCAACCATGATAATTTATTTAATGAAACTTAAGTATAAGTTCTAGACCAAACAAAATCTGTTCAAACCATATGGTTGGAAATCAGCTTTTCCCACACCTCTTATTTATGAACATGTGGATGGGCCATTACAAGGCTGTTGACAGGGCCTTTTTAAACATATGTTGACAATATTGCCTCTTCTGTGACCTGATTTCATCAGTCTTCCAAGTCTGATATGTAGTCAGTCATAGGAGCACATTCACTCAACTCTTAGGTGATTAAGATTCCCTTTACCACTAAGTTCAACATAATTGAATCCATAGAAACATATCTCCTTGGCATTGTCAGTCTGCATTCCTTGGCAGATGAATTCATCACCAACATTTCTCTTATTTTTGCCAATCTCTTTAACTCTGAGGGACCCACAATTTTTCACTCCCATGCAGTCAGCCAGGGTTCTTGCCATAAACACTCCAACACCTTCACAAAGTGTTGGTTCAGTGTGTTTTAGTTTGATCAGTGCCCTCTATTATATCCCATCCATGCTTAAACTCAGAGGGAGAGCAGCTCCATTGCCTCTGCTTCAAGGAGATGGAGGACTCAACATCCTCTCGATTTCCTTGTTTTAATATGTACTACTCTCTTACAGCGTCCTCTCCACCTTGGCTGGTGAGGTGAGCAAGACCTGGTGACTGGCTGAGTTGCTTCTGGGGCCCTCTGCCAGCTGTAAACAGAGCAGTAGCAGCACCTGAGAAGAGTAGGTGACCCAGCTGGAAGTTCACATCTTTCACCTCCTCTGAAGGAAGCTCTGTCCCACATCCTTCCTTCTGGCTCCTTATCCCCCCAGAGGAAGGTGGAAGAGGGAAAGCCTTTCAGCGGGAAGAAAGACCGATGCACAGATCGATACTTTGCTTAAAACTCTACTGTATGTTTTAAAATGTCTTAAAACTTCTCAGAATGCAGGATGTTGCATCAGGGTTTCTCAGATGCTCTGAGCTAAGGCCTCTTCCTGCACCTCAGACCAGCTATATTTATTTCTATGTCAGTACAGATTCTCCTTCTGATCAAGTATAAATGTGAGAGACAAGGTGTGTGAGGTAATATCTTTTATTGGACCAACTTCTGTTGGTGAGAGAGAGAGGTTTCGAGCCACACAAAGCTCTTAAAGCTTGTCTCTCTCACCAACAGAGCTGGTACAATAAAAGATATTACCTCACACACCTTGTCTCTCTAATATCCTGGGACCAACACGGCTACAAGTACACTGCATACAGGTATAAACATGTCTTTTTAGAGGAATTGGGGACCGTCTCCACAGCAGTAAATGCTTCACACAGGCAGATACTCTTTTGCTTGTCTGGCAATGGGCCTGCTACCGGGGACATAAACTACTTTCAGATCTATTTCATCTCTTGTCCCCATTCTCTTCCTCTTGCTATGTCTTGTCACCACAAATGATGCTGTGCAGCATCACCGTATGATGTTAAGATGTGATGACAGCCAACAAAACTGGTGAACTTCCACTTCTACGCTAATCTATTTTAAAAACGAAAAACACCCAAATATAGAGGGCTGTGTTTTACAGGCCATTCAAGTTCTTCATCAGGTAGTCTTGGAGGAGACATACAGAGAAGTGTTTAACATTTGAGACAGTCATGCTTTTTTGTACTATTTTAATTGGGCTCAGTTTGGACCCAAGGAAGATTGCAGAGCAGGCAGATCAAGTTTAGTGGTGATGACATTCAAATGAGCTTCTGAAACCTAATTTTATTTTTCATGATGTCTTGGTGTCTAATATTGTGTGTGTACATACAAGCACACACCCATTAAAGTCTTTTCTGTCATCACATGTATTAGAATTGGAAGCTCCCAACCCATCTCCTGAAATGTTTGAATACCTAGACCATTCAAATTGGTGAAGTCCAGTTATTTGTCCTCCCCACATTACACCTGTGTCTTATCTTACTGTAAGTAGTGAATTTTTATGAAAATCTGTTATGGAATTGCTATTAGGGATCAGCAATTCTTCCTCCTTTTAAAAGACCTGGTGCCAAAAGAATGTCCATAGGGTATGATGTGGCTTCTCTTGATGTCTGTATGACATAGCTAGAATAGAGAGGCTCTGTTGCAATAGTGCAGGGCTTCTTTGACTGCAATGAAAATGTTTATATACATACACACACACACACACACCCTTCTTTGTTTATGCTATTACATAATTCTCTTCCATTCTTGCTCTCTTATAAAGGTGGTTTATTCTAAAAGCCTTCATTTATAGCAGAGGAAAAAATATCTTTTGAATATGCTAAACCAGAGAAGGGACATCAAAGATGACTTTGGCCACCACAAGTAGTTCTGAATTGATAAGATTAGGATCTGTTGAACCCACTAGACATCTAAGACTCCAAGATTCTGGGTCTAGATTTCCTCATAGGTGTGTAGGGTAGTAGAAATATATATGGACACTACTATCCACCTCAGTCTGAGTGCCCTTGTCCACTGCTGTTTGATACCAGCGTACCATTTGAAATTTCATGGCTTCAGCTATCATAAATAATTCATAAAGTTGTCTGGGCTATTGCCAACAATAATCAGATTTTTCATGAATGAAGAAAGATAAAGTTCTGTGATACAGTCACACGAGGGTTTCTTACCACTAAATTCATCTAATTTTGCTTTGCTTTGCTTTCAAGTCTTCCCCAATTTCATTTTTACTGGCTTCCTATACCTGTGTAAAAATCACACTCTTACATTTAGTGATTGTGCCTAAGCCAGTCATTATTCCCTTTAATCTCTAACATCCTGGCCCCTTTGTCTTCTCACAATCTTCCTAGCTTCCTGTGTCTAGCTGTGTAATTCGTTACTCTGTTACCATTTACAAAAATCATGCTTGACTCTGTTGTACTCCCAGATGTTTGGAACTCCCATTTCTCTTTGCTTCCCTGACTTTCCTCATCATTTCAGACCCTATCTTAAAATGTTCTTTTCCCTTTCTTAATACTGTTGCTTCAAATGATTTGACATTTAATCTCTTCTTCATCTCTTGAAAAATGAATATTTTGTTTACTGTGGATCACTGTTTGTGGACTCGGTTTTTTGGTGTATTTATTGCTGAGTCTTCCTGTTACTCTTCCTCCTGTGCATTTGATTAATGTCTATTAAATCTAGAGAGAGACTTTTTTGAAATATTGTCCCTATCCATGAATCAACTGCTTGCAAATGGTAACAAAATTAGTCTGAAAGTGCTCATTCTCCAGGCTGTCTGCCCTGTATTCTTTTGGGAGTTCCCCAGCTGCTGGTTTTTATCATGTTCAGGAAGTAGCTCCCAGACCAACACCTGGCTCCATTTCCAAGGTTGTCTGTTGCTCTCTCCAACACTTGTTTCCTTAAAGGGGATGTGTCATGGAACAGGGCTGGCTGTTCCAGGCTTTATTCCCCATTACAGTTTAAAGTGAACAGGCCATCCCATTACAATACACCTTTAAACAAACATTATCTGATTACTTACCAGACTCTTCCCACCACATCCTGAGTTTTGGAGTTTGCTCTAAGTTGCTCAGATGGTCTGTTGCAGCAAGAGCAACCACTGTCTTCCTGATTGCCATTTGTTCTTGGTTCCTCACCTTTTCATTCTGTGTGGAAACAGAAGGCCCAATCTTTCTTTCTGCATGGTGTACAGAACCTGTAAATATTCTTTAGTGTCAAAGCACCCATACTATATGGAATTATATTTAGCAAAGCATCTCTGTTTGTGAATTAGGAACGGAACACACAAACTCTGTGTTCCTTAAAAAGACTGACAGATTGAGCCAAGTTCTGTGGAGCTGAATTGTGCAAAATGCACACTGACTTCAGTGGGAGTTTTACTCAATTCAGGGCTGTAGAATTCAGCCCAAGAGAAAAGTTAAAGCAGTTTGCAGATAAATTGGTTCATTTCTATGCTCTGTGTTTGGTGCTAAGATGATCTCGTCCTTATGTAAATGACTAAGATGTAATAATTAGTAAACCTAATTCTTAGAGTCAGAAGTAAAATTAACCATATACCATGACTATGTAAGCAGTCTATTTAAACTTTAAACATAGCTTTGCCTTGATATTTTGTTCCAGACAACTTTCCAGTTGCCATTAGTGCTGTATCTGGTTGGTTATTTGTACTGCAGGGAGAATAGATCTCCAGGCTTTTACAGTGGGAAATGAGATATTTTTGTCATTTTTATGATACCACTGTCATCTCTGGTTCTCTCTATATGCACCATGAGTACATCAGAAGAAACATAGAAAAGGCTTAAAACATGTCATTTCTGAAGTGGTGTTCATAGTTGGTAAGGAATGAGCAAAAAAGCTCTTTCCACTTTTTAAACATAGTCTTGAAATATGTGATCATTATAATTTTTAAAAAGATAGTTGATACTATCTTTTTTAAAAAGGTGGTGGTGTACGAAACCTGAAGTTACAGAATTTTTAGAAATAGGTCTGCATGCTACTCACCACAAAATCTGAATATATTTCAGGGTATTTTGACAGTTTCGCACATAACACCTGTACTTAAGAAGCTTCACTGCTATCGGTAAAGTATAGAATTAATTGATTCTCCTGCTCACGTGTAAGGCACTGCATGGTCTTGCCCTGCCTTACTTGGAAACCTTTAGTTCTTCACATGTCAGGGCACTCCTTGCATTTTAGTTCATCAGGCCTTCCATCTGTTGTCTGTGTGCATACAGGTCCTTCATCTTCTGGTCATTACTTACTCTTACTTGTCACTTATTAATTCCTTTCCATCTCATATGAAGGCTGCTATTGCATTTACTAAACTCTGAATTCACTTAAAACGCTGCCTTGCTTATATGTATCTGAAGTTTTTTTTTCCAGCTCTGTGAGATTCATGCATGAAAGATGCCTTATAACTGAATGAAAATTTCTTTTACATAGTTGGGTTGATAGCAGTAGTGTTTTATGCTGCCACAAAGAAGATATTGGGTTTAATTCTTGGATTCAGTCTTTGTGCCTGAACGAACTGACAAGGCTTGGGAGTCTTGTAGAGCTAGTGTGCTCAATCCAGGCTGAGGGAAAGACTTAATTTGAATTAAGAGTAGTCCCATTCAGATGGTTACGTGTTATGTGGATAATTCTCCTCCAGTCCCACCTCAGCCAGAAGAATTGCAGCTGAGATGCAGGTTTCAAAGGATGTGGTAAAGCTGAGGGGGAAATTTGTTGTGAAATTTTTATATATGGCACAAAAATGATTCAGGGAATGGAAGGAAAACTATTGGTGATGAATGGATTTCGCAGGGTTCAGTAGTTTAGATAAATTCTAAGGAATGTGAATGTTTGTCTGAAATTTCTCAGAATTCTCTGTTTCACAAAACTGGATTCTGAACATCCTCCCTCACTGTAATCTGGCATTTCTGTTTCTGCTTGCAGGGAATGCCCAGAAGTAGGGAAATTTTAAAAAATAATTTAAATTTAAAAAAAAATAAAAGGAGGGTAATTACCTGAACTTTTTGTCAAATGTATTCTAAAAAATATTTGCTGTGGGTACAATAACTTTGTGCTAAACTGAAATGTTTCTGATTTAGTTCATCTACCCATAAAATTATTCTGTCAGATTTGGCTTTTGGATCTCTTTATTAGTCATCTAAAAACAATCGGTATTTTTGGCTTGTCCTTCTAAAAGGAAAGAAGATAACAGGACAGTAGTGCTAGACTTTTTCTCTTTTTTTCATCTGTGGGGTGTCAGCATTGATTTCCAGATCAGTGAGTACCACAGAGGCAGGACTTTTTCTCAGGCAAATCCTCCTTGTTTTACTGCCTTGCAGGTGTTCTGCCCCTTTCCTGCATCACAGCTCTGCCCTCTGCTTGAAAGGACTCCCTTCTAAACCCATCAATATTTCTTTTTGGTTGGCTGGCAGGTGACTGGAGAGCAATACAAAGCCCCCTTGCTTGGGGCTAAATCACCTGGTGAACAAGTCTTGCATGTACCACTTTCATTTATTTCCCCCCAAAATGTCTTGAGACCATAAATTAAATGCTGAAGTGATGAAGCAGAACTACTTCAACATGTTTTTCTTTTAATTTCTACAACAGGTACATTTCAAAATTCAGCCAGTCTTTTAGGTAGAAATCAACCCAAATCAAAGCATCTACAAACATTGGAAAAGGTCTGACCTACAGGGCCAGACCCTGCAGTTGAGAGTCATTTACAGTTTTAGCCCTTTCATAAAGTCTCCATGCAGTGTGTCTAATGATAAGTTATTGAATGCCTCTGTTTTCTTGAAATTCTGCCTCAAATGGGGATATTGTTGCCTCTGTGCCAAGCCATAGCAGATGTCTGGGCCTTGCAGGTTGGTTTCCCTTTGGAAGAGAAATCAGTGACGGGAAGTCTGGGTATATTTTTAGTACAACTTGTTATGCCAGTTCATGAACAGAGGTGGTCACAAACGGCATGCAAGCAAATGAATCTTTAAAAAATCTGAGTCTCAAAAATAATGCCCAGTTTTACATAGGCAGCTCTGCCTCAGGGATGGACTCTAGTTAGATTAATGCAGAGAGGAAGCTCTCCTACTTGCAGTAACTCCCCCTGAAATAATGCACATCACAGAACTAACAGTACAGTGTTTCTTTTGAGAGTAGTCCTGCACTTGAAGCAGGTAGCAAGCTAAAAATGCAGCGTAGAAGTGGCAGCACCAACAACAGGAGGGGCTAGGTGCCCTGAGTGTGTGCCAGTCTGAGACTCTAGGTACCTACTTGAGGCGGCTAACCCTTACACTGCTGCGGCCACACTCTATTTTTATCACACTAGCTGAATGAGGGCTAGCACAAGTATGTCTCCCTGAACTGGAAATCACACTCCCAGCTTGAACTGTAGATCTACCCTAAGACTGAACATGGCTTGCATGCTGAGAACAACTTGTAAGACTGTGTAACAGCACCATCTGGCGCCATAACAATATTTTATAGCTGCGGGACCTGTTTGATTGTAGAAGGAAAAACTTCTTTATATTCTAGAAAGAGCAAATTGTTCTCCAGAAATAATACTGTGCTTGTTCACTAAGCACACTGATATAATAACCATGTAAATTAGTGGATTTTGTATTTTAAATGTTGAGTAAGTATATTCTTTGTCCATAGCAACATCTTGTGTGTCCATGATTGTGGTTAGGGTCAGAAAGACAGGCTAAGACATGCCCATTTTGCTCTTAAAAATTATTTTTCTCATTTCATAGCCAGTATCTGAAAAGCTCCTATCCAGAGCTCTAGTTGCCTCTGACACAATTAAAAGTACAGTAATTTAAAAAAATAAAGCAGCAGCACTCACCTAAAAACCAGAAGTAACTAACGCGATTAAATCAAACCTAAACAGCAGCCTGTCTAATACACGGATAGTTCTTAACATGCCCCTCTCTTTCCTCCCCTCCCCCCCAAAGTCTGGGGAAGTAGATGGGCCTTTCAGCATGCCCTGATGATCAACAAATTGGGATATTTCAGACTGAGGGGATTGGAGAGGAAGAGAGAATTTTAATGTGTTGCCTCATGTAGCATGCCTTGCAGTCATCCAGTGAAGAGGTGACATGTATGTGGATAATGGTAGCTAGATCTCAATCTGAAAGAAATGTTCATAATTTCCATCTATCAAATTTTTCAGATTTATGTTCCATTCTCTCCTGTCCGACAGCCTGAGTGGGGGGAAATAAGCTGTTTTGCCTCTTTTGGAGGTGCAAAATCCTTCCTTCAACCATAGTATGTCAGTTATTTTGCAATTATTGGTGCCACCCATAGCCAGTGTGGATAGTTTGGGCTAATATTTAATGTGGTTGAGACATTCCAAACCATAAGGCAGATGAGGATTTCAGATCCATATTTAATATAGTTTTGGTTTTTATTAATAATTTATCTCTAACTTTTGGTACAGCCACAGCACCAGAAAATAAGGATTTCATCTTTGAGTCAATGACATCACTTAACTTTGTATCCCGTGGTTTTTGCCACTGAATCTCAGTATATGTAATAAGTGTAATTATACACCATCATTAGTAGTTGACAAAAATCTGTATACTTCTTACCTTACTTTGAAGAATGCTCCAAAATAGAAGTTTTAAACTAGCCTTTAATGCTAGAGCCAGTAGAAATGCTTCTATTGATTATTTTTAAATTAAAGTGGAAAGATTTTTCCCCTTATTTGTCTTAAATAAAATTTCACCTACAATGTTTAAAATCCACACACTGCGGCATCAATAGAAAGTAGAATAAAACTAGATTGTAAATAAAAGTGGAACTAACTACTCCTTTTTCTTTGTCCAAGCTGAGAGTGATGCCAAAGTAAACAAACCACATAAAATCTAACTTCTCTTTGGAAATGTTTTTTTTTCCATTTTAATTGTCTCAGGTGGTTTTAATAACTTTGGTAAGGATTTTAATGTTTGGGGGTGTTAATGCGTGGCTTTCAACCAGTTTCCCTTTTAATTAACAAAAATTAAGCTGTCTGTTGTACTTCAGTGGATAAATAAAGGAGTAAATTTGTGTAGCCCCTATGTTACAAGAAAAGATACCCAGTTAAAATAAGTGCCCAAACAATGTTTTGCTTGTGTTGACAATTCCTCTTTCCTGCATTTTACCCCCACATATCTATTTTGGTGATCGAAATCCTCCCAGCCTTACTCACTGACTTCAGTGAAGCTGCTTGCATATGAGTATGGTAAGCAAGATTTGTCTGTCCACTTGGGAGCCAGCACACCTGGGTCCTATTCCCAGCTCTACCACCTGTGGCGTGAGCTACTCTCTTGTGCCTCTGTTTCTGTTCCCGTCCTTTATCTATCTTGTCTGTTTAGCTTTTAAGCTCTTTATAACAAGGACTGGTTCTTACTATGTGTTTGCACAGCACCAAGCACAACAGGGACCCAATCTTGGTGATGCTAGCCCGTAAGGCAATATAAAGAATAAATCTATAACATACGTATTTTCCTTCATTCTCTTTTTTTCACTCCACTAGGAATACAACAGAAAATGTTAGATCCCATAATTCCGAACAAACCTAGAATCATACTGATATAGTTGAAGGAACCAACTTCCCCCACAACTCAACATTATGCTTGTACTACTTGGATGGTTCATCCAGCTATATATTAAGTTTTAAATGGTAACCTCTAGGACTGTCAAGTGATTTAAAAAGATTAATCGCACGATTAATAATAGCATACAATTTATTTAAATATTTTTGTGTTTTCTACATTTTCAAATATATTGATTTCAACTACAACACAGAATACTAAGTGTACGGTGCTCACTTTATATTATTATTTTTTATTACAATATTTGCACTATAAAAAAGAAACAAAAGAAATAGTATTTTTCAATTCACTTAATAAAAGTACTGTAGTGCAATCTCTTTATCATGAAAGTTGAACTTACAAATGTAGATTTATGTACTAAAAATAACTACACTCAAAAACAAAACAATGTAAAACTTTAGAGCCTACAAGTCCACTCAGTCCTACTTCTTGGTCAGTCAATCACTCAGACAAACAAGTTTGTTTACATTTGCAGGAGATAATGCTGCCTGCTTCTTGTTTACAATATCACCTGAAAGTGAGAACAGGCATTCTCATGGCACTGTTGTAGCCAGAGTTGCAAGATATTTACGTGTCAGATGCGCTAAAGATTCATATGTCTCTTCATGTTTCAACCACCATTCCAGGGGACATGCGTCCATGCTGATGACGGGTTCTGCTCAATGGCAATCCAAAGCAATGCGGACCAACGTATGTTCATTTTCATCATCTGAGTCAGATTCCACCAGCAAAAGGTTGATTTTCTCTTTTGGTGGTTTGGATTCTGTAGTTTCCGCATCGGAGTGTTGCTCTTTTAAGACTTCTGGAAGCATGCTCCACACCTCGTCCCTCTCAGATTTTGGAAGGCACTTCAGATTCTTAAACCTTGGGTCGAGTGCTGTAGCTATCTTTAGAAATATATTACCTTCTTTGTGTTTTGTCAAATATGCAGTGAAAGTGTTTTTAAAACGAACAACATGTGCTGGATCATCATCCGAGACTGCTATAACATGAAAAATATGTCTGAATGTGAGTAAAACAGAGTAGGAGACATACAGTTCTCCCTCGAGTTCAGTCATAAATTTAATTAATGCATTATTTTTTTAACGAGCATCATCAGCATGGAAGCATATCCACTGGAATGGTGGCCGAAGCATGAAGGGGCATACGAATGTTTAGCATAACTGGCACATAAATGCCTTGCAATGCCGGCTACAAATATGCCATGTGAACGACTCTTCTCACTTTCAGGTGACACTGTAAATAAGAAGAGGGCAGCATTATCTCCCGTAAATGTAAACAAACTTATTTGTCTTAGCAATTGGCTGGACAAGAAGTAGGACTGAGTGGACTTGTAGGCTCTAAAGTTTTACATTGTTTTGTTTTTGAGTGGAGTTATGTAACAAAAAAAATCTACATTTGTAAGTTGCACTTACACAATAAAGAGATTGCACTACAGTACTTGTATGAGGTGAATTGAAAAATACTATTTCTTTTATCATTTTTACAGTGCAAATATTTGTAATCAAAAACAATAATATAAAGTGAGCACTTTGGATACTGTGTTGTAATTGAAATCAATATATTTGAAAATGTAGAAAAACATCCAAAATATTAATAAATTTCAATTGGTATTCTATTCTTTAACAGTGAGATTAAAACTGCGATTAATTGTGATTCATATTTTTTAGTTAATCGTGTGAGTTAACTGCGATTACTTGACAGCCCGAGTAACCTCTGATCATCAAGCCGAGACTGACTTTAAGTTCTGTCCTGTTTCACTATAAAATGTATTAGATGTTTAGTTACAGTTAGCGTGAATTCAGCTGTCAAATATTCACACAGTAAGATACTCACACTTTTCTTTCTGGCAACGCTAATGAAATTGAATTTAAACAGTAATAGCAGAGATTGAGCCAGGTACTTCATGAGTACACACTACACAGTTTTCCCCCTTCCTCTCACTTTGTCAATGTTCCCCCTTCCTCTCACTTCCTCAGCCCCCATCACTTCACCTTACTATTTTTATTGTCAACTGCCAAACTGTGTGATGGTTTTGTGACCTGGACAAATGCCCACTAGGGTCTGGGTTGGCTCTATCAAACTTATTGCACTTGAGACCATCTGAATTTGTAGCAAGCGCTCAAAAGCATATGGAAAGTTAGTGTATATGCCACCTACCCCTCTTTGTTTAACTGATAATTTTTTAAAAAATTTAAAGTGCCTTTTCTCTAGATATTATGGATGTGCTGTAGTTTATATAAGGTATAAATTCAGAGCAAGAGCACTTCTCTTGTATTAAATGTAAGCTCTCAGCAGTATCTGCATTGCATGTGGCTATTTTTAGAAACTGTAAGTCTTGCTAGATATGTGTCCTCAATGAAATGTAGAAAGCAGCAGTACTGAACAGTTTCATTAATGATTTAAAAGGCCAATGTTGAGATTCACAGGTCTTACTTTATCTATTCATTACACAAACTGCATACACAATAAATTTGTGCTAAATTAAAGCTTAATAGAAATGAGATGGGCAGCTTATTGGTGAGTTTAGCTGCTGACTATTCTGTTGATGACTCTTTAGGGATAACTCTTGTTTTTTTTAAAACAAGTCCCCTTTCTCTCAATTCTTCTTAAAGCTACTAGTCAGCACTTTCCTTTTCCTAAGAGGGGTATGCAATTTATATTACATTCATGATGCTTCAAGCATCTATCAGCTGAGGGACCAAGAGCTGGGAGCCAGTTTCTAATAGCAGTCTCTCAAATAACGAACAATGATTTAGGCCCAATTCAGGAAAACCCTTAAGCGCATGCTTAAAATTTTGCTTTACGTGTTTTCCTGAGTTGGTCCCCTAGTTTTTGATAGAAGAATGGTACATGAAACAAAACAGTTGTATAGAATCGTTTGCTACAAAAAATTATCTTGATCCTTACAATTGCATATGCACGGACCCATACACACACAGTGTGACAATCTCTTATGCTAAAGCATTTTTTCCTAATAGCTACAAATGTCAGTGATTTTTTTCAGAATCTCATTTTAGTTGTTAATTGTTTACCTACATTGTTGTTTTTTGTTTGTTTTGTTTTTTTACCTGTTCCATTCTATTGTTTTTTGGGGTGAGAGGTGTTTTGTCCATATTAAAGAAATGGTCAGTGCTGGAAATTCTTCATCAATTACAATTTTGAAGACTTTATTAAAGATCTTGGAGGTACTGTCTTGCAGTCACTCCACACAACAAATATTTCATCATTCTATAGAGGTGTACGATAAATGTATTTCTTCATTACAGTTTCAGGAATGTGACCTGTGTGCTCATTTGGCTATCCTGAAGCCTTTCACATTTTTACTCAACTGCTAGGTGACGCTTTGGGGTTCAACCCAGACCAGTAAGGGGCTGTGCCCTGTACCCCTGATGTCTCTATGCTGTGCAGCTTTGTTTTAGAGCTTGACACCAGCAGCATGCTCTCACAGCATGATTTAACAGATTAGAGTCTGTTGTTCAAAGTGTTTTTCACCAAGTCTCTTTCCCAACATGGCTGACCAGACTCACTGGCCTGATAATATGAAATTTTGGTGTCAGTGACCAGAAATGTTTTTGCAGGTGATGACAATCCCGCAGAGTCAAAATAGAGAATAGCAAACTCTAGCTACTGTAAACTTCTACAGAATAGACCAACACTCTGCTTGTATATAACTTACATTGAATCTGGAATGAAGAAGCTTTCTATATCTGATATGTTGTGTTCACATGCTGTTGTGTTGGACTGTGTAGTTTTTATAAAGCTTCTGATGAATAAGATGTATTCTAATATCAGGGATTTAGTGTATTTTTGAAAGTGTGGTTGAGCAGTGTCAGTGAAGATTAATGAAAATACATGAAGCTGCAATGGAAAGATGAATTTTGATTACGTGTGTGTGTGTGTGTGTGTGTGTATATATATATATATATATATATATATATATATATATATATATATTTTTCTTCTCTTGATTTCGTTTTAGGTCTGATGTAGTTGTTCTGTGTTTTTCAATTGCTAATCCTAATTCCTTGAATCATGTGAAAACAATGTGGTATCAAGAAATCAAGCACTTTTGTCCTCGCACACCTGTTATTTTGGTTGGCTGCCAACTGGATCTTCGTTACGCTGATCTTGAAGCTGTTAATCGAGCCAGACGGCCTTTAGCAAGGTAAAGTTTAAAAAAAATTAACATTTTAAAAGTTTCTGGGTTTTAATCAAATATACTATTTTTCTGAAAAGAAATTATATTATCACCCAGTATTGTCTGTTTGCCTTAGTTTCCCATCTTATAAAATGAGGATAAATAACACTGTTTCACATCCTGTCTGTTCTCTTGTCTGTTCATACTGTAAGCTCTTAATTAGTGAAATGCTGTTTGACAATGCATTTTCTACAGTGCCTAATACAATAGGGCCTGATATTGGTTGAGCCATCTGGGCATTACAGTAATATTTAAATAGTGAGCAGCAGAGATCTTACATTATGGCATGATGCCTATGAGTTTTGCCACTGGAATTTATGTATTATTCCTGCCAATTGCCACTTTAGCCAGACACACCATAACTTTGGCATTTGGGGGTCAGTTTGGTTTTTGAAAATGTAACCCTAGAGCACGGCATAGAGCAAAGTGGGTATATATTTTACATAGAAAAAAAACACATTAAAAGAAAGTCATTTATATTGCAAAGTCAAGCATGCAAAAGTTAGGAATATACATATCTACTGTTGCCCTTACTATTTTAATTCTCTCCCTTTTGTGCATCCAATCTGTGCATTGAATTATTTTCGGGACCTGTAGAAAAAATACTATATGATCATGTAACTTAAAGAGTGTCCCATAATGCATGGGGGTCTGAATTAAAGTTTCATGAGCACCTGTAAATCCTGGCATTCCCTAACTTTCAAATGCTTGACTGTCCAATCTAAACAATATCCTCTTCATATCTGTAATATTATTTCCTAATATTTTGGTTTTTTAAAGGATTTTTTTTTTTTTTTTTTTTTTTTTTTTGGAAAAAAGTATAACAGCCCTCCATCACCTTCAACATCTTCAACAGGATTTGAACCCTGAATTTTTAGCACAGACTTTTACTGCTTGAATTATGGGACTAACTAACTACATTAGCTGGCAACAGGAGAAGGCTCTTATCCCAAGAGGGAATGACCCACTGGGTCATTTGAGTGGTCCAGCTCACTCCTGCCCCATGTGCCCCCACGGGAATGGGAGTAACCTGCTAGTATTGTATGCTGAGTCTAGGGAAAGGGGATGTGGCCAGGCCTAGCAGACCCAAGCCCAGCTTTCTTCTCTTTTTCCCTCCCCACCTTTCCTGTAGCTGCTCTGCCAGTTCTCAGGCAGTCAATGTATATGCTGATGCTGCTGTTTTTGGCAGTGTCATGGGCCTGGCTCTTCAGAATGTCCACGTTCAGCTATTATTTTAGCAGGCTGCCAGCTTTTTTAATTTGGATAAGTGTGAATGGGATTTGAAGGCTTGCTTCATATTGTGAAATAATGCCTACCTATATTTAAGTAATAGGGTTATATTACAAAGTATCTACCAAATATAAACTTTCTTACCAGATTATCTATTAGGTAATATTTTTGAAGTGTCTAGTACAATGGTTGCAGATTTTCAAGGGTCTTCATGAGCCATGCCAGCTACCATTTTTATTTTTATGACCTGAATAATATGGATAATACATGTTCTTCTTTGTGCTCTAGATTTTCTGGAATGTGGTTAATGACAGCCCTGCTTTCTGTGTGAATTTTTGTTTTTTTTTGTTGTTTTTGTTTTAATTGTATTTTATTTCAATCCTAGGCCTATAAAAAGGGGAGATATTTTACCACCAGAAAGAGGCAGAGAGGTTGCCAAGGAGCTTGGGATACCATATTATGAAACTAGTGTATTTGACCAGTTTGGAATTAAGGATGTTTTTGATAATGCAATCAGAGCTGCACTAATATCCAGGAGACACCTGCAGTTCTGGAAATCACATTTAAAGAAGGTCCAAAAACCTTTACTTCAGGCTCCATTCCTACCTCCAAAGGCACCTCCTCCAGTTATTAAAATCCCAGAGTGTCCTGTAACCAGTATGAATGAGGCTGGATATTTGTTAGACAATCCGTTGTGTGCAGATGTTATGTTTGTTCTTCAGGAGCAGAATCACATTTTTGCTCACAAGATTTACCTAGCTACCTCCTCTTCAAAGTTTTATGACCTTTTTTTAATGGAATGTGAAGAATCTCCAGACTTCAGTGAAATACAGTGTAGTACAGATAAGACCAGTAGGGACTTCCTGTCTAGAACAAGTCATCTTGAAACAGATGATGACAGTGATGAAGCAAATTTAAAAACTTTTGATGCCAAACTTCCAGTACCAGAAACTGATGGGACTTTAAAGATGCTAGAACTTGAAACTGAAGAAACTAGTTCTACAAGGAGAGCTTTGTCCTCCTTGGGTAAAGGGTTTGTTAGTATGCATAAGGAAATACAAATCAACCCTGTATCTAATAGGAAATGTCCTGTAACTGTGGTCAAGATGGATTCCTCTGTTCAGCCTGGGCCTTTTAAAACTGTTTTACAATTTCTATATGCTGGGCAACTGGATGAAAGTGAAAAAGATCTGACAAGATTAGCACAGATTGCTGAAATCTTGGAAGTATTTGACTTGCGGATGATGGTGGAAAATATTATGAATAAAGAAGCCTTCATGAATCAAGAGATTACTAAAGCCTTTCATGTCAGGAAAGCAAACCGGATAAAAGAGTGTCTTTGCAAAGGTACATTTTCTGGTGAGTAAATAAACTCTCATAGAAAAGGCCACAATTCTCCTCTCACTTATGCCAGTGTTACTCCACCTGCTTCAATAGTTATTCCTGACTTAAGTCAGTGTGAGAGGGGCAATGGGCCCAAAGTTTACTATATAACTGAAGGCCAACATTTTCAACAATGGGAACCTAAAGTTAGGCTCCTAAAATCCACATTTAGGCTGTTAAATAAGGGGCCAGATTCTCAAAAGTGCTGAGCTCCCATCGTCTCCTATTGAGGTCAAGGCTGTCATAATTGCTCTTCACTTACCTCTATAAAATCAAAGACTCTGAAAAACATCAAGGAAGCAATTCCTTACTAACAAGTGTGTGCTTCTTACTATGTCTTGAACTAGTAATAGGTTCCACTTCAAGCACTGACAATTGTAGTTATGATTGTTTCTTGATCCCATGACAGATGTTACATTTAAGTTGGATGATGGAAGCATAAATGCCCACAAGCCACTGCTGATTTGTAGCTGTGAATGGATGTCTGCTATGTTTGGAGGATCATTTGTTGAAAGTTCAAACAGTGAGGTATTTGTCCACTTTGATAATTGTATTTCATGTATTTTTTTAGGGTCGCTATTTTAAGCATTGTGGTATTCTGTGAAACAATTATTTATTTAAGACTTGGCAGACAATCTCTTTTGTGTGTTTATGTGTAGACCCGAAGTGTCCTTTATTTATTGGGACATTAAGTTAGAATACGTTGAACAATAGCTTGCCCTCAGCAGTACGTTATGTTGCCACCACTGCTTGCTGTGTCAGCAAATTAAAAAATTAATTTTGAACTCAAAGTTGTTATAAGTCAAGAAGTCTCAAGACAGTTTTTTACATGCCTAACTTTAAAAAAATAAGTTTTATTAAAAGTACAGATCCATAAAACATTTTGAAGTTATTTTTCCATAGTATGATCTAATCACTTCTAGTATTTTTAAAAAGAGGGGGGGAAATCCATTTAGGTCAACTTATAAGAGAGGGAAATGATTTAAATATAAGCCTTTATCCCCACTCTCCCCCCAATAAGCAAAAGTTCTATCTAGATGCCCTGTTTTAAATGGGTTTGCTCCATCTTTCCTTTAGCATCAAAAAAAGTGTTTCGTTGCCAATTAAGGCACAACTCCTGGGCCCACATAACTGCTTTTCAGAAGGAATATTGTTCTCCAAACTGTGTAAGTGTTTATATGACAGCATAACAGCTCCCAAGTAGTCTGTGTCCTAGAATGTGTTGTGGGTTTCTTTAAAAGTGTTTCAAAAGGTTGGGTACATATATATTTGCATAATCAGGGCCATTACAAATTAAATCATTCTGCTAGCCCTTTGAGAGGGTTCGTGAAGTTGAGTTTAAAAAAAGGCAATATTCTTGTGACCGGGTGTCTGGATGGGCTACACTGAGAATGCCACAGTCAGGGCAGACTGCAAGAAATAGGGCAGACAATTCCCCAAAACTGGAGATTTCTTCTATAATGAGATTCACCAAGCCGGTAACAAAAGAGCTTCTGCAATACCACCCTGGTTAACAAGGAGCCAAGCACAGTCCCCTTTAGGCATTCCAGCCCTTGGCTTCCATCTAGACAGCCAAGTCTAATATAGTGAGAGGTCACTTAACCCCAGGTTAATATGAATCTTAGATCCTACCCAATAATCACATTGATGCCAATCCTTTAGTAACTAAAAACTAAAGGTTTAATAATATAGAAAAGAAGAGAGTTATTGAATGGTTAAAGGATCATATACATGCCAGTGATTTTCAGTGTTCATAGCTCAGGATCATAGCAGTGATAGAATAAACTGCTGGCTTATAAAAGTCGCTCTGGAATCATCCCAACAAGTCAGAATCCAAAGGCAGCTTAGATGTAAAGTCTGATATAAAGCCTTTCCGTGTATTTTCCAGAGTACTCCAAATAACTATTTGGAAGATCGCAATCTCAAGGCATAAACTTTCCCTGTTCAAAGTTCAGCAGACTTGAGATGACAGGGTCTGGCCTGAGGCTTCTCTTTTATAGTTCTCTAGCAGGTTGACAAGCCTCCTCACAGAAATTGTCGTAGCAGGTAGGGATGTAAATATTGTTTTAAAAGTTAACCATTTAAACTAAAAATTTATTTAGTGTAAACGGTTAACCGATTAAAGGGCCGGCCAGGCCGGCCAGCCTGGGGGTTAATGGTTAAGGCGGGTTAACCAGTAAGACTAATGCTTACCGATGAATATTTTACATTCCTAATAGCAGGGCCTTCCCCCGAGGAGGAATAGGCAATGCAGATCACCTTTGCTTTGAAGCTAATCTTCTATTTCCTATGCATACACAGGTAAACTAGTTCCACTCATTCACATAAGGCAATTAGCAGGTCCTCCATTATAACATAGATAGTTTAAGCTGAAGATCATGTAGATCAGTGGTTTTCAAACTGTGGGTCGTGACCCAGAACTGGGTCGCAGAATGGAAGGGATTGGGTCGTGGTGGCTCTGGTCAGCACTGCTGACAGGGCCATTAAAAGTCCGATTGGCGGTGCTGGCCAGCGAAGGCAGTCTAGTCCCTACCTGTGCCAACACCGCGCTGCGCCTCAGAAGCGGCCAGCAGTAGGTCTGGCTCCTAGGCAGGGGGCCACGGGGCTCCGTGCACTGCTCCCGCTCCGAACACTGGCTCCGCGAACCGGCCAATGGGAGCCTTGGGGGGGGGGTGCGGTGCCTATGGTTGAGAGCCATACGGAGCCACTTGCGCACCTCCACCTAGGAGCTGGACCTGCTGCTGGCCGCTTTCAGGGTGCAGCGCGGTCCGCGGTGCCAGGACAGGCAGGAAGCCTGCCTTAGCACTCCCGCTGCACCGCTGACCAGGAACCGCCGGAGGTAAGCCTGTGCCCCAACCCCGCACCCCAATCCCCTGCCCCAGCCTTGAGCCACCCCCAAACCTGGAGCCCCTTCCTGTACCCCAAACCCCTCATCCCTGGCCCCACCCCAGAGCCTGCACCCCCAGTCCAGAGCCCTGACCCCCTCCTGCACCTCAACCATCTGCCACATCCCTGAGCCTCCCCCCAACCCGGAACCCTTTCCTGCACCCCAAACCCCTCATTCCCGGCCCCACCCTGCAGCCCTCACCCCTGCACCCCCAACCCTCTGCCCCAGCCCTGAGCCCCTCCCACAAACCCCTTATCCCCAGCTCCATTGAGTCGGGGGGCATCAACAATTTTCTTCAACTGGGGCGCCAGAAAAAAAGTTTGAAAACCACTGATGTAGATAATAATATTAGTTTTCCTGCAGTATCTCACATCTTTGATATTAAGGTTAAGTGAACCATTCACATACATAATGTAAGGCCAGGAAAGGAAATTAGTATCTACAAGCTAATTTGGTTACATTGTTAAACTTCTAACAGGATATTTGTAAACACAGACAAATACTCTTAGCATCTTTCACATTCAAGTAAATTGTCTTGATTACAATTGTAATGCCTCCTGTTAAGTTGTTATGGGTTATACAAAGTCAGCTGGTCTGTCAGTGTCACAAGACTATATATGCAACCCAATGTGTTAAACTAATAGAATGGACCTGGCTTACAGTACATCAACAAAAACTAGGGACTTAATACTGACCCAGTCTCCTTGTTCTCTTGTGTAGGGCATGTATGAGATGCTGTGTAAACTGTCTCAACATAGTGGAGTAGGTCATGGCAAAGACCTCTTTTAGGCAGTCCAGTAACTTTTGGGAAGGGCTGTGTGTGCATTAAGCTGATTGTTTGGATCAGTCTTTGCAGAGTCCTTTTTTCAAATTTATTGATTTCCTGATTTTTGTCATGTTGTTGTCTTCTTAATATTAATGGGACTTACATTAACATCCAGGGGAAAATATGCCCCTTAGTGTTGTTATAACTGAACTTTTTTGTATTTAATATTCTAGAAGACTGTTCTATTTAAATTGTTCTCATTACTTTTAATATAGCAGTAAGCACAATTCCCTCCCCAGAGGCACACTCAGCAAGTTGGTCATTAAAAATACATACCTCGATTGTAGTAAGCAATACATAGCAATAAGAATATATATTCATTTTACACAAGCCTATTTCTAATAATAAATTTAATAGTCTTAGCTCATCTTTTGCAATTTAATATTTTAAATGTACTAAACTTTAGTTTTCTGGAGTTTGTGCAATATAGTACTTGGATCTGAGAGTTTAAAAGTATAAATTGGAATGTGTATATAGCATATTGCGTTGGTCTAGTTTACAGAAACGTAATGATTTGCTTCTCAATGAAATTTGTCTGAATTCTGTAGGTAGAACACAGATTTTTATAAGATAAGCACTAAATGGTCAATATGCAAGTTAATAAAAAAATAATCCGTGTTACAACCAACTTTTCTTAGTGTAACTTGCATTTGGACTGACAAGCCAGTAGATCCAATGTGGCAGCTGCTTCATCAAATGACACACGACAAAGGGTCTGATCCAAACCCTATTGAAATTAGTTGAAAGGCTGCTACTGACTTCAGTGAATTTTGGATCCAGCCTCTAGTGGCTGCAGGGACAGACATATTAAGTTTGCCGCTATTGTATGTGTTTCGTTTACTGGAGTAGATTATTTTGTCTATTTTCTTCTTCACCTACAGCAAAACAAGGGTATTTAATTTTGCTTTGCTACTTTAAAAAAAAATCATGGACTAATATTTTCCAGGTAACTAGTGATTTTTTGTGTGTGTCATTTCGGTTGCCTAACTTAAGACACCCTTAAAAGTACCTGAATTTCAGAAAATGCTCATCACTCACCTTCTGAAAACCAGATTCCTTAAAGTGTTGCAAGTGGAGCTCTTAAAAACTGAGGTGCCCAAAATCACTAGTCATTTTATGAAAATCATTGCCCTATTCTATAATTTATCTTAGTCCCTTTTATGTGAGAAGGTTTGTATGCCATTACTAACAAAGGTTGAAATAGTAAACACAATCAGGGCCGCCCAGAGGGGGGGGAGCAAGTGGGGCAATTTGCCCCAGGCCTCGGGCCCTGCGAGCCCTGGCCCGGCGGCAGTCCGGGTCTTCAGCGGCATTTCGGTGGTGGGGGGTCCTTCAGTGCTACCGAAGACGCGGAGCGACTGAAGGGCCCCCGCCGCCAAAATGCTGCCGAAGACCCGGACCACTGCCAGGTGAGTACAAGCGCCGCAGCTCCCCCGCTTTGCCCCAGGCCCCCTGAATCCTCTGGACGGCCCTGAACACAATTCTCAATGCCTGTTTAAGTGTACTGCTGGGATTTTTTAAAGGAGAGGAAGGGAATTAGGCATCCAACTCCCATTGACTTGATAGGGAATTGGGCACCCAAATCACTTAAACCCCTTAAAAATTCCAGCCTATGTTTATGTTAATTGGGGAGGAGTTGGGCTTTCTTCCTTTTTGACACCTGCTATGGCTACATTCATCAGTATTGCATTAGCCACAGCCTTGCTGTTCTCCGCTTTCATTCATTACTAATTAACTGAAAGTGTTAATAGCAATGGAGATGCAAATTAGAGCTATCGAAAGCAATCCCTGTAGAAAAAGTAGTACTGCTAGCTATTGAAAAATAATTAGCAGTAGAAGATAATTTTCTGAATTGTTTTTAGCTCAATAGTATTTATATTAGGAGCACCAATTAGCTAATACTGACGAGTGGTCCAAAGCCATAAAGGAACAACCTGCTCACAAGGCTTCTGTGTATTTTTCTCCATCCTTTAGGCTAACCAATATTTGAGTTTTTTATGGAGTGCCTTGGTGTATGTGACTTTGGATAGGAAAATAGAAAGCTTTAACCAGTGTTGATGATACAAATATAACCATAAGCCAGGATCACTTCTGATCAATCAGACTGAAGTACATTAATCCCTGTTTGTAACTATTTTTTGTTCTAATTATTTTTCTATCTGTTAGTTGTTTTACTGCATGTTCTCCAAAATATCCCGGCCCAAAGCATTGACATTTCTTTTCTTAGTGCCATTATCTGATTGCTATTGAAAAGATTGTGCATCATAGGGAGTTAGGCTTCATTATTCAAGGTGTATATGTTTTCACAATGGACTATGGGGATGCAGCTCTGGGACTTATTTGGCAATAACCCACTGACTGCTCCTGAACACTTGAGTCTATACAAGTAAGAAACAACTCTAATATTCCAGACAGTATTCAAAACAGCAGTGACAGCTACACTGTTTATAAAGAAAAAGTGGTTGCTTTATTGATAGCCATGAAATATTACCATACCATCCATTGATCTTTACTGGTAACTGCTCTGACATCAAACAGTCCCACTTTTTAAAGGTGTGGCCCAGATGATCTGCTGCTGCAACTTACATTAACTTTGGTGGAGCTGCATACATTTAAACTGGCTGAGGATCTGACTTCATGTACATACATAGCTAGAATCTGACAGATTTGTTGAAAGCTCTTGAGCTTTAAATTTAATGTGGAGTCTCTCTTTAATATTTTACTATATTTCTAAAACATGACAGAAGGGAAAAGGATAGCAAGGTGGGAGAGGAAGCATATGGCCTGTATGCGCTAAGTGCTTGACTACCTATCTTTCACTAGAGAACATTTTTTAAAATACCTTTTTCCAGGTTGTTCTTCCCAACATAAACAAGACTTCTATGCAGGCAGTTCTGGATTATTTGTATACCAAGCAATTATCATCGAGTCAGGAGCTGGACATGCTTGAATTAATTGCACTGGCAAACAGATTTTGCCTCCCACACTTGGTTGCACTGGCAGGTAAGGATTCTGACTCTTTGCAGGTGCAATGCCTTCATGGACTGCTGTATTACTTCTTAGTGATTTTTGAACATATACAATATTTTTTGCCATGAATGCTGAGGGAAAGAAATGCCATTCCTTTATATAAAGCCAAATTGTATTACAATATGGTATTTTCACTTTTTAAAAAATGTACTTGTCTTTTTCTTTCCACTCTCTAGGACTTGTGCTAAATTAATGCAGTCCTTTTAAAATGTTCCATACTTTAGAAATAGGAAGTGAAAACCTTCTCTTCAGCATTAATATAATGTCTGCAACTCATAATGTCCATTCTATTATTCTTAACTTACAGCAAAACAGTAGGGACACTAAGCTTTCCATTATAATGAACTAGGCTTTCCATGATAAAATCCATTTAGAGAGCATAATAACTGAGCCAATTTAAAATTGATCTGATTCAAACTCTCTGTAGAGTGCTGTCCAGATCTATTTTTACTGCCCAAACTAGAGTCAGTTAGTTATTCTGCTGTAAATATGGGGGCTCCACATGCATAATTTCAAGAAAATCAACTTTTCCATCTTTAAGTTAGACCAAAACAGCAGCATGGGATACTTTAATACTAAATCCACATGCACCAAACTTCTAGATAGTGATTTTTTTTCTGTTTCGTAGCATCATACCAAAAGAGGGTGGAGATTCTGAGAGATGGGAAGACCAAGTTGAACAAATTCTCAAGATGAATTTTAGTCATTTCCTTGAGTGTCATGTACCCAAGCCCTCAGGTAGCTTTAAGTTGTGCAACAAGACATTCAATTGTTGACAGCATTACAGAACTAACTTAGGCCCTGCTCCTACCAAAATTTTTGTGGGGCCTTATATAGATATCCTTCTCAGTATTTGTGGAACAAATGTGCTTTTAATGGTAAGAACATCTTATTCTGTCTCATTTAGTGAAATATTTATTGTGAATTCAAAGGCTACTTTTTGTCCTGTTGCTATGATTGCACACAATGGAGTTGAATCAGGCCAGCTGTGGTTGTCTCTAACATTCTGTCAGAAGGAATGCCTGCTCTGTTGCACCCCCTTCTGGCCAAGTGTGGCTCTGATGAGGCCTGTCTCAGTTCCCTGTTCACTCAGGCTCCTTTTAGAAGTCCACCATTGTTGAGATATTCAAACCACTCCCCCTTCTGGGGTCTCATTTATTAAGTCCTGCACAAAGTCTTTCAAAACAGAATTCAAACTTACAAAGTCATCAACCCGGTTTCATTGACACCCAGTCCCTCCCCCCGAGGGTCAGTCCTCTCCTTAAAGTTCCTTTCTTTCAACCCAGACCCAAGCTGGGCATACCCCCTCCTCCTGAGGGTCTGTCTTCCTGCTCTCCCAGCACCTCTTGCCTGGAGTTTGGCCTTTTCTATAGGCCTTTCCCCTGCTAATTCAGGGCCAGAAGGAGCCTTCTTACTCCCTGCAGTGTCTGCAGGCATCTGCCAAGAACCACCTGCAGCTGTACCCACACCTTTTTATAAAGCCAAGGTGCCTCTCATTAATCCCAGCTGGGCAGCAGGTAATGGTGCACTGGACCCCGATACCTCTCAGAGGGGCCAGTCATCCTGGCACACACTCCATCCTATTATCAGATGTTGAGCCTTCTGGGAAAGGGGTAAGTGGGTTCTGCTGACTTAACGAGGCAGGTGGCTTACCTCACCTAGATACAAGAAACCAGGGGTGGCTCTCTGAGGAGAGAGGGTGTATTCTGGAGGCTGAGCATTCCTAAGGGGGGAACCATAGGAGCAGCCACTCCTGAGAAGACTCAAAGTGAACATTGCTGTAATTATTAATTTCTTCATGAATAGAGCCAAACCATAGCAATGGGGGGGTGAGGTTTTGATTCTGCGTAGTACCTGGACTCTGTTCTAGAGCAGGTTGGGAACAGCACTTACTCAGAGGTATCCTTTATAGGGAATCCAAAGGTTCTAACTACTAGGGAATCAGGCGTGATTATTGCATAAACATAAGCACATGCAAGATCTGTGTGTACAAAAGGACATATTTACACTTAGGGGGCAAATCCTCAGCTAGTGTAAACTGTCCTAGCTCTGTTGACTGGGGATCTACTCCTAGATAGATGAGGACAACTCCAGAGACCACAATGGAGCTGCACCTGCTTACGCCAGCTCTGACTCTGATCAGAAGTCCGAATAGATCTGCTGCTGGTGCAGTAGTTGCTGTATTTCTCTTTCATGCTAACACACAAATTCTTTGGTTCTTGGTTCCCTAAATGAACTGCATTTATAAATAATGTTACCCTGAAATACGTATTTTTACAGTGTCAGCTATTAGTTTTCTACTTTAACAGAGCAGCATGCTGTGCAGGAGCTGACTAAAGCCTCAGGGAATGGCATTGGCATAGATGGTGAAGTACTCTCCTATTTGGAATTGGCCCAGGTTAGTAGTGACTGATTTTTAACCTTTTTAAAGGCATTCTACCCAATTGCAGTACTCTGAAAAATGATGGTGTTGAGCATTATATCTGCATAAATAAAGCCTTTCAAACAAAGGACCCCTTGTTTCCACTGAAAAGAATTGAGGGACCACAGTTATCGTACTGTACTCAGGCTTCTCGGCATCTTAATTTTTAAAACTTAATTGCTGTGATAATAACACTGTATCTTTTAAAATGTTTAATTTACCTTCTCCACATCAGTTGAGAAATCAGGCTCTATATATTGAGGCTTAGTTTTGTGTCTATCAAATACATATTTCAGTTTTTACTTGTGAGGAAGCCTATGTAAGGTGGCAGAGCCTAGTGTCTCCAGCCTTGTGTCTCATGCCCTGAAATCCCATGAAGTAAAGCTCTCTAGCTTTCTCACACTCAGGCATTCTCAGTGAGTGTCACCATTTTATGCCTATATGCCCCCTAAATCTTTCTCCATTAGATTGTTATGAATGTAGTACCTGTCCTGCATTGGGAGGGCAGAGTAAGGCTATGTCTACACTGCGCACCTTACAGCGGTGCGGCTGTGCCGCTGCAGTCGCACCATTGTAACGTGTACAGTGTAGCTGCTCTTTGTCAGCAGGAGAAAGTTCTCCCGGTGACCAAATAAAACCACCTCCAATGAGGAGCGGTAGCTTTGTCAGCGGGAGATCATCTCCCACTGATGAAGCACTGTCCACACCAGCGCTTTTCGTTGTCAAAACTTTTGTCATTCAGAGGGATGTTTTTTTCACACCCCTGAGCGACAAAAGTTTTAACAACGAAAGTGCAGTGTAGACATGGCCTAAGTGGCCACCCTCAAGGGGGACATCTCTGCAACACCGAGCCATTCCTTTGTGACTCTGAGCGAATTGCCCATCATGCTACGTTACATTCAAGCACATCACTTCTCTGCCTGAGCTCCAGAGACCCTGAGAGACAGAGTCCAAAGTTGACTCTTTGTTTCTAAATATGTGACTGTGTTTTCCTAAAGGAGTGTTGCAATATGATTTCTTCAGGGATGCGGTAGTAAAAGATATTTTGCTTGTTATATCAGAAATTGAGTTATAGAGTTTAAGGCCCAAAGGGACCATCAAATCTCCTATATATCACAGGCCACCAATACCACCCAGCCAAAGTTAGAAAAAAGTATTACAGTCCACAAATGATTCTTCAAAACACCCTAATGACTAGGTCTGGCTTCTACCTGTGCTATTAGACCCTTGCTTTCATGACCGGCATGTAGTGCCTACTGGCCACTGCAAGCGTCCCATCATCTGCTTTCAGCTCTGTCTGGACCCATGACACTCTTACTAACCCAGTTCTGAATCTCTTCCGAGAAAAGAATGCTAGTTCTGCTAAACTATGGGGGTTGTTGGGGTGGTGGTTGGGTACAGAAGTCATAAATTCAAATCCTGTTATGATTTGATCTGCGTCCTGTGCCATACAACAATGTGAAGTGTTTATGACCTGTTAAGGTTTTAAACAGGCAATCAGAATGCCAAATAGATGCACATGCTTTACCAATCTGACTCATATTATAGCTCTACTTTCTTATGAGCAGACTGCCTCTTCCAGGCTTTGTACTGTGCTTTCACAACAGTGCCTTAAGTTCTATCATTGAGAACACTTCTCTGGGGAGTTACTTACTACAGGGTAAGATTTGTAGTAACTTGATGGCTGCTGCAAACCTAGGTTTAAGTGCATAGGATCACAGTTAGAGCCCAATCCTATGAGATACTGAGTGCCTCCTGCCAGATGCTAAGGGCCTTAAACTCCCACTGAAGTGAAATAAAGTTGAAGCTGTTCACATCTTTCAGGAGGTGCTCAGCACATTACAGAAAGTGTTAGAACCCTAACTCAGCTACTCCCACTGACAATCCCATTTTGACCACTGAGTGCGCCAGTGGATTTTTGTGTAAAAGGAACAATAACTCTAAATCCACATGGTGCAGCTAGAAGCATCCTCTGAGCAGCTGCTCAGTCTCTGCTGAGTGTTATGCAATAATCCCCAATGCTGAGATCATGGCAGAATAGAGTCATTTAGGGATCATGCTTGCCTTAACTTGTAGCTTTTGTGCAAGATGACCAGTAGTATCAGGAAATGTAAACTGACTGTCTTTGCTTGTAGTTTCACAATGCTAATCAGCTGGCAGCGTGGTGCTTGCACTACATCTGCACCAATTACAACAGTGTTTGCTCCAAATTCCGCAAAGAAATAAAAGCTAAGTCTCCAGGTAAGACCATCTTCAACTTTCCCCCCCATCTTTTCCTGACCTGTTTTCTTTTCTTTTTTTTTCTGTCCTTTGAACATGAACAAGTGAATTAGCTCAACTAAACTATGATGGAAAACCTAGTAGTCTCTCCATCTTGACTTCTTCTGATCAGATAACCAAAGAGTTAGCATCCTCCTTCTGCCTCATGGACCAAGACTTACGTATATAACTCCTATCAACTGCACTAAGAATGGCATGAATGTCTCCCTATGCTTCACCTCAAAAAATGTATTTGGTGTCTGAATGTATTTTACATTCTTCTGTCATAGAACAATAAACAGTGTGCTTTGCTTAAGCTGCTTTCATCTGAGCCTCTGAGCACTTTACAAACATTTAGTTAATCAATAACAGCATTGCACTGAGACAGGTGAGTATCCTTATGTCCATTTTGCTGGTGGTTAAACTGAGGCACAGAAAGGATAGTGAGTTAACCAAGGTAAATAAATGTCTTACATGTCCTACTTTGTGTCCCAGTTTTAGTATCTAAGTATCTTATTACTTTTTTTTGTTTTAAATCAGATAATCAAGAATATTTTGAGAGACATCGCTGGCCTCCTGTATGGTACTTAAAGGAAGAAGATCACTACCAGCGTGTTAAAAAGGAAAGAGAAAAGGAAGATATTGCACTGAATAAACATCATTCAAAACGGAAGTGGTGCTTCTGGAATGCCTCTGCTGTAGTTGCCTGAGCAAAGCAAATACATGTAAACACTGCAATGGTGTAATTATAACACTGCTCTAAAATTAGTCTTATTGTTAGAAATAAGATGTAGTTCAGGTTCCCGGCACTGATTTTATTCCATGTTTTGCATTTATCATTGTTAGGGTCAAAAGCACAAGCTCAGCTACAGTGAGCCTGGAATAGTTCCTTAAACTGATATGTATATTTTTCATTAGTAAGCAAAATAAGCATCTACCATTATTACATTTCTTTTTATACAAAAACAAATCCAGCATTAATGTTTCAAACTCTAAATTGGGAAATATTTTTATACTGTCTTGTGTGTTTTGTTTAAATAAAAATCCTGGGTATAACTTTATTTCACAGACCACAAAATAACCACATAGCAGCTTTGTAATTAGATTTTAACTATTTTTCTTATGTGAGTACAGCGAAATATAAACTAACACCCCTTCTTAATAGATAATTTTCACGGGGTACTTTTAAACTGGTCACTTAAGACAGAATGTTATCATCTTAGTTATCATCAGCTTCTACTAGGCAACCAGTTTTTGTCCCTACGTTCCATGCACTCATAACATAATTAGATGGTTATTTCTTCTTTCTAAAGTAAAGGGTTATAATAAGATCAAATAACTGCAAGTTATAGAGCATTTAATCTTTGTTCAACTGAATAATAGGCAGTATGATTACCTGTTCAACTGCAGGAACATGTATTTCTAATATTTGCCATGTAAGTGCATATAATTATGGTTATATGGGCCATGTGAAATCTAGTGATTCTAAGTATTCAGAGGTTTTAAAGGTCTAGATTGAAGAGGATAATTTTAAAATCATTAGAAGGGCTTATTAATTTATATCTTTATCCAGGGCAAACTCAGTATGGATCTGAATACAAAAAGCAGATATGGTGGTAGTCTTGGAATTACTGTATTATAGTTGGTTACTCTTTGAGAGCCTAATTCTGCAGTCATTCCTCTTTCAAAACTCCTTTTTGCTTCTACAGGAGTTATGCAAATGAAAGGCTGCACAAACAAGTAGATACATTCCTCTATTGTTGATGTAGCATCTTGCAAATGAAGAATGATATTTTAAATTAGATTACATTCCTTCTGGAAGCAGATATTCCAAGAAAGCACAAAGCTGCAGTCTCAGTGAATAAAAACCTCCGCATTGTTTAAATAGTAGGAGGGGGAAAAAACATCCAGTGTTTTGAAATTTCCTTTGGGTTTATGATTTTCTAATGACTGTCACTTTGAACTTACAGTGTTGCATTAGAAAAATATAAGGCTGGGGTTGCTTTGAAAAGACCAAACTAAAACACTTCTAAAATTATACTATAGAGCATATGCAGGCCTATGAAGTGTCTCAGGCACAGTTCTGTAATTGAGGTAGTATTATGTTATCAGTTTTGTTAATGCTGTTTTCTGCAGGCAGCTCAGCATACTAATGTGAAAAGCTTTTGATTTTTATTTTTCCTGTATTCATAGACAAGGCAGTAAGTTCAAACCCCAGTGCTGAGAGTCAGGAAAGGTTTCAGACTGAAAGCCATACACACTTCCAAATACTCAGCTTCAAGTCAGAGCTTGTTCTTGGGAGATGCCACCCTAGGGTGGTAGAAGCTGCTTAGCATGGGTGCTGAAGAGACTCCTGTAAAGAAAACAGGTGACAGACTCCATCACCTACAAGATTTATCACTGTACATTGATAAAGAAGGGCTATAGAGAAAGGATGGCTGCAAGTGTATCCGCATTAATTCCTGGCCAGTAGTATTGTAAATTGTGGAGGGATGAAAAAATGAGAGAATAAATATCAAGACTGGGATAGAATTAACATCTGTTCAGTCATAAAATGTTAACAGATCATGTTTAATAAGTATTGCTACTAGGTTTTACATAACCAAAGCTACTGTGTGATTGTAATTTTGCCAAACTGTAATGGATAGATAAATGAACCTGGGGGTATATGCAATAATATCCAGTTGTATTAGTTATCAGCTACTATAACCAAGTGGCTGGTTCATTTGGTTAATGCTGTCTATGGCCTTTAATCTTGGTGGTTATTTGTGTTTTTTATTTTGGAAAAAAAAAGTCAATAAAACTGTTTAGTTATAAAATGTCTCCCAGTTCTTTGAATCAGCTTTCTAAATATTGTATAAAGTGCTTCACTTTTTTATGGTGTTTGTCAACATTCAATAGTAGTAAAATATGTTTAACAAAATAGTCTTGAATTTGTGATCACATGGCATATCAAAACTTACAGTTCAGAATGTTATAGGAGAGCCACTTGCATTTGTATTTATTGATTGGAAAAAAAGAATATGGTAGGTGCTTGTCACTTAATATAAAGCTACAAACCAAACATTTTCCTGTCACTTTTTGACACTGTTCCTAATACATAATCACCAGGCTGTCACCCGTGCGATGAGAAGCAAACTCTACATGACAGAAAACAGGAAGAGACACCAGGAGTTCTTGTAGGGATTTTGGTTGGTTGGCGTTTTGTTTTGTTTTTATTATGTATACTATGAGCTTGCTAAATTGACTACTTTTCTTTAGCTGGTTTCCACTAGCAGATATTCTTCAACAAGCAAAACCTCTAATTACAAGTTAGTGAACTTGTAGCAACAATTCCTCTTGATAGATCTATGCAGTTAAATTGACAAAGCTAAAAAGTTACATTTTTTTTAGAGAACTTGCAAGATGATGAGTGAAGAGTGCCTTGTTCATGTTTTGTTTAAAGCTATTAGACTATACCAAGGGCATTGAAAATAATCACTTTCAGCGCTCAATGTTCTTAGTTAAAGTGCTAATTTATGAATACTACATATCATAATTTGATGTATGAAGCAAGATTTTTTCCCTTGAATTTGAAATTAGAATTTAGGTAACATAGTCAGTAAGAGAAGAATAATGTAGCAACAGAAACAATGCCACTCTGATTATGCTTAAACAGTAGTGTGTGGACAAAACCACTAAAGCAGGGGTCGGCAACGTTCGGCACGCGGCTCGCCAGGGTAAGCACCCTGGCGGGCCGGGCCAGTTTATTTACCTGCTGACGCGGCAGGTTCGGCCGATCGCGGCCCCCACGGGCCGCGGTTCACCGTCCCGGGCCAATGGGGGGCGGCGAGAAGCCGTGGCCAGCACATCGCTCGCCCGCGCCGCTTCTCGCCGCCCCCATTGGCCCGGGACGGTGAACCGCGGCCCGTGGGGGCCGCAATCGGCCGAACCTGCCGCGTCAGCAGGTAAATAAACTGGCCCGGCCCGCCAGGGTCTTACCCTGGCGAGCCGCGTGCCGAACGTTGCCGACCCCTGCACTAAAGTATGCTCCTGTTGTAAATAATCTGGATGTGACTCACCGTAAAACAGAAGGGGGTTTACCTATTAGTGTTGTAAAATACAGAAATAATTTTGAGAAAACTCATCGTCACTCAGAAATCAGCACTTTGGAACTAGTCCTGCTCCTACTGTGGTCAATATGAGTTTTGCCACTGCTTCAATGTGAGCAGTAGGCCCTGTGTGAAGAAGATCTATTACTAAGACATAGGATGAACTAGACTACAGTGCCACAGCTACAACTCTACTTTATTTCCTTTGTTCCTTGCGGACCTAATCCGCCATGTCCATTAAATTTAGAGCCCCATTGACTTTAATGGGCATTGGATCAGGCCCCATGTTAATAAAGGCAGCTGACAGCATATTAAATATGTAGATGTACTATAAAGGTTACATTGGAGGGGAGAGTAATCTGGGCTCCCATTCTTATTGTTTGATTTAAGTAGCATGGCTGATCGAAAACTTGATCTTAACGTGGGGGGAGGGGCCTGCGGTATAAAAGAGGAGAAAACAGGCACAGCCTTGCTTACCATAGTGTTCAAACAAGTTACCAAAGTGTTACGGTTTTGTGTTTCCTTCTGAATGAGAAACAACACGTCCTAGAGACCATACTGTTTGTAAAATGAGTGTTTCTCGTTGTTTGAGTGTTGTGTAATTAGACTGAGAGCGCTTGCAAAATCTTGGCCTGTAAGTCAGCTCTTCCTCCTTCCAGCTCATAGCATTAAGTAGCAATATACCAGCTGAATTATGTCTGCTTTATTGCCTAAACTCTATGATGATGAATACTTCAGGTCCTCTCAGGATGCCTTAGAAACCAGGGGCTCCTGAGGAAGTTGCTGCCTTGCTTTCAGATGAAAGAGCAGGCCTCAGACCTATGCTGTCTGCCCATATTTCAACTTCATAAGTGAATGGTCAATGTTTATTTCCTGTGGGTTGCAATGTATATGTCCTGTGTAATGAGATTACATTAACAATGGCTTCATATCACTCATGGCTCTTGCTTGACTTTTTTCACTTACTAAAAATGATTTGGTAATTTTCATTGTTTTAATGGGTCCAGTCCTCATACAGACACAATTCCCATTGAAATTGATCATGCCCAATCGTTTTGGCTTTAAGATGCCAGGAACAGCATTAACACATTACAATCTGTTCAGAGTGACTGAAATCTGTTAACAGAAGTTTAGTCTGTGTACGGCATCCAGGATGAGAGACAGTGTTGTACCAGCAATAGTCAGGTTCTGTAGTGATATAATTCACTATATGTGCCTTTGCCTTCAGCTAAGAGCACATAGCTCATGTCACAGATCACTTTGCACTGGAAACCACAATGGTGGAGGCTCTGACATATTAATACCTGCACTTCAGTCCACTCACTACTTATTGCTTCCATAATACCTTATGTTCTGGAAGAAATCTGAAAGACTTTGGATCCATACTACAGGAGGCTAAGAAGAAAATGTGAACATCAGAAGATGCAAGAGATTGTCAATGAACCCAAGGACTGTAAAGCTGTGTAGAAAGTCAAACTGACAAATCTCAATCTTTCCCTGAGATGCAGGGAAAGAAGTTAGTTTGGTTTGCGATAGAAAACTTGCTTTTTCCTTTATATAGTGTAGCATTTCAGTTGCTTTTGTAGAAAGACCATGTGGCCATCGTCCTACAGGTGATACAGGTGAAATTATTTTGAACAATAAAAAGCTCCATGCACAGGTTCTGAGTGCCCTGCCAGTTGAAATAACAATGCCAGATACACAGTTCAACCAGCTCACCCTCTTGCCATGCAGCAGTTCTGAATACAAATGACAACTCCATACTACTTCAATCTCCCATAGCTCTCTTTAAAGGCCTGGTGGACTAAATGGGCCCTCTAACATGAAAGTTCATAAATTTGGGCTATTTTGAACCAAGATCAGAAAGGCATTCCAGACCCCCAGGATCCTGATAGCAAATTCCCTGCTGGCTGTCCCTTCTCTGTTCTATGGAGGGGGATCTAGCCTTATTATTTATTTGTGTAGTACCGTTGCACCTAGGAACCCCAGTCATGGACCAGGACCCCATTGCAGTAGGTACTCTATAAACAGAACAAAAAAAGACACTTTTAAAATCTATTTGGAAACTCAGTGGTAAACAGTGCAGGTCCCAGAGCACCGTTTTCTTGTCATTGCGTAGCCCCACAAACAGCACATTGCACAACAGTCTAACCTTGAAATTACAAAGACATGGATGATGGTAGTAAGTGTGCGGAACAACAATATAAAGACAGTAAATCAGGGTTCTGCTTCCTAAAGTTGTGGAATAGAACTCTCCCCCTCCAGATTGCAGTTGCATGCTTCAGCAATTACACACACGGGCCAGGATTTAGCACCACTTTATTCTACTGGTCTGACCATCCACTTTGGAGAAATACTGATGTAGTTTTCTCCTCCTCCTCTGCTTTCTGCTGTTCTGAAGTTTCTGAATAAGAAAGTAGCTGATGATGCCCACAAGAGAAGATTTTATTCTTTGGCTGACTTTCTTACCTCTAACTAAACAAAAACAAACAAAAAAATGAATTCTGTATTCCCTTGGGGGATTAATTTTTTGAAGCTGTTATGGCCATTTAGTGCAGATTACATGGTGTTACAGGTATTCGTGTTAAGCATTCTAATTATCTCTGCTGTAGCCCATTGAAGCTGAAAATTCTATTGTCTGTATCTGTGGGTATGTGATAAATTAAATTGTTACATATGTATTATCAAGCATATAATCTGGACGTTCTCATGGATGCTCAACTGTGAATCTCTCCTAGACTATTAAAAACATTTAGATGTTGAGTATGTATTTAAAAGAGTATGTTTCCTTAGATTTCCAATAAGGTCTCCAATTAGACCTATGTCCTTTTCCCTGCAAAGTGTATTATTGATCTCTATACTAACTATATTAGCACTCACACAAACTTTCTTAATTGTAAAGTGAGTAGAATATTAATTTGTAGATAATTAGCAGATCAAATAATTTCTACCACATCACACATTTTATGACCACTATTCAGACAGGTGGTTCTGTAAGAAGAAGGGAAGAATTATTCTAATGAATGTTGTTTATTCAGCTCCAATTGATGAGATAAGCCTCAAGCTGCTTGCTTTGGGGTCTTACAAATCTCTCTCCACTTTAGTTTTATTACAACCTGAACATTTTTGCAACTGAAATGGACTCTCTAGTTCTCAAACTCCTCTTATGGGAGTTGCCTTGTCTGATGTCATGGAGGCTTTCTCCTGCCACTAGTGTCTGTGCCTCTTGTGGCATTGCCAAAATTTGAACTAAATCCTGGGGTTGTGTAGAGAGAAGGCTTCTGAAGCATCAGGCAGGGTCAGAAGACAGGGTACTGGGCTAGATGAACTTTTGGTCTGACCCAATATGACCATTCTGATTTTCTTAAGAAGCTGACAGGGAAACAAAGGAAGACTGCAAGTCTTGGAATTTAAGGGCATGTTGAATCATTTTAGGTTAAGCTGATGGACTGGGCTAATTTGAGATAAATAGAAGGGGACCAGTTAGGAGAAATCATGATGAAATGCCTTCTACGGTATGTAACCAATCTGCGACTGCTAGCAGCAAACATCTCTAATGGCCAGAGATGGGACACTAGATGGGGAGGGTTCTGAGTTACTAGAGAATTCTTTCCCAGGTGTCTGGTTGGTGGGTCTTGCCCACATGCTCAGGGTCTAACTGATAGCCATATTTGGGGTCAGGAAGAGTGTTCCCCCGGGTCAGATTGGCAGAGACCCTGGGGGTTTTTCGCCTTCCTCTGCAGCATGGGGCACGGGTCACTTGCAGGTTTAACCTAGTATAAATGGTGGATTCTCAGTAACTTGACATCTTTAAATCCTGATTTGAGGACTTCAGTAACTCAACCAGAGGTTAGGAGTCTATTACAGGATTGGTTGGGTGAGGTTCTGTGGCCTGCAATGTGCAGGAGGTCAGATTAGATTATCATGATGGTCCCTTCTGACTTTAGAGCCTGTGAGTCTCTTTCGCAGATCCATCTCCCTTTGCTCAAACTCTTTCTCCTTGCTGTCTCCATGACTTCCTCCCACACAGCTAGAAGTGTTACTGGCTCAGTCCATCCACCCTGAGATTCCTTTTCATCTACAAATAAGTATTGAGGGCCTCTTCTTGCTCCCTGACAATCATCCTTGCAATGGCTATAACACACCCAAAGCATCAAGTTTTCTGCAGTTCCCTTTATTTCATCTTCATTCTGGTTGGTGAATGGCAGTGAAGTTGGAGCTTTCACAAATGAGTTGGCCAGAGTTCATCACTGGCAGACCACTTGGGTCATTGAAGAGCTACAGTTTTCACAGATGCCCGTCCTTTCTCAGGTTACTGTTAATGCAAAATAAATAGGCTTAGTGGCAGGCTGCAAAAATTGATTGCTGTGTTTAATGGACAGTTTATTTGAACTGAGATTTTTCTTCTAGTCATTGCAAGGTTTGCTTTGTTTTTTGAAAATGAATCTGTTAAGAAGAGGAAGGAGAACTGAATAGGAATTAATGCCCCTGGGGCAAAAGATAATTGGACTCTTAAATTAGCATTGAGGAATTGATATGCTTTTATTATGAGTCTAGATTAAAGGCTAAGTAATAGTGTCTGATGGTCAAGAGGGTTCCAGCTGATGCAATATAGTCATTGCTGGCTGAACAGCTTTTCTTCAAAGACTGTAGAATCTTTTCATAAAGTTTCTGTGATGTCTGTTAACACAACTGACCCTATTCTTCCAATAATGAAAGAGCAGTCTTGGAAGGAAAAAAAAAAAGTAAGTCCGTAACAGGTTTACGATTTGTGAGGCCCCAGGGAAAAGTGGGTTTCGGTGGTGGTGAAATTCCCTTCAACCTCCCCCCTCTGCCTGTTGTATCTTTGTTTTCTATGGCAACATTAAGAATATGGGGAAATCACACTGATGCAGATTCCAAATAACTGTGTTTATTTACTATGTACAAATATAAAAGCCCTAGTTAGTTATGTACACTGCTGCTCTGGCAGGGTTTTGAATGGCTTTTGCCATTGAAGACACAGGGTACATCTACCAAGGGATAAAAAACCCACAGTTGGCCTGGGTCAGCTAACTTGGGCTCGCATAGCTCAGGCTCCAGGGCTGAAAAGTTGCTGTGTAGACATTAAGCACCTGTGAGGTTCCTGGGAGGGTGGAAGGTCCCAGAGCTCAGGCTCCAGCCCAAGCCTGAACATCTACACAGCAATTTTTAGCCCTGCAAGCCTGAGTCAGCTGAGCATTGGGGATTGTGATCAGGCAGGTAGCTGCTCAGTTAGCTTAGAACCATGTTCTACTCAGGGCCTCTATCAGGGACTGCCTGGAGGGCTGAACATTAAGAGGCTGGAAATCCAGCAGCTATAACTGTTGCAAAATATGCTCATAACATTTTAAATTAGGTATTTGGGAAATAACTCCAGCTAAGTTATGTGCAGAATGATTTGGGGGGAGGGATATTCATGACTTCTCTCTGACACTGGCAATTTAGCAAAGTAGGCTCTTTGCACTTTCTTCCTAGGAACAGCTGGAACATGTGGTGCATGACTACGTAGGAAGTTTGCATCTTTAACACTACTGTTTAGAGCAGTAAATGCCAACAGTTATTCAGGGTGACACTGGCTGGAAGTGTGTCCTGGTGGATTATAAACTTTGTTTTCATCTACATTTATAGTAGACTATGAACAATTTACTTCATGTTCAAAGTAAGTGATGCATGCTCTGTTAGCATACTACTGCCTAAGACATGTTAATATTGTAAAAACACATAGCTCTTGTATAGCACTTTAGCTCTCAAAGTGCTTTATACTTGCAGCTAAGTATTATTATCCTCATTTTACAGATGGAAGAGCTGAGACACAAAGAGGTGAAGTGACTTTACCATGGTCACACCACAGGTCAGTAGAAGAACAGCGATTAGAATTCAGATCTCCTGACCTCTATTCCACAGCTGATCAACACCGACTTTGTACAAAGAGTCAGGAACAAACCAAAGGTTTAGTCACTCAGTTCTTTTTGCCATTTTATTTTCTGCTAGCCCCTTTTATATAAAAAATGGATCTTTTCCTTGAAATGCAAGCCTTCTTTTTTAATTGTTTACTTCACAAATTAATGGCAGGTAACCCCCATCTCCAAAAGTCTTGATTTAATATTACCAAATGAAAACATTTCAAGTTAGACTGAAATTCCATCTTTAACTCAGCTCATTGTACATGTGACCTTAACTACTGTACTGTACTCTGTGATACAATATCTAAGCAGAACAGGCTGACTGACAGCTGCAGCCTTAAGACCCCACTTGCAAACACCTTATACCCAGGAGAAACTACGCAAGAGTCACACTGCGTTCAATGGGACTGCTCACATGTGCAAGCGATTGCAGGACCCGGGTTCTAACTTTGCTTTTTGGTGTTTACATTTCAGACCTGTACATATAAGATTATGTGATTTAATCACTAAAAATTTTCCCTTGAACCCTTCAGCAATCATTTACTGTATCCTCTCAATTTGCCTGTGTATTTCAGTGAAGCATTAATCAAATCAATCAAAATAATTGGGCCTTATTGTACTTGACATTTCATAAGAATCCTCATGCTTTGACACAAGCTCTACCTTCAGTGTAAAGAGAGCAGACTCTGTCAATATTGCTATTTTTGTGCTGTCTGCAGGGGCGGCTCCAGGCACCAGCGCACCAAGCGCGTGCCTGGGGCGGCAAGCCACAGGGGGGCGGCCTGACAGTCACCGTGAGGGCGGCAGTCAGGCAGCCTTCGGCGGCTTGCCTGCGGGAGGTCCGCCGGTCCCGCGGCTTCAGTGGCAATTTGGCGTCGGGTACGCTGAAGGCGTGGGACCGGCGGACCACCCGCAGGCATGCCGCCGAATCCGCGTTACCAGCGGACCTCCCGCAGGCGCACTGCCAAAAGCCGCCTGCCTGCCATGCTTGGGGTGGCAAAATACATACATAAACAGTTCATGGGAGTGGCAAACTGTAGAAAACTAAAGGGCTTTTCACTAAGAGCTAGCTAGTTCTTTTTGTCTACTCTGAAATCAGTCATCCATATTGGACTGAAAGAAGAGGGATAAGACCCTCATGACAGGGGACTGTCCTGTTTCGATTTGAAAGATGTGCATACAGAGGTCATTATTCTGCCATTTCCATGACTAAGCTGTAATGGGGCCAGGGACTAGGATCCTATGTACATTTAGTTCTGCATTTCAAAAGCCATTGTTGGGAGCTGGGATTTTAGGACTGTTGAAGCCCAGGATGGAAAGGGTGAGGGTTGATTTTCCTCGTACTGTGACATTTTGTTTCTCTGGGGCTATGATCCACCCCACTTCAACTCCATTTTACTTAGCCTTTTGCCCTGAATGCTCCTGTGGCGCAGTAACTCTTCCTCTGGTAGAGGCAAGTTGGATGTGACTTCTTGTGTGTGACATAGGGAGTTTGAAGGAACTCCTCAGATGTTGAGTGCTTCACCTCCATAGCTCCTGAGTTAGCAGGACTGAGGACACCTAGACTTCCTCAAGCACTGGCCTAGTCCAGAAGAGGGGTGTACAGAAACAGAAATATTCCCGAAGGATGAGGTTAAGAATTTGTGGCCAATCAGCCTTAACAGTGCATTCTCATCTTAGAAACATGCTGAATCAAATTCATCCCTGGTATAGCTTCACTGCAAACAATGGAGCTACACCAGAAAGGAATGTGACCTACAGCATATGTCAGGAAACTTCTGGAACTTTTATCAAAATGGTTTTTTTCCATTCTCTGGAACAACTTGTTTGCTAAACTTCAGCATCTGAAGTGTCAGAGAAATAGATGATGGGAAGATCAAAATCCAGTCACCTCTAACCCCTCCCTGCAGCAGCAGAAAACTGATTGGAAGGAGATACACTCACCTAATCCTACAAAATCATTAAGAAAACTTCCCACTTCAATACCACCCTTTATCCAGAGATCTCACAGGACATATTTCATTCCATTTTTATCCTTCTAGAATGTTGAAGCCAAGGATTTAATTTTCTATCCACATTTGATATCAAAACTGGTCATTTAGCTGTTGGCAAGTATCTGCCTCAGGTTTCAGGTTTTTTACATTAATTTTTCATTCATCATATTTTCATGCTCCAGCATCACTCGCCAGGGCCGCCCAGAGGATTCAGGGGGCCTGGGGCAAAGTGAGGGAGTTGCAGCGCTTGTACTCACCCGGCGGGGGGGCCCTTCAGTCGCTCCGCGTCTTCGGCAGCACTGAAGGACCCCCCGCAGCCGAAATGCCACCGAAGACCCGGATCGCCGCCGGGCCAGGGCTTGTGGGGCCCCTGTGGGGCCCGGGGCGAATTGCCCCACTTGCTCCTCGCCCCCCGAGCGGCTCTGTCACTCGCTGAGAAGGATTAACCCTAAAAGGGGGCCAGATCAATGGGACAATGATTATATTCACATGTGATGGAAAGGCTGCACAACGGAGACCCCTTTGGCACATAAGAAGCCAATAGATGGGTCTGCCCTAACTCTGTCCATGTTCACTTGGGCATGGTACAGAGAGGTTTTGTCTAAAATGTACACACAGCTTTATGCATGTGCCTTCATCCTGACCGACAAGGCACTTACAGTTGCAACCTTCTGCAGATGCTGGTACTTGTGCTAACTGAAGGAAATGGTATGAGAAGGTTCCATGTGAACAATGTTAGGTTAAGGCTATCTCACACCACGATCTAAGGTACAGTTAAACCCATCTCCCCATAGTGAGACATTAGAGCATTAATCCCTTGTACTACCAAGCCCTAGAGCAGTGATACTCCAACTGAGGCTCGTGAGCTGCAAGTGACTCTTTAATGCATCTCTTCCAGCTCTTTGCAGCACATGATATTAAACCACTGTGTGATTTAATTATTAACCAATCTAAGTGATTAACCAATCAGGATGCTTTTACTATGTTATTAACCAATTATAGTTGATAAAATAATAATACTTGGTCAGTGATTTTGCTGTGAGAAATATATATATAGCACTAAATATTTCTCCTTTCATACTGTTTAAATAGGAATATATAGTACTATAGTAAATGAAACAATGAATTCATACTACTGTGGCTCATTTGGGTAATGTTGATCGCTGATTTGTCTCCTGAAATGCTGATGTCTGAATATCAGTGCCCTAGAGTCATTAACTTTGTGCTCCTTTTTTAAGGTAGCCCATTTCCATGTTGGGAATTAGCGAGTCAGCTCCCAGTTCCCTTTGGAACATGCTTTGTCCTATAGTATATAAAAAGTGCTGAGCTCAGTTAACATCTGTGAAGGGGAACAGCTGCACTTTGGTTTTAAATGTAACCTGCAGCCTGTTACTACATGTACTGCTCCTGCATCAGTACAACTGTGTCTTGCTGTCATTTCTCTCTATCCTCTTTGCTTTTAAGTTTTATTGACTTTGTTTTCGCTATCTATATGCAATGCTGACAGAGCATCACTTAGTGAGGTCTGTGTTTCTTCCATTGCATTTGGGTGTAATCTTTCATTCTGATGAGCTTTTTCAATTTTCTTTACGCTCTTTACCACTCTGCCAGTGGAACATAATTTATTTTGTTGAGTGGTTTACATGCATTAAAGTGTGCAAAGTTTTATTTATTTGTCTCTGATGGGTTCCTTCCTGGCTAGTGGATCTAAGTGGTTTTGCTAGTTTTCAGCTTTCAGGGTGTAATTAGAGTGGGATTTCAAACTAGCTGGCTTTGTCCAGCTCATGCCAGTGTAAAGTTTCCTCAATTCCATACAGCCAGTATGTGGCACACCACCATCCCAGCCGGGGCTCTTCTCAGTGTGTGGGGACAGTGGTGGGGAATCTTTAGACTGTAAGATAGAAATATCATTACAATCAGTTTTCACTGTTGTACATTAGCACACCTGATTCTAGTCCCTTCTAGGAGCTGAAATTTAAAATAAAAAGGAACTAGACATTTCAGGTTCTGTTCAGATTTGACTTTAAAAATGGACAAAGGCTTGAGCGGGTTCTTATTTTTTCCAGCATCATTCACCCATCCCTTCTTTTAACCTTTCCAAGGTATGTGTAGAGGATTCCCCTATCAGATATCTTATTTGGTTTTGTTTTAGAACAATTGGCATTAAATGTATGGAGTGACTGTAAAATTCCTGGCATCAGAAAGAAGGGTTGCTTAACAAATTGATATTCTGTGCAGGTGATCTCATCCTATGTATTACCTGAACAGTCTATCTCCCAGAGATTACAAAAATAGGGAGTTCCTATAGAGATTCAAGTAGAGCATCAGCTGGACAATATCAGAAGTTATGTACCTATTAAATATTTTTGTGCCCTCACAATTTTGCTTGTGATAGCTCATCTGACAGGGTAGCTAGATATCTTATTGACTCTAGGTATGAAACAGGTGATTCCTTATACCTGCAGCTCTGCAACAACATGGCTGTTATTAGACCTTACTCAGCGAGGTACAGAAAATATCTTCCTGGGGATGCTTAAATTCAACCAAAGAGGATGACCATTTTACACAAAAACCTAGGCCCAAGTTGCAACAATGCATACTTAAAGAAGATGTCCAAAACCTGTATCTGGGCACTTCTGTTGGCACATCAGACACACACGAGTATTGATTTGATTGTCAATAATACAGGATTAGTCTCTACTTAGTTTTTCCATTTTTGAAAACTGATCTCAAAAGCTTTGACTTTTAAGACTAGCAAGTCTCTCTCATTTACCAGTTTACATCAGTGTGACTACATTTTACATCGGTGCAAATGAGTTCAGAATCAGGCCCAAATTTTAATACATATAAAATAGGTACTTTGATTTTAGAATTTGTCTGGAGAAAAAATAACCAGGGTTAAATCTCTCTAAACAGCAGATGTCAGCTGAACCCTGGGAGGAAGTGTGTATTATTTTTAAAAGATAATTTATCACTGATTGTGTACTTTTGCACCTGTTTGGTTTTAGGCAATAAGTAGGGCCCTACAAAATTCACGGTCCAGTTTGGTCATTTCACAGACATAGGATTTTTAAAATAATAAATTTCATGATTTCAGCTATTTAAATCTAAAATTTCACGGTGTTGTAATTGGAGGGGTCCAGACTGAAAAAGGAGTTGTGGGAGGGGGTTGCAAGGTTATTGTAAGGGGGGATTGCAGTACTGATACTCAGGGCCAGCTCCAGGGTTTTTGCCGCCCCAAGCAGCAAAAAGAAAAAAAAAAAAAAAAAGCCACGATGGCGATCTGCTCTACCGCCGCTGCTTCAGTCTTCAGTGGCAATTTGGCGGCTGGTCCTTCGCTCAAAGAGGGAGCGAGGACCCGCCCCTGAAGACCCGGACCTGCCGCCCCTCTCGGTTGGCCGCCCCAAGCACCTGCTTGCTGGGCTGGTGCCTGGAGCCGGCCCTGCTGATACTCTTACTTCTGTGCTGCTGCTGCTGGCGGCGGCACTGCCTTCAGAGTTGGGCAGCTGGAGAGCGGCAGCTGCAAGCCAGGATCCCAGCTCTGAAGGCAGAGCCGCTGCCAGCAGCAGTGCAGGAGTAAGGATGGCATGGTATGGTATTGCCACCCTTACTTCTGCGCTGCTGTCTGCAGAGCTGGGCCCTTGGTCAGCAGCCGCCACTCTCCGGCCGCCCAGCTCTGAAGGCAGCGCAGAAGTAAGGGTGGCAATACCGCGACCCCCCCCTAAAATAACCTTGCGACCCCCCCTGCAACTCCCTTTTGGGTCAAGACTCCCAATTTGAAACACTGGTCTCCCCATGAAATCTGTACAGGATAGGGTAAAATCACACCAAAGACCAGATTTCACAGGGGGAGACTAGATTTCACAGTCTGTGATGCGTTTTTCATGGCCGTGAATTTGGTAGGGCCCTAGTAATAAGGATGCTTGCTAGGGACAAATAATCTCTCTCACACACACTCAGGCTCCTTGTCCTTCATTCTGCACAGATCCCTTTCAGTTTAGTAGTTCATTAAACAATATTAAGGGTGAGTCAAGACTCATAATGATGGCGCTTAAACTGATTCTGCGTGATGTGAATGAAAATATTTCCAGCCCATATATACAAATGGCTTTTCTTTGGCTCTGCTTTCTGCTGAGCTGATGATATTGCAGGGCTGGTGCCAGCTCAGTATCTTTCTTTGCACAACTAGCCAGAACATGGCTTTATTAGCCAGTTATGAGAGGGTATCATGTTCCCTGCTAAATATGATGGCTCAGTTTTATTTCATTTGGAAAGGATTTTGGAGGTTATCTGTGGCAGAGGAGAAAAAAATCCTATCATAATAAAAACAGTAAACTAAAAGCTGAATGGATTATTTAGAGACCGATGCAAGTAATCTGAGCAGCTAATAGCGAAAATGTCAATAGCACCTTTGATCCAGTGATAGGAAAGCACATTACTATAAGTAATTAATTTATCTCCACAATGCCTCTGTGAAGTAGGTATTATCCCATTTACAGTTAAAAATGGATATTTTAGGTTCATAAAAATACCCTATGCTAACTAATTGTAACTACATCATCCACAAAAAGCAGTAATGACCTCTATGCAGGGCATTACCCAGACACTAATGACCAGCTAGTATTAATGGTCCAGGGCATCTCCCAACTGGCCGTTAAGCCCTAGGAAATACCCTACACTTTACTATTTATTCTTTTAATTAAATATCCTCTCTTTCCTTAGTACAATCATGTGGTGGGGGGTGGAGACTATAGTGATGAGAGGAACTTGGTGGTGTTTTGTTTGTTACAAAATGTGCATTGCATTGTTATGAAATAGTGCATATGTGACTCACCCCAAGGAAACTGGAAGAAGGGGACTTACAAAAGAGCATTCTCTTGGATGTGAAAATAGGGCAGAAGTAGACAGTGATGGATGCATGTGCCCTTTCAGATTAATAAATCCTGGAAGTCAGACATGTAGTTCCTGAACTATAGCTGGCTTAATAGTGTTCACAATACAGAAGTTAAAAAACACACAAAACAAACAACTACTCAGCTTTGACCTGTTACACCGAGCTCCCAGCTCTGAGATAGAGTGAGTTTGTTTGTTCTCTCTCTCAAAACAGCCATCCCTTAAAAGCACCAAGCCTATCAGCTCAGCTTTTATAGCCCTGTAGACTCCCAGAAGTCCTTGCAGCTTTCTCCTTCCCCTTTCAGGACACTGCCTCTGCATTTTATTGCAGTGTTACTGCCAGTCAGGATGCTGCCCATTTATATAAGGTTTCTTTAAGGGCAGCTTTTATGTTTAATGTCTTTCCTTTTCTGCTACAGCTGTGGTGTATTAAACCCTAGCCTACAGCTTTTATTTGTCATTCTACAAAATAAGAGCTATTTGTTTCCCAAGACATAGTATGGTCTTAAATGTAAAAATAAAAGCAAACAACAACAACAACAACAACAAAAACTAGTATGTTCTGAATGTGCTTCTTGCCAGAGACCCATTGCCAGAGGTACAGCGGAATCAAATTCTCTTATGGAGATTCTGCTTCTGCTGTAGCACTCCTACAGCTTTTGGGTGAGAGGATCCCAAGGGGACCTGATGTCTTCAGAGATCACAGAGACAAGAGAAGATGGCTGGCTAGCCAAGAAAAAGACACATTACGTACACTGTCTGTACATAAATACGGCCCATATGCTGCTGCTCCTCCCATGATCCCCTTCTGAGGACTTTCTGGAGAGAAGTAAGTAAAGCATTTTTTTTTTTTAATTTCAGGTCCATTATTTAGCTCAGTGTGGGAAAGGGAAAGAATGCAATAGTTTGTATCAATGCTATCAACTCCTCGGATAATAAGGTATGCATTTCTAACATGGACCTAAAGTACAGGAGACAAACTTACTTCTTCCTTGTGAGATTATTTCTATTAATGGTATGTGTCTATGGTGTATGCTGTGTTTAGTAATACTGCATTTGGTTTCATATGGAGTACAGGAATATAAGGAGAAAATACCAGTGACATTCACATTCTCTTTTTAAATCAGAAATTCTGAAAAGTATCCTGGAAGTGTCCTTTGCAGTCTGTCTCTGGTGAAAGTTTTTCAGTGTTTTAAAGCTTGGAGGGCTGTTCAGTCATTCAGATAACTGGACTAGATACAGCATTAGGAGTGTAATTTTGAGTGACACAGAGAGAGTGGTTCATGCTCTGGAACGGATTGTTCGGATTTTATAAACCGTTATTGGTTTGTACAGATCTTTGAGGTACATTGAAGCACATCAACCCAGCAAAGAACACAACAGATGGAGAAGACGGGGGTGCTGCAAGGTTCCAGATACATAACATTAATAAACAGAAGTAGCTATTTCCACGTTTCAGTTAATACAAGGCATTGCAACAGGTGAACAGAAGTAATTGCTGGAATTATCTGGTCTGTATTACTATGGATTTTAGGTCTATGTACACTTATAGCAGCCAGGGCTGGATTAAAGCTATCTGCAGCCTTCGGCATGACCCAAAGTTCCCCTTCCTCCACCGCCCACTTGGGAATGGGTTGTTATCAGGGGAGCTCCCTCTTAGACACATAGCGGCATGGACTGTTTTACCCTCAGTAGCAGAGGCCTCTCTCTCTCTCTCCGCTCAAACACAGCAGGGATCCATTCTCCCCTGCCCACAAAGAGACAGGAGGTATCTCCCAAGGGTGTCTCCCAAGAGTCAGGGTGTATCTGCTAGGGTAGTAGGCCAGGCCTACTGCAATCTTCTCCTGTTGCCACACAGAATCCTTTGCTGGGAATGTGTTGGTGAGGCCCCCAGAATCTTGGAGTTACCATCCCATTGGAATGCCAGGGGCAGTTCACACCTCTGAGTTATTGCTTCATCCTCGCAGCAGATTTGGCAGACAACCCTGAATCAGTTACACTTAGTCCAAATCTTTAAGTTTTCCTTTGCAACCATGTGGGCTAAAAACTTACTTTTTTAAAATGAAAACTGAGAGTCTGACATAATCACATGACTCCTGGAGCTGGGGCCCTAGGCACTGGCCTATAGTTCCACTGGCCTTAGTCTGGCTCTGGTAGCTGGTCAGACAGCCTTACAGAACTAAAGGTGATCATGTGCTATCTGTCTTAAAGTTTGGGGAAAGAAACTTTTAAACTAATTATAATTATAAAGCAGTAATAATGAGCTTACTTTCACGTCAGGTCATTACACCGCTGACGTGTCTTGCTCAGAGTTAACTCTGACAGCTTGAAATGTGGCCTGCTGTGCAAGCCACTGTGCCAAAATCCCACAGATAAACCCGAAAAGTAAGTTTAATTCTTGAGGAGCTGAAGGACTCTTTGAACCTTCCCAAGATGATATTTTGAGAATGGGGAGAGCTGTGCTTATTGAAATAGTGTAGTCTAGCCCCAGTCCAAGCTATGGTGAATTCTATGATTCCATGACCTGGAATTTACATTTAGCAATAGTGCTGTAGATATCTTACCCTGACAGTGGAGCCCTCAGGAGTGTTTTAGGATTGTACCACTATACAATGGGTAAGGAAAGAGGGAATGACAGGGCACCTGCAGCCAAGAAGAAACCATCATGTAGGTGTGGGTGAGGTTGATACTTATTGACTGGCATTAGAAGGAAGCAAAAGGGGAATCAGGCACAGCAGCCATAAATTGAAGTTCCAGGAGGCATCAAGGGACCTCCTAGCTGCTCCTGGAAGACCCTTTTCCTTGTACAAGAAGACAAGATGAGGTAGAGGGAAGGTTGTGGGCTCTCTAGAGGGGATTGTTTGTAGGAGAGAGTAGTACATTTGTAGGGGTAATGGAAAGACACCATGTACATCTCAGGTAAGCGTGAACCAAGCATCCAAATCTGTGAATACTTATCTAAACCCGAACTCTCCAAATAATCATCTATCCATTACACCAAGCAGGGCTGGCGCTTCCACTAGGCGACCCTAGGCGGTCGCCTAGGGCGGCAGGATTTGGGGGGTGGCATTTTGCCGTCCTTGGCGGAAATTCGGCAGCAGGGGGTCCTTCCACTCCGGGTCTTTGGCGGAAATTCAGTGGCGGGTTCTTCACTCGCTCCGGGACCCACCGCCGAAGTGCCCCGAAGACGCGGAGCGGAAGGACCCCCGCCGCTGAAGACCCCAGGCCCCCTGAATGCTCAGAGGAGGAGCGCTGCCGCCTAGGGTGGCAAAAATCCTGGCGCCGCTCCTGACACCAAGAACCTGCTGGGACTAGTTAATGTATCTACAGGGCTCTCCACTCACCCAAGCAGTGCCTCCCATGTCTACACTGCTGTTTTTAGCAGTGTAGTGTCCCATTGCTAGAGCCTTTTCCTTCTGACTCCCCCTTGCTGGAGTCTCCCTATCACATTGTGGGAGAGTCTCCGCAACAGGGGCCTGCCAGAGCCCAACAGCTCTGCTGCTGGAGTCTTCCCCTGAGGCAAGGAAAGGCTTCAGTAGTGGGAAGCTGCTGGAAGCTGTGAGAACCTTTTCCCAGCAGAGTGAAAGACTCCAGAAGCAGGGAACAGCCTGAGCCTTTCTCCACTTTCTCCTCCCCCCCCGCCCCCCCGCCAGAGCCTTTCACTGACACAGGCTACACACCGTAGTGTGGATGCAGCCTGCTTTTTACTGCAGTGTGTAGCTACACATACCCTACACGCCACCACAGGAAGTATGCAGTGTAGACTTAGCCATACTCATATGATATCTGTATACTTCAGTAGTTCTCAGGGCCTCCAGAGCAGCTCTGTGCAGCATAAAGCTTCTTTCCCAGAAATAGCTAAGCTTGGGCATCTATTTACAGTGAGCATTGTTCACAGTCCGCCTTGTGTGTGGGAGAGGTAACACTAATTAATTCCTCCACTGGTCTGTTTAAAAGCCTTTGGTGAGAACACCAAAAATAGAAGCAATAAACAGTTTTAACAGAACTTGAATTCAGGTAGGAACCAGAATAATGTACCAAAATCTAAGATTTTTTACTTAGCTAATTCAGTCTTTCACAACTAACTGATTCTGTGAAGCAAAGAACTTCAGCATGCTTATTCCTGGCTCTTTGTCCCTCAACAATAATCTTATTTCCTGCCAAGCTGGGTTCAAAATATAGTAACATGTCGTCTCATTTCCAAGAGATTTGAAGTAGCAGAATGTAGGACAGGGTGAAACAGTCAGACAACTGGGGTGCTCCCAAATGAAACACAAAGGATGACTGAAGGGTAACAGTTGCTCGCTGGGGATTGGTTATTGAACTGACAGTTAGTTTGAATATGCCGAAAGCTCAGTTTGGGGGTTGATTGTTTTTTCTAGTTACTGCTGAAGAAGCTTTGCTTGCCACAACATTTTTTATGGAATGCATTGTCACTTCCTAGATTTATCTAATGTGAAATTTGATTCTAGCCGAGGAAATCACGCTGCAGGAATGTGTTTATTTTGCTCTCTGCTGGAGATAATGCTGAACAGTTTATTATCTGGCTCTGTTGAGGTTTCAGCTATGATGTAGGTTACAAATGTGATCATCAAAGCTGGCCTACTCTGCAAATAAAGGGAAGACCAAGATCCTGCAATGAGCTTGCCACACACAGAGCCCTATGCCCAAGGGGCGATTAAGAAAAAACAGAAAGCGTACAAAGAATGGAAGAGAGGAGAGATCGGCAAAGAAACCTACCTTATTGAGGTCAGAGCATGTAGGGATGCGGTGAGAAAGGCCAAAAGCCGTGTAGAGTTGGACCTCGCGAGGGGAATTAAATCCAATAGTAAGAGGTTTTATAGCCATATAAATAGGAAGAAAACAAAGAAAGAGGAAGTGGGGCCACTGAAGCTTGCAGATGGAGTGGAGATTAAGGACAATCTAAGCATGGCACAATATCTAAATGAATATTTTGCATCGGTCTTTAACAAGGCTAATGAAGGGCTTAGGAATAGAGGGAGCGGGACAGAGGGGAGTAAAGGAGGGGCGATTGACATTAAAGTATCAGAGGTGGAAGCCAAACTTGACCAGCTAAATGGGACTAAATCGGGCGGACCGGATGATCTTCATCCTAGAATATTGAAGGAGCTCGCGCGAGAAATTGCAAGCCCCTTGGCGATAATTTTTAATAAATCTGTAAACTCGGGGGTGGTACCGATGGACTGGAAAATAGCTAATGTGGTTCCTATTTTCAAGAAGGGGATAAAAAGTGACCCGGGTAACTACAGGCCTGTTAGTTTAACTTCTGTAGTAGGCAAGGTCCTGGAAAAAATTTTGAAGGAAAAAGTAGTTAAGGACCTTGAGGTGAATGGCAATTGGGACAAATTACAACATGGGTTTACGAAAGGAAGATCGTGCCAAACCAACTTGATCTCCTTCTTTGAGAAAGTAACAGACCTTCTAGATAAAGGAAATGCGGTGGATCTGATTTACCTAGATTTTAGTAAAGCGTTTGATACTGTGCCGCACGAGGAATTATTGGTTAAATTAGAAAATATGGGGATCGATATGAAAATCCAGAGGTGGATAAAGAACTGGTTAAAGGGGAGACTGCAGCGGGTAGTGCTGAAAGGTGAACTGTCGGGTTGGAAGGAGGTCACCAGTGGGGTTCCTCAAGGTTCGGTTTTGGGTCCGATTTTATTTAATCTATTCGTTACTGACCTCGGAACCGAATGCAGGAGTGGGCTGATAAAGTTTGCGGATGACACAAAGTTGGGAGGTATTGCCAATTCGGAGAAGGATCGGGATATTCTGCAGGGAGACTTGGATGACCTTGTAAATTGGAGTAACAATAATAGGATGAGATTTAATAGTGAGAAGTGTAAGGTGATGCATTTAGGGATGACTAACAAGAATTTTAGTTATAAGTTAGGGACGCATAGGTTGGAAGTGACGGAGGAGGAGAAGGACCTCGGAGTCCTGGTTGATCGCAGGATGACTATGAGTCGGCAATGTGACGTGGCTGTGAAAAAAGCTAATGCAATCTTGGGATGCGTTAGGCGAGGTATTTCTAGTAGGGACAGGGAGGTGCTGCTTCCGTTATACAAGGCGCTGGTGAGACCTCATTTGGAGTACTGTGTGCAGTTCTGGTCTCCAATGTTTAAAAAGGATGAACTCAAACTGGAACGGGTACAGAGAAGGGCCACTAGGATGATCCGAGGAATGGAAAACCTCTCCTATGAAAGGAGACTCGAGGAGCTCGGTTTGTTTAGCCTAACCAAAAGAAGGCTGAGGGGGGATATGATTGCTCTCTTTAAATATATCAAAGGGATTAATACAAAGGAGGGAGAGGAATTATTTCAGCTTAGTAGTAATGTGGACACGAGAACGAATGGATATAAACTGGCCGTGGGGAAGTTTAGGCTTGAAATTAGACGAAGGTTTCTGACCGTCAGAGGGGTGAAATTTTGGAACAGCCTTCCGAGGGAAACGGTGGGGGCGAAGGACCTCTCTGGCTTCAAGATTAGGCTTGATAAGTTTATGGAGGGAATGGTTTGATGGGATAACGTGATTTTGGTCAATTAGGCATTAACGTGCCATCGCGGGTAGAATGAGGGTCCGGCTGTAGAATCTTGCCTGTATGCTCGGGGTTCTGCTGATCGCCATATTTGGGGTCGGGAAGGAATTTTCCTCCAGGGTAGATTGGCAGAGGCCCTGGAGGTTTTTCGCCTTCCTCCGCAGCATAGGGCAGGGGTCGCAGGCTGGAAGATTCTGTTGTGGGTGGGTCAGCTTTTGTGGCCTGCATCATGCGGGAGGTCAGACTAGATGACCATATTGGTCCCTTCTGACCTTAAAGTCTATGAGTCTATGAGTCTATGAGTCTATGTAGAACTCATTGCATGATTGCACTCATAAACCATAAGGGCCAGATCCTCAGCTGGTGTAAGTTAGCTTAGCTTTCATAGAGGTGAATGGAGGCACACCAAATTACAGCATCTCAGGATCTGGCCCTAAATGTTTAAAATATATTTATCTGATGGAGAATGTTCCCCAGGCTTCAAAATATTCAGTGTATATTTTTAAAATCCATTATGCTATTCAATTAAAAAATCAAATAAAAAACACCATTTGTACAGAACCTAAACAAAAGTAACATTTGTGCTGTACTGCTGCACAGGTGGCAGAGATCATAAAGTAAAATCTTTACTGTGCAAAGGAAAGTGGATTTCTGATGAAAATAACTAACTGGACTCTACAGTTTAGGAAATAGTCTCAATTACTTTCAGCTCAAATGACACTATAAAGGTTTGGAGGGTTTATTAAAGTAGTTAATGTTTGTGAGAGCTTTGAAGATGAAAAACACAATAAAAGTGATTTTTTTTATTATCCAGCAACCTTCTCCTCTTAAAGCCAAGATTGTTCTTACCTAAGAAAGAATGTTTTCATGCAGCCTCTGACACATCATGAGAAGAAAGTTTCATATTGCAATTTACTAATCTTTTTAATGTGTTTTTAATCCTAAAATTCTAGTGTCAGAGCCAGGATGTATTCAAGTGTTTTGTACTGGGGATGGCAATTTACAGAGAGACATTAGTTCTATAGATATATTTAAAAAAAAAAAGTTTTTTCGCCTCACTGAAGTGTGGTCAAATTATGAATGTCTCTGTTCTCTTTCTCTAGTCTTACTATTAATGTGATCAGTCTGCTCTGCAATGGACTGTTCTAGTCTCTGTCACATACAGCAAGGATGACTGAAAGGGACAGAGTGGTAATAGGGATATGTCATTACTCTCTCACATTAGAAATATTACTTCTGTAGTGGAAGGCTTTGCCTTGTAAATGTTTTGGCTGCGGGTTGGTCCCTGTCTGGGTGTACTGTTCAGTGCTACAGATGAATTTTGAGGGAAAAGATGTAGTCATGGAGCAAGGGAACTGTGTCATCTGTGTTCCTGATTAAATGGGCACATTTAAGATTAATTGGAATGTCTTTTAGAGAGATGGGCCCAAGCTGCAAAGGTCAGCTGAGTGTGAACTCTCTCCCACAGTTCATTGGCACTGGGATCTGGAGTTTTGGTTTGTCTCATTATTGATCCAGGGTAAGCTACAGATCCTAACTTCCTGAAAGTTTAGGGCTGTTCAGATCTGGGGTTCTGGTTTGTTTGGACCCATCTTGGCATTGATGTGTTACCCCATCATCAACTTATCAAGACTACCCCTAACCAGAACAGCGTTATTTGTACTCTCCAAAGGACTGAACTTTTGCCCCACCACAGAATCTGATACCATCAGGGCCGGCTCCAGGCACCAGCCGACCAAGCATGTGCTTGGGGCGGCACCTTGGGGCAGGGTGGCGCTCGATTTTTTATTTTTTGGATTCGGCGGCACGGCACTCGGAGCGGGGGTGGGGCTTCGGGCGGCGCAGCGCTCGGGGGGCGGGGCTTCGGGCAGCGCGGTGCTCGGAGAGGGGGCGGGGGCTTCGGGCGGCGCTCGGAGGGAGGGCGGGGGCTTCGGGTGGCATGGTGCTCGGAGGGGGGGCGGGGGCTTCGGGCGGTGCTTCGGGCGGCGTGGTGCTCGGGGGGCGGGGTCTTGGGGGGGCGGGGGCTGGCGCAGCGCTTGGAGGGGGTGGGGCTTCGGGCGGTGCAGCACTGGGGGGGCGGGGCTTCGGGTGGCATGGTGCTGGGGGGGGCGGGGATTTCGGCAGCGCTCGCGGGGGGGGAGGGGTACGGCAGAGCGGCTCTCTTCTTTTTTGCCTGGGGTGGCAAAAAAGTTAGAGCCGGCCCTGGATACCATACTAATATGTGGAGAACTAGAAAAATTCTTCAAGAATTCCACCTCAAAGAATTATTTCACAACAAAGACACCACCACCCCCAACTACAGGTCCCCGCCTCTCCACCAAACGTCGTAACAAAAAAGAATTGGACTGGACGCCCCGCAACGGACAAAACCATATACTTGATCATTACATTGATTGACTGTGAAATCCTTAACAAACATCACATCCACCACAATCTCTCCATCTCTGAAAGGTCAGCTATGTAGTCCCTGGAATCCAACCACCTGGTAATGATCACACTAGCAGACAAAGTGGGCACCATCATAGTCCCCAACCATGATGACTACGTCAGTGAGGCCAACTGACAATCTCTAATACCATCTACTATAAAGAACTCAAAGAAGACCCCACACCACAAGTCACCCTGGAATTTAAGGATATCATCAAATCCTTCTCCAAACAACCCCAAGTGAAACTCTATAACCTCATCTCCTACGAGACCTCCACCCCAGAGACACCACCACCCCAGGGACCTTCTACACACTTTCCAAGATACACAAACAAGGGAACCCAGGAAAACCCACAGCACTCTTACTGGAGGAATATCAGGACTACTAGAAAGCATCCTCAACCCACTCAATACGCAAAAGGCCAGTTTCTTCCAGAACACAACTGACTTCCTCCAGAAACTGTGCAACATTAACAACCTCCCTCAGAACACCATCCTTGCCACCATGGATGTAACCTCCCTACACCCCAACCTCCCTCATAATGACTGAATCGCTGTCTCCCTCAAATTGACAAGGACAGCACTCATATCCACCCCTAATACATTACTAAACTCATCCATCTGGAGAAATGCACCATGAAATCAATGATGTACCTGAAATACATCAATGATATTTTCATCCTCTGGACAGACAACCTAAACTCCCTCATAGATTTCCACCACAATTTCAACTCACACCACCCATGCATCAAAGGCTCTGGGGAACACTCCCACACCAACATCAACTTCCTGGACACCACAAACAAGAATGAAACCCTACAGACAACTATATACAAGAAACCCACAGATCACCACATGTACCTCACAAATCCAGTAACTACCCCAAACACCAAGAAATCTGTTATCTACAGCCACGCACTCAGATACCACAGAATACGCTCTGAGGCGAAAACCTCAGATAGGCACCTTCACATGCTTAAAACCACCTTCACCAAATAAAGGCACTCCACCAGAGAAGTAGCTCGCATGGTAGAACAGGCCACTCAAATACCTGAGAGAACCTGCTTCAATACAGAAATAAAACCCACTCTGAAGCCCACCTCTAGTTGTCATCTAGCCCCCGTCACTGGAACCCATGTGCGGTATCATTAAACAATTACAAACCATACTAGATGGGGACCACATCCTAAAAGAAATCTTACCCCAATCCCTTTTTGACATTCGTACAACCTCCCAATCTTGTCAAGCTCATCAGCAGAAGCAAGCTCCCCACAGACCAGGACACATTAACTCAAAGCAGCACCAGCCCCTGTCAGAACAACAGATGCAAACCCTGCCGACATATCTCCACTGCTACGATGATCAACACCTCCTACCATACACCTTTCAAGAACCTTGGGTCCTACACATGCCTATCACAACATGTGGTTTACCTCATCCAGTGCACTAAATGCACCAGTAACAACTATTGTGGGAGAAATGAGATAATCACTACTCTCTTGAATGAACTCCCGCAGAAAAGTGATAAAAGACAAAAACATCATATCACCAAATGATCACTCCATATCTGACCTCTGTCTTTGTCCTCAAAGGAAACCTGCACAATACCTTCAAAAGATGAGCCTGGGAATTTAAATTCATAATTCTTTCTACTAGACACCAAAAAAGCATGGACTTAATAAAGACATTGGATTTATGGCTCATTACCACAATCTGTAACCCACTAACCCTCCTTTGGGATTATGACTGAAGAGGTGTTAACTGTCCACTTCACCTCCACTGGTCTCTTGCAACATGTGTTAACGATACCTGTTCCACCTTGTATTTAGCTATGGCACCCTGAGTACATTTCCCAGACCTGAAGAGCTCCATGTAAGCTTCAAAGCTTGTCTCTCTCACCCACAGAAGTTGGTCCAATAGAAGATATTACCACCTCATCTCTCTAAATTGCATATTGTCAGTTAATTATGACTGCAGGATTCTCCTTGCTAGACTGAACATGCAGCTTGTGACATTTACACTTCCTGTTAGTTAGGAGTGCAGCCTGGGTTAAGGAAAAAGGCTGATGATTTTTATTTTGAAGGGGAACACTAGGGGCCAAATCCTGGCATCCTCACTGTGTCAAAACTTCCATTCCATGTGAGGTGTCCCACTGTGCTTCTGTAATTGGGTTGAGACAGTGATGGACTTTGCAGAAGGGTTCTCCATTTATGTGCATGCAGTATCCACACTTGGGTTTGTTACCTATAAACCCATTGTGAAGTTTTCACGTTTCTCTGTCACACGCAGTGAGACATTTTTTAATGCTTATCCAGTTGCTATAACATGTCCTCTGTTGAAGGCCCCCTTATATGAAATACAGATGACATATACTGTACAGCTATGAACTAACAGTCTCCCATAGTGTATTGTTCACTGGTTGTGTGTTAAATGCACCCTAAGCAAGTCCATATTACAAAGACTTATAGGATAGTTAGGTGACAAGCAGTGTATAATTTTATCATTTCAAAGAACAATTAGAAGACAAAGTATGCATCCTACTATATTTATTACCTGTGCACTTGAGTCAAGCTGATAGGATGAACTGAAAAACGTTAGTGTTAACCTGTGTCAGTTAAGTATTTTCACATCACTACATATCTTGTAAAACCAACTATTGCTCATGTATTCACAAGTACGAGAGATATTTTTTCAAGGTATGTGTCCATATAATCCCATGCATCAGAGAGCATGGGATCCAGTCATCTGAGAAGTATCTTACTTGCTTCTGCTGTTAGCCAGAAGGTTTTGTCTTTAGATAAAGTAAATTTCAACAAATATAAACAAAACAATATTTAAAACAAATGTTCAGGGTCAGATTCTCAGCTGGTGTAAATTACACCATTTCAAAATCTGGCCCTGCATTTAAGAGAAGCCTAGAAAATTACAGAGCAATAAACAAGAGAAAAGGCATGTGTTATGTACACTGTACTACTACAAACACAGAACAGAAAAACTGTAGGTCTCACTCTTGAGTTCCATAAAACGCACTGGAGGACTGGCCACTGGACAATCAGTAAACTGGTGTTACTGAGACTATCATAGTTTAACAGTATCAACTGTCAGCTGTCACTTCGATGACACAATATTAAATAAAGTCATTTGGATAATTAATTTTAGCTTTAAAGTGTTTTGCTGAGGCTTTTGAGATGTTTTTGTATGTTGGCCTAAGTGACTCTTCTCTGAAGAAAAAAATGTAGTATGTCAGTATGTGGCTGGATGTCTTTGAAGTGAGCAGAATTTAACTGTCCAGATGTTTCATGAAAAGCTTTCAGTTCAGAGAGTATTTTCAGCCTGGCTGCCCACCAGAAAATAAATACTCTTCAATTTTTTACAGAGCCCTAAGAGCTTGATAATCCCTCTTTCTCCCCTCTCTCCCCCCCCTCCCCAATTTAGCAAGTCATTAATATTTAGATACTATAGTGACATCTTGTGGTCAAGAAAGACACACACAAAATAGAAATGTTAATGACGATCAAAAGAGCAAGTATAAGAGTGGTTTTCTGGTTTTGCTTTTAATAAAAACACAGTTCAGGATTTATTAATTATATTTTATTTAATAGTTCATTCAAAATAGCCTTTTGTTTCCTGTTTTTGTTGCTTTCGTTTTCATTACACTTACCTACACAAAACAAACCAACCAGCCAGCCAACCCTATATATGATTTAAACTGGTGAAACTATAAATACCTATTTCTGGAAAGCAACCAGAAAGCACATTTTGGAAATCTGTTTCATTTTATTTTACCATTGAGAACACCATGTGTTAGGCAACAATTTTCAAGGAAGAATTTCCCTACAAATACTGCTTTCTTTATGCAGAATGTTAAATATTTTAAGCTCTCAGGCATCAGTCCATTTTCTACATTGTTTACAAAATGCATTCTGTTTCATTTACTTATTATTGCTTTAACCCCCCAGCCTGCTCCTGACAGGGGCTGAGCACTCACGATTCCAACTGAAAGTCCATGCAGGTTGTGGGTGCCCTGCCCCTAACCTGATGAGATTATTCATGAAAATTGTAATCCCTTGTCCTCAGATTGCAGTTTTAAAATCAGATAAAGAAAATATAACAGATGAGAACTTATTTCTCAGTCATGTGTGTAAGAAATCTAAACATCCACAGAACATGTCCCTGTGTAGTTACAGCAAAGGCAGGTGTCACTCAAAAATGCATAATGTAAACCCTTTCCAAACCATAACTAATCCTCATATTGCCACTGTGGAGAAGGTATATTCTGTTGTCCCCACTTTACAAAAGGAGGGGTTGGAAATGGGCAGAGAAATCAATGGGAATTAGGCACCTAACTACCTTTGAGGATCTGGGCCCTACTTAAGTGCTCTAATTCACACAGTGAGGTAGTGGCAAAGCCAACATTAGAAGAAAATGGTTGCTTACCATAGTAACTGCTTCTTGAAGAAAATGACCCAAAGAGAGGCGCACCTTCAGTATGCAAGCTCAGCAGTGTTCACGGGGTCCACTTCGCTCTCCCTCCCTTGTTCTGGGTTCTGAGAGCTAGATCCACGAAGGGATTTAGGCACCTAACTGCCACTTAAGATGCTTAAGTCAAGTCCAAAATTTAGATCTTCAGAATTCCTGCTCAGCTGCTGCCTAACCCTATAGGTGCCTAAATTCTTTAGCACCTAAGTTTCTGCCAATAAAATCCCCAGGCACGTACAAATCTGCCACTGGGCATGCACACAGCTGCTTCAGTCCTGATGCCTGGGTTCCTAGCTCACACCTAAGCTCCAACTGGATCCTCAAACTAAACATTCATTCCCCTGCCTATCTTGCCTGTGAGGCCCAATCCAGTAGGTGGCCTCAGAGGCTGCCTGAACAGATTGGGCTCCATGCAAAACAACACCCTTGGAGGAATAGCCATCCCTCCACCCCTGTTTGGCCCAATAGTCCAGTGGTTAGAGCACTCAGGATGTGTAATACCAAAGTTCAATCCCCCCCTTCTGCCAGATGTGGAGCAGGGATTTGAACCCACATCTCCCACCACTCAGGAGAGTGCCCTAACCACCGGTCATAGGATAATTTGGCTGCCAGTCTCTCTGTCTCTTCTGTTGAAGCCATTCCATTGTGTATAATTAATTAGTCATTAGGACAGTGAATGACTCTAAGGATATGTCTACACAGCAAAAGAAAAATCTGCAGCAGGTCTGTGACAGTCGGCTTGGGCTGCGGGGCTGTTTCATTGCTGTGTAGACTTCTGGGCTCGGGCTCTCAGCCCCTGCGGGTTGGGAGAATCCCAGAGCTTGAGTTCCAGCCCAAGCCTAGAAGTCTATACACCAATGAAACAGCCTCATGAGCCTGAGTCGGCTGGCACGGGCAAGCCACAGGTTTTTCTTTGCTGTGTAGACATACCCTAAGAGACTGAAGGGCCTCCAATATGACTATTGTATACAATAGAACAGCTTCACCAAGAAAGATAGAGAGATCCCCACCCCAGAATATCCCATAGCCCATTGGTTAAGGCACTTACTTGAGAGATGGGAGTTCAAATCGCTACATCACATCGGGAGGGGGGAGAGTACTGTAACCACTGGACTACAGGTCGGGGAAGGGCTTAGGCATCTAACTGAAGAACAGGGTTCACAGCTGTGAATCCTAGGCAAAAATAGGAATCTCCCTAAATACTTTTGAGCGGTGGGGCTTAGGCCACTCCCATCTAGGGTGAGCAGATGAGAGGAAGAAAATAGCGGGACACATGTTGGGGGGAGTGCTGCCGGCGGAGCAAAAAAAAAAAAAAAAAAAAAACTGCCGGCGGAGCGAAATGTTGGGACAAATTGCATCCCTGCAAAAAATCGGTCGGGACGCGGGACAAACACCTAAATATCGTGACGGTCCCGATTTTATCGGGACGTCTGGTCACCCTACTCCCATCTCCTACTGGCTTAATAAATTACTAATTTAGTTAATAATTTAATAATTACTTCAACATTCAGTTAGAAACTGATTTGTACAAAGGGTACATTTTCCAAGTTTAATTTTTAGGAGCTGCATAATGTTAGCATTTAATAAGGATTTTTTTTAAATCATTAACCTACATCTCCTTATTACACATCATTAGCCTAACCTTATTCTCTGCAGCACTAAACTATGCACTAAGTATAAAGTGGCAGGTAACACAGCAACAGCTGCTTTTTCATTTTCCTGTAAATTAAATGGTTTTCTACTGAACTCGGTCTTATCATATGTGGTAAATATTCTTTCCTTTTTCTAATTGCAGTTACACCCACTGTTGAAAGTATTTGTTTCCTTTAGCAGTTGGTTCAGATTCAGAGTGCCCCCTACTAGGTCTCACAAGATATCCAACTTGGTTTATCCTCTAGATACACTAAGCTCTCTGGGCAGGGACAGACTCTTATTATGTTTGCAGAGGGCCTAGGACAATCAAACAATACCTTGGTTGAAGCCACTAGTTGCTACTATAATACAAACAAAAAAATTACCCCATGCTCATCACCATAATATCTGAGATGAAAAGATAAAAGTGAGTATTTTTTCCCCAGAAGTTAGTGATCTGCAAGACCCAATAAAGCTCCTGAGGACAACAGACTTGCTGACCTGAATCACAGTGGTGATGTAGAAAGTCAGAGATTTACAGTCTGATTCAGAGACAAGACAGGAATTTCTTGGACCATAACAAAGAAAGCAAGAGTCTCAAGCTGAAGACATTCTTTATCAGAAGAAGTTTAGACTGAATAAAGACATTTCCTTCTACTTTCCCACTCACTTCCTATGCTCCTCCGAAGTCTCTCATCTTACATTGCTCTGTCTTTTTGTACTTTTGGCTTCCTACCTTCTTTCCTGCTGCCCCTTCTGCTTGGGGCAGTCTCTTTCTTCCTGTCCATCAAGACTTCCCACATTTCTCCTGAAAACCCACTTCTAGGAAGCCTCCTTCCTCTACTCACTAATAATGAGAGAGGAGACAGATCAGGGACAGGACACAGGTCTGGCACTTCAGAAACTTTGGTTTTATTCTGGACTCTGCCATCGACTTGCTGTGACACTCTGGACAAATCACATAACCTCTTTGTGCCTCAGTTTTCCCTCTCTACAATGAGGACATTTACCAATTTGCCAATGCTACACTCCAGTGGAAGATGTTAGTAGCTTGCAGCCATGCCACTACGTGGAATGTGGATGCATATGCAATTAAAAGGGAGCTATGTGCCAGCCAAGAGCTTGCTACTTTTAAATATTGGTTGATGTGAGCCTTCCATGTCTCTTACAAAATTCACAGAGGTATCATGGAGATTAATGAATATTTGTAAGGTGCCATGAGATCTTTAAATGAAAGTCTTTAAGGCCAAAATATTGTTACATTATTACTGCATACGCCTGGTGACTCAACGGCTTCAAAAAACGGATAGGTGGCAGATGACTTACACTATACCTACTGTACATCCTGTGCATTCAGTAGAAATGTATTCCATTTTAAATAGATTGACTTTTATTCACTTCTGAAAGGATACCAATGATTACCTGAAAACTGAAGACAGTCTCTGTGTACAGCTAGAAAAACATGCTGGCTGTTGCCTGCTGAGCCCATCTCCAATTGCTGGTTTAGTACATTTCATTTGTCAAAAAATGCTATTAAAACTTATGAATCAGTAAAACCCTGCCATCCAATTTGATGTGCTCAATTTATGGACAAAATCAATACTGTATCTCAGCACTTGCATTGTATATGGATAGTGTCTGGCTCGCAATAAAAACAAGTCAGTTACATTTAACACAGGGCTATAGAGTCTTATCATTAGCTGCAGTGGGCCAAATCTGAAGCGGTACCAGACACTTCACTTTTCCACTTATTTTAAATGAAGGTGCTTATCCTCGGGACCTCTCAGGATTTGGTTCTGTGGTACACATGTAAAGACAGTAATAACCTTTCCGCATATCAGAGTTGCACACTAAAACAATCAACTGTAAATAAATGTAATGTATTTTCTTTTTCTGTGGCTGAATGATTTTTACTGTCTGAGCCTAATATTTTCTGCCATCAGTGGTGATGAACTTACACTGCCTTTCACATGCAGTGATACTGTCATTTCATTGTCACTGTCACATGCAGCAGTGTACCCAAACTTACAAAAGTAAATACAATACATACATTAATCTCTCCACTCTAACTGACAGAAGAGATCAAGGTTGTGACCCCTCAATTCTCCAACCAGTGGTGCCTTTTACCCTGCTTCGTTGTGAGAATCACCACTCCTGGTCTCATCACACACAGCCTCCAGCATGTAAATCACTCCCAGCTATACTGTATGAGTGCTATAGCCAGCCACTCATGAATTACATTACAGGGCAACACCAGCAAACTCCATCTCGGACTTTGCCCCAGAAATGTGTCTTGTATGCCCAGCATCTAAGTTTCCTGTAAGCTGCGTGGCTGCCCAGCAGGCTATCAAGTGCCACATAGTTCAGGTGTCCCTCCCCCCCACTGCCGTATGCTGCTACTGCCCTCTGCCTTGGAGCTGCCCCCAGGAGCCTCCTGCTTGCTGTGCAGAGTGGGGAGGGGGGGAGGAGAGGAGTGCTGATGTCAGGGTGTCCCTCTCCCCCCACCTCTGTACCCCTTCTCCACAGAGCAGTGGGGGGAGGACACGAAAGGGCTCAGGATGGAGGGAGCTGGCTGACAGTTGCTGCTCTCTGAACTTGATGATCTACTTAAAAGGGCAGAGTACTTAAAGGGGCAACATGCGTCTCTGTCTCACACAGTGAGAGTGTCTGTCTCACACACACACACACACACACTGTGTGGAGTAATTATCGCTATGATAACTTTTTAAAAATATAGATTATATCTAGGTTTTTTGTTTCTACTGGTGGCGCACATCCGCACATTACCTCCATAACAAAATTCATTCCACACCTGGATGGAAAAAAAATAGAGGGAACACTGCCCAGCATCCCCCTGGACAATACAATCTGTCATTTATACAAGGAAGGAGTAAAGGCAGCAGAATAAGAACACTTCAAAAAAGCAGACTTTGACAAAGTCAGAACTGGTAGGTAAGGTCCCCTGGGAAGAAATTTTAAGGGAAAAAGGAGTTCAGGAGAGCTGGCAGTTTCTCAAGGAGACAGTATTAAAAGCACAACTGCAAATTATCCTGATGCAAAGGAAAAAGAGGAAGAATAGTAGGAGGCCAATATGGGCCCATCAGGAGCTCTTTAATGACCTGAAAATCAAAAAGGAATCATACAAAAAGTGGAAGCATGGACAAATTGCTAAGCAAGAGTATAAAAGAATAGCACAAGCATGTAGGGACAAAATCAGAAAAGCTAAACACACATAATGAGTTTACCTAGCCAGGGACATAAAAGGCATTAAGAGGAGGGTCTTTATGAGCAAGAGAAAGACAAAGGAAAGCATAGGTACTCTACTTAGCAGGGAAGGCGAGCTAATAACTGATGACAAGAAGGCTGAGGTGTTTAATGCCTCTTTTGCTACAGTCTTCAATAAAAAGGTTAATGGTGACCAGATATACAACACAATTAATATCAACAAGGGGGAAGGAATGCAAGCTAAAATAGAGAAAGAACAGGTTAAAGAATATTTAGATGAGTTAGATGTATCCAAGTCAGCAGGACCTTATGAAATTACCTCTAGGTACTTAAGGAACGAGCTGAAGAAATTTTTAACTATTAGCAATTATCTTTGAGAACTCCTGGAGGATGGATGTGGTACCAGAGGACTTGAGAAGGGAAAACAGGAAAGATACTGGAATAAACAATCAATTTGTAAGAACTTGGAGGATAATAGTATTATAAGGAATAGCCAGCATGGATTTATCAAGAACAAATCATGCCAAACCAACTTTCTTTCCTTCTTTGACTGCGTTACTGGTTTAGGATTAGGGAAAAGCAGTCGATGTGATGTTTCTTGTTTTTAGTAAGGCTTTTGACACTATCCTATATGACATTCCCATAAGCAAATTAGGGTAATTTCATCTAGCTGTCATCAGGTGGGTGCACAACTGGTTGAAAGACCAAACTCAAAGAGTAGTTATCAATGCTTTGCTGTGAAATTGGTAGGGTGGATCTAGTGGGGTCCCACACAGGTCAGTCCTGGGCCCAATACTATTCAATATTTTTATTAGTGTCTTGGATAGTGGAATGGAATGGGGAGTATACTTATAAAATTTGCAAATGACACCAAGTTGGGACAGGTTGCAAGTAGTTTGGAGGACAGGACTGGAATTGAAAAGAACCTTTAATGGGAGAATAAGTCTGAACAGATCTTGGAGTTACAGTGGATCACAAATTGAATGAGTCAGTGTGGTGCAGCTGCAAAAAAGGCTAATATTCTGGGATGTATTAAAGGAGTGTTGTAATATGACATGAGAGGTAATTGTCCCTCTCTACTCAGCACTGGTGAGGCCTCAGCTGGAGTACAGTGTCCAATTCTGGGCATCACACTTTAGAAGTGACGTGGACAAATTGGAGAGAGTCCAGAGGAGAGCAACAAAAGTGATAAAAGATTTAGAAAACCTGACCTATGAAGAAAAGTTTAAAAAAAAATCTAGGCATGTTCAATCTTGAGAAAAGAAAACTGTGGGGGGAACCTGATAACAGTTTTCAAATATGTTAATAGCTGTTACAAAGAGGACTGATCAATTGTTCTCCATGTCCACTGAAGATAGAACAAGTAGTAATGAGCTTAATCTACAGTGAGAGATTTAGAGTAGCTATCAAGAAAAGCTTTCTAACTGTAAGGATAGGTACGCTCTGGAATAGGCTTCTAATGGAGGTTGTGGAATCCTCATCATGGGAAGTTTTTAAGAACAGGTTGGAAAACACCAGGCAGGGATGGTCTAGGTTTACTTGGTTGTGCCTCAGCACAGGAGGCTGGACTTGACTGACTTCTTGAGGTCCCTTCTAGCCCTACATTTCTATGAAAATGCCATTATGTCTAGTACTCAGATTTCTAAGGTGCTTAGTTGTAGGATTCCAACTAAACCTCCTGGAGAAACTCTAGTGTAGCTGCGATCAGCAGAACTTGGGGATTATTATTATAACACAATAGCAAGTAGAATTCAGGGCCCTGTTGTGGTGGGCTCTACACAAATAACAAGGGTAGTCCCTACTCCAAAGAGCTTTCTGGTTCCCTTCACACACTGGAAACATAAATTGGATCAGATCAATGAATGAAATAGCCTTGAGTTCTGTCTGTCTGGAACATAAATGGCATCAGAAGCTAATGGAGAATCCATGCTTCTTTTCTGATACCCAGGCTATTCGCTGTAGGTGTTCCTGGTCTGAAATAAGGAGTTACTGCTTCAAGAGGTCTGGAGATTCCTACAGGTACAAGGTGGGATTCTTGGCTGTCTAGCAAGTCCAAAGTACCTTCTAGACCAGTGGAATACTAGGAGGACTTCAACTCTCCCTTTCCCTCTTTTCTGTATCCTTTATGTGAATTGTCTTCAAAGATAGCAGATTCTTCTCTACCCAGGACATTATTTGCATTGCTAAGGACCTTTGATCTCTGGTTACTCCCTGACTTTGGAAGGGATATAAGACAGTCATGCCTCAATGATAAGAAGACTTCCTCTGAGTGCCATAATTGTCTACTACCTAGTTTGTTGCACCTTCCACTGATGCAGCTGCTACTGGTCATTGCCATAGAGAGGCTACTGGACTCACTGGACCAGTGTTCTGCTCCCCTAATGCCAAGTTTGTGAGTTATGCTTTGGTGCTTTTTTTTTTTTTTTTTTTTAAAGAAACACTCTGATAGAAGTGTCAAAATGAACTAAAACAGGGGTTCTCAAACTGGGGGTCAGGACCCCTCAGGGGGTCACGAGCTGTCAGCCTCCACCCCAAACCCCGCTTTGCCTCCAGTATTTATAATGGTGTGAAATATATTAAAAAAAAGTGTTCTTAATTTATAAAGGGGGAGGGGGTTTCATACTCAGAGGCTTGCTATGTGAAAGGGGGCACCAGTACAAAAGTTTGAGAACCACTGAATTAAAAGGATGTGTACGATGAGATTTTCAAAATGTGTTGCCTAAATACGCTTGCTTCCATTGGAAATATGCAAGAGTGAAAGTTGGGTTGTTTGTATTTACCTTCCCTGTTTCAGTATGTTGTTTGTATTTACCTGCCCACAAAAGGGCATTCAGATGTGATCTGAGAATGACCTGTAATTTTGCATTGCATCATGTGTCTGGCTCTATGAACTCAAGGAATTCCTGCAGGTGCATTTAAAAAACCCCACATGGGGATGAAAGCTGATGGATGGCACCAGCACTCCTTGCCCTTGGAGATAACTGGCTACTCACTCAAGAAATGATTGATGCAATGAAATTTTGGAGCTTTAAATTTTTACCATTATGGTAAAATTATAGTCACAGTTCTGTTTTTGACTTCTTGGTGAGCAATTGGAATCAAAAGCTCTCTGATTTTGAACAGGATATAAATCCTTACAGCAGCTCTCAAGTTATGTTGTTTCTTTTGACTGGGTACTGATTAGCATGTTGTCTATGCATGGACAATGTGCCTTGCTGTGACTACTCCCAGCCACTTGAGATGGGTGCAGAGAAGAAAGAGAGTCTTGTACAGAAATTGCAAGCTCTTATACCAAAATGCTTTTTGTCTTTCTTGTACTAAGAATCTTCTTGGTTTGAAGAAAAAATTATTGAGATTTCCTTAGAGTCCTCTGGTCCAGATTTTCCCCTCTGCCGGAGGGATAGTCCCTTCCTGGATATCCCTGAATTGTTATGCTGGCTTTGGCGGTGAGGGTTGAGGCTTTTTCAAATGTTTCACACCAACAGCTCCTCGCATGTAAGTATGGATGCATTACACATCCATTTAGGATAAACATTCTTGAGTGTACTATTGTTTCCTTTTAGCCAAGTTAGACCCTATTGTTAGTCACAAATCACATCAAGGGTCTGACCAAGACAGAACCCAAGACATCTGCCTCCAACCAAGAATAAGGAACTACTCCTTTGCCACAAAGTAGGCTGTCCTTGCTAAATATGGGCGTGTCTATGCAGCAGCTATGCTGCTGTAGCATTGGAGTGTAGATACTTTTTATGTTGATGGAAGGGGTTTTTCCATTGATGTAGATAATCCAAGCAATGGTAGCTAGACCAATGGAAAAATTCTTTTGGCAACCTAGCCCCATTTACACCAGGGATTAGGTCAGCTGAACTACAGTGCATGTGGTGTGAAGTTTTTTACATCCCTGAGCGACAGAGCTGGGGTCAATTTAAATATTAAGTGTAGACTGGAACTATATGAATAACATTTGGTCTGAAAGGCTATAGCGGAGGCTTTGACATTGCCATGTACTGTCATCACTGGGTCTTTTGGAAGGAAATCACCTTCTGAAGGGGACCATCTTTCACTGGGAGTTACTGCTGCACCAGGATTAAATTTGGTTTTATATGAACATTTTAGTTTAACATTTGGTTTAATCAGATATCCTCATTTGGATCTTATGACTCCCTCAAAAGGAGGCACTGATGGGAAAACATATATCCAATAATGCTTGAAAGGGAACATATAATGACTTCCTTGCAAGCCACTGACTAACATTCTGTCTTAGAAAAGTCTGTAGGATTCTGGGAGATGCGTGCATAGTACTTCTTCCTCTGGCTGTTTACAGAAGGGAATTAATACACTATTCAGCCTGGCCTGGGGACCACACAGAGAAGGGGTACTGGTACACACCTTGACTGTGGAAGTAGCTTGCTAGAGGTCCCCAGGAGAATGAAAGGCTACCTGCCTCCCCCACCCCCACTCCACAGCTGGCTAGCACGCAAGTACTAGAGCAGGAGTGGGCAAACTTTTTGGCCCAAGGACCACATCTAGGAATAGAAATTGTATGGCGGGCCATGAATGCTCGCAAAATTGGGGTTGGAGTGCAGGCTCTGGGGTGGGGCTGGAGGTTTGTGCTCTGGGCTGGGAATCAAGGGGTTTGGAGGGGAATCAGGGCTGAGGCAGGGGGTTGGGGTGTGGGGAGAGGCTCAGGGGTGCAGGCTCCGAGTGGTGCTTACCTCAAGCGGCTCCCGAAAGCAGCAGCACGTCCCTTCTCTGGTTGCTACATGGAGGCATGGCCAGGTGGCTCTGCTGCGCACTGCCCTGTCCGCAGGCAGCCCCCCCTGCAGTTAGCACCCCTGCAATTCCCATTGGACTGCATAGGAGCCGGAGGGGGGCCATGCTGCGTAGAGTGGCCCCCGACCTTGCTCCTGGGCTGGAGCGCCAGAGGGGGGCCATGCTGCGGCTTCCAGCCTGTGGGCCGTAGTTTGCCCAACCCTGTACTAGAGGAGCAACCTAATATCACTTGGGACTTTACTCAGTAGATTAGAATCATTTTGAACATATGAAGGAATTTCTCACTTACCTCGCTGTAATCTCTTGAGGATGCAGCTTCATGAGGAGTGGAATCTTCATGTACCTGTTCTGGTCACAGTCTTCCTGAAGTGCTCTTAAGGCTTTAATGTGGAGCCAGCCTTTGGAGCAGGAGAGTGGCGAAATGGAGACCCCCCCTCATCTTTCAGAATCAGAGACACTTTCCCTGCCCGAGTAAGGGTCTTTGGGCTGAAAGCCAGACAAGCACAATCCCCATTATACTGCACCTGCAAGCTGAGGCAGGCTTGCACAGGAGCGAAGGCTTATGGCAGGGCAGTAACTCTGGGCTTCTCTACACTACCAGTTAAGTCGATTTAACTTACGTCGCTCAGGGGTATGGAAAAAAAAAAGTCACTCCCCTGAGTGATGCAAGTTAGATTGACTTGAAGCGGTGTCTACATGTTATATCAGCAGGAGATGCTCTCCCACCAACACAACTTCCACTTTTCCTTGAGGTGGAGTAATTAAGCCAACTGGAGCGTGCTCTCCCCTCGGCACAGCGCTTCTTAGTGCATCGATACAGCTGTGCCAATGTAATGCGGTAGAGAAGACAAGCCCTTGGATACAAACACTGCGGGAGCCTCTGTATAGGAGAAAAGGTCCAAAACTCCCCAGGGGGAAAGAGGCAAAGGAGAAGGGGTTCAATATCTTATTTTTCACTCCATGTGTTCATTTACAACACTAATTCCTGCCCTGTGAAGGTAATTTCTTTTGCCTTTTTGGGCCCAGAGTCTTTGGGGTTTGTAAGACTTACCTCTGAGTATCATGAGAATCTGGGGATTCATTTTGGGAGGAAGGAGAGCTGTATAGGAGTTCTGCTTCTTTCCCGAGAGAGCTGAAGGTAGAGGGGGGGGGGGTGTGTGCAGATCCTTTAGTTTAAGGGGCTTTCCCTCTCCAGTCCAGGGAGGGAATGGGGCCCCTGATTGGCTAGATAGATTTCTCATCTAGAGAGACTTTCCCCCTGAAACCTCAGAAGCTCCTGATCAGGCTTTTTTGTATTGGAGTCTTGGCTCTTCAGGCTAGGGTGGAGATCTGACATGCTAGTCTGACTGAGCTCTGTATCCTGGCAGTGGGAGGGTTGGCTGGGAACATGCTAGTCATAATTCACTTTCTGTAGAGCTTGTAAATATTGCCACACATAGGGAATATGGCTGAGATTTAAGCCAGGTGCTTGTAGGACAGCTTTCCACTACCAGAGTGGGGAAAGAGGAGTCTGACAGAGAGGTCCTGCAGCACCACATCCATATGGTTGAAATCACCACATTGTTATCTACCCAAAGCAAGGGGAGGAGAAGTTACAACTGCCCAAAACCAAATAAAAATGAAGGTTTTAAAACAAAATGGTCAGAAGAAATTACGTGCCAATTTGTTCAACTACTGGAGGCAGAAAATCTTGTTGCCTGAACTGAAGGGCACAGTTTGGTCCTAGAGACTCCAGCAACAGCACTGGCCTACCTCTGAATTCCTTATGTGGGGGGTATTACCTCATTAGTAACGAATGAGGAGCAAAGCAACGGAATTGTAATATCTTGAGATTTCACATTTGGATACTCCCCCATTGTGGTTCAGAAAGAATCCAGCAAAAGAGTGGGGGATTTAAAGCTTTATTTATAGAAATAGTGGACTGCATTAATAGCAGCAAGATTTGCATTGTATTTAAATTCAGCACTAATAATAGGTTAATATTTATTTACATTTAAGTAATATTTAAACCAGGACACGCTAAATACAGCTGCAATTTTAGAGCAGAAAGGACAGACACATACAAAAAACAAAAACAATTAGACAGACTCAATAGTAAAATGTCACGATTAATTATTTTGCTCAGACCACTCAGGTGGATTTAGTCCAATGGTGAATTAGAATTTCTTAATCTGATTGGCTGGAAGATTGGATTTGTCCAAGTCATCAAAGTATGGATGGTTCAAGGCCATTTTGCCAGAGATTCTTTTTGCAGGATCATAAATTAACATTTTCTGGGGATAAAAATAGTTTAGTTATGAAATGTAAATGAACTTAGTTATTTGTAAAGCATGGTTGAGCTTTATCTGCCAATACTTTAATAAAATAGAAAAAGGAGTTCTCCTATATGCAAGGACTTCCAAGCTCACTTTGACTAGGAAGCTTCAGTTTAAAAGGTATTTCAACCTACATCTTAAATACAGCAATTCTTAGAACTTCAAAATATGAGACAAATGCATTCATTTGCCCTCTGGTTTAGTAACCAAGCCACTATGTTTGGTAGTTCACCTATTTGCATGCTTTTAAAAGCAACTCTGGGTACCTCATGGCAGCCTTTGCCTTGGATTTAGTTTCCTGATAATGCAGCATTAACACCCTGCAGGATGTTATCAAGAATTCCACGCTTTTTAAGAAGTGCATTAATAGGCAGAATAGTCCAAGTTTGTTTCCCTAAATTCAGTATTCTTAAACAGATGTGAAGTTGACATTCAATGTTTGCGCTAATACATATAAAATACTCTTAACTGCTCACTCATATGCACAAATACAATGTGAAACTCAGTTTGAGAGGTATGCAAGTGTGTTCAATGTAGATGGGGTTAAGACAAACGAGGGATTTTTTGTAAACAGCTTAAGACTGAGAAAATGGCAAGGTTTTTCTCCAAAAGAACAAAGATTAAAGATTCACCACAGATGTTACATACAGTGTATTATTAGTCTCCCCCCCACCAGTTTTAGTACTAATGAGAAAAGGAAGCATTTTAGTTACTATGGCATTCAAGGGCCTTCTAGGCCACATAAGGAACCATTTAAGTTAGATAAAAACTTAAACTCAACTGGACTACTTTGTAGTATGCCAGTCCCAAAACTAAGACAAGCCTATGCAGGGCATGGGTCTTTCCCTTGCTGTATCCTCTTTTCAGTTAAAAGGTATGCTTTTGATAGGGAAATCCCAAAGCTCCACCTACCTCTTCCCTCCCACTCTCCAAGTTACCAAGGAAAACAAGGAGCATTGCCTTCAAAAGAGTCAATTCAGATTCTGGAAGATGGACAGACGGATAATGGAGGGTCAAGGTACCCACTTCAAGACAGCAAGTCCTTGAATATTTTTAAAATGTAATCATTGTCTCTATTGGGAGGTCTCCCACTTTGAATTTCCAAGCCCTGAACTTCGTTTGGCTAAACAGTTCTATAAAATAGAAATGTAAATATTGCTTCTGGCTTTAGAACTTGTGTATCACGTTTTAGCCCTAAACAACATGTTACAGCTCAGTTACATCCCTGAAAATAGGGTTTTCTAATGAACACTGACAACCTATATTAGTTAATTTTGGGAGTTGATGCACTTATGGGAAAAAACATCTACAGAGTAACCTCAGAGTTACAGACACCTTGGGAATGGAGGTTGTTCATAACTCTGAACAAAATGTTATGGTTGTTCTTTCAAAAGTTTATAACTGAACATTAACTTAATACCTCTTTGAAACTTTACTATGCAGAAGAAAATGCTGCTTTTATCCAGGTTAATTTAAATGAAACAAGTACAGAAATAGTTTCCTTACCTGGTCAAATCTTTTTTTTAAATCTGGTCTTTATTTAGTAGTTTACATTTAATACAGTGCTGTACTGTATTTGCTTTTTGTGGGGGGTGGGGTGCTTTGATCCTGCTGTCTAACTGTGTATAGCAGGGGTCGGCAACCTTTCAGAAGTGGCGTGCCGAATCTTCATTTATTCACTCTAATTTAAGATTTTGCGTGCCAGTAATACATTTTAACCTTTTTAGAAGGTCTCTTTCTATAAGTCTATAATATATAACTAAACTATTGTTGTGTGTAAAGTAAATAAAGTTTCAAAATGTTTAAGAAGCTGCATTTAAAATTAAATTAAAATGCAGAGCCCCCCCGACCGGTGGCCAGGACCCAGGCAGCGTGAGTGCCACTGAAAATCAGCTTGCGTGCTGCCTTCGGCACGTGTGCCATAGGTTGCCTACCCCGGTGCATAGGCTAGGAAACCTTTTAACACATACATTAATATCCACTAAGTTTTCGGGGCAGTATTTTTCAATCCTGGCATCAAAGAGTGCTGCGACCCCATGCGCCAGGTCACAACGCCACTCGCTCAAATTTGGACTGGCTGCCCCTCCATTATTATATGTTCTGTTTGTTTTACATTAGAAGTCTGAGTACTCTAAGCTGGAAGACTGATGACTGCAGAATTAGTTAAATACTGATCACACAAGAGAGATTTTTAAAATCTCTATTACTAGTGACATTACAGAGAAAGGAAGCCCTTGTTAAAGATTCATCACCCTTGCTCTTTCATTTAATGTTTTTGTGCTCACAGGTCATCCTAAAAAAAAAAAAAAGTGAGGGAAGACCAAGGACTTCATATCAATTTAAGCTGCACTGGTGCTGCGAATCTATAGTAGGGATTTGTAGAAGAACTACACACTACCACTGCCAAGTCCTGTGAAACAAAGTTTGTTTCACCTTTACTGTTCCACAGAAGTATTAAGATCAATGTCTCAAGCTTCAGGAAAAAGTTGGCACTTGGTTCCCTCCCCTGCCATTTGAAATGCAGGTCTTCCCTCCCTTCTTTGTTAGAGGGAGAAAAATCCCAGGAGGCTATGAATAGTTACATCACACAGGGCTGCAACCTGAGCTGCAGCCTTTCATCCCCACTAAGAGAATAAAGGATGCCAAGTTTACTAAAGTTGTCCAAGAATCCTAGGTTACATCATTATTGATTTCTAAAGATTTTGCTAAGGCCCTCCAAAAGAGGCAAATGAGAACCTGATATTTTCCATATGAAAAAGTAGAAAAAGGCTGGAGTCTTCCCCCCACTCCTCCCAAGAGTTTAATCCAGTCTTTTACAGATTGTAAAGGATAGGGGAAGGGTTGGGCTTGCAGTTCTAAGTATGACAGACTGAGGAATTGTTTTCGAAATGTACAAATGGTTTTGAAGTTTCCTTAAAAAAAAAAAAAAAAAAAAAAAAAAAAAAAGCCATAATTCCAGCAGTACAATTCCACAAACCAAATATTGGTTCAATATAACTTTAAACGTTCCAGCAGGTACATCGCTCGCTAACACACCTGATTACCATCCAAGTAATGACCAGGGTGGCCCCAGCATAATTTGCAAGATCAGAACACCAGGTGGCTATGAATTCCTCTTGTTGTGTAAAGAACTGAACAAGTCCAAACATGGCAGAGAAGCTGAATCTTTTGGCCCAGAGGTAAGGGTGCAAACAAAACACTCAATAGATCGTATTCAAAAAAGTCCAAGCTAAAGGATGACTCAAGATAAATAGAATGCTATAACAAACTGTAATTTGGCCAAGAAACTAGGAATTCAATGTACAACCCGGAAGAGCCATGCAGTCTTCAATGACAAGTATTTAAAACTTCAGGTTTAAGTTGTCTCTGAGTCACTAATATAAAACAAGCTCTGGCTGCCCTCCTGCTTACCGATAGCTATGAAGGTGAGATCAAGAGATTATTTTAATAGTCCAGAGACCAAAGTTTGCTATCCATTCTACTTCCTTAATGGATAGCAAAGTGTGCTAATTAGGCACAGTCACTAAACTCCTAGCAAGCTGCCTGCATGTCCCTTACTATTGCAGAGTTTGAGCACCTTTGCATTATAGTTGTACCAAGCTGGATTAAGTTGGTTTTAGATACCTTAGAAGACACCAGGTACTTTTAACCCCCAATAGCCTCCTTAAGAAAAAACTTAGAAGAAAAAGCCACTTACAGAGAGTAAATCTAGTCCATCTTCATCTAAGTTTTTGACGTGAGATGCCAGACTGCCAGGTTTCCACTTGGGGAATGTGTTCTTATAGTCTTGCAAGGATTCCACTTCGGGCCACACCTCATTGTTGGGTGTCCCTAAAGCTCTATACAAGAATAAGCAAAGAGCTGATAATTTGTATTCGAGCAATTGTAACGCATTATTAGAATGTTAGTGCAGAGTATAGCTTCATAAAGCATTCTTTGCGCTATGTATTTAGCAAAGATTTAGTGTTAAATACCTGAAGATTCTGAAGAGTTGATCAATTTCAGAGTCTCCATGAAAGAGTGGTTTCTTAGTTGCAATTTCAGCAAATATGGTACCAATGCTCCAGATATCTACAGGAGTTGAGTAACGAGCAGATCCTAGCAACACCTCTGGAGATCTATACCACAGTGTCACTACCTATTGCACAAGGAAATTCTTATTTGTAATTTATAGTTGCATTAAATCTTACAGCTGGTTGTACAAAAGTATGGCTCCTCATCTTCCAGAGGGAAAATTGTTCCGAATATATTAATTTTTAATAAAATATAACCAGAACTGTTGCCAACTAAACTACAACAAGTGGAATTTATTGATTTATTTGGAATAGCACTATCTGCAATAATTACATCCTGCTCTCTTTGAGGAGTGGATATATTTGCATGTTTATCAGCAAGGAACAAACAGATTTAAGTATTTTTGTTAGCATTTTGACAGAAACAGTCAAACTCTGTATGTTTGTTATGATCCGTGGCAGAACTCCCATTGATTCCAATGGGAGTTTTTTTAGGTGTTGTAGTTCAGAGCACCTCAGGGTAAGTGGACATAATAAACTTGAAAAAGTCAGTTTAAAAGTTATAGTACCACCTACTCTCAAGATTCATCCCTCACCCCACCATTTGTGGTATTACAACCACACTGTTGTCACACTTATCAAAACGTGTCTATCAGAGTAAAAAAGAGACATGACTACAGTGAAGCTACCACTGTCAAATGCACAAATTGAAATTGAAAAAGTAGTCTCACTGTTATAGTAATCTTTTTGAAATGTAATTTTAAGATAAAGTTTTCAGAATAATGATTTTCCTAGTTGACAGTATCCTTTTAGCTACTTCTTATTAGTAGTTAGCATTTCCTCAAATAAACTATTAATGAACTGGAATGTGAGTTATTTATTATCACAGTGCCTACAAGCCTTAGTTGTGTCAGTTATGGAAAAAACAAAAACACTGCAATTCACTTACCTCATGTGTATATACCCGGACAGGGATCCCAAAGGCTCGGGCCAGTCCAAAATCTGCTAATTTAATTACTCCTTTATCATCTATTAACAAGTTTTGAGGCTTTAAATCTCTGTGCAGAACCCTTCTTGAATGACAGAATACAATACCTTGCAAGATTTGATACAGGTAACTCTGTAGGAGTGAAATAAGAGAAGGGAAAATTTTTAAATTACCTTTACTGCAAACTACTGTTCTGCATCATGTGGCACTATTTGCTAATGTCAGATCTGCCACTAGAGTTGACATACTATAGAAATGGTCAGCTAAGAGCCATAACGTTGAAAACAGTAAGTAAACTTTACAAAATTCTCTTCATGAAGGCAACATTGTTATGATTAATGCAAAAAAGATATGTAACAGGAGTTGTTTATTATTAAAATGCTTGTATTAGAACCAAGTCATTTTTATGCTTTGAAATACATCTAAAAAAATTTGACAGTAAACTAGACAAAGAATATCAGATTTAAGATTCAGAAGGTCCACTCCTTAATGATACCAGCAAATTGTTCCCGAGTCTCCCCTCCTCAGGGGTGAAAGGAAAGAAACATCAAAAGCAGTCATGCAGTTTGAAGTATTATTTAAACAAAAAACAAAGAAACAAACGACAGATAATGTGCTCTTTCCATATATATCTTTAAAATACAAGAGGAAGTTTATAGTGACACTGATAGTTACTATATTGACTCCTTACCTTAACAAGCATGGAATCTATATACTGGCCAGATGGAATAGAGTCCAAATATTTTTTGAGATCCATAGAAAGGAATTCAAAGATGAGGTACAGTCTTGAATCTTGCATAAGCACATCCTGAAGACTAATGAAAAACATATCTATGATACATTAACTCACTACTACACCTCCCCTGAACGCCTTACACAGATGCAAGCTGACATTACTTCTCAAGCACTTTTCCAAGAATCTCAGCTGGGGAAATGCTAAGCAATTCTAAGCTCTGAGGCTTTTCCTCCACATTGTCACAAAGTCACTGGTTTTCATCTGAGCTGGCATGAATCAGGGTTATTTAGCCTCTCTGCAGTATTGTCAAGCAATGAGATTCAGTGCAGTTTGGGAGATCAGGCACATGTGAAATTATTAATGAAACTGGTAGTGCCAGGCCAACATGAAATTAAGAATTCAATCTTCTAGGCAGGAGGGAATAGTGCTCTAACGTCATCCAGAAAAAGATTCTGGGAAACAGAGAGAAGCAGATCCCTGTCCTTTTTTGAGTGTCTCTCTTTTTAAAAATGGCAAACAAGGTAGTAGATAGTGCAACTTTTGAAAATAAGTAAAGGCCCTATCCAACTTCCACTGAAGACAATTACTTCCGTAGGAGTTTGATCAGTGCCTAAATTACTATATTATGGGCCCAATCTCACTGAGCTCTACAGAAACAGACTCCTATTTCAGTGGGGCTCCATGTGAGAGAAGGGGTCTACATGTGGACAGCTCAGTGAAAGATTAGAACCTAAAATAGAACTTGTAATTTAGCGTTTTTTATGCTCCCCTTCAAAAATAAGAACACACACAATGTGGATTGTGATTTGAACCCACACACAAGACAAAAAGACATCTTTTATCTTAACTGGTGAGCATATCTATCAACTAGAGCCCAGTTAAGCCAAATAGGATCTGTATACCCTATGAGGAATAAGTGAATATTTTAGAGGCAAAATATATTAAATGGTTTACTAAGGTCAAGCAATTCTACTATAAATTCAAAGATTTCTAATACCCAATATTTTAGTTACAACTCTCAGATTTGTACTAATTATGAAAGTGCACCATCAAACAGCTATATATTCTAGAATATCTGCTGCAAAAACAAAGCAAACCCTTCAGACAGCCAGGACTCAAGCAAAACCATGTTAGTGGTCAGTCACTAGGGTTAGGTAAGTTACTTGCAGTTTTGAAGTAGCAGGTGATCCTCATGGCTCACTGAAGAAAGACAGCATAAACGGATTCCAGAAGGGAGCCATAAAATCATAGAAATGTAGGGTTGGGATCTCAAAAGTTCATCTAGTTCAGCACTTTGCACTGAAGCAGGACCAAACACCCTGACAGGTGTTTGTCTAACCTATTCTTAAAAACCTCCAATGATGGGGATTCCACGGGTCTCCCTTGGAAGCCTATTCCAGTGCTTAACTATACTAATAGTTATAAAAGTTTTTCCTAATACCAAACCTAAGTCTCCCTTGATGAAGATTAAGACAATTACTTCTTGTCCTACTTTCAGTAGGCATGGAAAACAATTGATCACTATCATGTTTGTAACAACCCTTACCATATTTGAAGATTTATCAGGTTCCCACTCAGTTCCCCCCATTCCCCCCCAAGGGGAAAAAAAAAAAAAAAAAGCCTAATTTTAACTTTTCCTTATAGGTCAGATTTTCTAAACCTTTTATAATTTTTGTTGCTCTTCTCTAGACTCTTTCCAATTTGTCCACATCTTTCCTAAAATGTGGCACCAAGAACTGGGCCTAATATTCCAGCTGAGGCTTCCCTAGTGCCAAGTAAAGCAGGACAGTTACGTCTTGTGTCTTACATATGACACTCCTGTTAATACACCCCAGAATATTAGCCTTTTTTGCAACTGCATCATATAGTTGACTTGTTCAATCTGTGATCCACTATAACCCCTAGATCCTTGGCAGCAGTACTACCATTTAGCCAGTTATTCCCTGTTTTGTAGTTGTGCATTTGAGTTTTCCTTCTTATGTGAAATACTTTACACTTGTCCATATTGAATTTCATCTAGTTGATTTCCATTTCTCTTCAGCTGGAAAAAGGATAGCTATGCTGTACAGATTCCAAAGTGACAAATGAGAATCTTGGAAGATTCCCAAAGTGGTGGGTGCAGGAGGGAGAGGGAAGAAGAGCAGAAAGACACTAAGTAATAAGGATGTGCAGAGGAAAAAAATCATTATCTGGGGCTGTATGGAAGATTTGTAGCTATGAGAAATTCAGTCTGAAGCACAAGCAAGACCCTCCTCTTTCACTAGAGTGTTTAGTAATCATATTTGACATGGGAGGAGAGAGGGAGACCTTCCCAACAGAGAAATTGGCTTAAATCTGAGAATATTGCATGCATACCAGACTATATTGGGATGGTGTAGCTCTTTTAGTAAAGAAATTTCCCTGATTGCTGTACTGGGAACACCTTCTTCCTCACTTTCTAGTCGAATTTTCTTCATGGCAACCACCTGGCCTGTGGATTTGTGTCGACCCTTATACACAACACCATAGGTACCTGACCAAAAAAAAAAAAAAGTTGGCATACACTAAACCACACTGTGAACTTTTAAGAACAGATCAAGTCATATTTAGTCATTTCAGATGAAACAAGGCTTTGTTCTATATAAAGAATCACTGCAATGAAACCAGACACTTCAATCTGGATAAGGTTAGTATTTCATTTTATTCATTTTCTGTATCTATGCTATCAGTGATGTTTTATGTGCTGCATGCCAGAAATGGATAGTGCCATTAATGTTTGGGCAGCTGGGAAAGCCAGATTAAAACTTTGGGATTACTTCCACAAGTCGAATTCTGAGCCATATAGAGAGTATTTAAATATTGAGGAAGCTAGTTTGTTTTAAACTGGGATTTTTGTACTTTAGTTCATGATAAAGTTAGCTTTGTTACACTAAAATGAAAGTTGTACAAAGAGATATTGTTAAAAGGCGGCCTGTTTTCATATTTTTCTTGAAGCATTTTTAGTTCTTTGCTTTTTAAATTGAGCTGATACACACGAAAGATTAAAGTTCTTTAACAGGAAAACAAACCCATATTTTTAAAAGATCTTTGCATACATGTTTATGTAATACTTCAGAAGGCGCATAACACTTACATACTGTACTGTATGAAGTTTTACAACAGTGATTTCCCATAACAAGCAGATTTACAAAAGTGAATAGACTCTAGGTTTAGCCATTCTCTCTCATAAGGCCCGAGACAATTTGTTGCAAAGTCTCATTAGGCCAAAGAACTTGGTGCAAAATCTCAAGTCTACATAAAATCTGGAGTTTATGGAAAGACTGTACATAATCTTCTACTTTATAAAGTGATCCCTAACTGCGTAAACTAACTTTAAAGCAAAGAATGTGGATAATACCTGCACAGAGGAACTCAATACGTAGCACAAAAGTGATCTTCTTCCACAGCAACATGCTATTGTGCGTGCATTACAACAGACTAACATTACTTCTGCACAGCAGTGCCATTGACTTAGCGTCTTCATAGTTAAATGAAAGATATCAGATCATACCACTTCCATGGGCAGGATGTAGTCCAGAGCCAGGATATCACAGAAACTGATACTACTCTTCTTCTACATGTGCCCCCAGAAGAGAATGTAAACAGGACACAACTGCTTTTATGCCACAGCACAATCTGTGGGACAACCAGTGCATCAAATTTTAAGGGAGCCAAAAGGTCTTGAACTGTAGAGGCAGACCTCAAAGCCTACAGTCTATTCTCCTCCCACTCTAAGGGTTAGGAGTGGAATACAATCGGAGATGCGCACAGATAATCCTCAACATGAATGCAGGCAACTGACACCACAGGTAGGAGGTTGCACTTACTCCATTGGCACCATACCAAGATGCTTGAATGCACCTGTGCACTTATGTTGATGAGCCACAGATTCATCTTGTCAGATCTCACTTTGTAGATCTATACAGACTCATCCAGGAGCTTAAGTGTACTAAGACTTTACATAGCAGCAGAATAAGCTTCCTTCAGTGTCTAACAAATTGATAAGTCAAATTACATAGTGCAAAGGATCATCAATCAAGTGTTACTCACCTTCACCAATCTTCTCTATCTTTGTGTAGTCATCCATTGCTATTTGTTAGGACTAGCCTTGAAATGGGGGGGGGGGGGGGGGAAAGGGAAGAGACAACAAAACCAGAGGTAAGTAGTTGCTATCCTAAAAGCAGAATACAAAGGGGCCATTGAATGTATATTGGTGTTCTGGGACAAGCCATATATTATATAGTGAGACATTAGATTAGTTTGGGAAGGTTCTGAATGTGCACATGAGCTTTGTATCCTGCTTAAACTTGGATTCATCCAACTCAGTTATGACGAAGTAGCAGGGAAGACATTTCTCTTACTATTCACACCTCCACAACAAAGCAAAAAACCCCCAACCAGTGTTTATTCAGGGTTCCAACCACTCACAACAGCGTAAGGCTTTAGGATAGGCGGCGGAGGTGCATAACAGGGATGCAGTGATCTCGAGACAAGAAGTTACTGTTAAACAACTATAGTTCTTTGAGTGTTGCCTCTGCACATTCACACTTGAGAGCTGTGAGTTGGGAATTTTCTAGCTGTGTCCACAGGGATCAGTCACCCTTCCTCTCATATCATGGTCAGAAGATATAAATGGGAGAGTGGCCGGAGTCAATTTTTTTCTTTTTTTTTTTGCTTCGCATTTGACAGCACTTTACAGTGCTACCACCAAGGGCAGTGAAATGGTTGGACACCAGCAGGAGGAACAAACAATGAACAGGAAGGAGGCAGGAACCTCAACAGTAGAGAGGAGAGCGAAACAGATTTGGGAGTGAAGAGGGAATAATGGGAAGCATAGGAGAGGCTGCCCTAAGACTGCTCCCCACAACACACTCACCCAAGGGTCCTGTCTCCTTCTTTCCCAAGCTCATCCAATTCACTCACAGTAAAGAACTTGTACTTCTATACTTTAATAATCTGACATTTACTCAATAGAGATATATGAATATTTTCTCTAATACACAGTAAAGTAAGGCCCTGAACATATTTGCTTTGAAAAGAACGTGTCACAACAGTAAAAACCTCAAGCACCACTACTGTCCTAGACTAAGGTGAAGGTAGAGGGGGAAGGATACTGGGACGAGTTTAAACACATGATGGGGATGTCACGTGTAATTTTCTGTACAACTTCTCAATCCATTTCATTTGACACTGCTAAGCAGAGACATTAAGTTTGGAAAGGATTTAATGTATCATTATTGGCATTTACAGTAACTCCTCACTTAAAGTCGTCCCGATTAATGTTGTTTTGTTGCTGATCAATTAGGGAACATGCTCATTTAAAATTGTGCAATACTGCCTTCTTACATAGTTTGGCAGCCGCCTGCTTTGTCCACTGCTTGTAGGAAGAGCAGCCCATTGCAGCTCCCTACTCCCCTAAATTGCCTAGAGCCGCCCAGCAACCGATCAATCGGCAGTTCAGCTGTCCCTCCCCCGACTGCCATGTGCTGCTCCTGCCCTCTGCCTTGGAGCTGCTCCCAGAGACCCCTGCTTGCTGTGCAGGGGGCGAAGCAGGGGGGCTAATGTCAGGGTGTCCCCCTCCCCCCTGCTCCTGCACCCCGCTTACCCCTTCTCCATATAGAGCAAGGAGGAGACATGGAAAGAGAGAGCTTGGGGCAGCAGCTGCTGTCTCAACTTCCTGATCCACTTAAAAAGACAGTGCACTTAAGAGTGGGTCAGCTTACTTAAAGGGGCAGTGTGCATCTCTCTCTCTCCCACACACAAGGTGTGTCTCTGTCTGCTATGCTGTCTCCCCTCCCTCCTGTTCATGCTGCCTTGATGAGAGGCTACATTAACAATGTGTTAACCCTTGAGGGCTCAGCGGAGTGCTAGTTCAACATTTAGCAGCAAGGCATTCCCTAGAAATCTCTCTCCCTCTTCCACCCTCTAACTTCACCACCTCAACCAAACTTCACAATCATCATAGCTCTGAACAGTATTAAATTGTTTAAAACTTATACTGTGTGTATATCTATAGAATATATAGCTTTTTGGTGAAAAAAATTTCCCTGGAATCTAACCCCACCTATTTACATTAATTCTTATGGGGAAATTGGATTTGCTTAACATCGTTTCGCTTAAAGTCGCATTTTTCAGGAACATAACTACAACGTTAAGCGAGGAGTTACTGTACTTGATTTACTTTGATACAATTTTATAATGAAGTAAACAGTTAAATCTGTAGATGGGAAAGGGAAGGAGAATCAGGCTCATGGGTGAGTACTGTTCAAACAACTTTACTACAACAATGAAATGAAGATTGTTTTCACACGGATGTGGTAATAGTACATCCTTAACACAAGTTATTTCAAGGGCTCACAAAATAAATTTCTACATATTTTGACAGGCTCATTCTCTGAAGTCTTCTAGAGGAAGAATTTTTTTTTTTTAATTAGAATGTCTTGGGGTGACTATGAGGTTGGTAACCTGATCACCCAACTCTTTAATTCAGGTGGTGGTGGTGGGTTTAAAAAAGAAGTAATACTGCCCAAAGACAATTTTACTACAAACATATGAGAACACAGTAAAAGAAAAACTCTTTGGGGCAGAGGCCTTTCCATCATGTGTCTATATACCATGAATTCCTACGGTGTTTTTATACAAAGTTACCACATTAACATTCATATAGTGTTTTTAAATAATGTTACTAGTTAGATTATGAAAACTGAAAGTGTTTGAAGATGCACTATCAACCTGACAGTTTAAAGCAGTCATTCCGATGCTATTTCTGCCCAGGAATCCCAATGCCAGTTTATGGTTTTATTTACATTTTCCTAATTTAACTCTTGCTCTTCTGTGCTGTTGTATTAGAAAAACACACCACACACAGGAAGCTTTCTAGGAGCAGGGAAAGAGTGAAGCTGACTATAAACAAATGCTCAAAGAAGACAAACTAAAGTATTTCCCCTTTCTAATCTCTGTCAATTAACAGTATTTGGTCATTACTTTTTATCTACTAGCAGTGAGTTCAGACAGAAGTGTGTTAGTTTTAGGGTGCTCCACTTAGTGTCTGGTGTATTTGTCAGCGATTGTGGTGTTTGTTTACCTTCGCATGGTATGAGCGAGACAGCTTAATTTTTTGTTCAAAATTTCCGGGCCTCGTTGGCCGGATGTGGTTACAAGTAAGGCCAGGGATTTAGCGTCTTTCAAAAGAACGAGTGGATTTTAAAATTTTAAACACACCCCTACTGCTACATTTCGTTAATATGGGTGCACTTTAAATTGCACGTCCGTTTCATAGGTTCTCCTAATCTTATTAACAGTTCCCTCTGCCATTAGCCCCGGGCAGGCCGGACGCTGCAGAGCTACAAGAGGCATGAGGTGAAACAGGAGGACACAGAGGCTGCCCTTGCCAGACAGCTGCCAGTGCCCATCGCCCCAGCAGCCGCCACCGGCTCTTTCGCTGTTTGCACGGAAATAAAGGGAGGCGATTCCCTTCGCCCTTGCGCGGCCCAGCGCCAGCCACCCGCTCTCCGGCCCGCCATCCTGCCGGTGGGGCCGGGGCCTTCTCCTCACCCACTGCCCAGCCCCCGCTCAGGACGGGGGGAATGGGACACCGATCCCCCGGATTCCTGCCCGTTTCCCGGCTAGAAACCCCCTCTCTCCTGCAAGCCCCCTCTGCCCAGAGGGGTCACCAGGCGGAGAGGCGCCCGCCTCCCAAACACCCCCGGTACAACCCCCCGCACCTCACCGGCCCGGCACCTCCACCCGACCCTGCACCTCACCTCACTCAGCGGGCCCCGGCTCGAGCAGCCGCTCGGTCGGTCACTCACCTCCCTCCCTTGCTGCAAGAACAACCCCACACAGCCAGGCGCGGAAAGAGGACGCTGCAAGCGCCTGTGCGGGGCCGATTCGAACTAACCGCGCTAAGCCGCCCCCGCTCCACCAATAGCGTCACGCCGAGATATTCAAAGCGGCCAATCAGCAGGCACCCCTGGGCAGGCGCCAAACACAAGCTGAAAGGCGGTCTCCGGGAAGAAGCGCGGCTGGGCTCATCAACCTGAAAATGCTTTTGAGCGTCCTACTGATTTCTAATACAAAGGCAAGGAGCAGGTATTGTAACGTGGGCGGGTCCTTTCAATACTCAAGAAAGTCTTACTGGTACTTCCACCAGCATTTACAGGTGCCAAGGCTCTTTGCTTTGGGCTTTACTTAAAGAGAGTCTTTAAAGTCTGCCCCTCCTGGGATGAAGGATTTTCCTGGGTGTTTCAATGAGACATTATCAATCTGCCTCATACTTTTTGTAATTTTTGTGGATGATCACAGCCCCCCCACATCAGTCAGAGGCCAGATAAATGCAACAAATTAGTAATGGAGATGCCAGCTATATTCCCTGGACTCCTTCTTCTATCATGCTCATCAGTGCAGGATCTGACACCTCCCAATCAGTGATCTTTGCAGCACCCCTAAAGTTGGACAATATTGTCACTCAGTAAAATGCTTGCAGACTGTTTAGACTGATGCACCCATTTATGTATGTTCCTTGAGACCATCCTTTGGCACATAGAATCATAGAACCATAAGGTCAGAAGGGGCTGCAAGGGTCATCATGCTGTAAAATGCTCTGAGAGATTAGAGAGGCTAGAAAAACAGAAAACCCAATAATAATGGTGCATTTCAACTATCTCCATATTGTCTGGGAACATGTGACCTCAGGACAGGATGCAGAGATTAAATTTCTAAACACCATTAATGACTGCTTCTTGCAGCAGCTAATCTTGGAACCTAAAAGGCAGAAGTGACTTGTGGGGTGGGTCATGTCCCCCCCTGCAATTTCTGCCAAGGTTTATATCCACTGGAGACACCTGACTCCTCCCCAGCTGGCTGCTATATGAAATGTATAGACAACTTCTCCCCTCCTCACACAGGCCTGGGCTGGGCAGACCTGCTGTTGAGCTTCCCCTGGGTGGGTAGGGCATTTGGCAGCTGGGCTCCAGGCTCACTTGCTGCTCTGGTCAGCATCCACAGCACCTCTCTCCCACTCACCTCCCCTGCATGCTGTTGGCTCCTGCCCCCTCCCACATGCACATAGCTGGTGCTAGCCCTCAGTGCCAAGCTCCTCATTTAGGCGTTTGCCCTGCGTCCCGACCGATGCTTGGAACCGATATTTTGCGACACTTTGCCTTTTTTTTTTTTTGCTCCCCCCCCATGTGTCCTGATATTTTCTTCCTCTCATCTGGTCACCCTATCATTCCCATCTTCCCTGCACACAGATGGTTCCTGCCCTTCCCCCCAGTACATAGCTGGCTGTAGGAGTGCAGCTCACATCTGGTTCCCACATACAGCTGGCTTTGGCCCAGCTGCCTGCAGGCTCAGAGTGGTTCCCTCACAGCTACAGCCTCTCCCCGACCCTCATGCATGCAGCTCACTCTACACTTTTACTGCCAGTTCCTACAGCTCCTGTCCCCCATGCTCTGTATAACACAGCTAGTGCTGGGCTCTCCACATTACTCAACAGCCGTTCCCCGCCTACCTGCCCCAGAAAGCAACTCAGGTGCAGCAGCTCTCTCCCTTTTTCACGTGTCTCCCCAGGCACTGTCTTCCTTACCTGCCCAGAGCAATCCCTGACACCAGCTGTGCTGGAGACTGACGGGGTTGGTGCTGTGAGAGCCAGAGCTGCAGCATGACCTGGCATGGGTGGAGACTTGCCAGGCCATCTACTTGGTAGCCTCTTTGGCCCGGGCGAGCTGGGTCAAGAGCTCTGGCCTGGTGGTCAGGGATGGGTGGTTGGCGAGCTCCTTCCCACCCGTGCTTCAGACCATCTGGTGGAGCACGGGTCCACTGCTCTATCTCAGTGTTTACTTACCTTTCTGCCACACATCCATCTCCGCTGGAGAACTGGCAAGGTTTAGAGGGCAGGGTGGCAGAGCGGCTCCGGAAATGGACAGGACTACTCTGGTGCCTCTCCCTCTGAGGGAGGGCACTGGTGCTCAATCAGCTAGCCCTGTCCATGCTCTGGCACTGGCTCAACACCCTGGTCCCGGCCCCGGGCTTCCTGGCCAACCTCCGGACATTGATTCTGGAGTTCTTCTGGGTAGGAGTGCACTGGGTCTCTGCAGGGGTCTTCCACCTGCCCCTGGAGGAGGGAGGACAGAGCCTGAAATGCCTGCGCGCTCTGGTCCATGTCTTTCGCCTCCAGGCCATGCAGAGGCTCCTTTATGGTGCAAGTAGTCCGGCGTGGAGCATACTGGCGCACGCTTTCCTGTGCTGCTTCCGAGGGCTCCGATACAACTGGCAGCTCTTTTATCTCCATCCAAGAGGTCTTCAACGAGACCTGTCTGAGCTGCCAGTCTTCTACCAGGACCTCCTCTGGACCTGGAAACTGCTCTCGGTGACCAGGTCCGTGGCGGCCACCGAGGGCGGATCTCCTCGTGGAGCCCCTGCTACACAACCCCCAGCTCCATGTGCAGGTGGCGGAGTCGCCCTTGGTGCGCCAGAGGTTGGTCCTGGCAGAAGTCACCAGAGTCTGACACCTCCTGGACTATGACTGGGGAGACTGGCTGGATCCCCTGATGTTTACTCGGCGCATGGGGCTCTGCAGCCCTCGTACTTCCCGACGCGTACTTCAGGAGGTGAGGGCCGCTTTACCGCCTACTGCTTGGGCTTTCCTCGACCAGGTCCTGCGGGAGAGCACGCTCCACCACCCTACACCCCAGGCCCTCTGGACCTTTTCATCGGGTCCCTGCCCCGTGGACCTACCCAGCCATCCCACCCCTTTACTTTGAGCCAGCTGCATGAATTACAGCCAGTTTGCTTCCAGACCACGCCAAGAAAACATTTGTACATGCTCGTGCTCCACACTCTTCATGTCCTCACCCTCGTGTCCTGCCCCGGCACGAAGTGGCGGAACCTCCTGACACCTCTGGAGGGTGAGGAGTCCTGGTGGGCCAGCCTATATTCCAACCTGGTCCCAAGGTCCACTGGCAACATCAGCTGGGGGCTCCTTCACGGAGCCGTGAGCACGGGCGTGTACTTGGCGCGGTTCACTCCCGTCCCAGACACCTGCCCCTTTTGTGGCGTGAGGGAGACCCTGGCGCATATATATCTGGAGTGCGCCAGGTTACAGTTCCTATTCCGGCTCCTCCTAGATATATTATTACGTTTTTGGTTGCACTTTTCCCTTCACCTTCTCATCTATGCACTCCCTATCCATGGCCTCACAAAGTCGCAGGACCTCCTTGTCAACCTCCTCCTAGCCCTGGCCAAAATGGCCATCTACAAAACCAGGGAGAGGAGGTTGGCTGACGGGGTTTCCTGCAACTATGGGGCCTATTTCCGCTTCTCAGTCCGTTCACACATCCAGACAGGGTTCCTCTGGGCGGTGTCCACTGGCTCTCTTGACAGCTTCGAGGATCAGTGGGCACTGTCCAGGGTTCTCTGCTCGGTGTCCCCGTCAGGTTCCCTTCAATTAGCCCTCACTCCCGTTCCTGTTATATCTTTAGTTGTCCCCTGCAATCATTTGGAATCCTGGACCTGTGGATCCTCCCCTTGGGCTGGGAGGAGGTCCTTTGGCAGTGGGCGGGCAGAAGCTCGCCCACTTCCTAGATCTCAACAGGACCAGCTGCAGCAGCCTTTCCCTTGGATCCTAAAGTCTGACACTTGTGCTGCCAACGAGGTAGTTTCCAAGTTTCACAGTCGGTTGTAAACCTCCAGGGCTGGAGTACCCATGGAAAAATTTTTTGGGGTGTTTAGCATCCACTGGCAGCCAAGCTCCCCACTTGCCCCCTGTGCCTCCTGCCCGCCAGCGGCCCCGCCAATCAACTCCTCCCCCTCTCTCCCAGTGCCTCCGGCATGCTGCGATCAGCTGGTTCAGTGGTGTGCAAGAGGTGCTGGGAGGGAGGGGAAGGAGTGGGAACGGGGCATGCTTGGGGGAGGGGGCAGTAGGGTGGGGCCTTGGGAGAAGGGATGGAGTGGGGGCGGGGCTGGGGGGCAGAGCGGGGGCAGGAAGAGGCAGGGACAGGACTTGGGGGAAGGGGTGGAGTTAGGGCAGGCCTAGGGCAGAGTGTGGGGTTAAGCACCTCCCTCCCACAGGTAGAGAGGCAGTCGGTCCCTATGTCAGGAGTAGCTCTCTTTTAGAATAGTGTCCATCTGCTATTACAAAGTATTGTAAAACATTACGTCAAAAGTACCTCTAGAAATCAGACCCCTTTGTCTCTTGAGTACCTGCCCTGAACCCCACTGCATACCACCAGAATCTTTAAATTGTGCTCTCCCCCCATATCAGCAATTACGAGTCCTCTCTGCTACAAGGGGTCAGGCAATTCTAGGTTTAGACCTTAATGGATCACAGGATCTGATCCAAGAGGTTGAATATAGCTAAACCATAATTAAGTTTAACATTTTTGTAGGTGAGGAATACCAAAGAGACCCACCATGGTAGCATTTATACTTCAAAAAGAGCAACTACACAAAAATGAGGAGGCTAGTTAAATGGAAATTAAAAGGAACAGTCACAAGAGTGAAGTGCCTGGAAGCTGCATGGAAACTTTAAAAAAACACCATAATAGAGGGTCAAACTATATGCATACCCAAATAATAAGTAAATAAACAATAAGAAGATCAAAAAAACCACCACCATGGCTAAACAACAGAATAAAAGAGGTAGTTAGAGACAAAAAGACATCCTTTCAAAATTGGAAGTCAAATCCTACTGAGGAAAATAGAAAGGAGCATAAATTCTGGCACCTGTCACATGTAAAAATATAATTAGATAGGCCAAAAAAGAATGTGAAGATCAACTAGCAAAAGACACACAAACTAACAGCAAAAAATATTTAAGTATGTCAGAAGCAGGAAGTCTGCCAAATAATCAGTGGGGCCACTCATTGATCAAGGTGCTAAAGGAGCATTCAAGGAAAACAAGGCTTTTGTGGAGAAGCTAAATGAATTATTTGCATTAGTCTTTGCTGCAGAGGATGTGAGGGAGATTGCTACACCTGAACCATTTTTTTAGGTGACAAATCTGAGGAACAGTCCCAGATTGAGATGTCAATAGAGAAGGCTTTGGAACAAATTGATAAATTAAACAGTAATAGGTCACCAGGAGCAGATGATATTCACCCAAGAGTTCTGATGGAACACAAATATGAAATTACAGAACTACTAACTATGGTATGTAACCTATTGCTTAAATTTGCCTCTGTATTACTGGTAGATAGCTAATGTGACACTGATTTTTTTTTTAAAAAGGCTCCAGAGGTAATCTTGCCAATTACAGGCTGGTAAGCTTAACTTCAGTACCAGGCAAATTGGTTGAAACTATAGTAAAGAACAGAATGATCAGGCACATAAATGAGCATGATATGTTGGGGAAGAGTCAACATGGTTTTTTTAAAGGGAAATCATGTCTCACTAATCTACTAGAATTCTTTGAGGGGGTCAACAAGAATGTGGACAAGGGTGATCCAGGGGATATAGTGTATTTGGACTTTCAGAAAGCGTTTCACAAGGTCCCTCAGCAAAGGCTCTTAATCAAGTAGGGAGTCATAGGATAAGTGGGAAGGTCCTCTCATTGTTCAGTAACTGGTTAAAAGATAGGAAAGAAAGGATAGGAATAAATGGTCAGTTTTCACAGTGGAGAGAGGAAATAGCAGGGTCTCTGAAAGATCTATACTGATACCAGTGCTGTTCAACATATTCATAAATGATCTGAAAAAGGGGTAAACAGTGAGGTGGCAAAGTTTTTAGATGATCCAAAGATAGTTAAGTCCAAAGCAGACTGCCAAGAGTTAAAGGGGTTTCACAAAACTAGGTGCCTGGGCAAGAAAATGGCAGATGAAATTAAATGTTGATAAATGCAAAATAATGCACACAAGAAAATATCATCCCAAGTATACATACAAAGTGATGGTGAATAAATTATCTGTCATCACTCAAGAAAGAGATCTTAGCGTCATTGTGGATAGTTCTCTAAATACATCTGCTCAATGTGCAGTGGCAGTCAACCCCCCCCCCCAAAAAAAAACAAAAAACTAACAGAATGTTCGGAACCATTAGGAAAGGGATAGATAATACAACAGAAAATATCATAATGCCACTATGTAAATCTTTGGTACACTCACACCTTGAATACTGCATGCAATTCTGGTTGCCTCATCTCAAAAAAGATGTATTGGAAAAGGTACAGAGAAGGGCAACAAAAATGATTAAGGGCATGGAACAGCTTCCATATATGGAGAGATTAAAAATAATGGGATTGTTCATCTTGGAAAAGAAATGACACATCCTGATATCTTGTGCCTTGGACAGTGGAGGGGAATAACCTCAAATTTAAGTGCTGGCTAATGCAGCTGAATTCATAATCTGGTAAGTTTGAAGTTGCCCCACACAGTATCACTGTTTTAGGGTATTGCAAGAAATTAGGATTCTTTCCATTGCCCTTCACTTGATGTAGTCACTTAGACCAGTGAAAAGTGGGTATAAAATGCTATAATTCGGAGTATATAATTTTATGCCCATTTTGCACTGGTGGAAATTACTACACAAGATGCAGAGCAATGGAGAATCTTCTAGTTCTTGCTTTCAAAAAAGTCACGTCTTGAACCCCTGGGAAAACTATAGGTCCTACACTTTTGGTTGTAGTGTGTAATATGAAGCAAAGTACTGTGGTCTGCAAATTTTTCAGTTTCTCAATCTCCATCTCACCTGCTGTAATTTCAGTGAACTTCAGTCAGTTTCACTTCACCAATCATCTTTGCTGGTGGTGTAAATAGTGCTACAATGTAAGGCAGTGTGAAAATATTGTGTGCAGTAAACCAAAGTCAGGTGCCCAGATCAAAAACCTTTAACCCATATCTTATCTAAGGCCTTGGCTACACTTTCAGATGTACAGCGCTGTGAGTTAAACCTGACTTCGTGCAGCTGAGTAGGGAAAGCGCTGCAGTCTGTCCACACTGACAGCTGCCCAGCGCACTGTCGTGGCCACATTTGCGGCAATTGCAGTACTATTGGGAGCGGTGCATTATGGACAGCTATCCCACAGAGCACCTTTTCCCATTCTGGCGCTGTGGGTTGTGGGAAGGGGGCGTGGGTGCGGGGGATTTGGGGTCCTGTCCCAATGCCCCGTGATGCATCACTTCGCATGCCAGAAATCCCTTTGTTTCCGTCCATCTTTGGCGCCATCTTTCAACGGTTTCTGTGCAGTGCGATCTGTCTGCGGGAAATGGAGTCCGAACTGCTGAGGCGTATGCTGACGAGTCTCGCCAGCACGTCACGTTTGGCTGTCGAACTATGCCTTAAGATCCAAAGTGACAGTGAGGGTGAGGAGTCCGACGATGCTATGGAGCCGCGTAACATGTACGACACGAAATTGCTTGTGGCATTCACGGACATGCTCAGCACCGTGGAACGCCGCTTTTGGGCTCGGGAAACAAGCACCGAGTGGTGGGATCACATCGTCATGGAAGTCTGGGATGACGAGCAGTGGCTGCAGAACTTTCGGATGAGAAAAGCCACTTTCATGGGACTGTGTGAGGAGCTTGCCCCCACCCTGCGGCACAAGGACACGAGATTGAGAGCTGCCCTGCCAGTGGAGAAGCGGGTGGCTATTGCAATCTGGAAGCTGGCAACTCCAGACAGCTACCGGTCGGTCGCAAACCAGTTGGGAGTGGGAAAGTCGACCGTTGGAATCGTGTTAATGCAAGTTTGCAAGGCCATTAATCGCATCCTACTCAGAAGAACCGTGACTCTGGGTAACGTGCAGGAAATAGTGGATGGCTTTGCACAAATGGGGTTCCCTAACTGTGGAGGGGCAATAGATGGGACGCACATTCTTATTCTGGCACCACCCCACCTAGGATCCAAGTACGTTAATCGGAAGGGGTATTTCTCTATGGTTCTCCAGGCGCTTGTGGATCACCGTGGGCGTTTCATTGACATTAACACAGGCTGGCCCGGAAAGGTGCATGATGCACGCATCTTTCGGAACACTTGGCTGTTCAGGAAGATGCAGGCCGGGACTTTTTTCCCAGAGCGGAAGATCACGGTAGGGGAAGTTGAAATGCCCATTGTGATCCTTGGAGATCCCGCTTACCCGTTAATGCCGTGGCTCATGAACCCCTACACAGGGAGTCTTGACAGCAGCAAGGAACAGTTCAACTACAGGCTGAGCTGGTGCCGAATGACTGTGGAGTGTGCCTTTGGCCGTTTAAAGGGCCGCTGGCGATCTCTGTATGGGAAGCTGGACTTGGCCGAAAACAGCATCCCTGCGGTTATATCCGCGTGCTTTGCCCTCCATAATATTTGTGAAGGGAAGGGTGAAAGCTTCACTCAGGCATGGACCTCCGAGGTTCAACACCTGGAGGCTGAATTTGCACAGCCAGAGAGCAGGGCTATTACAGGGGCCCAGCGCGGGGCTGCAAGGATTAGGGATGCCTTGAGGGAGCAATTTGAGGCTGAAAACCAGCAGTGATATCTGGTGCCCTGCACGGGAGTGAAGTGCAGTAGTTCCAATCTTTAGGAATCCGTGTCTGCTTAGCAGACAAGCAGACTTGCAGTGCCTGTTTATTTCCTGGGCTAAGGAGTCTTTTACTTTATGCAATAATAAAGAATGTTTTCAAAGCCAAAGAATCCATTTATTAAAAAGAAACAAGGGGGTGGAGTGGGGAACAGTACAATCACAGATTCGCGTATGTCCTCTCTGGTGTGCTGTGCAGTGAGTGCTGCACTTCAGGACAGCTATACTGCATGGTGATGGGGGTTGAGTGCAGAGGGTAAGGGTCGTGGTTTTCAGGGCTGGGTGGTGAAGATACTGGTGTTGGAGGCAGCAGGTGGCGTGAAGAACACAGAAGTTGGGGAAAGTGGGTTGGAGGTGACAGTGGGGCACAATGGAAAGAGTTTTGGGACAAGGGCTGTAGGGGGAGGTGGTGTTTGCGGTACTGCTCCTCTTTCTGCATGGCTACGAGCTCCTGGATAGCGTCTGCTTGGTGCTCCAGGATGCTTATGAGCCGATCAATGCTTTGCTGCCGGTGCGCGGTGCTTTGCTGCCGGTGCGCTGCATTTTCCTGGCGGATCCTGCTTTCTAATTCTCTTTAATAGATTGCCGCATCACTTCTTGCAGCATGTCTTCTTTGCTTTTTCGCGGTCTCTTCCTGAGTCTTTGCAGTCTCTGAGCAGGTGATAAGAGGGACGGCTGAGGTCTCAAGGTTGATGCAGCTGTATAGGCAAAATGCAACATTTAACAGAGGCAGCTTTGTTTATACCAGACAGAGTAATGATTTCCCCCCCACACTTGAGTAGAAAACACACAGGGTCAACACAATAGCATAATTTTTCCCGTCCGAAACAGAGCACACATATCCCACGGGAGCCTCAAAATGGTGAGTAAGGGGGACTGATTGTTTCAGGGCTGTACTGTCCTCTGGGTTTCTGTGCCTTGGGGAGAGCCAACAGCTTCAGGGGGCACCTACACTGAACACTGTCCCAACATTTTCCACAGGAGTTCGTCCTGGATGATATCTTGCTGCTGGGGGTGACCTGGGAAGCAAGGGAGGGTCTTCTACTGCAATGCGGCTTCCGCCCTGGCCCATATGCAGCTTGCCTGTGTGCAGCAGTGGTCCCCTCGCGGCACAGTGGCGCGGACATGTTAGCCTGGCTGGGACAAGGACCACGGTGGCTCTCCCGATAAACCTGCGCAAGCGCATTGCACACGTTCTGGATGAGACATTCGAGGAGACTACCGAGGCCGATTACTGCGATGTGATAAACCACATCAATGCACTATTCCGCATCTAGGCATGCATGCCTAACCCTCCTCTCCCAAAGAGCCCGCACCGAAAAAATTCCTTCCTGAAAAAAAAAAAAACACTTACCGGGAACCTGCTCTTCTGTTTGTCCTCCACCAAGTACCGGCCGCTGCGACTGGCTACCTTCCTCCTGGCTCGAGAAGAGCTCATGGCTCCAGGGATTCCGGGGTGTCTCCATCCGGCCCACCACCATCACTCCTGTTTTCCTCCTCCTCCTCCTCCTCCTCTTCCTCCTCCCCCCCCCCCACACTGGCTCTGAAGTGTCCATGGTGGTGCTCAGAGTGGAGGTGGAGTTAACCCCAAGTATCGCATCCAGCTCTTTGTAGAATCGGCAAGTCGTGGGGGGAGCACCCAAGCGGCCGTTTGCATCGCGGGCTTTGCGGTAGGCACTCCGCAGCTCCTTCACTTTAATCCTGCACTGCAGGGCATCCCGGTCATGGCCCCTTTCCATCATGTCCTTTGATACCTTCCCGAAGGTATCGTAATTCCTATGGCTGGAGCGCAGCTGGGACTGTACAGCTTCCTCCCCCCAAACACTGATGAGGTCCAGCAACTCGCCATTGCTCCATGCTGGGGCTCGCTTGGTGTTATACCAATAGAATAAAACCCAGCAGGATCTTATTAAGAGGGATAAGGCAAAGATGCCACATTTATTGTAAATATAATGATAAAGCAAAAGATAAAAGTAAACAACGTTGTTTGACTACTTATTCCTATCACTACTTATTTCTTATATACACACACATATATATCTGATACCTATATACATACACACACACACACACACACACACACACACACACACACACACACACATTCATCAGATGTTCTGCAGCTGCTACATAGTTACCAGTCCTGCTTGAGTCTGTGGCTTGAGTTTGCACCTTGGGTTCGTAGCTTGTGGCGGCTAACTGGCCAGGAAAGCCGGGCACAAGGACGAGCTGGGTCTCTGTTGGGCATGCACCGATGCCCTTCCATGTTGGCAGCAGAACCAGAGACTCCAAGTCATCAGTCTTTAGAGTCCATTCTTATAGGAATTAATTCCTATGTTAGTCTATGGGAGCTGTTTCATCTTGCTGTTGCTGACTCAATCAGCAGATGGCACACATTCCTGTCCAAAGTGGCACATTCCTGGTGGCTCCACACTGTCCAAAGTTTGTGTTTCTCATCCTTCCAGGTGATGGGGTGGACCCCAGTTTACCCTCCGGGGGTTTTCTGGTCATCCACTTGACACATTCTTCGGCCGATGGATACTTTCTTTCTAGGCTGGCACCTCCCTAACCATCCATGTATATCAAGCATTCATCAGCATACATTCCATACCTTAACCATATTTTAATTTACTGTCTCCACCACTTTCAGAGTGTGTGCTAATTCATTTGAGACTCCCGGCCCTTTAATCACAGAGGGTGGGGGTTTGTCCTAGGAGCAGTTGAATGAAGTGAAAGTTACTTAACAGTTTATAGTGTTTGTTTACATTGTATCAATTACTTTAAGAACAAAGTCAATTAACTTGTTTGTAAGTTTTACATAGTAATAAAGTATCTTTCACAGGACAGCTACAATCCGTGGTTTCTACAGACAGTAGCTTACAAGTTTTAACAGAAGACCCAAGAGATTTTTGTACTTGGTGAAACTGTTGGATTTTAAAGTGTGGGGGACAAATTATGAGGGGGTCACTGTTACTTTGGGGAATCACTGTTAGTACCTTCTTTAATATCCCTACATTGGCGCATGGAGGCATGGTCACCTGAAAAGATTCGCTGATAGCACGCCACGCCGGGCTGAGCAAACAGGAAGGGGATTTTTAAAATTCCCGGGGAATGTAAAGGGTGGGTCACATGGTTGGTTACCTGAGGCCAGGGCAATAGAGTTTGAACTGATGACCAGAGTGGCTAGAACAGGCATTATGGGATACTGCCGAATAATTCTGGAGGCCATTCACAGCACATTGGGCGGCCACACTGGCGCCGCAGCGGCAGCGCAATACTCGCTATTCCTCTCGGGGAGGTGGAGTACATGCAGCGCTGCAACCACGGAGATACAGCGCTGCAAATGCCTTGCCAGTGTGGACGGGGAGTGAGTTACAGTGCTGGGGGAGCCTTTACAGCGCTGTAACTCGCAAGTGTAGCCAAGGCCTAAATGTGAAGACATAATAAACGTGCAATCAGTTTCCATAACGCAGTGCAAATGGTTAAATGGATAACTGCTCAGATAACACACTAGGCTATTTGCATGGTATGGTAGATATAGTCATATTGGGATTAAGCTAGGCTGTGTAGCTGCAGTTGCTCTTTTTAATCAAGTAAGCCTTTTAGATGTAGATATTAATACCTGCCAAAACGTAAATTTGTAATTTCTTCTTTCAAGAGTGCTGATTTATAAAATACTGCTGGGACTCACTAAGACAGTTTGAAAGTTGGTACAGTAAATAATGTGACTGTATAAAAGGTCACTGGCGTACTTAGTTCCAATGGAGTCAGAGCCTATGCCTACATAACAGTTAAATAAGGTACTGTGCAAGACTAAAATCATTTAGTTCCTATGTTATCTTAATATATTGTGTGGTGGGGAATGTAGCAAGAGCAATAGGGTAGTAGTTAGGATTTATGGATTTTATTATCGACTGACTCAACATATGGCCTTGGGATAAATTACTTTAACTGACTCCCTAAAGGTACTTGTGACAGACTGTACCCCATGTTCACCCTTTTTACATGACTGATACATTTTGTGCAAAGTATGCCTTGTGAGTCATCATTTGAAAACTCATAATTTGCTAAACATTATTGTCCTGGTAAAATGTGCATGGCAACATTGTATGTAAAGTGTTAAGATTTTACTGTATGACTTTACTGAGACATAATCCAAGTTTAGGAAAACAGGCACAAACCAGTTTTTCAGAGACAAAAGGCACAACCAGGTGTCGGCATAATCAAATGAACTGTCATGGATTATCACCTGTTAAGTGGCCATTCTTTGGCAGGAAGAAGGGTCTCAGTGAGAACTTTACATATTAGCAATGAAACTGTTGGGGGTTCCTGGTTCCCCAGACCTCCTGTCACATAAACCCAAGCTGGAGATAATCCTCAAAGAGGAGGAAAAGATATAAAAATGAGAGAGGCCCCCCAAATCACCTCTCTCCCCTCATCTCTACTCATGGAGCTACAATGTTTGAAAGACAAAGGAAGCATCATTGAATTGGAGGAGAGGTCCTAGCTGGGAGGCTTTCCAGCCAGTAGAGACTGCAGAAAGAATATGTGTGAGAAAGACCTTTGCTTTGAATTCATTTTAGCTAGCTAAGTTAGGTATTAGTTTGAGTCTTATTTTTCATTTTCTTTGTAACTAATTCTGACTTTTATGTCTTATTACTTATAACCCCTTAAAATCTTTCCTTCTGCAGTTGTTAAACTTGTTTTATTGTGTGACCGGGGTCCCAGTGTGGGCCAGCTGAGGTCACTCAATTAGGGTGAACCGCAAAGAATGGGGCAGATAATCTCCAAACCTGGTGGATATTTTCAATACTTAGTTTTACCAAGACAGCATAAAACAGCTTATTTATTACCTCACTGGTTGCCCAGAAACGCAGTTTCCTTAAAGTAACCCAGCCTCAGGCCTCCATCCAGGTACCCAAGTCAAATATGATGAAGATTTCTGAAAATCTTCATTTCATCATATGAAAGAAAAGGTTCTATCGATCCCAAAAGATCGAACACATTACCTCCCAGGTTATTGAATATTCCAGATCTTACCCAAATACATGCATACAGCCAATTCTTAACTAAACTAACATTTTTTTTAAAGAAGAAAAGAGTGTGGCTAAAAGATCACTATACATACAGACATGCATTCAATTCTTGAGGTTCAGATTCATAGCAGAGAGGGTAAGCTTTGTAGCTGCAAAGAGTTCTTTCAGAAATATTTCATAGGTTATAGTCCAATGTTTATATTTCAGGGTGATCCAATCAGAACTAGGATCTCATCTTGTGACTCAAGCTTCCCCCGATGAAGCTTAAGCAGATCTGAGATAAACAGGATCAGGACCCAAGGATCTTTTGTACAATTTCACATCTTCTTTTACAAGTTGGAGTCCCTCAAGGAACAATAGGACCTCATTTCCTAAGCATCTTTGTTAATTATTCACTCAGATTAACATAAGGCAATTTATCCATTAGGCAGTCTATCACCAGTACTTAGCTATATGAATTAATATAAGACAATCTCCTGTTCCTCCGCCATTCGCTATACATTTCAAAGAGAGATGCATACAGAGATCCTGTGATTACAATTCATTTAAATGCTAGGATGTTCTTTTGATTTCTGAATTATCAGAATACAGCATAGACAGGGACTGTTGATTACATTGTTGACCACTACCCATACATATGTAAATGCACAAAACCACAAACCATTATCTCTCCACATGTCTTTAAAGGTCGGCTATGGGTTAGTTAGCCTGTAAGCTGTTTAACCCTTTCTGGCCATAAGTTATATTTTGTATAAGATTTGCTGCAATTATATAGCGGTGGTAGCAACAATGGTTCGCATAATTATATTTTAATCAGATGTCACATACTGATTTATCTAAACTAGTGTGTTTGGACTGAAGTATTTGGGAACCTCCATTTGAGGTAACAGGGTTTGTGCATTTCATTTTCTATTAATGAAATGACTGACTTTCTATGAGCTTGTATTGTCCAGAAGGAGAGAGCTGGGCAGTACGAGATGCAGATTTCTGGGGGAAGGTCTGCGACTGCGAGTTTGCTGGTGTCATCCTGTATGTAATTCAGGAGTGGTTAGCTCAGAGATTATAGCTTGCATGTAAATTACTCCTAAAGGCTGTATGTGAGCAGTGCTAGGAGTTGTTGCTCTCACAGTGAAGCGGCATAAAAGGTACCCCAAGTTGGAGAACTGAGGGGACACAGCTGTCCATCTGTCCAGATTGTACCCTGGGAAATGTCACAGTACCCATCTGTAAAATGGGTATAATACATACATACCTCAGTGAGTAGTTATGAGACTGTTTTTAGAATGTATTTTGAGATCCTCAGATGAAAGATGACAAAAGTGAAAACTATTATTATTAAGGATGAATTTGACAAATGTTGCCATGTTCTTCGTATAGGACACCAGGAGTGCTGAATTCACAGAACTATTCCATAAGTGTAGTGTCAGAGCCCTTACCTAAAAAGCTGGACACCTATAGTCTATTTTCCAAACAAAAGCGTAGCTGAACATATAGTCATTTATGATTCTGTAGTAGAATTATTTTGAGGGAAATGAGGCCATTCTGGATAGGTTGTTCAGACTTCCACTAGAGGGTAGTACAGACAAATGATAAATATGAATACAAAATTACATTTGTTTTTTATATTGAGTGGTGATGAAGCTGGCTTCAGCCTCCTAAGTACACAACTTGCCTATTGGTAGTGTTGATAATACTAAAATTACACTATCAAAGGCTGATAACTATGGATATTGTAATATTTTAAAGGCATACCAGCAACTTGAAAATACTATTTTCAAATATAAAGTTCTATTACTTAGAAACCACAGTGAGAAATTCATTTTCAAGCAGGGTTTGCAATTCTCTAGTTCCTTTGCAGGTTTGCTGACACATCCTGGTGCTTGCATTTCAAATGCACCAGTACCGTGATGTCATCAGGCCAATGTATGGCTCAGGAAGCCAAGTACCTTCTGTCCCTCACTCTCCCTATAGAGTTAATGGAAAGCAGTTACTCCAACTTCTGTGTTAATGTCAACGTGAATAAAGGTGTCTGATTATTGCTTTAGCTCACTGTTAAATACCATTTTGGGGAGAAGGGCACACCCGTCTCCATAGCATTGAGTGTGGGTGGGTTTGCTTCCCTGCAACTGCACTTGGGGAGGAGTGGGCAGCTACCTCTGCAAAAGTATCTCCGACAGGTGATATTCTGAGGGGGTCTGCCAGTATCTCTCTGTGTGATCTTTTGAGACATCTCTGCTTCTCCTGGCTGATCCTCCCAAATTTATCCTCAGTCAGCTCAATTCCTGTGCCCTCCTCTCCAATTAAGTCTATCTGTCCTTCAATTTTAGGGCTTTCAAGCTCTTGGCTGTTTTCTTGGAGACAGCCTAGTGTAGGGCTATCACCCCTTTGCTATCCCAGGTCTTTCTGTCTCCATTTCCTTCTCTGTATTCTCCCCTTTATAGCAGGTCTTGTTTTCTCTATTGGTTGCAGCTGTGGGTGCCTGCATCCATGATTGACAGCTCTGGCAGCTGCATGGGGGTGTGATCAAGCTGCTGGCTCATAAATAGGAGAGACTCTCCTCCCCACTGTCTAGGCTCAGTATGGGGTTTGAAGACTCCCATTACATATCCTCCCCTGCAAGGCCAAGGCCCAGCCTTGGCTGGTGTAGGCTATTTCCCTGAACAGAAAATCAGTGCTGCAATGCAAACTTCCTGTCCGGTGCTGCATCTGAAAGGCATATGGCTATAGCAACAGGTACCATCTCATGATCCTTGGGTTTGTCTTTTATTTATTTTATTTAGTCAGCGCATGGGAGCATAATCAGTAACTAGTGTGAACTCATTTCCTAGGAGGTAGTACTGCAGGTTCTTTATTGCCCATTTGGCAGCCAAGTACTTTTTTTTTTTTTTTTTTTTTCCTCTTCTATCACTGAGTATATTTTCTTGTGGAGAAGAGTTTCCAGCTATACACTGTCGGGTGTTCTTCTCCATCTATCTCTTGAGAAAGGACTGCCCCCTAGTACTACCTCCGATGTGTTTATTTGTAGTATGAATTCTGTTTTGAAATTTGAGCTATATAGCACTGTGTGTCTGCAAAGTATGGCCTTGAGTTTTTGAAAGGCACTTTTGCAGGTGGGTGTTCACAGCACCCACCTAAGGGTGGTGTCCCTAGTTAGGTCAGTTAGCAGGGACACTATATGGTGGCAAAATGAGGTATGAACTGGTGGTAATAGCCAGCTAAGCCTAGAAAGGCACGCATCTGCCTTTTGGTCATAGGGATCTTGTATGCCTGTAAAGCATGAACTAAGGGGCGGACTTGTCCTCCATTAACTCAGTGACCTAGGTAACAGGCTTCTTCCTTTCCAACTGCACATTTAGCGGGCTTTGCCATTAACCCAGCTTCTCTGTGACTGGAGAACAGTAGCTAGATGAGAATCTCAATCCTTGTTATAGATAACTATGCTGTCCAAGTATGCAACTGCATATTGATTGTGCTATTGGAATAATTGGTTAATCAAATGTTGAAAAGTGGCTGCCACCCCATGTAACCTAAAGTGCATGTTCTTAAAATGAAATATGCTGAGTGGCATAGAAAAAGCTGTCTTCTCCTGGGATTACAGTGTTAAGGGGATCGGCCAACACCCTTTTGTCATATCCAAAGTGGTGATGTATTGGGATTCTCCCAGTTGGTCTAGGAGTTCATGGCATGGCTTGTGGCATGGGGTAGGCATCAAATTTAGAAACTGAGTTGATTTTTCTGAAATCTACACACAAACATAGTGAGCCATCCGGCTTTGGGACCAGCACAAAAAGTCTCCTCCAGTCCCTCTAGAATTCTTCTATCATCTTAAGTTCTAACATGGTCTTGATTTCTTTCTCGATGGCCCCCCTCAACTTGTTGGGGATTGGTCGGAGCCCTTCCCATGTTACCTTATGGGGTTCTGTGTTAGTGTGATACTGAGTCAGGAACACCTTCCTACAGAGAGCTGAGAATACTTGTGGGAAAGTGGTCACCAGTTGGAGTGCCCATTCCCTTTGCTTATGGTTTAAGTTCTTTCCAAGGGGTACTGGGCTTTCTCTTAGGCAGTCATTAACTTGGAGGCCTAGTACCAGTTCCTCAGGATACAGTGTGATGAAAAGGTTTTACCTGGCTTTTTCCAGGGCTTCAGTAAGTTTATGTGGTAAATTTGTGGTTTGTTTTTCTTCCTTGGTTGTTTGATCAAGTAGTCCACAGTCCCCACTTTCTTTGATGCCTCATAAGGGCCTTGCCACTTGGCTACTAACTTTGATTCCAAGCTTGGAAGAAGTAACGGGACTCTGATGCCTGGCTGAAAGACACGCATCCACACCCCTTTGTTATGCTATCATTATTGTTCCTGTGCTTCTTTGAGATTTTCTCTAGTGTATGCCCCCATAGCCTCCAGTCTCTTGCATAACTATAAAACATACTGCAATATGTTTTCAGCTTTCTGTGCTTGGCTTTCCCAGGTTTCCCATACCAGGTCGAGTATGGCCATTGGTTGTCATCCATATAGCAGTTTGAAGTGTGAAAATCCTGTTGAGACTTGGGGCACCTCTCTGATGGCAAAGAGTAAGGCTGGGAGTAGTTGTTCCCAATGTCAGGGATCCTGGGCAATTAATCTCTTGAGTATCCTCTTGAGTGTCTGAATCTTTCTACTAGAGCATATATGGATGCGCATAATGCTTTGATTTTTTTAATAGTTCCCAAACTTCTTTCACCAGCCAGGATGTGAAATTTGTCCCCTGGTCCGTCAGGACCTCTTTGTGTGGGTAGCGTTTTCCAAAGACCTTCAGCAGCTCGTTAATGATAATCTTAGCATTTGTAGACTGGAGTGGTATAGCTTCTGAGTATCTAGTGGCACAGTCCATGATGACTAGTATATGCTGAAGTCGAGAGGTGCTCTTCTCTAGGGGGCCTGTAATGTCAACTTCTTCAAAGGTAGCCTCCACCAAGGGGAGGGGTATTAGTGGAGCCCACAAGATTCCCTTAGAGGCCATTAATTGGCATTTGGGACATGATGCACAGACATTCTTGACTTCCTTTTGGCCAGGTATCTTTAAGAATAGGGCTAGGAGCCTAGACTGCGTCTTGTCCTCCACAAAACGTCCCCCCACACGGGATTGCATGTGCCAGATGCAATAATTTGTGGCAATATACCCAAGGTACTAGCAGTTGTCAATATCTCTTGTGTCTGCTTGTCTTGGTCTATGCGATGTAGCAAGTCTGAATGAAAACAAACTCTTAATCCTCAGCTTTTTTCATGAACCAGAATTCTTGTTTTTCCTGCCACGCCACCCCTTCCAAGCTATTCTGGTTTCACTTCCCCTAACCTTTGTCTGTCTAGCCTTAGCTTGTGAGGTCCTTAAGACAGGAACCATGCCCTCTTTTCTGTCTGGAAAGTGCCAGGAAAGTACTACACTCTGAGTATTACCATAAGCAAACCGTAAATATAGTAACACTGAGAGAAGATTGCATCACTGTCAAAAGTATCTGAAGGGATAGTAAAAGGATCTAGCATTGAACTTGTTCACACGTTCCACAATTTGAAATAGAGGTTTAATTACATTTCTAAGTGTTTCATAAGATGGTAGACTGGCTGCTTCCATTAAATTCAACAGAAATACATATGTAAAATTTCTTGCAGCACCTTGGAAATTTAATATTAATTGCCATTTTGGTTACATAAACGGGAAATAGTAACATACTAAAATTGTGCACATCAAACTCCCATTAACTTTAGTTGAAAATTTGGGTGCACAAGGAATGCATGATCCAACCCATAATACCAATATCCAAATTATAGTATGAGAGTTGTATCTGTGGATAAGAATCCAATGTAATCCTCTGAACAACTCTCATTTCTTGACTAGAGGGCAGCTGCAAGAGTCAATATAGTCTTGTCTTTTATATATTAATTATATTCTCCTCAGCAATGGCATCTCTGTAAAGTAAAGAGAAAGTGTATTCTGTTCTTTGAATAATGATGTGGTTTAAACAAGTTTGACTCATTTATGAATACTAATTTGGGTATTTAAAATAGATTGTGTTCACGGTACTTAAAACAGGAGAGAAACACAACCAATTGCTTTTTCCCTTTAAAATAAGTTACAAAGAGAAGAACACTGCTGTTAGTAAGTCATAATACCCTAAGTCTCTCCTATTGTATTTTTGTATTTCTATACATACTGCAGTGCAGCATCGTAGCTGTACTGATACAGCTGTGCTGCTGCAGCGTGTGTGGTGAAGATATGTAGTGCTCTGTGCTGATGGGAGAGAGCTCTCCCATTGGCATAAAAAAAACGGGAGAAGTTCTCCTGCTGATGTAGTGCTGTGCACAAGTATGCTTATGTCAGTGTAAATTATATTGCTTGGGACGGGGGAGGGAATGGGAAATATTCACACCCCTGAGTGACAGAAGTTTTGCTGACATAGACTGTAGTGTAGACAGAGCCTAACCTACATTTTAGGAAAGTAATATGTTACAGTGCTGGTGTCTCTTTAATGTATAGCTCAGGTATACACTTAATTGATTAATTTAACCTATTAAGTGCCTCTGGCTATGAAGGGACAATACCTGATATCAAATTTTGTTTTTCATGTATTGTACTAGCTTTTTCACAGCTTGCCAGTAAAACAAGAAAAAATATTCTATTTCCTGAAAAGGGTATGAAATTAAGCAAAAAGGATGGAAGCTGGAAAGAAGCAACTTTAGTCCCATGTCCTTAAATGTAAAATGTAATTATAATGTTTTATAACTTATCCCAAACGATTTGAATTTGAGATAGAATGAGCATTGAGTAGTTCACTGTACATACTACACTGTACATTACACTGTGATTATAGTATATACCAGGGGTTCTCAAACTGGGGGTCGTGAGGTTATTATATGGGGAGGTCACGACCTGTCATCCTGCACCCCAAACCCCACTTTGCCTCCAGCATTTATAATGGTGTTAAATATATAAAAAAGTGTTTTTAATTTATAAGGGGGGGTCGCACTCAGAGGCTTCCTATGTGAAAGGGGACACCAGTACAAAAGTTTGAGAACCACTGATACATACTGTACTAATCCAGGGAGAAGCTAGGCAATAACACAAGTAAATTAAAACTGATTAAAATACAACATACAAAGTCCTAATTTAAAATAAATTAAATGTGTATTAGAGGAAATGTTGTTTTTGCCTGCTTAGTTTATTCATGTGTCTGTATCTCAAGGGTGAAATCTTGGCTCCATGGAGGTCAATGAAAGTTTTGCCAGCATAACGGCTTCTACACAAGTGCTTTTGCTGGCATTGCTATGTTATAAAAAAATCACATCCCTACCGACATAGCTATGCTGGCAAAACTTTTAAGTAGAGACCTGGTCTTATTCTTGGGAGTTCAGGGTAAAAATTAAGGGGCAGATGTGGTGGACATTGTTTGTGGCTGAGATAACATAGGGTTAAGTGCGATTATTTATTTAAAAAAAAAAAAAATTCCTGAGCTATAAACTCCTCTCCTTGATCTCATTCCTTCTTTTAGGCAGGAATAACTCAGTAGCCGTGCAGCATAGCTCCTATTATTGCAGGACTGGCTTCCCCTGCTTCTTTGACCTGCTCATCACTTCTTGTCTTATGTTTATACACCCTACTCAGTGTGACAATGTTGTGTGAGATCAAATGCACTATGATAGCATGTATAAATCCCATACAGTGTTTGGCATAGCCTGGGTTAAATATTCCTTCACTGAAATAAGGGAAGTGAACTTTTCCTTCCCCCAAGGTACAGTTCCAGCTGCCAAGAATGGATGCATGTTTTTCCAGATGAGCCAACTGAGATATGAAAATCTATGGGATCTATTTAGCTGATTTGGATATAAGCAAACTTATACCCTGGTCTGCTTATTGCTGGTTTAGCACATGTGGATCTGACAAAAACTGCAGAGTCCCGATGAACACTGCAGGTAGGATGGAAACAGGCTTTTCTTATAAATCTGAAGAGATTATAACTTCTTTAATTTATTTATATAAATTATAAAGTTACTTTGTTTCATGATCTGAAAATAAGACAACTAAATCCTGAATGCTTTCATTCTGCACCTCTTTCCCTAAGTGTGATATTATTGTCCAATGATATACACGCAAGATAGGGGTAAAGACGTGTGAGTGTGTGGGGAAGATTATTCTGGTGCTCATGAAAGACCGACACTAACAGTGATTTTTTTGAGGTGGAAAGACACTAATTTGACAATCTGAGACCTGGTCTACACTATGAACTTGTCGCTCAGGTATGTGGAAAAGTCACACTTGTGATGCAAAAACAACAAGGAGTCTGGTGGCACCTTAAAGACTAACAGATTTATTTGGGCATAAGCTTTCATGGGTAAAAAAACCCCACTTCTTCTCCTCGTTTTTGTGGATACAGACTAACACGGATACCCCTCTGATACTTGTGATGCAGTTATACCGACTGAACTCCTGGTGTAGACAGCACTATGTTGATGGTAGCTCTTCTCCTGTCAACATTGCTCTGGGGAGGTGAAGTACCTATGCTGATAGGAGAAGCTCTCCCATCTGGGTAGGTAGCATCTTCACTAAGGCCTGGTTTACACTAGGCGTTTGTCGAATTTAGCGCCGTTACATTGAATTAACCCTGCACCCGTCCACACCACGAGACTATTTAGTTCGACATAGAGGGCTCTTAAATTCGACTTCTGTACTCCTCCCCAACGAGGGGAGTAGCGCTAAATTCGACATGGCCATATCGAATTAGGCTTGGTGTGGATGGAAATCGACGCTAATAGCTCCGGGAGCTATCCCACAGTGCACCACTCTGTTGACGCTCTGGACAGCAGTCCGAGCTCGGATGCTCTGACCAGCCACACAGGAAAAGCCCCGGGAAAATTTGAATTCCTTTTCCTGTCTGGGCAGTTTGAATCTCATTTCCTGTTTGGACATCGTGGCGAGCTCAGCAGCACTGGCAACGATGCAGAGCTCTCCAGCAGAGATGGCCGTGCAATCCCAGAATAGAAAGAGGGCCCCAGCATGGACTGATCGGGAAGTCTTGGATCTCATCGCTGTGTGGGGCGATGAGTCCGTGCTTTCCGAGCTGCGCTCCAAAAGACGGAACGCAAAGATCTATGAGAAGATCTCTAAAGCCATGGCAGAGAGAGGATACAGCCGGGATGCAACGCAGTGCCGCGTGAAAATCAAGGAGCTGAGACAAGGCTACCAGAAGACCAAAGAGGCAAACGGACGATCCGGATCCCAGCCCCACACATCCCGTTTCTACAAGGCACTGCATTCCATCCTAGGTGCGGCCGCCACCACTAGCCCACCACTGACCGTGGACTCTGAGGATGGGATATTGTCCACGGCCGCTTCCTCGGACATGGTAGCGGACGGGGAAGATGAGGAAGGAGATGAGGAGGACGAGGCAGTCGACAGCGCTTACCAAGCTGATTTCTCCGACAGCCAGGAGCTCTTCATCACCCTTACAGAGATACCCTACTAACCCTCCCCAGCATGTAACCCGGACACAGATTCAGGGGAAGGATCAAGCGGTAAGTGCTTTAAACATCTAAACATTTATTTTTAACAAAACTGGAATATTAAGAGTAAGAACAATGTGTGCTTCATGATTTCTTTACCCTGGGCGCTTAAGTATTCAGTTCCAACTATTTAAAAAAAATCTAACAGTGTCCGGTTGTGCATGATTCTGCTGCCCAAGCTACTCCACTCTTTAGTCCCTGCCACTGCAGCTATATGAAAATCCGGTCTATATGTCCGGGGATAGAGCAATAATCCTCCACGGACATCTTGACTAAGCTCTCCTGCAGGTAATGGGAAAGCCTGTTCATCAGGTTCCTGGGGAGAGCGGCCTTACTGGGTCCTCCGAAGTAGGAGGCGTTTCCACGCCAGGAGACAAGCAAGTACTCCGGGATCATTGCCTTGCACAGCATGGCGGCATGGGGCCCTGGTCTTTGCAGGCTTTCCCGAAGCATCCTTTCCTTCTCGCTGTCCGAGATCCTCATGATAGTTATGTCGCTCATGATGACCTACTTTGAATTAGGTAGGGGACTGTTAGTATTAGGACTGCTTGCAAGTTCCTTTACAGAAATGTAACCGCTGGTTTACAGCCACGCGGTGGAGGCGGGAGAGGGGCAGCATACAGGGATCTTTCCCTGGGACATCCGCGAGGGGGTGGGACAGGGCCAGAGTTCATGCTTGGCCGATTGCTGGCAGCAGAGACTGGCATTGCTTTCAATGTGAAAGGAGGCCAGTGGTACTACTAAAGTTTTAAGCAGCCACAAGTCTACGGCTTACCATGTTTGCCTGCTACAGAGATTAAGGTGTCCTGCCACGCTTCCCAGATCGGCAGTGCAAAACCCCAGGCACTGAAGGCGAGGTCCGAAAATTCGACCTTGTCCTGAGTGCGCATGTGATAGGTGCGGTGCATGGTCTTGTTCACAGAGAAAGACTATGTTCTTTGTTCACAACTACATTTATGTTTCGGAGGAATTCACTACCTTTTTCTCATTCCCACAGCCACATCTGCGACTGTCTCCCAACCCAGTCTGGCATCACACTCCCAGAGGCTAGCGCACATTAGGCGAAGGAAGAAGAAGACGCGAGAGGACATGTTCTCAGAACTAATGGGCTGCTCCCGAGCCCAGTCAGCACAGCAGAACCATTGGAGGGAGAATTTGTCCCAAATGCACCGGACACACATGGAACGTGAGGAGAGGTGGCGGCAGGAAGACCAGCAGGCAACTCAAACGCTGCTTGGACTTCTGAGGGAGCAAACGGACACGCTCCGGCGCCTTGTTGATGTTCTGCAGGAACGGAGGCAGGAGGACAGAGCCCCGCTGCAGTCTATCAGGAACCGCACTCCCCCGCCACCAAGTCCCATACCCCTCTCGCCCAAAGTCCAAAGAAGGAGGGGCGGCAGAGTCCGTGAAAACTCTCACTCCACCCCTGCAGACTGCTCAAGCACCAGAAGGCTGTCATTCCCCAAAATTTGAAAAGTCCTTTCCTGCCCGCCTCACCCAAGCCCCCGTCCAAGTTTCACCCCCCAGTTTCATGTGTGGTTGTTAATAAAAAATACGTTTCTGTTCATTACTGTTTCAGTCATGTTCTTTTGAGGGAGAGTCTGTCTGAAGGGGGGGAAGGGGCTTGGTAATTGGACAGGACAGTCACCTTTAGCAGGGTACAGAGGCGGGGGCAGGTCCAGCAGCAGGGCACATACACAGTGCACTGACTAGTTACCCTGGTCAGTCTGGGAGGTGGTTTTCATGTTCTGTGCGTGGGGGGGGGGGGGGTTGCACTGTGACTTTGTTGCGGGGGAGGGCAGTTACAAATCTTATGCAGCGGTCCTTGTCCTGGATCACAGAGCCACGCAGCAGGGGATCTGTAACCCTCCTCCCCCTGCCATAAAGTCACATAGCCCCCACATACACGCAGTCCCGCTCAGGAGGGCTGGCAGGCTCCGTTGAAACAACCAGTCCGCCACTGCGAATCCTGTCATTCCTGGAGTTTAGAAGGATCATTTGCATCAGTACACTACACCCGCTCCCCACCACAGTCTGCGTCCCAGGTTTCAAACATTCCCGCGAAAACAGTAATAAAGACAACGGTGTTCATTAACAAAATAAAACTGATTTTATTTTTTTGGAAGGGGGTGGAGGGGGTCTGTAACTGGAGAGGATAGTCAACATTAACTGGGTAAAGAAACGGTCGCAGGTTCAGCTTCTCTGTACAGAAACTTAAGTCACTGTTTACCCTGCTCACTGTGGAACCTAGCTTTCAAAGCCTCCCAGATGCACAGCGCGTCCCGCTGGGCTCTTCTAATCGCCCGGCTGTCTGGCTGTGCGTAATCAGAAGCCAGGCTATTTGCATCAACCTCCCACCCCACCATAAAGGTCTCCCCCTTGCTCTCACAGAGATTGTGGCGCACACAGCAAGCTGCTATAACAATGGGGATATTGGTTTCGCTGAGATCACAGCGAGTCAGTAAGCTTCTCCATCTCCCCTTGAGACGGCCAAAAGCACACTCCACCACCATTCTGCACTTGCTCAGCCGGTAGTTGAACAGTTCTTTTTCAGTGTCCAGGGCGCCAGTGTAGGGCTTCATGAGCCATGGCATTAGCGGGTACGCTGGGTCCCCAAGGATCACTGTAGGCATCTCCACATCCCCAAGAGTTATTTTGTGGTCCGGGAAGTAAATACCTTCCTGCAGCCGTCTAAACAGACCAGAGTTCCTGAAGACGCGAGCGTCATGAACCTTGCCCGGCCATCCGACGTTGATGTTTGTAAAACGTCCCCGATGGTCCACCAGTGCTTGCAGCACCATTGAAAAGTAGCCCTTTCTGTTAATGTACTGGCTGGGCTGGTGGTCCGGTCCCAGGATAGGGATGTGAGTTCCATCTATAGCCCCACCGCAGTTTGGGAATCCCATCGCGGCGAAGCCATCTATGATGACCTCCACGTTTCCCAGGGTCACTACCTTTGAGAGCAGTACCTTAACGATTGCATTGGCTACTTGCATCACAACAACCCCCACGGTAGATTTGCCCACGCCAAACTGGTTCGCAACAGACCGGTAGCTGTCCGGCGTTGCAAGCTTCCAGAGGGCTATGGCCACTCGCTTCTGGACAGTCAGGGCTGCTCGCATCCGGGTGTCATTGCGCTTCAGGGCAGGGGACAGCAACTCACAAAGTTCAAGGAAAGTCCCCTTCCGCATGCGAAAGTTTCGCAGCCACTGGGATTCGTCCCAGACCTGCAGCACTATGCGGTCCCACCAGTCCGTGCTTGTTTCCCGTGCCCAGAATCGCCGTTCCACAACATCCACATGACCCATTGTCGCCGTGATGTCCTCGGTGCTGGGTCCTGTGCTTTCTGACAGGCCTGTGCTACTCTCAGACTTCAGGCCCTCACCGCGGTGCCGTAGCCTCCTCGCCTGGTTTATCTGCATCTGCCTCTGGGAAAGGTGGATGATAAGCTGCGAGGTGTTGACAACGGCCACAACTGCAGCGATGGTCGCAGCGGGCTCCATGCTCGCAGTGCTGTGGCGTCCGCGCTGTCACTGACCAGAAAAGTGCGCGAACTGATTTCCCGCCGGCGCTTTCAGGGAGGGAGGGAGGGCGGTAGTGACGGACGGATGACGACAGTTACCCAAAAGCACCCTCGACACATTTTTTTTACCCAGAAGGCATTGGCGGCTCGACCCAGAATTCCAATGGGCAGCGGGGACTGCGGGAACTGTGGGATAGCTGCCCACAGTGCACTGCTTCCAATGTCGATGCTTTCCCCGTTAGTGTGGACTCACAATGTCGAATTACTGTCCTTAGTGTGGACACACACGTTTGACTTTGCAATATTGATTCCACATATTCGATTTAAGAGAAATCGAACTACTCTCGTAGTGTAGACATACCCTAAGTGCTACAGTGGCACAGCTGCAATGCTGTAAGTGTAGACAAGCTCTGAGACCACAATATATCAAGCTTACACAACTGAAAATAAGCAATGGACTAGAGTGCTAGTGTATACTCTAGTCTAGTACATGTGGATGCACTGTACTGGTGCTGTTTGTTACCATTGCAACCCTACAAGTCAATTACCAATGGTTCATTTCTGTAGTCTAGAGACAGCCTATATGTATCATTACGGTTCAATACTGTTCATTTGGCTGGGTAGACAGGACTGGCAATTAAAAAGAAAGCAGCCAAAAAACCCAGTTTCCCACACCCACTTCCACTTAGTGCTTAACTTTACATGCATCAGTAGCTTCACTGACTTAATGCATAAATGTCTTCAGGATTCTGGCCTAAGGTGGTGGAGGACTACTGAATTAGGTTGTGTGTGACAAAATTCCACTGTAAATTAGTGCTTAATAAAGTAAACTGTTTATTTACACTCTATCACTGTTAATTCTTCTTAATAATTTATTTGTATTACCAGAACACATAGGAGTCAGTCATGGATCAGGACCTTTCTGTGCTAGGAACTGTACAAACACAGAAGAAAAAGTTGGTCCCTATCCCAAAGAACTTAAAAGTCTTTGGAACAAACTAAGCTGTAATACAACCCAGAAATGAATTGAAACACCAGAACCAAGTCTCTGAGAGGACCAAGAAAATGCAACAGACAAGATAGAGAGAGCCAAATCCACAGCACAACCATTTTCAGTTGTAGCTTTTACAATACCTTGCATCGTCATACCCTACTTGTACATTATTATATATATTTGATTATGATGCAATACATTACTGAGTTTAATTTTTAAAAATCTCTTATTTGGAACTTTTAAAAGCATAATCATTCAAAACAACAACAAATTAAGTGAATGTTTTAAAACAGAGGCACCACTTTTGGTATGTAATTCTATACTTTGTGCTTTATATCCTTTAATCTTGATAAACTTTTCCAGACCATGACTCAGACTACATCATATATATTATGAACAAATATCAGCTAATAATTTTGTACATAAACACTGGTTACTGATTAGATTAAAATATATTAAATATTTTCACATTACTCTTCCAGCACTGTGAGCTTGAATTTTCTTTTACAGAAAATGTATTAATCACCATACTATTTATAGTGGAAAATCAATAATCACTATTAAAAATAGTAAGGAGTAACTTTTCCCAAAGGGCTGCAGCTTGGGTTTTTTTTTTTTTTTTTTATGGGTTCAAGGTGTGACCACAAAAGTTGCATCATGAAAACAGAACTATGGGTAGAATTGTGAATGCTTGCACCTGTAACTGCCTGGTTTGCTTTCATAATACAGTAATCCCAAGCAAAAGAACTCGGATTTTCACTTGCAGCTCTTTTCCAGGTGCAAAAAAGGGGACTGTAAATTAAATTTTGTAGTCACAGTTTGCAGCAAGAAAAAAATTGCCCTTAATAGCTTCTATTAACTAAGCAGATGCTTTTGTGGACTGTCCCTTCCCCCTCCATCCAGCAAAGTAAGAAAGTTGGTACATTGTAGCAGGGTTTTATTTCCATGTGCTTTTGTTTTTGACTGAACAGCCACTCTACCTCGGGTGACAATCAACAAAGAGAACTGAAACATTCTCTCCATTTCAAATGGCCAGGTGCAACTACTGCCACGCCCTGACTGTACGCCGGAGGCCTTCACATCACCGATTCGGGCTGCTTTCTGTCTGTCCGTAGGCAGAGCTGGGTGACCTACTGCCAGGTCTGCGCTGTGCAATGTACAGGGCTTTGTTTTGAAGCCCCTCTTCGGAACAGTACCACAGCACGCCGCAGCTTACAGGGCTGGGGCGGTCTTTCGAGCGGCCACTGAGCAAACAAGCCCGAGCCTTTGCTAACTTTCCCGCTTCTCTGCCTCTCCCATCCATTGCGGCTGGCTTGGCAATGGGCACATGCGATCGAGCCACCTTCTCTTCCCTCCGGCAGGAGCGTCTGGCTCCCGACTCAGCCCGGCCGCGGCAGCTCTGCCGTTTGCGCCCCTCTGCTCAGCGCCTCTCTCCCGCGCAAACTTCCTGCGCCGCGCACCTTTCCCTCCCCCGAGCGCTTCACCTTTGCGCCGCGCGCCAAGCCGCGCCCAGCTTCCAGCAAGCGGGGCGGGGCCGGCCCCGTGCTCCGGAGCCTGGAAACTTACCGCGGGGGGCGCTTACCCCTTCAGGAGAGACGCGCCCAGGCGACGCGGCCGCGGTACCTGACCCTGCCGCTCCCCCTTCGCTTCGCAGGGGCGGTGACCTGGGGCAGCTCTCGCTCGCGGCGCGGCCCCAGCGGCAGCAAAGCCTGAGCCTGGGGAGCCAGCGGCGGAGTCCGAGGGACTGCGAAGTGGGAGCCACGCTGAGCAGGAGGGGAGGTGGGGAAAGCGCCTAGGAGCCCCCCCAACATGGCCTTCTCCTCCTCTCCCCCAGGCGGGGCGAGCGGAGGCGTGGATCAGGTGAGCCCGCTGCCTTCTCGCCCCTTGCGCCTTTCCGTCGCTCGCGGCCCCCCTTTTCGCTCCCTTCCCCGCCTCTCGCTCTGTTCTGGGCGTGCGTCCTAGTCCCAGTCCCCCTGCTCGGAGCATTGCTGGGGCCGAGAGACTGCCGCATACCTGGCTGGCAGGGCCAGCCGGGGTCGCCGAGTAGAAGTGGGGTGTATGAGCTAATGGGGTAGCACGGTTGTCCCGGCAGGACGGGGGTAACTCCGAAGTGATCCGCGAAGGGAGAGGTGGTCGGTTGCAGTCGCTGAGGGTGGTTAGCGCAGGTCTGGCGGGTGTGTGCCAAAGGTGCTCACACCTGCAAATGCAGGGAATCATGAACCGCCTTAGGGACTGAAAGGTACTGACTGGAGCCTGGGGCTTGGATGCCACTGGGTGAAGTGAGAAAAGAACTTGCTGCTGTGTAAGAACTAGTGTTTCTGCTGTCGAATATGAACACTGTAGTAAAATGAAATACGGAGGCGCTTGGAAATTCTGGCTTTCTCTTTTCCTTCACGCTTGTTTCTCTTTCAAATCAAATGCTGACTGTGCTGTAAAAAGAACAGGAGTACTTGTGCACCTGACTGTGCTGTGTTCCACTCCTAACTTGCATGGCGAGTAATCCTGAGAGAGGAAGGTGCTTTTCGATATGTCTGTGGCAGCCTGATGGTAATAAACAGCTGGAAAGTGTGATAAACTGAGATGGTCTGGAGAGGGTCATTCTCCAAGTGTGGACTGCACTACTTCAAAATGACTTTTTTGGGAGTCTTGCACTTTATCGAAAGGAGACATGCACTAACAAAGTACAACTGAGTGCACTGGTGTACATGTTTTGCAATACCATAAAGCTTCTCCTTTTTAGGACTCCTACATTCCTAATGAGTTGAGTTCCCCATATGTCAAGGCTATTTTTCATACAGTATCAAATCATATTTTGCAATCTTTTTGAACTTGGTTTTTAAATTTAAAACAAAATAATTGAAATTAAAGTCTTTCTTTTCCCACCTGAAGTATGAAGGAATTAGATGTTCACAGATGCATTTTATATATATATATATATATAAAGAAAAATGATACTATTATAAACATCTGTTTTTGAACATAGACATTTTTTGTTATAATATACACACAACAGTTGGGAGTAGAATCCAATAGCCCTTATTCCCATTCCAGTTTTAAACTACTAGACTTCACTTCTTCCAAAAATGATCTTTTTTTTTTCCTCTCATTTTGGAAAAAATACTACTGCATATATAGGCAATGCACCTTAGATGTTTAGATATCTTATTTATAATGTGTTCAGGTACATCTGATTAAATTTTAAATTATATTCCTGAATATATTGTTGGAAATTATGCTTGAAAGATTGGAGTCCAAAGATGATTGATCATGCTTGTACCCCTTTTCTAATGATAAGAGTAGAACACAGTCATTTTTGAAAATATCAGTTACAGCAGTCATATGTTATTTACAGTATTAAGTGTACAAACTACATTTCAGTAAACTAACTCTTTATCAACATATGCTTTTTTGTTTTTAAACAAATATTTAGTTTCTTTTGTTGTTGCCTTTATTTATTTATTTTATTTTTTAAACAGTTAAGACAACATGGTTACAGGATGTAAACATTAACTGTCTGTCTGAATCTACAATAGAGATACTTTCCATCTGTTGCTAACACCACTGCAGCTCCCCACTGGCACTAATGGTGGGAGCAATAGTGTAGATAACATCCTCCATCATGTTATCTAAACTGTACTGACCGGGTCACTGTTTCTCAAATGCGGCCGCCAGGGCCTTTTCTTGCCACCACAGCCATCTGGGCTGTGACGGGGGGGGGCGGCGCAAAGCAGTGGCCTCTCTCCCAGGGCTGCCAGCAGCGGTTGGGCCCTGCCCCCCTCCGGAGACACAAATGCTGGAGGTGCAGGCAACTGGTGAATTCCCCACTTTCCGGGGGTAGGGGAGGCAGGCTTTGGCCACAGGGCTTCAAGCTTCATCCACACAGTGGCGGGCTCTGACTCCAGGCTCCAACCCCATGCTCACCACCCCCACCATCATCCCTAGGCCCCACTGCTTCCCTGTCTACCTCCCCATCCAGGGCTTAATTTGTCCCAGGGCTTGCTGGGGTTGAATAAGTCTGCTGTGAAAAGTGATATTAATATATATATACAAATATCACTTTTCATAGTAGAAGACTTACCAGCTAGCAAGTCTTGGGGGGGGGGGGGGGGGGGGGAGGGGAGGGAAGGGGAAGCATAACCAAAAAAGCAACAACAACCACAAAAAAGACAAGAATATGCAAAGAGCCTTAATTGTGTTTCTATTCTGTTTAGGTCCAGTAAAGAATAGAGACAACTATAAATTATTTTTATTACAGAGTCTGAAAAAAAACCCCTACATAAGTAAATTACTATGATTTGGACATGTAGATATTTATTTGTTTTTTCCTAAAGTTAATTAAGTATTTTAGGAAAAATTGTTAGTGCGGCCACCAGGATGAGTTGGTGGCCGCACTCTGAGGCCACCAAACAGTTTGTTCTGAGAACCCCTGAGCTAGATAGCATGATAGTTAAAACACAGACAGCTAGTCCATACTATTGCTTTCACTGTTGCTACCACTAGTGGAGCTGCCACAGTGGGAAATTTTGAAGAAAAATGCTAGTGCAGTCACAGCCTAAAGGTGCACAAGTACATTAGTGACCGTTCTACTTCTCCCTGGAACTCCTTTCCACTCAGCTACTTTATTTCCTTGACTGGATGTGCACAGATCTAATTCCTTACACCAAATCTTACTGCTGCATTACTATAATTTTTATATGGCTTGCATATGTTTTCAGAAACATGATAAACTTTTCTTATTGTTCTAACAAATACAGGCGAGTCTCATCTTACGCGCATTTAACATGCGCGAATTCAACTTTGCGCGGTTGGCAAAAACCAAAAAAAAAAAAGAGAAAAATAACAATTTAAATACTGTACCTGTAGTGCGGGCGATTCCGCCCGCCATTACACTCAATGTAATTTTGACTATATGTGATTTTCGCTTTACGCGCTGACAGCGGAACGTAACCGCAGCATAAGATGAGACTCGCCTGTACTGCATCACATCAGCTGAAACTTATCCTTTTGGTCTGATATTTCTCTTAACTGTTGTTTCTCTCCTACCCTTAGGAGAGACACTTTCATTTTCAGTACTGGATATTTTATGTATTATACACTGACTAGCTGAACAAAACTTTTCTATTGGGAGGGGGTGGGGGATAAGGAGATTTGGGGGGGGGGGGGAAGTATGATAAATGTAAAATTTTGGCAACATGCCCAGAACTTCTGAAGCCTCTTTCCACTAAAACCGAAACTGTAAGATTATCCACCTTGGATTAATTAGAACTTTAGACTTTATCCTCTGTGGGTTTTTTTTGTTTTGTTTTTTTGCGCAAAAAGGAATAATCTTCCTAATCATTGTTATCCAGGTTTTTAACAACATTTTGCTAATACTTAAAATAGTTAGCATCAGGTCTTCAGATTGCAATTAGCTATTTCCTTTTAGGATATAGTGTGGAGCCTCATATTTTTCATGATTTTTTTCTTCTTTTTTTAAAATGTTGCATGTTATATTTTTAAATCAATATGAAATGATCATTTTTATCCTGTGAAGTCCAATGGGCTAAGACTAAGGCTCCAATCCTACAATCAGATTCAATAGGCCCCAATTCAGTAAGGTGTTTATGCGTGTGCTGAACTTTAAGCATGGGGACTACTTGAATGCTTACTCCTAGGCATGTACTTTGTTGAATCAGAGTCCCAATGCCCTAAACCCTTTCAAGACAGTGGATCTAATTGCATCTTCAGTGTCTAAGGTAGTAATACTTAGAGTTCCAAATGACTGCCTGAAGGATATATGGACACAATTAACGTTTCAGGTAATTCTTAATTGGGCAGCTTCAAAACTTTGTAATATTGAAATGGTTGTGGCTCAAGCTACCTTTGAGGTAAATGTTTAATTTTTGGGCACTACTGAGCACTGGGGCTTCAAAGGACCTAGGTGTCTGAGGCCAATCTATGCTAAAGCCGGCATAGGTTACCATCACTCAGAACTGCTCTAAGCGGGGTAATCTGGCTTCGATTCCCCACCCACAAGTTCTTATAAAGCCTCTGTATTTAGGGATTGATCCAAAGTCCACTGACATCATTGAGGGTATGTATCCTCTGCAATAAAACACCTGCAGCTGGCCTGTGTCAGCTGATTCGGGCTCCAGGACCCTCTCCCTTTGCAGGGACCCAGAGCCCGGGCTCCAGCCTGAGCCTGGACCTCTACACTGCAATTTTAAAGCCTTGCAATCCGCGCCCCACGAGTCTGAGTCAGTTGACATGGGCCAGCTGCGGGTGTTTTTTATTGTAGTGTAGACATACCCTGAGAGTCTTTCCACTAACTTCAGTGGGCTTTGAATCAGGCCCTTAACTGTAAATATTCTGCTTTCTTTCAAGAAGTTGGGGGTTTCCAGATCTGAATGTCTTTCATACTTACGATGGCTGATGTCAGAAAAGAGGCATGTTTTGAACAAGAGTTGGTCTTTTTAGTGGACTACTGAAAGATTTTTTTTTTTTTTTGACACAAACTGCAGTCCAGCCTCCTAAATTCACACTCTCTATCTAGAGAGAGTGCTCGACTCGTACCCTCTTGATTTCAGAACAACCTTGCATCACCCACACACCATTGCTGTGCTGATCTATGCAAGAAGAGTCTCTAGGCACAGTTTAATGGGCACAGACCATGTTATTTACATTTTTTATCTCCAAAGAATATCTTTCAAATACTAATTTATTAGGTATAAGTTTTTATGAAGACAGTGTTATCCCTTTTGTTTAGTCCAACAATTTGCAAGTTCAAAGGATATATACTTGGGTATCAATATTTGTTTCTTTATTTGCAAATACCTCTCCAAGTTTATTCTAAGAAATGTACTTATCCTTTGAACCCTGTAGGCTGCTGAACCAAAAAAATGGATTCTTTTCTTAGTGGTTATTACACAGTATGAGAGAGAATATAACATAGTAATTAGCTCACCAATAAATACAATTAATCATTTATGGCTGGGCTATATGTGTATTTGAGGTTTTAAGAGTCACAATTAGAACAGCTTTGGTTGCTATCTATGACATTATAATACCAAGTATTGTGTTCTGAAAAGATAATTTTTTTTTTTTTTTTCAAAAGTGCATCTCTTTCAAAATCAAGTGGAGGAATAAAATATTTTTGTTTCTTTTGTGGCACTCATGTTTGATGGTATTGTTTCGAGTGAGTGTTAACCTTAAAAGGAATGAATTATGATATGTCAGTACCAATAGTGCATTTCGTCCTATATACTGGTATCTGGACATTGTGCAGCCCTCAGCCAATTTGTAGATTGCCTGAAGTCTGTAGAAGGTCCGTAGTGAATGTTAGGTGTAACTAAAAAATTCTGTACTTTTGTTTGCAATTTGATTTAAAAAAAATATCTCTGGGTGGGGAAAGATAGGAGTCTGTAATTTTGTAATATAAAAATTGTCATAAATTCAAACTCTATTTTGTGTGTTATATAAGATAAGTTATTGATTTAACAGTAGTAGCTTATATACAATCTTTGTATATTTTTGTGAAATATAGCAAGTTTTTATTTTTGACATATTGAATGAACAGGCCAATGTGAACTAAAGGACTATAGTTCCATCAAGGAATTCTGGTGATATGAAGAACAGTAAAGTGTAATTTATGTAGTCATCAGAATACTCAGAAGAAATGACAATTCTTCTATTAAAAGTATCTATACATGTATTTTACAGATGGGAATGTATGGCCCACAATTAAAATAAATAAATAAATTAATGGAGATATCCCATCTCCTAGAACTGGAAGGGACCCTGAAAGGTCATTGAGTCCAGCCCCCTGCCTTCACTAGCAGGACCAAGTACTGATTTTGCCCCAGATCCCTAAGTGGCCTCCTCAAGGATTGGACTCGCAACCCTGGGTTTAGCAGGCCAATGCTCAAACCACTGAGCTATCCCTCCCCCCGGGGGGGGGGGGGGGGAGATGTATGATCTACACAGGTTTCCACGAGAACTGTCCTTTCTTTTTCTTCCTTGTTTCTTCACTAACTTTGCCTCAATCTTTCTCCCACCGAAAGTTCCATAGGGACTGTTCTAGCTGATATCTTCTCCACCTGTTTTTTCTCACCGTTGGGAAGTCCCTTTTGCCTCCTGTTCTCTGGCAATCTCTCTCTCTCTCTCTCTCTCTCTTCCCTCCCCGCCCCCCGGCCCTTCAAATTATTCTCTGAACTTTGTAATCCACTAGTGTAACATTACTGTTTATCTCGCTTGTGACCATCCATTATATTATTTTGATCTAGATTACTGTTTGTGTACCATTGTATGTTATCTAAAGTGTGGTCATTCATGATATACAGTATATTTCACATAAAACTCTATTTACAAGTGGTGCTTTCAGTTTTTGAAATTAATTTGTGAAGGAAAAAATGCAGTATTTTTGGCATTTTTTTTTTTTATTACAGAAAAAGGCCCAATCCTGCAAACCTTAATCAGGTGAAATACATGTAGCAATGTTATAGTCCAGAAGTTCCCCAACTGTGTCCTGGCTCCTCTATTAGTCCATGGAGCACTTCCTGTTGTTGTCCAGTGACTTGGTACAGTTGGTTCATGATTCCAGGTGTTAAATTTCATTAAAATATGTTGAATATTTTTCTAATATTACTATTCCATAGAGCTGTATTATGATTATGAATGGAGAGGAATTGTTGAGTGATAGCCTATGGGAGAGAAGTTATCCCATAAAAATCTTTTTGTATTAAGATGTTTTCCATGCAGTGGAAAAAGTTTCAGGAGCCATGCTCTGGTCACTTCAATCTTCTCCAGTTTGCTTCTCTGCCCAAATGCTGCCAACTCTGATCTTGCAAATTTTTGTTAATTTCCAGAACAAAAACACCTAATCTAGACTCAGACTGTAGGGCTGCAGTTCCTTCTGATCCTCCATGACATTGAACTAAAATTAATTACAACTACGTATGCATAGTCCTTCCTATAATCTCCGTTTATATTTCGGTAGTTGCTGACAAATGCAGACAATTATTTCTTGCCAGGTACTCCCTAAGGGTATACTTAGGACCGTGCCCATTAAGAGAGATGCTACTCAGAATTTCCATACAACATCTGATGTATGCATCATAATTTTATCTACACGTGGTACTGATTTTATCTAATTCTGATTTATAACATTGTATGAACTTGCAAGAAAAGTTTCTACAGAACAACGTTTAGTAGTATTAAATGACCTAAGATTTTTCATACACCTTATTTATGTCAACGCTGAAACAAAAATTGAGTGTTTTGCATTATTCTTCTGTTTTAGAACTTCTGAACAACTTTTAGTGGCAGCTTCTTTTAGTGGAAGGTACTAACGTAATACGAAATGGAAGTGACAGTGTGGACAATCTCTTGTGCATTTCTTATCGGAGAGGATGACTTTCTGAAATAATTGGTAGGGAGGAGACTGGTTTTCAAATTAAGATATATTCAGGATGAGCAAACTGTGCAGGCAGTTGACTTTTTATTTTCTTATGTCTTTGAAAGTAATGTATTTCTTTAAAGTATTTAAACTACAAAACAAATGTTATCGGGAACAAAATGCAGCTAATAAACCTGTTGTGATGGAAAAGGAAAGATTATTTTATTATTGTATAAGCATGTGGGATAATTTTGGTGATCCTTCTAAAGGAATCTCTGACTTCGCATGTTTTTTGCCTTCATTAATTTTCCATATTTTCTCCTCTCATTCTATTCCCCCTACTCTTATTAAAGTTCTCAGCTTTTCTTTCTCCTGTCCTTCACCTCTCTGCATCTGTGTTTAATCTAGCTACTGTCACCCTCCCCCCCCCCCCACACACACACATCCTTTCCTTATCTCGTTCTCATTTCTTTCTGATAACTGAATGCTGCTCTGGGCACTTCAAGGATCACTCTCTATGTTGGTGCAGTTTCCTCAAAACACCTGCTTAGTTTTAAGGTTGAAACTCTGACCTAGCACTGTTTTGCTTTAGGTTTGAGGGACAACCTTCCATGCTAAAGAATGGACATAACAAAACTGGAAAATTATAGGTTAGTTTTGGCCTGTCATTTGTTTGCTGAGATGAGTCTGGCCTTCAAACAGAAACAGAAGACTGATATGTTCTTCAGATGTTCAAAACCGTTTGAAATGAAAGTACAATATTTGTTTTCTCTTTTTCTCCATCCCATGGAATATTTTTGCAAGGGGGAACAGCTACTCAATTTTTACACTCCTTCTTTACTTGCATCATAAGACATCTTGGGTTTTGAACATGATCAATAGCACATGTTGGCTTTTACCACTCTCAAAAATATCATTGATGCCAGTCAGGCCCAGACTGTATAAGAGCCATCCTCACATGAGTGTGCTGGGCTTGTTGGTCCGAGGAGCACAAAAGTCAACCTCTCTCCTTTATGTAATGACCTGGGCTGGCCTAGTAGCAAAATGGCAGATATTTATCTAACAGTAGTTTAAGGCAGGGTTGGTCTGAGTAATCCAAAACTTAATTCCTCCCTCCCCCATCTCCTCCTATATTCTGGAACATCATGTTTGGGCTGCGGTTAAGTTCAAGGAGCAGAGTACATAGTTTGCTTACAGAAGCACTGCCCATCCTGTGCAGAGGATGTTGGCATTACTGCAATTAATTTTATTTTGGATGATGTGGAGGAGAGAGAAAAAAATATTCTGACTTTGTAAACAGGTAGAAGGAAAAAAGGTGTAGGTACTTTTGGACATAATAGCCTTAGTGTCCTCTTTTAAATTATAGCCTCAGAGTACAATAAAACAGTAAATACCTAAATCAAAAGTGAGTCAATTGCTATTTCGCTCTAAGAATCAAAGAAGCAGATAGACTTCTGGAGGAGACTCACTGAATTACAACATATATTAAGAAATCATGGTACTATGGGGAAATGTTAATTAACTTGACAAAACCAGAAACAATAGTAGTGATTTATCATTAACTTTCTATATCTCTAGAGCTTCTTCCTGAGTAAATTTGAGAATTTGTTCAGAACTTAAAATTACTTTTTATCTGCCAAACAAGCAAGTGGTTTCATGTTTTTCTATATAGGAGAGCTTACTGAGGTTCTTTAGAAACAGGAAAAGTTGGGCATGGCTCTAATTTTTTTCTTTTTTCATTTTTTAAAATTGAATCATATGCTTTGTGCAAGAGAGATCTCCTGGATCCTCTCTCCATATGACTATTTCTCTCATGAGGGTATAAGTTTAAATTAAGACAGCATAGTATGGTGGTCCTTTGTTTGTCTACTCATCTGGCCCCTGCAGGTGTAATATCCGAGCACTTCACAAACAGTGAGGTAGGGATATGGCTGCCCTTCTCACAACAAAAGTAGTTGGATAAAGGAGGTCAGAGATAGAAGTGTGTCTTAATAACTAGGGTGTTCAGTATATCAGCCACCAACATCACACAGCTACCAATTCCTCAAAAGTACTCAGGGATTTAATCCTTCACTGTTTATTGAAAAAACTGTATTGTTTTAAATAGGAGAGCCTCTCCAAGGTTAATCCTCATTGTCCTTTCTAGTGCAGCAGACAGAAACTCCTTCTTCTGTATTGGCTATAGGGAAGAGGAAATGGTGTAGCATGTAGACACAAACCCTGAGAAAAGTGGGTATGGGTTGCCCCAGTTTCTTCAATAAACCAAGGTAGTCCAGCCTTGCAAGTCTCTGAAAGGAGAGCAAGAAGGCCAGGTAAGCCCATATGAGCTACTGTCATAACTGAGTGAGAAATTGGAGGCCTGGCGGTCAGTCTCCCAGAGCAAGGCATTCTCAGGGTTCCAACTTTGAGGCCTAATAAACATGACAGGAAAAAGTCCAGTATATTTCTAAACCTGGACCTGCCCTCCCTGTGACTCTTTCCTTGTTTGCCAGTGATGCAACAAAGCCCCCATTTTACAGATGGGGAATTGAGGCAAAGAGAGATTGAAACCTCAATCCTTTGCTCATGTGTATAAAGTTAAGCATGTGTATGTTTGCAGGATCAGAGCCTGTGTGGCTTGCCCAATATATCTGTGGCAGGGCTGGGAATTGAACATTCCTGAGTCCCAGTCCAGTGCCTCAACCACAAGACCATCTGTTCTCTTATGCATTAGGTCACTTGAGTCTTTCGCCATCCTGATGTTGACTAATTTTGTCATTAATAAACTTTTCCACCTTGCTGTCCACTGTCTTCCAGACAGTTAATAAATGTTGAACTGTACTGTTCTTTGGGACACCCCACTGTTCCTTCTTTCTTAGCTGAGAATTATCCATTTATTCCTCCTTTTCTCCGCCGCCCCATTTGCTAACTAGCATTTAATTCAGTAATTTATCTCTTATTCTTGAAGTTACCAATTTTCTTTAATATCCTCTTGCTAAGGGCTTGATTGAAAAAGTGTAAATTATAGCCACTGATTCATTCTTCTGTTCAAGGAATGTGATTTTCTTCTGGCAGCCCCTTCTGCTTATCCAGCTAGCAGCCTGTAATCAGGGGAACATCAATTATCCAACCCCTCAATTTCCTTGAAAGTTTTGTGTGTTTCCTGCCATCTTCATAAAATTGTTTGGATTCTGCTGTTTGTTGTCGTCATGACTGCTCCATTTGGGGTTGGTTCTTCAAGCACTTAGGGTACGTCTTCACTTACATCCGGGTCCGGATGTAAGCAATCGGTTTTCTGAGTTCGATTTATCGCGTCTGGTTAAGACGCGATAAATCGATCCCGGATCGATCCCGGAAGTGCCCCGGATCGATCCCGGAAGTGCTTGCCGTCGACGCTGGTACTCCAGCTCGGCGAGCGGAGTACGCAGCATCGACGGGGGAGCCTTCCTGCCGCGTCTGGACCGCGGTAACTTCGGACTAAGGTACTTCGAATTCAGCTACGTTATTAACGTAGCTGAATTTGCGTACCTTAGTCCGAAGTGGGGGGGTTAGTGTAGACCAGCCCTTACACACATAACTTTACTCAGGTGAATAAAGTTATGCAAACGTGTCTAACAAATTCCATAGGTTTAAAGTCAGAAGACACCATTGTGATCATCTAGTCTGACCTCCTTTTGCAGGATGAGGCAGGTTTGGGACCTTTGTTTCCACTGTGCTGGGTGTTTTTGTTTGTTACTCTTACAGCTTCCTGGAGTAGTTAAAAATCCAGGTGTTAGAGCTTACAAGATAAACATTTGAAAGTAGTAGGGTAAATATTGTGCTCTTTGAAGGCTAATGTAGTTTTCAGATCTTCATTAGCTTTCTGTTTGAAGACTCCAGAGGAAGTGATTTTTGAGAAACAGTTAAATAATGACTGGTAAATTGATTTTTGGTGGTGGTTTTTTAATTTTATTTTTTTAATAGAATGTTTACCAAAAAGAGCAAAATGTGGTTTACAAAGTTTGATTTTTATTATATGGAAAAGTCTGATTAAACATTTGAGTGTCTTTTTAATGTTAAGAGTGTCCATAAGTTTCTAGGAAAGTGCATTCTTTAATTTTTAATTTTGTCAAATACCATTATAATGACATGGTTATACTATGAAGAACAGATAATATATATAGTCTACTACTCTAACTAGTTGAATTGTGGCTCAAACTAGTTAAAAAGAAAAAGTCCATACAAGCTATCCATTCAGAATACTTTCCTTGTATGGCCTGTATTGTTTTTAATGGACTTCATTGCAAAGCTTCATTGTGATCTTATTATTGGTGTAGGTCAAAAGGGGAAGGTTGTTAACATTCCTTCTGCCCCTCTACATCATCATCAGTAGAATATTCCCCCCCCCCCCTTGTGGATATTATTCCTTTGGTGTTTTGGTGCTGGTGGTGAAACTTTTTGCTTGTTTGAAGATGCCTCTCTCCAATAATTTGTAAATAAATAATAGAAGAATAATAAATATCTTCAGCTTTTGATTACCTTGATTTGTAGTTAATAATTTAATTGCCATTGCTGCTTGTTGCAACATGTTCATGTTCTGTTAGACAATGCATTTTAAAATTTTACTCACTCATCTAGGAATTACCACAAGAAGTCATGATGGAGGAGCCACCCGGCCAAATTTCAGGGAATAGTGTTGCAACCTGGTGCACCAGGTCGGAACACTACTCAAATCGGGGGTCCAGGGCAAATTGACACTTTCCCTCACCCTCTGCCAATGGTATACACGGCTGAGGGGGGGGTGTAGCATGCATATGGCTGAGGGCGCCACTGCACATGGGCACAGGAATCCATCTGTGCAGATCCTGTTGCAGAATCTGGCTCTTAGGGACTTGAGCAGGGCCTCAGCCTAGCAGCTAGCTCTGTGCGGTCATAGGGGGTCTATCCATTAGCAGGCCAGGTGTCTAGGTGGCCTAATTTTGAGGTGTGCCAGGCACCTAGCAGCTCGCATTGAAGTGACTGAATTCCTAAATAGAGGAAATAATTATACTCCAAATAATTAAAAATAGTACTACTACTTTGGATATGATTTTGAAGTTTGTGAGTCAGCATGCAGTCATTAACTGAGAAGTAATAATGACAAATAGAAGAAAAATGAAAATAACCTAATGTTGAGAGAGAAGCAGAGAGCCACAAACAGTGACAGGCTTAAAAAATCAATCAATCTGAGACTGACCTAAAAGAATTTAAATTGCATTTAAAAAAAAGAATGACTTTTTATATTGTGAGAGGGTCAGTTACAATAAAATTAACTAGAAGCTTACTGGTGTATATAATCATTTTATACCTGCACTTCTCAGAAAGTTCAAAGCACTCATCTTTCCTCCCCACAACACCCAAAGGCATGCAGTTATCCAGTAAAATTGCACACTTTGTCATGTTTGATTCATTACATGAATTATTCAAGGGCTTTTTGTGCTAATTATGCAAGGTTTTTCAGACTGTATTTTTGGTGGCAGCACTCTTCAGTCTATAACTGCTTCCACCAGGACACCACGCACACAAAATCTGAATTCAAAATGTTTCACGTAACACAAGGGGACAGTCTTTGCCAAATATAAGAGGGCAGATCCTATTGAAGTTAGTGGCAAAACTCCCAGTGACATTAGTAGGAGGATTTCACCCAAAGTCTTTAGAATGTTGGAGAATCCAGGTTGCTACCAAGTCAGGAAGGACTAATGATATTTACTTTTCCTGTATATTTTTAGTGAATTTATATGCTGACAAATTAAATAAATATCTAATTAAGAGGGGTACATATCCCCATGTAAGACTTCTGTGTGCTCTTGCCATTTCCAACTTTGTCCATTCTGTCTCAAGTCTGTTCCCTTATTGCTGCTGCTTCTAAGGGCTTGTCTATATAGGAGATTTTTCCAGGTGTACTGGATTAATTATATTGTTATAATTTTCCTATGCAGACACTCGTTACTCTGGAATAAGAGTAGCTTTTTTTTTTTTTTTTTTTTTTTTTTTTTTCCCTCAGCTTAATTTAAACTGCTTCTTAAGTGATATAAGTTACACTGGAAAAGGCCTTGTCTATACTATATAGTTTTTTTGACAAAAGTCAGCTTTTGTTGACAAAGTAGTGGAAGTGTACACACTACAATGCTCCTTCCACCAACAAAACTCTCCTGCTATGCCAACAAAATAAAACCACCTTGACAAGAGGCATAGAGCTTTTTGCAGCAAAGTTACATCAACGAACTGTCAGTGTAGTCACTGCGCTTGGTTATGCGGTTGTAAATGGCCTCCAAGAGGTGTCCCACAATGCCCATGCTGACCTCTCTGGTCAGCAGTTTGAATTGCCCTGCACCCAGGTATACAGGCATCTGCCCCTCCACTTTTAAAGGCCCAAGAATTTTTGAAATTCCATTTCCTGTTTGCTCGGCGTGGAGAGCTGACATCGCATCTTCCCAGCTGACCGTGGCGGATGCATGCAGCAAACCTTCTCCAGTTGGAGCACACCTAAGTTGTTGGATCTGCTGGCTCTCTGGCGAGAGGAGGCCGTGCAGTCCCCACTCTGCTCCAGCCATAGGAACTTTGATACCTACGGTCTGATATCTCGTGGCATGTTGGATAAGGGCTACGAACATTACACGCATCAGTGCTGTGTGAAGATAAAGGAGTTGAGGCAGGAGTACCAGAAGGCAAGGGAATCCAGCTGTCACTCTGGTGCTGCGCCAAAGACCTGCCACTTCTATAAGGAGCTGGAGGCCATACTCAGCGGCGACCCCACCTCCACCGCCAAGAGCCCTGTAGAAACCTTGGGGGGCTGGAGATAGCAGACTAAGCCCCAAGGATGAGGAGGTCAAGTTGGAGTCTGAGATGCGACAGGTTGTCCAGTACCGCGGCAAGCTAGGATCTCTTCTCAACCCAGGAGGGTTTAAGCCAGTTCCAGCACTCCGTCTTTAGAGTGCATGATGCAGGAGAAGGGAGCTCTGGTAAATGATCTTTTTGAGTTGATGCTGCTCGGTTATATGAGGTCGAGTTGTCTTTTGCTTTGTTATATGCTAGAAGTAGGTTAAGGGATAGAAATGTACAAGAGAAGCTGCGTCTGCGTATGCTTCACATTCCCCTGTACGGCTACGGAGTGGGACAGAATAGTGTGTTAATGCACACGGGAATCCTCCAGAGAGATCTCTAGGAGACTTTCCTGGAGGTACTCGCCAGTCCTCTGCCAAAGGTGCGTTGGCAGAACTGCTTTGCTCCTTTCCCCATTGTAAGATGTTTTCCTGCACCAATCAGCAATCACTTGTGCAGGGGCCAAAGCAGCACACAGCTGAGCAGCATAGGGACCCAGTCTGAAGCTGCATGCATGCAGGAGATGCATCCTTGCTTACCCTCAGGAGTGAGATATCAGCTTCAGTGACCCCCGCCTGTGGAGAATGGTGGCAGAATTTATAATTTTGTCCTCCGTTGCTTGCAGCGATTCCCTTAAAGAAGTGCCTAGACTCTATCCCATTTTGAGCTCCCTTCCCCCCCCCCCCCCCCAACTCCACCCTTGGGGAAAGTTTTCACCCTTAGCCTCACAAATATTATGCAGCATACAACAGGCTGCTATGACCATGGGAATATTTTCCTCATTTATGTCTAACCTGCCATAAAGGCAATGCCAGCGAGCTTTTAATCTGCCATACGCACATTAAACGGTCATTCTGCACCTGCTCAGTCAGTTGTTGAAGCGCTGTCCAGGTTTCCTATGTAAGGCTTCATGAGCCATGGGAGTAATGGTACGCTGGGTCTCCTGGAATCAATGTGGGCATTTCAACATCTCCCATGGGACTTTTTGGTCTGGGGAAAAAAGTCACTGCTTCCAGTTTTCTGTACAGGCCAGTGTTCCTGAGGATGCATGCATCATGCACCGTCCCTGACCACCCCGCATTGATGTCTGTGAAAAGACCATGATGATCCTCAAGCGCTTGCAATACCATAGAGAAGTACCCCTTTCTATTAATGTACTCTGTCACAAGATGGTCTGGTGCCAAAATTGGGACGTGTGCCATCTATCGCCCCACTGCAGTTAGGAAATCCTATTGCCACAAAGCCATCCACTATTTCATGTACATTTCCAAGTGTCAGTCCTTCCTAGCAGAATGTGATTAGTGGCCCTGCACGTTTGCATTACCACAGCCCTAATGGTGGTTTTCCCAACTCCAAACTGATTCGCAACTGATCAGTAGCAGTCTGGAGTGGCCAGCTTCCACACTGCGATTGCCATGCGCTTTTCCACCAAGAGGGCAGCTCTCATTTTGGTGTCTTTGTACTGCTTCAAGCTCGGCATAGAGTTCCAGAAGGGTGGTGTGATCGGTTGGATCACAGAAACCCCCTTGGGAGCTGCCACCCAATGTGCCAAGCCTACCCCTGTTCCTATTTTCCCTGCCAGCTCAGGACTCCAGCACCCTGTCTTGCTGAGCCAGACACTCCCGTCTGCTCCAACACAGACCCAGGGTCTGAATTACTTGCCCCAAAGCTGCAGGTTTACCTGAAAACAGCTCACAGAAGTGTGCTTGTCTTTAGCACTCAGCTGCCCAACTCCCAATGGGGTCTAAACCCAAGTAAATCCGTTTTACTCTGTATAAAACTTACACAGGGTAAACTCATAAATTGTTCGCCCTCTATAACACTGATAGAGAGAGATGCACAGTTGTTTGCTCCCCCAGGTATTAATACATACTCTGAGTTAATTACTAAGTAGAAAGTGATTTTATTAAATAAAGAAAGTAGGATTTAAATGGTTCCAAGTAGTAACAGACAGAACAAAGTAAGTCACCAAGCAAAATAAAATAAAATGCGCAAATCTATGTCTAATCAAACTAAATACAGATAAGATCCTCACCAGTTCCAGAATGCTCCCTTTTACAGGCTAATCTCCTTTTAGCCTGGGTCCAGCAATCGCTCACACCCCCTGTAGTTACTGTCCTTTGTTCCAGTTTCCTTCCAGTATTCTGGGGGGTGGAGAGGCTCCTTCTTTAGCCAGCTGAAGATAAAATGGAGGGGTCTCCCACAGGTTTAAATAGACTTTCTCTTGTGGGTGGAGACCCCCCTCCTCACTCCTATGCCAAGTCCAACTCCAAGATGGAGTTCTGGAGTCACCTGGGCAAGTCACATGTCCCTACATTTCTCAGTCTTTACAGGCCGAAGCCATTGTCCACATGGTATCTTGTATGTCTCCAGGAAGACTTCTTATGTGGATTGGAGCATTCCAAGATGCATTGTTTCCCCAAGTGCTTCCTGATCAGGTACTTAACCTTGCAAATTCCTTCCTAAAGAAACTGACCAAATGCCTAACAAAGCTTACTTAGAAACCAAGCAAGTATACAGCCCATATTCTTAACCTCAAGTAGAAAATGATATATGTATACACCCCCCCCTCCCATAAAGCCTTATGGGGTACACTGTCACAGGTGGCTTTCCACATCTGAAAGTTCTGCAGCCTCTGCTTGTCATCCCAGGCCTGCGTAATGATTTGATCCCACCACTCAGTGCTTGTTTCCCAAGCCCAAAAGCGATGATCCACCGTGTGCAGCTGCTCCATGAATGCCCAAAGTAATCTGGTATTGTTTCTTTCCATGGCACACAGGAGGTCAGGCACCTCAGATTCCTGTTCAGATTGGGAGCTCATGATATGCTGCAGGACCAGCTATGATATATTCATAACAGTAACCACAACAGTAGAGAGCTGTGCGGGATCCATCCTTTCTGATAGAGATGGCAGGTGCACTGAAAACACGGGCCATTGAAAAATGGTGCAAAATGCAGTCAGAAGCCCATGGAATGATGGGACAGGAAAAAACTAAATCATGGAATGTTGAGCCCACACCCCTGATGCATTGCGATCCAGTCCACCTTCCCACAACTCCTAGCTGCAGAAGGCGTCGAGTAGCACAGTGGGTTTGCTACACACAGTGCACTGCTCTCGCTGTTGATGCTAGAGCACCAACTGGGGATGCGCTCCATTGACAGAAGAAGCGTTGTGTGGACATGCAAAAGTTATGTAATCATACTGTTTTTGGATCATCGCCGTAACTTGCGTCGACAAAACTCTGTAGTGTAGACAAAGCCTTATACTGGAATTATACAAGTATAACAATAACACTTTAAATTCACACTCTACTTTATACCACCATAACTCCCCAGGTAGGCAAGCCCTAAGAGTGTATATGACATAAAATGAATGAGAAGCTCTTAATTGAATTAGATATTTTTATTATAAACATAGTAATATGTCCCAACAGGGCTGCCACGATTAGATGGACACCCACATCCCTACCTTCCTAATTAATTTAAAGTAAAGTAAAATATCCTTTTGGCAAAATATGTAGCTGTAACATCTAAGTCAAAATTGTTCAATGATCAAGAGAGGAATCTGTAATCAAAATGAAAGGAAATATTACATGTCATAGCTTGTAGGATGAAAAATAAGCGTGTAAAGATAATTAACTAGAATTGAATAATTTTCCACAGAAAGAGAACTTACTCAATATTGTTCTTGTTTAAATTTAAGCATTATGGAAGAAAAAACTTAGACAATTTGAGTCTGTTCTGTACATCTTCTAGAGATAGAGATTACATTGGCCTGTCAGATTTTTTTAATAGAGCACCTCTTACAAGGACTAACTTTACTCATAACCTTCAAAAGGTTTTATTTTCATATTTATGTAGTTCTGTCACTAACGATTTTTGTGTGTTTTGCCTATACCACAGATCAGGTAACAAACCAGTACATCATAATGGAGACTTCACTCATCTACCGCAGAACAGCAATTTATTTACTTAGCTTTTGTGGTGATTTTTAGGAGCATATTCACAGTTAACTGAACTAAGACTTTCAAGCTATGAGTCAAAACCTAATATAAGTCAGGTGGCTTCCTGGACAGAGAACTAACAGCCCTAGACACCTATAATTTTGTCATCTACTTATTTTTTTTGTGTCAGTTCAGTAATGCACACTATAGATTAGTTTGGCAATTTAGCAAAATAAGCAGATTGTTTTCTGCGTGAGGGACATTAGTGTCTGGAAAAAAAAATTCCTAACTTATCGCTAGTGTAAATGAATCACTTGAATGTTTTATTTATTTGTTTTGCTATTATGTAAGATTATAAAACTCCTTTGTTCATGTTTTTATGGCAGCTGTTGCTGATGTAAGTATAGCAAGTGCAGCTGCACTATTCACTCAAAGCATTGATCAAGGTTTTTTTGTCATAGTAAAATCATGTTCAGTATTTAATCTTTTTGGAATCCACATTTCCTGATTACCAAACTTTAAGAACCTCGAGAAACACTGCTAAATTTATATTTGTATGTGCAGATTTAGCTTTCACTTGAATAAATGTCCCTGCATTAGAAGTAGCTTTATACAGAATTCCTGTGTAACATAATGGGATGGAACAGCTCAGATATAGTGGAAAAAAATTATTTATAAGAGCTTGCAATGTCTAAAAAATAACTTCATTACTGTCACTTCAAGCTACTGTATACTATATTGTCTTTTGCAATGGTTGAATTAAAATGAGAGAGAGAGGTTTTTTTTTTTTTTTTTAATTGATGCCTGTTTCAGTCTTTATTCAGTGTCATATTTGTTGACCTTAGTTGCTACTTTTTTCTTCATGTTAGTGTAGCAGATTCAATGCAGTTAAGATGATAAACTGGTTCCTGTCATGCATCAAAAGAATTGGAAATTGTCTAACTTTTGTTTAGAGGTGTTGAGCACTCACAGCCCCCTCTTAGTACAGTTGGAGTTGGAAGATACTTGGCTTGTCCGATTTTCAAAACAATAAATTTCTATTGCAGAATTTTAGTTTTGGTGATGTATTGATCAGAAATAACCCAGTTTTTCCAGATTCCAGGTGGAGTTTGCAAGGCTGGCATTTAGTGTAGTGAGTCATTGAGACACAAATATGAAACTCCCACCATGCCATTTTTAAAATAATTTAAGAGTAGAACCTTAAAGCATAGTAAATAATAACCCCATAAATTACTAGGCCTGAACTGCCATGGAAATACTTACCCATGTGCACCAATATGCAGAATCTGTTATGGGCTGGCTGGCCCCTTTAACTACCTGTGACTGGCTTCTTTCAGGAGAATGAGTCCATCTGTAAGTAATTAACTGCCTAGGTGACTGGCAGCTAACTGGCTAATGAGCCTCTAAACCTGATAAAAAGGCTACCAGAACTCAGTTAAGGAAGGTTTCTCCTAGAGAGAGGATGCTCCTAAGAAGAGGAGCTCCCAGGGAATAGAGCAAGAGAACTCCCAGATAGCTGCAGGACGTCCAGCCTATGAGAAGTGGTGTGGTATCTGAAGAGCTGCCATCCACAGGAAGGAAGGCCCTGCAGGGGCTCCGGATCCAGGGAAGGAATCTAGGTTGAGAGTGCCTCAAGGTAAAGGGCTTGGATGTGGGACTGCTGGATTTGGGTGGGACTGATTAAACTCAGACAGAGTCTGTCTCCTTCCTAGGAAACCTGGGTGGGTCTTTCTTGTGTGTGTCAGACTTTCCATTAATAACAGAGATTGTCAAAAGAGAAGGGGCATTGTTCAAGACATAAAAGCCTTGCTGAATGTAACAACCCAATTAAATGAAGGCAGGGTGTGCTAGCAATACTGCACAGGGGGAGCATGGGAATGGCATGTGTCTTTGACAGGTCTCTCAAGGCAGGTAATAAAATGGACAAAAGAGTGCAGAATCTAGTAAGGCCCTTATAAGAGTGGACTGGCTCAACCATGTATCCATATGGTCCACTCTTACAAGGGCTGGGAAACCTCTGCTTCTCATGAGTGGTAGAAATACCTTTCCTGTGATGGAAAGGTATTTGAATTAAAATACAGCTTGTAAGGACAGGAGTGTGGAGGGAAGGTGGAATGAAAGGGAATGTGGGAGAGGGTTGGAGCAGACAGCCAGTCAGCACGGGAGAGAATGGCCAGAGTAAAAGCTCCAGAAAGAAGTCAGTCACTGATAACATTATCAGTGTCGCTGCTGCAGCTGCTTGTCTCTGCTCCTGCTGGCATAACCATGGCTGACTTCTCCCAAGAGCTGGAGGAGGCCACATGGAGCTTGGTGTCTAGTAAATGGCTTTCTCCTGCATAGTTCTGGATGTGAGAAGTTCTGGGGAGGTGAGGGGTAATCCCTCCGACTGGCTCTTCTCTCCTCCGTGCCCCTTCCTATTCCACATGTATCAGCTGTATCTGGGGCAGCTGCATGTTTCTACTGCTGCTGGCTCTTAGTTTCTGTCTGGCTCCATGTGTTCAGTAGTGTTTTTGCAGGTTCAAATCATAAATACTATTTCCTTCATGGAAGATTTAATGTTAAGAGTTCACACTCTTATGAAGTGGCCTAATGTTAGTGCTCTTTGCTAAGTATAAACATGTGGTGTCCTTTTCTTAAATCAGTTAGAGATTTGCTTTGTAAAGGAAACCTAGAATGTTTTTTAATTTGGACTTTTTTACCATGCAATTTTAAAATGCTTCTGGCTCAGGTAATTTATAATCTTGGCTTCTGTGATTATCTGGGTTTGAATTATTCTGGGCCAATGAGTAGTGAAACAATGACCATGAGTTTTGAAAGCTCAACATTGCTTTTTAAGAGTAACTTATATTTACTTTATATTATCTGTACTAAACAAGGGCCTGCTCTTAAGCCCACTGAAGTTAATGGAAGTCTTACGTTCTAGGTAAGTGACACCACCAGGTGTTGGCTTTGATTTTTGGAGTGACAAGCTATGATGATGACTATTTCCTTCAATTGGCTTTGATCAGGCCCATTTCTTTCATGTAGGAGTCATAAGAACAGCCATACTGGGTCAGACCAAAGATCAATCTAGCCCAGTATCCTGTCTTCCGACCGTGGCCAATGCCAGGTGCCCCAGAGGGAATGAACAGAACAGGTAATCATCAAGTGATCCATCCCCTGTCACTCATTTCCCAGCTTCTGGCAAACAGGCTAGGGACACCATCTCTGCCCATCCTGGCTAATAGCCATTGATGACCTATCCTCCATGAACTTATCTAGTTCTTTTTTTGAACCCTGTTATAGTCTTGGCCTTTACAACATCCTCTGACAAAGAGTTCCACTGAGTGACTGACCTGTGTTGTGTGAAAAAATACTTCCTTTTGTTTGTTTTAAATCTGCGGTCTATTAATTTCATTTAATGAACCCTAGTTCTTGTGTTATGAGGAGTAAATAACACTTCCTTTTTTACTTTCTCCACACCAGTCATGATTTTATAGACCTCTATCATATCCCCCCTTAGTCGTCTCCTTTCCAAGCTGAAAAGTCCCAGTCTTACTAATTTCTCATCATATGGCAGCCGTTCCATACCCCTAGTCATTTTTGTTGCCCTTTTCTGAACCTTTTCCAATCCCAATACATCTTTTTTGAGATGGGACAATCACATCTGCACGCAGTATTCAAGATGTGGGCGTACCATGGATTTATATAGAGGCAATATGATATTTTCTGTCTTATTATCTATCCCTTTTCTGAATAACTTCCAACGTTCTGTTAGCTTTTTTTTTGACTGCCACTGCACATTGAGTGGATGTTCAGAGAACTATCCACAATGACTCCAAGATCTCTTTCTTGAGTGGTAACAGCTAATTTAGACCCCATCACTAGTCTGTGGGGTTGGGAGTAGAACCTATGTCTCCGAGGTGCAGGATAGCCAACGCCTCCATGCCACTACCCAGCAGCCAAATGCGTTGACCCTGTGGAGAGAAGTACCACAGGATGTCCCACTTTGGAATGCTGGACAGACAGCTGCCCTGGCCCCTGCTTGGTCCAGGAGCCTGTTTAAGTGCAGAAGGAGTTCCAGGAAATTTCTATGCAATGAAGTGGACTCCCCCGCCAGCCATAGTGATGGACCTGCCTGCAACTTGCCTCACTATTGGATTCCTGACTCTGGCTTGGAACCTTGGCTTATGCCCTTGGATTTCAACTCTGATCCTAACACCTGGCTCAGCTTTTGACCCTGGCTTCAGTACTTGGGACTCCAACTCCACCTTTTTACCCCGGACTCGGTTCCTGCCTTCCGGCATCAGTAGTAGAACCCTGGTCCTGGTCCTGGTCCTGCTCTCAGGCTACTACCGTTAGACTCTGATCTCCGTTCTGATCTCAGTTCTGACCCTGACCTAGGCCCCTGAATGCTGATGCCAGCCCTGACCACTAGGCCTGACCAGCAAAGCCCTGGTTGTGACACTTGGTAAGTAGCATTACCATTAATTGCTTGAACGGCTAATGTTTCTCAGTCTTGGCTTGAGTTTCTGTAACTCCTGTGGTGGTGGTGGTGGTGGTGATGATTGATGATGAAGGAAGTAGTTCATAATCTTGTATTACTTGACAATCTTCTGGTCTCTATCTCAGAGCAAAAAATCCATGTTGAAGGGTTTTAAACCCAGTAGTAATCAATTCAGTTTGATGTTAATAACATATATAATAAAGCCTGCGGGAGAGGGGCAATCTGTGTTTAGTTATTTTGCTGGAGTTCCTCTTGCAGGAAAGCAAGGTTTATTCCTCCATGGAGTGTGCCACAGGACTGGCCTCTGAACCCAGCAGATTCTCCCTGGAATTGCAGAAGACCAGAGCTGGCAGCATGGAGTTCTCAATTCTTTCTCCATTAGCACTGTAGAGATTTCCTTGAGTATGAGAGACTTTGGGTTTTTTAAATCTTCTTTGTATTCTAGGATTTTGCTACCAGGAAAAAGCCAGAGAGAGTCTGCAGCAGCTTCACTACTGCACCTGAAACAGCAATTGTGATCTGAATAGCTGAGATGAAAATATTCTTTCTGTTGTTTGAGATTTGTAATGCTATTGGCTACATTTTTTTTTTAAAAGTTCATTTATCATTTTCTGCTGTTTTACTAGGTACTTAGTAATCAATTTTTGGTAACTGTAGTCACTTTGAAAAGAACACTGTCATATAATGTCATATTCTGATCTCTTTCTACATTTAGCATCATTCTATACTATATATAAAGGGGCAGTGAGAGAGTTTGTGAGTGTTTGTTTTGTTTTTCAGTTTTCAGAATCTGGTAGGGGGCAGTGTATTGTGAGAGAAGCTGAGTCTTGATGCCAGGGGGTGGGGTGGGGGAAATGGGGCTTCCCTAATCAGCAGGCCTATAAAAGCAGCCAAAGGAGCCAGCAAAGAGAGGAGTCTGAGTGGGAATTTGTCTGATGTTCTCTCTCTGTGTGTATGTGTCTGTATGTTTTGACAGGCGTTTAGGAAGGAAGGCTATGGGAACTACAGAGGCAGCAGTAGTAGTGACCTGAGGAATGGAAGAGACCATGAAGATGACTGGATGTGGAAGCTGTGGGATGTACATTATTCTGGAAAGGGTACCTGAAAGGTGCTTCTTTTATATGAAGTGCCGCTTGATATTTTTGAGGGAAGAGAAGGTCCAAGCTTTGGAGATGCATCTAGAAACTATGGCTGAGTTTCCAAGGGGATTTGAGTGAATGATGGAGGGAAGGAGAGCGGAGGTTGAAGGGAAAACTCAACACTTGCAGATGTAAGCTGGACCAGAGAACTGTGGGGGTAGACTGCTGGATGAGGAAAGTGGCCAGTGGAAGTATGTGACTATGAGAAAAAGGCAGTGGAACAGATCAGTTAGTGAAGGAGAAACAGAGAAGAGGAACAGGTTTGCTGAGTTGGAAAATGAAGGGGAAGAGATGGGCAGTAACACATGATGGGACAGCAAGGAAGAGAAGAATGACTAGTCCTATAAGAAGTGTGGAGGTGTCAATGGAGATGGAATTTAAAGCCCCAGGGCGACAGAGGATGACTCTCAGAAGACTGTTAAGTGAGAACAGAAGACAAGAAGATTTGCAGCCAGGAAGAGGAAGGCCAGAGAATTGCGCCAACACCAAGAAGAGGCATGTCTACATGATTGGGGACTCCTACTAAGGAGAACAGACATGCCTGTCACCAGTGGTGATCTGGAGAACAGAAAGGTGAGTTGTCTTCTAGGAACTAAGATATGGGATGTGGACCTGAGGCTGAAGAGGATCCTAATGGAAGCAGGAAAGAATCCACTGATTGTTCACACATGAAGGACAAATGATACTGCTAGATTCTCATCGGAACTCATCAAGGAAGACTACACTGGGTTAGTCTTCCTTGATGAAATGGAGGCTCAGGTGATCTTCAGTGGGATTTGAACTATCCCTAGAGGAAGATAGCTTTGAGCAGGGGGTTGGACTAGATGACCTCCTGAGGTCCCTTCCAACCCTGATATTCTAAGATTCTATGATAGCAAAGACAAGACCGGATTAGATGATCAACAGAGATGGCATGTCAAACAGGTCATTAAGAGAAAGCGGAAAGTCAAGAAGGAATGGATCAGCAAGGAAAGTTACCTCTTGGAGGTCAGGAAGTATAGAGAAAAAGTGAGAACTGCCAAAACCCAAGAAGAGTTGGACCTTACAAAAGAAACTTAAAACCAATTAAAAAAAAAAAAGGTTCTTTAACCATATAAATAAAGAGAAAACAAGGAAAGAAGAAGTGGTGTGTATTGAGGATGGGGTGGAGATTAAAGGTAATTGAGGCATGGCCCAATACCAAAATGAATACTTTTGCCTCAGGCTTTAATAAGAGTAATGAGGAGCTTGGGGACAGTGGAAAGATTGTTAATGGGAATGAGAATACAGAAGTAGAAATTATCACTTCTAAAGTGTAAGTCAAACTCAAACAGCTTAATGGGACCAAATCAGGGGACCCAGGTAATCCCTATTCAAGAATATTAAAGGAAGTGGCACATGAAATTGCAAGACAAATAGCAAATTTTTAATGAACTTGTAATCTTGGAGGTTGGACCCTATAACTGGAGAATTGCAAATACAGAAACTATATTTCAGAAAGGCAAAAAAGTGAGCTGGGAAACTACAGACCCGTTTAAACTCAACTGTGTGCAAGATCTTGGAACAAATTTTGAAAGAGAAAGTAGTTAAGGACATAGAGGTAAACAGGTCAGGTTGGCAGATACCCTGGGGAGTTTTCACCTTCTCTTGCAGCGTGGGGCAGAAGTCTTGCTGGTTTGAACTAGTGTAAATGGTGGATTCTCTGTAACTAGAAGTCTCTTTAAATCAATATTTGAGGATTTCAGTAACTCAGCCAGAGGTTATGGGCCTATTACAGGGGAGGGAGGGTGGGTGAAGTTCTGAGGCCTGCGATGTCCAGGAGGTCATATTAGATGATCATGATGGTCTCGTCTGGCCTTAAAGTCTTCTGATCATGCCCTTTCCTCAGCTATTGAATGGTTAAGACACTTAGTCTAAACATGTTTGGTGTGATTGTCTGTGTAGATGCAATCACAATATATATATGTTGCTTAATTATAATTAAATGTGTATATATAGGCTATTTTGTAATAGAAGTGTGACACATATGTACGAGTGCTGATAAGCAACTTGTCTCTATTTCCTGGCCCCAGGATACAAATGGTAATACCTATATCACATGGCAAGGGTCATTGTGCATTGACTCCAGCTGAATACTGTTACAGCTTTGTTTTATATTAATATAAATTCAGATGCATATAAAACATAAAGACCACAAGCTGCACTGTATTTATAATCAATTGTATTAAATAGAGCCACTTAGAATGGATCTCGGTGCAGACAATCTGCACTTCCTGACATAAGATTATTTTCCCTCTTCTTGACTATAACTAATACAGCCTTGTGTTCACATGGCTAGTACTTGTCTTCAAAACAATTCCTTTTGCTGTGGCCTGTCCACCTGATGAGGTAAACACAGGTGAACAGGCCACAGCGGAAGGAATCATTGTCAGTTTCTGGGTATATGAGCATTATCTGAAGAATTCTGTATGTTTGCAAGAAACCATGTTCTGCATGGTCTTATTTAGATATCTTTTAATTCCCCTGTAGGACTGATCTTCAGAAGAAGCTATGGTGTAAACATTGGTGGATGTAGAGTTATTACTCTTGGCAGGTTGCCTGCTACTTCTGACTTTCCCACTCACCAATTTGATTGTGCATAGTAAGGGGTAACGGCTGGTATGCTCGAAGTGATCTAGCAAGGAGAATTGCTCAAATGAGCTACCTGTGAATTGTGGAGCATTATCTGTTAACACATTTGGAATATTCCATGCTGAACAAACTAAGGCCTTTTTAATTGTTTAAAGATTTAAAGGTGAATTGACCGTGCAACTGTTAATGTTTACATATGTATCCCAATTTGAGACCAGATACAGGCATCTACATTGTATTTAATGACACTTAATTTCACTGCCAGCTACACTTGTTAGAACAAAGAAATTAGGTAGCATTCTAATAAATTCCTTAACCAGCCTTTTTACACACATCTCAACACAGTGGAAGTTTTGTAACTATATGTGAGTTGGGTGACTAGTGTTCCTAATTGTTGTTAATTATTATAGCTTGTGTTTGAATAACTACTGTTAAAACAAAAGAAAGTGTAACTGCTCATAAGAGTCTGATCCTGCTCGAATTGTAGTAAAACTCCATTCGTCCAACTTAGTATCTTTGTTTGCACAATTAACTTAAAGTAAGTGTACACCATGCACTTGAATAAAGAATATTCTGCCCAAACTAAGTGATGTAGTTTTTTGTAGTTATGTGATCATGCTTAAATTATGAGCCAAATAGAAAATTGCATGCTTAGCAAAATATAAACTGGAAGAGAGTAAAACTTTAATATGTAGAAGTAGAATGCCTTGGAATGGATAAGTGTGTATTTCATGTCATTATTTTTAAACAAAAAGTTTGAATTGGCATTTATATACAGCACAAATAAACGTGAAATTAAGAGATTAAGTGTAGGCACAGAGATCTGCACCTCATTCTTGATTCCAGAAACTGATAGCAGTAACTGACTTTAAATTTCTGGACTTCAAACAGCCTGGATCATCTTCTCTCTTTCTCCCACTGCCCTTGATAACAGTGCCATATCTGAACATGTGATTCTTGTGTGGTGGGAGCTTCCTTTCTAGGTTGTTCCAAACTCTTACAACATTTGAGGTGGCAGGAATTCACCCAAGAATCTCTCCAACTGTACAGATCTATCCTAGCACCCTTATTAGCATGTGCAGAACTCCAGTATCATTCCAGAGTAGTCTGTCAGGAGTACTACATAAATATCCCAGAAGCCTAAAAGTAACTTTATCTCCATCAGTCACAGCCTTGATGGCCCCTCCCACCTCAGCTCCGTCACAGTTACAGGGATGCTGCACCTTTCTGGTCTCTGAGTGCATTTCCTTTACCTATCTCAGAATGCAGTTTTGCAGTCCTCCAACTCTTAAACTGGACTCTGGGCTGCAGTATGCTGTGTATCCACTATTCTTACCCAGTAGGTCAACTGAGTTATAGCACCTTTAGTTCTTCCCATTGGAAGCGTGTCACCAGTGGTATCCAGTAATTAGACATCCTTCTTAAAGTGTTTATTTTAGTAATAGTAACAAAGCACTTAGAAAATAATTTTAGAACAATCTATATGCATGTCTGTCTCTCCTAAATGTTTATCCTCCCCTGAGCCTAACCTAGGAGGCCTAACTTCTTCAGACATACCCAGCAGGTGCCTTTGTTTCTGCCTGGTTTTTGTGAACAACTACTGCCCTCTTGAGTGTTTCTTTTTAAACTTGCCAGGGCTCTTCAGATTTTCTGTGTTCCTGTGCCTTGTCTTGTCCTGTCTTGGTCTCTTAATAACTTTTAATTGTTTGTGGAGGGGTAGCTTATTGTGAGCCAGTCTTTTTTTTTTTTTCCTTGCTTGTTTTTCCTGACAGCTCCATATTAAACTAAATCAATATATTCATCCAGTAAATACCCCAATAACCAGGCTAACATGGAATATTCATAAATTATTACAGAGCGCAGCTCCTTAGTCCTGTGATAGTATTGGGAGTCCTGGCACCTCCTTCCCTCTGGGCTGTGGCTAATTCTTACATGCATGGGGAGGGATAGCTCAGTGGTTTGAGCATTGGCCTGCTAGTGAAGGCAGTGGGCTGGACTCGATGACCTTTCAGGATCCCTTCCAGTTCTATGAAATAGGTATATCTCCATATATTATTATAGAAGGGAGAGTATGCATAACACCAAGCTGAGAGGTTGCACACACTTTGGAGGACAGGATTAAAATTCAAACTGACCTTGGAAAAAATGGAGAATAGTCTAAAATCAACCAGACAAAACTGAATAAAGTACTATAGTTGGAAAGGAAAAATCAAATGCACAGGTACAAAATGGGGAATAACTGGGAATCAGTAGTACTGCTGAAAAGGATCTCAGGCTTTATAGTGTGTAAAATTTGAATATGAGCCAATAATGTGATGCAGTAGCAAAAAGGCTAATATTCTGGGGGGTATTAACAGCAGCGTTATATGTAAGACACAGGAGGTAATTGTCCCACTCTGCTCAGCACTGGAGAGGACTTAGCTGGAGTTCTGTTCCCGCTTCTGGGTGCCATATATCAGGAAAGATGTGAATAAATTGGAGAGAGTCCAGAGGAGAGCAACAAAAATTGTAAAAGGTTTAGAAAACCTGACCTATGATGAAAAGTTTAAAAAAAAAAAAAAAAGGTAGGTGGGTATGTTTAGTTGTGAGACAAGATGACTTGGGGAAGGGGGCGTGACCTGATAAGTCTTCCTCTTTATGAAAGCCCATAACATATTTGTTGCTCAATTGTTCTCCATGTCCACTGAAGGTAGGACAAGAAATAATGGGCTTAATGTGCAGCAAGGGAGATGTAGGTTAGGGTTGTCCTCTTGCAACCTGTGCAGTCCCTTTTTGATGGGCAATCCTATTCTCCAGTTAGAGGAGAGTTGTCAGCAAGAAGCAGGAGCAGGATTCCTGCCAGATCTCTAGCCAAGAGCTTCGGGGCTGGGGAGGGGGAGAGAGCAATGTCTCTTCTTCCTCATCCCAGTTAGGCCCCTGTGGGGAAGGCTGGTCTTCATAGGACTGCTGTCAATCATGGAGATGGGGCTCCACATTCCTCTCTATGAGGAGGAAAGGGGAAATTCAGGAGCGTTTTGCTAGCTAAGATGGGAATTGGTTTGAGTTGTCAGCTCCACGGTGAGGTGTCACCAAAATATGTGCATCTCTGGAGAGCCATGCTTGATTCCACATTGACAATGGCAGCACGTTAATCTTTGTCGATGCACTATTTTCAAATCCCATGATTCCCCCCAGCACCTCAGAAGACCTAATATCTCCAAATATGTAAAAGGCATTTATTTTCCCTAAAGACTGCAACCTGTTATGCACTTATTCATCCCATGTGAGCTGGGAAACAAAGAAAAGTCACTTGAACAATATTAAAATGTTCCCCCCCCCCCATTCTTGTATAATTCAAGCAGAATTTAAGTTGTCAGCCTTAAGTGGTACATACTGTAATGCTATAATAGTAGCAAACTCTTCAAATATGGGTGACTAAAGTTGGGCTCCTGGATTCATATTAAAACACCTAAACCTAGGTGCTTAGAGATGAAAATGTTGGCCATAGTCTGTAATCATTAACAGCATTTCACTCCTGTGGGTCTATGAGAGTGGTTGTGAGTGTGGGTCTCTCTCTCTCTCTCTCTCTCTCCCTCAAATCCTTGCTTAGGTCTCTGAAGAGGTAATATTGTTTTAATGTGTGGCTTGCTCTTTGACCTAAGTTATCTATTGCAATTTAATCCTTCTTTCATGGTATATTTAAAATAATAGAAACAAACTAAATTGCACTCAATTATATGAATGTAAATAGAGCCATAGTGTTCAACGCCCAAAGGGATCACCTGATCATATAGTCTGACCTCTTGTATATCACAGGCCACCAACACCCACACACTGAACCCAGCAACCAAAATGAGACTAAGGTATTACAGCCCACAGGAGACTAGACTATTATGTGCCGCAGGCAGCGTATAGGAAGGGCTGAAGTACACCAAGGCCTAAGGCCCCCGCAATGGCACGGAAGTGAAAAGTGAGATATACTCACCTATAGGTTGCAAAGGAATGCAAACTCTTTTCCTCCCTGCCTCTCCCCCACCCCCCCAAGTCACTGCCAGTCTGACCTGAGGGAAAATTCCTTCCCAACCCCATGTATGGCGATCAGCTAGACCCGGAGCATGTGAGCAAGAATCAGCCAGCCAAGCACCTGAGAGAATGCTTTGTGACACCTCAGAGCCCTGGCTCTCCCTGTACAATGTCTCCTCTCCAGCTGTGGCTATCTCTGGTGCTTCAGAGGAAGGAGACCATAATAAACAAGCACAGAATACAGTGGGAGGTGGGGGAATCCCTTCCTGATCCCTGCAGGTGGCTGGCTGAAGCTGTGAGGCATGAACTTTCAGGAACATAAGACATGAACCGCAGGACACCTGAGCCCTGCACCCCACCATTACAAGCAAGTCTGTCATGCAATCCCACTAATACATTTGTCCAGCTATCTCAAAACTAATTTTGTTTGCCCCCACAATTCTTATTGGGAGGCTGGTCCAGATCCTTACCCTTCTGATGGTTAGAAAGCTTATTTACAGCCTGAATTTGTTCATGGCCAGTTTTATATCCATTTGTTCTTGTGCCAACATTGCCTTTTAGCTTAAATAGCTCTTCACCCTCCCTGCTGTTTACCCCATGATGTGTTTCCCCTCTCAGACTTCATTATGCTAGACTAGTCAAGCCAAGCTCTTCTATTCTCCTCTCATAAAATAGGCTTCCATTCCCTTGATCATTCTAGTAGCCCTTCTCTGCACCTGTTTCAGATTGAAATCATCTTTCTTGACTAAGTCTTTAGAACACAGAGGAGTTATTTGGATTTATAATGGTGTAACTGAGTAGAACTTGGATAATTCTGTTATCTCTTTGCCTTCCCTCTGCCTCCTGGCAACCCCCGGCAAAGGATACTGATCTGCACTTTTTCCATTGCCTAGCAAGAGCCAAGTGACACTATTGCCACACAGTAATATTGTCATGCTCCTTTTTTTTGCCTCTAACCCCAATTCAGGAAGGCACTTAAGAACATTCTTGCCTTCAGTAGGAATGAAGCACATGCTTAAATGCTCTCCTGAATAAAGATGTTTTCCTGAATCAGGGCCATTAGGTGGCAACAGCATCACAATTTGTAGTGCTGAATCCCGCAGCAGGAGTAAAAAACCTGGCTTAGAGAATTGGATGGGATTTCCAGGCTGAATATAAGCACCAGAGTCATATGCCAAAAGCACTGACCTAACAAGGGCGTAGTTAGTCCCCCATCATGTGCCTATTCGATTTTCCATGTCATTCAATTTGAGTTTTGCATGAATTCAACTCTTTGTGTTCTATTTATTTAGCTATAAAATGCCCAAAGCAGAGGGTAGAAGCAAGAATCTTGCTGGTTTCAAGGCATTACATGTTCAAGAGGCATTGAGCTGAACAGCTCCAGAGCAAGGACATCGAAAGTTCCTGTGATGCTCTTTTAAGAGGGAATTAAGGATGCATAAGGAATGCTGCTTCAGGCATATTATGTGTATATTACTGACTCACAGTATTAAAACCTAGCCAGGCAGCTAAATTGTTGTTGAGTTTTTGTCAAGGTTCCTTCCCCACTCTGAACTCTGGGGTACAGATGTGGGGACCTGCATGAAAGACCCCCTACGCTTATTTTTACCAGCTTAGGTTAAAAACTTTCCCAAGGCACAAATTCCACCTTGTCTGGAACAGTATGCTGCCACCACCAAGTGATTTAGACAAAGAATCAGGGAGAGGACCACTTGGAGTCCTATTCCCCCAAAATATTCCCCCAAGCCCTGCACCCCCTTTCCTGGGGAAGGCTTGAGAATAATATCCTCATCAATTGGTACAGGTGAACACAGACCCAAACCCTGGGATCTTAAGAACAATGAAAAATCAATCGGGTTCTTAAAAGAAGAATTTTAATTAAAGAAAAGGTAAAAGAATCACCTCTGTAAAATCAGGATGGTAAGTACTTTACAGAATAACAAAAGATTCATAAACAGAGAGGATTCCCCTCTAGGCAAAACTTTAAAGTTACAAAAACAGGGATAAACCTCCCTCTTAGCACAGGGAAAACTCACAAGCTAAAACAAAAGATAACCTAATGCATTTCTTTGCTATTATTTACTATTTCTGCAATATTAGATGCTTAGTTTAGATATGGCTTAGGGAGAAGTATTTTCCCTGCCCTGGTTCCTTGTTGACTCCGGGAGACACAGACAAAAAACCTTCCCCCACGGATTTGAAAGTATCTTCTCCCCTTATTGGTCCTTTTGGTCAGGTGCCACCCAGGTTATCTGAGTTTCTTAACCCTTTACAGGTAAAAGAGGAATTAACCCTTTACAGGGTAAAGAGGTATTTTATAAAAAGCAACAGAGGGTCCTGTGGCACCTTTAAGACTAACAGAAGTATTGGGAGCATAAGCTTTCGTGGGTAAGAACCTCACTTCTTCAGATGCAAGAATGAAAAACATGAGCACTCTTTCATTATTTTGGAGATTCAAGAGGGTATTGTGTTCTCTTTGGGCAAAGTGCTAAAAAGGATCTTGGTTACCACACGCAAGCAGGCAGATGGTTCATAGTGTGGGGACAGGACAAAGAGATCCTAGATGATCTAGGCACTAGATGATGGGAAATCTGCAAGGATCCTATACCCAACCTCTCTCCCTTGCAGCTTCTGTCAGCCATCAGAGAGCTTGTAGCCATGCCATTCGTTGTCATTGACCCCCAACTCTGCTCTGACTTCAGAGGGGAGAGTCAGAGTGCACAGTGGGAATTAATGGTGTTTTGCAACAATTTTCAGCTTTTGATTTTGGCAGAAACATGCTGCTTCATGCTCTCTACCTCCTGCCTCTTCTTTTAGCTCCAACTGAAGTGAATGAAAAACATGAGCACTCTTTCATTATTTTGGAGATTCAAGAGGGTATTGTGTTCTCTTTGGGAAAAGTGCTAAAAAGGATCTTGGTTACCACACGCAAGCAGGCAGATGGTTCATAGTGTGGGGACAGGACAAAGAGAAATTGAGAATCAGCAGACATGGACAAGTTTAGTCTTTTAAATGTACTGTGGCCTCAAAAGCCTTCGTAAATCAGTATGAATCATTGACTTCTGGATACTTAGCAGGAACAGGCTGAGAAACTGGCATTGTAATGTCAATCCTGAGAATACCTTGTTCCAGAGGTGATACATCTTACTATGACATCATGACACATAATGACTACTTGGTGTGCCCATGAGAAGGACAGGCATTTTTTAGTGTATTCCTGGGTGACAGGCCAGTGGTTAATCTTCCACAGTCCATTCAAAGTAGAGGGATTGGATTTTATTCAGAGAGAAATTATAGAGAATGCCTTGAGACTTTGCATATTTATGGTCTAGTTTATTGACCATTGTTTAATCATTATTGACCTGGCATGTGAGTCAAGTATTGGGGTTCCTCTAAGTCTGCTGCATATTGTGTGAATACACACAGCAGGCTTATACAGTTTCTCACGTAATCTTTGTTTTCTACCAATAAATGGGCTACTGTGTTCTGAGAATGATGATATGAAGTCCGAGTAGTGTATTCAATGTCTACAGGAATCTAATCACTTAACATTCTATGACTTGCCATTCCCTTAAAAAAAGAAAAATGTAAAGATTGATTTTTCTGTTCTGAAAGCTTAGAGACTAACATAAGTGACCTATGAATTGAGTTAAATATTTAATATAAATGTGTAATTCATTAGTGCAGGAATGGGAGTTATCCACTGAGCCTCATATTTATTGTCTTGAATCCCCCCCCCCATGTTATATAGTATGTGTATTAACAATGAGGTGCATTATTGTAGCATCACAAATGTGTTTATTTTGGATAGGTGGACTTGCTTTGATCTGGTTCTCCCAATATGAACCATGTATGTAAGCCGTAAGTTAAAAAAAAAAAAAAAAAAGTACATATTTATTACATATGTGGAGAGCACTGAACTGAAAGAAAGTGTTCCTCTTGTTAAATGTTTACAGTAGCTTAGCCCTAATAATACTGTGTGTAAAATATTTAAAGTTCTTAATTAAGGCATTGGAAGAGCTAGAAAATGTTAGATCTTTTCTTTATAGCTAATAAAAGAATGATAAAAGTGGTGGTTTGGCTAGAGGGGTACATGTTATACGTTGTATTTGATTGCTAGGATGAAGAAAGAGTTAGACTTGAAAAAGTGGTCAATAACCAAAGATGTTTTCTTAAAATCAGAAAATTAGTTGGACTATGAAATACACATTTTCAAAAGGAAAGTGAGTTTGGCTTGATTCTTGCCTCTAAAGTTTATAGTCTTGCTGTAATTCAAGAGTAATTTATGGTAACAATTTCTGCCTGTGGCAGTTTTGATTAAACTAATTTATTCTGCCTTCTCTCTTTATGTGCTTTTAAATGTTAAATGGCTAATTTTGCATGAAACAAGTTTATACTGGATCTCATCTGGTAGATCAAGGTGATACTAAAACTTAGTTACTGCTAAAGTTGCATTGTTAGCCTTAATTTTATATTGAATGTACACAAGTTTAAAAACTATTGGCCAAAATTCTTAAACCTGGTTACCTGAAGTAAGGCTTCTAAATCCATATTTAAACACTTTATTAGAAGAGGCCTAACTTTTCAGTGTGAATTGGTTTTGCTCAGCATCTTCTGCTGTTTTTTAGGTCTCTAAATATAGATATAGAAATCTAAATTCTGGCATCCAGGTTTAAATATTTTGTTCCCTGTCTTCAAAATATGCAGTTTCATCCATACATAGCATGTACTGCACATTAATAATATTTAATTTTATATGTGGTTTGCAGTGTTGTAGCTGTGTTGATCTGAGGATATGAAAGAGACAAGGTGGGTGAGGTAATGTCGTTTATTGGACCAATTTCTGCTGGTGAGAGAGAGAGAGAAGCTTTGAACCACAATACAGGTGAAGAAGAGCTCTGTGGAGCTTGAAAGATTCTCTTTCTAGGGTTGCCAGGCATCTGGTTTTGGACCAGAATGCTAGGGTTGGCGGCACAGCAGGGCCCCGGGCTAAAGCAGGATCCCTGCCTGCCCTAGCTCCTTGTGGCTCCCAGAAGCGTCTGCCAGGTCCTTTCGGCCCCTAGGCGGTTCCCAACCAATGGGAGCTGCAGGGGTGGTGCCTGCAGGCCCGAGGGCCGTGCGTGGAGCCTTTCTGGCCACCCATGAGCCTAGGGGCCGCAAGGACCTGGTGGATGCTTCTTGGGAGCCACAGTAAGCGCCTCTGGGACCCCGCACCAAGGGCAACCCCCTGCCCCAGACCAGAGTCCCCTCATGCATCCAAACTCCCTCCCAGAGCCCGCACCACGCACTCCCCCAAAACTCCAATCCCCAGCCCTGAGCCCCCTCCTGCACCGCAAACCCTTCATCCCCAACCCCATCCCAGAGCCCACACCCCCAGCTGGAGCCTGCACCCCCTCCCGCATTCCAAACCCCTCGGCCCCAGCCTGGAGTCCTCTCCTTCACCCAAGCCCATCATCTCTGGCCCCACCCCAGAACCTGCACTCCCAGCCGGAGCCCTCATTCCCCTCCTGCACCCCAAACCCCTGCCCCAGCCCGGTGAAAGTGAGCGAATGTGGGGGAGAGCGAGCGACAGGAGGAGGAGGGATGGAGCGAGAAGGGGCCGGGTAGGGGTGTTCAATTTTGTGCCATTAGAAAGTTGGCAACCCTTTCTCTTTCACCAACAGAAGTTGGTCAAGTAAACAACATTACCTCACCCCCCTTGCCTCTTTTTTCATTTTATAAACATTTTATATCTGCTAGCTACTGACAGCATTAAAGTTACTTTTGCCATATGTGCAATCATCATTTGAAAAGCTAAGCAATCATGAACAAAGGAGGGTCATATCTTATTGACACTACTTTTTGCGTCAGCTTTTTATTTGAAATAGAAGCTAGATACTGAAATAATATCTGAATAATATGCTGTTTTGGTATAGGTTGTCTAGTGGCACATTCATTTCTGCAGTAAGGGCTCAAGCCCCACACCAAACTGTGGGCTCATGGGAGGTGAGGGGGAAAGGAATGTTGTATTATCTCAGCTAAAATCATAAACCCAAGATCCATTTAGTGTTCATTTGAAGTTGGTAAAGCTCTCATGACATTTTCTGAAAAGAGTAGGGGGAATAGTGGTACTTGGCTAATGTGCCTTCTTTCAGTAAAATAGATATTTTATTAGTTTACTATTTATAAAGTGCTGTGGGTGTGCATGGTGTTTATAAAAAAGTACTTTGACGAGTTCACAGTCTAACACACAATGCATGGCTTCCAACTCAAAGCAACTGGAGTTGTGGGTGATCTGCACTTTTGAAGATTAGGTCCTTAATGATGTCTATAAAACAGGCGAGAAATGTGACATTTGATTTATTTTAATCTCTGTGGTTTACACCAAAATTAAATAACTGCAGTGAAAAACAAAATTCTGTAATTACATAGAAATCTAAAAATAATCATAAGTGATCCCTCCCACTTGATTTATGTGGTGAAAAATATAGCATGTCCATAACATGGCTTCCACACCTGGGGACTGATGATTGTTCTTGTATGTACATGTGTTTTAATTAATTTGTTTTGCTGTTTTTTTTCACCAGAGGTTCCTTTTGGTTCCAGAACATCACTGAGGCAAAACCATTTCCACAACCATTGTAAAACAAAGGATGTAAAAAAAGCTTATCACTTGTGCCACTGCCAAAGTAGTCTCAGATATATGCCTTTGTCTTAATGCTTTGGAAGAAATTCTTGAGGATTATAGCAAAAGATTAATTTTTCATGTTGTACAGTACATCTTAACCAGATCATTTGAATCATCTTGGATAGAACTGGTAAAAAAAAAAAAACCTGAACATTTTAATCAAAAATCAAATTTTTGTTTTAATTGAAAAATCAAAATAAGTAAAATTTTGCCCAGCTCTATTTCTAAACTTTTTTTTTTTTTAAATTAGACATTAACTAGATGTAGATTTTGTGGGCCCCACAAACACAATATTCTCAAAGCATATTGTATTTCTAGTGGAATAGCTCCAAGTTGACAATTTAGTCATTAATTTAGATCGTGAAATAGAGAATGTTAAAATAGTATTGTCTGCAAAGTATCTTTTAAAAACTGACACATTCATCTGGGTTGACCTTTAAAGCACTAATCTATATCACTCCATGTTCAAGGAGAATTGTAGGTTAGAATGAAAATTGAAAGAGGTGTGCTGTTGCAGGCCCCTAAGAGACTTGTTTTGTGTAATTTTAGAAAGCATACATGTGAACAGGCTCTGAGACCTTTACTGCACAGGAACACCTTAGCTGAAATATTGGTAGCTGGTTCTAGGAATCATCTGGCATTCTTAGAACCTCTGTCTCTAGCTGTCTCCCAGAGTGCAGGGCACCCCTGCAATAAGAAGCTCTAAGGACATAGAATGACTCTCCCTACACACTTCAAATCTCTGAAGCTCTGGGGCTTTCCCATCAGAAATGTTCCCATGTTCTCTGGGGCTCAACTAACAGAAAGCACAAGAATGACTGGAAAATTTTTAAGTGAATAGCAGCTCAAAATTTAGTAGATTTATCATCTGCCATGTTGATTTTCAAAGGCAGAGGGAAGGGAACCATGTTGGGAAAGGGTTGGATTTATGTGAACAAAATAGGTCTAACTAAATGGGTTTATATATTGACACAAGCATAAATACTTTTTTCAGGCAGTCAGCTTTAGTCAGCTGTCTGTTATAGCATGCTCTGACATAGCAATAAACATTATTACACTATAACTGTAAGTGTTATATTTTTAACATTCACCGAAATCAGTAATTTAATTCATACTAAGTCAATCTTCACTTTATTTTACCTTTTGCACAATAATTTAGGGACACTTTTTTTTAAAAAAAGAAGTGCTTAGAATTAATTTAATTTTAAAAATAATAGATTATACTCTTATTTGTCCTGTACAGTTAAAACCTGTTAATTTTCAGCTGCTTTATGGCCTTGTGTGCTAAGGGTGTGCTTGAGAGCTCCCTGCCTGCTGTGGAAGGCCTACAAAAAGCATATCAAGCTGAACTTTTTAATTCTTATTCTCATTCTTTACTATTGGTATCGTAAAACACTGGGAGCATAAAAGTACCTGGGGCCTGATTGTTTGGCCTGCTAAGGCAGGGTATAGTGGGTGGAGAATTTTCTTGAATAGGGGATCTCTCCTCTGATGGAAACTCTGCACAGATGACTGCAATGGCTTTTTGTGCTAGCTGCTCGTCCCATCCCAGCTGTAAGGGCAAGGAAGGGAATGTCAGGGATGTTCTGTGGGCATGGGCAGGATGGAGAAGAGCTCCACTGTACCTGCTTTTCCACTGACATAAGATCCATTGAAGTCCAGACCTTACACCAGCCGTGAAAGTTAGAGCAAACCCCTTGTTGCTCTAACTTCCCCCAGAGCTGGCTAGCTGAGGATCAGGGAGCTGCAACTGGCTTTGTGCAGCGGTCACTCTCTCCACCACATCCAGACTGCACTCTGCTGGAGTGGACAATCAGGGACTTCAGGTGTAATTCTGCTCTGAAAAAGTGACTATAAGTGGAATCGTAGGACTCATTGTTAGTGACTTGGTTATTTATTGTTTAACATGTTCATTTAAAAAGTTGAGGGTTTTTTTGCTTTTTCTATTTTTTTTTTTTTTTTTTTTTTAGGGCTTCTAGAAGTTTTTTTTCAATTTCTTTTGAAAGTGGTCAGTATTCAGGTCAGCTTGTGACAGTAGGAAGTAAAAGATTGTTAGGCTTAAATATCTTGAGGGTGGGAAGAGTGGGTGTCATAATTTGAAAGTGTAAAGGTATGTTTGGTCACTATGCTACCATGGTATTAGCAGCCAAGATGTTATGTAATGTGACTGTTTCCAAAATGATTTTTCTTCTGCTTTTGTTTGTTCCCTCTTTTTTTCTTACCCTGACATTAATTTTCTTGTAAAGATTCAATTTCCCTGTTGTGATTGTTCCATGCATATTTTTCTAGCATGCCATATAGCAACATGCTCATCCTTTTTGTAATTTTTCTATTCCTTTTTGCCAAACTACTGGGTCTGTTTCTGTAGTAGTGCTTCAGATTTTTCTCTGGGGCATGGTCTTGCAGTGATTTTCAGGGATAAAAGGGAAGAAGCAGTTAGTAATAGCTTCTTGCTTTCCTGCACTTTTGCAAGGGGCATCTGCCCCTTCTATCATCCTCCTTTCCTCATGACTGTAAGTGTCTGGTTTTCAGACTTCAGTGGCTCAGGTCAGACATAATGATTGCATAAGGATCACAGAGAACTACAAAATATGCTTGATTAATTTTTATACCCTGGGAATGCCCAAGTCTGTATATTTGGTGTGTCACTGACATGAGCAAGTGAAGCAGAAAAATGTTTGGCAGAAGAAAATGAATCTAATGGACTTGATCTCTTCTGTTTATCCAGTCTCACTTAGTAAAATGTAGTCAGAGGAAGATGTGGCTTTTTGTTTGGTATCAGAAGTGTAAAATGTTTTAACGTTATTCCATCTTTGTTTCCATAAAAAAACTCGTATGCTTCCCTACCAGGCTTCAGAACCATATTGTCCCATCCACACTACCAAACAGTAGCATTAGAACACACATGCCCCAAACTGTGTCACACAGTTTTTAGACTAGAATGGTTGCAGATTTGCTATGTGTCATTCATGTCATTCAAGTTTTGTGTTTAGAAGTCAGTGAGTACATGCATAGACTTAAAACAAACAAACAAAAAACCCCTGTGTGAGACAGGACATACTACCCAATAAGTAGTATGCCCCATCATACTGTGATTAATTGGAAAATAAGATCCGATATTCAAATGTTTTAGGCAAGCCTGGGTAGTCAGCACATCTTCACTAGTGATGAGATAGCAGAGAAATATGAGACTTGCCAGTAGATGGCACTCTAGTCTTATACTTGCAGAGAACTATGTAATGTACTTCATATACTGCAGCAGTTGTCTGTTAAAATGTACGCTGCTCATATTTTTCCACGTTGCTAGACACTTGTATGTTTAGGAGGATTTCTTTGCAACAAGTCTTAGCTGTTTCCTACAATTGGTTACTTTATAAAAAATCAATGTAGTACAATTGTGTTCTGTGGCTTAAACTGTTCTTGTGCTTAAAAACGTAAGTTTATAAATTAAAAAAATTAGACACTTTTAAAGATAGCTCTTTGTATTCATTAATTTCACTCCAATGAGATAAAAATAGGAAATGCTAGGCATAACATTTTTTTCCCCAAAAATGCTTGTCAAATCACTATAGGGGACCCATTTTTGTTTCAATATGCTATTGGAAAACAGAAATGCACTGCATATCTGGAAATTCCTATTCAGTATGTCTCTAGAGTCACAAAGATTTTGCTGATGTTTGGCCCCAGTTATTCAATGTACTTAAGTATGTGCATAATTTTAAGCATGGGAGTAGACTCAAGACAATGTGGCTACTCCCATGCTTAAAACTATGCACTTCAATGGGACTCCTCGTATGCCACTGCACAATGCAGAATTAATGTTCTGCGCAGAATTTAATTTTATCCCACAAAATTGGCCCTGCAGAGTTGCTGGCCGCCATTAGGGGCTGCTGAACCCAGCAGAGCCCAGCCCGGCATCCCAGCTTGCAGTGTGCCTGCACAGGAGGCATGGGCAGGGTGCAGTTCCTGGCATGCCCTGAATGAAGGAGGTGGGGTGTTGGCCGCCACCACCCCGCAGTGAGTGGAGCATCTGGCCAGCTTGTCTTTGTGTCCCCATCCTGTGTGGCAGCTGCTGGAGCTGGCAAGCTGTGAGCTCCGTCCTGTGGGGAGAGGCAGGAGCAATAGCTGGGAGCTACAGGGAGGGGCTGCTGCTTTCTGGGAGGGGAAACTGAGGGTGGGGGGGGGGGCATGACTCGAGCTGTTCTGGGGGCAGCCAAACCTGTAAATTGTGCTACCCTTCTGTCCTTGGGTATGGGTCATCTCTGCCTGCAGCTCTGTGTGCTCCGGCTTCCAGGCCTGGTCCTCATCGCCCAGGGATGAGAGCAGGCCCAGGAGATCTGGCTGCACCAGCTCTCAGAAACGGTAAGGAAGGATGGGGCCGCACTGTGCCCCCAGTGGGACAGTAATGAAGCTGCGCAGAGTGGAAGATGTTGGGGGGGAAAGAGGGGTGCGGGTGTCTGGGCTGGGGAGCACCCTATGCAGCCCCCTCCCCTCCCAGTACACTTACACCCCTCCAGCAGCCCCTCCCCCTCTCTCCAGCAGTTTCCTCTATTTGGGAACTTGGTAACCCTATTGGGGCAGGGTGAAAAAATGGGAATCGACTGAAAGACTGGGGGGCAGAGTTTTCCCCCTAGCCGTGCCCAGCCGGCACATGTGATGCACCCAGACTGAGGCGACTGACAAAAGCATAACAGAGAAATAGGAACAGGTTTTGTAGGAGTTTCTTTAACTCTCTAATCCTAGGGGAATCTTTTTTGTTGTCTTTATTGTTACAGACATGCTTGCTGACAGGTATTTTGAAATAAAGTGCCAAAAAAATTGAAACTGGTGTGATTATATTATGTTATTTTGACAAATAAAATATGCAGAATTTTGCAGAATTTTTTGGGACAGACGTCCCTCAGGAGTAGCTTATAGACACATACCTTACTGAATTAGGCCATAGTTAGAGAACTTACCTATCTGTTGCATGATACCTTGCACTACAGTGAACAGCACAATTAACCAATTTTTAAATACATTAACTATAACTGCATATTTAAACATGTTTCCAAAAGTGCATTCTTTAAAACTTTATTCTAAACCTTATCTATTCCTAACTCAAAAAGTGTTACAGCCAACATGGGGGAATTCTCTATTAGAACTTGTCTTAACAGATAAAGAGGAACTGATCTCAGATTCACAGAGCTGAAAACAATTAGCTAATCATCAGCCAAATACTGTAATCAGAAAAATATGAATAACTGGGAATCATTTAAGAATGTCTTACAAGATGCCCCAAAAGCCACAATCGTACAATTGAGAAAGAAGGCCATACTGGTTTTTTAAAAAGACCTGTTATAGAGGGGAAGTGAAGGCAGCTATAAAAAAAACCCAAAAACATAACTAATGGAAGAAAGGGGCAGTTGATATTAATGAATATAAATCAGAAATTTGGAATTTTAGAAGATTGATAAGGGAAGCAAAGGACACAAGAAGAAATCTGTGACCAGCAAAGTTCAAGATGATGATGAGTTTTTTAAATATTTAGAAACAAAAAGAATCCTCACAATGGTATTGGTCCATTACTAGAAGGAAATGGTAAAATTATCAAGAATAGTGCCAAAAATGCTGAAGTGTTCAATAAATATTTTTGTTCTGTATTTGGGGTTGGGGGAAGGGGAAGATGATACAGTCTCTACATATGGTCATAAGATTCTTTCCATTCTACTAGTATCGCTGAAGGATATTAAACAGAAACAACTAAAGTTAGACACTCTTAAATCAGTAGATCCAGATAACTTGCATCCAAGATTTTTAAAAGAGCTGTCTGAGGAGCTTGCTGGATCATTAATGTTGATTTTTCAATAAGTTTTGGAACACTGGGGAAGTTCCAGAAGCTTGGAAGAAAGCTAATGTTGCTCCAGTTTTTAAAAAGAGTAAATGGGATGACTGTGGTAACTATAAGCCTCTTAGCTTGATCTGGATCATGGGCAAGATAATGGAGCGACTAATACGGGACCAAATTAATAAAGAATTAAAGGAAGGTAATGTAATTAATGCAATCAACATGGGTTTATAGAAAATAGCTCCTGTCAAACTACCTTGATATCTTTGTTTTTATGAGATTACAGGTTTGGTTGATAAAGTGACAGAATATACTTAGACTTCTGTAAGGTTTTTTACTTGGTACCACATGACATTTTGATTAAAAAACATAGAACCATATAAAATTAACATGGCACACAAAAATCTGGATAACCTAATCTGTCTAACCTATAGGTCTCAAAATATAATTCTAAACAGGGAATGGTCATTGAGCGGGTGTGTTTCCTACCGTGATCAGTTCTTGGCCCTGTACTATTTACCATTTTTATCAATGACCTGGAAGAAAACATAAAATCATCACTGATAAAGTTGGCAAATGATACAAAAATTAGGGGAATGGTAATAATGAACTGGTCTGTGATTCAGAGTGATCTGGATCGTGTAGTAAATTGGGCTCAAGTAAGCAATATGCATTTTAATATAGCTAAATGTAAATGTTTACATCTAGGAACAAAGAATGAAGACCATGCTTACAGGATGGGAGACTATATCCTGGGAAGCAGTGACTCTGAAAAAAATTTGAGGTCATGGTGGATAATCAGTTGAACATGCTCTCCATTTTGACACTGGTCAAAAGACCTAATGTGCTCCTGGGATGAATACTCAGGGGAATCTTGAGTAGAGGCAGAGGGAAATTTTACCCCTATATTTGCAATGGATGTGACCATTGTTGGAATACTGTGTCTGGTTCTGGTGCCTACAATTCAAGAAGGAAGTTGATAAATTGGAGAGAGTTCAAAGAAGAGCTGTAAGAATGATTAAAGGATTAGAAAACCTGCTTTATAGTAATAGACTCCAAGAGCTCAATCTATTTAGCTGAACAAAGAGAAGGTTAAGGGATAACTTGATTAGTCTCCAAGTACCTACATGGGGAACAAATATTTGATAATGGGCTCTTCAGACAAAAAAACAGACAAAGGTATACTCTGATCCAATGGCTGGAAGTTGAAGCTAGACAAGTTCAGACTTGGAAATAAGGTGTCTATTTTTTAAAGAGTAATTAACAATTGGAACAATTTACTAAGGATTGTGGTGGATTCTCATCACTGAGAGTTTTAAAATCAAGATAGCATATTTTTTTTTAAAATATGCTCTAGGAATTATTGTGGGGAAGTACTAAGGCCTGTGTTATGCAGGAGTTCAGAGTAGATGAACACAATGGTCCCTTTTGGCCTTGGAATCTATGCATCTATGAAAAAGGTCCTGTTTTCCTTAATCTTGTTATTCACTGGAGCAGCATTTGTTGGGGGCAAATTGTAGACACTGAAGTTTAGTAATTCTGGGAAGTAAGTTGTGCAGCCAGGAAGGATTAGAGCTTTGGAATGTTCACAGTGCTCTCATGATGTTTTCTACATTTGTTCTAATCTGTATGGAAGGAGGGGAGAAATGCTGAGGAAGGTAGCTCTTTTCTAAAATGCCATCTTTGCTAGTGTGTGTTTTCACACAAGAGAGTTACCAGCAAGAGTTTAGAGGTACATTTGGCAGAGCTGAAGATAATGCCATGTGTGACAAAGTTCCTCCTCTATCTTGGTGGGTCCTGCGCTTATTGGCGGATTTTCTTGCCTCAGAGATTCACCATGTGGAACAGCCAAGAGACCTTCCCCTCTGGAAGAACCCACAGTCCAGGTCAATTGGGAGGTTTGGGGGGAACCCGGGCCCGCCCTCTACTCCGGGTTCCAGCCCAGGGCCCTGTGGACTGCAGCTGTCTATAGTGCCTCCTGTAACAGCTGCATGACAGCTACAACTCCCTGGGCTACTTCCCCATGGCCGCCTCCAAACACCTTCCTTATTCTCACCACAGGACCTTCCTCCTGGTGTCTGATAACGCTTGTGCTCCTCAGTCCTCCAGCAGCACACCCTCTCACTCTCAGCTCCTTGCGCCTCTTGCTCCCAGCTCCTCACACTCGCACCACAAACTGAAGTGAGCTCCTTTTAAAACCCAGGTGCCCTGATTAGCCTGCCTTAATTGATTCTAGCAGCTTCTTCTTAATTGGCTCCAGGTGTCCTAATTAGCCTGCCTGCCTTAACTGGTTCTAGCAGGTTCCTGATTACTCTAGTGCAGCCCCTGCTCTGGTCACTCAGGGAACAGAAAACTACTCATCCAGTGACCAGTATATTTGCCCTCTACCAGACTCCTGTACACCACTGGTCTGGGTCTGTCACATATCCCTCCCCCCTGCTCAACGCCAAGGGGTTGGGCAGCTTGGGACGCCAGACAGTGCACACGTGACAAGCCATCGGCGTTGCCATGACGGCTCCCTGCTCTGTGTTGCACATGGAACTGGAAAGGTTGGAGGGATAAGAACCATCTGGTCACCTTTGTGTTCTTCTCCTTGTTCCGCTGCATCCATTGAAGAGGGGCATGGTCGGTCACGAGGACAAATCTGCGCCCGAGCAGGTAGTAGCGCAATGTTTCCATGGCCCGTTTTACAGCGAGGCATTCTCTCTCCACCACTGCATATTTTTGTTCCCTTGGAAGGAGTTTCCGACTGAGGTATAGAATTGGGTGTTCCTCCTCCCCGACCATCTGTGATAGAACGGCCCCCAACCTTACTTCCGATGCATCCATCTGCAGGATAAACTCCTTGGTGAAATCAGGGGCTATCAGTACGGGGTTACTGCAGAGGGCAGTCCGTAGGTCTGTGAATGCTTCCTCTGCTGCGTCAGACCATCTCACCAGATCAAGTCCACGGGCTTTCACTAGGTCTGTCAGGGGTCTTGCCCTTGTGGCAAAGTGGGGGATAAATCGTCGGTAATACCCCACCACACCTAGAAACGCCCGGACTTGTTTCTTGCAACTTGGTCAGGGCCAATTTTGGATGGCCTCTAACTTGTTCACTTGGGGTTTTACCAGACCTTTTCCCACAATGTAGCCAAGATATTTGGCCTCTGTAAACCCTACAGCGCTCTTGGCAGGGTTTGCTGTAAGGCCAGCTCGCCTGAAGGTATCGAGGACTGCCTCCACCTTCTCCAGGTGGGTTTCCCAGTCTGGGGTATGAATGACCACATCATCCAAGTAGGCAGCAGCATAACTGTTATGCGGGCGTAATAGCTTGTCCATGAGGCGCTGGAAGGTAGCTGGGGCCCCATGTAGTCCAAAAGGGAGGACAGTATATTGAAAAAGACCCTCTGGTGTAGAGAACGCAGTCTTTTCCTTTGCGTCTTCCGCAAGGGGAATCTGCCAGTACCCTTTGTCAAGTCTAGGGTAGTCAAGTACCGGGCATTACCCAGGCGGTCCACTAGCTCATCTATGCGAGGTATGGGGTACGCGTCGAACTGGGATACTTCATTTAGTTGCCGGAAGTCGTTGCAAAATCTTGTGGTGCCATCAGGTTTGGGCACCAGCACGATTGGGTTGGACCACTGACTGTGGGATTCTTCGATGATCCCCAACTCCAGCATTTTTTTTACTTCTGCTTTTATTTCCTCCCTTTTTGCCGCTGGCACCCGATAGGGCCTCATTGTTACTCTGGCCCCAGGGTTCGTGACGATGTGGTGATATGTCTCGGTTGTTCGACCCGGTTTTGTCGAGAACACATCTTGGTTCCGGAAGATCATCTCAGACACCTCATTCTTCTGGTCTGGTGTTAAATCGGGAGACACTCTCACCTGTTTGGAAGGCTTGTTTTCCTGGGTTAGGTCTTTTTGGACCGTTGTGCATGCCTCTTGTGCATGCCAGGGTTTCAGAAGGTTAACGTGATAAATCTGGTCTTGTTTTCTGTGTCCTGGCTGCCGCACCTTGTAGGTTACTTTCCCCACGGGTTCAACCACCTCATAGGGCCCCTGCCATTGGGCCAGAAGCTTGCTTTCTGCCATGGGTACCAACACCATAACCCGATCCCCTGGTTGGAACTGTCACACTTTTGCCTGGCGATTGTAATGGGTTCGCTGGGCCTCCTGGGCCTTCTCCAAATGTTCCCGTACAATAGGGGTAACCCGGGCTATCCAGTCTCACATCTGCATTACATGCTCTATTATATTTCTCCCCTCATTGGGTTCCTCTTCCCAGATCTCTTTGGTGATATCTAGTATCCCACGGGGGTGACGCCCGTATAATAACTCGAAGGGGGAAAACCCAGTTGAGGCCTGAGGTACCTCCCGGATAGCGAACATAAGGTAGGGTAGTAGGGTGTCCCAATCCTTCCCGTCCCGACTTACCACCTTCCTTATCATAGCCTTGAGGGTTCGGTTAAACCTTTCTACCAACCCATCAGTCTGCGGATGGTAGACCGAAGTTCTCAGGGTATGTATATGGAGCAGCGTACAGAGGTCCTTCATTAGCTTCGACATAAATGGGGTTCCTTGGTCGGTTAATATCTTCTTCGGTAGCCCCATTCGGGCAAAGATCCCCACCAGCTCTTTGGCTATAGTTTTAGAGGCCATGTTCTGCAGGGGGACGGCTTCTGGGTAGCGAGTAGCATAGTCCAAAACAACAAGTATATATTGGTGGCCCCGAGCCGTCTTCTCCAGGGGTCCCACTAGGTCCATGGCTATTTGCTCGAAGGGGACCTCTATGATGGGAAGGGGTACTAAAGGTGCCCTCAAGTGGGGACGGGGACTGTGCAGCTGACACTCCGGGCAGGAGGCACAGTACCTCCGCACTTCTTCATGTACTCCGGGCCAGAAGAACCATCGTAGGACTCATGCCAGGGTCTTCTCTACCCCCAAATGCCCCCCAAAAAGATGACTATGAGCAAGACTTAATACAGCGTTCTGGTGTTTTTGAGGTACTAGGATCTGCTGTATCTTCTGCCCCTGTACTGGTGCAACCCGGTATCAGAGATCCTTCTTCATTATGAGGTAGGGTCCTGGTCCCTGGGTTTTCCCTTCCACGGGGACCCCATCTATTTCAGTCACCTCCTTCCTAATGTTGTCATACCTTGGGTCTTCTGCTTGGTCCCATCCAAAATTTCCTCTCCTGGGGCTAATCTGCCCAAGATCTAGGGGCTCAGTCTCTGTTGCCTCTACTGGTTCAGAAGCATTAGGGTGGGGGTCAGACTCAGGTGCTTCTCCCTCCTGCGTGACCTCCTTTTCAGTTGCGCGGGTCCGCCTACCTACAAGAGCGACCCTCTGGCTTTGGGTCAGTATTCGGGTTCCCAAGGCCTTAGCTGCCCTTCTTTCCCTTTTTGTCTTTCTACCCTGTCTGGGAGTGGAGAACAAATCTGGGAATATTTCAAAGAAGATTGGGGGTTGACAGTCTGCTGTGGATGCATCACCAATTTTAGGGTCCCCATCTTTCTCCAATCCCCCTACTGGGAGTAAGTTTCCAAACCCTGGGAAGTCCCTCCCTATGAGCACCGGGTATGGGAGTTTAGGGACTACACCTGCTGCTACCTCAGTAGTGTTCCCTTGGATCTCGATTTTTACTGGGATGGTGGGGTAGTAACTAACTGTCCCATGGACACATGTTATCCCCGTACGTTTAGCCTGTAGCAGCTGACTACGCTTCACGAGCTTCCCTGAGATAAGTGTGATAGCACTCCCTGAATCAACCAGTGCCGTGGTCTCTACCCCATTTAGTTTCACTGGTCTGGTATACATATGTGGGGTTAGTGAGACCCCCACAAGGTGGATTAGGGAGCATGGATCTGCCCAGTTCCCCAGGTTACACTGCATAGGCTCCTCAGCATTGGGACACTGTGCAGCTATGTGTCCCCACTCCCCGCAGGCATAACATCTGTATGGAGCCCTAGGCGTTCCATGGTCTCTTGGTTTGGGCAGTCTAACATCACGATCCTCTTCTCCCTCAGTGCTCCGACTCTTTGTGGCCTCTGATGGGCCTTCAGCCTCTCTCTTTTTCCACCTGGGCCCTCCTGGTGGCCCAGTCACCCGAACTTTAGGGCTTGGTGCTGCTAGTTTAACCCGGGGTGCCTTTTCCTTAACTGGTCGGGTCAGCTCCCTCGCTGTCCTTCGCCTCTCTACCAGGGCGACAACCTCGTCATAGGTGGAGGGTTCGTTCTGGCTTACCCAGGCACGAAGGTCTGGTGGTAGTCCCCTCATGTATCGGTCGATGACCAGAACCGCTAGTATCTCTTCCGGACTCCGGGACTCTGTTTGCAACCACTTTTGTGCGAGATGGATGAGGTCATACAATTGGGACCGCGGGGTTTTGTCTTCCTGGTACCTCCAACTGTGATACTGCTGGGCCCGCACTGCTGTCGTTACCCCAGATCTGGTGTCCTAATTAGCCTGCCTGCCTTAACTGGTTCTAGCAGGTTCCTGATTACTGTAGTGCAGCCCCTGCTCTGGTCACTCAGGGAACAGAAAACTACTCATCCAGTGACCAGTATATTTGCCCTCTACCAGACTCCTGTACCCCACTGGTCTGGGTCTGTCACACATGCAATGTCCTATAGTTCCTATGTTCTTTGTACTCCCAAGGTAGAAGCAGCATTGCTAGAAATCGCATCACTCCATGTCTACATTGTATCAATTTGACGTGAGTACACTTTACAATAATGAACGAGATTTCTATATACTATTGATCACGCTTGGTTCTATCAGAGTGAGCAAGGTGAGCAGGATTTGGCCCTTCTTCTTTCTTTTTGAACTATAACCGTTAAAGATGGATTTCTTTGTTGCTATTTGCACTTTATTGATGTTCCCCCCCAGCATTTAATAAGTTCTGCAGGCCTCATGCTATATCAGTCACATTTACGATTGATCCCTGAAGTACGCTACTTCATCAGTGTTTGTAGTGCAGGAGAGGAGAGACCCAGTAAGAGCTCATCAAAAATAAAGCACCTCTGTTGACCAAGTATAAAAGAAGATAAGTAAAAATTTTGAGATCCCCAACAGAAGAATCAAAATAAGTAGAGGGCTTGTGAGGATTTGAGTCACTTAAATGTTAATGATTTTTAAGAAAACTGAATTAGGCACATGCTAGTGCATATTTTGCCATGGGTCTGAAATTCCCATATCTTCCTCCCTAGGGACTGATCCTTTCAATCACTGCAGTCAGTAGACTTGGGCCAGGTCTACACAAGAAACATAACTATGTAGCTCAAGGGTGTGAAAAATCCACTACAGATTTCAGTCAAAAATTGGGTATGATTCCTGTTTCTGCATTTGGCTACTGAAAATTGGAGACTGTTCATGTCAAATATAAGAGAACTTCGACTTGGGATCAGAATGATGTCGATGTTTTAACACACACAAACACACAAAAATAAATTGGTTATTAGAGCTTATTGTCCTGGAAAAATGGGAAACTTAAGACAGATCCAGAGATCCACCCTTAAGCTTACAGCTTCTGCCAGAACAGCTGTAATTCTTGATTAAAGTATTTTGAGTTAATTATTTAATGGTCCTTGCTTTGGAGAACAGCATTATCAACAAAGAATTTCTTAATTTCAGATTAAAGAAATAAGAGGAAGGTGAGATTTGCTGCATATAGAGCATTACAGGAGATTTAGGAGTTCCTCTTTGTATTTGGTAAAGGATGTCAAAAAGCTGTCTATCCTGATTAGTCTTCCCAGTCTAAGGAGTCATATCCAGGTTGGTAGTCAACTGTTTTTTCTCCTAGAATAAGTAAAGGCATCTGTTCTAGTTGCAGATTTTCCTAGGTTCTCCAAGCATCAGTTTTGGCTATGTCACTGGAGGGCTTATTTACTTCCCATGGCTCACCTGCTAAAATTTCCCTTTCAGAGTAAAAAGCTTTTCAGTTAATCTCTGGCAAAGGAAATAAAACGTTTTTCTGCCTTGTGAATGAAGGAAGATCCTGTTTCCAGCTCCAGATCTGCTAAATTCATTTCCCTACATGGTAGATAATGCACATCTACTAGTAATGACCCTAGTGAAAGCTAAGCATTCAGGCATCAGAATTTAGGAGAGAGGAATGGAACGGATGAAACATGTCAGCCTGAAAAGGCAAAGTAGTTTGTGACTATAAAATGAAGGTTTGTCATGTTGTGTGTTATGATGTTGTGCAAACAAATTTTTAATCCTTTCTTTCATTTTCTCTTCTAATTAAATTTGTATTTATAAATTTACTAACATGTTTTATGTATAAATTATTTGTCAATAAGCTAATCGATTCTAAAATTAAATAGTTTGTGCCCTGGTTCTTGTCTTGTTTTCACTGTGTGCCCAATGTTTATACCAGATCACTCTTATCCATGCCACTTAATCTGTGTTTGCAATTCATTAAAAAGTGTACATTACAGATTCTGAATGTGTACATTACATTGGTCTAATCATATGCATTTACAAACATACAAGTTAATTAGAGAGAGGACAAGGCAGCAAGGCTTGGAACCAGGTTAGGTTTAAGGTTAGGTTTGCCACAGAGGCTGAATAAAGGCTGCATTTCAGGTTCTATGACTCTGAAATATTGTGAGCTCTTCTTGTGAGATTTCAGCCCTAAACCCTGGAAGTCTTTCAAAATGAGCTGCTCTCATGAGATTCCTATAGTGTCCAAACTGGAGAATAGCCCCTTTATGGCAAGTTTGTATTCAGGATTTCAAACCTGAACACTCCTCCCCCTCCCCATCATGTACAATTAAAAAATGTTGATACTCGAGCTTCCGTTTGGGCCAGGAAAACTACATTTGGGGAGATTAGATTGGTGAACACAGCTGATACCTCGTCTCTAGACAAAAAAGGTGTACCCTCTGTATAACCGCCTCTGCCCACAGGCTTAGTGCCTCCTTGAGTTCAGAGTCAGAGTTGCACTGATCTGCACCTCTAACACTCCTTTTGGCAGCTTCTGCTGTGCTTCACCAGCTTGTATTTGTGTTCACTTAGCCCTCTGGCCGGGACGCTTCTCCAGTCTCATCCCTTTTCAGGGTATCAAAAATGCAAAGTAATAAGCTTCAGTCAGTGGTAAACAAGAAGATCCTTAGCCCCTTCACAGGGCTACATCAAAACTGCCAACTTTACTCTCAGTTCTCCCTGAGGGCTCATCTCAGAAGAGCCTGTCTACATCTCTATGACTCTCTTCTTACAGCAGAGTCCTGCTTTCTCCTCAGTCTCCACCTACTGAGCTCCCCCAGGCTTCTGATAATGCCCAGGTGTTTAATGGTCCTTACCTAGCTCTGCCCTCTCTGGCTGGAAGGCAATCAGTCAATCACCCAACAGGTGATTGGGCATGATTCCACTTGGGGTTCTTTCCTTCTCTAGCAGGTGATGGGAGAACCCCACCACACTCAGCTCTAGAGGGCTGTGTCTGAAGCTACTTGTTTGGGGCTTTACTATTGCATAGCATCAGCTGTCACAGTGACTCTGAGTAATAGGAGACTGATGTCCGAGCAGCTGTGCAACTGTAAAGTTGTTGTGACATACCCATAACACGAGGCAGATTTTTTTACCTCCAGTTACCAATTTCATTGTTCTGTTATATGTGAGATATAATAACTGACTTGTATACATCCAGAGACACTGCAGTGCAAATACATGAATGTAATGGGTCAGATTCTGGATGATCTTGCACTAGTGTGCAAAGGAGAGGAGGAAAAACAGGTATATTTCCCCCCCCCCAGGCTGGGGCTATTTAATTTCATGTTTGTGCAACTCCCCATGCAATGAGGTTCCAATCCTGATCTGGATGTCTGGGCCTTACCGTTATACAAATAATAAATAAAAAGCAAATTTCTTCTCTCCCACTGCCATGTGCACCTGCATGGTGGGAGCTGAAATCTTGGTGCTTGCACTCCCCAAATGCCTTAAGTAGCCTAAGGCCTTCCTGCCACAAGCCTTCTTTTCTTCTTGTGTGATATCACTGCTGATAGAAACAAGGGAGGCTCTCAAGCTTCTGCCTCCTCATTTTAAAAGGGAGGGAGCATTTAACAAAGTCCTTCACTTTGAAACTCTGTGTGAAATAACCTTCAGGGCATTCTGCAAGACTCAAATATTGTCTAGACTAGCATTTGTGGAGGGCTGGCTATCTGGGTTCTGAAGAGGGTGAGGAACTGTTGAGTTGAATGCCTTGGCTGGTTGCTTGTTTGTGTTATGTGTTTTGAGTTGGTTGGCTGGACTGTGGTGGTGGTCATTTCTTATTTTGTTTGGTGTTATTTCATATACTCTTGCAAATTGTGGTCATCATCTTTTATAAATCAAAACAAACCTAAAATAAGCACTAAGGTAATGAGAGTTCAGCCAACAATGCTAGATCTCTCCTCACCTGTGCACTGCAAGGAGAAAGGTGAATGCATTGACGACACCCTCTTTCTGCACCAGCTGGCTGCAGCATCTCCAGAATGGGTCTATAGTTTGATCCACTCTAGCTCCTGTTGAATCATTCCCCCATTTCTTTTCTTTACAGGCAAAATGCCTCTGGGACTGCAGCTGGTGCTGCATTCCTGCTCCCCACCCATAGGAACATGTCAATGTCATAATGATGTGGCTGTAGAAGATAGAACCACAATAGAGCTCTGAAAAACAGGACATCAAATATATCATAGCTAAAAGCGATAATAGAAGCATAGTAATCCATAGATCATGGTCAGATGAAAGTTACAATAAATGCAGAAGAATAAATTCCAGGTCTGAAATTAAAATTTCCCCTAAATATTGGCATTTCCTAATCTATGTGAATGCCCTCAGTTATTTTTTTTTTTTTTAAAGTCATAAAGCTTCTCTAAGCTCCTTTTCTTCTCACAACCACATGTGTGGAATGCTTGTTGAGCCCTGAGCATATTTATGGTTGATCTAACAGTGTTGAGGGAGAGTTGTGTAGATATGTTTTGTCTTCTTACTCATTAATTTTTTTTTTTTACACTTTGAGTTCAGTTGGATAAAAATGCTAATTCTGGAACCATTGAGAAGAATTTTCCTTTTGGATCTTGCAATCCTCAGTACTGAGTTTCTGTTCAGGAGGTGTTACGTGGAGATTTATTTTAGAGCATCAAAGAAACTAGATGGGTAAAAATTGCAATGGTGATGCGACCAATGAAAACATGTTTATGAAGAAGGAAAAGTCTTGACCTACAATGTTGTTACCGCAAATGCTAGTTAGTATAGAAACTCTCACCTGTAATTACAAAATTTGCTCTGGTATAGAGTAAAGCATTCAATCAAGGATCTAACACCCCCCTACTTCCTCCCCCCCCCCCACAAAAACCCAACCTTTACAAGGATGAATTAATGAAACATTCTTTTAATGTAAGTAGGGTCCCTTGACACCCAAGTCCCATCTTCTCACCACTGGTCAACACTATCTGTCCCTATCAGAATAGTCACACAATGGCAATCTGATAATTGTCAATTGCAATATAGTGGGAAATAATTGTACCCTTTTCTGTTCCTAGAATTTTGTGTCCCTGCATATTTCATTAGGATTTGATAATAGTCATTTGTAATGCATTCCATATGTGGAAAACATGTAGAGTTTGGGAACCCTGACTCTAAAATTTCTGACATTTGTGAAATTCAAACACAGCCTTAATATTGCAATAACATAGCTCTCTGCATTTATGCAAGTAATGTAACATTTTACATTTCACAGCAGTGCCCTGGATTATTTTTATTCTATTTTGATGGTTTCAAAAGCCATTGAGATTTTTCAATTGTAAATGTACAAATATATTTATAGCTTTTGTTATAAATGATACATGAAATATTTGATCTCCAGACATCCTCTCTTTAACTTCCCGTTGCCATGGGCACTCATTAGTATTCCATGGAGGTCTGGTTGCCATGGAAAAATATGTAGTTGTTCAGTGTTTCCATGGTGACTTTCCACCATTATGTACCTTCAGTATATCAGCTAGCAAATCTGTTTGAGTAAATCTGAAATATTACAGTAACCTCAATGCTATTAGCAATAATGTGTTACTATTCCATGTACAATAGGTAGATATGCATATTGTAAATATCTTTAATATCTTAACTTGGACCATTTAAGGTCAAAATAATTCAGTGCAATTTCAGGCTTTCAAGAAAATCTGCTACCCAGCACCAGTATAACTTGACCCCCTCCAAAGGTTAAAATGAAATTGCATTGTTTTGGGTGTCTACATATTTCACATGATAACATAAGCATCATATTTTGAAGCATAAATGTTTTTGTGCTTGCACCTGTATTTGTGATGACCTTCAGCAATAACAACTTATCTGTATGTACCGTGTTTGTGAGATGGTTTTGGTCTTTGGGATTCATGTCAGAGAGAGGAAATCACCTGATGAGTCACCGTGGCTTTCACAGGGGGGAAAAAAAGCAGCGCTGTAAACAGACAGCATTGAATCAGTAAATCCTGCAGCTGAACAAGACCTTCCTATTCATTGTCTGAAAATGTGTTTTGATGTTACAGACCTTTAGAACTGTGGTAGATAAATTTTATCTGTCAACTCTTTGATATTGAGCTGCTGTTTACATATCTTCTTAATTTTTGCCAGCATTTTCTGTTTTCTTTGTGTAGTAAAACCTATGCAAAATACCCATTTGATGGACTGATGAATATCAGTAGCTTACGAAGATTTTAATCAAGGTGGAACCAAATAGCATGCAATACATACAAAGTGGGAAATGACTGCTTAGGAAGGAGTCCTGCGGAAAGGGATCTGGGGATCATAATGGACCACAAGCTAAATATGAGTCAACAGTGTAATGCTGTTGCAAAAAAAGCAAACATCATTCTGGGATGTATTAGCAGGAGTATTGTAAGCAAGACATGAGAAGTAATTGTTCCACTGTACTCTGCGCTGATTAGGCCTCAACTGGAGTATTGTGTCCTGAAATGTGGAAAGATGTGGACAAATTGGAGGAAGTCCAGAGAAGAGCAACAAAAATGATTAAAGGTCTAGAAAACATGACCTGTGAGGGAAGATTGAAAAAATTGGGTTTGTTTAGTCTGGAGAAGAGAAGACTGAGAGGGGACATAACAGTTTTCAAGTACATAAAAGGTTATTACAAGAAGGAGGGAGAAAAATTGTTCTTCTTAACCTCTGAGCATAGGACAAGAAGCAATGGGCTTAAATTGCAGCAAGGGCAGTTTAGGTTGGACATTAGGAAATCCTTCCTAACTGTCAGGGTGGTTAAGCAATGGAATAAATTGCCTGGGGAGGTTGTGGAATCTCCATCATTGGAGATTTTTAAGAGTAGGTTAGACAAACACTTGTCAGGGATGGTCTAGATAATACTTAGTCCTTCCGTGAGTGCAGGGGACTGGACTAGACCTCTCGAGGTCCCTTCCAGTCCTATGATTCTATTATTCTAAATTTTTTTACAACAGTATAATTCTTAAAGAAAAATTAATTGTAATTTGACATTTATTGGCCGTGTCCTAGTCCCACTGAAGACAAAATTTCCTCTGGTTACAGTTGGTATAGTATTTGACAGTACACTTTTGTCTGTTTTGTGATGCCAGTTCCATAATGAGGTGGAATCATCATGTTCCCTCCCCTCTCTCCCCCCCTTCCCTCCAATCCATGTGAACAGGGGACTCTGTGTTCAGATTCCCCTGCCTTCATGTAAATTTCTTAGCACTGGCCTTTCCTGCCTCTCCAGACCCCAAAGATGGTGCTCCAAAGGCCCAGAGTCTGTGCTCGGGTAGAGGGTCAAGTTTGGGAAGACTGGAGACAGAAGTGCACATTGGGAGGTCTGGGGCTGAAACAGGCAGACACACTTGTTCCAGTTACACAGAGATTTCTAGGGAGAGTTATTACAGCCTGGAGTAATATTTTTCTGTCATCCCAGATACCATGAGCCACTCCAGACAGCATGACATCTGGTATATACAATTTTTGTATATAGAAAGGAGAGGGGAATCTGTTTTAAAAATGTAGCAATGGAAAGGTTAAATGCAGAAAGTTCAACATTTTTCACAATGAACAGCTGAACTAAGGTGAATAGATCTTGCAGGAGCTCATCTGCATGAGCTTAGAACTGAACACTGAAGAATGATTAGAGACTTTCTGTATAAATTAGCTTCTGTGCATCTCAGTGATTTTCAAACTGGTTCAGATAAACTAAGAATTGTGAATTGAATGTTTTGAGGTTTGATACATTATTTTTTTTTAAAAATATATGGGGCTGGGCCCTCCACTGGTACGTACTGCCATAGCTGTATTGACCTCAGTGGTGACTCTGACCAGCTGAGAAGCTGGCACATGGTTTGGGGTTTTGTTTTTCTTTTTGAAGACCTCTGCACTCCTTGGTTCCGGGTGGGACCAGAAAAGATAAAATACTGCATGGTAAGCCACTTAGAGTGTGTTCTGATGGGGCTAGAAATACAAAAATCCCACGAGAGAGCCTGTTCCTGTGTAACTTAGTTTCAGTTTTGCAGATTCAGAAGATGAAGAAAAACACCCAATTTGGGTACTTTTGTGAGGAGAACCTTTAGTGATTTGCCCATTGCTAGCCTGAATTTGTGAGATGCAACAAGAATACATTCAGGCTCAATTCCACAGAGTTCTTCCTTGAAGCACTTCAATGATCTGGAGGATTAATGATCTGGAGGATGGTGTGGACTGCACCCTCAGCAAGTTTGCAGATGACACTAAACTGGGAGGAGTGGTAGATGCGCTGGAGAGTAGGGATAGGATACAGAGGGACCAAGACAAATTAGAGGTTGGGCCAAAAGAAATCTGATGAGGTTCAACAGGGACAAGTGCAGAGTCCTGCACTTAGGATGGAAGAATCCCATGCACTGCTACAGACTAGGGACCAAATGGCTAGGCAGCAGTTCTGCAGAAAAGGACCTAGGGGTTACAGTGGACGAGAAGCTGGATATGAGTCGATAGTGTGCCCTTGTTGCCAAGAAGGCTAACTGCATTTTGAGTTGCATAAGTAGGGGCATTGCCAGCAGATCGAGGTACGTGATCATTCCCCTCTATTCGACATTGGTGAGGCCTCATCTGGAGTACTGTGTCCAGTTTTGGGTCCCACACAACAAGCAGGATGTGGAAAAATTGGAAAGAGTCCAGCGGAGGGCAACAAAAATGATTAGGGGGCTGGAGCACATGACTTATGAGGAGAGGCTGAGGGAACTGGGATTGTTTAGCCTGCAGAAGAGAAGAATGAGGGGGGATTTGATAGCTGCTTTCAACTACCTGAAAGGGGGTTCCAAAGAGGATGGATCTAGACTGTTCTCAGTGGTAGCAGATGTCAGAACAAGGAGTAATGGTCTCAAGTTGCAGTGGGGGAGGTTTAGGTTGGATATTAGGAAAAACTTTTTCACTAGGAGGGTGGTGAAGCACTGGAATGGGTTACCTAGGGAGGTGGTGGAATCACCTTCCTTAGAGGTTTTTAAGATCAGGCTTGACAAAGCCCTGGCTGGGATGATTTAGTTGGGGAATAGTCCTGCTTTGAGCAGGGTGTTGGACTAGATGACCTCCTGAGGTCCCTTCCAACCCTGATATTCTATGATTCTAATGCGTCTTTAAATATTGAGTGAAAGGATGGTACCAAAATGCTTGAAAAATAACGCTTGCATATATTCTGTCAATGTGTCCCCTGGTGCCCTGAACCCAATGATCCAAACTTACATGCTTTCAAAGGTATTGTCTACAGTCCTGCACGTGGAACTTTGACACAGTCATATAACTGAATATTACTAACAAGAGCAGGCTGAATAATTTAAATAGTGAATTTTGTTTTTCTGTTTGTGAATTGGCTCTCAATAAACCACTTTTTTCTTGAATTACACTGGTCTACAATTTTTGAGAAGTCGTCTGCTTCAGAGATAAAATGTGCTATTTATTATGTATTTTGATGTGCTGAATTCAAATATGACAATTAAAACAACTGATTGGCTACTGTTTCTAAGATATTTAAGTTTTTACATTTTATGTCTATGTATATTGTGTAGATACTAGAGTTTTAATCATAAATTGTAAACCTAGGTCTTTTCATGTGTTTATGGTTGCTTTACATGATAATATTTCACCTGTCCTGTTTATGTAACACTTTAAAAATCAGCAAAAGGGTTATATAAATAAAATTTATTATGAAACAAAAGGCAAAAAACTATTATGTACATAGTTTAGTCCTATTCAGTGTCTACTCGGCGCTTCTTGGCTTGTCTCTTGTATTCATTAAATGGAGCATCTCTTGTCACTGTCCAGCAATAGTCTGCAAACATTGATGGGCTCCATTTGCCCTGATAGCGTTTCTCCATTGTTGCAATGTCCTGGTGAAATCACTCGCCGTGCTCGTCGCTCACTGCTCCGCAGTTCGGTGAAAAAAATCTAGATGAGAGTGCAAAAAATGTATCTTTAGTGACATGTTGCAACCAAGGCTTTTGTATGCCTTGAGGAGGTTTTCCACCAACAACCTGTAGTTGTCTGCCTTGTTGTTTCCGAGAAAATTTATTGCCACTAACTGGAAGGCTTTCCAGGCCGTCTTTTCCTTGCCACGCAGTGCATGGTCAAATGCATCATCTCCAAGAAGTTCACGAATCTGAGGACCAACAAAGACACCTTCCTTTATCTTAGCTTCACTTAACCTTGGAAATTTTCCACGGAGGTACTTGAAAGCTGCTTGTGTTTTGTCAATGGCCTTGACAAAGTTCTTCATCAGACCCAGCTTGATGTGTAAGGGTGGTAACAAAATCTTCTTTGATTCAACAAGTGGTGGATGCTGAACACTTTTCCTCCCAGGCTCCAATGACTGTCGGAGTGGCCAATCTTTCTTGATGTAGTGGGAATCTCTTGCACGACTATCCCATTCGCAGAGAAAACAGCAGTACTTTGTGTATCCAGTCTGCAGACCAAGCAAGAGAGCAACAACCTTCAAATCGCCACAAAGCTGCCACTGATGTTGGTCATAGTTTATGCACCTCAAAAGTTGTTTCATGTTGTCATAGGTTTCCTTCATATGGACTGCATGACCAACTGGAATTGATGGCAAAACATTGCCATTATGCAGTAAAACAGCTTTAAGACTCGTCTTCGATGAATCAATGAACAGTCTCCACTCATCTGGATCGTGAACGATGTTGAGGGCTGCCATCACACCATCGATGTTGTTGCAGGCTACAAGATCACCTTCCATGAAGAAGAATGGGACAAGATCCTTTTGACGCTCACGGAACATGGAAACCCTAACATCACCTGCCAGGAGATTCCACTGCTGTAGTCTGGAGCCCAACAGCTCTGCCTTACTCTTGGGTAGTTCCAAATCCCTGACAAGGTCATTCAGTTCACCTTGTGTTATGAGGTGTGGTTCAGAGGAGGAGGATGGGAGAAAATGTGGGTCCTGTGACATTGATGGTTCAGGACCAGAAGTTTCATCCTCTTCCTCTTCCTCGTCTGACTCAAGTGAGAATGATTCTGGTGCATCAGGAACCGTCAGTCCTTCTCCGTGGGGTACTGGGCGTATAGCTGATGGAATGTTTGGATAATGCACAGTCCACTTTTTCTTCTTTGACACACCTTTCCCAACTGGAGGCACCATGCAGAAGTAACAATTGCTGGTATGATCTGTTGGCTCTCTCCAAATCATTGGCACTGCAAAAGGCATAGATTTCCTTTTCCTGTTCAACCACTGGCGAAGATTTGTTGCACAAGTGTTGCAGCATATGTGTGGGGCCGACCTCTTGTCCTGATCTCCAATTTTGCAGCCAAAATAAAGGTGATAGGCTTTCTTAACCATAGTGGTTATACTGCGCTTTTGTGATGCAAAAGTCACTTCACCACAAACATAGCAGAAGTTATCTGCACTGTTCAAACAAGTACGAGGCATCTCTGCTCACTTTGGCTAAACAGAAATGTGTCCCTTTGCAAAATCAAACACTGACAAATAAGAGAGCACGACACTGTATGATTTCTAGAGCTGATATAGGGCAATTTGTTCAGCAGAGTGATGTAAGCTTCGTTATGATTGCATCATCCATGACTTCTAGGAATAACATGATGCAATTCATATCATGTATGACGCAATACCAGCTTCAGATTGCATCATTCATTGTTTTGCCTAAAAAGCAAGTACTGTCCAAACCCAGTCATAGATTTATTCATAGATCCAGTCAAAGATGTATTTTAGTCATTTCTGGTTTAAATCGAGATCCCTTCCCTTTATAACTCACTTATCCTCCGCCATTCCCAAGTCAAGGCTCGTATATACCGACCCAATAGCATATCTTGAAAACTAGAGCCAATCAACAATTTTAAGCATCATTTTCATTCTCAGTGAACCAGAATTAGTAAAGTTTGACTACATTTATTTCAGAAGCATTTTGGCTGTAGAGCAGTGTTATTAATTATTTGAAACTGAAATGATTTCTTCCAATACTTCTTGGTCTGTAACTTGTTCACAAGCAGTTGATTGTAAGTGCTTTATTTTCAAAGTTTGAACTGTTTTGACTGGACTTGCAGGTTACAAAGTATGTTTCTGTTTCCTGACTGGAGGAGTATTACTCTTAGGTTCCCAATGTGAATATTTAATATTACAAAATCTACATTCTTTTTCTTACTATTCTACCATACTCACTTAACACTTGTACTGCCAACAAGCTTGTTTGCTAGAATGTTAGTGGAAACCAGCACACAAAGGGTGTGGTAACACTGGGGTGCTGAGAGCTATTGAATCTAACTGTAAATCCTGTATATGATGGAAACCACTTCAAGCCAGGGGATGCGGTAGCACCCCCAGCACCTCTAGTTCTAGCACCTATCTGGTAACACAGTCTCTGCAAAATTATTTTAAAAAATCTAAGGCCTGGTCTACACTAGTAGTTTATGTTGAATTTAGCGCCGTTACATCGAATTAACTCTGCACCTGTCCACACCACGAAGCTATTTAGTTCGACATAGAGGTCTCTTAAATTCGACTTCTGTACTCCTCCCCAACGAGGGGAGTAGCGCTAAATTCGACATGGCCATGTCGAATTAGGCTAGGTGTGGATGGAAATCGACGCTAATAGCTCCGGGAGCTATCCCACAGTGCACCACTCTGTTGACGCTCTGGACAGCAGTCCGAGCTCGGATGCTCTGACCAGCCATACAGGAAAAGCCCCGGGAAAATTTGAATTCCTTTTCCTGTCTGGGCAGTTTGAATCTCATTTCCTGTTTGGACATTGTGGCGAGCTCAGCAGCACTGGCAACGATGCAGAGCTCTCCAGCAGAGATGGCCGTGCAATCTCAGAATAGAAAGAGGGCCCCAGCATGGACTGATTGGGAAGTGTTGGATCTGATCGCTGTGTGGGTCGATGAGTCCGTGCTTTCCGAGCTGCGCTCCAAAAGACGGAATGCAAAGATCTATGAGAAGATCTCTAAAGCCATGGCAGAGAGAGGATACAGCCGGGATGCAACGCAGTGCCGCGTGAAAATCAAGGAGCTGAGACAAGGCTACCAGAAGACCAAAGAGGCAAACGGACGCTCCGGATCCCAGCCCCAGACATCCCGTTTCTACGAGGCACTGCATTCCATCCTATGTGCGGCCGCCACCACTACCCCACCACTGACCGTGGACTCTGAGGATGGGATATTGTCGACGGCCGCTTCCTCGGACATGTTAGCGGACGGGGAAGATGAGGAAGAAGATGAGGAGGACGAGGCAGTCGACAGCGCTTACAAGGCTGATTTCCCCGATAGCCAGGATCTCTTCATCACTCTTACAGAGATCCCCTACCAACCGTCCCCAGCCGTTAACCCGGACACGGAATCAGGGGAAGGATCAGTCAGTAAGTGTTTAAAACATCTAAACATTTATTTTTTACAGAACAGGAATATTAACAATATTAACAATGGGTTTTGCATGATTACTTTGCCCTAGGCGCTTAACGGTTCAGTCCCTGGCAGTGCAACTACTAAAAAAAATCTAACAATGTCCGGTTTAGCATGATTGTTCTGCCCAAGCCGCTCTACTGTTTAGTCCCTGCCAGTGCAGCTACAGTAAAATCCTGTCTATATGTCCGGGGATAGAGCAGAAATCCTCCATGGACATCTCCACGAAGCTCTCCTGGAGGTAATTGGAAAGCCTTTGCATCAGGTTCCTGGGGAGAGCGGCCTTATTGGGTCCTCCGTAGTAGCAAACATTTCCGCGCCAGGAGACAAGCAAGTACTCCGGGATCATTGCCCTGCAGAGCATGGCGGCATACGGCCCTGGTCTTTGCAGGCTTTCCCGAAGCATCCTTTCTTTTTCCGTCTCTGAAATCCTCATCAGAGTGATGTCGCTCATGGTGACCTGCTTTGAATTAGGTAGGGGAATGTTAGTATTGGGACTGCTTGCCTGTTCCTTTACAGAACTGTAACCGGCGGTTTACAGCCACGCGGTGGAGGCGGGAGAGGGGCAGCATACAGGGATCTTTCCCTGGGACAGCCGCGAGGGGGTGGGACGGGGCAGAGTTGATGCTTGCCGGATTGCTGGCAGCAGGGACTGGCATTGCTTTCAATGTGAAAGGAGGCCAGTGCTACTATTAAAGTTTTAAGCAGCCACAAGTCTACGGCTTACCATGTCGGCCTGCTACACAAATTCCGATGTCCTGCCCCGCTTCTCTGATGTGCACTGCAAGACCTCAGGCACTGAATGTGAAGGCCGAAAATTCGACCTTGTCCTGAGTGCGCATGTGATAGGTGCTGTGCATGGTCTTGTTCACAGAGAAAGACTATGTTCTTTGTTCACAACTAAATTTATCTTTCTGAGGAATTCACTCCCTTTTTCCCATTCCCACAGCTGCGACTGTCTCCCAACCGAGCCTGGCATCACACTCCCAGAGGCTAGCGCAGATTAGGCGTAGGAAGAAGAGGACACGGGAAGACATGTTCTCGGAACTTATGGGCTGCTCCCGAGCCCAGGCAGCCCAGCAGACCCAGTGGAGGGAGAACTTGTCCCAAATGCACTGATCACACAAGGAACGGGAGGAGAGGTGGCAGCAGGAAGACCAGCAGGCGACTCAAACGCTGCTTGGACTAATGAGGGAGCAAACGGACACGCTCCGGCGCCTTGTGGATGTTCTGCAGGACCGGAGGCAGGAGGACAGAGCCCCGCTGCAGTCTATCTGTAACCGCCCTCCCCCGCCACCAAGTCCCATACCCCCCTCACCCAAAGTCCAAAGAAGGAGGGGCGGCAGAGTCCGTGAAAACTCTCACTCCACCCCTGCAGACTGCTCTACTACTAGAAGGCTCTCATTCCCCAAAATTTGACCAGTCCTTTCCTTCCCACCTCACCCAAGCCCCCGTCCAAGTTTCACCCCCCAGTTTCATGTGTAGTTGCTAATAAAAAATACGTTTCTGTTAATTACTGTTTCCATCATGTTCTTTTAGAGGAGAGTCTGTCTGTTGTAAGATAGCCACCCGCAGGTCTGTCATTGAATGGCCAGACAGGTTAAAGTGTTCTCCCACTGGTTTTTGAGTATTATGATTCCTGATGTCAGATTTGTGTCCATTAATTCTTTTGCGTAGAGACTGTCCGGTTTGGCCAATGTACATGGCAGAGGGGCATTGCTGGCACATGATGGCATATATCACATTGGTAGATGTGCAGGTGAACGAGCCCCTGATGGTATGGCTGATGTGATTAGGCCCTATGATGATGTCACTTGAATAGATATGTGGACAGAGTTGGCATCGGGCTTTGTTACAAGGATAGGTTCCTGGGTCAGTGTTTTTGTTCAGTGATGTGTGGTTGCTGGTGAGTATTTGCTTTAGGTTGGGGGGTTGTCTGTAAGTGATGACAGGTCTGTCTCCCAAGATCTGTGAGAGTAAAGGATCATCTTTCAGGATAGGTTGTAGATCTCTGATGATGCGCTGGAGAGGTTTTAGTTGGGGGCTGAAGGTGACAGCTAGTGGTGTTCTGTTATTTTCTTTGTTGGCCCTGTCTTGTAGGAGGTGACTTCTGGGTACTCGTCTGGCTCTGTCAATCTGTTTTTTTACTTCAGCAGGTGGGTATTGTAGTTTTAAGAATGCTTGATAGAGATCTTGTAGGTGCTTGTCTCTATCTGAGGGATTGGAGCAAATGCGGTTATATCTTAGAGCTTGGCTGTAGACAATGGATCGTGTGGTGTGTCCTGGATGGAAGCTGGAGGCATGTAGGTAAACCAGTGGGAGAACACTTTAACCTGTCTGCCATTCAATGACAGACCTGCGGGTGGCTATCTTACAACAGAAAAACTTCAAAAACAGACTCCAACGAGAGACTGCTGAGCTGGAATTGATATGCAAACTAGACACAATCAACTCAGGATTGAATAAGGACTGGGAATGGCTGAGCCATTACAAACATTGAATCTATCTCCCCTTGTAAGTATTCTCACACTTCTTATCAAACTGTCTGTACTGAGCTATCTTGATTATCACTTCAAAAGTATTTTTCTCTTACTTAATTGGCCTCTCAGAGTTGGTAAGACAACTCCCACCTGTTCATGCTCTCTGTATGTGTGTATATATATCTCCTCAATATATGTTTCACTCTATATGCATCCGAAGAAGTGGGCTGTAGCCCACAAAAGCTTATGCTCTAATAAATTTGTTAGTCTCTAAGGTGCCACAAGTACTCCTGTTCTTTTTTCAGTAATACTAGTTGCTTTTGTCTGTCGACAAGACGTTTTTCTTGCAATTTCTGATTTTGGTATAAACCTTAGAAGCATTTTGTTACCACAGTCTTGACTAGCATAACTTAAATGATGAACCATACCATGGTAAATTCCTCCAACTTCTGCTGCCATCACTAGAATTTCTGGAGGTGTGTCCTCTTTACCAAAAAAACCAACCCCCCCCCCCCACCAAAAAAAAACAGGATGTAATCTGAGGTGTTTTTCTGATTTTTCACAAATTCCTTATATTTCATACATTCTGCATGGATGTTAACAACCTTTAAAGGAAAATGCTTGCTGATACATAATGCATTCTGCTGTAAATTCATCGACTTTGCGAAGCTGGTTTTTGTAATCAGGGTCTTTACACAAGTTGTCATTGTAAAAACAATAGTACTTTCTTTTTTACGGTACTTTTGGAGCTGCTATATTTTGAAGAGCCCTCACCATCATCCATTTCTGTTCTTTTTTTTTGAAAGTGTGAGGCAGTTGCTGTGTAACATAGTCTAAAGAGACAATGCGAACATTCCTGTGTGCATGTGTATATCAGTTACGGTACACAGATTTTAGGTCATGACATAAAGTCGCAACCACACAAGGTAAAGAAATGCCCGCACAGTGCAACTGTTGGGCAGGCAAATGCACATTACCATGGCATTTTAAACACCGGCTGGACTACTGTATAAATCGGATTCAAGATTCAATATTCATTTTCCGAAAACCCTTTGATTTATCTCCTGGGTTACTCTCAGCAGTCTCCTGGAGATTTATATTTAATTCTTGGAGACTCAAGGGCAATCCTGGAGGGTTGTCAATCCTGTGTGGGAGTCCTATTTGGTTGAATTCTCTCCTCTCCCCTGAATATCTCTGTGTATGGAGAGAGGTGATACTTCAATGGAAGACTATGTATGTGAAGCCACAATGTGATCCTTTTTGTAATCCTTCACCAGGCATTATTAGACTGGAACATCTTGAGAAATGTGTTTGTGTGTTTTTTTTTGTTTTTTTTTAAGCCACAGTGCACTGAGAGCAGTTGTCTCTGAGATTCTTTTCTCAGGCATCACCTCTCTCTCATCAGGGACTAAAGGAGTGTTACAGAGTCTAGATTTTCCAGATAGGTGTACAAGAGAGTGAAGAAATTCACCAAAACATAATGTTTTTGCTTCCCCAGAATGCTAATTGGGCCATCCTTCCCTATTGCTGCTTCTATTCTATTTTTATATTAACTTTCAGTTTTCATGCTGCTCATCATGTAACATTTTTTCAAAGTTGGCTTCCTTTGTTCCTCTTAGCAACTAAGGATAGCGCCTAGTCCATCTCTTACTGTATCTGTCCTATTAGCTGCCTTATGTAGTTCTGAGTGCTATAGCAGCTGAGAACTACATAAGGCAGATAAGTCTGAGAAATTCACAAGTGACTGGGTGAGTCTAAGAGTCCTCAGCACCAAAACTTTTGGCAGTTTTATTGGTGTTTTTGCTTGACACTCATGCTGATACTCAAGTGTAAACCTGATATATTTGAGACTTAGAAGCAACAGTTACAGATAGTGTTCCAAATCTTCATTTAAGCAGAAGACATCAAGTATTTCTAGATTTCAATATCTTCGAGCATGCAAATGATAGAACTCATTCTCATTCCTAACATGAACCCAAATTCTCTACTGCTGTAAATTGATGGAACTCTTTTAATTTCAGTAGAGCTGTGCTGATCTACCCCACAAGAGAATTTACCCCATTGTTCCAAAATAGAACACATTCTCAACTGATGTCCACCGTTCTGGCCTAACAGGCACCCCTTCTTAGATACCAGTTTAAAAACCAAAGACACACACACAACTATTGTTATCTTACTTTATACTGGAGTACCCACCCCAAATGTTGTGGGCACTGAATCACAATGGAATACTTAGTTTCCCATTATCAGCTGCTGTGTCTGTGAAGGCTGCAATACTAAGCAGCTGTGTTCTGTCAAACTGTGCCTGCTTATTGGATCAGACCAAGGATCTCAGGCTACATCTACACTACAGGGGGGGGTCGATTTAAGATACGCAAATTCAGCTACGCGAATAGCGTAGCTGAATTCGACGTATCGCAGCCGACTTACCCCGCTGTGAGGACGGCGGCAAAATCGACCTCCGCGGCTTCCCGTCGACGGCTCTTACTCCCACCTTCGCTGGTGGAGTAAGAGCGTTGATTCGGGGATCGATTGTCGCGTCCTGACGGGACGCGATAAATCGATCCCTGAGAGGTCGATTTCTACCCGCCGATTCAGGCGGGTAGTGTAGACCAGGCCTTAGCCAGTGAGAGAACAAGAATGGTGTAGAACAGTCAGGATAAAACAAATCCACACCTCTCAATTACAGTGCTAGAGAGCAGTTGCAGGGAAATGGGCCACTGCTTCAGTGCGGAAATCTTGGGGAATGTGGTAGTTTGTTTTGATGAGCATGAGCTACAGAGAACTAGAACTAAAATCTGGGGGTGAAAGCCTGACTCCACTGAAGTCAATGGCAAACTGCCAGTGATTTCAATGGGGCCTGAGTTGCACCAAAAGAGTTTTACCCATTTTCCTGTTCATTGCAAAACTGCATAATTCAGTGTGTGAGTGTGTAGCAAACAGTGTTGTAAACACCATTTCCACTGGTATTCTAATTCATATATCCGTGTGGGATAGTGACAGTTTTGCATATGGCTGATCTCTTCAGATACTGATTTGATATTTCAGATTTAGTTAATATTAATATTTAGTTGAATACTAGCACTGTTCAATTCTATTGGGATCCTAGAAGTGGTTATCCCAGATAATATTTTTCATTGGCCTTCTTTCAGTTTTTTTTTGTGATATTCAGATTTTATAAAGTTAGGGAGAGCTAGGACTAACTTTAAAATTTGCAGGTTTTTGTACTAATGGGAGTTGTAACACAGGAAGACAAATTTTTCACTAGGGATTAATAGAGTTTCTTCGGGTACATTAAGGATGGTTTATTCAGTGCCTCATGTAATGATTTACATAACTTATGAATAACTGGAGACTCAGACTGGAACTGGCAGAATCTATTATTTCTTTAGAATTATAGCAAAATTACTATTAGACTGGAATGTCATTTGACTTTATAGATGTGGGGACTTAATAAGTGATTGAACAATCTAGTTTGCTTTTGGCTTTTCCCACAGATACAAAAAACACTTTAATAATGTTAAAACTAGATGTGGGAATAAGAAATCAGTAGAGATTTATGATGCTGTGTATAGGTCAAAATATTTTACTATTCATAGTTTTTATTGTGGTCATTGGCAGGCATGCTTAGATTTTGAAAATAGAATACTTTGGAGTTAACTCCCTACACATCAGATGCAAAGTTAACCGTGTAGCTTCTGTTGTTAGTGCGATATACAGTCTGAATTCCCAGTGTATTAGACATCTAATGTACGTGGTAACAAAATATATTTGGGTTTAAAGTTGCTCACTGTGTTTTAAGCATTTTGGACCAAATTCTCCCATCCTTACTCTCATTGAGCCTTCAAAGGGACTACAGTAACTCCTCGCTTAACGTTGTAGTTATGTTCCTGAAAAATGCGACTTCAAGCGAAACAATGTTAAGCGAATCCAATTTCCCCATAAGAATTAATGTAAATAGGGCAGTTAGGTTCCAGGGAATTTTTTTTACCAGACAAAAAACTATATATTATAGAGATATACACACAGTATACGTTTTAAACAAACAATTTAATACTGTTCAGAGCTATGATGATTGTGAAGCTTGGTTGAGGTGGTGAAGTTAGAGGGTGGAAGAGGGAGGGATATTTCCCAGGGAATGCCTTGCTGCTAAAAGATGAACTAGCACTCGACTGAGCCCTCAAGGGTTAACACGGTGTTAATGTAGCCTCTCACACAAGGCAGCACGAACACAAGGGAGGGGAGACAGCCTAGCAGACAGAGACAGACACACACCTTGTGTGTGTGGGAGAGAGAGAGAGAGATGCACACTGCCCCTTTAAGTAAGCTGACCCACTCTTAAGTGCATTGTCTTTTTAAGTGGATCAGGAAGTTGAGACAGCAGCTGCCACCCCAAGCTCTCTGTCTCTCTCCGTCTGTGTCTCCTCCCTGCTCTATATGGAGAAGGGGTAAGCAGAGTGCAGGAGCAGGGGGGAGGGGAACACCCTGACATTAGCCCCACTTCTTCCCCCGTTGCACAGCAAGCAGGAGTCTCTGGGAGCAGCTCCAAGGCAGAGGGCAGGAGCAGCACATGGCAATTGTTGGCAATTGATAGCCTGCAATTGATAGCCTGCTGGATGGCTGCAGCACAGGGAACTTAGGGGAGCGGGGAGCTGATAGGGGAAGCTGATGTGGGGCTGCCAGTCCACCCTGGTTCCAAGCCCCCACCAGCTAGCTGCAACGGGCTGCTCTTCCTGCAAGCAGTGGACAAAGCAGGCAGCTGCCAAACGATGTTAGAAGGGAGCATTGCACAACTTTAAATGAGCATGTTCCCTAATTGATCAGTAATGAAACAATGTTAACCAGGACGACTTTAAGTGATGAGTTACTGTACTTGCATAGTAAGGTTATAATTCAGGGTGAGTTAGGGTGGCAGAATCAAGGCCTCCCTTAGTTATGTGGTTATTTAATCTGGACAAAAATATGTTATATTTTGATATTGTGAATATATAGTTCAGTGACCATGTTGTCTTTCCAGCCAAAGTAATTAGTTTTGTAACTTTCCATGCCATGCTTCTACTGCCATTGTAAATAGAATATGCAGATGGAAGGGATGAAGTGAGCCCAATGTAATTATCTTGAAATGACTGTGGAAGTAAAGCATGGTAAAAGTTAAGGCTACATAAATTGGGTGAGGGGGAAAAGGGGATGGAAGAAAGAGAGTATGTACCTAGAAGAAAAATGAATACTTTCTTAGAAGTCAAGATGCTTTGCCTGTCATATCAGCAACTGGGCAGGTAGGCAAAAGTTTAGACTACTTGGAATGATTTTAAATCTTCACCATTTATGCTGTATTGTTTTTCTTTCTCTCTGTGTCTCACACATACTCAGTCACACAATTACACATTCAGATCAGTGTCTATTATGTGTGTAAATTTGTGTGTGCTCTTTTTCCTTTTGTCCCCCTTGCTCAAGAAGTGCTCTTTAGACATTGACATTCTTGCCAATCAACTCCCAGCCTTTCCTGCTTCGGAATGTTTGTTGAGAAGGTTTTGGTAAAGCAGCTCTGATATCATCCATAGCCTATGGATTTTCAACCCTGTCAATATGGTCAAGGCCTGAGTGTGTTATGGAGAATGGCCTGACCTTGCTGGTTGATCATCTTCAGCTAGCAGGGAGCAGATCTTCACCACTTTAGTTAATGGAGACGTGACATTTTACACCAGCTGAGAATCTTGACTGGCTCTGTTCTTTTCCTCTTAAGATGATGACATGTATTTTTGAACAATCTCTAATCAGCCCTGTGGTGTTCTAGACCCTTGTAGTCTGTCAGTCAGTCTGTTTAATGTCTGTATGAGGCCACTGTGGGAAATAATGAGACTGCAGTACCATTGAGATGCTGCTGCTGATACTTAGCAATATGTCCCATTTTCTTTGAGCTCAACAGGTATGGGATTTGTATTCCCAGGGCCGCACGTGACTTCAGTGGGCTTTGGATTAGTCTATAGTACATGTTGCAATGGTTTATTGTGCCTTCATATATTAATATTATGTTTTTGTATTAACAGCACACATTACTTACAAGTTTTAATTCTTCTCCATTGAATTTCTACTTTTTTGTTTTTAGGTGTACCACAGATTGTACCCTCCAGGAAGCCCTAGAAAGGTAAAAAGAAAATATACATTAGTTCACTCACACTGATTAATTCGTCTTCTCTTCTTGAAAGTCTACACCATTATTTTGTTCCAGCTTTATACTTTACAAAGTAATATGCAACTAACATCTGAATAGATAGAAAATGATATACGTTTCTTCCTGCCTCGCCTCCACTTTTAGAGCTTTGCAAAGTCTTAGTAAGCATCTCATCCTTCGTGAAACACTGAATGTGTGCCTGTTTCTCAGTCTCTTAACATTTTGCCTTTATACTTCACTTCTTCTGCTGTTGGAGTCTGCTAATGTGTTAGTATCCATTGGAGTATCTTATTGTTGGTTTGTACTTATTTTTATCTGTTCTACATGGGGCATGTTGTGATTGCCGTGTTCATGACTTCTCCAAAATCTTGTGAAATGCTTTACCCTTTAGATCAGTGGTTCTCAAACTTTTTTTCCGCATACACTTGAAAATTACTGAGGGTCTCGGAGGACCACTTAATATGATCTTTCCAAATGTTGTTTGTACCGTTAGCTAACTACTGTAAAGCGCTTTGGATAAAAGCACTATATAAAAAAACCCTTAACAATAATGGTTTTTTGATCTACAAATAAAAGCACACAACTCATATTTTAATAGCAGTAGTTTTACCTTTTTAATGCGATGGATGTGCCCTCTCTCCCCTGCCGTGGCAGCCCCCAAGTTGGGGCTGGAGTTTGGTCTCTCCCCCGCCAAAACAACCACAGAGCTGAGGCTGGGAAGGAGGGGGGGTCTCTCCCCGGGAGCCGCAGCCCTGGAGCTGGAGAAAGTCGCCTCGTTCTCTGGCCGCCGCAGCCCTGCATGTCCCAAATTCCCCCACCCCCTCTTCTCAGCCCACTGCCCCCTCTCACCTGCCCCTTAGTCCCCATAAGGCCACCACCTGACCTTACATGTGAATCTTCTCCAGGGTCCAGGCACCTAATTAGTGGAGCCACACCTGCGTGGCTCCAGTAATCAGGTGGGTGGACCTTCATTCTCTTGTGTGCGGCTGCCCAGGCGCGCACCTTAGAGGGATCTATCTGCGGACCACCTGAATGGAGCTCACGGACCACAGTTTGAGAACCTCTGCTTTAGATTGTTTCACAGGAATTCAAGTGAATTAAGCCAAACTGAATTAAGGCCACTGATTCTGAACAGCAGCAGCCACACAGGGATTTAATGTGGTTTAACTAATCCACTTTAAATTACCTTTAGTTGATTCAGATTAACTTTCCTGGATATCCTTGTGTAGACAAGCCTTAAGTGTTATAAATCTGTACAGCACTTTCGCATAATTGCCATCTTCGTTAGCCAACGCTTTCTTTGTATACTCCTTTTCCATGTGTAATGAAAGGTTAAAATAAGGTGACAAAACTACCAGGATTGAGTCAGGATGATATCTACTACCTCTTCACTTCCCCCCCACCTCATCCCTCTTCCCTTCCTCTGGGTTAAGTGTTTGTGCTAGAAGAAGCCACTTGAGAAACAGATGGTAAGTAGAACTTTGCACAGTGAATGATATGCTTCAGGTAATGTTTCTGTAAATTATTCTTGTATTGAGAATTTTTGCTTGCTTGACTTTAAAAGACTGATTTTTTTTATTTTTTTAGTGTTCACATTTTTCTGGTATAATTGCAGAAGCAAGTTTAAGCGGTTTGTGGAAGAATACATCAGAGATACTTGTGCTGTTGTGACTGATTAGAGGCCCAAAATGTGATCTGTTTTTCTCACTAGTGATCATTTAATGACTACTCTGAAAACTCGGCAGACCCCAACTGAATCTTCATTCTCCTTCTCCTCCCCCACTCCCCGTGATTAAACTTTAGGAGGTTCTACTTCTCAGACTTACAAAAAGGTTACTTAGTAAAGCAGGTGCCTCTCTTACTTTTCAGTGATGCTCCCTGATCATATATTTCTCTTCTCCACAAGAGCCTTTAGCAGAGCTGCTTCTTCCTCAGAGTTAAGGTTGCTGGGTCTTGTGAAATTTATATAGCCTCTAACAATGGAGAAGAGGTTCAAATGGACAAGGCTTTCAGGCAAGAGAAATCTGTCTTTCTGTTGTAATAATTCAGATATGAAACTTCGCCTAACCTGAGAGAGAATGATGAGGTGCAAATTAGCTCCCTCCCGTGTGAGCAATCCCCCATTTGTCTTTAAAAGAACAATGTTTAATATTTTTATGCCTTCCAATTTTCAATAACCTTTTGAAAATATTGGTTAATTAGAAGTTCATAACATGCTTTAGATAAGGTAAAAGTAATCCTCTGTTTTTGAGGAAGAAATACACCTCTACCTCGATATAACGCTGTCCCCGGGAGCCAAAAAATCTTACCGCGTTATAGGTGAAACCGCGTTATATCGAACTTGCTTTGATCTGCCGGAGTGCGCAGCCCCGCCCCCCGGAGCGCTGCTTTACCGCGTTATATCCGAATTCGTGTTATATCAGGTCGCGTTATATCCGGGTAGAGGTGTATACCAATCTTGAAACTGTCACCTCTTTGGTAAGAAACTCAGACATTCTCAGTAGTACTCATTGCTTCATCTTCTGGATGTTTGAATCCAGCTTTCAGAACAACTTGTGCATGGCCACTAAAGACAAGGACAGATTAAAATCTTTTGGCCAACTGGCTGCAACTTTCTGAAACTCTTGACTTTAAATAAAGTAACTCCCAAAGGAAACCTGTCTTTGCAGCTGAAAAATGGGGAAAAAACAGCCACCCTAAACTGTTATTTGGCCAACCCAACCACCTTTAGATACTCTGATTGAGAGCATTCTAAAATGTCCTATGCTTAACTTTATCCACCTCAAGGAAGAGGCGTTACCCTGGCTTCCAAACTCAGTAGGAATGGGAGACCCAACCAGAGATCCCAGTTAATTCTGTCCCCTTTGGGGGGAAAGTTTAATCTCTGCTGCCGGGACCAACCATCTAAAGCTGTGATCCTGTGAAACAAACGTGTGAACAATAAATCCAGTCATTATTCAGCAAATAGGTTGTAGGTGCACAGCATGAATCCACACAATTACTGCAAATTCAAGATGTACCCATGCAGGGTGATAGGTGGACACAAGACGTTGTGGCTATGGCAGACCCACAACCCTATATATACAGAGGAACATTGAAACTGAACCCTATGCAGCCAATAACTTGAAGGAAAGGGGAAGGAACAGTGGGATTTTCAGGGAAGAGCAGGAATAGATAGACCTGTTTCTTCTTGGTGGTGCCTCTCTCCCTGTTGATCTGTCCAAAACTCATCCCCCCCTAAGAAAGTAGAGGTGCATTGGCCAGCAGGTTGCTATGATGGCCCTCTCCCCCTGGAGATGTGTCCTACATTCCTGGTGTCTACTGCACATTGAAAGGGCCACCACCCCTTCCTGGTGGCAAATGCTTCTAACTAGTGCCACATGTACATTTTTGTGATGAGTCTGTCCCTGTAAACATGACACAGATTGGTCCTAATATATGTTATGTAACAACAAACATTTTAAAACCTAAATAGAAATATTTTCAGTGAAAATCATTTTTAAAGCTAACAAACCTTGTTTGTTTTAATTTTCCAGAAGAAAGAAATACAAAAAGTAAAAAGACAGCATATATGACAAGTGAATTGGAATTTTAAAATTAACTTTATATTTCAAAAATGTGGCTAATTAAGACATTGGGTTTGTTTACAGTTGACAGTCTTCCTGAAAATATAATCGTGTTCTTTACTGCTTGAGTTTGAGAACATTATTTTTAATGTTGGTTCAAAAAGTTGTTCTTACAGTTCCGGCTTTCATTTGTCATGACTGAAGTAAAAGTTTTGGATTATTTCAAGAGTACTAAACTAGCTGATGTTTGAAACTAAAGTTTTTTTCATTATTTAGATTACATATTTGTGTGGGATGAGAATCAGATGGCAGCATTTTAGAAATATAATCCCCCATTTTAGTCTTTTGTGCCAGTTGTCTGCCTGGTCAGGGCTTTGATATAGAGGTCTCTCAATTGGAGTTGGCATCTATAGGTATTTTTGTTTAAACGAAATTAAGTTAATAGTAATAGCCAGAAGTAAGGAATGAAAGCTTTCTTTTAAAATTGTGATTCTCTTCCAAATGAAAGATACCAACATTTAAGGAATAATGCACAACAGGGTAGGTGTACAGTTTCCAAGAGAAAAATGTATTGTTGCAGAAATTTATATACAATTCTAAAATACTATTACTGTATCAATGTTGCATTTTCTGTTTCATAGATAAATTAAAGATGATCCAGCAATATATGAATCCAGTTCTGTAATTTGAGATGTCTAATTAATTTTCACCCTGGAAGTAGTATAGAACATTGAAGTAGTTGAAGACATATCCAAGTCTTGTTGTGTTGGAATTTGAGAGAGGAAAGATGCCTAGTTATTGGGAAAGGAATGCATTAAAAGATTGTGTTCTGGAAAGAACCTTAACCTATCCTCTCTTTTTACAGTATAATGAAATAGTTAGATCTCTAAATGCTAGTGTTTTTGCCCACAATTAATTGCAGGTGCAAATCTGAAAAAGCAGAATCTGCTTTTTAAAATTGTGGCATAAAACTGAAATTAATTTCTACTACCTAAAATACAGTGTTCAAGTTACAACAGGTGCAATTCTTTTCTATGGTATGGAAAGTGGATGTGTTAAAACACAGGAATAGGATTCTGGAGAGTTGAATTCTTTCTAGCTGTGCCCCAAACTTCCCATGTGATCGTAAGCAGGACACCTGACCTTTTTGTGCCTGACTTACCTCATCTATAAAATGATAATAGTTATCTCTTTCACAGAAGTGTTGTGACTGTGAGGCTTAATTAAAGTTTAAAAAACCCGTGGATATCAGTTGTTAAGTATTATTGGTTAATAATTGTATTATGATAAGTTTATAGAGTATATCCTTAGACTGAAAAATTTAGCGTGCACGTTAGGAGAGTTCTGATGTGCTTTCAAAAGTGCAATTACCTTCAAAAGACAGCCAAAGCTTTGAAAAATGGCTTCTGTACCATAATATGCAGATGTATTTCTTCCTGATTTCAAATTTGTATTTAGGAGATTAAAAAATGCATCCATTCACATTATACATAGCAAAGTTATTGCTTGTTTATTAATGTGATGCTTTGAAAATATAATTGGAGTACTTCATATTATTGTAATGTAAAGTTATTTTTTATTAGGATATCATTTTAAGATATATAAATATATACACACACCAAACTGTCATGGAAATGAATACTTTAGATTATTAGTAATTTTATGTTTAATTACTTAGATGTGAAAATGCTCTAATATTAGTAACATTTACCTGGTCTAGAATGTTTTTTTACTTATGTAGTGTCAGATTTTCAGACCTTCTCAGCACTCATTGAAAATCTGGCCACTGCATTTAGTAAGAGAGTCTCTCTCTCTCTCTTTCTCTTTTTTGTTGGAGCTGTTCCACTTTGTATAAATAATTAAATATCCACTGGGCCAGGGGGAGAGAGATTGACTCTGTTGCCTGGTGATGTGAATCTGGGCTCTACAGCCCACGTGAGTGCCCTATTCACCAGGCCATTGGCTATTCTCAGGCAAGCCTTCTCACCCCAGGTTTGATGAAATGTCATTTTTTGTTGGAAAAAATGTTTTGTCAAGAACTTTTTGACCAGCTGTAATAAAGGTCTCAGCATGGTCTTATGAGGCAGAGTGCTGCTGAAGCTTTCTATGTGAGCTGCTGGAACTTCAGATAGTTAAGATTAAGATTCTGTCATGGGTATTTTTAGGAAAAAAGTCAGGGACAGGTTGCAGGCAATAAATAAAAATTCCCAGCAGCCCACGACCCATCCCAACTTTTACTAAAAGTACCTTGGGGGTGGGGGAGACAAACTGAGCACTGCCAGGGGCTTCCAGCTGCAACAGCCTCGCCCTAAAAAGTAAGGGTACAAGGCCTAACCCCCTGAGGGTGTCAAATATCAGGGGGTAGCCGTGTTAGTCTGTATCTACAAAAACAACAAGGAGTCTGGTGGCACCATAAAGACTAACAGATTTATTTGGGCATAAGCTTTCGTGGGTAAAAACCTCACTTCTTCGGAGTAGTCTCTCACTGTTGTTAATGATACAACATTAACATACAAGGAGGGTGTGCAATCAAAGGGGTCAGAGGTGCAGCTAACCCTGCAACTGTAAAACTGGCCATAGGTGGGGAAGGAAATGGATGGTACCACACACGACTATTTTTTAGAGGGTCCCCCCAAAACCTACTAATACTCTTGGCTCTAAACGTGTAGTGTAATGAAGATTCTCATATGTCTAAGGTTCAATAACCAGATTTATGTGGAGGAGGGGGAAGCAATTATTTACTCAATATTATCATTATTTTATACATTGATTACCCAGCACCCAAAGGCATGGTAGGCATCTAATTGTTTGTGAAGACAGCACAGTTCCTGTCCTGCAGGTGATGGGAGGTGATGTTAGTCACACTACTTCTTAATTATGTCATGAATATACTCTAAATCTCATTGTACTTCAGTGTTTGTAAGTAATAAGTGTAGTATCTGCCAATGTAAAATCTATTTGGTACGTTCAGTTCTTTAAAACTGAATAATTGCTATTATTTTTCACTTATTTATCCAGTCTGGGATATACTAATAGGAGTAAGCACTTTTGCTCCTCACTTAGGGGTAGCTATCTTGCTCTCTGGGTTCTAGTTACCTTAGGTGGTGTCGTGTACTTCAGCAAAGCCTCTGATACCTCACTAAACTATGATTCTACATATGTTAAGGAGCTGGCTACAATTCTAAATTCAGTTCAATAGGCATTATGTAAAGATGCTAAAGCCAATTTATCATTGCATGACAGAGCCAAGCCAGAGGCTCTTTGCCTTGGTTATGCACTCTGGTACAGCTAGACATCATGACATTGAACATTTCTTTCCAGTTCGATGTTTTTTTCCCCATTCACAAAAAGTAGTGTGTGTTAATAGCAGTGAGCTAAATCAGAAACCAGTTTCCTTTATTTCCTTATTCATATCCTTAAAGTATGTGAATATGAAACATAATCAAGTTGTTCTTATTTGCCCCAATACATTTGTCTCTAAATATATTTATTTAATTTTTGTGTATTGAAGTAGCACTTAGAGACCCCATCAGAGACAAAGACCATATTGTGTAGGCACTGTACACATACAGAGAAATAGACACAGTATTGCCAGCTCTTATTGAGATTAGCAATATTTAGTGTGGCTTTTCCCCCCACAAATGTCCCACCTCCTGGATTGTGAGATCTTGGCTTACTTTTTGTTAATGAACCTTCACCGCGCACTGCCCTCGCCTGTAGGTACTATCCCCGAAGCTCCCATTGGCCGCAGTTGCCTGTTCCTGGCCAGTGGAAGCTGCGGGGGGGAGGGGGACCTGCATGCGAGGGCAGCGCACGGAGCTCTCTGCCCTTCCTCACACACACACACCAGGCGCTGCAGGGACGTCATGCCAGCCACTTCCGGGAGCGACGCAGGGCCAGGGCAGGGAGGGAGCCTGCCCTAGCCCCTGGTGTGCCACAGGGCTGGCAATCCCATGGGCCGGATTGAAAGCCCTGATGGGCTGGATCCGGCCTGTAGGCCGTAGTTTGCCCTCCCCTGCTGTTGACAATCCCTGACCTGAAGCACTTACGATCTAGATAGAAAAGTCAGACAAAGTGGGTGAAGTGAAACAGAGAAAGTCAAGTGACTTTCCCAAGAGAACGCAACACCTCATTGGTGGAACTGGGAATAGAACCCATTTTCCTGACTCCCAGTCCAGTGTCCTGTCCACTAAAACACACTGCCTCCACAAAGCAGTAACAGTCACATCCTTGAGTGGGCTCAAATCCTCAACCTTTTGTCTGATATCTGTATGTGACAGCCTATTGTACTCCAGGGATGCATTGCAAGATATAAATTAGAAGATACTGCTCAATTTCCTAATTAGTGGAAGGGCAACCGCCAGGGGAAGAAACCAGGGAGAGTCATCTGCTTCTTTATCATATGAACCGAGGAGAATGGGGGCATAAGAGCCTGGTGACTGATGGAGGTAGCCTATCTGGGCTTTGGGAAGGAATACCTCCAAAAGAGAAATCTTTCTTTGGAGGTTATTTGGTGGGGGGAGGACAGCTCCTCTCTCTGGAGTAACGGTTTGGTGCCTCAAATTGAATGGAGCTGATTTTAGAGATTAGGGATCGATCTCTCAAATTGGGGGTCAGGAGGCGGGAGCGACTGTCTGCGTAAGGTGGGTCTTTAATATGTCAAACTGTGGGAACAGGGACATTCTTTGTTTGTGGAAAGGACCTTCACTAGCCTCTCCATAAAATACCTATTGGGGGTTTCTAGTGTTGCTAGCTCAATGATACTGTAGAACACCTTGTAAAAATATTTGCTCCAGTTGTTAGGGTTTGTAAACACAACTTTGCCAAAAAGTCTAAATTCAATTTGAAATAAAGACAAATATATGCATGTCTGTATTTTATTGTAAAGTATACTTGAACTTGTTCTTTCAACTTGGACAAAAGTATAAATTGGGAACATGTCAGATGGCAAAGTAATTTCATTGCAGAACATCATATGGTTCAACAGGAGAAATTTTTGCAACTGTGGCTTAAAAAACTCACCAACTCTGATTCAGGGCTTCCAATCTAACTTTTGTCTAACCTAAAAATATGTTTTAGAATTTGCAGCCAGTGGTAGGAAGATATTCCTCTTTTCTCTGTACTACTAACCAGTCAATCAGTAGAGATATTTTTGGCAGTGTAAACATTATTGCAGTTAAATATCGATTACTCCAGTCCTTGTACATTTTCATTAAATGAGAGTCCACAATGATTGTGAATGGGAGAGATTTTCTTTTCTGGATTAGTTAGACCTGTTCTAGCTTACCTCAAGAAAATGAGGTCAGTAGAACAAAATAGTAAATAGAATTGGAAATAAGAGGCTTCCTACTGACTAACAGTTGTGACTCTTCAATCCATGTTAAAAATCCTCCATATGTGTACCAGTTCAATAACTGCAATACAACTATGAATTTTGGAGAATAATTGTATTTCATTTGATTTTTTAAAAATCTGTTCTTTGATACTGTGGGATAAATTTTATCATCATAGTATAATCCTATATTTCCCACTAGGCATATTTCAGACTGATTTGTAAAAAAAATTTCTCAGGAAAAAGCCCTTGGCATAAAGCATCTTCTTCAGTTGTGATTTCCTGCATTTACCTCTCATAGTGATTGCAGTTCCCCCCCCCCACACATCTACTTTAATAATTGTTCTACTCCTTAATGCAGCAGTTTCATATGCAAACTGTCAGGGAGGAGCAGTGAGTTCTAAACGTTATTTTTCCATGACTTCGGTATCAACAGAATAAAATGATGAATCCTGTACAGAAGATGCCAAGACTGCTGGGCTGCTCTCCAAACTTCCATTATGCGATCACTTTGTTATATCTGTACAGCACCTGTTGGAGGAGGGGTAATAAATGAATCCTTAGTTTAAGCAATAAGAGTTTACAGAAACAGTCAGCTGAGGACAAGGGAAATTCCCAGACTTAGATAAGCCTAGTATCATTAACAACAGTGAGAGACTACTCATGGGCAGGAGGAGATATACAAGTAGAATGTTTAAAGGTTTTAAGATGCCCGTCAGGGTGAAGAATTTTTCATTTACTATGTAATTGTGATGGTATTATTGGCACTTCTTGTGGACAGAACCCACAGTCTGTCACCTCACACCTAATCAGTCTCACTGCTTCCTCAGGTCAGAAGATGAGGTAATCTTCTCTATGATCAAGAAGAATAAGTAACAGAGAAGATAATTTGATTTGATTAGGAGGCCAGCAGTGAACTTGATCAGAGCTATTTTGCCATCTGGGTGGTAACCAAGGAGAAAGTTGGAGGAGGCATGATCAAGGCAGCATGAGTAGATTTTGTGGTCTAGGGTTCTTGAGACAAAGAGGAGAAAACAAAGGGTGACCATGTCACGTTATTGATTTGAACTGGGACCATATAGAACATGGTTGCAACCAAAGTCCTGTAGTGGCACCAAATCTTGTATAAAGGGGGTCAAATGAGGCGTCTAAGACAAGGTTATGGTTTGCTGGTTATGATTATGCTGTCTATATATGCGTATCAATTTTGTAGTTGAAGTTGTGAATATTGGCTCTATACTGTCTGTATTTCAAACTTATGCTATGCTTCTGGGTGACATCCCAGACAAGTTGGTGTTAGCTCTGCCTAGCCTGCTTGATGGCCCATTAAGGACCATCAGCTATACAATTGACCCATGGAGAGAAGGCAAATACGCCTTGTAACTCAGCAAAGTATGCAGGAACTTGCCCATGTGACTCCAGACTCCATTTTGCTGTGATTTTCCACAGTAAGAACAAAGAGGTGTTCTTACACCTGGAAAAGACTATAAAAGGCTGATACCTGATCTCCATCTTGTCTTCAATCCTGCTTCTTACCTCTAGAAGGACTTTGCTACAAACAGAAGCTCTACACAAAGGACTGATGACCCATCCCAGCTGGGGATGTATTCCGGAGACTTGATTTGAACCTGCAGTTTATTCTACCTCTGCTATAAGCTTGAACCAAGAACTGTGCCATTACTGTGTGTAATTGATTCCATTTAACCAATTCTAACTCTCATCTCTATCTTTTTCCTTTTATGAATAAACCTTTAGATTTTAGATTCTAAAGGATTGGCAACAGCGTGATTTGTGGGTAAGATCTGATTTGTATATTGACCTGGGTCTGGGGCTTGGTCCTTCGGGATCGAGAGAACCTTTTTTTTCTTTTACTGGGGTATTGGTTTTCATAACCATTTGTCCCCATAACGAGTGGCACTGGTGGTGATACTGGGAAACTGGAGTGTCTAAGGGTATGTCTACACTACAAAATTAGGTCGAATTTATAGAAGCCGGTTTTATAGAAATCGGTTGTATACAGCCGATTGTGTGTGTCCCCACATAAAATGCTCTAAGTGCATTAAGTCGGCGGACCGCGTCTACAGTACCGAGGCTAGCGTCGACTTCCGGAGCGTTGCACTGTGGGTAGCTATCCCACAGTTCCCGCAGTATCCGCCGCCCATTGGAATTCTGGGTTGAGATCCCAATGCCTGAATGATGCAAAACAGTGTCGTGGGGGGTTCTGGGTACATGTCGTCAGGCACCTCCCCCTCCGTCAGAGCAACGGCAGACAATCGATTCGCGCCTTTTTACCTGGGTTACCTGTGCAGACAACATACCACGCCAAGCATGGAGCCCGCTCAGCTCAGCTCAGCTCACCATCACCATATGTCCTCTGGGTGCCGGCAGACGTGGTACTGCATTGCTACACAGCAGCAGCTAATTGCCTTTTGGCAGTAGACGGTGCAGTATGACTGGTAGCCTTCATCGGCGATCTGGGTGCTGGCAGACGTGGGGCTGCATTGCACACAGCAGCAGCCCCTTGCCTTTTGGTAGAAGATGGTATATTACGACTGGTATCCGTCGTCATCGTACTGCAGTGGCTGTCAATCATGGGCACCTGGGCAGACATGCTCAGTCCTATCGAATATCAGAGGGGTAGCCGTGTTAGTCTGAATCTGTAAAAAGCAACAGAGGGTCCTGTGGCACCTTTAAGACTAACAGAAGTATTGGGAGCATAAGCTTTCGTGGGTAAGAACCTCACTTCTTCAGATGCAAGTAATGGAAATCTCCAGAGGCAGGTATAAATCAGAATGGAGATAACGAGGTTAGTTGAATCAGGGAGGGTGAGGTGCTCTGCTAGCAGTTGAGGTGTGAACACCAAGGGAGGAGAAACTGCTTCTGTAGTTGGATAGCCATTCACAGTGTTTGTTTAATCCTGATCTGATGGTGTCAAATTTGCAAATGAACTGGAGCTCAGCAGTTTCTCTTTGGAGTCTGGTCCTGAAGTTTTTTTGCTGTAAGATGGCTACCTTTACATCTGCTATTGTGTGGCCAGGGAGGTTGAAGTGTTCTCCTACAGGTTTTTGTATATTGCCATTCCTGATATCTGACTTATGTCCATTTATCCTCTTGCGTAGTGACTGTCCAGTTTGGCCAATGTACATAGCAGAGGGGCATAGCTGGCACATGATGGCATATATAACATTGGTGGACGTGCAGGTGAATGAGCCGGTGATGTTGTAGCTGATCTGGTTAGGTCCTGTGATGGTGTTGCTGGTGTAGATATCGAGGTTTGTTGCATGGGTTGGTTCCTGAGTTAGAGTTGTTATGGTGCGGTACGTGGTTGCTGGTGAGAATATGCTTAAGGTTGGCGGGTTGTCTGTGGGCGAGGACTGGCCTGCCTCCCAAGGTCTGTGAAAGTGAGGGATCATTGTCCAGGATGGGTCGTAGATCACTGATGATGCGTTGGAGAGGTTTAAGCTGAGGACTGTAGGTGATGGCCAGTGGAGTTCTGTTGGTTTCTTTTTTGGGCCTGTCTTGTAGCAGGAGCCTTCTGGGTACACGTCTGGCTCTGTTGATTTGTTTCTCTATTTCCTTGTGTGGGTATCGTAGTTTTGAGAATGCTTGGTGAAGATCTTGTAGGTGTTGGTCTCTGTCTGAGGGGTTGGAGCAGATGCGGTTGTACCTCAGCGCTTGGCTGTAGACGATGGATCGTGTGGTGTGTCCGGGGTGGAAGCTGGAGGCATGAAGGTAGGCGTAGCGGTCGGTGGGTTTTCGGTATAGGGTGGTGTTAATGTGGCCATCGCTTATTTGTACTGTGGTGTCTAGGAAGTGGACCTCCCGTGTAGATTGGTCCAGGCTGAGGTTGATGGTGGGGTGAAAGCTGTTGAAATCATGGTGGAATTCTTCCAGGGTCTCCTTCCCATGGGTCCAGATGATGAAGATGTCATCAATGTAGCGTAGGTAGAGAAGGGGCGTGAGTGGACGAGAGCTGAGGAAGCGTTGTTCCAGGTCAGCCATAAAAATGTTGGCATATTGTGGGGCCATGCGGGTGCCCATAGCGGTGCCACTGGTCTGGAGGTATATATTGTCACCAAATTTGAAATAATTGTGCGTGAGGATAAAGTCACAGAGCTCAGCAACAAGCTGTGCTGTGTCATCATCAGGGATACTGTTCCTGACAGCTTGTATTCCATCTGTGTGTGGGATGTTTGTGTAGAGAGCCTCTACATCCATGGTGGCTAGGATGGTGTTTTCTGGGAGGTCACCAATGCATTGTAGTTTTCTCAGGAAATCAGTGGTGTCACGGAGGTAGCTGGGAGTGCTGGTGGCATAGGGTCTGAGTAGAGAGTCCACATATCCAGACAGTCCTTCAGTGAGAGTGTCAATGCCCGAGATGATGGGGCGTCCAGGATTTCCAGGTTTGTGGATCTTGGATAGAATAACCCCGGTCGGGGCTCTAAGGGTATGTTGATTTGTTCCTGTGTTAGTGTAGAGAGTGTCCTGAGTAGATGGTGCAGTTTCTTAGTGTATTCCTCAGTGGGATCTGAGGAAAGTGGCCTGTAGAATTTGGTATTGGAGAGTTGTCTGGCAGCCTCCTTCTGGTAGTCAGACCTGTTCATGATGACGACAGCACCTCCTTTATCAGCCTCTTTGATGATAATGTCAGGGTGGTTTCTGAGGCTGTGGATGGCATTGCGTTCTGCACGACTTAGGTTATGAGGCAAGCGATGTTGTTTTTCCACAATTTCTGCCTGTGCACGTCGGCGGAAGCATTCTATGTATAGGTCCAGACTGTCATTTCGACCCTCAGGAGGAGTCCATGTGGAGTTCTTCTTCCTGTGTTGTTGGTGGGAGGGTATCTGTGTATCAGTGCACTGTTCAGTGTTATCTTGAAAGTATTCTTTGAGTCGGAGGCGGCGAAAGTAGGCTTCCAGATCACCGCAGAACTGTATCATGTTCGTGCGGGTGCTGGGGCAAAAAGAAAGTCCCCGAGATAGGACAGACTCTTCTGCTGGGTTGAGTGTGTAGCTGGATAAATTGACGATATTGCTGGGTAAGTTAGGGGTACCCCTGTTGTGGCCCCATGTGGCAGGTAGGATTTTAGACAGCTTACGGTCCTTTTTCCTTTGTAGAGAGGTGAAGTGTGTAATGTAGATATCCTGTCTTATTTTAGTAAAGTCCATTTGTGTGGAGGGTTGGTTATTTATGAAAGTCTCCAGGTTGGAGAGCTCTTTCTTGATGTTTTTCTGTTTGCTGTATAGGATGCTGATCAGATGGTTCCTCAGTTTCTTTGATAGTGTATGGCATAATCTCTCACTGTTGTCTGTGCAGTATGTAGATAGCAATGGATTTTTCACCTTCAGTCCATTTGGTATGATGTCCATCCGTTTGCATTTGGAAAGGAAGATGATATCTGTCTGTATTTGTGCAAGTTTCTTCATGAGGTTGATAGATTTCCATTCCATACAGCTAAATGCAGTGCCTTGCATGGTGTCAAGTATCAGAGGGGTAGCCATGTTAGTCTGAATCTGTAAAAAGCAACAGAGGGTCCTGTGGCACCTTTAAGACTAACAGAAGTATTGGGAGCATAAGCTTTCGTGGGTAAGAACCTCACTTCTTCAGATGCAAGTAATGGAAATCTCCAGAGGCAGGTATAAATCAGTGTGGAAATAACGAGGTATCGATTATCAGTCCTATCGAACTGTCTTGACGATGATGGCTATCAGTCGTAGTATGCTATTTTCTGCCAAGCGCCCAGTATTTTCTGCCAAGCACCCAGAAGATGCCGAGGGCTATCAGTCATGCTGCACCGTCGTCTGCCAGCTTAAGATGTAAAAAATAGATTTGTTCTGTATTCATTTGCTTCCTCCTCCCTCCGTGAAATCAACGGCCTGCTAAACCCAGGGTTTTGAGTTCAATCTTTGGGGGGGGGCCATTCTTTGTGACAGTTGTTTGTGTTTCTCCCTGATGCACAGCCACCTTTGTTGATTTTAATTCCCTGTACCTGTACGCCATGTCATCACTCGCCCCTCCCTCCCTCCCTCCGTCCGTCAGATACTAGTTTCGCGCCTTTTTTCAGACCAGACGCCATAGCTAGCACTGGGATCATGGAGCACGCTCAGATCACCGTGGCAATTATGAGCACTATGAACACCACGCGCATTGTCCTGGAGTATATGCAGAGCCAGGACATGCCAAAGCAAAACCAGGACCAGCCGAGGAGGCGATTGCAGCGCGGCGACGAGAGTGATGAGGAAATTGACATGGACATAGACCTCTCACAAGGCACAGGCCCCAGCAATGTGGAAATCATGGTGTTACTGGGGCAGGTTCATGCCGTGGAACGCTGATTCTGGGCCCGGGAAACAAGCACAGACTGGTGGGACCACATCGTGCTGCAGGTGTGGGACGATTCCCAGTGGCTGCGAAACTTTCGCATGCGTAAGGGCACTTTCATGGAACTTTGTGACTTGCTTTCCCCTGCCCTGAAGCACCAGAATACCAGGATGAGAGCAGCCCTCACAGTTGAGGAGCGAGTGGCGATAGCCCTGTGGAAGCTTGCAACGCCAGACAGCTACCGGTCAGTCGGGAATCAATTTGGAGTGGGCAAATCTACTGTGGGGGCTGCTGTGATCCAAGTTGCCAGGGCAATGAAAGACCTGGTGATATCAAGGGTAGTGATTCTGGGAAACGTGCAGGCCATAGTGGATGGCTTTGCTGCAATGGGATTCCCAAACTGTGGTGGGGCGATAGATGGAACCCATATCCCTATCTTGTCACCGGAGCACCAAGCCACCGAGTACATAAACCGCAAGGGGTACTTTTCAATGCTGCTGCAAGCCCTGGTGGATCACAAGGGACATTTCACCAACATCAACGTGGGATGGCCGGGAAAGGTACATGATGCTCGCGTCTTCAGGCACTCTGGTCTGTTTCGAAAGCTGGAGGAAGGGACTTTCTTCCCGGACCAGAAAATAACCGTTGGGGATGTTGAAATGCCTATCGTGATCCTTGGGGACCCAGCCTACCCCTTAATGCCATGGCTCATGAAGCCGTACACAGGCAGCCTGGACAGTAGTCAGGACCTGTTCAACTACAGGCTGAGCAAGTGCCGAATGGTGGTGGAATGTGCATTTGGACATTTAAAAGCGCGCTGGCGCAGCTTACTGACTCGCTCAGACCTCAGCGAAAAGAATTGCTGCTTGCTGTGCGCTCCACAATATCTGTGAGAGTAAGGGGGAGACATTTATGGCGGGGTGGGAGGTTGAGGCAAATCGCCTGGCCACTGATTACGCGCAGCCAGACACTAGGGCGGTTAGAAGAGCACAGCAGGGCGCGGTGCGCATCAGAGAAGCTTTGAAAACAAGTTTTGTGACTGGCCAGGCCACGGTGTGAAACTTCTGTTTGTTTCTCCTTGATGAACCCTCCGCCCCCCCCCCACCTGGTTCACTCTACTTCCCTGTAAACCAACCACCCCACCCTCCCCTCCCCCCTTCGAGCACTGCTTGCAGAGGCAATAAAGTCATTGTTACTTCACATTCGTGCATTCTTTATTAATTCATCACACAACTAGGGGGATAATTGCCAAGGTAGCCCGGGATGGGTGGGGGAGGAGGGAAGGAAAAGGACACACTGCAGTTTAAAACTTTAACTCTTATTGAAGGCCAGCCTTCTGATGCTCGGGCAATCATCTGGGGTGGAGTGGCTGGGTGGCCGGAGGCACCCCCACCGTGTTCTTGGGTGTCTGGGTGAGGAGGCTATGGAACTTGGGGAGGAGGGCTGTTGGTTACACAGGGGCTGTAGCGGCGGTCTCTGCTCCTGCTGCCTTTCCTGCAGCTCAACCATACGCTGGAGCATATCAGTTTGATGCTCCAGCAGCCAGAGCATCGACTCTTGCCTTCTGTCTGCAAGCTGACGCCACCTATCTTCTTCAGCCCGCCACTTGCTCTGTTCATCCCGTGATTCAGCCCGCCACCTCTCCTCTCGTTCATACTGTGCTTTTCTGTAGTCTGATATTGACTGCCTCCATGCATTCTGCTGTGCTCTGTCAGCGTGGGAGGACATCTGGAGCTCCGTGAACATATCATCCCGCGTCCGCCGTTTTCTCCTTCTAATCTTCACTAGCCTCTGTGAAGGAGAAACATTTGCAGCTGGTGGAGGAGAAGGGAGAGGTGGTTAAAAAAGACACATTTTAGAGAACAATGGGTACACTCTTTCACGTTAAATTTTGCTGTTCACATTACACAGCACATGTGCTTTCGTTACAAGGTCGCATTTTTCCTCTTATATTGAGGGCCTGCCGGTTTGGTGTGAGAGATCAGTCACGCAGTGCCAGGCAACAGATTTCGACTTGCAGGCAGCCATGGTAAGCCACAGTCTTTTGGCTTTTTTAACCTTCTTAACATGTGGGAATGGTTTCAAACAGCAACACCCTCATTTCCCATATCAAGCACCCGTTGGGTTGGCCATTTAAAATGGGTTTGCAGTGTAAAAGGAGGGGCTGCGGTTTCCGGGTTAACATGCAGCACAAACCCAACTGACCCCCCTCCCCTCCCACACCCAATTCTCGGGGATGATCACTTCACCCCTCCCCCACACCGCGTGGCTAACAGCGGGGAACATTTCTGTTCAGCAGAGCAGGAAGGGGCACCTCTGAATAAAATGTCCCCTTAATAAAATCGCCCCATTTCAACCAGGTGACCGTGAATGATATCACTCTCCTGAGGATAACAAAGAGCGATAAGGAATGGATGTTGTCTGCATGCCAGCAAACACCGGAACCATACGCTGCCATGCTTTGTTATGCAATGATTCCAGACTACGTGCTACTGGCCTGGCGTGGTAAAGTGTCCTACCATGGCGGACGGGATAAGGCAGCCCTCCCCAGAAACCTTTTGCAAAGGCTTTGGGAGTACATGAAGGAGAGCTTTCTGGAGATGTCCCTGGAGGATTTCCACTCCATCCCCATACACGTTAACAGACTTTTCCAGTAGCTGTACTGGCCGCGATTGCCAGGGCAAATTAATAATTAATCATTAAACACGCTTGCTTTTAAACCATGTGTAATATTTACAAAGGTACACTCACCAGAGGTCCCCTGTGTGCCCTCAGGGTCTGGGAGCACGCCTTGGGTGAGTTCGGGGGTTACTGGTTCCAGGTCCAGGGTGATAATCCAGGGTGACATATCCTGGCTGTTGGGGAAACCGGTTTCTCCGCTTCCTTGCTGCTGTGAGCTATCTACATTATCTCCATCCTCATCTTCCTCGTACCCCGAACCCGCTTCCCTGTGTGTTTCTCCAGTGAGGGAGTCCTAGCACACGGTTGGGGTAGTGGTGGCTGCACCCCCTAGAATGGCATGCAGCTCCGCGTAGAAGCGGCATGTTTGCGGCTCTGCCCCGGACCTTCCGTTTGCTTCTCTGGCTTTGTGGTAGGCTTGCCTTAGCTCCTTAATTTTCACGCGGCACTGCTGTGCGTCCCTGTTATGGCCTCTGTCCTTCATGGCCTTGGAGACCTTTTCTAATATTTTGCCATTTTGTTTACTGCTACGGAGTTCAGCTAGCACTGATTCATCTCCCCATATGGCGAGCAGATCCCGTACCTCCCGTTTGGTCCATGCTGGAGCTCTTTTGCGATCCTGGGACTCCATCACGGTTACCTGTGCTGATGAGCTCTGCGTGGTCACCTGTGCTCTCCACGCTGAGCAAACAGGAAATGAAATTCAAACGTTCGCGGGGCTTTTCCTGTCTACCTGGTCAGTGCATCTGAGTTGAGAGTGCTGTCCAGAGCAGTCACAATGAAGCACTGTGGGATAGCTCCCGGAGGCCAATAACATCGAATTCTGTCCACACTACCCCAATTCCGACCCGCTAAGGCCGATTTTATCGCTAATCCCCTCGTCGGAGGTGGAGTAAAGAAACCGGTTTAAAGGGCCCTTTAAGTCAAAAGAAAGGGCTTCGTCGTGTGAACGTGTCCAGGCTTAATTCGATTTAACGCTGCTAAAGTCGACCTAAACTCGTAGTGTAGACCAGGCCTAAGGGAATTGCTTGTGTGACTTGTGGTTAGCCAGTGGGGTGAGACCAAAGTCCTCTTAGTCCGGCTGGTTGGGTTTGCCTTAGAAGTGGAAAAACCCCAGCCTAGGGCGGTAACTGTCCTGTTTTAAGCAATTTGTCCTGAACTGGCACTCTCAGTTGGGTCCCGCCAGAACCAGCATTGTTACAAACCATTAGAAAGGTAAAAGGGATTGAGGGGAGGTGTTCAATATGGGGCTACAAGAGCATTCTAGAAGACAGAGAAATGATTAAGAAGTGTTGAGGATAGTAGGCAAGAAGGAGGCTAAGCTAAAAGGAGACATGAAAGAATGGGGTCAAGGTAACAGGTTAAGGTACTAGAAAGAGATAGTTGAAAGAGGAGAGGTATGAAGGATGAGAGGGAGGAACTTGGAGGCAGAAGAGGGGGAGAAAGGAACCAATTAGATAGGCAGGAGGAGAATCTGCTGGATTTTGTCTAATTTAACGTCTGCAAAAGTAGGTGAAATTCTCATCTAAATGGTGAGAAAGGGGGCATGGAAGAGTTAAAAAGACGTAATTGAAAAGGGAGAGTTGTGCAGGTGTTGGTAGTGTCAGAGTTAATTAGTAGGGAGGAGTAAAGCTCTTCAGAAGGAAATAAGGCAGAGCCGAGAGACATGATGGAAGTGAGCAGAATCACATGACTTTCTCCAGAGGTGCTCAGCAGCCTGTGGGTCTGACTGGAGGTAACACATGTTTGGGATGGACAGTATGGGGGGTGAGAGGAGAGTGATACAGTCAAGAGTAAAGGAGATGATAGTTAAAAGGAGAGACTGTGGCTTTGACCTAACTGAATGAAGGTAGAGGGGGAGAGAGCTGAGAGTAACTGGTAATTGGAGAAACTGGGGATCCCACATGAAGCATGGTAGGATGGATGAGCTGTGCTGAAGGGAAGTTGGTCCGAGAGATCTGAATGTTGTTCTGAGAGATCTGAAGTGACGGAGTTGGTCATAAGTTGGAGGCTGAAAGTAGAGGCAAGAAGAAACAGAAGTGTCAATGTAGAAACTGGTTTCAGAGTAGCAGCCGTGTTAGTCTGTATCCTCCAAAAGAAACAGGAGTACTTGTGGCACCTTAGAGACTAACAAATTTATTTGAGCATAAGCTTTCGTGGGCTACAGCCCACTTCATCGGATGCATAGACTAGAACATACAGCAAGAAGGTATTTATACATACAAAGAACATGAAAAGGTGGAAGTAACCATACCAACTGTAAGAGGCCAATCAATTGAGATGAGCAGGAGAAAAAAAAAACTTTTGAAGTGATAATCGAGATGACCCATAGAAGGTGTGAGGATACTTAACATGGGGAAATAGATTCAATTAGTGTAATGACCCAACCATTCCCAGTCTCTGTTCAAACCTAAGTTAATTGTATCCAATTTGCATATTAATTCAAGTTCAGCAGTCTCTCTTTGGAGTCTGTTTTTGAAGTTTTTTTTGTTGCAAAATTGCCACCTTACAGACTTGAAGGTGGCAATTTTGCAACTTTGAACTTGAATTAATATGCAAATATGCAAATCATCTCGATTATCACTTCAAAAGTTTTTTTTTTTTCTCCTGCCGATGATAGCTCATCTCAATTGATTGGCCTCTTACAATTGGTATGGCTACTTCCACCCTTTCATGTTCCTTGTATGTATAAATACCTTCTTGCTGTATGTTCTAGTCTATGCATCCGATGAAGTGGGCTGTAGCCCACGAAAGCTTATGCTCAAATAAATTTGTTAATGTAGAAACTGATCACCTAATATAAGGGTTGGAGATTGTGGTAAGAGGGAAAAGAACACAAATAGAAATCAGGAAAAGGATGAGGAGTTAGGAGTGCAGGTGACACATAACACACAGTTGAAGGGAAACTGGAGAGAAGAATCAGATGGAATTGCCTTCAAAGCGGGAGTGAGGGAAGGAATTGGCCAGTGGGAAAGAGGAACAGACCAACACTGTCACTATGAGCATCAGCCTGTGCGAAGCTAGAGGAGAGGCCTTGGAAGACAAGGATATTGATAGATCGAAAGTGAGAGAGATTTCTACATACTGTGTTGCATTCTACCAATGTTCCAAAGACTATTATTGTACATTCTTAGTTGCATATTCCAAGTTTAGTCACACGTCCATTAGATGGATGCTGCTTTTCTTTAGCAGCTATTCTGTGTGGTCATTGAGTTTAGTTATTTGATTAAGTAAATAATTTAAATATTAAAATTTGATATCACAGTCTGTATTAGTCTGTGTCTGGTTATCATGGAAGTTGTCCTCATTATTTTTCTTATAATGCTGAAATACCTTATTCTTGCACTAGTGTTTTAAAAACGTTGTGTACATGTAACTTACTGCTTGGTTCTCTGCATAAGTCTGTGTACATTCCAATTCCTAATCTTTAAACATACATTTGGTGTGCAAAGATAAAATTTTTTGCTCTACATACTTTTTTTAATCCATCGTGTAGTGAAATAACCAAAAAAGGGAAATTTTAAAACTACTTTGGCTCCAAAAGTTCATGCACCTTTATCTGGTTCTTCCTTTTCTCTTGTGATAATGAATGGGACGTGGTAATACCAGGATACAAAATATATAGGAATGACAGAGTAGGTCACACTGGTGTTGGATTGGCACTGTATGTGAAAGAAAGCATAGAAGCAAATGCAGTAAAAATATTAAATGAATCAAACTGTACCTTATGGATAGAAATTCAATTCTTGAATAATAAGAGTATAGCAGTTTGAATATACTACTGACTATCTTAACAGGATGGTGATGGTGAAGTGCTCAGAGAGATTAGAGAGTCTACTAAAAACAACATACTGAATAATAAGAGGGGATTTCAACTATCCCCATTTTGCCTGAGTATATGTCACCTGAGGACGGGATTCAGAGAGAAAATTTCTAGACACCATTTGTGACTGCTTCTTAGAGCAGCTAGTCATGGAACCCACAAGGGGAGAGGCAATTCTTGATTTCAGGGATTTGAACTGCACCTGAAAACCAGTTCAGAGAGGCTTTTGAGTGAACTGAAACCGAACCCAAACTCTAAAAACCTCTGTTGCATTAAACCTCAACTGGAAGCAAACTCAAAAACACAAAACCTGGTAACTGGTTCAAAATAACAAGTTCAATAATCAGGCACTGAGGGGAGGATCTTTTGGGGATGCTGAGGAATGGTCTCTCTCTGCTCCAACCCTAAAGAGAGAGAGAGGGGCAGAGACTACTCTTCCCAGGAAGCCACTGGAGGAGATGAGAAGAGGGGGAGAAAGGGGTTCTGCGATTGGTAGTTCTCCTGTCTGTTATGCCCAGGTAGAGGACTGCCCATAGAGGGGAACTACATCTCCCAGAACTCTTCCCTCCCATCTCCCTCTGGTCCCTCCTCCCATTTCCTGCTATGCAAGTCAGCACAGAGAGAGTATTTTCTGGGCTGAAATTCATTTTGTCACCTCAGCAGTCAAATATGACTGTCAGAGTTCTGGAGGATGTTGTATTAGTGCATGCAAATACCTTGATTAAAAATAAATAATTTTTCTACAGGAAAAGAAATATTTATACTTTTGCTAGGAGCTACAATGCAAGCATAAGAGTGTGTGACATTAATCTGCAGGAAATGTATCTGAACTGGTTAAAACAGGTTCAAAGTGGTTGAATTGGTTACAAACCATGATTCTAAGTTAGTGTCTGAACCGGAACTGAAAGTTAGGAAATAATGATGAACCAGAACTGAACCAAAATTCTTAACAATTCAACTTCAGTACCAGGCAAACTGGTTGAAACTATAGTAAAGAACAGAATTATCAGACACATAAATGAACATGATATGTTAGGGAAGAGTCAACACAGCTTTTTGTAAAGGGAAATCATGCCTCACTAATCTATTAGAATTCTTTGAGGGTATCAACAAGCATGTTGACAAGAGTGATCCAGTGGATGCAGTGTACTTGGACTTTCAGAAAGCTTTTGACAAGATTCCACACCAAAGGTTCTGAAACAAAGTAAGGAGTCATGGGATAAGAGGGAAGGTCCTCTTATAGAACAATAACAGGTTAAAAGGTAGGAAAGAAAGAGTAGGAATAAATGGTCCGTTTTCACCACGGAGCATAAATAGCGAAGTCCCCCACAGATCTGTACTGGGACCAGTTCTGTTCAACATGTTCATAAATGATCTGAAAAAAGGGGTAAACAGTCAGGTACCAAAGTTTGCAGATCAAACTGAATTACTCAAGATAGTTAAGTCCAAAGCTCATTGCAAAGAGTTAAAGGGATCACACAAAACTGGGTGACTGCATAACAAAATGGCAGATGAAATTTAATACTGTAAGTGCAAAGCAATGCACGTTGGAAAACATAATCCCATCTATACACACAAAATGACGGGGTCTAAATTAGTTACCACTCAAGAAAGATCTTGGAGTCATTGTGGCTAGGTCTCTGAAAACATCTGCTCAATGTGAAGCACCAGCCAAAAAAGCTAACAGAATGTTAGAAGCCATTAGGAAATGGATGGATAATAAGACAATAAATACCACAGTGCCACTATATAAATCCATGGTACGCCCACACTTTGAATACTGTATGCCGTTCTGGTCGACCTATCTCAACAAAGATATATTAGAACTGGAAAAGGTACAGAGAAGGGCAATATTAGGGGTATGGAACAGCTTCCGTATGAGGAAAGCTTGAAAAGACTGGGACTTTTCAGCTTATAAAAGAGATGACTAAGGGGAGATATGACAGAGGTCTATAAAATCATGAATGGTGTGGAGAAAGTGAATAAGAAAGTGTTGTTTACCCCTTCACATAAAACAAGAACCAGGGATCACTCAATGGAATGAATAGGCAGCAGATTTAAAACAAACAAAAAGAGACTTATTACTTCACACAGTGGATCATGAACCTGTGGAACTTGTTGCCGGGGATGTTGTGAAGGCCAAAAGTATAACTGAGTTCAAAAAAGAATTGGACAAGTTAATGGGGAATAGGTTCATCAATGACTATTAGACAACATGTTTAGGGACACAACCCCATTCTCCGGGTGTCCCTAAACCTCCAGCTGCCAGAAACAACAGCAGATGTATCACTTGATAATTGCCCTGATCTTTTCTATCTCTCTGAAGCACCAGGCATTGGACACTGTTGGAAGCAAGATACTGGGCTAGATGGACCATTATTCTGACCTAGTATGGCCATTCTTATGTGTCTTCTGTATGGAGGACAAAGATTTTTTCCCTATGAAAGGGAAAAAATTCTGTATTATCTGAATAGGTTTAAATTCAATCTCAGAAACAGGTAGCTCTAAAAACCTTCGCTGTCTTATGAAAAGAACAGCTTGACCACTCTGCAAGAGCAGAAAAATAGGTTGGCTGCCATGAGACTAAATGGGTGAATTGTAATAGAATAGGTATCTTAAATGTGAAACTATATATTCAAAATTATTTCTACAGTAATTCCCCTATCCATGCTTTGTGCTTAGTGTGAGAAAATTAATCAACAGTTTCACTTACAAGCACCAGTAATAAATAGGGACCATCCCCTCATTCATATTAGAATCTGTACAACAGCAACCATCCAAAAATTAATGCTCACATAACATTTTTGCAGATTTAAATTGAATGGTAACATGGGTTGGGGCCACCTGACTGAACAATGGTCCTGCCCAGTACAGATACACTAGTGTTGTAATGTGTATATGGCAACATAAAACTGGAACTAAACCCAAAGCATGTTTTGAAGTAGCCTTTTTTTAATATATTCAGTTTAGCAATAATGTTGTTGACATGGAACATCTAGTACGTGCTGTAGGGATTAATAATCAACTGGGGTTAATCAGCTCATCCAGTTGGCCATTAATCCCTAGGAAATGCCCTTCTTAATTATACCATTTCTAACTTAATGGTCACTTTCATTTGCTTGCATGCCATGATAATGAAAGTTAAACTGCTTTACTGGCTATCACAATTATATAAACAGAAATTGAAAACTGACATCATTCTGAGAAACAAAGCTGTATACAGTTTTTGAAATGTGAATGTTATTAATGCATCTTATGGAATACCATTCTGCAAATGCCTTCCATTACCGGCACAAGTAATATCATTACTTTTAAAGGACTTTGTGATGATCTCTCTCGCAGCAAGGGAGATGCATTGCAAGGCTTTACATTCTGCCAAGTAAGTAATGTGGAAACTGCACATTGGATAATATGTAAGGATATGCCTTGAGAAAAAGCTAGAAGGCATGATTGCTGAGCTGGAAAGATGTCCATATTAACTGAAATGTTAGTCCATTAGATGCAAGAAAATAGAAAAGAACTGCGAACCTCATATATTTCTTTTCTGACAATAACCCAGGGATCTTAACCAGGATTAAATAAGTAGCCAACTGCAGGATAAATACTAAAATAAATGTTTTTATATATATATTTTGACTTGAGGTCTAAGTTAAAGTTAATAGTTTGTCTTTGTCCTAACCATAACCTTAGTTTAAACAAAATTTTGTTTTAAAAACAGTGTGTTGAAGTTGCTCATTTTTTACCTATCTATACCCTTTTTGGCAAGAACAAAGCTCCTATTTGGGGATAGAATGTCTTTCTCCTTCCCTCTTCCCCTCCCCTGGCCATCCCTCCTGGGGATATTGCAGAAAAGACAGTGCAGTCCAAAAATGTGCACAAAACATCAGGATTAGGAGGAATGAGTTTTAAACATTTACTTGATTCCTCTTATTGAAATGATCCAAATTCCAGCACCAATGGTACATTTAGGTCCTTTTTATGTCCTACAGCAGCTTCAGATGGTGGGGGAGGGGCGAGAGAAGAGGGAGTTTTAGAGCTATGTCAGTTTTTACCCATTCTCAAGAGATAGCTAATTTCCTTAACATTTAAAGCTATAGAACAGCAGCGCAATACTAGAGGAAACAATACGTAACACTTCAGATTGATGGAATTTATTTTTAATATGCAAAGTTAAATTCTAAAGAGGAGATGCTTATAAAACCAATAGCAGTGGATGAATGTGACGGCAATTTCCTGCAATGTCCTTGAAAAACTTTACTTAAACTTAATTCAATATCTTTGGAGTCTATTGTATTGAATGCAAAGTTTATGTATTATTATTGGATTGGAAGTAACTTCTCTAGGGGGAGACATGGCCAGTTTAAACTTTGAGAACTGTTATGAGTTTCAAAGGACTATTTTAAACAAGGTGCCAGACAAGAAGGAATTTCTGGGACAAAGAAAAGCTAAGTGGGTTTCCTAGGAAATACTTGGGGGAGGAGGTTCATGCAAACTCCTGCCTCTGGACCCAACCTTTTGAAGCTATACTCTGAGCAGAGAACCATTGTCTGACGATTATATAATTCCTGGAATCTAAAGATCAAAGGCCCCGGCTGCATAAAGGAGACACTAATTTATTCATGGGTATGCTTGGTAGTCCCAAAATGTAATCTTTTTAGTTGTATTTGGTTTGCAAAGTGAATACAGCTTTGTTTTATTCTAAACAAAACACTTCAATGATTTTTTTTCCTTCAGTGCCTGCCAGTACTATGGCATCCCTGAGTTATTGTTTACTAACAAGTTTGTACATGCAGTAGAAGGAAGCAGATTAATTTTGAACTTTAAGTTGGTTGTTATAAACACTAAGAACAGATGATGACTTGAAACATTTTGAATACCTTGACAGCATTCTAGCAATAACTTACGTGACTGTAATGTGATACTTTACATATGGGGTTTTAAAGTCTCTCCAGTGCTATTTTACTTTTGTTTACTTAAAAATCTCCTTAAAGGGAGACCAGTAACTTAGATACACTTTGATCTGAAATATTTTAACCTATTACTATTGCAGGTAACACCTAAGGTAACTATCACTGAAAGAAATCCAAGGAGGGAATTTTTTTCCAGTTTGTGTTGCACATTTGACGGTGCTTGTGTATAATCAGTTTAACTGAACTTGCAGGGGAAAAAATTAGTCATTTTCCCTTGATTTTGTGTGACTGTCTCTCACAACAGAGGGGAAAGAAGCAGTTTTTCTTTTAAAGGGAAAATGTGACTGTTATAACCACAAAAATTATTAAGGTGATTCAAGGGCAGGTGGAGTCTCTAAAACTAACAACTCATTTTCTGAAACAGACTAGATTTCAAGTGGATTGTATCTCTTATGCCTACATAATAATTTCACTAGATGCCCTGATGATTTTTCACCCATCTTGGAAACAGGATTTACTCATGCTGGAAGATTTTTGGGCATACTATTTGGATCTCATGTCAGAGCTTCATGAAAGGATCTGTTCATTATCTAAGGTGTATTCTGATCGATACAGTTCAGATTGTACAGGCTACTGTGGTAGAGGTTGTGTGAGGAGCTCTGCTCCTGAGATAGTGGGGAGATGGAAAGGGCCTTTCAGCTCCCTGCCTGCTCTCCCCATAAGTTTCCTTAAGTTTCGTACCCCAGGCTGGAGCTGCAGGCTCTCTGACCCACTAAATTCCACATTTGTGTCGATGTGTAGACAGGTCCTAAGAGAATTGTTCCCGATTAACGCTATGTGTGGACACCATTATTCCAGAACAAGCGTGATCACACACAGAGTTAATCAGGAACAATTCCATGTGTAGAAAAGCTCAAGTAGTGCCTCAATCTTAAAACAGTAGGTGATGCATATTAGAGGGAACATATGCAGACAATCTTTGTTGCCACTTCTGACTTTCTTCCCAACTGACTCATTTCACAATAACGGAAGAAAAAAGAGTGTTTGTAGTTAGGGTGACCAGACAGCAAGTGTGAAAAATCAGGATGGGGGTGGGGGGTAATAGGAACCTATATAAGAAAAAGACCAAAAAATCGGGACGGTCCCTATAAAATCGGGACATCTGGTCACCCTATTTGTAGTAGCCACAATTCATCAGCTACTCCAATATGATTCTGCATGTCTTGAGTCAGCTGCAGGAACAATATTTTATCAAGGCCTCAGTGTTTTACTCCTTTCCCTGGAATAGTCCAATCATGCAGGCATCAGGAAGATAAGCAGATTCTAGATCTTCTGAAGAGGGAGGTGTCCTCTGATTTAAGGGAAACTGTTGAAGGAGGCAACAGCTTGTGATAGTTATTGACAGTCTAAAAGGAGCAATTATAAGCTCAGGAAAGGTGGCTGCAAAGAAATTAGAGTATAACTTTTTTTTCAGATCAAAGCATCTTGACTAGTCCCTTTAAGCTTCAAAGACCACATCAGAACGAGGGTAATGATACTGGAGTTGAGCCCAATTACCATATTGACTGGATGAAGAAATAGACTTATCAAAAGAACATCTTTTTGCACAAAGCCAAATGTACACTAATGCATTCTTTTCAGTGAATGCTTGATAAAGGAATATATATGAGTTATGCCTGGGATTTTTAAAAAGGCAGGAGGGAGTTAGGCACCCAGGTCCCATTGATATTCAGTGGGAATTGAGTACTTTAAAAAGCACAAGCTTCAGTACAATAAAGGGTAAAATACAGTTTTTAAAAATTAGAAACAAATATTCCTGTTAGATAAGATCATTGCAACGGATATAGATTGAGAAAGAAAAAGTGCTTCTGAGGGTATGTCTACACAGCAAAGAAAAACCTACTGCTGGCCAGGCCAGCCGACTAGGGCTTGGGCTGAGGGGCTGTTTTATTGCTGTGTAGACTTCTGGGCTGATGCTGGAGTCTAGGCTCTGGGACCCTAGCGGTTGGAACCTACATTGGTAGCCAGAAATAAGGCCCAGGGTCAGAGACAGAGGCCAGAGCCAAGGGTCAGAAGTCAAGAATTGGAGCTGAGGGTCAGAACATAATCAGATGCCAGAGTTGAAGTTGGAAATCGGAGCCAGTGGAACCTAGAGTGAGGCAAGGCAGGAGCAGGGCTGGAACAAGGCAGGGATAAGGCTGGGAATGAGCAGGCGCAGAAGCTGTCACAGCTATGGGCGAATGCTTTGAGCAGCTGCTGAACTGCTGCTGCTGGGCTTAAGAGCTGATCTGATGACTCTTCCTACCAATCAGATTGTATGGTCAGTCTGGCAGCCTACTACAGTCCAGCTTCACTCGTTAGGTTATGTGGAGGCTGGCTAGACTGGCTCTGCTGAAGGCCCTGATTCCCAACAGTACCTGGAAAACTTCATTTATATCTACGATACTTTAATGCTCCAGAGCACCTGATATTTTAAAAAATAAATCGTGTCATTTTGCAAGTAGTCCCCCTGTTTAAACTGTTGGATGAAGCCCTCTCAGAGACACAAGGACACATCCTGCTGTAAGTGACATTCACTTACGTCATTCTGCTCATCAGGGATGAAAATCTTCTGTACAAAATCAACTGGCTCTATCTCTTTCCACTGTCCAAGATCTTGGCAGGACTGTTATATCATATTCAGCATTTCTTTCTGTCACCTAGCTCATCTGGAGTCATGGTTGCATTTTTGGCACTTTTGAGATCCTCCTGTAACATCTCATGAACCTGGTTCATGATTACCTAAGAGAAGTTCAGTAAATCCTTTTTCCTCCTCCTTACTCCCATCTCAGGGAGGCAGTATCCAAATACTGTGATTAAACTATAGATCTATAACTTTAAGCTTCAAGGACATCATCTTCTCTTTCACTGTTGCCTTGTATGTCATGATTTTAATAATAAAGGGGTTTGGTTTTGTTTTGTTTTGTTTTGTTTTCCTACCACCTTCCTACTGACCGCAATAATAGTCAGGGAAATATAAAAAAGATCAGATCTTTGGTCATACTGTTTAAGCCTCTACTGATTTCAGTCTCACTGTTTTCCCTAGTGAATGTTCAACATCAAACACAGAATCCTTCCAAATATAGTGAGACCTTGGGTTTTCCTCATCTCCAGTGTAAGAAGCTTCTAACATGTGTTAGACCCTGCATGGGGTGGCTCCTGCATCCCACCTGTAAGTGAATGGGAGTGCTGCTTAGCTCAAAGTTGTTTTATCTGTTTGAGTTAGCATGAGATTCTCTTTTAGCTTTCCCCAGGCTAGGTCAAGAGGGAGTCTTAAATGGAGTCAGAATGACACAATAAAGACAGTCAATACAGTGGTTGTATTTATTTAATAGAATCATAGAAATATATGACTGGAAGAGACCTCAATTGGTTGTCTACGCCAGTCTACTGCACTTATATTCCAGATTCTACTGGTTGTTCTAGTTCAGGGGTCGGCAACCTACGGCACGCGTGCCAAACACAAGCCGATTTTGAGTGGCACGCTGCCAAGGTCCCGGCCCTCAGTCCTCCTCAGCCAAGCTTCCCCCCTCCCCCGCTTCTTCCCCCAGCGTGGTGCTTTCCTGCCCCTCCTCCTTCCCCTCCCTCTCCCTGCGCCGATCAGTTGATCGCCCTTGCAAGGGGGAGGGGGAGCGGAGCGGAGCAGAGTCAAGCGGCAGCGTGCTCCCTGCTCCGTAGAGGAGGCAGAGAAGAGGTAGGGACGGGGCCTTGGGGAAGGGGGTGGAACAGGGCATATCCCTTCCAGCCCCCTGCCATGAGCCGCTCAGGACAGGGGGCTGGGAGCACGCCCACGAGCTGAGCACCCCAGCCCTCTGCCCTGAACCCCTCCCCACAGCCTTCTGCCCTGCACCTCCACCCCCCCAGCCCTCTGCCCTGACCCCTGAACTCCCCCCCCACCCCAGCCTTCTGCCCTGCACCCCCACACACCCCCAGCCCTCTGCCCTGACCCCTGAACCCCCACACACACCCAGCCTTCTGCCCTGCACCCCCACATACCCCCAGCCCTCTGCCCTGACCCCTGAACCCCCCCGCCCTCTGCCCTGACCCCTGAACTCCCCCACACACCCAGCCTTCTGTCCTACACTCCCACACACCCCAGCCCTCTGCCCTCAACCCCCCCACACACCCAGCCTTCTGCCCTGCACCTCCACACACCCCCAGCCCTCTGCCCTGACCCCTGAACCCCCCCACACACCCAGCCTTCTGCCCTGCACCCCCACACACCCCAGCCCTCTGCCCTGATCTCTGAACCCCCCCCACACACCCAGCTCTCTGCCCTGCACCCCCACCCCCCCAGCCCTCTGCCCTGACCCTTGAACCCCCCCATACCCTCACTGCCCGCTGCCCTGACCCCTGAACCCCCCCCCCACACCCAGCCTTCTGCCCTGCACCCCCACAGCCCCCATCCCTCTGCCCTGACCCCTAAACCCCCCCAGGTCTGGGGTCCCGGCTGCCAGCCCCTTGGCAGCCGGCGTCCCGGCCGCAGGCCCCGCTCAGCCCACTGCCGGCCTAGGTGAACAGAACTCCAGGCTGGCAGCGGGCTGAGCAGGCTGGCGGTGTAAGATCAGCATTTTAATTTAATTTTAAATGAAGCTTCTTAAACATTTTGAAAACCTTGTTTACTTTACATACAACAATAGTTTAGTTATATAATATAGACTTATAGAGAGAGACTTTCTAAAAAACGTTAAAATGTATTACTGGCACGCGAAACCTTAAATTAAAGTGAATAAATGAAGACTCGGCACACCACTTCTGAAAGGTTGCCTACCCCTGTTCTAGTTTTGTGTCTGTCTCAGTTTTGGACGTTTGTGTGGTCAGTTCAATAAACAAGTTGGCAATAGGAACTTCAAGGAACTTCAAGAATCTCCTCTTCCATCCCAAATAGCATAACTCCCTTCTCCTAAATTATCTGCTTTTATTCAGCATGATTGAACAGAAATACTTAAGAATTCTAGCACAGTGGATCTATACAAGAAAACAAAACAAAACAAAATTACATGCAAGAAAACTAATTATGTTTTTTTGTGATAGTTCACGGTAGTGGAAATATTATGGGTTTCCAGAATATGTTGTGGTCTGGGTGTGCAGATTCTCAGTTCAGCCCTTTCTTCATATTTTCCATATGATTTTAACAAAGATTGATTTTGATTTGAATGGGAAGAGAAATTTTTGATGCTCATAATTCATATTATGAATTCTGGGAAAAGGCACTTTGAATCCCTTCAGTTATGTTTAGTTTTACTTTGTTTCATGGTAGGTATTGTTTCCAGTTGCTATGGAAGCCAATTGTGAGAGTTCATGAATTAGTTATTTGAATTATAAAGTCTTTTATGCGCTTTTTATTAGAAATTGATATTTCTGCTTTTTGAAGAAACTATTCTGATTTAGTATTAATCCAGAGACTGTCTCATCTTTTGCTGTGCTCAGTGTTAAAAATCTTACATGAAGAATTCTGCAATATGTAATCTAGTTTCTTAAGAAAATTTGAATTGATTTCAGTATTGAAACCCATACACACTGTGGATATGACTTAGAATGAGAGTAATTTGCTGATACCCTTTTTTAGGGTGGCTGTCTTGATCTTCAATATTTTTGTTCAGGTTGCTATTCTGATAATTTGCCAGTTTTTGTGGGGTTATTTTTATCTACGTTTAAAGATTGTTTTTTGTTTTTATTGTAATGAACATCACTTGCAATGTAACTTCGTAGATGAAGAAATGCTTTGCAATCTATACTCCAAGCCTTAAAAACAAGAAAACCAAATTCACAGGAATGTGATCTTTTAAATTTATTTTATAATTTTATTTTCTTAAACCCTTCACAGTCAGTTTAGAGATGTGAGGAGATATATTTATATGTATATATATAGTTATAGGCTAGTACACTACAGTAAGTCTTCATGAGCTGTTTGATTCAAATCTGCTAAAATAAATAGATGAAAGACTTGTTGTAGATTAAAGATGTTACCCTTGACTTTTATGTTAGTTGTTTTCATAACTTCAAATAGCAGTCAACATTTCTGCTGGATAGGTGCTAATGCACTGCAACTTAAAAGCAATTCTGGCAGGATTAATTCATTAATTGTTGTTACACAGGAAGTGCTTGATGGCAGAAGCAGTAAATATAGATTCTTTTAAGTGATATGATGGGGAGAAGATGGAAACTGATAGCACTTTTCATAAAGTGTACCCAACTTTGTAGAAATTTTTCTCCATTTTTAGCAATTCAGCCAAATATTGCTGATTGTTACTTGATTTAAAAAATACTTAAATATTCAGTAAAGATACCACTTACCACCCCTCCACTGCAGCCCATATATTACCTATTAATTTATTCTCCTTGGTATGTCTTCTCATGAGGAGCAATCTAATTGTGGTCGATGTCTCACTTGACTGTAATAAGATATGTCTCATCAATTATTGTGGCCACTTCATAAATTTGTGTATGTCGTAGAGCTGGTCAAAAATGCTAATTGCTTTTTTTGGAGACTTTACAAATAATTTGTTTTTAACATTTCTCATGTTTTTCCCTTTTTACCTCCTTCCTTTCTCTTCCCCTCCTCTTTTTTAGTTCAGTGTGGGGGAAAAGAGATAAAAAGAGGGGGGGAAAGGGGAGGGTGTCAAAACTGTGGAAAGAATGGTGTTGGTGGGATTGTTTGTTACTTTTTGTCAATTTTTTAAAAATAAACAATTTTTCCAGGAAAAAAATCCTATGTTTTGTGGAAAAAGAGTTTCAATATAAAATTTTGATTCTGTGTGTGTGTGTGTGTGTGTGTGTGTGTGTAACTGAAAGAGAGATCCCTTAAATCTGTAGTCTATTTTAGAATCATAGAATATTAGGGTCGGAAGGGACCTCAGGAGGTCATCTAGTCCAGCCCCCTGCTCAAAATACGACTACTAATCCCTAACTATTTTTTTTGTCCTAGATCCCTAAATGACCCTCTCAAGGATTGAACTCACAGCCCTGGGTTTAGCAGTCCAATGCTCAAACCACTGAGCTATCCCTCACCCTCAGAACTTGTTTGTTGAAGTGTTGAGCTGTTTTCTTTGACGATGATGATAATGGTGGTAAATTTATAATTCATGGAAAATTTATTTAAAAAATCCAAAATACTCTCCAATGTATTGTTCCCCAGCAAGGAAATTGAGCTAGAAAGAGAAGTAAAGTAATATGGGGAAAAATAAGGTTTTTTTTGTTTGTTTGGTTTTTTTTACAAAAAAAACCCCTCAAATGTGACTTGTCCACTGAAGGTAGGACAAGAAGTAATGGGCTTAATCTGCAGCAAAAGATATTTAGGTTAGATATTAGGTAAAACTTTCTAACTATAAGAATAGGTAAGCACTGGAATTGGCTTCCAAGGGAGATTGTGGACTCCCCATCATTGGAGGTTTTTAAGAACAGGTTGGACACACCATCAGGGAGGGTCTAGGTTTACTTCCTGTGTCAGCACAGGAAGCTGGACTAGATGATTCCTTGAGGTCCCTTTTAGTAGAGCCCTGCGAAGATGCGAATTTATATCCATGTATGCGGATATCTGCGGATATAAATCGGTATCCATGGAACCGCAGGGCTCTCCTAGGAACTGCATCAGCGAAGGAAGCAGAATGTGGGGTCACCGCTCCCAGGAGTCAGCGCCCTGCACTAGCAGCTCCTCCAGCTTGATTGTACCGTTCCCAACCCTGTCCATTGGGGCAGGCACCAGGCTCACCGGCAGCAGTCCCTGCTCGCGCTCTTGTGTTCAAGTGGCGCGCACGCCCCCAGACAGGAGATGCAGCTGCGTGGAAGTGACAGGGGCAGGGGCAGGGGCAGGGGTGAGGGTGAGGCGGGGGGCAGTACAGCTGTGACAGAGTAGCTACCAGCGCAGGGTGCTGGTTCCTGGGAGCAGCGGCCCCACATTCTGCTCCTTTTGCCACTGCAGTTCCTGGGAGAGCCTTGCGGTTCTGCAGATACTGATTTATATCCATGGATATCTGCAAACACGGATATAAATTTGTATCCACACAGGGCTCTATCTTTTAGCCTTACATTTCTATGAGTTTATAAGACATGCACCCAAATAATAAAGTGCACAAAAGAGGAAGGCAAAATTCAACTAGGTCTGCTCTTAAAACTTTCACCAGTATAGGAATGTCAGCTAAGGGTTTGATTTATTATTTATTATTATTATGTTATTTATTATTGACACTTTGATGCTGCCAGAAGCCTATTGTAGTGAGTCATACTGCCAAAAAAATCATTTTGCTGACATAGCTTATTTTGTTCAAGGAACTAGTATAAATTATACCTTTGCTGGTATAGGCTACATGTTGTCAATATGCTACATAGTGAAAATTGATATCTGTCCCATTCTGCTCCCTTTGCACCCCTCAGTCCCATGCTGGGGATAACCACTGGCAGGCATAGAGCTGGCAAGCAGGCCCCCAAACCCTCCTTGTTCCAGCTCCCAGTACTGGGGGCACATTGAAGATGGGAAGAGCTGCATTAAGGAATGGGTAGGAGGAGTGGCCAGAGCTTAAGGCAATACCCAGCTGCCATACGGTCCCAAGTAGAACATAGACAGCTGGCACAATTTACAGCACCTCCCAGATTGCTTTAAACTGTAACTAGCTCTCTGCTAGCACCTCCTGGGCATAATGCAGAATCTGCCCCCCAGTATAGTGATTAGCTTAACCATGGAAGTGGGCCAATTGAACCTCCAACCCTTGAAATGGACATTTTCAATTTTATTCTTGCCCCCTGATGCCCCCCACAAACAACATCCCCCCCCCACACACCAAAACCCTCGCTGCTGTATATCACTATATATCTCTGGTGGCTTATCCAGTAGTAATGGACCACTGCAAACATATATGTAGAAATATGGTATAATGTAAAAGCATATTAAAACTGAGATGGCCCGGAAACTGTTCTGGCTGACCACAGACATGATAACTGGCTGGCCCTGACTCCAGACCTTAACTTCATGATGTTATTCTTCTTATGTTTATTTTGCCACTATGGAACTTGTCTGAGGAGAAAAGTGCTCTTTTTAGTTTTAACCCAACACTTTCATTGATAACCATATTTAGATCCTGAATTTGTGTTTTTGAGAAACAGTGCATGCAATCAAAAGCCACTGTTATCATTTGTCTTTGATTGTAAGCTCTTCAGGGCAGGAGGCATCTTTGTTCTATGTTTGTACAGCATCTAGCACAATGGAATCCTGGTAATTAAAAAAAAAATAATTCAGTGCATTTGGAACCTAATCCTTCAAGTTGCTGAATATCTCCTGTAAGAGAGAATATCGGTGCTGTACTCCGATAGACTGAATGACTCCCATGGGACCTGAGGGTGCTCAGCAACTTGCATAATAAGGACCTGGAAGTACCAATGAAGTTCAGTTGGTTTAACACCCAAGTAAAAATAATGGAATTGTAAGATGAATGGAGTCTGCTCTCAGAGCTACTTTTTCAGCCTCTATGTCTGCAGACATAGGAAGTAAGAACACTGAACCCTTTCATATTTGGAAGGTTATTGCAACACCAAAGACTAGGCACATTTTTTTGGACTGTATAAATTCTGTATACATTTTTTCTTTAAGTGGAGTTGGGGAAACTCCCCTTTTTACTCACCCCCTCCCCTGCAATGCCTCAAAGCAAATGCCACCAATGTAATAATTTAAAGTTCAGGGTTAAACATCATAAAAGGGAATAGTACATAAGACATATGTGGCAGAAATAGCCAATCTACTTGCAAAGTGGACTTTTACAGTAAGCACAGAATGTTCTAGGCTTTTTTCAAACTGTGTCTTGGGTGGAGTTCAGCCCTCCTGGAAAGCTCCCCTCCCTCTTTTTTTTCTTCCTCTTTGGTCTTTGTCTGGATTTGGGTATTTAGGATATTGTTTTGTTAAAGAAAGTGACTGAATTGCTTCTGGTTTTCTTTCTAAAATACACTATACAAAGTTACAAAATGGATTGCCAATAACATATTGCCTTCTCCTGACTTCTTGCATGCAAGTCATTTTCATTTTATAAATAGAACTGTCCTGATAGACTTAACTTGGCCTATCCTGTTGTCCTCTTATGCGAGTTATTTTTGATTTAAAAATAGAACTGTCCTAGTAGATATGTATCACCGAGTTTGTGAAAGTTCACATCTAGACTATGCTGTAATTAAGCAATAAGTTATGGGAAGAGGTGTGGCTGCTATTGTGATCCAATCACAGTCTTGAGATTTCTAAAGCATGACACTGCAGCCTCTGATTTCCCAGATCTCAGCAATGCTAAGTATTATACTTTGGTACATTTTTCTTATGCTAGAGTATATCGAAAAACATATAATCCCCTACAAGACATACAAACTTTCACAAGGAAATAAAATACTTGTGTGTGTGTCTGTGTATGTATATGTGTGTGTATATATATATTTATAAATAACCCAGTTGGCATGAGCAGGGAATGATGGGTTAACATTGTGGCTGGTCCATACTAGTAACTATTCAGAATGTTTTCTAATCAATCCAAATGCTCCCTTGATGAAAGCGGTATTGCAATATATTTAAATCCCACTAGAAACTTTCTGAATTGTAATGTTACTTTAGTGGTTTTGAAAGTAATCCTCAGTATGTACTGTAAGAGTACTCTTCATTTTCTTTGAAAAGTTTTTAAAAGCTTTTATTCCTCTCAAATGTTTTCTGTATAAGTATGACATTTTAATCTTCCTGAATTTCCATTATTTTTGTCAGTTACTTGTTTCCTATTTTATGTTTTTTACTAATGGCATTATTTAAATGCCGCTAGTGTGCTTGGCTCATTAAGGCAAAGTTGACTACATGGTGCTGGAGACCTAGTTCTCAGTTAGACTATGGCTCTTTTATACCTCTCTGGCAGGCTGAAGGGAGTAGAAGTGGCCCCAAGAACACCTGCCCTGTGCAAGGCACTTTATTAGCATAAGTGCTGTGCATGAACCCTGTTTCCAGCCCCCAGGGTAGGCCAAGGGCATTGTCACATCACACTTCTACAGCTATTCTGTGCTTCCCGGGCAGGGCTGGCTCTGGCTTTTTGGCCGCCCCAAGCAAAAAACAAAACAAAACAAAAAAACCTGCGGCGCGGCCGGAGCGCGGGTGCAGGGGGACCGGCTCGGGGGGGAGGGGGAGAGAAGGGGGCGGTCAGGGCTACAGCAGGGGCGCTGCCACGCGGCCCCTCCCGCTGCGCCGCCGCCTGCCGCGAGGGCTCCGCTCTGGTCGGCGGGAAGGGAAGGAAGAGGACTGCCCTGCAGGGCGCTCTAGTTCTCCGCGCCGCCGCCCCCTACAGGGCGGCCGGAGCGGAACCAAAAAAAAAAAAAGTGTCCGTGCCGCCCTAGGATTGGGCAGAATGCCGCCTCCAACAATCTGCCGCCCCAAGCACCAGCTTGCTCAGCTGGTGCCTGGAGCCGGCCCTATTCCCAGGAACCATGGGAAGCAGAGTATAAATTAGAGTAGCCTCAAGGCTACTGTAACTTACACTAGGAACTGGGCAGGTCCACAGACTGCACCACTCTATGAGGCATGCACAGGTGGCTTAATGGACCCCCTCCCCCCCTGCCCATTTTACTGCCCAAGCATAAATATGGGGGAAGTGAGAATCAGGACCAGGGTTTCTATCTAAAGGAGCTTACAGGTGAAGGCCCAAATCCGGAAAACCTTTATGCTTACAAGTAGTCCAGATTGGCTTCTTGAGATCAGGCATAGCGGGATAGACTGTGCAAAATACTGGCAGATCAAGAGGATAGCACTAACTTAGAGTCTTAAAAATATCTGTGTTACTGATGGATTAGTGTCAACTATTAACTGACAGCAATTTTACTATCAGAGGTTAACATTTGTAGCCTCTGCAGAAGAAGTGAGTTGTAAGGAGCAGGAGGGAGAGACATTTCCTAAGAAATCTTTATTCTTCTTGGATATTTCTAATATTTTTGTTTCTATTACTTGCCTCATCCTTCTGTGGTGTTAGTGGTTTTACCTGTAATAAAACAATTTAGCAAATTGTATTAGTAAAAGATCATGGGCTATGCTTCACTGGTATGTGCAGATCAGGGAAAACCCCATTAAAAAAGTCCAAATGTTGATGTCTAAACAGCACCATACCCAACTAAGCTTGAGGAAGCCCATATATTTGATTTCTGTGCAATTGGATCTCCATGGACTGAGGGGCAAAAAGGTAGTTTGGTGGGTGAGGAAAGAGCTAGGGAGAGCTCTCACAAGCATCATTCCCCTCTTAGCCTGTGGTGATTGGCAAATTCTTCTAGCCTTGTCTCATATGTGGACTCCTCCTACGTGCTCTTAAACATCCCTGTGCCCAGAAGGTTTTTAATTCAGGAATGGGTGGGAATGAATGAGAGTAGGGTTCCTGAGTGAGCCATGCTGCCATAGAGCACGTGGAGTGGGGGCTGTGCAGTGTCGTGAATGTACCGGTCTTCTGTAGATACCTTGGGATCTGCAATTGGGAAGGCCTCAGGAATCCATACCTTTCAGGAGCCCAAAACCCCTACCATCCTGACCAAATGATCTGGATTCATAGGAAACTCTGCAGCCTTAAGGCCACTTAACTTTTGCCTTCCTGCAGGCTTTAGCTAAAGAGGGCATGATTTTATGCCCTTGGCCTCAATTCAGCAAAGCACTTGCACATGCTTTATTCCTTAAGACTAATTACTTGCCCTGGAATGTTATTTTTTTATTCCATAATGAGGGCTGATATTAAGTATTGCAATTTTTAGTTACAGTGACTTCCAACCAATTTTCTTCACAGAGAGCTTGTTATACTGACAATCTGTCACAATTAAATGTCATTTTATTAGTCAAAATTTTACTTTTTCAGTGCTTTATTTCTTTTTTGTAAGAGGATACACTTGAACCAGTGTCTGTGGGACTGTTAGACAAAGCAAAATAGTCTATTTCCAGAAATGAGTTTTTATAATTTACATACGGAATAGACTATAGCATTATTTTACGTGCTATTTTACGTGCACTGTTTTCCCCCCTACTAACCAGCAGAGAGCACTTCAGTTTATAATGTAACATCTACACAAGAACAGGAATTCAGGAAGAGCTGTTTCTCCACAGGAACAGCCATTAAGAAATTAACTGATTTGAAGATGAAATATCACGTTTTGGAAATTTCCAAAAGCTTTTTACATGTTCTATAAAAAATGTATAAATACATGATATAACGCGACCCGATATAATACGAATTTGGATATAACGCGGTAAAGCAGTGCTCCAGGGGGGCGGGGCCGCGCACTCCAGCGGGTCAAAGCAAGTTCGATATAACGCGGTTTCACCTATAACGCGATAAGATGTTTTGGCTCCCGAGGACAGCGTTATATCAGAGTAGAGGTGTATAACTCTTATCATATGCCAGTGACTTCCAGCATGCAGCCTTGATGGTAAATTTTATCAGGAGGCCTTTGCTTGTGTTTTTAGTTAAGCCCTACAGTGTTTAGGGCACTGTTCATAATCAAAATGTCAAAATCCATGTGTTTGGTATAGAGCATTAGTTTCCCAACTTTCATGAAAGCTGAGCTTCAGGTGATGATGGTCTGTTTGCAGTGCAGTCAGATTCTAAGTCTGAGAACATGCTGCCCACAAATAAGAGGGAGCCCACACGTGATGGCATATTAGAAGTAACTATTGTGAACATGCAGAAAAATCATTATTAGACAGACACAGGGGAGAAAACTTTGAGGCAAATAGGGTGTAATCAATCTCCCTCCGAGATAAAAGTATCTTTTGCTTAAGAACATACGAATGGCCATACTGGGTCAGACCAATGGTCCATCTTGCCCAGTATCTTGTCTTCTGAGGGAATGAACAGAACAGGGCAATTTATCAAGTGATCCATTCCCTCTCATCTAGTCCCAGCTTCCGGCAATCAGATGTTTAGGGACACCCAGAGCCAGAGGTTCTGTCCCTGACCATCTTGGCTAGTAACCAATAGACCTATCCTCCATGAACTTATCTAATTCTTTTTTTAACCCAGTTATACTTTTGTCCTTCACAATATTCAGTGGCAACGAGTTCCACGCAGGGCCAGCTCTACCATTTTTGCCACCCCAAGCAAAAAAGAAAAAAAAAAAAAGCTGCTCGGACTGTGCCGCCCCAAGAATGGACAGAATGCCGCCCCATAGCATGTGCGGCCCCAGGCACGTGCTTCCTCAGCTGGTGCCTGGAGCCAGCCCTGGTTCCATGCGTTGACTGAGTTCTGTGAAAAAGCACTTCCTTATATTTGTTTTAAACCGGCTGCCTATTAATTTCATTGGGTAAGCCCCGGTTCTTGTGTTTATGGGAAGTAGTAAATAACATTTCCTTATTCACATACTCTGCACCATTCATGATTTTATAGGCCTCTATCATATCCCCCCTTAGTCATCTCTTTTCTAAGCTGAATAGTCATAGTCTTTTTAACCTCTTCTCCTACAGAAGCTGTTCTGTACCCCTAATAACTTTTGTTGCCCTTCTCTGTACCTTGTCCAATTCTAATATATCTTTGTTGAGATGGGGTGACCAGAACTGAATGCACTATTCAAGGTGTTTATATAGTGGCATTATGATATTTTCTGTCTTCTTATCTATCCATTTCTTAATGGTTCCTAACATTCTGTTAGCTTTTTTGACTGCCACTGCACATTGGGTAGATGTTTTCAGAGAACTATCCACTATAACTCTTTCTTGAGTGGTAACAGCTAATTTAGACCCCCTCATTTTGTATCTATAGTTAGGATTATGTTTTCCAACATCCATATTTTGCATTTATCAATATTGAATTTCATCTGCCATTTTGTCATCCAGGCACCCAGTTTTGTGAGGTTCCTTTTCAACTCTTTGCAGTCATCTTTGGACTTAACAATCTTGAGTAATTTTGTATTGTCTGCAAACTTTGTCACCTCACTGTTTACCCCTCTTTCCAGATCATTTATGCATTGTTTATGGTACACAGGATGTTGGTTGTGGGCATTTCCATGCTGCTGAGCTGCTGGAGCAAGAAAGGGAGAGTTGCTAAGGATTGGATGTTAACGGAAGAAGGAGCATTTGCAGCAATATGCAGGCTGCCTGTCAAAACTCATTGTCACTTGTCACCTCTTATGTGGTCAAAATTCCCATAGAATGTGTGAACTAGCACATTGTCAGCTGAACAAAGGAATATGAATGTGGTAAATAGGCCGCCATATAATCTCTGAACATATCTTTTTATGAGAGCAAGAGTCTAAACTGGGAAGTGCTAGACATAATAAAGATACTGCTCATATCAAAAGGTACGTGCCATTTTACATGCAGCAAATGGTATAATTTAGACACATCTTGAATGAATGCTTTCATGGCCACTTAGTTGTTTATGGGTCATGCAGAACATGACTTACTGGGCACGGAGAGGAGAGAGGTGGTATAATGAAGTCTCCACCCTTTTTTTGACTCTCCACATAAGATCCATACAGAACTAGCCAAAATTTTCTTCTGAGTAGGTCAGCAGTGTGTGGAAACATGATCTGAAACCTTCTATAGATTTATGCACACATGAGGCATGAAACATTTCAGTCAAATAGAGATCTACATTAGTAAAATGATCTTATAAATCCAATCATGTGAACAGGCATACAGGGAGGGTGAGCTATTAGAGACAGTAATAGTTGTAAATATATATTTTATGGAAATATTGGTGGTGGTTTATGTAAATAATTTCAGATTGGCAATTTGCAAGTCTCCTTGACTGGGACATGTAGCAGCGGGAAATGTAAACATTTATCTAGCAATTTCTTCAGTAATGTTTTGTGCCTTTTATTGTTTGAATCAGTCTGGGAGTGGCTTGAAGATCCAGTAACCTGAGCTTTTATCACTCTCTTGGCGGCTTCCTTTTCTGGTATGCTCTGATGCATTCAACACATGTGTTGTGTATGCTATTAGCAATAGGAGTAATTTACGCTCAGTTTTTCCTTCTGCAAGAAAGGGCAAATCATCCATTGGTGAAAGCTTCTAAGATTTGTCAGCAGTCTGCAGCTAATTTCTGTGTGTGGCTCATCAACACCATTAGAGGCTGGAAACACTGTGGATGAACAAGCGAAAAAGTCTTGTCAAGATCTTATCTCAGGGGTAATGATTAGCTTAAAATGAGAGAGGAAAATAAAGATTTTTTTTTTTAGAGAAATAGAATATTTGATGTGAAGAACTCCCAGCTTGTTTTTGAGGAAAACAGAGCAAGGCTGTGAGCAATTCAAGTCTGTGCAGGAGCAGGGGCTGTGTTTAAACAGCAGTTATTCTGTTACTTGTCTGAGAAACGTCAGCAGATGGACTTTGATTTCAGTGCTGTGAATATTTGCAGTGGCTTTGGATGTTGGAATATAAGCAGTGATCTTCTTTTCTCCTTCTTGTATTTACCTGCTGAAAAATGAGTGAGGAAGCAAAGGAAAAAAATGCTAAACCAGCTCACAGGAAGAAGAAAGGAAAAAAGGTACTCCCTATATAAACAGTGTGCTGAAATGTCTTGTTTTCAATGATTTTACATTGTGAGTATCTTCCTGCTGGGTTTGGAGTGGTTTAGGTTTTGATTTTAAGAAATAAAGAAGATGCTAGAATCAGGATGCTGTTGTTTATGCTGGATGCTGATGGGTGTGTTCTCTGCTAGAAACAGTAATAACATTGAAACTCAGTTGCTTAGCATTATTTAAATATTCTAATGATTAAATATACAGTAGACATGGAATTTCAGAGTGGCTGTATATTTTCAAAGCGATATTCATGCCCAGGACTAATAAGTAAATACATGCAGTAATTAAGTCTTTTTTTAAAGGCTGCTAATCAACAGTGTGCAGTTGCTAATGAACAGTATTGACAATGTTAAGACTCGAGTAAGTTTCAAAGGCACTCCTATATCCTATACATTGTTTTATTATTGTAAGCCAATTTTCATCAGTTTTAGTTTTATTTATATAATATATATGGACTGAGCAAATTTGTGATAAAATTTACTTCTGGAATTAAAACCTGGTTTCAGTGGAACTAATTTGTGTAATGTGCTTTTTAACTGCAGACTCATGCAAGAGATTCAAAGATTAATTTGATAGACTGTTATCTGGGGCTTTTTAAGTGTTAGACTTATTTACTTTTGCTTTGCTGACATCCATATAGTGTTGTTTGCTCTTTTTTTTTTTTTTTTTTTTTTTTTTTTTTTAATAAAGATGGGTGTTTTTCATCTGTTCCCATTTACGAATCAGGTTCCCAAGCTAACAGAAGTGGAAATCAACTTCCTAGATACAGGATTTACTATACATAATTAAAATATTAGTTCAATGTATTAATTTATAATGTGAATGGCTTAGGATACATCACAAGGGCAAAGAACTAGAAATACTTATGAAAGATAATCATTGTTATAGAAGATATTAAGTCCCCCACTCTAATATTTTTCTGAGTATTTGGTTCCTTCCCCCGCCTCGCCAACCTTCCTCCTCCCCCCCCCCCCCCCCGCGAGACATACTGACAGCCTCTTTGTTGTTCCATTTATTCTGGTGAATCATTTAATATAGATTTAAAAAAAACTGAGGGCAAATGTATTTTGTATAACCTAGGGATAAACATCCCATTAAAATGAAATTTAGTGGTAAATTATATTGCCTCTGTACCATATGAAATGCTTCTCTCAAGCATAATATATTACATACGTGATAGAGGATAAATCGTCAAATAAAATGTGTTAATGGTTTTAACTTTTGAATATTTCAATAAAATTTCTACTATGTTATACAAGTGATTTTCACTGCATTTAACTATTCCTCTGCTATTTCTATCGAAGATGTATGTCAAATGTGTTTAAAGTAAATAAGTTTTATGACTTATATCCATTAATATATATGCACGTCTTCTAGAGGACCAGCCCAATAGCCTAGAAGGTAGAGAAGCACAGGAGACGTAGGTTTATGCAAACCTTGACTTCTCACCAATCGCTCCAGCAGTGACTGATATAATTATAAAGGTGATACTCAGCCTCTGGGGTTGAGGGTACAGCTGCAATGTCCACATGCATCCTGTAGTGACTGGTACAGAGTGGTTAGTCGTGGGGAAAACTGTCAACTGCACTCAAATTTGTGAGTCGTTGCCTTGAGCATTGAGAGCCCATGGCATAATGCTTGGTCAAGGTCTGCCAAGGCGCTGGAAAACCCACATGTACATGCCTAAATGTACCTTCACGGCACAAATATTGTAATAATGTTATAATGAACTATAGTGCGTGATAAAAATAATTGGATTTCAGTAGGGAGTCATTCAGATTTTAAAATCTACCAAAAATATCATACCATTGCTTTATTTAATTTCCATATGCTCCTTATTTTGTTGCGGTATTTACATCACTGAAATTGTTGCTTGGAGAGGTGGGCTGGATCAGTCAGAAGCATGTCCACGCTGAACAGTGTACGTCAAGGCTGTTAATTAATCAGTGTTATAGCACAGGCCCACAATAAAGATGTAACATGCACCCAGAGGAATCTGCTTTTCCTTTTTATAACAAGAGGCAACCATTTATTTTGGTGTCAGCAAAAGTAATTCCCTTCATACCATAATTCACTGGTCAAGGCTTTGTTGATTTTGCTGTTTTGAGCCTTGAGAAGATGTGTGCATGGATGGCCAACAACTTGACAGGACACTTTGTTTACAAGAAAATTTTGGCAAACAATGGTGTGCTTTGGAAGTAAATTCCTGAGCCGGATTAAGGTTTAACCTGAGCCTTGGATCCCACCCAAGTTGCACTCCCATCCCCCCGAACAAAAGAAGTATATATCTCCAGACAGGCATGTTCAGCTGTCTATTCCCTGTTGCCTTCCAGATACTTCCTTTTTCCCAACTGTGCTAACCCCCATGTTTATCCTGCCCCACAGCCTACTGCCCCATTTCCTCCCTACGCCTCAGCTTCAGGGATCCTTCCTCTGCTCCTTCCCAACTGCTGAGGTCATTGTTGTCATTGTCCTCCCCTCTTCTCCAACTCTAGGAGTCTCTCCTGTTCAGGTGTCATTTTTAAAGATCGCAGCAAGAGAGCAGTGGTAGAGAGTGAGCAGGTGGGCAGGACAGCAAGAAGCTTGCACAGCTTACCATGGAACTTATTATTCAGGATAGTGCTGTAGGTTTCCACAGAGCTGCGAGATTGGTATGATTTCCCAAACAAACAAGACTGTCTGGCATGCACACTCTTAATTCTGACCACAAAATTCATCCACAAAATGTGTGTTAATAAAAACTCATCAACAGTAGAAACCCTTTAAAATGATTTAGAGGTCTAGCTAGGGCTTGGAGGTGGGCAATGTATGTGCATCATTTTGGGGCATTGAGTTTTACTCTTAAGGAAAGGGAAATTAAGGCTGAAAATCAAGACATAATTTTACAATGCAGAAATATGATATGCTGTGAAATGGTGTTCCAAGGGAAGTGGAGAAAACCCCATTACTTTTTATATTTAAAAAGAGTGAACAATGCACTTGTAAATCTTGTAGTATAAGGTGATTGACTAGATGACCCAATAGGTCTTTTCCATCTCCGACTTCTGTACTTTTTATTCCTCTCAGCTGCAGCTCCATTTCATCTTGACTCTTGAAATTTTGAGTCTCCTGTGATCTGCAGAATCAATCTATTAACACCATCAAGTTTAATCACTGGACAGCTTGTCCTGGGAATATTTTATGTGATGATTTCACCATCTTTAAATTAATCTAGTAATCTTTGTTAAAATGGAGAGTAGAAAACAGTCCTTGTAAGAGGGGAAAGATTGTCAATAGACTATGCATTCTGGATTTTTTTAATAGAAAAAATATTTTTTTCGAATGAAAACATGGAATGAAATTACCCATGTAATTTATGACTAGTAACTTTACAGTGCAACCATGAGTGTGTGTTAGGGTAATTCAGAATGTTAAGTAACTGAATTAATTTTCCATTGATTTAACAGGTGTTTGAGGAGTCTGACCCAGTTTTTGATAATGGGAATTTCAGAGGATTGAAGTTTGGGTCACTGAAGTGTTAGCATAATGGGAATGTATTTTTATGATTTTGGTATCTTTCCCCCTGATCCCAGTGGAGATGAGACAAGGACTGTACAATCAAATATACATTTTCCTCTCTCATTAGTCAGGAATCTCTCATACAAATGAATGAGGCTGTATTCCTGAATTCACACAGGTGAGACTGCATATTGAGCTCAACCTCTGATTCCAGAGTAATCTATGTAGCAAGCTACCCCCTTGCAATATTAATCAATGCACTTTTATGCTAGCTCTTCTTCTCCTTCTCCTTCCTTTATGCTGCTTTTTCCTGGTGACGGTCATGGTGGCAGCATGGAGAATAGGGAGGACCAGACTTCCTTTTCCTCCACAACAGGTTCCACCTCCTCCTGGGGGATTCCCCAGTGTTCCCAGGCCAGCCGGGAAATACAATTCCTCCAGTGTGTCCTGGGTCAGCCTCAGGGCCTCCACCTAGTAGGACGTGCCTGGTACAGTTCCAGCGGAAGCCTCCCAAGGAGCATCATTATCAGGTGCACGAACCATCTCAACTGGCTCCTCTCGATCTGGAGGAGTAGTGGCTCTACTTTGAGGATCTCCTGAGTAGCTGAACTCCTCACCCTATCTCGAAGCGTAAGCCCAGCCACCCTGCGGAGAAACCTCATTTCCTCTGCTTGTACCCATGATCTCATCCTTTTGTCATTACCCAAAGTTCATGACCATAGGTGAGGATGGGGATGTAGAGTGACCTGTAAACCAAGAGCTTCGTCCGAGAACTCAACTCCTGCTTCACCACCATGGATTGATGCAGTGCCCACTTCACTGCACCATTGCACCACTCTGCTGGTTGATCTCACGCTCCCGCTTGTCATCACTTGTTAACAAGACCCCTAGATACTTGAACTCGTTCACTAAGAGCAGCTGCTTTCCCCTCACCTGGAGAGAGCAGTCCAGTTTCTTCCAGGAGAGGACCATGGCTTCTGATTTGGAGGTGCTGATTCTCATCCCAGTCACTTCACACTCAGCAGCAAAACATTCGAGTGCGCGTCAGAGATCACAGTCTGAAGAAGCAAGAAGAACAACATCATTTGCAAACAGCAGGGGTGCCACCTCCGAGTCCCCAAACCGGATACACTCCATGGCTTGGCTGCACCTTGATATCTTGCCCATGAAAATCATGAACAAGAGCGAGGACAGGAAACACCTCTGGCGGAGTCCAACACCCACCTTGAACGAACTTGACTTAATGCCAAGAATCCGAATACAACTCTCACTCTGAGACTAGAGAGACCAGATAGCATGCAAAAGCGGCACTGGCACTTCATGCTCCTGCAGCACTTTCCACAAGACATCTTGGGGAACGTGGTCATATGCCTTCTCCAGGTCTACAAAACAAACTCTCACGACCCCTCGAGTACCTGCAAGAGAGCAAAGAGCTGATCCATTGTTCCACAGCTGGGACGGAATCCGCATTGTTCCTCCTGAATCCGAGGGCGTAACATCCTCTCCAGCACCCTGGCATAGGCTTTTCCAGGGAGGCTGAGGAGTGTGATCCCCAATAGTTGGAACACACCCTCTGGTCTCCTTTATTAAAGATTGGGACCACTGACCTGTTTACCAGTCCAGAGGTGCTGCACCTGCCTTCCATGCAACATTGAAGAGACGCGTTAACCACGACACCCCAACATTGTCCAGTGCTTTCAACATCTCTGTGTGAATCTCATCCACTCCTGCTGCCTTACCACTATGAAGGCACTTTACTGCCGTATCGACCTCAGCATCAGAAATAGATCCGTTCTCACCGGAGGTTTCCGGCGCTGCCTCCTAGAAGGGGCGCATGTCCATTGGGTTGAGGAGTTCCTCAAAGTGCTCCTTCCACCTCTCAATGATCTCCTCAGTTGAGGTCAACATTTCTCCATCCTTCCTGAGTACAGCCTCGGCAACGTCCTGCGACCCCTCCTAAGGCAACAAATGCTAGCTTTTCTCATTGTAATATGTTTTGAGCAGTGTGCTCCATTACTTCAGGTAAAATATAAATATACTAACCAGAGAGAAGTCAGCTACTCATACACCACATCAAATGTCTGTGTTTTGGGGTTAGAGCATTTGACCCTGCCTACACTACACCCGGTATTCAGAATAATGAGTCTCCAGGTCAGTCCCATTTTCTGGAGTGAATATATAGTGGGTTCTCTGTTGAGGGGAGCACACTCAGTAGATGAGACAAGGAACTCCTCATCTTGCTCTGTGGTAACCCTTATTGCTGGCTCAGGAGCATCAGTGACAGACTCCAGCATTTTATGCAGCTGGAAATCTGGTTAGACTCAGGCCTCTGCTGGTGTGAGAAGTTTAAAGGAAAAATTGGGAGATGCTCAAGGTCAGGAGGATCCCTTGGTGGTGGTAAACAGTCTCCCATCCCCAAAGCGTGATGTTAAATGGGAACTGGATTGGACCATTATTAAGTCAATGATTGCAGTGGGAGTTGGATCAGGCCCTAAAGGGGACCAATCCTGCTCCCATTGAAGTGCAAATGACATTGACCTCAATGAGAGCAGGATTGAGCCCAAAGCCTCTAATCTACAAACACGTATGTTTAACTTTACATACATGAGTAATCCCTTTGCCTACGTGAGAAGTCAATGGAACTACTTGTGGATGTCAGTTAAGCACATGCATAAGGGTCTGCAGGATGGAGTCCATGTTTGTAAGGGCAAGTTTAGATACGGTGCTTTGTCCTAGGGATTTACAGCCTTGTTAAATCACATTTTGAATGTTTTTTTTTTTTTTTAATTTTCAGCAACAGTGTAAATTATTTTACTAGTTATAATAAAATACTTTACACTTTTACAACCATATTGATCTACGCTCTATTCTTTCTTATATTCACCAGGAGATTATAGAGTCTTCATTGAAGATTATTACAAATGCAGAATAAGTAATTGGTATCTTTGAAAATGTTCATTGTAGGTTTAACTAATTTTCATAAATTCAAGTGACATTTCTTGGAGGTTAAAATTTTCATTTTTAATGTTGGTTTACTCTTAACAAACTAAGTAATTTAAATCCATAGAGATTTGTGTAATATAAAATGCAAAAACAGCCTAGAAGGAAGCTATTTCTTCTTCTGCCTTGGCAGAATAGGTTTTCATTATTTTGTTAATTCCAAGTCTCCAAGCTGAAATTCTAGTTTTTACAGATTTAAAGCTGAATATATGATGGAGTTCTTATAACCTATCATGTCAGTGCACTCTGTGCTGCATATTTAATCCACTGAATGACAAGATAAACAGAGCTGTTACAGCGTAGCCTGTCAATGTGTACTTACGGAGCTTTAATCTTTGCTTTATTGACCTGATAAACTCTAAGACCTGTCAAATTCAGCATGGGTACTTACGCAATATCTTGCAGAGGTTACATTTTTGTTTATGTGCATGTTAACTATGAATGCACAAAAAGGAATAAAGATTTTTAAAATAATTGTGAAATGCAGTTATTACATATGTAGACAAGTGCTGTAAACATAATTAGCTAACCTCTGTTTAATCCACCTTTTAAGCAACTAACTTGAAAAGTTTATTTTTTACACTGAAGGCCTTTGAGTTTCATGAGGCACTCCCCCAGTCAAAAAGCTTTTGTTTTAAACAAATTTATTTTTCTTTTAAGAAGTACTTCTGTTCTGAGGCCTTGTACCAAACTTTCAATGGTAATAGTATTTGTAACCCATCTGCCAGGTGGAGCCAGCAGCAACCAGGGACGGGTTCAATATCTAGGGGTTCCTTTCCATTGATACAACACAGAACCGGCTCAAGCCCGCACCCAGTAACCTGGGAAAATTACACCCCACCCTTGGGCGCCTCTGAGAGGCAATACTTTCCCACTCACAAGCACAGAGTCTGAGTGTAGAAAAGAAACTTTTAATAAAAGGAGGGACGTAACACTGTGTTAATTTTGGAAAACACAGCAAACAGGGTTCATAAACATAAACCATGATCAAAAGACCCACCCCCAAGTAAATTGGGCAGTGTCCTTTTCCCCTCAGGTTTTTAAGTACAGCAACCCGAAAGTCCCTTTAATGTGCCCTACCCTTCTCTGCACCCCACTCACAGTTGCTGTCCTTGGTCAGTGCAGACCCAGAGGTCAGAAGTGCATCAGCAGAGTTCACCTCGTACCCTGGGTGGAGGGTGTGTGTGTAAAGAGGCACCTTACTCGCTCCGTTGCTCGGGCACTCACTCGGCGCCCTTCTCTGCCAGCCACCCTGCTGGCCAATTGCAGTGTCTCTCTGTGGAGCTCTGCTCTGGCCCTCTCTGCCAGCTGCCCTGCTGACCGCTCGCTGCGCCTCTCTGCCAGCCACCCTGCTGACCGCTCGCTGCGCCTCTCTGCCAGTCACCCTGCTGGCCGCTCCTCTCTGCCAGCCACCCTGCTGGCCGCTCGCTGCGTCTCTTTCCCTCACCAGCCACTTTTTCACCGGCCGACTGTCAGTCACCTTCTGCTGCCACCTGCCTCTCTACTGCGACCTCTGCACATCAGTCTCTTAGTAATTTTCAGCTCTTTGCAGGATGGGCAGAAACACTGCCCCATCTCGGTGATTTTTAGCTCATAGGAGGCTGGGCAGAAACAATGTCCTACCACAACTGATTTCAGCTCTGATTGAGCATTTAAAATAACAAAGAGGCTTCTAATGAAGCCTATTTAACTCTTTCTTTGAACAGTGTGTGTGTGTGTGTGTGTGTGTGTGTGTGTGTGAGTGGGGGGGAACAGGTTAAACCAGTCCAGGGAGGATTCGTGGGAGAGGGTCCACACCTCCTGGCTGGGACACCTGTCCCCACCTCTCTTCCTTTCACAGGCCTCTGGCATTAGAGCCCCTGGCTTAATGAGGTCCTTTCATCTGAGGATGACCCCCTCATTTGGGATAGGTTAACTACAGTTCCGCTCCCCTTTATTCATACAATAATGACAACATTGGTGACAGCATTGCACTACCCCTGCATTCAGTACTAAAGTGATTTGTAACCCAACACCAGCCAAAGTTGATTACTTTGAGCATCACACCACTCTATCTGCTGGATATCTAAGCAGAGCAGGAGCAAACGGTATTTACAAGAACACACCTAAAGTATCTCCCCCTCCCAGCTAGCTGTCAGGGAAGAATTCATTCAGACCCTGCTTACATATTTTTATGGCAGAATTGTAAAATCCTGAAAAAAAATGTGGTTTATAATGGAAATACTTAAATTCTAAAATATAGCTAATCAGAGAAGTGCTGTTTTAATAACCATGACTGTAGTATACCATAGATAAGGTTTCTGGTTCCGCATTTTTTGTTTTACTGACTAAAACAAAATAAGATTGACAGTGGCAGTTTAAATATCTTTAAAAACAGCTGCTTTCAAAAGATCGGTGACTATTTAAGTATTTAAATTTCACTGGCAAAAACATTTTCTTGCTGACATTTATCTAGTGCTAGAACTTGTATACTGACTTTCTGAGTAATATTACCTTTGTGACTGAAATGAAAGCTAATCAGATTGCATTTTTATATTATCCTTGTAGAAAACTATATATATAGAAGGCTTTTTGTGATTGCGCTGTAAAACATTATTCATTTTGCAAATAACTATTACAAAAGGTGCAATCAGATTTGAAGACGTTAGAGTCAATGACAACCCTTCCATTTGTTGTTAAATTGAAAGTCCTACAGCTACAGAACTGAGCTTGCTTCTTTGAGAATAATCTTGATGTAGAGAAACACCAGATTTTTAAACCAAACTAGTTTTCTGAGAATTAGTTTGGACTGTTTCCTACTCTTTGATTTTCCTCTTTGGGCTGAGGAACTGAGATTCGTGTTTAGTTTCCCATCTTAACTTTTTAGCAATGTTTGAAACATTTTGTTTGATGTAAGCTGAAAGTCTGTCAGTTACTATACTGTTTGGCATTGTGGTAGTTCTTGGCAGTAATTATTTAGTCTACTCTGTTCTGCTCTGGTTCTTATACTGCCCTCATCATCATAGTATCCGAGCACCTTCCAGAGGTGCATTAAGTGATGTGGCTATGTTTTGTCACATATGACACATTCCACCTTTCTCTCTCCAAGGCAGAATCCATGACTGATATCATTGTGACATACTATACCTTGGGGAAGCGTCTTGAAACCTCCATATTCCTCATCTGTATGGAATTGTGATATTGCATATAAACATGCCATGTGAGGTATCAGGGAAAAGGTTATGATCAGCTCAAAGTCACTGTTCTATCTAAATACGTACATCTGTAGTGCATATGAAGTTATGAGATTGTTATATGGTTGTCACTAAAACATGCTGTAAGTTGGGGAATCAGCCAGATCAGATCTTAGCTCCCCAGAAACAACAGCAAGGAGAGTAACCAAGGCCCAGGCGAGGTGTCAAACAACTATCAACAGCCATTGTCCAGCAAGGGAGTTACAATTCAATGACTCACCTGCATAAAGTCACACCAGAGGAATTGCTCAACCTTGCCTGGGGACTCAGCAATGCCCACCAGACATGCCTGGACTTGTGTTCTCCAAGCACATCAGACTGAGGGTACAAAACAGAACACAGGGGGCCCATGCTTCGCCTTTCTCCTGCCCGCACCTATGCTGCAAGTAACAAGGACACTGAGAAGACTTAAGACTCCAACAGAGGAGACTGGCCCAGGTTTCAAGGGTGAAATCTGCTTACTATGAACTGCAATATCCAGTGGGGTGAGAAAAACTGCTTAATCTAGATGTTGCCCAGTCTAATAGGGTTGAGAGTTTAGACTGCGTGCTTATATTTTCTTTTCTTTTGGTAACTAACTCTGACTTTTTGCATATCACTTATGATCACTTAAAATCTATTTTTTGTAGTCAATAAATTTGTTTTACCGTTTATCTTTACCAGTGAGTTTGTATGATGTGTATGGCAAAACTGCTCAGGTTTGCAAAGGCTGGTGTATATCCACTTTCCATTGATGAAGTGATGAACCAATTAATAAATGTGCACTGCCCATCTTGAGCAGTGCAAGATGGTATATTCATAGGTGCTGGAACTAGGGGTGCTGGGGGTGCTGCCACCGCACCCCCTGGCTTGAAGTGCTTTCCATTGTATATAGGGTTTACAGTTTGATTCAATGGCTCTCAGCACCCCCACTATACAAATTGTTCCAGCACGCCTGGGTATATTCCTGAGGTACAGTTCTGGGAGCCAGGGGGATTTGGCTGGTGATTCATGAGTGGCTCTGGGAGGATTCATGCAATCTAGCTGGGTGTGGGGCTTCACATGCGATTGTGCTGAGTGATAACAGCGCCTGGTGGGGCTTGCTGCGTGTCACCAGCAAGGCATTGTGAGAGACAGCCCAGGCTGGAGAGTGTTAAGGGGGTACAGCGGTCCCAGGCTGTAAATGGGGATCCCATCACAATCATGATAGCATTAAGTGGCCTTTACTGCTACACACCTCTGTAGGTGCTAAGATGTTCCAGATCTAAAATATGCTATATTTTATTTTGATTTATAACAATAAGTACCCATAACCGGGTTTAGAGCAGCCTGCCAATTATTTAACATTCCAAAAATCAAATATTCAGTTCAATCACCTCATCGCTTCTACCAAGCTCATAATCATATTCTACCCCACCAAGCATGGCAGTGTGTCCTGGGTGGAGAGGTAAACTGTTAGGTAGCCAATCTCAGGCCATTTAGGGCTTTACAGGTCAAAACCCTAAGTGCACAGGTAATCAGTGCAGATCCCAAAGCACAGGTGTTTAGCTGTCTATAAGATGCTCCAAGCAGATCCAGCTTCCAAATAGATTTAACAGGCAGTTCAATGTAGGATGCATTCCAATAGCCTAACCTCCAACTGTCAAAGACATGGATAATGGTGTAAGATTCACATCTAAAAGACATGGTCATATCTGTCTGGCCAGGCACAATTGGTGAAATGCCATTGTTTTACTATCACTGCGACTTGATCTCTTAAGTGTAGAAGTTGGTCTAACCAAACTGCCAAGTTATAGACTCAAGTTACGAACAGAAGTTAAACACCCTCAGGCTTAGGGGCAGACGATAAACTGACATTTCCTGTTTATTCCAACCTCCCAACATCACTTCTTTCTTATTCAGAACGGTCCTCGGCCAGCTCATTCTTATCTATGCTCTTATCCCAACCAGGCTACTAGGTCAGTCTCTGAACTGTCTTCGCTGGATCAATTGAGATAAGACATAAAGTTGAGGGTCTTCAGCATACTGAAAATAAAATTACTAAAAAAAAAAAAAAAATAGCCCAAGCGTCCTCACTAACGCCCTTTAACAGCCCAATATACATGTTGAACAAGAGGGGCAATGACTACATATACAACTATGCGTAAAATATTACAGGTGTGATATTTGTTACTGATATTTCTTTACTATGTAATATTCACTGTCTCTTATTAGGTCTAAATTAAATGCATAGCTAAGTGTATTTAAGACACTTAATTTAAAGTGTTACCATCACAGATGTACTTTCAGCTTCATACTTTTGAGGGACTTGGTGGTTGTTGAGAGATTTCTATAGCGCATTAGCAATTGGTGATATAAACAAGGATTTGGTTGGCTTTTTTTTTTTTTTTTTAAAGAGAACCAGCATTTTGTGAAAGTGGTGCATTAGGAGAATTATAATGCTTCACCATCTTTGGTGAACTCAGTTTATGTTACATAGTTTTTTAAAACTACTATTAAATAAGTGTAATTAGTACCTCCTTTCTAGATGACATTAGTTACATAATTTTGTATGGTTGAATCTTGTCTGTGTGGGTAGTTTTTTAGTTTGATAGTTTAGATCAGTGTCAAAATAAACAGATCACTGCAAGATGTAACTCTCCTCTTTCCTTTCTTGATGTGTCATTCACAAAACAAACAGTTTTACCAGTTACTTTCTTAGTTCCATTTAAATGAGGTAATATAAAGAACAAATGTTAAAAAATGAGCACCATTAAAGATGATCTTACTATACTTCCCAAACTCTAATAACTTTCACCAATGAATGGGTCTTTAGTGATGCTAACATATTTTACTTTATGTGCTGAGGCACTACTTAATTTTTATTTGTTCTGTTTTCTCTTTATGATATACTAATTGATTATTTGAAATCTTATGAAGAAATATGTGTGTCAAATTTATGATTTGTATTAATTTGAGTGACTTTAAAATGGCATGAAGGATTTTTTTGTATGAAATGTGTGTGGAAGAAGTGATATCTTAGCATAGTAGAGAGTGTGCAGATGTTAAATTAATGAGATTTTCAAATTAAACCCAAGTAAGTTAGGTACCAACATCTCACTGACCACTGCTACTTGGCCACATTATTCATTTAGGCTCCTTTGCAGATTTCAGCCTAAGAGATTAGAATAGCTCAGAAATCATGGAGCTAAAATAAAAAAGGAATGGCAATAGGAAAAGCATAATTTAATTAATCATTTCATAAATGGGACAAGCATATCATTGCTCTTCTGAAGAAGGGACTATGGGACAGATTCCACACAGTGTGGACTGCTTCCCATGATGCTGTGACTTCAGGGGGAGCTGGATAGTCAGTCCTTTGAAGACATGCTCAGAACACGATGGAGAATTGGGAGTATTATGCTTTTCCCCCCATCACAGTTCAGGTTGCTGTATTGGGGCTTGTATTCATAATAATAAAAGGGAATCAGAAATGTTTGGATTGCTGTATTAAATGAGCACAGATAACGCAGAAAAGATCTTTATCTGAAATTTAAAAAGGTAAAACTGTTTATCTAAAGAGTGTGTTTGTCTGATGTTTAGGACAAGGGAATAAAGTCAGGACTCTCAGGCTCCCTTCCTATCTCTTCCATTGACATGCTGTGTGACTTAGGCCATACCATTTAACTTTTCTATACCTCAGCTTGCCCATCTGTAAAAGGGTAGGGTGACCAGTTAGCAAGTGTGAAAAATCGGGACAGGGGTGGGGGGTTAATAGGATTCCATATAAAAAAAACCAAACCCAAATATCGGAACTGTTCCTATAAAATCAGGACATCTGGTCACCCTATAAAAGGGGGATGAAAATATTTACCTCATAGGCTGTGTTGAGGCTTACTTAATGTTTGTTAAAATACTTTGAGATGAAAGGTGCCATAAGCAGGGAGGGTGTAATTCTTCCTGACAGAGGGTCAGCTCCGGGCAATGGTTCAGCTGCGTTTGAGGAGGGACACCAGCAGAATACAGAGGCCCCAGGGGAAGTGCCATAGGATCTGCACTTACACTGATTAAATAGGACTAACACTGTGGTGCAGAGGGCACTGTTCAATCCTTGGATCTGGGTTGGGGTGACTGCATCCCCTGGATGGCCGCTGCACTTCATCCCCATAAAGGTTGAATATGTGGGTGGAAGTACCAGTGGTGTTACTTTATTCATTAATTTATATGGACAATACTGTGCCTGAGTAGAGTTATACCATTTTGCTAAGTCTGTAATAGTGTCAGTTCAAATGATTTCATGCTGATAATCTCTATTAAAAGATGGTCTGTGTAAATGTTGCAGCAATATAGTACACTCCTACTATATTGAGTCTAAAGGACATATCCCTGAAAGATACTTTGTTATATTGTAATATAAAAATAATGATATTCTTAAAAAAAATGAAATTACTTTAAAAGCCTAACTTACATTAAGAAAATATAAGTATAAGGATGCCAATCCATCTTTAAAACACTTGTCTAGCTATTTCAAACATATGAGCTAAGATCCCTGAAATCCTTAGATGTGTTAAATATTGTGTATATACTCATTTTTCACAGAATTTAGCTTGGATCTGTTCTGAACATTTCAGTATTCTTTGTTCATGTAACCTTATATTCATGTATTGTTAATTGAATGTGTCGGTGATATAAAGACAAATGACCATGGAAGCAACTAAAATGTTTTCTCTTCAGTACAATCTCTACAGATTTTTTTACAGCACACCTTCTAGCTAGAGCATCCTCAGCTTAACTTGCACACAACTCAGTGTCATTTGCCACCTAGAGATATGGCAGGGAAACATTTTCATATATTAGGAATAGCTGCTAAAGCCATTTGGGTAAGGCAAATATTTTCCAATAATTGAACAATTTAATTAGCAAATGAATGTAGAAGATTTATCTACTGGAGCAGGGAAACTCAGTCTTCTTGATTACTAGTGTCTGAAGAGTGCCCTGGTTATAAATCTTCTGAGACAGGTTTTTATCCCCTAAAATAGAAAATGTTAAATTACTTAATTTGTTTATACAACTTAGACAAGAATTATTGGAAGACTTCCAAGGGTCTTTAAAGAAAGGATAAGAGCAATTGTTTTTTTTTTTTTAATGGTCAAGCGGCATAACGGGGATGTTTCAAAAGATGGTTTCCTCATTCAGGGGTTCTATATTATACTCAGAACAGCTGTTGAATACTTAGCAAAGGGATGTTACATTAATATGCCATATTTTTAACAGCAGTCTTATAGGTAGTGTTCATGAAAGGAGATTTTTGAAAATACACTAATGGCCTGTAATAAACTAATACATTTTAGATTGATTCAGAAAAGTCCTTAAACATTGCTTACCTTTACACATGTGCTTAAGTGCTGTACTGATTAAAAATTCTTTACTGAATTGGGGCCTTAGTTTTTATCCCGATTTTAAATTTGTTGATCATTTAGAATCTACATTTATACTGGCCTAAATGAAAATAAACAGAACCTACTCACCTACAGTATTATCACCAAGTTGTTATTTTTGTCAAAGCCGTGGTTACAGTATTTTGTTTGTTAAATCATATGGATTTCAGGTGTTTCCAGATAAATCTATCAAGAAAGGTTTTTGTTTTAGAGAAAATCTCCTAAGAACATGAGCCCATTTTACATTGCAATAACAATATTGACAGCAAAACACTACCAGACTTTAGATTGCACAGAGATGCAGATGCAGACTCTTCTTCTGTATTGCCCTCTAGTGTTTGAGCTAACAATAAACAATAACTGAGAAGCCGTCATCACAGCTAGATGCATTTTTCTCTCATTGAACCAATCCTGTGCACTTATCACTTATCACTGCACAATTTCTATGCCATTTCATTCAGTAGGTAAGATCTCATGGGAAGCAAGTCTAAGGGAAAACTGTTCAGGAGAGTTGGCAGTTTTTTAAAGAGACATTATTACAGGCATCAAGAGCAAGCTATGCAGATGCACCGGAAACTATGGTGAGAGGCCATCCTGGCTTACCCAAGAAAACTTCAATGACCTGAAACTCAAAATAAGAGTAATACAAAAATGGAAATTGTCAGATTGCAAAGGATGAATATAAAAAGAAAACAATGCAAGCAGGTAGGAACAAAATTAGAAAGGCTAAGGCACAAGATGAGATTAAACTAGCTAGGGATATAAAGGGTAAGAAAGCATTTTACAAATACATGAGAATCAAGAAGAAGACCAAGGACAGGGTTAGACCCTTTACTCAGTGAAGAGGGAAAGATACTAACAGAAAATGCACCAATGGCCTAAGTGTTAAATGCCTTCCCCCTCCACCCCCCAGTCTTCATCAAAAAAGTTAGCAGTGATTGTAAGACTAACCTATCGAACATCAGTGTAAATAGAGTATGATCTGAGCTGTATTAGCAGGAGTAAGTAAGCAAGACACATGAAGTAATTCTTCCACTCTACTCAGAACTGATAGGCCTCAACTGGAGTATTGTGCCCAGTTCTGGGCACTACACTTCAGAAAAGATGTGGACAAATTGGAGAAAGGAGAGCAACAAAAATGATTAAAGGTCTAGAAAACATCACCTAAGAGGAAAAATTGAAAAAATTGGGTTTGTTTAGTCTGAAGAAGAGAAGACTGGTGTGTGTGTGTGGGGCATGACATAGTCTTTAAGTATATACAAGGTTATTATAAAGGGTGTGTGTGTGATAAATTGGTCTCCACCACTGAAGACAGGAAAAGAAGTAATGGGCTCAAATTGCAGCAAGGGAGATTTAGGTTAGACATTAGGAAAGGCTTCTAACTGTAAGAGTAGTTAAGCACTGGAACAAATTACCCAGGGAGGTTGTGGAATATCCATCATTGGAGGTTTTTAAGAATAGGTTAGACAAACAGTGGACAGGGATGGTCTAGTTAGTCCTGCCTCAGTGGAGGGGACTGCACTAGATCACCTATTACGGTCCCTTCCAGACTTACATTTCTATGATTCTATGGTTATTTTAGCAAGCAATGTCATGCTTCTGTTTGCTGATTTTGTTTTCTCTAAGATAGCTGAGTTTTGGAAATTAAACTGTAAAATACAAGTCTGTTATTGAAGTTACACCTCCTGCCATGTGCTTCATGCAATCTTTGTTACGCCCAGGGCTTAAATGATTAAAATTTAACAAGGGGATTTCTCCTTCCTCTTTATTCTTCTCCTCTGTGTTATACTAATTAATTTATTTTAGCAAGAAGAACAAACTTCCTTCCCATTCCATCTCAATTCTCAACCCTCCTGGCTATCTGAGAAAATCATTCTGATACAGTCCCAGTGAATGACAATTTAAATTTGCTTGCCTGATGTACTGTGAAACTTTTTACTCTAATTAACCAGAACTTCTGTTCCTTCAGACTTTTACATTTACTCATGGTCTATTGTTTACATTGTTAAATATTGTTATCTGAAGCCTATGCACATTATTACACCTCTGCCCCGATATAACGCGACCCGATATAACACGAATTCGGGTATAACGCGGTAAAGCAGTGCTCCGGGGGGGCGGGGCTGCGCACTCCGGCGGATCAAAGCAAGTTCGATATAACACGGTTTCACCTATAACGCGGTAAGATGTTTTGGCTCCCGAGGACAGCGTTATATCGGGGTAGAGGTGTTATAAACAACTTTATAATAATTAAAATATAGCATGTCACTTTCAATCCAGGTGTCTTTATTTTTCACTAGTATATGTGTTGTGCCTATATATTTGCAAGGGGAATATAGTGTCCTGGCCAGATAGTTTCAGACAGGGGGTCAATCTAAAAAGTGGATAGGGCTAGTTTGGAGGGGCAGTCAGCACGTCTTTCTGGGAATCTCAGCTGACATAACTTCTATGGAGCTCTTGATGCAAAACAAAGCTGCTTCCTCTGGTGGAACCTCAAATAATTGGGGGGTGAGGAAGTTGCAGTTGTGCTTACTGCTCCACCCCAGAGGTAAGTGCTTCTGTCAGTCAGAGATGCCTTTGATGACATGGGGATAAAAATTACAATCCCCCCCCTTACCCCTGGTGCCCATGGCTCATTATTTTTCAAGTGTTGTTAAAAATGAGCAGTAGCTGTTTGGAGAAGTTTGGATACCTCTGATTACACACAAGTAAGGAAGATGTTTTATTGAATGGCCACTATCTTCTACCCTCTACCAATAGGTAATTAGAATTACTTTGTTAGCATAATGTTAACTAAAACCAAAACAAGTAGAAGTGAAGGAGGCTACTTATTTCAGTCAGGTTATTTATTTTGAGACAGAGGAAGAAATGCCATTATTAAAAAGACACTCAATCTTGCTAAATTCCTCCAGCACATGGGGACACATTCACTGCCAGTCCAAGCTTTTGTTGTGTGCACATTGTGGGCTGTAATGAAGTGAGCTATGGCTCCTTTTTTCAGAACCCACCTCCAAAGGGTTGCTCTAATTTTCACCGGCAGGCTATGGTTCTCAAGGGGCCATAAGCCAGCTTGGCAGGGGCTATGGAAAGGGATAGTTAGCAGCTGGATACTCTGTGCCTCTTGGGGATTCCCCTGTGCTAAGAGAATAATCATCTGGCTGGGAATTTAGGGGTAATTTCTGCTCCCTTTTGCTTTAGTGGAACAGGACAGAGAATCATCTGCCCTTTCAACTAGAGACCACACTTCACTATTCTTGTTGTTTCTCCTTACTGCCTCTTGCATATATTTTTTTATGTTATCATATATTGAGTAGCAAAATTTGGAGCAGATGCACAAATCTACTTTGAGATTAATCTATTCTGAATAGAGAAGTGTCAGCACATTCCTCACAATCACCTTTCCCTTGCTCATTTCATGAACATCGTTGAGCAAGTAACAGAACGCCACTAACAGTCACCTACAGCTCCCAACTAAAACCTCTCCAGCACATCATCAAGGATCTACAACCTATCCTGAAGGACGATCTCTCACTCTCACAGACCTTGGGAGGCAGGCCAGTCCTCACTTACAGACAGCCCCCTAACCTGAAGCAAATACTTACCAGCAACTACACATCACACAACAAAAACACTAACCCGGGAACCAATCCCTGCAACAAACCCCGTTGCCAACTCTGTCCACATATCTAGTCAAGGGACATCATCATAGGACCTAATCACATCAGCCACACCATCAGGGGCTCGTTCACCTGCACGTCTACCAATGTGATATATGCCATCATGTGCCAGCAATGCCCCTCTGCCACGTACATTGGCCAAACCGGACAGTCTCTATGCCAAAGAATAAATGGACACAAATCAGACCTCAAGAATTGTAACCTTCAAATCAGACCTCAAGAATTGTAACATTCAAAAACCAGTAAGAAAGCACTTCAATCCTAGGGATAGCTCAGTGGTTTGAGCATTGGCCTGCTAAACCCAGGGTTGTAAGTTCAATCCTTGAGGGGGCCATTTAGGGAACTGGGGTAAAAATCTGTCTGGGGATTGGTCCTACTTTGAGCAGGGGGTTGGACTAGATGACCTCCTGAGGTCCCTTCCAATCCTGATATTCTATGATCTCCCTGGACACTCAGTAACAGACTTAAAAGTGGCAATTCTTCAACAAAAAAACTTAAAAAACAGACTCCAACGAGAAAATGCAGAACTGGAATTAATTTGGAAACTGGACACCATCAAATTAGGCGTGAATAAAGACTGGGAGTGGATGGGTCACTACAAAAACTAATTTCCCCCTGCTGATACTCACTTCTTCTTGTCAACTGTTTGAAATGGGCCACCTTGATTACATTGGCCTCATTAGCACTACAAAAGTGATTTTTCCTCCCTTGGTATTCACTTCCACTTCCACCTTAATTGAATTGGCTCGTTAGCACTGACCCCCCACTTGCTAAGGCAGCTCCCATCTTTTCATGTGCCATGTATTTATATCTGCCTACTGTATTTTCCACTCCATGCATCTAATGAAGTGGGTTTTAGCCCATGAAAGCTGATGCCCAAATAAATGTTTTAGTCTCTAAGGCCCAAGGACTCCTTGTTGTTTTTGCTGATACAGACTAACATGACTACCACTCTGAATCATTGACTTGGTGGCAACACAGTTGGTTGTAGTGTGGCAGGTTCCGAGTTTCAAAGCTGGCATTACATATTTTTTCACTAGCAGACTATTATTTTTTCACATTAATCATAAGTCCTAATAGTAACTTCAAATCAATAATTTTGTCAATTGCATCTTTAAAATCTATTCCTCCTTTTTAAATGTACTGTGGGTAAATTCAGGAAGAAAAATAAGAAGCAGAGATGCTTCATGCTAAAAGTGTAAAAATTCCCTTTAAAGATTTTAAAACTGAAGGACCAAATCCTGAGGTTCTTAACTAATGTCCTTTAATAATTACAACTGGAGTTTTGCTTGACTAGAAAATGCATGGTTCAGACCTAAAACTTTATACTGCAGCCTAATATGCAAGAGTACAATTTAAAATAGCCCCATTGTCCAGAGTAAATTAATTCAGCATTTCTACCTTCTACATTCTTTTAAGGTTCTCAGATGAGGTCATTATTATTTTATGAATTCTGTCTAATAAAATGGTTTTAGATGAAAATGCTCACTATATAAAATGAGATTTTTTACTAGTTTCATATCTGTTTTAAGAATGTAATATTTATAAATCCAACAGCTTTTTAGTAGGGCTGTCAAGCGATTAAAAAAATTAATTGCGTGATTAATCGCGCTGTTGAACAATATTAGAATACCATTTATATAAAGATTTTTGGATGTTTTCTACATTTTCAAATATATTGATTTCAATTATAACACAGAATACCAAGTGTACAGTGCTCACTTTATATTTATTTTTTATTATAAATATTTGCACTGTAAAAATAAGTGTTTTTCAATTCACTTAATAAAAGTACTGTAGTGCAATCTCTTTATGTTGAGAGTTGAACTTACAAATGTAGAGTTATGTACAAAAATAACTGCATTCAAAAATAAAACAATGTAAAACTTTAGAACCTACAAGTCCACTCAGTCCTACTTCTCGTTCAGCCAGTCGCTCAGATTAACAAATGTGTTTACATTTCCAGGAGATAATGCTGCCTGCTTCTTGTTTACAATGTCACCTGAAAGTGAGAACAGGCGTTCACATGGCACCATTGTAGCTGGCGTTGCAAGATATTTACGTGCCAGATGCTCTAAAGATTCATATGTCCCTTTATGCTTCAACCACCATTCCAGAGGACATGCGTCCATGCTGATGACAGGTTCTGCTCAATAACAATCCAAAGCAGTGCAGACCAACGCATGTTCATTTTCATCATCTGAGTCAGATGCCACCAGCAGAATGTTGATTTTCTTTTTTGGTCGTTCGGGTTCTGTAGTTTCTGCATCGGTGTGTTGCTCTCTTAAGACTTGTGAAAGCATGCTCCACACCCCGTCCCTCTCAGATTTTGGAAGGCACTTCAGATTCTTAAATCTTGGGTCGAGTGATGTAGCTATCTTTAGAAATCTCACATTGGTACCTTCTTTGTGTTTTGTCAAATCTGCAGTGAAAGTGTTCTTAAAATGAACAACATGATGGGTCATCATCAAAGACTGCTATAACATGAAATATGTGGCAGAATGTAGCTAAAACACAGAGCAGGAGAAATACAATTCTCCCCCAAGGAGTTCAGTCACAAATTTAATTAACACATTATTTTTTTAATGAGCATCATCAGGATGGAAGCATGTCCTCTGGAATGGTGGCCAACGCATGAAGAGGCATTCGAACGTTTAGCATATCTGGCACATAAATACCTTGCAATGCCGGATACAAAAGTGCCATGCGAATGTCTGTTCTCACTTTCAAGTGACATTGTAAATAAGAAGCAGGCAGCATTATCTCCCGTAAATGTAAACAAACTTGTCTCTCTTAACGATTGGCTGAACAAGAAGTAGGACTGAGTGGACTTGTAGGCGCTAAAGTTTTACATTGTTTTGTTTTTGAGTGCAGTTATGTAACAAAAAAAAATCTACATTGGTAAGTTGCACTTTCATGATAAAGAGATTGCACTATGGTACTTCTATGAGGTGAATTGAAAAATACTATTTCTTTTGTTTATCATTTTTACAGTGCAAATATTTGTAATAAAAAAAAATATAAAGTGAGCACTGTACACTTTGTATTGGGTGTTGTAATTTAAATCAATATATTTGAAAATGTAGAAAAACATCCAAAATATTTAATAAATTTCAATTGGTTTGGTATTGTTTAAGAGTGTGATTAAAACTGCGATTAATTGGGATTAATTTTTTTGAGTTAATTGTGTGAGTTAACTGCGATTAATCGACAGCCCTACTATTTAGTATTTATTTCTTGTTACTCTTGGTCCAAACACAAATCGAGATGCTGACTTTTATTTTTCATATCTGCTGTGGGTTGAGATAGGAAAGATGATGATGTATAAAGCAGAGGAAGACTTTTTTTTTTTTTTTTTTAATTTGAGTCTGCTAATCCTTCAGGATTTTAGGATTATTAAACTGTGAGAAAACATTAGGAGGAAGCTATAGAGGAAGTAATCTTTGTGCAACATTGGAGTAGTATTTTGAATAGACTTATTTTTTTAACCTTCTCAAGTCTTGGCCCACACTTACACAGAATCTCTGTGAGAAAAGGCGAAACTTGATAATGTTTCAAAACTGGATGTCTTTATTCAAGTCTTACTGTTCATTTTTTCCATTTACAACATTTTTTGCCACCTGGGATAGCAGCAATGATTTCCCACAGCCAAATGCTAATTTCCCTTGTCATCACTGAAACATGTTAACTTCTAAATGTCTCCTGTATCAAGATTACTTTTGCAATCAATTGACCAAACTTTTTATTGAAAACAAAGTACGGTAAAATTTATATGGTGCGACCCATTGAGTTGATTGCTTTCAAAAGCTGACTGTAAACACTGTGTGCAACATGTGATGTGATTTCTGAACTGATTGTTCAGGACTCAGAACATAAAATTTCGTTGGTTTCATGACTTAAGGAACAGTCAGTTGCCTTACTATGTGCACTTTGTGTAAATCTCATCTACTTGCCAAATAGGTTGACAGAAAGAAGGTGACAATCTTGACATTTTGACTTTCAAGTCTAATTCAGGAATTGTAGTGCCAGATACTGATTCCATTGAAAAATAAAGATCCTAGGATTGGCAAGTTATGTTGTTGACTGAACCAATAGCTAATCAGTTACATGTCCTCACCATGTCTTCTTAATTACTTTACTTATTCAGGAGTCCCCATAACTTTGGGAACAAAAATTTATTTTAACTCGCCCATTTAAAAAAAATGTGCATCTCAAGAGGTAAACCTAATGAAAAATAGAACAGAAAAATGAAAACTATGTGGAGGCCAGAGAAAAGAGGATCTGAGTGTGTGTGTATTATGTCTGGCACATCTGTCTCTAATTACAACTCAGAGATTAGACAATAAAAGAGAAAAGATGCTCTTGCTCATGTGATTGTGAAAATATGGCTTAAGGGTCCTTACGTCTAAGATAGTTAGGATTCTATCATCTGATCCTTTGTTGCCTCTACTAGAGGCTATATCTGAGCTGGAACACTGGAGTGTATAGGACTCAAGTTCTAAAACAGACAGATAAATTTCAATCCACAAAGGTGCAATATGTCACACAAAAATATCACCTACTGTTTAAGGCCCAGAGCTTGAAGTGCACCTTGTTAGGAGGTAGAGTGTGAAACAAGAATCTGCAGAAAAATCATTCTCTGGGGTTTTTTTTAATATTATATTTGCTATCATGAGCACAATAAAGGAATCTCACACAAGTAGTAAAAACAAATCCCCCCCCCCTTCAAATAACTAGCATAACACCAAGGAGTTGCTGAGACCACTGTGGGGAGGGTAATTATTAAATTCTTAACACTAACAATGAGGGAAGGGGTTATAAGTGAATTTAGCATTTAAAGCCAAGATTTTCAAAAATAGGAGTCTAAAGTCAGACTGCTAAATAAGTGCTCTGATTTTCAAGTGTTCAGCATTCACTAATTCCTACTGAAGTCGGTGGGAGCTGTTGTTCTGTTAGTGGCTCAGCACTTTTGACATTGGGCCATTAATTTAGTAGTATAATTTCAGACTCCTATTTTTGAACATCAGAGCCTTGATTCTTTAATTCACTAAAACACACTTCTGCAATGACCCTCCCAATGGCATTACCCTATTTCTTGTCATTCACAATGATAGTCTTTCTGAAGAATAAACTCTTTCAAGGACATGAGTCCAACAAAATCATTGATGGATTTATAATTGGCGCAAGAAAAAATTATTTGAGACATTTCTGTTTTGTGCCTGTTTCTGAAAATGTTACTTCCTTCTGGAGCACAGCGGTCTCTGTTGAAAAGTCTGACTGAATATTCTGACAAGCATCTTTTCACAGTAGCTCCTCTCTTATTGTTCTAAGAGTAATCCTCCCCTGACACAGCCATGTCAGTGATCTATTTTAATTAACTGAATTGCAGCTGCACTTGGAAGAGTACTCGAGAAAGGCACATACAACATAGGAGAGGCCATGAAATCAATGCTGTGTTAGTTTGTGCTTTCTTTTTAGGACTTCAACAGTAACATTTTCCTTTAGTGCTTCCCCACCAGCAATGATATGCATAGTTTAAAATCCCAAGTGTTTACCTTCAGCACTTTTTAATTGTTCTGCAGCTAAGAGAGACTATAACTCTGAGCTGATTTCTCCTCTTAATAAAATATCTAGCTTGAGCTAATGTAATGTAGATATTCTGTCAAATAAACTCAGTATTCAGGCATCAGTGTTGAAACTTTTAGAGCAGTGGTTCTCAAACTTTTTTTTCCGCAGATCACTTGAAAATTGCTGAGGGTCGCGGTAGACCACTTAATGATCTTTCCAAATGTTTGTACTGTTAGCTAACTATTGTAAATTGCTTTGGATAAAAGGGCTATAAAAACCCCTTAATAATTAACATTATTTTGTTCTACAAATAAAAGCACACAACCCATATTTTAATATAAGTAGTCTTACCTTTCTAATGCCATGGATGTGCCCTCTCTCCCCCACTGCAGCAGCCCACGAGCTGGGGCTGGGAAGGAGGGGGATCTCTCCCTCTCTCTCCCCCACCACAGCAGCCCCCTAGCTGGGGCTGGAAGGGAGAGGGGTCTCTCCCCCGCCACAGCAGCCACAGAGCTGAGGCTGGGAAGGAGGGCCGTCTCTCCCCAGCAGCTGCAGCCCTGGAGCTGGGGAAAGTTGCCTCTTTCTGTGGCCGCTGCAGCCCTGCACATCCCAAATTCCCCCCCCACACCCCCTCCCAGCTACACCCTATTCCCCCCAAGGCCACCACCTCACCTTACATGTGGGTCTTCTCCAGGGTCCAGGCACCTAATTAGTGGAGCCACACCTGCGCGGCTCCACTAATTAGGTGGGTGGCCCTTTATTCTTTTGTGTGCGGCCGCCCAGGTGTGCACCTTAGAGGAAACTATCCACGGACCACTTGAATGGAGCTCGTGGACCACTGGTGGTCCATGGACCACAGTTTGAGAACCTCTGTTTTAGAGCAATATATCATCTCCAGGTTTTTCTTTTTAAACTTCTTTCTTTTGCTTCTTGTAAGCTCAGGCTATGAGTGCCTGGCTTGAGTTTATAATGCCTTGTTGCTACTGAATGTACTCTTACAGGTTCCACAACATTTGTTACAGAACAGACTTGTCTCAGCATTGTTGTATGCAGTACAGCTGTAGCCATGTTGGTCCCAGGATATTAGAGAGAAACTCCCAGGTGGGTAAGATAATATCTTTTATTGGACCAACTTCTGTTGTGAGAGAGAGACAAGCTTTTGAGCCACACAAAGCTCTTCTTCAGCATTAGGAAAGGAACTCACAGCATCACAGCAAAATACAAGGTGGAACAGATTGCTTAGTATAAATCGTAAGTGTGTATTGTAAGGGACCATTCAAGGAAGAGTAGCCTCGTCCAGTAAAAGATATTACCTCACCCACCTTGTTCCTATGATTGTTTAATGTTAGTCAAGTGGCAAGTTAAACACTGGTTGAATCAGGGCTCCCTCCCCCCCATGGCAGAAATTTGAAACAGTTTCTAATAATGAGGTACTTTTATATGCAGATTGTAGGTAATCTATTATTGTACTTGATCGGAGTATTTCAGTTCACATTGGCAGAAGTTGGATTGAGTTTTGATACAGAGCCTGATTCATTTTATACTTGGAGCATGAACACCCAGTTGGAATTTTTAAATAACCTTTAGAATTTCTTCCTTAAGTTATTGCATATTAATTATATTCTATGGAAGTAGGAATCATGCCATGATTCTTACTGTGCAGTACATGGATTTAGTCATTTTAATGATATTAATACCACAGGGTACACACACACACAAAGTATCTAATGTTGTCTTATTTTCTTCATAATTTTATACATTAAAATTAGTTTTCATTTAGTGGTATTATCAGGCAAATAAACATGTTGCTATTTATTCCTTTATATTTTAATGTACAAAATATTAATGCATTTTTTCCTCCAAGTTATTCTATATCGGTTATGTGCGAGTAACCTGCCACACAGAGAACCAGAAATTTTGAAGCTTATCTATAATTGACATTCAACAGGAGTTTGACTTGTTGACCTTTTATATTTTCCATCCGTTAAAGGATTCCAGCTGCTATATGATAGTGTGGTAGCATAGAACCCAATTCTGTACCCCTTACTCTCTCACATGTATTATTCATGAAGCCAATGGAACACTACTTGGGAGGTAATGGTTGTGGAATTGGGCCCATATTCTGTACATCAGATTATACGGGTTCTCATAATGATGCAGAATGTTTGTAATGTATCTGACAAACAAAGGGCCAAATTCTGACTTCAGATGAGTATGTGCAACTCTTATTGATGTTAAGAAAAAAATACATTCCTGCCATACTGAGGGATTGAATTCAATATCACAATTTATAGAATAAGTTTTAAACTACAAATCTTCACCAAGGGTATTTTCATCTGGACCCAGGGGAAGAATTTTCCACAGGGAATACATACATGGAGTAACCAAGACAAAATGTTTTGTTTTTTTCTCCTCCATCTTAAAATGTTAATCTAAATAACTTCTGGCTCTTGAAGGTGGACAGAACTTGCAAAGATTTCACATTTTGGCCATGTTTTCAAAAACCATCTCTACTTTTGGATCTACAGTTTTGTGATTGCAAACAATTATGAGTGCAATATTGTAAATGTAATCAGTATGAGCAAAAATTATATAATTGGGCATCTACCTGAAAATTGCATAGTTAGCCATATAGGGGCTGATTCTTCATTTGCTTGCCCGTGTGAAGTAATTTATTTATTTGGCATATGCAATCCGGTCAAGCCAAGCTACTGCATTCTTATCAACAAAGTTCAAGGCATGAAGACCTCCAGGAAGCTGTCATTTTGCAATCCTCAGCAATGTGTGTCATGCTTTGTGGCTGCCCACATTGACGTAGTGGACTGCCTCTAAAACATCACCGAAATTCTGCTGAAGTACAAATTCCATGTCTGGTACAAAAGCAGTTAACAAGGCTCAATTGACTTTGTGATGAATCAAACCTGGGTTGACGTTGAGTGGGGTCTGAGATGAGATAATTATAGTAGTAATTTATACTTGTGTAAAATGTATTTAAATGGTTTCTGAATAAAAATTTGCCATACGTTTATGCAAGTGGTAACACTTTACCCTGTTTTGAACTCACTCTGAACAGATGTAAATGACTACAATGTGCAAGGCAGAGGAGAATCAAGACTTTGAATTCTACCATTTGTGTCCACAATGACTGAAGGGACAAAACTGTAGGTGTAAAATTAGAGGCTGGGCCCTTTGAAAACCTGGCCTTTTTAGACAAACTCTAGTTACTTCCAATATATAGGTACGTGACTAAGATTATTTCACCACTGCAAATCCATATGACCATATTGGATTGCCAGCTTTCGGTATACAATATATGTATGTACAAGATACCTTTTATTATTGGTGCGATAGAAATCTTAACATTTACTAAACCCTGGGATTTAACTGTATCGTGGTATAAGAAATATTCACTACACTTAATCTGGGAAATTCTGCCAATGGAATAGTAAATTTTAACTGTCAAATGCGATAACATTTAATAGCAACTTCGCACTGTAATCTGAAGAACGTGACGCTGCCACTATCACTTTTTTAGCCAGTAAACTTCCAGGAACAAAATAGTTTATTACAGCCAGAGCCTTTCATGTCCTGTGAACATGATATGAGGATGTATAATAAGAATGATTTTGAACTCAGCTGATGGCTCGTCCGGTGGAGGATTTAAATTTTTGACTTAAATCCAACACTTCCGTTGCTTCAGAGGGGTGAGAGTGTGTATCAGAGGGAGTACAGACTGCTGGCGAGTGGTAACGACTTCATTGCATAATGTAAAGGAACTCATACATTATTAGTTGCTATTTTCAATATATACTGGGGGTGGTTGAATATATTAACGTAATTGCACTTTTAAATCTTTGACCTTTAGTGGTGTTTAAAATTGTCATACACACTCATTCTTATTTCAGATGAGAGATAGTGTTGCACCAACAATGTTAAAAAGAGAAGCTCCTGGAGGATTTTGCCTGTGTGTGGGGGATCCTTGGGTAGTGGTAATTGGCCATTTTGGCCACTCATGTAGGGGGGTTGGCCAGGCAGAAGGACATGTGATCAGGTTTGCTTGCATCCTGGCTGCTAAAACAGCCCCTTGTGGTCATTAGCACATGATGGCTGCTCTAACCTGCACTGGAGAATCAGATGGGTGCAGAGCATCTTCTGGACTGGGGAGTGCAAAAGGAAACATGGCATCCAACTGGTTGTGCTGAGCACTCCTTTGCTGCAGCTAAGGTTCTGGCCCGAAGTTTATAAAAATGTGGAATATGTATGGCTTTTTATAGGATAGCTAAGGAAACACCATGAAAGGCAAATTTTATTTGCATGGATTTTGAAATTCAATGCATCTTTCTTGCTTCTATATGAAGTACTTAGATCTTACTGAATTACATTTCACTACATAATTTACCCCAAAGTATGCTGGCAACATTGCCGTTTTCTGCAGCCATGGTAGATTTTCTGTGTTAATGCTTATCCTGGCATTGGCTCAGGCTACTGAACAAATTGGCTTGCTGTAATTATTTGGATTATTTAAATTTAGCTAAGTGTCAATCATTTTATTTTGGTGACAAGATGTGTACATTTTCTTGCAGAAATCAAAGTAAAAACTTTCATAGGTAACAGAAATGGCTTCTTTGCTGTATATTTGGCAATTTGGAAACTGTTTAGGTACATTTATATCCGTTTGATATCATGACCTTTCTGTATGCATCTATATGAAACTAAAAACTCCGTTTTGTAATCTGAACACCATTTATTTAAGACTGTTCTGTGCCTTCACCGTGGCTCTTTAGTCTCCATATTGAGCTAAACCTCACAGAAAGTGGGAAGAGAAATTCTTGCACCTGGCAACAGGTAAACCATGGAGGGTTATTACTCTTAGTTGGTCTTCTATTCAAATGAAAGTATCCTTGGATAAAGAGCTAGCTACTACCCAGGGCAAACCAGTTTTTCAAGTGTGGACTCCAGGGACTTGGTGGTCAAGCAACAGATCACCTGATTTGGTGGACTTTAATCGTCTTATGTGGGGGTTGAGTTTGACCAGAGGGCCACATGACAAAGGAGACTAGAAGTTATAAAAGGACCAGGTCTGCTTGGCATAGTTCTATCTGATTGACCAGAACAGGAAGAGAAAGTGTGCTGGTGGAGTGAAGTTCAATGGAGGGGACTCTGACCAAATCCCAAAGAACATGCAAGAGTGATGAGGAAACTGAGGCAGGAATTGCATACAGTCATTTCTTATTTTGCATAGATCTGTATTTCTCTTGTGCTGTCTACAGTAAAGAGTGATTGATAGATTTTGCAAATCCTTTTGCAAAGTCTGCGTCTGTTTGCCTCAATTATCTTGTGTTCATGAAGTGGTAAAATATAAACTAGAGTGGAGCTCTGGGAAAAGGTAAAGCTTAAGGTACTGGAGGGTCTAGGGGGCTCAAAAGTGGAGCTTAAAAGAACATGGGCCCAGTGTCCAAACATAGCAGCCTGGTGTGTGTCCAGCAAGAGGAACTAGAGCAGGGCTGTGATAATATCAATATCCAAGCTTCTAGGGTCTGCAGCTCTGCCTTTTAGGGCTTTGCAGGGTTTCCAGGCTCCCTGTCCTGTAGCTGCAAGGTTGGCAACCCTGGAAGTCCTGGGAAGACCTGGTTCAAGCCAACTCTGTGGCAGAGAAATACTGGGGGCTCTTAGGGCTTCCAGTCTCATGGCCACAGAGCTGGCAGCCTGGAAGTCCTAGGATGTGCTTCCAGAGTCTGTGGCTCAGGGGTAGCCCTGCCATCCCCTGCCATGTGGAGTGGCCCAGGGACCCCAGAGCTTCTAGATTCCCAGGCCATTTTTACCAGTTTCACTGCTGCTGTTGCTATTAACAAGAATGTCAGTTTCACTCAGCAGCTGCCTGTCTGTGTCAGTGTTTCTGAAACAATTTATTTTTCAAGATTACCAGTTGCCAAGAAATTTTGAAAAATTTGGTTGTGTTCCATTTTGGACTGAAACCATATTTCAAAATGCTGCAATTTCTCACAGAGTGGAAATCCTACATCTTGGCCAGTTCTGGAAGAAATATTCTCCATTAATTTAAGTTACTCATCATATACAGATATACATAAGACTACATGTGTGAGTCTGAAAGAGCAAGGGCTGTACATTTTTGATAGCAGCCATTTTGTTTTTTGAAATACTTGAATTATGTTTGTCATTGTAGAACACCTTACAAATATATAAGAGGGCAACATGTAGGTCTCTGTATCTCTCTGCTTCTTAATTATGCGGGGTCTTTTTTCCCTTTTGGTTGTTTAGATATAGTTTTCTCTTAGAATATGAATCCTCAGCCATGTGATAAAATTTCCATTTAAAAAATGTTTGTAAAGTCTGATTAAAAGTATGTGTGCATGGGCAAACAATTACCTTTTTAAACTGTGTGCTTTGTGTGGATGGGCCATTCTAGCAACTTTTGTGATCCCAGAAGTGGATGCGTATTACATGTAACCCATCAATCCCTGTGCTATTTGAGCAGGCTGTTTTAAATTTCACAGTATCATTTACAAACTGTAATGATAGCAATGAATCTATCTATATCCACTTTCTACACTTCCATTGCTATACAGTGTAAGCCCCTTAATATAGAATAATGAGGGAAGAGCAGATTTGTTAGTATTACCCGTTGTTGGTCTGGAGTGCCTCAATTGAATAAGGAGCAGAGCTAACAGAGGAAAGATGATCAAATTGATTGCAGGGGGAGGCAAAACTGATTAGGGAATGTCTGCCCTGGGCATGATGCCATTATAGGGTGTGGCTAGGCTGTATCCATCTGTTCAGGGATCCTTGACTGGTAAAGATGGCTTGAGTGGATTTAAAGAAGGAAGGATATAATCTGAGAATCTGTTTCCTGGGAGGGAAGCCAGATTGGGGAATGGAAAGGAAGGAAAGTGTCCTCCTAAATCAGTCAATCAATCAATAGTTTCTGTATGGAGTTTGTTAGTCTCTAAGGTGCCACAAGTACTCCTGTTATTTTTGCGGATACAGACTAACACGGCTGCTACTCTGAAACCTGTATGGAGTTAGCTCTTTGGAAACTGGCGTTTGACTGGATTGTCCCAGCAATTTGCATCAATATTTTAATGGCCTCTACTGTATTGTATAAGGAGTTGTCTTAGAGCAATTGGGGCACTGTTCCTCTCTGCTGATGAACCAGTCACATCTTAATCAAATAAAATAGTCATTTTTTGTTGTGTGTGTTAGATGAATAATATTTTGTACTTGTAAGGCTTGTTTTATTCAAGGATCTCAAAACACTTTACCCAGATGAATTAAGCTCACAGCACCTATGTGAGGTAGACAAGTGTTGTTTACCCCAATTTATAGATGTATAAGCAAGATCACATATGCATTCAGTGCCTTTCTTCTATCCACTAGACACTAAAACACCAGGGATGATTTTGGCCCTGGTCTCTGACTGGGGTAGCTACTCAGCCATGTGGATGCTAGGGGAAAGAGTACATAGTTCAGTAGATTGGGGTTTTCATTTGACAAGGGAAATATTAAAAGGTGAGAGATCATTTAAGTCTCTGGATTCCACCAATGAAGGATCATGTGATAATATCTTCAGATATGAGGGTATCCTTTTTGTTTTGAGCTAACTTGTAATAATCCTATATTTTATAGGCTTGGAAAGATTTAAAGTAATAATTTTGTAGCACAGTGAGGCAGTTTTTAAGTATGATACTTGGAGACTTAACTGGAGCCTCATCCCCATGTATGTTAATGGAATCACATGGCCAAAACCCCAGACATTGTGTTGACTATTTGTTCCAATCTGATATACTACAATTTTGCTTTTGTGGATTTAAAGCCATTAACATGCCATACCCGGCTGGGACAGGGGAAAGAGAGTTTCTCCTTCATCGTCTAGAAATAACATTATATAAAAAGCTGGTCTAGCTCTTCAGTTGTGGTAAATACAAAACAAAAAAATACCCAATCAAGATTTCACTTTATGCTCATGTTTCACAAGATTTTAATCATTGTAACAATTGCACTGAGTTTTAAAGCTATGATTTCAAACTATTTAGCTTTCTTTCTTTAATCTAATAGCACAAATTTTCTGTGTTCAAAAGATTGTACTTTCAGGTAGAACTGACAAGCCACAGGGAAATGGAAATGTGGCATAGATCCCTCTAGGAAATCCACAGAGTTGTTTAAAGATTAATAGCATGTACTGTAATACATTGATTTATCTCCCACTAGAATTAATTTCTTTGTATAATTTAAAGGTCTTTGTTTTGCTCTATGAAATACTTATCTAATAACTGTAGTGATTTTATTTCTGTTATTTTCCATATTCAGAATGCCACCCAAATATTTATTTTTAAAAAAACACCCATTATCTAACATTAGTTAGAAAACCCAACCTCTACCTTGTTTTAGAAATTAAAAATAACTTAGGTCTAGCAGTAGGGCAAGGCACCAGAACATGAAGGGACCAATTTCAGGACCAGGCTTGTTAAGGGCTAGTGGAAACTAGACAGTCACAGTGCTCTCAAATTGGAAGGATACGTGTCTTATTGCTCTTGATTGTTGACCCACTTTGGCCAACCCTAGATCTCTCTAAATCTCCCACTCCTGCTGTCTTGATTCCTAAATTGTTCTGATTCCTTAACCCCCACACTTTACTGATTGCCTTCTTTCCCCATTTCATCTTGGACTCTTCACCTTCTACTCCTACCTTCCTTTTCTGCATCCCATACACTTTCCTTTCCACTGCTGTCTGTCCCTGTAAATTCTTCAGCAAAGAACTTACTACAAGGTAGCTGCAGTTTGGAGTTAGGTTACTCACCACTTGCTAGTAAAAGGGTGGAATTGCTTCAGTCTGATATACAAATATAAAAGATACTGTTATAGGTATTTATTTGTATTTTTCATAGTTACCTAATTCCTATAGTACCAACTTTAGTGTGTAAATCAGAAGCAGGAAGACTGCCAAACAATCAGTGGACAATTGAGGAGCACTCAAGGAAGACAAGGCTATTGCAGAGAAGCTAAATGAATGTTTTGCATCGGTCTTCACGGCTGAGGATGTGAGGGGAGATTCCTACACTTGAGCCATTCTTTTTAGGTGACAGATCTGAGAAACTGTCCCTGACTGAAGTGTCAGTAGAGGAGGTTTTGGAACAAATTGATAAATTAAACAGTACTAAGTCACCAGGACCAGATGGTATTCACCCAACAATTCTGAAAGAACGCTAATATGAAATTGCAGAACTACTAACTGTGGTATGTATTGTGACAGACCCAGACCAGTGGGGTACAGGAGTCTGGTAGAGGGCAAATATACTGGTCACTGGATGAGTAGTTTTCTGTTCCCTGAGTGACCAGAGAAGGGGCTGCACTAGAGTAATCAGGAACCTGCTAGAACCAGTTAAGGCAGGCAGGCTAATTAGGACACCTGGAGCCAATTAAGAAGAAGCTGCTAGAATCAATTAAGGCAGGCTAATCAGGGCACCTGGGTTTTAAAAGGAGCTCACTTCAGTTTGTAGTGCGAGAGTGTGAGGAGCTGGGAGTAAGAGGCGTGAGGAGCTGGGAGCAAGAGGGTGTGCTGCTGCTGGAGGACTGAGGAGCACAAGCGTTATCAGACACCAGGAGGAAGGTCCTGTGGTGAGAATAAGGAAGGTGTTTGGAGGAGGCCATGGGGAAGTAGCCCAGGGAGTTGTAGCTGTCATGCAGCTGTTACAGGAGGCACTATAGACAGCTGCAGTCCACAGGGCCCTGGGCTGGAACCCGGAGTAGAGGGCGGGCCTGGGTTCCCCCCAAACCTCCCAATTGACCTGGACTGTGGGTTCTTCCAGAGGGGAAGGTCTCTGGGCTGTTCCCCAACCCACATGGTGAATCTCTGAGGCAAGAAAATCCGCCAATAAGCGCAGGACCCACCAAGATAGAGCAGGAACTTTGTCACAGTATATTATTGCTTAAATCATCCTCTGTACCGGAGGACTGGTGAACAGCTAATGTAATGCTGATTTTTAAAAAAGACTCCAGAGGTGATCTTGGCAATTACAGGTTCAGAAGCTTAACTTTCAGTATCAGGCAATTTTGTTGAAACTATAGCAAAGAGCAGAATTATCAGACACAGAGATGAACACGATATGTTGAGGAAGAGTCAACATGTTTTTGTAAAGGGAAATTATGCCTCACCAATCTATTAGAGTTCTTTGAGGGTATCATCAAACATGTGGACAAGGGTGAGCAAGTGGATATAATGTACTTGGACTTTCAGAAAGCCTTTGACAAAGTCCATCACCAAAGGCTCTTAAGCAAAGTAAGGAGTCATAGGATAAGAACGAAGGTCCTCTCGTGAAACAGTAACTGGTTAAAAGAAGGAAACTAAGGGAGGAATAAATGGTTATTTTTTACAATGGACAGAAGTGAATAGCGGGGTCCCCCAAGGATCTGTACTGGAAACAGTGCTGTTCAACTTATTCATAAATGATCTGGAAAAGGGGGTGAACAGTGAGGTAGCAAAATTTGCAGACAATACAAAATTACTCAAGATAGTTAAGTTGAAAGCAAAGAGTTACAAAGGGATCTCACAAAACTGGGTGACTGGGCAACAAAATGGCAGATGAAATTTAATACAGATAAGTGCAAAGTAATGCCGAAAGCTGGGACTGGACAATAAGAGACAAATCACTTGATAATTTGCCCAGTTTTGTTCATTACCTCTGAAGTATCTGGCATTGGCCATTGTCAGAAGACAGGATACTGGACTAGATGTACGATTGATCTCACCCAGTATGGCCATTCTATGTTCTTAGTATAGTGGACTAAGCAGTAACTGGGACTCGGTTATAATCTCAACTCTTACTCACTAGAATTTTTATTCATGTTAACTACTGCTGTTGTAAGTTCTCATGTAAGTAGGACATAAATATCAGTTAGCCGAGTTTAACTCTACATGACAAGTAACAAATGTTTGTCTCCTGGAGCAAATGTTTTTGACATGTCTGCCGTAGCATACCCAACCATATTATTAAACTTCTACCCATGTTTTAACATATTAAATGTAGACCTACCTCATGTTCTTGTCAGCCACTTTTCTGTCTGACTCATTTGTACAGTGGAGGGTAATGCTTACTATCACACATCATAGGTTGTTCTGAGGACTTACCAGTCAATTTATGTATAATTCTTTAAGTATTGAGAGTTGTTTTATCACTGACATAGGATCTTTTCAGACATGGATCTCAAAGTGCTGTAAAATTACCATTAATTGCACCGCCCCCTCCATCCCTGTGAAGTAGTTAAGTGTTGTTACACAGGACCTGCATTTCATTTGATTCATTTGTAAGTTATGAGGTTTGACCAAGGCTACATGAGGGGCAGTATGGTCAGGTCACGGGATGAAAAGTCAGGAGATCTGACTTTTATTCCTGATACAGCCTTGACTCACTCTGTGGGTCTTGGGAAACTTACTTTGCCTCTCTGTGCTTTGGTTTTCTCATCCATAAAGTTTGGGGGGAAGGGAGAGGGATGATATTTACCTTCTCTAGTAAAATATTTTGAGCTCCTTGCATAAAAGTGCTATATTAGTACATACTAGCAGTATTTATTTCTTAGTGAACCGTTAACAGAGCCAAGAATAAAACAGGAGTGCTGCCTCCTAGTCTCCCGCTATAGCCTCTAAACCACACTCCCTAATATGTAGTATGACTATGAACCACCACTAATCATTATTTTCATTAAATGACTCAGGTTTCTGACAGTGTCTGGTATTGTCGAGTGTAGTGGTAATATAATGCATTTCAAACCTCACATTCACACATATGAGAACATCTTGACACATATGTATGTCAAATGCCATTATATACCATACTTGCCTCAAAGTAAAGAGACAGTGTTAGATTTTATTTTTCCATTCTATTGATATATAACTGAGGTATTTATTACGGCGAGCTAAGATTATATTCTGAGAGGAATTGATTGAGCACGTTCATCGTCTAGAGGGAAAATAATTTTAACAATAGCAACTCCCCCTGTAATTTAACTGTCACCATTTAGACTCTTGCATTTGATTTTATGAAGAAGGCATTAAACAGACTGCGTTTGGTAAGTGGAAGTGTAGTAAAGATCAAAGACAACAATAGTATTTAGTAAGGAGGGAGGGGGACAGGCAGGGAATGGAGTAGAACACAATGGGCTACATTTCTGCTCTCATGTATTCTAGTAGATACTGTATTTTAGATTTAAGCTTGTGGAGTGGGATTTTCAGAAATGCTCCACTCTGGCTTAACTCTATTTTACCAGTTTGGAGTGCTTTTGAAAATCCTACCCATCACATCTACCTAGAATGAATGGGTTCTCCTCCAGTTTCCAAAGATCAGTGCTCAAACAGGTTGAGAGAATGTTTCTTCTCCTCCCCAACTCACCCCTGCTGTGACTGTGGAATGCTTTGACCAGTACTGCACAGTATGGTCCATCTCTATTGTCGTCGTCTTGGTTGACTCTCATAGTCTACTACACCCAGCCTAACTACCATATAAGTGAGGCAGTCATGCTGTTAGGAGTGATTTGGGGCATGTTCAGTTATTTCCAATTCATTCTCTTCCCCACAAGAAGACTTACTAATGCAAGAGAGTTGTTGTCTTTTCTAGATCACCAAATGTAAAACATTCATCCCTTTTTTGATTGACATGCACCCTTCCCCACCTTGCATTATAGGTTCCTTCCCTTTCAGTATAATTTGTATTCAGTGTAATTCATATGTGTGAACAGACTTTAAACTGATCACTTGCATACATTATAATACTTGGCAGTTGTGTTGTGCTTTTATTCTTCAAAGTGCTTTGCAAGCATTGACTAATTAACAAACATCTCTGTCCAGAGAGGGAATCAGGGGCAGGAGAAGAAGCCAGGACATTCTGGGTATATCTATACTGCAATAAACACCCGCGATACAGATTCTCAGAGCTGGGGTCAGCTGACTCTGACTCACAGGGCTCAGGCTGCAGGGCTAAAAATTGTAGTGAAAATTCAGGCTCTGGCTGAAGCTCAGGCTCTGAGGCTCTGTTGTGGAGTCTCAGAAGCCAGACTCCAGCCCAAGCCCAATATCTACACTACAATTTTATAGCTTACAAGCCCTGTGAGACTGAGTCAGATGATCTGGGCCAGGTGCAGCCATGCTGTGGGCTTTTTATTGCAGTGTAGACATACCTTTTGTCTCCTAGTCTTGTGCTCAGAATTCTAGATTATGCAGTAACACCATAAAATCAGAAATTGTATTTGAAAGTTATATTGATAAAAGATGATAATGTTTGCTCTGTCCCCTTCATGACTTTACATTCTGTGTCATTGAGATTTATATTAGAAACTGAGTTTAAGTAAAATTGTACCTGATGCTGAACTTGGTTACACTGATATAAATCAGAAGTACTGATTGATTACTTAGCAGTATTGCTTAGCAGTATTGTTAATAATTACAGCCCATATACTTTTTTTCCTTTTGCAATTTTTTACAAAAAAAAATGTGTATTTAACTAAAGTTCCTACTTTGTAATACATATAAAAAACCATAGTAAACATTATAATTTATCCTAAAACAAAAGGGTAACCATAATCACTTATAAAATTGTTCTGGTCTGTCATTCCTTTCTGCTATTCAAAAAGGGTGGCTGACAAAATCAAATCAAATCATACATTAATTCTTATGGGTTATAAATTCTTATGGGTTATTATAAAATCCTACTCCTACAAGATGACCTCTCAAGGTCCCTTCCAGTTCTATGTTTCTATGATTCTAATAACTCAACCTCTTCCCCCTCCCAAATCTCACAGAAGCAAATGACCTCTTCTATTTATAGCCGATGATGGGAGTCAGAGTTCATGGATCCCAGTTGGGAAATGGGAGCAGAAACTGGGGGAAATGCTGTCTCCACAGTGTGTCCCCTCTTCAGCCCAGTTCTGTGGAGTGCCTCGATTTGGGTTCCATTAATTGAGGGAGGACAGGCAGGGCTGGCAAAACTTTGCCAGGTTAATCTCTACCCATGGGGCAAAGTGATATATATTGCTGGGACTAGAGTGTAAATTCCCTATTCAGCTCTGAAAATCTCAACCCAAGTCTGCAGAAGCTTACTATTGTGTATTGCGTGGCTTACTATTCTGTATTGTGAAGCTACTCCAGGGGAGCTATAGAGGCAACTGGCAGTGGAGCAACCCCATGGGAGCACATCTCCTACAAGTGTTGTGTTGTCATGGGGGCACAGCCAATGGGAGTGCAGACAAGGGGGCTCTGCACAGATTTTTCTTGCCTTCATTTGATCCCCTCAGATCTGTAGGTTTAGGCAGTGGAACTCCTGGCCTCTGCTGAGGCTGGGATTGGGTGTGAAGGACAAACTCCGTTCCCTCAAAATAAAATTCCAAGGATAGTCTATTAGATGAATTTGAAGGAATTTCCATTTTTACTGAGTGGTGATAAGTGGCATAGAGAGAATGGCGCCTTGGGGGTTAAACCCATTTTCTTCAAGGTACTCCTGGTAGAGCGGAAACATTATTCTCCTTACTTGGTCCAGAGTACAGCTTTTGCTGCTCTGGTGAGCTGTATAGATGTGGAACTCCCCATTCTTCCATTTCCATCATATCCAGGCCAGTGTAGTGGAACATGCACTAAAGAAGCAAAATTCAGTTCAATTTTTTTTTTTGTCACCAGTCAAAGCTGAAAACTGTTTAATTTGGGGGGGAGGAAAAACAAAACAAAAAACCACCTCATATTTCTGGCTTATCACCCAAATTGCTTTTGCACTGTCAGATGATTTTTAACCCAATTAAAAAAAAAAGCGGTTTCTTTTTGCTGTGGAGAAGCCATCTTTGAATGTGTTTGAATAAGTAATTAGACTGGAAGAAAAGGAATATAATGGTTTAGGGCAAGACAGCTTAGAGCTCCGTCAATCTTTCTTCTTTCTTTCTCACTTGCTAGGAAGAGAAGTTGCCTTTTTCTTCACAGGTGGCTTTTAGAAAGCCAAACGTTGTTAATTTGTGATCATGGTTATCTCGTACATAAATGCCCTTCACAGGACAACCATGAAAACATATTAAAACAGCATTAATATCAATGCAGGGCAGCCTGTGGGACAGTTCAAAGCTGTTCCATCCTGAGAGGAAAGTTTTGTGTGTTATGATACGGTGACTCAGTTCAGGTTAGGTGGGGAGTTTGGAGAGTAATAACCTAATATTAATATTAAAAGACCCTTTAAAGTAAACAAATCCCTGTGTAGGAAGGCATTATTAATATATTTATTTATTCAGATTTTTTTTTTTTGTGTGGTAGCACAGAGAGACCTTAGTCTGTATGGGGGCCCTGTTGTGCTAGGTGCTGTACAAACAAAGAGACACTCATGGTCTCTGTCCTGAATAACATTGAAATCTAAAAGGGTAAAAGGGGAGGTCAGTAAAATATATAGTCAAAGAGATTAGAGTGAAGATGGGCACATGGCTTGATAGTGCCATGTTCTTTATTTCTCGGTTTATTTATTTATTTTATTTCATGCCAGAGAAGAGGAGCCAGGTGGAATGCTAGGAGGGGATAAATAAATAAGAGGAGTGTGAGCAGGGGGGAAGGTTGGAGACGACCAGGAGAGGTTGACAGTGGAGAGACAGAGGGACAAGGGAGGCAGCAATTCAGAGCAAACAGTCAACCAGTGGTCAGAAAATAAGGTCTAGAGTTCAATTGTTAAAGCAGTCTGTTGGCATCCCTGGTATTGAAGTGCTGTTGATGGTCTGCTGGGGTCAGGAGTCTCTGGTTGGGCTTCCCTTGGTCCTGCTGCTCCTGGGGGCTGGTTCCTGGTCTGCTTCCCCTAGCTGGAGCAGGGGAAGGCTGCTGGGGCCAGGTGTCTCTGTGGGGAGGTGTTTGCAGAGAGATGGGGCTCTTTCTGAGTTTTCCCCTGCCCCATTGCTCTTGCTAAGTGTCTGCTTCTCCTGAGAGTTGACTCCACCCTCAGGAGGTCCTGCTCAGCTTCCCAGAGCCCATGGGGGAGTGGGACCTGGCGGAGATTTTATCTTCCATGCCACAGTTTCAGTCAAGGGGGACAGAAAGCCTCTGCTACTGAAGTAGCATTCATATGACGGTTTTCATATTATTCCTCGTTGTTTAGCTGAATAAATCCAGAATTAGTAATTACTAGCAGTAACAAAAAGAACAAGTGATTTTTTTCAAGCTGTGATCAATGAACTGATAAATATTAGATGATTGAGAGGGGACAAATTCATAAAACAACAATGCAGATGCAGATTAATGTTTTGCTTTCTTTTCTGATTTTCATGCTCAGTGGTGTGGCTTGTCATCTTATAATGCCCATTCTCTCTAAACTGCTGACCTTATTTGTATGCAAGCCTTCTGCCAAGTGTCAACAGCCATAACAAGGGCTGGGTTCAATATACATCGCTTTACTTCAACACAGTGTGGAGTTTCCCAAAGTTGTCTTTGTTTGTAATTTAATAGACTGGACCCAGGCTCTACTTATAAAGGGGTACTAAAGCAGGCATCCCTAATGAGACCCCTCCCAAAAATCTCCATATCAGTAACAAGGGTTAAGTTCAATGTGATATGTGTGGGTCCCTTTTTAAAATGAATAACATGTTTTGCTGAAGTCCCCAGAGCTGTACTCATATTTCTAGTTCTAGAAAAGCAAAATCTAAACACCCTGGTCACTTTTACTGGTATTTTTACCCTCTTGCAAGCATGCACTAGAGCCCTAGAAACCAGGGAACATAACCAATTTTATTTGCAGGGGCAGGAGCAAACAAACAAGAAACTAGTTGGACAGCTGACTGAGGCCCCCTCAAACTCTGCCTTGAAGCAGAAGCTCCACTCAGGCCTCACCTACCAGTCCAATCTGAGCCCAGTGCTGTTAAGTGAGCACAGGAGCTGACATCAGCTTGTCCCCTCAATTGTGGATGTGTGCCGATCTGCTGATATTGATTCAATCCAAACTATTGCTCCCCAACCAGGTCTTTTTGGGACCACAACTCCCAGCTTGTGTCTGGGTTTACTGTTGCCATTGGTAGCTCCAGCCCGCAGCTGACAGTTCCATCTGGTTCACTGGAGAATTCTGAGACCCTTGGTTGGGAGAGGGTCACTTGCCAGAACCAAGATGAATCTCCAAAAGAAATGTCCCCACACGCTTTCCCCTCTCCACCTTCTTGGACCTGACTGCCCAGTCTGGTCCCTCTGACTTCCTGATAAGGGTGGCTTATCTTCCCCATTGAACAACTCCCATCAGTTCTCACAAGTTCACACCCTTTCATATGTGTGCATTTGTAGGGCACATTTAACAATGCTCAGGAAGGTGGAATGTGGTGAAACTCTGGATGATACAGCTTTGGGCACTTAATGGAACCCCATTGAAACATATGATTATACCTGTCAGAAAGATGAATTTCTTCAGTTTTCCTTGATTACCCAGAAGAGAAGCCAGAAAGCTGTATATGCAAATTAGCCAGGCAGCAAGATGGAACACACCCTGAATTCTCCCATGTCACATGAAGAGGAAGCCAGGTTTTATGCCCCCACTCTGAAATCCAACTGAAGCCAGTGGGGTTCCACAGAATCACCTTAGAGGATAATTTTGCTCAATATACTTATCAAAGCATTATTGTTCTAAGTTTTGTATTAGATTCTCATGGCAGCCTGTTTCAGTCTAGTGAAGCCTAGATCTGACCACTGCATTCTATGTCTGGCAAACGTGGACAAACTTGTACCACAGAAAACAGATTTGTCTGACATAATTTTTGCTTTTGGAAACTATGCTTCTGATTGCTCATCAAACTCATCTCTTTTATTATTTGGCCAAGTACTGTATCTATCTATCTAAATAAGTAATACTCCATTATCCAAATGTAAACAAATCAACAGGGCCAGATCATATTCACCTGATTTTTGTTAAAGAATTGTCAAATAAAACTGTAGCATCACTAATAGTCATATTTAATTGCATTTCAATTTTTGCAATATTCTTTGATATCCAAGGACTAGAGAAGAGAAAATCTGTAGTACTGGTCCTAAAACCAGTTTTAAAGAGAGAGAGAATCCCTAGTCCTTGAACCTTCCATTAAAATTAGATATAGAACTGTTTTACCTTTGGTTGTCCTTATTTTCTAGCAAAATTCAAAAACTTCCTTGGTAATCCTGTATTTTGTTGTATCTGTTGCTCTCCACAATTGGCTGTGCAAAGTACCTTTTTAGTGTGATGCCTGTCATTGAGACACCTGTATCTGTTTTGGCTGTTCCCTTCTGATCTGGTAGTCTTTAGTGACCTTTCTTCTGAATCTTCCTTTATTTCTTTTCTCTTGTGTCACAACATAAAACTTCAGTGTTGCCACTCCTTTCATTATCTCTTTGGTTTTGGGTAAATGTTTTGAAGGAAAGCACAATTTTTTATTTTTATCTCCCTTCTGTCACCATCTAAACTATTATTATCTATATGTATTGTGGTAGCAACTAGAGGCCCATGCCCCATTTGTTATTCACTTTACAAATATATAATAAAAAGATGGTCATTGCCCCAAAGAGCTACAAGCTAAATGTAACATGAAGAGACAAAAAGTAGTTACAACCTACAGACTGGTGAGAGGGGACATAAGGGAACAGTGAGATTATATATAAACTTCTAGTCAAATGATTTCTTATTAAATTTCAAAACAAGCTTGTCATTTCCTTAAAGCTCTTCCTCTTAGCTTTGCTAGTACTTGTGTAAAGGCTCCTGAGGGAAATATAGTTCATGTTTTCCTGACAGCTTTTACTTTATCTTGTTTTCTTACTTTTTGACCTGTCCTTTGCATTTTTTCCCTAGCTATAATCTTTTTGGTGCAATGTAGCCTCCCAAAACCTTTCTTTTTTATAAATCATGCTAAGCAGTCTTGCATACAGAAGACTGTTTTCCCTCCATCTTCTCAAATGGAGACAATTTTTTCTGAACAGTCTTATTTGATCACAAATGGAAAATTAGTAGTAAATGTGGTCTCCACGGCATCTTCCAATCTATCAGTTCATTTCCATCATTGTTTCTTTCCTGCTCTTGTTGTTAAATCTTTACAAGCTCTAGCCTTTTGTTTACTCAGCCCAAGTCCCAGAAGTCCTCCTTGATTCAGCCCTTTCTCTAAAGTCATTGCTACCAGTGGTTGAAAGACCTGCATTTTCCAAGATCTTATACACTTCCTGGCAGATCTTTAATAATGGCACTTGGGAGGTAACATTGCATGTTTGTTTCTTCAGATTGGAATTCACTTGATTGGTATACTCTTCAGAGAACTTTGTGAATTAATTTAGGTGGACAGACCAAAGATGTACATTCATGCCATTGTACAAATGAGTAATGCAATGAGTACATTTTATTTTTGCTTGATGTGCATCAGATGTAACTTGATTCTCAGTTCATAGGTTTTGTAAGGAACTTGCGGAATGCCTGTGTAACTCAGTTTAATGAGGTGAATGCTGCTTTCTTGCAGAGTAAGCATCAATAACAGTGTAAACAATCTATAGAGACTAAGATTATTTAGCAGTCTAATTGGGACTCAAGAGATACAACCATGCTAATGTTATTTATTCTGTGTAAATCAGTAGGAGAACATGAAACTGATACATTAGGTACAGGAAATAATAAAGATTCCACAATTATTTACAGGCATGTATAGTGTTACGTTAAGGCATAAAATAGAACACTTTTCAAAGACACCATAATAGAGGCCCAACTTAAATGTATACCCCAAATTAAAAAACACAGTAAAAGAACTAAAAAAGAGCCACCATGGCTTAACAACCATGTAAAAGAAGCAGTGAGAGATAAAAAGGCATCTTTTAAAAAGTGGAAGTCAAATCGTAGTGAGGTAAATAGAAAGGAGCATAAACACTGCCAAATTAAGTGTTAAAATGTAATAAGAAAAGCCAAAAAGGAGTTTGAAGAACAGCTAGCCAAAAACTCAAAAAGTAATAACAAAATGTTTTTTAAGTACATCAGAAGCAGGAAGCCTGCTAAACAACCAGTGGGGCCCCTGGACGATCGAGATACAAAAGGAGCACTTAAAGACGATAAAGTCATTGTGGAGAAACTAAATGAATTCTTTGCTTCAGTCTTCATGGCTGAGGATGTTAGGGAGATTCCCAAACCTGAGCCGTCCTTTGTAGATGACAAATCTGTGTCACTAGAGGAGGTTTTGGAATTAATTGATAAACTTAACAATAACAAGTCACCAGGACCAGATGGCATTCACCCAAGAGTTTTGAAAGAACTCAAATGTGAAATTGTGGAACTATTAACTATGGTTTGTAACCTGTCCTTTAAATCAGCTTCTGTGCCCAATGACTGGAAGATAGCTAATGTAACACCAATATTTAAAAAGGGCTCTAAAGGTGATCCTGGCAATTACAGACCAATAAGTCTAAAGTCAGTACCAGGCAAATTAGTTGAAACAATAGTAAAGAATAAAATTGTCAGACACATAGAGGAACATAAATTGTTGGGCAAAAGTCAACATGGTTTCTGTAAAGGGAAATCATGTCTTACTAATCTATTAGGTTCACTCCCTCTAGGACACCTGGCATTGGCCACTGTCAGTAGACAGGATACTGGGCTGGATGGACCTTTGGTCTGACCGAGTATGGCCATTCTTATGTTCTTAAGTAGTTAGGTTGTTCTCAATAAACAGTTACAAACATGTTGTCTTATTTTTAAAGTTTAACTGTCAAAATAAAGTAGCTACTGATGTACTTCACTTGACAGTGAAAATTATAAATTATTCATCTCTTTCATATTTTCAGTGGCAGTGTGCAGCTTCTTTCTGGGGAAAGAAATGTGAAGTATATGTTGTCATTGATAGTATAGGTCAATTATTGGGGGGGGGGGAGGAACCTTAATTTATTGGTCTTTTGACTGTTGCTCCTTTAACAATCCTGCTGTGTGTACGTATAATATCTTCATACAATAAACCCAGCTTTGACACAAGCTCACAGCAAGGATCATAAAATATTTAATTGGCTATTTCCCTACTTAGTCTGCTGGTGTGTCAAAATTTTCAAAATTTTGTTCATGAATATAAATAACAATGGTAAAGCATGAGTTATAAATTATTAGGTCCTGTTGTCAGGGTTTGGGGCTGTATTGTGCGCTCTTTTGTAAGGAATCCATTAAAATTATGAAATAAGCATCCCTTCAATCTTTAGCTGACTTCCCCATTTTTGGGGAAGATTATCAGCAAAGTTCTCGTTATTCAGCTTTGGCAATGCTGTACCACGATTTCTCAGAATTCTTACACTCATGTTAATCTAGTTTAGACCTGGATATGGTACAGAGATTGCTGGTTGCATTGGTCGATGATCTCCTTCAATCAGCGGCTAAAGATGAAGTGCCTATCTGATTCTTTTAGATCACTCAGCAGTGTAATACTAGTGGCCTTTGATCACAGGATACAGCTGATGTTCCTGTGGACTGTCTCATAGGTGGACAGAGTTATTTCTGGGTGGCTCTGATACTGTTCTTTTTGAGTTACATTGGTTTGTTATCTGTTCTGAAGGGCTTTCACAGAGTTTTACTGGTTGAGGAAGAATGTGTCTATATAACCTCCTTCTCCTCCCTTTTAATTGGTTCTGACCCATCTCCAATCTAATTCAAAATTGTTCACTTGATATTTTTTTCTCAATACTCTGTGGGTTCACTCCACTTTTCCATAACCTCGGTCATCTGCTTACTTCCCATCCTCTTTCGCATTATCTGCAGTTAGGGGTTGCTCTTCTAGTTGCTGTTGTTGTTCCATCTGGCTGGATCTCTTTCATTACTTCTTCTTAAATCTGTTTATCATTACTTTTACACACTGAAACATGTTTTGATGCTATGTGTGAAGTACTACAACATGTAAAAATGAAATCATATGCTGATAAATGTGATTGAGTAGCTGCAAAAACAAAAAATATTGTTTGTAATTACAAATGTAGCATTGCCTTTCAAATCATAATATGAATGTCCAGTGTTAATCCTAGCAAAAATGGAATATCCTATAATGTATTGTAACTACTGTAGGTACATCTTATCTGGCTATTGTGGGCATGCATATTATTATAAACAGTGTCACATACTGTATCACTTTGAAAATTTCCACAGAAAAATACCTACAAGCAGGTACTAAAAAAATCTCAGCTATGATGTAAGATCTTATTCATTTACACTTTGCTGGCAGAGATGTATTTGACTTTTTTCTGTGGTTCCTGTGGGATAAGTGCCTCAGCCCTTCAGGGTAGGAATGATCTGTTTTGTGGTTTAATACAGCACCAAGCAAATCCCAACTGGGGCCTTTGGGTGCTTCCATAATATACACCCACCCTGGTTCATTACCTGGACAGAATATATTCTTGTGAACTGTAGAATTATATATTAGTATATTAATATGTAAGCAGGATTTCAGTGAATATCTACCATAGTTGTGTTTCAGATAAGGGATGAGTTTCATTTGTGTGTGATTTTTTTTGTTAAATGAATTTATATATTCTAAATATATAAGTACCCTTTATTCACTGCACATGACTGCCAGAAAAAGTTTGGCTTTGTAACATCTCACAGTAATCTGTTATGTTACACTTGCTAATGTTTAAAGAGCCCAGATATTAATAAATGACATCCAAAACATCTATATTTATTATTTGAATTTTTATAAAGAAGAAAAAGTTCAGAGGTAACAAATTTATATATCCATTCTCTGTAGATAGTAAAAGCTAGAAGCTTGTCATTAGTCCTATACTGTACATTGAGACCCTAAAGCATATGAGAGGGAAGAAATGCAACAAATAACAGAGCAGAATAATACCAAAAATTGCATAATGAGTCTGCCCTTCTGTTCAGCATCAGCAGATTCTGTGACACATTTATGCAGGTGAGAGCCAGTGTTTCAAGGTCTGGTGCACATCATCTTGCAGATTGCCACGCTACACCGAGTCACAAGTCTTTGCCCAGCTTGCTTATTACTGTAACAAAAGTTTCTCATACCAGACAAATATGACTGATGTGCAGAGACATTAGTCCACCCACGGCTGATAGCATAATCTTCTACACTGTGCGACAGAAAGTTAAACTTGTCAAATCAAAGATTCTTACAGCTTCTAGGGACTAAAACTCAGTCTTAGCCTGCTCTGTCATCTTTCTCCAGCTTACTAGAAGAATAGGAGAGAGGTTCTCGCAATCTGGGGAGCAGCTCTGAATTTAGATGATGAAAGCTATTGGCCCTGTCACCAGCTATGAAATAGGAGTTACAGCTCTTTTCAGAGAGCCACTGATGTGCCTGAAAATAGATCCAAAGCTCTTCCAAAGTGTCCAGAACCGCAGCTGAAACACTGACTTGAGTCTGCAGTTCAGACTAATTACTTACCCAGGAGACAGCAGAACTTTTCAGGAACACCAGCTCCAGCTGTAAAGTTTGAATTCTTCTGTATTGATGGGATCTTATAGAAATAACAGGAGATTCTTTGAGATGTGTGGTCCCTATCTGTATTCCACTAGCTGCCCTCCTTCCCCTCTGCTTTGGATCTTCCCTGATTCATGATATAGAAGGAACTGGAGAGATGGTCGGTCCGTCCCACCCTTTATCTCCTCAGAGGGAGGCACGAAGTGAGCCAGGGTGCATGTGCGGACCAACAAATACTACTTTCAAATTCTTCTGCTCTGGGCACATGGTGCACATGCATAATCCACAGTGGAATACAGATAGGGGCCACTTATCTCGAAGAACCACCAGTTATAGTCAATAATTTCTCCTTTTCTGTCCATCTGTATTGCAATAAACTTAATTCATGCCATGGCTTCTTCCTGCTTGGTATAATGTAACCTCATTCTTTCCTGCCTTTTTTGACTATTCTCTTCCCCTTAAATCCATCCAACATTCAGCAGCTAAAGTAATTTCCCTTTGCAGTTTCTTTGTCCATGTCTCTTCATTGGCTTCATGTCTTTCTGCATAAAGTTCATATTCTTTGTCCTGACTTCTAAGTCTTTTCACAGTTCTGTCTCTGCCTCATTTCCTCTCACTCCCATTTGATTCCCTGAACTCTGTCTACACTCCTGCGTAGCTGGTTTTTTCCCCCCTTTTCCCACTCTTGCTGCTTCTAAGGCTGTTCCTTGCAGCTGGAGTGAGTTGAGCAGATTTACTTGCAGTAGTATGAGAATCTATCATTGGTTATGTAGCCTTCGCCCCTTATTTTCTTAACCTTTTCTTGGTATGGTTTAGCATAGGGTCAGCTGACCATTCTGGATCTCTCATCAGCCCTCTCTTCCTCCCACTTTTTGACAGAACATGTTTAGACACATTAATAACTTGGTATTATTTACCACAACACCATTTCCATAGAAAGTCAAGCATCAGTTGTAAGAAAATCAGCTGCACAATTCATGCCTGAAACACCTTTATTTATCTTGTGACAACTGTGCGATGTTAAATCATGCCCTCATGAGCACAGTAGTTGATTATTATAATTTCCATTTACTAAGGTTTTCAGCGGGGCTTCTCCAGCTAGTGTGGAGAATGTAGCAGTGTGGCTGCTTGTGGAATTTAGGAGGAGGTGGGCCTGTGGCTCTTCCCTGTTATTCCTGGCTGGATGCATAGGGAAGTACATGCTTCAACTTGTGATGAAGCATAGCACTAATGCACCATACCTCCTAGCAGTGCAGCTCTGCATCAGCTCAGGGCAGTATCTATACGGCAGTACATGGTCCTATATAAACTGGGCCTCTGAGTTTGTTTTTTCTCAGATTTAGTGTATTTCCTTCACTAAATGAATTTTCAGCAATTGTGTTTGCTGTCAGTGTTGCATAGTAGGCAATGGGGAAGGATGGTCTTGCCTGTTTAGCAGGTTTTGCTCCGTCAGTATCATGAATCATCTTGCAGGAATACTTGTGATGATGTTGCCACTTTCACTGGCTGATTTGTGCACACATAGTATATCAATGACATAGTTTGCAAAATGAACCACAAGAAATTACTTATGAATATGCTGTTAGTAGCAATGTCATGTGGGACAAAATGTTATTGATTTTAGTATCTCACTTTAACTTGACCTCATATTTGCTGTTTACTCTTTTGGCGCTAGTTCTGAAGTATGCTGCACAACTAAAGGTGCCATTCTTTGGATGAGACGCTGAATTGAGATTCTGGCCCATCTCTGGTGGCTCTCCAAATGAGAATTAAACATCCCATGGCAGTTTTGAAAAGGAATAGGGAATGAACCGATGTAGGCAGTGCTGGCGGTTGTCGTGCCAAAGAATTTCCTATGAAGATAAAATAGGTTCTAATTCCTAATGTTGTATGCTAGGAAGGTTATTGTTAAGAGCCCAGTTTTGATTTTTTCACATAGTTATTGTCCAAAGTGTTTAACACTCTATGTTTGAAAGCATTTTGAGATACAATACATGTGATAGGTGCTTGATTCTTGGCCTTGTGGCTCAGTGTAGTTTAATTTCAGATATGCTGTTTAACTAGCGGCTACACATCCTAAATCAATAGAGGCTGTACTAGATGATCTAACAAAGGAGTGGCCAAACTGTGGCTCTTTTACAGTTAAAGTGCGGCTCGCGGCGCTGCCCCTCCGTCCCATTCTCCACTTGCCAGACTTGGGGTGGGGGAGCTTGGGACCACTGCCTTGCAACAGGGTGTTAGGGTAGGGGCTTCTGCCCAGTGGGGATGGGGGGTCTTGGGCCCTGCAGGCCATGCCTTCCATGGCTCGGGGCTTCAGCAGGAGCAGGGCTGAAGCCCCAAGCCCCGGCAGGCACCTCCTGCCAGCTGAAGCTCCGAGCTCCGGCAGGTATGCCCTGGCTCTCAAACTTCTAAATATGGTCATATGTGGCCTGAAGGATCAGTAAGTTTGGCCACTCCTGATCTAATAGGTCACTTTAACGTCTGATTTCCTTGTCATTTTGTAGAGGAGAGACCTCAGTATTGATGCAAAAATGATATTAATAAAATTATTATAATGTGTTTTAATTAGGTTGTTACCAACTTGTTTAAGTGTTTCCTGAATATTAAGATATATATATATATAGTTACAAATAGATTATAATAATTTTATTAGTATCATAGCCAGGATGTTTGGAATTATAACAATACATATATTTAGCTAGTTACATTACAAAGTGTTAAAGCTAATTAAAGAAATTCCAGAAGTCTTCTGCTTCTATCTCCCAAGGACAAGCAAACTCAAGAGGTCAAATATCATAAAACATCAGTGTTTTAGGAAGAAACCTGATTGTGAAAGGAATGTGGAGTGTGTTATCAGAGCTATAGATCTAGGTTGTAAAGTGGCCATAGCAACCACTTCTCTTTTCAAAAAGTAATCTTTGCTTGTGTTCTTAAAATTCCAGGAAAAACATGAGTAGTTGGAAATGTTTTAAACTTTTGTTTATTTCTTTAATGTTGAAATGGCAAACTACTTTGTCAAATGCATACCTGCAAATATGTTTACCTAAATGCAAAGCTCCTAATATCATTGCTGTCTAAATGGTGAAATGCTTTATGTACTGGCATGGAATTGAATGGCCTTGGTAAACTAATTACTAATGTAAGAAGCCACTTAAGTATAGAATATTTATATTAATGGGGATTGAATTAATTACTGGCAGTGCACAGACAGTCCTTCACCCAAATCAGGAAGAAAAGAAAAATCATCTTTCCAAAAATTGTCATGTAGAATCAACAACTTAAGATAAAGACTTTCTAAAAGTTACTTAATTTTAAAAGACTGTTTTAAGAACTGAACTTAGATATAAAAGACAGGAGTGTTCAGGCTTTTTGAAAACTGAATTTCATTTGTTGTCAAATTCTAATTTAATTGAAAGAATATATCAGAGAATGAACTGAATAAAATGAGTTAAAACTAGCTTTGAAAGTATCTGATGCTTTTCTGACACAAGAAAAACAAAGACAATTAAAGAAATGTTGCATATTCACTAATAAATTATAGTCATAAAATGAAGAGGCTCCTAAGGACAATCCAGTAAGGCATGAAGTCCGTGAACTAGCAACCAACTTGAATCTAAACAAGCCTGAAAAGAGGTGTGTGTTCCTATAATTTCATGGAAATAGGAAGGGGAAAGGAATAAAAGAATCTGAAGTGAGACCCCACACACACACCATGTTACTCTGCTTAGACAGCAAGCACTCTGCAATTCCTCCTGTCTACCTCTTCAAGTAAGCTGCCACAGACAGATAAGAAAAACGGAGAAGAATCCAGAAGAAAAGCTCAAGGAAAACCTTCTCAAAACTTCAATGCAGCTTGGTGAGCGAAAGCTAACTAAGGCTATGTCTACACTACAGCGGTAAGTCAACCTATGCTACGCAACTCCAGCTACGTGAATAACGTAGCTGGAGTCAACGTACCTTAGGTCGAGTTACTGCGGGGGCTACACCACGGGGGGGGGAGGGGTCGATGGGAGAAGATCTCCCGTTGACCTACCTTACTCTTCTCGTTGGGGGTAGAGTACAGCGGTTGACTGGAGAGCAATCTGCAGTCGATTTGGTGGGTCTTTACTAGACCCACCAAATCGACCGCCAGTGGATCAATCTCAGAGCGTCAATCCTGGCTGTATTGTAGACCTGCCCTAAAACACTGCCAAGGGATTAGGTTTACACCCTTGTAATGATTGTACTGGGATATAAACATGCTGTTGTAACTCAAATTACTAACCATTTCTCCTATTAATCACCAATGATTAGAACACACATTTCTGGAGAAGAGATAGAGGCTAAACATTGGGAAACAAAGAAATAGTGGGATTTAATTGGATTTAAGATTCTTAATATTGCTTAATTGGCCAGTCTCAAGACAGCTCCTTAAATGGCTTCTTAGTAACTAATTTCAATATTTTCTTCAATTTCATAGGATGTAGTTAAGATTCTTTGCTTCCCCCAATTATAAATGGTCTGGTTATTTATTAATAACTAAAAGGACCCACTTGCCCTTAAACAAATTATTTTGCCCATAAATAAACTGTTTAAGTATCTAATAGGATATTCAACTGAATTCACAATAATTTTAGAAACAATATATTTTGGTCTTAACTTACAGGAGAAAAGTGCCCCTAGAGGAAGTCCACTCTCAAAGGTGCAATATCTGTTAAAAGCTCTCCACAAAGGGCTATTCTTCACTACCAGGGAGATTGACAGCCAGGGTCGATTTAGCGGGTCTAGGGAAGACCCACTAAATTGACGGCAGAGTGCTCTCCGGTACTCCAGCCCCCCAAGAAGAGTAAGGTAAGTCGACGGGAGAGCACGCAGCACAATGAAGACATTGCGGTAAATTGACCTAAGCTACGTCAACTCCAGCTATGTTATTCACTTAGCTGGAGTAGCATAACTTAGGTCGACTTACCTCATAGTGTAGACAAGGCCAAAGAGACATACAGAAGAGATTGTAACAGGAGTAACCAATTTATTACTTGTATTCTGTCATTTATGTTGTTTTGTTTAATTTTTTCCCTTTTTTAATAATAACATAGCCATGGTTATTAATTGTGATTATTTTGCTAGGTTTTAATCATGGTGTCCCTTAAGATATGTAATAAAACCTCTGTGACTAAGTGGTGGGAGTTACACTGTTGAGCTGGCAGAAAGAGAAAGAGCAGGCCTGCCACTTCTTGTTTCTCTTTACCAAATAATTTTAGTTTGGTCTCCAACAATTAAAATTACCTGTTCTACCCCACAACTTGTTGGACCATCTTTCTGTTCAGTTGTAGTCAGATAAGTGTATCGTTCTAGTTTCAAAATTAAAAAATCAATACAATTCAGAATTAGAGCTACATTGTTGGCCCATGCAGTTGTGCCAAATTACTGTATGAGATTTGACATTTATTGAAACCACTCAAATATAAGGGGGATCTATATAAAACTATTCAGATTTTTTAATTAACTGGTGTGACCAGACAGCAAGTGTGAAAAAGAGGGAAGGGGGTGGGGGTAATAGGAGCTTATATAAGAAAAAGACCCCAAAATCAGTACTGTCCCTATAAAATTGGGACATCTGGTCACCCTAATTAGAACTGAACAGAAATTAGTGTGCGCACGTGTGTATGTGTATCTATCTATAAAAATAAATGTAATTGTTATAATATATAGTGGTAATCAGGCTAAGTGTGAGTATTGTGTTTATAGGTTCCCTTGATGTCTTCAGTACTAAGAGACAGGGTGACTTTAAAATTTTGGTCTTATCTAACATTGAAACCAGTCAGCAGAATCTCACTTCTTTTGTTTTGATTGTGATTAATCAGCTTTATTTAGTTTGTTAGTGAATGTATGCCTTCTGTTGTTTGTGATCTGAACTCTATGGCTATTTATATCAAGTTGTAGAATTTTGTGGAAATTTTATATAAATAAGTTTAGGCTTTTCAAATTGAATGAATGTGTTTTGTGAACTGGACTCTTAAGTGTTCATTTCACTGCACGTTGGGCTTGTTATATTGACAGTTATAATGCTGTTGCAATTACTGCATTTAAACTTGAAATATACTTATTGTGTATTGGTACATCATGTCTTTGAGTTTTTAAAGTTACGTTAAGCAATTCATGTATCAAAAATTGTCATGAGTTATAAAGAAAATTAGGAGAAAATAGACTGTTTAATGAGCAAGCATAGATGCTGAATTGTTCATTGTTAGAGGAGGATATATTGAAATAATGTACACTTTGATTATTTATAACAGCTGATAGCAGATAATTCCAAGTATTCCAGGTTTGCACTTGCTATATACCGTTGTTATTAGTAAATAAAAATACACGAGGGAAGTCAAATTATGTTAATGAAATGAAATTCAAGGTAGCAGTGAAAGCTTAATGGAATAAGTTACCATTTATAATAATTTTACTCAGTCCTTAAAATAAAGTCTTATTTCCTCTTCATTCCTTGTGACAGATGAGCCCCAATGAACATCTTATATCACTGAATGGACTTAATGTGGAGAGTGCTATTTGTTGTTACTTGAACATTTCTTGTAAAATCTACCAAACTGAAAACAGATTTTTATTTAAACTTTTCTTTCAATTATTAGCACATAAATAAGATTGTTACTTCAGAGTTTTGTTAGGAAATGGAAATAAATGTTTTTATCATGAACATACCTGTGTAGGACGTGTGTTGATTGCACAATGAAAATTACAAGTGCAAAATGTTTGAAGATTGAAATTGGGGTTTGCTGCTTCTATTTGTGGCTCCTTTGAGCTGTCAGTTGCCTAGGAGATCACTGGCAACATCCCAGCAACTACTTGTACTATGTTGAAGAGAGGTAAAGAGAGAGCTGTAACAGATCTCCTAACAATCATTAGATGCTTCCTGAGAAAACACCCTGGAGTTTTTAGGAGGTTTATATTTCCACCACCTGTTTTATTGTCACATTTGCTGTTCAGTAAACAGAACAGGAAATATTTATAATCTCCTGTTAAATATTATATTTGTTTTTTTGCCTAGGTTAACCTATCGGTATCTATTAAAAACCACAAGATTATGTATTTCTTTTCCTTCATCACATAATCCTTCTTTGAGTCTAAGCTAATTAGCAGCCATGTAAAAAGATTAGTTAACCTTTGTGATTAGTGAGCTCAAACCTTGTGCTTTTCCTTTTACAGGTAAGTGAATGTGGCACTGAACATCCCTGTCGTCATTATTATCACTTTCCCTGGCTCTTATTGCCGATGCTGATTTATGGAATAAAAGCAATAAAGGCAATAGGAAAATACTGATATGCAGGTACTGTGGACACTATTGGAATATATATTCTGAGAAAGATGGTAAGTGCATGTTTTCCATCTCAGCATATATCATGACCGCTAGCATTTTTACTAATTTACAGCCAACATCTAGCAGCAGCATGTTGTCCTCTTGGTAACCAGCTCTATTTGGCACTGCTGAAAGGATAAAATGAGAACCACTTTGCAAGATTGTTGGGTATTGATTTTCCTGTAGACTCTTTCCCAGACTGCAAGGTTCTTTTGGCAGTGTGCCTTTTGAAACGTCTCAGCATTTTACTTCAGATTTAGGCAATTTAGTATGGAAACCAGATATATGTTTGAGAAGCTCTAGTGTGGTGTAATTAAGAATGGACTGTCTAGCTAGACAGAAAAGCATATGCTACAAATGGACTCTCTCAAAATCGGGGAAATGTTCAGTTTAATAGGTATCCAGAACTGTAATATTTTTAGACTTCTAGTAGGCTTTGCAATTAAATCTAATTTGAGCAAGATAATTGCATTACTTTTTACATATTGCAGATTAGTCAGTGAGGTTATACACTATTTAATTGTACCTCAGAGGAGGCTTTAATCAGGCCAGAAATACAAATTTTGGGCATTTTTGACTTGCTATTAAAATTAAAAGTAAAAGAATTTGCTTGTTTACTGCAGTGCTCCACCACATGTAGTTGTAAGTTAGTTTGGCATTATATGGGAGTAGCTTGGTAGTGCTACTGTCAGTAAGGGAGAATTTTCGTTGTTGTAACAGCATCTGCTAATAGTGCAATACATAAGTCTTTCAACATTTCCATTTTAATCCTTATAAATAGGGACTGCTAACAGAACTGTACTTAACCCATATTTTAGCTTAAATATCTTTGGAGGCTTTAAGAATAAGATTGGATTGTTTAGAAACATATGGTCCAGCTTAGTTTCTAGGCTTCAGTCAGACATTCTAAACTGTTTTAAAGCCTAAATATTTTGAAAGTAGTCAAGATATTTTTGACCAATTCCTGTTCTTCTCCCTCCTCTCTCCCAACTCCTCTCACAACTGCAGAGGATCCCAAAAGCAAAATTTTCCATAGACTATGCTCGTGGTGCTGGAGCCTGCACAAGATGGGTGTGTGTGTGTGTGTGGTCCCTGTGCGCTATTTGGGTTTGAGGGCAGGAGTGGTGAATCTGTCGCTAACCACATTTGTCTCTCTTGGGGAGTATGGGTGCAACGGCAGGGACTACTGCAGTATTTCTTCTACCTCCAGTCATTCTGGGGCCTTTTCTTCCTACCTTATGGAAGCCTCCTGGTCCAGATCTGGGTACTTGGGCTTGATTTTGTTTTCTAAACCGTAAGTTCTGAGCATTGCCAATTACTACTACTCACTCCCCACATTCTCTTTTTTCCAAATGATGAAATGAATGAAGCTCTATTTAAGTATTTTGATCATCAGACAATTCAGTGGGGATTTGCAGTGTCAGAAACATTATGCTAGCTAATTCACTACAATACATTTTCTGATGACACAATTCTTGGTTTGGAGAGAACCAGACTGATTTCCTAACCTCAAAGCACAGAGAGCTTTTATATATACTTCTGAGAATTCTCTGGCTTCTTCCTTGTGAATGAGTCTCATCATTTGTACCATCTTTCCATCAACTTTAACATATAGTCAAATAAGCTGAAGAAATGTTACTAACCTGCTTACAGTGCTTCTTGAAATAGTAGTTAAAAAGCTACCTACGCAACTTTCATATGAACATCTTTGCACCTTTAACAGAAAGTACCAGGAAATCAAATTAAAATTCAATAGATTATGGGGGGGGAAGCAACAAATGCTAAAAAAATTGAGTTGTTGGCCCCTTGCTATCTTCATGTAACCCCTACTAATGCTATTGAGTGTTACTCCTAGGCATCCAGGGAAACAAAATCCTGGAATGTAAAGACAGAATTTGGTTAGTTACCAGATGATTTTTTCAAAAGACACAAATATATAATGGATTTTGAATTGTCACTTGGACAGTGCATGTGAGAAGGCTTTATGGATTCAGAACCTCTGCGTCACAATCACATAATTTGCACCTGCTGAATCTGTGTATGCTAGGTTAGAAGTACATTGTGGGTGGCCTCTTTTAGTTTGAGACTGTTGAAAATGTGCCTGTTTTTACTTATATAAATAATTACCTTACTGCTTACACTATTTCTTGTATTTCCCTAAACTTGAGTGACCTTGATTCTTTCTTAGAGAGAGGTCCCAGAGCATATTGGTCTTCTGCTCCAAGAGGTCTCCTCCTACAAGATACCACAGAGTTCTGTCTTGTCATCATTTATTCAAGATTAGATGACTACAGTGCATTCTGGATCGAGCTACGTTTCAGGATCTTTCAGTAGCACACATTGGTGTATATCACTATGATTCATCACGACCAGCAATGACGATTTTAAACACAGTTTGCCCTGTCTACAATAGATGCAAAGCCCTGTTTAAAATCATGATAGCAAAATGAGTGTACTAACATGTTTTAAAACACTGGCTCTTTCCCTAGTCTAGACATGGTGTCGTACTAAATGGTGACTCACATAGGGAGCATCTTACAACAGGGCTTTATAGCACTGGATTTTGGTAAGTTTATAGCTGGTGCTCAAGCTTCTGGCTTTGGCTGATAAAGTCCTGACTAGTTTCGGAGGTAGCTTCTTGAGAAATTGTCTCATTTTTCACATTACCGCAATCACCACTGCAATCAGAACTACTCTAACCAGCAGCTGCTAGAATAACAGGGAGGCAGGTGGTCACAGAGCATTTGCATGAGTGTTCCTCCGCTCTAGAACTCACTACTTGTTCTGCCAGGCCCTGGGTTTTGTTTTACTTCAGGACAAATTACAAAGCTCATCTGTTCTCTTGGGCGTTTGGTGAGGAGATGAATTGAACGATGTGGGTGCGGGTATTATTCTGGATGAGTTTTATTAAATAGGCTGCCATTTAGTAGCAGTTCATTGTGGTTTTTTTATTTGTATACTTTTTGTATATTATAAAAGCTCCTAGAGCCATTGGGACTGGTGATTTAAAGAAATACTAATACACTGAAGTTTTTTTGGTCTAGCCTTACTCGGATAGCCTTCACAACTCACTTCTGGTTTTGATAACTGCAAGTAATACAACTATTCCAAGCCCATGCTTATAAAGTCTTTATACCACTCCAAAACCACATGTATTCTACCCCCCCCCATTCTTTCCCTCCCCCATCACTCTATAGTCACCCTCTAATTTATACAGGTCTGTCTCATCTTACGCTGGGGTTACGTTCCACGGTCAGCGCGTAAAGCGAAAACCGCGTATAGTCAAAATTACATTGAGTGTAATGGCGGGCGGAATCGCCCGCACTACAGGAACAATATTTAAATTGTTATTTTTCCTCTTTTGTTTTTGTTTTTGCCGACCGCGTAAAGCTGAATTAGCGCATGTTAAATGCGCGTAAGATGCGACAGACCTGTAATGACTTTTTCACTATAAGGTGTAGATTAAATATGTATTTACTAGTTAAAATCAATAATTGGGAATGTTGACAGAATATTAATAAGGCTAAATAAAACAGTTGCCTAGATTTTTTTAATGCAGCTGTATGTCAAAGGCAAAACTAATACTATATATTGAACAATTATCCTTTGAATAGTGTTTGAAAATTATTCTTTGATACAGATCTATTTCTAAAAGATCTGGACATTGAAATTTTTACCATGGGAGAAGCTTGTGTCTCCTGTTTGTTGGACTTTCCAAATCCCCTTTAAGTATTGAAAAATAGACCATGAATCAAAGTGATATCTAACTCTTGTTTTTCTGAGAGGTTCTTAAAATGAATTAGAGAGAGAAAGAGAGTGTGTGCGTATATGTGTGTAAAACAGGAAGCATTTCCCCTCTGTGGAGACTACCCTGTCATCATTATATTTATCTTTTTTCTAGTAAAAATACTTCGATGCTTCCTAGAAGCTGTAATATGAATGATAGAGCAGTCCTTCTGGGTTTAATTTTTACACATAAAATATTAAATAATTAGTTGAGCCTTTAATTTAATTAAACTAGTTCATGCATAATGGACTCTACCCACACAATTTCACAACAAAAATGTAAATGGACAATCATATTGAGACATCCACCCCCTTATTTTTCATGCAAATAGTTTCATGCTGTGCATAAATGCAAACTTAGGCATACTTGCCAATTGAAAATTAGATGCCCGTCTTTCTCTTTGCATCCAGACCTGTTTGTCGATTTATGTGTTCATTTAGCAGTTCTTACATGAGCTTTTGATACATGCATTCCAAAAAAGTAGCCCTACAATTATATACAAGCTGAGGTTCTAACCATTTTTGGTAATTAAAAATCCAATGGAATTTTTTTATAAGAGCAAAAAAGTGCTGTCTTCCTTGATGTTCTGTCCAAATTCAAGTTAAGCTAATTTACATTCTGTTTGTATACATTTTCATTTCCATACTTACAAGTGTTGGTGCTGAATGGCTGCTATGCATCCCTCTTAGAAGTGGCTGCATTTCAATGGGCTGAGCTGGTTCCAGTCTGCAAAAGCACTTTGGGATCTTTGGGGTTATAGAAGCACAATAATGCCTGAATATTAAGGTTGGGGTAAATTTTTAATTTAAATTGTTTTTCAACATCTCAGGGTATGTCTACACAGCAAAAACTGTGCATTGGCTAGCCTAGCCAAGCTAACTTGAATCTAGCCAATGTGGATAGCAATGACTGCGAAGACAGCCCAGTGCAAGCTTCAACATGGGTAGCCTTGTACAGACCCTGTGTACATACTTAGCCTGCCCTGACGCCCATGCTGCCCTGTCCTCACTGCCATTGTTACCTCTGCTAGCTGGATTTAAGCTAACTTGGGTAGACTAGCCTGTGTGCAGTTTTAGCTGTGAAGACTTACCCCTTACTTTTACATTAATAATATTGCATCTTCCCCAAAGTTACAACACATAATCTGTGAATAAAGACTGAGTTTTCAGGGGATTTGTAAATAAGTCTGTTACTTAGTCTGAGTTAAAATTAATTAGAAATCATACCTTTCTGAATTTTCTTTGGTTTCTCCCATTTTTTTCAGACCCCTTTTGCTAACAATGGTTAGCTAATTGTTCATCATATTTTCCATTTAATTCAAACTAATTGTAAAATAGTGATGAACGTACATTTGAAAAAATAGGTTGTAATGTAAAACGTATTCAGCCGTAATCCATTTTAGATGAAGATTTTATGAAATTATATTAATCTGCAATTCTTTCTTGGTGCTCTACTAACAATAATGATAAATTATTTGTTTTACTTGCATGGTTTTTGAGCTCATCTGAACCCTAACATAGAAACTAACTATGTGCATGTAGATCTGCATGACTCAGTATATACTAATACTGTACTAAGAGATGCACAATACATTTTATTTATCTACTGTACATATTTAAGATGTAATTATAAAATAAATAAATAACTTACTGGAAATAATATATCAGCCCTTATCATTTCCTTCTTCAGATAAACACACAGAAGGGGTAATCTTACTTGGAAGAATACACAAGGTTTGTTCTGCCCCATTTGCCATCCATCTCTTCTTCTGCTAGCTCATGTCACTGGCCCTGCGGAAGGGATGAGAATGAGGCTGGATAGGCTGGGAATCTGTATGAAATTCAGGGCCAAGTTTCATAATTCCTCAGCCAGACCCTATGAAGCTCAAATACCTCTGCACGGCTCTAGGACACTCCACCTCAATGTTGCATGACTGCTGTCTCCTAAATCATGCTGTCATTAGCTCCCCTGCTGCAGTGGCACACACCTATCCTTCTCTAGGGGGCTGGGGATTAGTGTCATAGTGGGAGAGTTAATGCTACAATTTCTTTCCCTTGCCTGAGAAGCATATGGCATAGACTGTGCGTCAAAGTTCTGAGTACCCGCAAAGCTACAAATGCACAGTGTTCATACAGAAGGACTTCTGCAGGCTCTGGAGCAGAGACCATGAGAAGTGAGCTGTAATACTCTCCTTAGAGTGGTTTGGGAAATTTTCTTTTCCTGTTTATGCTCCTTTGGTGCTCTCCAGGCTACAGAAGAGAAGAGGATCATCTGGCTCATTGTTTTGAATGCAGTCTCCGAAATACTTAATTCTTTGCTTTTGTGGAATTGTGCCTCACCCTTAATGTTTAATTGACACTGTTCTTGTGTTACTACATTATTGCACCTCCATCACCTTGCTTGATTTTTAGCTCATTATAAAACATTTGCAATGTATTGATTTAATTAGCTTGACTACGTGCTGCAACCATTTTTGTTTTCTATTTCTTCTTGCTGTAGCTTCTCTATTTCATACTTTCACAACTTCCCACTATGAGAAGAATTCAATTCCATAATGATGTCATTGACTTTTGCAGTGTTCTCAAAATAAGAGTAAAACTGTCTGTGTAACTCACAGAATAACATTAATTATGCATTATAATCCAGTTGTTTGTTTTTAACTGAAGGTGTATCATATAGTTTCCTACTTTTGAAGGGTATCAAATATTGGAGTATTATTTTGACACCCTACTAAATAAGCATTTGCAGCATTATCTGTCTGAGAAATTAAAGCATCGAAAGATCTGTTACTTTAAACCATCATCTCATCCCATTGCTATTTTCAGGACTGTTACTACAAAGTTCCTTCCATGTAACAAGATGTCAGGTTGAGTGATGCTGGGCTCTTTTGTTGACTCACCAATTAGCAAGAGTTAGTATACTTGCAAAAAGCTGGTGAAGGAATGCTCCTGATTCATTGTGGGAGATGTGGCTTGTTAACTCCACTAGGATCTAAAAGAGATGGTTAATCTTCTGGTCAGAAAGAATTAGGTTGTTTGAGTTACCAGGAAAGCCAAACCTATAGAAGGCAGGAAGGAAGCTTAAGTTTATAAAATGTGTATAAACTTTATGTGGAGCAGTGTGGGCATGCCACCTGTTAACAAACTCACACAAGATTAGAAAGAACTCTCTGTAGCGTAACTGAGCTAATTAGAGATGAGTTTGAATCAAGACCTCTAGATCCAAATTTTCTTTCATGTTGGGAAGTGATTGTGAGACACAGAACGCAAATATAGATCTGAATTTTACAAAGTACTCCTATTTGTATAAGGGGCCAAACGATTGAATGTGAAAAAACTCTTAACTTGAGGGTGAGGGTTGGGTGGGTGCAATCAGAATCCAAACCTGTATCTGAATTTTATGGAAGGCCAATGTCTTATAAATGGCTAAACCAAAATCTCACATACAAATAGTACTGCTGATGTTCAGAAATTGGGTCCATGCTAACTATTATGAAGAGTATGGCTTTGCCCTCAGAGAGAGACAGAGTGCTTTTCATGTCAAGCCTACAAAACGAAGTGGACCACAGTTCACAGCAGAATGCCATAGTAAGGAGAACTATCTGGGAATGTCCCAAAATGAAAGACTGTGGTCTGATGTCAGAAATTAGGCACAATTGTTATTCATAGATTCATATAATAGATTTTTTTGAAGATCAGACGTGTCAGTCTGATGTCTTACAGAAAGCAGACCATACAATTTCACCCAATGATTGCTACCTCAAGCCCGTAACATCTGTTTAAGCTGGAGCATGTCTTTTAGAAAGGCATCCAAGACTTGATTTAAAGACTTCAAGTGACAAAGAATCCACCACATGCTTTGGTAAACAATTCCAGTGATTAATTAGCCTCACTGTTAAAAATTTGCCCCTCACATTTGGAGTGTATGCTCCAAATTCTTATTATTGTGGCGTTAGCAAGACTTTTTTTTTGACTGAAATTAGACAAAGGCAAAAATCTATTGAGAATCCTTGTGATTGCTGCTAGTGAATATGTTTCATTACTCTGGATGCAAATAGAAATACTCATGTTAGACATGAAATGCAAAGACTTACTACCTGTATTAAGATGATAAAGCAGCTATTTGAGTAAACATTAAGCTAATATTATCATAGAATCAGAATCATAGGACTGGAAGGGACCTCGAGAGGTCATCTAGGCCAGTCCCATGCACTCAAGGCAGGACTAGGTATTATCTAGACCATCGACTCATATTTAGCTTGTGATCCACTATGACCCCCAGATCCCTTTCTGCAGTACTCCTTCCTAGGCAGTCATTTCCCATTTTGTATGTGTGCAACTGATTGTTGCTTCCTAAGTGGGGTACTTTGCATTTATCCTTATTGAATTTCATCCTATTTACTTCAGACCATTTCTCCAGTTTGTCAAGATCATTTTGAATTTTAATCCTATCCTCCAAAGCACTTGCAACTCCTCCCAGCTTGGTATCATGCGCACCAGAAAACCTCAATAAAAATTTCTCACATCCTAATACTTAGCTGACTGACTACAGGAAGAGGATGCAGATCCAGATCTCATTTACAGTTCTGTAAATATGAGCAACTCCATTGACTTGCGTGAGTTACTGCAGGTTTAGGTTCCTATCTTGCCAATGCTAGCGTGCAGGCGGGCAGCTGTGCCTGTGGGGCACTTCACTGACTTCAGTGGGGTTCCAAACAAGGGGCAGCAGTCTGCCTGCCACTTGTCAGTGTTCAGGATTAGGACCTTAAATGCATGTAACTCAGATTAGAATCGGGTCTGTTGTTTTTTTACTGCGGGATTATGGGTGCAGGGGTATTCATGTGTTTATCCTTCATTTGCAAAGCATTCACAAAGAAAGAAGACAACTTTTGTAAAGTTTTTTTTTTTTTAATTTTTTTTAAACTTTTTCTTAAAAGAAAGGCACAATAAAATATTAACATACTGCATTGTATATTACTTACTCAGGATCAGGTTAATATTCAAAGAACCTGGCTAAAGATTCTAGCTTGCTGGCTAAGGAGCTCTGCTCCTTTGAGTATGTGAAAAAGGGTATGTGAATAAACTCTCAAACTGAATGTGGATGGAAGAAGCAAAGTAGCTCACCTGCATACTTCTGTGCTTCACCGTAGATAGAATCTGGCGGGGGCGGGGGGGACTGGCTCTCCTTTTTGTGATATGCAGAGTAGTAGATTCTGAAGAAAATTGTTTGGTATGTCTGAACTGGATCCTCAGCTGGTATAAATCAGTGTATCTGAAGTCAATGGAACTAGGCTGATTTACACGAGCTGAGAATCTGGTCCAATGTGTCACTGTTCACTGTCCTTTTGAGTATATGAAAATGTCTCTTAAACCTATTGAACTAACCCTACACACTTGTTTGCACTGGAGACCGATCTAAAGGTATTCACAGGGGGGGGGATTTTTTTTTGTCAAGACCAAACTTTTTCACTATACGTTAAACAACCCAGAAGTGAATATAAAAGAAAAAACATCCTTCCCCATATCTCAAGTATTTAATTTTAACTAGGGCTGTCAAGTGATTACAAAAATTAATCTTGATTAATCACGCGATTAATTGCACTGTTAAACAATAATAGAATGCCATTTATTTAACTATTTTTGGATGTTTTCTACATTTTCAAATATATTGATTTCGATTATAACACAGAATACAAAGTGTACAGTGCTCACTTTATATTTATTTTGTATTGCAAATACTTGCACTGTAAAAAACAAAAGAAATAGTATTTTTCAATTCACCTAATACAAGTACGGTAGTGCAATCTCTTTATCATGAAAAGAACAGGAGTACTTGTGGCACCTTAGAGACTACGAAAGCTTATGCTCAAATACATTTGTTAGTCTCTAAGGTGCCACAAGTACTCCTGTTCTTTTTGCGGATACAGACTAACACGGCTGTTACTCTGAAATTTATCATGAAAGTTGAACTTACAAATGTAGATTTTTTTTTGTTACATTCCTGCACTGAAAAATAAAACAACGTAAAACATTAAAGCCTACAAGTCCACTCAGTTCTACTTCTTGTTCAGCCAATCACTCAGACAAACAAGTTTGTTTACATTTGCAGGAGATAATGCTGCCCACTTCTTGTTCACAATGTCACCTGAAAATGAGAACAGATGTTCTCGATGGCACTGTTGTAGCTGGTGTCGCAAGATACTTGCATGGTAGTTGCGCTAAAGATTCATATGTCCCTTCATGCTTCAACCACCATTTCAGAGACATGCGTCCATGTTAATGACAGGTTCTGCACAATAACAATCCAAAGCAGTGCGGACCAATGCATGTTCATTTTCATCATGAGTCAGATGCCACCAACAGAAGGTTGATTTTCTTTTTTCGTGGTTTGGGTTCTGTAGTTTCCGCATCTGAGTGTTGCTCCTTTAAAACTTCTGAAAGCATGCTCCACACCTCATCCCTCTCAGTTTTTGGAAGGCACTTCAGATACTTAAACCTTGGGTTGAGTGCTGTAGCTATCTTTAGAAATCTCACATTGGTACCTTCTTTGCGTTTTGTCAAATCTGCAGTGAAGGTGTTCTTAAAATGAACAACATGTGCTGAATCATCATCTGAGACTACTATAACATGAAATCTATGGCAGAATGTACGGCGGGTAAAATAGAACCAGAGACATACAATTTCCCCCCAAGGAGTTCAGTCACAAATGTAATTAACTCATTATTTTTTTAACAAGCATCATCAGCATGGAAGCATGTCCTCTCGAATGGTGGCCAAAGCATGAAGGAGCATACAAATGTTTAGCATATCTGGTATGTAAATACCTTGCAATGACAGCTACAAAAGTCCCATGCGAACGCCTGTTCCCACTTTCAGGTTACATTGTAAATAAGAAGTGGGCAGCGTTATCTCCTGTACATGTAAATAAACTTGTTTGTCTTAGCGATTGGCTGAATGAGAAGTAGGACTGAGTGGACTTGTAGGCTCTAAAGTTTTGCTTGTTTTGTTTTTGAGTGCAGTTATGTAACAAAAAAGTCTACATTTTATAAGTTATATTTTCACGATAAAGAGATTGAACTACAGTACTTGTATGAGGTGAATTGAAAAATACTGTTTCTTTTGTTTCATTTTTACAGTACAAATATTTGTAATCAAATATATAAAATGAGCAGTGTACACTTTGTATTCTGTGTTGTAATTGAAATCAATATATTTGAAAATGTAGAAAAATATCCAAAAATATTAAATACATTTCAATTGGTATTCTATTGTTTAACAGTGTCATTAAAACTGCAATTAATCGTGATTAATTTCTTTAATCGCAATTAATTTTTTTAGTTAATCACGTGAGTTAACTGCAATGAATGGACAGCCCTAATTTTAATATGTATATTTTTCAAATGTTTAGTGCAGAATATTGTTCTGAATAGAATAAGCCATTTGGCCTCCTCCATCTCTCAGATTTGTATAATTAAACTGCTCATTGTTGGCAAAGGATCAGACAAGCAAGCTGATTTGCTGTGAGACAGCAAAAATAAAATACTCTCTCTTCAGCTCTGGTATGCCAGTTGTGAATCTTCTGGTTTTATTATTGTGGTAGCTAAGTGGGACATGTTTACTTTACAACTTTTGAGACACAGAGAATACACACAGCTTTCTGAATGTCTGTGTCTCTGTCTGGAACCAAAGATGACCGAACATGGTTCTCAACACAGTGTGAGGCTTTATGCTGTTCTTGTCTGCATCTTTCAGCCTAAACAATTGGTTCATCATGACAAGTTAAGTGGGTGGGATGATCCAGTCTTAAAATTTACCAACAGGTCAGAGGTCTTGTCCTTAATTTAGACACATAACAGCACATAACTCCCCATAATGCCATGAGCCTAGTGGCTTAAAAAAGCACCTTATCTGTTGAAGACAGAAAGTCCGGAAGAGAATTAACAGAGCGACAGATGATTGTCCGCTTGTGTTTGGCTCTAACCAACCCTTCCCGCTCCTGCTGTAAATCTATAATTTAAGATTGCTGTTTTGTTTTTCTCTAACTGTCCTGGAGTTTGAGGTAGGATGAAATATGTTTAAAGGAATGTATTTTAAAAGATAAGTTGATAGGTATCTAAAATCACATGAAAGAGAATCTCACCATACATAATCATTTGTGCCTGTGTTTTACCCAATTTAGACCTTTGTGCTGCCATTTGTGCATGTTTCCCTACAAACGCAATAACAATTCACCGCTACCAAACACTGTAGTCAAAATTCTTATCCATGCCGACTGGATGGAACACAACTCCAATTCTGGCTAGCTGGACTTGGTTGATAATAAAAAATTTTATTGGCTTCAAGGTGTTGCTCTTGATCTGTAAAACCCTTTGTAACATTGGTCCGATTTTGCTCTTCTTTTCTTGTCACCCCTTTCACCACTCATCAATGGGGTCATCTGCTGGTCTATTGATCTCCTTACCTTCTGGTGGCTGGGACCTGCATTGAGTATTTAATGTCTTCTGTTTGCTTAGGGATGCTGCTTTTCTCTTGTTCTTAAAATAAGAAATGAAGGCTCACTTGTTTTGTCTTGGTTTCTTTCATTAGTTTGTTACCACAGATTGTATACATGATTTATTGTGCTGCTTTTTTAAAGCGCTGTAAGACATTATTAAGATGGTTAGAAGTGATATATAATTATATGTACACAGTGTCCGAACAAGGTTTTTATATATCAGAATGAGAAGTTATCAAAAAAAAAATCTCTAAAAGTGTGTCAAGAGAAAACTAGAAATCTGAGTAACAAAACCACTGAATAATTCTTCACTTATGCATACAGGGAAGAAGGAAAATTTCCCCGCTACTTTTCCAGACTAGTGCCTGGAAAATGCAATAATTTATAATAAATTAATTGGTATAGCACCTCTCGCTTAAAGCACCATACAAACTAAATGAAAACCATATATTGCAATGGCTTCACCCACCACTGAAATGCAGCAACTGTTTTACTGTGCATAGCGCAGCTATCCATTAGTTTAGGACAGGTAGTGAAGAAGAATATTGTACTCAATTGAAACCACAGAGGAGATGTAGGTAGGTAGATTATAATTTCCAAAGTTGGAGATTGTCCACGTCATGATAGCTGGCATCCAACAAGTGTGTTGTGATCTTTAATGAGTACAAATGGTAAGGATCTTGTTTTGTATTTCATGTACAACTGCAGAAGCAAAGTGCCCCCTAATATCACACTGGGGCACTGGTTCAGTACTAACTCAAAGGGAAGTGTGACTCCATTTCCTTCAGCACGTAGGTGTTCCGTACCATCCTATCAAAGCATTGGTGTAGCGTGACCTTGTTCAGCTGGTAGACAGGACCACAACTCAAAGTGGTATGGCTGCAGGCCTTTGTGTTGCATTAAGCTTTATTTATGAGATTCAAATAAAGTGATTTTAATTTTTCAGTCCCCAGATTATTTTATTTCCAACTCAGTGAACATATCTGGCTGAGTATGCACTGAAACTCTTTGTGTCAAGGAACGCTTGTGTCCTATTTTATGCTCACCGGTGCCCCTCATTCCTTAGCAGGGGGCTCTCCTCTGGGCCCTGAAGGTCATTCTCCCCAGTTTTTGGGAAGAGCAGCTGCAGGATCATGTCCAGGGCAACATGCCACTGCAAGGCCAAGAGGAGTAGGGTCCATCTGACTGAACCGCTAGCACCCAGGCTGGGAGGAGCAAGACCTGGCTAGTAATGGCTCTAGCCTGGGAATCGTGGGGAGGCAGGGAGTGCGGGTAGCTAGTTCACCATTGGATTGGAAGTGACATGTGTCCTGTTTTTTCATGTTTGTGATCTGGTTGTTATCTTGCACTAACCACCCAGCTAGAAGGCCTATCTCTTCTTCGGAGATTAGGAGAAGAAGGATAAATTAAGAAAATGATGTTTGTTCATGCTTAAAAATGTTTTTAAAACACAATACATTTCACCCCCTTTTCATGCTTTCAGATGGTATCTAAATGCCAACTGCATAGCGATCTATATTCATGTAGAAATAGTCTCTTCACCTAGAAGTTTCTCTCTCTTAAACAGCTAGAATTTTAGTTTTTACAGATAATATTTTAGAAAAGAAAAGCCGCTGTAAATCGAAAAGGTCTGATACCCTTAGGTTCTACAGAAGCGGTTCCCCTCCAGAACTCCACAGAGATACTGGCCTGAACTAAGTAAGTAGTCAGAATCTGAGAAAACAGATGACTGTGAATGCTAAATGCTGTCTATTTTTATAGAGAATAACAGAAGTGCCATATAGAGATCAGTGAGAGAGTAGTTTCCTTTCTTTAAAACTACGTCAGTGTGCAAAATGTGAAAAGAGCACAATTAGAACAGGTATATGAACTGAAGTTGATTCATCCATTGCCATCATTGATTGGATGTGATCAGAATGAGTTCTCAGTGTAAACTACTCATATAGATGGTTTAATTTTCTAAAGTGCTTGGATAGCACTATGGTGTGTTGGATTAAAGCACACATAGAAAACACCTAGGTGGATAGATCCACAGATTCTTGATTTAGACAATATCTAGCACTCATAAATTTCTGTAGGTTGAATAGATTTCTCCTCCAACAATGACTGTTAAACCTCAACCATAATCTACAGCATTAGGTTCAAGAAACCTAAAATACACAAATTACATTTCCTCTTCAAATTTCTCTGGCTAAAACTAAATTTTCTTTAGTGAGTGCTATAGCGTAACATCTTGTTTAGTACCCATTAACTGCTGTGCAGAGAGAATACAAAACTCTTTACAAATGTAGAGAGACAGCAATGGTTATCTGATACGACATGGTAGCAGAAATATTGTGCTCCAATTTATGAAGCAAGAAAATTAAATAAGATTATACAAGTAATGACCCCATCAAAGAACCGCTTTTAATTATAGCTGTCACTTTCTCTTTCCTGAAAATAAACATTTTGGGTGAAATCCTGGTCAAATTCATTGATTTCAGTGGGGCCAGCATTTCACTCTTTGTCTTCTCACATATTTAGAGCTTAATTCTGCCTTGTTCTGCACCACTCTGCGAAGGGAGAAAGAAGAAAGTGAATCTCTTTCCTCCTGTGAAAACAGTAGGGTAAGATATTGAGAGAGCCCAATTGTTTGCATGCCAAGTTCCCAAAGCAGGCATGATCTATTTTTCACTGATGTATCTTGCTCTCCACAAGTTAGCTGGTACATATGTTGCTATCAGTAGTGTTGGCCAGGAGGTAAGTGCACACATTGTTCCGATCAGAGGAGGGCAAAGTGTCCTCTGTAGTTCTGAGAGTAAGAATCCTGCTGGTCATCTGAGGACTCTATGTTGCATGATGGACCAGACACTGTAAAGATTTCTCGTTACTGTGTCACCCAGGGCAAGATTTTGCCCTTTATCATTTATGGTTCAGATTCCACATTACTTTGGAAATGAAAATTATCTGAACACCTTTTGGTCCGATTCTCCTCATGCTTAACAGCAGAATCCCACAGCTCCAATGAACTCCACTGCAGTTCATCCTGCTACTGATTTACCCTGATGTGTGTTTCACCATCAGACCATTATCCCTAAAGGATCACATTTCCTGACCTAAGTATTCTGTGTAACTTGGGGGCAAAGAAAAACATAAATCTCTGAATTTGCATCAGAGTCTATGTAAAGAATGTGCTTGATATAGTATCTCATAGACAGCATTTCAGTCACATAGTTCAAAACTTGTTTTAATAACTGCTAGTGTATTTTACTGATTTATCCCACTGTGGCTTTGGGGAAAGAGTAGTGAAGAGAAAACAATTTAGGTAGGATTGGAGATTTTTGAATGACAGGGAATTTTAAACTCTGGCTGAGCAAAGCAAGGTCTAACACTCAACTCAATGGCATTTCTTTGTTGATCTGTAACATAGTAACTCTGGAAAACTGCATCCCATAAATTCCAAAAGTTCAAGGAATGTTCTAGGCACAACTCTACCAATTTTGCTTTAAATCAGAGCCCTGTGAAACCCGGCCTCACAGGAAAACCAGGACCACTAGACTACCTAGTGCTGCAGGCAAATCTTTGTTGCTGCCTAGATATATTGGAGGCAGCAGTTTAACTTGCTATGTGAGGAGATTGTCTGTAGCCTGGAGTCTAAGAGAAATATGCGAGTGTTATAGGAAGGGCTTGTGGGGTGAACAGGAACTTGGGGGGAGAGTATAGTGGAGGTGGGGTTAAGGGGGGGGGTCTAGGAAGGGGAGAGCGTTAGAGTAGAGTGAAGAGAAACAGGGGCCCCGAGGAGGAAGTGGAGGTGAAGACAGGGACTTGGAGAGGACTAAGGGGCAAATGGTGTGGGTGGAGAAAGCAGGGACCTAGAGGGGAGGAAGTGAGTGAGTAGGGGGCAAAGCAGGGACCCGCAAAGGAATGGGGTGTGGGAAGTGGTGGTTATGAAGCAGGGCCCAGAAGGGGGGAATGGGTGGGTGGATGTGGAAGCAGGGACCAGGAGTGGAGATGGGGAGGGGAGAGTGAGGATCTAGGGATGGGCAGAAGCAGGGCTCTGGAGGATGGGGGCAGGGACCCAGAGGAGGGATATGGAGAAGGGGGGGAAGTAGGGACCTGGTTGGGGGGGGGGGGATAGTGATGGGAATGGGGAGCACACAGAGACCTTGTTGTAGGGGGAAGCAGTGTGGGGACACAGAACGCCAGGCATGTGGCAGAGGTGAGAAGAGGGGAATGGTGTGCTCATAGAGCCCTCGGCAGAGAGGGGATGGGACGAAAAGAGGAATTTGGCTCATACAGAGCCCCTGCCATGGGGGGACAGAATAGGGAACGATGGGAGGGAGGGGACCGGGGTGAGTGGACATAGAGCCCCTGTCATGAGGGGGAGGCTGGTGTGGGGAACTGCAGGGAATCCCTGGAATACAAGGGGTTGGGTGGGTGGCACACAGGGAGCGTGTGTGGAGGAGAATGGAGGGATGCAAGGAGCTCCTGATGTGTGCACTGAGCTTGGCCTACATGAGCTAGGATGTATGAGACTCCCTAGTGGTACTGGATACCCAAATAACTGATACTCAGCTTTTTTTGTGGGGTTGGTAAGAAGAAGCTGTACCTCTTAAGTTATGCAATTACTTATTAAAAAATTTTAAAAACCACCCTTCAATACTATATGAAGATCTTTCTTATTTTTTACACTAATGGAGAAAAAGGCAATTAGTGCTGAGCAAAATTCTCGTTGTCAGTCTTGCTTTTGAATCAGCATATGGTTAGAGCAAGACATTCAAATTTTTGCTCTCTTTTCATAAAACTCTGAGTGTTTATGTGTTGAATTTGATCACTGGTAAATCTTGATAATTTTTCCAGGGAATGCAGTTTTCCATGGTAAAATGTCACCCTGGAGAAATTGTAAATGTTCATATAGTTGTCTCAGGTATCTGGTTCTCATTGTGAAAAACTGAAAAAATATATATTTTAATTTGATCTTATTTTGTATCTGTGAGTACAAATTGTAATTTAGTCATGCAATCATTAGTAATCTTGACTCTTCCCTGGGTGAATGACTTGGAGCTTAAAGCTTGATGTCCATAGGAGTTTTGCCAGAATGAGGATGGCAAGATCAGCTCTCTAGAAATATCCTGATCCTTTACTCACTTGAGAAATCCTATTAATTTAGGCCCCAATTCAGGAAAACAATGAAACACAAACTTAGTCACACTCAGACACACTGAGATAAAAGGATTGATTATGCAATAGTACCAGTTACTAGTGCGGTATCAGACAGTCAGCTTCTTTTTGTGGACAATGCAATTTGAGGACAAAAAAGAATCTCCAGATGATCTGTGTGTTGTAAAAAAAGAGATGATTCTTTCTGACATTACTATGACTCATTCCTGCTTAACTTTTTGATTTGGTAGAGATTAATGTATTTGTAGATTTTGATTAATAAAACCTGACATGCAAAATTCCATGATGTATATAATGTTGTTGTAGCCATATTGGTCTCAGGATATTAGAGACACAAGTGGTGAGGTAATATCTTTTCTTCAACCAACTTCTTTTGGTGAGAGAGACAAGCGATCAAGCTTACACAGAACTCTTCTTTAGGTCTGGGAAATGCACTCAGAATGTCACAGCTGAATACAAGGTGGAACAGATTGTTTAGCATAAGTAAACACATTTCAAGGGACCATTTAAGGTGAAGTAGCCCTTTAACACCTCTTCTGTCATGGGGAGGGGGACAAATAAAAACTGGGGGTTAGTGGGTTATAGACCGTTATAATATGATTCTATAATTATTAAAAATACTACCTTCAGGCCTCAAGAGATCTGGCAGCTTTGTAGCCATGGGCAAATAGTAATGATTAATCAGCAGGTCTCTTGGTCATCAGACACAGTCCTGGTGATAGTCCCTAAACATCATAACCCGTCTGCTTAGCTGGATACTTCTTTTTTGGAGAGGCTTCCTTGGTGCATGATAAAGCATCATTCTTCTCTTTCCAATATAAGGGAATTTCTCTAGTATCAAGGCACTGTCTTTTTTTGCCCTGCCCAGTTTTGAAATGGGCCTTCTTTGTCTCTGTCCTTATATACAATAGGATTATCACGTGCTTTAAATTATTGCTTTGCTGGATAGGCCTTGTCCTGGACAACAGAGCTTGCTATGCCTTGTATTCCTCCACAGCCTCTTGTGAGGCTATGGGTTAAAATAACAAAGATGAGCTGTGAATCTTACCTGACCTTTTAGCTTCTTAGTTAATCAGGCTCTGCTTAGCACAGGCAGCCTTCAGCCTTGGGTAGGGAAGAAAGCCTGCATGCCTGCAGCTCTGACTTCTGACTCACTGCTTGAGTCTCTCCCAGTGTCTCTCCCTTTCCAGTTTTAGAGCTGCTTTTCAACCAAACCAAATCCCTTTGTATCAGCTTTCCCACCTCAAGAATCCCCCTCCCGTATCCCAAGCAGAGGGTGTCTGCCAGCTGGGCTGGAGATGGTACTTTACAGTCCCTATCACTTTTATGGTTGGTGAAGTATTGGGTGGTTGAAATTAATTCAGATAAATTGTCTCTTTTCCTGATCTCCTGGATGGAGAGCTCTGGGCAGAGTTAACCCTTTGACTCCATGTAGCCCACAATACAAAAGTAGGTGGGTAAACTGAGTCACATAATCGTATCCCCTACCCTGATTAAACTGCTACTGGCTTCCTTTCTCCACTGGCCTATCTTAATACAACCCTGATATCAGCTTGCTTGTAGGTTACTCTCCCTGCACATCACTGAGTTTTTGTTTTTTTTAACTCCCACCAGTGTTAGTCCCTCAGCTCTAGTTCAGATACCAAATTCAGTCAGTCCTAACTCCAGGTCCGGTGCCTTTTTAATAAGAACTTGCTCTGGTTCTCTGTTGCTGTTGGCTTCCTGGCTAGAGATGGAATATTGTGTACAAGATTAGGATCCATTGAAGTTGTATTGTTTTGGATGTAAATTAGGATGTGTTTCCTTACTCTAATTCCTTTCTAAATGACACTCCAATGCTACGAATATTTTAGGGTTATTTGCCATTGATCTTCACTGTGGGTCCCAAAACAGTTACAGAGAAGACGCCATATTAACCTTGAACAGAGGTATCCAGAGCTGCTGTGCTCAAAGGGGTTCATTCTGGGACGTTGCGGGGAGGCAGTGTTTTTATTGCCCCAGTCCCACAAAGCAAGGGATGCTTTAAGTACCATGGGGAGCTCCACAGGATCTTCAGTGAAGGAAGCTGCAGAGAGAGACTGCATCAACTCAGTGTATGCCCTACCTAGTCTGATCTAGCCAAGCCACCTCCCTTGCCAATACCACCTACAATTTGGACAACACTATTTTACATCTGATACTCGGAAGACACAAGCTCAAGAGGTGGGGAGGTTATGGCAAAAATGATGGTTAGGGCAGTCTGATTTTAGTCTTTCACCAATGTTCTAGGTCCTATCTTTCCTACTTTGAGACATTGCAGGCAGTAATACGCAGGTGAAGTTGAGGAGAAGATACTTTCAGAAGCATGAAGTGAAAAACAGAGGCTTTTATCAAGGGTGAAAATAATGGCATCTTTGCTATACTGTTGTAATCTAAAGACAAAAGAAGGCATCAGCATGGAATTGAGCCAACTGGTGTACTACCAGTTGTAGTTCTTTCAGTAAATAAGTGCTGAATGAGCTTTAAATAGAACAGCCTTATTCTCAGCATGATATTTTTTAAAAGCTTAGAAAAATGAAAAGCTTTAGATTCTGCTTTTGAAAATAGCTTTGCAATTATTTTGTGCTTCATGGATCATTGTAAATTGCTTTTTAAATTAAACACAGAAAAATCTGTCTTTAAATATCTAAAATTGCATTGGGGTAGCTGTGTCAGAGGACATACATAGAAAGCAGACAATAAATGAGCAGATGTGGAAAAAAATCAAATGCAGCACCCAAATTTATGCACATTTCTAACATTGTTAGAAAATACAGCTCTTATCTGCAATGAGTAACCATGGCTACCATGTGATTATTATTTTCAATACAGAATTATATACAAGTACAAGAGAGTGGTCCCATCTCAGCTCATACCATATGTATTTGGCTGATAAGGATTATAGTCAGTGAACATGATTATCAGTATGGCACATTTGCCTTTTTAAAATAGGTTCAGATTTACATCTTCATGCCTCTGTTACTGTTATAGAGGGGAAATGTTACTGTATTTACTTAAATACTGTTAAATGAGTCATGGCTGTCTCCTTTTGTGTGTGCTTGTAAATGTGTGCATGCACTCTCTTGCGTCTCATGAGTTGGTACTAACCTAGTTGTTCCCATTTGGCATACTCAACAAAAAACACAAACTTTTGAAAATAAGAATATTATTTTAAAATGACTGTAATAGTTGATAGCTACATTTTGATAGTCAAATATTTATTCCATGAAGTTTTATTCTTAAATCCAAAAATTGAAGTGTTTGTTTATTCCTTCATTTGGATTTGATTCTTCTTCCACTAAAGTTGGTGGAAGTTTCCCCCTTGACTTTAATGGGAGCAGGTTATAGACCATGAATTCCTAGCCACTGAAGTATGGGTTTTATAGTTCTCCTGTTGGTTAATAACATATATTGATTTCTGTAATCAGGCATATGGAAAGTTGAAAAATGCAGAGGTTCTGAGAAATTAAGAAATTGAATTGTCTTTTGAATTAAAAACAGTAAATGAAATAAAATAAATAGTTTTCGGAGATTAAAAGTCTTTTTTTTTTTTTTTTAAAGAAACAACTAACCTTTCAAGTTTGGGTGACTTTATGTAAACTGGATAATTTTATGGAGATGATAAATTAGTGTATGTGCATCGTCATTTGTATCTAAAATGCATACATGTTCCATCATGTTGTTAGTGTCCACACAAATTTTAAATAAAAATCTGTGTGGTTCCAGCAGCTCCTCATTGCTTGCAGTGGGGCAGTTCCTTTTATGTTTTTTTTGGGTGGGGATGGGGGTGGATGGACATGTTGATGGGGATGTCTGGAGCTCTGGCAGTACTGTTGTTGTCAGTGCAAAGCCTTAATGGCCGATTCAAAGCCTTCCATTTGCAAGCTGGCTGACAACCAACAATAATATTTTGAGCAAATGGACTTCTAATGACCATTGGCACATTAGCAGCAGCAAACAGAGTAGCTATAATGACTGTTACATTGAGAGAATGGTTAAAACTGAGGTTTGCAGGGTTTAAGCCTAACTTGAAAACTGGGGTTGGAGTGAGAATGGAAATCATGTATATTTGTAGTTTAATGAATGCAGTCCCCAGTTACAAATGATCACGTTTATATGAATATTACTTTTACCTGATTATTAAATTATCTGAATTTATCATCACTAACCTTTCTATTTATATTCGTTGTATGTGTTCCTTGTAACAATAATAAGTAAAGTACTTTCAGAGAGATGCATAGCTTTTAAGTCACTTGTGTCTTTTAAAAATCTTTTACAATTGCTGTTTGCAGATAATATTCAACTAATGATATATGCTATGTTTTCAATGAACAAATGCCCTGGTAACATTAGTAAGGCAAAAAATAAAATTGTGGAGATTGTAATGGAACCACTGAACGTCAGAGTATAGAAAGTGTGGGAATTGATTTAATAAGTTCATCTGAAAATTTGATGGCTAATTTGGTAATTAAGTGTCCACCACAACTAGATTTTTTTATCTATATATCTATTCAGTATTTTTTAGTGTGCAGTCAGCTCATCCCAAGTGTCTCTTTAAAATCCGTGACCAAGAGCTTCCCAGCCTTGTGGGGGCAGGTGTCTCCTCTTCCTCAGCCATTGGGTTCTGCTCTTCACCTCCTGTTGCGATATACAATGGAAAGCATTTGGGGCTCTTTCAGAGTAAAAGGTGCAATTGATAAATAAAGAATTATTTTCAGAAGACCTCTTCCTCCCTCTTACAAAAGATAGTTTCCCAATAAGGGGCATAATAGTGTAGTAGTATGTTCATGTACAGGGTAACGTCTAGGAACATAGAGAACTCTGCTTTCAGGAACCACTTGATGAGAGAGGACTGTATATGTGGAGGAAGGAATAAAGCCTGAATATTGCACAGCCTTGGCTTTTTCTTCTCATGCTTGAACACTCCTGTTATTCTTTTCTCCTCCTCTGCCTGCCTTCCTTCCAGACCTCCTTTTATTGAAGGAAAAAATATAGATGTTTACTGAAATCTTTTCAAAAATAATTCCTGTATCACTTGTTTATGATCTTGTTTGCTCTCAGTGTACTCCTCCCAGTCTCTACTTCAAATCTGAGATATCTTACCCCTGTTCCCCTTCCTATACTCTTTAACAGTCCCCAAGCCACCTTCTCTCTCTCTCCCTCCCTCCCTCCACCCCCCTAGATGCAGGTTTCTAGCCAGCTTTCTTCTTTTCTGCTGCAGGCTTTTCTCCAGTTTGCTTTCTTTTACAGGATTAATTTCCCATTCCAGCAGCTCACCATTTTACATCAGAAGTGTTTTCATGAATGCATGTCATGTTGTTTCTGGCTGATACTGCCTCAGCTTGCCCTTCTTTATTCTCCTTAGTCTGGGGCTTACAAGGTCCAGCCTCTCCATACACCCTTGTTCTCTTTTCCCCCTCAGTGATATAAAATATAAAGATGTAACAGTGAGGGGTTATTTCTAGGGGAGGGCAAATTCACTTTGCCTAATTTTGAAATTACTCAAACATCATGGGCTTGAAAACTTTACAGGCTTTCACTCTGCAAAGGAGCGTCTGTGAAAATAACAGGAGACAGCAAATCCAATAGAAAAATAGGGCAGAGTGATGAAACAGATTGAGGGGAAATGTGAGACGCAAAACAAAAATCAGCCATGAGCACCAAGGAGGGGAGCAAAATTCTAGTGATAGCTGCCTAGTTTTTATAGGGTGGTTCTTCCAGGTCTAATTTATAGCACAATATTAGCATTATGTTAAAAAAAAAAATGGAGTCACCCCAGGGGATAGCAGGGAGAGGACTGTCTTAAATTACTTGGAAAAAATGGTTTTCAAATTAGAACTCTTTTGGGATCTTAAAAAATGGCCTTTGAGGTTCATGAAACCTCAGACTCCTTGTGGCTTCCCTACTTCTAGTAATTTGAGTGCTAGATGGTTAAAATTGGGCTTCCTTGCCTCTGTTCACATTCCAGATCCTCCAGTCTTTCTGGGTTCTCTATGTCCTAGTGCACTCTCAACCTTTCCCTAGTGCACCACAATTCAACTCTTGTGTTTATGTTCCTGGCTTGTCCCTCTGTGGCCACTCATTACAGTACCTACTGTCTCAGATAATTATGGTCAATGCTGTCTTTGTGTGCTACTTATTACACCTAAAATTTCCATAATTGCTTCAGGCTGCCCCTTATAGATGATTGTCACTTAGATTCCCTTACCCATCTCAATCAAAGTCAAACGGATAGCATCAAAATATTTCTTTCCTCTAGGAAATTTCCAAGTCTCTCAAAATGTATTCCTGCCATTCATGCTTGCTCTAAGTCCTGGAAAAAGGCTGTCTGTAAACCAAGTCAAGGCCATATAGTAATTGTCTGGAAGGCAAGCCAATTATAGATATGTTTCAATATCAAGAAAAAATTGTGTTAAATAATGGAAATGTCCCAAAGTTCTGAAGCTGTTGAACATTGTCTTAGCCTTAATATCTATAAATCCTGAATTTAATAAGCCACCACAATGTTATGAAAGTGTTCTATGGAAGAAAAGTCTGTGGTGGATAATATAGAGCATTCTCCATAAGTTAAGGTCAGTAAAGTTGTTACTATGATCTACAAATGATTTTTGGCATACATCTCTTAACATGTAGCTCCTAACTCTCACCAGCAGCTACTGGTAGATGAGAGAGACACATCTGAAAAGAATAATCAGAAAATTATTAAATTATTTACCTGGTTCTGTACATGAGAACACAGATGGTACATAGCAAGATGGACAAATAAAAAATAGGAATATGCATGGAGTGTACAGTTTGAGTTTAAACTATCACTTTCCCTATTACCTGTGACTAGAATCTTCCTGCCCAACCTATTGTTTCAAAAGTTCCTTCTCTCTTTTCTTTGACTCACTGTCAGTTTGCATCCCTTCCCTGGCACCCTTACTTTTATAAGAAGTTACGGGTGAGTGATACTGTGAAATCTTGACATGTATGAAAAATTGCTGTGATGTAGTTTTTTGGGGTTTTTTTTGCTTTGTTTTGTTTTACTGCCGTGGAAAAAGAATGTTTGAAATGAAAACTTCACTTTTTTTTTTTTTTTTTGAGAGTCTGCTGACAACACATTTTGTTGTTTTTCAGCTCTGGTTCAGGATTTTGATGCTTCAGTTGTGCTGTTTCAAATTTTATAGCATTAAACTTAATTTATAAATTGCTCAGATGCCATTTTTGTTAACAAACCTAGTCTAAATCTGTGCAACTATGTTTGAAATATAGTGCTTCAGAAAACATTCTACGGAGTTGGCTTTCAGATGCTTCCTAGCCAATGTTTAGGCCAAAAAAAGTCTAAAGCAAAAAATAAATAACACAATATGTTAACTCCTCTGCCAGTTTGCTATTTCAAAACAGAGCTTTGAAGCAGCTGGGCTATGTAAGTTTGATGAACAGCTTCTGAGCATGCACAGTACTTACTTTCAATAATCATTCTGTTTTAATGTTAATTCTCTGTTAAATATGTTGAATCCTTACAAAGAAATCACTATTGCAACTGGTACAGGTATTGGAAAATAACCTTATCACATCAAAACAAAACAAAATTATGTCACTTTAACCATGTGGACATATTACAATTTGTAAAAAGAAGCAGAATTGAACTGCTATATGTTAATGTATGTCTGGACTCAAAGTCAACATGTCAAGGCTGTTGAAACATCATGTCACCCAGTCTTGTTTGTACTCAAGAAGTATGTGTTTTACTTGGACACAACAGGGTTTTGTGATACAGATCTGAAAAGTTTCAAATGGTTGGTTCTTAAGTTTATCTGAACCACTAACTTTTGAGCCACCTATTGAATGAAACTGAGGGGAAGAATCTAGAGAATTTCTGTCACATGGGCTTTAGAAGACTGAGGGGAAGAATCTAGAGAATTTCTGTCACATGGGCTTTAGAAGACTCTGAAAGGTTGCATGGCATTTGGAGGTAGAGCTGGAGATGGACAGGTCATCGGCTGGGAGTTGTATAAGGTTGTGAAGTGAAGGAAGCTGTCTCCAGAAGTGTTTGTTGCCCAGGAGAGTCCTGAAGTGAGCTTCCACCTGGAAGGGGTACTAAGTGTGTCTTGCTAGTTTCTTTTAAGAGCTTCCAAAGCCACAGACTTCTGTTAAACAGAGGGAGAAAGAGGGAATGTTGTGTTTTGGGTGAGCATGGAAATCCTCATGGAAAGAGAGAAGATGCTGTAATGTCTGGTTTAGGAATGTGTTGACTGAGTTTATTAACAAGACGTTGATGAAATCCGGGTAACTTGCTGACAGCAAGAGAGAATGGATGGTGTTGCTGTAGACCTATATGTCTTCTGGTCCCTCGGTGTGTAATCTTAAACAGTGTGGTTCACACTTATGAGTCTGTGAGCTTCCAGTGAACCGACTTCACTTCTGTCAGTGTAATTAATTTTTTAATTATATATTACTAACTCTTACCTTTTGTGGCCTTAAGCTTGTGTTTGAATTTCTGCATCCATAAAACCTGTTATCGTTTCTGATTGTCCATTATATACAGATTTTGCATCCTGAAATTAGGGTTATTGCAGTGGAAAAAGGGATTGGTAACTTGGATTGGTTTTAAAACAGTAGTACTTTTAAAAATGTAACGGGGATTAATTTCAATTGCCTGTAGTTCTGCACTTTGAATGCTATACTTACATCTTACCATGTTACCCCCAAATCCTCTTTTTTTGAAGATCTAGTGTGAGGCAAGAGAGGATTGGTAGCTGGTTCTAGGACTCTTCTGGCATTCTAGAACCTGTCTTTAGCTGTCTCCCAGAGTACAGGGCACCCCTCTGATAAGGAGGTCCGAGGACATAGAATGATTCTCCCTACACACTTCAAATCTCTGAAGCTCTGGCACTGTCACATAAGAAGTGTTTCCATGTTCTCTGAAGCTCAGCTAACTGGAAAGCACAAGAATACTGGGAAATTTTTAACTGAATAGTAGCTCAAAAGTTAGTAGATTTATGGTCTGCCATGTTGATTTTCAAAGGCAGAGGGGAGGGAACCATGTTGGGAAAGGGTAGGATTTGTCTGAATGTTTTTATTTCAACTAGCATGTTGTAGGGTTTCTCCATCAATATCATAGGTATAATATAGTACTACTACATATTGAAGCCTAGTTGTATGACATTGCAGTTGAAGATGACAGGTAATAGAGATTTGCATTTCTTCAGCTTCAGTTTGCCAAGGAGGAGAAATTTATAAAGACAGCTTGGCAAACACTGGCTACTCAAATGCATTGTGATATCATTGTACCATAATTACATAGATCACTTTAGCTAAATTATTTTTAAAATGTTTCAGTCACAAAATGTTCTTCAAAAAAGGACATGTTGACTTACGAGAATGCCTTTTTAAAAAAAGTAGGGAATTATTATGGCAACAGGACATAGACCAATTGCAGCAGAAGTCTGAGGGTACAGCACATAATTGATGTCTGATTTCTCTGATCATTATAGGTATTTTCTGCAGGAGGGTGAAATAATGTGCTTTATATATAAAGTATGTGCGTGCGCGCACACAATTTTTAGCTATAGAAGCTTAAAATGCATTGGAAATTATACGTAATGATACGAACAAGATATCTACTAAATAATGTTGATCAATGACTATTTTTAATAAACTAAAATACTATAGTGACATTTCTGTTTAATTAAGTGATAGCAATTGCTATAGTGATCATAGTTGTGACACTGTGAAAAACTGAATTTGAGTAACCAATTTGCTACTTCACTTGTCTGGACTATGAACCTTTTTATATTGTGGGAACTCATATTTGTATGTTATACAAATATAGTGCAAAACTTCTAATATAATTACAAGTTACATTTTTATATACACCTCTACCTCGATATAACGCTGTCCTCGGGAGCCAAAAAATCTTACCGCGTTATAGGTGAAACCGCGTTATATTGAACTTGCTTTGATCCACCAGAGTGCGCAGCCCCGCCCCCCTCCGGAGCACTGCTTTTACCGCGTTATATCCGAATTCGTGTTATATCGGGTCACGTTATATCGAGGTAGAGGTGTATTTTAAAATACCAATTTGCTGTTTATATAAACTATATATTAAAGTTTACTAGGTACTATACATATTCCAAGGCAATTCCACTCTTAATAAAGTTAATCAAAAGGTTATGAAGATATTTTCATGTGATGGACTAAAGACCTCAATTTTTTTTACCTTGAAAAAATATTTTGCATTACTTGTTACTAATGATCCTAGGCCTGAGTCTTGAAAAGACTTAAGCACATGCAGAAGTCCCATTGATTCAAATAGACTACTTGCGTGCATAAAGTTAAGCACATGCTTAAGTCTTTGCAGGATGAGGGCATCAATGAATACATAGAACTTAATATTAATACAAGGTAAGTGTTTGCATAGAGGAAAGAAATAATCCACAATTCTAGATTTTTTTTTTGAGAAGTAACATGGTCTTGGAAAATTAACATTGAACTGGGAGCCAGAAATTCCTGAATGTTAATCTTGGCTGTCACTGACTCAGTGTTTGGCTTTGTGCAAGTCACACAGGGCCCAACGGTTGCAATCCTTATCTACCAGAAACTTCCATTTGACTTCAATCAATGGCATTTAAGGTGCACAAGGAATACAGACACAGGCTCTTAATTTCTTCATCAGTTTCCTACAGCACTGCAGAGTTGTGAGGATTGAGTTATTTTTTTGTACCGGGATTTAAAATTGCAAAGTACTACATTATACAAGTGCCAAGTATTATTGTTACTAATCATTAAAATGGACCTTTGATGAAAACAGGATGAGAAAATTTAAATAAGTGGGTTTTCTTTTGTACACAAACATGCTGAAAATAAATATTGCATAATCTAGTGAAGCTAATTATAAATAGTGTTCAGATTATTTGTATTCAACTTGACTGGAGAAGTTATTATGAATCAACTTTTTCTATAGTGATTGAAAGAAATGAAGTTGTGAGAAAACATAACTGTTAGATAGTCCTCGGGGGGAAATGATCACATACTTGTTCTAACCAATATTTCCACGAGTGTGTTTTATTGCCTTTAGATATGTTTTTTACTAACCAAAATTGTCAGTGACAGTGATGTAAATTGACAGCATGCTACAGTATACCCTGTAGTTAGTGAGATGATAATGAAGATAATATATCTACATGTTTTCATTGTATAATAAAATAAAATAGTGTATTATTGTTCATGTTTTAATGGTAAATACTGCTTTATAGAATACGTTTAACACCCAATCCTGTGTCCTCAGCTGCCACTGACTTCACTGGGATGCTGTGAGTATGTCTACAGAGCAGCTGGCAGTGAGCCTTCCAGCCTGGGTAGCCAGACTTGCACTAGCGGGGTTCAAGCTAGCCTACTAAAAATAGCAGTGTGGACATTGCCGTGCCAGCGGAGGCTTGGGATAGCTACCTGAGCTCAGACCCGCCATACCCTCCGTCTACCCAGACTACGGACTCACTCCCAGCTGCACTGTAGAGATACCCTATGGTGCACAGCACCTTGCAGGATTGGGTCCTTAAAAGAGGGGCCTCTATTTTATTAGCTCTTTATTTTATTCATATGTTGCATAAATAAGTGGGCCTGATCATGCTCAGTTTTGCCTTGTCCTTGTTCCACCAATGCACTAGCCAGTGTAGCTGCATTGGTGTGCCAGGAACATACATCTCCCTGGTCACAGACCCAGTACAATTTACACACTCTGTAGAGCAGCCGGGGAGCTTTGGATTCACAATTTCCCCCCTGATCTGCTCCAGAGGCAGCACAACATTAAATTGCCCCCTTCTTGTGGCTTATCACAAAGCTGTGATTCAGCTCCAGTATAAATTACTGAATGTGAGTACTGCTCTCCAGATGCTAGACCCACAAGAAAGGACCTTGCCAAAAGACCTTGGCAGATCTCTTGGTTACAGTCTGCTTAGCTGCTTTTTACATCTGGGCATTTTAGCAGTTGATGACACTGTAAGGCACTGAACAGTTCCCATTGTCATAGTCTATGGGAATATAAATAATAATAATAGACTCTTAAGGGTAATGAAGTGGATTTCGTGTACATGTTTGTTTTTAATATTGTTTTTCCACAGTTGTGGGTTTGCCTACTCCCCTTCTCCAGGTTAAATAGCCGTTCTGCTGAATGCACCACACTCAGGAGCTCAAATTTCATATCCCTGCTTCCATATCATGTTAAACCAGGCAGGCAGGACTCATATAACCAGAGGAGGAGAAAAGGAGGTAATTGGTTCAGAGGTTATTTCCACTTCCGTTCCTGAGGAGGGAAGTATAGTCTTGTAATGAAACATCGTTGGGAATCAGGAGGTTTGGGTTCTACTGTTCTATTCCCAGCTCTCTCTGCCTTCCCCTTTTCAGACACAAATATACATGGCTGTATTGTAGCATTGTTGGGTTAATGAAGCCTTCAGTAAACAGTTTTATTTGCTGAAGCAGTAAAGTACTTTAAAAATTAGGCTGCAAGATAAAGCTGTTAGATATTTACTTGTGAACTTGTAGTACTGAAAGGGGAAAAGGGGAAGACAGAGTAGCAATATGAGAAGTAAAGAGAGCGAGCATTTGACATGGCTTGTTTTGAGAAAAATTAGATAGTGTAATACCAAATTACTAAATGTGAAACAAGAGCCAAGGATGAATTGGAAATGCTGACTTGATGCCACAACGAGACTATACAGTACTAGTTTGTTTTATAAATTGTGCTTAGAAATATGCAAGTGAAATATGAGGGAGAAGTTGCATGCAATTACATATTAAAATTTGTTTATGAATATAGATGATTTCCTTTAGTGTGACATATCTTTGCCCTCTAGTGGACAGGAAACATGTGGCATGACTTCATGTTCTTGCTCTAATTGAGAAGATGAATTTGTTCCATAATGACTTCTAGATAAATTTGTGAACAAAACCATTTGTTAAAAAGAGACTAAATGAATAAAAACATAAGCTATTTACTCAAACCATTTCTGAATTAGAGACTTCCATGTTCTAATGGTAGTATAAACGCTATTTAAAATTAGTTGTCTGTATTATTCAGTATTGTATTGAAACATACTGAGCTTAATCTTCAGCCGTGCCCAGTAAACATTAGGCACAGCTGAGGCAGGAAGCTGCAAAGGAACTGTTTGTGGCTTCTTGGTTCTCAGGATGATTCAATGCCACCCCCATCTGCAACCTAGTGTAGAACATCATTGGGACTGCTACAAAATATACCAACTTGTAATGCCCCCAGGAGCTGTTACACCAGATGGGGATCATTGGTACATAGCGTGCTCTGAGGGTAGATTGAGTGGGAGTGGCAGACAGGAAATTTTGTTAGTTGTATGCCAAACAAGGATTTCCCCATATTGAGACAATCCTCAGCTGCCCCTTTTTAACAGCCAGTACAGAAGCATGATTCACAAATCAGTGCAGATGTGTCCACCTGGGGTATCAGCTGTTCACTGTGGTGACCTACAGCATAATCATGTGGCTTTATAACAGAATGGATAAAAATCTCGGATTAAAAAATTTTGATTTTTTAAATTTTAAATTAATTTATAAAAAGCTTTTCTTTTTAAAAATAAACCTGTTTAAAATGAAATCTGAATCTAATACAAAATATCTTAAGGCCCTCATTTATTATAATCTCTTAAAACATTTAAATAAAAAAAAAATATGCTGAATACCTGAACCTCTATCACAAACTTTGAGATAAAGGCTATTTTTTTATATACAGATTGAATCAGGGGAGAAAATCTAATTTTTGAGGTCAAGCTTTATAAATATGGCCCAACAGGTCATGTACTGTAATAATAATTAATATATCCTATCTCCTAGAACTGGAAGGGACCTTGAAAGGTCATCGAGTCCAGTCCCCTGCCTTCACTAGCAGGACTAAGTACTGATTTTGCCCCAGATCCCTAAGTGGCCCCCTCAAGGATTGAACTCACAACCCTGGGTTTAACAGGCCAATGCTCAAACCACTGAGCTATCCCTATTAAGATCTTGTTTTGTTTTAATAAAAATCAATGTTATATGCTGTTGTGTCTTTAATTAAATTCCAGTTACCTTCCTAATGCACGTGACACAAGTCATGAGCAAAAAGTAAAGTATCTAGTAAATAAGCAGTATATCATTCATCATTTTCTAACTTATTTAAAATGTATAATTAATAAGAATCTGAAAACATTAAGCTATGTAATTGCTTAAATTAATGTATGTGATTATAGTGTACCCTCCTAGGTAGCAAAAGGATGTACCAAATATAGAGTAAAGGCTCTATTTAGTTTTAAGTCAACATGTTTTAATGTTTATATAGAACAATAAAGAATGCATCTTTCTTTAGAAAATATCTGAAGTACAAATGGCAAAGTTAATTAAAATTTATTTAAATTGAGGCTTTCCACTTGGTGATTTAAATCGGTCCACACTGTTATATAACCTACATTTTATCCCTGCCACCAGCCTACTAACTCACCCTGTTCTTGCATGGCTGGATAACAATCACTGGCTTACACTTAGGGATGAAAGTTCCCTGGGTTTGCCTTTGCTGAGTGGACACAAATTGGGCCTCTTCTGCTATCCATGACTGTATCAGTACTACTTGTTTGTATTATACCAGTGATGCTATGACTACAGGTTGCCCTTTGTTCCCTCACAGCTGTCTATTACATGTAGAGGAACATTTTAATTGAAGTTTACACACTAGAAACCAAATTGCGGTCCATCCTATTAATGCTTTTTAACTACATGTATATGATAAAAATATGAAAAGGTTTCTTCTTCAAGTGATTGCTCATATCGATGCCAATTAGGTGTGTGCGCGCCACATGCACAGTGTTCGGAAAGTTTTTCCCCTAGCAGCACCCGTCGGGTCCGCTGTGGAGCCCCCTGGAGTGGCGTCTCCATAGCGCTCTATATATGACCCTGCCAACCTGGCGCCTCCTCAGTTCCTTCTTACCGCCAGTGACTGTCACTGGAACTGTGGCATCTTGCTCAGCAAGCTCTCCACGTTTCCCTAGCTTCTATCTACTTTAGTGTTTGTTTTCCTTAGTTAATTTAGTTAGTTATTAGTTAGTATAGTGCAGGGGTCGGCAACGTTCGGCACGCGGCTCGCCAGGGTAAGCACCCTAGCGGGCCGGGCCAGTTTTATTTACCTGCTGACGCGGCAGGTTCGGCCGATCACGGCCCCATTGGCCCGGGACGGCGAGAAGCGGCGCGGGCGAGCGATGTGCTGGGTTCTTCTCAAGGTTCACAGGGACAAGAGCGGAGGTAAACCTGGTGACCCCATTGTGGCCTCGACAACACTGGTACACCACGCTCTTGGAACTGTCAATGGTTTCCCCAATTGTGTTGCCACTCCACCCTGACCTGATCACTCGGGAACATGGTCGCCTGCTCCACCCAGACCTCAAATCTCTCCATCTCACGGCTTGGAGGCTTCATAGTTAAACCCCATGGAACTTCTGTGCTCGGAACCTGTAAGGGAGGTCCTACTCGGCAGCAGGAAACCATCCATCAGGGTCACTTATCTAGCTAAGTGGAAAAGGTTCACTTGCTGGTGTGCCCAGCATCACACACCTCCAATCCAGGTGCCCATACCACTCATCCTAGAGTACCTCTTACACCTAAAACAACAAGGCCTGGCAGCGTCGTCCATCAAGGTACACCTCGCTGCTATCTCGGCTTTCCACCCAGGAGTATCTGGACGCTCCGTATTTGCCAACCCCATGGTGGGACGTTCTCTCAAGGGCCTGGAACACCTCCATCCCCAGGTTAGGCAGCCAGTTCCTGCATGGGACCTGGACTTGATCCTCTCCAAACTAATGGAGCCCCTGTTTGAACCGTTAGTGACTTGCTCCCTCCTCTATCTATCGCAGAAGGTAGCTCTTCTGGTTGCCATTACCTCAGCAAAGAGGGTGTCTGAGTTGAAGACCCTCAGCTCTGACCCACCTTACACGTCTTCCACAAGGAAAAGGTGCAACTTAGGCCTCACCTGGCCTTTCTTCCTAATGTTGTCACATTTTCATATGAGTCAAGACTATACCTGCCTGTTTTCTTTCCTAAGCCTCATGCCAGTAACCGCGAGCAGAGGCTGCACTCTCTGGATGTTCAGCAGGCACTAGCTTTCTACATTGAATGCACTAAGCTGTTCAGAAAGTATATATTCCTGGATCATGTCTTGCATCCGCACATGCTACGAGTTGGCCAAAATCCCAGCCCCGACACTTACGGCACACTCCACAACAGAACAGGCCTCATCGGCGGCATTCCTGGCCCAAGTCCCGATCCAAGAAATCTGCAGGGCAGTGACTTGGTCCACAGTGCATACGTTCACCTCTCATTACGCCTTCATCCAGCATGCCAGAGATGATGCAGCTTTCGGCAGAGCAGTGCTCCAATCAGCAATTCCATAACTCCGACCCCACCGCCTACGTAAGGCTTGGGAGTCACCTAATTGGAATCGATATGAGCAATCACTCGAAGAAGAAAGAACGGTTACTCACCTTCTTGTCACTGTTGTTCTTTGAGATGTGTTGCTCATATCCATTCCAAACCCACCCGCCTCCCGTCTGTCGGAGTAGCTGGCAAGAAGGAACTGAGAGGTGCCAGGTCGGCAGAGTCATATATAGAACGCTATGGAGGTGCCACTCCAGAGGCCTTCACAGCCAACCCGATGGGTGCTGCTAGGAGAAAAACTTTCTGACAACTGTGCACGCGGTGCGCACACACCTAATTGGAATGGACATAAGCAACACATCTTGAAGAACAACAGTAACGAGAAAGTGAGTAACCGTTCTTTTTTTAGTTCTATAAACTGAAAAACAAAACATCTTTAACAAACATTTTTGGTTTACCAGGGTGTGTTGTTTACTACTTTAATAAAAGTGTACCTCTGGCATTTTGGTTTGCTGAATCATTCCACCTTCTTAGGGCCTCTCCTGAGTCATTTCCCAAGTTGACAAGAGATGATGGTCTGCAAATTCCATCCAGAGTATGTCTGCTTTTAAGTCCTTCCAAGTATAAATAGTAATTGCAGCTGAGCTGGGAAATGTGCATTTCAGCACTGGAACAAGGGTCTAGATGGCCTAAGGACTTTGTGCTTGAACACAGAGCTATTAGGTCATTGGTTGAAATTCATGCCAAGTCAGTGGCATGAATTTATATGACAGCTGTTTTGTAGGCCACATAAAGTGAGCTGGTTGTCTCAGTACAGATCCTAGTGGACAAGTGTTCACATATATAGGTATATAAAATCAAAGTTTGGCACCCTTGTTGGCAGCTTCAGTAGTGAGGCCAAGGATTTGACTGAGTAGCTAGACTGACTTATTCTTTCACCTTCAGGAGAGTTAAGGACTGAGATTCATTGGCAGGGCAGTGTAGAGAAGTTTGTGCTCCCATTCCTCATGCTGTATGTTCTTCAGTTCAGCACTTTTTTTTTTTTTCAAGATTGCTAAAATTAAAATCCAAACGAAAGTACTGGAACAAAGTGTCTATTTAATTAGAATTGACAGTGCGACTCTTCCAGAGCCAGGATGTCAAATGTCTTATATTAGAAATAGTCTGCAGAATCTGGGAATGAATGAAAGAATTTGGGGGGGGAAATAATTCTCTGCAAGGATCTTTGCCAGTCTACTGATGTGCTTGACAATTTAAAAAGACAAAAAGGGCACAAATACAGCCGAACTGGGCTTGCTAAAAAAAAACAAAATAACCCCCCCACAACTTCTAATAAGTGTTTACAGTATTTGCCCTCATCAAATTATATCAAATTTTAATAAAAGCAACACTCATTGAGCCATCACAAAGTTTGGCACTGTGAAATCATACATATAAAACTGTCCATTTCCTGACTAATTGAATACATTTAATCAAAAAGCTGGATGAATCCTAAATCTTTTACACTGTGCCCCAATGATCAACTGCAGCTCTCAGTGACTCTCAGGAAGAGTAATGCCAGAAGCACATTCAATGGAAAGTGTCTGGATTCTGGTAACAGGCAAAAATACTTCCCCCGTGGGTTTCCGTGGATGAGAGAGAAGTTGGGGAGGGAGAGGCAGTTTCTCAATTCCCCAGGTTGAAACTTGGCAAAGACGTGGCGATAATTCCTCTGCCCTGGCAAAAAGTGCTGTGCAATTTTTCTTACTGTCTGCAAGGGTTCGGCAGCTCAATTTTACATCTTGTCTGAAAGTAGGCAACCTCCAGTAACGATGAGTATGGTTTCTTTAAAACTGTAGCAGGGAGCCAGGCAGAGAGGCTGGGGAGGGCCTAGTCAGAAGCTGTACACTAAAGCAGTGAGAAAGTTGCCTTAGGGATAATACTGTTTCTTATTCTAATACAGCCCCATCTTCAGTATTGATTTAAATGTATGTCCAGGGTGCCCTTTTGGAGGGCAGTTTTTTAGACAAACCTTAAATAAGAAGGCTACTTTTTCTGTGATTCCTTCCCCCCACCCTCATTGTCACATAACACCCTTTAGCGTTTTACTGTGGCAGACTCAAAGGGGAAAGCGCCACCTACTGAGTCACCAGCACTTAGATTTTCTTGGATGTTGCCAACTGAAATACTATGCAGGCACAATGTAGCTTGGTTTATTAAACCTAATGAGATGACAACCCAAAGTGGTATAGCAGAAATTGCCACACATTATAGCATTTGGGGGTAAAGTTATTAGGTGTGGTCAAATATAAAGTATGCCCATATAAAATCAAGGGTTGTCAATGTTCCCCTTCTGCTTAGTTTATGCACAACACGTCTTAGGCGGCATGTGACCAGGATTCATCCCCAATTTGGTCCGCTGATTGGATCCTTAGCTGGTACTGATGGGGAGTGTGACATGAATGCTGATCCATGAAGGCCCCCCAAAGTTACCCTCATGGACCTTTTACTGTTGTATAACAGTAGCTATCTCAGTAGCTCATAAACATGAAAAATATCAGTGCTTTTGGCCATTCTCTCCTTTCTGCATTTTCTTTTCACTTCATTCTCGTGGGTAATTCAGCCCCATGAAAACAACTGTAAAGCACTGAGTCATACTGTGTGATAGTTTCCATTTGTCTTGGGATGATGAGTTGGTGTTAATAGGAATACAAAATAAAAAAACTGGAGGCCTCTGGGCAATCTACAGATAAAAAATGAAAAGTTAAGGGAGAAATATGTCACACCAGATTGTACCTCCAGTTTGGCTGACAGTACATTGAGTGTGCTTTTTTATTTTTAAGTACATTTTAATTAAGGAAAAAAGGAAGGAATGAAAAGGTAAGATAAGATCCTTAATGACAGTGCAGTGGTTACAAACTCCAGCTGCAATAGCAATTCTATACATAGAAAAATCTTTAGAAGGTGCACACTATATTGTGGATACAGTTCAGGACTGACCAGAAACAATAATTCCCATTCTGCAAGAAATTCTGAAATTAGAAAAAAAAAAGTTCCAAATCAGAACAAAAAATGAAATTGTGAAATTTCCCATGGAATGGGAATTCCAGTATTTCATTTTGAAAAAGTGGAAACAACTTTTGTTTGGATCCTTTTTACATTTTTCGGAGGCTCCCTGAACTGCCCTGGGAGCCAAGTATCTTGGGTTTCCAGGCTGCTGACAAGCTGGGAAACTGGAAGCTCCAGCTGCCAAGAAGACATGAACCTGGGAACTGGGACTTTCTAGGCTGCCAGGCACCCAGTTCCCCATCAGCCCACCAGTTGGACTGCTGAGGAGCCACAGGACCCTAGAAACATGGGCTCCCCAGCAGCTTGGCAGGTAGCCTGCTGGAGCTTGGTGGGTGAGCTGGCAGGGAGCCAGGCAAGTTTTGAAACCTGCCTGACAGGCACGGATCTACCAGAAACCTGGCTAGTTTCTGTCAGAATTTCACTGAAATTGAGATAATCCCATGGAATGTTTCATTTTAAAAGTATTATCATTTTCTGATGGAAAACATTCCGTCTGAAAAATTCCAACCAGCTTTATTGCTGTTGCCCCTACAGGAGGAAGCAAACAAGGCTCTAGCCTGAGGGGAGCCTATGGATTCCCTAGTCCACAGGCAAGAAGAAAAACATAGAAGTGTTGGACTTACCATACATTTCCACCTAAAATGGATTTAAATGTTTAAATTATGCCTAAATCCCTGGATTAATTTTCTCAGATGGTGTCTTCAGTTACCCATGACCAGCTGCTTATGTTAATGCTAATGAAAACCCCATAGACAGAATATAAATAATATTTGATATATAACATATCAAAGTGTATTTAAGTATTCACATAAAAATATTCGGCATTGTGAAAATGTTAAAATATATAACGCTGAATAATTATGGTCCAATTTCTTCACCTCTGAAAATCAGGCACAGCGGTTCTCAAACTGTGGGTTGGGACCCCAAAGTGGGTCATGACCACGTTTTAATGGGGTCGCCAGGACTGGTGTTAGACTCACTGGGGCCCAGAGCTGAAGCCAAAGCCCGAGCCCCACTGTCCAGGACCAAAGCCAAAGCCAGAGGACTTCAGCCCTGGGCAGCAGGGTTCAGGCTTTGGCTTCAGCTCTGGACGGCGGTTACAGGCCCCTTGCCCGGGGCTGAAGCCCTTGAGCTTTGGCTTTGTGCATCCCCCACCTCCCCAACCCGGGACAGTGGGACTCGGGAGGACTCAGGATTCGGTCCCCCCTCCTGGGGTCGTGTAGTAATTTTTGTTGTCAGAAGGGGGTCAGGGTGAAATGAAGTTTCAGAACCACTGGGCTTTTAGAATGCAAATGGTTTGTGTTTCTAGATACTTTGGATTAAAATAGTCGGTTAAGAAATCATGGATAAAATGTTCATAGGAATACCTCATTATGTTTCATCAAGACTGACAGATTTCTGTTTCATTTGTCAAACCTTAGTTGAGGCCATTTTTATTTGTATTATGCTTTGTTCCACTCCAGACACCCAGGAAGCCCAGCAGTCACTGCAGACCTTCTGGCTACTGTTTTCTGGTTTTAACTTGTGGAGTGAAGATGTGAACAACAGAGACCTTGCAGCATATAATCTAAACTTGTGCTGTTGTGTGTGGCCAATGTTCATACGACATATGAAAATGGCAGACTTTTGACTCAAATGTAACAGGAATAGTGCCTCCATGACTAGAAATGCAACGATGTCACCACACAGAAGTCTGTCAGCACCTGAATCTTTTGAAATCCTAATTGCCATATTTGGGGTCAGAAAGGAATTTCCCCCCGGATTACATTGGCAGAAACCCTGGGGTTTTTTTACCTTCCTCTGCAGCATGGGGCCTGGGTCACTTGCAGGTTTAAACTAGTGTAAATGGTGGATTCTCTTTAAACCATGATTTGAGGACTTCAATAACTCAGCCAGAGGTTAGGAGTCTATTTTAGGAGTGTGTGGGTGAGATTCTGGGGCCTGCAATGTGCAGGAGGTCGGACTAGATGATCACGATGGTCCCTTCTGACCTTAATGTCTATGAGTCTAAATCAGCCAGAGGTGAAGATCAATGGTGGCTGTTGGAGAATAAAAGACAGAGCAGCTAGGGGAACTGTGTGTAGGCAATAGACATGACCTGGAATGATGGAATGGGTATTAGTTTATGCTTGGGTACCTGCAGCTGAAGACAAACAAAAAATGTTCAGTAGAGACAAAAAAAAAAGGCTGTTAAAATCACAGAATATATAAACTTTCATAGAATTGCTCCAGTCTGAATTTTTTAGACAACTTTCTTAGTCTGAATAGTTTTCAACAATTTGCTGCTTATGACTGGGTATTCTTTTTTAAACTATTAAGGACAATCACAGAATTGTTTGTTTTTTCCCCTTATTCTGAAAAAACGATGGGGAGGGAACCAATGAAAGTTTTGAGTTTGAAAGAGATGAAACAGATACTACCTTGGTAAGAATATTTATTCTTCAGACATAAAATTATACTCTGTGTCCAAAATGGGAAAACTTTAAATCTATAAGTAAAACATGAACACAATAATTGAGTCCCCAGGCTACTAACTAAATAATTCAACCATGCTTGTGAATCTGCCCTTAGATACCAGTTTTCTTTTACCAGCTTATTTACTTTTTCATTACCTAATCAATAAGGAGATTTTGACCAAACTAATCCAAATGTGCTTAAAACATGTTGGATTCATCGTGAGTTGGTTAGATAGGGTTTCAGGTCTTTATTAAATTGACGATTCTTGATTCAGCTGTTCTGTCTTCTAGGAGTGTATAGCCTACATGAAGTACTTCAATTATTTCTTTAAATTGCTAATTTTGTTTTACACTGAAGATGAGATGGTTAGCATAAAAAAAGTTGTGACTTCCTTATGAAATTCAAGTCTTTGCCTTCCAGTTGTATTTATGGCATAATCTCCAGTGGATCTATACCATTGCTGGGGTGTCAGATGAACAGACACTGCTCCTGAATGAGGCTGATGTTTAAGAACCACCAGAAGCCTCACAGGGTCTTAAAATTGTTATTGAGGTGACCCTTAGTTGGCAATAAAGGCATAAAAAATTTCACTTGCGTAATCATCAAACTCAATATTTTGCCCTTCCACTTTAATAGCCACGTTTTCAATCAGTGTCAGATTTGATCTTAAAAAATCTGAAGAAACTTATTTTCCACACTTTGGAGAGGAGCATGAATCCTTTCTGTTTTGCTAAATAGCAACTCATGACTGTATTTACATTTGACTTTGGAAGAATTATGTCTTCATTACATTCAGTTTCTTCTTTCCTTCCACTTCTTTGGTCCTGAGGCATGTTGAGTCAGATAAATTCATACACTGCTTAATTAATTAATTAATTAATGGAGATATCCTATCTCTTAGAACTGGAAGGGACCTTGAAAGGTCATCGAGTCCAGCCCCCTGCCTTCACTAGCAGGACCAAGTACTGATTTTGCCCCAGCTCCCTAAGTGGCCCCCTCAAGGATTGAACTCACAACCCTGGGTTTAGCAGGCCAATGCTCAAACCACTGAGCTATCCCTCCCCCACTGCTGATTGGTAATCATTTAACACTAATCACCTATTTGCAGTATTGATCAGTAGCTTTCAGCTTTCACTACAGTTCAGTGGGAAATAACCACCTTGGTTAATTCAACTCTGAACACTAGAAAAGTAAGATAAGCACCAATTTCATATATAACCACATTGCCAAATGTCTGCTTACCTTCCAGAAATTTCCAGTCTATCACCCCTTACAGTGCACAGTTCCCCCTCCTCCATTCTCTTCAGCATCTAATGACAGCTGATTCCACATAGTAACAATATCCCACTCTTCACTCAGCAATGACTCTACCTCTTCCCTCTTCCCCTCTAGGCTTACAAGTTGCTTTATATCTTCCTTTTGGTTTCCTAATACGCCTACTTGGCATAATAAGAACCTTGATGTTCTCATCACTCTCCTTTTTATATTTAATAGTAGTTAGAGTTTTTATTCAGAGACAGAAATTAGTACATAACACTTCTAGAATAAAGAAAACCCTTTCAGATATGTTATGTTGAAATTAGTTAATGCAGTGACATAAAGGTTCAAAAAATAAAGCGAGAAATTGATTTTTTCACAACTATGTTCAAAGATTTGCACCATAATCATATCATCAAAAAGCAATGACATTTTCTGGAAAAGACACCCCCGTGTATGATGTATGCATCATTAACCAAGTATTTACCGTTTAGTCGGGCTTGTCTCATAATCTCAGTGGATTGTTGATTTCCTCAGTGATTTACACAGGCCTTTGTTGCTAAAGTAAATGAACCATTGAACGGTGATGGAAAATGAAAAAGCAGATAACCAAAATGGAGAATCACAATAATTCCCGATACAAAGCAATTGCTTTGAATTCCAAAATGTTCTTATTGTCAGATATTGACATTTAGTTAATCTTTTCCTAGGGATATATAGAAATAAATCTAAAGTAGAGGTTAATTTTTGTCTCATTTAATTTCTCTTTTAGGTGTAAATTTCATTTGCAGTAGCATGTGTAATTCTGCATAGAGAAGTCCATGTTCCTAATGCTGTTCTTTGGGGAAACACAATGAAGTGCTGAAATCTCATTATTTGTGGTAGCACGGCTGTGTGCCCTGGTGCTAGAGACATGTTTATGAAGGCATGAGAGCTGGAAATGGCTGTGTTGCACTAGAACAATATCTCATTTAATGTTCCAAACTGGAGTGGATTGGTGGAGGGTGCTGTGGTTAAGTGTAGCAATTTAGTGTGTCTGGAAGTTCAAGGGCTGAAACAAATGCTAATAGGTGTGTAAAATTACTGATATGTCATTGTCCTGATCCTAAATAGTAGCAACAAATTGTAGTTGTTTTTTTTTTAATTACCTTCTAACTAGTTGAGGAGGCGGCTGCCTTACTTCTTATACTATACAATGTCTTATGAATACGTCATAAATGTAAGAAGATATTAATCTAAATATTTTCTTGGGACTCATTTTATTTTTCACAATCATATTGTAGTTGCTTATTTTAGGTCCTATTCAATACAAAGAAGTGTCCGGCATAAAATTTTCAAAACTACCTAAGTCCCAGTGACTTTCATGGAGACTACGGTGTTTTTGAAAATTTTATTTCATGGGTCCACAGAAGTTCTATGTGCTGACTTGTGTCTGCAGCATCTTTCTGGAGCCATCATTTAGAGTTTTCCCTCTTTTCTTTCTGTGGAATGCTCTCTGAGTTATTATCCCCCTCTCCTGATAGTCACCAACATAGCCTATATACTGCAAATGGCTGCCTGCCAACAATAACAGACTTATTCTACTGGGGATTACCAAGGAAGGCAGAGATACATTTCTATTATATATATTTCTCCCTGTCTGAGATAAGGAAAAGAACTGCCAGTCAAACACACATGCTCACTCCTACATTCAACCGTTACACAAGCTCCCTGAACATACCCATTAGAAGTGCCTCTGGTATCAGTGGTAGGTGCTCACAGTGGTACTATATGCAGACAGGTTAGTAACATACTTGGCAGGAAGAATATATAAGAATGGGCTACCATTTGACCCTGCTCTGGCTGGTGGTTTTGCCGTGGAATTGCCACAGCCTTCACCCCAAAATGGGCTCTCATAAAGAAATTATTCAATAGAACACTATTTTCTGCATTGTTTTAGCACATTTTCCAACAGATCAGAATTTAGACCTTCCACATGAAGCCTTATGATTTATTTAAATTTACCATAGTGAATTTTATTGCCACCAATTTGGCATGTGAAGTTCCATTTATTTTAAAAAGAAAATCACTTTATATTATTTAGATATATAACCACCACACTATTGTACATTACTTGCTAATACTGACTGAATAACGCTTTCAGAACTGGATGGGCACATACGTGGCTAACCTAGTTATTAGCTAGGAAGCTTAACCCATCATCATTACTCCCCTTGTGGTATTGGCACTGTGGTAGCCAGCCTGTATTACAATCTCAGCATATACACATACCCATCAGCCCCAGACTCTGCCACCAGCCTCTGGCTTCCACTGCAAGGGCAAGCAATGCTTACTGGCTCAGCTCAGGAGCAGTTAAACATGGCTGCTTGGTCCCTGTGCTTAGGAACAGGGATAGGTTAGCTTGTGCAGATGGAGCTGTGATCAGGGGGCACCCTATCCCTTTCTCTTTGGAGAGAGGTTGGAGTAGGGGCCTGCCTCCCTGTATGTGGCACAGAGATCTGGTGGCCACATTTACAGGCACCCAGAGCTAGCTCAGTCCTGTGAGCACAGAGACTGTGGTGCCAATGACGGCCTCTGATGTCTCTACAGACACCTGTGGTACTAGAGTTTGAGAACCGCTGCACTAACAGTCCTGACATCCCTTTGACTGGGAAGACCTGCAGAATTTTAGGTTTGTTGATATTGCGTGGGTGGGAGAGTGTACTTGTGCATTAAAACCAGCATATTTAAGCACATGCTTAAAGCTGAGCCTGGGATTTAGTATTTTGCTGGATAGGAATGTTTTGCTGAACTGGCGCCAAAGTTCACATTTTTAATCCAATCAGATGTATCTCAAACAGACGGGCATCTTTTGAAAGATAAACAGATAAAATCTGAGGTTATCACCAGAAATAAAGTTTCGCTTAACAGTTTAAAGATGAGCATACAGGCAGCAATGGACTAATGGTTGAGACAAAAATCAGGTCTGATTTTTATGGAGACCCTCTATTAGGATACTTATTTTGTCAATTATTTAAAAATGTATACAATCAATCATATTGAAATAAGCTTGAGTCTAAACCAAAATATTTTATTTTGAAAACATATGTTGTTTTCTAGCTATTGAATCAGAAGACTTGAATAAAACTGTAATTCTTCTGAATATGATTAAAGTATGAAATATATATTTGGCTCAACAAAATCATTGAACTTGCTTAATCATAAATAGCATGTATTTTAAAGTACCTAATTTTAAAATATTTTTAACAAACAGAACAACTGCACCCCCTAGTGACTAATCATACATATGCAACAAAAGAAAGATATGTTTGAAGTCATGAGGCTTCCTAAAGAGAGAGAGATTCTGTGTTACCGAACAGTTATGCTTTGATGGAAGTAGATTATTAGTTATTTTAAAAAAAATTATAGATTAAATTCAGAGCTATATATTTTCTTAGAGCCTTGCATGTTCTCATATAAATTTCTTAGCCTGCCACTGTAACTCTGTCAGATATTTGTTGCATAATTGCTATTCACAGTGATAGCATTTCATTAGAAAAGAGCTGTCACATTGCTTGTCAATGTGTCATGTCATACATTTTTATTTTTCTGTTATTGCCAAGGAGAAGCTACTTCTAGTTAGGAATAATATTAATAAAATATTGTATGTATGAGTGATGTAATGTGACAGTGTGTCAAATATGCTATAAGTAATATCAACGTTGGAGCTAGTGGAACAAGCTAATTTGAATTATGTGAATATATCTGAAACCTTTGGCTTAATCTCAGAGCTTGTCAATATAATCAATAATTTCATCATCATAATATCATTTTACTACTCATTCACACTGAAATAATGGTTATCAGTCAACAGTTAATTAAATGCAACTTTGTCAGGGCTGCACATTGACGGTTAAAAAAATCTCACCTTGTGGAACATGGGAACACCTTTGAAAACCAACCACGTAAACAAACCAAAAGCTGTTGATCAGATTTAAAGCAGTTTTGACTGTGCCAGTTTTCTAGGCTTTTATACAATAATTGGCCCAACCCTTTAGCCATTGGGTTAGAACCCAGTGCTTAACATGTCAACACTTGTGAACAATTCCATGGAATCTTTAACAACCACAAGTGATCATGTCCTAAAAACATTACCTACTTAGCAGCATACCGACATTGCTTCCGTACTGACTTGGGAAAACAGTACAATCTACTGAATCACCAGCATTACTTCCTGCAGTATCAGCGTCATCTCTGGTGGTCTCCCATCCAAGCAACCATACTGCTTAGCATATGATAGCTGTTGAGATCACAACTTGAGGAAGGGTGGCTGCAGGTTAAAAAATTTATTAAATCTAATGTTAAAAAATTATATAATACACAGGTTGAGAAAAGAGTGTCTGTACATCTGGGTATAGTGCTTAGATTATCCACAAATGCAATGTTTGTTTTAAAAGTCATAGGTAATATCACTGAGAGAGAGAACCAATTTAACTCATTGTCTAACTTTGCTGAGATGACAATGTTTATATACCGGTATGTAAAGATAAAATATATTTCTGCAGGAATATATTTTAAATATTAAATACAGAATTTCCAGCTCATTTGACGAAATGGCACTGTAGCATTTCATGTGTTTAACCCAATGAGACTTCAGCTTGCTAACCATTTTAAAAGTGCATCAAAACGTTCATATTCAAATTGCTCCCATTGTGTACTTTTTGTTTTATGACTATATAACTGGATTTTTTTTAGTTTACTTCAAATTGCTGCTGTTTGATTTAATGAAAATATATTTATCATCGATAACAATAAATATATGTAACTAAAATATGCAAATGTTATGTATGATATGCCTTAAATCATACTTCATTAGAGTGGTGTTCATTATATGGTTACATGATATGAAAAACCTCTTGATTAAATTCTTGAATGGTAACATTTTAAAAAGCACTTCCAAAAGAAAAAATTACAGAAGTATGTCAATTCTCCAGAGCGAATGTCACCCATTTCCACCTCTGTTTGCAAGAGACATGTTTTTAATATATCAAGACACCTTCAGAAAATGAAACATTTGAAAAGAGTATTAATAAGTACAGGTGAGGAGATCTATGTGACTGATAAACTACCTCGGTACTTTGCAGCTGATCACACTAATTGTGACTTCACATATATATGATGTGTATGTACAGGTATCTGTGTATACATTTTTGTGTGCATCTATTATATGCATGAACCAGATTGAGACCAGTTAGCGTGTGAAATCTTCAACTGCTGTTGGCTCTTGTAAATGGCATTCCTTGTATTCACCATTGCAAAGAACATGTAAAGAAAAAATCCCCACTCATATATGTAATGTATTCATAATTAAATTCAACCCTTCCAATAATGCTTAAGAGACAGAAAAAGTCATAAGGCAAAGGTTAGTAGAGAATGGGGATGAGGGAACTGCAATTGTCACTGATAACTTTTAAAAGATGTTTTTAAAGAAACAATACAACTTTTTATTTGTAAAATGTTTTCTTTCTTGTTGAGGAGAATCCAAGGCATCATGCATTAGCTATGCTATCATATGAGGGATTTGAGAAACGGTTAACGTTCTTGTTATATTCTGTTTGAATGTTTATATTATTCAAGTGCATTTACTTTTAAGGTGAATAGTACATCATGGCAATTGAAATCAAATCAAGAATCCAGTCCAAATCCCAAACTAAAATCTATTGAATTTACTCCCTAAATCTAAATTTAAATTCCACCAGCATTATCCAAAGTATACAGCTAAATCAAATTAAATGATTGCATTGGTGAGTTTTACTGGCTTTTGATATGGGCTTTCGTATGGAATCATTCTTACCCAGACTGTGTGGACATCCTTACTCACATTGAGTAGTACAGGTAGTCACATTGACTTCAGTGGGATTATTTATGTGTAAAGTACTAGTCAGAATGATTAAGGGTATTGCAATCTAGCCCTCTGTTTGATGGCTACAGACACTCTTTTAAAGATAGGTAAATGACTACACAATTAACACTAAATTCATCAAAGGGATATGTGGAAGTTCTTTTAAACAATTGCTAATGTCTGTATTATCAATAAATCAACTTCTATTAATTTCAACCTTTACATTATAGTGCCTATCTATAAAAAGGGAAATAAGGACAACCCGGGGAATTACAGACCAGTCATCTTAACTTCTGTCCCCGGAAAGATAACAGATTAATTAAGCAATCAATTTGCAAACATCTAGAAGATAATAAGGTGATAAATAACCGTTAGCATAGATTTGTCAAGAACAAATCGTGTCAAACCAACCTGATAGTTTTCTTTGACAGAGTAACAAGCCTTGTGGATGAGGGGGAAGCAATAGATGTGGTATATCTTGACTTTAGTAAGGCTTTTGATACTGTCTCGCATGACCTTCTCATAAACAAACTAGGGAAATACAACCTAGATGGAGCTACTATAAGGTGGGTGCATAACTGGTTGGAAAATCGTTCCCAGAGAGTAGTTCTCAGTGGTTCACAGACATGCTGGAAGGGCATAACGAGTGGGATCCCACAGGGATCGGTTCTGGGTCCAGTTCTGTTCAATATCTTCAATGATTTAGATATGGTGTAGAGAGTACACTTATAAAGTTTGTGGACGTTACCAAGCTGGGAGGGGTTGCAAGCGCTTTGGAAGTTAGGATTAAAATTCAAAATGATCTGGACAAACTGGAGAAATGGTCTGAAGTAAATAGGATGAAATTCAATAAGGACAAATGCAAAGTACTCCACTTAGGAAGTAACAATCAGTTGCACACATACAAAATGGGAAATGACTGCCTAGGAAGGAGTCATAGTGGATCACAAGCTAAATATGAGCCAACATCATTCTGGGATGTAGTAGCAGGAGTATTGTAAGCAAGACATGAGAAGTAATTCTTCCGCTCTACTCCGCACTAATTAAGCCTCAACCAGAGTATTGTGTCCTGAAATGTGGAAAGATGTGGACAAATTGGAGGAAGTCCAGAGAAGAGCAACAAAAATGATTAAAGGTCTAGAAAACATGACCTATGAGGGAAGATTGAAAAAAATGGGTTTGTTTAGTCTGGAAAAGAGAAGACTGAGAGGGGACATAACAGTTTTAAAGTACATAAAAGGTAGAATTGTTGTTCTTAACCTCTGAGGATAGGACAAGAAGCGCAATGGGCTTAAATTGCAGCAAGGGCAGTTTAGGTTGGACATTAGGAAAAACTTCCTAACTGTCAGGGTGGTTAAGCACTGGAATAAATTGCCTAGGGAGGTGGTAGAATCTCCATCATTGGGGATTTTTAAGAGCAGGTTGGACAAACACCTGTCAGGGATAATACTTAGTCCTGCCTTGAGTGCAGGGGACTGGACTAGATGACCTCTCGAGGTCCCTTCCAGTTCTATGATTCTATGATTATATAATAAGCAGTTACTTTTTAAAAAGTGAATTTTGTGCTTATGAAAATTACCCACTTGATAGTCCTGGGAGAAAAGTCACTTTTTTTTTTATCCATGGAACCAGTCTAGCACAGACAATGGCAATGTAGGCTTCCACTCAGCAATGTGTTTGAACCCAAAACACTCCAGGGGGCTACTGGATAGCAGGGCCACCCTGAGGATTCAGGGGGCCTGGGGTCTTCAGCGGCAGGTCCCGGGCGGAAGGACCCCCCACCGCGGGTCTTTGGGGCACTTCGGCGGCGGGTCCCGGGGCGGAAGGACCCTCCGCTGCCGAATTGCCGCCGAAGACCCGGAGCGGAAGAAGCTCCGGGGGGCCGGGCCCCGCGAGAGTTTTCTGGGGCCCCCGGAGCGAGTGAAGGACCCCGCTCCAGGGGCCCTGAAAAAACTCTCGTGGGGGCCCCTACGGGGCCCGGGGCAAATTGCCCCACTTCCCCCACCCCCCCGGGTGGCCCTGCTGGATAGTTCATTCTTATGTCCATTTAATACTTGGCTTTATAGATGAGACGCCAATAAACATGTTATTTGAAATTGGACTGTAGGAAAAGTATATTGACTAGATTACCTAGCAGGCATCTTCATCTCTAACATCTGTGATTTTGTGGTGTTTTCTTTTTTATGATATGGACTTTTGTTCACTAAGAACTGGAGTCAGTTCCTACTCATAGGCTACTCAACTGCAGACAGATGGTGTTTACTTTTGTTCTCTATTGACCTCTATGTAGCTTGAACCTGTGGTTTAGAAGTCAGACTTTGTATCCCCTTACCAATACCCAAGTATATTAAGTCTCCTTAACAGAGAAAAAAAAGTTGAATTCCTGATGAAGGTCAGGCTCTAATCTTAAATAGGAATTACTTTATATCTCTAACATGTTCTATTGTGCTTCCCTGCACAAATGCAGGAACGTTTTTTTGAGATACTTTGCAATAAGTTATGCATGTGTGATTTGAATCTGATCCTTAATATATTTGCAAATTAATAAATTTGCAGAATAAATAATAGAAAGCAACGTTTATACTTTAGTATTTCTAGTAATGGTCTAATAATCAATGCTGACATCTGTAAATATTTGATAAACTATATGTTACCTTAGAAATCACACTACACATGATAACTCTGAAAAAACTCTACATACCAATGGAAATGTTGCTATGTCCTATATTGATTCTGCATCTGGAATGAAATTATTTGTACTTACCAACTAAGTGTCTTTTCTACCAAAAAGTAAGCTTTTATTTAGGCTTGAAAGGATTAGATTTTTATCAGTAACTTCAATTTCACTGTGCACACACAAACTGACCAAAAAAAAAAATTCATAGATATGGATCATAATCTATAGACAGGCAAAGTAAGAAAAATGCTGCTTGAAAACTTACTAGTGTTTGGATTTAAGAGTATTTAGTTTGTGAAAATTAAATTGATGAGAATCATATTCTGCCAAGCCTACTTTTAATAGAGTCAGTTTCAGTAATAATGTTAAATGTATAGTTCAGGTTGCACTATCCCTACGCATGCCCTTTGTCTGGAGATTTCCATCTCTTTTCATATTTGCTTTGACTCTATCTAAATTATTTTAATTTCTCAATAATAAGGCTAGATTCTTTAGTAAGTTTTTAGAAAGTGTAAAAGGATCTAGTGCCAGATCCCCAGATGGTATAAATTAGTATAGGTCCATTGACTTCAATGGAGCTGCACTGATTTACACCAAATGAAGGTCTGTCTGATAAAGTTCTGTCCTTACATTTTATGGACCCGCTCTGGTTAGAGATTCTTAATCAAGATTCTCTTTCCTTTAAGTCATATTACTTGGATTCAACTGTCTGTTTAATGGATACAGTAGTGCAATAGTTTTGTTTTTCTGTAACAAATAGTACAGTTTTGAAGGAGAATATTACTGCTTCTGTTTAAGACAGCTGGTATGTATTGGCTACTCACCAATGCTTCAAGAGTTCATGAACTTGGAAGAATATCACAGATTCAACATCCACAGAGAATGTAGTTCATGTGAAAGATACTGCGCTAGTATCTGATCAATATAGATGTGCAGACTAAGGTGGAGAAATGGAAGTTCCAAGTTTGCATAATTGTTAAAGCACAAGATAAGCAGGGAGAGATGTTGTAGAACAGGGAAGAATTCATTAAGGCAAGAAGCTTAATTTTGCTTTTGAAAACAGGGAGCCAATGAAGAGATTCAAAGATGGGATGGTGAAGTATTCAGACTGATAGACAAGGAAGATGATCTTAGCAGCAGAATTTGTTATTAACTGGAAGAGGGCAATGTAGTTGTTAGGGAGGCCAGAGAAGAGGGGGATTACAGTAGTCAAAATGGTGAGGGATGAACAACAATTAAAGGATTGTGGACAGTTAGAAAAGTTTGAATTTTGGAATGTTATGGGGGGAAGAAGTGGCAAAATTCGGATATGGCCTAGAAGTTTGGGAAAGGGACGAAGATAACTCCCAACTTCCCATGCCTCTGTGACACTAACGGTTTTGCCACCAGTTTCAGGGGGGGGGAGGGCGGAGGGGATATAGGATTCTGTTTTGGCCATTTCAAATTTAAACTGACAAGACATCAGGAGTATATGTTGGAGAAATGGCCTGAAAAGGGGAGGGAAGGATGGATGGAGAGAAATCAGAAGGAAATATAATTTACGTTCACCACAAGAGAAGGCTCTAACCAGATTTTAAGACTGTTAGTCAAATATGTTTGTGGTATTTTCTGTTTGTTCTGCATATAGTGGTTAATCTGCTGCAAAATATAACAATCTGCTTTCTTAATCATTAACAAGGCCAGATGCGGAAGGTATAAATTATGTCTCCTTGCAAAAGTGAAATCCTTGTACCCAGAACAGGTTCATCCCAAGGGAAGGGAGCCAGGGTAGATGGCACCACCATCACCATCTCTCAGGGCTTTTGCTGGGAGGAGAGCGTGGCAGTGTTAGTTTATGACTGAGTTCCATAGGAGCCTTGCTGACAGAGGCTGGAGATGGTATATACTGAATCAAAGCATGTTACACCTGCTTTGGTCAAATGCTACTTCCTGCCAGTATAGCCCACCCTTGGGGTTATAACCTGTCCAGTTAGTGTGGCTGATAAGCATTCTACTTTGTAACTTCCCATCACATTGAAAGCTACAGTCTAAACAGATAAAAATCAGTCATTTCTCATAATATGCTCTCCACTCTGACTGCATAATTTGTCTCTGTGTAGTCCATGCTGCAAAGAGTTAATGGCAACTTGGATGGAGGCAGAGACGTTCAGTCTAATGCCAGGAAGGCTCAGCAGGACAGTCCACAGAAAGATGCAATGCATGCATGTCAAAGTACTCTAAGATGATATTATTAATAATTATCAGCATTTTCAACAAAAGATGCTGTGATTGATGTAGTGAAATGTACTTTGATTTTCATAGGGCTTTGTCTGTCCAATGGAAAGAGATCCTACTGCTACGGTATTTTAAGTATGCTGATGTTAGCACAAGATCAGTATTTTTGTGATGGCAACCATCACAGGATGCATATATTGTGTTGATCTAACATAGTATGTATATATTTTAATATACATACTCTGCTAACACTATGGAAAAGTTACATCCAAGTTTTTTTATATGTAGTAGCTTAATACATACATTTAAATACACAAGTATCCTACTGCGTCCTGATGGTTGTGAGATTATGGTGGACTTTGACTTTTTGAATTTTAAGAGACACATATATCATCTTTATAGTATGTTTAAGGTGAACTCAGCAATGCATAGAGTTGCATTCTTTGCACTGCATTAGATTTCAGTAATGTTATCAAGTGTGTAGGAGTATAACAGGGCCTTAGCACATTCATATGTACTTACAAATATTACTTCTACATGCAGAGTCTGTAAGTGATTTGGCATATTAACAATTTGCTCATTTAAAAATATTTTAATAAAAAATGCTCTTTAATTCACTGTTACCCAGCAGGACTGTAGTGTGCCAAGGAAGTAAAGGTCTGATCATTGTCTAACTTCTCTGCATAGACCCACTGTCACACTGTTCAACTATTATCAAATCAAACTACTTGATTGCATAGTTTTACATTATTTTAAATGAAAAACTGGCACACATTACAATGAAGATCAGAGTAAAAAAAAATATATATCACTGTCACCCCTTCATAGCTCTCTCCTTGTTCCAGCTTCTCCCCTCCAGTATAGCTCTTACCCTACCGCCACTCGCACTTGCTTGCCACACTGTGTCTTATGCTCTCCCACCTTCCCATCCTGCCATTTCTATCAAAAACATTTTAGTTTCTATTTCCAAAGCATCTGATATTTGCATAAAGCCTCTCCATGTCCGGTCCTAGAAGTCAGGCTCTTTGGAATGGGGATGGGGATGCACTATACATGCTCCATGTACCCCCATTCTCCTAGCAGGGAGCAGGTTTTTCTATGGCTTGCAGTTGGTAACAGAAGGTTCTTAAATAGGTGAGGTGGCCTGAAGACCTCCCCTTTTCTTAGAGCTCCAAAATGACATTCGGCCTGGGGAAGAAGATTATTCATCAGTAATCAGAGGCAAGGGAAATCTCCACTATCTCAGTAATGTTGGGGTGGTTGTCCTCTCACCACTGATGTGAGGCAAGAGCTCCCCTTCGCCCAATATAATAGCATTCAGAAATAAGAGATTCTCCTCCCAGAGTCCAAAACTGCATGCAACTCTCTTTTTATGTAAATAGAATCAGGACTATGTTTCCTTCTCTCCTTACTGTGTTGCAGCCTCTCTGTCTCTGTGCTGTGCAAAGGAAGCTAGTGTAGCTCTATAACTTATTAACTTCTTCAGCTTGGGAATAGAATTCTTAGGAGCAGAGGGAATGGGCCCACAATGGGTCTTTGAAGACAGTAACTTTTTACTTAAATGGATCTAAGTGACATCCCCTTTCAAAAAAATCCTGCTGCTCTTACATACGTATAATGTGACTGCATTCAGTACTGTGTACGCATCCGTGAGAACTTGGAAATTCTTTTCAGTTTTCACAATTATACATTGAAAATGAGAAAAATTTCCAATATGGACGTAGAACACCTTCTTAACGGGGAGAAATGGAATTTAATTTATTTCATTTATGAAACCTTTGAATTGCTTCCAAAAAAACTAAAACAAATCAGAGTTGGCTAAGACACATTGTGACCACAATGATCTTGTGGTGGCTGCTCAATAGTTTTCTGAATTATCAGTGTGTCTTGCAAGTGAGAAGATCATACTGGCCTGGTATGTAAAATAAGAAGTATTAGCACACGTACAGTGAGGACACTGGGCAAGTTATCTATCCCATGAGATCTAATGATAAAATACCAGATTAGTGGCCAGATGAATTCTGTACATGTGCCAGAGATGGAAAGCAAGTAACAAGCACTGAACTGTCAGGGCAAAACATACATGCAGGGGTAAATAAAGGTGAATGAGTATTTTCAAAAGCAAGAAAAGATGAGTTTGGACTGGAAAGATCTTTCAGAGCTGAATATAGCTAATGCCTTGGTACAGAGTTAAGAATTGGATCAGTTTCTGTCATCCCACCCCTTTAGCTGTTTATAAAACATTTGTTATTGTGTCTAATTGGCTTGTATGTGAGTGTTCCCTGTAAGCTGCATGGTTGGGCAGCTGCCCAGGAGAGAGTCAAGTGCTGCCCAGTTGGTTAACAGAGCACGCACATCCGGCAGCATGTGTTCAGGTGCCCCTCCCTCTGCTGCTTTGCAGCCATGTTGTTCCGTCCTGCAGCTGCTCCAGAGACCCTCCTGCTGGCTGTGCAGAGAATGGGGAGAGGGCGTGCTGATGTCAGGGTGTCTCCCTGCCCCTGTACCCCATCTCCGTAGAGTAGGGGAGAGGGGACAGCCTGGCTCAGGTCTGAGGTCTGAATGGTGAGTGAGTGCCTTTCTTAAAGAGACAGCGCATGGTTTCTAAAACTTCCCCAGCAGCCAGCTCACACAGTCTCTGTGTCTGTCTCTGACTCGCACACACACAGAGTCTCTGTGTCACACACCTCCCAACATATACTTGTATTATTGTTGTTGTTACTTCTTGGTACTTCCTGCAATGCACATATAGTCTCTGTAATTTTATTCTTTCAAAGTGTGTTATTTTAGTGTTTTGACTGGTCTATGTGTTTCATAATTTTTATTTCTCTTACACTTAATTTAATTCTTTGAGTAGAGAGTTCTAAAATGCCTGACCTGTCCTGGCTGGAGTAATTATCCCTATGGTAACTTTTAAGAAATATAGATTATATCTAGGTTTTTTGTTTCTACTGGTGGCGCACATCTGCACATATCTTGGTGCACATAACAAAATTTATTATGCACTTGGAAAAAATTAGAGGGAACATTGGTGAGCACTATTTGTGTGCCTCTTGAGGACTACATTATTCCTGGCTCAGGGTGGCCCACAGTGCTTCACTTCCCTGCAACTCCATGAAGGGGCTGGACACAGTTGGGTTGAGGAGTGTGGACACTAACTCCCAACCCCCCTGTGGCACTGGCTACCCCAGGGTTTGTCTAGACTGGGAAACTAAGTGCTTAAAATGCTTAAAACAGAGAGAATTATGTTAGCTGTTTTTAATTAATGGGACCAGCTAACACTTTTATAAATTATCAGGGGGTAGCAGTGTTAGTCTGTATCTACAAAAACAACAAGGAGTCTGGTGGCACCTTAAAGACTAACAGATTTATTTGGGCATAAGCTTTCATGGGTAAAAACCTCACTTCTTCAGATGCGAAGAAGTGAGGTTTTTACCCACGAAAGCTTATGCCCAAATAAATCTGTTAGTCTTTAAGGTGCCACCAGACTCCTTGTTACTTTTATAAATATGGCTGCTTGTTGCTAGCAAACACTAGGGTTAAATTCAGTCAATCGGCATGTTTTTGAACATGGCTGTCTTATCTGCATTAGCTGCTAAGTGATGGTTAAAACATGTTAATTGCAATTTGTGTGTGTGTTAATGGATTTGAAAAGAATGCTCATATCCCCAGCCTAGGCAAAGGGGTAAGATAAAAGATTGGACCATGGCTTCACTCCCACACTGGGCACACAGAGCTGGACAGGCCTAGGGGAAAAAGAACATGCTGCACCCGTGACGGAGGGTCATAGAGCTGTTGCTGCAGTAGCTTTGTCTGAGCCAGCCAGAATATCTTGCGGGATCTTTTACTGCAGCCCTTCTACTTCCCTCTACAGTTCATCTACTTGTCGGCAACAGCCAGAATCTAGCTCTAAATAAATGCAAAGAAGTTATTTAATAATTCTTGTAGTCTTGGCCAAGAGCTTTCTATCTGCAAAACACAATTATTTAGCATGAATTGTTGCTAAATTATCAGAAGTGTTTTTGTACAACATAAGTACTGAACTAGGAAGAAAATTCTAGCACCAATTGATAAGTACTGTGCTCAGTTCTGGCACTGTTTACATAAATTCATTTGTTTTGAAGCAGACTTTGAATTTTTCTCCTGATGATACTAATGTGTCGTCTGGGAAAGTTCCATTCCTTGTTTTTCCTAAACAGCCCACAAGATGGTAGTGCACTAATCACTCATGTTGCTGGACATGATGTACAATATAAAGTTCAGTATTACTCTTTAAGACTTATTTTAGTCATCTGATAATTCAACAAACAAAAAAACTACAAATCTAGTCAGATTAAACAATGTATTTCCAAAGTGGATGTGCTGGGAATTTAGTTTAAGACTCCCATTAAGTGGGTTCTAGCCCACGAAAGCTTATGCCCAAATAAATTTGTTAGTCTCTAAGGTGCCACAAGGACTCCTCATTATTAATGTCACTGAGGCCTGGTCTACACTAGGAGTTTATGTCGAATTTAGCACCGTTATATCGAATTAACTCTGCACCCGTCCACACCACGAAGCTATTTAGTTCGACTTAGAGGTCTCTTAAATTCGACTTCTGTACTCCTCCCTAACGAGGGGAGTAGCGCTAAATTCGACATGGCCATGTCGAATTAGGCTAGGTGTGGATGGAAATCGACGGTAATAGCTCCGGGAGCTATCCCACAGTGTACCACTCCGTTGACACTCTGGACAGCAGTCCGAGCTCGGATGCTCTGACCAGCCACACAGGAAAAGCCCCGGGAAAATTTGAATTCCTTTTCTTGTCTGGGCAGTTTGAATCTCATTTCCTGTTTGGACAGCGTGGCGAGCTCAGCAGCACTGGCAACGATGCAGAGCTCTCCAGCAGAGATGGCCATGCAATCTCAGAATAGAAAGAGGGCCCCAGCATGGACTGATCAGGAAGTCTTGGATCTGATCGCTGTGTGGGGCGATGAGTCCGTGCTTTCCGAGCTGCGATCGAAAAGACGGAATGCAAAGATCTACGAGAAGATCTCTAAAGTCATGGCAGAGAGAGGATACAGCCGGGATGCAACGCAGTGCCGCGTGAAAATCAAGGAGCTGAGACAAGGCTACCAGAAGACCAAAGAGGCAAACGGATGCTCCGGATCCCAGCCCCAGACATCCCGTTTCTACGAGGCACTGCATTCCATCCTATGTGCGGCCGCCACCACTACCCCACCACTGACCGTGGACTCTGAGGATGGGATATTGTCGACGGCCGGTTCCTCGGACATTTTAGCGGACAGGGAAGATGAGGAAGGAGATGAGGAGGACGAGGCAACAGCGCTTACAACGCTGATTTCCCCAACAGCCAGGATCTCTTCATCACCCTTACAGAGATCCCCTACCAACCGTCCCCAGGCGTTAACCCGGACACAGAATCAGGGGAAGGATCAGTCAGTAAGTGTTTTAAACATGTAAACATTTATTTTTAACAGAACAGGAATATTAACAATGGGTTTTTCATGATTACTTTGCCCTAGGCGCTTCACGTTTCAGTCCTTGGCAGTGCAACTACTGAAAAAAATCTAACAATGTCCGGTTTAGCATGATTATTTTGCCCTAGGCGCTCTACTGTTTAGTCCCTGCCAGTGCAGCTACAGTAAAATCCGGTCTATATGTCCGGGGATAGAGCAGAAATCCTCCTGGGACATCTCCACGAAGCTCTCCTGGAGGTAATTGGAAAGCCTTTGCATCAGGTTCCTGGGGAGAGCGGCCTTATTGGGTCCTCCGTGGTAGGAAACGTTTCCGCGCCAGGAGACAAGCAAGTACTCGGGGATCATAGCCTTGCAGAGCATGGCGGCATACGGCCCTGGTCTTTGCAGGCTTTCCCGAAGCATCCGTTCTTTCTCCGTCTCTGAAATCCTCATCAGAGTGATGTCGCTCATGGTGACCTGCTTTGAATTAGGTAGGGGAATGTTAGTATTGGGACTGCTTGCCTGTTCCTTTACAGAACTGTAACCGGCGGTTTAGAGCCACGCGGTGGAGGCGGGAGAGGAGCAGCATACCGGGATCTTTCCCTGGGACAGCCGCGAGGGAGTGGGACGGGGCAGAGTTCATGCTTGCCGGATTGCTGGCAGCAGGGACTGGCATTGCTTTGAACGTGAAAGGAGGCCAGTGCTATTATTAAAGTTTTAAGCAGCCACAAGTCTACGGCTTACCATGTCAGCCTGTTACTCAAATTCCGCTGTCCTGTCCCGCTTGTCTGATCTGCACTGCAAGACCCCAGGCACTGAATGCGAAGGCCGAAAATTCGACCTTGTCCTGAGCGCGCATGTGATAGGTGCTGTGCGTGGTCTTGTTCACAGAGAAAGACTATGTTCTTTGTTCAACCAAAAATTTATCTTTCTGAGGAATTCACTCCCTTTTTCCCATCCCACAGCTGCGACTGTCTCCCGAAATACCCTGGCATCACAGTCCCAGAGGCTAGCACAGATTAGGCGTAGGAAGAAGAGGACATGGGAGGACATGTTCTCGGAACTTATGGGCTGCTCCCGAGCCCAGGCAGCCCAGCAGACCCAGTGGAGGGAGAACTTGTCCCAAATGCACCGATCACACATGGAATGGGAGGAGAGGTGGCGGCAGGAAGACCAGCAGGCGACTCAAACGCTGCTTGGACTAATGAGGGAGCAAACGGACACGCTCCGGCGCCTTGTGGATGTTCTGCAGGACCGGAGGCAGGAGGACAGAGCCCCGCTGCAGTCTATCTCTAACCGCCCTCCCCCGCCACAAAGTCCCATACCCCCCTCACCCAAAGTCCCAAGAAGGAGGGGCGGCAGAGTCTGTGAAAATTCTCACTCCACCCCTGCAGACTGCTCAAGTACCAGAAGGCTCTCATTCCCAAAACTTGATAAGTCCTTTCCTTCCCGCCTCACCCAAGCCCCCGTCCCAGTTTCATCCCCCAGTTTCATGTGTAGTTGCTAATAAAAAATACGTCTCTGTTAATTACTGTTTCCATCATGTTCTTTTAGAGGAGAGTCTGTTTGAAGGGGGGGAAGGGGGTTGGTAATTGGACAGGACAGTCACCTTTACCAGGGTACAGACGCGGGGGCAGGTTCAGCAGCAGGGCACACACACATTGCATTCACTAGTTACCCTGGTCAGTCTGGGAGGTGGTTTTCATGTTCTGGGGGGGGGGCTATGTGACTTTGTGGCGGGGGAGGGCGGTTAGAGATCTTATGCAGCGGTCCTTATCCTGGATCACAGAGCCACGCAGCAGGGGATCTGTAACCGTCCTCCCCCTGCCACAAAGTCACATAGCCCCCACACACAGAGTCCCAAACAGGAGGGGTGGTAGGCTCCGTTGAAACAACCAGTCCACCAGTGCGGAGCCTGTCATTCCTGGAGTTTAGAAGCGTCCTTTACATCACTACACTACACCTGCTCCCCACCACAGTCTGCATCCCAGGTTCAACACTTTCCCGCGAAAACAGTAATAAAGAAAACGGTGTTCATTAACAAATTTCAAGTGATTTTATTTTTAAACGTGTGTTGGAAGGGGGGGAACGGGGTGAACGGGGTATGTAACTGGAGAGGATAGTGAACATTCACTGGGAAGGATTCAGCTTCTCTGTAAACAAACTTAATAGTCACAGGTTACCCTGCTCACTCAGGAACCTAGCTTTCAAAGCCTCCCGGATGCACAGCGCGTCCCGCTGGGCGTAATCAGCAGCCAGGCTATTTGCCTCAACCTCCCACCCCGCCATAAAGGTCTCCCCCTTGCTCTCACAGAGATTGTGGAGCACACAGCAAGCTGCAATAACAATGGGGATATTGGTTTCGCTGAGATCAGAGCGAGTCAGTAAGGTTCTCCATCTCCCCTTGAGACGTCCAAAAGCACACTCCACCACCATTCTGCACTTGCTCAGCCGGTAGTTGAAGAGTTCTTTTTCAGTGTCCAGGGCGCCTGTATAGGGCTTCATGAGCCAGGGCATTAGCGGGTAGGCTGGGTCCCCGAGGATGACTATAGGCATCTCCACATCCCCAAGAGTTATTTTGTGGTCCGGGAAGTAAATACCTTCCTGCAGCCGTCTAAACAGACCTGAGTTCCTGAAAACACGAGCGTCATGAACCTTGCCCGGCCATCCAACGTTGATGTTTGTAAAACGTCCCCTATGGTCCACCAGTGCTTGCAGCACCATTGAAAAGTAGCCCTTTCGGTTAATGTACTGGCTGGCCTGGTGGTCCGGTCCCAGGATAGGGATGTGAGTTCCATCTATAGCCCCACCGCAGTTTGGGAATCCCATCGCGGCGAAGCCATCTATGATGACCTCCACATTTCCCAGGGTCAATACCTTTGAGAGCAGTAGCTCAACGATTGCTTTGGCTACTTGCATCACAACAACCCCCACGGTAGATTTGCCCACGCCAAAGTGGTTCGCGACTGACCGGTAGCTGTCCGGCGTTGCAAGCTTCCAGAGGGCTATGGCCACTCGCTTCTGGACAGTCAGGGCTGCTCGCATCCGGGTGTCCTTGCGCTTCAGGGCAAGGGACAGCAACTCACAAAGTTCAAGGAAAGTTCCCTTACGCATGCAAAAGTTTCGCAGCCACTGTGATTCATCCCAGACCTGCAGCACTATGCGGTCCCACCAGTCCGTGCTTGTTTCCAGGGCCCAGAATCGCCGTTCCACAACATCAACATGACCCATTGCCACCATGATGTCCTCGGCGCGGGGTCCCGTGCTTTGTGACAGGTCTGTGCCACTCTCAGACTTCAAGTCCTCACCGCGCTGCCGTAGCCTCCTCGCCCGATTTCTCAGCATCTGCCTCTGGGAAAGGTGGATGATAAGCTGCGAGGTGTTGACAACGGCCATAACTGCAGCGATGGTCGCAGCGGGCTCCATGCTCGCAGTGCTGTGGCGTTCGGGCTGTCACTGACCAGAAAAGTGCGCGAACTGATTTCCTGCCGGCGCTTTCAGGGAGGGAGGGCGGTGGTGACGGTTGGATGACGACAGTTACCCAAAACCACCCTCGACACATTTTTTTCCCCAGAAGGCATTGGGGGCTCGACCCAGAATTCCAATGGGCAGCGGGGACTGCGGGAACTGTGGGATAGCTGCCCACAGTGCACCGCTTCCAATGTCGACGCTTGCCCCGTTAGTGTGGACTCACAAAGTCGAATTACTGTCCTTAGTGTGGACACCCATGTTCGACTTTGTAATATCGATTCCACATATTCGATTTAAGTAAAATCGAACTACTCTCATAGTGTAGACATACCCTGAGAGTCATGGTGCTAAATTACCCACAAATCACATTAAAATGTACACTGCATTTGAGACCAATCTCCCTTCTTTGTGTCATAGGGAAACTCAAATAAGTATTAAACTTTTGGGGCCTTGTGCATTCAGTACTTAGCTGTGCATTTTCCTCAGTTGGGTTGCTTGTGTTAGAACTTTAATTTCTTTTATGTTGTTTAGGTTGACTGTTTTTTAAAAATTGTTGTTTTTTTTAATTAATGTACAACAAAAATGGTTGTCAACTTTCTAAAGACAACCGCAAAGCCCCATGACACCGTGCCGGGTTTGGAAGATTTTATAATTTAATTTGGCAATTTCTGAGAGCTTTTCCCCTGAAGGGCAGGACTTGCAGTTATTTGTCATTTGATGTGTTTACAGTTTAATTCATCGTAAGCTATTGTGGATGTGTTTTGTTGTAATTATGCCTCTCTGCTTTCCTTCCATCATCTTAAACTTTATCTCGAGTGCTTTCTTCAGCTACTTTGGCTCTTTGTGAATCACCCCTGGCTCCACTGAAGTCAATGGGAGTTTTGCCATCGACTTGAATGGAACCAGGATTTCATCCGCAGACTTTAAATGCCCAGGAATGTGTACATAAGAATTCCCCACAGCCATTCATTTCATAGAATCATAGAAGAGCAGGATTGGAAGAGACCTCAGGAGGTCATCTAGTCCAACCCCCTGCTCAAAGCTGGACCAATCCCCAACTAAATCATCCCAGCCAGGGCTTTGTCAAGCCTGACCTTAAAAACCTCTAAGGAAGGAGATTCCACCACCTCCCTAGGTAACCCATTCCAGTGCTTCACCACCCTCCTAGTGAAAAAGTTTTTCCTAATATCCAACCTAAACCTCCCCCACTGCAACTTGAGACCATTACGTTATCCCAGCTCCTTGTTTTAGCTGCTCTGGGCAATTGTACTCAAGACTATTATAAAATCACTTAGCATACCTATTTAAATAACTTAGTACACTAGCCCCCACCAAATCTATTAGTTTGTCACCAAGTGACAAATCTATTGCAGATATGTTAGAGGGAAGGACACCTTCACACAGCCAAATCATCTAGCTGATGTTCCTAACAGCAGGGGACATATCCACACAAGAGTCTAATGCTCATCAAGGATATTCAAGTCCAGTGCACAAGGGGACAGAAGGGAAATTCTAGCTGCATCTTTTGGTGGATAGTGTGGAGTTGCCTGAGATGTCAAATGGGAGATAACCTGGGGCAGCATATCCCAGTGAGTCTTACTTGGGCAGGGATCAACATGCTCCACCACTGCCATGTCACTGAGGAACTCCCTCCCCTTATAGAATTTCCAAGGGCATAATTGCCATTTATCAAGTTGCATGGGGCAACAAGTAAAAATTGGCAATTACCTGTGTAATTCTACTCTTAAGAATCTGAAGGTGTTGGATGGTGCCATCCAGCCACCTCAGAGGTGGCTTCTTCCCTTTGGGATCTTTTGAAGCATCCCTCCACTGGACTCCAGGTAACACTGAAGCTGCTGAGGTCTGTGGTCTGGCAGTGCTTCCGGGGCTAGGGTTTAGCTCTTTTTTTTTTTTTTAAACCTTTAAAACTACTTATGCTAAAGTTGTTCCCTCCAATACTCTTCTCCCGACAAGCGAAAACCTTGCAGAGCAGGGACTTCTAGAACAAAAATATTATAGGAATACTGACCTCTAGAACTGCCATAGCAAAAATAATATGCAGGTGGGACAGAGAAAGACAGAAACCTTGACTTGTGTCCCTTTGAACCATCAGTGACTGGATGATAGCTACATTTTTAAGGGTCTATTTAGAATTGGATGTTCAAGTGTCAGCCTATTCAGAGTTTCTCCTTTCTTATTTACTTTAATAAAGGAGGATATTTTTCAGTTTGACAAATCTATTGAGCTACATTTTGGGTACAATGTTGGCCCGCCAAAACTAGATTTAAAACAGAAACAGGTTTTTGAGCAATTCAAGCATAAAACTGGAGTTTTTAATGGAAATAGCAGCAGACACTTAACTCCATCAGTGCCAGTAGATGTCATAATAATGTGTACCGTGAAACTGAAAAGTCATTTTTGCGTAAAGGTATCTTGAAATTTATATTGAAAGAAATTAGTTTGTTAGAAACATAATTTACCCTCTATTTATTATGCCTTTTTGAAATCATGTACAGTAGTATTTATTTGACTTACATTATTTTATGATGAGCATGCACTGGCAATCTGTGCATGAATTATGCTGTTGAAGAACTTATAAGGAATACATGCCTGGGGGACAGAGTTAATATTGTGGGAACGTCACTGCTGAATTTTTTAGTGTTTCTGTGATTTACAGTATCAGCTTGTAATGTATTAATGTAGATCTTCTGCCAATGTGTATTTAGGGCCAGATTCTGGTTCTCTAATGCCACCCATCCCTCTATCCACCCCAAAACAGACCAGAAACAATGTTGGTTTAGCTTCTGTATTTGGTTGGACCTGGGCTCACAAAAACCCCTCACAGTCACCAGTTCAATTTGCTTGTGCCAGAAGCATGAATAATCCAAGAAGGGAGAGAGCAAAGTGCTTGGGGACAGATCCTGTTGGGCAGGGGGCCAGGGGAGGTCCATACTAAAACACACAGACAACAGCCCCTAATCCTGACCTTGAAATGCCCTTCTGTGACTCATTTCACACACAGTCCTTGAAGGCTCTGTGGATTTCAGCTTCATGAGTTTTGGAGGGGAAAGGATCGGGGGGAGAGGGAGGGGAGAGGGGGAAATATTCACTCCATTCTTTGCCTCATAGCTTTGGATTTGTAGACCAGGAATGTTCAAACTGATCTGTGGAGCAGAGCTGCAGCTGTCACAATGGGGAGATGTCTATTAATCTTCAAGAAGAGATGTTTCCTTCTAACTGTAACCCAGTCCCAAACTCAATCCAGGTGTATTTTCAGAATGCTTATTTTATTGAAGGGTGGCTTTCTTGACCAACTAAACTCAAACAAGCTACTCTTTGCATATTGCGCAGCTGTTTCACATCTGTCTTTTGTATAAATTGAAATCTACCGATGACCTCAAAATTACAAGGATAGCAAATACACAAAAGGACAGAACGAATGCAGTCAACATCAATGAGAACATGATTATACAAGCATGGTGTGTAACCAAGCAACTGAACCCATTTTATTAAAAAGCATTTTCCATCATTTCTCCTTACACTTCTATTACTTTATCACATGCCACAAAGAAGGTGTGGAATCAGGACTTAAATTATTGGGAAGTTTCTATGACAGAAACTGTTTTTAAGAAGAGTTTCAAATAGAAAAGGCTTCGAGAGCTACAGCTGTAGCTATGTTTAGCTGAAGGTCTGGTATTGTTTTTAATGAAAAATTATTTTGTGGTATTTGAATGAAATCTGATAAATAATCTATGGTTCTGAATATTTTGTTGAGTCCTTACTGGTTGATGTCCCTTTAATATTGCCCAGGGTATAGCAGAAGGACCCAAAATCACACATCCCTATTCAGAAGCCAGAAAGTTCAGCACAAGGTTAATAGCCTTAGGTTCAGTGCACTTGTTTTGTAGTGGTGCATTGCTATGTAATGAGATTCCAGTAGGCAGATCCTCTCCCGTCTTCAAGGGTCAGAGTGATGTTCTGGTTTTACTAAAGACATTTATTTTCTCAAATCAGAGTCAGTTTTGTTTTTAATTATGACTGATTTCACCAAATAAATTGCATTTACACAATCAGACTGTTGTGGGCCCTTAAGAAGTGAGATGAATTACCAATTGGAATCCTATTGCCTAGCAGCAATGACACTAACTCCTCTCTCTTCTCTGACTGGTGCATACTGACTGTGAGACGTGCACAGACCCTATGCAAAGTAACTATGGTGCTGAAGCTAGCCGTCTCTTCCCCCGCCCCCAATCCCTGCCAGCTATATCGAGGCTGATGTTAAAGCCCCCCAACTGGAGAGAATTAAAAGGGAGGTACCGGCTTCAGTCTGCTGCCACTCTGACTGTCTTGGTTTGGGGAGTGAATCTAGGGTGTGGGCTGAACAATTGTGAGGTAGGAACCTTCGGAGCAACCGAGCCTGGGGAGAGGGTTTGATCTGAACGTCTTTTAAAATAAATTGTTAATTTCTTTGGTAATAAAGGTATACCCCAGCCAAGATGGATATAAGTTTTGATCCTGCGTCATGTACAGACAGTGTTTTAGAGCAAGTTGGGAAAGGCAGCTCCTGTTGTGCTATTCTTCCAATATTTCTCTCACTGCTTCTCAAGCTTTTCCCCACTTTTTCCAAGCTATGTGTCCACCACTTCCAGCCTTTGTTGGTATCACTCAGTTCTGATATATGTGGTTCTGAAGAGACAGATTTGAACTTTTTAGAATGAAGCTGGTCAAGATACAGAGTCTCACTAACATAAAACCACAGCAACTTATGAGTCTGTCTTTGGAAGCAATTAAGAATGATTTTATGCTTTATCTCTCAGAAGTCAGATTTATTGCCCTGATCCCATAGATCTTTTGTGTTGAATAAAGTCCAGAGTTTATCACTTACCTTTGAAATGCTGAACTCTCACTCTTTAGATATGTTTCATCTTGACAATTCTGGGAAAGCAAACATTTTAAACTAGAGGTTACTCTGCCAGTTTGATTCTATTTAAATGATAGCTTTAACAATACAAGCAGGCACCAACTCCAAATCAGAGTGGCCGGCAAGCTTCTTGAAGGGAGGGTATTTTGATATTCATGCCTGTGCCAGGATGACACCAGCTTCCGTTACTTCATTTACAGAAACTCCAGCTCAGAGTTGTTCTGAAATTAGTGGTCATGCATCTATCTCTTGCCCATCCTCTCTGCTGTGATGTCATTGCCAGAAGTATTATCTCTGGATTCTACAGAGTTTCTGGGAAAAACACTCTGGGCTTGCTTTGGTTAGCCTTGTGCCAGTTATAACTCCATTGACAGACACACACAGCCCTCCCCGCTCTGCCAACAAACACAGGACTTGAAATAATGTACCAGACACCTAATTGTCACAGCACTAAATTAAAATGTGGGGTCCACTTCTCAGGGCCAGCACCTGGATGATTAGCCAAGTCCCTTTCTCCTGTGTGAAAAGGCTGAGTGCCGTGATTCCTCCCAGAGTCCCTGAATCCTGTTCAGGGGTCTCCATCTTTTGTAATCTCTAGCTAGTAGGTATCTGATTTGTTTGAAGATGCTCCCCAACTTCTCCAAACCCCCTTGGGATGATGGACGTGAATTTTGTGTTCATTCCATCTACCAGAAACCAAGAACCCCCAAGCTGCTGCAAGGATGGTGGTGACTCTGCTGCTGTATCCCTCCTCCATATTTTTAGTCTTGTTTCCCGATTAGGAGCTCCATCCAGCTTTTGCTTCTGCTTCAGCTTTTACCTTTCTCAAGCTTGATTACAGTGAGACTGACCTAATTCTTGTCAGTTTCTCTGCTGCCTATACTCTGAGTAATACTCTGAGCATGAAGACAACCAACCAGAGCCTTGGCAATCAGTATGCTGCAGCTTTAAAAGTTATGATCAGGAGCAGAGGCATTGCAGCTATTTGCAGACTTGGGAAGACCTCACTGCACCAGTTTAGACTTAATTCACACTTGAAAGGCTGCCTTGACAGACATATGGGCTAGATTATTTTCCTTTCTTTGTTTAAATGAAATTTTAGTTTTTGCAGTAGTGGATGGCACTTTCCTAGGAAGCTGCTTCCTTACAAAGCACTTTAAATGAGTGTGCAAGTAAATTTTTTCAAGCCCTGATGGGATGTATTGGTTCAGATAATCATTCAAACTTCTAGATGATTATCGAAAGCTGTAATCCTTTGGAGCCCAAGATAATTACAATAATCATTTTTAAGTACCCTAAAATTCACAAGGTTACATACAACGCCTCAGAGGCTGGGCTCTTCAATTTAGTTGGAAAATTTCCCTGTTAAGGAGGCTTTTGGATCCCCAATTTAGTTGGAGAATTTCCCTGTAAAGAGTTTTAAATGATCACAATTATCAGGGTTAGAAACATAAGCATTTTACCATCAGAAAAGGGGAATGCAGAGGAAGGAGATGACCCCAGCTTGTTAATGGTGCAAAGCTCCTGTTTCTAGCTCTGATGGGTCATGAGATGAGATATCAGGTACTAAAGCTGTCAGTGTTGCAAGACTGAAATTTGTTCATCCTGGTTTTCCAGTGTAATTTTTGGGGTGGAAATCCACATTTTGGGGGGTGAGAGTGGGGACAAAGATAAAAGTATTCTGGCAGCATGTGGTTTCTTTTATTTTGTTTTTAACTTGTTTATTTGAAGGAACATAGTGTAGATGAGGCACACAGGGTTAGATGATAAATACAACTTAGCACATGGATATCATCACCACATGTGTGGTGCCAAACCAGAGTTTGCATGTGTCAGTGGACCAGGTCCACCGCTGCCGATGCAATGTGTACTACCCCATGCTGCATATTAAAAGCAGTTGTGTCCAAGATTCATATCAGCACACTGTCCTGACTCCACACTCAAATCCAGCCCTCCACCCATAAATGGGCTTGAAGGCATCTTGCATCATTGCATCCTCCTCTAGACAGACTCTTCACCAGTCAGCGTAGCTCAGAGCTGTAAACAGCCCACTGTCTATAAAACACACCACAGTACAGTTTTTACAGATTCTCATTGCACACTTTTGTATAATGGGGTCTTTTTTCAACACAGATAGTAAATATTACTCATTTTGAATTGTTTCAAAGGTGTCAAAGTGTCTCACACAGAGTTCTCAGAAGTTGCACAGCAGGCTATCTTTATCCACTTCAGTACTTAATTTATCAGAGGGGAAGATCTCTTGTGACTCCTAATTGATAAACAGTTTGTTCCCTTACCTGGTTTCAGTCTAGCATTTTGCTGAGGTAGTTATTAGGTGACAGCAATACTTTGTACTTATACACGTTCTTCCATCCTAGGATCTCAGTGCTGTAGCATGGTAAAAAGTATGTCCCTTGCATGTACGTTGCTGGCAGATTCATCGTACAGTCTACTACTATTGGAGTTTGGGGGTTTTGCCACATTTGAGATTGAGATTATGCCATACTGAGCCTGTGTGGCTGTTGGTTAAAAACCCTGAATGGGTCTTTTGGGTTCTGCAGCCACAGAAGTTACTTTTTGCTTCAGAATAATTAGTGCACACCTTTTAGTGACTGTAGAATACAATGCAGGGGATTCCATGGCTGAGGGAATGACGTTTTTCTATGTGAAAATTGGTCAGCTGGGGAACTGTATTGTAGGAGCTGCAGTCTGAATCACTATATCTTCCCAGACTAACTAATCCATTCTGGAAGTTAGCCAGGGTATGGAGGCATGGCAGGAAAACTAAATGACTCTTTCCCATTTGTGGATCACTCAAGGTAGCTGTAACAAAACCAAGTTCTTGCTGTAGGTAGGCTGGGAGCCATCAGCCCCCTGACTTGGAAGTGGGCAACCCTGGGCCTGCTGCAGCTATGGGTGTCTGACCTTGGCTGTGGGGACAGAAGACCCAAGGTCTGGATTTCTGGGATATCATGGTATGACAGCACATTTGCAAACTCCCTCAGCCAGCTTTTCTTCTGTTTGTTTACTTTTTGCTAAAAATAGCTATAATTTTTCCACTCTGCCCCTCCAAAAAGTTTTCTTATTTATATTTTTAAAAGCCATATTATTTGGGAAGTTTAGAACATAAACAAAATGTACATATAAAATACAAATAAATAAAATGTACATCCAAATGTATAAATAATTCATACAGTAATGATTTTTTAAACAGGATGAAAGTGTGTCCTGTTGTCCTCCTTCTCTATTTATATCTTTCAAATACTAGCAGGTATGCCAGCACTCCAGACAGCACCACAACGCACTGCCAGGGAGCTGCTGTACGTTGTTTTAGAGCTTTCATGGTAGCCAACTTTTCCCTTGGTTAGAGCAGCCTTCCAAAGAGCCAGCATCAATGGCCTTCCAGGAATTACACAGCATGCCAAGGCAGTGGATATATTGTCTGGAATGGATTAGGTCCTTTGTTTTTACTTTTTACATAAAGTCAGTCAATGAAAAGAAAGTTTGAAAAATAAAGAGATTTTCTTGGGAAATGTTTAGTATCTAATGCCTAAATTCAGTATGGGCACGCTGTAGGTGAAAGCTCCTGGTCCAGGACCCCAGCTGGAATAAATCAACATAATTTCACTGACACAAATTTGTATCAGTGGAGGATATGGGCTTACATTTTTAATTTGTTGCAAGGTATGCTATGTGTGGATCTAGTGGCAGGATCTGTACTAACATAGCTTTAACTAAGCATTTCTTTGTGCTCTCCCTGCCTATTGATCAATAAAAATGAAGTACCATATTTCTTTCCCCATATGCTTCTTACAATATGCCTGTGTATTACTAGTATTGGTTCCTGTGGAACAATCAAGACTTTTACATGAGGTTCCACTCAAGGACTCAATCCTCAGATTGTGTAAATTGTCACAGCTCAAATAGTGCAGTTACACTACTTTACACCAAAGCATATGGCTCAAAGTTTCCAGTGTGTTAAAAGGAAAATTAAGCAGGTGGAAATTAATTATCACAAAGGGGTTGGGAGACCCATTGCAAATTATTGAAATTTGTGAACTAACAAGTAGGCTAACAGACATGAATTAAGGAAAATAAAGTTGTATCAGAACTTGTACTTGGTTTATATGCTTTGAGAAGTGTATGTTAGTCTTAATTGTTTGCTAATTCATAGTATACTGGCAACTCTGCTATAATATATTTTGTAGTAATAACTATAATAGGAGATCTCACTACAGCATGCAGCTCTTCAGTCAGAGAAGTGGAGGGAATCCACAGTTGTATGCAAACGCTAAAGCATGAAGATTTGCGAGGCTAAATTTTATCTGCATTAATAGTTGGAGGTTTGGGCCGAAGATATGATTTTCTTCAGTTGTAAAGATTGAGAATGTCTCCATGTCAGTGTAACACCAGCAGCATTTTGGATCTGTGTAGTGGCAATTGTGAGACAATTGTCATAAAGACCATTATCACAATGAGACAATTATCCACCCTGTGCCTTGGAAACCAATGAGAACCTGCTGATTTTAATTAGTACATCTTTGTTACAGAATAGTAGGTAAATTGTTCATTCTGTGCTCATAAGTACACAGTTCTCTTGATATGGTCAAAATGTGGCTTCTGATGCCTTTGTCTACAATCTCTGCTCAAGTACACAAATCGGCAAACTATATGCTTAAGAACATGTGCAAGGCTATGGCTTGGATGCACTTTATGATTTATTAGCCTAGGAATATCCTTGGGACTAAATACTGTTGCTATGGGCACAAAGATGAAAATTGAGAACAAGGCTCTTATAGTACAAATTAACCTCCTTTTGTTTTTCCTCTGATTGTTGTAAATAGTGTAATGCACAATTAGAATAACATTTATTAAAAAATTTTAAAATCACTGAACAGCAGTGGTTTTGTCCACTACCTTTAAATGTTCATGCAAATAATGATGCATCTCCAAGCTTATATAAAATATCTATTATTTTGAAAATGCTGGTTTTTGTGCAATGGAACAGAACAACATTTTGTCATTCTGCAACAGGGAAAAATGGTGCACAGGAGTCCTACTCGCAAAAGTAATCACAGTGTGATGATAGGATTAGAGATGGAAGAGACCTATTCGATCATCTCATCCATCACCCTGACAGTGCAGTCATCAGTGTTTTGTCTGATTAAGTTTTAAATGTCTCAGGTAATGGGCTTCTACCACATCACTTGGGATTGGGTTCTGCAATACATTGTATCTCAGTGTTAGAAGTTTTCTTTGATATTCTATCTAAATTTTTATTTTAATAACTTAATTCTATTTTTACTAGTTATAGTTCCTTTGTGAACCATAATTAATTCCTCCCTCTTTTTAACCATCAGATATTTGTATATTCCTTCTCAGGCACCATTTGGCTAACGTGTACATGTTTAGCTCTTTAACCTTACCGCAATAATGCAGTCTCTCTAGCCTTTTTTTTTTTTTTGACTTGGATAGAACTCAGATGCCTTTAACAAATGCTTTTGATAATTTAAAGCTTGTCGAATATCACAGATTCTATATTAGGAACTGAAAATATATTACTCACACTTCTGTCCTTTTAAAATATGTGAAACTGGAATCAACAGAGTAGGAACAAATCAGGATTTTGTTTCAATTCAGTGAAGTGCTGTAATTGTAATGTTCAATTAAGTACAAACTACTGGAAGATGAAAAGTCTAGTCTCCTTTTGATGCAAGGGGTATTACACATGCAGTGATGTCATGGATGCAAGGAGTTATCAGTTAGAGTTATCAGTTAGAAAATAGATTCTGAAATGTTTGTGCTCAAATATTACAGGACTTCAGAGGGGTGTAAGTTGAGAACTTTGTTTGGGTCATATTTCAGACTTTAGCCCTCAAGTTCTGGATTTTGGTTTGTGCCCATCTCTAAGCAGGATGTAAATGATAAACAATGTAAACTGGTACTGTGTGATAGTTCAAAGTTTTAAACCAGTTAAGAGAAAAATAGTTCAAAGTTTAAAAGAGCTTTAAATTTATTCAAACATTTATTTAAGGCTTTGGGGAATTTATTTGAGACTCAAACAGTATTTCTAGATTTTATGTACACATATCTTTGTGTACACAAACACTT